>NC_141158.1:101438424-104181072 GCF_053477565.2 Lygodium microphyllum
TTTTTCCCTGCGGCGTCGCTATTTGCGTCACTATTTGCGTCGCAAATGCGACGCAAATAGCGACGCCACTTGCGACGCCAATAGCGATGCCTATAGCGACGCCGATATCCACCGTCGCTAATCGGCGTCGCTAATTGCCCAATTCCTTGTAGTGAGTCCATTTATAAAAAGACACATGGAAACAAATCTTTATGATTTTCTAGGAATATAACATGTCTCGAGATGGTCGGATATCTAGTATTAAGTTTTAATGAATTAGCAAGATATTTGGCTGAATGCAAATACATACAAGGACTTATTTTAGGTGGTACAAGTCGTGTAAGCTGAAAATACCAAAAAGTGATGCATTTACAAAAAAACAATGCTTTCGACTATTTTGGAAAGTTTTTTACAATTTTGCGGCTCATTGATCATGTTTGTTCACTTTGATTTGAGTACTTGGATAACCCTATTTTCAATTACTATTACAAAGTTATGGTCAAAACATTTTGTAGCCAAGCACAAGGCTTGTACACAACAAAACGAATTCAAGACAAGTGCTAAAGTTAACATAGAGAAGATTGACAAACGCTTATGGATGCATGTTTGTGATATATACTAGGGAGATTTGGGATTGTTTTACTACATATTTAATAGGCCGATGTAAAAGGCAAGTGATTCTACCTCTTTAAGGGTACCTTTAGTTCAGAAAAGCCAACCTGTAAGAGAATATTATTGGGAGAAACATGAAGATATATTTACCTACTGTTGTATGTGAGGAACTGAAAATGTTTATGTGGTGTAGTTGAAGATATCGCATGGGGTTTTACCATAGAAGGAGGGTTAAATTGGTTTTGGGTTAGTTTATGCATATTCGTGCTATTTTGGTAGTCTAGTATTCTACAATATTTCTAGATGTTTCCTTTGTATTTGTTGTGATAAATACTTCTTGACTGAAAGGGTGGTATTGAGCTATCATCTTGGGCACAATGTATTCAACATAAAGGGATTCATTACAATTGTATAGAGTTTTCAAGGTTACTACAGTTTCTTGTAGGGGGTATATTTGTTTTTCTTATGTTCTACAATATATTCAAGAGTTCTTGTTCGAATGTTTCTTAGCTAGTAACTCAAACCTAGTGGATTTTCATCCCTAGTGGATATTGGCCTAGACCTTTCCAATCACGAATATTTAGTAAGACCAATGTAAAAGGTCTACCTTAGAGTGTATAAGATGGGAGAACCAACTAAAGATGAAGTTGTTAGTACAACATATATTAGAGATTTCATGAGGACTTATGAATTGATTAAATATGAAGAGGATTTTACTATTACTCTACAAGAGCTAATTTCAGAGAGGAAAAATTTTTATGGCTTGAAAATTTCAAGGTTTCTTTGCTTCTATGCAAAGAAGCTAGAGTTGGCTAGTATCGAAATACATGGGGTATATTTAAGAGAGCCCTAAAAGAGGAGTATTTCATAGAGGATGTAGATAGAGTAACCAAGAAAATTTTTCTAGAATGGGTTCATGAACTTACAAAGGGCTTTTCTACTCCAAAATTGTAAAGAGAGTTTGAGATAACTTTTGATCAATTGGATGGTGTAGAAACAAAGAAAAATATTTTGCATTATGGCCATTAGATTAAGAAAAGGGCCAAAGTTTGCCACATATGTAAGAATATAGTATTCTTGTCTTCTCTAGTTTAGAGATAGTAGAGTCCATTTTTTGGATTTATTCTTTTTAGTCAAAATCTCTAAAATCTAATATCTTTTGGTAGTCCTAAAGTTTCTAAAGCTAATAAAAGCTGAAAAAAGATGTAATAAAAATAGGATGAAGTTAATAATCTCTAGTTTGAAACTTTTGAGAGGCATTTGAATATTATTTTTGGTAGCCATTATATTTTCATAAGTCTCATTTATATCTTCTTTCAAACCTTTTCTCTTCAAGTTTCTTTCTTTTCACATGTTGTTTTCTTTTTCTATATTCATGTTTTTTTAAATTTCTAGCTACAACTTGATTCAACCATAACTTCCACATACAAACTCAAAATAGGGTCATCAAGATACTCAAATAGAAGGGAATGGATTTGGTTGACAAGCCAATCTGGGTATAATTGCAAAAATCCCTTCAAAATAGCCAAAATTATCCATTTTTGATAAACACTTTACTTTTTAATATTTTTTGACTTGAAAGACTTATACCACTCAAAATAAGTACAGGTATGCTAGTAATGTCCTTTGATATTTTAATTTTGGTCACTTACATATCTAGCATATGAACTAGTACTATACACTATGGCATACACTGACTTACTCTCACTACCAGAAAATGGGAGTATAGCGACGATCATTTTTGACACAAAATAGCAGCGTTGCTATTGTGATGCAAATAGTGACACCAATAGCGACATCACTCTGAGAAAAAAAAGCAACGAAAACTCAAGCGCGGCATTTTAGCGCAATGAGTTTGAGAGAGAGCAAAAGAGATCGTGGATTTGGGAGGGAGAGGGAGAGGAATATAAATAGAGAGAAGGAGAGCTTCTCACCACCACCGCTGCTGTACCATGCGAAGAAGAGGGAGAAGTGCACAAAGGAGAAAGAGGGGGCATCGCAATGAGAATATGAAGAATCCATCCTCAAGCCTTTGCAGTAAGTACATTGCCTCCTCTTGGTTTATTTTTGTGCTTTCTTTTTTTCATTTGTTTGTTTTTCTTGATAATGAGATGCATTGAGGAAGAGAGAGAGAGAGAGAGAGAGAGAGAGAGAGAGAGAGAGAGAAGACTTAGGAAAGGAAGAGAGAATAAATGTGAAATATTAAAAGAAAGAAAGAAAGAGGGAGAGAAAGGGAGGGAGAGAGGAGAATGAGTGAGAAAACAATGAGGGGGCAGAGAGAAACAAAGAGAGGGGCAACAAAGAAATAGAAAGAGAGAAACAAAGAGACGGGGGAGAGAACACGAAACAAAGAGTGAAGGGAGAGGTGGATAAAAGGGTGAAGTAAAGAGAAGAAGGATAGTGGAGAGAGAGAGAGAGAGAGAAAGCAAGGGAGAGAGGAGAATGAGTGAGAAAATAACAAGGGGGCAGAGAGAAACAAAGAGAGGCACAACAAAAAAACATAAAGAGAGAAAGATAGAGAACAATGAGGGGACATAGAGAAACAAAGAGAGAGGCAATAAAGAAAGAGAAAGAGAGAAAGAAAGAGAAGAGGGAGAGAACACGAAACGCAAAGTGAAGGGAGAGGTGGATAATGTTGAGAGAGAGAGAGAGTACGAGAGAGATACACAAGACATGCTCCCAAATAATGATTCATATTGATGTAGAGTTAGTATATATAGGTGAGACCCAAGTCAAGTGAGAGATGATATAAATAGTTGTAACATCCCACTCAAACAAAGGTCTCTGGCTGCGAGTGAAAAAACCCTTGGGGAGAATAAGGGAAAAACCCGAGCCCCTACACATACCTACGATACAAAAATGATTTACATAAAGTTTTCTTAAATACAATGATACATGCCTCAATCAGTGAGACAAGAACTTGGAGCAATACCAAGTTCATGTCTTAATGAGCTAAAGCGAGCTTCACTAAGAGCTTTTGTGAAGATGTCTGCAACCATTTGATCACTGGGACAATGCTCCACCATAATGGAACCTTTCTTGACTTCATGTCGAACATAATGATAATGAATAGCAATATGCTTTGATTTACTATGTTGTATATAGTCTTTGGTAAGACTAATAGCACTTTGGTTATCGCATCGAAGAGGTGTACTAGATGATGAAGGATGTCCCAAATCTGCAAGTAGTTGTCGAAGCCAAAATAGCTCGCGAGCTGCTAATGATGCAGCAACATATTCGGCTTCAGTTGTAGAAACCGCAACACATCGTTGTTTCTTGTTGGACCAAGAAACCGAACATCCATTTAGAAAGAAACAATTCCCACTTGTAGATCGCATGGATAAGTGTGAACTTGCCCAATCAGCGTCTGTATATCCAATAAGGTCAAGAGAAGTTGAAGAAGATAAAGAAGAATCCTCTCGACGATGATAAATAAGACCAAATTCCTTAGTACCCTTGAGGTACTTAAGAATACGTTTTGCAGCACTCCAATGAATAGTGGAAGGGGAAGAAAGATACTGTCCCAAAAAGTTAGCTGCAAATAAAATATCTGGTCTTGTGTTTAAACCAATAAATTGAAGACAACCAACAAGATTAGCAAAAGGTTGATGAATGGCTGATTCTTCATTGCATGTTGTAGATGTACCCTTGGTAGAGCTTGAAAGAATGGGAGTGTTAGCAGAGTGCGCATTTGTCAACCCAAACTTCTTAACAATATCATTAATAAACTTTGTCTGGCGAAGAAGAAGAATTCCTTGTTGTCGATGTCGTTGAACTTGAATACCCAAACAAGAATGTATCTCACCAAGATCCACCATTTCAAATGCAGTCGATAAAAGCTTCTTCATAGCATCCAAGAAAACAATATTATTTGACACAAGAATAGTATCATCAACATATAGAGCAAGAATAATAAAATATTTGTCCTCTCTTTTGATGTAAAGATTTGGATCAGCAAAACATGCAACAAAACCTTTAGATGTGAGGAACTGATCAATCTTAATATACCAAGCACGAGAGGCTTGCTTCAATCCATATAATGCACAATGAAGCTGACATACAAGATGCTCCTTTCCTGCAATCATAAAACCTTCAGGTTGCTCCATATAGATTTCTTCTTCAAGATCTCCATTGAGAAAAGCCGTTTTAACATCCATTTGGTGAATTTCTAGATCAAATAGTGTTGCAAAAGCCAAAATCATACGAACAGTTGTGGAGCGCACAATGGGAGAAAATGTTTCTTGATAATCTACTCCTGCAATCTGTGAGTAACCTTTTGCAACAAGTCGTGCTTTGAACTTATCAAACGAGCCATCAGCTTTGGTCTTGGTTTTATAAACCCATTTACATTTGATAGGAACACGATTTGGGGGGAGTTCAGTAAGAATCCATGTACCTTTGGAGATTAAAGAATCGTACTCAGCTTGCATAGCTTCTTGCCATTGATCCCTTTGAGACGAATTGATAGCTTCCATATACGATATTGGATCCTCTTGGACAGACATAGCATCATCAAAGACATCATATTCAATAGAATAGAATCCATGCTCTATCTCAATAGGAAGATCAACATAGATCTCCAAATTTTCATCAATCTTCTTTGGAGGTGAAGGAGGTTTATGATCATCAGAATTAGTAGAATCACAAAGTAAGTAACGAAATGCACTAAGCAAAGATTGTGTATCATCTGAAACATCTGACGACCATGTGCCACCCATAGTCTTCTCATCAAATATAGCATCACGACTAATGATAACCTTTTGAGAAGAAGGATCATAAAATTTGTAACCTTTGGAATGATCTGAATAACCAAGAAAAATAACCTTCAAACCTGGAGGATCCAACTTATGTCGAGTGTCCTTGGGCACATGAATATAAGCAATGCAGCCAAATGTGCGAAAGTGAGAGACTGAAGGTGTCTTCCCTGTCCAAATTGTTATAGGAATTTTACCAGCAGGTGCAGTAGTTGAAAGATGATTTTGAATAAAAACAGCTGTTAGAAGTACTTCAGTCCAGAACTTTCGAGACAAACCAGAGTGTATAAGCATGAAACATATAGCATTAAGAATCGTGCGATTTTTGTGCTCAGCAACACCATTTTGCCGAGGAGAATAAGGAACTGTAAACTCATGATGAATACCTTGATCCTTACAGAAGTCATCAAATAGATTGGATACATATTCACCGCCGTTGTCACTACGAAGCGTCTTTATAGAGAATCCAGTTTGAAGCTCCACACTTATCTTGTATTGTTTAAATATAGATAAAGCCTCAGACTTATGTCGAAGAAGATAGACATGTGTGTACCGTGAGAAATCATCAATGAAAGTTATAAAATATCGATATTGAGACTTTGAGGCAGGAAAAGGACGGCAAATATCGGTATGAACCAAATCCAAGAGAGCACAGGAATGTGATGAAGTAGAAGTGTGGAAAGGCGAACGATGGTGTTTTCCAAGTGCACAGTACTCACATATTCCCATACGTGGATGAGATTTAAGATCCATACCTTGCACAAGACCATGACGATGAAGATCAAGAATTTTGGCAAAATCGGAGTGTGCAAATCGTTGATGCCATAATTTGCAATCTGCATCTCCAGGGGCAGTAACAACATTTCCAACTGTATCATTCAATGATAGCTCAAATAGATTACCATGTCGAGGAGCCACTGCTATAGTATGCCCGTCTTTCTCTATACGACATTGATTATGATCAAAGCCAACAAACAAACCAAGATCAACCAGACGAGCAACAGAAAGAAGATTTCTTTGCAAATCTGGAACATGAAGAACTCCTCTTAATATTCTAGTGGATGAAACAGTCCCCAGATATAAATCACCCACTCCTTTGACTTGACAAGTCGTATCATCTGCAAGGTAAACAAACTTCTTGACAGGAAGAGAATGATAATTGTGAAGCCACTGCGATTGGTATGTCATGTTTCCAGTGGCACCTGAATCAACGATGAATAGAGAACCATCATGAACATGAAGTACCTTTTCTGGAGAGATATCATAATGGACGAAATTGAGCTCCTGATGAGTATGATCATCATCAGTTGTAGTTTGTTGAACAATATAAGCTCGAGAACGTTCTTCATCATATCTGCGTTTATAACAACGACGAGATGGATGATCTGTATGTGCACAAAAATCACAAGGAGGAAAAATTTTGGACGAGCGAGGTTGCTTTGTAGTAACTCCATGCTCCTCATCATATTGACGTGCCCAGCAATCAGAAGCCACATGACCTTTCTTATCACAATAAGAACAATGTTTGTTAGGATAAGCAAGACGAGAAGATTTACTACCTGGATTAGGGCGTCCACCCTGCTGAAAACGTGAAGCAGGACGCTTGCGAGCAACAAAAGCAGCATCAAAATCCCTTTGTTCCCGAGTGACCAAAACAGCATCAGATTTTTCCAAATGATGCTCATGTCGTTGAGAATATTCAATAAGAGATATACATGATTTGTCAAAGTGGATATCATCCTTGTTAGACAAAATAGTGATGATATTGTCATATAAAGGATCTTTGATGGTATGAAGAAGTTGAGTAACAATCTGATTTTTAGCAACAGGAGCGCCAGCAGCACCAAGCTGATTGATAATGTCTTTAAAAGCCTCGATATGAGAGTGCATAGAGGTACCAACCTTATATTGAAGATTCTTCAAACAAGTTTGGAGATATAAAATTTCGGTGACCGATTTCTTCTCAAATGTTGAGATAAGATACTCCCAAATAGCATGAGAGGTTTCCAGATGAAAGACATCCAACATAAGTGAGTCAGGAAGTGCAGACAATATATAACGACGAGCCACTTTGTCACGACGAATCCAATCAGTATGATCAATTTTTCATTGTTCAAATAATGGACCATCAGTAATCACAGAATTGTTATTCATCGCATCAATAGGTTGAACTGGGCAAGACAGGTCGCCCAAAACAAGATCAAATAATTCGTCACCTTCAAGAATTAGCATCATCTTTGCTTTCCACCCAGGAAAGCCTTGTCCTTGGAAGAAGGGAACCGAACGTTGGCCAGATGGATATCCGTTAACAATTACGCAATTGGCCATGCCTGTATGTCGAGAGAAAACAAATAAGATGAGATCGCAGAATTTGCAAACCATGATCAAGATGAGCGTAGTTGAGACGCATGACAATCAAAATAGAGATATGCACGTAAGAACGACGAAAAGTATTGAGTGACTAAAAAGAAAGCCCGAAATAGAGAGGCGTAACGTGCAAGACGAGATGACGCATATAAGAAAAGTGCTATTTCGGTCGAGCAAAGAACGTGAACGATAATAAAACATCGCTAAAAATAGCAAGATGTTTACTTGTCGTAATCAACATCATTAACGAAGACGAGCGATTAATAAAGTGTAATTGGGGATTAACAAACTATAATTAGAAATACAGTTTTAAATAAAGAATCGCAGATTTGAGCAGAATTGCTGTCTTGAATCCTGAACTATCATAACTTTTGATACAGAACTCCGATTGACAAGCGGTTTTGACAGGATTCGAGAGCAGGATGAGAGCTACGCACCTGGACCTGGTTTTGTTTTTAAGACAAAATTAACTAATACCTCTAATTTGAACAAGTTCATGTATCAAATCATTACTTGTGCAAAGAATTCAATCAAGTATAAACAATGAAACAACTTATCTTCCTTGTTGTTGCTACGCATCCATAGCTCTGATACCATGTTGAGAGAGAGAGAGAGTACGAGAGAGATACACAAGACATGCTCCCAAAGAATGATTCATATTGATGTAGAGTTAGTATATATAGGTGAGACCCAAGTCAAGTGAGAGATGATATATATAGTTGTAACAGATAAAAGGGTAAAGTAAAGAGAAGAAGGATAGTGGAAAAAAGAAAGAGAGAGAGAAAGGGATGGAGAGAGGAGAATGGGTGAGAAAATGAGGGGATAGAGAGAAACAAAGAGAGGGGCAACAACAAAGAAAGAGAAAGAGAAAGAAAGAGAGGGGGAGAGAACACGAAACAGAGAGTGAAGGGAGAGGTGGATAAAAGGGTAAAGTTTCGAGAAGAAGGATAATGGGAAAAAAAAGAAAGCTAGAAAGAGAATTGGAGAAAAAGAGACAAAAAGAGGGAGAAAAAGAGAGATAGAAAAAACAATAAATAGAGAGTGAGATAAAGAGAGAGAAAAATGGAAACAACGAGAGAATTAGAGAGAACAAAATTATAGAAAGAGAATGGTAGAGGGGGAAGAGAGGCATGAAGACGGGTGGGGAGAGAAAGTCTTTCAATGCCTTGTTTTATGAGTTTTTTATTTTTTATCTTGGATTTTGATTTTGATTTTAGTGAGATACGTCGAGTGCAAATGGAAAGGAAAAGAGAAAAGTAGTGAGAGTGGGGAGGGAAGATGGGAGGGGATAAAGAAACATTTATAGAAATAGAGGATGAGAGAGAAGCAAAGAAGGATGAAGGGAGGCAAATAAAAAAAGAAAAAGAGAATGAGAATAAAAACCTGTTTTTATCGTAATATAGATAATGAAAAATGATGATGGTCGTGATGTCCAAGATCGCGAGGCGAATCTTAATCGACATGTCTTGTGTCCTTGCTCTCAATGCAAGCTAGCAATTAGATGAAAGCGTCACTTGTCTATAGAATACATACGATGCTTAGGCGAGTTCCAATGGGAGATCATTGATCATGCGATCTTAGAATTTGAGCGAATGGTAAGAAAAGTGTATATCAATTATGCCTTACATTCGTAAACCAATTGAATATCATATACAAAAATATTAGACGTGACTATAAAATTTATATAAGGAGGTGACGTCTCATCCTAAGGAGGTTTGCACCTATTGCCGCTAGTTAGAAGAGTTCATGGGCATGCAATGAATGGAGTGCCTAAGCCAATCCACCACTTGGAAGGAATGATTTAGTCTCTACTCTCAATACCAGAGGAGACATGCAACCTTTCAAACCTTCCCCCAATCTTGGAGCCTGAGATGGAGGCGATGATTGATGCATTGATGCCCATAGATGCTAAGGCATTTGATCTGCTAAGAGAGGAAGTATCCATACCATTATATGATGGGTGTCAAGTATCTCACCTGAAGACGCTACTTGCGCTCCTAAGTGTGCAGGCAAAATATGGGTGGAGTAATGCAAGTGTGACCGAGTTGCTCAGGTACATTCTATGTACGCTCCATTGATTTTTTTGACTCCATTATAAAAAACACTTATGTTTTTTGGTGTTTTATGATTTTTTTTCAGGATGCTAAAGTATCATATATTACCACTTGGAAATACCATACTTGAGTTTCGTGATGATACATGACATGTTTTACGAAATCTTTGTATGGACTACAACAACATCCATGCATGTATCAACAATTGTATGTTATTTCTAAGAGAGTAGGAGACTATGGAGACATGTCCAAAGTGTGGTGCTCACAAGTATCGATAGGACTTGCAAAAGTAAATCATCCCTCAGAAAGTTCTTAGATATTTTTCACTTATCCCGCATATACATCACATGTTTTGTACGTTGTGTAGTTTATACTATTGATCACGATCGAAGGATACATCACTCGAGAAATACACGGGGTGATTTACAAGTTGTCAAATTTAGTGCAATGGATCTCACAAAGGAGATCAAGATATCCTCTATTGAATCCGCAAGGCGAGGAATAGTGGAGATGGTTTGTCTCTTTGAGAAGTATTTGCCCACCAGCATGCTCACGATACAAACCCACCTCCAAGTGCATCTTGTAGATCAAGTGGAGATTGCGAGAAAAGATGGATGGATCTACGAAACACATTTAATTTTCCGGTCCATTTTGAACAGGTGCATGAACTGTTTTTAAAACATTTTTTAGGACATAGAACAATCACAAATGTTGAATCTCTCTTATATGTGATTTTGAGCATGTAATTTTCTATCCAAACCCCTGACAACCTCAATGGTGGTATGTTGTGCCTTTAGCTCCTCGGAGTGCAAGAGTGTATGTTGAAAGCAATAATCCTCTTGTAGATAAGGAGAGTATGTAGATGGAGGGGTTGATATTGTAAGGGGTGGACGTCGAAGATGGCTTGGAGCGTGTAGAGAAGGCAGATTCGAGTAACGATGAGGAAAGATAGGAGGCCACAAATTCTTTGAGAATGAAGTGGACTCCTCCTTTTGTGATGACCTATCTATCAACCTTCTAATGTACGTGGAGTTTTGCCACGAGATTGACATGGGACCATAGACTACGTCATACTTGCAGCATCTACCTACTCAATTCGTTGATGAATGACTTATAAGGGTACTCTAGAATATGCATTTTAAGTAACATCATTTTTTTGTGTTATATTATTGTGCTTTACTTGAATATTTATATTGATTATGCTAACATCATTTTCTATCTTTGTGCAGGTTACATTCTTTGACAATATTTGAAGAGCCGGAGGAGTCAAGGGATGAGTGACAAGGAGTCATAGGAGATATTGACATGTATGTCTCTAGATCAGATGGCCTAATTCAAAGATATGGTGGACCTGGAGCTATCTCAAACACCATCAGGCCATTTTGTTAGATTTACTTTGGCACACTCTAATGCTTTCATTTCTAGTAGATGAGGTCGATGCTCCAGACTGGGCCCAAATGGCAGGAGTGGGTCTCGGGAGTTCTACAAAGATGTGGATGTTGTGAGCCCACGGTTGGCTCAAGATATGGGTGCTACTCCTTGCTCTCGTACAGGTTCAAGAGAGGGTGGCTCAAATGGGTGTTGTGGAGATACAAATCTAGTGTCTCTATCTCGTCATTTTTGTTGAGTCATGTCACCTGTAGGATTTGTCGCACCTCTCGGGACACCTATTCCTATGATTCCAGCTTTTGCTCAACCATCCGCAAGTGGAACCCCTATGGATGCTACATCGAGAGATACCACCCCCATGGATACACCAGATGTACGTGGGTCTCTTGGTTATGCCCAAGAGCGTGGTTGTAGATGGGAGAGGACACACCTTGGACATACCCCTGAGGGGTATGGATATCTTGTAGATGAAAAGACATGAGTCGTGATCATAAATGATAAGGGGAGGAGGGTGATGTCTTGCATGAGAGAGTTGTGCCAACAAGTTTTTTGGCACAACATCTTGGGCCATTGGAAGAACATACCTAAGGGGTGCAAGGACTATATAGTAGCATCCTTGCATGAGGAGTTTTTGTTACCTACTGTGGCAGAGAGGTTTTCCATTGGGTGGATGATGGAGTGCATGTGTGCGTACATGTCAAATAGATGATCGAACATACATACGATACTCAAGAGTGGAGCCTCAAAGCCCAAGTGGCTAGACGCATATGACTGGTGATAGAGACTTAGGGAGGAGGCTATAGATTCTCCACGATGTTGGCGACATCAGCGAGAGACGAGGAGGGCACGATTGGAGGCAGGGGTGGTCCATCATCTTGGGAGTGGCGGCCATAGGACTTATTGGGAGGACTTTGTAAGCTTTTCTTTTGTTCTTCTTACTTTATTATTTGCAATATCACTTGTAAGTACAATACTAATTCTAACATTTGTATTCTATTTTCTTTGCAGCACTCCATTATAAACGGCGATCCCACAAATCTCGAGACTTGATAAGTAGAGAGACACAGTATCACTGCATTGATTGATAGACTGTATGCACATGGAGGCCTAGTACGTCAATCATCTTTCTTGTTTGTAGTTACTATTTTTATTAAAATGCATTTTGTATGGTGGACTAATGTGTAGTTGTTCATTTTGTTGAATCTATTAGATGCTCCTTTGGTTTGGGACGAGCTTTCAGATAGCAAGGATCTATAACTCGCACTTAGATTCATGGAGCATACATCCTCTTCTTTTTTGGTCATGTGATTTATGTAGGTATATTTCATGTACTATGTTGTTATCTTCCTTTGTATCTTGTCATAATTCCATGAGCTTTCCTTAGTGATCTTGTACTTATTCTATGTATAAGTCTTATGGATTCAAGTACATTTTGCACTCATCTTGACGACAAATACATAGAATAATGATCGTTAAGATGAGCGCAAAATGTACTTGAACCCACAAGAGTGATATATAAAATAAGTATAAGATCCATGATGAAAACTCATGGAATTATGGCAAGATAGAAAGGATGATAACAATATAGTATATACAAGATGCATGCATAAATCACAGGACCAAAAAAGAAGAGGATGTGCGCTCCATGAATCCAAACACGAGCTATAGATACTCGCTATCTGAAAGCTTGTCCTGACGCAAAGGAGCATCGAATGGACTCTGCAAAATGAATAACTACACATTAGTCTACCATACATAATGTATTTTAATAAAAATAGTAAGTACAGACAAGAAAGATAATTGACTTACTAGGCCGCCGCGTGCATACAGTCTATTGATCAATACAATTAGACTGTATCTCTCTGCATATAGAGTCTTTAGGCCAGTGGGATCGCGGTTTGTAATGGAGTGCTGCAAAGAAAACAAAATACAATTGTTAGAAACATGATTGTCACAGTACAAGTGATATTGTAAATAAAAAAGTGAGAAGAACAAAATAAAAACTTACAAAGTCCTCCATATAAGACTTGTATCTGTCACTCCCAAGATGATGGACCACCCCTGCCTCCAATCATGCCCTCTTTGCCTCCCACTTATTTTCATTAACGTCCTAGTGAATCTGTAGCCTAGCCACTCGGGCTTTGAGGCGACACTCTTGAGTGCCTTCCATGTGTCTCGATCATCTGTATGACATATATGCATGTATGCACTTCATCATCCACCCGGTGGAAAACTTCTCTGCCATGGTAGGTATCGGAAACTTCTCATGCAAGGATGCTACTATATAGTCCTTGCTCCCCTCGAGTATGTTCTTCAAATGGTCCAAAATGTTGTGCTGAAAAACTTGTTGGCACAATTCTCTCATGCGAGACATTATCCTCCTCTCCTCATCATTCATGATTGTGGCTCCTATCTTATCATCTATGAGGTATCCATACCCCTCTAGGGTATGTCTAAGGTGTGTTCTCTCCCACCTACGACTGGGCTCTTGGGCGTAACCAAGAGACCCATCTACATCTATGTACCCACGAGAGTGGTATCTCTCAGAGTAGCACCCAGAGGGGTGCCATCTCTGGATGGCTAAGAAAAATCTCGAGTCACTCGAGTAGATGTCCCCACATGTGTTACTTATAGCCGCTGATCTCTTGAAGACATATCTCCATCTATCTTGTCCAGTTCTCTTGCCAAATCCCTATGGTGACCTTCAACCCTACGCGCTATGACACCGCTTACTTATGATGAGGCCATGCACAAAGGTGATAGTCACTCTTGGGAGAGGGCCATATAGTCAATGTATGACTCACTGTATGAAAATCATACGTGGGATTTAGTTCCTTTGCCTAGTGGAAAGTATGCTTTGCCATGCAAGTGGGTATATAAGTTGAAAAGTATCCCTAGATGTCCCAAGCCATCATACAAGGCCAGATTGATTTGCTAAGGGCTTCAGGAATAAAGAAGATGGTGTGGACTTTGATGAAGTCTTTTCTCTTATTGTAAAGATAGCTACCCTATGCTTGGTATTCGCTTTGGTTGCTCAGCTTGACTTAGATATTTCTTAGATGGATGTCAAGATGGTTTTTCTTCATGGGGACTTGCATGATAAGGTCTACATGGAGCTACCTAAGGGATTTGTAGAACCTGGCAAGGACCATCTAGTGTGCAAATTGAGGAAGAGCCTTTATGACCTTAAGCAGGAACCTAGGGAATGGCACCACAAGTTTGATGCCTTTATTCATTCACATGGATATTCTCTAGTGATATGGATCCATGTCTACACATGAAAAAGGCTTGTGATGGTATCCTTATGATTTTGGTCCTCTATCTGGATGATAGATTGATTCTTAGGAGTGTTCATGATGAGCTGGATACCTTGGAAGGTCAAATTAAGAAGAGCTTTGAGATGAAGAACATGGGACGGGCCTCACACATTCTTGGGATGTGTAATATACCCCTTTAAAAAAAATTTAACACAATTTTTTTAATCCCTCCCTCTCTCCCCGCCAACAGCACGTCGGGGAGAGAGAGAGGGAGTGAAGTAGTGTTAGGGGGGCATGCGGCCCCTAGATGGCAGGGAGCTCTCTCCCCCCACTTACTGCAGCATGGCCCCCCTCCATCTTCTGGATAGCGTGCCCCCCCTTCCTCGTGAGCAAGTGGCCGCCATAATGGCGCATGGGCCACACGGTGACCCCCCGGTAGAGACACTATATAAAGGGCTTAGCCTTTATGCAAGAGGGACGGATGATCAGGCCGTCATGCTGAAGAAAAGAGAGAGAGAAGCATAGAAGAGAAGAAGAGAGAAGAGGGAGAGAGAAGAGAGAGAGAAGGAGAAGAGGGAGAAGAGGAGGGAGAAGAGAAGGAGAAGGAGAAGGAGAAGAAGAGGGAGAAGAGAAGGAGAAGAAGAAGGGGAAGAAGGAGGGAGAGAAGAGAAGGAGAAGAAGAAGGAGAAGAAGAGGGAGAAGAGAAGGAGAAGAAGAAGGGGAAGAAGGAGGGAGAGAGGGAAGGAGAAGAAGAGAGAGAGAAGAAGAGAAGAAGGGAGGGAAAGAAGGAGAAGAAGAGAGAGAGAAAAGGTTCTAGAACTTTTCCAACCTTCCCTCCCCTAAGCCCAATTCACGCACAGGCTCCCTTTTTGTGCCTTTGGGAGTATATCTTCACCATGAGCATATGCTCAGGTGGCATTGGAGTGCTAGAGTTTTGCAATCCCTGCACAAGAAGAACGCATCCCATTAAATCTCTCTACCGAAGTTCGTGTATGAGATACACGACTCCCAATAGGTGCTCCCTATTTGTACATTGTCTCTTAGCCAAGGTTCGTACGGACTTTCTCTTCACGACTCAAAGAGTCTCATAATTGAAGATGGCCCCGAAGCGAAGATCTTCCCAAGTGAATGGGGATCCCACAACCATGGATGGAGATTCGGGACAAGATGCCACCACCCATGCAAAAACACTGCCAAGGGTAAACACTAAAGTTTCTCCCCACAATCAGGTATTGCTTTGATGTCTTGCTTATCTCATGAGGATAGGGGATCATAATAAAATTCATATTGCATGGTTTGATAGGTAAAGAACCTAGGCATGAATCTAGTTATGATAGTTGTAATAATCATAATATATTTCATGTTTATGGTCAATGAAATGATAGGTAAAATTGATAAAGGAAAACGCATTATAGAATGCCGAAATGCTTGACACAAACACTTGCATGAAGAACATTCTACTAATTAATAATATAAGATATTTTTATATTATACACTAAATGGATTACCTTATTTTGCATTTAGAAAGAGCTAGAATCTTGCATTATTTTCATGAAAAGGATTGGAATCTCGCATTGAAAGAGATAAAAGTTACCCCTTATCAAAAAAATGCAATAGCATCCTAAGATTGCAAACCAGTTTTTCATGCTCAAGGATGATAGAGTACATTAAAGTATCAGTTAGATCATGCACATGTCAATATATGTTAACTTGCACACACAATGGGATTGCACGATAAACATTGTTAGAATAGTAGTTCTAAAAGAAATTCCGTTTAGAGATCCTTTTCAGAACTCTAGCTGATAGATGAAGATTGGATAACCTATGGCTAATCAGGTTGGAATCTCGTTAGTGTACTCTTGGTTATGTACTAGCAATATGGGTTAGCACTTGGTGACCTGAGATATTAGATAGCTACTCTAGGAATTGGGTTGATCTTTTACCCTAAATAGGTAGCCAGGATTAATAAAGGTCAGGATGAAATCACTTAGTTCATTTAAAGGATCTAGAAGGAACTTGTTAAATTGACCTTGCGAAGCCCTAACCCAAGGGGGAGTGCAAACTTTAGGGTAGTTGATTTATGCTAAGTATGTTGCTTGGAACTGTTGAAATGGTTTTAATGAAGGCTGATCTTGTCAAAGATGGATTGTTGACCCAAGTTATGCTTGGTTGTTTGAAAAGGTTGTAAAAGTGTTTTGATACATCCAAGTTAAATTCTGGTTATGCATGCAATGTGATTGTGATGCCTTGAAGCAAGAGGTTGTGCATTCAACTATTTGTTAATGTGGTTTTGGATGTTAACCCAAGTGGGGTGTGGTTGATGATTTCATGGCCGGGACTGAGATGACTGATTGCCATGGAAACAAAAGGGATGTTTTCCCTAGTAATTGTTATTAAGCTGGTTGCTTCAGCTATGGATGATTTTCTAAAGGGATAATTAAGGAAGGATGGCACTAGCTATCCCCCGCGAACCGCCAAACCCTTACCAAGGGGGTTATGAATCTGCGATGGGAATGTGGACCGAACCCACCGTGAGAGGTCTCTCCATGGAAATTACTTGGCGTAGGAGGATGCTTGGGTGTCAGTGGGGGCTCTGGCTATAAATCCCAATGCCTTCGGACCCTACACAAGTGCCCTACGTGACTCGAGATGGGATCTCGAGGCCTTGATACTAGTTACAAGGCGGAATCTTGGTAGGATGAACCTTCGGGTTTTTATTGTCGGGAGACGGAAGGATTTTTCTACAGAGGCAGAAATGAATACTTAATTCTCCTGTATGGGCGGGAGACAAACATTAATCTGAAGATAAGTTAAGAAAGTGTTTGATCTTATTTTATCTTGTTTTCGTGTCAGTGCCTTGTGATTAACAGGTTAATTAAGGAAGCTGCTTTTATGTATCAAACATAATGTGGTAGGTAATTAGATAACTAAAACAACCCCCGAGGGAAGTGTGGTGGATGTGACCAATGGGTCTATCCTATGGAAGGGTGGTCTCGGTTAGCCGAGAGCTTTCCTCAAAGGAAATGTTAATGATAAATGTTAGGAAAAGTCGAACGATGACCTTAGAGACAATGTTGGTTAGAACCTTGATTCATACCATTTTAGGGGACCGGAATGGGACTATGCCCTACGGGCACAGAGGTCGAGTGATGCATCCCTCTCATTTCCCATTCTCTTTGAACCAAGTGTGGTATGAGTCTGCTTTGGTCCACTTGTATCTGCGCAAAGTGGAGCAGTTGTAAACCGATGCTAGAAGGCCGTTAGGAAGACCCGATTACAAGGAACTCGGACTTCAGGTCGATCCTAGTGGGGAACGGTCGGATAAGTTCCGTTGCGGGGCAGACTCAAGAGACCCTAGTTGGCAAACCCCGTGTCATTCCTTAGGAGTGTCGGGTGGCATCTTCTAGATATATCTCTAAATGGACTGCTAAGACATGTCCCGCGAATTGAGGAGCGGGCACATTACAGGATGTGCATTACGAATGCTTGCTGTAAGGGGCTCCTTCACTTATTAGAAGAGTACATCTAGAAGGTCCTTGAGTGGTTTCATATGGAGGATGTTAAGCCTATTGACTTTCCTTTACCTTATCATGTGAAGATTAGTCAGGACGATTGTCCACAGTTTGATGAGTAGAAGGCCTTTTTCTCTCTCCTCTCCCTCTCTCTTTTTTTTTTCTCTCTTTCTCTCCCTCTCTCATTTTCTCTCCCTCCCTCACCCTCCCCCTCTCTTTCTCTCTTTCTCTATTATGTTTAATGTTTTTTTATCTTTCCTCTCCCTCTCTCATTTCCTTTTCACTCTTCCTCTCCCTCTCTCACTCTTTCTCCCTGCCTCACCCTCTCTCTCTCTTTCTCTCTTTCCCTATTAGGTTTAATGTTTTTTCTCTCTTTTTCTCTCCTCTCCCTCTCTCATTTTTTTCTCTCTCCTCTCCCTCTCTCATTTCCTTTTCTCTATTTCTCTCCCTCTCTCATTTCCTCTCCCTCCCTCACCCGCACCCTCTCTTTCTCTCTTTGCCTATTAGGTTTAATGATTTTTCTCTCTTTTTCTCTCTCCTCTCCCTCTCTCATTTCTGTTTCTCTCTCCTCTCCCTCTCTCATTTCCTCTCCCTCCCTCACCCTCACCCTCACCCTCACCCCCTCTTTCTCTCTTTCCCTATTATGTTTAACATCTTTTCTTTCTTTTTCTCTCTCCTCTCCTCTCATTTTTTTCTCTCTCCTCTCCCTCTCTCATTTTCTTTTGCTCTCTTCCTCTCCCTCTCTCATTTCTTCTCCCTCCCTCACCCTCTCCCTCTCTTTCTCTCTTCCCCTGTTATGTTTAATGTTTTTTCTCTCTTTTTCTCTCTTCTCTCCCTCTCTCATTTCCTTTTCTCTCTTTCCCTATTATGTTTAACATCTTTTCTCTCTTTTTCTCTCTCCTCTCCTTCTCTCATTTTTTTCTCTCTCCTCTTCCTCTCTCATTTCCTTTTGCTCTCTTCCTCTCCCTTTCTCATTTCTCTCCCTCCCTCACCCTCGGCCTCTCTTTCTCTCTTTCCCTAGTATGTTTAATTTTTTCTCTCTTTTCCTCTCCCTCCCCCTCTATTTCCCTCTCCCTCCCTCTCCCTCTCTTTCTCTCTTTCAATGTTTCCCTCTCCCTCTCCCTCTCTCATTTCCCTATTATGTTTAATGCCCCTCTCCCTCTCCCTCTCTCTCTCCCTCTCCCTCTCCCTCTCCCTCTCCCTCTCTCATTTCATCTCCCTCCCCCTCTCTTTCTCTCTCCCTCCCTCTCCCTCTCCCTCCCTCTTCCTTTCCCATTTTCTCCCTCTCTCATTTGCGGTGGATATGGCCATAGGCCCGTCCTACGGATGGGTGGTCCCGGTTGGCTAGGAACTTTTCTCAAATCACGATGGACAGCAGGAAGATTGTCAAAGAACATGAACAACAAAAGCGTTGACCTAGAGTTATGATTGATCCCGATTTACGCTGTTTTAGAGGAACGGAATGGGACTATGCCTTATGGTAGAGAGGTTGAGCTTTGCATCCCTCTCATTTTCCATTCTTCTTGAACCAAGTGCAGTATGAATCCACTTCGGACCTGGCGTTTCTCCATAAAGTAGTCCGCTTGGATCCAATGCTAGTTGCCGTTAGGAAATGACCAATAAGCAAAACCCTAATTCAGGTCGGTCCCAAGTGGGAACGGCCGGAATACTTCCGCTACGTGGCAGACACGGAAAGTTCTAGATCGCAAACCCCGTAACATTCCATGGGAGTGCCAGGTGGAGCTTTCTAGATATCCTTTCTGATGGACTGCTAAGACATGTCTTGAAGATAACAGGTGGACATGTTACATTTTCTATCCACTACAAGTAGTATTTTTTGAGATCCAAAGTCTCTTACTATGTTATGGTTACAAACCAAACTGATGAATACTAAAGAATGATAAGTTTTTTATAACAGAAAACTTGATATTAGTGAGAGCGAGATAGAAGACAACACAGAGGTCAATGAAAAAGTAAGATTGAAGTTGCAAGTGTCAAGCTTATCATCAATAGATGATAATAAGAGTGATGTAAAGGATACTCAAGAAGAAAACAACCTCCTAGAGTTGGAGTTAGAAATTCTTCTCCAAATGGTAGAAGCAAAAGATAAGGGGATTTTAGCATACAAGCTTGAACAAGTCATTAGTTATAATAGGGACATTAAATTGAGCAATGATCATTCCAAAAATAGTGCACATTGAGAGATGTATGTAGGTTCATGTGGCTTCAAAGAGGTAAGTAATATAGTTCATGAGAGATGTATGTAGGTTCATGTGGCTTGAAAGAGGTAAGTAATATAGTTAAATTAATTTTGGTACATACTTTTTTGTATACACTTGTTAATGAACTCGGGGGGGGGGGGGGTTGGGGGGAAGCCCATTTTATGATATGTAAATCCTTTGGACCTCAATGTTGATCAATATTGAAGTGATTGTAGCTCTATATTCTTGATGACACATTGATCCGAGTGTGTAATTAAGATGGATTCAAAGCTTATTAGTCAAGGTTGATGAGAGCGATTGAGGACATATAATAATTGAAGTGAATTTGATCCATTAAAGAGAGAGGCATATGAGAAATTATTGGTAAAGAGAGTTGCTCTATGGATCACTAATATTAAAGAAACAACATAAGGGGTGGACCTTGAGGAATAATCTAGTGTCTTCTATATACAACAGTGCTCTAGATCTTAGCCTCTTTGTGTCATTTATTTTCTTTATTGAATTGAATAGTTACATATGTTGTAACTTTATTTTTACTTCCCTATAAATTGCATTGATAGATTGGTTTTAGGATCCATCTCCAGTCATTATCACACTCCAACTACTTTCATTACTTTGTCTTTGAGGACTTATACTCACTTTCATTCATTAATAATATTAATTCGTTTTAGAGTTCTCCTTCTTCTCTAGTTTTGGTGTATGTTTTTGCATCTATTGTTTTCTCTTTTGAGTTATTATATTCTCATCATGTTCATGTCTTTTATCTTTTAACTCAAGCTCCATCTCTCCTAAAAAATTTATTGATCAATCAATTCATGAAATTAAACTTTAATGAATGTGAACATACCATGCATTCTTCCATTTGCGTCATAGTAGGAGAGTTTTATCACTCAAGACTCACTCATGGCTCTAGCTTGTGCCCCAAACTCTTGCTCCAATTAGGCAGGGACAAACTTCTTTGACATTAAATCCTAATATCTATATCTCATTGTTGCAATGAGATAAATAGATTTAGCATATTCATTAGATTAATGTTATATAAATGATATTGGATTTATAATTATACACACATTAAATAAACTTATGGCATGTATAGATCAATAAAATTATAGATTCATTGATAAAATATCAATCCTCATCCAAGTGACATGATGTGGCCATCGTGATCAATATCACAAGTGATGCCATATGTCCCGATGTAGGTGGTGTAACCTGGATATCATAATAAATCAAGCATATAAATAAATGTAAGAGATAATTTCAAAATTCACACAAAATTAAAATAGAATATACTTAATTACCATGAAGAACACACTTGGAAAGGCAAAAGCTCCTACCCCTCAAGATACTAGCATAGAAGGTGGCATTATAGAAGACTCATGAGACGAAGTCTTCTCTACAACAACCTATGTTGTTAGAGAGTAAGAATTCTCACTCCTCTACTTGTGTGTTGAAAACTCATTACTACATAGCATATAGACAAGAGAAAAATAAATGTAAAGAGCACCTTGTGCACATAACACATAATTTAGTTTTCATAAAATAGAGTGAGAATCAATACCTCAATTTGGTCTCAACCTAAGTGATATGACTTAATCCCTATGTGGCTTGAGTTGATAGATGCATAATCTTACCATAAATAAAAATTACAATAACAAGATCAAAGTATAGATGTGTATGCATGCTACACATTAGTGGGTGTATCTAAAGTATTGTGGAAATTCATGCATAAAAGCGTAGGGCACTATTCGATAAAACATTGATTTCAATGTTATTTTAATTAAGATGGCACTCCAACATGCACTTTGTTGATTTTTTCCATGCACAATTAGATGTCTATCTAATTGAAAGTCTAAAGGCTCTATTTTTGGCTTTTCCTTTGAATGAAAATATGAAACTCACACTACAAGATATAGGCCTTATACCGAGGTTAAAAGCGACAAAAATGTAAATAACAAAATTTTCCCTCGTCATCATAAAAAGGATCATTATTGGCGACGCCATAGAATAGTCAATATTAACATCGTTATTAGTGTCACTATTTGCGTCGGTATCAGCGTCACTATTTGTGTCGGTATCAGCGTCGCATGATACCGATGCAAATAGCGATGCTGATAACGACACTTTGCGATGCTAATAATGATGCAAATAACAACGCGTGCCGGTAAATTTGCAACGCTAATAGCGATAGTTAACAGGAAAAAAAAATTTTGTGGCAGGGCAGCTAGCACTGTGTGCTTTATTTGGGCCATACAAAATAATTTCTGCACTGTGTACAATACTCGTGTAAACAATAAAAAAGTGTACTAAAATCATAACACTGATACATGAAATAAATACATGATCGCATAATGAAAGTGACTGGTACAATCATGACAAGATATCACTACTACATAGAAAATATCTACACAGATCAGGCGACCAAAAAAGAAGGGTGTGTGAGCTCCAAGATCCAAGGGCGAGCTACATATCCTCGCCATCCGAAAGCTCATCCTATCGCAAAGGAGCATCAAACGGACTCTGAAAAAAAAGAAACAACTACACATCAATCTACCATACAATAATGCATTCTAATTAAACATGGTAACTACGGACAAGAAAGATAAGTGACTTACAGGGCCACCACGTCTATACAATCGGTCGATCAATGCAATGAGACCGTGTCTCTCTACATATCGAGTCTCAAGGCGGATCAGATCGCGATTTATAATGGAGCACTGCAAAGAAAATAAAATACTAACTGTTAGAAACATGATTGTTAATACAAAGGATATTGCAAAAAAGTAAGCAAGCAAAAGAAAAGAAAAACTTACAAAGTCCTTCAGATATGTCCTATGGCCACCACTCCCAAGATTGTGGATCACTTCAACCTCTAGTTGTGCCCTCGCCGCCTCGCGATGCTAACTCCAACGTCCTGGAGAATCTGTAGCCTCCTCCCTCAGTCGGCGCTAGTCATCCGTGTCTAGCCACTCGGGCTTTGCAGCCCCACTCTTGAGTGCCTTACGTGCGTTTGATTGTCTGTGTGACATATATACACGCATGCAGTCCATCATCCAGCCCGTAGAAAATCTATCTGCTCTGACTGGAACCGAAAACTCCTCATGCAAGGATGCTACTATGTAGTCCTTGATCCCCTCTGGTATGTTTTTCCAATGATCTAAGACGTTGTGCCAATAAAATTATTGGCACAACTCTCTCATGCAAGCCATCACCCTCCTCCCCTCATCATTCATGATGATGGCTCCTGACCTATCATCGACAAGGTAGGCATATCCCTCTAGGGTATGCCTAAGATATGTCCTCTCCCACCTGCATCCACGCTCCTGATCATATCCAGGAGACCTCTGTATATCCGGTGTACCGACCGGGGTAGTATCTATCGGTGTAACACCCATAGGGGTGCCACCTACAGATGGCTGAGCAAAAGCCAGAGCAACTGGAGTAGACATCCCCATAGGTGTGACAAATCCTGGAGGTGATGCAACTAAGGTAGAACGACGAGATGGAGATACCGCATTTATGCCTCCACAACATCCACCTAAGCCACAATCCCTGGAACTACTATGAGGGCAAGGAGTTGCACCTGTATCCCATGCTGACCGTGGGCTCACTGCCTTCATATCTCTACAGCATCCCCCTGACCTTGAAGCACACCCTCCCTTTGGCCCAAGTCTCGAGCCTCGACCTCGTCTGCTCGAAGCTAAAGCATCTGATCGCGCCAAAGTAGATCTAGTAGAGCAGCCAGGCAATGTCCGAGATAGCTCCTGGTCCGCCATGTCTCTGAATCTCCCATCTAATCTGGAGACATACACATGAAGATATCTTGCAACTCCTCATCGCTCATCCCTCGACTCATCCTGAAAAGCTCACCTACACAGATAAAAAATGATGTTAGCATAATCAATTTAAATCATACAAAGCACGGTAATATAAATCCTAAAAAAATAATCTCACTTAAAATACATATCTTATGTACCCTTATAAGTGATTAGTCAACAAATTGAGTAAGTGGATGCTCCAAGTATGAAGTATCCTATGGTCCCATTTCAATCTCCTGACACAACTCCGCATACACTGGAAGGTCGATAGACATGTCACCACAAAAGGATGAGTCCACCTCGTTCTCAAAGAATTCTTGGACTCCTGTATTTCCATCATTGTTAGCCAATGCTGGCTCCTCTACATACTCCAAGCTTTCGCTGGCCTCCACCCCTTGCAATATCGACCTCTCTATTTGCATATTGTCCTCATCCATGCTCGGAACATCACTTTGATCATATACTCTCGCACTTCAGGGAGCTAAATGTATAACATACCACCATTGAGGTTGTCGGGGGTTTAGATAGAAGATTACATGTTCACAAACACGTACAAGAGAGACTAAACTATTGTGACATGCACCATATCGTAATACAATTAACAAACAAATGAGTTCATGCACCTGTTCACAATGGGCCGGCAACACAAAGATGTTGCACAAATCCATCCATTTTTTTTCGGAATCTATTTCGAGAAATCCAGATGGACCTCATTAAACTGTTGCTCCAGCTCCTTTAAGTACCACTTTGAACCATTGCACATTGAATAATATCATGGAGAAGCTATAGTAATCCACCGTAACAATACTTTGCAAGTTCCCAAAATACTCCATCTCATCTATAATCGTGTTTGGATCCGTTGCTCGTCGTTGGCTTTCCTGCTCAAACCTTGCCATGATACCACAGTTCATTGTGGAGCGCATTTTGTCAATACATTACACATGAAAATGTCATCCGTGCGACCACGCTACACTATATATTTTGTACTATACATTGAAATACTCAAATTAGTTGTCACATTTAAAATATAGATACGACAAATCCTAAACACGTCATCACCTTTGGACTACATCACCTTGAGAATTCCCACTCCTCCATTGAGACTTCCGCCCCTTCGCGAGACGCTGTGGTCAAAGCTCCATGCAACCATCGCATTGACATAAACTGGGGCATCTCCTCCATGCCTTCGGGATATCGAATCAGTCATGGCGCATACTACCTCGAAATTCAGATCGCGCTTCCTCTCGATCTTGCCTAGCGATCTAGTACTTGGCGAGCCACGTCTCCATAGAGGCATGGTGCAACATACAAAAGTGATTCACCTTCTCCTCCATTGCAGCATCCATTCTTTTTTCTACCCCATTCCAACCATCATATCTCTTGTCAGTCTATCATCGTCCTTCAGTGACCATAGCATTTTGTTGTCTGGATCCATCGTTGGTAGCCATTATGAAATATGCACTAGCATCTCAGACACCAACCAACCTTCAGCCATGCTACCTTCTAGCCGAGCTCGTTGTCGCACAAAGCCTTTCAAGGTTTTCATGAAGCACTCCAAGAAGAACATCCATTGCGTATGGACAGGTCTAGTAATCTCCACTTCATCTACAAGATGCACAAGAAGGTGGATTTGTATCGTGTGCATGCTAGTAGGCAAGTATTTCTCAAAGAGACAAATCGTCTCCACTGCTCCCCGCCTCATGGATTCAATAGAGGACGTCTTAATCTCCTTCTGTGAGATCCATTGCACCAAAGTCAATAACCTGTAAATGGCCCTGCGTATTTTTGAAGTAAGGCATCCTGCGATCGCGATTGGTAGTACAAACTGGCACAAATGAGAAAGCATTATGAACAATGGCTACACTCCAAATAGAAAAATGTGCATGCCAATTACAATCCATTCATAGTACAAACCTGACATATCTTATGCTAGTCATGGGATTTTATCCCTGATAATTGGTCGTCTTTAGAAAATGCAGACATGAGAGAACCCATCATACCGGTCGAAGTGCGGATAGACTTGACTACTTGCTTCACAATGCGCTCTTCTTTAGTGGAGTGTGAGGTAGCTGCATGCGACCATCAGCACTCGAGTGGTGCCAAAGCGCCTCCATCTTGCCTATCTCCTTCAAATTCATTCGTGCCCCTATAGTGTCTCTCTTTCCTATGATGTGGTCCCATAGCAAGATGCCCACATTCTTGAAAATATGCATGGGATCCAACAAGTGGTTGATCTGTAAGTGGGTCCAATATGGAAACTCGTAGAAAACTGAGAATCGCCGCATTCCGTTTAGATGTGACTCCGCGTGGACCATTTTCAGCTCGTACCAGCTTGCGTCATTTATACGTGTTGGAGGTCATCCAAGAAAACCTTCCTTGAGTTCATGACCCTCTGGCAAGAAAGCGGTGTGTCCTTGATATACCATCTTCTTCATGGTTCATGACCTTCAGGAGTCTAACTGTGGCCTGCACAATGGTCATGCATGATAACCTGAAGTAACCAGACCTGTTCCAACACCTCTATCCAGTGAATACAAACTTGAACGAGATAAAATATAGATATTACCAACAAGAATGGAAGCCTATTTACTTGAGCACTCTTCGAATCCCAAAAAGTCATGCATCCTCCACATGAGAATGGATCGAATATTGGTGGAATGTGGACCATCGCTCTTACTCATATCTTGCATGGTGACCCCCTCCTCCCACAAAATCTTAAGCTCATCGACTAATGGACGAAGATACATGTCCATTTTTTTGAGTTTGTAGTGGCCGGGGACAATAGAACTAAGGATGAGATGTCATTTCTTGATAGAAAGCCATGGAGGGATATTGTAGTTGACAAGGACTATAGGCCATACACTGTAAGAAGTTGAGCGCAAACCGAACGGGTTCATGCCATCCATTGCAAGACGGAACTGAAGATTCCTTGGCTCTTGGGAAAAGCCTGGGAAGGTAGAGTCAATGTGGCTCCATGCGCATGAATCCACTGATATTCATTGAACTCCATCTGTGGACCTATTCTGCGCATGCCACGTTGTCAAGCTCGCCATGCTAGATGTACGAAACATGTGGTTTATGCGGGGGATAAGCAAAAAGTGTCTAAGAAATTTTTGAGAGATGGTTTGCCCTTGCAAGTCCTGTCGATATCTGTGAGCACCACACTTTGGACAAGTCTCCATAGTCTTGTATTCTCCTCGAAACAGTATACAATCATTGATACATGCATGGATCTGTTGTAGTCTACGCCAAGCTTTCGTAAAACATGTTGTGCATCATCATAAGACTTAGGCATGGCATTTGCAAGTGGTAATATATGATATTTTAGTAACCTGAAAAAAATCATAAAACACCTTGAAAAAGCACAAATGTTTTTAATAATAGTGCCGAAAAGAAATCAGCGAAGCATACGTACAAGGTACCTGAACAACTCTGTCACACTCGAATCGCTCCACCCGTATTTTGCTTGCACACTTAGGAGTGCAAGCAGTGTCTTGAGGCAAGATACTCGGTACCCATCATATAGTGGTATGGATGCTTCCTCTCTAAGCGGATCAGAAGTCTCGATATCCATGGGAATCAATGCATCGATCATTGTCTCCATCTTAGGCTCCAAGATTGTAGATAGGTTTGGAAGGCTACCTATCTCCTTTGGTATTGATGGTATAGATTGGGTCGTGCGTTCCAAGTGGTGGATTGGCTCAAGCACTCCATCCATCACATGCCCATGAACTCTTCTAATTGGCCGCAAAGGGTACACTCCTCCTTGGGACGAGACATCACCTCCCTGGATAGAAAATTTGCCACCCACACCCAATCTTCTTGTATATGGTATTCAATTAGCTTGCGAGCACAATGCATGATTGATATTAACTTTTCTTACCATTTACTAAAAATGGACAATCGCGTGATCATTGATCTCAGATTGAAACTCACCAAAGCCTCGTACGTGTTCTATAGACAATCAATGTTTTCGTCTAATTGCCAGCTTGCATTGAGAGCAAGGACATGGGACACGCTGATTAAGATACGCCTCGTGATCTTGAACAACAAGACCTTCACCGTTTTCCATTTTGTCTATGTTACAACAAACAATTTGTTTTTGTTATCATTCTTTTTTTCTTTCTTAAATTGTTTGAGAATGGATTTCTTCTCTTATAATTCAGCAAAAATTAACGTATATAAAGTTTGCACCCACCCACCCACATATATATGTCGGAGTGTTTCCCATCTCGTGGTGTTGCACCGGACCTCGCCACCACTCTCTCTTTGTTTTTAATCCATTCATTATCTCATCTCCTTCCATCTCTCTCTCTTTTTCTCTTTCTTTATTATGTTGTATGTTTATTCCCTCTCTCTCATTCCTTCTTTTTTCTCTTCCTTCCCCTCTCTCATTTCCTTTAACGATCACGGCTACGACTACGATGAAGACCATGACCATGACTACGACCATGACCACGACCACGACTACGACTACGACGACGACGACCACAACTATGACTATGACTACGACTACGACCATGACTACGACCACGACCATGACCACGACCGTGACCATGACCATGACCACGACCACGACCACGACCATGACCATGACTACGACCACGACCACGACCAAGACCACGACTATGACTACGACGACAACTACGATGACCACGACCATGACTATGACCATGACCACGACCACGACCACGACTACGACTACGACTACGATGACCACGACCACGACCAAAACTACGACTATGACTATGATGACGACCACGACTACGACTACGACCACGACCACGACTACGACTACGACTAGCACTATGACCACGACTATGACTACGACCAGGACTACGAGTACGACTACGACCACCACATCTACCACTACCACTACCACGACCACTACCACTACCACGACTATGACCACTATAATAAATAAGAAAAGAAGAAGAAAAAAAAACAACTACTACTACTACTACTACAACAAAAATAAATAAGAAAAGAAGAAAAAACTACTACTACTACTACTACAAAAAACAAGAAAACTAAACAACAATAAATAAGAAAAGAAAAAAAAACTACTACTACTACTACAACAACAACAAACAATAACAATTAATTTCATTTTCTCTCTTCCTCTCCCTCTCTCATTTCCTCTCTCTCCCTCACCCTCACCCTCACCCTCTCTTTCTCTCTTTCTCTATCAGCTTTAATGTTTTTTCTCTCTTTCTCTCTCTTCTCTCCCTCTCTCATTTTTTTCTGTCTCCTCTCCCTCTCTCATTTCCTATCTGTCCCTCACCCTCTCCCTCTCTTTCTCTCTTTCCCTATTATGTTTAGTATATTTTCTCTCTCCTCTCTCTCTCTCTCATTTCCTTTTCTCTCTTCCTCTCCCTCTCTCATTTCCTCTCCCTGCCTCACCCTCTCTCTCTTTCTCTCTTTCCCTATTAGGTTTAATGTTTTTTCTCTCTTTTTCTCTCTCCTCTCCCTCTCTCATTTTTTTCTCTCTCCTCCCCCTCTCTCATTTCCTTTTCTCTCTTTTTCTCCCTCTCGTTTCCTCTCCCTTCCTCACCCTCTCTCTCTCTTCCTCTCTTTTTCTCTCTCCTCTCTCTCTCTCTCATTTTTTTCTCTCTCCTCTCCCTCTCTCATTTCCTTTTCTCTCTTTCTCTCCCTCTCTCGTATACGCTCCCTCCCTCACCCTCTCCCTCTCTTTCTCTCTTTCCCTATCAGGTTTAATGTTTATAGTAGGTATCCTACCAACGATAGGAGTCTGCAAAAAAATTATGATATATACAAACAATTATGAGACACAATGTATTAGAAAAAATTATATAAAGAATTGAAAGAAATATAAATGTTAAAAAACTAGAAATCAAAATATACTTACAAACTCTTCCTCCCACGACTCTTTGTCGCCCGATCCGTAATGCGACGATCCCATGGTTTCCATTTGGATGCGTCGCGCCTCTGCGTGCTGGCGACTCTTCACTTTCTCTGCTGCTTTCTTCTTGGCTTTTTTCCACTCTATGCGATGGCACATAGGTGGTTGGCTATAGGCTCCACGCCCCTCCTCCTGTCTCCGCAGTGACTCCCTGGTGCATGTCATGAGGTGGGATCTTTTGTTGTGAAGCAAATCCCTCACTTTTGTGCATCCCCAATCATCCGAGAATCGCTGACCCTCAAGATTTCGGTACCTTCTATGGATTTCCCTCAAGACCTCCTACCACAAGCCGCTTTTCTGATTCTTGAAGTAAACAAAACAATCTTTATATGTCGCATGCACGACGCTCCTCATGTATGCCATTACATCCCTTCATCATCATGGAAGATGCCACCAATATCTGTAACTCTATAGTACTAGCATACAGGCTCCTCTATGTGATCTTCTAGTAAGGGTGATCGCTCACCACCTCCAAGGCAACCCCCACATAAGCCTCGCCTCCCCCTTGACTCTCCCTCCTCCCTCTCTGTCGACTACCCTCTGCCTCGGTGGATGCACGTGCTTCTGCAAATGCACGTGCGTCGGCTGATGCTTGTGCTTCAGTCGATGCATGTACAGGTGTTGCACGTGGAGTACCTGCAATTAGAGTTTGGACATTTGGTGTTTGGGAAGCAATGCCAAGCAAAGACATCAGAGGCATTCCAGACATGACGCTGAACACCTCGTCTGCTGTGGGAGAGCGGCCAAGGTGTCTAGTCATCTCTCCCATGAAGTCTTTCTTACTAGGAAAACCTCAAAAAAATGCATTGACCCCTCTACCGAATAAGCCCAATGTATCATTCATGGGATCCAAATCTGGGTCATTGCTAGATGAACCAGGATGCGACATTTGCAAACAAAACACAGGAGACAAATTCATACAATTTCAAAAATAAAAAATTATTTTTTATTAGAGCTGGCTGGCGCGTGTATAGTCGCGTCTGAAATGTAGGATAGATGCGCTCTCAGACGCATCCCTGAGGTCAAACCTCTGGTCAGAGCACGTGTATATCCGCCTCTGAGATGCAGCATAGACGCGCTCTCAGATGCGATTCTAAAGTCAATGCTTCTGGGCACGCGTGTATCATTGCGTGTGGAATGCAGAATACACACGCCTGGAGACGCGACTCTGAAGTCAAAGCTTCTGGGCAGGGCGCATGTATTCCCACGTCTGACATGCAGGATACATGCATCTGAAGATGCGACTCTGAAGTCAAAGCTTCTTTTGTGCAGAGCGCGTGTATTCTTGCGTCTCAGATGCAGAATACATGCGCTATGAGACGCAACCACAGATGCAATGACAGCAAACATAACTTCGTGTCTATACCTACGTCTGTATTGAAATTTAGATGTGCTGGCAAACACACTCAGTCGACTGATTTCAATTTGACGACCGCCATTCATGATTTATTTGTGCTATAAGAAGTTCAATCATAGATCCTAATACACAGAGAGAGAGAGAGAGAGAGAGAGAGAGAGAGAGAGAGGACTCACCTTGGGTGTTTGGTGTGGATGGGTGGTGGTGCTTCTTCCTTCTCCTTCTTCCTCTCCTTAGTGAGTTACTCTCCCTTGATGCTTGCTTGCTGCTTGTTGTCTCCTCCCTTTTCTTCTTCTTCCTCTTATTCTCCTTTCTCTTGTTCTCTCTTTCTTCCTCTCCTTGGCTTTCTTTTTTTCCCTCTTGTCTCTTTGAAGTGAAAGAAGAGGTGAGTCACGAGGAGTTGAGGCATGAAGAGACTAGTGGAGGTAGACTGCATGTCGGCTAAACTCGAGCTTTAGAATGTGCAAAAAACATAGGAAAGAAAAGGCACAGTTTGAAAAGAAATGATTCAAGTATCTTTTGAATTTTGACTTTTGCGTCTATTTTCGCGTATATACGCACGTCTAAGTTTATGTAAATGCGCTTATAGACGCGAAGTTAGTGTCAAGATTGTGGGAGAGAAGGAAGGAGTCTCACTTGTAGCTTTCTCACTTACACAATGGGGGAATACACACAAGGTGGAGGTTGAAAACAATTTTCCTCTTCTTAGTTGTGTAAGCCAAAAGAACTCAAGTACAGAGAAATAGAAGAACCCTATATATGGGTCTCAAACCAAACTCAACTAACTAAGGTGGCATACTAATTGAGCCACGAACTAGAGTAGATAAGGATAGCTGTCATCTAGCTATTATTCATGGGCGGTGTACCAACCGCACCTGCAGCTAACAAGTCGGTGACATAAATGCACAACGGTCACCCTGGCATATCACGAGTGGAGCTCGATATCTCAACACTCCTTGAGCTCAATCCCAATTTTTGCACACCAAGCATGTCTCTGAACTTGCGCAGCTTCTCTGTGCCCAATGCCTTCGTGAATATGTCAGCTACCTGATCCTCTGTGCTGACATAAACTAGATCAATAAGACCTAGTAAAACCCTCTCTCGCACATAGTGATAATGCACCTCAATGTGCTTTGTTCTAGCATGATAGACTAGGTTATTTTCCAAGTGTATACTACTCATATTGTCATAATAAATGACAACTAGCCCATCTGTAGACTGATGCATATCATAAAGTAGCTTATGCAACCAAGCTACCTCACATGCAGCCATTTCTGTACCCCTGTACTCAGCCTCTGTGCTCGACAAGGCAACTATAGGCTATTTCTTGCTGCTCCAAGTGACTGCAGCACTCCCAAAAGAGAACGCATATCCATTGGTAGATCGTCTATCAGAAATACTACCAGCCCAATTAGCATCAGTGTATCCATGCAACTATATCTGAACCCTAGTCTCATAAAATAGTCCATACTGCAATGTGGACTTCACATACCTGAGTATACGTCTAGCCGCAGCCAAATGCAGTTTTCTTGGAGCCTGCATAAACTGACTTACCAATCCAACAGCATAGCTCAAATATGGCCTGGTAATAGTCATATAAATCAAACTTCCTACTATGCGTCTGTACATAGTAGGGTCTTCCAGAAGCTCACCTGCATCTGTGCTCTGCTTCACATTCTGCTCCAAAGGAACTGAAATAGGCTTATAGCCTGTCATCCCATATTTGGATAGCATGTCCAATCCATACTGCCTCTGCAAGAGCCGTATCCCACTTGGTGATCTAATCACCTCAATGCCCAAGAAATAAAGAAGCTCTCCCAAATCCTTCATCTCAAACTTCTACTTCAATAGCATTTTCACATGAAGGATATCTTCATCACTATCACTTGTCATAATCAAATCATCAACATAAATAACAAGTAGCATAATACCTTTCTCTATTTTTTTCACATAAAGTGAGAAATCTGCCTTGGAAATCTGGAAGCCAATAGTGACAAGATACTGTCCTATCTTGTTAGACATGCTCTAGGTGCTTGCTTCAAGCCATACAAGGCTTTCTTCAACCTGCAAACAAACTCAGGATGAATGGCATGCACATAACCTGGTGGCTGCTCCATATAGACCTCTTCTTGCAAATCACCATGCAAGAAAGCATTCTTTACATCCATCTGATGTAAAGACCATCCCTTTGATGCAGCCATAGCAATGACTGCTCTTATGGTTGCCATCCTTGCAACCGGACTGAATGTTTCTTCATAGTCAATGCCATATGTTTGTGCATACCCCTTGACTACTAATCTTGCCTTGTATCTATTCATGGAACCATTTGCATTGTGTTTCACCTTATAAATCCACTTACAACCAATTGCATTCTTATCTTTAGGCAAATGTACCAATTCCCATGTAGCATTTGCTTCCAAGGCATCCATTTCTTCATCCATGGCTTTCTCCCATTTTTCTTTTCCTGTGGCTTGCTCAAAAGAAGTGGGTTCTGGTTCTTGTATTACTTTGACCATATAGGCATAGTGAATGGCTATAAATCCATCATATTTCAACCTATCCACAGGATACCTAGCTCTGGTAGCCCTGCGCAAAGTAGGTTCACTCCCAGGTGCTCTCAAAACATCCCTGGTCTTCCTTACTCCAGGTGTAACAATAGAAGGAATACCCAACTCATCATCAATGCTCTGTTCTGAGCCAGTGGATTCACCATCCACATAAGAATGACCTGCATTCACATCAAACATGGACTGATCTACCTTCTCTTTTCCTTTTCGTGAAACCTGTATACCACTATCTGCATTGTTTTGAGGAGATTCTCTTGATCTCAATCTACCTGTCCATGGCGAAGAATGTGAACCACTGCTAGAGGACACTCCATGTCCACTAATATTTTGTGACTGCTGCTGTGAATTCTGTGTAGCATTACCATTTTGTGCATCTACATCATCAATCACATTTACTGGTTTATACCAGCTACTCATCTCATCAAACTGCAGAGAGTAACCAATAAAGTTGCACTTCTCAGATTTTGGATCCAACTTGGATCTCAACTCATCTGGCACATGAACATAGGCAATGCAACAAAAAATCTTCAAATGAGAAATATCTGGTTTCCTACCAGTATACCTCTCCTCTGGAGTCATCCCATGTATTGCTGCAGTGGGAGTCATGTTCATTATGTAGACTGATGTAGCAACTAATTCAACCCAGTAAAAATTTGGCAAGTCTTTTTCGTTGAGCATGGCACGAGATACCTCTCCAATATGCCTGTTTTTCCTTTTTGCAATTCCATTTTGTTGTGGGGTATGACTGCATGAATATTATTTCTTTATGCCATGCTCTTGTAGGAACCTTGCAAACTCATTTGAGAGGTACTCTCCCCCTCCATCTGACCTTAGGCATTTTATTTGCAGGCTTGTTTCTTTTTCAACCATAGCTTTAAGAGTTTTGAAATGCCCAAACACTTCACTTTTCTTTTTCATAAAATACACCCAAACTTTTTTGCTATAGTCATCAATAAAAGTGACAAAATAATGACAGCCTTTAATAGATGCAGCTTTAGTAGTCCACATATCAGAGTGGACTAATTCCAATGGCTTCTTACTCTCTTGAACATGTCTAGGAAATGGTTTCCTTGCCTGTTTTCCAAATTGACAGGCTTCACATACCTTATGCATTTCTGAAACCTTGAATTTAGGCAATCCTGCAATAATATTTTGGGCTTGCATTGATTTAAGTCGCTGTACATTAACATGACCAATGCGTTTATGCCAGATATCAATATCTGCAACTACACCGGTCCCATGTGCAAATATTGCTGCATTCAATTCAGGCATGTCTGCATCCAACGTAAACATTCTGCCCTTCTTCTTTCCTTTTGCTATCAAGCGACCTTTATTTTTCATATCCTCAACAAAGCATCCATGAGAATTAAATCTGACCTACAAGCCTGCTCAACCATTTGACCAACAGAAACCAGGTTCTTGGTGATATTCGGGACATAAAATACATCCGACAGGTATTTCTTTTTCCCATCCTGCATAGATAAAGGAAATTTTCCAATCTACATAATAGGATGTGCAGTATCATCATCAGTCTCCACAAATCCTGGTTTTTCCATTTTCCTTGCATCCTGCATTCATTCTGCATGACTTATCATGTGGTTTGATGCACCCGAATCAACATACCACACATCGTTGCTTTCTTCTGCACTTGTCACAGAATTGGTCATATGCTGCACCATAAACAAATGCTCATTTCTATCATCACCCTGTCTACTAGAAGATGCATAATTCCCTTGTTGCAATTTTCCATTCATGATGTCATTCTGCTTTTTATAGCAGTCTTTGGCCATATTACCCATTTTACCACAGTAGTAGCATTCAACATTGCTGTTTGCATTTTGGCCTCTTTGCCATCCATGACGACCTCTTTGGCTCCCCCTGCCTCTAGAGTTACCACGTCCTCCTCCATAGGACTAGTTTTCTTGAGTTTGCTGCATATTCTGATTTCTACCACGGTCTCCAGATCGGCCTCCTCTACCTCTGCCTCTACCTCTTCCAGTATTTGAGTAGAAGACAGCTGCTTTTGAAGTTCCTCCTAAAGAAGATGCACCACCATTTCTCTGCTCCTCAGAAATTAGAAGAGCAATCAACTCCTCAAAATCAGGAAATCTTTCACAGACAGAAATCGATGTTCGAAACTGTGCATAATCCTTTCCTAGACCATTCAAGGTCACAGAAACTAAATCATCATCTTCCACTGGCGACCCAATGGAAGCAAGTGCATCTGTAATCTTCTTCACCTTGACATGGTAGTCATTGATGCTCATACTTTTTCTTTGCACATTGTGCAACTCTTGCTTGAGCTGCATTTTCCTGGCTTGCGTATTTGTGCTATACATTTTTGACAAAGTATCCCATGCCTCCTTTGGCGTACTTGCATCCTGAATATGCACAATCATAGAGTCTGAAATACTGATAGACAGCCAGTACATGACTTTTCTGGCTCTCTCATGCCATCCTTTAAATGCATGCATTTGCTGTTGATTGGAAACATCAGGAAGAACTAGTTCTTCTTTATTTCCTGCAACAAATTCCCAATATCCTTATCCCATAAGAAAATTTGTCATTCTAAACTTTCATGCTTAGAAGTTGTTCTTGTCAAGCTTTTCAGTGACAATCTGTGAAAGAGAATCAGACGCCATTACAGAACACTGCAAAAAATTCTGTCACTGCAAAAAAAACAGCTTTAGCCTCACAAGGGCAAATTTGCAAAACTGACGAAAGTGGTATTTGATCACACAGTCACTTCCTAGTGACGATTTTGCATCAACAGGCAACAAGGATGATTCTGTAACTCCCAATGTCTCTGCACACAGGCATAGGATACAATTTCTACGGTAACTTTTCACCAACCTGTAGAACAGTGGTCGCACAACAAAAAACAGGGCCTTTTCTTGAGTGCATGCGAAAAACTTCCGCCTCCATAACAAGCCCCAAAATGGCCTCAAATAAAAAAATCAGGGCAACCAAGGGCTGAAGCCCTTTCCCGCAGCATATACTGCCCTCTTGCTACACAGCGAAGGGCGTCTCAATCTGAGACAATGCACTCTTGCAGTTTCCGGCTGTGCTACCTGCAGAGACTTGCTCCCAAACTCGAAAAATGAAAGCAACACTGGTCCTCTTACCAGAACGCCGCGAACTTGATTTGCTTTCTTGAGCTCCTTACCACAAAGCAGGCTCTGATACCATGCCAAGATTGTGGGAGAGAAGGAAGAACTCTCACTTGTAGCTTTCTCACTTACATAATGGGGGAATACACACAAGGTGGAGGCTGAAAACAATTTTCCTCTTCTTAGTTGTATAAGCCAAAAGAACTCAGGTACAAAGAAATAGAAGAACCCTATATATGGGTCTCAAACCAAACTCAACTAACTAAGGTGGCATACTAACTGAGCCATGAACTAGAGTAGATAAGGATAGCTATCATCTAGCTATTATTCATGGGCAGTGTACCAACTGCATCTGCAGCTAACAAGTCAGTGACATAAATGCACAATGGTCACCCTGGCATATCACGAGTGGAGCTCGATATCTCAACAGTTAGACGCACAAATAGACACAGATTTGGACGCGTAGGTAAACGCAGATATAGACGCGCATTTAACTTTTATCATGAGTTTTTGTTTTTAAGATAAGTTTTGATAGTAAGTTCTTATCATAAGTTTTTATGTATTTATGATAAGTTTTGTGTATTTAAATTGAAATCTTAGAATAATTAATATGCCAGCTTGAAGTTTTTATGTAAACATATGAATAACAAATTTGATGTTGTTATGAATTAGGTTTAATCATGTCGTCATCATCACCTAGTGCGGTGTATGATGATGAGTCAACGAGCACATCCTCAAGTGAGAATGAAACATTATGTCTTCATAATCAAGATGCATGGCTATGACAAAAAATTAAATGCATGTGTGATCGTTGTCGAGGGTGTATTTTTCGAGCACTTCGAGTTGCAATGTCACACCTCAGCATGTATGGAGAATGGGACCAAGAAAAATCATCAGTATTCATTGTTTTTTTTAAACACTAAGATTGCCAGTCTATGTTACTCAATATATATCAATGTACATGAAACACCCTTTTGTGGGTGGTTGAGCAGGATGCGGTGCCACATCCTCACATGCTCCCTCTCGGGCGTCGAGAGGCTGCAAAACATCGACGCGAGGAGGCAGAGTCTTCAAGAAGAGTGGAGATTAATGACCATGATAGTAGCCCTCATGAAATGCCCCATCAAGTTGTAGAGGATGAGATTTTGGACAACATGATGCACATCTATTTTCGCAACCGATTTAGGGAGAAGGTCACTCTACGAAGCCAGATGATCCACTATATGTAGCATCATCTACTCCGTTGTATGAAGGTTGTACGTACTCCGTTCTTCATGCGTCCCTCGAGATACTTAACTTGCAAACAATTTATAGATGGAGTAATGTCAGTTTGAATGCATTATTGAAGTAGGTATAAATTCAGTTTGGCTTATGATTCATAATATTAATTGTTATATTTTGAAATCAGACACAAATATATGTTGGTAGTTTTTTAACTCACTTTTAAAAATATATGTAGGTTATTATCACAAATGCTTCCAAAAGGAAACAAATTGCCAACTAAGAGAGAGCAAGAAAGACATTACTTGACATCTCTGGGAGGCCTCGATTATGTCAAGATCCATGCATGTGTCAATGATTGTGTCTTATTTCATGGGATTCATGAGTTCGCACGAGAGTGTCCTGTTTGTGGCGAATCAAGATACGAAGTGGAGATGAAGTCAATGGATGTGCCTTGTAAAGTTTTGCGACATTTTCCGATTGTTCCATGTATTCAACTTATGTTCAAGTGTAAGTCTATTGGAAAGCTCATGTCATGGCATGCTAGTCATCGTTCAAGTGATGGAAAATGGAGGGTCCCTGCAGACACACCGGCATGGCAACATATAGATAATTTGTGGCATGTTTTCAAAGAAGAGCCAAGAAATTTGAGATTTGGTTTAGGTATGGATGGAATCAATCCATTTGGCATCAAAAGCACGTCATACAGTGTATGGCCAGTGGTATTGGTGAACTATAATATTCCTCCATCCATGGCAATTAAAAAGGGACATGTAATGTTGTCTCTTCTGATTCCTGAAAAGCACAAGGTAAAAAACATGGACATTTACTTAGAGCCTTTGATTGAAGAGTTAGAAATTTTATGGGAAGGTATTGAGGTGCAAGATACAAGCGCATCTGCATCCTCTAGAGATTTCACGTTGAAGGCCATGTTGTTGTGGACCATGCATGACTTTCCAGGATACGAAGAGTGTTCAGGTACATGTATATAACTCTATATTTGAAATTCAAGACTTCAATCAATTGCATTTTATTAATTCACTTGTTTGTTCAGTTTTAACCACATCAGGATATCATGCATGTCCTATTTGCGGTCCCTCTCTAGTTTCCTCTAGGCCAGCACGTTTAAAGAAGGTTATCTATGACAATCATCATCGATTTCTTCCTATTGACCATCCCAAATATGTTCTCCCTACTAATGGAATGACTCCACAATCTCTAACCATTCGAGATTGGAAAGAGAGATGGATTAATTCCGACAGCCACCCTCCACTCCGCATGAGTCGGTAAGAAGTGCATTTCTCTCGATTGACTTTAAAGTATTTAGCATGATGAATTGTTTACATAATATATTGTTTGTTTGTTAAGTTCTTTATATTTTTTCGTCTTTCGTATTGGACTGAACTCAAGATCAATCACTTATCACTATAAGATATAGACCTTATAGCGACGTTTAAAGTGACGAAAATACAAACAACAAAATTTGCCCCTGTCGTCGCAAAAAGCATCGTTATTGATGACGCCATAGAATCGTCGCTATATGCGTCGCAAATGCGATGCATATAGCGACGCATATAGTGACGGTTGTAGAGAATTTGCGATGCTCATAGCGACGCCAATAGCGACACGTGCAATAAATTTGCAACGCAAATAGCAAGGGTAACAGAGAAAAAAAAAAATTTGTGGTAGGGCAGTATAGCACTGTGTGCTGTATGAGAGCCATACAAAATAGTTTCTGCACTGCTGCATACAAAGCGTTTGCAAACAAAAAGAATGTATACTGAAATCATAAAACTGACACATGAAATAAATACATGATTGCATAAAATGCGATTGGTACAATCATGAAACGATATCACTAATACATAGAAAATGTCTACATAGATCGGGCGACTAAAAACTAAAGGTGTGTGAGCTCTAAGGATCCAAGGGCGAGCTACAAATCCTCGTCCCCCGAAAGCTCATCCCGCTGCAAAGGAGCATCAAACGGATTCTGCAGAAAAAGAAACAACATATCAATCCACCATACAATAATGCATTCAAATATCTCATGGTAACTACGGACAAGAAAGATGAGTGACTTACAGGGCCGCCGCATCTATACAATCGGTCGATCAATGCCCTGAAACCGTGCCTCTTTGCATATCGAGTCTCAAGGCCTTGTGGATCGCGATTTGTAACGGACTGCTGCAAAGAAAACAAAATGCTAACTGTTAGAAATATGATTGTCAGTACAAAGAATATCTTAAAAAAACAAATAAGCAAAACAAAAGAGAAACTTACAAAGTCCTCCAAATATGTCATGTGGCCGCCACTCCCAAGATGATGTACCGATCCGGCCTCGATTCGTGTCCTCGCCGCCTCCCGCTGCTGACTCCAACGTCCTGGCGAATTTGTAGCCTCCTCCCTCAGTCGGCGCCAGTCGTCTGCATCTAACCACTCGGGCTTTGGAGCCCCACTCTTGATTGCCTTGCGTGCGTCGGATCGTCTATGTGACATGTATGCACGCATGCAATCCATCATTCAACCCGTAGAGAATCTATCCACTGCGGCTGGCATCGGGAACTCCTCGTGCAAGGATGCTACTATGTAGTCCTTGCTCCCCTCCGGTATGTTCCTCCAATGATCTAGGACGTTGTGCCGAAAAACTTGTTGGCACAACTCCTCATGCGAGCCATCACCCTCCTCCCCTCATCATTCATGATGATGGCTCCTGACCTGCTATCCACTAGGTATCCATAACCCCTAGGAGTCTGCTTAAGATGGGCCCTCTCCCATCTCCGTCCACGCTCTTGGGCATATCTAGGAGACCCCTGTATATCCGGTGTACCGACGGGGGTACCCTCTCCCGGAGTGCCACTCAAAGGGGTGCCACCAAAGGGGGTGCCACCAAAAGGAGTGCCACCAAAAGGCGTGCCATCTGCCAACGGCTGCGCAAAAGCCGGAGTAACTGGAGTGGACGTCCCCACAGGTGTGACAAATCCTGGAGGTGATGCAACTCCAGCTGAACGACGAGACGGAGACACCACGTCCGTGTCTCCACAGCAGCACCCCCCTGATCCTCCTGCAGTCGCAGTCCCTCCCTCTGGCCCAAGTAGCGAGCGTCGAGATCGTCTGCTCGAAGCTGAAGCATTTGATCACGCTGAAGCTGATCTAGCTGAAGCTGATCTAGCAGAGCACCCTGATGAAGAACGAGACAGCTCCTGATCTGCCATCTCTCTGAATCTCGCGAGCTGATCTGGAGACATGCGTGCCATCATGTCCTGAAACTCCTCATCACTCATCCCTCGACTCATCCTGAAAATGTCGATACCTGCACAGATAAAAAATGATGTTAGAATAATCAATTTAAACTATACAAAACACATTAATATAAATCATTTTTGAAAAATCCCTCTTAAAATGCATATCTTATCTACCTTTATGGAAGATCTTAACAACGAATTGAGTAATACAATTCTCCAAGAATGAAGTATTCTATGGTCCCATGTTAATCTCCTGACACAACTCTACATACACTGGAAGGTCGATAGACATGTCACCACAAAAGAACGAGTCTGCCTCGTTCTCAAAAAATTCTACGACTCCCCACAGCTTTTGGCCCCTACCCATGAATGGGTTGCCGCTTAACATGCTCCCTTGTACTCACCAAAAAAAAAAAAAAAAAAAAAAAAAAAGTGAAAAAATAGGGAAAAAAAAAGAAATCTCTTCAGTTGTACTTTATGAGTATACAACCGCTGCACCTAGGGACCACTCTAGCCCCTCCCCCACTTAGAGAGAGAGAGAGAGAGAGAGAGAGAGAGAGTACAAAACCCCTAAACTCGCCTACTAAAATTTGGAAATGCCATAAATACTGGCCGACCAGCATCTAATGCTAGTTGTGGCATAGTAAATGCCTAGAATTAGCCGAAGCAGGCTCCAAGCTTGCGGTGGCCTCCACCCCTTGTAATATCGATCCCTCTATTTGCATATTTTCTTCATCTATGCCTGGAACATCACTTTGATCATATACTCTTGCACCTCGAGGTGTTGAAGGTATAACATACCACCATCGAGGTTGTTGGGGGTTTGGATAGAAGATTACGTGTTCACAAACACTTACAAAGCGAGTTCAAACCATTGTGACATAAACCATGTCGTATTACAATTAGCAAGCAAATGACTATTTGTTCCTGTTCACAATGGACCGGCAACACAAAGGTGTCGCTCAAATCCATCCATTTTTTTTCGGAATCTATTTCGAGAAATCTAAATGGACCTCGTCGAACTGTTGCTCCAGCTCCTCCAAGTACCACTTTGAACCACTGCACATCGAATAGTATCATGAAGAAGCTACAGTAATTCACTGTAATAATACTTTGCAAGTTCCCAAAATACTCCATCTCATCCACAACCGTGTTCGGATCCGTTGCTCGTGGCCGTCTCTCTTGCTCAAACCTTGCTATGACACCACAGTCCATTGTGGAGCGCATTTGGTCAATACGCTCCACTCGAAAATGCCGTTCGCGCGACCACGCTGCACTATATATTTTGTACTGCACATTGAAACACTCAAATTAGATGTAGCAAGCAAATTTAGATATGACACATTCTAAACCCCTCATTACCTTTGGACTACATCCCCTCGAGAACTCCCACTCCTCCATTGAGACCTTTGTCCCTTCGCTGGATGCTGCGGTCAAGGCTCCATGCAACCATCGTGTTGATATAAACCGTGGCATCTCCTCCATTCCTTCGGGATATCGAATCGGTCGGTGACGCGTACTGTGTCGGATTTCAGCTCGCGCTTCCTCTCGATCTTGCCTTGCAATCTATTACTTGGCGAGCCACGTCACCATGGAGGCATGGTGCAACATACAAAAGCGATTCACCTTCTCTTCCATTGAGGCATCCATTCTTTTTTCTACCCCATTTCCAACCACCACATCTCGAGTCAGCCTATCATCGTCCTTCAACATCCATAGCATTTCATTGTCTGGTTCCACCGTTGGTAGCCATTGTGAGATATGCACTAATGCCTCTGACACCAACCAACCTTCCACCATGCTACCTTCCAGACGAGCTCGTTGTCGCACAAAGCCTTTCAGGGTTTTCATGAAGCGCTCCAGGAAGAACATCCATCGCGTATGGACAGGTCCAGCAATCTCCACTTCGTCCACAAGATGCACAAGAAGGTGAACTTGTATCGTGAGCATGCTAGTGGGCAGGTATTTCTCAAAGAGACAGACCGTCTCAACTGCTCCCCGCCTTGCGGATTCAATAGAGGACATCTTAATCTCTTTTTGTGAGATCCATTGCACCAAAGTCGACAACTTGTAAATGGCCCTACGAATTTCTAGAGTTAGGCATCCCGCGATCGCGATCGGTAGGAAAAACTGCCACAAATGAGAAATCATTAAGAATAATGGTCACTTTTCAAATTTCAAAATGTCCACGCTAATTAAAATCCATTCTGTTCACAAACCTGACATATCTTATGCCAATCATGGGATTTTAGCCCAGACATTTGATCATCTTTAGAAAATGCGGACCTGAGAGAACGCATCATACCTATCGGATTGCGGATAGACTTGATTACTTGCTTCACAATGCGCTCTTCTTTGGTAGACAAAACCCAGGGAGCGCGAGGAAGCTGCACTCCCCCTTCAGCACTCGACTGCGGCCATAGCGCCTCCATCTTACCTACCTCCTTTAAATCCATTCATGACCCTATAGTGTCTCTCTTTCCTGTGATGTGGTCCCATAGCAAGCTGCCCACATTTTTGAAAATATGCATGGGATCCAACAAGTGGTTGACCTGTAAGTGGGTCCAATATGGCAACTCGTAGAAAACTGAGAACCGTCGCATTCCATTTGGATGTGATTTCAGGTTGACCATTTTCAGCTCGTACCAGCTTGCAGCATTCATACGTGCTGGAGGTCATCCAAGAAAACCTTCCCTGAGTTCATGATCCTCCGGCAAGAAAGCGGCGTGTCCTTGATATACCATCTTCTTCATGGTTCGTGACCTTCGGAAGTCTAATTGTGGCCCACACAATGGACATGCATGATAACCTGAGGTAACCAGACCTGTAAGGCGATCCACGACCTAGTGAATACTTGATTGAATAAAATAAAATATAGATATTACCAGCGAGAACAAAGGTCTACTCACCTGAGCACTCTCCCAATCCCGGAAAGTCATGCATCGTCCACATGAGAATGGCTCGAATGTTGGCTGACCGCCGACCATCGCACCTGCTCATATCTTGCACCGTGACCCCCTCCTCCCACAAAATCTTAAGCTCATCGACTAATGGACGAAGATACACGTCCATATTTTGTACTTTGTAGCGGCCCGGGACGAGCAAGCTAAGGATGAGATGTCCTTTCTTCGTAGAAAGCCATGGAGTGATGTTGTAGTTGACAAGCACTATAGGCCACACACTGTAAGAAGTCGAGCGCAGACCGAATGGGTTCACACCATCCATGGCGAGACCGAGCCGAAGATTCCTTGGCTCTCGCGCAAAGCCTGGGAAGGTAGAGTCAATGTGGCTCCATGCGCGCGAATCTGCTGATATTCATTGAACTCCATCCGTGGACCTATTCTGTACATGCCACGTTGTCAAGCTTGCCATGGCAGACGTGCGAAACATGTGTATGTGGGGGATGAGCGGAAAGTGTCTGAGAACTTTTTGAGGGATGGTTTGCCCTTGCAAGTCCTGTCGATACCTGTGAGCACCACACTTTGGACATGTCTCCATAGTCTCGTATTCATCTCGAAACAATATACAGTCCTTGATACATGCATGGATGTTATTGTAGTCCATGCCAAGCTTCCGTAAAACATGTCATGCATCATCACGAGACTGAGGCATGGTATTTGCAGGTGGCAATATATGATATTTCAATAACCTGAAAAAAATCATAAAACACCTTGAAAAAACACAAATGTTTGCAATAATACTGTTTAAAAAAAATCAATGAAGCCTGTGTGCAAGGTACCTAAATAACTCAGTCACACTCGTATCGCTCCAACCATATTTTGCTTGCACACTTAAGAGTGCAAGCAATGTCTTCAACCGAGATACTTGGCACCCATCATATAATGGTATGGATGCTTCCTCTCTAAGCGGGTCAGATGTCTCAACATCCATGGGAATCAATGCATCGATCATTGCCTCCATCTCAGGCTCCAAGATTGTAGGCAGGTCGGGAAGGTTGTCTGTCTCCTCTGGCATTGACGGTATAGATGGGCCTTGCGAGTGGTCGATTGGCTCCTGCAATCCATCCATCGCACGTCTACGAACTCTTCTAATTGGCCACAAAGGGTGCACTCCCCCTTGGGTCGAGACATCACCCCCCTGGATACAAAATTTTCCAACGAGTTTCAATCTTATTCTGTATGGTTTTCAATTAGCTTGAGAGTATAATGCATGAAAAATGCTAACTTCAAATTACCATTTGCTGAAAATCCACAATCGCCAGATCAATGATCTCAGATTGAAACTCGCCAAATCGTCGTACGTGTTCTATAGACAATCGGCGTTTTCGTCTAATTGCCAACTTGCATTGAGAGCAAGGACATGGGACACGCTGATTAAGATACGTCTCCCGGTCTTGAACAATAAGACCTTCTTCATTTGCCATCTTATCTACATTACAGCAAACGAGGCTTAAATGGATAGCTTTATGGAGATGTACGTCAAGTTGCAAGTTGACCATAAATCTTGCATTGTATATAGTAGTTGAGAGATTTTCCGATGTTATATCTCGGCCTTGTATCATGCTCAAGATTTGTTTGTCCCGGTAGATAATTATTTGTTATATCTCGGCTTTGAGTATAAGTAATCCATTTTAAAATTAATGCGCGCCATCTATGAAATTTTATAACTATAGTAATAAAATTTATTTCAATCAATTCTACTCATAGTCATAAGACCTGAGAGAAATTATCCTATACTCAATTTAAGGGTTTCTTCTTCTATAACAATACTTTTGGGTTTATTTTGATGAAGTACGTGGCCCATGGCAAAGCACATTGCATATCATTATCAATAAGTCTATTATCTTAAATTTCCTTCCCCTCCCTCTCCCTCTCTTTCTCTCCCTCTCCCTCTCTTTCTCTCTTTCTCTCACCCTCTCCCTCTCCCTCTCGTTCTCTTTCTCTCCCTCTCTCATTTCCTTTCCCTCCCTCTCCCTCTCCCTCTCCCTCTCTTTCTCTTTTTCTCACTCTTCCTCTCTATCTCTCTTTCTCTCTCATTTCCTAAACAAGCAAAAAATAAAGTGATTTAAACATCCTCCAAGCAAAAGGGAGAGGGAGAGATACAATGCACTCTCCCTCTCTTTCTCTTTCTATCCCTCTCTCATTTCCTTCCCCTCCCTCTCCCTGTCGCTCTCTTTCTCTCTCATTTCCTCTCCTAAACAAGCAAAAAATAAAGTGATTCAAACATTAAACAAGCAAAAGGGAGAGGGAGAGAGAGAATGCACTCTCCCTCCTTCTCCCTCTCTTTCTCTTTCTCTCCCTCTCTCATTTCCTCCCCCTTCCTCTCCGTCTCCCTCTATTTCTCTTTCTCTTTTTCTTTCTCTTTCTTTCCCTCTCCCTCTCCCTCTCCCTCTCCCTCTCCCTCTCTTTCTCTCTTACTCTCTCATTTCCTCTCCTAAACAAGCAAAAAAGAAAGTAATTTAAACATTAAACAAGCAAAAGGGAGAGAGAGAGAGAGAATGCACTCTCCCTCTCTTTCTCTCCCTATCCCTCTCCCTCTCCCTCTCTTTCTCTCCCTCTCTCTCCCTCTCCCTCTCCTTCTCTTTCATTTCCTCTCCTAAACAAGCAAAAGAGAACGATTTAAACCTTCAACAAGCAAAAGAAAGAGAGAGGGAGACTCACCAATGAGATATGGTGAGCGTGGGCGGCTTCTCTTTGCAACGAGGGCTCCTTCTCTCCTTCGCGAACAACGGCGGCGGTGGCGGCGGCGGCGACAGCAAGTCTCTTCCTCTTCTTCTCTCACAAAGCCTTCACTCTCTCCCTCGCTCTCGCTCTCAAAAGGCGAAACAAAAGAAATGAAAACGGCGCTAGGGTTTCGGCCGCGCTTTTTTTCATGTGGCATCGCTATTGGCGTCGCTATTTGCGTCGCAATTTGCGACGCAAATAGCGACGCCAATAGCGACATCGATATCCGCCGTCGCTAATCGGCGTCGCTAATTGCCCAATTCCTTGTAGTGTATTGGACCCCATGTACATATTTAAAAATGTTGTATCTACATTATGGGATCACTTGATAGGGGCTCATGATTCAGTAAATGTAAGAGAGGATTTACGTAACATTAGTTGCATGAGACGAGCCTGGCCACGCATTGGACCCAGAGGAAAGATTGAGCTACCCCATGCACCTTGGATGTTGTCAAAGAACGAGGAAAAAATAGTGAAGGAACAAATATGTAGCTTTCGAACACCCACAGGATGTATGAGATGTCTCAAGGGAGCCTTCATAAAGAAAAAGAAAAGAGGTGTGGAGCAACTATCTGGTTTGAAGTGCCATGATTGGCACAAAATGATTCAAGTAAGGATATCTCTAACCATGAATATAGTAATTAGTGGAGTAAATATATGTAAACTTTGGGGTATGATGACTTTTTCCTCAACTAATCACTTGATCTATGAATATTGTTTACATTCAGTTCGTACTTCCTACTAGCATATCCCATTGTGCATCCAAAGATGTACATGATATCATTTACAAGATGGGAGAGCTTGTGAGGTGTGTATACATTGTATTTTTTCATTATATATCTTTGAATTTCTACACAAAAATAAACAATTGCCAAATACATCATGATAGATACATGAGCTCGAAGGAAATTGATCCAAACACATTGCAAGATGCTCGAGTATTATCTGTTGAGGTGGTTTGTTTGGTGGAGGAAATTTTTCCTCCATCCATTTTGACTACTCAATTACATTTACTCGTACATTTGATTAATGAGATCGCACTTTGTGGGGCAGTTCATGCAAGGTGGATGTTTTTTCTTGAGCGCTTCATGAAAACCTTGAAAGATTTTGTGAGGCAAAAAGCACGGCCTGAGGGAAGTATGGCTGAGGGTTGGTTAGTGCAATCATCCCTTGTTTATATCTCTGAATATCTTACTGAAGTGGACCCCTCTCAATCATGACTATGGAAAGATGATGAAGACTTGAAGATGACCTCTATAATACCTCAAGGAAAAGGAATGAGTAAAGTGCTAACAAAAGAAGAACTTCGTAAGTTAAATAGTTTTTGTGTGCTCAATAGTGATGTAATGAGCAAATGGGTGACAGTATATCATGAAGCAAGGGCAAGAAGAAAAAGCGAAAGACAAGCATTTCGCACTAGATATGGAAGTAATGTCTCATTTCCAGATCATCTAAATGCGCTCCCACGTCATATTGATATAGATTGGTTACATGAGGAAATGGAGAGAATGAAAAAAGAGGAGGAAATTAATATATCTCAAGAAGAGTGGGAATATGCACGAGGTTGCTTATCAAAGATGAGACACACTATCAATTAATTTGTTTTTAGTTATATTTTATATAATAAATTGATATGTTTGATCTTAATCTTTTACTACTAGTGCACATTATTCAATGCTATTTAGTGTGAGGATAAACATCTTCGAACTCAACGTATAGATAAAAAGAGAAATACCCAAGATTGTGGTGTCCTTGCTCACTTCGAGGATGCCAATGATACCATGGAAGGTTATTGTGGCTTGATCCAAGATATTCTGAAGCTTGACTTCAGACGATTCTTTATATATGTACTGGATGTGAAGTGGTTTAAAGAAGTGGTAACAAATGGTAAGCATTTCACAATCAGATGTCATCCAAGTGGTAATCATTGACTCGACAAAATTTCACCAAAACAAGAATGACACATTAGTACTACCTTAATAATGTGAGCAGGTATATATGCAAAAGCTAATTTTTTTATATGTATATATGTGATACATATACACAATATAATAAGTATTTAAGTTTCTTGCTTTTGTTTTTCAAATACAGGTTTTGTATCATCCAATGGTAAACAATAATCGATGGTGGTATGCCATCCCTATATCTAATCGTTCAAAACCAATATATGGTAATATTACCGACATAGAGATAGCAGATGACAATCCAACAATTAATGATGATGTACATGATGACACCATAATGGATGATATGCGTGATATAGTACAAGATGAACCTCGCGAGGATGTTCAAGGAAACACAGAAGATGACAATAATGTGGTTGATGATATTGATGAAGTTATTGAGAAATATAGCAACACATCTAATAGTGGGATAGACTTATTTGTTTCGTTACCTCTTGGTAACATAGACCTAGAAGTAGATAGTTTAGCAAGGGCTGATCTCATTGAAGATGAGATGGATCATTCACTGTAACATACTTAATTTGCTTAACGATTCAATGTGTATTCTTAATTCTATGGAAAATATCATGCACACACGTGCATACTCAAGAATCAATAGTCAAGTTTAAAGCTAAATTGAATTTTCCATAATAAAAAGGAAGTATTTTTTATCATCTTCAAGTAGAGAAATTATGAGATACATGCAATGCTTGCTACTAATTGTATAATAAGGTTTGTGTCACTTGCCGCTAATTACTTATATCAGGCTTGTCAATTACAGGAACTGCCATTCATTAGAGAGCAATGCAAAAATAATTATTAACTCTGGTTGTTTTATTATATTAAGTCTAATTTCAGGTGATTAAATAATTATGAGTCTATATTCACGTCTATTTGCGCAGATATATAGACGCAAAATTCGCGTCTATTTATACGCTCTTTTACACGCGCATATAGACGCAATGATAGACATGCCCGACTTTGCGTGTCTAACATGCGCATCTATGCCTCATTTCTGTTGTGGTGTTGGCTTGATATATGGACATACTTGTGGCAACAAGGCATCATCATAGAGCAAAAATAGCATGAGATCATGGTATAAGGAATTTGTTAAGTTGTCTCTTTTGTTAAATGCATTGAAAGCTCTAAGCTAATCCAAGCTTGAATCTTTTGCATCTGTAGGGATAATAGCCTACCAAGGTGGCTACATAGGGAAGAAGCAAAGCAAGTGGTCATGAAAATCCAAGTGACGAGCACTACGAGTAGAAGCAAGATAGTGATAAGGATGATGAGAGTGATGATATAGAGGGAGGGAATGTTGGTGATAACTCTTCACAACACATATGAGCTTTGATGTATATAGTAGATGATTAGGTACTAGAAACCATACTAGTTGGCTTCAATATCATGTACATATTTTTTATGTGTTTTAAGCAATACCAAATATTCTTCATAATGAATATGAGCTATTTTTAGTCATTTTTACTATCTACATTTGGTTATCTCTATCTATGTTAATGTGTGTAATATTTTTCTAATATACACATATAATTGGTAAAGTCGATGCTTATCCCAATGAGTACACAAGTAGGGCAAAAAAAATTTGTGAAGCTATTGGTTGTAGAACTATAGCTTGCATGCATCTATGGGTGAGGTGAATGCACTATATGAGAATTTTGCAGCTCTCTAAGACGCCCACCACCTCCACCAGTCAAGGGATGTGTTCCTAAGCCTCCCTTTGTGGCTAACCTAAAGCGTTGACTCCACCTACTAAAGATTGATATGCTACAACATGCTGAGGTAGAACACAATGAATGACTAGACAATGATCGAGGAGACAACTCTTGGTCTACCATATCTCTAAAGCGCATCATTTGATCGAAAGACATACATGTAAAGATATCTTGTAGCTCCTTATTTGTCATCCCTTAGCTTATCTTGCTCTCAAGATCATCTACAATGACCTACACAACCAAATTAAAGATGTTAGTACAATCAATATGAGGGTGAAGATGAAGCCCAATAATATACATTTACAAAGAAGGATATTAGTTTAAAAACATGTGATTATTATTTTTTAAAGTAAATAGTCAACAAATTTGACAAGCAAATGCAAATATGACTGGTCCTACGGCTCCATGATAAGTTCTTAGCATAGCCTGATATACACTGGAAGGTCTATACATACATTCCCATAGAAAGAGAAGTCTACTTCATTCTTGAAGTATTCTTGTACTCTAGACTCTTCACCTAGATTGAAAATGACCCCCTGCAAAAAAAAGGCTCCTCTACCTCCATACTCTCCTTATGTATGCTTAGTACATTGGTTTCATCATACACTCTAACGCTTTGAGGTGTCGATGGCACAATGTACCACCAACCAGGTTATCGTGGGTTTAGGTACAAGATTACATGTTCAATAATATGTCATGAGAGCTTGCCCCGCAAAGAATAAAAAAACACTTGTGGCCGCATGGAGAATTAACAAAAAATATCACACACATGTTCATAGTATTCGACAAGATAAGCGTATCAGGTACATCTTTCCATTTTTTCTCAGAGTCTAGCTCCAAGAATCAAGAGGGTCCTCACCAAATGGTTACTCGTACTCCTAATATACTACTTTAAAACATTGTACATCAAATATGATCATGGAAAAGCTATTGTAATGTAATAAAATAACACTTTGTAGATAGCCAAAATACTCCATCTCATTCACTATAATGTTCGAATCCGTGGCCAGTGTCGTCGAGACCTAAAACGGTATTGACAATGGCTCTAAGGCTCTAGTCAGGACTCCTATTCTCACCAAAACACCCTCACGGCCTCACAACTAGGAGCGTTAGAAGGCTACACACTACTTTAAATAAAAAAACCTGTTTTTATGGATTGTAATCCAATAGTATTGCCCTTATGGACTCCAATAGACAAAGTATCCAAACATTTAGGTTATCAACATCTCTTTTCACATACGCAAAGAGCTCCCCCCAGTAGAATCCTGTGGCTTCTTCATGGATCTCCTACACCCCAAGGATTAGTCCTAGGATACACCATCTTACACATAGAACATGAACGTAATAGAGTCCTCTCATAATATAAATGTAATGATCCAAGAGATTGTATATATTCCTAGCTTAATCATTTTTTTCAAAACATGAGATTACCCTACCGTAAAGGAAAATCTTACACTCTCAATGTTGGTCATCACCTAGGCATATAATTGAAGTGCATCTAGGATTTATTTTTTGATACTATATTTAGATTACATATGCAAAGTGTATGGCACTTTGTGTGCTCAAAAAAATCAACCAAAAACTAGCCAACGTGAACTGCACAAATAATATTTTCATGATTTCTTTCTAATCATGTCGTGTTGCATTGCTAAGTAATACCATCGGACTAACCCATGCTACTAAACTCTTTAAAACTTATATGAACCATAGCCTATATGCTCAAATATGTAAAGAAACCAACAACTTAATCAAATATCATTCCATTTAAACTCCATACCCCCTACCATTCATATTTAGATTGATTGCGCACATGTAGGGAGATATGTGACAAATTTTCATAGAAACAAGCCCTAAAACACGCACTTTAATACATAAATAAGAAAAACTAAGGAATATCCTCATGCTTCATCTACATTACACATTTACAAACATTCTCTTAATTTTTTAGAATTTATACGTGTAAAAATTATTTTTTCTTAAAATTTTGCTTTATTTGACTATTTTCAATGAAGTTTTCTAATTTGTAAGACTTATGTGAAGTATGATCCATCAGTACATTCATTTTCATGGCATATAAACATCATTTGGACCTCTAAATATAAGAACAATCTCATTTTTCATTAAATCCCATATTTTAGATTTGATAGTTTTAGTATTTTTAATACATAGAAAGAAAAATGAATGATTTTTTGATATGTAGACATCAACAAACATGTTTCAATCATTTGCAATCATTTATCCATCACATGCACTAACGATTCATCATAAAAATTAAAGAAATATTGCTTCCTCAAAAATTCGCATATGCATGTATCGTATTCCGAAAATAGATAGCCGATGATGCTCGTTTATAGCCGTTGATTCTTTTCCTTGGCACTTTCTTCATTTATCCCATGCATTCCATCATGAATTGGCATCCATTACCTCTCAATATCCTCTTAGCCCATTATATGAACCATGTTTATGGCAAGAGAGAAAGAGGAGAGAGAAAGAATGAAATTGGATCTTTTCATTTGATGCGTCGAATTGCATGTAGTCTAAAGCAATTGGGAGCAAAAAATTCAAGGAATCCATGCCAAGAGCATGGAACCTGATTTGTTCAATCCAAAAATCCCATTTTTTTAAGGATTTGAGGGATCATCAAAAAAATGGCACCCGTTCCTCCCCCTCAATTCATTATGTTTTTTGGGCTTAAGCTTCTTTAAGCATAATTAGTCTTTAATCTTGAAAAAACTAGTTCACTCTTTTATGTTTACACTCTCCTGGAATTGATTTTTGCTTAAATGAAGGGGTAAATAGCCTCGGAATCATGATCCAACTAGATGGGTGGCTTTCTCACATTCAAATCTACCACTTTGGCCTTTGTCACATGCGTTTTGGCTTTTGGATCTAGTAGTAGCCACTTCATAATGCTAAACCTTGCAACCATTAAATGGGGGTCAAACGAATGCGGATCAAGGAATGGACACTTGTGTTGGACTCATGGCATCAAAATGTATCTAGGAAAACTCTAGCTACTTGATCTGTGACCATTTTATTTTTCACTAAAAATGCCTCTTTTATGAGACTTGAGCACCAAATTGGGGAATATGGGAAATTCCCATAAGTTTGGGACACATGATCAAATCTTTGGATTTGTCATAACTTGAACACTATAACTCCAAATTGAGTGCTCTATAGCTCAATAGATTCCATTTTTCAAGCGCTTTCCAATGATAGGTCACATCATATGGTTTTGAGAAACTTATGGGCATGCTATTCGGGTGCCACATTTTTAGTATTCAAAAAATGGGAATTGGGAGATTCCCAAGCTCACTAATATTGTGTTCTTACGCTTTTTTTGCACTTGAATTCTGGCTTTAAAACCCACTCTTAGTCTATTATCAAATTTCTTGCTTAAACTTTTCTATGATCCCAAGTCGATCATTGTACATTTTATCAATGTGCTCAACTTAGAAATGTTGCCCCCATGACCATGCATGTAGGTTTTGTACTGTACAGTGAAACACCTAGGTTAGCTGCTACGTATCATTGATAGATACAACAATAAAGAGAGTACATGGTTACCTTTGGAATACATCTCCTCGAGAACTCCCACTCATCCCTAGAGACTTCCACCCCTTCACATGAAGGTATGGTCAAGGTATCATGCAACCATCTCATAAGCATGAACCATGCAGCTTTCCCTTGCCCTCGAGATACCAAATTGGTCAGTGGTGTATACTACTCTAATATTCTAATTGTGTTGTCTCACATTCTCTTTTGGCCTACTTGTATCTACTGAGCCACTTCTCCATGGATGTATGGTGAAAAATACAAAATTTATTCACCTTTTTCTCCATGCTGCAATCCATCCTTTTCTCTATTCCATTCTCGACCACATCTCCTATTAGTTAATCATTATCCTTCAGCATCCACCATAGCATCTTTTTATCCGTATCCACTATCGGTAGCCACTCTGAAATATACACGAGTGTCTTTGAAAATGGCTAACCTTAGTCAAGAATTGCGTGGTGGGGGAACTTGTAATATTTCCGCGTACCGCGTACCGTAAATATTAACTTCCCGCACGCCGTGTAAACCCTGTGCAAGGTTATTCCCTACTTTGTAATTATTAGTAACTTAATCCATATCATTCACGAGGCCGCCACATTGTAAATTAGAGGCAGGGATTGAGGACCATAAAAACCGCAAGGAAACGACCGCTTGGGAAAGGGCAATTGGATAAATTCAAGGCAAATTTTTTTTATTATTATCCCTTCCCCCAGCCGACGCATGGCTGGAGGAGAGGGAGTGTGGGGGGGGAATGGCCAAGGAGGAGTGAAGTCGGCTGCATGAGGGGGAGTCCTCCACGTGTGTGGAGGCCCTCTTCCCCACCCCCCCCCAATGCCTATAAAAACCCCCCCCCAAGGCTGAGGGTGAGGGGGTGGACGGGCCGTGGAGAGGGAGGTGAGGTCGCCGTGGAGAGGAGGTCATTGTGCAGGAGCCGCCGCGCTGCCACCCAGTCCGCCTGTCGCAGGCCACTCCAATCCGCCGCCACGTTGGATCACGACCCCCCCCCACGTGGCCTGTAGAAGCTGGAAGCTTCTTAGAAGCTTCTTAGAAGCTTCTAAGGAGGGGGCTTCCTTAAGGCCCCTTCCCACCACATTCCCCAAAAGACCCATTCATACCCCTTCCCGGAAATTGAAGAGGAGAGGGTGAAGGCCGTAAAGATTCCCACAAGACCCTTCGAAAAAGGCTTTCGCAAAAAGGACTTTAAAGCCGCAAGCCATCCAAGAATCAACTCCGTGCCAACACGGGGTTTTCCCTAAAGATCTCCTAAAGCCCTTTTCGGCAAGTGCCATTCCGCAAAGGAATCTTCCGCATACGAGGAAAAGGCCAAAGGTCGGGAGGTTGCATTCCGAGGCAAGTAAATCCGTAGACCACAAAGGCAAATCAGAAGCCGACTCTACACCTACGATGGCCCCAAAAAGGACACAAGATGCGACTGCGGGAGGTTCATCTCCGAGTATACAAGTGGATATCTCCCCGACCCCTCAAGTCCAGGTTCTTTCGAGTTATTCTCGCATAAAGAAATGATTAAGCGCGCTTAGTTCATAAGGGAGATTGCATCTTTACGCTTAATTTTAATGCATGTGGAAATTGGAAAAAAAAATACATTTGGTAAAGTATCTCTTGAAACATTAGGCAAGATTGAAATATGTCATGAATTTGAACGAGTTATCCACCTTAGAAGACTAGTTGCATGTAGCTTCTTTGGTACATTATCAAAGTAATGAGTCTAAACTTAGGGCAAAGAAATGGAATTTATAAGTGCATTCTCTTTCGTCCTAGACATGGTAGGAATAAGCGTGTGCCGCATGTTAGGCAACATCCTCCTCGTAATGATTTCATGAGGCAAGGTTAACACCATAAGATATTATCCGAAAGGAAATAATAGAGTACGGAAATGATCTTATGGACTTGCAAATAGCATGTAAAATGGAATGAATTAACACTAGCTTTAGTTTGGTATAAACTCGTCAACTACATTGTAGCTAGGAGAATGTTGCGTATTGCATAGTCATCATGCGAAAACGTCATTCATCAGAAGCCGCATTTAGGAAAGGTTGCATGGTTCGTCAAAGCATAAGATTCGAAAGTATAGACTACAAGGTTGTAGGCATGATTAATAGGTCTTAGGAAAAGTTAGTATCCAGATTATCATGTATTTTTGCTACACCAAGGAAAGATAAAAATTATTGTGAACCATGTGATGCGTAGAAGCAATAAATCGCATGTTTACGCGTATTGGTGTAGTTGTAACTATTGTTCTCCATTAGATTTAGCTTATTACCTTAGGAAAGGTTCATCCTTGTCGTAGGACAAGTATATTGAGTTGTCTAAATCACCTAAACCACAAGGATTCTTATGGGCATGGTTGGGTCGATATGATAGGTATCCCAAGTATTAACTAGGGTTTAGTGCAATAAGAATTCGACCTAGTTTTACACTTGTTGCCAAGTCTAAACCCGCAAACCCAAAGATCTTACATACGTTCACGAAATATCGAATCAATTGGATGTTCATGCATAAAATGATCTAAGGTTTTATCCTAAGGATCATTCGTTCAAATGGTGAGACTCCGACGGAGTTGCAAATTTCTAGGACCATGGGTCAACATAATTAGAAATGGGTTGGAAGATACCCTAAACCCTGCTACTCGGCTAGAGGTAATTCCGTGGCCGGAGGACGCCATTCAATGGGTGGAATGATCCCGTGGAATGATGCAACGCATGTGCAAAAAGGTTGCAACATCGTATAGACTTGAGATTTGTCCACAAGAGAGTTTTGTCATCTCTCGGAATGAGGTTGGCAAGTTATTGAAAGAATTTAACTTACAAGAGGATGAGTAATCATCCTGTTACTTACTTTTCTTGGGGAATAATTGCCAAGAAAAAGGAAAGTTAGGTATTTGCCTTGAAGCAAATGACCAGACAATAAACTAAAGCGACATGGTCGCTGGAATCTACCACAACAAGACCTAAAGTATTGGTAGGGTATGACCCTAACCCAAGAATGATAGGAATCTTGCCAAGTTGCAATTGATTCCGGATCGAATGCGGGTTGCATTCGGAGAAAAGGAGTCACTCCTTAACAGTTTGCCAGCTAAACGACCATTGGAAATTGATTGTGCTTATAACAGTTTGGAAAGCACTGTTTGCATTGTTTGCTCAATGAACTAAAGGACGAAAATATATCTAAATACTTCAGGTTGAAGCCTGAAGGGAGAGGCAGCTTCAGTTACCCCCGACTGCCTGCCTGACCCTAACCAAGGGGGTTGTTAGCCGCGCCGGGAACATGGACCGAACCCGCCGCAAGAGGTCTCTCCGTTGAGTTCTACTTGGAGCAGGAGGACGCTTGGGTGCCAGAGGGGGCTCTGGCCGTAAATCCCTCGCCTTCCGGGCCCTGCACAAGAGACTAACGTGACTCGGGATTGGATCTCGAGGCCCGCATACTAGTCTACGGGCGGAAACTTGGATTAGTGATCCCTGGTGGATTACTGGATAGTCTTCGGGCGGATTATGAATACGCCTACAGGCGGGAACTCCTTGTATTTCAAAGATAAAAGGATAAAATGATAATAAAGAAGTTGTTTGGCATTGTTTTCTTTATGTCCTGTGATAAGATTACGTGAAGGAACCAATGCATAAGAGGGTTAATTCAAAGAAGCTGTTTGTATATGTCAAACTAATGTGGTAGGTAATTACATAACTAAAACAAACCGAGGAAAGTGCGGAGGATGGACCATGGGTCCGTCCTACGGATGGGTGGTCCCGGTTAGCCGGGAACTTTTCTCAAAGTCTTCGACGAACAGAAGGATGATCAACATCACCGAAACAAGTAATGAGAACGATGACTTGGAATTACCGATTACCCGATTCACGCTGTTTTAGGGGAACGGAATGGGACTAGGCCTTTTGGCAGAGAGGTCGAGCCTTGCATCCCTCTCGTTTCCCATTCTCCTTGAACCAAGTGCAGCATGAATCCGCTTCAGACCAGGCGTTTCTGCGTAAAGTAGTTCGATCAGGTCTGACGCTAGTCGTTGTTAGTAAATGACCAAACAATTCCGGTCGATCCTAAGTGGGAACGGCCAGGACACTTCCGTTACGTGGCAGACGCGGAAAGTCCTAGATTGCAAAACCCGCAACATTCCATGGGAGTGCCGGGTGGAGTTTTCTAGACAATCTTTCCGATGGACTGCTAAGACGTGTCCTAGAGGATTCTAGTGGACACGTTATAGAACTTGCTTGAGCTGCTGCGCCAAACATACAGATGGAGGCCAAAAAATTTTCTTGTTGGTTTCTTCTTCTTCTTCCATACACTATACACAAAGTATAGATAAGATACAACACAAAGGAAAGTGGCCTACTAAGTCAAATAGTGCATAACCAACTACACTAATTGACTGGCGCTATGTCTTTACCAGCTGTAGGTAGGTGTAACAAAATAAATATAATAAGTGATAAGCCAGTGGCTATGTGAGTATCATAATGGCCACCAACATGCTAAGTGTAGACATGCGGACCCATCTAGCCAGGCGGTCCATCATCAGTGCCCACACGTTTTGAGCTTTCCATCTCAACACTCCCCCTCAAGCTCAATTCTATCTCTGTAACTCCAAGTAAGCTTCGGAACATTCAAAGCTTCTTTGCACCCAATGCCTTTGTGAAAATGTGAGCTATCTAATCCTGTGTGCTGACATATACAAAGTCAATCTCTCCTGCAAGTACCTTCTCTCTCACAAAGTGGTAGTGCACCTCAATGTGTTTTGTCCTAGCATGGAACACTGGATTCCTAGCTAGCTATATGCTACTCATGTTGTCACAATGAATGACAACGGGACCATCTCCCTGCACGTCCAAATCACCTAATAACTTTTGCAGCCATACCACCTCACATGTTGCCACAGCAACACCTCTATACTCGGCCTCTATACTCGATAAAGCAACTGTAGGTTGCTTTTTGCTGCTCCATGTAACTACTGCACTACCAAAGGAAAATTTGAATGTAATACATCAAATATTGAAAATTCATGGGATTTTTTTTTTAAATTCTTCTTCCATCGACCGTTCGTGCTGGAGGGGGAGAGGAATTTAGAAAGGCCAGCAAGCTCCTCGCTGCAGCTTGCTTAACCTCAATGGCCATGCCTCGTGACATGAAGGAGAGGGAGGATCCCCCTCCCTCCCCTATTTAACAGAGGGGGCTAATGTCGTGGGAAGGAGGAACGGAGGACATTGTCGTGTTGCTGAAGGAGGGACGAAGGATTGAAGATGAAGGGAGTGCTTCCCCTATGCTGATGCAGTGGACGGGAGACAAAGAAGACGTGTGGGAGCACTCCACCCACTGCCACCTGATTCTGCTATCCGCCTACCTATCCTCCCAGCACCGCCACTTGTAGTTGCAGGCCCCGCCACCTGTCCATCACGCCGCCAGTCGCCGTTAAGCTTTTCCCCCCACGTGGGGAAGCTTTAGAAGCTTCCTGGGGGGGAAGCTTCCAAAGGGCTTAATAAGCCCTCCTTTCACCCCCCTTGTTATGCCTTTCAAAAACCTTTCCCCCCCCCCCCCCCCCCCCCCCCCCCCCGTGTCTAAACCCTCCCTATCCCTTAAGCCTTTAGGCTTTAAAGGTCCTATCACCCCCCTTATCCCTTAAGCCTTTAGGCTTTAAAGGTCTTATTACCCCCCCGGTTTAACCCTTAAGCCCCTTCTTTTGGGCTTATTACCCCCCCGGGTTTTTAACCTTTATAATCCCCTTTTCCCCCTGGAAGAACTAAGGCCTCAAAGGTCTTATCACCCTTCGTATTTTATAAATCCTTAAGCCCCCTTTTGCCTTGGAACCACACCCCCTGTGTTAATCCCTTAAACCCCTATCCCTTGGCTTTGGAACCACCCCTCTATCCCCCGTGTTTAAACCCTCCCTAGCCCCTCCCCTTGTGGCGTATTGAAACCCCTTTCCTCCAAGTTTGACCTAAGGGTCCTTCGACTTTACTTGTAACCTTTACGGTTATTATTTTCCCTTGGAGCTCTCCCGCACCTTGTGCTTTTTTCCACACCTTTTCTAATCCTATTCGTGCGAAGTTTACAAAGGCCATTAAACCGTCCCCATGGTTTAATGGGTCTTAGTCGTGAAAGATTCTGAAACACCCTTTCGAATTCCCGACTTCAAGGAGGGAGCCTTTCAAAAAATTACTTTCGATGGACAGTGCAAGTTATTGCGAAAGAGAGTCACGATGGAATATAAAAAAGAAGTTGTTAACCTACTTCGACAGTGGAAATACCTCCTAAGAAAGTCCAAGGCGCAACCGCGGGAGGGTTGTCTCCCGGCATCCACGTGGATATCTCACCCCAAACCCAGGTTTTCCTTTCTAAATTATTATTTGATATTGTTGTAATTCAATCTTGCAAGGTTAATTGTTAGAAATAGGATATATTTTCGTCCTAGTTTTTCATGTCGAAGGAACTTAGTCATCAATACTTTTAATGGAAGATGCAAAATAAAGAAAGCATAAACGCATTTCTACCAAATAGCTTTATGCATTGAAATGAATTATAAGCTAGATTATTATCCATTGAAATAGTATACTTCGATTAAGCCTAGAAGTATAAACTGCATCTCGTACTATTAATCCATATCCTCTTTGCAATGAATCATCATGGAAAGTGCAAGCATGAAATGATTCTTACGATGCATAAACTCTAGGAAAATATCGTTTGTCAATAGCATAAATTATTAAGTAAAAGGTTGCTTGTTTAGCATGAATTTTGTTCGCAAAGTGTAGAAAGATTATTTGGAATTAACCTAACCTCAAATCGATAAATTTTAGGATTGAAAAATCAATTTACGCATAGATAACGAATCATGTGGAAGTAATCTCGAAATTATCTTCTAGAGTTAATCAAATTGACATAAACTTAAAACACCTATGCTGCGAAATACTCGTTGGGAATGAGTTAAATTCCAAGAAATGCCTATACCTTAAATACTTGCCCACATTCCCTGAATATAGGGACAGTGAATTGTAATCGTAAAAGAAACTAGGGTTTGTCCTTGAGAATCTTACAAAGATGAAGCTTGGAAACCCTCGGTCTAATGACGTCAGCTTAAAGAACCTGAAACAGATTGTTTCGTGACTCCATAATCTCATAATTCAATGCAGCACTTGCGCAACAAGTGCCGAGTCATATGATCTTGTGATTGGATCACAAGGGGATGGCCAAGCTCTCGCAATGAAGTTGGCATGTCCTTACGCAAGTTATCTTGCAAGAGGATGAATAATCATCCTAATTTAGTATCCTTCTTGAGTAAGGAGGATGGTTTGGAAACTAAAGACCAACCGATAAATTTAAGGTTTAACCAAGTTGGTTTAATGGGGTACGCCCCAACCCAGGATATAGGGGATTTTTCCAAGTAGCAAGTCATCCCGGATCAAGTGTTGGATGCATTCAAATGGAAAGATTCATTCCTTAGCAGTTTGCCAACAAAAACGATCAATGGAAATGTTTGTGCTTGCTACAGATTTTAGAGCACTGTTTGGCTTTGTTTGATCAATAAATTAAAAGATAAATGGATATCTATACTTCAGGTTGAAGTCCTGAAGGGAGAGACAGCTGCAGTTACCCCCGACTGCCTGCCTGACCCTAACCAAGGGGGTTGTTGACCGCGCTGAAAAAGTGGACCGAACCCGCCGTGAGAGGTCTCTCCGTTGAGCGCTACTTGGAGGAAGAGGACACTTGGGTGCTAGGGGGGGACTCTGGCCGTAAATCCCTCGCCTTTCGAGTCCTACACAAGAGGCTAACGTGACTCGGGATTGGATCTCGAGGCTCGCATACTAGTCTACGGGTGAAAACTTGGAATAGTGATCCCTGTGGATTGCTAGATAGCCTTCAGGTAGATTGTGGATAAGCCTACGGGGCTGGACTCTTTATATTTCAAAGATAAATATGATAACTTGTTAATAAGGAACTTGTCTGACATTGTTTTTCTATATCAAGTGATAAGATTACGTGAAGGAACCAGTGCCTAAAGGGTTAATTAAAGAAGTTGGTTATTACATGTCCAACTAATATGTTAGGTAATTAAATAACTAAAACAACCAAGGAAAGTGCGGAGGATGGGCCATAGGTGTCCTACGGATGGGTGGTCCCAGTTGGTTGGGAACTTTTCTCAAATCGCGATGGGCAGTAGGAGGATCGTCAAAGAACACGAACAACAAAAGCATTGATTTAGAGTTATGATTAAACCCCATTTAGGCTGTTTTATGGAAACGGAATGGGACTATGCCTTATGGCAGAGAGGTTGAGCTTTGCATCCCTCTCATTTCCCATTCTCCTTGAATCAAGTGCAGCGTGAATCTGCTTCGGACCTGGCATTTCTGCGTAAAGTAGTTCGTTCGGGTCCAATGCTAGTTGCTGTTAGGAAATGACCAATGAGGGAAACCCTAATTCAGGTCGATCCTAAGTGGGAACGGCCGGAATACTTCCGCTACGTGGCAGAGGCGGGAAGCCCTAGATTGCAAACCCCGTAACATTCCATGGGAGTGCCGGGCGGAGCTTTCTAGACATCCTTTCCGATGGACTGCTAAGACGCGTCCTGGATGATACTAGTGGACACGTTACAGTTGGTATCAGAGCCGATCAACAACGGAATTGTTTTTATGAAATCTTAATAAGATGAAATAAAGCAAATGTTGTTGTCCAAACATTTCCTTACCTTCAATGCTGTCTTGCAGAATTACGAAGCGTGGAACAAGTTCTTAGTATTTCGAATCATGTTTATGACTGCAATGCATTCTCTGCATTATCGACAAAGGGTTGAGATGATGAACATCCTAGAGAAGATCTATAATCCATCACCCTTGTACATGGAATGAAGATGGATGGGTGCCTCAGAAATCTACTATATAGCCACCCACCGGTTTGCTTATCTACAAACCAACCTAAAGAGGATCAAGTGAATGGAAGACCTGAAAGTCGTGAAGCTGTTCATTTTTGTGAAAGCTCACGTAAACTCAACTTTACATATTCAAGGTCGGAGGGTTGAGATGAACTCATATGTATATGAGGAAGTAACCCGTGTAATCCCCACCGATAGGATTAAAGTGTTGGGCCGCCATGAGAAGAATGGGTTCCAACGGAAAGGATATCTTGAACTTCCAATGACTTACCGATTCCTGAAGATCCATGACCCGAAACCATACTACTATACAGTTCCTGTAGATAAATATAATACAATGTTGTTCTCCCCAAACTAAATGTAACAGTTGGCTTATCATCGCAAGAAATGTTGTATTCCAAAAGAGCTATGCCCATATAAATACAAATAAGACTTCTTTTTTCAATGTCTGATTGTGCAAGTAGCTACATTGCTTACCTAATAGCAGAATTGAATATGAAATATAAATCAATAACGATTATCATACAATAACGTTAAGAAACCTTTATTCAGGCACAACCCCAGGTACAGGTTCCTAGTTCACCTCCTATATCAAGTACTGCTGTAATCCAGGAGAAGAAGTTCATTCTCAAGAAGATTAAGCCACCCGAGTTTGACGGAGAGGCAAATTCGTCCAAAGCTAATGTTGAAATTTGGATTGAATCCATGGAGGATTACTTCGAAGTAGCCGGTACTGCACCCGCCAATCAGGCTATGCTCACCAAGCTAAAGCTCACCGGGGAAGCCAAACTTTGGTGGAAGCAATGGTGCCGAGATCAAGGGATCGCAGAGGGATCCATTACCTGGGAGAAGCTGAAGAAAGCCGTGCAAGGAAGATACTTGCCACCTGCATATCACACGCAGAAAATGAATGAGTTCTACGAGCTAAAATAGTTAGGGCTCATGCTTGATGCATACTATTCTAAATTTGTCTCACTTCTTAAGTATGCACCGCAGATGGACATGACACAGCAGGTGTCCAAATTTTGTGTCAGTTTTTAACCCTTAAGCCTTCTTCTTTTGGGCTTATTACCCCCTCGGGTTTTTAACCTTTATAAGCCCCTTTTTCCCCCGGAAGAACTAACGCCTCAAAGGTCTTATCACCCTCTGTATTTTATAAATCCTTAAGCCCCCTTTTGCCTTGGAACCACACCCCCCGTGTTAATCCCTTAAACCCCTATCCCTTGGTTTTGGAACCACCCCTCTATCCCCCGTGTTTAAACCCTCCCTAGCCCCTCTCCTTGTGGCCTATTGAAATCCCTTTCCTCCAAGTTTGACCTAAGGGTCCTTCGACCTTACTTGTAACCTTTACTGTTATTATTTTCCCTTGGAGCTCTCCCGCACCTTGTGTTTTTTTCCACACCTTTTCTATTCCCGTTCGTGCGAAGTTTACAAAGGCCATTAAACCATCCCCATGGTTTAATGGGTCTTAGTCGTGAAAGATTCTGAAACACCCTTTCGAATTCCCGACTTCAAGGAGGGAGCCTTTCAAAAAATTACTTTCGATGGACAGTGCAAGTTATTGCGAAAGAGAGTCACGATGGAATATAAAAAAGAAGTTGTTAACCTACTTCGACAGTGGAAATACCTCCTAAGAAAGTCCAAGGCGCAACCGCGGGAGGGTTGTCTCCTGGCATCCACGTGGATATCTCACCCCAAACCCAGGTTTTCCTTTCTAAATTATTATTTGATATTGTTGTAATTCAATCTTGCAAGGTTAATTGTTAGAAATAGGATATATTTTCGTCCTAGTTTTTCATGTCGAAGGAACTTAGTCATCAATACTTTTAATGGAAGATGCAAAATAAAGAAAGCATAAACGCATTTCTACCAAATAGCTTTATGCATTGAAATGAATTATAAGCTAGATTATTATCCATTGAAATAGTATACTTCGATTAAGCCTAGAAGTATAAACTGCATCTCGTACTATTAATCCATATCCTCTTTGCAATGAATCATCATGGAAAGTGCAAGCATGAAATGATTCTTACGATGCATAAACTCTAGGAAAATATCGTTTGTCAATAGCATAAATTATTAAGTAAAAGGTTTCTTGTTTAGCATGAATTTTGTTCGCAAAGTGTAGAAAGATTATTTGGAATTAACCTAATCTCAAATCGATAAAGTTTAGGATTGAAAAATCAATTTACGCATAGACAACGAATCACGTGGAAGTAATCTCGAAATTATCTTCTAGAGTTAACCAAATTGACATAAACTTACCTTACGCAAGTTATCTTGCAAGAGGATGAATAATCATCCTATTTTAGTATCCTTCTTGAGTAAGGAAGATTGTTTGGAAACTAAAGACCAACCGATAAACTTAAGGTTTGACCAAGTCGGGTTAATAGGGTACGCCCTAACCCAGGATATAGGGGATTTTGCCAAGTAGCAAGTCATCCCGGATCGAGTGCTGGATGCATTCAAAAGGAAGGATTCATTTCTTAGCACTTTGCCAACAAAAACGATCAATGAAAATGTTTGTGCTTGCTACAGATTTTAGAGCACTGTTTGGCTTTGTTTGATCAATGAATTAAAAGATAAATGGATATCTATATTTCAGGTTGAAGTCCTGAAGGGAGAGACAACTTCACTTACCCCCGACTGCATGCTTGACCCTAACCAAGGGGGTTGTTGACCGCGTCGGGAAAGTGGACCAAACCCGCCGCGAGAGGTCTCTCCATCGAGCGCTACTTGGAGCAGGAGGACACTTGGGTGCTGTGGGGGGCTCTGGCCGTAAATCCCTCGCCTTCCGGGTCTTGCACAAGAGGCTAACATGATTCGGGATTGGATCTCAAGGCCCGCATACTAGTCTACGGACGAAAACTTGGAATAGTGATCCCTTTGGATTGCTGGATAGCCTTCGGGCAGATTGTGGATAAGCCTACAAGGCTGGACTCTTTGTATTTCAAAGATAAATATGATAACTTGTTAATAAGGAACTTGTCTGACATTGTTTTTCTATATCAAGTGATAAGATTACGTGAAGGAACCAATGTCTAACGGGTTAATTAAAGAAGCTGGTTGTTACATGTCCAACTAATGTGTTAGGTAATTAAATAACTAAAATAATCAAGGAAAGTACAGAGGATGGGCCATAGGTCCGTCCTACGGATGGGTGGTCCCGGTTGGCCGGGGACTTTTCTCAAATCGCGATGGACAGTAGGAGGATCATCAAAGAACACGAACAACAAAAGTGTTGACCTAGAGTTATGATTAAACCCGATTTACGTTGTTTTAGGGGAACGGAATGGGACTATGCCTTATGGCAGAGAGGTTGAGCTTTACATCCCTCTCATTTTCCATTCTCCTTGAACCAAGTGCAGCGTGAATCCACTTCGGACCTGGCGTTTCTACGTAAAGTAGTTCGTTCGGGTCCAACGTTAGTTGCTGTTAGGAAATGACCAATGAGGAAAACCCTAATTCAGGTCGATCCTAAGTGGGAACAGCCGGAATACTTCTGCTACGTGGCAAACACGGGAAGCCCTAGATCGCAAACCCCGTAACATTCCATGGGAGTGCCGGGCGGAGCTTTCTAGACATCCTTTCCGATGGACTGCTAAGACACGTCCTGCATGATACTAGTGGACACGTTACAATGAATCCACTCATAGATCTTCTATTTGACATGCTACCAGCCCAATCTGCATCTGTGTATCCAAAGTCTTGTACGTCCTTCCCTGCCTCATAAAAAAGTCCATAATGTAAGTGGACTTCGTATACCTTAATATACGTCTAAGTGCATCCAAGTGAGGCTTTCTAGGCATCTGCATAAACTGACAAACAAGGCCAACAGCATAGCTCAAGTCTAGCCTTGTGATAGTCATCTAAATCAAACTCTTTACTATCCTCCTGAACATAGTAGGGTCTTCTATCTCATCCCCAATGTCAGCATTCAACTTCACATTTTGCTCCAATGGTACTGAAAGAGGCTTACATACTGTCATACCATACTTGGATAACATATCCAAGCCATATTGCCTTTGGGATAGCCATATACCATTATCACATCTGATCACCTCAATACCAAGAAAGTATCTCAGCTTACCCAAATCTTTCATCTCAAAATTCTTCTTCAAGAAGTCCTTAACTTCAACAATCCCACTGTCATTGTCACCTGTAATAATCAAGTCATCCACATAGATGACTATGATGACCAAACCTACATCTCCCTTTCTCACATAAAGTTAGTGATCAGCATCAGAAATATAAAATCCAATATTAACAAGATACTCTCCAATCTTATTAGAACATGCTCTAGGTGCTTGCTTTAGCCCATAGAGCGCCTTCTTTAACCTGCACACATATGCGGAATGCTCTAAATCCTCATAACCTATTGGCTGCTCCATATACACTTCTTCTTGTAACATCCATTTGTTGTAAACTCCAACCTTTGGCTACTGCCAAGGCAATCACACACCTAGCAGTTGCAATCCTAGTAACTGGATTGAATGTCTCTTCATAATCTATGCCATATGTTTGAGCATAGCCTTTTGCAACCATCCTAGCCTTATACATGCTAACTGAACCATCTGTATTATTCTTGACTTTGTAAACCCACTTACAGCCAATAACTTTCTTACCCTTAGGTAAGGGTACCAAATCCCAAGTCTTCTTGGCTTCTAATGGCAGCCATCTCCTCATCCATTGCTACATCCCAATGAGCATGATCAACCGCATCCTCAAAAAAAGTGGGCTCAACATCCTCAACTAGTTTCACCATATAAGCATAATGGTGAGATGTATAACCTTCAAAGCCAAATATTTTAATAGGGTATCTGACCCTGCTAGATCTTCGTACCGTCGGATCACTCAATGGAGCCTTTACATTACTATGAGCTCTCTGTACACCTGGTGTCCTGACTAAAGGAATACCAAGCTCATCATCCAAACTCTCCGAACCACTAGAATCTTTAGCCAATCCCAAATGACTGGTAGATGTATCATTACCATCCAGCACTTTCTTCTTTTCTTTGTCCTTTCCTACAACACTTATAGATCCACCTGAAGATGTGGGGCTACTCCTTAGTCTCCCAGACCAAGGGCTCACTGTAGGTGTAGTACCAGATGATGTTTCTGTTTCACTAAGACTCCGTGATTCTTGTTTATCTTTCTGAACATAGGTGTCGTGATCATTATCATCATCCAAAACATCACCAAAAGGTGTATACCAGATTCCCATCTCATCAAAGATAACATCCTTACTCACTCTGAACTCATCTGTGATAGGTTATAACAACAATACCCTTTCTGCTCTAAACAGTATCCAATAAAAATACATTTTTCTGCCTTTGGCTCAAGCTTCTTCTGTAGCTCATCTGGCACATGAACGTATGCAACACAGCCGAATACCTTCAAGTGTGATACATCAGGCTTCTTTCTAGTAAATCATTCTTCAGGAGTCATCCCATGAACTACAGCTATGGGAGTTCTGTTCATAATGTAGACAACAGTATGGATGACCTCAGACCAAAAATTTTTGGGCATATTCTTTTCAACTATTAATGCCCGTGCAACTTCTGCAATATGCCTATTTTTTCTTTCTGCAACACCCTTTTGTTGTGGGGTATACCTGCAAGTAAATTGACTCTTTATTCCATGAGTCCTCAAGAAGCCAGTAAACTCATTAGAGAGGTACTCTCCCCCTCCATCTGATCTCAAGCACTTCACTTTTAAGCCTCTTTTTGTTTCAACAGCTACCTTAAAAGATTTGAAGTGCTCAAACACATCACTCTTTTCCTTCATGAAGTATACTCATGCATTTTGCGGAATCACCCGCTATGGAATCACCCATGTACACACTAAATTAATGAAACGCCCGAAAAGGACAGGCGTCCCCATCAACTTCTCGCACAGAGAATCCACTTTGTGTATGAGCCCCGGTCATCAAAGTTTACGGAATCCACTGTAAAACTTCACGGAATCCACCGTGAAATATGCCTCCTGGCATCATACCCCCGGGGTGGGATAGCAATTGACCTCAATTGCTATTAGCTCAATGTGGAGCTAACAGAGTGGGGAAAGCATTTAAGTCTCTAGCGTGCATCCATTGTGCTTCTTCTACAGGGTGGTTCTTAAACTTAACAAGATATCTAGAATATCTTCGGCCAGTTCTAATGGTCATAAAGTCAATATCTATGATAGCTTCATGTTCAAGTATTTCAGTCTCTTCCTCTAACAAAGGTGGGTTTTCATAAAGAGGGTGTATAGGTAATTGGCCTCTAAAGGATCTTAATAAACTAATATGAAATATGTCGTGAATTTTCCAATGAGGTGCAAAACAAAAGAGAAACTTACAAAGTCCTCCAAATATGTCCTGTGGCCGCCACTCCCAAGATGATGCACCGATCTGGTCTCGATTCGTGCCCTCGCCGCCTCCCGCTGCTGACTCCAACGTCTTGGCGAATCTGTAGCCTCCTCTCTCAGTCGGCGCCAGTCGTCTACATCTAACCACTCGAGCTTTGGAGCCCCACTCTTGATTTCCTTGCGTGTGTCGGATCGTCTATGTGACATGTATACACGCATGCAATCCATCATCCAGCCCGTAGAGAATCTATCTACTGCAGCTGGCACCGGGAACTCCTCGTGCAAGGATGCTACTATGTAGTCCTTGCTCCCCTCCGGTATGTTCCTCCAATGATCCAGGAGGTTGTGCCGAAAAACTTGTTGGCACAACTCCCTCATGAGAGCCATCACCCTCCTGCCCTCATCATTCATGATGATGGCTCTTGACCTACTATCCACTAGGTATCCATAGCCCCTAGGAGTCTGCCTAAGATGGGCCCTCTCCCATCTCCGTCCACGCTCCTGGGCATATCCAGGAGACCCCTGTACATTCGGTGTACCGACGGGGGTACCCTCTCCCGGAGTGCCACTCAAAGGGGTGCGACCAAAGGGGGTGCCACCAAAAGGAGTGCCACCAAAAGGCGTGCCACCTGCCGACGGCTGCACAAAGGCCGGAGTAACTGGAGTGGATGTCCCCACAGGTGTGACAAATCTTGGAGGTGACACAGCTCCAGCTGAATGACAAGACGGAGACACCACGTCCGTGTCTCCACAGCAGCACCCCTTGATCCTCCTGCAATCGCAGTCCCTCCCTTTGGCCCAAGTCGCGAGCGTCGAGATCGTCTGCTCAAAGCTGAAGCATCTGATCGTGCTGAAGCTGATCTAGCAGAGCGCCCTGACGAAGAACGAGACAGCTCCTGATCTACCATCTCTCTGAATCTCCGAGCTGATCTGGAGACATGCGTGCCATTATGTCCTAAAACTCCTCATCGCTCATCCCTCGACTCATCCTGAAAATGTCGATACCTGCACAGATAAAAAATGATGTTAGAATAATCAATTTAAACTATATAAAGCACATTAATATAAATCATTTTTGAAAAATCCCTCTTAAAATGCATATCTTATCTACCTTTATGGAAGATCTAAACAACGAATTAATCAATACAATTCTCCAAGAATTAAGTATTCTATGGTCCCATGTTAATCTCCTGACACAACTCTGCATACACTAGAAGGTCGATAGACATGTCACCACAAAAGAACGAGTCTGCCTCGTTCTCAAAAAATTCTATGACTTCTGTATTTCCATAATTGTTAGCCGATACGGGCTCCAAACTTGCGGTGGCCTTCACCCCTTGTAATATCGACCCCTCTATTTGCATATTTTCTTCATCTATGCCTGGAACATCGCTTTGATCATATACTCTCGCATCTCGAGGAGTTGAAGGTATAACATACCACCATCGAGGTTGTCGGGGGTTTGGATAGAAGATTACCTGTTCACAAACACTTACAAAGCGAGTTCAAACCATTGTGACATAAACCATGTCGTATTACAATTAGCAAGAAAATGACTATTTGCACCTATTCACAATGGGCCGGCAACACAAAGGTATCGCGCAAATCCGTCCATTTTTTTTCGGAATCTATTTCGAGAAATTTAAATGGACCTTGTCGAACTGTTGCTCCAGCTCCTCCAAGTACCACTTTGAACCACTGCACATTGAATAGTATCATGGAGAAGCTACGGTAATCCACCGTAATAATACTTTGCAAGTTCCCAAAATACTCCATCTCATCCACAACCGTGTTCGGATCTGTTGCTCATCACCGGCTCTCTTGCTCAAACCTTGCTATGACACCACAGTCCATTGTGGAGCGCATTTTGTCAATACACTCCACTCGAAAATGCCGTCCGCGCGACCATACTGCACTATATATTTTGTACTGCACATTGAAACACTCAAATTAGATGTAGCAAGTAAATTTAGATACGACACATTCTAAAACCCTCATTACCTTTGGACTACATCCCCTCGAGAACTCCCACTCCTCCATTGAGACCTCTATCCCTTCGCTGGATGCTGCGGTCAAGGCTCCATGCAACCATCGTGTTGACATAAACCGTGGCATCTCCTCCATGCCTTTGGGATATCGAATCGGTCGGTGACGCGTACTGCGTCGGAATTCAGCTCGCACTTCTTCTCGATCTTGCCTTGCAATCTGGTACTTGGTGAGCCACGTCTCCATGGAGGCATGGTGCAACATACAAAAGCGATTCACCTTCTCTTCCATTGAGGCATCCATTTTTTTTTCTACCCCATTTCCAACCACCACATCTCCAGTCAGCCTATCATCGTCCTTCAGCATCCATAGCATTTCATTGTCTGGTTCCACCATTGGTAGCCATTGTGAGATATGCACTAATGCCTCTGACACCAACCAACCTTCCACCATGCTACCTTCTGGACGAGCTCGTTGTCGCACAAAGCCTTTCAGGGTTTTCATGAAGCGCTCCAAGAAGAACATCCATCGCGTATGGACAGGTCCAGTAATCTCCACTTCATCCACAAGATGCACAAGAAGGTGAACTTGTATCGTGAGCATGCTAGTGGGCAGGTATTTCTCAAAGAGACAGACCATCTCAACTGCTCCCCGCCTTGCGGATTCAATAGAGGACGTCTTAATCTCTTTCTGTGAGATCCATTGCACCAAAGTCGACAACTTGTAAATGGCCCCGCGAATTTCTGGAGTAAGGCATCCTACGATCGCGATCGGTAGGACAAACTGCCACAAATGAGAAAGCATTGTGAATAATGCTCACTTTTTAAATTTCAAAATGTCCACGCTAATTAAAATCCATTCTGTTCACAAACCTGACATATCTTATGCCAATCATGGGATTTTAGCCCAGACATTTGGTCATCTTTAGAAAATGCGGACCTGAGAGAACGCATCATACCCGCTGTCGGAGTGCGGATAGACTTGATTACTTGCTTCACAATGCGCTCTTCTTTGGTAGACAAAACCTAGGGAGCGCGAGGAAGCTGCACTCCCCCTTCAGCACTCGACTGCGGCCAAAGCGCCTCCATCTTACCTACCTCCTTTAAATCCATTCGTGACCCTATAGTGTCTCTCTTTCCTGTGATGTGGTCCCATAGCAAGCTGCCGACATTTTTAAAAATATGCATGGGATCCAACAGGTGGTTGACCTGTAAGTGGGTCCAATATGGCAACTCGTAGAAAACTGAGAACCGTCGCATTCCATTTGGATTTGATTCCGGGTTTACCATTTTCAGCTCATACTAGCTTGCAACGTTCATACGTGCTCGAGGTTGTCCAAGAAAACCTTCTCTGAGTTCATGATCCTCCAGCAAGAAAGCGACGTGTCCTTGATATACCATCTTCTTCATGGTTCGTGACCTTCGGGAGTCTAACTATGGCCCACACAATAGACATGCATGATAACCTGAGGTAACCAGACCTGTAAGGTGATCCACGACCTAGTGAATACTTGATTGAATGAAATAAAATATAGATATTACCAGCGAGAACAAAGGTCTGCTCACCTGAGCACTCTCCCGATCCCGGAAAGTCATGCATCGTCCACATGAGAATGGCTCGAATGTTGGCTGATCGCAGACCATCGCGCCTGCTCATATCTTGCATCGTGACCCCCTCCTCCCACAAAATCTTAAGCTCAACAAGACCCAATCTTATTGTGTATGGTTTTGAATTAGCTTGAGAGTACAATGCATGATTAATATTAACTTCAAATTACCGTTTACTGAAAATCCGCAATCGCCTGATCAATGATCTCAGATTGAAACTCGCCAAATCATCGTACGTGTTCTATAGACAATCGGCGTTTTCGTCTAATTGCCAACTTGCATTGAGAGCAAGGACATGGGACACACTGATTAAGATACGTCTCGCGGTCTTGAACAATAAGACTTTCTTCGTTTTCCATCTTATCTACATTACAGCAAACAAGGCTTAAATGGATAGCTTTATGGAGATGTACGTCAAGTTGCAAGTTGACCATAAATCTTGCATTGTATATAGTAGTTGAGAGATTTTCCGATGTTATATCTCGGCCTTGTATCATGCTCAACGATTTGTTTGTCCCGGTAGATAATTATTTGTTATATCTCGGCTTAGAGTATAAGTAATCCATTTTAAAATTAATGCGCGCCATCTATGAAATTTTATAACTATAGTAATAAAATTTATTTCAATCAATTCTACTCATAGTCATAAGACCTGAGAGAAATTATCCTATACTCAATTTAAGGGTTTCTTATTCTATAACAATACTTTTGGGTTCATTTTGATGAAGTACCTTAATGACCATTAGCTAGGGTATCGTTTTCTTTTAGTCCTTCCGTTGACTAGTTGGCATGATTTCTAATTTGGCATGCCTATAAAGTTAATACAAAAACAATGAATTATGCATATCACAATTAGATCCCCTACTTGGACATTATGAAGGAATTGACCATTTTTAAGCCATCTTAAAGAGTTACCAATGTACGTGGCCCATGGCAAAGCACATTGCATACCATTATCAATAAGTCTATTATCTTAAATTTCCTTCCCCTCCCTCTCCCTCTCTTTCTCTCCCTCTCTCTCCCTCTCTCTCCCTCTCTTTCTCTCTTTCTCTCACCCTCTCCCTCTCCCTCTCGTTCTCTTTCTCTCCCTCTCTCATTTCCTTCCCCTCCCTCTCGCTCTCCCTCTCTTTCTCTTTTTCTCCCTATCCCTCTCTATCTTTATTTCTCTCTCATTTCCTAAACAAGCAAAAAATAAAGTGATTTAAACATCCTCCAAGCAAAAGGGAGAGGGAGAGATACAATGCATTCTCCCTCTCTTTCTCTTTCTATCCCTCTCTCATTTCCTTCCCCTCCCTCTCCCTCTCGCTCTCTTTCTCTCTCATTTCCTCTCCTAAACAAGCAAAAAATAAAGTGATTTAAACATTAAACAAGCAAAAGGGAGAGGGAGAGAGAGAATGCACTCTCCCTCCTTCTCCCTCTCTTTCTCTTTCTCTCCCTCTCTCATTTCCTCCCCCTCCCTCTCCCTCTCCCTCTCTTTCTCTTTCTCTTTCTCTTTCTCTCCCTCTCCCTCTCCCTCTCCCTCTCTTTCTCTCTTACTCTCTCATTTCCTTCCCCTCCCTCTCCCTCTCTCCTAAACAAGCAAAAAAGAAAGTGATTCAAACAACAAACAACCAAACCCGTCGTGAGAGAGAGAATGCACACTCTCTCTCACCCTCTCCCTCTCCCTCTCGTTCTCTTTCTCTCCCTCTCTCATTTCCTTCCCCTCCCTCTCCCTCTCCCTCTCTATCTCTCTTTCTCTCTCATTTCCTAAACAAGCAAAAAATAAAGTGATTTAAACATCCTCCAAGCAAAAGGGAGAGGGAGAGATACAATGCACTCTCTCTCTCTTTCTCTTTCTATCCCTCTCTCATTTCCTTCCCCTCCCTCTCCCTCTCACTCTCTTTCTCTCTCATTTCCTCTCCTAAACAAGCAAAAAATAAAGTGATTTAAACATTAAACAAGCAAAAGGGAGAGGGAGAGAGAGAATGCACTCTCCCTCCTCCCTCTCTTTCTCTTTCTCTCTCTCTCATTTCCTCCCCCTCCTCTCCCTCTCCCTCTCTTTCTCTTTCTCTTTCTCTCCCTCTCCCTCTCCCTCTCCCTCTCCCTCTCCCTCTTTTTCTCTCTTACTCTCTCGTTTCCTCTCCTAAACAAGCAAAAAAGAAAGTGATTTAAACATTAAACAAGCAAAAGGGGGAGAGAGAGAGAGAGAGAGAGAATGCACTCTCCCTCTCTTTCTCTCCCTCTCCCTCTCCCTCTCCCTCTCTTTCTCTCCCTCTCCTTCTCTTTCATTTCCTCTCCTAAATAAGCAAAAGAGAACGATTTAAACCTTTAACAAGCAAAAGAAAGAGAGAGGGAGACTCACCAATGAGATATGGCGAGCGTGGGGCGTCTTCTCTTTGCAATGAGGGCTCCTCCTCTCCTTCGCGAACAACGGCGGTGGCGGCGGCGGCGGCAGTAAGTTTTCTTCCTCTTCTTCTCTCACAAAGCCTTCTCTCTCTCCCTCGCTCTCGCTCTCAAAAGTCGAAGCAAAAGAAATGAAAACGGCGCTCGGGTTTCGGCCGCGTTTTTTTTCCTGCGGCGTCGCTATTGGCGATGCAAATAGCGACGCCAATAGCAACGCAAATAGCGACGCCAATAGCGACGCCGATATCCGCTGTCGCTAATCGGCATCGCTAATTGCCCAATTCCTTGTAGTGATGGTACGTTGGATAAGGTCTTCAGATTGAGGTTCCTCTTTGTCGGTAGTCGATCTTTGTAAATTAGCCAATTGAACTTGTAATGCTTGCCTAGCTCGTCGTTCTTCTTCCAACTGCATCATAATTAAATCCATCTTTTGCTCCATTGTAGGTTCAGGTAGGTCGCCTTCAGAAAAACTCAAAAGACCTCTCACTCTCAAAATCAAGTTAGCGGGATGAGCGTAGCTCAAGTTCGGGTATAAAAGGTTTATATATTTTTGGGTGTGGCTTTCACAATCTTCATCTTCAAATATTGCAGGATTCGCAATCTTTGAAAAATCTGCATTTTATCCTTCTGTGTGTGCTGAAAATGCTTCAGCAAACCTACATATACGAAGAGTACCTTCCAATGAACAACTTTGCAGTTCGAAGTTTCTGCGCAGGAACAGCCATTCTATGAGTTCTGAACAGAAGTCAGTTTTGACTTCAGATGACTTGTCTGACTTGTAGAGTTGCAGACTTATGTGACTTGCAGAGTTCCAAGACTTGCAGAACTTAGTTGCTTTATCTGACTTGCAGGATTTCGACTTGATAGACTTGCAGAACTTGATTGCTTGTGTGTGACTTGCAGAATTGAGAGGACTTATGTGATTGTAGCTTAAGCTTTAAGCTTAATCTTGTTGAAAACGGCGAATCGTGGGGGGGGGCCATTTTTTCCAGCGCGGCGAAAATTTCGGCCATCGTCTGATACCACACGATGAGATTTTTGAAGCTTAAAGCTTCTCTAAGCTTTCTAAGCTTTAATTTTTAAAGATTTGAAGATATAAAGATTGAAACTTTTCTCTGCAACTCCATGACTTCTATGTGAGGATGTAGGAGTGGTCCTCCGCTACTGCAGGCCAGTCCTTCGTAATCTGATGATGGAAACAGAGGTTCTTGATAGCCAGGAATCCACCCGTATGGACCGTTCGCGACGAGATTGACCGTAGAGCTCGATTGTTCCAGGAGCTCCGCCTTCACACAAGATGGGTAGCGATTGGAAGCTCTTGATCTCAGCTTCGCTCTGATACCACTGGTGCACAGATCGAATGCTGTACGCTTGCGTAGTGAATGCCGGAAGGTCCCCAAGAACAATAGAACTCTACTTTTTGCACAAAATTCAAGGTAAAAAGCATGAACGACATGAAGAAGAGACCAATTGGGTACAATCTCCCCCCATGCCTTGTGTGAGCGCTCCACAAAGCATGTATTTTATGTATTAATCATCTTCAAGCTCAAATAATAGCCCAAATTACAAAATAGCAAGCTTTTAGCTTTTGAGTTTGCTTTAGCACAAAATAGAAATAAAGCTAAGGGGCAGTGCCCAAAGAGTCTAGCATGCCCAATACAATGTCCAAGTAGAAATAACATAATCGTGCGCCCATGTGCATACAAAAAAATAAATAAATATCCAACACCTCAATAAATAGGCGCGACAAAATATAGGTGCCATGCCTAAGGTATGCGCCCATCAAAATATAAGTGATAAATCGAATACTCGCTATCCTCCAATGCTTTCCTCCGCCACTGCTGCTATCTCTACACATCAACTGAAGCATTCACAATCGTTAGTAAAATAATACAATTAAATCGACAAAAGTGAATACCTAGCAGTCTTCAGCTACATAAATAAATCAACTGGATAGAAATCAATCCTAACCTTAATTTATTACGAGTGCGCACTCTAAACTCATAAATGTTTATTAATTTAATATGCATTTTGCGGAATCACCCGCTATGGAATCACCCATGTACACACTAAATTAATGAAATGCCCAAAAAGGACAGGTGTCCCCATCAACCTCGCACAAAGAATCCACTTTGTGTATAAGCCCCGGTCATCAAAGTTTATAGAATCCACCGTAGAACCTCACGGAATCCACCGTGGCACGAAATCCACCGTAAAATATGCCTCCTGGCATCATCAACATGGAAAAATGTGCGTACCACTGCTAAGACTTGACACAAGTCAGTGTCTACTCACTGAATACAAAGCCAAATCAGCCCAAGTACATCTACACATACCAAGGTATATAAAACATACATCATCCACGAGGAGATCTCGATCTCAAAGATCCAAAAGCTCAATATGCATAACCCGCAATGCTCAATGTCTGATAAGCGTACAAAGACACTCCCACTAACACAAAAGCCATAAATGTTAAGCAAATAAGCTCAAACAAAGCATGCAAGAGCACCAGTGAGGGAGTATCCAAGATCATACATCAATAAAACATCTAGAGCATATGAGTAGTCAAGTATCGAATGATAGCATCCAATGTCATAAAGACAATCCCAATCAATCTCTGACAAGCCAAATCAAGGCCAAATTGAAGCCCAAATGAATCTCTAGTAGCATTCAAGTCCAAAAAATGTAACTAGAATGTGTAGGTAACATAAGCATCAAGCATGTACCAACAGGTCATACATAGACCATAGGTATAATCTCTATCACAAAGTATGTCAGTGTAGACCATAGGTATAATCTCTATCACAAAGCATGTCACTGTAGACCAATGTCAAGTAAATCCCAACCAATACAGAGCTCAAACAAAGGCTCAAAAAACATTCTAGAACCATCAAAAGCATTTTCCAACCTTCATTTGCATCCCAATAGTCATATAAAACACCCGAGAAGTACCCCTGAGACCAATAGGCAAAGCATAAAGTAACTAAATAAGATTTAGTCTTGGACTATAAAATAGTGGTTTATTGTGTAAAACTGAGTATTTCATGCCATTGAATCAGATCCAAATGATGGAAAATCAATAGGCATACATTCCCCTAACATTTGGAGACCATTCAGGACCAATCAGACATCAAATGTCAATGCTAACCAAGCATAAACATAAAGTGTTGATGTAACACTGTTTGTGGCTGCCTGCAAAGTGTGCTTATGGACTATGAAAAATAGTCTTGGACTGAGGTAAATCAATTCACAAATCAATGCCAATGATAACCACCAATACTGAGCATCAAGGGGTTGTTCCCAAGTGCCAAATGAAGTGTTTTCAAGCTGCAAATGAGTGCCAAGGGAGGATTGAAGTAAAAAATGATTTTTTTGTAGGTTTGGTCCAAATAGGGTTGATGTTGTTGGGTATGCTGCTGATCCACGTGGCATTAATGGGGTGGAAGGGGGGCTCAAGTAGGGCCCAAAGAGGGCCTACACAAAGCCTTCTCAAGCCTAATCAGGCAAGAGCCAAGATATGAAATGGGGGAGCTCCAATGGTTCAAGCTGTGGCTGCCCCTTCTTGTTGTACCTTGCAAACTAAAATAAACACTCAAAAGAATGCTTCAAGCTATGGCTGCCCCTTCCTGTTGTACCTTGCAAACTAAAATAAACACTCAAAAGAATGCTTCAATAACTCTAATTTAGGAATGCCATGAGGGTACCCAAATGGGCCAGGTAGGTGCTCGAGAAGCAAGGGAGTGATCGGAGCTCGAAGGAGTTGAATATGGCTGCCAAGAGTGAGAACCAATGGTGTAGAGATTTGTATGAATGTTGAAGGAGTCACGAATCAGCTCAAATGCTCAAGAAACCATGCTCTAATACCAGTTGAAAGGTGAGAAGGATCGAAGCTTGCATGGGAAAGCTATGACAAGAGAGCAAGAGGAAGAGAGAGAGAGACTCACAATGTGGAAGCTCCAACAGTCTCCATGTATGATGGTCTTCCCTTTACTCATCTGTGACAAAAATAATAAAGAATAAAGTGATGGTGATGGGTGCCCGCCGCCTGCAGTGTGTAGGCGTGGGTACTGTTAGTGTAGTAATATACATGTAACTAGGCAGAGGTGCCTTTACCCCTAACAGTATGAACTGCTAGAAATTTCAATGCATTGAAAACTATAGATTGACACAAGGTAATGAAGTAGTAGATGGTCTTACTACGAAGGTTGGTAGAAACCTGGTATATCGTATGCCAATCATGGCATTTTAGTCTGATTAGTTAGTTCTCTTTAGAAAATACACACATAAGGGAATGCATCATACCCGTCAGTGTGTGGATATATTTGCTAATTTTCCACACCATACACTTCTCTTTATTGGTTAGGACTGAAGGAAAACAAGGTAGTTGCATACAATCATCAGAGCTCATTTGTGGCCAAAGTGCCTTCATCTTTCCTACCTCCTTCGAATCCATTCATGCACCTATAGTGTCTCTCTTTCTTGTGATATGGTCACATAATAAGCTGCCAATATTCTTAAAAATGTGCATAGGATCCAACAAATTGTTGATCTATAAATGGATCCAATATGAAAACTCATAGAAAATTGAAAACTATCGCATTTCACTTGGAAGTGACTCTTGGTGGACCGTCTTCCACTCATATCAGCTTTGGGCATTAATTTGTGTGGAAGGTCGTTGTCTAAGGAATCCCACTCTCAATTCATGGCACTTTGCAAGAATGAGGCATGCCCCTGATAGACCATCTTCTTTATGGTCCATGACCTTCCGAAGTTTACCTTTTACTGCACAATGGATAGGCATGGTAAGCCGATGTCACCAGGCATTCCACAATATCTATATCTAGTGAACACAAACATAAACAAGCCATGTGAGATGCCAACAACAAGAATGGAAGGAAGCCTAGTTGAGCACTCATTGAATCCCAAAAAAAGTCATGCATGGTACACACAAGAATGGCTCATATGTTAATGGACCGCCCCCCAATATGCTTGCTCATGTTTTCCATATTAGTTCCATTTTCCCACAAAATCTTGACCTCATCAACTATTGGATGGAGGTAGATATCCATATTCTTGACTTTGTAGTGCCCAGGACCGAGCAAGCTAAGGATCACATGTGCCTTCTTCATAGAAAGTCATGGTGGGATATTGTAGTTCACAAGGACTACTAGCCACATAGTGTAAGAAGTCGAGTAGAGTTTGAATGGATTCACACCATCCATAGCAAAATCAACCAAAAGATTTCTTGGTTCTTGTGTAAACCTTGAAAGGTGGAGTCAATGTGACCCCATGCTCGTGCGTCTGCTAGTATTCATTGGATTTCATCTATCGACCTATTTTGCGTATGCCATGTTGTCAAACTCGCCATGCTTGCGATGCAAAATATGTGATGGATGTGCGGTATAAGTGAAAAGTGTTTGAGAAGCTTCTCAAGGACTGTTTGCTCTTTCAGGTCTTAGTGATACTTATGAGTACCACACTTTAGACATGTTTCCATGGACTCGTATTCTTCTCAAAAGAGCACCCAATATTCATTGACACATGCATAAATGTTGTTATAATCCATTCCAAGCTTCCGTGATAGTTGTCGCGCATCATCATGAGACTTTGACATCGTGTTTCAAAATGACAATATGTGACATTCTAGCAGCCTTAAAAAATCCAAATTCTTTGAGGAAATAAAAGATTGTTGTTATTTGTACATCAAGAAAATAGAGTATAATATGTACTTGTACAACTTGGTTACACTACTTGCTCCATCTGTACTTTGCCTATACACTTAGGAGCATAAGGAGCCTCCTTAAGTGAGATAATTGGCACCCATCGTACAAGGATCCTCGAGGTCCACCTTATAGAAGATGTAAGATATCACATGATTTTAAATGAAATGGTATTATATCTAGTAAAATTTATAGGATTATATTTTCAAAAGGAGTTTTTAAATTATATTTAAAAAAAATTGTGAGTTTAGTAAAGTAAAAATGGTCATTTAAAGATATTATAGCATATAAAGAAAGGGTATTTCTTAATATCCTTTAAATGCATGTTATATAGATGATTTCTTATAGGTGGACCCAATAGGATAATGGTATGGAGGTCTCCTCTCTTAATCTATCGGATGACCCATATTCCTGGGTAGTAATGCATCGAGATCATAGCCTCCATCTTAAGCTCTAATATTTGAGGAAGGTCCAGACAATCCCCAATGTCTTCTAATGTCCAAAGTGCAATTAGCAAAGTGTCCTCTAACGGGTCTATCGACTTGGGTGTTCTCTCCTTGTATAGCCATGAATTCTTCTTACGGGCCCTCATAGGTGCATTACTTGAGATGAAAAAACACCTCATTGTGGGCATTTGTAGGGCATATTTAATATTATTAAATTTTATTTCAACTAGATTTTGATTCCAAATTATGAATGATACACACTTTGCTCATTGTTAACTTAAAGTCCAAGACCACTTTCTTGATGATTTTCGATTGAAACTCACTGAAGCGTTGCACATAGTCTATAGAAAAGTGACATTTTTGTCGAATTGCAAGCTTAAATTGAGTGCATGGACATGGGACACGCTGATTGAGATATGCCTCTTGATCTTAAACACTGCAGCCTTCATTGTTGTCCATTTTCTCTATGTCATTAGAAAGCCGACAATACACTTCTCTCTCTCCTATTTCTCGCCCACTTTCTCTCTACCTCTTTGTTTCTCTATTCTCCCATCCCTTTCTCTTTATTTTTCTTCCCCTCTCTCATTCTCTATCTACTCTCCCTCTTTCTATTTTTCTCTCTTACACTCTATTTTTCTATTTTTCGTCTCTCTCTCCCTTCGCATCTTGATTTCTCCCCCACCCTCTCTCTTTGTTTCTCTCCTCCCCTTCCTATCTTTATCTTTCTCTTCTCCCCTCCTCTTTCTTCACATCTTGTTTCTCTCTCCTCCATCTCTCTTCGTTTCTCTCCCCTCCTCTCCCCCTCTTTATCTCTCTCTTCTCCTCTCTTTCTTTATTTCTCTATATATATATATATACAATTTTTTATTTTAAATTATTATTATTATTTATCATTATTTCTATTTCTTTTCCTCTCTCTCTATTTTTTATTTTTCTCTCTTCTATCTGTGTTTTTTATTCTTCCCCCTCCTCCCTCTCCCTTCGTATCTTTATTTCTCCCTCCCTATCTCTTAGTTTCTCTTCTCCCCTCTCTTTATTTTTCTCTTTACCTCCCTCTCTTTAAGGGCCATCTTTTCCCCTCTTTCCTTATATATTTATTTCTCTCTTCCTTATGGTCTCTCTTTGTTTCTCACCTCTCTCTCTCTCCTTTTTTTCACTTTTTATTTATCTTTGTTTCTATTTCTTTCCCTCTCTCCCTCTATTTTTTTATTTTTTTCTCTTTTCTCTATTCTCTCTCTTCTCCACTCTCTCTCTCCCTCTCCTTGTTTCACTTCCTCCCTTCTCTCCGTTCCTCTCTCTCTCCCCCTCTCCCTCCCTCTGTCCCTCTCTATTTTTCTTTGTCTCTCTCTATTTGTTTCTCTCCCACGTTCTCTCACTCACTCTTCTTCCCCTTTTCCTATCTTTCTTTCCCTCCCTCTCTCTATATCTCTTTACCCCTCTCTTTCCCTCTCCCTCTCCCTCTCCCTCTCCTATCTTTCTTTCCCTCCCTTTCTCTATGTTTCTCTCTACTCTCTTTCCCTCTTTATTTCTCTCCCTTCTTATTTCTTCATTTTTCTTTCTTTCTCTCCCTTCCTCTATTTTTTCTCTCCCCTCTATATTTATATTTCTCTCTCCCTTCTCTCCATCTCTCTATATTTCTCTCCCCCCTCTCTACCTCTTTGTTTCTTTAGCCTCCATCCATTTCTCTGGGTTCCTCTCCAGTCTCTCATTTTATCTCTCTTCTCCCCTCTTTCTTTGTTTCTCTCTCTATTTTTCTCTCTCCCTCCCTCCCCCTCTTTGTCTCTATCTCTCCTTTTATCTCTTTGTTTCTCTCTGCCTCCCTCTCCTCTCTTTATTTCTCTCACTCCCTCCCTTTATCTCATTTTTTCTTCTGCATCTCACTACAATGGTACATGGATAGAGCGATGGGCCTTTGCAACACAGATTAGCGGTGTCCCATCACAAATATTAGCGCAAATAGTGACACTTCTCTGAGAATTTTTTTTGGCAAAGTTCTAGTACGGAATTTTGCTACAAAGAGCTTGAGAGAGAGCAAAAGAGAGAGCGAAAGAGAACATGGCTTTGAGAGGGAAAGGGAGAGGAAGAGAGAAAGAAAAGAGAGTGAGATCTTCTTACCACCACCTCCGCCGTTTGCAAAGAAGAGGAGGAAGTGCACGAAAGAAGAAGAGGGGTCATCATGAAGAGGAGATAAAGAATCCATCCGCGAGCCTTTGCAGTGAGTACATTGCCTCCTCTTGGTTTGTTCTTATTCTTTCTTCTTTTCTTTTATTCGTTTTTCTTGAGAATGAGGTGCATTGAGAGAGAAAGAAAGGAAACGAGAGAGGGATAAGAAGAAATGAAAAGAGAGAGATAGAGAATGAACATGAAAGATAACAAAGAAAGAGAGAAAGGGAGGGAGAGAGGAGAATGTGAGAGAAAACATGACGGGGTGGAGAGAAACAAAGAGAGGGGCAACAAAGAAACAGAGAGAGATTATAGTAAAGTGGTCTTGGTTAGCTAAGAGAATTCCATTAAAATTTTGAAATGCTAAATTAGGCCAAGTTAGGAATGATCGAATGTCAACTATCCTAGTTTGTCATCCTAGATCCAAATCAATGTTATTTTAGGAGGCTTGATTTGAGACTATACCTTATTAATAAAGTGGTTGATGCATATTACTCCCCCTCATTTCTCACTCTCTTTGAACCAACACAATGTTCTACTTAAGTTTTAGAAATGATAGTAAAGTAGTTATCTTAAGCTAATATTAGATAACCATAGTAGGAGACTATAGTCATGATTAAGGCTTGCTTTAGGTTGATCCTTGTGGGGTTGAGATGAAACTTTCCCTACGATGTAGACTTAAGTAGTTTTAGGTAATGCAGTTTGATTATTACAAGGGAGTTTTGAGCAGAAGTTACATTAATTACCTCTTGATTAATTTATGCCATTAGGATTCGGTTAATAGACATGTTACAAATATAGATATACACCTAGATATGACTATAGTCTCTAGATTTTCAAGGCCATGCACTCTCTAGAATTCGGATCAAAAGGGATCAATTTGTGCACACATTAGATTGACTTTATGATCTTTCTACATTATGAAAGGTGTTGGATATGGAATGGCATGTATTTCTTTATCAATGCCAACAATCATCTTCCTTATATTAGAACCAACCTTAAGTAGATATAGAGGATGGAAAATCTATAAGTTGTTTAATGTTTATTCTGAAGGAATCTATGATTGACCATACTATTAATGTATCTAATTTTCATGGTAAAACTCTATAATAGGATTCTTATCATGATGTAATGTCTCTTAGCTATTGAAAAAATGTAAATAAAAGATGACTCTTTGCCTTCTACTTGTGTCAGCTCAATAGCTCCTAAAAATTTATGTTAAAATGTAAGAAGGTCTATATGGAATCTTTATAATGTATATAAACTAGTTCATTATGTATTGTAAACCGACGTTTCAGTTGATGTTAATTCTATTGAGTTTCAAGAGAACAAATCCCTTCTCAAACAAATTAAAAAAGAAAAAGAGAATGAGAACAAAAATTAGTTGTTTGTCGTAATGTAGACAAAATGGAAAACGATGATGGTCATGATGTTCAAGATTGCGAGGCATATCTTAATCAGTGTGTCCTGTGTCCTTGCTCTCAATGAAAGCTAGCAATTAGACGAAAGCGTCGCTTGTCTATAGAACACGTACGATGCTTTGGTGAGTTTCAATCAGAGATCATTGATTAGGAGATCTCAAACTTTGAGCAAACGGTAAGAAAAGTGTGTATCAATCACGCCTTACATTTGCAAACTAATTGAATATCATATACAAAAACATTAGACGTGGTCGTACAATTTATATAGGGATGTGACGTCTCATCCCAATGAGGAAGGCACCTATTGTGGCCAATTAGAAGAGTTTGTAGGTGTGCAATGGATTGAGTGATTGTGTGCAATATGTTTTACAAAATCTTGGCATGAACTACAATAGCATCCGTGCATATTTCAACAATTGCGTACTATTTCGAGGAGAGTACGGGACTATGGAGACATATCCAAAGTGTGGTGCTCACATGTATTAGCAGGACTTGCAAGGGAAAACTATCCCTTAGAAAGTTCTTAGACACCTTCCACTTATCTCCCATATACATCACATGTTTTGTACATCAGGCGGCATGGAGAGCTTGACAATGTGGTATGCACAAAATAAATCCACAGAAAGAGTCCAACGAATATCAGTGGATTCATGCGCATGGAGCCACATTGACTCTACCATTCCAAGCTTTGCATGAGAGCCAAGGAATCTTCGGCTCGGTCTTGCTATGGATGGCATGAACCCATTTGGTATCCACTCAACTTCTTATAGTGTATGGCCTGTATTCCTTGTTAACTACAACATTTCGCCATGGCTTTCTACGAAGGAACGACACCTGATCCTCCTTAGCTTGCTCGTTCTTCCTGGCCACTACAAAGTCAAGAATATGAACATCTATCTCTGTCCATTAGTCGATGAGCTTAAGATTTTGTGGGAGAGGGGTTCATCTGGAAGATATGAGCAAGCACGATGGTTCACTACAAGGAAATGGAGGCATAACGACGGTGCTTTCTGAGGCAAAATAGCATCGTCACTATTTGCGTCGCAAATAGCGACAGTTCTCATGCTAATATCGATGCAAATAGCGACGTTGCTCAGACAAAAAAAACGCAGGCCGAAACTAGAGCGCGTTATTTTGCGCGAGTACACGAAAGAGAGAGCAAAAGGGAGAGCAAAATCCATCTTGCATTTGACAGGAATAGGGAGAGAAAGAGGGAGAAGGAAAGCTTCTCACCGCCACCACCGCCATTCACAAAGAAGAGGAGGAAGTGTACGGAGGACGAAGAGGAGCCGTCGTCGTGAACAAGAGCCATTGAATCCATCCTCAAGCATTTACGGTGAGTGCATTGTTTCTTCTTGCCTTGTTTTTGTGTTTTCTCTTTTTCTTTTACTTGTTTTTGTTAAAAATCATGTGTATTAAGAGAGGGAGAGGAAATGAGAGAGAGAGAGAGAGAGGAAGAGAGAAAAGGAAAGAAGAAACGAGAGAGAGAGGGAGAAAACATTAAACATAATAGAGAAAGAGAGAAAGAGAGGGAGAGGGAGAGGGAGGGAGAGGAAATGAGAGAGGGAGAGGAAGAGAGAAAAGGAAATAAGAGAGGGAGAGGAAGAGAGAAAAGGAAAGAAGGAATGAGAGAGAGAGGGAAAAAACATTAAACATAATAGGGAAAGAGAGAAAGAGAGGGAGAGGGAGAGGGAGAGGGAGAGGGAGGGAGAGGAAATGAGAGAGGGAGAGGAAGATAGAAAAGGAAAGAAGGAACGAGAGAGAGAGGGAGAAAACATTAAACATAATAGGGAAAGAGAGGGAGAGGGAGAGGGAGGGAGAGACAGAAGGAGGGAGAGGTTGTTATTATTGTTGTTGTTTTATTTCTTCTTTTCTTTTTTTATTGTTTGTTGTTGTTATGATAGTCATAGCAATGGTAGTGGTAGTGGTAGCGATACCGATAGCGATAGCGGTAGCGGTAGTTGTTGTTTAATTTCTTATTTTCTTGTTTGTTGTTTTTTTTATTGTCGTAGTAGTGGTAGTGGTAGTAGTAGTGGTAGTTTAATTTCTTATTTTCTTGTTTGTTGTTGTTGTGGTAGTCGTAGTAGTAGTAGTAGTGGTAGTGGTAGTGATAGTAGTAGTTGTTTAATTTCTTCTCTTCTAGTTTGTTGTTGTTGTGGTAGTTGTAGTCGTGGTCGTAGTCATCATAGTCGTGATTGTAGTAGTAGTACTAGTAGTAGTAATAGTAGTTTTCTTGTTTGTTGTTATAGTAGTAGTAGTTTTTTTTTCTTTTCTTGTTTATTATATCTCTAAATGTTTTGCAGACTACCATCATTGGTAGGACACCTACTCCTAGAGAGGTAGGTTACCATCGAGGCCATAACCGCGCAGCGACATGGCTTCACTTTTATGAGGAGGGTCTCATCACTGAGGACCAATACAACCGGGCCATGAGGATTCAACAGCCAGAGGAGGTATGTTTTTCTTACTTTCCTATTAAAAGTATAGCTAATTATAACTTTTTCTCCACCTTGTCTATGAAAGCAACCCTGATCTTTTGTGTGTGTAGGCGACCCCGGATATGGATCATAGCGAGGAGGGGGATAGCGACGCTAGTAGCCATGGTGGTACTAGCGAAGATGTTTCCTCTTCAGATTCGTAGAGGAGCACCGTACCTCCTCATGAGGCCTTCTTTTCTTGTATATGTATGATATCTCTTTGAGCCTACTGCTTGCGGCCACGCTTTAGGTCACAAGCACTTAAACTTCCTTTGTAAATGCTTTTGATATATAATGAATACATGGACTTTTATTTTCAATTCTCGTGCCCGTAAGATACATTGTCTTTTTTCCAAATACACAATTTGATGTATGGGAGGGGAAAAAAAACCTTAGAGCATGTGGTTCTCTGGTTTTTTTTTTCCAGTTCTGTTTTGCGCGTCTATTCGCGCGTCTAAATTGCAGAAAATTCGTGTTTATACGCGCGTCTATAATGCAAACTACATGCGCTTATACACGCGCTTCATAATTCAAATTTAAAAAATAAATTAAATATCTTTTTTTTTAAATTACATTTTTTGTTTTCCGTTCGTGTCTACCAGTGCTTGTAAATGCGCGTCTACCAGCGTGTCTATATGCGCCTATATATGTGCGTCTATTGCTCGTCTATTTGTGCGTGTAAATTCGTTGATACATGTGATTATAGATGCGAAATGGTAGACGCACAAATAGACGGGCGGATAGACGCGCCCGTAAGAATTTATCTACATTCAAAAATCGCGTCTAAATGTGCGTCTATGAGACCTTTTTGTTGTAGTGGTAGTAGTAGTAGTAGTAGTGGTGGTGGTGGTGGTGGTGGTAGTAGTAGTAGTAGTTTTTTCTTCTTTTCTTGTTTGTAGTAGTGGTGGTGGTGGTGGTGGTGGTGGTAGTAGTAGTAGTTGTTGTTGTTTTTTCTTCTTTTCTTATTTATTGTAGTGGTAGTGGTAGTGGTAGTGATAGAGAGAGAGAGATGTTTTGTTAAAGGAAATTGGTAGTAGAGAAAGATATATGTTTTTTTAAAGGAAATGAGAGAGAGGGAGGAAGAGAAAAAGGAAGAAGGAACGAGAGAGAGGGAATAAACATATAGCATAATAAAGAAAGAGAAAAAGAGAGAGAGATGGAAGGAGAGGAGAGAATGAATGGATAAAAAACAAAGAGAGAGTGGTGGCGAGGTCTGGTGCAATACCATGAGACAAGAAACACTTCGACATACGTTAATTTGTGGGTGGGTGGAGACTTTACATACGTTAATTTTTGTTAAGTTACAAGAGAAGAAATCCCTTCTCAAACAATTTAAGAAAGAAAAAAACAATGATAACAAAAACAATTTGTTTGTCATAACGTAGACAAAATGGAAAATGATAAAGGTCGTGATGTTCAAGATCGCGAGATGTATCTTAATCAGTGTGTCCCATACCCTTGCTCTCAATGTAAGTTGGCAAATTAGACGAAAATGTCGATTGTCTATAGAACACTTATGACACTTCGGTGAGTTTCAATTTGAGATCATTGATCAGGCGATCTTAGATTTTGAGTAAATGGTAAGAAAAGTTTATATCAATCATGCATTGTATTCGTAAGCTAATTGAATAAAATATACAAAAAGATTAGGTATGGCTAGCAAATTTTCTATCCAGGGAGGTGGCCTCTCATCCCAAGGAGGAGTGCACCCTTTGCGGCCAATTAGAAGAGTTCGTGGGTGTGCGATGGATGGAGTGCCTGAGTCAATCTACTACTTGGAAGATACTACCCAATCTATATCATCAATACTAGAGGAGACAGGCAGCCTTCGAGACTTACCTACAATCTTGGAGCCTGAGATAGAGACAACGATCGATGCATTGATTCCCATGGATATCGAGACTTCTGATCCGCTTAGAGAGAAAGCATCCATACCATTATATGATGGGTTTCAAGTATCTTTCTTGAAGACATTGCTTGCACTCCTAAGTGTGCAAGCAAAATACGGGTGGAGCGATGCGAGTGTGATCGAGTTGCTCAGGTACCTTGTACGTACACTTCGTTGATTTCTTTTCGGCACTATCATTAAAAACATTTGTGATTTTTCAAGGTGTTTTATGATTTTTTTCAGGTTATTGAAGTATTATATATTACCACTTGCAAATACCATGCCTGAGTCTTGTGATGATGTACGACATGTTTTTCGAAAGCTTGGCATGGACTACAACAGCATCCATGCATGTGTGAACGATTCCATACTGTTTCGAGGAGAATACGAGACTATGGAGACATGTCCAAAGTGTGGTTCTCACAAGTATCGACAAGACTTGCAAGGGCAAACCATCCCTCAAAAAGTTCTTAGACACTTTTTGCTTATTCCCTATATAAACCACATGTTTCGTACGTTCGGCATGGTGAGCTTGACAAAGTGGCATGCGCAGAATAGGTCCAAAGATAGAGTTCAATGAATATCAGTGGATTCACACTCATGGAGCCACATTGACTCTACCTTCCTAGGCTTTGCCCAGGCTTTGCTGGAGAGCCTAGGAATCTTCGGCTCGATCTTGCAATGGATGACGTGAACCCATTCAGTTTGCGCTCAACTTCTTACAGTGTGTGGCCTATAGTCCTTGTCAACTACAATATCCCTCCATGGCTTTCTACGAAGAAATGACATCTCATCCTTAGCTTACTCGTTCCCAATTGCTACAAAGTCAAAAATATGGATGTGTATCTTCATCCATTAGTCGATGAGCTTAAGATTTTGTGGGAGGAGAGGGTCACCGTGCAAGATATGAGCAAGCGCGATGGTCGACGGTCCACCAATATTTAAGTCATTCTCATGTGGATGATGCATGACTTTCTAGGATTCCGAGAGTGCTTAGGTAAGTAGGCTTCCATTCTCGTTGGTAATATCTATCATAGCTTGTTCAAGTTTATATTCATTGGATAGAGGTGTTGGGACAGGTCTGGTTACCTCAGGTTATCTGGCCGCTACAAAGTAAAAAATATGGACGTGTATCTTCGCCCATTAGTCGATGAGCTTAAGATTTTTTGGGAGGATGGGATCACCATGCAAGATATGAGCAAGCGCGATGGTTGACGATCTGCCAATATTCGAGCCGTTCTCATGTGGGCGATGTATGACTTTCTAAGATTCGGAGAGTGCTCAGGTAAGTAGGCTTCCATTCTCGTTGGTAATATCTATCATAGCTCATTCAAGTTTGTATTCACTGGATAGAGTTGTTGGGACAGGTCTGGTTACTTGAGGTTATCATGCATGTTCATTATGTGGACCACAATTAGACTCCCAAGGGTCACGAACCATAAAAAAGATGGTATATCAAGGATACACCGCTTTCTTGCCAGAGGGTCATGAACTCAGGGAAGGTTTTCTTGGATGATTTGCAATACATGTGAATGCCCAAATCTGGTACGAGCTGAAAATGGTTCACATGGAGTCACATCCAAATGGAATGCAACGGTTCTCAGTTTTCTACAAGTTGCCATATTGGACCCACTTACAGATCAGCCACTTATTAGATCCCATGTATATTTTCAAGAATGTGGGTAGCTTGCTATGGAACCACATCACACGAAAGAGACACACTATAGGGGTATGAATGGATTTGAAGAAGGTAGGCAAGATGGAGGTGCTTTAGCCGCAGTCTAGTGCTGATGGTCGCTTGCAGCTACCTTGCACTCTTTGGGTTTTGTCCACTAAAGAAGAGTGCATTGTGAAGCAAATAGTCAAGTCTATCCGCACTCCGCTTGTAAGTGGCGTGCGTATTTTACTATTTGGAGTGTAGTCATTGTTCATAATGCTTTCTCATTTGTGGCAGTTTGTACTACCGATTGTGATCCTAGGATGCCTTACTCTAAAAATACGTGGGGCAATTTATAGGTTGTCAACTTTAGTGCAATGAATCTCACAAAAGGAGATTAAGACGTCCTCTATTGAATCTGCGAGGCGGGGAGCAGTGGAGACGGTCTGTCTCTTTGAGAAATACTTGCCTACCAACATGCTCACGATACAAATCCACCTTTTTGTGTATCTTGTAGATGAAGTGGAGATTGCTGGACTTGTCCGTATGCGATGGATGTTCTTCTTGGAGAGCTTCATGAAAACCATGAAAGGATTTGTGCGACAACGAGCTCAGCCAGAAGGTAGCATGGCTGAAGGTTGGTTAGTGTCTGAGGCGCTAGTGCATATTTCACAATGGCTACTAACAATGGATTTAGACAACAGTATGCTATGGTCGCTGAAGGACGATGATAGATTGACCTGAGATGTGGTGGTTAGAAATGGGGTAGAAAAAAGAATGGATACTGCAATGGAGGAGAAAGTGAATCTCTTTTGTATGTTGCACCATGCCTCTATGGAGATGTGGCTGACTAGGTACCAACAAGCTAGGAAAGATCGAGAGGAAGCACGATCTGAATTTTGACGTAGTACGTGCCATCGACCGATTCAATATCTCGAGGGCATGGAGAAGATGCCGCAGTTTATGTGAATGCGATGGTTGCATGGAGCTTTGACCACAGTGTCTCGCGAAGGGGCAGAGGTCTCAACCAGGGAGTGGAAATTCTCGAGGGAATGTAGTCCAAAGGTGATGATGTGTTCATGATTTTTCATATCTATATTTTATATGCGACAACTAATTGACTGTTTTAATGTATAGTAAAAAAATATATAGTGCAGCGTGGTCAATAGATGGCATTTTCGCATGGAGCGTATTGACAAAATGTGCTCCTCAACAGATTGTGGTATCATGGCAAGGTTCGAGCAAGAGAGCTGACAAAGAGCAATGGATCCAAACAGGGTTATAGATGAGATGGCATATTTTGGGAACTTGCAAAGTATTGTTACGGAAGATTACCGTAGCTTCTCCATAATACTGTTCGATGTGAAGTGGTTCAAAGTGGTACTTGAAGGAGCTGAAGTAATAGTTTGACAAGGTCCATCTGGATTTCTTAAAATAGATTCTGAAAAAAATTAGGCGGATTTGCGTGACACCTTTGTATTACTGGCCCATTATGAACAGGTGCATGAACTCATTTGATTTTTAATTGTATTACGACATGGTACATATCACAATAGTTAAATCCCTCTTGCACATGATTGCGAATAGATAATCTTCTATCAAAACCCCCGACAACCTCGATGGTGGTATGCTATATCTTTAGCTCCCCGAAGTGCGAGAGTATATTATCAAAGTGATGTTTTGAGCATAGATAAGGACAATATGCAAATAGAGGGGTCGATATTGCAAAGGATGGAGGCCACCGAAAGCTTGGAGCATGTAGAGGAGCCAGCATCGGGTAACAATGATGGAAATATAGGAGTCCAAGAATTCTTTGAGAACGAGATGGACTCATCTTTTTGTGGTGACATGTCTATCGACCTTCCAGTATGCAGAATTGTGTCAAGAGATTAACATGGGATCATGGGATACTTCATACTTGGAGTATCCATCTACTCAATTTGTTGACAAATCGCTTATAAGAGTATATAAGATATGCATTTTAAGTAAGATCATTTTTTTAAGATTTATGTTACCGTGCTTTGTATGATTTAAATTGATTATGCTAACATCATTTTGTGTTTGTGCAGGTGACCTTTGTGGATATTTAGATCATCAGGATGAATTGAGGGATGAGCGATGAGGAGCTGTAGGAGATCTTCATATGCATGTCTCCAGATCAGATGGCGAGATTCAGAGACACGACGGACCAAGAGTTTTCTCGGACACCGTTAGGCCACTCTATTAGATCTACTTCAGCGCGATCTAATGCTTCAGTTTTGAGTAGAGGAGATCGATGCTCTAGACTTGGGCCAGATGGAGAGAGTGGTTCAGGGGGATGCTGCAAAGATCCAGATGCAGTGAGCCTTCGGTCGACTCGGGATGCAGGTGCTACTCCTCGTTTTCATGGCAGTTTCAGAGAGCATGGCTCAGGTGGTTGCTGTGGAGGCGCCATGGATGCAATATCTCTATCTCGTTGTTCTGTTAGAGTTGTGTCACCTCAAAGATTTGTCACGCCTATGGGGACATCTAATCCACTCACTTTGGCTTTTGCTCAGTCGTCTGCAGGTGGCACCCCTATGGGTGCTACTCCGATAGATACTACCCCGATCGGTACACCAAATATACAGGGGTCTCCTGGATATGCCCAGGAGTGTGGTCGTAGGAGGTGGGAGAGGACCCATGGGGTCTCCTGGATATGCCCAGGAGTGTGGTCGTAGGAGGTGGGAGAGGACCCATCTTAGGCATACCTCAAAAGGGTATACCTATCTTGTAGATGATAGATCAGGAGCCATTATCATGAATGATGAGGGGAGGAGGGTAATGGCTCGCATGAGAGAGTTGTACCAACAAGTTTTTTGGCACAACATCTTAGATCATTGAAAGAATATACTGGAGGGGAGCAATGACTATATAGTAGCATCCTTGCATGAGGAGTTTCTGGTTAGCAACAAATAGGTTTTCTATGGGCTGGATGACGGAGTGCACGTGTGCATATATGTCACACAGACAATCGGACGCACACAAGGCACTCAAGAGTGGGGCTTCAAAGCCCGAGTGGCTAGATGCAAGGCACTCAAGAGTGGGGCTGCAAAGTCCGAGTGGCTAGACGCGGACAATTGGCACCAACGCAGGGAGGAGGCTACAAATTCTCTAGGACGTTGGAGACAGCAGCATGAGGCGGCGAGGGCACGACTAGAGGTCAGAGTGGTCCATCATCTTGGGAGTGGTGGCCACAAGACATATCTGGAGAACTTTGTAAGTTTTTCTTTTGTTTTGCTTGCTTTTTTTTGCAATATCCTTTATACTAACAATCGTATTTCTAACAGTTGTATTTTGTTTTCTTTGTAGCACTCCATTACAAATCGCAATCCCACCGATCTTGAGACTCGATATGTAGAGAGGCACGGTCTCCCTGCATTGATCGACCGATTGTATGGACATGGCGGCCCTGTAAGTCATCACTCATCTTTCTTGTCCATAGTTACCATGTTTAATTAGAATGCATTATTGTAGGGTGGACTGATGTGTAGTTGTTTCGTTTTTTGCAGAGTCTGTTCGATGCTCCTTTGCGGCGGGACGAGGTTTCGGATGGTGATGATCTATAGCTCGCCCTTGGATCCCTAGAGCTCACACACCCTTCTTTTTTGGTCACGTGATCTATGCAGACATTTTCTATGTAGTAGTAGTATCTTGGCATGATTGTACCAGTCGCTTTCATTATGCGATCATGTATTTATTTCATGTATCAGTATTATGATTTAAGTACACTTTGTCTTTATTTACACGAGCATTGTACACATTTCTAAAAGTATTTTGTATGGCCCAAATAAAGCACATAGCTGCCTACCACAAATTTTTTTTTCCTTGTTACCATCTCTATTAGCATTGCAACTTTACTACACGCGTTGCTATTGGCGTCGTTATTAGCGTCGCAAAGTATCGTTATCAGCGTCGTTATTTGCGTCGATATCAGTGTGGCAAAGCTGATACTGATGCAAATAGCGACACTGATAACGACGCTTTTTGCGATGACGAGGAAAATTTTCTTTATTAACATTTTTGTCGCTTTTAATGTCGGTATAAGGTCTATATCTTGTAGTGGTTGACGGTCTACCAATATATGAGCCATTCTCATGTGGATGATGCATGACTTTGCGAGATGATTCACGGAATACTTAGGTAAGTAGGCTTTCATTCTCGTTGTTAGTAATATCTATCATAGATCATTCAAGTTTGTATTTATTAAATAGGGGTGTTGGGATAGGTGTGGTTACCTCAGGTTATCATGCATGTCCATTGTGTTAGACTCCCAATAGTCACGAACCATGAAGAAGATGCTTTCTTGCTGGAGGGTCATGAATTCAAGGAAGGTTTTCTTGGATGACCTCTAGCACGAATGAATGCCCAAAGATGGTACAAGTTAAAATGGTCCACGTGGAGTCACATCCAAATGGAATGCAATGTTTCTCAATTTTCTACGAGTTGCATATTTTCAAGAATGTGGACATGTTACAATGGGACCACATCATAGGAAAGAGAGTGTGTGCAAGGGCACGAATGGATTTGAAGGAGGTAGGCAAGATGGAGGCACTTGGGCCATAGTCCAGTGCTGATGGTTGCTTGCAACTACCTTGCGCATCTTGGGTTTTGTCCACTAAAGAAGAGCGCATTGTAAAGCAAATTATCAGGTCTATCTGCACTCTCAAGGGTATGATGCGTTCTCTCAGATCCACTTTTTCTAAAGATGACCAACTATTAGGGCTAAAATCCCATGATTGGTACAAGATATGTCAGGTTTGTACTAACCTCAATTGTAAGTGACCTGTATATTTTGCTATTTGGAGTCTAGTCAGTATTTGTAATGCTTCTTCATTTGTGAAATTTTGTACTAATGATCGCAATCACAAGATGCCTCACTTCAGAAATACATGGGGGGATTTACAAGTTTTTAAATTTAGTGCAATGGATCTCACAGAAGGAGATCAAGATATCCTCTAACACCTCCTGATGCATCTTGTAGATGAAGTGGAGATTGCGAGATCTATCTATATGCAGTGGATGTTCTTCTTAGAGCGCTTCATGAAAACCCTGAAAGGCTTTGTGTGATAACGAGCTTGGCCAAAAGGTAGCATGGATGAAATTTTGATTGGTGTCAGAGGCATTAGTGCATATTTCACAGTGGCTACCAACGGTGGATTTAGACAATAGTATGCTATGGTCTTGCTGTAGGACGATGATGAAATGACCAGAGATGTGGTGGTTGAAAATGGGGTAGAAAAAAGGATGGATACTACAATGGAGGAAAAAGTGAATAATTTTTGTATGTTGCACTATGTATCCATGGAGACGTGGCTCGCTAGATACGAGCATGCCAAGAAAGATCGAGAAGAAGCGCAATCGTAATTTTAACACAGTATACACCCCATCAATCGATTCGATATCTAAGGGCATAGAGAAGATGTAGTGGTTCATGTCTATGTAATAGTTACATGGAGCTTTGATCGCAACCTCTCCCGAAGGGTTGGAGGTCTTTGTTGAGAAGTGGGAATTCTCGAGGTGATATAGTCCAAAGGTGACCACATGTTTTATAAGCTGTCATATCTAGATTTTATATGCGACAACTAATCTAACACTTTCAATATACAATACAAAATATACAGTGCAGTGTGGTCACGCTCCACAACAGATTGTATTGTATATTTTGTATTGTATAGTCCAATTCTGGTGTCATGGCAAAGTTTGACCAAGAGAGCCGAGGGCGAGCCACGGATCCAAAAACCGTTATAGATGAGATGGAGCATTTTTGAAACTTGCGAAGTGTTATCTCAGAGGATTACTATAGCTTTTCCATGATCATATTCGATGTGTAGTGGTTCAAAGTGGTATTGGAAGGAGCCAAGGCAACCATTCGATAAGATCCATCTAAATTTCTCAAAATAGATTCCGAGAAAAGATGGATGGATCTACACGACATGTTTGTCTTACGGGTCCTTTGAGTGAATAGGTGCTTGAACTTTTTTTTTACTTTTTTACAACACAAATGTTGAATCTCTCTTATATGTGATTTTGAATAGGTAATTTTCTATCGAAATCCTCAACAACCTTGATGGTGATATGTTGTGCTTTCAACTCCCCACAGTGCGAGGGTGTATGAAAAAATTAATGTTCCTAGTGTAGATGAGGACATTATGCAAATGGATGGGTCGATATTGCAAAAGGTGGAGGTTGAAGATGGCTTGGAGCATGTAGAGAAGGTAGAATTAGGTAACGATGACCGAAAGACAAGAGGCTACGAATTATTTGAGAACGAGGTGGACTCGATCTTTCTTTTGTGGTAACTTGTCTATCAAACTTCTAGTATATGCGGAGTTATGCCTAGAGATTGACATGGGACCATAGGCTACATCATACTTGCAGCATCTGCCTACTGAATTCGTTGAAGAATCGCTAATAAGCATACATTTTTTTCAGAGTTATAGTACCATGCTTTGCTTGAATCTTTATATTGATTATGCTAACATCACTTTCTATTTGTGCGAGTGACCTTTGATGATATTTTGAGAGCACGATGAGCCGAAGAATGAGCGACGAGGAGTTACAAGAGATACATGCGTATGGCTTCAGATCAGATGGCTCGATTGAGAGATATCGTAAACCAAGAGCTGTCTCGAACACCATTGGGTCGTTCCATTAGATCTACTTCAGCACACTTTGATGCTTTAGTTCTAGTAGATGAGATCGACGCTTCAGACTGGGCCCAGATAGAGAGAGTGGTTCTCGGGGGTGCTACAGAGACGTGGATGCTATGAGCTAGCCTGCAGTTAGCTCGAGATACAAGTGCTACTCCTTGCTCTCATGCAAGTTCGAGAGGGGGTGGCTCAGGTGGTTGTTGTGAAGGCACCAATGCAGTGTCTTTGTCTCATCATTTTGGTGGAGTTGCATCACCTCTAGGATTTGTCACACCTATGGGGAAGTCTACTCTAGTGACTCCATCTTTTGCTCAATTATCCTACGTAGGTCGAACCCCTATGGGTGCTACTCCAAGAGATACCACCCACGTGGTGGATATACTAGATGTATAGGGGTCTTCCACTTATGCCTAGGAGTGTGGTCATAGGTGGGAGAGGATATATCTTAGGCATACCCCAAAGGGGTATGGATACCTTGTAGATGATAGGATAGGAGCCATGATCATGAATGATGAGGGGAGGAGGGTGATGTCTCATATGAGAAAGTTGTGCCAACAAGTTTTTTGGCACAATGTCTTAGATGATTGGAAGAACATACCTGAGGGGAGCAAGAAATACATAGTAGCATCCTTGTATGAGGAGTTTTCTCTATACCCACTGCAGGGAGAGAGATTTTCCAGAGGCTGGATGATGGAGTACATGTATGGGTACATGTCACACAGACGATCGTACACATGCAAGGTACGCATGCAAGGCACTCAAGAGTAGCGCCTCAAAGCTAGAGTGACTAGATGTAGATGACTAGTGGAGACTCAAGGAGGATGCTACAGATTCTCCATGATGTTGGTGACAATAACAGAGCGGGATCCACCGAGGGCACGATCGGAGGTAGGGGTGGTCCATCATCTTGGGGGTGGCGGCCATATTATTCTTCTCGCTTTCTTATTTACAATATTGCTTGTATTGACAATCGTGTTTCTAACACTTGTATTTTGTTTTCTTTGCAGCACTCCATTACAAACCACGATCCCACTGGCCTGCAGACTCGATATGTAGAGAAACACGATCTCACTGCATTGATCGATAGATTGTATATATGCGGTGGCCAAGTAAATCATTCATCTTTCTTGTCTGTAGTTACTATTTTTATTAAAATGCATTGTGTATGGTGGACTGATGTGTAGTTGTTTCATTTTGTAGACTCCGTTCAATGCTCCTTTGCGTCGGAATGAATAACGAGGATCTATAACTCACGCTTGGATTTGTGGAGTGCACATCCTCTTCCTTTTTTGGTCCCATGATTTATGTAGGCATCTTCTATGTACTATATTATTATCATTCTTTGTATCTTGCCAGAATTCCATTAGTTTTCATCAGCAATCTTGTATTTATTCTATGTGTCAGTCTTGTGGATTCAAGTACATTTTGCGCTCATCTTGATAACCATTGTACACTTCACATGTAATCCATTTCTAGAATATAAATACACAACATAGTGCTATATATGGCAAGACATTTTTTTTCTCTATAATTGTCGCTATTAGTATCGCAAATTTACTGTACACATCACTGTTGGCATTGCAATATGCATCATAAACCATCGCAACTTGCGTTGCAAAACCGATGCAAATGGCAACTCTAATATCGATGCAAATTGTGATGATTTTATGGAGATTTTAATACTGATGCATTTTGCAATGACGGGGGCAATTTTTTTAATGAACATTTTGGTCGCTTTGAACGTCGATATGAGGTCTATATCTTGTAGTGTCTCTTTGTTTCTCTCCCTTCCTCTCTGTCCTCTTTTTTCTGTCCATGTCCGTGTCCCTCTCCTCTCTTTCTTTCCCTCCCTCTCTCTATATTTCTCTGTCTCCTATCTATTTCCCTCGTTATTTCTCTCCATTCTTCTTTCCCTCCCTCCCTCCCTACCTCTCTCTATTTCTCTATCCCTCTCTGTCTCTTTCAATGCATCTCTTCACAAACAAGAAGATAAAAAAAAGAGAATAAAATATAAAAACAAAGAGATGAGAAACAATGCACCTACCTCAAGGACTTGAAGAAGAAACCCTTCGCTTCCATAGTTTCCCTTCTTTTTCTCCTTTGTACTTCTCTTCTCTTGCCTCACAAACATTGGTGGTAGTGGTGGCGGCAGTAACTCTCTCTCTCTCTCTCTCTCTCTCTCTCTCTCTCTCTCTCTCTCTCTCTGTGTCTCTCTTTCTCTCTCTCTCTCTTTGTGTGTGCTTCGAGCTCTCTCCTTTTCTCATTTTTGTTTTGTTGCATTAAACTTGTCGCACTTAGATTTTTGCCCCTATATTTTGCTAAAAATGCCATCACTATTGGCTCACTATCTATGTTACAAAAAGTATCACTAAGAGCTAATATGCATCGCTATTAGCATTGCAATTTATAGTGATGTAGATAGCGATGCTTTTTGTGATGCTCTTAGTGGCACCACCAATTTAAGTCCGAAACGACTAACAATATATCTTCATACCCTTGTAGTGGAAGAAATAAGTTTTGTTGACTTTTTGAGGCGTTTACTTTTGAAGAAATAAGAAACAAAACAAAAAGGGTTTACTTTTGAGGAAAATTTTGTAACTAGAAGCATCACTTATACAATGTACCTTAGCAAATGCTACTTAAGTCTCGATCTTTAGTTTACGTACATTGCAAACTTCTTCGGAAACGATGTCGCATAAACATTACTCAAACATCATCATTTATGGAAATTTTATGAGGGTCACATATGGGATGCTTATATAAGATGCATTCACATGAGGGACTCTCGGTAATTTTACGAGCTCTATCAAAACATTACTTATTTTTAGTTGTGAAAACAAATCAAGGACTTGCTAATTGTAGTATGGAGTCATAATATTGCAACTAATAGTTCTCCTTTTTCCACCAGTAGACATCTTGTCTATTACTGCATTATATGTGTATTAAAAATTGTGTGAAAATTATAGTCCGATTGCATTAAAGAGTCGTTTGTCCATCACAACTCTGTGCGGTAACTATCCGCACAATATTGTTTCTATCGAGATTTGCAAAATCTCTTTGAAAATATAGCAATAGAACACAATGCGACAACGTATATATGGCTTCTAATGCCTAGCAGTCAAATCAAAAATAGGTCGACCTGTCCAGTGTACGATCTGGACTTGACTCACGTGGTTGTAAAGTTGTAATAGTAAACCATTGCAATACTCGTGAATAGCTAAAATATGTGATCCGCGTAACATGTAAACTTCAATGGCTATTCTACCAATGTGATCTTCCTTCTCATGCTAGTTTTGTGATCCTTTGATAGGCTAGTGAGGAAGCTGAAGCCCCTCCTAAGGAGAGAATGCAATGATCTATACTCAATTTGTCATTGCTAGGTTAGTATTTGTGAAGATGGTTCCCACAAACCTTATGTCCTTATATCGTGATTCGATTGAGTTTTTTTCTTGCTTTTGTATTATTGAACATCTTTGCATTAACGAATTTTGCATTGAACCTAAATGGTCGATTGTAGGTTTGAACTTAAGGATGGTAAAAACCATTTATATCCATAGATCCTTGTGCATTGGGCATGTTCTTGTATTTTTTTCTGAGGGGGATAGTACTAAGACTACAAGAGGGGGCGAGTATTCATTCTTCCCAATGTGTATACATCTATTATTTACTGTGTTATCCAAGAAGCCTCTTGTGGGGAGATTGGCCAAGCTTGACCTCACAACTGCAGAAGTGATTGGTGTGGTGGCTATCTTGTTTTGAGTGTAGGCTTGAAGCCTAGCAATGTGGTGGTTATTCTGTTTCCAATTATTGTCGATTTGTTTTGGCATTTATGGCTACTACACAAGCCTATGCATGTTGATGGTTGTAGTAGTGCTTGATGGTGGTCTCATCCACACATGGAAAGGACATGCTCACACAAGTGGAGCCATGGAGTAACTCATGCATGATCCATTGACCAACCTCTCTTTGTCATGAACAATTATGATTAACTACTACATAAGCAGCCGTCATCTTGAGCAGTAAAAGGTGCAAAATCAAAGGAGGAAGCTTGTTTTTCATCTCCTAATTCAAAGGCTTTGATGCAACTAATGGTACCTACAAGCCTTGAGTGCAAAGGGTGCCATTCAAGCCTCCATCCATCTCATTAAAAGGAGGGGCTGAGATTTACTTCTAGGAGTTGTTCAAAGAATAACATGATCACTAATGGTTGTTATTTCAATGAGGCTTTATATGAGAATTAGGAATCACAACATCACCTAGAGGAAATGAATCATGTTCCTTATGTGTTTGTAGCTTAATATCCACATTGGCATACCTTGTTAGAATCTCACAAAAGTCCTTCTTGAGATCCTTAAGTTAATCTTCTTGGAGCTTCTATTGTTATTAACTAAATGAATGTTATCGAAAAGGCCTTAGGGAGGAAGTGTCATTGGAACTTGATCAGCATCCACACTCATGATAAATTGTATGTGTGAAGATATTGAAGATTGTGTAATATCCTTATAGTATATTGAGTGTCAAGTGCATGGGATATAACTCCTATTGAGTTGAAGTAAATGAAACCCAAACCACTACTCCAGGGATCTCATCGAAGGATGTACACTTCACCGGAGTTTTTACTTTTCTTTAACTTCCTTTTGTCTTTCATCTTTCTTACCCTTTAACCTCCATTATTTCGTGGCTTGACACAATCATTCTTCGACATCATGGTCCATGAATATATTTTGGACTTTGTCCATTCAACATTCAGTTCATCTAGTATTTTTGTTGTCTAGTGGCCAATAATTATCTACTTTGGTAGTGTGAAAGGAGGGACTTTAGTCATTCCTTGAGACTTTCCTCTCAAAGAAAGAAGAGGCATGCACTCATCTATGCCATGAGCTATCTAACTTCATCATCAAGTGTACCACCCTCCAATGGACCTTTCATCACTTTGTCATTGAGCTACTTTTCTAGTGGAAATTCTAAGACACATATCATAAGATCAAGAAATATAAGACTTTCATATGGATTTCTAACATTATCAATATCCTACCTCCTTATTTTCATCATGGTCCCTAGCTAGGCCGCAAGCTACCACATGTATTAACTCTCACCTACAACCCATTAATTGTGAATCTCACCAAGCACTCTCTTGTACTTGTATATAAGCCACTCAATGGTAGCTACTCAAGCAGTAGTGCAACACTAGGGCAAGTAGAGCAACTAGCATCCTTTTGTGCATTGTATATTGTATATTGTATATTCTTACATTCTATTTTACAATGTTGTATTATACCAATCCTTCAACACTTTGTAATGCAAGCCAAATTTTGTCTTCTAAAGCTTTAGGTATGCCAAATGTTATTTGCAATACTAAAAGAAATTATTTGGCCATGTGGAGTACTTCTATCTTGTATGTAAGCTATGTTTTGATTTCCAAAGTTTTATGTACACCCATGCATATTTCATAATGCAATCTGAGAGCTGCAGCGCTGGTGATTAAGCTAGGTAGAGAATATTCGCATCATGCAGACCGGTCTCACACAGGCTCTCTATCTGTCTCCGTACTGATAAGACCCCATGTGTCCGTCCTGTCTCTCGTCTGTTGGCTGCCCGGGGTTCACGTGCTATCGCCACTGCACAGCCAATGACGGACCGCCATGTAATCCTTCCGCGAGAGGCGAGATGCGATGAGAAGAGAGGGTGGCCGCTGGCGGAGAGCGGGACGTGCCGGCTGACGTGGACCGGCCCGCTAACGTGGCAAGGCGTGACGTGGCGGCCGACGTGGCGGACTCAGAGGGGCTATAAAAAGGCTGAGAAGCTCCGGGGTCGCCAGCTGTTCATTCATTTTCTTATAGTGTGAGTCCAGCATATCGTTAGTTTAAGTGTATCGTTAGGTTTCAATCTATCGACGTGCTCCACCGCTCCACGGCTGCCGCGTTGTTACGTGCCTGCATCTGCACCTGCACCTCATCAGCTGCAATCTCCTCCGTCCGTTCTTTTCCACCTCCGATCCTCTCCGTCCAGGACGAGAGGTGTAGTGTGGTAACCAATACTGTGACGGAGCAAACAGCATTGCATGTGCAGGTCAGAAGCAGCCGCTTAGCAATCGCGGTCACTACCTCCAGCTCCCTTACCTTCATTTCATTGTTGCTTGTGCCGTCTCTGACAGAATTATTACTTTCCAAACCCTAAACCTATAGTAGCGGTAAACCCTAATGTTTAATATCACGTATCTTGTTTTGTAGTGCTTTGTCTCGATCAAATAGGTTGCAGTCCTATCCTACCAATGTTGATTTGGTGATCGTAGCAATGTGACCTTCCTTCTCACGTGGGTTTTGATCAGATCCTTCGATAGGCTAGTGCGAAAGCTTTAGCCCCTCCTAAGGAGGAAATGCAATGATCTATACTCAATCCGTCATTGCTAGGTTAGTAGTTCTGAAGATGGCTCCCACAAACCTTCCACAAACCTTCATGTTCTTTCAATGTGATTCAGTCGAGTTTTGTTCAGCTTGCTTTGTATTCTTGAACATCTTTGCATTAAGGACTCATACATCAAACGTAAAGAGTGGATTGTAGGTTTGAAGTTAAGGATGCTAAAAACCATTTATATCCATAGATCCTTGTGCATAAGACATGTTCTTATCTCCAACTATGTAAACCCTACTTGATCTCTTTACATCCAAATACTAGTCCATTATTGCTTTTTGAAGTGTCATCATGCGACAAAGGAATGCTATCTACAATTATTTACACACAAGTCGCAAACCTACAAAATCATAACAATGAAGGCTAGTCACAAACCACAAATTATATTGTACAAAATCATGACAATGAACCTTAGCAAAGAGCGCATACTATGTACCAATTCATTTAAAACAAAAAGGTATAAGATGGTGCTCATATTGTCCTAGACCAATTTAAGTTTTCCATATTAAAGGGAAAGGCATTGTTAGAATCTAATTTTACAAACAATTGATTAGAATGAATGTGTATAATTATTTCCTCTATTGAATTATTTATGATGAGATAATGACATGTTATGCAAGGCCAATTGTAACATTCCCGATTCTAGAACACACATTCTTTATATGAATCTCCTCTTAGGAGGCCAAAAGGATAGAATAATGGCAATTTTTTTTAAATTAATTATCCCTCTCTTCTCCAGCCGACTGTCATGCTGGAGGAGAAGGGAATAACAAGGGCAATTAAGCTCCTTGCTGGAGCTCGCAAGCGGGTGGAGGCCATGCCAATGGCCGCGTGGAGGGACGTACCTCTCCCTCGCGCCTATAAAACCAGGGCCTCTGCTATTCATGGAGAGGAGGAGGAAGGCAGGGAGAAAGAAGCCGACACCCTGTTGTCGCTGCCGTTGAGAGAGGAGGAGGCATCGAGACGTTGAAGATCGCCAACTATCGTGCAGAACGCTGCCTCCCTGCCGCCAACCATCCGCCAGCTGCTGCAAGAAACACCGCCAAAACTCACCTCCTTTGTCCTCCACGTGGAGTGGACAGAAGCTTCTCAGAAGCTTTTGAGAAGCTTCTAAAAGACCTTTGGGAAGCCCCCCTTCTTGTGGGCTTCCTTGAAGGGCCTTCATGTGGGTTTAATAATAACCCTTGCCCCCCCCGAATCCAAAGCCTCCTCTTTCCGTGGCTTTATTAAGCCTTCCTCTTGAAGGGTTTTATAACCTCTTTTCCACCCTTCCCAGGATTTAAAACCCTCCCCGTGGCTTTTTCCCCCCAGATATTGCTCTAGGGTCCTTTAAGTCCTTTTTATATTACAAAGTCCCTCAAAGGTTTATCTTAATCTCGGGGTTCCTTAGAACCCCTTTTATTGGCCTTCACAAACACTTTTTTTTTCCCCTTTTTCATTTCACCTAAGGCCCTTTACAAACTCATCTAACCCTGGAGTTAAGCCCTTCTTTCCCCCTTGGGTTCCCCACAAAGCTTCCACTAGTCCGAGTTCTAAAACTCTTCCCGTGGCACTTCCCTATTGCCCTCTCAAGCGGGTTCTTGTTAGCCGGGGATCTTTTAAAAATTCACTTGCCTTCACAAAGCAAATCTTTTACACCCCTTCTTCCTTGAAGTTTAAGGAGGAATCCTATAAAGCCTTTTAAAGCCGACTCCAAAAGACGGTGCAAGCGGTCACAAAGAGAGTTCGCGTTCGAAGAAGATCGGCCAACATCATAAATCTGCGTCCAAGGAGAAAAGGCTGAATTCGCGATGGCTCCTAAGAAAGCACAAGGTGCAACCGCAGGAGGATCGTCTCCTAACATCCATGTGGACATTTCACCACAAGTCCTGGTTCCTCTTCCTAAATTTGATTAACGTCGTAATATTTCAATTATGCATGGATCATTTGAGGAATAAGGATGCATGTTTTTTCGATTGAAAATACTTTGGCTAATAGATCACAATTGAGGGATTCGATCATTAGTATTTTTCAATAAAACGAACAAAATAAAGCGAGCAAAAAATTTCTATGCATTTCTTGCAAGTGTTTTTCTATGCATTGCAAAGAAATGAAATTAGATTAATTAATGTCCATTTTTACAAAACGGAATTATGATAGTACACTTCGATTAAGCATGGAAGAAATAAACCGCATATCGCATTATTGAACATCTTTTTATCGAAATGATTCTTAAAGAAAGTGGCTAGCAACTGTAGGAAATTGCTAGGGTTGCATGAAGAAGATTTAACTCTAGGCAAGTGGCCTAAAAACTTAAATCAACGAAAGGGTATGTAAGTTCAGCATACGACAAATTCATTTGAAAATGAAAATAGAAAAAGGCTGCATGTTTAAACATAAAATCCTAAAGCTTAGTAGCATGAATCTTGTTTGCATGTTATAGGATGATCAATTGGAATTATGCTATAACTTAACCTATACTTTGATCCTAACCCGAAAATTTAGGGTTTGTAAATCAACTTACACGTAGACAATGAATCATGTGGTTACGGAAATGGTAGCGTAATTATCTCAAGAATAGATAAGAAAAATTGGTTAAACCTAAATGCCTAGAAACTGTGAGGGACTCGTTTAGGAAGGGTTAATTCAATGCAACATATCCCAAAGAGCTAACTAGGGTTAGCTTGTTGAGGACATTACCTAATCGCTTTATTGCCAAAAAATTGAAACTCTTAAACCTAAAGACTTATCCACATTCACGGAATTTAGGGACAGTAGGGCATACCTGCAAGAAATGATCTAGGGTTTTGGCCTAAGAATCTCTCACTAAAAAGATGAAATTCGGTTTGAACTTGGAACCCTAGGATCTACAATGTCGGCCTAATGCAATCAGGAACAGATTGTTATATCTAATCATGATTTTGTGACTCCATTTGATGGGTAAATAGTCCCCTAGTTTGATACGACACTTGTGCAGCAGGTTGTAGAGTCACACGATCTTGTAATTCTCCTTGAACCAAGTGCAACGTGAATCCACTTTGAACCTAGTGTTTTTTGCGTAAAGTAGTTCGCTCGGGTTCGACGCTAGTTGCCATTAGGAAATGACCAATAGGGAAAACCCTAATTCAGTCGGTCCTAAGGGGGAATGGCCAGAATACTTCCGCTACGTGGTAGACACGGAAAGTCCTAGATCGCAAACCCCATAACATTCCATGGGAGTGCCGGGCGGAGCTTTTTAGACATCCTTTCCGATGGACTGCTAAGACGTGTCCTGAGGATAACAGGTGGACACGTTACAGTTGGTATCAGAGCGAACCAACGAAGGATTTGTTTTTATGAAATCTTAATAAGAGGAAGTAAAGAAAATGTTGCTCTTCCAAACATTTCCTTACGTTCGATGATGTCTTGCAGAATTATGAAGCATGGGACAGGTTGCCCTATCATCCCAAGAAATGTTGTATTCCGAAAGGGCTATATCCATATAAATACAATAAGACTTCTTTTTATGAATGTCTGTTTGTGCATGAGAATTGATAAGAAGTTAAGTGGTTAGATTGCTTGGTTGATAGCTGAAATGGAGATGAAATATAAATCGTAACGATTAACGAGTAATAATGTTAAGAAACTTTTATCCAAGCACAACCCCAGGTACAGAATCCCAGTTCGCCTCCTACATCAAGTACTGCTGTAATCCAAGAGAAGAAGTTTCTTCTCAAGCAGATTAAGCCGCCCAAATTTGATGAGACAGGCAGGTCTGTCCAAGCAGATGCTGAAATTTGGATTGAATTCACGGAGGATTACTTTGAAGCAGCCAGTACTGCACCTGGTAACCAAGCTATGCTCGCCAAGCTAAAGCTCACCAGCGAAGCCAGGCTTTGGTGGAAGCAATGGTGCAGAGACCAAGGGATCGCGGAAGGATCCGTTACCTGGGAGAAGCCGAAGAAATCCGTGCATGGAAGATACTTACCACCTACGTATCGCACGCAGAAAATGAATGAGTTCTACGAGCTAAAACAGCTAGGACTCACTCTTGACACATATTATTCTAAATTCATCTCACTTTTTAAGTATACGCCATGGATGGATATGACACAACAGGTGTCAAAATTTTGTGCTGGTTTAAATCCACGAGTGAATACCCGTCTCGAATCTATGCGCCCATCAGATCTTCAAGACGTACTCATTTGAGCTGCCCCTATAATTTAGGAGGTGCAGACTAGACCAAGAGGTAACAAAGCTTGGTCTTATAATGACCCAAACAGAGGAGCATTTAGGCCTCAAATGAAGAGAGTTCAAGGACAGAATCAGGGACAAAGAAAGAAAGCAAGGACTAATAATGTCAACAACTTTGTTCCTACTCAAAGCAATGGCCGGAACTTCCGTTGTTTCCACTGCAACGAACAGAGAGCCATTACCGGAGGCAGAGGAAGAACCGCCTGCATTGCCAATAGGAAAATGTGCGAAGAAGAAGAAGATCCGACCATGGAAGCAGAGTTTGAAAGGGCGACAGTCCATGCTGCTCTTCACAAGAAAGGGCCGAATCGCCAGTTCTCGGTGATTCAGACACCGTCAGACTACCAAGGTAAAGGTTTCAAGACCTTACTTGATTGTGGCAGTACACATTCCTTTATCTCACCAGCTTGTGCAAAAAGATTAGGAATAGCCACAGTAGAAGCACCTATCTTGCTTGTGGAATTGGCAAATGGTCGTGAGGTTACTTGTACAAGACAAATTGCTAAGATGGAATTCTTTCTAGGAGGAAAGACGACTTCGGTCAAATTCAGAGTCTTGAATTTAGGCATCCATGAGTGTCTACTCGGAATGGATTGGCTTAAAGCTAATGACGCCCACATTCATTGTGGAAATGGCCAAATTTCCTTTCAAATCTTTGAAGAGGAATTGGTCACAACTCAAGGTGAAGTAGGGAAGCCGAAAATTCAATTGGCCAAGGCATCTTGGATTATAAAGGGAGTCAGAAAAGGACTACTTGTCTACTTGATTAAGCTCAATAAGTTAGATCAGAAATAGGAGTCTAGTGAAGGACCTTCTTGGCTAAAGGAATACGCAGATGTATTTCCTAAACAGTTGACAGAACTTCCACCTTAAAGAGAAGTGGATCATGAGATCAAGGTAGTACCAAGAGCTACGCCAATTGCAAAGAGACCTTATAGAATGTCCATACCGGAAGCAATTGAGCTGAAGGAATAACTCAAGCAACTGCTAGATCAGGGCTACATCCGTCCTAGCAGTTCACCATGGGGAGCTCCCGTACTATTCCAAAAAAAGAAAGGTGGAACGCTTTGACTATGTATTGATTACAGAGGGTTGAATCAATCAACTGTCAAGAACAAGTACCATATTCCTAGAATAGATGAGCTTCTTGATCGCTTTCAGGGTGCGAAGATCTTTTCCAAGATTGACGTTAGATCTGGTTACTATCAGATAAGGATCAAGGAAGAAGATATCCCAAAAACGGCCTTCAACACAAGATATGGATACTTTGAGTTCCTAATTATGTCATTCGGGCTTACGAATGCACATGCCACCTTCAACAGGTTAATGTAGGATATTTTTAGGCTATATCTTGATGGCTTCGTGCTCGTCTTCTTTGACGACACTTTAGTCTATTCCAAACAGGAGGAAGATCATGAACCCCAGCTTCGGATTGTCCTTGGGACAATGAGGTCACACAAGTTGTATGCTAAGATGAAGAAATGTGTATTCTTCAAGCGTCAGATTGAATATTTGGGATTCATCGTATCAGCGAAAGGAATCTCAGTGGACCCAGCCAAGGTCAGAGATGTGTTAGAATGGCCAATACTGACATCTGTCAAAGAGATACGTAGTTTTCTTGGATTGACAGGATGGTATAGGGTCTTCATTAAAAACTATGCTTTGATTGCAGCACCTCTGACGGACTTACTGAAGAAGCAAATATCCATTGCATGGTCAACTCCCGAACAAACTAGCTTCAACAGATTGAAGCAAAGTTTGGTATCAGCACATATCCTAAAGCTTCCAGACCTCAGTAAGGAGTTCGAGGTAGTAATTGATGCTAGCGCACTTTCCTTAGGATGTGTGCTCATGCAGGAAAGTCATCCTGTAGCATACTCTTCAAGGAAGCTGAAGAGTCATGAGAAGAATTATGCTACGCATGATCTAGAATTGTTAGCTATCATCCATGCTCTAAATCTTTGGAGACACTACTTTTTGGGTAACAAGTTTACTCTAGTGACTGATCATAAGAGTCTTAAGTGGATCTTTACCCAGAACGAGCTCAACATGAGGCAACGTCGGTGGATTGAAGTGCCAGAGGAGTATGACTTTGAAATCAAGTACCGACCTGGAAAGGAGAATGTAGTTGCTGATGCACTCAGTCGCAAGGCATTCCTTAATTCTCTAATCTTGCAAAATCCATCAACAACTAGATCTCTAGCCACAAAGGTATCCATGCCAAACAACCTAATACTTGAATTAGCTAGAGAGGAAGCATGCCATGATCCAGCCTATCAAAAGATGCTAAGGGAGATCTCTATCAAGGATCAGGACCAAAAGCTCCAGGCTAAGTATCATGAATTCTCTATCAATAGTGGACTTGTCTACTATAGAACGAGGCTATGTATAGTGACAAGCCAGTCACTTAAGCAGAATATATTATGGGAAGCTCATGATTCCCCTTTCTCAGGACATCCTGGCTATGCCAAAACTATCAATGTAGTTAGGAAGAGCTACTATTGGGAGAGGCTTAAAGGTGACGTTCTCAAATATGTCACTGAGTGTTTGTCTTGTCAACGTATCAAATCCGAACATGTCAAGATGCCAGGGAAATTGCAACCACTTGACATTCCCCAAATGAAATGGGAATTCATCAATATGGACTTTGTTGTTGGCCTACCCCATGTTTAGGGAGGATACAAATCCATTATGGTTGTAGTTGACATGTTGACTAAGGTTGCACACCTTATTCCAGTAAAGACAAACTATAAAGCCTCAAACATTGCAATGTTGTTTATCAAGGAGATATTCAAGCTATATGGGCTACCCAGAAGAATCATTAGTGATCGTGATTCTCTCTTCACATCACACTTCTGGAAAGCTATCTTTGAAGCCATTGGGACTCAACTATTTTAGCACAGCTTACCATCCCCAAATGGATGGCCAAACAGAGCAAGTCAATCAAGTCATCGAGAATATGCTTAGGACATCGTGCTCTCGTGAACCAAAAAGGTGGATTCAATACTTGCCTTTGGTTGAATTTTCCTACAATGCTTTTTACCAACAAAGCATTCAGATGACCCCTTTTCAAGCACTATATGGTCATGATTGTAGAAGTCCCCTAAACTTCTTAGATCCAACCTTGAGGGTTGAAGCTTCAAGGCAGATGTTAGAAGAGATGGATGACCAAATAAAGTTAATAAGACATGACATCCAAGTCGCCAAGGATAGAAAAAAGGCAGCAGATTTGAAGCGTCAAGATAGAATCTTCAAGGAAGGAGACGGTCTTTATTCATGTACGCCCAAAGAAGAGTTCCCTATCCTTAGGAGATTGCAAGAAGCTAAGTCCAAGGTATTATAGACTGTACAAGATCCTCAAGTGCCTAGGACCTAATGCTTATAAACTACAACTCCCTAAGAACCTAAAGGTTCATAATGTATTCCATATCAGCCTATTAAAGAAGTATGTACCTAATCCTTGTCAAGATTGTGGGAGAGAAGGAAGGAGTCTCACTTGTAGCTTTCTTGCTTGCACAATGGGGGAATACTCACAAGGGTGGAGGCTGAAAACAGTTTTCCTCTTCTTAGTTGTGTAAGCCAAAAGAACTCTCTTACAAAGAAATAGAAGAACCCTATATATGGGTCTCAAACCAAACTCAAATAACTAAGGTGGCATACTAACTGAGCCACGAACTAGAGTAGATAAGGATAGCTATCATCTAGCTATTATTCATGGGCGGTGTACCAACTGCATCTGCAACTGACAAGTCGGTGATATAAATGTACAACGGTCACCCTGGCATATCACGAGTGGAGCTTGATATCTCAACACTCCCCCTCGAGCTCAATCCCAATTCCTGCACACCAAGCAGGTCTCTAAACTTGCGCAGCTTCTCTGCGCCCAATGCCTTCGTGAATATGTCAGCTACCTGATCCTCTGTGCTGACATAAACTAGATCAATAAGACCTAGTAAAACCCTCTCCCGCACATAGTGATAATGCACCTCAATGTGCTTTGTTCTAGCATGATAGATTGGGTTATTTGCCAAGTGTATACTACTCATGTTTTCACAATAAATGACAACTGGCCCATCTGTAGACTGATGCATATTATAAAGTAGCTTATGCAACCAAGCTACCTCACATGCAGCCATTGCTGCACCCCTGTACTCAGCCTCTGTGCTTGACAAGGCAACTGTAGGCTGTTTCTTGCTGCTCCAAGTGACTGCAGCACTCCCAAAAGAGAACACATACCCACTGGTAGATCGTCTATCAGAAATACTACCAACCCAATCAGCACCAGTGTATCCATGCAACTGTATCTGTACCCCAATCTCATAAAATAGTCCATACTGCAATGTGGACTTCACATACCTGAGTATGCATCTAGCCGCATCCAAATGCGGTTTCCTTGGAGCCTGCATAAACTGACTTACCAATCCAACAGCACATCTCAAATCTGGCCTGGTAATAGTCATATAAATCAAGCTTCCTACTATGCATCTGTACATAGTAGGGTCTTCCAGAAGCTCACCTGCATCTGTGCTCAACTTCACATTCTGCTCCAAAGGAACTGAAATAGGCTTACAGCCTGTCATCCCATATTTGGACAGCATGTCCAATCCATACTGCCTTTGCAAGAGCTGTATCCCACTTGGTGATCTAATCACCTCAATGCCCAAGAAATAATGCAGCTCTCCCAAATCCTTCATCTCAAACTTCTACTTCAATAGCATTTTCACATGAAGAATATCTTCATCACTGTCACCTGTCATAATCAAATCATCAACATAAATGACAAGTAGCATAATACATTTCTCTGTTTTTCTCACATAAAGTGAGAAATCTTCCTTGGAAATCTGAAAGCCAATAGTGACAAGATATTGTCCTATCTTGTCAGACCATGCTCTAGGTGCTTGCTTCAAGCCATACAAGGCTTTCTTCAACTTGCAAACAAACTCAGGATGAACAGCATGCACATAACCTGGTGGTTGCTCCATATAGATCTCTTCTTGCAAATCACCATGCAAGAAGGCATTCTTTACATCCATCTGATGTAAAGACCATCCCTTTGATGCAGCCATAGCAATGACTGCTCTTACGGTTGCCATCCTTGCAACCGGACTGAATGTTTCTTCATAGTCAATGCCATATGTTTGTGCATACCCCTTGTATCTGTTCACAGAACCATCTGCATTGTGTTTCGCCTTATAAACCCACTTACAGCCAATTGCATTCTTACCTTTAGGCAAAGGTACCAATTCCCATGTAGCATTTGCTTCGAAGGCATCCATTTCTTCATCCATGGCTTTCTCCCATTTTTCTTTTCCCATGGCTTGCTCAAAAGAAGTAGGCTCTAGTTCCTGTATCACTTTGACTATATATGCATAGTGAATGGTTGTAAATCCATCATATTTCAGCCTATCCACAGGATACCTAGCTCTCGTAGACCTGCGCAAAGTAGGTTCACTCCCAGGTGCTCTCAAAACATCCCTGGTCTTCCTTACTCCAGGTGTAACAATAGAAGGAATACCCAACTCATCATCAATGCTCTGTTCTGAGCCACTGGATTCACCATCCACATAAGAGTGACCTGCATTCACATCAAACATGGGCTGATCAACCTTCTCTTTTCCTTTTCATGATACCTGCATACCACTATCTACATTGCTTTGAGAAGATTCTCCTGATCTCAATCTGCCTGTCCATGGCGAAGAATGTGAATCACTGCTAGAGGACGCTCCAGGTCCACTAATATTTTGTGATTGCTGGTGTGAATTCTGTGCAGCATTACCATTTTGTGCATCTACATCATCAATCACATTTACTGGTTTATACTAGCTACTCATCTCATCAAAAACAACATCTCTGCTCACTGTGAACTTACGAGTAGAAGGGTTATAGCATCTATATCCTTTTTACTGCAGAGAGTAACCAATAAAGATGCACTTCTCAGCTTTTGGATCCAACTTGGATCTCAACTCATCTAGCACATGTACATAGGCAATGCAACCAAAAATTTTCAAATGAGAAATATCTAGTTTCCTACCAGTATACCTCTCCTCTGGAGTCATTCCATGTATTGCTGCAGTGGGAGTCATGTTCATTATGTAGACTTACTGTAGCAACTGCTTCAGCCTAGTAAAAATCTGGCAAGTCTTTTTCGTTGAGCATGGCACGAGATACCTCTCCAATATGCTTGTTTTTCCTTTCTGCAATTCCATTTTGTTGTGGGATATGACTACATAAATATTGTTGCTTTATGTCATGCTCCTGCAAGAACCTTGCAAACTCATTTGAGAGGTACTCTCCCCCTCCATCTGACCTTAGGCATTTTATTTGCAGGCCTGTTTCTTTTTCAACCATAGCTTTAAGAGTTTTGAAATGCCCAAAAACTTCACTTTTCTTTTTCATAAAATACACCCAAACTTTTCTGCTATAGTCATCAATAAAAGTGACAAAATAATGACAGCCTCCAAGAGATGCAGCTTTAGTAGTCCACACATCAGAGTGGATTAATTCCAATGGCTTTTTACTCTCTTGAACATGTCTAGGAAATGGTTTCCTTGCCTATTTTCCAAACTGACAGGCTTCACATACATTATGCATTTCTGCAACCTTGAATTTAGGCAATCCTGCAACAATATTTTGGGCCTGCATTGATTTAAGTCGCTGTACATTAACATGACCAATGTGTTTATGCCAGATATCAATATCTGCAACTACACCGGTCCCATGTGCAAACACTGCTGCATTCAATTCAGACATGTCTGCATTTAATGTAAACATTCTGCCCTTCTTCTTTCCTTTTGCTATCAAGCGACCTTTATTTTTCATATCCTCAACAAAGCATCCATGAGGATTAAATCTGACCTGCAAGCCCTGCTCAACCATTTGACCAACAGAAACCAGATTCTTGGTGATATTCGGGACATGAAATACATCGGACAGGTATTTCTTTTTTTCATCCTGCATAGATAAAGGAATTTTTCCAATCAGCATAATAGGATGTGCAGTATCATCACCAGTCTCCACAAATACTGGTTTTTCCATTTTCCTTGCATCCTCCATCCATTCTGCATGACCTGTCATGTGGTTTGATGCACCTGAGTCAACATACCACACATCATTGCTTTCTTCTGCACTTGTCACAGAATTGTTCATGTGCTGCACCATAAACAAATGCTCATTTCTGTCTTCACCCTGTCTACTAGAAGATGCATAATTCCCTTGTTGCAATTTCCCATTCATGATGTCATTTTGCTTTTTATAGCAGTCTTTAGCCATATGACCCATTTTACCACAGTAGTAGCATTCAACATTGTTGTTTACATTTTGGCTTCTTTGCCATCCACCACGACCTCTTTGGCTCCCCCTGCCTCTAGAGTTACCACGTCCTCCTCCATAGGACTGGTTTTCTTGAGTTTGCTGCATATTCTGATTTCTACCACGGCCTCCAAATCGGCCTCCTCTACCTCTGCCTCTACCTCTTCCAGCATTTGAGTAGAAGACAGCTTCTTTTGAAGTTCCTCCTGAAGAAGATGCACCACCATTTCTCTACTCCTCAGAAATTAGAAGAGCAATTAACTCTTCAAAATCAGGAAATCTTTCACGAACTGAAATGGATGTTCGAAACTGTGCATAATCCTTTCCTAGACCATTCAAGGTCACAGAAACTAAATCATCATCTTCCACTGACGACCCAATGGAAGCAAGTGCATCTGCAATCTTCTTCACTTTCATGTGGTAGTCATTGATGCTCATACTTTCTCTTTGCACATTATGCAACTCTTGCTTGAGCTGCATTTTCCTGGCTTGCATATTTGTGCTATACATTTTTGACAAAGTATCCCATGCCTCCTTTGGCGTACTTGCATCCTGAATATGCACAATCATAGAGTCTGAAATACTGATAGACAGCAAGTACATAACTTTCCTAGCTCTCTCATGCCATGCTTTAAATGCCTGCATTTGCTGTTGATTGGGAACATCAGGAAGAACTGGTTCTTCTTCATTTCCTGCAACAAATTCCCAATATCCTTTTCCCATAAGGAAATTCGTCATTCTAAACTTCCATGCCTGGAAGTTGTTCTTGTCAAGCTTTTCAGTTACAATCTGTGAAAGAGAATCAGACGCCATTACAGAACACTGCAAAAAATTCTGTCACTGCAAAAAACTCAACTTCACCCTCACAAGGGCAAATCTGCAAAACTGGCGAAAGTGGTATTTGACCACACAGTCACTTCCTAGTGACGATTTTGCATAAACAGGAACCAAGGATGATTCTGAAACTCCCAATGTCTCTGCGCACAAGCATACGATGCAATTTCTACAGTAACTTTTCACCAACCTCTAGAACAGTGGTCGCACAGCATAAAATAGGGTCTTTTCCTGAGTGCGTGCAGAAAGCTTCCGTCTCCAAAACAGGCCCCGAAATGGCCTCAAATCAAAAAAACAGGGTGGCCAAGGGCTAAAGCCCTTTCCCGCAGTATATACTGCCCTCTTGCTTCACCGCGAAGGGCATCTCAACCTGAGACAATGCACTCTTGCAATTTTCGGCTGTGCTACCTGCAGAGATCTGCTCCCAAAACAGAAAATGAAAGCAACACTGCTCTTCTTACCAGAACACCGCGAGCTTGGCTTGCTTTCTTGAGCTCCTTACCACGAACAAGGCTCTGATACCATGTCAAGACTGTGGGAGAGAAGGAAGGAGTCTCACTTGTGGCTTTCTTGCTTGCACAATGGGGGAATACACACAAGGGTGGAGGCTGAAAACAGTTTTCCTCGTCTTAGTTGTATAAGCCAAAAGAACTCTCTTACAAAGAAATAGAAGAACCCTATATATGGGTCTCAAACCAAACTCAAATAACTAAGGTGGCATACTAACTGAGCCAGGAACTAGAGTAGATAAGGATAGCTGTCATCTAGCTATTATTCATGGGCGGTGTACCAACCGCATCTGACAAGTCGGTGACATAAATGCACAACGGTCACCCTGGCATATCACGAGTGGAGCTCGATATCTCAACAATCCTAACCATGTACTTCATGACCAGTAGGTTGTAATGCCTAGTCAAGGAGTCCTTGAACTAAGGCCTGACAGGATCTTGGATGTTAGGGAGAGACAACTGAGATCCAGAACCTTGAGAGAATGCCTCGTCCAGTGGAAAGATTACCCCGAGGAGGATGCCACTTGGATAGATGAAAGCACTCTCAACCATCAATATCCCCAGTTTATCTTGAGATGAGGACATCTCGATTCCTCCAAGGGGGAGAGAATGTAACATTCCCGATTCTAAAATATGCATTCTTTATATAAATCTCCTCTTAGGACGCCAAAAGGATAGAATAATGGCAAATTTTCTTTAATTAATTATCCCTCTCTCCTCCAGCCAGCTGTCGTGCTGGAGGAGAAGAAAATAGCAAGGGCAATTAAGCTCCTTGCTGGAGCTCGCAAGTGGGTGGAGGCCATGCCAATGGTCGTGTGAAGGGAGGTACCTCTCCCTCACGCCTATAAAACCAGGGCCTCTGGTAGTCATGGAGAGGAGGAGGAAGGCTGGGAGAAAGAAGCCGACACCCTGCTGCCACTGTCATTGAGAGAGGAGGAGGCATCTAGAAGTTGAAGATCGCCAGCTGATGTCGTGCAGAACACTACCACCCTACCGCCAACCATCCGCTAGTTGCTGCAAGAAATGCCGCCAGAACTCACCTCCTTTGTCCTCCACGTGGAGTGGACAGAAGCTTCTCAGAAGCTTTTGAGAAGCTTTTAAAAGACCTTCGGGAAGCCCCCCTTCTTGTCGCTTCCTTGAAGGGCCTTCATGTGGGTTTAATAACCCTTTCCTCCCCCCTTGAATCCAAAGCCTCCTCTTCCCGTGGCTTTATTAAGCCTTCCTCTTGAAGGGTTTTATAACCTCTTTTCCAACCTTCCCGGGATTTAAAACCCTCCCCGTGGGTTTTTCCCCCCACATATTTGTTTAGGGTCCTTTAAGACCTTTTTATATTACAAAGTCCCTCAAAGGTTTATCTTAATCTCGGGGTCCCTTAGAACACCTTTTATTGGCCTTCACAAACACTTTTTTTTTCCCCTTTTTCATTTCACCTAAGGCCCTTTACAAACTCATCTAACCCCGAAGTTAAGCCCTTATTTCCCCCTTGGATTCCCCACAAAGCTTCCACTAGTCCGAGTTCTAAAACTCTTTCCGTGGCACTTCCCTATTGCCCTCTCAAGCGGGTTCTTGTTAACCAGGGATCTTTTAAAAATTCCCTTGCCTTCACAAAGCAAATCTTTTACACCCCTTCTTCCTTGAAGTTTAAGGAGGAATCCTATAAAGCCTTTTAAAGCTGACTCCGAAAGACGGTGCAAGCGGTCTTAAAGGGAGTTCGCGTTCGAAGAAGATCGGCCAACATCATAAATCTACGTCCAAGGAGGAAAGGCCGAATTCGCGATGGCTCCTAAGAAAGCACAGGGCGCAACCGCAGGAGGATCGTCTCCTAACATCCATGTGGACATTTCACCACAAGTCCAGGTTCCTCTTCCTAAATTTGATTAGCGTCGTAATATTTCAATTATGCATGGATCATTTGAGGAATAAGGATGCATGTTTTTTCGATTGAAAATACTTTGGCTAATAGATCACAATTGAGGGATTCGGTCATTAGTATTTTTCAATAAAATGAACAAGATAAAGTGAGCAAAAAATTTATATGCATTTCTTGCAAGTGGTTTTTTATGCATTGCAAAGATATGAAATTAGATTAATTAATGTCCATTTTTACAAAATGGAATTATAATAGTACACTTCGATTAAGCATGGAAGAAATAAACCGCATATCGCAATATTGAACATCTTTTTATCGAAATGATTCTTAAAGAAAGTGGCTAGCAACTATAGGAAATTGCTAGGGTTGCATGAAGAAGATTTAACTCTAGGCAAGTGGCCTAAAAACTATCATCAATGAAAGGGTGTGTAAGTTCAGCATACGACAAATTCATTTGAAAATGAAAGTAAAAAAAGGCTGCATGTTTAAACATAAAATCCTAAAGCTTAGTAGCATGAATCTTGTTTGCATGTTATAGGATGATCAATTGGAATTATGCTATAACTTAACCTATGATTTGATTCTAACCCGAAAAGTTAGGGTTTGTAAATCAACTTACACGTAGACAATGAATCATGTGGTACCGGAAATGGTAGCATAATTATCTCAAGAATAGATAAGAAAAATTGGTTAAACCTAAACACCTAGAAACCATGAGGGACTTGTTTAGGAAGGGTTAATTCAATGCAACATATCTCAAAAAGCTAACTAGGGTTAGCTCATTGAGGACACTACCTAATCACTTTATTGCCAAAAAATTGAAACTCTTAAACCTAAAGACTTGTCCACATTCACGGAATGTAGAGACAATAGGACATACCTACGAGAAATGATCTAGGGTTTTGCCCGAAGAATCTCTCGCTAAAAAGATGAAACTCGGTTTGAACTTGGAACCCTAGGACCGACAATGTCGGCCTAATGCAATCAGGAACGGATTGTTATATCTAATCATGATTTCGTGACTCCATTCGATGGGTAAATAGTCCCCTACTTTGATGCGACACTTGTGCAGCAGGTTGTAGAGTCACACGATCTTGTGATTTGATCACAAGGGAATGGCCAATTCCTCAGAATGAGATTGGCAGATTCTTCCACAAGTTATCTTGCAAGAGGATGAATAATTGTCCTGATATAGTACCTTTCTTGGGTAAAGTGACCAAGGATATGAGGATTAGATATTTTCTTGGAAGCAAAAGATCAATCAGTAAATTGGAATAACATATATACTGCTATTTGAACTTAAGATATTGATTAAGTCGGGTTAATAGGGTACGGCCCTAACCCAATGATATAAGGGTTAACCAACAAACCCTTTGGGATCTTGCCAAGTCGCAATTGATCCCAGATCGAGTGCTGGATGCATTCGGAAAGAAGGATTCACTCCTTAGCAGTTGGCCAAATAACGACCAATGGAAATGATTGTGCTTGTAACAGCTTTAAGAGCACTGTTTTGCTTTGCTTGCTCAAAGAATTTAAAGGATGAAAAGATATCTAATGCTTCAGGTTGAAGGCCTGAAGGGAGAGGCAGCTTCAGTTACCCCCGACTGCTTGCCTGACCGTAACCAAGGGGGTTGTTAACCGCACCGGGAAGGTGGACCGAACCCGTTGCGAGAGGTCTCTCCATTGAGCGCTACTTGGAGCAGGAGGACGCTTGGGTGCCAAAGGGGACTCTGGCCATAAATCCCTCGCCTTCCGGGCCCTACACAAGAGGCCAACATGACTCGGGATTGGATCTCGAGGCCCCCATACTAGTCTACGGGTGGAATCTTGGATTAGTAATCCCTGTGGATTGTTGGATAGCCTTTGCGCGGATTAAGGATAAGCCTACGGGCTGGACTTTATGTATTTCAAAGATAAATATGATAACCTGTTGAAAAGGAACTTGTTTGACATTACTTTTCTATGTTAAGTGCTATGATTACGTGAAGGAACCGGTGCCTAACGGACTAATTAAGGAAGATGTTTGATGCATGTCCAACTAAATGTGGTAGGTAATTAGATAACTAAACAACCTGAGGAAAGTGCAGTGGATGTGGCCATGGGTCCGTCCTACGGATGGGTGGTCCCGATTGACCGGGAACTTTTCTCAAATCATGATGGACAGCAAGAAGATCGTTTCAAAGGATACGAACAGAAAAAGGGCGGCGACCTAGAGTCTAAGTTATAATGATCCCGATTTCCTCTGTTTTAGGGGAACGGAATGGGACTATGCCTTATGGCAAAGAGGTTGAGCTTCGCATCCCTCTCGTTTCCCATTCTCCTTGAACCAAGTGCAGCGTGAATCCACTTCGGACCTGGCATTGCTGCGTAAAGTAGTTCGCTTAGGTTCAACGCTAGTTGCCATTAGGAAATGACCAATAGGGAAAACCCTAATTCAGGTCGGTCCTAAGTGGGAACGGCCAGAATACTTCCGCTACATGGCATACGCGGAAAGTCCTAGATCGTGAACGTCGTAACATTCCATGGGAGTGCCGGGCGGAGCTTTCTAGACATCCTTTCCGATGGACTGCTAAGACGTGTCCTGAGGATAACAGGTGGATACATTACACCAATCCAAGTTATCATGTTTAGAATGGCTAACCATTTATTGCTACAATTTTTCTCTTGAGTTAAAGTGCTTTTCTAGTTGTATGTTTTATCTTATTTATGCAACAAACCTCTATCAAGTGAGATCTTGCTCTTCTTTAAAAAAATCTTCCTAGTATACCTTTTGAATAAACCATTTTTTAATAAGTTATTAAATTTAAATCTGAATGAGAATGGAGAAGAAATACCCTTCAAGAAGGACCAAGGATGAAGGACAATGTTTGGATTGGAGAAAGGAGTCACTTGAGTTGAAAAAAGTAATAGCTAAGTCATTATCTACAAAATTGGATGACCACAAACTATAGTACAAATGTTGAATGTTCCTAGCATAGTCCTTAAACTTCAATAAAAGCACTTTTTCAAAAAAAATCTTCAAAGTATGCTTTTTAATACAAGTAATAAACATCCAACTAGACCTTATAGTTTTTATGAAAATAGCAATGTGGTGATATTTAGCTTTTAGTGTTAAAAGGTACTAAGGCTATATTTATACCATGTTCATAAGTGGGTTGAATGGGGATTTTAGAAATATTTATGCATCAATGTGAACAGTTGAGGGATGCACAACATAGATGCATGGAGGCTCCACCAAGGTTATTACAAGTTTCTAATTTCTATGTAGATGTTACTTAACATACTGATTAAGTGAACACTCAGTATAGTTGACTAGCCTCATTTCTAGCTCTAACTTTACCATGCTATGTAAAGGCTCAGTGTATACTTAAGGGCTTTGATAGACTGAGTAGCTCCAAAGTTTCCACTCCCCTCTTGTAGTATAGTAGAATGGACCACTACAAGAGAAAGGCCCTATAGACGCGCACTGTACACGCGAAAAAGAGGGCGCGCTTATAAGCGCGTGTATTAGCGCGTCTATTCACGCTAGTATAAAAAACGCGTCTATATATCCGTGTTGGTAAACGCGCTTATAGATGCGAAAATAAATGCACATATTTTTCATTTCTCATAAAGTCCCTGAATATGACCAAACTTCTTAACAGCTAGTATTTGTTTGAATAGGGCGTGATTGGATAGGGAATGATTGGATGTATATACAACATAATTAAACCTGGATCATATGCTAGGACATGATATACATGTATAGGATCATACGGACATGATATACATGTATATACGACATGATATACATGTATAGGGCATATACATGCATAGGACATGATATACATTACCAACTTTACTTCTTTCTGAGTATTACAAATATACATCCAATCATTCAAAGCTAATTATATATATGTGATTTCATGTCCTATATATATCCAATCATGCCCTATACAAATGTGATTGGATAGGGCATGATGATTGGATGTATATATAGATCAAAGGTTGACTTGTGCATTTGCAATATATATATATATATATATATATATATATAGAGAGAGAGAGAGAGAGAGAGAACTGATCAATACACTCACATGTCTCATTTGTTGTGCACTTAACCTAGCCATGCATGCCAATTCATAGCATGAGTAGATTGATGTAAATCAGTTGGCTTGTGCATGTGCAAGCTATTCCAATCATGTCAAGGTGCACTTATAGCTCACATATAATTTTAGATAAGGTGGACCACATGTAGCCAATGTGCACATGTCCTCTTTTCATCATCTTTAGCCAGTGTGTCCACTTGTTGGTGACTAAAATAGATCACTGTAAGGATACTTTGCAATACCAACAAGCCAACTACAAATCTCTTATCTATGAAATGTATAAGTAAATTAACTTGGTTAATTTGATGAGGCCTAGTTTTTCTTCCATGGACAGTGTGGTTGGCTATATTCTACTTCAAGGTTATAGGAACTTACAGAAGTCAATGGAGCATCCTAAAAATGACGATACTTTAATTACTATATCAAGTCACTTCATATACATATCTTTGATTGATTGATGGATAATATGCCTTTCTCTATCTCTTTTGTATACACTTTCATTGCATTATCTCTCTCCAGCTAAAAACCATTCGTGCTTTATCCACCTATTGATACTTGCATGCAATTATAAGTGGGATGGTCTAGTAAGTCACTACATATGTGCCAATTGACTTGCCAATGTGTTATCTCTTATTCTCAAGCTTTGTTATATATGTCACCACATAGGTCAATTGATTCCCTAAATGCTAAGCGTGTGTAATAGGCATTATCTGCGCATATACACACGCAATTACACACGCTTACAGACGCGCCATGCAGGTATAGAAAAATTTAAAAAAAGTTGTGGCTTTCTTTTCAAACCTGTGCTTTCCTGCGTTTTTTGTGCGTTTTCTGCAGTTCGAGCTTGATATCACTACTCGTGTCTATCTATCACTTCATGAAGACAATGAGGCAAGGAAATAAGAGTAAAAAGAGGACAGGAGGAAAGAAGAGCCAAAGAGTAAAGAAGAAGAGCCAAACAGCAAGGAAGAGAAGAAGATTCAAGCAACTTACCAAGGGAAGGGAGAAGGAGGACAAGGGGCTTGCAACCTAGCCGCCACCCGTTGGAACAAGCAAAGAAGGTGAGTTCTTTTTCTCTCTCTCAATCTTGTTTGCTTTATCTGTTTATTTGTCTCTCTCTTCACATGCTGGATCTTGTCATCTATGGAGGTTTTTTTGTACGGTTTTTAATCAAGTTTGAAAAGAAATGGTCCGACTATGCGCGTCTGTCAGACATCCAGATGACAGTGTAGACGCAGGTATAGACGCAAAAATAGACGCGCTGACAGACGCCCACAGAGACGCAGATATAGACGCGCACAGAGACACAAATATAGACGCAGCATGTAATATATTTTATCTGCACAGGGTAATATGATTTTTCTTGTGTAGATGTGGAATCCTAGATCCTCCAGCACCCCATTCAACAAGGAGAAATTCATGGGGGAGATGACCAATTATCTTGGTCGCCCTCCCACTGCAGAGGAGGTTTTCAGTGTGATGTCTGGGACACCTATCACATCTTTGCCTACACAAGGATTAGCTGAGGTACATGGATCGGTCGAAGCACGTGCATGCAGAAGCATGTGTATTGAGTGAGGTAGAGGGTAGTGCACATCGAGGGAGAAGGGAGAGTCGTGCGGGAGGACTAGGAGGTCGAGGGCTTGGTGGGGGTTGCCTAGGTGGTGGCTCTCGATCACCCTCACCGGAAAATGAGAGAGGTGAGCCTCCACAAATGTACTACTTTGTCACTGATGTTGGTGGTATCTTGCATAACTTTGAGGGGAGGGAAGTGATAGCCTACTTGAGGAGTGTCGTGCATGCCACATACAAAGATTGCATGATTCCCTTCAAGCACCAAAAAAATGGTTTATGGCAAGAGGTGTTGCGGGCAGTACATAGAAGGTACCCTAATCCCGAGAATTCACAATTCTCAAATGATTGGGGACGGTCAAAGGTGAGAGACGCGCTTCATAACAAGAGGTCTCACCTTATGATGCGCGCCAAGGAGTCATTGCGGAGACAAGAACAGGGGCGCCCTGGATATGGCCAACCACCCAATTGCCACCGCAAGGAATGGAAAGAGGCCAAGAAGAGAGCAGCGGAGAAAATAACAAGTTGCCAGCATGCAGAGGTGCGACATATCCAGATGGCAACCATGGGATCGTTGCATTATGGATCGAGTGGCAAGGAGTCATGGGAGGCTGAGTTTGTAAGTATTATTTGATTTCTTTTTTTTAATTAAATTTTGTAATTTGTTTCATTTCATTATGTAGTGTGTTTTAATACGTTGTATGTTCAAATTGTTTTGTAGTATCATATCATTGGTAGGATGCCTACTCCTAGAGAGGTAGGCTACCATCGAGGTCATAACCGGGCATCCACTTGGCAGCATTTCTACGAGGAGGGACTCATCACGGAGGAGCAATATAATCGCGCCATGAGGATTCCACCACCAGAAGAGGTATGTTTTATTTTTTACATGAAAAGTATAGATAACTCTAATTTATTGTTTGTAATGGTATTTATATACCTTAATCCTTTGTGTAGGCGAACCCTGATGCAATTGAGGATAGCGAAGGGGGGGACTAGCAGTAGCGGTGGCGGCAACGGCAGCGGCACAGGCAGCAGTGGTGGTAGCAATGATGATGCCTCTTCTAAGGAGATATAGAGGAGTCCCATGCATACATGCCTCCCCTTGGCTTGTAATTTTCATTTTTGATATGTATTACTTTCAGCTAGTGCTTGCGACCATGACGTCACAAGCACTAGAACTCATAATTTAAAAATGTTTCATCTATATATATGAAATTTCGTGTTTTGCATATATTGTTTTGTTTTCAGTATCCAATCTTCGAAATAATCTTTCTCTGTTTTCCCTAAGCATACAATTTGATGTTGATGGGGGAGAAAAACCAGAGCGCATGTGGCTTGCAAAGCCACATGCTCTCTGGTTTTTTTTTCATATCTCTGTTTTGCGCGTCTATCAGCGCGTCTAAATTGCAGGATAAATGCGCGTCTATTCTCGTCAAAAACTTGCAGAATAAACGCAATTTTAGACGCGTAGATACACGCGTGTATAGACGCACAATATGAATATATCCATTTTTTTATAAATATGATTATATATTTACGTAGTGTGTCAATACGCGTGTCTATATGCGCATCTACATGGGCGTGTAACTCTGACTATAAGCGCGCTTTTAGACGCGATACAGTAGACACAAAAATAGACGCGGTAATAAATGCACCCGATATTTTTTTTCACAGTTCAAATATTGCATCTACAAGCGCGTCTATGGAGCCTTTTTGTTGTAGTGGACCCTGCTTCTTTTCAAAAAGTTTCACAAACACTAGTGTGATACATTGATTTTGCTATAATTGGTATAGTAGAATGAGCAACCATTCTTGTCAAATTCTTTTACAAAGTACACCAATGCAATCCAACCATTACATGCATATAAGTAGCACCATTATATGATTAGACTCTAGGGATTCAATAATGAATATGTAAATCTATAATGTGGATTCAACAAAAGAGATTATTCAATTTTCCCTTTTAGAAATTTTTAATGTATAGAATGGTGTTGTTCAAAGGGAGTGTTCACACGTTGAATAAGAGAAAGGTGCATATATCCATGAAAAACTTATTGATATTAAGGAGCTTTTATAGGAGGCCTTGAACAAACATGATGGAGAGGGTTTTTTAATAGTGAACCCCCTTTATTTACAAACAAAAAGTCATTAAACAAGTGATATAACATTCTGCATGCTAGGTAATTGAATCTTGATGGGTTAAGCAACTGTATCATTCTTTTAGAGGTCAAATTCTAAGAGCTGAATTCTAGATACACCTAATTTCCTATTGAAAATAAACTCGTATATCTTTTTGTAGTATACACATTTATATAGAATGTCTATATTGTGACATCAAGTTTCTAGTCAAAAATTTTGTCAAAATTAGTGATAGAAACTAAAGACAATTATAAAAATCAATATATAGAGAAAAATAAACACATTATGATTGTGGAAATGATCAATATGATCATTATAATCAAACTTGAAATACTTATCAAAATAATTATTTTCTTTAGAAAAGTATTGTTGACTGGTTCACAACACTTGCCATTATTTCAATAATCTTAATGTTAGCTCCAAGTATTTGATTTTAAGCTAGATCCTACCCACTAAAGATGTCCATTTCTAAGAAAAATTTCACCCATTTTCTTCAACTAATTATTGATAGTAAAAGCTTTAAATTCATCTATCTTAGATAGTTAAACATCTTCATATTTCTATCAAATGGTAGACTCTCTCTATTAGGGATTATATCATATGGTAAGTATGCCACATTCCAAGAAACACCTTGAGAATTGATTGTTGGACCATCTTCGATACACCCCTTACTCCAAGAATATAGGGGCATAGCAATAGACAATTGTGACATATATTGGCGAAATTACTATTTGCATCGCACTCAGAGAAAAAAAAAGCGAGCGAAACCCGAGGGCATCATTTTTTTCGGAAAGAGTAAAAGAGAGAGCAAAAGAGATCATTCCTTTGGGAGGGAGAGGAAGAGGAAGAGAGAATGAGAGAGAATGAGAGCTTCTCACTGCCACTGCTACTGTTATCGCCATTTGTGAAGAAAAGGAGGAAGTGCATGAAGGAAAAAGAGGGGCTGTCGCGAAGAGGAGATGAAGAATCCATCCTCCAATCTTTATGTTGAGTACATTGCTCCATCTTGGTTTGTTCTTGTTCTTTCTTCTTTTCTTTTGTTTGTTTTGCTGAGAATGAGGTGCATTGAGGGTAAAAGAGAGGCATTGAGAGAGGGAGAAGAAGAAAGGAAAAGGAAGAGAGCACAAGAAAGAGAGAATCAACATGAAAGATAACAAAGAATGTAAGAAAGAGAGAGATGGAAGGAGAATGAGAGGAGAATGAGTGACAAAACACAAGAGGGTGGAGAGAAACAAAGAGAAGGTTTGTCACAAAGAGTAGACGAAAAATCCATCCTCCTCTTGGTCTGTTCTTGTTCTTTCTTCTCTTTTTTTTTTGGTTTTTTTTAAAGAATGAGGTGCATTGAGGGAGAAAGAGAGGAAATGAGAGAGGGAGAAGGGGAGAGAGAGAGAGAGAGAGAGAGAGAGAGAGAGAGAGAGAGAGAGAGAGAGAGATAGAGGCTTGTATAGTTTAGGGATACAGATTTATAGATTTATCTATTAGTTAGTTAGTTTAGTTAAATACCTTTCTTTAAATTATTTAGATTAATGATCCATGATTGAGAGAGAGAGAGAGAGAGAGATTTGTATTGTTTAAATTGTTATCTATTTAAATAATTGATTAGTAAGTTAATAAGTTTTTTTGCAATTAGTAAGTTTAGATTTATAGATTTCTAACGATTATTTCTAGCTGATTTAAAGAGAGAGAGAGAGGGAAGGAGAGAGGAGGGGGTGGAGAGAAACAAAGAGAGGGTTTTTTGCGAAGAGGAGATGAACAATCCATCCTCCTCTTGGTTTGTTCTTGTTCTTTCTTCTCTTTTTTTTAATTTTTCTTGAGAATGAGGTGCATTGAGGGAGACAAAGCACCCATACCATTATATTATGGATGCCGAGACATTTGATCTGCTAAGAGAGAAAGCACCCATACCATTATATTATGGGTGTTGAGTATCTCACCTAAAGAAGCTGCTTGCACTCCTATGTTGTATTATCGCCAAACGGATAAGGGGAAAATTTTTCTTCTTAAATTAATTATCCCCTCCTTCTCCTTCAGCCGACGTCGCGCTGGAGGAGAGGGAGGGAAGCCACGATGAACGAGCAGCACGCTGGAGCTCATGAAGGAGCCGTAGCCATGCGTGCTACCGCGTAGGGGAGGGAGGAACCTCTCCCTCCCCCTATTTAAATCGCTGCTGGGAGAGGCTTTGAGAGGGGCATCGTGAGGTAGAGAGAGCTATTTTGTTGTGCTGCTGCCATTAATGCCATGTGAGGACAGAGGGAGACGGTTGGGCGTTGCCGTGAGAGATTGAAGTGAGGACCATATCCTGCCACTGTGGTCGAGTGAAAAGGGGGGGAGTGAAGGTCCGTGAGACGGCTGGCTGCCGTGGGCCAGGAATCGCCGTCTAACTGTCGTGGGCTAGGAATCGCCGCCTCCTGGTCCGCCGTGATGCCACTTAGGAGTTATTTTCCCCCCACGTGCAGAAGCTCTAGAGAGCTTCTAGAAGCTTCTAAGGGGGCTTCATAAGCCCCCTTTCCCCCCAAAAGAAGTTTGACCCTAAAGGTCCTATTTCCCCTCCCCCCCTGTCTTTTAAATCTCCCTTAGGCCCCTTTCCCTTAGCCTTTAAGGCTACCCCTTTTTCCCCCTTAAGGGCGCCCCCCTTAGCCCTTTTTCATTTTCCCCCCGTCAAATTTCCCTTGAAGCCCTATAAGCCCTTTTTCCACCAAAATATGTTACCTTATAATCTCTTCCTTCCCAGATCTTAAATCCCTTTAAGGGCCCCCTTAGACCATGCAAAGATAACCCATCTAGCTCTCCCATACCTTGTTTTTCCCCCCACACATAAAAGAAAACAGAGTATTGAGGGTCTTTTGACACCTTCCTTTCCCACTCAAAAGTCCTCGTAAGGGATTCCACACCTTTTATTTCCCGTTCGTGCGAGTCTTTACAAGGCCATTAAGCCTTTCCCATGGCTTTAATGGGCCTTATTCGCGAAATATTTTGAAACACCGCCTTTTTCGAAATCCCTACTTCAAGGAGGAAGCAGCTTCTGACGGACGGAGCAAGTTATCGCAAAGGAAGCCACGGTGGAATTTCAAAAAGGAGTTGTAAAGCTGCTTCCATGACGGAAAGACTACAATTGCGATGCCTCCTAAAAAAGCCCAAGGCGCAACTGTAGGAGGATCGTCTCCTAGCATCCACGTGGACATCTCACCCCAAGTCTCGGTTTTCCTTCATCATTTTTATTTGGTATTGTTATAACTCAATCGTGCAAAGGATAATTGTTGGAAATAGGATGCATTTTTCATCTTAAATGCTTTAGAAAAATTAGCTCACGACGGAGGAATTTAGTCATTAATATTTTCAATAAAAAAAGTAAAATAAAGACCGCATAAATGCATTTTCAGTAATAGCTTTATGCAGTGCAATGAATTAAAATTGGATTAATGTCCATTGTTATAGAATGAAATTAAAATAGTATACCTCCTTTAACCATGGAAGTATAAACTGCATATCGCATTATTAACCCATATCCTCTTCGCAATTTGAATCATCATGGAAAGTTCTAGGAATCCTTAGGAAAGTGCAAGGCATGAAATGATTCTTACGATTCATAACACTAGGCAATTATCGTTTGTCAACTGCATAAATTATCAAGTAGAAGGTTGCTTGTTTAGCATGAATTTTGTTCGCAAGCTATATGAAGATTAGTTGAATTAACCTAACCTATGCCTCACCTTAATTGATAAGTTAAGGTTGAAAAATCAATTTACGTGTAGACAACGAGTCATGTGTTTGTGAAATGTTAACTTAACTATCTTCAAGAGTTAAACAAATTGGCACAAACCTAAACACCTAAACCCCAAAGTACTCATTCAGAATGAGTTAAATTCCAAGAAATTCACTAGGAATTAATACATAACCTAATCGTTGCGTATTGCTAAAACTGAAACTCCTATACCCTAAATACTTGCCCACATTCACCGAAATGTAGGGTCAGTGAAACATATTTGGAAAGTGTGCTAGGGTTTGTCCCTAAGAATCTTACAAGATGGAACTTGGACCCATAGGACTAACGACATCAGACTAATGTAATTAGGAACAGATTGTTTCGTGACTCCGTTCAATGAGTAGAATAAGTCTCATAGTTTGATGCGACACTTGCGCAGCAAGTGCGGAGTCATATGATCTTGTGATTGGATCACAAGGGAATGGCCAAGTTCTCGCAATGAGGTTGGCAGGTCCTTACGCAAGTTATCTTGCAAGAGGATGAGTAATCATCCTAATTTAGTATCTTTCTTGAGTAAAGATAATTGCTTGGAGCAAAGGACAAACCAATTAATTGGTATAACATATGAACTTAAAATATTGACCAAGTCGGGTTAGTAGGGTACGCCCTAACCCAGGATATAGGGATCTTGCCAAGTCGCAAGTCATCCCAGATCGAGTGCTAGACGCATCCGGAAGGAAGGATTCATTCCTTAGAAGTTTGCAAACAAAAACGATCAATGGAAATGTTTGTGCTTGCTATAGATTTTAGAGCACTATTTTGCTTTTTTTGATCAATGAATTAAAAGATAAATGGATATCTATACTTCAGGTTGAAGGCCTGAAGAGAGAGGCATCTTCAGTTACTCTCGACTGCCTGCGTGACCCTAACCAAGGGGGTTGTTAACCGCGCTGGGAAAGTGGACCGAACCTGCCGGGAGGGGTCTCTCCGTTGAGCGCTACTTGGAGCAGGAGGACGCTTGGGTGCCAGAGGGCGCTCTGACCGTAAATCCCTCACCTTCCGAGCCCTGCACAACAGGCTAACGTGACTCGGGATTGGATCTCAAGGCCTGCATACTAGTCTACGGGTGGAAACTTGGATTAGTGATCCCTGTGGATTGCAGGATAGCCATCGGGCGGATTGTGGATAAGCGTACGGGCTGGAATTTTTGTATTTCAAAGATAAATATGATAACATGTTAATAAGGAACTTGTCTAATATGGTTTTTCTATGTCAAGTGATATGATTACGTGAAAGAACCAATGCCTAACGGGCTAATTAAAGAAGCTGATTATTACATGTCCAACTAATGTGTTAGGTAATTAAATAACTAAAACAACCCGAGGAAAGTGCGGAGGACGGGCCATAGGTCCGTCTTACGGATGGGTGGTCCCGGTTGGCCGGGAACTTTTCTCAAATCATGATGGACAGCAGGAAGATCGTCAAAGAACACAAACAACAAAAGCGTTGACCTAGAGTTATGATTGATCCCGATTTACGCTGTTTTAGGGGAACGGAATGGGACTATGCCTTATGGCAGAGAGGTTGAGATTTGCATCCGTCTCATTTTCCATTCTCCTTGAATCAAGTACAGTGTGAATCTGTTTCGGACCTGGCGTTTCTACGTAAAGTAGTTTGCTTGGATCCGACGCTAGTTGCCGTTAGGAAATGACCAATAAGAAAAACCATAATTCAGGTCGATCCTAAGTGGGAACAGCCGGAATACTTCCACTACATGGCAGACGCGGAAAGCCCTAGATCGCAAACCCTATAACATTCCATGGGAGTGCCAGGCGGAGCTTTCTAGACATCCTTTCTGATGGACTACTAAGACATGTCCTGAAGATACAAGTGGATACATTACAGTTCGTATCAGAGCCAACAACCAACGGAATTGTTTTTATGAAATCTTAATAAGATGAAGTAAAGTAAATGTTCTTATTCCAAACATTTCCTTACTTCCAATGCTATCTTGCAGAATTATGAAGCGTGGAACAAGTTCTTAGTATTTCGAATCATGTTTATGACTGCAATGCATTCTCCGCATTATCGACAAAGGATTGAGATGATGAACATCCTAGAGCAAATCTATAATCCATCACCTTTGTACATGGAACAAAGATGAACAGGTCCCTCAGGAATCTACTATATAGCTGCCCATCGGTTTGCTTACCTACAAACCAACCTAAAAAGGATCAAGTGGTTGGAAGACTTGAAAGTCGTAAAGCCGTTCATTTTTGTGGAAGCTCACACATAAACTCAACTTTACATATTCGAGGTCGAAGGGTTGAGATGAACTCATACGTATATGAGGAAGTAACCCGTGTGATCCCCGCCGACAGGATTAAAGTGTCGGGGTGCCATGAGAAGAATGGGTTCCAAAGGAAAGGATACCCTGAACTTGCAATGACTTACCGATTCCTAAAGATCCATGACCCGAAACCATACTATTATACAGTTCCTATAGATAAATGTAATACAGTGTTGTTCTCCCCAAATTAAATGTAACAGTTGGCTTATCATAGCAAGAAATTTTGTATCCTGGAAGGGCTATGCCCATATAAATACAAATAAGACTTCTTTTTATCAATGTCTGATTGTGCATGAGAATTGATAAAAATTTAAGTGGTTATATTGCTTGGGTGATAGCAGAATTGAAGATGTAATATAAATCAATAACGTTTATCATATAATAACATTAAGAAACCTTTATCCAGGCACAACCCCAGGTAGAGGTTCCTAGTTCCCCTCCTACATCAAGTACTGCTGTAATCCAAGAGAAGAAGTTTCTTCTCAAGCAGATTAAGCCATCCGAGTTTGACGGGAGAGGTAGGTCCGTTCATGATGATGCTGAAATTTAGATTAAATCCATGGAGGATTACTTCGAAGCAGCCCGTACTGCACCCGCCAATCAAGCTATGCTCGCCAAGCTGAAGCTCATCGGCGAAGCCAGGCTTTGGTGGAAGCAATGGTGCAGGGATCAAGGGATCGCGGAAGGATCCGTTATCTGGGAGAAGCTCAAGAAAGCCGTGCAGGGAAGATACTTACCACCTGCATATCGCACGCAGAAAATGAATGAGTTCTACGAGCTAAAACAGCTGGGGCTCACTCTTGACACATACTACTCTAAATTCGTCTCACTTCTTAAGTATGCACCATAGATGAACATGCACAGCAGGTGTCCAAATTTTATGCTGGTTTAAATCCACCAGTAAATACCCATCTCGAATATATGCGTCCGTCAGATCTTTAGGACACTCTCATTCGAGCTGCACCTATAATTCAAGAGGTGTAGGCTAGACCAATGGGTAACAAAACTTAGTCTTATAATGACCCGAACAGAGGAGCATTCAGACCTCAAATGAAGAGAGTTCAAGGTCATAATCAGGGACAAAGAAAGAAAGCAAGGACTAATAACATCAACAACTTTGTTCCTACTCAAAGAAATGGCCCAAACCTCCGTTGTTTCCACTGCAATGAGCCCGGGTCACTTCAAGAAGCAATGTCCCAAACTTGGAGGAGGACAGTGCCAAGCGCCTTTCCAAGGAACGGGCCATGGTCAAGGATCCGCTACCCGAGGCAGAGGAAGGACCGCCTGCATTGCCAATAGGCAAATGTGTGAAGAAGAAGAAGAAGAAGAAGAAGAAGATCCGACCATGGAAGCAGAGTTTGAAAGGGGACAGTCCATGCCACTCTACACAAGAAAGGGCCGAATCGCCAGTTCTCGGTGATTCAGACATCGTCGGACTTTCAAGGTAAAAGTTTCAAGACCTTGATTGATTGTGGAAGTACACATTCCTTTATCTCACCAGCTTGTGCAAAAAGATTAGGAATAGCCATAGTAGAAGTACCTATCTTCCTTGTGGAATTGGCAAATGGTCGTGAAGTTACTTGTACCAGGCAAACTGCTAAGGTGGAATTCTTTTTGGGAGGAAAGAAGACTTCAGTCAAATTCAGAGTCATGAATTTAGGTATTCATGAGTGTCTACTCGGAATGGATTGGCTTAAGCCTAATGACGCCCACATTCATTGTGGTAAGAGTCAAGTTTCCTTTCGAAACTCTAAAAGGGAATTAGTCACAACTCAAGGTGAGGCTGGAGTGCCAAAAATCCAATTGGCCAAAGCATCTCGAATCATGAAAGGAGTCAGGAAAGGAATACCTATCTACTTGATCAAGCTCAACAAGTTAGATCAGAAGCAGGAGTCTAGTGAAGGACCTTCTTGGCTAAAGGAATACGTGGATGTATTTCCTGAAGAGCTGACTGAACTCCCGCTTCAAAGAGAACTGGATCATGAGATTAAACTACTACCAGGAGTTGCGCCAATTGCAAAAAGACCTTATAGAATGTCTATACCGGAAGCAATTGAGCTGAAGGAACAACTCAAGCAACTGCTAGAACAGGGCTATATCCATCCTAGCAGTTCACCATGGGGAGCTCCAATACTGTTCCAGAAAAAGAAAGATGGAACACTTCGTCTATGTATTGATTACCGAGGATTGAATCAATCAACGGTCAAGAACAAGTACCCTATTCCTAGAATAGATGAGCTTCTTAATCGCCTTCAGGGTGCAAAGATCTTCTCTAAGATTGATCTCAGGTCAGGTTATTATCAGATAAGGATCAAGGAAGAAGATATCCCCAAGATGGCCTTCAATACAAGATATGGGCACTTTGAATTCATAGTTATGTCATTTGGTCCACCTTCAACAGGTTAATGTAGGATATTTTTAGGCCGTATCTTGATGATTTCGTGCTTGTCTTCTTCGATGACACTTTAGTCTATTCCAAACAGGAGGAAGATCATGAATCCCAACTTCGGATTTGTCCTTGAAAGAATGAGGTCACATAAGCTATATGCTAAGATGAAGAAGTGTGCATTCTTCAAACGACAGATTGAATATTTGGGATTCATAGTATCAGCAGAAGGAATCTCAGTGGACCTGGCCAAGGTCAGAGATGTGCTTGAATGGCCAATATCAACATCTATCAAAGAAATATGCAGCTTTCTTGGATTGACAGGATGGTATAGGGTCTTCATCAAAAACTATACTTTGATTGCAGCACCTCTGATGGACTTATTGAAGAAGCAAACTTCCATTGCATGGTCAACTCCCGAACAAAATAGCTTCGACAGATTGAAGCAAAGTTTGGTATCAACACCTATTCTAAAACTTCCAGACCTCAATAAAGAGTTCAAGGTAGTAACTGATGCTAGCACACTTGCCTTAGGATGTGTGCTCATGCAGGAAAGCCATCCTGTAGCTTACTCTTCAAGGAAATTGAAGAGTCATGAGAAGAATTATGCTACCCATGATCTGGAATTGCTAGCTATCATCCATGCTCTAAAGCTTTGGAGACACTACCTCTTGGGTAACAAGTTTATTGTAGTAACTGACCATAAGAGTCTCAAATGGATCTTTACCCAGAATGAGCTAAACATGAGGTAGCGTCAGTGGATTGAAGTGCTGGAGGAATATGACTTTGAAATCAAGTACCGACCAGGAAAAGAGAATGTAGTTGCCGATGCACTTAGTCGCAAGGCATTCCTTAATTCCCTAATCTTGCAGAATCCATCAACAACTAGATCTCTAGCTACAAAAGAATCTATGCCAAGCAACTCAATACTTGAGTTAGCTAGAGAGGATGCATGCCATGATCCGGCCTACCAAACAATGCTAAGGGAGATCTCTATCAAGGATCAGAAGCAAAAGCTGCAGGCTAAGTATCATGAATTCTCTATTAATAGTGGACTTGTCTACTATAGAACAAAGTTGTGTATACCAACAAGACAATCACTTAAGGAGAAGATATTGTGGGAAGCTCATGATTTCCCTTTCTCAGAACATCCTGGCTATGCCAAGACTCCCAATAGAGTTAGGAAAAGCTACCATTGGGAGAGGCTCAAAGGTGACGTTCTCAAGTATATAACTGAGTGTTTGTCTTGTCAACGTATCAAAGCCGAACATGTCAAGATGCCACAAAAGTTGCAACCGCTTGACATTCCCCAAATGAAATGGGAATTCATCAGTATAGACTTTGTTGTTGGCCTACCCCAAGTTCAAGGAGGATACAACTCCATCATGGTTGTGGTTGACATGCTAACTAAGGTTGCACACCTTATTCTAGTAAAGACAAATTATAAAGCCTCGGACATTGCAAGATTGTTTATCAAGGAGATATTCAAACTACATGGGCTACCAAGAAGAATCATTAGTGATCGTGATTCTCTCTTCACATCACACTTCTGGAGAGCTATCTTTGAATCCATTGGGACTCAACTCTGCTTTAGCACCGCTTCCCATCCCCAAACACATGGCCAAACAGAGCGAGTCAATCAAGTCATCGAGGATATGCTTAGGGCATACTGCTGTCGTGAGCCGAAGAGGTGGATTCAATACTTGCCTTTAGTTGAATTTGCCTACAATGCTTCTTACCAACAAAGCATTCAGATAACCCCTTTCCAAGCATTGTATGGTCATGACTGCCGAAGTCCCCTAAACTTCTCAGATCCAACCTTGAGGGTTGAAGCTTCAAGGCAGATGTTGGAAGAGATGGATGACCAAATAAAGACAATAAGACAGGACATCCAAGCTACCAAGGATAGACAAAAGGCCTATGCGGATTTGAAGCGTCAAGATAGAGTCTTTGAAGAAGGAGACATGGTCTTCATTCGCGTATGCCCTAAGAAGAGTTCCCTATCCTTAGGAGATTGCAAGAAGCTAAGTCCAAGGTATTGTGGACCTGACAAGATCCTCAAATGCCTAGGACCTAATGCCTATAAAGTGCAAATCCCTGAGAACCTAAAGGTTCACAATGTATTCCATATCAACCTATTGAAGAAGTATATACCTAATCCTAACCATGTACTTGATGACCAACAAATTGTAATGCCTAGTTAAGGAGTCCTTGAACTAAGGCCTGAGAGGATCTTAGATGTTGGGGAGAGACAACTGAGATCCAGAACCTTGAAAGAATACCTCGTCCAGTGGAAAGATTATCCCGAAGAGGATGCCACTTGGATAAATGAAAGCACTCTCAACTATCAATATCCCTAGTTTATCTTGAGATGAGGACATCTCGATTCCTCCAAGGGGGAGAGAATGTATTATTGCCAAACGGATAAGGGGAAAATTTTTCTTCTTAAATTAATTATCTCCTCCTTCTCCCCCAGCCGACATCGCGCTGGAGGAGAGGGAGGGAAGCCACGATGAATGAGCTCATGAAGGAGCCGTAGCCATGCATGCTGTCGCGTAGGGGAGGGAGGAACCTCTCCCTCCCCCTATTTAAATCGCTACTAAGAGAGGCTTTGAGGGGGGCATCGTGAGGTAGAGAGAGCTATTACGCCATGTTGCTGCCATTAATGCCATATGAGGATAGAGGGGGACGGCTGGGTGTTGCCGTGAGAGCTTGAAGTGAGGACCATATCCTGCCCCGCTGTGGTCGAGTGAAAAGTGGGGGAGTGAAGATCCGTCAGACAGCTGGTTGCCGTGGGCCAGGAATCGCCGTCTGACTGCCGTGGGCCACGAATCGCCACCTCCTAGTCCGCCATGATGCCACTTGGGAGTTATTTCCCCCCCACGTGCAAAAGCTCTAGAGAGCTTCTAGAAGCTTCTAAGGGGGCTTTATAAGCCCCCTTTCCCCCCAAAAGAAGTTTGACCCTAAAGGTCCTATTTCCCCCCCCCCCCCCCCCCTTGTTTTAAATCTCCCTTAGGCCCCTTTCCCTTAGCCTTTAAGGCTACCCCTTTTTTCCCCTGGAATTTCCCCCCTTAAGGGCCCCCTCCTTAGCCCTTTTTCATTTTCCCCCCCTCAAATTTCCCTTGAAGCCCTATAAGCCCTTTTTCTACCAAAATATGTTACCTTATAGTCTCTTCCTTCCCGGATCTTAAATCCCTTTAACGGTACCCCTTAGACCATGCAAAAATAACCCATCTAGCTCTCCCATACCTCGTTTTTTCCCCCACACGTAAAAGAAAAGAGAGTGTTGAGGGTCTTTTGACACCTTTCTTTCCCACTCAAAAGCCCTCGTAAGGGATTCCACACCTTTTATTTCCAGTTCGTGTGAGTCTTTACAAGGCCATTAAGACTTTCCCATGGCTTTAATGGGCCTAATTTGCGAAATATTTTGAAACACCCCCTTTTTCGAAATCCCTACTTCAAGGAGGAAGCCTTCTAAAACCGCTTCTGACGAACGGAGCAAGTGATCGCAAAGGGAGCCACGGTGGAATTTCAAAAAGGAGTTGTAAAGCTACTTCCACAACGGAAAGACTACAATTGCAATGTCTCCTAAGAAAGCCCAAGGCGCAACTGCTTATAACTCAATCGTGCAAAGGATAATTGTTGGAAATAGGATGCATATTTCATCTTAAATGCTTTAGAAAAATTAGCTCATGACGGAGGAATTTAGTCATTAATATTTTCAATAAAACAAGAAAAATAAATGCATTTCTAGTAAATAGCTTTATGTAGTGCAATGAATTAAAATTGGATTAATGTCCATTGTTATAGAACGGAATTAAAATAGTATACCTCATTTAAACATGGAAGTATAAACTGCATATCGCATTATTAACCCATATCCTCTTCGCAAATTGAATCATCATGGAAAGTGCTAGGAATCCTTAGGAAAGGGCAAGGCATGAAATGATTCTTACGATGCATAACACTAGGCAATTATCATTTGTCAACTACATAAATTATCAAGTAGAAGGTTTGCTTGTTTAGCATGAATTTTGTTCGTAAGTTATAGGAAGATTAGTTGAATTAACCTAACCTATGCCTAACCTTAATCGATAAGTTAAGGTTGAAAAATCAATTTATGCGTAGACAACGAGTCATGTGTTTGTGAAATGTTAACGTAACTATCCTCAAGAGTTAAACAAATTGGCACAAACCTAAACACCTAAACCCCAGAGTACTCGTTTAGAATGAGTTAAATTCCAAGAAATTCACTAGGAATTATTACATAACCTAATCATTACGTATTAACACAATATTAGTGAGTTTGGGAATCTCCCAATTTCTATTTTTTGAATACTAAAAAGGTGGCACCCGGATAACATGCCCATAAGTTTCTCAAAACCATATGATGTAACCATTCATTGGAAAGTGCTTGAAAAATGGAATCTATTGAGCTATAAAGCGCTCTATTTGGAGTTATAGTGTTCAAGTTATGACAAATCCAAAGATTTGACCACATATCCCAAACTTATGGGAAATTCCCATATTCCCCAATATGGTGTTTATTGCTAAAACTGAAACTCCTATACCCTAAATACTTGCCCACATTCACCGAAATGTAGGGTCAGTGAAACATATTTGGAAAGTGAGCTAGGGTTTGTCCCTAAGAATCTTACAAGATGGAACTTGGAACCCTAGGACTAACGACGTCAGACTAATGTAATCAGGAACATATTTTTTCGGGACTCCGTTCAATGAGTAGAATAAGTCTCATAGTTTGATGCGGCACTTGCGCAGCAAGTGCGGAGTCATATGATCTTGTGATTGGATCACAAGGGAATGGCCAAATTCTCGCAATGAGGTTGATAGGTCCTTATGCAAGTTATCTTGCAAAAGGATGAGTAATCATCCTAATTTAGTATCTTTCTTGAGTAAAGATAATGGCTTGGAGCAAAGAACAAACCAATAAATTGGTATAATATATGAACTTAAGATATTGACCAAGTCGGGTTAGTAGGGTACGCCCTAACCCAGGATATAGGGATCATGCCAAGTCGCAAGTCATCCCAGATCGAGTGCTGGACGCATTCGGAAGGAAGGATTCATTCCTTAGCAGTTTGTAAACAAAAACGATCAATGGAAATGTTTATGCTTGCTACAGATTTTAGAGCACTGTTTGGCTTTGTTTGATCAATGAATTAAAAGATAAATGAATATCTATACTTCAGGTTGAAGGCCTGAAGGGAGAGGCAGCTTCAGTTACCCCCGACTGCTTGCGTGACCCTAACCAAGGGGGTTGTTAACCGCGCCGGAAAAGTGGACCGAACCCACCGCGAGAGGTCTCTCCGTTGAGTGCTACTTGGAGCAGGAGGACGCTTGGGTGCCAGAGGGGGCTCTGGCCGTAAATTCCTCGCCTTTCGGGCCCTGCACAAGAGGCTAATGTGACTCGGATTGGATCTCGAGGCCTGCATACTAGTCTATGGGCGGAAACTTGGATTAGTGATCCCTGTGGATTGCTGGATAGCCTTCGAGCGGATTGTGGATAAGCCTACGGGCTGGACTTTTTGTATTTCAAAGATAAATATGATAACCTGTTAATAAGGAACTTGTCTGATATGGTTTTTCTATGTCAAGTGATATGATTACATGAAAGAACCAGTGCCTAACGGGCAATTTAAAGAAGCTTATTGTTACATGTCCAACTAATGTGTTAGGTAATTAAATAACTAAAACAACTCGAGGAAAGTGCAGAAGATGGGCCATAGGTCTGTCCTACAGATGGGTGGTCCCGGTTGGCCGGGAACTTTTCTCAAATCGCGATGGATAGAAGGAAGATCGTCAAAGAACACAAACAACAAAAGCGTTGACCTAGAGTTATGATTAATCCCGATTTACGTTGTTTTAAGGGAACGGAATGGGACTATGCCTTATGGCAAAGAGGTTGAGCTTTGCATCCCTCTCGTTTCCCATTCTCCTTGAACCAAGTGCAGCGTGAATCCGTTTCGAACCTGATGTTTCTGCGTAAAGTAGTTCGCTTGGATCCGACGCTAGTTGCCATTAGGAAATGACCAATAAGGAAAACCCTAATTCAGGTCGATCCTAAGTGAAAACAGCCGGAACGTGGAAAGCCCTAGATCGCAAACCCCGTATTATTCCATGGGAGTGCCAAGCGGAGCTTTCTAAACATCCTTTCCGATGTACTGTTAAGACATGTCCTGAAGATACAAGTGGACACGTTACATATGTGTGCAAGCAAAATACAGGTAGAGCAATGTGAGTGTGACCGAGTTGTTCAGGTACCTTCTATGTATCCTTCGTTGATTTCTTTTCGGCACCATTATAAAAAACAATTGTGCTTTTTCAAGGTATTTTATGATTTCTTTTCAGGTTGCTAAAGTATCATATATTGCCACTTAGAAATACCATACTTGAGTTTTGTGATGATATGCGAAATGTTTTACGAAAGCTTGGCATGGACTATAATAGCATCCAACGATTGTGTGCTATTTCGAGGAGAGTATGAGATTATGGAGACATGTCCAAAGTGTAGTACTCACAGGTATCGACACAACTTACAAACCATCCCTTAGAAAGTTCTTAGACACTTTCCACTTATCCCTTGTATACGTCACATGTTTCGTATGTCGGATATGGCCAGCTTAACAACGTGGCATGCGCAGAATAGACCCACAAATGGAGTCCAAGGAATATCAGCAAATTTACACACATGGAGTTACATTGACTCTACCTTTCCAGGCTTTACACAAGAGCCAAGGAATCTTTGGCTCGGTCTTGCTATGGATGGCATGAACACATTCGGTCTTCACTCAACTTCTTACAGTGTATGGCCTACAATCCTTGTTAACTACAACATCCTACCATGGCTTTCTACGAAGAAAGGAAACTGGATCCTTAGCTTGCTCATTCCCGGCCCCTATAAAGTCAAGAATCTAGATGTCTATCTCTATCCATTAGTCGATGAGCTTAAGATTTTGTGAGAGGAAGGGATCACCGTGGAAGATATGAGCAAGCACGATGGTCGACGGGTAGTCTGCCAATATACGAGCCATTCTCATGTGGACCATGCATAACTTTCTAGGATTTGGGGAGTGCTCAAGTAAGTAGACTTCCATTCTCGTTGGTCATATCTATCATAGCTCGTCCAGGTTTGTGTTCACTAAATAGAGGTGTTGGGATAGGTCTGGTTACCTTAGGTTATCATGCATGTCCATTCTATGGGCCATTGTTAGACTCTTGAAAGTCATAAATCATGAAGAAGTTGGTATATTAAGGATTTGCCTCTTTCTTGCCGAAGGATCATGAACTGGGGGAAGGTTTTTTCGGACGACCTCGAATACAAATGAACACCCAAAGTTGGTATGAGTTGAAAATGGTCCACACAGAGTCACATCCAAACAGAATGCGACGGTTCTCAGTTTTCAACGAGTTGCCATATTGGACCCACTTACAGATCAACCACGTGTTGGATCCCATGCATATTTTTGAGAATGTGGGTAGTTTACTATGGGACCACATCACAGGAAAGAGAGACACTGCAGAGGCCCGAATGGATTTGAAGGAGGTAGGCAAAATGGAGGCGCTTTGGCCACATCGAGTGCTGATAGTCGCTTGCAACTACCTTGCACTCCTTGGGTTTTATGCACTAAAGGAGAGTGCATTGTGAATAAATTATTAAGTCTATCCACACACCCATGAATATGATGCGTTCTCTCATATCTATTTTTTCTAAAGATGACCAGCTATCAGTGCTAAAACCCCATGATTGACATAAGATATGCTAGGTTTGTACTACGAATGGATTGTAAGTGACTTGCATGTTTTGCTATTTGGATTCTAGTTGATGCTCATAATGCTTTTTCATTTGTGACAGTTTATACTATCGATTGTGATTGTAGGATGCCTTACTCCAAAAATACGTGGGGTGATTTACAAGTTGTCAAATTTAGTGCAATGGATCTCACAGAAGAAGATCAAGACATTCTCTATTGAATCTACAAGGTGGGGAGCAGTGGAGTTGATTTGTCTCTTTGAGAAGTACCTGCCCACCAGCATACTCACGATATAAACCCATCTTCTAGTGCATCTTCTAGATGAAGTGGAGATTGCGGGACCTGACCATACACGATGGATGTTTTTCTTGGAGTGCTTCATGAAAACCCTGAAAGGCTTTGTGCGACAATGAGCTCGGCCAAAAGGTAGCATGGCTTAAGGTTGGTTGGTGTCTGAGGCATTAGTGTATATTTCACAGTGGCTACCATCGGTGGATTCAGACAATAGTATGCTTCGTTGAACGACAATGATAGACTGACCAGGGATGTACTGGTTGAAAATGGGATAGAAAAAAGGATGGATACTACAATGGAGGAGAAAGTGAATCATTTTTGTATATTGCACCATGCATCCATGGAGATGTTGCTCTCTAGGTACGACCAAGCTAGGAAAGATTGAGAAGAAGCACGATCGCAATTTTGATGTAGTACATGCCATCGACCAATTCAATATCCCGAGGGCATGGAGGAGATGCGGCCACGGTTTATGCCTATATGGAACTTTAATCGCAGCCTCTCATGAAGGGGTGAAGGTCTCTACTCAGGAGTAGGAATTCTCAAGGGGATGTAGTCCAAAGGTGACCATGTGTTTTATAAGCTGTTGTATCAAGATTTTATATGTGACAACTAATCTAATTATTTCAATGTACAGTACAAAATATACACAAAATGGACTCCACAACGGATGGTGGTGTTATCGCAAAGTTTGAGCAAGAGAGTCGACCGCGAGCCACAGATCCAAATATCGTTGTAGATGAGATGAAGTATTGCGGGAACTTGCAAAGTGTTATCATGATGGATTACCATAGCTTCTTCATTATCATATTCAATGTGCACTGGTTCAAAGTGATATTGGAAAGAGTCGGGACAACCGTTTGATGAGGTCCATTTGGAATTCTTGAAATAGATTCGAAAAAAGGATGGATGTATCTGTGCGACACATTTGTCTTGTCGGTCCATTGTGAAAAAGTGTAGGAACTATTTTTTTAAAATTTTATTATGACATTGTATATGTCACAAATATTGAATCTCTCTTGTATGCAATTTTGAACATGTAATTTTCTATGCAAACCCCCGATAACCTCGATGGTGGTATGTTGTGCCTTCAGCTCCCCGAAGTGCGAGAGTATATAATGAAAGCAGTGTTCCTAGTGTAGATAAGGAAAATATGTAGATTGAGGGATTGATATTACAAGGGGTGGAGGTCGAAGATGACTTGGAGCATGTAGAGGAGGCAGAATCGGGTAACAATGACAAAAAGACATGAGGCTAAGAATTCTTTGAGAACGAGGTGGACTCATCCTTTTGTGGTGACATGTCTATCGACCTTCCAGTCTATGCAAAGTTGTGCCAAGAAATTGACATGGGACCATAGGCTACATCATACTTGCAGCATCCACCAACACAATTTTTTGATGAATCGCTTATAAGGGTACTATAGAATATGCATTTTAAGTAATATCATTTTTTTAGAGAGTTATATTGCCATGCTTTTCTTGAATCTTTATATTAACTATGCTAAAATCACTTTTTGTCTGTCCAAGTGACTTTTTATGATATTTTGAAGAGCACGATGAGTCAAGGAATGAGCAACGAGGAGTTACAAGATATATTTACACATATGTTTCCAGATCAGATGGCTTGATTCAGAGATATGGCATTGTATCGAACACCATCATGCCATTCCATTAGATCTACATTGGCAGGCTCTGACTCTTTGATTTTTTCTAGTAGACGAAGTCGACGCTTCAAACTTGGGCCAGACAGAAGGAGTGGTTCTTGGGGATATTACGGGGATGTGGATGTAGTGAGCCCGCGGTCGGCTCGAGATATAGATGCTACTCCTCGCTCTCGTGCAAGTTTGAGAGAGGGTAGCTCAGGTGGTTGTTGTGAAGACATCGATATGCAATGTCTCTGTCTCATCGTTCTGGTGGAGTTGTGCCACTCGTAGTATTTATTATACTTGTGGGGACGTCTACTCTAGTGACTCTAGCTTTTGCTTAGCCGTTCATAGGTGGCATCCCTATGGGTGCTACTCTGAGAGATACCACCCCCATGGGTACACTAGATATACATAGCGACGCAAATAGCAATGTTTTGCAATGCACATTGTGACGCTAATAGCGACGCATGCGATAAATTTGTGACACTAATAGCGATGGTGACAGGGAAAAAAATTTGTGGCACTATGTGCTTTATTTGGGCCATACAAAAGAGTTTTAGTAATGTGTACAATGCTCATCTAAATAAAGGCAAAGTGTACTTAAATTCATAAGACTTATATATAAAATAAATACAAGATCATTTAATGAAAGAGACGCTACAATCATGGCAAGATACAAAGGATGATAATAACATAGTGCATAGAAAATGCCTACGTAAATCACATGACCAAAAAAGAAGAATATGTGTGCTACACAGATCCAAGGGCGAGCTATAGATCCTCGCCATCCGAAAGCTCGTCCCTCTACAAAGAAGCATCGAATGAACTCTACAAAAAAAGAAATAACTACACATTAGTCCACCATACAATAATGTATTTTAATTAAAATTTGTAACTACAGACATGAAAGATGAGTGACTTGGCCACTGCGTCCATACAATTGGTCGATCAATGCAGTGAGACCATGTATCTCTGTATATCGAGTCTCTAGACCGGTGGGATCGCGGTTTGTAATTGAGTACTGCAAAGAAAAAAAATACAAATGTTAGAAACACGATTGCAAAAAAATAAGCAAGCAAAACAAAAGAAAACTTGCAAAGTCCTCCAGATAAGTCATGTGGCTGCCACTCCCAAGATGATGGACCACTCCTGCCTCTAGTCATGCCCTCGCTGCCTCATGCTACTGTCTCCAACATCCTAGAGAATATATAGTCTCCTCCTTGAGTCGGCATTATTCATCCACATCTAGCCACTCGAGCTTTGAGGTCGCACTCTTAAGTACCTTACTTGCGTACGATCGTTTGTGTGACATGTATGCACACATGCACTCCATCATCCAGCCTGTAGAAAACTTATCTGCTATGACAGGTACCAGAAACTCCTCATGCAAGGATGCTACTATGTAGTCCTTACTCCCCTTTGATATGTTCTTCCAATGACTCAAGACATTGTGCCAAAAAAATTGTCGGCACAACTCTCTCATACGAGCCATCACCCTCCTCCCCTCATCATTCATGATGATGGCTCCTGTCCTATCATCTACAAGGTATCCATACCCCTCTCGGGTATGCCTAAGATGTGTCCTCTGCCACCTGCAACCACGGTCCTAGGCATATCTAGGAGACCCCTGTACATCTAGTGTACCTACGGGGGTAGTATCTCTCGGAGTAGCACCCATGGGGATGCCACCTATAGACGGCTGAGGGAGTGACTGGAGTAGATGTTCCCACAGGTGTGACAAATTCCATAGGTGACACAACTCTAGGAGAACGAGGAGACAGAGACATTGCATCAGTATCTCCATAGCAACCACCTGAGCTATGCTCTCTCAAACCTGCACGAGATTGAGGAGTAGCACCTATATCCCGAGCCAACCGTGAGCTCACTACATGCATGTCTCCATAACATCCCCTAGAACCACTCCCTTTGTTCGGCCCAAGTTTAGAGTGTAGACCTCGTCTACTAGAAACTGAAGCATCAGAGTGCACCGAGGTAGATCTAATAGAACGGCATGATGGTGTCTGAGACAGCTCTTAGTCCACCATATCTATGAGTCGAGCCATTTGTTTTGGAGATATACATGTGAAGATCTCCTATAGCTCCTCATCACTCATCCCTAGACTCATCGTGCTTATCTAAATATCTACAAAGGTCACCTGTAAAGACAAATATTGATATTAGTATAATCAATATAAATCAAGCAAAGAACTATAATATAAATCTTTAAAAAATGATCTTACTTAAAAACATATGTAACACCATATTGGAAAATATGGGAATTTCCCATAAGTTTGGGACACGTTGTCAAGCATTTTTCTGAAAACTGAAATCCCCTAGTCAAATTGTAGTTAAGTTTGATTTTTGCCAACTTAGTTGTTTGTGTGACAGTTTGTTTTGTTGTTTTGTAGTTGGATTTCTTGTGTTTGTTTAAGCCTAGAATTTGCTTCTGTCATTTTGTTTGAATTGTTGAGTGTGGAACTTGATAGCCTTAGTCGAGCTTGGCATTTTTTTTAAACAGGATGAAGTAGGAGTTTGTTATTAGCTACCAAACATTAAGGAACAAGGTATATTTTCTTGTCGAGACTTTTGCACATCACAGGGGATAATGGATTCACGAGCACTTCACGTTGCACTCGTTGATGCACTACACTCGAGGGTCGTCTCCTATTCTTATCAAATACTTCCATGCCATGGGTTGGGATTATGCACATTTTGCACCGTCATTAAGCACTAGCACGGCATGAGATCCGCTGCGACTATATGCAGTAAATTTTAGATGCACACGCACATGAGAGAGCACCTGTCATTGAGCACGCACATTTGTTGCACGCACCATTTGGGATGTTCATCACAAAGTTAGGAACCTCTAGTTGAGAGTGTAAGGTGGTTGGGTGAGTTAGAGGGTCATGAAGGATGCCATCAATTGTGAGAAGGGTTGTTCATATTTGGTCAACATCCTGAGGACCACCATTTTTCTAGAGAGATTGTGAGATTTTGGGCAGGAGGAGCGGAGTATGCTATATTTTTTTGAAGAGCGTTGAGAGGTGAGGATAAGGAATTTTAAATTAACAAGGAATTTTGTTTGCATCTTGCATGATGCACAATAACCTCTAGATAGGCTGGGCACAAATATGTTCAGTGCATTCATATTTTTTGTGTGGGCATTGTTTGAATGGTAGCATGTCATGGATTCCATTAATTGCATGCTTCATCAAATCATGTATGGTTGTGTACGAAGTTCCTTTCCAAATCATATTTCTGCTAGGGTACATTGCATGAAAATAAAAAATTCCAAGAATGGTTTCGCTCCTAGCATTTAGAAGGATGCAGCTGCTCAGATTGAAGCAGGAATTTTGGGCACGGGCAAAACCATTACCCTCACAGAGATTCAAAGGGACCGGCTCACTAGGATTGCTTTAGAGAATTGGTCTCTCACCTTGAAGGGCGACTCAAAGCCTAAGTTCAATCAATCTCTCATTGATGAGATTTACAGAACAGAGCAACCATCTACATCTGGTGAGCTAGGGTGTAAAGCATTCAATGACCTGGTAGAATCTCAGAGGAATGCTGGTTATTGTAGATATACACACCAGACTTGGGAAGAAATAATAAACAGAGCAGTTGTGGGTTCGGTTGGTGATATTCCAAATGCAGGAGGGCTATTTGAAGGTCACTTTTCCCAAACAGTATGGCCAAATGGAATTTCAGGCTGATGCTGCGGATGGAGATGTGGAATGGGATGAAGAGCTGAAGCTATTGACCCTCAAACAGGACAGGAGCTGAGAGAGCTTCAAAGAAGGCATGAGCTAGCTGTTTTAGAAGTTAAGAGCCGATGGGAGAGAAAGAGTGGCTCTACACAAACTTCCCATTAGGTTTCTCCAGAAGTACAGACATCTAGCTGTTTTAGAAGTTAAGAGCCGATGGGAGAGAAAGAGTGGCTCTACACAAACTTCCCATTAGGTTTCTCCAGAAGTACAGACATCTAGAGTGGCTTCAGATGTACTAGGACTCAAACAGGTTAGAGTTATTTCTGGTTGCCCAGTGAGCTCACAGGGATCAGTTTCTTCTTTGGAGCAAGTAGATGGTCCTTCCTGTGAGTTGAAACCAGGACTTGACCGCGAAGCAGTTGATTTAGGTGACAACACAGTGAAGGAAAGCACAGCTATTCTTGCAATTGCAGTAGGTGTTGGGGTACCAAGCCTCTCTCACTCAGGTCAATTGGAAGGTCAATCTTCTATTTTTGATGCATCGACTACTGGCTTTTGTATATCCAGTGATACAGTTGCAGTGGAGGTCGACAATGATAACTTCGGTGTGCAGAAAGTCATCTTATCAGGTTTGGGATCAACTGGTATGGTGAAAGAGTCTGCACCAGAAGCTAAGCCCGTAGGAGATGTCACTAAGAAAATAGGAAGAGGAAAGCTTGAGAAGTGCTATTATCAGGCATTTGAATTGGACGGCAATCGTTATGAATTGGAAGATCCTGTGTTAGTTACTCCAGAGGAGAGGGAGAAGCAGAACGTGATCTATGAAGCTGCACTCCGCTAGCAGATGGTTAGGGGGTCTGGATGGAGCATTAGGCAGCAAGACACTCTGGACACAGATTTTGCCGGGGGCCTTGAATACATCAACAGTAAAATCACGGTGACGAGGCAAATATTGTCGAAGTCCTGCTTCGTGGATGCCCACACAATCCTTGACTTGCCTCGGCACTGCAGCATGGAAGATGTAGAGAGAGCTTACCTTCTCATCTCACTGAAGCACAGGCCAGACAAGGCCGCATAATTTGTAGATAGGTGAGAGATTGTAGACGATAGGGATGTAGAAAGTGTGAAGGAGGAAGCCAAGGCTTCCGGAGTGAGATTGTCTCAGCTCCTTCACAGAGCTTACACAAAGTTTCTTGCATCCATTTCAGAAGAAGAAGAGGAATTTCTTGAAATTGCAAGGCACATACATTCGTCATGTAGGGGAAGAGGAAGCTTGCTCAGAATTCAGATTTAGAGGACGAGAAAGAAGACGAAAGTTGCAGAAGACGATGGGCTAATCGAAGGCAGGTAGTTACGAACGAAGATGATGCAGTGAAGACCAATAATGATCGTCAAGCCAGAGGACGCTGCAGCAACACAGGGGATGAAGGAGGGAGCCCAGGCACACACCATGAAAATGACCAGACATAGTTTTGAATGACCAAGCAGCTCTTCCGACCCTCTCTCGATGTTTTCTTGATCCATCTGGTAGTCATCAGAAGGACGACCATAGTCTCCGATGCAAAAACAGTAAGGATGGCAATATCGACGTCAAGGAAGGCGGACGAAGTTACAGTAGTGGCGATGGTTGAAGGTGATAACGAAGACATAGACGAAGGTGCAGGACGACATTCAAGTAGCGACAGTAGAAGGTGTTGACGAGGGGATCATTGAACATGACAGTCAGGCGGAGAAGAAGGACCGAGCTACAGACATGACAAAGGATGTGGGACACGTGATGAAGGAAGCGGGATGAAGCGAAGCCAAAGAAGCATTCCTGCAGTGAACATAAAGGTGACAATAAAGTAGACAGTGAAGTCGAAGAAGGCAGAGAAGAAGGATTGATGAACTATAAACGTTGAAGTGACGAGAGGAAGACTGCATCAATCTTCGACGGAGGATGCTTTGAATAGGGTGATGAAGGCGAGAAGAAGAACGACGAAGGCTACTATGAGGAACTAGGGAGAAAGGAATCAATGTCGCTGATTCAGAGGGGGTCGAAAGTGCAGACGTTGCTGCAACTGAGAAGAAAGGGAACGAAAATGAAGACGATGACTTACAGAAGATGACGGCTAACTGAAGGCGGGAAGCAGTGTTCATTTTTGAAGGTTGCACAGCCCTTCTGGGCCATTATCGACCTGCTGGAGAATCCCAAAATATTGCAAGCAATGCATTTGAAGGGGGGAAGAAAAAATTTGCCCTTCTTAGAGAAAGGCGAAATTCTTCTAGGGCTGCATTCGAAGGGCAAATTTTTTTCTAAAAAATTAATATATTATATTATAAATATATTAATACTACTAGCTACTAACTAGTTAGTATTATCTATATCCATACTACATAGACTATAGTCTATAGGTAATAGAAAATCAAAACCCTCCAGCCTCCAAGCCGACTCCCCTTATCTTCTTGAACGCGACAGCCTACAGCCTTACAGGTCACGACTCACGACTCGCAGCACGCTGCACCTCGAAACCCTCCCCAGCCCCCTCATCTTCTTGAAAGCGACATGTACATCAGCTCTCGTGAGTCGTAGGCTGGCCAGTGGCTGCTGTAGCCCATGCGGCGTGGACTTTGGAGTCTGGGTGGTTGGAGTCGAGTCCCCCCTCGCCAACTTGTTACCGTACCTCCATCCTCCGTCGAGTGACTCTGGACTTTGGAGTATGCAGGCTGCGCAGCTGCAGCCTACCACCGGGCAACCAGTGCCCACTGCCACCTAGCACTTCAGTCTTCAACTCGTGAGCAGTGAGCACTGAGGACTTAGAACTTGAAGTCGTGAGTTGTGTGTCCGGACTCCGCAGGGCTGGAAAGAAAGGAAGGTCCCAGACAGTGGATTCCGTGTTTTGGGGATGCCCATTGCCACAAGCCACCAGCATCGCTGCCCAGGGGCCAGCGGCCCAGCCACGGCCCGCCACACAGCGTGATAGCCTACAGGCTATCGCCCGACGCGGCGACGCCTACAGGAGCTTTGACTCTGGAGTCTGAAGGCTACAACAGCCCTGAGGCTGCCGCCCGCTGCCCAGGGGCCGGTTACCAACTTACCACTGACCAGTTGGCACTGGAATAGTGGCACTGTGGCAGTCTGGCAGATAGATCATAGTGCCCTCAACTTTCAAGTCTCAAGACTCAAGTCCTCTCGTGAGTCGCGATTCCTCCTAAGTCCTCACCAGTTAGGAGTCAGAACTAGTCAAAAGAAATGTAATTAGTATATTGGAAGAGGTATTGTGGTCTTCAAGCATAAATGGACATTCACTTTTTGATATGTCTTTGCCTTGCAGGGTAGATTGATATTGGATACTGGAGTATACCATCTAACTTTAAATCAAGTCCTATTCATCAAAACTTTGAGCAGGTATGAGTTCAACATTCTACCAATTTTTAAATCTCAAGTTTTAAAGATTGCTAGTATTTGCCACTACCATCTAGAGTCACGAGTGTCTAACTTTAGCATACATTTACTTTTTGCATCCATATTATAGACATGGGTCGTCCTAAGAGGGATTTGAGTCAGTTGACTCTATCTCTAGCACTTGCTCGAAAGAAACGGGTTGCTCAAGGAGATTCCATGCTTGTAAGTGCCTCATCCAATGCACCTCCACCCACATTTGACACACCTACTACAACTACTCACATAAATGTGAGTTTGGATCTAAACATGCCTATAGGGGATGCAAGTGAAAGTGTGGATTCTTTTGATGATGCTATGAGAAGTCTTGATGGGGTAAGAGAGCAATATGTTGCTCATGTAGACGCTACCCTAGATTATGAGGGTAGTGCACCTCAAAAAGTGAAAGGTCAACGCTCTTACAAAGAGCATTGGAAAACATATCATCCATGGAGTTATTCATTGCACGATGCTTATGGTAAAGAAAGGATTTTTTGTAGCTATTGCATACAATTTCGAATGAGTAATGCTTTTGCTACTGTTGGGAGTACAGTACTTCAAAGGCCATCATTACAGACTCATGAGAAATCGAAAGAGCATGAGAAGGCTGCATTTCTATGGGCTGAAAAAGAAAGGAAATCTATGGTGCCTATGAGCGTGCATCTTGAAAAGATGGACTCTAATGCAGCAGATAAAAAGGTATCTCGTGTAAAAGTGCTTTTGAAAGTTTTGTATTTCATTTCCATTAGGGATAAGCCTTTGTGTGATTTTCAAAAGAATGTTGAGGAATTGGCATTCCTTGGAACACCAAATGTTCCTATTGAGAATTGTTATGCATCCTACCTTTCATACACATCTTCTTTGCTTTTCTTGGAGGCATGTTATACACACTTTTATGAGATGGTTAAAAGTGAAATTATTGAGAGTCCTTTCTTCTCATTGATGGTAGATGAAAGTACAGATGTCTCTAATGACCATCATATGATTGTGTGTATAACATATTTGACAAAAACTGGTCATGTATGCAATCGTTTCATTAGGTTGCTTCATACAAGAAATGGAACTGCAGCTGCTTTATATGATGCACTTTCAGAGTTCTTATGCATGTATGGTTTATCAAAATCAAAATTAGTGGGGTTTGCCACTGATGGCTGCAGTGTTATGATGGGCATGGAGAATGGATTGGTTGCACGTTTTGCCAGAGATGTACCTCATTTGGTTGGAATTCATTGCATTGCACATAGAGATGCTTTGGCAGTAAAAGATGCATTGGGTGGATTTCCTATTTTTGATGTTGTGGAAAAGGCAGTAAAGAAGGCTTACAAATGGGTGAATAGCTCTTATAAGAGACATGAAGAGGTAAAGGACCTTGCTTCAGAGTTTCATCTTTCAGCCCATGAGATTTTGAGAATGCATGACATTCGTTGGTTATCACGTGGGCAAGTAACAAAGAGAATGGTAACTTTGATGCCCGTGCTCTTGCGAATTTGGAAGCGAGAGAAATGTGATTTGTACACCTCCTTTACCTCTTTTAAAGTTCAGTTTTTTCTTCATTTATTGACAGATGTACTTCATCATTTGAATGTTTTGAACAAAAAGTTCCAAGTTGATCATGTGGATATTACCACAATTGGCACGGAGCTTGTGACTACAATGGATATTCTTCAAGCTCGCTTTCTTGCAGGTGAGTTTGGTAGAGGTGCTGAGCATATTACTCAGTTTTTCAGGCAAGTGAAAGATGGTTACATGGTGTTTCAAAATGGTGCACAACTGATAGATAAGCATACATTGCATATCAATGTCTTGGGAAATAAAGATACAGCCAAGGATCTTATCACATGGGATGCTTGTATTGATGTTGGAAGACAGTTTCTTCGTAGTGTGATAACTTCATTGCATGCTCGATTTCATGACTTGGATCTTTTTGAGGCTACCAAAATCTTTAGCCCTAGAGACTATCCAGAGGATGTACGTGGTCTTTTCAACATGGGTGCTATATGGATTAGGCCATTGTTGGAAAGGTTTGGAGATATAGTGAATGTGAATATGTGTAAATTGCAATATGAAGAGTTCATGGCAAAACTGAAGAGAGCATGTCCTGGAAAGAGTATGCATATGGCATGGCAGTTTTGTGCACATGATATTGAATGGGATCAGTCTTTTGGTGAGATGAAGAAGCTTTGGCGTGCTTGCTTGGTTATTGTTGCAAGCACAGTCAATTGTGAAAGGGGATTCTCCAAGATGAACCGGGTCAAGTCAAATGACCGGAATCGATTGAGCTTGGAGAATGTTAACAAGCTTATGTTTCTTTCTTACAATGGCACACGAGACCCAAGAGAGGTAGATTGGGACGCGATCTACTCTACTTGGGATAGCTTGAAAGCTCATCGGGATGTCGACATCCATACCACAAGTTAGATAGTTGTGCTCTCACTATTCGATCACTTGTATGGACTATTCCAATTTCTTTTCTTTATTGACTTGAGATTTGAAAGTTGTTATTTTGCATACAATTCAAATAAAAAGATATTAACATTGTTGTTAAAGCTTATAAGAATGCAAAGATTTATGTCTCATATATTACTTTGAAGTTTCTTGCCAAAGATACATGAAAATAGATTTGATTACATAGTTCATCGAGGCTAGATAGTAAAGGCTATATCAATGATTCATAATAGAGTTGATTAAATCGAATATGTATAATAAAAATTGAAAGGAAAAATTGTCTTGTACATGAATTAGAATTTTACCGATGTTAAGTGATTTTGATTAGAAAGCTTCCTTACACAAACTTTAGATTTTGAAAGGTAATATTTATTGCACACATCATTAGAAGGCCATATTTTCAAAAGAGACCTTCAAGTCGAAGGGCAAGATCATAGAGCGACCTTCAGGAGAAAATATGGACTAGCCCTTCAAAAATAAACACTGGCGGGAAGACACAATAGAAGAAAAAAGGCGCGACAAAGCAGACCGTTCAGCAAACGCATGGAGAGAAAAGCCTTAAAGGCTTTAAAGTTTTATAAACTTTAATATCTTAAACGTTAAAAATATTAAATTGCCTTAAAGGCATAAGGCTTTTGGGGAAAGCGAAAGCATATCCAACGTAAGGGAGGATGTAAAAAACTATAAAAGGAGTTGAGAGTTAGGGGCCCCTTCTCTGGTATTTTCTTGTCATCTTGTGAGAGATGTGAGAGGAGGGTCGCATGTGAGAGAATTTTTTTGGACGTGCTATTGTCGAAGAGGAAGAAGTTAGACTTTGTGGTGTCAAGCTTCGGATCAAGGCTATTAAGGTATGAGAATATAGTTTACTTGGTTGTTGTCAAATTTTTGATACTTTCATTTTGAGTTGTCTTGTGTGGTTTGTGGGTTTCGTTGAATATTTTAATTTTCCAAGTTGTGTTGTGCATTCGACAAAGTTAATTACCCTAACCGGCACTCCTTAACATCTCGTTATCGAGTTGTGAGTGAGCCTTGTTCTCGATCACCGCTCACGTAACATCTCTTTTTTGGTGCCCCCGCTGAGGAGTGCCAATATTTTGACTTTGTTTGTGATTTGTGGATTGATTGCTTGTTTTTAATCGTTTTTTAAATGGCTAGTTCTTTTCCTAAATTTTATAGTAAAAAGGGAGAGGATCCTCAGCGATTTCTCGAGAACCTAGAGCTTGGATGTATTAACCAGCGAATAAATGACTCAGCACTGAAACTCAAAATTTTGAAATTTCAATTGTTAAATGAAGGTCCTAATTGGTTTGAAGATTACGAAAATACCCTTAGACTAAGAAATCCTCCTGTTCCTATGGAATATGAAGCAACTAAACAAGCGTTTCTTGATCGTTTTTAAAGAAACTGAGACTTCACATGACCTTTGGAAAAAAATAGAAACATGCCAAAAGAGAGAATACCAGACCATATAAATTTTTGCCATAGAGTACGCTAGACTTTGGGATCGTTGGAATGTATCTTTAGGCCTAGGAGAGAGAGCCCCGGAAATGTTAAAAATTAAATTTCATTGAAAATTTACAAGGAGAGGTGAGGACAAAATTGAAAATCAAAGAACCTAGTACTTTTGATGAAGCTGTAATGATTGCTATAGAAAAAGAGAAAAAAATTGAGAAAATTAAAAAAAGAGAGTCATTTAGAACACCTATAGATAATAGAGACCAAACTTGGCAAAGGGATGAACAGAATTATTAAGTTTTAGCTAGACAAAATACTCAACTAGCACAAAAAGTTGAAGATCAATTATCTGGACAAATACAAAACATGAGGCTAGGAGCGTTGAGAGATCGATCCTTAGGAAGAGGTAATGGAGGACTAATAGGACAACCAAATAAAGAAAATTTGAGAGGGGGAAGAGGAGAAAATGGTAGAGGATATTTTCGTAGACCAATGGTAACTTGTTATTCATGTGGAGAGATAGATCATATAAATGCAAACTGTCCATATCTACCTAGGGCAAGGGGGGATATGTATCCTTTACCTCAAAATTTGCCTAACAGACATAATGATTTTGGGATAGAAATAAAAAATGATTCTACTTCTCAAGAATCTAAGTTAAATGAGGAAGAAAAAGGAAAAAGTGCCATAAATTGTATTCTTTTAGAAAATTAAAAAAATAAAGAAAATAAAACTGTTGATGTTATGCCTACAATTAAAAGAAGAAGAGATGCCGAGAGAGATGAACTGAAACTAGTAAGACTGGTGAGGAAAGAGGGAGAAAAACAAAGAGAGGAGAAAAGAAAGAGAGAAAAGAAGAAAATATATCGAGAGCACATAGAAAACATTATCATACTAATGATATTCCTTTGGGAGAAGGAGAAAGTGACTATGATCTAAAGAAAGATATGATGGGTAGGAAAGCTGATATATCTTTTGCTCAGTTGATGGAGTTGTGCCCTAGGATGAGAGGACAATGGAAGAAATTAGTAGATTCAAAAGGGAGAGAAAGGAAAAAATGTACTGTAAGAGTTTTAAGTGTAGAGGAGTTACCGGATATTTGTCGTGTAGTAGATGCTTGGTACAAAAAAACCAAAATATAGGAGAGGCATACATAGATGGAGGAGCACAAGTCAGTGTGATTACCCAAGCATGTGTAGAACAGTTTGGACTTCGAATAATGGCAGGATCCGGTTTTCGAATGAGGCTTGCAAATCATGCCAAAGTGAAATGCATAGGAATAATTCAAAATTTTGAAATCAAGGTTTATGGAGTTGCTATGAAAATTACTTGTCATGTTATGCCAGCAAGGTTAGGAGCATTTCCGCTTATTCTGGGTAGACCTTGGATTAGGAAAGCAGGAGCAATACAAGATTGGGAGAAAGGAACTTTAACAATTTATGACCGTAGAGGTGTAGCAAAGAAGTTTGATATGGCCTCGAGAAAGGAATTAGTGAATGAGGATACTAGCGAGTAAGAAGAAGAGGAAAGTGATAGTACAGAAGAAGAAGATGAAACTGAGGAGAGAAGTTCCGAAAGTGATTCATATCCAAAAATTTCATCTATAATAATTGAAAAAAATAATAAAAAGAAAAATATCTCTAGAAAATAGAATGAGGTCAATAACTCATATAGAACCATCAATAGTTACAAGGGTATCAAGAAACAAAAAAAGTCCTAATTTAAATCTTCCTTCTAAAGGAAAAGGACTCTTGTTCCTGTTAAAAGATGAAGAATCAACTTCAGAAGAAGAATATTCAAAAAAAGTCCAAAACATAAATGTTAAAACCAAAGGAAATAAAAAAGATGGGTTTTTTAAAGATAATGAACAAGGGAAATTAGAGGAATTAGAAAAATTAATGGAACTACCACAAGTTTCAACAAAAAAAAGAGAGTTTCTGGAAAAAATGTTAAGTCAAGATTTGACAAATGGAGAAAGAAAACAATATCATTCACTTATAAATAAATATCCCAACCTTTTTGCAACCTCATACTTAGAAATCAGAGGAATGAAAGGGAAAGGGCTAAAAATAGAACTGAAAGAAGATGCCAAGCCAGTATGTCAAAAGTTAAAACCCCTAACTTTAGAACAAATATCAGTTTTGAAAGAAGAAGTAGATAAATTGTTGCACGTCGAGTTTATTTATCTTGTAGAAGATTCAGAATGGGTAAGCACAATAGTTATAGCATCAAAGAAAACGAGAGGTTGGAGAATTTGTGTTAATTATAAGCCTCTAAATGTCATCACAAAAAGGGATCATTATCCACTTCCATTCGTAGAAGAAATTTTAGATTCAGTTGCAAGTTTTGAAAGGTATAGTGTTTGCGATGGATATTCTGGATATTTTCAATTACCCATTGCTCCAGAAGATCAAAAGAAAATGACTTTCATAACACCCTGGGGTTGTTTTTGCTATAGATTTTTACCTTTTGGACTTAGTAATGGACCAGCCTGGTATCAAGGGAGGATAAATAGAGTGCTAGCACCTTACCTAGGAAAGTTTGTTAGAGACTTCATTGATGATATTTGTGTTCATAGTACAAGATTAGAACATTGTGAAAAACTTGGAAAAGTATTTGAAATATTGGATAGTTACAATTGTCAACTAAATCCAAAAAAAAGTAAAATAGCTCAACCAAAAGTGAAACTTCTTGGTCATGTAGTTTCAGAAAATGGAATAGAACCTGATCCTGAAAAAGTAGAAGCCCTAGTAACCTTGGTATCACCTGCAGATACCAAAGAACTTATGACATTCATTCATAAGGTAAGATATCTATCAAGATTCATTCCTTTGGCATCTCAGTTACTCTATCCGTTACAGATGGTAGCCAAGAAGGATCCTTTAGAGTGGACTAAAGAGGCTGAAGAAGTGTTTCAACAGGTGAAGGAAACTGAGTCATGCATCATCAGTTCAAGCACCTGATTGGGAAAAGGAGTTTTTTGTGAATCCTTCAGTTGGGGAAGATGCTATTGGAGCAATTCTAATGCAACAAGGAAGGAATTCTAGATATACGAGACCTATCTATTTCGCAAGTCGAGTGAAGTTGCAAATAGAAAAAACATATACAGAAATAGAACTGGTAATGTTAAGTGTAATATTTTCTTGTAGAAAGTTTAGGAGGTATCTACTACCAAAATCCTTTACTATTTTAACAAGCTATACACTATTACCACAGTTGGTGAATAACTCAAACTTATCAAGAAGAGTTATAAAATGGATTGTTGAACTAGAAGAATTTCAATATAAATTCCAGGTTGAGGATTCAACTAGGGCTACAATAGCAGACCTTTTAACCTATAGAGGAAGCTCTTTTTTACTTAAAGGAAAATTTGGAGAAAAAGAAGAAGAAAAACCAGAAATAGAAAACTCATTCTTGATGTATTTTGATGGATCATATCGTAAGGCACACCAAGCATCTTCAGGAGGAATAGTGGTTTATGATCCTCAAGGAAAGTTAATAAAAAAAGAAACAGTTAAACTTGAGGCAACAAGTAATAATGAAGCTGAGTATGCAGCCTTACAAGCAGCCATTATGCTTTGTCGAAGAATGGGAATTCGAAGGTTGAGAATTAGAGGTGATGCTTTACTATTAGTAAAGCAAATGCTTGGAGTTTGGCAGGTCAAAAATCCCAAATTGAAGAGGTTGTGTAATAGAATTCGAAGAGATTTAAAACAGTTTGAAGCCTGGAGTTTGAAATGTATCTCTAAGGAAGAAAATTAGGAAGCTCACAATGTAGCCCAATTAGCAATTTGTCAAGTGTTTGTAATGAAAGCACATCTTCCTCTTTATAGGGGAAGAGAAGCTCTTGACTTGGAAGAAGAATTTTTGTTAACAGGAAAAGTACCTTCTAACATTCAAAAAAACAAAAAATATGGGTTTTTAAGAAGAGCTGGAAGGTATAAAATGGTGAACGATGTTCTTTATGCTAAAGGTGTGTATTTAATTTTAAGAAGAGTACCCTAGAAAGAAGAAATATATCACATTTTAGAAACAAATCATGAGGGGGCATGTGGGGGACATTATTCTTACAAAATAACTTTACAAAAGATTTTAACTGAAGGATATATGTGGCCAAGCATTCAAAAAGATGTTAATCATTGGTGCAAATCCTGTCATGAATGTCAAAGAATGAGTAAGAGAATATTGAAACCTGAAACAAGAAAAACAATTCTTGCATATGACATTTTTGAAAAATGGAAAATTGATGCAATTGGTCCATTACCACATACTTCATGAGGAAAAATATATATTTTGTTAGCCGTTGATTATCTTTCTCGATGGGCAGAAGCTAAGGCTGTAAAAAACATGAGAGCCATAGATGTGGGAAAATTTATTTATGAAGACATATGTTGTAAATTTGGAACACCTCTAGAGATTTTGTCAGATAGAGGACCAGGTTTTAAGGGAGAATTAATAGACTATCTTTGTGAGAAAATAAAAATAACAAAAAGATTTGCTTCACCATACTATCCTCAATGTAATGGTCTCAACGAGCGATTTAATGGGGAGTTAATAAGAATGCTCTCTAAAATGACAAAGGATCGTTCACAAACATGGGATATTGAATTGCCAAGTGCTTTGTGGGCTTATCGATTAGCAAGAAAAGAAAGTACATGCTATTCTCCATTTAAACTAGTTTATGGAAAGGAAGTCTTATTACCTATAGAGGTAGAAATGCCGGCTTTAAAGATGATTGAAAAGTTGACTGAAGGAGAGGAAAAAAATTATTTCAAAGAAAGGTTAATACAATTACAAGAAGCACAATTAAACAAACAGGAAGTGTGTGATCAATATGAGAAAAGTCAAGAATTTTTTTTACAAGAGATTAATAAAAAAATAAAATATAAAAATATAAAAAAAGGGGATTTAGTTTTGAAATATAATAGTAAATTGGATCATACTTTTCAAAAGAAATTCCAAACAAAGTGGGAAGGACCATTCAGGGTTTCTGAAGTTTTTAAAAATGGAACTTATGCATTAGAAAATTTGGATGGGAAGGTACATAAGCAAAGGATAAATGGATGTAGATTAAAGAAATACATATCAAGATTAATGACAATACAAATAGAGGAGTGGTCAGAACGACAATTTCAACAAAAGAATGAGGAAACTGAATGGATGATAGATGCTCCATCGTTTTATGAAAACAACTGCTGCACATGAATATTTGCAGACTAGGGGGAGGGCTAAATATGTCAAGCATTTTTCTGAAAACTGAAATCCCCTAATCAAATTGTAGTTAGGTTTGATTTTTGCTAGCTTAGTTGTTTGTGTGACAGTTTGTTTTGTTGTTTTGTAGTTGGATTTCTTGTGTTTGTTTAAGCCTAGGATTTGCTTCTGTCATTTTGTTTGAATTGTTGAGTGTGGAACTTGATAGCCTTGGTCGAGCTTGGTATTTTTTTTGAACAGAATGAAGTAGGAGTTTGTTATTAGCTACCGAACATTGAGGAACAAGGTATGTTTTCTTGTCGAGACTTTTGCACATCATAGGGGTTAATGGGTTCACGAGCACTTCACGTTGCACTCGTTGATGCACTGCAATTGGGGGTCGTCTCTTGTTCTTATCAAATACTTCCATGCCATGGGTTGGGATTATGTACATTTTGCACCCTCATTGAGCACTAGCACGGCATGAGATCCGCTGCAACTATATGCAGTAAATTCTAGATGCACGTGCACATGAGAGAGCACCTATCATTGAGCATGCACATTTCTTGCATGCACCATTTGGGATGTTCATCACAAAGTTACGAACCTCTGGTTGAGAGTGGAAGGTGGTTGGGTGAGTTAGAGGGTTATGAAGGACACCATCAATTGTGAGAAGGGTTGTTCATATTTCATCAACATCTTGAGGACCACCATTTTTCTAGAGAGATTGTGAGATTTTGGGCAGGAGGAGCGGAGTATGCTATATTTTTTTGAAGAGCATCAAGAGGTGAGGATAAGGAATTTTAAATTAACAAGGATTTTTTTTTGCATCTTGCATGATGCACAATAACCTCTAGATAGGCTAGGCACAAATATCTTCAGTGCATCCATATTTTTTGTATGAGCATTGTTTGAATGGTAGCATGTCATGGATTCCATTAATTGCATGCTTTATCAAATCATGTATGGTTGTGTACAAAGTTCCTTTCCAAATCATATTTCTGCTAGGGCACATTGCATGAAAATAAAAAATTCCAAGAATAGTTTCGCTCCTAGCATTCAGAAGGATGCAGCTGCTCAGATTGAAGTAGGAATTTTGGGCATGGGCAAAACCATTACCCTCACAGAGATTCAAAGGGACCGGCTCACTAGGATTGCTCTAGAGAATTGGTCTATCACCTTGAAGGGCGACTCAAAGCCTAAGTTCAATCAATCTCTCATTGATGAGATTTACAGAACAGAGCAACCATCTACATTTGGTGAGCCAGGGTGTAAAGCATTCAATGACCTGGTAGAATCTCAGACGAATGCTACTTATTGTAGATATACACACCAGACTTGGGAAGAAATAATGAACAGAGTAGTTGTGGGTTCGGTTGGTGATATTCCAAATGCAGGAGGGCTCTCTGAAGGTCACTTTTCCCAAACAGTATGGCCAACGGAATTTCGATTGTTGATGCTGTTGATGGAGATGTGGAATGGGATGAAGAGCTGAAGCTATTGACCCTCAAACAGGACAGGAGCTCAGAGAGCTTCAAAGAAGGCATGAGCTAGCTGTTTTAGAAGTTAAGAGCCGATGGAAGAGAGAGAGTGGCTCTACACAAACTTCTCATTAGGTTTCTCCAGAAGTACAGACATCTGGAGTGGCTTCAGATGTACTAGGACTCAAACATGTTAGAGTTATTTCTGGTTGCCTAGTGAGCTCACATGGATCAGTTTCTTCTTTGGAGCAAATAGATGGTCCTTCTTGTGAGTTGAAACTAGGACTTCACCGCGAATCAGTTGATTTAGGTGACAACACAGTGAAGGAAAGCACAGCTATTCCTGCAATTGCAACAGGTGTTGGGGTATCAAGCCTCTCTCACTCAGGTTACTTGGAAGGTCAATCTTTTGTTTTTGATGCATCGACTACAGATGTCATTAACAGAATAGGAAGAGGAAAGCTTGAGAAGTGCTATTATCAGGCATTTGAACTGGACGGAAATCGTTATGAATTGGAAGATCCTGTGTTATTTACTCCAGATGAGAGGGAGAAGCAGAACGTGATCTATGAAGCTGCAATCCACTATCAGATGGTTAGGGGGTCTGGATGGAGCATCAGGCAGCAAGACACTCTGGACACAGATTTTGCCGGGGGCCTTGAATACATCAATAGCAAAATCACGGTGAAGTCGAAGTCCTGCTCCTTGGATGCCCACACAATCCTTGACTTGCCTCAGCACTGCAGCATGGAAGATGTAGAGAGAGCTTACCTTCTCATCTCACTGAAGCACAGGCCAGACAAGGCCGCACAATTTGTAGATAGGTGCGAGATTGTAGACAATAGGGATGTAGAAAGTGTGAAGGAGGAAGCCAAGGCTTCCGGAGCGAGATTGTCTCAGCTCCTTCAAAGAGCTTACACAAAGTTGCTTGCATCCATTTCAGATAAAGGAGAGGAATTTCTTGAAATTGCAAGGCACATACATTCGTCATGTAGGGGAAGAGAAAGCTTGCTCAGATTTCGGATTCAGAGGACGAGAAAGAAGACAAAAGTTGCAGAAGACGATGGGCTAATTGAAGGCAGGTAGTTACGGACGAAGATGCTGCAGTGAAGACCAATAATGATCGTCAAGCCAGAGGACGCTGCAGCAACACAAGGGACGAAGGAGGGAGCCCAGGCACACACCATGAAAATGACCAGACATAGTTGTGAATGATCAAGTAGCTCTTCCAACCCTCTCTGGATGTTTTCTTGATCCATCTGGTCATTATTAGAAGGACGACCATAGTCTCCGATGCAAAAACATTAAGAATGGCAATATCGACGTCAAGGAAGGCGGACGAAGTTGCAGCAGTGGTGATGGTTGAAGGTGATAATGAAGACATAGACGAAGGTGCAGGACGACATTCAAGTAGCGACAGTAGAAGGTGTCGACGAGGGAATCAACGAACACGACAGTCAGACGGAGAAGAAGGACCGAGCTAGAGACATGACAAAGGAAGTGGGACACGTGATGAAGGAAGCGGGATGAAGCGAAGCCAAAGAAGCATTCCTGCAGTGAACATAAAGGTGACGATGAAGTAGACAGTGAAGTCGAAGAAGGTAGAGAAGAAGGATTGATGAACTATAAGCATTGAAGTGACGAGAGGAAGACTGCATCAATCTTCGACGGAGGATGCTTTGAATACGGTGATGAAGGCGAGAAGAACGACGAAGGCTGCTATGAGGAGCTAGGGAGAAAGGAATCAATGTCACTGAGTCACAGGGGGTCGAAAGCGCAGAAGCTCCCGGAACTGAGAAGAAAGGGAACGTGGTGAGTGAGGCTTGTTCTCAATCACCGCTCGCGTAACAACGTGGTCAAATCTTTGAATTTGTCATAAGTTGAATATCATTACTCCAAATTGAGCGCTCTATAGCTTAATAGATTCCATTTTTCAAGTGCTTTCCAATGAGAGGTCACATCATATGGTTTTGGGAAACTTATGGGCATGTTATCTAGGTGCCACCTATTTAGTATTCAAAAAAGGTGAATTGGGAAATTCCCAAACTCACTAATATTGTGTTATATATTATGTACCCTTATAAGCAATTTGTCAACAAATTGAGTAGGTGGATGCTCCAAGTATGAAGTACCCTATGGTCCATATCAATCTCCTGACACAACTCCGCACACACTAGAAGGTCGATATATAAGTCACCACAAAATGTGTTGAGAGTGGAAAAAGACTGATTTTTATTGTTTTTTAGGTCTGAATGGTTGATTTTTTATGGATCTAGAGTGATGTATGATTGTTAATAGAAGTTTTTGAGATTTTTTTGGATGATATTGATTATGTTTTGAAAGTTCATGATGACTCTTAGTGGAAATATGAGGCTCTGTGATGTTCTGACAGGTTCTGTTAAGGTTCTTCTGATTTTCTTCTATATGAAGCATGGATTGATGATTGAGGAAGGTTGAAATCTTATTGAATAGTTTTTGATAGTTTGGAATGGTTTTAGTATGAGTTATGAGGATTTGGTGTTCTCTGATAACCTTCTGTAACCTTGTGTAAACCTTTTGTAGAGCCTCTGTCTCTGCTCCGTTTCTGTTCCTGTTCTGTTCTGTAGATCTTCTGTAAGTGTTCTGTAGAATGTATGTGTGACTTTGGGAAAGTTTTCTAATTGGAAATGATGAATCTAAGTTCAAAAGAGCTAAAAAAAATGGAAGAAGCAATTGCTGAAGACTGAAGAGCAAACTGAAGTGACAGTGATAGAAGTGAGCTATGAAGAGATAGTGTAGTGGCTGTGGTGCCTCTTCGACACAGGCATACCTCTTGGGAGGTGTATCCACAACCTAAGAAGGATTATTGAGAGGCATTATTGAGTATTGTAGTGAGGAGATGATGTATTATTGAGAGAGATAGAGAGAGAGAGCAAAAGATAGCAAACTCTATCAAAACAATATACATGTATATAAGAGATTCAGAGAGAGAACTATGAAGACATTGAAGATGAATACTACGTGATTGATTTCCATTCAAAAATGGTGTATTATTTTGTGTTCTTTGTTCTATTGAAGGATTCTGTGAAGATGTTGAAGATTATGGTTGATTCTATCAAATCCGTGGGAGATATCTACTATGATGCTGCATGAAGATTTGTTGTTTTCTTTGTTTCGGTCATTAAAAGAATGAAATAAAAGCTTGTTGAAGTTACAAGATAGATTTTCTCACAATAGAATCCCCTTTTCCTTGGTGTCTCTCTTGGGGCTCCAAAATGATAAGTCCACCTCGTTCTCAAAGAATTCTTGAACTCCTATATTTCCATCATTGTTACCTGATTTTGGCTCCTCTACATACTCCAAGCTTTCAACGGCCTCCACCCCTTGCAATATCGACCCCTCTATTTGTATACTGTCCTCATTTACGCATGAAACATTACTTTGATAATATACTCTTACACTTTGTGAAGCTAAAAGTATAGCATACCACCATCGAGGTTGTCAGAGGTTTTGATAGAAAATTACATGTTCAAAATCATGTACAAGAGAGATTTAACTTTTGTGATATGTACCATGTCATAATAAAATTAAAAAAAACATGAGTTCATGCACCTATTCACAATGGGCTAGCAACATAAACATATCGCGCAAATCTATTTCGAAAAATCGAGATGGACCTCGTCGAACTGTTACTCCAACTTCTTCAAGTACCACTTTGAACCACTATACATCGAATAGGATCATGGAGAAGCTAGCGTAATCCACTGTGATAATAATTTGTAAGTTTCCAAAATACTCCATCTCATCTATAACGGTGTTTGGATCCATTGCTCATCGTCTGCTCTCTTCCTTGAGCTTTGCCATGATACCACAATCTGTTGTGGAGTGCATTTTGTCGATATGCTCCACGTGGAAATGTTGTCCACGTGACCAGGTTGCATTGTATATTTTGTACTATATATTAAAACACTCAATTAGTTGTTGTTATACAAAAAACCCTAAACACGTTATCTCCTTTGGACTACATCCCTTCGAGAATTCCCACTCCTCAGTTGAGACCTCTGCCCCTTCGTGAGACGCTATGGTGAAAGCTCCATGCAACCATCACATTGACATACACCGTGACATCTCCTCCATGCCCTTAGGATATGGAATACATTTATAAAGTCCAGCCCGTAGGCTTATCCATAATCCGTCGGAAGGCTATCCAGCAATCCACAGGGATTACTAATCTAAGATTCTGCCCGTAGACTAGTATGCGGGCCTCGAGATCCAATCCCAAGTCACGCTGGCCTCTTGTGTAGGGCTCGGAAGGCAAGGGATTTACAGCTAGAGCCCCCCCTGGCACCCAAGCGTCCTCCTGCTCCAAGTAGCGCTCAACGGAGAAACCTCTCGCGGCAGGTCGATCCACCTTCCCAGCGCGGTTTAGCAACCCCCTTGGTTAGGGTCAGTCGGGGGTAACTTAGGCTGCCTCTCCCTTCAGGCCTTCAACCTGAAGCATTAGATATCTTTTCATCTTTTAATTCCTTGAGCAAACAAAGCAAAAAGTGCTCTCTAAACTATTACAAGCACAATCATTTCCAGTGGTCCTTATTTTGGCCAACTGCTAAGGAGTGAATCCTTCTTTCCGAATGCATCCGTACTCGATCCAGGATCAATTGCGACTTGGCAAGATCTCCAATGGTTTGTTTGTTAACCCTTATATCCTTGGGTTAGGGCCATACCCTATTAACCCAACTTAACCAATACCTTAAGTTCTATTAACAATAACTATGTTGCTCCAAACTATTAATCAGTCCTTTGCTTCCAAGTAAATATCTAATCCCCTTATCTGGTCACTTTTCCCAAGAAAGGTACTATATCAGGACGACAACTCATCCTCTTGCAAGATAAACTTGCACAAGAATATTCCAATCTCATTCCGAGGAATTGGCCATTCCCTTGTGATCAAATCACAAGATCATGCGACTCTGCAACTTGTTGCACAAGTGTTGCACCTAATCCATGGGACTATTTTACCCATCGAATGGTATCTTCTAATCACGGAATCATGATTAGATAGGAAACAGGGTTAGGGTGCCTTCATAACCAATCCGTTCCTGATTGCACTAGGCCAACATTGTCAGTCCTAGGGTTCCAATTCAAACCGAGATTCATCCTTTTATCGAGCGATCCTTAGGGTAGAAACCCAGATTGTTTCTTGCAAGTATGTCCTATTGTCCCTACATTATGTGAATGTGGACAGGTCTTTAGGATATGAGAGTTTCAGCTTGGCAATAAGAGCGACTAGGTCACGTCCTCAACGTGCTAAACCCTAGTTAGCACTTGGGATATATTGCATCGATTTAACCATTCCTAAGTGAGTCCTTCGCGGTTTAGGTGTTTAGGGTAAACCAATTTACTTGTCTATTCTTGAAGATATTTATGATAACATTCTCGTATAATCACATGATTCATTGCCTACATATGATTAGATTTACAAACCCTAACTTTTCTCGTTAAGATCAAAGCATATGTTAAGTTACGGCATAATTTCCATTGATGCATTCACGATTCATGCTGCTAAGCTTTAATGGATTATATTAAAATGAACCATGCAGCCTTTTCCTAATTTTCATTTCTGAATGAATTATTCGTATGCTGAATGAGCATTACACAACCTTTCGTAACTACTTACGTAATTGATTTGAGTTTTATGCCAACTGACTAGAGTTTAATCTACTTCATGCAACCCTAGAATCATTTCCATGCCTTGCAAATTCCTACAGTTATTAGCAATCTTCTTTAATGAATCCTTGCGACGAAAGAGATGTCTAATAATGCAACATGCGATTTTATCTTTCCATGTATAATCGAAGTGTACGACAATAATTTCGACTTTGTAAAGATGATCATTAGTTGGTCTAAATTCGTTACTTTGCAATGCATAAAAACAACTTGCTAAGAATGCATGGACGTCTTATGTCTTCTTTCATTCCTTTCTTTGAAAAATACAAATGACCGATTCTTCGATTGTGAGTTATTTCCTTTTAAAATAGTCAAAAGTGCATCCTAATTTCATAAATTATCCATGCACAATTTCAATATTTCAATGTAAACCAAAATTAAGAAGAAAACCAAGACTTGTGGATTCGGTGACAAAGAAGCTCATCTATTCTAGGAATAGGGTACTTGTTCTTGACAGTTGATTGATTCAACCCTCTGTAATCAATACACAGTCAAAACGTTCCATCTTTCTTTTTCTACAACAGTACTGGAGCTCCCCATGGTGAACTGCTAGGATGGATTTAGCCCTAATCTAGCAATTGCTTGAGTTGTTCCTTCAGCTCAATTGCTTCTGGGATGGACATTCTATAAAGTCTCTTTGCAGCAGTTGGTGCAGCTCCTGGAACGAGCTTGATCTCATGATCCACTTCTCTTTGAGGCGAGAGTTCTGTCAACTCTTCAAGAAATACGTCCGTGTAGTCCTTTAGCCATGAAGGTCCTTCACAAGTCTCCTGCTTCTGATCTAACTTATTGAGCTTAATCAAGTAGACAGGTAGTCCCTTTCAGACTCCCTTTATAATCCGAGATGATTTGGCCATTTGAATTTTCGGCTTTCCAGCCTCACCTTGAGTTGTGACCAATTCCCCTTCAGAGTTCCGAAAGGAAATTTGGCCCTTTCCACAATGAATGTGGGTGTCATTAGGTTTAAGCCAATCCATTCCGAGTAGACACTCATGGATACCTAAGTTCATGACTCTGAATTTCATCGAAGTCATCTTTCCTCCCAGAAAGAATTCCACCTTAGCAGTTTGCCTGGTACAAGTGACCTCACGACCATTTGCTAATTCCATAAGCAAGGTAGGTGCTTCTACTGTGGCTATTCCTAATCTTCTTGCACAAGCTGGTGAGATAAAGGAATGTGTACTGTGACAATCAATCAAGGTCTTGAAACCTTTACCTTGATAGTCCTGAATCACCGAAAACTGGCGATTCAGCCCTTTCTTGTGTAGAGCGGCATGAACTGTCGCCCTTTCAAACTCCACTTCCATGGTCGGATCTTCTTCTTCGTATATTTCCCTGTTGGCAATTAGGCGGTTCTTCCTCTGCCTCGGGTAGCGGCTCCCTAGCCACAGCTAGTTTCTTGGAAAGGCGATTTGGAAAGGCGCTTGGCGATGTCCTCCTTCAAGCTTGGGACATTGCCTCTTGAAATGATTGGGCTCGTTGCAGTGGAAACAACGGAGGTTTCGGCCATTGCTTTGAGTAGGGACAAGGTTGTTGACATTATTAGTCCTTGCTTTCTTTCTTTGCTCCCGATTCTAATCTTAAACTCTCTTCATTTGAGGCCTATATGCTTCTCTGTTTGGGTCATTATAAGACCAAGTTTTGTTACCTCTTGGCCTAGCCTGCACCTCCTGAATTATAGGCACGGCTCGAATGAGTGCATCCTGTAGATCTGATGGGTGCATAGATTCAAGACAGGTGTTCACTAGTGGGTTTAAACCAACAGAAAATTTTTAACACTTGCTGTGTCATGTTCATCTGTGGCACATACTTAAGAAGTGAGACGAATTTAGAGTAGTATGCGTCAAGAGTGAGTCCCAGCTCTTTCAGCTTGTAGAACTCATTCATTTTCTGCTTGCGATACATAGGTGGTAAGTATCTTCCTTGCACCACTTTCTTCAGCTTTTCCCGGGTAACAGATCCTTCCGTGATCCCTTGATCTCTACACCATTGCTTCCACCAAAGCCTGGATTCACTAATGAGCTTCAGCTTGGCGAGAATAGCCTGGTTGGCGGTTGCAGTACCGGGGCTGATTCAAAGTAATCCTCCATGGATTCAATTCAAATTTCAGCATTCGCTTGGACAGACTTGCCCTTCCCGTCAAATTCAGGCGGCTTAATCTGCTTGAGAAGAAACTTCTTCTCCTAGATTACGGCAGTACTTGATGTAGGAGGCGAACTGGGAATCTGTACCTGGGGTTGTGCTTGGATAAAGGATTCTTAACATTATAACTTGTTAAATCATTATGATTTATATTTCATACCCAATTCAGCTATCAACCAAGAATCCTAGCCACTTAACTTTTTATCAATTCACATGGACAAGATAGACATTGATAAAAAGAAGTCTTATTGCATTTATATGGGCATAGCCCTTTCGGAGTACAACATTTCCTGAGATGATAGAGTAACTGTTTACATTTAGTTTGGGAAGAATAATGTTGTATTACATTTATCTATGGGAATTGGATAATAGTATGGTTTCGGGTCATGGATCTTCAGGAATTAGTAAGTCATTGGAAGATTAGGATATCCTTTCCTTTGGAACCCATTCTTCTCATAGTACCCCAACACCTTGATCCTGTCGGCGGGGATTACACGGGTCACTTCCTCATATACATATGAGTTCAACTCAACCCTCCGACCTTGAATATGTAAAGTTGAGTTTACGTGAGTCTCCACAAAAATGAACAGTTTCACGATCTTTAGGTCTTCCAACCACTTGATCCTCTTTAGGTTGGTGTGAAGGTATACAAACCGGTGGGCAGCTATATGGTAGATTCCTGAGTCACCCGTCCATCTTCGTTCCATGTACAAAGGCGATGGATTATAGATACGATCTAGGATATTCATCATTTCAACCCTTTGTTGATAATCTGGGGAATGCAACACGGTCATAAACATGACTCGGAACACTAAAAACCTGTTTCATGCTTCATAATTCTGCAAGACAGCATCCAAAGTAAGGAAATGTTTGGAAAAGTAACATTTGCTTTACTTTTTCTTATTAAGATTTCTTAAAAACAAATCCTTCGTTGGTTGGCTCTAATACCAACTGTAACGTGTCCACCTGTTCCCTTCAGGACATGTCTTAGCAATCCATCAGAAAGAAGATCTAGAAAGCTCCGCACGGCACTCCCTTGGAATGTTATGGGGTTTGCAATCTAGGACTTCCCGCGTCTGCCATGTAACGGAAGTATTCTGGCCGTTCCCACTTAGGACCGACCTGAATCAGAGTCTCCCCTAATGGTCATTTCCTAAATGGCAACTAGCGTCGAGTCCCAAGCAAACTACTTTACGCAGAAATGCTAGGGCCGAAGCAGATTCATGCTGCACTTGGTTCAAGGAGAATGGGAAACGAGAGGGATGTAAAGATCAACCTCTCTGAGAGTGGAATTTTGGTGCCGAAAAGTGCTTAAAAATAGCTAAAAATTATGAATATCAAGGGAAAAATATTCAACGTCAAAGGCGGCGGCTCGATCTAGGACGATTTTAAGCGCCAAAGTGCTTTAAAGGCGCCCGAGCGACACTTGTTGATTTTTCATAATTTTTCAGACAATTGTGCGGGTTGACATGAGCTACTGGCCAATGCAGGATGCTAAGCTGGACGCCCAGGATTTTTCAGAGCTCAATTCCGAGTCCGGACGGGGAAATGGCCAAGGAAACGGTCAAGGTGTGAAGGGGTGGACAAAATTTGGCCCAAATGAGTAAGTGACCCTTGGGAGCCCAAGAATGAAATGCCAATGAAATGTTGGGAAAGAATCGTGGAGAGAGAGAGGAGGAGATCACGCCAGCATGCGCGCGAAAAATGCGCCCTTGATGATGAAGATGGAGATGTGGGGCTGCAAACAACCCCTGCAAATGATGATTGCCCCTCATTCCCCTCTGTATGCCGATCTTATCGCCGCCCTCTGCTCCTCAATTGATGGCCTGAATGCTGAGATAGAAATCTAGTCTTTCTCTCTCCTCCCTCTCTCTCCTCTAAGAGGGAGTTCATGTGGGAAGAAGAAGGAAGAAGAAAGAATGGTGGAGGCTTGTTCGGCATCGATCGGATTGCTCCACGGGCTGGAAATGGTGACTTCTGATCATCATGAGCATGAAGTACTGCTGATTTTTAGATTTGCAGCCATGGACATGAAACCCGAAACATGCAAATAAGCGGTAATTCAATTTTTTCAAAGAAAATTTGAGATTTCATGGCTTTTGATTGATGAAGTGTTGTTCATGTGGGCTAAAAATTGTTTAACTTGCTGTTTTCTATGAGTACTTGTTGATCATAATCAGAAAATCAGAAAAATATGCATCTTGTGGCTCAAAATAATACACTAAAACACGTAAAATATGAAAAATCAAGGGTAAATGATGTTTTTTGGGCATAAAAATGGAAGAATGAATAGGAACACCAACTAAATTTTCATTTTGTTGCAAGAAGGAACTAAGGGCCACAGCCCATAATCTATTTTGAATTTTTAGTAATTAAATAATGCAAAAAATAAGGAAAAATACAAGGAAAATAGAGAAAAATCACAAAAAATAGGGGAAAAATACATTTTGGGTGCGAAAAATTAATGAAAATTAAGAACAATGTTTGTGGGGACTGAAGCATGAGGATTTGCCTCATTTCAACCCCACCTTCTTGTTCTAGTGTGTTTTTCCCGCTTTTTACACATAAAATGATGGCAAAACACCTTATAAATCCATACAACAATGCAATATTTGATCGATGGGAGGGTAGAGTGGTTAGAATGTGTCTAAATGCGAAGTCAAATGATGAAAAGATCGTTGTTTTTGTTTGCATGCCATATAGGTCGGTGAATAATTATAAAATAAGGGCCTAGTAGCACGAGGGTTTCCTTGGTGCTAGGTTTGTGCAACGCCGCATAAGAACGGTAGTTGAAAATCATTGAAAGGATGTTTTCCACATGTGAACAATATTGATTTCATAACTATTTGAGCACTTAGCATCCACAATATGCATAAATCATGGAAATATTTAAAGGTATCAGAAATCCTGGATGCACAGCAATTGTTTCATTAGGACCTTGACCCACGTTGAGTGAGAGACAGGACACCCTAAGCCATAGGCTAGTCGTAGGGTCTAGGGAAAAGAGAAGTAAGGACAATGGTACATTCTTGTATACGATTAAATGGTACCTTGAGTGGATTTTGTGCGAAATGTTTATATGTTGAGCGACGCATCGAGGGGCCAATCCCCAAGGTGTAGGAGAGTCGCAGAGGGGTGGCGGCACTCAGCCGTTGGAGGACCCCCTATATCTGTGCTTCGTGCCGTTAGGCAATGTGTAAGGGACTCCCTCTGAGGAGTAGTGGGTAAGAGAAAAGTGGACTACAAACTACGTAATACAAACGCAAGACATTTAGGAAGGCAATATATGTGTTATCAACGCTCCTGGCCGCAAGACTGTGGGGTTGTTGAGTGCGTGAGATAGAGGTCCGGCTAGTGCACGAGCCAGTGCCGGCCCGTTCTAGATTCCATCAGTGGTGCGTCTACCGGGAGCCGCTTAAAAGTGGCGGTCCTTGAATCCTAGTTGTCTAGGGACCAACTAGCAGTTTATGCCAAAGGACAGTGTGATTGATCCGTTATTTATCGATAAGCATCGTCTAGCAGAAATCCAAAAGCAAGAAAGAGACGAAAGAGCTAGGCAACGTGCTGAAATTTTTAGGAGATATTCCCCTAAGCGTAGCGGTGCTGAACCCTTACGAGGGAGTGGATCTAGTGGTCTTGGTGCCAGAAGCAGTAAGTTAGGAGAAGGTGGAAGCTCTAGTGCTCCCCTTTCCTCCATAAGCCAGTCTACATCAAGTGCGGGAGGTGTAACCCCACCTTCCCTTATTCCTAGTGCAAATCCAATCCTCGTCATGGCGCAGCCTATTGCAATTCCTACAGGAACGACGGATTTGCCGGCTCTAGGTTACTCGCTACCCATTTTTAATGGGCTAGTCGAGGAAGATGCGGAACTCCACATTAGGGAGTTTCGAAAGCTGATGTTTAACTGTCGCATCCAAGAAGAAGGACATTTAATGATGTTCTTTAATATGACTCTCAAAGGAAGAGCTGCTATATGGTATCATGGTTTAGAAGTCGGAACCATATTGAATATTGATGCATTTTATGGAGCTTTTCGAAGGGAGTTTGCCCCTGAAAGGGGTGGACAATATTGGTTGCGTGTACTCAACGTGACCAACCAAGAACCACACGAGGATATTCGTGCTTATGCGAAGAAAATAAAAGAGGTTTTCCATAAGTTGGACACCTCTATTCCTATCCCCATAGCTGCCCAGTTACAATATTTCCTACATGGTTTGGACTTTAATATCCAATTGCAGTTGAGTAGTGTCCCTTTGGGGATATAGATACTACCATTACACGAGCACAAGAGGTGGAATCCCGACTACAAGCAGCCTATGCTTCTCGAGGCAATTCGAATATGGGTTTAATATTGGGAAACAATGTGGCAATGGCCAATGGCAGTAGTGGTCAAGGGATAGCGATGGCTAACCCTAATGGGAGAGGGAACATGATGCAGAATGTTCCTTTATTACCAGCTCCCCCTAGCATATCGATTCCCACGAGCAGTCAAATGGCTCCAAATGGTGGAGGCCAGGCGGTTAATTCTAATGCTATGCCTGTGGCTCAACAACCAGTGCCTAATCAAATTGTTAGGCCGATGGAACGACATGGTAATGACCAAGGCTATGAGTCGAGTGCTTCCAATGTTCTTGGTGAGGTTAAGGACATGATGAAGCATTATACCGACATGATTACGGAGCAGTATCGGCAAATAGCCGTTGATGTCAACTTCCTTAAAAACAACAAAATTTTATAGGAAGTAGATACCCTGATGAGGGTGCACCTTCAAGATTTAGTTGCAAATGGTGTGGTGGACAGCACTATCCAAGAAATTGCCCAAATGTTAAGTGCGACATCTGTGGAAAATCCGGCCATTTAGTAGCTACTTGCTGGAGTAAGATCAGTTCCCTTCAGCGAGGTAGTCGGCAAAACCAGGGCCTGTTAATCATCCTGCGCAAGGAAATGATTCCCAGCGAGAAGATGGGCCTAAACAAATACTTCAATGACCAAAGACTACAGTGGAGGAGCTACCAAGTGGTAGTGGGGTTAGTTTGATTGAGGCTGTACGTGTTAATGATGCTAAAACCTCTAATCTGCGAGCTGTTCTTACAGGAGGTCAAAAGGGTAGAGAAGCCGACAAGGATAAGCCTGTCGAGGGAAACCCTAAACAAGGCGACAAAGGAACACAAGTTTTGGATCCTGCCATGGAAGGGGGACCTTTGAAGCCCGTAGAGAGTAAAGCCAATAAGGAATCACCAAAGAAGAAGGTGAAAGTTAAGAAAGGCAATAAAGCCAGTTCAGCGACCTAAAGAGGGGATGGTTTGGCGTGAAAACCGAGCTCTATCGAACTATCATGAATTCAATTTAGCAAGCTCTCTTTGTGAAGTCAAGCCGGATGTGAATCTTCTGCAGCTTATTAAGCTTTCCCCAGGAGTACGCAAGGAATTTAGGAAGATCCTACGTACCAAGTATATCGTAGAACCTTTGGGTATTGCACGAGTTGGTGATGACTGGTTCGAGCATGCTGAGAAGCATTGCCCAAGGATTGCAGCCTATGTTGATGGGATATTAGTAGATTATGCCATTGTCGACACGGGATCATCTGTTAACATTATGAATTCTGAACTGATGGAAAGGTTGAGTCTTGCGATCCAGAAAGATACCTCTACAATTCTCAGAATGGCAGATGATAGTTTGAGACAGCCGGAAGGCTGCATTACTAAGGTCCATGTCACTGTTGCAAATGTAGAATGCCTGTTGGACTTTAGGGTGATTCGTTTTGCAGGCCGTCCAAGTTACCAAGTATTACTCGGACGACCTTGGATCTTGCAAGCGGACTGCCAAGTAGATATACCCGCCGGTCAACTAATATTCGGTAGAGGTGCCCAGCGTGTGGTGGTTGATGCTTATCCTGAGTCCCCGCAGAGTGAGAGAGCTCCTCTATCTTCTACAGAATTGGAGACATTGGAAGATTTATCTGCCAGTGAGACATCATTGAGTGATGAGTCCAAAGAGGGATCCACCACGAAAGACATCTATCAGATTACTTTGAACGAGCCGATAGAGGGCCAAGATCATATAAGAGATGTAGATGTTATCGAGCTAGACCTTGGTACGCCTGATGATTCACGGCCAATCAAATTAGGTTCTATGCTCAGCACAACAGAAAGGGAGGACTATGTGGCCTTGATTCAGGAATTCCGTGATATCTTTGCCTGGAGTTATGATGAGCTGAGAGGCATTCCTCCTAGTCTTGCTGTTCATACAATTCCGTTGAAAGAGGGCAGTCGCCCTGTACGACAGAAAGTAACGCGTATACCTTTCGAACTGAGGGACGGGCTGTTTGAAGAGTTACAGAAGCTTCGAAAAGCGGGTTTGATTTTTCATGTGCAACATACGGAATGGTGTTCACCAGTTGTGATCAGAAAGAAGAAGAATAATCAAATTCGATTATGTGTAGACTTTAGAGAGCTGAATAAGTAGACAGTTAAGGACTACTACCCGTTGCCATTTATTGACCAGATTTTGGATCAATTAGCGGGTAGGGAGATATATTCATTTATGGATTGCTTTGCAGGATATAACTAGATGGCAATTGCAGAAGAGGACAAGTTGAAAATAACTTTTATTACTGTATTTGGTACTTTTGCGTACCATGTGATGGCCTTTGGTTTATGCAATGCGCCTGGTTCGTGGCAACGAACAGCAGATAAGACATTCGGTGACATATCCCCTGAAGAGTTGAAGGTGTTTATTAATGACTTAGGGGCCGCCACCGTGAGAGAAAGGCAGTTGATCATTTTAAGAAAATGCTTTGAGTGATGTAGACAATTCTGCATCGCCCTAAACCCACGGAAGTGTGTTTTTGGAGTACCTTATGGGCTATTGTTGGGTCATGTGGTCAGTTCGGTAGGAATTGCGACAGACCCCGAGAAGGTCAAAGTTATAGTTGCCATGGGTCCACCACGCATTCCGAAAGAAGTTCATAGCTTTCTGTCTTCGGTTGGTTACTACCGTAGATTCATAAACGCCTTGGCAGAAAGAACGTGGCCGCTTACAAATTTATTGTCCTTTAGCTGTTCGTTTGTATGGGGTGACCCTTGTAAGGTAGCATTCGAGGATGTGAAACAAGAGCTAGCAAGAGCTCTTGTTTTAAAAGCACCTAATAGAGGTGAGGTGTTCTATATATTTTCAGCAGCCACCATGTATAGTATCAGTTGCTGCTGTTTAGCCCAAATTTGGGAAGAGAAGTGGTACCACCCGATTGCTTTTGCTAGCCGGAAGCTGGGGGTATCCGAAATCAATTATACCTACATGGAGAAGTTATGTCTAGCGATGGTCTTTGGGACCAAGAAATTCAGGCATTATATTCTCTATGAGAAAGTCGTGCTTTATACGAAGGCGGAGGGACTTCGATTATTGATGAATAAGTTACAACCGCCTGATCGTCTAGCGAAGTGGTTAATCACTTTGCAGGAATTTGATTATGAAATCAAGAGTAAGCCACCAAGGTTGCAAGGCATCGTGGAATGTCTTGTGGACTTTGGGGAGCCGAAAGAATCTGTGGCTGAAGGTAGTGACATGGAGTTGTTATTTAAAATAGATATGGCATCTATTCTCTCCTGGCACGTTGCAATAACGCATTATTTATCGACGAGAGAGGCGGGATCCGAATTATCTAAAGATGAGAGAAGGAAAATTAAGCAGCAAGCGTTAAAGTTTGCCTTGATTGCAGGTACATTATATCGGCAAGGGGTTGATGACATCTACCGCCGATGTGTGATGCCTGACGAGGTGCCATTCATTTTGGAAGAGTGCCATGATTCCCTTGCGGAGGCCATTTTGCAGGACGGCTTACAGTACAAAAGGCTTTAAGAGCAGGTTATTGGTGGCCTGCCATCTTCCAGGATGCGTTTGCATATGTTAAGAGATGCGATATTTGTCAACGACATGATAGTCGCGAGAATAGGAAACGACCACTCACCCCTATTATGGCGATACTTCCATTTGAGAAGTGGGGAATAGACTTTGTGGGTCCTATTACTCCGTCGTCGACTACGCAACAGAGGTATATCATTGTAGTAACTGACTACTTCACAAAGTGGTCAGAAGCACGTGCAACAAGGAAAGATGATGCTAAAGAAACTGCTAGTTTCCTTTTAGAGCAGATAATATGCCGGTTTGGTCCGCCGAAAGAATTAGTGTCGGACTGCGGAACCCATTTCCTGAATAAGGTAATCAAAGGTTTGACAGAGATGTGGCAAATCAAGCATAACAAGACAATCCCATATAATCCGCAAGCCAATGGGCAAGTTGAAAGCACCAACAAGAAGCTTGTGGGTATCCTGTCCAAAATTGTGTCGGAAAAGAAACAGGATTGGGATAAAAAGTTATACGTGGCAGTGTGGGCCTATAATACGACCTTCAAACGAGCCACTGGCCATACCCCGTTCAAGTTAGTATATGGGGAGGAGTGTGCATTGCCTTTAGAGATTGAGTTGTCGACTATTCGGTTTGCCATCAATCATTCTTTGAGTGATCAAGATACACTTTTTGAGCGCTTGATGACACCGGCACATTTAGATGAGCTTAAGCTACAGAGCTTATTGCACCAAGAAGTGGTGAAGCGCCGAATGAAGCAGCTACACGACCTTAAAGCCAAGAAATACACCTTCAAGAAAGGACAGCTTATTGTGTATTATGACGCACGACGTGAATTATTTCCAGGCAAGCTAGAGCCCAAATGGGATGGGCCCTATAGGATCGTTAGAATAGAAAAGAATAAATCTACAGTCTTGTTAGCTGACCTTGAGGGGATAGAATTTAAAAATAAGGTTAATGTTAATAAGATTAAACATTATTATTTCTGATTGCACTAATGCTATGACTGCCTTGCAGGTCTAGGAGAGATCGATCAAATATCTGCAAGGAAATCGTGGTAGAGGTTGATGGGTCGTCTGATCCCTTATTTAGAACACCCATATTTAGAACAGTGGTATCATTAGGGAAAGCTCATTTGGTAGAGCAAAGGATACAAGGTGACTGAGCAAGAAGGTGGGACATTTATTTGCGAGATCAAGGTCTTCTGCCATCACTGCCTACAAATTTTGACGAGCATCCCTGTTGAATTCAATGATGATGGAGGGATGGAGCCTACAGTCCACCCGTTGAATATGCTGAATTTCGATTACCATAATTACGAGTAGAGTTCAGGATGGCGGGATATGTAAACCCTTTATGGACGTACACCTTGTACTTTGATGGGGCGTCCAGGGGTGCATGCAAAAAAGGAAGTGTAGGTGTTGTCATCCGAGACCCCCGACGACACATTGTCATGAAGTTAGCTGCTTATCTCGGGGTGAATTTTACCAATAATATGGCAGAATACAAAGCCCTGATTATGGGTTTGAATATTGCAAAGAAGGGTGGTATCCGCCAGTTATTGGTGAAAGGGGACTCTCAGTTGGTTTTAAATCAACTCAATGGGATGTATATGGTACGAAACCCCATCCTTTGCATGTACCATCATAGTGCCATAGCCCTGCTAGACGAATTTGATAGAGTGTCTTTTCAGCTGATTCCACGAAATTGGAATCAGTTTGCCGATCCATTGGCTAATTTTGCGTATGAAGAGGACCTTTTCTTTAATTGTGGCCCTTGTCCCGATATATCTATTGATGGTGAGACAGGACCTGGTCGTTTGTGGGGTATGCTTTCTGAACATGCCCTCTTTGGCAGACGATGGTTGATCTGGGTGATGCAGAGGGTAGGCGAGACTCATCTGCCTTTATTATCTTGGACCCACAGACTGATTAGACGACATGTAATGCGAACACCTCTTGCGATATACGCAGGAGGGATGGGTCATAATTGAATGCACCTAGTTTAGGGCTACGAGCCTCTATTTCCCTGGGAATGGTATGCTTTGCTGTCTATCACAATTGTTTCCGGGAGGATGTTATGCGTAGTCATGTTTTATTTCATTAGGCCAAGAGGGCCGATTCAGTTTTGTAGCAAAGTCATGTCTGATTTCATTAGGCCAAGAGGGCCATGTCCCTGTCTAGTGCGGGTGCGTTTAATTGGGTTTTTGTTTTAAGTGTTGTATTGGACAGGTTTCGTGTTCGTGAATGTTGGTGGAGCCTGGAGGAGCCTTTGCTGTGATGGAAACTTCTTGTGGCCAATCCAGGTGATATCTCTCCTTTACGAGTACCTTTCTTTCCTGTTATATGTGTATTTGTACTTGTCAAGGGGATATATTTTTGTTGGGGACCGGCAACCAAGGCATGAAGTCCCAGGTTTAGGCTAAGTATGTTTGAGGGAGGTCGGAGTAGTCATTGCCCCCTGTAAAGACATTGTCAGGCATCGAAAGGCCTGTTTTAGAAGGAAGTCTTAGTGGCCCTGTTCTGCTAGCCTGCTAGGCAGCCGTTCTAGGAGTTCTTGTTAGTAGTGAGGCAGTTAGAGAAGCCTGCCAGAAGATAATAATGATGATGCCAAGAAACCCTGAACATCCTGAAAGATGAATATAAATACGAAGGTGTGTAAAAAGGGGTTCTAACCCCTATCAAAGGAAAAAAAAAGAAATGAAAATGTGTAAGCAGTTGATCATTGCCTTACGAAGGCCTGGTAGGTTCCTGGGGACGAATCAGACCCGGGGCCGATACCTTGTCTTCCTAGGGGTGGCTTCTTGCTGGGAAAATAAATAACAAAACAAGGAAGGTTGGAGCGAAAATAAAAGTGAGCATTAGAAAAGGATTAAGTGTCGCCTTGCGAGGGCTTGGTAGGTTCTTGGGTGCTGAGACAGGTCCTAAGTTCGATGCCCTATTCTCCTTGGGTCACTACGCTCAGCTCCCTCCTTTTTACATGCCCAAGTATGTTGATAAAATAAAAATCCTCAAAGAAGAAATGTATTAAAAGAAAATACTCCTTGATCAGGCTATAGGAGTCCTCGCCTTGTAGGAGCTCCTAGTTGTGTTGTCTTTAGTTTGTAAGTAGTTCGGACTACCACTCGGGCAACCTCTTTGATACGTTTTTTAGTTTGGCTATGTTGGAGCAGTTGGTTCGTGACCCGCTTCGGATCTTCTATTAGATGATGCTAGGCCTACTCCTTGTGGATGTCATGCCTTGGTTCTGTCCAGGGGTCGGGGGAGCATTGTGCTGAGTTTTATTATATTTGTTTTGTATCAGTTTGATGCTTCTTTGGTTATTTATGTGCAAATATCTTCGTGGATTCGACGGGCTGAGTCCCCCTATCCCGTGGTCACCAATGAGAGCGGAGTTTTAGTGCCAGAAAGTGCTTAAAAATAGCTAAAAATTATGAATATCAAGGGAAAAATATTCAACGTCAAAGGCGGCGGCTCGATCTAGGACGATTTTAAGCGCCAAAGTGCTTTAAAGGCACCCGAGCGACACTTGTTGATTTTTCATAATTTTTTTGAAAGTTGTGCGGGTTGACACGAGCTACTGGCCAATACGGGATGCTAAGCCGGACGCCCAGGATTTTTCAGAGCTCAATTCTGAGTCCGGACGGGGAAATGGCCAAGGAAACGGTCAAGATGCGAAGGGGTGGACAAAATTTGGCCCAAATGAGTAAGTGACCCTTGGGAGCCTAAGAATGAAATGCCACATGAAATGTTGGGGAAGAATCGTGGAGAGAGAGAGGAGGAGATCACGCCAGCATGCGTGCGAAAAATGCGCCCTTGATGATGAAGATGGAGATGTGGGGCTCCAAACAACCCCTGCAAATGATGATTGTCCCTCATTCCCCTCTGTATGCCGATCTTATCGCCGCCCTCCGCTCCTCAATTGATGGCCTGAATGCTGAGATAGAAATCTAGTCTTTCTCTCTCCTCCCTCTCTCTCCTCTAAGAGGGAGTTCATGTGGGAAGAAGAAGGAAGAAGAAAGAATGGTGGAGGCTTATCCGGCATCGATCGGATTGCTCCACGGGCTGGAAATGGTGACTTGTGATCGTCATGAGCATGAAGTGCTGCTGATTTTCAGATTTGCAGCCGTGGACATGAAACCCAAAACACGCAAATAAGCGATAATTCAATTTTTTCAAAGGAAATTTGAGATTTCATGGCTTTTGATTGATGAAATGTTGTTCATGTGGGCTAAAAATTGTTTATGTTGCTGTTTTCTATGAGTACTTGTTGATCATCATCAGAAAATCAGAAAAATATGCATCTTGTGGCTCAAAATAATACACTAAAACATGTAAAATATGGAAAATCAAGGGTAAATGATGTTTTTTGGGCATAAAAATGGAAGAATGAATAGGAACACCAACTAAATTTTCATTTTGTTGCAAGAAGGAACTAAGGGCCACAGCCCATAATCTATTTTGAATTTTTAGTAATTAAATAATGCAAAAAATAAGAAAAAATACAAGGAAAATAGAGAAAAATCACAAAAAAAGGGGAAAAATGTATTTTGGGTGCGGAAAATTAATGAAAATTAAGAACAATGTTTGTGGGGACTGAAGCATGAGGATTTGCCTCAGTTCAACCCCACCTTCTTGTTCTAGTGTGCTTTTTCCGCTTTTTACACATAAAATGATGGCAAAACACCTTATAAATCCATACAACAATGCACCATTTGATCGATGGGAGGGTAGAGTGGTTAGAATGTGTCTAAATGCGAAGTCAAATGATGAAAAGATTGTTGTTTTTGTTTGCATGCCATATAGGTCGGTGAATAATTATAAAATAAGGGCCTAGTAGCACGAGGGTTTCCTTGGTGCTAGGTTTGTACAACGGCGCATAAGAACGGTAGTTGAAAATCATTGAAAGGATGTTTTCCACATGTGCACAATATTGATTTCATAACTGTTTGAGCACTTAGCATCCACAATATGCATAAATCATGGAAATATTTAAAGGTATCAGAAATCTTGGATGCATAGCAATTGTTTCATTAGGACCTTGACCCACGTTGAGTGAGAGACAGGACACCCTAAGCCATAGGCTAGTCGTGGGGTTTAGGGAAAAGAGAAGTAAGGACAATGGTACATTCCTGTATATGATTAAATGGTACCTTGAGTGGATTTTGTGTGAAATGTTTATATGTTGAGCGACGCATCGAGGGGCCAATCCCCAAGGTGTAGGAGAGTCGCAGAGGGGTGGCAGCACTCAGCCGTTGGAGGACCCCCTATATCTGTGCTTCGTGCCGTTAGGCAATGTGTAAGGGACTCCCTCTGAGGAGTAGTGGGTGAGAGAAAAGTGGACTACAAACGACGTAATACAAACGCAAGACATTTAGGAAGGCAATGTATGTGTTATCAATGCTCCTGGCCGCGAGGCCATGGGATTGTTGAGCGCGTGAGATAGAGGTTCGGCTAGTGCACGAGCCAGTGCCGGCCTGTTCTAGGTTCCATCACTCTCTACCATAAGACATAGCCCCATTCCGTTCCCCTAAAACAACGTAAACCGGGATTATTATAACCTAGACTCTAGTTCAACGCTCTTGCTATTCATTTCCTTTGAAACTATCTTCCTGCTATCCATTATGATTGAGAAAAGTTCCCGGCCAACCAGGACCACCCATCCATAGGACGGACCCATGGCCACATCCACCGCACTTTCCTCAGGTTGTTTTAGTTATCTAATTACCTACCACATTTAGTTGGACATGCATCAAGCAGCTTCCTTAATTAGCCCATTAGGCACCGATTCCTTCACGTAATCTTAACACTTGACATAGAAAAGCAGTGTCAAACAAGTTTCTTTATAACAGGTTATCATATTTATATTTGGAATACATTCATAAAGTCCAGCCCGTAGGCTTATCCATAATCCGCTCGAAGGGTATCCAGCAATCCACATTGATTAATAATCCAAGATTCTGCCCATAGACTAGTATATGGGCCTCGAGATCCAATCCTGAGTCATGTTGGCCTCTTGTGCAGGGCCCAGAAGGCAAGGGATTTATGGCCAGAGCCTCCCCTAGCACCCGAGCATCCTCCTGCTCCAAGTAGCACTCAACGAAGAGACCTCTCGCAGTGGGTTCGGTCCACCTTCCCGGCACGGTTTGACAACCCCCTTGGTTAGGGTTAGGCAGACAGTGGTGGGTAACTGAGGCTGCCTCTCCCTTCAGGCCTTCAACCTGAAGCATTAGATATCTTTTCATCTTTTAATTCCTTGAGCAAACAAAGTAAACAGTGCTCTCTAAACTGTTACAAGCACAATCATTTCCAGTGGTCCTTATTTTGGCCAACTACTAAGGAGTGAATCCTTCTTTCCGAATGCATCCGCACTCGATCGGGATCAATTGTGATTTGGCAAGATCCCCAAGGGTTTTTTTGTTAACTCTTATATCCTTGGGTTAGGGTTGTACCCTATTAACCCAACTTAACCAATACCTTAAGTTCTATTAACAGTAAATATGTTGCTCCAAACTATTGATTGGTCCTCTGCTTCCAAGCAAATATCTAATCCCCTTATCTTAGTCACTTTTCCCAAGAAAGGTACTATATCAGGAAGACTACTCATCCTCTTGCAAGATAAACTTGTGCAAGAATCTGCCAATCTCCTTACGAGGAATTGGCCATTCCCTTGTGATCAAATCACAAGATCATGCGACTCTGCAACTTGTTGCACAGGTGTCGCACCTAATCCATGGGACTATTTTACCCATCGAACGGTGTCTTTTAATCATGGAATCATGATAAGATAGGAAACAAGGTTAGGGTGTCTTCATAACCAATCCGTTCCTGATTGCACTAGGCCAACATTGTCGTTCCTAGGGTTCCAATTCAAATCGAGATTCATCCTTTTAGTGAGCAATCCTTAGGGTAAAAACCCTAGATCGTTTCTTGCAAGTATGTCCTATTGTCCCTACATTCTGTGAATGTGGGTAGGTCTTTAGGGTATGAGAGTTTCAGCTTGGCAATAAGAGCGACTAGGTCACGTCCTCAACGTGCTAAACCCCAGTAAGCACTTGGGATATATTGCATCGATTTAACCATTCCTAAGCGAGTCCTTCGCGGTTTAGGTGTTTAGGGTAAACCAATTTACTTGTCTATTCTTGAAGATATTTACGATACCATTCTTATAATCACATGATTCATTGCCTACGTATGATTAGATTTACAAACCCTAACTTTTCTCGTTAAGATCAAAGCATATGTTAAGTTACGGCATAATTTCCATTGATGCATTCACGATTCATGCTGCTAAGCTTTTAGGGATTATGTTAAAACGAACCATGCAGCCTTTTCCTAATTTTCATTTTTGAATGAATTATTCGTATGCTGAATGAGCATTACACAACCTTTTGTAACTACTTACGTGATTGATTTGAGTTTTATGCCAACTGACTAGAGTTTAATCTACTTCATGCAGCCCTAGAATCATTTCCATGCCTTGCGAATTAATAGGGCTTCCTTGACAAATGCCCCTTCTTGCAGAATTTGGGCTTTGGGAATGGGCACTTATGAACTCCCCTTCTTTTCGTAGAAGTTCCGGGACTACAATTGATCTTCACGGAAAGGGGGCTTAAGAAAAACCTCGGGGTAAAATTGATTGTGGGAGTTGAAATGGAAAAGGGGTTAAAACCTAGCTAATATGGCTTTATGTGAGACCATGTGAAGGGATTTAAAAGAAATCCGAGGGATAAAGTGGACTTAAGGAGATTCAGCGGGAAAAGGGGGCTTAAAACCGGCTAGTGTGGGAATCCACAGAAAGGAGAAAAATAGCTTTGTAGTATGCAAGGGGGAGTGCTCAATTCCCAAGGATGCAAGGGGAAAGGTCTTAATTCCGAGGGTGTAAAGACCGCTTTGGAAGGGCCAATGGAAAAGGGTTTTAAGAAGCGCAGGAGTAATATGAGCTTGAGTGGGGATTTCCACAGGAAGGGTTGCTCAAACCCCACGGTAAGGTGAACTTTATAGGGCTTTGGTGGAACCCCACGCGAAGGGGTCTTAAATGGACTTGGATGGAAATTGCAATGAGAAAGGGGGCTTAGAGAGCCCCCTTAGAAGCTTTCAAGAAGCTTCTTGGATGCTTCTGTGGCCCACAAAAATCCACGTGAAGGAAGAGGAGACGATTCTTAATGACACTTGTTGGCGGGCAGGTGGCGGAATGATGGCAGCAGCGGCGTCCAGCTTCAGGTGGTGGCTTCACGCTACAGGCGACGGCTTCCTCCTCCTCACGACTACCATACGGCGACGTTGCTCTCCTCTCTCTCTCTCTCTCTCTCGGCCTGCAGTGTTATAGCTCTTTCTTTTTACTTACTCCCCCCCCACAGGGGGTTTTTATAGGGTAGGGAGAGGAGACCTCTCTCTCCCACGTGGCTAATTTCATCGCCATTCTCCCCCCATGACCTCTCCTCTAGCACAGCCTTCGACTGGGGGAAAGAATGGTTAAATAATTTTTTTTTGCCATAAATTAATTAATTTCCTCTTACCTCCTCCCAAGAGGAGCTTCACATGAAGATATGCGGTTTCTTTTACTTTGGTCTCGTTTCTGCCAATCATGATACGTTGCCTACAATTGTACCATCTGTATTTTCAATTCCAGCATTGTCATTGCATGAAACTCATGCGTGCACGTAATATTTTTCAGCAGAAATATTACACACCTTCTGGCTGAGCTCATTATCGTACAAAGCCTTTCGAGGTTTTCATGAAGCGCTCTAAGAAGAACATCCATCGCGTATAGACAAGTCCAACAATCTCCACTTCATCTACAAGATGCACAAGAAGGTGGATTTGTATCATGAGCATGCTAGTGGGCAGGTATTCCTCAAAGAGAGAGACCGTCTCCACTCCTCCCCGCCTTACAAATTCAATAGAGGATGTCTTGATCTCCTTCTGTGAGATCCATTGCATTAAAGTTGACAAAGTGTAAATTACCTTGGGTATTTCTGGAGTAAGGCATCCTGCGATTCCGATTGGTAGTACAAACTGCCACAAATGAAGAAGCATGATGAACAATGAGTACACTCTAAATAGCAAAATACGTATGCCACTTACACTCCATTTGTAGTACAAACCTGATATATCTGATGCCAATTATGGGATTTTAGCCCTCATAATTGGTCATCTTTAGAAAACACAGACTTGAGAGAACGCATCATACCCATTGGAGTGCGGATAGAATTGATAATTTACTTCACAATGCGCTCTTCTTTAGTGGACAAAACCCAAGGAGTGTGAGGTAGCTGCAAGCAACCATCATCACTCAACTGCGGTTAATGTGCCTCCATCTTATCTACCTCCTTCAAATCCATTCGTACTGCTACAGTGTCTCTCTTTCCTGTGATGTGGTCCCATAGTAGGCTACCCACATTCTTGAAAATATGCATGGGATCCAACAAATGGCTGATTTGTATGTGGATCCAATACAACAACTCGTAGAAAATTGAGAATCGTCGCATTCGGTTTGGATGTGACTGCGTGTGGACCATGTACCAACTTTGGGCATTCGTATGTGCTGGAGGTCGTCCAAGAAAACCTTCCCTCAATTCATGACCCTTCGAAAGAGATGTGTCATTGATATACCATCTTCTTTATGGTTCGTGACCTTCAGGAGTCTAGTTGTGCCACACAATGGACATGCATGATAACCTGAGGTAACCAGACCTATCCCAACACCTCTATCCAGTGAATACAAACTTGAACGAGCTATGATAGATATTACAAATGAGGACGGAAGGTTATTTACCTGAGCACTCCCCGAATCGCGGAAAGTCATGCATGGTCTACATGAGAATGACTCAAATATTAGTGAGCCATCGACCATCGCGCTTGCTCATATCTTCCATGGTGACCCCCTCCTCCCACAAAATCTTAAGCTCATCGACTAATAGACAAAGATACACATCCATATTTCTAACTTTATAGCGGCCGAGAATGAGCAAGCTAAGGATGAGGTGTCCTTTCTTCGTAGAAAGCCATTGAGGGATGTTGTAGTTGACAAGGACTATAGGCCACACATTGTAAGAACTTGAGCGCAGACCGAATGGGTTCAAGCCATCCATAGCAAGACGGAGCCGAAGATTCCTTGGCTCTTGGGTAAAGCTTGAAAAGGTAGATTCAATGTGGCTCCAGGCATGTGAATCCACTAATATTAGTTGAACTCCATCTATGGATCTAGTCTACGCATGCCACATTGTCAAGCTTGCCATGCTGGACGTAGGAAACATGTGATTTATGTAGGGGATAAGCGAAAAGTATCTAAGAACTTTTTGAGGGATGGTTTTTCTTACAAGTGGTGTCAATACCTGTAAGCACCACACTTTGGACATATCTTCATAGTCTCATATTCTCCTCAAACAATATGCAATCATAGATACATGCATGGATGCTATTGTAGTCCATGCCAAGCTTTTGTAAAGCATCTCATGCATCATTACAAGACTCAGGCATGGTATTTACAAGTGGTAATATATGATACTTCAGTAACTTGAAAAAAAAAACCTTGAAAAAACACAATTGTTTTTTTATGATAGTGTCGAAAAGAAATCAGCAAATTGTACGTACAAGGTACCTAAACAACTCAGTCATACTCACATTGCTTCACCCATATTTTGCTTACACACTTAGGAGTCCAAGCAGTGTCTTTAGGGGAGATACTCAATACCCATCATATAATGGTATGGATGCTTCATTTCTAACTGGATTAGATGTCTCAACATCCATAAGCATCAACACATAGATCATTGCCTCCATCTCAGGTTCCAAGATTATAGGAAAGTTTGGAAGGCTACCTATCTCCTCTGGTATTGATGGTATGGATTGGGTATTACCTTCCAAGTGGTGGATTGGCTCAGGTACTCCATCCATCGCACGCCCACAACCTCTTCTAACTAGCCGCAAAGGGTGCACTTCTCCTTGGGATGAGACGTCACCTCCCTGTGATAAATTTGCTGGCCACAACCAATGTTTTTGTATATGATATTCAATTAGTTTGTGAATACAATGCAAATGATTGATATACATTATTCTTACCGTTTGCTCAAAATCTGAGATTGCATGATCAAGGATCTCTTATTGAAACTTGCCGAAGCATGGTACGTGTTCTATAGACAATTGATGTTTTCATCTAATTGCTAGCTTACATTGAGAGCAAGGACATGGGATACGTTGATTAAGATACGCCTCGCAATCTTGAACATCATGGCCTTCATCGTTTTCCATTTGGTCTAGTTATGACAAATAATTTATTTTTGTTATTATTCTTTTTTTCTTTCTAAAATTGTTTGAGAATGGATTTCTTCTCTTGTAACTCAACAAAATTAACATATGTAAAGTCTCCACCCACCGGGCCTACAGTATTAAAGTCTAATATGCTATGCATGGGGACGAGGGAGTAGCAACCCTATGTCGGCCATCCTATGGTATTACACCAAACCTCGCCATCCTATGCATGGGGACGAGGAAGTAGCTACCCTATGTCGGCCATCCTATGTTATTACACCAGACCTCGCCACCTTTTTTCCTTTGTGTGCACCTTTAACAAAACCTCTCTCTCTCTCTCTCTTTCTCTCTCTCTACTACTACCATTACTATTACTAATACTCAACTTCCCGAAGTATCGAACACACCCAAGATGCACCCTAAACAAAACCTCTCTCTCTATCTCTCTCTCTCTACTACTACCACTACTACTACTAGTACTCGCCTTGTCAAACATAACAAAGGTGCACATTTAACAAAACCTTTCTCTCTCTCTCTCTCTCTCTCTATTACCATCACCACCACCACTGCTATTACCACCACCACCACCACTACTACTACTACTACTATTACTACTACTACAAATAAGAAAAGAAGAAGTTAAAGAATAAGATCTTACTCTCTTTGTTTTTTATCCATTCATTCTCCTCTCTCCCTCCCTCTCTCTCTCTTTCTCTCTTTCTTTATTATGTTTCATATTTATTCCCTCTCTCTCTCGCTCCTTCTTTAATTTTCTCTCTTCCTCTCCATCTCTCGTTTCCTTTAACAAAACATCTCTCTCTCTCTCTCTCTCTCTCTCACTACTACTACTACTACTACTACTACTACTACTACTACTACTACTACTACTACTACTACTACTACTACTACTACTACTACTACTACTACTACTACTACTACTACTACTACTACTACTACTACTACTACTACTACTACTACTACTACTACTACTACTACTACTACTACTACTACTACTACTACTACTACTACTACTACTACTACTACTAATAACAAGAAAAGAAGAAATTAAGGAACTACTACTACTACTATTACTACCACCACTACTACTACTACCACTACAAACAAGAAAAGAAAAAATTAAAGAACTACTACTACTACTACAAACAAGAAAAGAAGAAATTAAAGAACAAGATCTTACTCTCTCTTTGTTTTTTATCCATTCATTCTCCTCTCTCTCCCTCCCTCTCTCTCCCTCTCACTCTTCACCCTCCGTGCACTTCCTCCTCTTCTTTGCAAACGGCGGCAGTGGCGGCGAGAAGCTCTCCTTCTCCCTCTTTCTCTCTTTCTCTCCCTCTCCCTCTCAAACGCAAGATGCGATTCACTCTTTCTTTTGCTCCCTCTTTCGCTCTTTCGTGCAAAATGCTGCACTCAGGTTTCGGCTCGCTTTTTTTGCCAGATTACCATCGCTATTTGCATCGACACAAATAGCGATGCCGCTAATTTGCATCAAAGATGGCCGTCGCTATACTCCTATAATATCCTTGTAGTATAATAACGGCTTGTTTCAACCCATACAATGCCTTCTTCAGCTCATAAACTTTGTTCTCAAAATGGAAAGCCTCAAACCCTAGTGGCTAAGCCACCTACACCTCCTCCTTGAGGTTACCATTCAAGAATGTTGATTTTACATTCATTTGGTAAATTAGCCACTTATTATGAGCAGACTACTACATGTATTGTGTGAATAGTGGTCATTCTAACAGTTTGAGCAAATGATTCTTAAAAATCAAATCCTTCAACTTGTGAAAATCCGTATGCAACTAATTTTATTTTTTACTTTTCTAAGCTGCCATCAACTTTATACTTTACCTCTTCCAGACTGACTTAGTGCCAATAATCTTTCTCTTTTTTTATCAATCCACTAACTCCCAAGTGCCATTCTTCATTATGTTGTCATACTCAGTGGCTTGCATATATACTCTCCATGCTAGATTGGCAAGTACTTCTTCTAAGTCTGCTAGCTACCCCAATCGATCGCTCTGCTCCTATGGCTCTTTTACACCTCAAGGATTGGCCCCAACATGCATTGTCTAAATATAAAACACAATTATAACATTTTCCACTCTTTTGATAAAGCCATCAAGGAGATATTTTTGTTTCTTCACATAAGATCCCCCAAAGAAATTGTACTATCCTATAGCTCATGGATTCTCACACTCTCATCATTGATAGAAATAGCAACCAATTGCAATGCATCTAGGAGTCTTCCACTTTCTTAATACCATGTATAATAATGCAAATGAAAGGTGTAATATCATATAGTACTCAAACCAACTAACCACAAATCAGTCAACATGTTGTGTGAATACAATCTTTCAATGATTCCTTTCTAACAAAGTGCTATGTTTCTTAGAAACAACATGGAACTAATCCGTGCTATTGTTTCTTTAAAAACATTAAATGAACCCTATATACTTCATTTCAATACAGGAGTACTTATATTTCTATGTAAAAATCTTGACATTTCAGCTTCTTTACATGTTCATTTATTATGTAAGATGTTTCTTATGTTTCATGATATTTTCCCTATAGAAACACCCTCTAAACAACCACTCTAATACAGAAATGGATGTAGACTGAGGTCAACCTCATGCTCTATAGCCATTATATACTCACAGATTTTTTCTAATTTTCACTAATATTTTCATCCTTAAACTAAAAATTTTATTTAGAAAACTCATTTTTAATAATTTTTAATAATTAATTTTAATATTACTTTTTTTATTAATTTTTAAATTTATGAAGCTTACGTGGATTGTGATTCAGCATTACATTCAATATAACTCCATAGGAACACCATTCGAACCATAAAAGTCCATGAGAATTGTCATTTTTCTACTAAATCTCACATTGCAATTTTATGATTTTGATTATTATTACATGATTTACTAAAATTTAATGATTATTATATAATTTCAAATATATTCAAGTGTATTGAACCATTTTCAATCATTTTCCATCATAAGAACAAGCAATTCGACATAAAATTCAATAAAGACCGCTTACTGGCTCTTTTATAGTTGTTGATGCCTTCTTTGCACTTCCTTGATCTATCCCTCACATCTCCTCACAAACTAGCACCTATTCCCCCTCATTCTCTCAGCCCATATGAACCATATTTATGGCGAGAGAGAAAGAGGAGAGAGAAAGATTGAATTTTTACCTTTCCATTCAATGTGTCAAATTGCTTGTTTTTTTTCATGGTAGAGAGCAAAAAAATCAAGGAATCCATAGCCAGAAGTATGAAGCCTAATTTGAATGGGCAAAAAAAATCAAAATTTTAATGGATTGGGGATGGCAAAAAAATGCCTCCCCCCATCTCATGATGTTTCTTGATTAGTTGAGCTTCTTTTAAGCATCATTTTAAAAAATCGGTTCACTCTTGCATGTTCACACTATCTTACAAGTGGTTTCGAACCTGATAGAGGGACAAACAACCTTTGATTCATGATCGGACTCGACGAGCAACTTTCTGGCATTGAAATCTATTACCTTGGCCTCTATCACTTGCTTTTTGGCTTCTTAATTAGGTAGTTGCTTCATAACGCCAAACCTTGCGGTCATTAAATGGGGGGTCAAACAAACTCCAATCGATGAACGGACACTTGCATTAGATTCATGGCATCCAAATGCATCTAGGAAAACTCTAGCTTCTTGATTCGTGATCGATACATTTTTCGCTAAAAATGCCTCTTTTATGGATCTCGAGCCACTTTTGTGCTTGAAATTTGTCTTTAAAATCAACTCTCATAAGAAAATCTAAAAGCCCCTCAGAGGGGGTGATATCTAAAATTTGGGTAAGGTCTGGGGTCCTTTACATCCATACACTTCCTGCGAAACATGGAGAAGTGGGTAAAAGTACATCAGGGACAAGGGCTTTCTTTCATTTAGTTGACTCCTTGGATATTGTGGAGGTCATCCTTCCTTTCATTTTAAAACTCAATTCTTTGGTAGAAGAAATAGGAAAGAACCTTGACTCTTCAAACATGGCAACTCAAGATGAAAAATAAAGGAAACTAAAGAAATCCCTAGATAGAGATCCAAAAGAAGAAATCCATAGTAGATACATTCCAAACACAAGAGATTGTACCAAGTTAGACTTTCTAGATTGCTTTGTATTAGTCTTCTTGCTTGGTGATTGAGAAAGAAGGCAAGAGGATCTCAAAAAGTATGACGATATAGCATGAGGGGAGCTTGAGGATAATCCACAAAGTGTATTGATCACTCCACATCAAAGGTCCTCCATACTACGAGGTGATGTCAGTAGCTATGCTAATAGAACACAAGGGGACTTGGGCGATGATCCAATGTGTACCAGTCACTCCATATCATATTGAAACATCATGCAAAAATAACAATGCAAATGTTGAGGACTGTAATATTTTCGCTCAAAAATATTGTTGAACTTGACTCCCCGCACGCCGCGTAAAACCTGTGCAAGGTTATCTCCCACATCATAATTATTGGCAGCTTAATCCATACCCCGCACGTGCAAAAATGAGGCCTTCGCATTGTGAACTCGAGGCCGGGGTTGACCCTAAAAAAAAACCGCAAGAGAACACCCTTTTTGAAGGGGCAATTGGGATAATGATGGAATTTAAGTCAAAAATTTTTATAATTATCCCTTCCCCCAGCCGATGCATGGCTAGCGGAGAGGGAGTGTGGGGAGGAATGGCCTAAGGTAGAGTGGTGTGGGTTGCATAAGGGAGGGAGCCATGCATAATGCACGTGGTGGCTACCATCTGCCCTCCCCCTAAAGCTATAAGAACCCCCCCTGTGGTCAAGTGGAGAAAGGAAGGAGGCTGTCGCATTGGGTACGATCTGTGAGAGAAGAAAACGGCCGCGGTGCTGCACGATTAGAGGGAGAGGACGATTCTGCCGCTGCCATTGTCATCTCACACATGACACCCCTATGGCACGAGCTGGGGAGAGGAGGAACAAAGGAGAGGGCAAGGATAAGGCTGTCGTGGCTGCTATCTCTATACATCAACTGAAGCATTTGCAATTATTAGTAAAATAATACAATTAAACCGACAAAAGTGAATACCTAGCAGTCTTCAACTACATAAATAAATTGGTTAGAAATCAATCCTAATCTTAATTTGTCACGAGTGCGCACTTTAAACTCATAAACGTTTATTAATTTAAATATGTATTTTGCGGAATCACCCGCTATGGAATCACCCATGTACACATAAAATTAACAAAACACCCGAAAAGGATAGGCGTCCCCATCGACTTCTCGCACAAAGAATCCACTTTTTGTATGAGCCCCGGTAATAAAATCTTACGGAATCCACTGTAAAACCTCATGGAATCCACCGTGGCATGGAATCCACTGTGAGATATTCCTCCTGGCATCACAATGTAACGTTCCAAATTTCCATTTTTTCAAGTGAATTACCCTTATAGGAAAGGGGGATATCGATATGGAAATTTCTTGAGGATAATGCAAATTTTTTTAATTCTCCCCCAGCCGACAGTCGTGCTAGAAGGGGAGGGGAATAGAAACCATGGGGAAGCTCCTCGGTGGGAGCTTGCACAAGTGTGAGTGCCATGCATATTGGCATGAAGGAGAGGGAGGATTCCCCCTCCCCTCCCCTATTTAACCAGAGAGAGTGCGCTGCCGTGAGGGAGGACAGAGGAGGAGTTCGGGGTCGACGATTTGTGGCTGCCGTGACGCTGGGCAAACGAGAGTGAGGCGGTCTTCGCACGAGAGGAGACTAGGAGCTGCTGCGGCAGTGTAGATATATAGGCGCCACCAAAGGCATTCGCCCTGCCGCCGAGATCCTATGCCAGATCTGAGGGCGGGCTATCGATTGTACCCCCTACCACGTGAAGCATAGAAGCTTCTTAAAAGAAGCTTCTTAAGGGGGGCTAATTAAGCCCCCTTTCACCCCCCTTGTATTCCCTTTTAACACTTTCCCCCCCGGGGTTTTTAAATCCCCCTAAGCCCTTTTCATCCCCCTTATGTTCCCTTCGCCCCCTTGTGTTGTCCTTCGTTTTCCCCCCCTGGGTTTTAAAACCCCTAAGGCCTTTTCACCTCGTGTCCACACACCCCTCCCCCGTGTCCAAAAAAATAAATCTCTCCAAGATCTCCCTTCCTATACCTTTCACTCCCGTGTCCAAAGTTCTCCCAAGGCCTCTTCTTACGCCTTTTGGAACCACACACACACACCCTTTTCCCCGTGTATATACCCCTATAGGGCCTTTTCTTTAGGCTTTGTAAACCTTTCCCTCCCAAAGAGACTAAAATCTTAAATGTCTTATTACCCCTCCTCATGGATAAACCCTTAGTTGTTCCTTGCCTTTCCAAAATACCCTTGGGACTTGATTTTTCCCCTACTCGAAAAAGAGAAGAAGAGTATTGACGTGCAAGGGAGCGACGGTGGAATTCCGAAAAGGAGTGTAAAGCTGCTCCACGTTCGAAGGACTACAATTGCGATGCCTCCTAAGAAAGTCCAAGGAGTAGCTGCGGGAGGGTCATCTCCCGATATCCATGTGGATATCTCACCCCAAACCCAGGTTTTTCCTTCTTAATTTTATATCGGTTTTAATTCAATTGTGCAAGATGAATTGTTAGGGATAAGATATATTTTGTCCTAGTTATTCATGACGAAGGAATTTAGTTTAATGAAACATGCAAAATAAATAAAGTATAAACATAGTTTTTCTTCACTTGTCCATAATCTACCCGAAGGCTAACCAGTAATCTCCAGGGATCACTATTCCAAGCTTCCGCCCGCTGTCAACTAGTATGCGGGCCTCGAGATCCAATCCCGAGTCACGTTAGCCTCTTGTGCAGGACCCGGAAGGCGAGGGATTTACGGCCATAGCCCCCCCTGGCACCCAAGCGTCCTCCTACTCCAAGTAGAGCTTAACAGAAAGACCTCTCGCGGCGGGTTCGGTCCACATTCCCGGCGCGGTCAACAACCCCCTTGGTTAGGGTTAGGCATGCAGTCGGGGGTAACTGAAGCTGCCCCTCCCTTCAGGCCTTTAACCTGAAGTATAGGTACTTTTTTAATTTGTAATTCATAATTCAAACAGAGCCCTAAAATCTCTAGCAAACACAAACATTTCCATTAATCAACCCAGTTGTATGGCAAACTGCTAAGGAAGTGTTCTTTCCTTTTTGAGTGTATCAGCAGTCGTTCTCAAGATGTCTTGTAACTTGGCAAGATCCCTTATATTCTGGTGTAGGGTATACCCAACTTGGTTAACCCTAAGGTACCTTAGATATGCTAGTTTCTATTTTTCAACTTTTCTTATTTAGAAGGATATCCAAAACTACGTCTTTTTGCAAGATAACTTGCGTAAGGATCTGCCATCCTTGATGAGGGTTTTTTTTTTCCTTTTCTCCTTCTGAATCAATCACAAAATGATTTCATACATGTTGTGCAAGTCCTGCGATGGAATAATCTGTTTAGATTCTTTAAGCTGACGTATGTCAGGCCTAGGGTTTCTTCATTTAGGGACAAACCCTAGTTTCTTATCTTTATGAAACTATTGTCCTTACGGTAAGGAAAGTAGTCAAATGTTAGGGTATGAATGTTTCTATGTTTAGATTGGTTCGGTTAGCTTTTGGAAGGTAATCTTACTCGTCTTGTCACGGTTTTACTATCCTTGTGACAATTAACCTTCCCAAACAATACAGTTTAATTTGGCATATAGCATAATGCCAAGATGATACAAAGGGCGACAATACTCCTTGGGACAAAAGGCCTAGCTGAGAAATTGCTGTATACACACTTTATTAGTCCCAAGTCCTCAAATAGGGAAAAAGTGTTAATAGAGTGTCATCCAGCAATTCCCCATTACATTTTCTTTCCAAATGAGTTCGTATAACTAATTTTTATACTTGTTAATTCCTAACATTTAACTTCCGTTTTCTTTAAAGATGAACTCATGCCAAATAACAACAGTTGTTTTGCTAAGATGTGCAACTAGCAAAGATAACTCCCTAGTAATTTGAGCATCGAAAGAAACCTTTCATGAATTTAGCCATTTTACCATGATTCGTTGCGAAAGGAATAAGACTAATGGTGCAAGATATAATTTCTACACTTTAGGAATATATTACTATAGTAAATGGTTAATCTTGCCTATAATTTTATAATGCTTGATGCAATTAGCAGAAACACCAGGGTCGAAGCGGACTCATGCTACACTTGGTTCAAGGAGAATGGGAAATGAGAGGGATGCAAAGCTCAACCTCTCTACCCATAAGGCATAGTCCCATTCCATTCCCCTAAAACAGCATAAATCGGGATTCCAGTAACCTGAACTCTAGGTCAGCGTTGCCTGCTGTTCATTCCCTTCGAGAAAAGTTCCCTGCTATCGATTCCATTTGAGAAAAGTTCCCGGCCAACCGGGACCACCCATCTGTAGGACGGACCCATGGCCACATCCACTGCACTTTCCTCAGGATTGCTTTAGTTGTCTAATTACCTACCACATTTAGTTGGACACGTATCAAGCAGCTTCCCTAATTAGCCAGTTAGACACCAGTTCCTTCACGTAATCTTAGCACTTGACATAGAAAAACAGTGCCAAATAAGTTACTTTTCAACAGGTAAACTTACTTATCTTTGGAATACATCCATAAAATCGAGCCCATAGGCTAATCCATAATCCGCCCGAAGGCTATCCATAATCCACCGAAGGCTATCCAGCAATCCACAAGGATTACTAATCCAAGATTCCACTCATAGACTAGTATGCGGGCCTTGAGATCCAATCCCAAGTCACGTTGGCCTCTTGTGCAGGGTCTGGAAGGCAAGGGATTTACGGCCAGAGCCCCCTAGCACCCAAGCGTCCTCCTGCTCCAAGTAGCGCCCAACGGAGAGACCTCTCGCGGCGGGTTCGGTCCACATTCCTGGCACGGCTAATAACCCCCTTGGTTAGGGTAAGGTAGATAGTCGGGGTAACTGATACTGCCTCTCCCTTCAGGCCTTCAACCTGAAGCATTAATTGTCTTTTTTAGTTTCTTGAGCAAACAGTGCTCCTAAACTGTTACAAGCAGAATCAGTCCAGTGTTCGTTTAATTTGCCAACTGCTAAGGAGTGAATCCTTATCTCCGAATGCATCCAGCATTCGATCTGGGATCAATTGCGACTTAGCAAGATCCCCAAGCGTTTGTTTGTTCACCCTTTTGTCCTTGGGTTAGGGCCATACCCTGTTAACCCAACTTAACCAACACCTTAGGTTTAGTAATCTAACAGTAAATCCTGGCAACCATGTCGCTCTGTCCTGATTGATCCTTTACTTCCAAGAAAATACTTAACTTCTCTTAAATTGGCAAATTTGCCCAAGAAAGGTGATGTAACAGGATGTGTAGTCATCCTCTTGCAAGTAAGACTTGTGCTAGAACCTGCCAACCTCATTCCAAGAAATGGCAAATCAGTCTTGTGATTAAATCAAGAGGCCATGCGATGTTGCAACCTATTGTACACGTGTTGCACCTAACTCATCGGATCATTTCACCCATTGAATGGCGTTTCCTGGTCAAGGAATTTTGTTTAGAAAAGATGCAGGGTTTAGGGTGTCTTCTTACCCAACCCAACCCTAATTGTACTAGGCCGACAACATTCGGTCCTAGGGTTTCCAAACTCAATCCGAGTTTTAGCATTAGGTCGAACGATCCTTAGGGTAGAAACCCTAGATCATTGTTTGCATGAGCGTCCAATTGACCCAAACATTTTGTGAATGTGGGTAGGACCTTTGGGTTTGAGGGTTTCGACTTGGCATCCAAGTATGATACTTGGCCGCATTTCTAACGTGCCAAGCCCTAGCTAGTAGTTGAGGTGTTTATCGTATCGACTAGTTATGCCTATACGAATCCCTAATGTTTATAATATTACGAGTGATTTAGCTAAGTTGAACTACTTGACTTGCGACAAGGACGAGCCTTTCCTAGAGGTGCTAAGCTTGTTCTAAAGGCGTAAATAGATGCTAGATACCACATTTCGTGCAAGTATATGATTTGTTACATTTATGTTCTATAAGGTATGCCATAACCCTTTACTTTCCTTACTAAGGTCACAACGAATGATAACTTGCATGAAACCTACTAGGGTTTACATCAAAGAATCATGCCTACAACCCTTTTGTCTAAGCTTTAGAATTTCACGCTTTGATAAGCCATGCAATCTTTTCCAAATGCAACTTGATGAAATGAAATTTACGCATGACGAATATGTAACATGCGACCCTTAGACACAACATCGTTAATGAAGTTCACGTGACATGCAATCTTCAATCCGTTCAACAAACATCTTTGCATGCAACTTGCAATGTCCATAGTTTCATTTTCATGCCGTGCAACGGAAGTTAACAATTTCCTCATGCAAGTCATAACAAAGGAAGTTATTGAATAAATGCAAGATACTCTTTTCCTTCACGTCCAATGCACTTAACAATTTCCTCTTTAACCCTAGGCAATATGCATTGTACACTTCCACTTTGAAAATGCACGACAAGGCAATTTGCGACTAAGTTCATAGGGTGAGTAAGTGCTTTACATTTATAACTTTGGAGATGCAAATGATCCAATTGCATGATATGCACCAATCCTTATCCATCGTTTACAGAGATACTTTCACAAATGTACTTTTATCACTACTACCATGAATTAACGATAAGCGTAAAATGCAACTCCCTATGGAATTAAATGTGCTTAAAGAATTTCTTTATGTGGAAATAAATTCGTGGAACCTGGGCTTGTGGATCTGTGGTGATGTGTATGTGTAAGTTCGGGGAGGAACCTCCCGTGGGTGCACCTTGCATCTTCTTGGGAGCCATCGTAGACGTAGTGTTTATGGACTCCGGTTTGTCTTCACCCTTACGTGGCCTACGAATTCCCTGCAAGCTCCAAAATCTGGTCTGGTTCTTCCTTACGCAGGAATACCCTTTAAAATTATGGGTTATAAGCACCCACGTAAGGACCGCGTGCACAAGGCTTAAGCCCCTTGCCTTTAGAAGCTTCTAAGAAGCTTCTAAAGAGCTTCTGTCTTATCCAGAAGACGTGGAGGGGTAATAATTTGGTGGGAAGATGACAGATAGCGTGTATTCAAGTTATCGTCAATATTTTGATGGGCGCGTATCTTAGGCATGGCGCCTATATTTTGTCGTGCTTATTTATCAAAGTGCTTGATATTTATTTATTATTTTTGAATGCGCATGGGCGCATGATTTAGATATTTGTATTGGACAATGTATTTGGGTACGCCTGACTTCTTGGGCACCCATTAGCTTTAATTCTATTTGGCAAAAAAGCAAACTCAAAAGCTAAAGTGTGCTATTTTGTAATTTGGGCTATTATTTGAGCTTGAAGATGATTAATATATGAAATACATGCTTTGTGGAGCACTCACACAAGGCATGGGGGGAGATTGCACCTAATTGGTCTCTTGTTCATGTCGTGCAAGCTTTCTACATTGATTTGTGTGCAAAAAGTAGAGTTCTTTTGTTCTTGGGGACCTTTTGACTCTCACTATGCGCGCATACGACATCCGATCTGTGCACCAGTGGTATCAAAGCGAAGCTGAGATCGAGAGCTTCCAATCGCTTACCATCTTGCACAAAGGCAGAGCTCCTAGAACGATCGAGCTCTGCAGCCACTTTCGTCGCGAACAATAGATACTGGTGTGTTCCTGGCGGTCAAGAACCCCCTTCTGCACTCTTTGATCACGAAGGACCAGCCTGTGGAGACGGAGGACCACGTGGACATCTCCTTTATCAAGTCGTGAGTTAACAGTAAGCTCCATAGCTCAAAGTTTAAAAGATTTAACTTAAAGCTTATCAAGATTAATAGTAAGCTTTATAAGAAGCTTATAAAAGCTTCAATCCATGAAATCTGACAAACGGCGGCAAGAGCATGAACTGGGCGGCGTCAAAATGGCCAAGGACATATTCATGTCCTAAAAATTCACGTTTGATCCAGAAGCCTTAAGCTCCTAAATCCTCTAAGTCCACCAAGCCTCCTTAAGTACTGCAAGTCACAGAAGTCAATAAAGACTTACTCCAACCACTCTCAAAGGGGCAGTTCACACGCTGAAGCCTACGAACTAGTCTATTGCTTTCTAGTAGACTCTATTCACACTTGCAGACTTGCTGAACCAGTTTTAGCAAACGTAGAAGGTCATACGCAATCCATATGCAATTTCTACGAGTCGGTTGTGACAACGAATACCGCAATCGCAAAGGAGAAAGACAATAAAAGCCAAACAAAATATACAAGCCTTGTATACCCGCCTTTGAGCTACGCTCATCCTGCTAATCCGATTTTGAGAGTGTGAGGTCTTTTGGATTTTACAGGATGACGGAACAACATACGGACGATTTTATGACTGAAGGTGATTTACCTGAACCAACGATGGAACAAAAGTTGGATTTGATTATGACGCAGCTCGATGAAGAACGAAGAGCCCAACAAGCTTTGCAAGTTCAATTGGCCAATTTGCAACGATCTACCACCGACAAAGATGGACCGCAACCCGAAGATCTTATATGACGTACCATCGATGCGACACTTGAAGCCCAATCCATCCTCAAAGAAACAAAGATAAGTAAAAGAAACTTCAAATTTCGTACTTTCAATGGATCACGAGATGGAAAGACTGTACTTGCATTTATCAGTCAGTTTGATGATTACTTCTATGAAGAAATATATGCTGAGAAAGACAAAATTAAATGTGTCACTAACCATTTAGTCGATCGAGCATCTTTATGGTGGACTATGGTCTGCAAGAGCATTGATTGTCCTACTATATGGGAGAGTTTCCAAAAGAAGTTTTTGCAGAATTTCCTTCCTCCTCAGTTCCATGAAAAAGCAATTAAGCAATGGGATCTTCTTCAGCAAAGAGATCGCGAACCTATTTCCCAATACACTGAACATTTTTGGAATGCCACACTGTAACTACGCATGCTCGAAGATGTACCTAAAGCGACTCACAAATGCAAGTTTATGTCCGGCCTACTTGGACATTATTATGTTGAAGTCAATATGTTCAAGCCAACAACTCTTGAAGATGCAATTTCCTTGGTCCATGACACTGAAGACAAGATTCGCAGAAGAGACAAGCGACCACAACAATTTCAAACTAATGGTAACTATGGTTCCAAACAATTCAATTCAAATTTTCGAAGATTCAATCAAAGTCGTTTTCTTCCATCTTCATTCCGTAAGTCTTGGACACGACCACCTACTTTGCCATCAAACACCAATCCAAACCCTAAGCCATTCTCACATCCAAATCCTAACATGCCTAAACTTCCTGCCATTACCAACAATGTATCCAAAGCCAAACCCATAGTTTGTTACAAATGCCATCAACTTGGACATGTAGCAGCCAATTGCCAATCCAAAAAGCCACATGTCCATATCAATTATCTTGGAGCAATGGAAGAAGAAGAACATGAGGAAATGCCTAACTTTACGAAAGATGATGACGTCATTGGTACTACTTCGGATACTTTGCCAGGTATGCCAACTCCCCATTCTTTGTTAACAATGAAATGTTTTGTGCATGGTAAAGAAAAGACTATTTTACATGATGATGGGAGTACACATGATTTTATTTCTACAAAGTTAGTGAAAGAATTGAAATTACAAACTGTTTCTACACATTATCGCATTAAAACTGCATTCCTAGGAACAAGATATAATGGAACACAAGAAGTATATAATTTAGAAATTAAAATTGGTGAATATACTGAATGAAGAAATTTCCTAGTTGTACCTTTGTAGTCTAGTGACATTATCTTAGGAATGCCTTGGCGTCATCAGTATAATCCTGACATAGACTATTCTACGCATTCAATTAAAATTTATTTTCAAGGAAAACAAATTATATTGCATGGTATGCACACTTCTAATAATTTTCCACTGCTTACTCATACTCAGGCTAAACGTGCATTATGTAAAAGTAGCAAATCTTATTTAATATAGATTAATGAACTTCAAGCTAAAGAAAAACATATGCATCCTAGGCATACACAATTTTTTGCTCAATTTCAAGATTGTTTTGCTGATGGTTTACCACCTGGACTACCATCTTCACGGCCTGAAGATCACAAAATAGATTTAATTCCTGGAACACAACCACCATGTAAAGCACCATTTAGGCATAACCAAATTGAACAGAAAGAAATTCAAAATCAAATAGAAGAATTGCTTAACAGGGGATTAATTAGACCTAGTAGTTCTCCATTTGGTGCACCTGTCTTATTAGTAAAGAAGAAGAATAATACTTATCGCATGTGCATTGATTATTGTGCCTTGAATAAAATTACTGTTAAGAATAGATATCCAATTCCTAGGGTAGATGATCTTATGGATAAACTACAAGGATCTGCCATATTCAGTAAGATAGATCTTAAATTTGGTTATCATCAAGTAATATTGGATAAATCTGATTTATTTAAAATTGTATTTAGAACACAATTTGGACATTATGAGTTTCTAGTTGTGCCTTTTGGTTTAACTAATGCACCAGCTACATTTAGTCGTATGATGAATCGCATATTTATGAAATATCAGCATTGTGTCATAGTATTCTTTGATGATATATTGGTATTCAGTAAAAATGAGAATGAGCATTATGAAAATTTGTCTTTAGTTTTCAAGTTGTTAAAAGACAATCAATTATATGCTAATCCAGAAAAAGTGTGGATTCTTTGAAATAGAAATTGAGTATCTAGGACACATTGTTTTATCAGAAGGTATTAAGGTTGACCCTAAAAAGATAGAAGAAATTTTAAATTGGCCCATTCCCAAAAATGTGCATGAGTTACATTCTTTTATAGGTCTTGCTAGTTTTAACAGAAAGTTTGTGCGAAATTTCTCATTACTTGCATTACCTTTGACTAAACTTTTAAAGAAGGGTATTATGTATAACAGGTCTGACAATCAACAAAAATATTTTGATTTATTAAAACATGCATTAACCCATGCTCCTGTATTACAACTACCTGATTTCAATAGTCCATTCTTTTTAGTAGTTACTGACACTAGTGGATCTGGAATAGGAGCCATACTTATGCAAGATAATCATCCCATAGCCTACTCTAGCTGTAAAATCAAACCATCTGAACTTAAGTATTCTACCTATGATAAAGAATTGCTAACTGTAGTACAAGCCTTACGTCAATGGAAACATCATTTAATGGGATCTGAATTTATGATCAAAACTGACCAACAAAGCATTAGACATCTCCTTAGTCAACCCCAAATATCTGATCGACACATTAAATGGGCAGCTTTTATTCAAATTTTTCATCCCCTTATACAATATCAACCAGGAAAAGAAAATGTTGTAGCCGACGCTTTAAGTAGAAGACAAACAATTCATAATATTTCTGTGATATCATTTGATACCCTTATCCCTATGAAAGATACTTATCATCAAGATATTACTTTTCAAGCTGATTGGAATAAATTTGTTGCAAATAATTGGATTCCTATTGATTCACTGTCTTACAATAATGGATTCATGTTTTATGAAAAGATATTATGTGTGACAGTTCCATTTCGATCATTTGTTTTGCATGAGATTCATTGTCCTCCATATCAAGGTCATAGAGGTATTATATCTACTTTTCGTACATTGACTGAAGATTTTTATTGGCCACATATGGACACTGATGTATCTAACTTTGTATTTGAATGTTTAGTTTGTCAACAAGTTAAAAGACACCATGGTAAACAATATGGTTTACTGATGCCACTATCTATTCCATCACGACCATGGGAACATATTTCAATGGATTTTATCACTGGTTTACCTAACACTAAAGCTAACCATGATATGATTTAGACTGTTGTAGACAAGTTTAGCAAACAAGCATATTTCATTCGATGTAAGAAAACTTTAACTGCATCTCAAGCTCCTCAATTGTTTTCTAAAACAGTTTTCACTAATCATGGTTTACCAAAAATTATTTCTGATCGTGATTCTAGATTTTGTAATAATTTTTGGATTACTTTGTTTTCTTACTTAGGAACAAAGATTGATTTTTCATCTGCATTTCATCCTAAAACAAATGGTCAAACAGAAGCTACTAACAGTACTATTTTAGATATTTTACGTGCTTACACCATTACAAAATCACACACATGGGATACACATCTACATTTACTTCAGTTTGTATATAATAATACACCACATACAACTACAAAGAAAGCACCATTTGAAGTTATTTATGGATATAGATTGCCTACACCTGTTGCATAATTATCAAACAAAATTCAAATTGCTGATGATATTGCTAACATGCATGCCACTATCTTTGATGAAGTTAAAGAAATGATTGCCAAAGCCCAGCAATCATATACAAAACAAGCAAATAAGAAAAGACAGGCTATGAATTTTAAAGTTGATGATTATGTTTGGTTACGAATAGAAAAACGTAGATTACAAAGTGTAGATAAACACCCAGTTGTAAAATTAGCACCTAGATTCTATGGACCATTCAAGATCATACAAAAAATCAATGACAATGCATTTAAACTAGAACTCCCACAACATTGGAAAATCCACAATACCTTCCATATCAGTTTATTACAGCCCTTTAGAGGCCAATTACCTATACACCCTGTTTATGAAAACCCACCTTTGCTAGATGATGAGACTGAAATCCTTGAGCTTGAAACTATTCTAGATAATGACCTTATGACCATTAGAACTGGCCATAGATATTCTAGATATTTGGTCAAGTTTAAAAACTATCCTGTTGAAGAGGCCCAATGGATGCACGTTAGAGACTTAAATGCTTTCCCCACTCTGTTAGCTCCACAATTGAGTTAATAGCAATTGAGAACAATTGCTATCCCACCCCGGGGGTACGATGCCAGGAGGCATATTTCACGGTGGATTCTATGCCACAGTGGATTCCGTGAGGTTTTACGATGGATTCCATAAGATTTTATTACCGGGGCTCATACACAAAGTGGATTCTTTGTGCGAGAAGTTGATGGGGACGCCTATACTTTTCGAGCGTCTTGTTAGTTTTATGTGTACATGGGTGATTCCATAGCAGGTGATTCCGCAAAATACATATGTAAATTAATAAATGTTTGTGAGTTTAGAGTGCGCACTCGTGATAAATTAAGGTTAGGATTGATTTCTAACCAATTTATTTATGTAGCTGAAGACTCCTAGGTATTCACTTTTGTCGGTTTAATTGTATTATTTTACTAACAATTGTGAATGCTTCACTTGATATGTAGAGATAACAGCGGTGGCAGTGGAAAGCATTGGAGGATAGCGTGTATTCAAGTTATCATCAATATTTTGATGGGCGCGTATGTTAGGCATGGCACCTATATTTTGTCGCGCTTATTTATCAAAGCGCTTGATATTTATTTATTATTTTTGAATGCGCATGGGCACACAATTTAGATATTTGTATTGGACATTGTATTTGGGTACGCCTGACTTCTTGGGCACCCATTAGCTTTAATTCTATTTGGCACAAAAGCAAACTCAAAAGCTAAAGCATGCTATTTTGTAATTTGGGCTATTATTTGAGCTTGAAGAGGATTAATATATGAAAGATATGCTTTGTGGAGCGCTCACACAAGGCATGGGGGGAGATTGCATCCAATTGGTCTCTTGTTCATGTCGTGTAAGCTTTCTACATTGATTTGTGTGCAAAAAGTAGAGTTCTTTTGTTCTTGGGGACTTTCTGACGCTCACTACGCGCACATATGGCATCCGATCTGTGCACCATATTGTTTCTATGACCCACAGATAAAGAAAGTTTTTGTCATTAGGGATGTTATATTTGCTTAAAACGCTACATATTCACATTATCAGCTTTAAATGCAAGTCACCTATGACATTGATGATGTCTTTGAGGGTCTTTTGCTACTTTTCTTGGTTTAGTCCATGTTTGCTATAAATGATAGGACAGACTTAATATAGCAAGTTGTTGCTACATCATATGTTATGTGGAAATAATGGATCTAGTAGCACGAGGGAACGCCTTGGTGCTAGGTTCCTACAATGCAACATTGCCTATTAGTGAAAATTCATTACAAGGGCTCTTTTTGCATGACACATAGGCTAATATTAAACCATAATTGTTTATGCACAATAAAGCATTCACTTTTATATGAATCATATACACATGGTATCTATTCCTGGCATGCATAGCAATTGGTTGAAGTATAAATGACCCACGCTGAAGAGAGTAAGGCAACTAAGTTGTAGGTCTAGACAGTAGGTCCAAGGGGACAAGTAAGTGAGGACTAGTACATTCTTGAAACGATATAATATTGGTACTAAGAGCGGAGTCTGCTTCGTATGTGTTATATGTGTTAGCCACACATCGAGGGGCCAATCCCCAAGGTGTAGGAGGGTCGCAGTCGGGCCGCAGCAATCAGTCAAGGGGTGCCTCCTATGTTGTTCTACGTAGTAAATTACACCAAGATATGTAGGGTCTCCCTCTGAGGAGTCTGAGAAGGTTAATGGTTGGACTATAAACACGATACAAATGCAAAATGTATGTACGATGGCAGGGCAATGTACCCTGTAGACACTCCTGACCGCAAGGCCGTGGGGTTATCTTGTACATGTTAGAGGTCCATCTAGTGCTATAGCCAGTGCCGGCCCATTTTAGGTCCATCACATCAAGTTAACTAAAAAAAAGCCTCTACAGCACATTGTAGAGCATCAAGACATTCTTTTGTGAAGCGATCAAGTGTATCCTAATCTTATGCCAAAAACCACCTCCTGCTTTCTGTGTAGTAGAGGTCTTGCACAATCTCGCGAACAAGTCTCGAGAAGATCACCTTCGAAATGATGAGATCAAAAGAGCATTGGTACCTCCTACTTTCTCTCAAGGCCATTGTACCTGGCTTCCACTTGTGTTTCTTGTGGGGATGCTGAGAAGGATCCTTGTGAGGGCGGCTTGAGGAAGGTGGGTTAGGTTGAGAAGAGATGCATTTGAGCTAGTAGATGCTCCAAGGGGCTGAACACGATATGGGACTCTGAGCGGAAGCTTATTTGCAACTACTTAGACCAAACCATCTTTCCTGCACAAGAGATATGAGAACTCAATGAATAAGATAGAAACTGAAATCCTCTTTTATATAACCCTAAACTGTAAGACTCATTCACATAGATGCACACTCTCTCTTTCTCTCTTAAACTATGAATTGCATGCACACTGAACACATTGTTCATCTTACTATCTTAGCTCTCTTCGAACCCATTTGATGCCTTGTCAAAGCCTTGTTTCTAGCCACTTGTCATGGTTTTCTTTGGCACTTAAGGCTTCATAAGACACTCTTTTACTGACACGACGTGATTCCATCATGTCTGCAGCCGATTCATCAACACTTTCATTTGCTCTCTTTTGCGAGATTTTAGCTTTATCCGCTACTATAATCCGATACCACCAAGATAGCAAATGGATAATTGGATTGCCACCATTCACCCCTCCACCATGATCAGTTTTTCTTTGGTATGCATCACATGCTATCCAATGTGAATTTTTCATCCCTTGTATGGACCAAATTCCGATGCTTCAGTTTTCTGCAAAGTATGGCCCATGTACCTCAAGGATATACTACAAAGACTACAAAGACACATATCACACATGAGTAAAACTATACTCAATAGTTTATACAATTCATACAGTTTTAAAATATTATCTTAGTACGCACCATGTAATGTGTGATAGAGCTTTTACCCCATGCTTCCACCATGTTTTCATAGAAACTATGCACATCATTGATAAATTCTTGCTGAGCCAATTTGTTAAGACTTATCAAAACCTTAGCTTTGGCCAATCTTGTTTTTCCTCCATTACTTTTATCAGGAACTGCAAAATGTAACTTTTTCCACCCATTGTAGTGTTGCGGCCTACAAACCATGACATTCCCTTCCTCATTGATGGGGGTGCTTAGAGAAACTTCCTAGCCTTTGCTCCTTCAAAGTAAGGCTTTCTTGGGAAGTTACTAGATTTTCTTGATCTCTTATCATCTTTTGCAATCGTCACTTGATGCTTGTGTAGCCCAATTTCTGATAGCACTCGCTCCACATTCCTACACATTGCAATGGCTTCTTTTTCTGGTTGCATTCTATAAGTAAAGAAAATGTATTCATATACAAGTTTCTCCATGATTTTGATAAAAGCATGCAATGAACAAATGTGAATACAATCCAATGGAATGTTGAAGATGGGTTTCCAAGTGAGATCTTCTCTATTGCGTGTCAGTGCAACACTTGTCACCCTTTGCAAGTTCTTCTTTTTGTCCTTTCCTTCCACCCTCTTTGTCAAGGCATATAGGCATGGATTCTTTGTATTTGCACCATTCGAGATTCCACACATGCATTTTAAAGTTTTCAAGTCTTCTACAAGATGCCATTCAACCAAGTATTGACCATACCCTTCAACCGAGAGCATCTCACCATGTTCGTGACGATTGATGATGCTTGGAATGCTTGTGTGCATAAAGAACAACTGCAGCACCTCAAATGTTTCCTTTTAGAACTTCAAATATAGGGAGCCACCACACATGTACTCAGATTAAACACTAAAGTTTCCTAGGTTATTCTTGTCGAATTGTAAATCTCTATTCATCAGAGTTACACTAACTCTTTCAAGCTTTACTCCTTTGACGATCTCACTTTCATCTAATTTTATAACAAACTACAATTTACCATTACATTCCTCAACATACATATTGTAGTACATTACATTGCCGACAGCACCTTCTAAAATCTAAATAGTAATTGTTGAGTTCACCGAACTTGACCTCATATGCATTTTTGGTCCCAACATTTAGTGTTTCCATGCATTGAACATGCAAGGGATCTCCTATCAGCTCCAAAACCTTTGTATTAAGTTGTTGTCACTGTTTATATAAACATGCATAGGCGATATGTACAAAATAGACAATGGTCGTGTTCGTTCTTCACACATATCATGAGAGCACCACTAAAAGAAGCTAGAACATAAGTAACACATGATCCTAACTTTTATAAATCAAAAATCCCATCAGGATATTGAAAGCTTTTTCTTTAAAATCTCATGATCAACATGATTAGCAACATGATTGATTTTTTTAAAGGATGATAACGGCGGCTCAATGACATAGTCATTGATGCTTAGATATAGCTTTTTTAAAGCTTTTTCTAAGGAAAAGCTTCAGCCTGGGAGCCGCATAAGTTATTAAAGGAAGGAAGATCTTCGCTGTTGAAGGGGGGGAAGCAAAAACAAAGAGGAGGAAGCTGATTAAAGGAGCATTATGCCAGGGAAAGGACGAAGATAGCAGAAGAGGAAGGAGGTGCAGGAACGAACATGTCTAGTGGATTGTGAGGATGGAAGATGCTGCAGTACGAAGGGGCGGAAGACAATGCTGTGACAATGATGCTGAAAACAGACAAAGATGCTCAAGATACTGAAGACGACGTAGCTGACTGACGGGAAGAGACAATGAACGAAGAAGAGGGAAGAATTGGAGAATGTCTGGAGGAGCCATGCTGCAGGACAGCGGCAGCATATCGAATTTATGATGAGCACTGGCAGTATATTGAATTCATGATGAGAAGCAATGGCATATCAAATTCAAGGTGTGACTCAAGAGGGTAATTGTAAGAGATTGCTTCAAGAGTAGTAAGCTTAGAGAGGGTGGCAAGTGTCTGCGTCAATCAGAGAAGGGACATATGAGTCCATCGCTGCTTTAGAGGCCGCCCTGCATGCGGCAAAGGTTGACATGCCCTAGAAGCCCATGATGATCGATGAAGGTTCACATCAAGGGAGTCTTAGGGTGTGAAGGAGGGAAATCTTTTAAAGCTTCTTGGACATCGGACCGATGGACGTGCAACGAATCATACGCCAAGGAAACCAAAAGCCGTAGGCGATGTGAAATTTGTGAAAAAGCTGAGGTTTTACAAGCGAATTCCACGACAGAGAAGGGGATGAATATAAAGCTACCCTGACATGAGGAAGATGAAGTGGATGAATGATTTTGTGCTTCGACGAAGGAGGCCATGAGAAGAAACGTCAATGAACAAGGAGAAGACAAGCCATCGGTACTAAAGAGGTTACTCTCCTCCAGCTTAAGACTCCTTTTTGGCTTCTATGAGAGGGCGACAACCTACTCTTCGGCAGCCACACATCACATCATCTCTCCCAATAGCATCATCATACTATCATGACAATATTCTAAAACACATTGTCTTGCTCCACTACATCGAAGATCTATGCTCTAGTTACTACGAGTAGCTGATTGGATTTTATGCCATAAGCGAAGGACAATCCTTTACCATAAAAAATCATCAAAAGAATATGCGCTCAAGTCAAAGACTCGGAGACGCTAAAGAAGAGAAGTAAAAAAGGGTACAATACTTCTGTTTTTTGTAGTTGTGCTGATGAAGATGGCAAATGCAATTCACGAATAGAATGTTTCAGTAGAAGAACGAAGAAAGATTATGACAAGTCCAGCATGATGACAAAGCTAAAGGGAGCGTAAGGAAGTAAAAGAGAAGTCTATACTTTCAATCTATACTTTCAAAGTGAATAGAAGAGATAACTTCCACTCTTTCAAATCGAACTAAATGTTCTTCTACCTATTGTGAGAAATAACATATTCCCAGTTTAATCTTGAACAATGGTATAGTACACTTTTGGAAAAGTATCAATTGTTTTCATTGAATTAGATATGCTTACTCATCTGTCATACACTCCTTGTTCACAAAGATAACACATGGAAAACCTTAGAAGGATCCAATGTACATAAGAATGTCTCCAATGTATTTATTGAATTCTCTTGAGAAAAGAATTCTGATGTTAATGATTTTATTTTGAATTGAGCACAATTCTTCATCATCTTTTCTCCTATCTCAAAGTGTCCCTGCGACGAGCGACTTTCACAAACCCTGCACAAATTTTGTGTCACAACATTGCTTCCACAGGCTGCTATTCACAATTAACTCATTGATTGGCTGCTTCTTTCATTTTCGCTCCTGTGTTAGCTTAATGTTGATCTTTCTCAAGTCATCCAATTGCCTCCTCGTATGAGATACCAATGTCATGGATAGTGTCCTACATTGAAATAATTTGATTGTTTTGTTGAATTATAGTGTCATTCAGTTGTACCACTTGTCGTATGAGCTGTTGTATATGAAGTTGATGTGCATCGATCACATCATGGCAAATTTTTAAGGTTTCTTGGCAAGTTGTAAATACTTTGAATGCCTGATCATTGAGCCGCCTAGTATAATTGAGTAACCCATTTTCACTCTCACACACATACTTTAGCAAATTTGTGATTCCTAAGAAAGTTTGAAGTCTACTGTTTAAGGGGTCAATGGGGTAGATTCCCCCATCAACCCACAAATCCACATGTTTCAATCCCATTTTCCTCTAGCTCTGTAAAACCTGAGGGTTGACACTGGTATGCTTGGTTCTTTTGAATAGTGGGGGATATTCAATCTCTACCTCAATATACAGCTCCTTCTTTCATGTATTCATTTTACTACTAATAGTCACAGGGAGCCTACTTGGTTATCATAGGAGGTAGACTGGAGATGCACAGAGAGGCACACAAAGGTGCTTGTAATATTTTCGCTTGTGAATATTGACTTTCCGCACACCGCGTAAACCTCGTGCAAAGGTTATCTTCCGTATTATTTGAATTGCCAGCAGTGTAATCTATAACCCGTACGCGAGAAATCGAGACCTCAGCATTGGCAAAGCAAGCCCGGGGGTTCAAATCCGCAAACCGTGGGTAAACACCCTCTTGGGAGGGGCAAAATGGATATTATTAAAGCAAATTCTTTTTAATATATTTATACATTTCCCCCAGTCGATGCACTACTGGAGGAGAGGGAGTGCGGGGAGATGGGCTTAGTGGAGATGTGGGCCGCATGAGGAGGAGGGAGATGCCATGCAGTGGCCACATGGAGGAGCTCCCCTCTCCCCCCCTTGGGCTATATAAACCCCCCCTTAGCCTTGTGGGGGGGGGTAAGAAGGAGGAAGCAGAGAGCTGACGGCTTCATGGAGTGAGAAAGGAGAAAGCAGTTGACGCCGTGCTCAGGGCGTGGAGAGAGAGAGAGAAAAAGGCTACGAGGCGGAGAGGCTGCTGCGTCGTTGCCAAAGGGGGAGGCTACTGCGAGTCGGAGGATCACCACTACTACCTACGAATCCGCTGCCACCTCATGGGTTGAAGCCGCCATTGCTGCCATCAGATTCCTTTCCCCCCCAATCATTTCGCTGATCCACATTCTCCTGGGGAAGCAGAAGCTTCCTAAAGCTTTGGAAGCTTCTTTAAAAAAAACAAGGCCTAAGACCTTGTGCACACGGGTCTATTCCCGGGGTTCAAAGGCCTCCCTTAAAGCCCATTTTTCATAGGCTTATTTCCCGCAACTTCATTTGCAAGAGCCCTTTTCCAACAAATAGGCTTCAAATCCCACAAGCCATCCGTAAGGCCATTCCTACCACCCCGATTTTTTCTAAAGAAGCTCATAAAGCCTCCTTTTCTGCAAACGCCATTCGTAAGAGCCTTTCTGCAAACACCCTCGCAAAGCTCCAAATCCCATACACCCAAATCCCATAGGCCCAAGTCTCACAGGCCCAGCCTTTTAAAGTTCCGAAGTTCCGTGAAGGTATCTCTTGCGTACGAGGGAGAAAGGCAAGATCTTGAGGCTGCATACCAAGGCGAGTAATTTCGTAGACCGCGAAGGCAAATCGGAAGTCGAAATCATACCTACGATGACCCCTAAAAAGTCACACTACAAGGAATTGGGCAATTAGCGACGCCGATTAGCGACGGCGGATATCGGCGTCGCTATTGGCGTCGCAACTGGCGTCGCTATTTGTGTCGCTATTTCCGTCGCATTTGCGACGCAAATAGCGACGCCGCAGGGAAAAAAAGCGTGGCCGAAACCAGAGCGCCGTTTTCACTTCATTTCTTCGCCTTTTGAGAGCGAGAGCGAGGGAGAGAGCGAAGGCTTTGTGAGAGAAGAAGAGGAAGAGACTTGCTGCCGCCGCCACCGCTGCCGCCACCGCCGTTGTTTGCGAAGGAGAGGAGGAGCCCTCGTTGCAAAGAGAAGCCGCCCATGCTCGCCATATCTCATTGGTAAGTCTCCTCTCTCTTTCTTTTGCTTGTTGAAGGTTTAAATCGTTCTCCTTTGCTTGTTTAGGAGAGGAAATGAAAGAGAAGGAGAGGGAGAGGGAGAGAGAGGGAGAGAAAGAGAGGGAGAAAGAGAGGCAGAGGGAGAGGGAGAGCGAGAGAAAGAGAGGGAGAGTGCATTCTCTCTCTCTCTCTCCCTTTTGCTTGTTTAATGTTTAAATTACTTTATTTTTTGCTTGTTTAGGAGAGGAAACGAGAGAGTAAGAGAGAAAGAGAGGGAGAGGGAGAGGGAGAGGGAGAGGGAGAGGGAAAGAAAGAGAAAGAGAAAGAGAAAGAGAAATAGAGGGAGAGGGAGAGGGAGGGGGAGGAAATAAGAGAGGGAGAGAAAGAGAAAGAGAGGGAGAAGGAGAGAGAGTGCATTCTCTCTCTCCCTCTCCCTTTTGCTTGTTTAATGTTTGAATCACTTTATTTTTTGCTTGTTTAGGAGAGGAAATGAGAGAGAAAGAGAGCGAGAGGGAGAGGAAGGGGAAGGAAATGAGAGAGGGATAGAAAGAGAAAGAGAGGGAGAGTGCATTGTATCTCTCCCTCTCCCTTTTTCTTGGAGGATGTTTAAATCACTTTATTTTTTGCTTGTTTAGGAAATGAGAGAGAAAGAGAGATAGAGAGGGAGAGGGAGAAAAAGAGAAAGAGAGGGAGAGGGAGAGGGAAGGAGAGGGGAAGGAAATGAGAGAGGGAGAGAAAGAGAACGAGAGGGAGAGGGAGAGGGTGAGAGAAAGAGAGAAAGAGAGGGAGAGGGAGAGAAAGAGAGGGAGAGGGAGGGGAAGGAAATTTAAGATAATAGACTTATTGATAATGGTATGCAATGTGCTTTGCCATGGGCCACGTACTTCATCAAAATGAACCCAAAATTATTGTTATAGAAGAAGAAACCCTTAAATTGAGTATAGGATAATTTCTCTCAGGTCTTATGACTATGAGTAGAATTGATTGAAATAAATTTTATTACTATAGTTATAAAATTTCATACATGGCGCGCATTAATTTTAAAATGGATTACTTATACTCAAAGCCGAGATATAACAAAAAATTATCTACCGGGACAAACAAATCGTTGAGCATGATACAAGGCCGAGATATAACATCGGAAAATCTCTCGACTACTATATACAATGCAAGGTTTATGGTCAACTTGCAACTTGACGTACATCTCCATAAAGCTATCCATTTAAGCCTCGTTTGTTGTAATGTAGATAAGCTGGCAAACGAAGAAGGTCCTATTGTTCAAGACCGCGAGTCGTATCTTAATCAGCGTGTCCCATGTCCTTGCTCTCAATGCAAGTTGGCAATTAGACGAAAACGCCGATTGTCTATAGAACACGTACGACGATTTGGCGAGTTTCAATCTGAGATCATTGATCAGGCGATTGCAGATTTTCAACAAACGGTAATTTGAAGTTAGCATTTTTCATGCATTGTACTCTCAAGCTAATTGAAAACCATACACAATAAGATTGGGTCTTGTTGGCAAATTTTGTATCCAGGGTGGTGATGTCTCGACTCAAGGGGAAGTGCACCCTTTGCGGCCAATTAGAAGAGTTCGTGGACGTGCGATGGATGGATTGCAGGAGCCAATCGACCACTCGCAAGGCCCATCTATACCATCAATGCCAGAGGAGACAGACAACCTTCCCGACTTGCCTACAATCTTGGAGCCTGAGATGGAGGCAATGATCGATGCATTGATTCCCATGGATGTTGAGACATCTGACCCGCTTAGAGAGGAAGCATCCATACCATTATATGATGGGTGCCGAGTATCTCGGTTGAAGACATTGCTTGCACTCTTAAGTGTGCAAGCAAAATACGGTTGGAGCGATATGAGTGTGACTGAGTTATTCAGGTACCTTGCACACAGACTTCATTGTTTTTCTTAAAAACAGTATTATTACAAACATTTGTGTTTTTTCAAGATGTTTTATGATTTTTTTAAGGTTATTGAAATATCATATATTGCCACCTGCAAACACCATGCTTGAGTCTCGTGATGATGCATGACATGTTTTACAGAAGCTTGGCATGGACTACAATAACATCCATGCATGTATCAATGACTGCATATTGTTTCGAGATGAATACGAGACTATGGAGACATGTCTAAAGTGTGGTGCTCACAGGTATCGACAGGACTTGCAAGGGCAGACCATCCCTCAAAAAGTTCTCAGACACTTTCCGCTCATCCCCCGCATAAACCACATGTTTTGCACGTCTGCCATGGCAAGCTTGACAACGTGGCATGTGCAGAATAGGTCCACGGATGGAGTTCAACGAATATCAACAGATTCGCGCGCATAGAGCCACATTGACTCTACCTTCCCAGGCTTTGCGCGAGAGCCAAGGAATCTTCGGCTCGGTCTCGCCATGGATGGTGTGAACCCATTCGGTCTGTGCTCGACTTCTTACAGTGTGTGGCCTATAGTGCTTGTCAACTACAACATTCCTCCATGGCTTTCTACGAAGAAAGGACATCTCATCCTTAGCTTGCTCGTCCCGGGCCGCTACAAAGTAAAAAATATGGACGTGTATCTTCGTCCATTAGTCGATGAGCTTAAGATTTTGTGGGAGGAGGGGGTCACGATGCAAGATATGAGCAGGCGAGATGGTCGGCGGTCAGCCAACATTCGAGCCATTCTCATGTGGACGATGCATGACTTTCCGGGATTGGGAGAGTGCTCAGGTGAGCAGACCTTTGTTCTCGCTGGTAATATCTATATTTTATTTCATTCAATCAAGTATTCACTAGGTCGTGGATCGCCTTGCAGGTCTCGTTACCTCAGGTTATCATGCATGTCCATTGTGTGGGCCACAGTTAGACTCTCGAAGGTCACGAACCATGAAGAAGATGGTATATCAAGGACATGCCGCTTTCTTGCCGGAGGATCATGAACTTAGGGAAGGTTTTCTTGGACGACCTCCAGCACGTATGAACGCTGCAAGCTGGTACGAGCTGAAAATGGTAAACCCGAAATCACATCCAAATGGAATGCGACGGTTCTCAGTTTTCTACGAGTTGCCATATTGGATCCACTTACAGGTCAACCACTTGTTGGATCCTATGCATATTTTCAAAAATGTGGGCAGCTTGCTATGGGACCACATCACAGGAAAGAGAGACACTATAGGGTCACGAATGGATTTAAAGGAGGTAGGTAAGATGGAGGCGCTTTGGCCACAGTCGAGTGCTGAAGGGGGAGTGCAGCTTCCTTGCACTCCCTGGGTTTTGTCTACCAAATAAGAGCGCATTGTAAAGCAAGTAATCAAGTCTATCCGCACTCCGACGGGTATGATGCGTTCTCTCAGGTCCGCATTTTCTAAAGATGACCAAATGTCTGGGCTAAAATCCCATGATTGGCATAAGATATGTCAGGTTTGTGAACGGAATGGATTTTAATTAGCGTGGACATTTTGAAATTTGAAAAGTGACCATTATTCTTAATGCTTTCTCATTTGTGGCAGTTTGTCCTACCGATCGCGATCGCGGGATGCCTAACTCCAGAAATTCGCGGGGCCATTTACAAGTTATCGACTTTGGTGCAATGGATCTCACAGAAGGAGATTAAGACGTCCTCTATTGAATCCGCAAGGCGGGGAGAAGTTGAGACGGTCTATCTCTTTGAGAAATACCTACCCACTAGCTGCTCACGATACAAGTTCACCTTCTTGTGCATCTTGTGGACGAAGTGGAGATTGCTGGACCTGTCCATACGCGATGGATGTTCTTCTTGGAGCGCTTCATGAAAACCCTGAAAGGATTTGTGCGACAACGAGCTCATTCGGAAGGTAGCATGGCGGAAGGTTGGTTGGTGTCAGAGGCGTTAGTGCATATCTCACAATGGCTACCAACGGTGGAACCAGACAATGAAATGCTATGGACGTTGAAGGACGATGATAGGCTGACTGGATATGTGGTGGTTGGAAATGGGGTAGAAAAAAGAGTGGATGCCTCAATGGAAGAGAAGGTGAATCGCTTTTGTATGTTGCACCATGCCTCCATGGAGACGTGGCTCGCCAAGTACCAGATTGCAAGGCAAGATCGAGAGGAAGCGCGAGCTGAATTCCGACGCAGTACGCGTCACCGAACGATTCGATATCCCGAAGGCATGGAGGAGATGCCGCGGTTTATGTCAACATGATGGTTGCATGGAGCCTTGGCCGTAGCATCCGGCGAAGGGACAGAGGTCTCAATGGAGGAGTGGGAGTTCTCGAGGGGATGTAGTCCAAAGGTAATGAGGGTTTTAGAATGTGTCGTATCTAAATTTGCTTGCTACATCTAATTTGAGTGTTTCAATGTGCAGTACAAAATATATAGTGCAGCGTGGTCCCGCGGACGGCATTTTCGGGTGGAGCATATTGACCAAATGCGCTCCACAATGGACTGTGGTGTCATGGCAAGGTTTGAGCAAGAGAGCCGGCGACGAGCAACGGATCCGAACAGAGTTGTGGATGAGATGGAGTATTTTGGGAACTTGCAAAGTATTATTACGGTGGATTACCGTAGTTTCTCCATGATACTATTCGATGTGCAGTGGTTCAAAGTGGTACTTGGAGGAGTTGGAGCAACAGTTCGACGAGGTCCATCTGGATTTCTCGAAATAGATTCCGAAAAAAAATGGATGGATTTGCGCGATACCTTTGTGTTGCCGGCCCATTGTGAACATGTACAAATAGTCATTTTCTTGCTAATTGTAATACGATATGGTTTATGTCACAATGGTTTGAAGTCGCTTTGTAAGTGTTTGTGAACAGGTAATCTTCTATCCAAACCCCCGACAACCTCGATGGTGGTATGTTATACCTTCAACTCCTCGAGGTGTGAGAGTATATGATCAAAGCGATGTTCCAGGCATAGATGAAAAAAATATGCAAATAGAGGAATCGAAATTACAAGGGGTGGAGGCCACCGCAAGCTTGGAGCCCGCATCGGCTAACAATGATGGAAATACAAAAGTCGTAGAATTTTTTGAGAACGAGGCAGACTCGTTCTTTTGTGGTGACATGTCTATCGACCTTCTAGTGTATGCAGAGTTGTGTCAGGATATTAATATGGGACCATAGAATACTTTATTCTTGGAGAATTGTATTACTCGATTCGTTGTTTAGATCTTCCATAAAGGTAGATAAGATATGCATTTTAAGAGGGATTTTTCAAAAATGATTTATATTAATATGCTTTGTATAGTTTAAATTGATTATTCTAACATCATTTTTTATCTGTGCAGGTATCGACATTTTCAGGATGAGTCGAGGGATGAGCGATGAGGAGTTTCAGGACATGATGGCACGCATGTCTCCAGATCAGCTCGCGAGATTCAGAGAGATGGCAGATCAGGAGCTGTCTCGTTCTTCGTGAGGGCGCTTCGCTAGATCAGCTTCAGCACGATCAGATGCTTCAGCTTCGAGCAGATGATCTCGACGCTCGTAACTTGGGCCAGAGGGAGGGATTGCGACTGCAGGAGGATCAGGGGGGTGCTGTTGTGGAGATACGGATGCGGTGTCTCCGTCTCGTCGTTCAGCTGGAGCTGCATCACCTCCAGGATTTGTCACACCTGTGGGGACGTCCACTCCAGTTACTCCGGCTTTTGCGCAGCCGTCGGCAGATGGCACGCCTTTTGGTGGCACTCCTTTTGGTGGCACCCCCTTTGGTGGCACCCCTTTGAGTGGCACTCCGGGAGAGGGTACCCCCGTCGGTACACCGGATGTACAGGGGTCTCCTGGATATGCCCAGGAGCGTGGACGGAGATGGGAGAGGGCCCATCTTAGGCATACTCCTAGGGATTATGGATACCTAGTGGATGGCAGGTCAGGAGCCATCATCATGAATGATGAGGGGAGGAGGGTGATGACTCGCATGAGGGAGTTATGCCAACAAGTTTCTCGGCACAACGTCCTGGATCATTGGAGGAACATACCGGAGGGGAGCAAGGACTACATAGTAGCATCCTTGCACGAGGAGTTCCCGGTGCCAGCCGCAGTGGATAGATTCTCTACGGGCTGGATGATGGATTGCATGCGTGCATACATGTCACATAGACGATTCGACGCACGCAAGGCAATCAAGAGTGGGGCTCCAAAGCCCGAGTGGTTAGATGCAAACGACTGGCGCCGACTGAGGAAGGAGGCTACAAATTCGCCAGGACGTTGGAGTCAGCAGCGAGAGGCGGCGAGGGCACGAATCGAGGCCGAATCGGTACATCATCTTGGGAGTGGCGGCCAGAGGACATATTTGGAGGACTTTGTAAGTTTCTCTTTTGTTTTGCTTATTTGTTTTTTTGAGATATTCTTTGTACTGACAATCATGTTTCTAACAGTTAGCATTTTGTTTTCTTTGCAGCACTCCGTTACAAATCGCGATCCGCAAGGCCTTGAGACTCGATATGCAGAGAGGCACGGTTTCAGGGCATTGATCGACCGATTGTATAGACGCGGCGGCCCTGTAAGTCACTCATATTTCTTGTCCGTAGTTACCATGAGTTATTTGAATGCATTATTGTATGGTGGATTGATATGTTGTTTCTTTTTCTGCAGAATCTGTTTGATGCTCCTTTGCAGCGGGACGAGCTTTCAGGGGACGAGGATTTGTAGCTCGCCCTTGGATCCTTAGAGCTCACACACCTTTAGTTTTTAGCCGCCCGATCTATATAGACATTTTCTATGTATTAGTGATATCATTTCATGATTGTACCAATCGCATTTTATGCGATATCATGTATTTATTTCATGTATCGGTTTTATGATTTCAGTATATATTCTTTTTGTTTGCAAACGCTTTGTATGCAGCAGTGCAGAAACTATTTTGTATGGCTCTTATACAGCACACAGTGCTATATGCTGCCCTGCCACAATTTTTTTTTTCTCTGTTACCGTCGCTATTTGCGTCGTAAATTTACTGCACACGTCGCTATTGGCGTCGCTATGAGCGTCGCAAATTCTCTGCAACCGTCGCTATATGCGTCGCAAATATGCGTCGCATTTGCGACGCATATATCGACGCATATAGCGATGCATATAGCGACGATTCTATGGCGTCGTCAATAATGACGCTTTTTGCGACGACGGGGGAAAATTTTGTTGTTTGTATTTTCGTCGCTTTAAACGTCGCTATAAGGTCTATATCTTGTAGTGTTACAAGGCGCGCCTGCAGGAGGTTCATCTCCTAGTATTCATGTGGATATTTCCCGAAGCCCACAAGTCCAGGTTTATTTTTCTATTTTGATTTCATGTAGAAGTATTGCATTATACACGATAATTTCATGGACTAGGATGCACCTATGCATGTCAAATCCACCTAGCTAAATGCAATTGGAAATAAATTGGCTATTTGAACATTTACTAGAACTAGCTCATGATATGAAATTGGTCATTGGTATTTTCAATGGAATGAATGAAAAAAAACATAAGTTGTCTATGCATTTTAGGACCTCATCAGTAAGTTGCCTTTTGTGCATTTCAAAGTGACGAGTCTAGAACAACTGTTGCCTATCATTATAAGGTTGAAATTATTAAAGTGCACCTTTGACTAGGCATGGAAAGATTAATCTCATGTCACGTTTTTAGAAAAATCTTCTTTGTAATGATTCATTAGGGAAAGTCATTAACCCCGTAGGAAATAGAAGAGTACGTAAATGATTCTAGGAATTTGCATGTGGCATGTGATTGTAAATTGGAATAGGTCAACTCTAGTTTTTTTGGCATGAATTTCACTAGGTTGTAGTTAGGAAAGGAGTGCATGTTGCACCCTCGTCGTATGAAAAATTTCACTCATCAAGAGTTGTATTTAGGGAAAGGATGCATGGTTTATTGAAGCATGGAATCTTAAAGGCTTAGAAAAAGGAATTGTGGGCATGATGCTTGAATGTAAGTCCTAGTAGGTTCAATGGAAGTTATTCTGCAATTTATCATGCGATTTGATTTTTACAAGAAAAGTTAGGGTTATTGCAAATTTTAGCGATACGTAGGAACAATGAATCGTGTGTTTACGTGAATTGTGAGATTTTACAACTAGCTTTATCCTTTAGATCAAGTTAGCATCTCTAGGAATGGTTCGTCCTTGTCGCAAGACAAGTAGAATGAATTATCTAAATCACCTAACCCGCAAAGGATTCGCATAGGATGGTTCAATCGATATAATAAATACTCCAAGTGCTAACTAGGGTTTAGATGTTAAGGATTCGACCTAGTTTCGCACTTGTTGCCAAGTCGAAACCCTCATACCCAAAGGTCCTACCCACATTCTTCACAGAATGTAGGGACAATTGGACGCGCATGCTAATAACGATCTAGGATTTCTACCCTAAGGATCATTCGACCTGATGTTAAAACTCAATTTGAGTTTGGAATCTCTAGGACGGGCTAATGCAATTAGGATTGGATTGGGTAAGAAGACACCCTAAATTGTGCTTCTTGTCCAATCATAATTCCTTGACCAGAAAACACTGTTTAAAGGGTGAAATAATCCCTTGGAATAGATGCGACACTTATGCAACAAGTTACAATGTCGCATGGTCTTGTAGTTTGGTCACAAGAGAGTTTTGGCATTCCTTGGAATGAGGTTGGCACGTTCTTGCACAAGTTTAACTTGCAAGAGGATGAGTAATCATCTTGTTACATCACCTTTCTTGGGGAAAGTTGCCAAGTTAAGGAAAGTTAGGTATTTGCTTGGAAGCAAAGGTTCAATCAAGTTAGAGCGACATGGTCACCAGGATTTACCGTCTTAGTTAAAGAAGCACTAAGGTGTTGGTTTATTTGGGTTAATAGGGTATGGCCCTAACCCAAGGACAAAAAGGGTGAACAAACAAACCCTTGGGGATCTTGCCAAGTCACAATTGATCCCGGATCAAATGCTGGATGCATTCGGAGAGAAGGATTCACTCCTTAGCAGTTTGTAAAAAATAAATGACCATTGGATTTGATTATGCTTGTAACAGGTTAGGAGCACTCTTTGCATTGTTTGCTCAAGGAACTAAAGGATGGAAAGATATTTAGATATTTCAGGTTGAAGGCCTGAAGGGAGAGGCAGCTTTAGTTACCCCCGACTGTCTGCTTTACCCTAAAACCAAGGGGGTTATTAGCCGCGCCGGGAACATGGACCGAACCCGCCGCATGAGGTCTCTCCGTTGAGTGCTACTTGGAGCAGGAGGACGCTTGGGTGCCAGGGGGGCTTTAGCTATAAATCCCTTGCCTTCCTCCGGGCCCTACACAAGAGGCCAATGTGACTCGAGATTGGATCTCGAGGCACGCATAGTAGTCTACGGGCAGAATCTTGGATTAGTAATCCCTGTGGATTGCTGGATAGCCTTCGGGCGGTTTATGGATAGCCTTTGGGCAGATAATGGATTAGCGTGCAGGCTGGACTTTATGGATGTATTCCAAAGATAAATAAGATAACCTATTGTAAAGGACTTTTTTGACATTGTTTTTCTATGTCAAGTGATAAGATTACGTGAAGGAATCAGTGTCTAACGGGCTAATTAAGGAAGCTGCTTGATGCATGTCCAACTAAATGTGGTAGGTAATTAGACAACTAAAGCAACCCTGAGGAAAGTGCGGTGGATGTGACCATGGGTCCGTCCTACAGATGGGTGGTTCCGGTTGGTCCGAAACTTTTTGTTGAGATATCAACCTCCACTCGTGATATGCCAGGGTGACCGTTGCGCATTTATGTCACTGACTTGTCAGTTTTGCAGATACGGTTGGTACACGGCCCATGAATAATAGCTAGATAACAGCTATCCTTATCTACTCTAGTTCGTGGCTCAATTAGTATGCCACCTTAGTTAGTTGAGTTTGGTTTGAGACCCATATATAGGGTTTTTCTATTTCTATATACTAGAGTTCTTTTGGCTTACACAACTAAGAAGAGAAAAACTGTTTTCAGCCTCCACCTTTGTGTGTATTCCCCCATTGTGCAAGCAAGAAAGCTACAAGTGAGACTCCTTCCTTCTCTCCCACAATTTAGACATGGTATTAGAGCCTTGTTCGTGGTAAGGAGCTCAAGAAACCAAACCAAGTTTGTGGTGTTCTGGTAAGAGGACCAGTGTTGCTTTCATTTTTTCTATTTTGGGAGCAAGTCTCTACAGGTAGCATAGCCGGAAAGTGCAAGAGTGCATTGTCTCAGATTGAGATGCCCTTCGCGGTATAGCAAGAGGGCAGTATATGCTGCGGGAAAGGGGTTTCGCCCTTGGTTGCTTTGTTTTTTTTATTTGAGGCCATTTCGGGGCCTGTTTTGGAGGCGGAAGTTTTCTGCACACGCACTCAGGAAAAGGCCCTATTTTATGCTATGCGACCACTGTTCTATAGGTCGGTGAAAAGTTACTGTAGAAATTGCATCGTATGCCTGTGCATAGAGACATTGGGAGTTACAGAATCATCCTTGTTGCCTGTTGATGCAAAATCATCACTAGGAAGTGACTGTGTGGTCAAATACTACTTTCGTCAGTTTTATAGTTTTGCCCTTGTGACGTTGAAGCTGTGTTCTTTGCAGTGACAGAATTTTTTGCAGTGTTCTGTAATGGCATCTTATTTTCTTTCATAGATTGTCACTGAAAAGCTTGACGAGAACAACTTCCAAGCATGGAAGTTCAGAATGACAAATTTCCTTATGGGAAAAGGATATTGGGAATTCATTGTAGGAAATGAAGAAGAACCAGTTCTTCCTGATGTTCCCAATCAACAGCAAATGCAGGCATTTAAAGCATGGCATGAGAGAGCCAGGAAAGTTATGTACTGGCTGTCTATCAGCATTTCAGACTCTATGATTGTGCATATTCAAGATGCAAGCACGCCAAAGGAGGCATGGGATACTTTGTCAAAAATGTATAGCACAAATATGCAAGACAAGAAAATGCAGCTCAAGTAAGAGTTGCACAATGTGCAAAGAGAAAGTATGAGCATCAATGACTATCACATGAAGGTGAAGAAGATTGCAGATGCACTTGCTTCCATTGGGTCGCCAGTGGAAGATGATGATTTAGTTTCTGTAACCTTGAATGGTCTAGGAAAGGATTATGCACAGTTCCAAACATCCATTTCCGTCCGTGAAAGATTTCCTGATTTTGAGGAGTTGATTGCTTTTCTGATTTCTGAGGAGCAGAGAAATGGTGGTGCATCTTCTTCAGGAGGAACTTCAAAAGAAGTTGTCTTCTACTCAAATGTTGAAAGAGGTAGAGGCACAGGTAGAGGAGGCTGATCTGGAGGCCGTGGTAGAAATCAAAATATGCAGCAAACTCAAGAAAACCAGTCCTATGGAGGAGGACGTGGTAACTCTAGAGGCAGGGGGAGCTAAAGAGGTCGTGGTGGATGGCAAAGATACCAAAATGCAAACAACAATGTTGAATGCTACTACTGTGGTAAAATGGATCATATGGCTGCTATAAAAAGCAAAATGACATCATGAATGGAAAATTGCAACAAGGGAATTATGCATCTTCTAGTAGACAGGGTGATGACAAAAATGAGCATTTGTTTATGGTGCAGCACATGACCAATTCTGTGACAAGTGCAGAAGAAAGCAACGATGTGTGGTATGTTGACTCAGGTGCATCAAACCACATGACAGGTCATGCAGAATGGATGCAGGATGCAAGGAAAATGGAAAAACCAGGATTTGTGGAGACTGGTGATGATACTGCACATCCTATTGTGTAGATTGGAAAAATTCCTTTGTCTATGCAGGATGGGAAAAAGAAATACCTATCGGATGTATTTCATGTCCCGAATATCACCAAGAACCTAGTTTCTATTGGTCAAATGGTTGAGCAGGGCTTGCAAGTTAGATTTACTTCTCATGGATGCTTTGTTGAGGATATGAAAAATAAAGGTCACTTGATAGCAAAAGGAAAGAAGAAGGGCAGAACGTTTACGTTGGATGCAGACATGCCTGAATTGAGTGCAGCAATGTTTGTACATGGGACCGGTGTAGTTGCAGATATTGATATCTGGCATAAACGCATTGGTCATGTTAATGTACAATGACTTAAATCAATGCAAGCCTAAAATATTGTTGCAAGATTGCCTAAATTCAAGGTTGCAGAAATGCATAAGGTATGTGAAGCCTGTCAATTTGGAAAACAGGCAAGGAAACCATTTCCTAGACATATTCAAGAGAGTAAGAAGCCATTGGAATTAATTCACTCTGATATGTGGACTACTAAAGCTGCATCTCTTGGAGACTGTCATTATTTTGTCACTTTTATTGATGACTATAGCAGAAAAGTTTGGGTACATTTTATGAAAAAGAAAAGTGAAGTTTTTGGGCATTTCAAAACTCTTAAAGCTATGGTTGAAAAAGAAATAGGCCTGCAAATAAAATGCCTAAGGTCAGATGGAGGGGGAGAGTACCTCTCAAATGAGTTTGCAAGGTTCTTGCAGGAGCATGGCATAAAGCAGCAATATTTATGTAGTCATACCCCACAACAAAATGGAATTGCAGAAAGAAAAAACAGGCATATTGGAGAGGTATCTCGTGCCATGCTCAATGAAAAAGACTTGCCAGATTTTTACTGGGCTGAGGCAGTTGCTACAACAGTCTACATAATGAATAGGACTCCCACTGGAGCAATACATGGCATGACTCCAGAGGAGAGGTATACTGGTAGGAAACCAGATATTTCTCATTTGAAAATTTTTGGTTGCATTGCCTATGTTCATGTGCCAGATGAATTGAGATCCAAGTTGGATCCAAAAGCTGAGAAGTGCATCTTTATTGGTTACTCTCTGCAGCAAAAAGGGTATAGATGTTATAACCCTTCTACTCGTAAGTTTACAGTGAGCAGAGATGTTTTTTTTTATGAGATGAGTAGCTGGTATAAACTAGTAAATGTGATTGATAATGTAGATGCACAAAATGGTAATGCTGCACAGAATTCATAGCAGTAGTCACAAGATATTAGTGAACTTGGAGCGTCCTCTAGCAGTGGTTTACATTCTTCGCCATGGACAGGCAGATTGAGATCAGGGGAATCTTCTCAAAGCAATGCAGATAGTGGTATGCAGGTATCACGAAAAGGAAAAGAGAAGGTAGATCAACCCATGTTTGATGTGAATGCAGGTCACTCTTATGTGGATGGTGAATCCAGTGGCTCAGAACAGAGCATTGATGATGAGTTGGGTATTCCTTTTGTTATTACACATGGAGTAAGGAAGACCAGGGATGTTTTGAGAGCACCTGGGAGTGAATCTACTTTGCGCAGGTCTACCAGAGCTAGGTATCCTGTGGATAGGCTGAAATATGATGGATTTATAGCCATTCACTATGCCTATATGGTCAAAGTGATATAGGAACCAGAACCCACTTCTTTTGAGCAAGCCATGGGAAAAGAAAAATGGGAGAAAGCCATGGATGAAGAAATGGATGCCTTGGAAGCAAATGGTACATGGAAATTGGTACCTTTGCCTAAAGATAAGAATGCAATTGGTTGTAAGTAGGTTTATAAGGTGAAACACAATGCAGATGGTTCTGTGAATAGATACAAGGCAAGATTAGTAGTCAAGGGGTATGCACAAACATATGGCATTGATTATGAAGAAACATTCAGTCCGGTTGCAAGGATGGCAACCGTAAGAGTAGTCATTGCTATGGCTGCATCAAAGGGATGGTCTTTACATCAGATGGATGTAAAGAATGCCTTCTTGCATGGTGATTTGCAAGAAGAGGTCTATATGGAGCAGCCACCAGGTTATGTGCATGCTGTTCATCCTGAGTTTGTTTGCATGTTGAAGAAAGCCTTGTATGGTTTGAAGCAAGCACCTAGAGCATGGTCTGACAAGATAGGACAGTATCTTGTCACTATTGGCTTTTAGATTTCCAAGGCAGATTTCTCACTTTATGTGAGAAAAACAGAGAAATGTATTATGCTACTTGTCATTTATGTTGATGATTTGATTATGACAGGTGATAGTGATGAAGATATCCTTCATGTGAAAATGCTATTGAAGCAGAAGTTTGAGATGAAGGATTTGGGAGAGCTACGTTATTTCTTGGGCATTGAGGTGATTAGATCACCGTGGGATACAGCTCTTGCAGAGGCAGTATGGATTGGACATGCTGTCCAAATATGGGATGACAAGCTACAAGCCTATTTCAGTTCCTTTGGAGCAGAATGTGAAGTTGAGCGCAAATGCAGGTGAGCTTCTGGAAGACCCTACTATGTACAGACGCATAGTAGGAAGTTTGATTTATATGACTATTACCAGGCCAGATTTGAGCTATGCTGTTGGATTGGTAAGTCAGTTTATGCAAGCTCCAAGGAAACTGCATTTGGATGCGACTAGACGCATACTCAGGTATGTGAAGTCCACATTGCAGTATGGACTATTTTATGAGACTGGGATTCAGATACAGTTGGATGGATACAGTGATGCTGATTGGGCTGGTAGTATTTCTGATAGAAGATCTACCAGTGGATATGTGTTCTCTTTTGGGAGTGCTGCAGTCACTTGGAGCAGCAAGAAACAGCCTACATTTGCCTTGTCGAGCACAGAGGCTGAGTACAGGGGTGCAGCAATGGCTACATGTGAGGTAGCTTGGTTGCATAAGCTACTTTATGATATGCATCAGCCTACAGATGGGCCAGTTGTCATTTATTGTGACAACATGAGCAGTATACACTTGGCAAATAACCCAGTCTATCATGCTAGAACAAAGCACATTGAGGTGCATTATCACTATGTGCGGGAGAGGGTTTTACTAGGTCTTATTGATCTAGTTTATGTCAGCATAGAGAATCAGGTAGCTGACATTTTTACGAAGGCATTGGGCGCAGAGAAGCTGCGCAAGTTCAGAGACCTGCTTGGTGTGCATGAATTGGGATTGAGCTCGAGGGGAAGTGTTGAGATATCGAGCTCCACTCATGATATGCAAGGGTGACTATTGTGCATTTATGTCACCGACTTGTCAGTTGCAGATGCGGTTGGTACATCGCCCATGAATAATAGCTAGATGACAGCTATCCTTATCTACTCTAGTTCGTGGCTCAGTTAGTATGCCACCTTAGTTAGTTGAGTTTGGTTTGAGACCCATATATAGGGTTCTTCTATTTCTATGTACTAGAGTTCTTTTGGCTTACACAACTAAGAAGAGGAAAACTGTTTTCAGCCTCCACCTTTGTGTGTATTCCCCATTGTGCAAGAAAGAAAGCTACAAGTGAGACTCCTTCCTTCTCTCCCACAATCTAGACACTTTTCTCAATCAAAATGGATAGCAAGGAGATCTTCTCAAAGGAAATGAACAGCAAGGGCGCTGACCTAGAGTTTAGGTTACTAGAATTCCGATTTATGCTTTTTTAGGGGAACGGAATGGGACTATGCCTTATGGGCAGAGAGGTTGAGCCTCGTATCCCTCTCGTTTCCCATTCTCCTTGAACCAAGTGCAGCATGGATCCGGTTCGTCTTTGGCATTTCTGCATAAAATAGTTCGCTTGGGGTTCGATGCTAGTTGCCATTCAGGAAAGTGACCATTACAGAAAACCCTAATTCAGGTTGGTCCTAAGTGGGAACGGTCGAAGTACTTCCGCTACGTGGCAGACACGGGAAGTCCTAGATCACAAACCCCGTAACATTCCATGGGAGTGCCGGGCAAAGATTTCTAGACTCTCTTCCTGATGGACTGCTAAGACATGTCCTGAAAGGAACAAGTGGATATATTACAGTTGGTATCAGAGCGAACCAATGAAGGATCTGTCTTTATAAGAAATATTAATAAGAAGAAGTAAAGCAAATGTTTCTTTAAGAACATTTCCTTACTTTCGATGCTGTCTTGCAAAATTATGAAGCATGGAACAGATTCTTAGTGTTTCAAGTCATGTTTATGACCCCGATGCAATCCTCAGATTATCGACGAAGGATCGATATGATGAACATCCTAGACCATATTTACAATCCATCGCCTTTGTACATGGAACGGAGATGGATGAGTGACTCAGCTTATATAGCTACCCACCGATTTGCGTACCTTTGAACCAACCTAAAGAGAATCAAGTGGTTGGAGGACCTGAAGATCGTGAAGCTGTTCATTTTTGTTGAGGATCACATAAACACAACTTTGCATGTTGAAGGTCGGAGGGTCGAGCTGAATTCATATGTATACGAGGAAGTGACCCGCATAATCCCCGCCGACAGGATCAAGGTGTTGGGACGCTATGAGAAGAATGGGTACCAAAGGAAAGGATACCCTAATCTCCCGATGACTTATCGATTCCTGAAGATCCATGACCCGAATCCATACTATTATCCAGTTCTCGTAGCTAAATGTAACACAACATTATTCTCCCCGAACTAATGTACCAGTTGCTCTACCATCCCAAGAAATATTGTACTCTGAAAGGGCTATGCCCATATAAATGAAATAAGACTTCTTTTTATCAATGTTTGTCTTGTTTATGAGAGTTGATAAAAAGTTAAGTGGTTAGGTTTCTTGGCTGAAAGCTAAATTAGATATGAAATATAATAATAATGATTAGCGAGTTGTTAACATTAAGAATCCTCTACCCAGGCATAACCCCAGGTACAGGTTCCCAGTCCGTCCCCTACATCAAGTACGGCCGTGATTCAGGAGAAGAAGTTTCTTCTCAAGCAGATTAAGCCACCAGAATTTGATGAGAAAGGAAGGACTGTCCAAGCTGATGCTGAGATTTGGATAGAGTCCATGGAAGATTACTTTGAAGCAGCCTGTATTGCACCCACCAACTAGGCAATGCTCGCCAAGCTGAAGCTCACCGACAAAGCTAGGCTTTGGTGGAAGCAATGGTGTAGAGATCAAGGGATCTTGGAAGGATGCGTTACCTGAGAAAAGCTTAAGAAAGCTGTGCAAGGAAGATACTTACCAGCTGCGTATCACATGCAGAAAATGAATGAGTTCTATGAGCTAAAACAGCTTGGTCTGACTCTTGACACATACTACTCAAAATTCGTCTCACTTCTAAAGCATGCGCCACAAATGGATATGACACAAAAAGTGTCGAATTTTTATGACGGTTTAAACCCACCTGTGAATACCCACCTCGAATCTATGTGGCCAACAGATCTACAGGACACACTCATTTGAGTTGCACCCATAATTCAAGAGGTGCAAGATAGGCCAAGAAGTAACAAGACTTGGTCTTATAATGATCAGAATAGAGGAGCATATAGGCCCCAAGCGAAGAGAGCCCAAGGTCAAAACCAGGGATAAAGAAAGAAAGCAAGGACTAATAATGTCAATATCTTTGTCCCTACCCAAAGTAATGGCCGCAATCTCTGTTGTTTCCATTGCAATGAGCCCGGTCATTTCAAAAGGCAATGTCCCAAACTTGGCGGAGGACAACGTCAAGGACCTTTCTAAGGAACCGCCCGTGGCCAAGGAGCCACCACCCGAGGCAGAGGAAGAACCGCCTGTGTTGCCAATAGGAAAATGTGCAAAGAAGAAGACCCGACCATGGAAGCAGACTTTGAAAGGGCAACAATCCATGTTGCCCTTCACAAGAAAGGCCCGAATCGCCAGTTTTCGATGATTCAGACACCATCGGACTATCAAGGTAAAGGTTTCAAAACCTTAATTGATTGTGGCAGTACGTATTCCTTTATCTCACCAACTTGTGCAAGAAGATTAGGAATATCCACAGTAGCAGCACCTACCTTACTTGTGGAATTAGCAAATGGTCGTGAGGTCACTTATACCAGGCAAAGTACTAAGGTGGAATTCTTTCTGGGAGGAAGTCGACTTCGGTCAAATTTAGGGTCATGAACCTAGGTATCCATGAGTGTTTGCATGGAATGGATTGGCTTAAACCTAGTGATGCCCACATTCATTGTTGGAAAGGCCAAGTTTCCTTTCAAAACTCTGAAGGGGAATTGGTCACAACTCAAGGAGAGGTTGAAAAGCCGAAAATTCAATTGGCCAAAGCATCTCGGATTATAAAGGGAGTTATAAAGGGACTACCTGTCTACTTGATTAAGCTTAATAAGCTAGATCAGAAGTAGGAGTCTAGTGAAGAACCTTCATGGCTAAAGGAGTACGCAGACGTATTTCCTGAAGAGCTGACAGACCTTCTGCCTCAAAGGGAAGTGGATCATGAGATCAAGCTAGTGCCAGGAGCTGCGCCAATTGCAAAGAGGCCTTATAGAATGTCCATCCCGAAAGCAATTGAGCTGAAGGAGCAACTCAAGCAACTGTTAGATCAGGGCTACATCCGTCCTAGCAGTTCACCATGGGGAGCTCCAGTGCTGTTCCAGAAGAAGAAAGATGGAACACTTCGACTGTGTATTGATTACAGAGGGTTGAATCAATCAACTGTTAAGAATAAGTACCCTATTCCTAGAATAGATGAGCTTCTTGACCGTCTTTACGGAGTGAAGAACTTGTCCAAGATTGATCTCAGGTTCGGATACTATCAGATAAGGATCAAGGAAGAAGATATCCCAAAGACGGCCTTCAACACAGGATATGGACACTTTGAGTTCCTAGTCATGTCATTCGGGTTGATGAATGCACCTGCCACCTTCAACAGGTTAATCTAGGATATCTTTAGGCCATATCTTGATGATTTTGTACTCGTCTTCTTCAATGATACCTTAGTCTATTCCAAACAGGAAGAAGATCATGAACCCCAGCTTCGCATTGTCCTTGAGACAATGAGGGCACACAAGCTTTATGCTAAGATGAAGAAGTGTGCATTCTTCAAATGTCAGATTGAATATCTAGGATTCATCGTATCAGCGGAAGGAATCTCAGTGGATCCGGCCAAAGTCAGGCCAAAGTCAGAGATGTTCTAGAATGGCCAATACCAACAACTGTCAAAGAAATACACAGTTTTCTTGGATCGATAGGATGGTATATGGTCTTAATAAAAAACTATGCTTTGATTGCAGCTCCTCTGACAGATTTACTAAAGAAGCAAACATCGATTGCATGGTCAACTGTCTAGCTTTAATAGATTAAAGCAAAGTTTGAGATCAGCATCTATCCTGAAACTTCTAGACCTCAGTAAAAGGAGTTCGAAGTAGTAACTGATGCTAGCATGCTTGCCTTAGGATGTGTGCTTATGCAAGAAGGTAATCCTGTAGCATATTCTTCAAGAAAACTGAAGAGCCATGAGAAGAACTATGCTACCCATGATCTAGAACTGTTAGTTGTCATCCATGCCCTAAAGCTTTAGAGGCACTACCTGTTGGATAACAAGTTCACTCTTGTGATGGATCATAAAAGTCTCAAGTGGATCTTTACCCAGAACGAGCTCAACATGAGGCAACGTCGGTGGATTGAAGTGCTGGAGGAGTATGATTTTGAAATCAAATACCGGCCTACAAAGGAGAATGTAGTTGCCAATGCACTCAGTCTTGCAAGGCATTCCTTAATTCTCTAATCTTGAAAAATCCATCAACAGCTAGATCTCTAGATACAAAGGTATCCATGCCAAACAACCCAATACTTGAGTTAGCTAGAGAAGAAGCATGCCATGATCCAACCTATCAAAAGATGCTAAGGAAGATCCCTATCAAGGATCAGGACCAAAAGCTACAGACTAAGTATCAGGAATTCTCTATTAGTAGTGGACTTGTCTACTACAGAATGAGATTATGTATACCGGCAAGCCAGTCACTCAAGCAGAAGTTATTGTGGGAAGCTCATGATTCCCCTTTCTTAGGACATCCTGGCTATGCCAAGACCCTCAATGCAGTCAGGAAGAGCTACTATTGGAAGAGGCTTAAAGGTGACGTTCTCAAATATGTCACTGAGTGTTTGTCTTGTCAACGTATTAAGGCCAAACATGTCAAAATGCCAGGGAAGTTGCAACCACTTGACATTCCCCAAATGAAATGGGAATTCATCAGTATGGACTTTGTTGTTGGACTACCCCAAGTTCAGGGAGGATACAACTCCATTATGGTTGTGGTTGATATGCTTACTAAGGTTGCACACCTTATTCCTGTTAAGACAAACTATAAAGCCTCAGACATTGCAAGGTTTTTCATCAAGGAGATATTCAAGCTACATGGGTTTCCCATAAGAATCATTAGTGATCGTGACTCTCTCTTCACATCACACTTCTGGAGAGCTATCTTTGAAGCCATTGGGACTTAACTCTGTTTTAGTACAGCCTACCATCCCCAAATCGATGGTCAAATGGAGCGAGTCAATCAAGCCATCAAGGATATGCTAAGGGTACACTGCTGCCGTGAACCAAAAAGGTGGATTCAATACTTGCCTTTGGTTGAATTTGCCTATAATGCTTCTTACCATCAAAGCATTCAGATGACCCCTTTTCAAGCATTGTATGGGCATGACTATCGAAGTCCTTTAAACTTCTCAGATCCAACCTTGAGGGTTGAAGCTTCAAGGCATGCTGGAAGAGATAGATGACCAAATGAAGTCAATTAGACAGGACATCCAAGCCACCAAGGATAGATAGAAAGCATAGGCGGATTTGAAATGTCAAGATAGAACCTTCGAGGAATGAGACATGGTCTTCATTCGCGTACGCCCAAAGAAGAGTTCCCTATCCTTAGGAGATTGTAAGAAGCTAAGTCCAAGGTATTGTGGACCATACAAGATCCTCAAGTGCCTAAGACCCAATGCTTATAGACTGCAACTTCTTGAGAACCTAAGGGTTCATAATTGTAATATTCCGCGTTACAAAAAAATGTGATAAATGAATTTTTTTTTTATATTTCCCCCCTTATCCCTCCAGCCGACTGACGAGCTGGAGGGGGAGGGAAATAGAAGGAGTAGCTAAGCTCCTTGGTGGAGCTGTGATGGAGGAAAGGACATGCGTGTCGACACGCAAGGAGGGGAGATCCCCCTCCCCTCCACTATTTAAAGGAGGGCTGAGCCGTGTGAGAGGGGAGCTACAGAGGGTGCAGGCTGAGAGGATACTCTACCATCGAGATGGGAAGAGTGGAGATGTTGCTGCCATGCGGTCGTGAGGGAGAGAAAGGAGGAGCCACCCTGCACCAACGCTGCCGTTGAAGATAGAAGGAAAGTCGCCATTGCCGATCATCACGCCGACATCTGCCCTCCACCACATCGCCATCTACTGTCGCAGTCTGTCCATTCCGTCAACACGCCGCCGTAGTCTGCTGAATAAGCTTCCCCCCCCACGTGGAAGCTTTAGAAGCTTCCTGGGGGGAAGCTTCTAAAAGAACCTTCTTATCCCCCTTTCACCCCCCCCTTATGTTTTTTTTTAAAAAACCCCTTTGTCCCCCCCCTCCCGGGTATAATCCCCCCCTAAGCCCTTGTTTTTCCCCCCCTCCGGGTTTTAAATCCCCCCTAAGTCCTTTCCCCCCCAAATTATCCTTAGAAGGCCTTAAGAGGTCTTTAAGCCTTTCTAATCCCCATAAGGCCCTTGTTTTTCCCCCGGGTTTCAAAAATTCCCTTAGCCCTCCCCATGGGTTGGAACCACACACCCCCTAGGTTTTTTTGTCCCTTTGTCCCTTTTTCCCTTGAGCCCCTCCCTTGGCTTTGGGAACCTAACCCCCGTGTTTATTTCCCCTAAACCCTTTTTCACCCCCTTATAACCCTTATAACCCTTTTAACCCTTTTTCAACCCCCCTCATAACTCTTATTTTCCCACAACTCCCTAAGCTTTCTTCTTAATCCCCCCGTATCTCCATTATTATTTTCCCCCCCGAACCTAAAAATCCAAATCATCATCATGGCCTTGGATGGTATCCCGTAAGGGAGAAATAGCCGTGAGATAAAAGATAGGGAGGGAAGTAGAGGGAGTGAAAAGAGGGAGTGAAGGAGGAAGAGTGGGAAAAAGATAAAAGAAAAGGTAGGAGAAGACGGTGGAATTCCAAGAAGAAAAAGGAAAAGGCTATCTCACATTCGAACTACGATGCCGCCAAAGAAAGTCCAAGGTGTAGCTGCGGGAGGGTCATCTCCCGGTATCCATGTGGATATCTCACCTCAAAGCCAGGTTTTTTATTCTTGGTGTTAATTCGGTTTTAAGTCGATCATGCAAAGAAAAATTGTTAAGGATAGGATATATTTGTTCGAATTATTTGTAACGAAGGAGTTTAGCTTAGGAATGACAGTGTATAGAACCTAGCTTTCTTCAAATTGCATCAAGCATTATAAATTACGAGCAAGATTATCCATTTACTATAGTAATATATTTTAGTTAAAACCTAAGGTGTAGAAATTATATCTTGCACCATTAGTCTTATTCCTTTCGCAACGATTCATGGTAAATGGCTAAATTCAAGAAAGGTTTCTTTCGATGCTTAAATTACGAGGGAGTTATCTTTGCTAGTTGCACATTTTAGCAAGGAAATTGTTGTTATTTGGCATGAGTTCATCTTTAAAGAAAAAGAAAGTTAAATGTTAGGAATTAACAAGTATAAAAATTAGATATACGAACTCAATTGTTAAGAAAATGTAATGGGGAATTGCTAGATGACACTCTATTAATACTTTTCCCTTGCTATTTGAGGACTTGGGACTAATAAAGTGTGTATACACCAATTTCACAGCTAGGCCTTTTTGTCCCAAGGAGTATTGTCGCTCTTTGTATCACCTTGGCATTAGGCTACATGCCAAATTAAACTGTATTGATTGGGAGAGTAAATTGTCACAAGGATAGTAAAACCGTAACAAGACGATTAATATTACCTTCCAAAAGATAACTGAACCAATCTAAACATAGAAACATTCATACCCTAAACACTTGACTACTTTCCTTACCGCAGGGACAATAAATTCATAAAAATAAGAAACTAGGGTTTGTCCCTAAGGTTCTTAAAAGAAGAAACCCTAGGCCTAACATACGTCAGCTTAAAGAATCTAAACAGATTATTCCATTGCAGGACTTGCGCAACATGTATGAAATCATTTAGTTTTGTGATTGATTCACAAGGAGAAAAGCAAAAAACCCTCATCAAGGACGGCAGATCGTTACGCAAGTTATCTTGTAAAAAGACGTATTTTTGGATGTCCTTCTAAATAAGGAAAGTTGTAAACCGGGAACTAGCATATCTAAAGCACTTTAGGGTTAACCAAGTTGGATATGCCCTAACACCGGAATGTTAAAGGATCTTGCCAATTTACAAGACACCTTGGGAACGAGTACTGATACACTCAAAAAGGAAAGAACACTTCCTTAGCGGTTTGCCATACAACTGGCCGGTTGATTAATGGAAATGTTTGTGCTTGCTAGAAATTTTAGGACTCTGTTTGAATTATGAATTACAAATTAAATGAGTACTTATACTTCAGGTTAAAAAGGCCTGAAGGGAGAGGCAGCTTCAGCTACCCTCGACTGCCTGCTTGACCCTAACCAAGGGGGTTGTTGACCGCGCCGGGAACGTGGACCGAACCCGCCGAGAGAGGTTTTTCCATTAAGCTCTACTTGGAGTAGGAGGACGCTTGGGTGCCAGGGGGGGCTCTGGCCGTAAATCCCTCGCCTTCCGGGTCCTGTACAAGAGGCTAACATGACTCAGGATTGGATCTCGAGGCTCGCATACTAGTTGACGGGCGGAAGCTTGGAATAGTGATCCCTGAAGATTACTGGTTAGCTTTCGGGCAGATTATGGACAAGCCTATGAGCAGAACTCCTTGTATTTTCAAAGATAAAATGATGAAATGTTAAAAAAACTTGCTTGATGTTGTTTTTCTATGTTACGTGATAAGATTATGTGAAGGAACCAGTGCTTAACAAGGTTAATTAAAGAAGCTGATTATTATATGTCAAATTAATGTGTTAGATAATTACATAACTAAAACAAACCAAGGAAAGTGTGGAGGATGGGCCATGGGTCCGTCCTACGGTTGGGTGGTCCCGGTTAGCCGGGAACTTTTCTCAAAAATCTCGAAGAACAGCGGAATGATCATCATCATCAAAACGAATAACGAGAACGATGACCTAAAGTTACGTCTTACCCGATTTACGCTGTTTTAGGGGAACGGAATGGGACTATGCCTATGGCAGAGAGGTTGAGCTTTGCATCCCTCTCGTTTCCCATTCTCCTTGAACCAAGTACAGCGTGAATCCGCTTCGGACCTGGCATTTCTGCGTAAAGTAGTTCGCTGGGGTCTGATGCTAGTTGCTGTTAGCTGATGACCCATCAGGAAAACCCTAATTTCGGTCGATCCTAAGTGGGAATGGCCAGGATACTTCTGCTACGTGGCAGACGCGGAAAGACCTAGATCGCAAAACCTGTAACATTCCACGGGAGTGCCGGGCGGAGCTTTCTAGACATCCTTTCCGATGGACTGCTAAGACGTGTCTTGGATGATACTAGGGGACATGTTACAGTTGGTATCAGAGCCGACCAACAACGGAATTGTTTTTATGAGATCTCAATAAAATGAAATAAAGAAATTGTTGCTGTCCAAACATTTCCTCATCTTCAATGCTGTCTTGCAGAACTATGAAGCGTGAAACAAGTTTTTGGTGTTTCGGGTCATGTTTATGACTGCAATGCATTCTCCCCTTTATAGACAAAGAATTGGGATGATGAACATCCTAGAGCATATTTATAATCCATCACCTTTATACATAGAACGAAGATGGACGGGGTCTTCAGGAATCTACTACATAGCCGCCCATCGGTTTGCTTATCTACAGACCAACCTAAAGAGGATCAAGTGGCTGGAAGACTTGAAAGTCGTGAAGCTATTCATTTTTGTGGAAGCTCACGTAAATTCGACTTTACATATTCAAGGTGGGAGGGTTGAAATGAACTCATATGTATATGAGGAAGTAACCCGTGTAATCCCAGCTGATAGGATTAAAGTGTTGGGCCGCCATGAGAAGTATGGATTCCAACGAAAAGGGTATCCTGAACTTCCAATGAATTATCGATTCCTAAAGATCCATGACCCAAAACCCTACTATTACAGAGTTCCTGTAGACAAATGCAATACAACGTTGTTTTCCCCAAACTGAATGTAATGATTGGATTATCATCACAGGAGACGTTGTATAAGGCTACGCCCATGTAAATATAAATAAATACTTCTTTTATCAATATCTGGCTATGCATCAGAGTTGTTAATAAGTTAAGTAGCTTCATGATTTATGAGATAGCTGAACTAAAGATAAGCTAACATCAATTATCATATAATAACGTTAAGAAAACTTTTATCCATGCACAACCCCAGGTACAGGTTCCAAATTCGCCCCCTACATCAAGTACTGCTGTGACCCAGGAGAAGAAGTTCCTCCTCAAGCAGATAAAGCCACCCGAGTTTGACGGGAGAGGCAGATTCGTCCAGTCTGATGCTGAAATTTGGATTAAATCTATGGAGGATTACTTTGAAGCAGCTGGTACTGCACCTACCAATCAGGCCATGCTCGCCAAGTTAAAACTCATCGGCAAAGCCAGACTTTGGTGGAAACAATGGTGCAGGGATCAAGGGACTTCAGAGGGGTCCGTTACCTGCGAGAAGTTAAAGAAAGCCGTGCAGGGGAGATATTTGCCACCTGCATATCGTACATAGAAAATGAATGAGTTCTACGAGCTAAAACAACTAGGACTCACTCTTGACACATACTACTCTAAATTCGTCTCACTCTTAAAGTATGCGCCACAGATGGACACGACATAGCAGGTGTCCAAATTTTGTGCGGGCTTAAATCCACCCGTAAATACCCGTCTCGAATCTATGCGTCCATCAGATCTTCAGGATGCACTCATTCGAGCGGCACCTATAATTCAGGAGGTGCAAGCTAGACCAAGGGGTAATAAAACTTGGTCCTATAGTGACCCGAATGGAGGAGCATTCAGACCTCAAGTGAAGAGAGTTCAAGGTCACAATCAGGGACAAAGGAAGAAAGCAAGGGCAAATAACATCAACAACTTTGTTCCTACTCAAAGTAATGGCCGAAACCTCTGTTGTTTCCACTACAACGAACCCAGTCACTTCAAGAGGCAATGTCCCAAGTTCAGCGGGGGACATCGTCAAACGCCTTTCCAAGGTGCAGGCCACGGTCAAGGAGCCGCCACCCGTGGAAGAGGAAGAACTGCTTGCATTGCCAATAGGCAAAGATGCGAAGAAGAAGATGAGGAAGATCCGACTATGGAAGCAGAATTCGAAAGAGCGTCAGTCCATGCCGCCTTACACAAGAAAGGGCCGAATCGCCAGTTCTCGGTGATTCAAACACCGTCGGACTATCAAGGTAAAGGTTTCAAAACCTTGATTGATTGTGGCAGTACACATTCCTTTATCTCACCGGCATGTGCAAAAAGATTAGGAATAGCCACAGTAGAAGCACCTACCCTGCTTGTGGAATTGGCAAACGGTCGTGAGGTAACTTGTACCAGGCAAACTGCTAAGGTGGAATTCTTTCTAGGAGGAAAGAAGACTTTAGTCAAATTCAGAGTCATGAATTTAGGTATCCATGAGTGTCTACTCGGGATGGATTGGCTTAAGCCTAATGACGCCCACATTCATTGTGGAAAGGGTCAAGTTTCCTTTCGAAACTCTGAAAGGGAAATTGTCACAACTCAAGGTGAGGTAGGAGTGCCAAGAATCCAATTAGCCAAAGTATCTCGGATCATAAAAGGAGTCAGAAAAGGATTACCCGTTTACCTGATCAAACTCAACAAGTTAGATCAAAAGCAAGAGTCTCATGAAGGACCTTCTTGGCTAAAGGAATACGCTGACGTATTCCCTGAGGAATTGATTGAACTTCCGCCTCCAAGAGAAGTAGATCATGAGATTAGGCTAGTGCCTGGAGCTGCACCAATTGCAAAGAGACCTTATAGAATGTCCATACCAGAAGCAATTGAGTTGAAGGAGCAACTCAAGCAACTGTTGGATCAGGGTTATATCCGGCCTAGCAACTCACCGTGGGGAGCTCCAGTACTATTCCAGAAAAAGAAAGATGGGACACTTCGACTATGTATTGATTACCGAGGGTTGAATCAATCAACAGTCAAGAACAAGTATCCTATTCCTAGAATAGATGAGCTTCTTGATCGTCTTCAAGGTGCAAAGATCTTCTCCAAGATTGATCTCAGGTCAGGTTACTATCAGATAAGGATCAAGGAAGAAGATATTCCAAGAACGGCCTTCAATACAAGATATGGGCACTTTGAGTTCTTGGTTATGTCATTCGGGCTTACAAATGCACCTGCCACCTTCAATAGATTAATGCAGGATATTTTTAGACCATATCTTGATGATATCGTGCTTATCTTCTTCGATGACACTTTAGTCTATTCCAAACAAGAAGAAGATCATGAACCTCAACTTCGGATTGTCCTTGAGACAATGAGGTTTCATAAGCTGTATGCAAAAATGAAGAAGTGTGCATTCTTTAAGCGTCAGATTGAATATCTAGGATTCATAGTATCATGAGAGGGAATATCAGTAGACCCAGCCAAAGTCAGAGATGTGCTTGAATGGACAATACTAGTATCCGTCAAAGAAATATGTAGCTTTCTTGGATTGACAGGATGGTATAGGGTCTTTATCAAAAACTATGCTTTGATTGCAGCACCTCTTACAGACTTACTAAAGAAGCAGACTTCTATTATATGGTCAACTTCCGAACAAAATAGCTTCGACAAATTGAAGCAAAGTTTGGTATCAGCACCTATTCTAAAACTTCCTAACCTCAATAAGGAGTTCGAGGTAGTAACTGATGCCAGCATTCTTGTCTTGGGGTGTGTACTTATGCAGGAAGATAATCCAATAGCATACTCTTCAAGAAAATTGAAGAGTCATGAAAAGAATTATGCCACGCATGATCTGGAATTATTAACTATCATCCATGCTCTAAAGCTTTGGAGACACTACCTGTTGGGTAACAAGTTTACTCTAGTAACCGATCATAAGAGTCTCAAATGGATTTTTACCCAGAACGAGCTCAACATGAGGCAACGTCGGTGGATTGAAGTATTGGAGGAATATGATTTTGAAATCAAGTACCGACTAGGGAAGGAGAATGTAGTTGCCGATGCACTCAATCGCAAGGCATTCCTAAATTCCCTAATCTTGCAGAATCCATCAACGGCCAGATCTCTGGCTACAAAGGTATCTATGCCAAACAACCCTATACTTGAACTAGCTAGAGAGGAAGCATACCATGATTTGGTCTACCAAACAATGATAAAGGAAATATCTACCAAGGAGCAGAATCAGAAGTTGCAAGCTAAGTATCAGGAATTTTCCATTGATAATGGACTTGTCTACTACAGAACAAGGCTGTGTATACCAACAAGCCAGTCACTTAAGCAGAAGATATTATGGGAAGCTCATGATTCTCCTTTCGCAGGACATCCTGGCTATGCAAAAACTCTTAATGCAGTTAGGAAGAGCTACCATTGGGAGAGGCTTAAAGGTGACGTTCTCAAGTATATCACTGAATGTTTGTCTTGCCAACGTATCAAGGCCGAACATGTCATGATGCCAGGGAAACTGCAACCGCTTGACATTCCCCAAATGAAATGGGAATTCATCAGTATGGATTTTGTTGTGGGCTTACCCCAAGTCCAAGGAGGTTACAATTCCATTATGGTTGTGGTTGACATGCTTACCAAGGTTGCACACCTGATTCCAGTAAGGACAAACTATAAAGCCTCCGACATTGTAAGATTGTTTATCAAGGAGATATTCAAGCTACATGGGTTACCTAGAAGAATCATTAGCGATCGAGATTCTCTCTTCACATCACACTTCTGGAGAGCTATCTTTGAAGCTATTAGGACTCAACTCTGTTTTAGCACCGCCTACCATCCCCAAACAGATGGCCAAACAAAGCGAGTAAATCAAATCATTGAGGATATGCTTAGGGCATACTGCTGTCGAGAGCCGAAGAGGTGGATTCAATACTTGTCATTAGTTGAATTTTCCTACAATGCTTCTTACCAGCAGAGCATTCAAATGACCCCTTTCTAGGCATTGTATGGTCATGATTGTCGAAGTCCCCTAAACTTTTCTGATCCAACCCTAAGAGTTGAAGCTTCAAGACAAATGTTGGAGGACATGGATGATCAAATAAGGTCAATAAGACAAGACATACAAGCAGCCAAGGATAGACAAAAGGCATATGCAGATTTGAAACGTCAAGAAAGAATCTTCGAAGAAGGAGACATGGTCTTCATTCTGGTACGCCCTAAAAAGAGTTCTCTATCCCTAGGAGAATGCAAGAAGCTAAGTCCAAGGTATTGTGGGCCGTATAAAATCCTCAAATGCCTAGGACCCAATGCTTATAGATTGCAACTCCCAGAGAACCTAAAGATTCACAATGTATTCCATATCAGCCTATTGAAAAATATGTACCCAATCCTAATCATGTACTTGATGACCAACAAATTGTAATGCCTAGTCAAGGAGTCCTTGAACTAAGGCCAGATAGGATCTTAGATATGATCTAGAACCCTGGGAGAATGCCTCGTCCAGTGGAAAGATTATCCCGAAGAGGATGCCACTTGGATAGATGAAAGCTCTCTCAGCCATCAATATCCCCAGTTTATCTCGAGATGAGGACATCTCGATTCCTCCAAGGGGGAGAGAATGTAATATTCCGTGTTACAAAAAAATGTGATAAATGATTTTTTTTAAATATTTCCCCCCTTATCCCTCCAGCCGACTGACGAGCTGGAGGGGGAGGGAAATAGAAGGAGTAGCTAAGCTCCTTGGTGGAGCTGTGATGGAGGAAAGGACATGCGTATCGACACGCAAGGAGGGGAGATCCCCCTCCCCTCCACTATTTAAAGGAGGGCTGAGCCATGTGAGAGGGGAGCTACAGAGGGTGCAGGCTGAGAGGATACTCTGCCATCGAGAGGGGAAGAGTGGAGATGTTGCTGCCATGTGGTCGTGAGGGAGAGAAAGGAGGAGCCACCCTGCACCAACACTGTCGTTGAAGAGAGGAGGAAAGTCGCCACTGCCGATCATCACGCCCACATCTGCCCTCCGCCACATCGCCATCTACTGTCGCAGTCCGTCCATTCCGTCAACACGCCGCCGTAGTCTACTGAATAAGCTTTCCCCCCCCCACGTGGAAGCTTTAGAAGCTTCCTGGGGGGAAGCTTCTAAAAGAACCTTCTTAGCCCCCTTTCACCCCCCCTTATGTTTTTAAAAAAAAAACCCCTTTGTCCCCCCCCTCCCGGGTATAATCCCCCCCTAAGCCCTTTTTTTTCCCCCCCTCCGGGTTTTAAATCCCCCCTAAGCCCTTATCCCCCCCAAATTATCCTTAGAAGGACTTAAGAGGTCTTTAAGCCTTTCTAATCCCCATAAGGCCCTTGTTTTTCCCCCGGGTTTCAAAAATTCCCTTAGCCCTTCCCATGGGTTGGAACCACACACCCCCTAGGGTTTTTTGTCCCTTTTTCCCTTAAGACCCTCCCTTGGCTTTGGGAACCTAACCCCCGTGTTTATTTCCCCTAAACCCTTTTTCACCCCCTTATAACCCTTTTAACCCTTTTTCAACCCCCCTCATAACTCTTATTTTCCCACAACTCCCTAAGCTTTCTTCTTAATCCCCCCGTATCTCCATTATTATTTTCCCCCCCGAACCTAAAAATCCTGTTAGATATGATCAATGCCCCACCCTCATTAGGTGTTACCAATGATCCATGGTGCTCAAAGTTGTAAGGCCCCCATTATGAGGAGAAGCCAAATGTGAGCCGGGACATTGGTTGAGTCCTGACTTGTATATCAGATGAGGTCGATGTGACCGGATGGCAAAAAGGTGACTGTTGTGGGTCTAATCTTTGGGTTAGACGGAGTGGTTAAGCCTGCTGATCCATAAAAGAAAAGGTAGGAGAAGACGGTGGAATTCCAAGAAGAAAAAGGAAAAGGCTATCTCACATTCGAACTACAATGCCGCCAAAGAAAGTCCAAGGTGTAGCTGTGGGAGGGTCATCTCCCGGTATCCATGTGGATATCTCACCTCAAAGCCAGGTTTTTTCTTCTTGGTGTTAATTCGGTTTTAAGTCGATCATGCAAAGAAAAATTGTTAAGGATAGGATATATTTGTTCGAATTATTTGTAACGAAGGAGTTTAGCTTAGGAATGACAGTGTGTAGAACTTAGCTTTCTTCAAATTGCATCAAGCATTATAAATTACGAGCAAGATTATCCATTTACTATAGTAATATATTTTAGTTAAAACCTAAGGTGTAGAAATTATATCTTGCACCATTAGTCTTATTCCTTTCGCAACGATTCATGATAAATGGATAAATTCAAGAAAGATTTCTTTCGATGCTTAAATTAGGAGGGAGTTATCTTTGCTACTTGCATATCTTAGCAAGGAAATTGTTGTTATTTGGCATGAGTTCATCTTTAAAGAAAACGAAAGTTAAATGTTAGGAATTGACAAGTATAAAAATTAGATATACGAACTCAATTGTTAAGAAAATGTAATGGGGAATTGCTAGATGACACTCTATTAATACTTTTCCCTTGCTATTTGAGGACTTGGGACTAATAAAGTGTGTATACACCAATTTCACAGCTAGGCCTTTTTGTCCCAAGGAGTATTGTCGCTCTTTATATCACCTTGGCATTAGGCTATATGCCAAATTAAACTGTATTGATTGGGAGAGTAAATTGTCACAAGGATAGTAAAACCGTAACAAGACGATTAATATTACCTTCCAAAAGATAATTGAACCAATCTAGGCATAGAAACATTCATACCCTAAACACTTGACTAATTTCCTTACCGTAGGGACAATAAATTCATAAAAATAAGAAACTAGGGTTTGTCCCTAAGGTTCTTAAAAGAAGAAACCCTAGGCCTGACATACGTCAACTTAAAGAATCTAAATAGATTATTCCATCGCAGGACTTGCGCAACATGTATGAAATCATTTAGTCTTGTGATTGATTCACAAGGAGAAAAGGGAAAAACCCTCATCAAGGACGGCAGATCCTTACGCAAGTTATCTTGCAAAAAGACGTATTTTTGGATGTCCTTCTAAATAAGGAAAGTTGTAAACCGGGAACTAGCATATCTAAAGCACTTTAGGGTTAACCAAGTTGGGTATGCCCTAAAACCTGAATGTAAAAGGATCTTGCCAATTTACAAGACACCTTGGGAATGAGTGCTGATACACTCAAAAAGGAAAGAACACTTCCTTAGCGGTTTGCCATACAACTGGCCGGTTGATTAATGGAAATGTTTGTGCTTGCTAGAGATTTTAGGACTCTGTTTGAATTATGAATTACAAATTAAATGAGTACCTATACTTCAGGTTAAAAAGGCCTGAAGGGAGAGGCAGCTTCAGTTACCCCCGACTGCGTGCCTGACCCTAACCAAGGGGGTTGTTGACCGCACCGGGAACGTGGACCAAACCCGCCGCGAGAGGTCTTTCCATTAAGCTCTACTTGGAGTAGGAGGACGCTTGGGTGCCAGGGGGGCTCTGGCCGTAAATACCTCGCCTTTCAGGTCCTGCGCAAGAGGCTAACGTGACTCGGGATTGGATCTCGAGGCTCGCATACTAGTTGACGGGCGGAAGCTTGGGCGGAAGCTTGGAATAGTGATCCCTGGAGATTATTGGTTAGCCTTCGGGAAGATTATGGACAAGCCTACGGGCGAAACTCCTTGTATTTTCAAAGATAAAATGATGAAATGTTAAAAGAACTTGCTTGATGTTGTTTTTCTATGTCACGTGATAAGATTATGTGAAGGAACCAGTGCTTAACAAGGTTAATTAAAGAAGCTGATTGTTATATGTCAAATTAATGTGTTAGATAATTACATAACTAAAACAAACCGAGGAAAGTGCGGAGGATGGGCCATGGGTCCGTCCTACGGTTGGGTGGTCCCAGTTAGCCGGGAACTTTTCTCAAAAATCTCGAAGAATAGCGGAATGATCATCATCATCAAAATGAATAACGAGAACGATGACCTAAAGTTAAGTCTTACCCGATTTACGCTGTTTTAGGGGAACGGAATGGGACTATGCCTATGGCAGAGAGGTTGAGCTTTGCATCCCTCTCGTTTCCCATTCTCCTTGAACCAAGTGCAGCGTGAATCCGGTTCGGACCTGGCGTTTCTACATAAAGTAGTTCGCTCGGGTGTGACGCTAGTTGTTGTTAGCTGATGATCCATCAGGAAAACCCTAATTCCAATCGATCCTAAGTGGGAATGGCCAGGATACTTCCGCTACGTAGCAGACGCGGAAAGACCTAGATCGCAAAACCCTTAACATTCCACGGGAGTGCCGGGCGGAGCTTTCTAGACATCCTTTCCGATGGACTGCTAACACGTGTCTTGGATGATACTAGGGGACACGTTACAATAATGTATTCCATATCAGCCTACTGAAGAAGTATGTACCTAATCCTAGCCATGTACTTGATGACCAACAAGTTGTAATGCCTAGCCAAGGAGTCCTTGAGCTATGGCCTAACAGGATCTTAGATGTTAGGGAGAGACAACTGAGATCTAGAACCTTGAGAGAATGCGTCGTCCAGTGGAAAGATTATCCCAAGGAGGATGCCACTTGGATGGATGAAAGCACTCTCAACCAACAATACCCCCAGTTCCTCTCGAGATGAGGACATCTCGATTCCTCCAAGGGGGAGAGAATGAAATATTCCCACTCGTGAATATTGACTTTCCACACACCGCCGTATTCGAATTGCCAGCAGTGTAATCTGTAACCCGCACACGAGAAATCGAGACCTCCGCATTGGCAAAGCGAGCCCGGGGGTTCAAATCTGCAAAACGCGGGTAAACACCCTCTTGGGAGGGGAAAATGGATATTATTAAAGAAATTTTTTTTAAAAATATTTATCCCTTTCCCCCAGCCAATGCACGGCTGGAGGAGAGGGAGTGTGGGGGGATGGGCTTAGTGGAGATGTGGGCTGCATGAGGAGGAGGGGGATGCCATGCAGTGGCCACGTGGAGGAGAAGGAGGAAGCAGAGAGCTGACGGCTGCGTGGAGTGAGAAAGGAGGAAGCAGTTGACGCCATGCTGAGGGCATGGAGAGAGAGAGAAAAGGCTGTGAGGCGGAGAGGCTACTGCGTCGTTGCCAAAGGGGGAGGCTGTTGCGAGTCAAAGGGTCACCACTACTGCCTACGAATCCGCCGCCACCTCACGGTTTGAAGCCACCATCACTGTCATTAGATTCCTTTCCCCCCCAATCATTTCGCTGATCCACGTTTTCTTGGGGAAGCAGAAGCTTCCTAAATCTTTGGAAGCTTCTTAAAAAAAAACAAGGCCTAAGACCTTGTGCACACGGGGTCTATTCCGGGGGTTAAAAGGCCTCCCTTAATGCCCGTTTTCCATAGGCTTATTTCCTGCAGCTTCATTCGCAAGAGCCCTTTTCTGCAAATAGGCTTCAAACCCCACAAGCCATCCGTAAGGCCATTCCTAGCCACCCCGATTTTTTCTAAAGAAGCTCATAAAGCCTCCTTTTCCACAAACACCATTCGTAAGAGCCTTTCCGAAAACCCCCTCGCAAAGCTCCAAGTCCCATATACCCAAATCCCATAGGCCCAAGTCTCATAGGCTCGGCCTTTTAAAGATCTGAAGTTCCGTGAAGGTATCGACTGCGTACAAGGGAGAAGGGCAAGATCTTGAGGCTGCATACCAAGGCGAGTAAATTCGTATACCGCGAAGGCAAATCGGAAGCCGAAATCATGCCTACGATGGCTCCTAAAAAGTCACAAGGCGCGCCTCCAGGAGGTTTCATCCCCTAGTATTCACTGGATATTTCCCCAAGCCCATAAGTCCAAGTTTTTTTTTCTATTTTGATTTCACGTAGAAGTATTGCAATATGCACGATAATTTCATGGACTAGGATGCAACTATGCATGTCAAATCCACCTAGCTAAATGCAATTGGAAATAAATTGGCTATTTGAACATTTACTAGAACTAGCTCATGATATGAAACTGGTCATTTGTATTTTCAATGGAATGAATGAAAAAAAACATAAGTTGTCTATACATTTTAGGACCTTATCAGTAAGTTGCCTTTTGTCCATTTCAAAGTGATGAGCCTAGAACAACTGTTGCCTATCATTATAAGGTTGAAAATATTAAAGTGCATCTTTGACTAGGCATGGAAAGATTAATTGCATGTCGCATTTCAAGACAAATCTTCTTTGTAATGATTCATTAGGAAAAGTCATTAACCCCGTAGGAAATAGAAGAGAATGGAAATGATTCTAGGAATTTGCGTGTGGCATGTGATTGTAAATTGGAATAGGTTAACTCTAGTTTCTTTGGCATGAATTTCACTACGTTGTAGTTAGGAAAGGAGTGCACGTTGCACCCTTGTCGTATAGGGCTGTACCGCAGTTATTTTGGGCATCTGAGGCCGTTTGAGGCCCCGTTTTAGAGCCGTAAGGTTGCGGATAGTAGTTTCAGGGTACACTGTGACTTTGACTGTATTGATCGAAAGTGGGTGCACAGGTTACAGATTTCAGATCTGTAAGTTCAAAGGTGTTTACCAGCTAGTAAACACAAGGTTTATCTGCAAACTGGTTTCAGAATGCATGTATTATTGAGCAGACAGTGAAAAAGGAAGTCTGGTGTATTGCTATGCACTACAGGTCGAGGGTTGTAGAAGATTTGCTTACTATTGGTATTAATTTTGTGGTAATGGCAAAGAATAGTGGAAGCCCCATCATTGAGAAGCTTGACAAGAACAACTACCCTTCATGGAAGTTCCATGTCACGAACTTCCTTATTGGAAAAGGCCTCTATGAGTTTGTTTCAGGTGAAGAAAAGGAGCCGGAGGTGAGTGATCCTCCAACTGCAGAAGAGAAAGGCACGGAAGGAATGGAATGCAAAAGACAAGAAGGTCATGTACTGGTTGTTTGCAGTAATTGACAATAATATGCTCGGACACATTAGAAATGCAAAGAATTCATATGCAGCTTGGACCATACTTGAAAGTATGTTTTCTGTAAATACAAATGCACGAAAGATTCAACTCAAGCAAGAGTTGAATACATTGAAGAAAGGGAAGATGTCTATCAATGAGTATGCACTGAAGGTAAGAAGCATTGCAGATGCCTTGGCAGCGATTGATGCAATGCCTGATGATGATTATTTGGTGTCGTCTACCTTGGGTGGACTTAACAATGAAAAGGCTTGGAAGTCTTTTGTAACTTCCGTATATGTTAGAAAGCCATTTCCAGATTTCGATGAGTTGGTCTCCCTTATGATCACTGAAGAGATCAAGATGCAGAGTGAGACATTTGAAAAAAGTGGTGAACAGGTCCAAGCTTTTTACTCCAGTTCAGGAAGGGGACGTGGCAGGTTCTCTTCAAGAGGCCGTGGTACAGGACGTTGTCGTATTGCTGCGCATTCGAGGTGTGAAAACCACCCGAAAGTTGTGTGTGCGATTCGATACTTTGTGCATACTTAGTTGTTGTGATTACATTTATTCTCTGCGTATGAGTATAGTAGGGAGTATGAAGGGTTGCTTTCAGTCTATGTTGAACAGGGTCAAGGAGAGAAGACATTACAATTATTCAAACAAATGCATGAGGAGGATATCTCTTTGGATAGTATCACACTTGTCTATGCTTTAAAAGCTTGTGGCAACATGGTGGTTGTTGATAAAGGCTAGGAAGTCCATATGGAAATTGTAATGAAACATCTTGAGAATGACATTTTTATTGGCAACACTTTGGCTGACACGTATGCCAAATGTGATTCCCTTTCCGAGGCGTTAAACATTTTTGACAGTCTGCCAGTCCAAGATGTTGCATCTTTTAATGCAATGATAAAAGGATGTGGCACAAATTTAGATGGTAACCAAGCCATAGATCTCTTCAAGTGTATGCAAGAAAAGGGATGTTGTCATGTTCACATGCTTGTTGGGTGCATGCAGTCATGCGAATTTGGCATGTGAGGGCCGAAATATTTTCAAGTTGACGACAAATAATTACGGCATTACACTCATAGTAGATCACTATACTTGTTTGGTTGAACTTCAGAGGGAATTCTGGAAATGATGTCTTCCTCACCTTCTAAAGATATGTGGATAGGGGCTTTTTCTGGAAAAGGGGAAAGGAGTCGTGCTTTGGGGGGAAAAGAGGAGTTTTTATGTTTTTGAATCAAGCTTGGAGGATTTTTCCGGGGGATTGATGGATCTGGCATACGATTTTTTTGGAGAGGAATCAGAAGGCAAAAAGGGAGGACGATCCTCTGCGCTGAATATGGATTTGGAGAGGACGATCCTCTGCGCAGAATAGGGGGGAGAAAACGACGGAAAAAGCTGGAGAAAGCTCTAAATCTGGAACCAAGTGCTGAAGCCTTGCGTAGGAGAGAGGCGGGACGAACAGAATATAGGAAAACAGAGGATTGGAGGGTGAAGAAAAGGTGACAGTCTGAGGTTGAAACCAGTCCAGAAGGTCGATGCCAGGTAGACGAAAGGACACCTATTGCTGATTCATGAATTATCCCGTGCTCCCGGGCGCCTGCCATGGCCTCTTCACCGACGTCTTCACCCTCCTGAACCTGAAGCAGCAGATCGGCACAGCCTCCACCCTCGGTCCCTCTTGGATACCCCTCTGACGCCACCCTCTGTAGCTAATGCGGCATCACTTGCTGTGCTTTTAATGGCAGCGTGGCGGCACCTTCCTCAATGCAACAGAGTTCGGCGGACGATGCAGTAAGGATGCTGCACTGAAGATGAAGCAGTAAGGAGGATGCGGTGTGAATGCTGTGCTGAAGATGATAACGGAGGACGATAGCTCAAGACGAAAGTGAAAGACTCAAACGATGAAGAGCAGCCGTGCTAACGACTGAAGATAGAAAAGGACATTGCTGAGGTGATTGCGATCAGAGGAACGTCGAGATCGTGGCTGTGATGAAAGCGAACGGAGGTGAAAAAAAAAAAAAGATGAGACGAGGTGGGAAAGATCAAACGAGTTCTGCTGTTGAAGACGTTGAAGACAAAGCTGCAACGAAGGTGATGCGGTACAAGAAGCTTTGCATCTTCAATGAAGATAACAGGAAGAACAGGGGAAGAGAATCTTGAATGCTCTGGGGAACCAGCCCACTGATTCCTGCTCTTCCTGTCTTCTGTTTCTCTCTCTCTCTCTCTCCCGTGTGTTTAGACGCTCTTCTGAGAACAATAATCAGAAGAAGAAGCGAGGGACAGCCCGCGGGGAAGAAGCCATGACGTTCACAGGCCTGTTTCGACGAGCGGCCCCGCAGGCTCTGAAGCAGCCGCGGAAGGTCGCGATCCTCGATGCTGCGGGCGGCATTGGACAACCCTTGGCCCTCCTCATGAAGCTCAACCCGCTGGTTTCCAGCCTCTCCCTCTACGATATTGCAGGCACCCCGGGCGTCGCTGCCGATGTCAGCCATGTCAATACCAGAGCCGAGGTCAAGGGATATGCAGGAGAAGAGCAGCTTGGAATTGCATTGGAAGGAGCAGACGTGGTCATCATTCCTGCTGGTGTACCCCGCAAGCCAGGAATGTCTAGAGATGATTTATTCAACATTAATGCCGGCATTGTCAAGTCCCTGTGCACAGCCATCTCGAAGCATTGCCCTGAGGCCGTGGTCAACATGATCAGTAATCCAGTCAACTCCACTGTTCCAATTGCAGCCGAGGTGTTCAAAAAGGCCAATACATATGATCCTAAGAAGCTCTTTGGTGTCACCACATTAGATGTTGTTCGGGCTCGCACTTTCTATGCTACTAAAAAAGGGCTTCCTGTTGAAGATGTTGATGTTCCAGTTGTTGGTGGCCATGCTGGGATTACTATTCTCCCTCTCTTCTCCCAGGCGACACCTAAGGCCAGTCTAACGGATGAAGAGCTTGATGCCTTAACAAAATGCACCCAAGATGGTGGAACAGAGGTTGTTCAAGCAAAAGCAGGGAAAGGTTCCGCCACTTTATCCATGGCGTATGCCGGAGCTATGTTTGCAGAGTCCTGCTTGAAAGGGCTGATTGGTAAACCCGACGTGAAAGTGTCGCAGAAATTTCAGGATGGGAGATACTTCAGCCTCTATTTCAGCTTCTTCTACAATTCCAGCTGCCTCTACTTCAGCTCCATCTATGACTGCTGCATCAAGTACTTCAACGGAGGATCTAAAACAGATTTTGCAGAATATGTCCATATATATGCAGCTCCAAAATCAGCAAACACAAATGTATATGCAGCAGCAACAACAATTGCATCAACAACAGTTGTCTCAGCAAAGGCAACTCTATTCGGAGCAGGAGAATGCAAACAGCGCGACTAAGGCTATTGAAGCAGTTGAAAGTGAAAAGAAGCTATTTGACGGGCGTAATGTTTCAGCATATTTGAAGACATATGAGATCAAGATGGGGTTTTTTGGAGTTCCTGCTGGACTTATGAGTAAGTACTTCCTTCGTCTTGTCACACCTGCTTTGAGGACAAAAGTGACTGATCTTTTTATTCAAAATACACATTGGCAAGATTTTAAGAAGGCTCTAAAAGAAGAATACTTCCTTGAGGACTTTGGTATGGCTACTCGGTGGTCATTCCGAGAGTGGGTCTACATGCCAAACAAAGGTCTTGCTGCTTCGGAGTTGATTCGAGAATTTGAAGAGAGGTATAGTCAGCTTGATACCATTGAACAAAGAGCTTTGGATGTTGAAAAAGTTGAGCTTTTCTTGCAAGCTGCAGATCCTGCTCTTCAGGAAGAATTGGGAGAACTTCTTGAGGATCGCACGAAGCCTATGGGTCTTAAAACTGATTGGCAGGATGCTCAGGATGCAGTCTCGACTTTGACCAAGAGGAGGATATGGAAGACTCGCCTACAGAATGGTCGAGACGACGGTGGTACAGAGGAGAGGAGATTGGAGTTCTCGCCTCTTGGCAGCAGCAGTGTTTTCTCCTCCGGTTATGTTGGGATTTCAGCAAACAGTTCAATGAGTTATCAGAAGACTTCTAGGTTGCCTAGAGCTGCCAGACAGTATATATGCAGGAATGAGAAAAATTTGAAAAATGCAGGAATTTTGGAGGATGATGAGCACATAGATGGGATGTATGACAGTGTGATTTGTGCAGATACGATGACAGAGATGGGAGATATGCTGAAAACTGATATGCTGAATTATCATGGTAATGTATTAGTGCAGTCCCTGGACATGTTTCATGAAATTACAGATTTTATGTCACAGATTGAGTCAGAGGTTGAGGTAACTTAGCAAAGAGTGTTGAGTGCTGAAGAAATTCAGCAAACAGAGTTTCCAGCTGGTTATGATCAGCTTTCAGAGAGACAGAGGACTGAAAACTTTCAGCCAACAGAGTTTACTGCTGAAATATTTCAGCATTCAGAGTTTGGGGCTGTTTCTATGCAGTCCATAGAGCAGAGGGCTGAGAATATTCAGCCATTGGAGTGCAGAATTGCTGATTTACAGCAAGGTTTATGTAATGCAGAAGAGCATAATGAAGCCAGGGTTGACACGAAATACAAAACTGTGGATAAGAAGGTGAAGCCGGTTGCTGTACCGCTTCCATCTGACAGTGATCAACAAATATAGAGGGCTGCTAAACAGTAAATTTTGAGGAATCCGGAGCATATTGGTCATAAATTTTCAGCAGAGACACTTGCTGAATTGAAAATTGAAAATGGTGATTTCTTGTTATCCATAGAGAAGCAATGCTTTTAGGATATGCTTGAGCGTCATGGAAGGGGATTTGCTTTTGTCCCACATGAGATTGGATGCGTGAATCCTGATATTGTTGCTCCTATGGTCATTTTTACTATTCCTCATATTCCATGGAATCTTCGACCTATTTCAGTGCCTAAAGCACACTTGCCAAAGCTGATTGATTTATTGAATGAGAAAATCAGGATGGGAATCCTTGAGCCTTCATCTGCACCATACTCAAACAGGTGGTTTACAGTTCCAAAGAAGAATGATACTCTTCGATTTATTCAGGACATGCAGCCAGTGAACAGAGTTACTATCAGGAATGTTGGTATAGGTCCAGTTGTGGATGAGTTTGCAGAGGCATTTGCTGGACGTGCCATCTATTCTTTGGGTGATTTGTATTCAGGATATGATCAGTTTCAGCTGGCTTTGGAAAGCAGGGACATAACCACCATGAGAACTCCTATTGGGCTTGTCAGGATGTGTACCTTGCCTCAAGGTGCCACTAATTCTGTTGCGCATATGATGATTGCCATGCATAAGGTCCTTCGTGATTACATACCTCAGCTTACTATGCCTTTCTTGGATGATGTGCCCATTAAGGGGTGTGCAGAAGAAGAGAAGAATGAGAGCCTAAATGAGCAGGGATGCAGATACTTTGTGGCTGATCATATTTCAGCATGTGAGAAGATTTTGGCCAGGTTAGAAGAAGTGAACTTGACACTTTCAGGGCAAAAATCTGTTTTTGGAGTGAATGAGGTTGTCATTGTTGGGCATATGTGTGGATATTATGGCAGGAAACCTTCACCTGATAAGGTGAATGCTATAGGCAAGATTGCGGAGTATTGTTCTACTACTTCAGAGGTACGGAGATTCATTGGTGCTTGTGTGTTTTATATGATTTGGATACCTCATTTTGCACACATAGCAGATTGTTTGTATCAGCTGCTTCGAAAGGGGTAGAAATTCTATTGGGATGAGAGTCACACTAGAGCCATGCGGAAATTGAAGAAGTTATTGCAGAATGCTCCTACTCTCAGAAAAGCGGATTATAATTGTGATAGGCCTATTGTATTGACAGTTGACACTAGTCCAATTGGTATAGGTTGGGCTGTGGGTCAAGATGATGCAGATGGAAATAGGTATGCTATTCGGTTTGGGGCGAAAGTCCTAAACGAGAGACAGAGGAGATATCCGCAAATCAAGAGGGAGTTATTGGGGATTGTCACGGCTCTCAAATGTGACAAGGAGTACTTTATTGGGGCTTCAGTTGTGGTAGAGACAGATTGCTTGCCATTGATTGGTATGATCACGAGTTGCTCTACTCCGGATATAGCTATGTTGAGATGGATTGCATACATCAAGTCATTAAATCCGGAATTTAGACACATAGCAGGGAAGGATAACCCAGTGGCAGATATGTTATCTAGAGCCAGATATGATGATGAGGAGACTCTACTTGCAGAAGAGGATGATGCAGAAATTTCAGCCACTATGGTTGATCATGTTTGTCATGTTTATGATATTGTGGCTTTCACAGAAGAACTCTATGTTGGAGATTGGTTGCAGATTGGCAGGTACCTTAGTACACTAAGCAAAAGAGATGAATGGACAGATGAAGAGTTCAAGAAGATTAGAAGGAAAGCCTATGGATATTTTCTCAAGGATGGATTTCTTTGGAAGCATCTGAAGAAAAGAGGCGGATTACCTTTGCGGGTTATCTGCGATAGAGAGACACAGTTGCAGGTGATGAGGGAGTTTCATGAGAGTCCTTGGGCTGGTCATAGAGGAGTATGGGCTACTTATGAGAAAATCAAGGAGAAATATTGGTGGAAAGGCATGTACAGAGATGTTTCTCACTTTGTTGAGACTTGCAGAGACTGCCAGATATATTCAGTAGTGCGTCATAGAGATGAGCTTCATCCGACTTATCCGCTATGCATTCATTATAAGTGGGTAGTTGATTTGGTTACCATGCCTATGGGTCTATGGCAGATGAGATACATTGTTTTGGCTAGAGAGGATCTTACTAATCATGTTGAGGGCAGATCTTTGAGAACGAAGACCACTAGTGCAGTGTGTAAGTTCTTATTGGAGGAAATTTTCTGCAGGTATGGTTGTGTGGGTAAGATCACTGCGGATCGTGGTGAATTGGATGCAGATGAAGCTAGGGAGTTTTTCTCTCAGCTAGGAATCAAGCTGGCTCTAACCACAACATATAATCTAGAGGGAAACGGAAAGAGTGAAAGAGAGCATCCGCCGATAGTGAAAGCATTAGCCAAAGCATGCAGAGGCCGGATTGGAGAATGGCCGAAACTTCTACCATTTGCTTTGTGGGCTGATCGTACGACTCATAGTGTTACCATAGGATATATGCCTGCAGAGTTGATGTATGGTCAGAAACCTGTTATGCCGATTGAGACTTGTGCTTTGACTTGGTCAGTTTTACCTTGGCAAGAGGATTTGATGAGAGAGGAGCTCTTAGCTCTTCGGATTCGACAGTTGGAGAGGAGACCTGAGGATATTCAGCTAGCTATTGACAGGTTGAAAGTTGCTAGACTAAGGAATAAGGACAGGTTTGATAGCAGGCATCGCTTACGGCCTAGAGCAATAGAAGAGGGAGATTGGGTATTGGTCTTTGATAGCAGCCTTGAAAATCAGCATACTGCACTTCGGAAGATGGTGAAAAGATGGTTTGGGCCATACATAGTCAGACATGTCTTTGGTAATGTAACATATGAGCTGACAGAATTGGATGGAACAGTGCTTAGAGTGCCTATTGCTGGAAAAAGAATTAAGATTTTCAAGAAAAGAGATGATGAGGATTATGCATTGGAGGAATTTTCAAGAGAAGAGCAACGACAAGAAACTCCAATGGAAGAGACAGATGATATGGCTGATAATCTTGTTGATCTACCGGAAATGCATAACGAAGAGATTGATCTGTTTCTAGATCTTGATGATAATGATCATGGGTAGTTGGCCCATCCGGAGGATGCGCAGGATTAGAGGGGGTGGATGTCGTATTGCTGCGCATTCGAGGTGTGAAAACCACCCGAAAGTTGTGTGTGCGATTCGATACTTTGTGCATACTTAGTTGTTGTGATTACATTTATTCTCTGCGTATGAGTATAGGAGCGAGTATGAAGGGTTGCTTTCAGTCTATGTTGAACAGGGTCAAGGAGAGAAGACATTACAATTATTCAAACAAATGCATGAGGAGGATATCTCTTTGGATAGTATCACACTTGTCTATGCTTTAAAAGCTTGTGGCAACATGGTGGTTGTTGATAAAGGCTAGGAAGTCCATATGGAAATTGTAATGAAACATCTTGAGAATGACATTTTTATTGGCAACACTTTGGTTGACACGTATGCCAAATGTGATTCCCTTTCCGAGGCATTAAACATTTTTGACAGTCTGCCAGTCCAAGATGTTGCATCTTTTAATGCAATGATAAAAGGATGTGGCACAAATTTAGATGGTAACCAAGCCATAGATCTCTTCAAGTGTATGCAAGAAAAGGGATGTTGTCATGTTCACATGCTTGTTGGGTGCATGCAGTCATGCGAATTTGGCATGTGAGGGCCGAAATATTTTCAAGTTGACGACAAATAATTACGGCATTACACTCATAGTAGATCACTATACTTGTTTGGTTGAACTTCAGAGGGAATTCTGAAAATGATGTCTTCCTCACCTTCTAAAGATATGTGGATAGGGGCTTTTTCTGGAAAAGGGGAAAGGAGCCGTGCTTTGGGGGGAAAAGAGGAGTTTTTATGTTTTTGAATCAAGCTTGGAGGATTTTTCCGGGGGATTGATGGATCTGGCATACGATTTTTTTGGAGAGGAATCAGAAGGCAAAAAGGGAGGACGATCCTATGCGCTGAATATGGATTTGGAGAGGACGATCCTCTGCGCAGAATGGGGGGAGAAAATGACGGAAAAAGCTGGAGAAAGCTCTAAATCTGGAACCAAGTGCTGAAGCCTTGCGTAGGAGAGAGGCGGGACGAACAGAATATAGGAAAACAGAGGATTGGAGGGTGAAGAAAAGGTGATAGTCTGAGGTTGAAACCAGTCCAGAAGGTCGATGCCAGGTAGACGAAAGGACACCTACTGCTGATTCATGAATTATCCCGTGCTCCCGGGCGCCTGCCATGGCCTCTTCACCGACGTCTTCACCCTCCTGAACCTGAAGCAGCAGATCGGCGCAGCCTCCACCCTCGGTCCCTCTTGGATACCCCTCTGACGCCACCCTCTGTAGCTAATGCGGCATCACTTGCTGTGCTTTTAATGGCAGCGTGGCGGCACCTTCCTCAATGCAACAGAGTTCGGCGGATGATGCAGTAAGGATGCTGCACTGAAGATGAAGCAGTAAGGAGGATGCGGTGTGAACGCTGCGCTGAAGATGATAACGGAGGACGATAGCTCAAGACGAAAGTGAAAGACTCAAACGATGAAGACCAGCTGTGCTAACGACTGAAGATAGAAAAGGACATTGCTGAAATGATTGCGATCAGAGGAACGTCGAGATCGTGGCTGTGATGAAAGCGAACGGAGGTGAAAAAAAAAAAAGATGAGACGAGGTGGGAAAGATCAAACGAGTTCTGTTGTTGAAGACGTTGAAGACAAAGCTGCAACGAAGGTGATGCAGTACAAGAAGCTTTGCATCTTCAATGAAGATAATAGGAAGAACAGGGGAAGAGAATCCTGAATGCTCTGGGGAACCAGCCCACCGATTCCTGCTCCTTCCGTTTTCGAATTCTACCAATTGCTATACCTTTTCGAAATAATGGATGGGGTCCGCAGTACCTCCTGAACCTGTTTCATATCTTTGTGGAGATTGTGGAGCAAATAATTCATTGAAGCCAGGAGATGTTATTCAATGCCGTGAATGTGGTTATCAAATTGCTCAGAGGTGTTGATCTCCTTCCTCATGGCCGATTCATAACAACCTTGTTTTGCAGTTCTTGTCATATGCAGAGCCAATGCTGTCTATTGCCTTCGTGAGGGTATTGCTTCGAACCTGCCTTTGCCATGCTTCTTGAAACCCAAGGGACATTGCGAGTGCTGTCCTGACCTGTTGTGCTCGTGGTTCATTGTGTGAAGAAAAGAATGGCAGAACGGTCTCGTCTGAGCAGTTCAAGACTTCTTTCGTAATCATACCACGGCCAAGGCATTCTTGTAAGGGGAATTTAGATCTTCAGATGATGCATAACAGGAAGTTCTGTGCTGAGATTGCCCATAATGTCTCAACTCTCAAGAGAAAGTCCTTTCTATGCTTGTCATTCTTATTTCTATAAATCAAAGAGTAAACTGCACTTCTAAGTAGCAGAATTTTGGCAAAAGCTTCAGGAGGAAGTTCTACCCTGTTTTGGCTGTCTAGGCAGGCTGCATTAGTGATTATAATGGGAAAACTGTGGATACTCCAAAGGCACAGTAATTGAGGAATTGAAGGCCTGGTTATTCAGATAAACCAGATTGGATTGCTGCAAAAGGCATAGTTTCATACATTAAACTTGATACCATTGTAATCTATGGACTGCATGGTCTAGCAAAGGCAAATTGAATCTTCTTTCATTGAATTTTGCTTTATACAGAGTTGTATAGAAAAGAAAAACCTGCTTACAGTTTGTTGGAAACACTATATATATTTTGGCATACTCAACAGAAAAAAAATTCTTCACATGGATTGTAATTATTTCAGCTCATATGCAACTTGGACGAGGAGAGCAAACTGTACGATTGTATTGATAGATATGTTGAAGCTTAGAGAATGGACATATTTTCCTGATAGCCTGTTCTTACTTGATTGATCTTCTATCCTGAAATTATTCAAAGTCCTCTGTGGTTGCGACTTTGCTTTCGCAAATCCTTTGACAACGTGGTAGTGACAACTAGCAAAACAGATTGAATCAGCAATTTGGCGATATGCAAGTTTCAGGAGGTCGTGGTAACTTTAGAGGCAGGGGGAGCTTTAGAGGAAGGGGTGGATGGCAGAACAGAGGTTCTAACAACTCTGGTATTGTGTGCCACTACTATGGCAAAACAGGTCATATCGCAGCCCAATGTTATGCTAAGAAAGATGATATCCGCATTGGTAAGCTGCAGCAAGGAAACTATGCATCATCTTCACGACAGAATGAAGATAAAAATGAACGTCTGTTTGTTATGCAGCATATGCTGAATGCTGTTATAGAAAAGGGAACACATGATGATGTTTGGTATGTTGATTCAGGTGCATCCAACGCATACAGACATTTGGGGGCCTACACAAAATGTATCTCTTGGAGGCAGTTCATACTTTGTCACATTCATTGATGATTGCTCTAGAAAGCTGTGGGTATATTTTATGAAGGAAAAGAGTGAAGCATTTGAGCACTTTAGAACTTTCAAGGCTGTAGTTGAAAGAAAAACAGGCTTGAAAGTAAAGTGCTTGAGGTCAGATGGAGGGGGAGAGTACCTCTCAAATGAGTTCAATGATTTTCTGAGGTCTCATGGGATAAAGAGACAGTTCACATGCAGGTATACCCCATAGCAAAATGGTGTTGTAGAAAGGAAAAACAAGCATATTACAGAAGTTTCACGCACCTTGATGGTTGAAAAGAATATGCCTAAGCATTTTTGGTCTGAGACTGTTCATACTGTTGTTTATATTATGAACAGAACTCCCACAGCTGCAGTTCATGGGATGACTCCTGAAGAATGTTTTACTGGCAAGAAGCCTGATGTATCACACTTTAAGGTATTTGGCTGTGTTTCATACGTTCATGTGCCAGATGAGCTACGGAAGAAGCTTGATCCAAAGGCAGAAAAATGTATCTTTATTGGATACTCTTTAGAGCAGAAAGGGTATCGATGTTATAACCCTGTCACATGTAAGTTCAGAGTGAGCAGGGATGTCATCTTTGATGAAATGAGCAGTTGATATGCATCTAGTGGTGATGCATTGGATGATGATGATGATCATGACACTCATGTGCAGGCTGAAAAGCAAGAATCATAGACTCTTAGTGGACCAGAGACATCATCTGGTAGTCCTTAGTCTGGGAGACTAAGGAGTATCTCTACATATTCACGTGCATCTAATAGCACTACAGGTAAAGACAAAGGAAAGAATAAAGTGTCAGATGGCATTGATACAGTTCTTGATGGAGACTCCAGTGGGTCAGAGAGCTTGGATGATGAGCTTGGTATTCCTTATGTCAGGACACCAGGTATACAGAGAGCTCATAGTAATTTAAAGGTTCCATTCAGTGATCCGATGGTACGCAGATCTAGCAGGGTCAGATACCCTGTTAAAAGATTTGGTTTTGAAGGTTATATAGCTCACCATTATGCTTATATGGTGAAACTAGTTGAGGATGTTGAGCCCACTTGTTTTGAGGATGCTGTTGGTCATACTCATTGGGATGCAGCAATGGATGAGGAGATGGCTGCATTAGAGGCCAATAAGACTTGGGATCTAGTATCATTGCCAAAGGGAAAGAAAGCTATTGGATATAAGTGGGTTTATAAGATTAAGCACAATGCAGATGGTTCTATTAGTAGGTACAAAGCTAGGCAAGTTACAAAAAGGCTATGCCCAGACATATGACATAGATTATGATGAAACCTTCACTCCAATAGCCAAAGGTTGGAGGTTACAGCAAATGGATGTGAAGAATGCCTTCTTGCATGGTGATTTGCAGGAAGAGGTGTATATAGATCAGCCAGCAGGTTATGAAGATTTAGAGCATCCCACGTATGTGTGCAGGTTGAAGAAGGCACTCTATGGGCTCAAGCAAGCACCTAGAGCATGGTCTGACAAGATCAAAGAGTATCTTGTCAATATTGGCTTTTATGTTTCTGATGCTGATCACTCACTTTATGTGAGAAAGGGAGATGCAGGTTTGGTCATCATAGTCATCTATGTGGATGACTTGATTATTACAGGTGATAGTGATAGTGGGATTGCTGAAGTCAATGACTTTTTGAAGAAAAACTTTGAGATGAAGGATTTAGGTGAGCTAAGGTACTTCCTTGGCATTGAGGTGATCAGATGTGATGATGGTATATGGCTATCCCATGGCTTGGATATGTTGTCCAAGTATGGTATGACAACATGCAAACCACTTTCAGTCCCGTTGGAGCAGAATGTAAAGTTGAGTGCTGATGTTGGGGATGAGATAGAAGACCCTACTATGTTCAGAAGGATAGTGGGGAGTTTGATCTACATGACCATTACAAGGCCAGACTTGAGCTATGCTGTTGGTCTTGTGAGTTAGTTTATGCAAGTACCTAGAAAGCCACATTTGGATGCAGTTAGATGTATATTGAGATATGTGAAGTCCACATTACATTATGGACTTTTCTATGAGGCAGGTACAGATGTATAGGTGTTTGGATACACAGATGCAGATTGGGATGGTAGTATGTCTGATAGAAGATCTACCAGCGGATACATGTTCTCTCTTGGTAGTACAGCAGTTGCTTGGAGCAGCAAAAAGCAATCTACAGTTGCTTTGTCGAGTACAGAGGCTGAGTATAGAGGTGCTGCTGTTGCAGCATGTGAAGTAGTATGGCTATAAAAGTTAATGACTAATTTGGATGTGTAGGTGGAAGGTCCAGTTGTCATTTATTGTGACAACATGAGTAGTATATAGTTGGCTAAGAACCCTGTGTTCCATGCCAGGACAAAACATCTTGAGGTACACTACCACTTTGTGAGAGAGAAGGTACTAGCAGGTGAGATTGACTTGGTGTATGTCAGTACACAAGATCAGATAACTGACATCTTCATGAAGGCATTGGGTACAGAGAAGCTTCAAAAGTTTCGAAGCTTACTTGGAGTTGCAGAGATGCAGTTGAGCTTGAGGGGGAGTGTTGAGATGACAAGCTCAACACATGCGGACATTGATGATGGACCGCTTGGTTAGATGGGTCCACACATCTACACTTAGCACGTCGGTGGTCATTATGACTCTCACATGGCCACTGACTCATTACTTATTATATTCAGGTTGTTACACCTATTTATAGCTGGCATAGTTATAGCGCCAGTCGACTAGTGTAGTCGGTTATGCATTGTTTGACTTAGTAGGCCACTTTCCTTTATGTTGTATCTTATCTATACTTTGTGTATATTGTAAAGTGTGTGGAAGAAGAAGAAGAAACTAGAAAGAAAACATTTTGGCCTCCATCTCTCTTCTTGTCTCTTGAGTGAGCTTCTCCTTGTGCATTCTGTGTGTGTTCGGCGGCGCAGCATCTTGAGCAAGTCCCCCTACCACACGATTCTTGACATCTTCTCTCTCCACTTTTGCAATCTCCTTTTTGCCTTTTTTATATTATCTACAAAGATATACTCAGATTCTTTCTCTCTCCTCGTTCAAGAAGTCTTTTTCAACCAAATTTTATATTAAAAAAGGAGTTAGTTACGAGAGTGTGGTGCTTCGTTTTCAATGCAAAATGATTAGTAGATACGAGGTAATTGATTTTTTAATCGAGAACAAGGAAAATGAAATTTCGAAAGTTCCCTTTAAGATATTTTGAGGATTTTTTATATTCTAGATTTTGGTTTAAAAAAAACAATTGGTCAAATTTCATGTTTTTTGGAGATGTTTTTGGAGGTGAAATAGAAATGTCTAAAATACAAAAAGTCTTGGACATCCCTACCCTCTGAGCTATTTTTCCCCATATCTATACTCTCTCATGGCTCTATTGTGACCTCTTCTCTATGTTTATGCAACCTTCATTAACAGAGTGAATTAGTTATACCCTCCTTTCCCTTGGCACTGTAGCATGTCCACCTGCTCCTTTCAGGACACGTATGAGCAGTCCATTAGGAAGAGAGTCTAGAAAGCTGTGCCTGACACTCCCATGGAATGTTACAAGGTTTACAATCTAGGACTTCCCATGTCTGCCACGTAGCGGAAGTATTTCGGCCTTTCCCACTTAGGACCGACCTGAATCAGGGTTTCCTCTAATTGTCACTTTCCTGAATGGCAATTAGCGTCGAACCCCAAGCAAACTACTTTATGCAAAAACGCCAGGGACGAAGCAGATCTATGTTGCACTTGGTTCAAGGAGAATGGGAAACGAGAGGGATACAAGGCTCAACCTCTCTACCCATAAGGCATAGTCTCATTCCGTTCCCCTAAAACAACATCAATCGGAATTCTAGTAACCTAAACTCTAGGTCAGCACCCTTACTGTTCATTTCCTTTGAGAAGATCTCCTTGCTGTCCATTTTGATTGAGAAAAGTTCTCGGCCAACCGAAATCACCCATCCATAGGATAGACCCAGGGCACATCCACCCCACGTTCCTCAGGGTTGCTTTAGTTGTCTAATTACCTACCACATTTAGTTGGACATGCATCAAGCAACTTCCTTAATTAGCCTGTTAGACACTAGTTCCTTCACGTAATCTTAGCACTTGACATAGAAAAACAGTGTCAAACAAGTCCTTTACAATAGGTTATCTTATTTATCTTTGGAATACATCCATAAAGTCCAGCCCTCAGGCTAATCCATTATCCGCCCAAAGGCTATCTATAAACCGCCCAAAGGCTATCTAGCAATCCACAGGGATTACTAATCCAAGATTCCGCCCGTAGACTACTATGCGGGCCTCGAGATCCAATCCCGAGTCACGTTGGCCTCTTGTGTAGGGCCCGGAGGAAGGCAAGGGATTTATAGCTAAAGCCCCCCTTGGCACCCAAGCATCCTCCTGCTCCAAGTAGTGCTCAACAGAGAGACCTCATGCGGCGGGTTCGGTCCATGTTCCCGGCGCAGCTAACAACCCCCTTGGTTTTAGGGTCAGGCAGACAGTCGGGGGTAACTAAGGCTGCCTCTTCCTTCAGGCCTTCAACCTAAAACATTTAAATATCTTTCCATCCTTTAGTTCCTTGAGCAAACAATGCAAAGAGTGCTCCTAAACTGTTATAAGCATAATCAAATCCAATGGTCATTTATTTTTGACAAATTGCTAAGGAGTGAATCCTTCTCTCCGAATGCATTCAGCATTCGATCCGGGATCAATTGTGACTTGGCAAGATCCCCAAGGGTTTTTTTGTTCACCCTTTTTGTCCTTGGGTTAGGACCATACCCTATTAACCCAAATAAACCAACACCTTAGTGCTTCTTAAACTAAGACAGTAAATCGTGGTGACCATGTCGCTCTAACTTGATTGAACCTTTGCTTCCAAGCAAATACCTAACTCTCCTTAACTTGGCAACTTTCCCCAAGAAAGGTGATGTAACAGGATGATTACTCATCCTCTTGCAAGTTAAACTTGCGCAAGAATATACCAACCTCATTCCAAGGAATGGCAAAACTCTCTTGTGACCAAACCACAAGACCATGCGACGTTGCAACTTGTTGCACAAGTGTCGCATCTATTCCAAGGGATTATTTCACCCTTTAAACAGTGTTTTCTGGTCAAGGAATTATGATTGGACAAGAAGCACGGTTTAGGGTGTCTTCTTACCCAATCCAATCCTAATTGCACTAGCCCGTCCTAGGGATTCCAAACTCAAATTGAGTTTTAACATCAGGTCGAATGATCCTTAGGAACCCTAGATCGTTATTAGCATGCCCGTCGAATTGTCCCTACATTCTGTGAATGTGGGTAGGACCTTTGGGTATGAGGGTTCCGACTTGGCAACAAGTGCGAAACTAGGTCGAGTCCTTAACATCTAAACCCTAGTTAGCACTTGGGATATTTATTGTATCAATTGAACCATCCTATGCGAATGCTTTGCGGGTTAGGTGATTTAGATAATTCATTCTACTTGTCTTGCAACAAGGACAAACCATTCCTAGAGATGCTAACTTGATCTAAAGGATAAAGCTAGTTGTAACATCTCACAATTCACGTAAACACACGATTCATTGTTCCTACGTATCGTTAAAATTCGCAATAACCCTAACTTTTCTTGTAAAAATCAAATCGCATGATAAATTGCAGAATAACTTCCATTGAACCTACTAGGACTTACATTCAAGCATCATGCCCACAATTCCTTTTTCTAAGCTGTTAATATTTCATGCTTCAATAAACCATGCAGCCTTTCCCTAAATACAACACTTGATGAATGAAATATCTGCAAAATACAAGCACTCTTCGCACACACCAAATCTCATTGCAATCTGAGATTTTTGCTCGACTCTGCTTCCGGTGCCTCCACAAGCACTGTCCAAGAGAAGAAGTAGAGAATGGAAGAGCTTCTTACCCGTGGCTTGCTTGCTGGAACCTTGCTTCTTCTTCTTCGCTTCAACCTTTGAAATCAACCTCTCTCAGTGGCACGGCTCTGATACCATGTCAAGAATCGCATGGTGGGGGGACTTGCTCAAGATGCTGCGCCGAACACACACAGAATGCACAAGGAGAAGCTCACTCAAGAGACAAGAAGAGAGATGGAGGCCAAAACGTTTTCTTTCTAGTTTCTTCTTCTTCTTTCACACACCTTACAATGTACACAAATTATAGATAAGATACAACATAAAGGAAAGTGGCCTACTAAGTCAAACAATGCATAACCGACTACACTAGTCGACTAGCGTTATAACTATGCCAGCTGTAAATAGGTGTAACAACCTGAATATAATAAGTAATGAGTCAGTGGCCATGTGAGAGTCATAATGACCACCGACGTGCTAAGTGCAGATGTATGGACCCATCTAACCAGGCAGTCCATCATCAATGTCCGCATGTGTTGAGCTTGTCATCTCAACAAAAGAAGATTGTTTTACTATTCTTCTCTTCTCTTTTCCTTGCTTTAAGGAGGAGCCGAGAGGGGGGGACCTAAAAGGCCCATTTGTGAGTTTATTTTTTTTCTAATGTGGCATGCCTGGTAACATTGGGTTACCATGCCTATCCATTGTGCAGACTAAAGCTAAACTCCAGAAGATCATGGGCCATAAAGAAGAAGGTTTATCAAGGGCATACCATATTCTTACCAAAGTGCCATGATTTGAGAGTGGGATTACTTGGACAACAACATTTCACACAAATGAATGCCCAAAGCTAATATGAGTGGAAGACGGTTTACCAAGAGTCCATTCCAAGTGAAATGCGACGCTATAGTTTTCAATTTTCTATGAGTTTTCATATTGGATCCATTTATAGATCAACAATTTGTTGGATCGTATGCACATTTTTAAGAATATCGGCAGCTTATTTTGGGACCATATCATAAGAAAGAGAGACATTGTACGGGCATGAATGTATTTCAAGGAGGTAGAAAAGATGGAAGCACTTTGGCTACAAATGAGCTCTGATGGTTTTATGCAGCTACCTTATTCTCCTTGAGTCCTAACCAATAAAGAGAAGTATATATTGTGGAAAATTAGCAAATCTATCCACACACTGATGGGTGTGATGCATTCTCTTATGTTCTAAAGAGAACTTACTAATAGGACTAAAATTCCATGATTGGCATAAGATATACCAAGTTTGTCCCAACCTTCGTAGTAAGACCATCAAGTACTTCATTACCACTACAAGGATTTAAGGCTATAGCGACGGCGGGTAGCGACGCAAGTAGTGGCATCACTAAATAGCGACGCAAATAGCAATGAAAATAGCGATGCTCCACAAGAAAAAAAATAGGCCGAAACCGAGCGGGGTTTTTTTCGCATTTTTGCGTCTACTATTTTGAGAGCGAGAGCGAGAGAGAGAGAGACCGTCGTGAGACAAGGAGAGGAAGAAGGCTTGCCACCGCCGCTGCCATCGCCGTTGTTCGCAAAGGAGAGGAAGAGCCTTCATCGCAAAGAGGAGCCGCTCCACAGTCGCCATATCTCATCGGTGAGTCTATTCTCTCCTTTTTCTTGTTTAGGGTTTAAATCAGTTTCTCTTTTACTTGTTTAGGAGAGGAAATGAGAGAGAAAGAGAGGGAGAGGAAGAGGGAGGGAGAGAAAGAGAAAGAGAGGGAGAGGGAGAGGGAGGGGGAGGAAATGAGAGAGGCAGAGAAAGAGAAAGAGAGGGAGAGGGAGAGGGAGAGGGAGAGGGAGAGGGAGAGGGAGGGAGAGTGCATTCTCTCTCTCCCTCTCCCTTTTGCTTTTGGAGAGTGTTAGGATATATTGTGAGAAGGAGAGGAAATGACAGAGAAAGAGAGGGAGAGGGAGAGGGAGAGGGAGAGGGAGAGGGAGATGGAGAGGGAGGGAGAGGGAGGAAATGGAAGAGATTGTGGGCAAAACTCTCTATTTACTTTTTTGAAGTGTTCAAATTAACATAGGATGCATGTATAGATCATTCTTGTGTGTGCAAACTTGAGAGCTCTCTTCTCTCTCCTTGTATCCTATCTTCTTATGCTTCACATTGAGGGCGAGGGTGAGGGTGAGGGTGAGGGAGAGTGAGAGAGGAATTAAGTGAGGAACTAGAAGAGTGAAGCTTCTCTCCTATTTTGCATTCTTCTCTTCTTCCCCTTCTTCTTCTACAATTTGGAGGGTGAGAGGTGGAGTTGAGATGAGGTTGGGATATCCCTCTTTCTTTTCTATGCTTCCTCTCTTTGTTGGAGTACTTGAGGAATGTATGGATTGCAAAATGGAGTGGCATAACCAATTAAGGGAGCCATGCTTGGATTGTGAGGCTGAATTGATTTGAGATGATGATTTGATTGGTTGAGTATATTAGAGTAGATATAAATCAACAACTAGATTTTTTTTAAAAAAACTCTCTAATCATTTGTAGTAGAGATTCGAATTGCATTGATTGGTGATTTCTATGGAGGATTAGTTATGTCCAACATTTATCAATTGCATTAGGAAAGAAATTAGTTATGTCTACTGTTATGTCTAATGATTGCTATGGAGGATTAGTTATGTCTAATGTTTATCAATTGTATTAGGAAAGAAATTAGTGATTTTTTTTTGCTTACGACATCTAAATGTAACTCACAATGTAACTCATCTAAATGCATTCAAATTGAACTCACAATGTAACTCATCTAAATGCAACTCATTGGAGAGTGTTAGGAGCATTTAAATGGAAGGACCTCTTGAGTGAAAGCTAGCAGGAAGAGAGGGAGATATTTTCCAAATAAAACATTTAAGGAAGAAAATGAAATGAGAAAGGGAGAGGAGAGAGAAAAATTGAGAGAGAGAGAGGAGAGAGAAAAGGAAATGAGAGAGGAGAGAAAAGGAAATGAGAGAGGGCACTAAGGCTCAATACATAACCTAGAAGCATATAAATACCACTGACAACACTATGACAGATATAAGCACTAGATCCAAGACAAAACATCAAACCGTCCTACGATAGGGGTAATGCACCCAATGAGTATCAAGAGAGTATGTACATGCCACAATTAGTCCTATTGTCTCACTATAATATATCTAACAAATGGCTCATGTATCATCCAATGATAAGAGGCATGAAGTGTCTTAAATTAATAATTGATGTGAGAAGTGACAATAAAACTCAATGAGACTAAGCTTCAATCTCAATCCAAGTGCATTCTAGAAGCATGGCCAAGTATATGGCATCAACCATAGACATTAGTGTAGCATGCAAAGTAATCAATAAGCATCAACACGCAATAAGCATGAAGTTTCTCTGACAAAATAGAATCCAACCCTACTTATTACAGAAGTGAAAACCTCTATAAAATTGAGTAAATGAGTGCTCAAATTAGTCCAATAGCATGCCAAGACATTGACATAGCATCCCAAGTGATCTCACATCAAATAGACATCTCGAGAAGCATAAGTGACCTCCAATAAACAATGAGTGAAGGGTTTTTCCAAATTGTATTACAAGTCATTAAATTGTTTATTGTAACGTAGACAAGATGGAAAACGAAGAAGGTCCTGTTGTTCAAGATCGCGAGGCATATCTTGATCAGCGTGTCCTATGTCCTTGCTCTCAATGCAAGTTCGCAATTAGACGAAAATGCCGATTGTCTATAGAACACGTACGATGATTTGGCGAGTTTCAATCTGAGATCATTGATCAAGCGATTGCGGACTTTCAGCAAATGGTAATTTGAAGTTAATATCAATCATGCATTGTACTCGCAAGCTAATTGAATACCATATACAATAAGATTGGGTATTGCTGGCAAATTTTCTATCCAGGGAGGTGATGTCTCGTCCCAAAGGGGAGTGCACCCTTTGCGGCCAATTAGAAGAGTACATGGGCGTGCAATGAATGGAGTGCAGGAGCCAATCCACCACTCACAAGGCCAATCTATACCGTCAATGCCAGAGGAGACAGGAAACCTTCCAGACCTACCTACAATCTTGGAGCCTGAGATGGAGGCAATGATCGATGCATTGATTCCCATGGATGTTGAGACTTCTGATTCACTTAGAGAGGAAGCATCCATACCATTATATGATGGTGTGCTGAGTATCTCGACTGAAGACACTACTTGCACCCTTAAGTGTGCAAGCAAAATATAGGTGGAGCGATACGAGTGTGACCGAGTTGTTCAGGTACCTTGTACATACGCTTCATTGATTTTTTTTTCGGCACTATTATTACAAACATTTGTGCTTTTTCAAGGTGTTTTATGATTTTTTTCAGGTTATTAAAATATCATATATTAGCACCTGCAAATACCATGCTTGAGTCTCGTGATGATACATGACATGTTTTACAGAAGCTTGGCATGGACTACAATAACATCCATGCATGTATCAACGATTGCTCTCTGTTTTGAGGAGAATACGAGACTATGGAGACATGTCCAAAGTGTGGTCACAGATATCGACAGGACTTGCAAGGGCAAACCATCCCTCAAAAAGTTCTCAGACACTTTCTGCTCATCCCCCACATAAACCACATGTTTCATACGTCCGACATGGCAAGCTTGACAACGTGGCATGCGCAGAATAGGTCCACGGATGGAGTTCAACGAATATCAGTGGATTCGCGTGCATGGATCAACATTGACTCTACCTTCCTAGGCTTTTCCCGAGAGCCAAGAAATCTTCTGCTCGGTCTCGCAATGGATGGCGTGAACCCATTCGGTCTGCGCTCAACTTCTTACAGTGTGTGGCCTATAGTCCTTGTTAATTACAACATCCCTCCGTGGCTTTCTACGAAGAAAGGACATCTCATCCTTAGCTTGCTCGTCCCAAGCCGCTATAAAGTACAAAATATCGATGTGTATCTTCGTCCATTAGTCGATGAGCTTAAGATTTTGTGGGAGATTAAGACGTCCTCTATTGAATCCGCGAGGCAGGGAGCAGTGGAGATGATCTGTCTCTTTGAGAAATACCTGCCCACCAGCATGCTCACGATACATGTCCACCTTCTTGTGCATCTTGTGGATGAAGTGGAGATTGCTGGACCTGTCTGTTAGAAATGCGGGATCTAGAGCATGACATAACCGGAAGCTATGGAGGATGGAAGGAGAAGTGTAGACTCATGATAGAATGGACACTGTTTGTTACACAAGTGAATTAGGTTCCAAGATTGAGACTTGGACTCATAAACACAATCTTGTGTATGTGGACAATGACATTGACACTTTACTGAAATGAAAAGAGTACTATCATTGCATTAAGAAAGGAAGCAAGTACAATGCTTTATAGGAAAGTAGGAAACTGCAGTAGGCACCATTGTGCATATGGGATAAGTTAGCCTGCATGTCTTTGACCCTGAGACTCCATACAAAGAGGCTGTTTGAGTGTGATTGCTAATTCTCAACACCCCTCCTCAATCACAACTAGGAAAGGCACAAAGTGTGTAGAGGCTGTAATGAGAACCACCTGCAAAGTGTGGGCATACCACAGACATGGCAAAATACCAGAGGCTGTCGCAGAAAAGCTAAGTGTGAGTACCATAAACATGGTGGACATCCAGAGGCTGTAACAGGGGCCTCACAAAGTGTACAGGGACTGTAATGCCAAGTTACATAAGGAGTTTACATAGCTTATGGCAGGAAGCATTAGGGCAAGGAAAAATACAAGGCTATTAAAACAGTCTATCAGAATTATGAGAGTACAAGGACTAATGAGCCTTGTCCTTCCGATCCTGGTGATCTTCATCTTCTTCTTCCTTTGCTTCATTTTCTTCTTCTTCTTTGACTGCGACTAGATAGGCCTTTTGGGATCTCTTTCTTGCGTGGCAGAACTTCTCGGTGTGTCCGGTCCTTTTGCAGAAGTCACAAAAGAGCTGATCTTTCTTGCCTTTGTACCTGTTGCCAACATATAATGCATGCTCATCTCTAGAGGTACTTGGTTCTTCTTTAGTTTTTAGCTTCTTTTCTTCTTCTAACAGTGATGCCTGGATATCAACAAGTTCAGGATTTGGCATGTTGATTAAAGTTGTTGATACGTTATTATATTCAGGAGGCAAGCTCTTAAGTAGAACACCGATGCAAACATCTTCATCCATTTTAATGTTTATTCCTGCAAGTTGGGTTAGGAGTCCTTCCATGTAATTGAGATGTGTGGCAAGTGATGTGCTGGACTTCATTTCAAGCCTGAAGAATTCAATCAGGAGACCATACTTTGATGATTTAGATTGTGCACCGAACAGGGTGTCAAGTCTTTTCCATGTATCCTGTGAGGTCTCACAGTTATCCACATGATGAATATAACTGTCGTCTAGCTTCAATTTGATAATGGCCTGGGCTCTGTCATCATTCTTTTGCCAAGTAGTTGCAAGGTCCACGTCCTGCGGTTTCTTCTCTTTGCCATTTGTGATGGCCCAGAGACCATTCTTCATCAGGATGAGCTTGATGCGGGTTTGCCAAGTGTGGAGTCCGACTCCTTTGAATCGAGCATTTGGCGAGTCTTTGCCCATGTTAGATTTACGGGAACAGTAGCAAATCAAATTCAGACTTTATTAGATTTGATCAACAGAAGAATTGATTGAGAGACACAAGTGCTAAAAAGCACTAACTTAGTGTCAATGAATACCAAATCTGCAAAAGTCTTTTACTCCAAGTGATCTTCCCCTTCTTGATTTGATGCTGATGCCTTCAGATCTGAGTGACAGTACTTTAACGAACTTCATAGAGTATTGCTCAGTGATTAAAATCACTGTTGATAACTTCAGTGAGAGAAACAATGAAAAATGTCAAGATTTTGAAGCTTTTGGCTATGGTGGAATTAGGGTTTTTGAGACAGGGGCCTGGTTTTTTGCTGATTGCAGGAGCTACAGTGCATCATTTTCAAAACTTTTTACATATCTAGGAAGCTTATGTCATGGGCTACCAAAGCCCCATGGAGATTGTCAACATCGTGGTCAGTATGCAGCGCGCAGGTGCCGCGAACAGAATCGGCGCAGATCTGGACAGCGAGGTCGAATTTGAGCAATGCTGGAGCTGTAGATCATCAATGTTGGTGTTTAAAGTGATAGGAAGTTGCGCCCTGAGCCAAGGAACATTTCTCCAGAAGAAATCGTGTTGAAATTCTGCCTGGTTGAAGAGTTATGGAAGCTCCAAGCAAGGTAGGTCCTGAGCAGAGATTGGGGATTTTCACAATACTGAGCTCCAGATGGTCCAATGTCCTGGATTGATGTGATACAGGGAAGCTTTATGAGTTGGGGAATACTTTTCCAGAAGGAAGCTCCAAGAGATTTGACCTGTGGAGTGAGATATAAGCAGTTCAATCTGACAGGGTGCTGCTGGCTATGGCTGCCATGGAAGCTTCAGTGAGAGTAGAGTTGAGAAAAGAAGTCATACACTGACACCGAGCTGGATGGAGGTTCAGAAGAATCAAGAGAGGCTGGAGAAGCAATGCCATGCCCAACTGGGCTCTGATACCATGTTAGAAATGCGGGATCTAGAGCATGACATAACCGGAAGCTATGGAGGATGGAAGGAGAAGTGTAGACTCATGATGGAATGGACACTGTTTGTTACACAAGTGAATTAGGCTCCAAGATTGAGACTTGGACTCATAAACACAATCTTGTGTATGTGGACAATGACATTGACACTTTACTGAAATGAAAAGAGTACTATCATTGCATTAAGAAAGGAAGCAAGTACAATGCTTTATAGGAAAGTAGGAAACTGCAGTAGGCACTATTGTGCATATGGGATAAGTTAGCCTGCATGTCTTTGACCCTGAGACTCCATACAAAGAGGTTGTTTGAGTGTGATTGCTGATTCTCAACACTGTCCATACGCGATGGATGTTCTTCTTGGAGCGCTTCATAAAAACCTTGAAAGGCTTTGTGCGACAACGAGCTCGGCCAGAAGGTAGCCTGGCCGAAGGTTGGCTGGTATCTGAGGTGCTAGTGCATATTTCACAATGGCTACCAATGGTGGAACCAAACAATGAAATCCTATGGTCGCTGAAGGACGATGATAGACTGACTGGAGATGTGGTGGTTGGAAATGGGGTAGAAAAAAGAATGGATGCCTCAATGGAAGAGAAGGTGATTTGCTTTTGTATGTTGCACCATGCCTCTATGGAGATGTGGCTCGCCAAGTACCAGATCGCTAGGCAAGATAGAGAGGAAGTGTGAGCTGAATTCCGATGTAGTACGCATCATCGACCGATTCGATATCCCGAAGGCATAGAGGAGATGCCGGGGTTTATGTCAACGCGATGGTTGCATGGAGCCTTGACCGCAGCATCTCGCGAAGGGACAAAGGTCTCAATGGAGGAGTGGGAATTCTCGAGGGGATGTAGTCCAATGGTGATGAGGGGTTTAGAATCTGTCGTATTTAAATTTTATATAAGACATCTAATTTGAGTGTTTCAATGTATAGTACAAAATATATAGTGCAGCGTGGTCGTGCGGACGACATTTTCGCATGGAGCATATTGACAAAATGCGCTCCACAATGGACTGTGGTGTCATGGCAAGGTTCGAGCAAGAGAGCCAGCGATGAGCAACGGATCCAAACATGGTTGTGGATGAGATGGAGTATTTTGGAAACTTGCAAAGTATTGTTACGGTAGATTACCGTAGCTTCTCCATGATATTATTTGATGTGTAGTGGTTCAAAGTGGTACTTGGAGGAGCTGGAGCAACAGTTCGACGAGATCCATCTAGATTTCTCGAAATAGATTCCGAAAAAAAATGGACAGATTTGTGCGATACCTTTGTGTTGCAGGCCCATTGTGGACAGGTGCATGGACTCATTTACTTGCTAATTGTATTACGACATGGTTTATGTCACAATGGCTTGAACTCTCTTGTACATGTTTGTGAATAGGTAATCTTCTATCCAAACCCTTGACAACCTCGATGGTGGTATGTTATACCTTTAACTCCCCGAAGTTTGAGAGTATATGATCAAGTGATGTTTTGAGCATAGATGAAGATAATATGCAAATAGAGGGGTTGATATTGCAAGGGGTGGAGACCTCGAAAGCTTGGAGCCAGCATCGGCTAACAATGATGGAAATACAGGAGTCCAAGAATTCTTTGAGAATGAGGCGGACTCATTCTTTTGTGGTGACATGTCTATCGACCTTCCAGTGCATGCGGAGTTGTGTCAGGAGATTAATATGGGACCATAGGATACTTCATACTTGGAGCATCCACTTACTCAATTCGTTGACCAATCGCTTATAAGGGTACATAAGATATGCATTTTAAGTGAGATTTTTTTAAATGATTTATATTATTGTGCTTTATATGATTTAAATTGATTATTCTAACATCATTTTTTATCTGTGTAGGTGACATTTTCAGGATGAGTCGAGGGATGAGCGATGAGGAGTTACAGGACATCTTCGCATGCATGTCTCCAGACTAGATCGCCAAATTCAGAGAGATGGCAGACCAGGAGCTGTCTCGGTCTTTGTCAGGGCGCTCTGCTAGATCTACTTCAGCGTGATCGGATGCTTCGGCTTTGAGCAGATGATCTCGAAGCTCATGACTTGGGCCAGAGGGAGGGAGTGCATCGGGATCAGGGGGATGTTGCAGAGATACAGAGGCAGTGAGCCCGCGGTCGACACGGGATACAGGTGCGACTCCTCGCTCTCATGGCTCAGGTAAATGTTGTGAAGACAGGGATGCGGTGTCTCCATCTCGTCGTTCAGCTGGAGCTGCGTCACCTCCAGGATTTGTCACACCTGTGGAGACGTCTACTCTAGTTACTCTGGCTTTTGTGCAGGCGTCAGCAGGTGGTATCCCTGTGGGTGCCACTCTGAGAGAGATTATCCCCGTCGGTACACCGGATGTAGAGGGGTCTCTTGGATATGCCTAGGAGCGTGGACACAGATGAGAGAGGACCCATCTTAGGCAGACTCCTAGGGGTTATGGATATCTAGTCGATAGTAGGTCAAGAGCTATAATCATGAATGATGAGGGGAGGAGGGTGATGGCTCGCATGAGAGAGTTGTGCCAACAAGTTTTTTGGCACAACGTCTTGGATCATTGGAAGAACATACCAGAGGGGAGCAAGGACTACATAGTAGCATCCTTGCACGAGGAGTTTTCGGTGCCAGCCGTAGTAGATAGATTCTCTATGGGCTGGATGATGGATTGCATGTGTGCATACATGTCACGTAGACAATCCGACGCACGCAAGGCAATCAAGAGTGGGGCTACAAAGCCCAAGTGGTTAGATGCAGACGAATGGCACCAACTGAGGGAGGAGGCTACAGATTCTCCAGGACATTGGAGTCAGCAGCACGAGATGGCGAGGGCACGACTCGAGGCCAGAGTGGTCCATCATCTTGGGAGTGGCGGCCACAGGATATATTTGGAGAACTTTGTAAGTTTTTCTTTTGTTTTGCTTGTTTATTTTTTAAAAAATATTCTATGTACTGACCATCATGTTTCTAACAGTTAGCATTTTGTTTTCTTTGCAGTACTCCATTACAAATCGCGATCCGACTGACCTTGAGACTCGATATGCAGAGAGGCACGGTCTCACTGCATTGATCGACCGATTGTATAGATGCGGCGGCCCTGTAAGTCACTCATCTTTCCTATCCGTAGTTACCATGAGATATTTGAATGCATTATTGTATGGTGGACTGATATGTTGTTTCTTTTTTTGCAGAGTCCGTTCGATGCTCCTTTGCGGCGGGGGGATGAGCTTTCAGGGGATGAGGATGCGTAGCTCGCCCTTGGATCCCTGGAGCTCACACACCTTTATTTTTGAGTCGCTTGATCTATGTAGACATTTTCTATGTATTAGTGATATCCTGTCATGATTGTACCAATCGTTTTTTATGCAATCATGTATTTATTTCATGTATCAGTTTTATGATTTCAGTATACATTGTTTTTGTTTGCAAGCGCATTGTACACAGTAGTGCATAAACTATTTTGTATGGCTATCATAAAGCACATAACAAATTTTTTTTTCCCCTGTTACCATCGCTATTAGCATCGTAAATTTTACTGCTCGCGTCGCTATTGGCATCGTTATGCACGTCACAAACCATCGCTATAAGCGTCAGTATTGGCGTCACTATTGGTGACGCTGATAGCGATGCCAATACCGACGCTTATAGCGACGGTTTGCGACACGCATAACAACACCAATACCGATGCTAACAGTGATGCCAATATCGACTATTCTATGGCATCGCCAATAACGACACTTTTTGTGACGACGGGGGCAAATTTTGTTGTTTGCATTTTCATCGCTTTAAACATCGGTATAAGGCCTATATCTTGTAGTGTACCTCGTGCCAATCTATATTTTTTAATGCATTGAATTTTCTAGCATTTCATATTGTTAGAGGTAAATGCGCCTCTGTCTAACCGCATGTATATTACTACAGTGACAATACCCGCGCTTGCACACTACAGGTGGTGGGCACCCATCGCCATCACTTTATTCTTTATTCTTTTAGTAATAGATGAATAAAGGGAATGCCGGTCATACATGGTGATTGCTGGAGTTCCCACATTGTGAGTCTCTCTCTCTCTCTCTCGCTCTTGCTCTTTCTCTCCTACCATAGCTCTCCCGTGCAAGCTTCGATCCTTCTCACCTTTCAACTGGTATTAGAGCATGGTTTCTTGAGCATTTGAGCTTGGTTTGTGACTCATTCAACATTCATTTGAATCTCTACCCCATTGGTTCTCAGTCTTGTCAGCCATATTCGACTCCTTCGAGCTCCGATCACTCCCTTACTTCCCAAGCACCTAAGCGGCCCATTTGGGTACCCTCATGGCATTCCTTCAGAGGTATATAAGCATTGTTTTCAGTGTTTATTTTAGTTTGCAAGGTACAATAGGAAGGGGAAGCCATAGCTCCAACCATTGGAGCTCCTCCATTTCATATCTTGGCTCATGCACTGCCTAATTAGGCTTGACAAGGCTTTGTGTAGGCCTTCTTTAGGCACTACTTGAGCCTCCCTTCCACCCCATTAATGCCATGTGGACCAGCACCATACCCAACAACATCAGCCCTATTTGGGCTAGCTTGAAGACCTGTAAAAAAAATCGTTTTTTACTTCAGCCCTCCCTTGGCACTCATTTGCAGCTTGAAAACACTTCATTTGGCACTTGGAAACATCCCCTTGATGCTCGGTATTGGTGGTTATCATTGGCATTGATTCGTGGACTGATTTACCTCACTCCAAGACTATTTTCCACAGTCCACAAAGCTCATTTCACAAGTAGCCACAAACAGTGTTACATCAACACTTTATGTTTATGCTTGGTTGGCATTGACATTTGATGTCCGATTGGTCTCGAAGGGTCCCCAAATGTTAGGGGAATGTATGCGTATTGATTTTCCATCATTTGGAACTAATTCAACGGCCTGAAGTACTCAATTTTGCATAGTAAATCACTAGTGTACACTCCAAGGCTAAATATTTTTTAGTTACTTTATGCTTTGCCTATTGGTCTCACGAGTGCTTCCCAAGTATTTTATATTATTATTGGGATGAAAATGAAGGTTAGCAAATGATTTAGATGGTTCCAAAATGTATTTTGAGCCTTTTTTTAGCTCTATATTGGTTGGCATTTACTTGACATTGGTCTACAACGGACATGCTTTGTGATAGAGGTTATATCTATGGTCTATGTATGACCCGTTGGTACATGCTTGATGCTTATGTTACCTACACATTCTAGTTACATTGTTTGGACTTGAATGATACTATAGCCTAGTTTGGGCTTGAATTTGGATATTCAAGAGCTTATTTTTGTCTTGATTTGGCTTGTCACAGATTGATTGGGATTGTTTTTATGACATTGGATGCTATCATTGGATACTTGACCGCTCATATGCTTTTGGATATCTTGCTGATGTATGATCTTGGATACTCTATCACTGGTGCTCTTACATGCTTTGTTTGATCTTATTTTCTTGACACTTACAGCTTTTGTGCCAGTGGGAGCGTCTTTGTATGCTTATCAGACATTGAGCAGTGCGGGTTATGTATATTGAGCTTTTGGATCTTTGAGACCGAGATCTCCTCGTGGATGATGTATGGTTTATATACCTTGGTCCATGTAGATGTACTTGGGCTGATTCAGATTTGTATTCACTGAGCAGACACCAACTTGTGTCATATCTTGGCAGTGGTATGTACATTTTTCCCTGTTGATTGGGGAATGTATTGACTTTACTGACAGACTTTGTCTAACATGCTTGGGTGTTGGCTCATGTCAGTTTTATTGTTACATTCTTTTTTATGCCCACTTGATGGTAGTTTTGCATTGACAATCAGTGATTGAATTTGTATATTGGGTTTTGCCTATTCTTAGCTCTCATTGTACACTATTGTCATAAACTACAGCAAGCATATATCTCCGGATTTTCATGTATTTTTCATGCTAAATCATCTTGGTTTGATGTAATTTTGATGGTACTTGGTGACTAGTATCATTAAATACTCATTTCTCACCATTTTGCCTTGGTTTTGGTGGTTTTTTTGTCATTTTTTGTGGTTTACACCAACTAGTTTTGAACTGTCTGCACTATTTCAGCTTGCAATATGGAAACTTCCACTAAGAATGATGTTTTCAACATCACTAACCTTGATGGTACAAACTATCTATTGAAAGAGCCAAGTTTGGCAAGTATTGGTGCATAAATCCCAGATAAAGTCACAAAGGTTGAGTGGAGAGTAGCCTAAAACTATGACTAATGACGAATGGATAGAGCTAAATGAGTTATACAAGTCCACCCTCATCTTGTCTCTCACTAAACAGGTGCATTGCAATGTGGTTGAGGAAACACATAGTGCTTTGAAGCTGTGGGATAAGATCAAGAATCTCTATGACAAGCAAAGTCCTGCAAGTCAAATGTATTGACTGAAACAGCTTACGGATCTCCGTATGAAAGAGAATGTGACCATGTCATCTCATCTGAGTCAATTTCATGCTGTTCTTAAGAACTTGGTTTCACAGGGCATTGATTTCAAAGAGGATGTGACTCTGTTGTTCTTTCTTGGAGCTCTTAATGAGTCTTAGGATGCATTCCGCACTGCCTTATGTGCTTCTACCACTACTCTGAAGCTATCTAATGTTGAGAGCTGTAATGTGCCCACTTCTTCAATCGCAGGACACATCTTAGCAGTCCATCGAGAGGTATATCTATAAGACGCCACCCGGCACTCCCAAGGAATGACACCGGGTTTTCCAACTAGGGTCTCTCGAGGTTGCCCCGCAATGGAACTTATCTGACCGTTCACACTAAGATCGAGACCTGAAGTCTGACTTTTCCTAACATTTCTCATTAACATTTCCTTTTAGGAAAGCTCTCGGCTAACCGAGACCACCCTTCTGTAGGATAAGCCCATCTGTCACATCCACCACGCTTCCCTCGGGGGTTTTTTTAGTTATCTAATTACCTATCACATTATGTTTGACATATAAAGGCAGCTTCCTTAATTAACCTATTAATCACAGGTTTCTTTACGTAATTTAGGCCACAAACACGAAGACAAGATAAAACAAGATCAAACACTTCCTTAACTTATCTTCGGATTAATGTGTGTCTCCTGCCCATACACGAGAATTAAGTGTTTCTTTGTGTTTCCGCAAAAAAATCCTTTCGTCTCACGGCAATAAAACGTGAAGGTTTATCCTACCAAGATTCCACCTTATAACTAGTATCAAGGCCTCGTGATCCCATCTCGAGTCACGTAGAACACTTGTGTAGCGCCTGGAGGCATTGGGATTTATACCCAGAGCCCCCACTGGCACCCAAGCGTCCTCCTATGCCAAGTAATTTCCACGGAGAGACCTCTCGCAGTGGGTTCGATCCACATTCCCGGCGGGGATTCACAACCCCTTTGGTTAGGGTTTGGTGGTTAGCGGGGGGTAGCTAGCGCCATCCTTCCTTAATTATTCCTTTAGGAAATCAACCACAACTAAGCCTAAAAACAATCACTAGGGAAAATATCCCTTTTGTTTCCATGGCAATCAATCATCTCAGATCCGGCCATGCAATCATCAAACACATCCCACTTTGGTTAACATCCAAAGCCACATAAACAAACAATTGAATGCACAACCCCTTGCTTCAAGGCATCGTAATCCCATTGCATGCACAATCAGAATTTAACTTGGATGTATCAAAACACTTTTACAACCTTTTGAAACAACCAAGCATAACTTGGGTCAGCAATCCTTTTAGGGTTAGGCCACCAGCTTCAATTAAGCTAGGAGCGAATCCCGTGCGATAGTCCACAGCATGATCAATAAATGAATTCGTAGGCAATTATAGTTATTCCTAATGCACCGGACCCCATGAAGTTCTAGGTCTCTATCCATCGGAATCAATCATTTCATGCGTTTCTTTAAATCATGTTTGTGAAACATGAATTCTAAATGACTATTCATGCATTGAACTGGGTTAAAAGCTATTATTTTATGTGAAATAATGGGATAAAACGTTATCATTTTATGTGTGTAAAAGCTATCATTTCATGCATATAAACTTATGCAATCTCCATACTCTATCATTTCACGCATGCAACCTAGCGCCTAAGACTCGTCCGTGTTCCATGCACGTAGCTAACCCCTTCATTTCTTTCACGAGAAATAAAACGTAATTAATTACAAAGCTTAAAGAACCTAGGTTTGATTTGTGATCGTAGGGCCATTCCTCACGTTGGTCGCTCTGCTTGCATCTCCCGCATTACCGGTACCAATGGTAGCTTTGGCACCTACGCTTCCTGTGACTTTCCTCTTGGGAGCCATTTGCCACGCGGAGATTGGACAGTCCGGACCTTAACGATTTTCAAGACGACAGGTTCGGGTAGGAAATATTGTTGGATGGAGGTCCTTCACCGACGGGGTGGTTTGAGTGTGGCTCCTTGAAGTTACTCACCAACCCTCACTCCCTCTCTTTCTTTCTCTCTCTCTCTTCTTCTTCTTTTTCTCTTCTTCTCTCTCTCTCCTCTTCCTCTTCTACTTCTTTCTCTCTTCTTCTCCTTCACTTCTTCTTCTCCCTCTCCTTCTCTTCTTCTCTCCCTCTCCTTTTTCCCTTCTCTCTCTCCTTCCCTTTTTCTCTCCCTCTTCTCTTCCTCTCCTCTACCTCTTCTTCTCCTTTTCCCTTATTCTCCTACTCTCTCTCTCTCACCTTCTCTTCTTCTCCTTCTCCCTCTCCCACTTCTTTTCTCCTTCTTCTCCATCCCTCTCTTTCTCTTCTTCTTCACCCTCTCCTTCTCTTCTTCTTCTTCTTCTACTTCTCTCCTTCTCCTTCTTCTTCTCCTCTCCTCTCTTCTACCTCTTTCTTCTCCTTCTTCTAGTTCTCTTTCTCATTCTCTTCTCCCTCTTCCTCCCTTGTCTCTCCCACTCCTTCTCCTTCTCTCCCTCTTTTTCTCTTCACTCCCTCTCCCTCACGGGGCCCCGCGGCAACTGGCGATCAGGAGGGAGGTGGCTACAGTCGAAACCTTAGGGGGACACTGTTACTATGAACAATGATCAGGAGGGGGGTGTCCTTCAGACGAAGGTCCAAGGGCCCGCTCAGTAGAGCTGATGCAGGTGGCAATGTATGGAAGGGGGCATAGTCTCCTGTGTAGCCGAGGGAGGGGAGGGACTGTCTAATGTTGGGAGGAGGGGGCGTAGCGTGATGATCCAGGGAGGAGGGGCTGCCGACTACCTAGGGCTGGGAGGGAAAGGCTTTATAAGGGGGGAAGCAGCTATCCACCGCCAACTGGGGAGCTGCATGCCCCCCCATTGGCCACCTCACTCCCTCTCTCTCTCTCTCCCCGACATGCTCACGGCAAGGGGAGAGAGAGGGGGTAAAAAAATTTCAGAAAAATTAATTTAAAAAATCTAAAGGGGGGGACATTACAAGAGCTCTCTTCTACAAGAAGAGATAAACCATAAGAATTTGGATGCCTCTCGTCTATCTCATGCTTTGAATGTTAGAGGCGAATATGATGGAAATGCAAAGAATGACCGTAGTAATGGTCATGGACAAGGTTCGTAGAAATCTCGATCCAAGTCGCATGGTAAGTCAGGCAGTAAGTCTCGTGGGAGAAACACAAATATAACTTGTCATCATTGTGGGAAGAAAGGCCACATAAGGCCACAATGTCATGAAATGCACAATGAAAGGTGTAAAGACAAGGGGAAAGAGAAAGTGCAAGAAAAGTCTTTTGATCGCAGCATAGTGCCTGCTAAGTCAAGTGTTAAAATTTAAGAGATCAACATTATGCAGCCCAAGGATAGTGATGGGGATTATATCCTTGCAACAACTTCATCTAGTGTTTCAGAGATGATAAAGATACACTCTATGTATGCATGGTGTTATCTCTTGGACTCAGGTGCATCCTTGCATGTAACACTTTGCTAAGAGTGGTCCCATTCATAACATTTTGTTTTGGGTTATGTGCACTTGGGTGATAATAGGTCTCTTGAGATTGTCAGCATTGGTGATGTTAGGCTATAATTTCCTTCTAGCAGCAATTTTTTCATGCATAATGTACGTTATGTTCTTGCATTAACATGCAGTCTCATGTCTGCTAGACACTTTGATGATGCAAGATATCATGTATCTTTTGGAGACTCTACATGGAAGAATACTCGTAGTAGGCTTGTGCTTGCAAGAGGTGCCAAGGCTGGTAGCCTCTACCTAGTTGTTTCTGGATCTACAATTGATTATGTTTTGCCTATGGGGTCTTTACCTCATGTATCTCTTTGGCATGTCCATTTGGGAAACATGTCCATTAAGGGAATAAAAATTCTTTCTGGTTTACATTACTTACTGTCCCTTGACTATTCTCATTTTGATTCTTGTGATCATTGTCTTTATGGCAGACAGACTAGGTCTATGCATAAGAAGTCAGGTATGTCATGCATGAGTGAGCCCTTGGCTTTGGTACATTCTGATGTTTGTGGGCCCATGTCCTGTCTATATTTGGGTGGTGGGAAGTATTTTGTTACCTTCATAGATGATTTTTCACATAAGGTATGGGCTTATCCCATAAAGTAGATGTTTGATGTCTTGGCATTTTTTTAGAGATGGCTTGCTTTGGAAGAAAATCAGTTTGGGCATGGGCTGAAATGCCTTAGGACAAATTATGGGGGTGAATATATATCATGTGCTTTTGAGCAGTTATGTAATGGGAGGGGTATTAAGCATCAATTGACCCCCCTTACACCCCTCCCCAAAATTTTATGGTTGAGCGGATGAATAGGATCATCCAAGAAAGGGTTCGCAGTATGCTTAGCCATGTAGGTCTACCCTAGCACTTTTGGATTGAGGCATTTTAGACTGATGTGCATATCATTAATTAGTGCTATTGATTTTCAGGTTGGAGAGGAGATATGGATAGGAAACCTCTCTCTTATGTGCATTTACGTGTCTTTGGATGTGAGGCATTCTGCCATGTGCCCAAGGACAAGTGTAACAAGATGGATTCTAAGAGTGTTAAATGCATATTCCTTGGTTATGCATATTCATTTGGATGTGAGGCATTCTGCCATGCGCCCAAGGACAAGTGTAACAAGCTGGATCCTAAGAGTATTAAATGTATATTCCTTGGTTATGGAGATGCATGAGAGATGGGTTACCATCTATGGGATCCGTAGGCATGGAAAGTCATCCGTAGCCATGATGTAGTCTTCCATGAAGACAAGATGCATAAGCAGCCTAAGAGAGTTGTGGAGATATACAGGGTTATATTTGAGGAGGAGCCATGTGCTCCCATACAGCTAGCTAAACAGCCTATAGCAGCAGCAGCAGATGCTCATGGCCAAGGTGTTGGATGGAATGTTGGGCAGGCAGCAGAGCCTCTAGTGCGGCATTCTACTAGAGATAGATGCTCACCTGATAGATTTGAGCCCTCTATGCACTATGTCTTGGTTACAGATACAAGAGAGCCTCTCACCTATGATGAGACTATGCGCAAGGGTTACAGTAACTTTTGGAGAGGGCTACGTAGTCTGAGATAGACTCTTTGCATAAGAATAAGACTTAGGATTTGGTTTCCTTGCCTACTAGCAAGAAGGAATTGCCATGCAAATGGGTGTATAAGCTGAAAAGTACCCCTGGACACTCCAAGCCGGCATACAAGGCTTGATTGGTAACAAGGGGTTTTAAACAAGATCATGGTGTTGACTTTGATGAGGTCTTCTCTCCTGTGGTTAAGATGACTACCCTCCTGCGCTTAGTCTTGGCTTTGGTTGCACAGCTTGACTTGGAGTTGTATGAGATGGATGTCAAGACGAATTTCTTACATGGAGACTTGCACGATGAGATTAACATGGAGCAACCTAAGGGCTTTGCATAGCTTGGTAGGGAGCACCTAGTGTGCAAGTTGAAGAAAAGTCTTTATGGCTTGAAGTAGGCACCTAGGAAATGGTATCATAAGTTTGATTCCTTTATGCAATCATAGGGCTACGGCCGTAGTGCTATGGATTTGTGCTTGTACACAAATAAAGCCAGTGATGCTTCTTTTTTTATTTTGATACTCTATGTGGATGACATGCTATTAGCAATGAAAGCTCATGATGAGCTAGATGCTCTTAAGGCTGAGTTTAAGAAGAACTTTGAGATGAAGGATCTGGGACATGCCTCTCACATATTTGGTATGTGCATTAGACGTGGCAGGCATCAGGGACTCCTCTACTTGTCACAGAGAGAGTACATTCATAAAGTCCTTGAGTGTCTCCGCATGCAGGACGTGAAGCCCATTGGCTGTCATTTGCCTTCTTATGTGAAGGTATCACATGCCGATTGTCCACAGACAGATGAGCAGAGGGCCGAGATTGCCAAGATTCCCTACGCATCTGCAGTGGGCAATCTTATGTATGCCATAATATCCACTTGTCCAGATATTGCCTTTGCAGTTGGTGTTGTGGCACGCTATATGGCTACACCTAGCAAGAAGCATTAGGATGCTGTGAAGGGTATCATGAGGTACCTGAAGGGCACTGCAAATATGTGCATATGCTATGGTAGTTAGGGTACATGTAACATTCCATAGGGAATTTCCCTCCCCCCATTTAAAAATTAATCAAAAAAAAAATCCCCCCTTTGTCATCGCCAATGACAAGTGGTGGGGGGGCGGAAGGGAAAAGTATGAGAGGATGATGACGGTGGAGAAAGAGGAAGTGGATAGCAGTTGATAGTGGTGGGAGAAGAAGTCCCTGATGATGTCGACGACGCTGAGGAAGGTGACAACATGGTGGGGAGAGAGGACGACAACAAGGAAGGAGAGTGGTGACGAATATGAGGGGGAGGCCACGGGCTTACTCCCACTGCCATGCAGCCTGACAAGTGGTGGGTGGGGTGGGGGAAAAGACACCACCACTTCACATCCTCTCCATAACCCCCCCATCATAGCCCCCTCCTCCATTATATAAACCCCCCCCAATCCTAATGAGGGAGATAGGAAGCCTTAGAGGAGGCCATGGCACACTGGAGAAAGAAAGGGAGAGGGTGAGAGAGAGGGAAAGAGAGAAAGGGGGCCGGAGAAGAAGAAAAAGAAGAAGAAGTGGGAGAGAGAGAGAGAGAGGAGAAGAAGAAGAGAGAGGAGAAGAAGAAGGGAGAAGAAGAAGAAGAAGAAGAAGAAGAAGAAGAGGGAGAGGGAGAGGGGAGAAGAAGAGGAGAAGAAGAGAAGAAGAAGAGGAGAAGAAGAAGGGAGAAGAAGAAGAAGAAAAAGAAGAAGAAGAAGAAGAGGGAGAGAGAGAGGAGAAGAAGAAGGGAGAAGAATAAGAATAAGAATAGGGAGAAGGGAGAAGGGAAAAGGGAGAAGGGAGAAGAAGAGGAGAAGAAGAAAAGGAGGAGAGAGAGAGAGAGAGAAAAAAGGATACAGAATGTGAGAAAGAGGGAGAAAGAGAGAAAGAGAAAGAGGGTGTACACACGCATTCCTTCCGTCTTGTTGGCCGCCGAACCATACCCCATTTTCGTGTGATTATCCTTCAATAGACATTTCATCTTGCTTCCAAACTGATCCTTGCTAATTGAATACAAGACGTGGAAGTCTTGTGTAAAGCATATCTAAAAGAGAAGAGATCAAGGATGGCACCCAAGCGAAAGCTATCACACCCAGATGGCAATACGACAACGAAAGCCTCAAGCAAGGACATCACCGCCCATCCAATCGCGGTACCAATCGTAAGTAACATATTTCCAGTTTGATAAATGCTTTCTTTGAGTCATGCATGAGATGCATTAGATCCTTACGAGGATAGGGCATTAAGAAGGATAAATTTCATCGCAACTATTTAACAGACTAAATTCCCCAAACGTGCATATCAGGAGAAGATTATTGTATTTAAATGTTGTACAATGAATTCATAAAAGCTTCAAGCATTGTCAATTTTTCCATCCTCACAATCTTAGGTGCAATTTTTTTCATTTCAAAGGTATATGTCACAACTAACATGTCTGATAGATTGCATGGCAAGAAACTTATTCTAGAAGAGATTCATTTACGAAGCTCTAGACCTTGGCCAAACTCTCACTGTAGCTCACGCCATTAGATTGGGAATCTTGACATTGTACTTAACTCATACAAACAATGATCACAAGGATTAGAGGCTAAGTTGCCTTGGGATCCGCCTGATAAAAACTATGTTTATCAGTCCAATTATTAGGATTGGGCTAGATACAGACAACTCCGGGCCTCAAAGGCAAGTAGAGAGCTCAAGGGAAACCCGAGACAAAGGAAATGCCAATGCTTTCGAACTCACTGAGAAGAGGGTTAGGTTATTGATCAATATAAGTGCTCAATAGAATTTACATTCTCACATAGTTGTATAAGACCTTGGCATGCGTCTTTGAGAGCGGAATTTAGGTGACGGGAAGTGCTTAAAAATAGCTAAAAATTATGAATATCAAGGGGAAAATATTTACCGTCAAAGGCGGCGGCTCGATCTAGGACGATTTTAAGCGCCAAAGTGCTTTAAAGGCGCCCGAGCGACACTTGTTGATTTTTCATAATTTTTCAGACAGTCGTGTAGATTGACACGAGCTACTGGCCAATGCGGGATGCTAAGCCGGACGCCCAGGATTTTTCAGAGCTCGATTCCGAGTCCGGACGGGGAAATGGCCAAGAAACCGGTCAAGATGCGAAGGGATGGACAAAATTTGGCCAAAATGGGCAAGTGACCCTTGGGAGCCCAAAATTTAAATGTAGCATGACATTTCACATCAAATGAGATGCATGAAATCGTGGAGAAGGCGTGAGCAGGAGGGCGCCGATTTTTGCGCCCTCTTGTTGATCATGCCTCTCCCAGCCTGCAAACAACCCCCCCCAATGATCATGGGCATTCATTCCCCTCTGGATGCTGACTCTATCGCCGCCCTTCGCTCGCGCAATGATGCCCTCTTTGAAGATCTCTGATTTCAGTCTTTCTCTCTCCTCCCTCTCTCTCTTCTAAAGGCAAGTTCATGTGGGAAGAAGAAGGAAGAAGAAAGAATGATGGAGGCTTGTCCGGTATGGATCGGATTGCTCCACGGGCTGGAAATGGTGATTGGTGATTCTGCTGGACATGAAGTGCTGCTCATTTCCGAATCTACAGCCATGGACATGAAACCCAAAACACGCAAATAAGTGGTAATTTAAAATTTTCAAAGGAAATTTGAGATTTTATGACTTTTGATGGATGAAATGTTGTTCATGTGGGTTAAAAATTGTTCATGTTACTGTTTTCTATGAGTTCTTGCTGGTCATAATCAAAAAATCAGAAAAATATGCATTTTGTGGTTCAAAATAATATGCTAAAACACGTAAAACATGGAAAACAAGGGAAAATGAGGGTTTTTGGCATAAAAATGGGAAAGTAAATAGGAACATCAACTAAACTTTCATTTTTTCTGCAAGAAGGAACTAAGGGCCACAGCCCATAACCTGTTTTGAATTTTTAGTAATTAAATAATGCAGGAAAATAAGGAAAAATACAAGAAAATGGTAAAAAAACCCTAAAAAATAGGGGAAAAATGCATTTTGGGTTTCGAAAAATAAGGATAAATAAGGGTAATGTTTGTGAATGGTTGTGGGGACTAAAGCATGAGGATTTGCCTCAGTTCAATCCCACCTTCTTGTTCTAGTGTGGTTTTTTCCGATTTTTCACATAAAATGATGGTAAAATACCCTATAAATCTATCCAACGATGCAATATTTAAATGGGGAAGGGTAGAGGAGTTGAAATATGTCTAAATGCCGTGTGAAATGATGGAAAAGCTGCTGATTTCTATGCATAGCATTTAGGACGGATGATAATTAAAATTAAGAGCTTAGTAGCACGAGGATCACCTCGGTGCTAGGCCCATGCAACGAACCACGAACGGTAGTTGGAAACCATTAAAAGAATGTTTTTTGCACTTGTGCACAATAATGTTTTGCTAAATGTTTGAGCACTAGGCATCCACCAAAAGCATAGAGTATGAAAAGAATTTAAAAATATCAGTGACCAGCTCCTGGACATGCATTGCAATTGGTTTATGAGGACATGACCTACGATGAGAGGCAGTGAGGTACCCATGCTGTAGGTAGACGCGGATCCTAAAGGGGAAATCAAGTAAGGACAATGGTACATTCCTGGACACGCTTATTTGGTACCTTGAGCGACGTTTGTGCGAAATGTCTATATGTTGAGCGACGCATCGAGGGGCCAATCCCCAAGGTGTAGGAGAGTCGCAGAGGGTTGACGGCATTCAGCCATAGGAGGAACCCCATGTGTATGTGATTCGAGCCTATTTGGCTATGTGAAAGGGACTCCCTCTGAGGAGTAATATTGGGTTAGGATTAGTTGGACTATAACGTATTACAAACGCAATGTTTAGGAAGGCAGAGATTTTGATAGACGCTCCTGGCCGCGAGGCCGAGGGGTTGTCTTGTGCGTAGTGACGAGGCCCGGCTAGTGCATGAGCCAGTGCCGGCCCGTTTTTAGGTCCATCAGTGGTGCGTCTGCCCAGGAGCCGCTTAAAAGTGGCGGTTTTCGAATCCTGGTTGTTTAGGGACCAACTAGCAGTTTATGCCAAAGGATACTAAGATTGATCCGTTATTTATTGATAAGCATCGTCTAGCAGAAATCCGAAAGCAAGAAAGAGACGAAAGAGCTAGGCGACGTGCTGAAATTTTTAGGAGATACTCTCCTAAGCGTAGCGGTGCTGAACCCTTACGAGGGAGTGGATCTAGTGGTCTTGGGGCCACAAGCAGCAAGTTAGGAGAAGGTGGAAGCCCTAGTGCTCCCCTTCCTGCCATAAGCCAGTCCACGTCAATTGCGGGAGGTGTAACCCCACCGTCCCCCATTCCTAGTGCAAATCCAATCCGCGTCATGGCGCAGCCTATTGCAATTCTAGCAGGAACGATAGATTTGCCGGCTCTAGGTTACCCGCTACCCATTTTTAATGGGCTAGTTGAGGAAGATGCGGAACTCCACATTAGGGAGTTTCAAAAGCTGATGTTTAACTGTCGCATTCAAGAGGAAGAACATTTAATGATGTTCTTCAATATGACTCTCAAAGGAAGAGCCGCTATATGGTATCATGGCTTAGAAACTGGAACCATATTGAACATTGATGCATTTTATGGAGCTTTTCGAAGGGAATTTGCCCCTGAAAGGGGTGGACAATATTGGTTGCGTGTACTCAACGTGACCCGCCAAGAACCACACGAGGATATTCGTGCTTATGCGAAGAAGATAAAAGAGGTTTTTTGTAAGTTGGACACCTCTATTCCTATCCCCGCAGCCGCCCAATTGCAATATTTCCTACATGGTTTGGACTTTAATATCCAATTGCAGTTGAGTAGTGTTCCCTTGGGTGATATAGATACTGCCATTACACGAGCACAAGAGGTGGAATCCCGACTACAAGCAGCCTATGCTTCTCGAGGAAATTCGAATATGGGTTTAGTATTGGGAAATAATGTGGCAATGGCCAATGGCAGTAGTGGCCAAGGGATAGCAATGGCTTACCCTAATGGGAGAGGGAACATGATGCAGAATGTGCCTTTATTACTAGCTCCCCCTAGCATATCGATGCCTACGGGCAGTCAAATGACTCCAAATGGTGGAGCCCAGGCGGTCAATTCTAATACCATGCCTATGGCTCAACAGCCAGTGCCTAATCGAATTGTTAGGCCGATGGGACGACATGGTAATGACCAGGGCTATGAGCCGAGTTCTTCCAATGTTCTTGGCAAGGTTAAGGACATGATGAAGCATTATACCGACATGATTACGGAGCAGTATCGACAAATAGCCGTTGATGTCAACTTCCTTAAAAAACAACAAAATTTGATAGGAAGTAGATACCCAGAGGAGGGTGCACCGTCGAGGTTTAGTTGCAAATGGTGTGGTGGGCAACACTATCCAAGAAATTGCCCAAATGTTAAGTGCGACATCTGTGGAAAATCCGGCCATTTAGCAGCTACTTGCTGGAGTAAGATCAGTTCCCTCCAGCGAGGAAGTTGGCAACCAGGGCCTGTTAATCATCGTGCCCAAGGGAATGACTCCCAGCGAGAGGACGGGCCTAAACAAATACTTCAATGACCAAAGACTACAGTGGAGGAGCTACCAAGTGGTAGTGGGGTTAGTTTGATTGAGGGTGTACGCGTTAATGATGCTGAAACCTCTAATTTACGAGCTGTTCTTACAAGAGGTCAAAAGGGTAGAGAAGCCGACAAGGATAAGCCTGTCGACGGAAACCCTAAACAAGGTGACAAAGGAACGCAGGTTTTGGATCCTGCCTTGGAAGGGGGACCTTTGAAGCCCGTAGAAAGTAAAGCCGATAAGGAACCACCAAAGAAGAAGGTGAAAGTTAAGAAAGAGGCAATAAAGCCGGTTCAGCGACCTAAAGAGCGGATGGTTTGGCGTGAAAAGTGAGCTCTATCGAACTATCATGAATTCGATTTGGCGAGCTCTCTTTGCGAAGTCAAGCCGGATGTGAATCTTTTACAGCTTATTAAGCTTTCCCCAGGAGTACGCAAGGAATTTAGAAAGATCCTACGTACCGGGTATATCGTGGAACCTTTGGGTATTGCGCGAGTTGGTGATGACTGGTTCGAGCATGCTGAGAAGCATTGCCCAAGGGTTGCAGCCTATGTCGATGGGATATTAGTAGATTATGCCATTGTCGACACGGGATCCTCTGTTAACATTATGAGTTCTGAACTGATGGAAAGGTTGGGTCTTGCGATCCAGAAAGATACCTCCACAATTCTCAGAATGGCAGATGATAGTTTGAGACACCCAGAAGGCTGCATTACTAAGGTCCATGTCACTGTTGCAAATGTAGAATGCCTGTTGGACTTTAGGGTGATTCGTTTTGTAGGCCAGCCAAGTTATCAAGTATTACTTGGATGACCTTGGATCTTGCAAGCGGACTGCCAAGTAGATATACCCGCCGGTCGACTGATATTCGGCAGAGGTGCCCAGCGTGTGGTGGTTGATGCTTATCCTGAGTCCCCGCAGAGTGAGAGAGCTCCTCTATCTTCTATAGAATTGGAGACATTAGAAGATTTATCTGCCAGTGAGACATCATCGAGTGATGAGTCCAAAGAGGGATCCACCACGGAGGACATCTATCAGATCACTTTGAATGAGCCGATAGAGGGCCAAGAGCGTATAAGGGATGCAGATGTTATCGAGCTAGACCTTGGTATGCTTGATGATTCGCGGCCAATCAAATTAGGTTCTATGCTCAGCTCAGCAGAAAGGGAGGATTATGTGGCCTTGATCCAGGAATTCCGTGATATCTTTGCCTGGAGTTATGATGAGTTGAGAGGCATCCCCCCTAGTCTTGCTGTTCATACAATTCCGTTGAAGGAGGGCAATCGTCCTGTACGGCAGAAAGTAAGGCATATGCCTTTTGAACTGAGGGACGGGATGTTTGAAGAGCTACAGAAGCTTCGAAAAGCGGGTTTGATTTTTCCTGTGCAACACACGGAATGGTGTTCACCGGTTGTGATAAGAAAGAAGAATAATAATCAAATCTGTTTATGTGTAGACTTTAGGGAGCTGAATAAGCAGACAGTTAAGGACTACTACCCGTTGCCATTCATTGACCAGATTTTGGATCAATTAGCGGGTAGGGAGATATATTCGTTTATGGATTGCTTTGCAGGATACAACCAAATGGCAATTGCAGAAGAGGACAAGTTGAAAACAACTTTTATCACTGTATTTGGTACTTTTGCGTACCATGTGATGGCCTTTGGTTTATGCAATGCACCTGGTTCGTGGCAACGAACAGCAGATAAGACATTCGGTGACATATCCCCTGAAGAGTTGAAGGTGTTTATTGATGACTTAGGGGCTGCCACCGTGAGGGAGAGGCAGTTGATCATTCTAAGAAAATGCTTTGAGCACTGTAGACAATTTTGCATCACCCTAAACCCACGAAAGTGTGTTTTTGGAGTACCTTATGGGGTGTTGCTGGGTCATGTAGTCAGTTCGGTGGGAATTGCGACAGACCCCGAGAAGGTCAAAGTTATAGTTGCCATGGGTCCACCACGCACTCCGAAAGAGGTTCATAGCTTTCTGTCTTCGGTTGGTTACTATCGTAGATTCATCAACGCCTTAGTAGAAAGAACATTACCGCTTACAAATTTATTGTCCTTTAGCTGTTCATTTGTATGGGGTGACCCTTGTAAGGTAGCATTCGAGGATGTGAAACAGGAGCTAGCAAGAGCGCCCATTTTAAAAGCACCTAAAAGAGGTGAGGTGTTCTATATATTTTCGGCAGCCACCATGTATAGTATCAGTTGCTGTTTAGCCCAAATTTGGGAGGAGAAGTGGTACCACCCGATTGCTTTTGCTAGTCGGAAGCTGGGGATATCCGAAATCAATTACACCTACATGGCGAAGCTGTGTCTAGCGATGGTCTTTGGGACCAAGAAATTCACACATTATATTCTCTATGACAAAGTTGTGCTTTATACGAAGGCGGAGGGACTTCGACTATTGATGAATAAGTTACAGCCGCCTGATCGTTTAGCAAAGTGGTTAATCACTTTGCAGGAATTTGATTATGAAATCAAGAGCAAGCCACCAAGGTTGCAAGGCATCGTGGAATGTCTTGTTGACTTTGGGGAGCCGAAAGAATCTGTGGCTGAAGGTAGTGACATGGAGTTGTTATTTAAAATAGATACGGCATCTATTCCCTCCTGGTATGCTGCAATAATGCATTATTTATCAACAGGAGAGGCGGGATCCGAATTATCTCAAGCTGAGAAAAGGAAAATTAAGCAGCAAGCGTTAAAGTTTACTTTGATCGCAGGTACATTATATCGGCAAGGGGTTGATGATATCTATCGCCGGTGTGTGATGCCTGACGAGGTGCCCTTCATTTTGGAAGAGTGCCATGATTCTGCTTGTGGTGGTCATTTTGCTAGACGGCTTACGGCACAAAAGGCTTTGAGAGCAGGTTATTGGTGGCCTGCCATCTTCCAGGATGCGTTTGCGTATGTTAAGAGATGCGATATTTGCCAACGACATGACAGTCGAGAGAATAGGAAACGACCACTCACACCTATTATGGCGATACTTCCATTTGAGAAGTGGGGAATAGACTTTGTGGGTCCTATTACTCCGTCGTCGACTACACAAAAGAGGTACATCATTGTAGCAACTGACTACTTCACAAAGTGGTCAGAAGCACGTGCAACAAGAAAAGATGATACTAAAGAAACTGCTAGTTTCCTTTTAGAGCAGATAATATGCCGGTTTTGTCCGCCGAAAGAATTAGTGTCGGACCGCGGAACCCATTTCCTAAATAAGGTGATCAAAGGTTTGACAGAGATGTGGCAAATCAATCATAACAAGACAACCCCATATAATCCGCAAGACAATGGGCAAGTTGAAAGCACCAACAAGCAGCTTGTGGGCATCCTGTCCAAATTTGTGTCGGAAAAGAAACGGGATTGGGATAGAAAGTTATACGTGGCAGTGTGGGCTTATAATACGACCTTCAAACGAGCCACTGGCCATACCCCGTTCAAGTTAGTATATGGGGAGGAGTGTGTCTTGCCTTTAGAGATTGAGCTGCCGACTATTCGGTTTGCCATCAATCATTCTTTGAGCGATGAAGACGTACTTTTTGAGCGCTTGACGACACTGGCACATTTAGATGAGCTTAAGTTGCAGAGCTTATTGTACCAAGAAGTGGCAAAGCGCCGAATGAAGCAGCTACACGACCTCAAAGCCAAGAAATACACCTTTAAGAAAGGACAGCTTGTTCTGTATTATGACGCACGACGTGAATTATTTCCAGGCAAGCTAGAGCCCAAATGGGATGGGCCCTATAGGATCGTTAGGATAGGAAAGAATAAATCCACAGTCTTGTTAGCTGACCTTGAGGGGATAGAATTTAAAAATAAGGTTAATCTTAATAAGATTAAACCTTATTACTTCTGATTGCACTAAAGCTATGATTGCCTTGCAGGTCTAGGCGATATCGATCAAACATCTGCAAGGAAATCGTGATAAAGGTTGATGGGTCGTCTGATCCCTTATTTAGAACACCCATTTTTAGAACAGAGGTATCATCAGGGAAAGCTCATTTGGTGGAGCAAAGGATACAAGGTGATTGAGCAAGAAGGCGGGACATTTATTTGGGAGATCAAGGTATTCTGCCATCACTGCCTACAAATTTTGACGAGCATCCCTGTTGAATTCAATGATGATGGAGGGATGGAGCCTACAGTCCACCCGTTGAATATGCTAAATTTCGATTACCATAATTACGAGTAGAATTTAGGATGGCGGGATATGTAAACCCTTTATGGACGTACACCTTGTGCTTTGATGGGGCGTCCAGGGGTGCATGCAAAAAAGGAAGTGTAGGAGTTGTCATCCGAGACCCTCGACGACGCATTGTCATGAAGTTAGCTACTTATCTCGGGGCGAATTTTACCAATAATATGGCAGAATACAAAGCCCTGATAATGGGTTTGAATATTGCGAAGAAGGGTGGTATCCGTCAGTTGTTGGTAAAAGGGGACTCTCAATTGGTTTTAAATCAACTCAATGGGACGTACATGGTACGAAACCCCATCCTTTGTATGTACCATCATATTGCCATAGCCCTGGTAGACGAATTCGATAGAGTGTCTTTTCAGCTGATTCCACGGAATTGGAATCAATTTGCCGATTCTTTGGCTAATTTTGCGTATGAAGAAGACCTCTTCTTTAATTGTGGCCCGTGTCCCGATATATCTATTGATGGTGAGACAGGACCCGGTCGTTTGTGGGGTATGCTTTCTGAACATGCCCTTTTTGGCAGACGATGGTTGATTTGGGTGATGTAGAGGGTAAGCAAGACTCATCTGCCTTTATTATCTTGGACCCATAGATTGATTCGACGACATGTGATGCGAACACCTCTTGCAATATACGCAAGAGGGATAGGTCATAATTTAATGCACCTAGTTTAGGGCTACGAGCCTTTGTTCCCCTGGGAATGGTATGCTTTGATGTCTATCATGGTTGTTTCCAGGAGGATATTATGTAGTATTGTTTGATTTCATTAGGCCAAGAGGGCCGATTCAGTTTTGTAGCAAAGTCATGTCTGATTTCATTAGGCCAAGAGGGCCATTCCCCTGTCTAGTGCAGGTGCGTTTAATCGGGTTTTTTGTTTTAAGTGTTGTGCTGGACAAGTTTCACGGTTCGCGGAATTTGGTGGAGCCTGGAGGAGCCTTTGCTGTGATGGAAGCTTCTTGTGGCCAATCCAGGTGATTTCTCTCCTTTACGAGTATCTTTCTTTCCTGTTATATGTGTATCTGTACTTGTCGAGGGGATACATTTTTGTTGGGGACCGGCAACCAAGGCATGAAGTCCCAGGTTTAGGCTAAGTATGTTTGAGGGAGGTCGGAGTAGTCATTACCTCCTGTAAAGACATTGTTAGACATTGAAAGACCTGTTTTAGAAGGAAGTCCTAGTGGTCCTATTTTGCTAGCCTGCTAGGCAGTCGTTCTAGGAGTTCTTGTTAGTAGTGAGGCAGTTAGAGAAGCCTGCTAAAAGATAATAAAGATGATGCTCAGAAACTTTGCACATCCTACAAGATGAATATAAATACGAAGGTGTGTAAAAAGGGGTTCTAACCCCTATCAAAGAAAAGAAAAGAAATGAAAATATATAAGCAGTTGCTCATTGCCTTGCGAAGGCCTGGTAGGTTCCTGGGGATGAGTCAGACCCGGGGCCGATACCTTGTCTTCCTAGGGATGGCTTCTTGCTGGAAAAAACGAATTGACAAACCAAGGACGGTTGGAGCGAAAATAAAAGTGAGTGGTAGAAAAGGATTAAGTGTCGCCTTGCGAGGGCTTGGTAGGTTCTTGGGTGCCGAGACAGGTCCTGAGACCAATGCCCTGTTCTCCTTGGGTCACTTTGCTTAGCTCCCTCCTTTTTACATGCCTAAGTATGTTCATCCAATACAAACCCTAAAAGAAGACATGTATTGAAAGAAAATACTCTTTGATCAGGCTATAAGAGTCCTCGCCTTGGAGGAGCTCCTAGATGTGTTGTCTTTTAGTTGGTAAGTAGTGCAGACTACCACTTAGGGCAACCTCTTCGATAGGTTTTTTTTTAGTTTGGCTGTGTTGGCACAGCTGGTTAGTGACCCACTTCGGATCTTCTATTAGATGATGCTAGGCCTACTCCTTGTGGATGTCATGCCTTGGTTCTGTCCAGGGGTAGGGGAAGCATTGTGCTGAGTTTTATTATATATTTGTTTTGTATCAGTTTGATGCTTCTTTGGTTGTTTGTGTGCAGATATGTTCGTGGATTCGACGGGCTGAGTCGCCCTATCCCGTGGTCGCCAATGAGAGCGGAATTTAGGTGACGGAAAGTGCTTAAAAATAGCTAAAAATTATGAATATCAAGGAAAAAATATTCACCGTCAAAGGCGGCGGCTCGATCTAGGACGATTTTAAGCGGCAAAGTGCTTTAAAGGTGCCCAAGCGACACTTGTTGATTTTTAATAATTTTTCAGACAATCATGCGGGTTGACACGAGCTACTGGCCAATGCGGGATGCTAAGCCGGACGCCCAGGATTTTTCAGAGCTCGATTCCGAGTCCGGACGGGGAAATGGCCAAGAAACCGGTCAAGATGCAAAGGGGTGGACAAAATTTGGCCAAAATGGGCAAGTGACCCTTGGGAGCCCAAAATTTAAATGTAGCATGACATTTCACATGAAATGAGATGCATGAAATCGTGGAGAAGGCGTGAGCAGGAGGGCGCCGATTTTTGCACCCTCTTGTTGATCATGCCTCTCCCAGCCTGCAAACAACCCCCCCAATGATCATGGGCATTCATTCCCCTCTGGATGCTGACTCTATCGCCGCCCTTCGCTCGCGCAATGATGCCCTCTTTGAAGATCTCTGATTTCAGTCTTTCTCTCTCCTCCCTCTCTCTCTTCTAAAGGCAAGTTCATGTGGGAAGAAGAAGGAAAGAAGAAAGAATGATGGAGGCTTGTCCGGCATGGATCGGATTGCTCCACGGGCTGGAAATGGTGATTGGTGATTGTGCTGGACATGAAGTGCTGCTCATTTCCGAATCTACAGCCATGGACATGAAACCCGAAACACGCAAATAAGTGGTAATTTAAAATTTTCAAAGGAAATTTGAGATTTTATGACTTTTGATGGATGAAATGTTGTTCATGTGGGTTAAAAATTGTTCATGTTATTGTTTTCTATGAGTTCTTGCTGGTCATAATCAAAAAATCAGAAAAATATGCATTTTGTGGTTCAAAATAATATGCTAAAACACGTAAAACATGGAAAACAAGGGAAAATGAGGGTTTTTGGCATAAAAATGGGAAAGTAAATAGGAACATCAACTAAACTTTCTTTTTTTTTGCAAGAAGGAACTAAGGGCCACAGCCCATAACCTGTTTTGAATTTTCAGTAATTAAATAATGCAGGAAAATAAGGAAAAATACAAGAAAATGGTGAAAAAACCCTAAAAAATAGGGGAAAAATGCATTTTGGGTTTCGAAAAATAAGGATAAATAAGGGTAATGTTTGTGAATGGTTGTGGGGACTAAAGCATGAGGTTTTGCCTCAGTTCAACCCCACCTTCTTGTTCTAGTGTGGTTTTTTCCGATTTTTTCAAATAAAATGATGGTAAAATACCCTATAAATTTATCCAACGATGCAATATTTAAACGGGGAAGGGTAGAGGAGTTGAAATATGTCTAAATGCCGTGTGAAATGATGGAAAAGCTGCTGATTTATATGCATAGCATTTAGGACGGATGATAATTAAAATTAAGAGCTTAGTAGCACAAGGATCACCTCGGTGCTAGGCCCATGCAACGAACCACGAACGGTAGTTGGAAACCATTAAAAGAATGTTTTTTGCACTTGTGCACGATACTGTTTTGCTAAATGTTTGAGCACTAGGTATCCACCAAAAGCATAAAGCATGAAAAGAATTTAAAAATATCAGTGACCAGCTCCTGGACATGCATTGCAATTGGTTTATGAGGACATGACCTACAATGAGAGGCAGTGAGGTACCCATGCTGTAGGTAGATGCGGATCCTAAAGGGGAAATCAAGTAAGGACAATGGTACATTCCTGGACACGCTTATTTGGTACCTTGAGCGACGTTTGTGCGAAATGTCTATATGTTGAGCGACGCATCGAGGGGCCAATCCCCAAGGTGTAGGAGAGTCGCAGAGGGTTGATGGCATTCAGCCGTAGGAGGAACCCCATGTGTATGTGATTCGAGCCTATTTGGCTATGTGAAAGGGACTCCCTCTGAGGAGTAATATTGGGTTAGGATTAGTTGGACTATAACGTATTACAAACGCAATGTTTAGGAAGGCAGAGATTTTGATAGACGCTCCTGGCCGCGAGGCGGAGGGGTTGTCTTGTGCGTAGTGACGAGGCCCGGCGAGTGCATGAGCCAGTGCCAGCCCGTTTTTAGGTCCATCAGTCTTAGCCAAAGTGTTAAGTGGATTTTGCATGAAATCGCTTAGGTCCCAAGGGGGAAGAACAAGTATGCGATGAAAGGTTATCGCATCGCGACTGTTCCTGCAATGTTTGAAAAGGTTATCATTGTTTTTGTTGAATTGATCTTACATCGTCTTAAAAAAATGCTTTTGCATTAAACTGATTGTGGAATGTGAATTGAATGATTATTCCAAGTGCTGGTGTTTGATGGTAAATGCATGGTAGGGGTCTATAATGACAAGTTGCCATGGGCATAAAGGAATGTCCTTCTTGGAAGATGATATTAGACTAAATTCTTTGATTATGCTTGGTTCTTAGCTGGATTAATTAAGGAAGGATATTTTGTGCGGGTAGATTGTCTCCAAGGTCACGCTGCGTTTCAACCTGAGAGCACACAGCTCGATTCACGAGCCGAAGGTCAAGTGGTGAAAAGGACAACCACAAAAAGTGTGTCTCACTCCTAGGTTGCTTGGGGTCACTGGAGCTCTGGACACCCCTTGCCGAGTCGAGAACGGAGGTGTAGATTGCCGTGAGCCCAATGTTTGAAGGCATTGGAAGGTCCTATTCTAGATACTAGATAGAAATTATGGTGCCATGTGATTTGGACCGAGCTCTTCTGTTGGACAGAAGGGATACATAATTCTCCTATATGGATAGGAGACAAAGATTGTTTGTCAAAGGATTGATTGTTCTGAATTCTCGTATGTGATGTAACTTACGCAAATAAACCTTGTTTCCTAAAGAGCACCATATTGGGGAATATGGGAATTTCCCATAAGTTTGGGGCACATGGTCAAATCTTTGTATGTTTCACAACTTGAACACTATAACTCCAAATCGAGTGCTCTATAGCTCAATAGATTCCATTTTTCAAGAACTTTCCAATGATAGTTCACATCATATGGTTTTGAGAAACTTATGGGCATGTTATCTAGGTGCCATCTTTTTAGGATTTAAAAAATGGGAATGGGGAGATTCCCAAACTCACTAATATTGTGTTAAAGGGTTTAATTAAGGAAGCTGATTTTGAATGTGGGCATGTTATCTAGGTGCCATCTTTTTAGGATGCAAGCTTCGATCCTTCTCATCTTTCACATACTACTGATTATGATTGTGGGGTGTCTCACTCTAGAGATACGTTTGACGATTTATAAGTTATCGAATTTAGTATAGTGGATCTCGTAGAAGGAGGTCAATACATTATCCATAGAGTCTGAAAGGAAAGGAGTAGCGGAGATAGTCTATCTCTTTGAGAAGTACTTACCCAAGAGTATGCTCACAATACATACCTACCTCTTAGCCCATCTCATGGATGAAGTGAAGATTGCACGACCGGTCCATACGAGATGGATGTTCTTCTTGGAGCACTTCACGAAGACCCTAAAAGGCTGTGTAACAATGGGCTTGTTTAGAGAGAAGCACGGGTCAAGGTTAGCTATTTTCAGAGACATACATGTATATTTCATTAGAGTGGCTACTGATAGTGGATACAGATAAAAAGATGCTATGATGGATGCTGAAGGATAATGATTAACTAATAGGAGATGTGGTCAATAATGGAATAGAGAAAAGGATGGATGGCACCATGGAGAAAAAAGTGAATAATTTTTGTATGTTGCACCATGCATCCATGGAGAAGTGGCTTAGTAGATACAAGTAGGCCAAAAGAGAATGTGAGACAACATAATCAGAATAGTAGAGTAGTACACACCACTGACCAATTTGGTATCTCGAGGGCATGGGAAAGATGCATGGGTCATGCTTATGAGATGATTGCATGATACCTTGACCGTACCTTCATGTGAAGGGGTGGAAGTCTCTAGGGATGAGGTGGAGTTCTCAAGGAGATGCAGTCCAAAGGTAACCATGTACTCTCTTTATTGTTGTATCTATCAAATATACAAAGTAGCTAACCTAGGTGTTTCAATGTATAGTACAAAACCTATGGGCATGGTCATGGGGGCAACATTTCTAAGTTGAGCACATTGATAAAATGTGCAATGATCAACTTGGGATCATAGGAAAGTTTAAGCAAGAAATTTGATGGCAGACTGAAAGTGGATTTTAAAGCCAGAATCCAAGTGCAAAAAAAGCCCAAGACTCATAAAAGAGGCATTTGTAGTGAAAAATAAAATGGTCACAAATCAAGGAGCTAGAGTTTTTCTAGATACATTTCGATGCCATGAGTCCAACACAAGTTTCCATTCCTCGATTGGCATTTGTTTGACCCTCCATTCAATGGTTGTAAGGTTTAGCATTATGAAGCGGCTACTACTAGATCCAAAAGCCAAAAAGCATGTGACAAATGCCAAAGTGGTAGATTTTGATGTGAGAAAGCGACTCATCTAGTTGGAACATGATTCCAAGGTTGTTTGCCCCTTCGTTTGGGAGAAAATCAATTGCAAGAGAGTGTAAACGTAAAAGAGTGAACTAGTCTTTCCCAAGATTAAAGACTAATTATGCTTAAAGAAGCTTAAGAACAAATGATGAATTGAGAGGGAGGGAGGGGTGCCATTTTTCCAATGATCCGTCAAATCCTTTAAAAAATGAGATTTTTGGATTAAACAAATCAGGTTCCATGCTCTTGGCATGGACTCCTTGAATTTTTTGCTCCCAATTGCTCCAAACTATATGCAATTTGATGCATCAAATGAAAAGATCCAGTTTCACTCTTTCTCTCTCCTCTTTCTCTCTTGCCATAAACAGGATTCATATAATTAGCTGAGAGGATATTGAGAGGGAATGGATACCAATTCACGATGGAATGCGTGGGAAAGATCAAGAAAGTGCCAAGGAAAAGCATCAATGGCTATAAATGAGCATCATTGGCTATCTATTTTCTGAATACGATGCATGCATATGCAAATTTTTGAGTAAGTAGTATTTCTTTAATTTTTATGATGAATCATTAGTGCATATGATGGATAAATGATTGCAAATGATTGAAACATGTTTGTTGATGTCTACATATCAAAAAATCATTCATTTTCTTTCTATGTATTAAAAATAATAAAACTATCAAATCTAAAACATGGGATTTAATGAAAAAATGAGATTGTTCTTAGATTTAGAGGTTCAAATGATGTTTCTATGGCATGATGATGCCAGGAGGCATATTCCACGGTGGATTCCGTGAGGTTTTACGGTGGATTCTGTAAACTTAGATGACCGGGGCTCATACGCAAAGAGGATTCTTTGTGCGAGAAGTTGATGGGGACGCCTGTCCTTTTCGGGCGTTTCATTAATTTAGTGTGTACATGGGTGATTCCATAGCAGGTGATTCCGCAAAATGCATATTAAATTAATAAACGTTTATGAGTTTAGAGTGCGCACTCGTAATAAATTAAGGTTAGGATTTATTTCTAACCAGTTGATTTATTTATGTAGCTGAAGATTGCTAGGTATTCACTTTTGTCGGTTTAATTGTGTTATTTTACTAACGATTGTGAATGCTTCAGTTGATGTGTAGAGATAGCAGCAGTGGCGGAGGAAAGCATTGGAGTCTAGCGGGTTTTCGACCTTTGGACTATATTTTGATAGGCGCCACGCCTATATTTTGATTATGTCTATAGAGACATCGACTATTTATTATTATTTTGTATGCGCTTATGCGCCTGGATATGTTATTTTTATTTGGACATTGAGATTGGGCGTGCCAGACTCTTTGGGCACCGTCCATTAGCTTTATTTTCCTATTTTTGGTAGAAAGCAAACTCAAAAGCTAAAAGCTTGTCATATTTTTGTAATTGGGCTATTTTTGAGCAAAAAGATTGAAAATATATATTAAATACATGCTTTGTGAAGCGCTCACACAAGGCATGGGGGAGATTCAACCCAATTTGTCTCTTGTCTCATGTCGTGCTTGTTTTTTACATTGGTTTTTGTGCTAAAAAGTAGAGCGCAAATCCGTCAAGGACATATTCTTGTCCTCAAAATCCACGACGGATTAAGAAGCTTAAAGCTTCTTAATCCATTAAGCCAATTAAAGCTTCTAAGATTTCTGCAAGTCACACAGAGCAACAAAGTCGACATACTCCGGGTCACGCACTCCAGAAGACAAGTTTCGCAAGTCGACACTAATCAAGTACTGCAAGTCCTGCAAATCAGCTAAGTTCAGCAAGTCAACAACCCTGCAACTCTGCAAGTCAGACTAAATCAGAACTGACTAACGCTCGAAACTCCTAGAAGACTTGTTCGTTTGCAAAAACTCAGAACTGGAAAGTTGTTCGCAATAAGCTGTTTTACCTATCTACAAGTTCGTTGAAGTACTTTCAGCAAACGGAGACAGAAATATTTCAGAATTTCTGAAAATTGAAGAAGAAAATACCCAAAAATACATAGCCTTGTAACCCCAAATTTGAGCTACGCTCATCCCGCTAACTGATTTTGAGTGAGAAAGGTTTGTTGAGTTTTACAGGATGACTACCCCACATATGGATGATCCTATGGCTGAAGACGATCTACCCGAGCCTACCATGGAACAAAAGCTGGATCTTATCATGTTACAATTGGACGAAGAGCGAAGAGCTAGGCAAGTCTTGCAAGCGCAATTGACAAAGCTACAAGGAGCGACCACTGATAAAGAAGAACCTCAAGCTGAAGATTTGATACGCCGTACCATCGACGCCACTCTTGAAGCACAAACCATTCGCAAGGAATCCAAGATAAGTAAATGAAGTTTCAAGTTTCGCACTTTCAATGGCATAAGAGAAGGAAAGACTGTTTTATCATTCATTAGCCAGTTTGATGACTATTTCCATGAGGAAACTTATCCTGAGAAAGATAAAATCAAGTGTGTTACTAATCATCTGATAGATAGAGCATCACTTTGGTGGACTGTCGTCCACAAGAGCATAGAATGTCCTACTACATGGGAAGATTTTAAGAAGAAGTTCATGCAAAATTTCCTTCCACCGCAATTTCATGAGAAGGCTATCAAGCAATGGGATTTACTTCAACAACGCGACCGTGAGCCTATTCCACAGTATACAGAGCATTTTTGGAATGCACTCTTACAGCTACGCATGCTTGAAGACGTACCAGAGACGACACATAAGCGGAAGTACATGTCTGGACTTCTTGGACATTACTACGCTGAGGTGAATATGTTCAAGCCTGCTACCCTTGAAGATGCTATCTCCTTAGCTCACGACACTGAAGATAAGTTACGTGGAAGAGATCGACGACCACAGCCATTCCAAGCAAATGGTAATTATGGATCTAAACAATTCAATTCAAATTTTAGAAGGTTTAATCCAGGTCGTTTCTCATCACCATCTTTCCGCAAGAATTGGCTTAAACCACCCGCATTACCATCCACTCTCAATCCAAATCCTAAGCCTATCCAACAAGCAAATCCAAATATACCCAGACTCCCAGCCATTGCAAATAATGTGACCAAAGCCAAGCCCATCGTATGTTACAAGTGTCACCAGCCAGGCCATCTCGCAGCAAATTGTCATTCAAAGAAGCCATCAGCACATATCAACTACCTTGGAGCTATGGACGAGGACGAGCATGAGGATATGCCGGACTTCACTGAAGAAGAAGATGATCCTACTACTACTTTCGACACTTTACCAGGTATGCCTACTTTACATTCATTGTTGACTATGAAATGTATGGTGCATGGAAAAGAAAGAACTGTATTGCATGATGACGGTAGTACGCATGACTTTATTTCAGTAAAATTGGTAAAGGAATTGAAATTGCATACTGTACCTACGCACTATCGCATAAAGGCTGCATTTTTAGGCACTAGGTACAATGGCACACAAGAAGTTCAAGATTTAGAAATTCAAATTGGTCCATATATTGAAAGAAGAAATTTCTTAGTTGTCCCATTACAGTCTAGCGACATTATTCTAGGAATGCCATGGAGACACCAACATAATCCTAATATAGATTATTCCACACACACAATGAATCTTAATTTTCAAGGAAAATCTATTACATTATTTGGTATGCATGCATCTCATATGTTTCCACTGCTTTCACATACTCAAGCAAAACGTGCACTACGCAAGAATACTAAATCATATCTCATTTGGGTGAATGAATTGCACGCAAAAGAAACTCATATGCACCCTAGACATAAGGAATTTCTTGCATATTTTAAGGACTGTTTTGCAGAAGACCTACCACCAGGTTTACCTCCATCACGTCCAGAAGACCATAAGATTGACCTAATACCTGGCACACAACCACCTTGCAAAGCCCCATATAGGCACAATCAAATAGAGCAAAAAGAAATCCAGACTCAAGTAGAAGAATTACTAAATAGAGGTTTAATTCGACCTAACAGTTCCCCATTCGGTGCACCTGTGCTCTTAGTCAAGAAAAAGAATAATACTTATCAGATGTGTATTGACTACCGAGCATTAAACAAGATCACTGTAAAGAATAGGTATCCTATACCTAGAGTTGATGACCTTATGGACAAACTGCAAGGATCTTCTATATTTAGTAAAATTGACCTTAAATCTGGATATCATCAGGTGAGGCTAGATAGATCCGACATATTTAAGACTGCATTCAGGACACAGTTTGGCCATTACGAATTCTTAGTTATGCCATTCGGATTAACTAATGCACCTGCCACTTTCAGTAGAATGATGAACCGTATTTTTCTAAAATATCAGTATTGTGTGATTGTTTTCTTTGATGATATTTTAGTATTTAGTCAAAGTGAAAAAGAGCATTATGAGCATTTATCATTAGTTTTTCAATTACTGAAAGAAAATCAATTGTTTGCAAATCCTGACAAGAGTGAATTCTTTAAGACAAAAATAGAATATCTAGGTCATATTGTATCAGAAGAAGGAATAAAAGTTGATCCTAAGAAAATTGACGCAATATTGCATTGGCCTATTCCTAAAAATGTACATGAACTACGCTCATTCCTTGGTCTTGCTAGTTTCTATAGGAAGTTTGTACGTAATTTCTCATTACTTGCTTTACCATTGACCAAACTTCTTAAGAAAGGCATTGTTTATCAATGGACTGAAAACCAGCAGAAATCCTTTGATTTACTTAAACGTGCATTGACCAATGCCCCTGTCCTACAATTACCTGACTTTAATAGACCATTCTTTTTAGTTGTGACTGATGCTAGCGGATCAGGAATAGGAGCCGTGCTAATGCAAGACAACCATCCAATAGCATATTCTAGTTCTAAGCTGAAACCCTCTGAGCTCAAATATTCCACTTATGACAAGGAACTCTTAGCAGTTGTCCAAGCATTGAAACAATGGAAGCATTATTTAATGGGTTCAGAATTCATGATAAAGACCGACCAGCAAAGCATTAGACATCTACTTAGCCAACCCCAAATTTCTGACCGCCATATCAAATGGGCTTCATTCATTCAAAGTTTCCATCCTATCATTCAATACCAACCTGGAAAAGAAAATGTAGTTGCTGATGCATTGAGTAGAAGACCTGCAATTCATAACATTTCTATCATATCTTTTGATTCTTTGATTGCTATGAAAGACACATATCACCAGGATATTACTTTTCATTCTGATTGGCAAAAATTAGTTCAAAATAATTTCATTCCTGTTGATTCATTGTCATATAATGATGGATTCATGTTCTTTGAAAAGAGACTGTGTGTTACTATTCCATTCCGATCTTTTGTTTTGAATGAAATTCATTGTCCCCCATATCAAGGTCATAGAGGTATCATTTCTACATTATGCATGTTAACTGAAGATTTTTATTGGCCGCATATGGATGCAGATGTATCTAATTTTGTATCTGAATGTCTAATTTGTCAAAGAATAAAAAGACATCATGGTAAACAGTATGGGTTATTAATGCCTTTATCTATTCCATCTAAACCTTGGGAACATATATCTATGGATTTCATTATTGGTTTACCAAATACTAAATCTAACCATGACATGATTTGGACAATTGTAGATAGATTTAGTAAGCAAGCATATTTCATTGCATGTAAGAAAACTTTAACAGCATCACAAGCAGCACAGTTATTTTTGAAAACTGTTTTTACTAACCATGGATTGCCGAAAGTGATTATTTCAGATAGAGATTCTAGATTTTGTAATAATTTCTGGATTACACTGTTTGCAAATCTAGGCACAAAGATTGATTTCTCATCTGCATTTCATCCAGAAACAAATGGACAAACAGAAGCCACAAATAGTACCATTCTAGATCTTTTGCGTGCATATACTATCTCTAAACCTCAGACATGGGATACTCATTTGCATTTATTACAGTTTGCTTACAATAATACACCGCACACATCTACAAAGAAAGCACCTTTTGAAGTTATTTATGGACATAGATTATCTACACCTGTTGCATCTTTGTCTAATAGAATACAAAGTGCCGATGATATTGCTGTTATGCATAATACTATTTTTGATGAAGTAAAGGATATGATTGCTAAAGTCCAACAATCATATACCAAACAAGCCAACAAGAAAAGACAAGCCATGAATTTCAAAGTTGATGATTATGTTTGGCTTAGAATAGAAAAGCGTAGACTGCAAAGTGTAGATAGACATCCAGTTGTCAAATTAGCCCCTAGATTCTACGGACCATTTAGAATTATTCATAAAATTAATGACAATGCATTCAAGTTAGAATTGCCATCTCATTGGAAAATTCATAATACATTTCATATTAGTTTATTGAGACCATTTAGAGGACAATTACCTATCCACCCTGTATATGAAAACCCACCTTTATTAGAAGAAGAGACTGAAATACTTGAACCAGAAGCCATCATAGACACTGACTACATGACCACTAGAACTGGCCGAAGGTATTCTAGATATCTAGTGAAATTTAAGAACCATCCTGTAGAGGAAGCAAAATGGATGCACGCTAGAGACTTAAATGCTTTCCCCACTCTGTTAGCTCCACATTGAGCTAATAGCAATTGAGGTCAATTGCTATCCCACCCCGGGGGTATGATGCCAGGAGGCATATTCCACGGTGGATTCCGTGAGGTTTTACGGTGGATTCCGTAAACTTAGATGACCGGGGCTCATACGCAAAGAGGATTCTTTGTGCGAGAAGTTGATGGGGACGCCTGTCCTTTTCGGGCGTTTCATTAATTTAGTGTGTACATGGGTGATTCCATAGCGGGTGATTCCGCAAAATGCATATTAAATTAATAAATGTTTATGAGTTTAGAGTGCGCACTCGTAATAAATTAAGGTTAGGATTTATTTCTAACCAGTTGATTTATTTATGTAGCTGAAGACTGCTAGGTATTCACTTTTGTCGGTTTAATTGTGTTATTTTACTAACGATTGTGAATGCTTCAGTTGATGTGTAGAGATAGCAGCAGTGGCGGAGGAAAGCATTGGAGTCTAGCGGGTTTTCGACCTTTGGACTATATTTTGATAGGCGCCACGCCTATATTTTGATTATGTCTATAGAGACATCGACTATTTATTATTATTTTGTATGCGCTTATGCGCCTGGATATGTTATTTTTATTTGGACATTGAGATTGGGCGTGCCAGACTCTTTGGGCACCGTCCATTAGCTTTATTTTCCTATTTTTGGTAGAAAGCAAACTCAAAAGCTAAAAGCTTGTCATATTTTTGTAATTGGGCTATTTTTGAGAAAAAAGATTGAAAATATATATTAAATACATGCTTTGTGAAGCGCTCACACAAGGCATGGGGGAGATTCAACCCAATTTGTCTCTTGTCTCATGTCGTGCTTGTTTTTTACATTGGTTTTTGTGCTAAAAAGTAGAGTGCTTTGTTCTTGGGGACCTTTGGGAATTCACTATTTAGTGTGTACATGGGTGATTCCATAGCGGGTGATTCCGCAAAATGCATATTAAATTAATGAAACGCCCGAAAAGGACAGGCATCCCCATCAACTTCTCGCACAAAGAATCCTCTTTGCGTATGAGCCCCGGTCATCTAAGTTTACGGAATCCACCGTAAAACCTCACGGAATCCACCGTGGAATATGCCTCCTGGCATCACATGAAAATGAATATATTGATGGCTCATACTTTAATAAGTCTTACAAATTAGAGAACTTCATGGAAAATAGTCAAATAAAGAAAAAAAATTAGAAAAAATAATTTTTATGTGTAGAAAATTTTAAAAAATTAAGAGAATGTTTGTAAATGTGTAATGCAGATGAAGCATGAGGATTTTTCTTAGTTTGTCTTATTTATGTATTAAAGTATGTGTTTTAGGGCTTTTTTCTATGAAAATTTGTCACATATCTCCCTACATGTGCATAATCAATCTAGATATGAATGATAGGGGGTGTGGAGTTGAAATGGAAATATATTTGATTAAGTCTCTAGTTTCTTTACATATCTGAGAATATAACCCGGTTCATATAAATTTTAAAGAGTTTAGTAGCACGGGTTAGTCCGGTGGTATTATTAGCAATGCAACACGACATGATTAGAAAGAAATCATGAAAAGATTATTTGTGCAGTTCATGTTGGCTAGTTTTTAGTTAAGTTGTTTGAGCATACGAAGTGCCATACACTTTGCATATGTAATCTAAATATAGTATCAAAAGATAAATCCTAGATGCACTACAATTATATGCCTAGGTGATGCCCAATGTTGAGAGTGTAAGATTTTTCTTTATGGTAGGGTAATTTCATATTTTGAAAAAATTGATTAAGTGAGGAATATATACAATCCCTTGGATTGTTAGATTTATATTATGAGAGGACTCTGTTATGTTTGTGTTCTATGTGTAAGATGGCGTATCCTAGGACTAATCCTCGGGGTATAGGAGATCCATGAAGAAGCCATAGGATTCTATTGGGGGGAGCTCTTTGCATATGTGAAAAGAGATGTTGATAACCTATATGTTTGGATACTTTGTCTATTGGAGTCCATAAGGTCAATATTGTTGGGTTACAATCCATAAAAACACGTTATTTATTTAAAGTAGTGTGTAGCCTCCTAACGCTCCTGGCTGTGAGGCCGTGAGGGTGGTTTGGTAAGAATAGGGGTCCTAACTAGAGCCTTAGAGCCAGTGTCAAACTCGTTTTAGGTCTAAACCACATGGGCCATGGATTCGAACATTTTAGTGAATAAGATGGAGTATTTTGGCTACCTACAAAGTGTTCTTTTATTATATTACAATAGCTTTTTCATGATCATGTTTGATGTACAACATTTTAAAGTAGTATATTAGAAGGAGTACGAGTAACCGTTTGGTGAGGACCCTCTGTATTTTTGGAGCTAGACTCTGAGAAAAAATGGAAAGATCTACCTGATACGCTTATCTTGTGGGATCACTATGAACATGTGTATGATCTTTTTTGTTAATTTTCCATGCGGCCACAAGTGTTTTTTTGTTCTTTGTGGGGCAAGCTCTCATGATATATTATTGAACATGTAATCTTGTACTTAAACCCACAATAACCTTGTTGGTGGTACATTGTGCCATCGACACCTCAAAGCACTAGAGTGTATGATGAAACCAATGTACTAAGCATACATAAGGAGAGTATGGAGGTAGAGGAGTCGTTTTTTTGTAGAGGGTCATTTGCAATCTAGGTGAAGAGTCTAGCGTACAAAAATACTTCAATAATAAAGTAGACTTCTCTTTTTATGAGGATGTATGCATAGACCTTCTAGTGTATATCAAGCTATGCTAAGAACTTATCATGGAGCCATAGGACCAATCATATTTATATTTTCTTGTCAAATTTGTTGATTATTTACTTTTTTCAAAATTTTATCACATGTTTTTTAACTAATATATTCCTTCTTTGTAAATGTATATCATCAAGCTTAGATGATGAGGAGTTGCAGGAGATCTTTACATGTATGTCTTTCGATCAAATGATGCGTTTTAGAGATATGGTAGACCAAGAGTTGTCTCCTCGATCATTATCTAGCTGTTCATTGTGTTCTACCTCAGCATGCTATAGCATATTTAGTAAGTGGAGTCAATGCTCTAGGTTAGCCACAAAGGGAGGCTTAGGAACACCTCCCTTGACCAATGGAGGTGGTGGGTGTCTTAGACAGCAGCAAAATTTCTCATATAATGCATTCACCTCACCCATAGATGCATGCAGGCTATAGTTCTACAGCTAATAGCTTCACTTTTTTTTTTGCCATGCTTGTGTACTCATTGGGATAAGTATCAACTTTACCAATTATATGTGTATATTAGAAAAATATTACACACACTAACATAGATAGAGATAACCAAATGTAGATAGCAAAAATGACTAAAAATAGCTCATATTAATTATGAAGAATAATTGGTATTGCTTAAAACACATGAAACATATGTACATGATTTTGAAGCCAAGTAGTATGGTTTCTAGTACCTAATCACCTACTATATACATCGAAGATCGTATGTCTTGTGAAGAGTTATCACCACCATCCCCTCCCTCTACATCATCACTCTCATCATCCTTATCACTATCTTGCTTCTATTCGTAGTGCTCTTCACTTGGATTTGCATTTCCACTTTCTCTGCTTCTTCCCTATGTAGGCACCTTGTTAGGCTATTCTCCCTACGGATGCAAAAGATTCAAGCTTAGATTAGCTTAGAGATTTCAATACATTTAACAAAAGAGACAACTTAACAAATTCTTTAAACCATGATCTCATGTTATTTTTGCTCTATGATGATGCCTTGTTGCCACAAGTATGCCCATATATCAAGCCGATTATGACTATGCTTATAAGCATCTCACGGATAGTGGGTATTTGGCCAACAATACTCTAATGAAAAATGAAAACACAGCAAGGATTAGATACAATTTAAATAGTCACATATAAAAAATCAAATATATAGATATACTTACATAGTGTGCTTCCCATGTGTCGATACCTCCTTACCCAAAAAGAAACAAACCAAACCACTCCATTTTGATTCATTGGGTCTCCCTCTCTATTTGTTGTGGTTTAAAGATCTTGTGCTCAATTTTGCTTTGGACTTCTTTCACTCTTAACCATATATGACCATCAGCATTGGCTTAAGATCTATGCCTTGCTGTAGCCTTTCTTTATTTTCCATAGCCCTTTGTTTGACCATGTCTCTGTTGTTGGAAAGTTCCCTTTGGATACTTTCTTGATCCCAATGGTCTGTAAATCTCACATGGGGTGGATTAGGATAATTGTCATGCACTATAACAATGCTTGCTCGTAGTGTATTTGGATTTTGGTTTTTGAAGACTAAAAAAGTAATCTCTATAGTTTACCCACACCATAGTGTGCAAGTAGCTGAGACCTCCTTTCCCGAAAAATCTTGGAAGACCCCAACTAGAGGATCAAGCTAGTACTACACATAGGGCTAGGATTCTGCCTCCCTCTCTTTGTGCTATTGGGGTCTCTCCCTATTTTGTTGTGGAGAGGGCCTCCTATCACATCGAAACAACCTCTATCAAAGAAATCTCTCTCAATAGTTACACCCATGACTCTACTACTAATACTCTAAAAAAGACACCTCATCCTTAGGGTTCTATTGAGGGTTTGAACCTTCATAAGGAAAACCTACACTACTATAATGATTGGCGACTATGTGGTCATTTTTGGTTGAGACAATGGTCATATAGTCATATATCTTGGTGGGGTAGGAGGGTTCCCAAAGAGGGTCTCCACCTCAATCATCATTCTCTTTCTCTCAACCTCAAGTTTGGAATCTTGTGATGATGACTCCCACCACATCAAAAATTGCATCAAGAGGAATAGAAACATCTATAGAAACATAATATAATAGGATTAGTTGCATGACATGACTTACAGATACACATAGATGTATAGATTCATATATGTATAGGCACATGTATACATATTGATGTATATGTAGCCTATGCGTATACTATCCCTATAATGTATATGTAGCATAACATAGTAAAACAAGATTAATAACATAACATGACTATGTGTATGTAGGCTTATATATATGTATATGTATGTCTATATGTATACATTTACACGTAGGTATAAGTATACTCACTTGTGTAGATACAGGTATATCTATAGGCATATGCATAGGCTATGCTTATGCATGTACCTATACCTATAAGTAGTCTCTCTTCCTATACATACACATAGGTATATGTATACACTACACATATGCATATGTTTAACTATAGGCTACATGCATGCATATGTATAGATATGTGCATAGCCTATACATATGTATGTGTAGCTAATGGATATATTCTGCCTATCCATATATGTATGCACATATGCATATGTATATACATTAATTTTGCATACATTACACAAACTATGCATAAGCACATCCAAAGGCCACATATATACATATATGTATAGGTTATGCATATGTACACATGTATATGCATATGCTATACATATAGATTATGCATATATACAGATATATATATATAGGCTATACATGTACATGCACACATATCTATAGGTGAATGTGTAGCATATGAATGTATGTGTGTAAATATGCATATAAATACACATAGTCAATGCACAATCACTTGTACACATACTCATAGGCTACATAGACACACATATATGCATAGACTATATGCATATATATATGTATGTACAAATGGATACACTACAAATAAACACGTATATGTGTGCATAATGTATATATTTTCCTATGTATGTGCATGGCCACACACACACACACACACACACATACAGATATGCATAAGTGCAAGCTCATCACTTTCTACTAATTACTAATCCAAAATCTAATAAGTTTTATTCTCCCAAATATATAAGTGACTATGCCACCACATCACAATAGTAAGGTCCTCCTGGTAGCTTAACTACCACGGCCTCTAAATTGGGCATACTTTATAGCTTAGGAATTAGATACTTGGCCACCCCCATTGAAACACATTTAATGGCACACACATTAGCTCTACAAATTCTTACATCTATCCCTAGACTATCATAAAATACCACGCAATGGCCTAGAGATAGCCTCACCCACTTGATGGCAGTTTTACCAAAAATTAAGTATGAAAAGACTAAACCAAACATTGAGTTGAACGTAGATAGTTGTATCTTTGAAGGATAATGAAATAGCTCCTACAATTAACATGTTAATAATCATATCAAACTAGTATTCACTAAGTCTATAATATATTTAAACAAACGTCAAATAGCCCATGCGTAGAAACACCAAGCAACTTGTGTACACTATGAGAGTTTATAGCTTTAGAAATCTCGGGGCAAACTGCACTTAAAACAACGTCAGAAAACAAGATAATACCTACAACAATATGCAGGTTCAAATTGAGAGAATTGGAAACCCTTGCACCATTGACAAAGATGAAAAGCATCACATTTTTATAACATCAACCCTACAAACCCTAATCATCATAGTGCCACTTACAATTGTGGATGCAATGAGGTAGGAGATTCACATTAAGAAACAAAGACTTTACCTTGTAAGCTTCAATTGCCAGAAAGTTCTCTCTTTGCGACAAGTCCTCTTCAAAGCTCAAGCTCTGTGTGTGTGTGTGTGTGTGTGTGTGTGTGTGCGTGTGCGTGTGCGTGTGCGTGTGCGTGTGCGTGTGCGTGTGCGTGTGCGTGTGCGCATGTGCGTGTGTGCACGTGTGTGTGGGTGTGGGTGTGGGTGTGGGTGTGTGTGTGTGTGTGTGTGTGTGTGTGTGTGTGTGTGTGTGTGTGTGTGTGTGTGTGTGTGTGTGTGTGTTTGTGTTGCTCTCTGTGTATTTGTGTGTTTTGAGTTTTATTTGAGTTTCATATTGTGCGTGCGTGCGTGCGCGCGCGCGTGCGTGTGTGTGTGTGTTGCTCTCTGTGTATTTGTGTGTTTTGAGTTTTATTTGAGTTTCATATTTTCATTCAAAGGAAAAGCCAAAAATAGAGCCTTAAAACTTTCAATTAGATAGCACATCTAATTGTGCATGGAAAAAATCAACAAAATGCATGTTGAGTTCCATCTTAATTAAAATAACATTGAAATAAATGTTTTATCGAATAGTCCCCTATGATTTTATGCATGAATTTACACAATACTTTAGATACACCCACTAATGTGTAGCATGCCTGCACATTTGTACTTTGATCTTGTTATTGTAATTTTTATTTATGGTAAGATCATGCATGTATCAACTCAAGACACATAGGGATTAAGTCATATCACTTAGGTTGAGACCAACTCGAGGTATCGATTTGCATAATATATTGGACTCTATTTTATGAAAAATAAATTATGTGTTATGTACATAAGGTACTCTTTACATTTATTTTTATCTTGTCTATATGCTATGTAGTAATGAGTTCTCAACACACAAGTAGAGGAGTGAGAATTCTTACTCTCTAGCAACACAGGTTGTTGCAGAGAAGACTTCATCTCATGAGTCTTCTATAATGCCACCTTCTATGCTAGTATCTTGAGGGGTAGGAGCTTTTGCCTTTCCAAGTGTTTTCTTCATGGTAATTAAGTATATTCTATTTTAATTTTGTATGAATTTTGAAATTATCTCTTACATTTATTTAGATGCTTGATTTATTATGATATTTAGGTTACACCACCTACATAGGGACATATGACATCACTTGTGATCATGATGGCGACATCATGCCACTTGGGTGAGGATTGATATTTTATAAACGAATTTGTAATGTTATTGATCTATACATGCCATAAGTTCATTTAAAGTGTGTATATTTATAAATCCAATATCATTTATATAACATTAATCTAATGAATATGCTAAATCTATTTATCTCATTGCAACAATGAGATATAGATATCATGATTTAATTTCAAAGAAGTTTGTCCCTGCATAATTGGAGCAAGAGTTTAAGACATAAGCTAGAGCCATGAGTGAGTCTTGAGTGATACAACTCTCCTACTATGACACAAATGGAAGAATGCATGGTATGTTCACATTCATTAAAGTTTAATTTCATGAATTGATTGATCAATAAAATTTTGAGGAGAGATGGAGCTTGAATTAAAATATAAAAGACATGAACATGAAGAGAATATAATAACTCAAAAGAGAACATAATAGATGCAAAAACATGCACCAAAACTAGAGAAGAAAGAGAACTCTAAAATGAATGAATATTATTAATGAATGAAAGTGAGTATAAGTTCCTCAAAGACAAAGTAATGGAAGTAGTTGGAGTGTGATAATGATTGGAGATGGATCCTAAAACCAATCTATCGATGTAATTTACAGGGAAGTAAAAATCAAATTACAACACATGTAACTATTCAATTCAACAAAGAAAATAAATGACACAAGAGCCTAAGATCTAGAGCACTATTGTACATAGAAGACACTATATTATTCCTCAAGATCCACCCCTTATGTTGTTTCTTTATTATTAGAGATGATCCATAGAGCAACTCTCTTTACTAATAATTTCTCATATGCCTCTCTCTTCAATGGTTCAAATTCACTTCAATTATTATATTTCCTCAATTGCTCTCATGAACCTTGACTAATAAGCTTTGAATCCATCTTAATTACACACTCAGATCAATATGTCATCAAGAATATAGAGCTACAATCACTCCAATATTGATCAACTTTGAGGTCCAGAGGATTTAAATATCATAAAATGGGCTTCCCCCCAACCCCCCCCCCCCCCCCCCGGGTTCATTAACAAGTGTATACAAAAAAGTATGTACCAAAATTGATTTAACTATACTACTTACCTAATTGATTTAACTATACTACTTACCTTGGCAATTTATTTCCATTTGGAAGCATTTGTGACAATAACCTGCATATATTGTGCAAACAGAGTTAACAAACCGCAAATATTATCTAGAAGCATTTATGAATTAATATCAAATGATACATACCTCAATAATGCATTCAAGTTAGCATTACTCCATCCATAAATGGTTTGTAAGTTCAGTATCTCGAGAGATGCATGTAGAACGGAGTAGATGCAACCTTTGTACAATGGAGTTTTCGATGCTATGTGTAGTGGGTCATCTGTCTCTCTAGTGGCGCCCTCCCCCTGAACCTCATGGAAAAATAAATCGTGCACCATGTCCAAAATCTCTTCCTCCAAAACTTGATGGGGCATTTGAAGAGGGCTGCTATCATCGTCATCAGTCTCTACTCTTCTTGAGGACTCTGCCTCCTCACGTCGACGCTTCACAGCCTCTCGACGCCTTGGAGGGACCATTTGAGGATGTGGTATTGCATCCTTCTCAATAAAAAAATGATATTTTGTTTAATGGTGAAAACGCAACATAGACCAATAATATTTGTGCAAATAAAGCAATAAAAATTACTGGGTCTTTTTCTTGGTCCCACTCTCTGTACGTGCTGAGGTGTGACATTGTGATTCGACGTGCTCGAAAAAAACATCCTCGACAATGATCACACATACATTTGATTTTCTGTCGTAGCCAAGCGTCTCGATTGTGAAGATGCAATGTCTCATCCTCATAGGAGGATGTATTGTTTGTTGACTCAGCATGTCCCATACTAGTAGAAGATGACGACATAATTACACCTGGATCATAAGGACAAATGTGATTTCATTTTGTATATATGTTATATTCCCTAAATGCATGCATTGATACTTACAACATGGAGGTAAACATTTTGATATTGAAAGACTAGGAAAGTCATGTCATATTGATCCAAAAACAACCAAAAGTTAGCATCTAATTAGTTTAATTCTTACTGCGCGTCTATCAGCGCGTGTAATATGTTTTATCTGCGCATATACATGCGCAATTACACACACTTATAGACGCGCCACGCAAATATATTAAAAAAATTTAAAAAATTTGTGGCTTTCTTTTTAAACCAGTGCTTTCCTGCGTTTTTTGTGTGTTTTCTGCAGTTCGAGCTCGACATCACTAATCATATCTATCTATTAGTTCATGAAGACAATGAGGGAAGGAAATAAGAGTAAAAAGAGGACAGGAGGAAGGAAGAGCCAAAGAGTAAAGAACAAGAGCCAAACAGAAAGGAAGAGAAGAATTTTCAAGCAACTTACCAAGGGAAGGGAGAAGGAGGACAAGGAGCTTGCAACCTAGCTGCCACCTGCCGTCGGAACAAGCAAAGAAGGTGAGTTCTTCTTCTCTCTCTCAATCTTGTTTGCTTTCCCTATCTGTTTGTCTCTCTCTCTCTCTCTCTTTCTCTCTTTACATGCTATAGACTATCATCTATGGAGGTTTTTTTGCGCATTTCTTAACCAAGTTTGAAAAAAATGGTCCGACAGTGCGCGTGTATCAGCGCGTCTAGATGACAGTGTAGACGCAGGTATAGACGCGCTGACAGACGCACACAGAGACGCAGATATAGACGTAGCATGTAATATGTTTTATATGCACAGGGTAATATGATTTTTCTTGTGTAGATGTGGAATCCTGGATCTTCCAGCATTGATCCTCAGTTGGAACGCATGAACAATACCTTAGCGGAGTTTTTTAAAGGTGTTAGTAGCTTTTTTGGAGGTTTTCCAAACAAGGAGAAATTCATGGGGGAGATGACCAATTATCTTGGTCGCCCTCCGACTGCAGAGGAGGTTTTCAGTGTGATGTCTGGGACACCTATCACATCTTTGCCTAGCACTGCCGCACAAACACCAAACCTTGGCACACCAAACCTTGGTACACCTCTACTAACAGGTACTCCATGCACTATGCACACACACAGATCAACTGATGCACAGGGATCAACTGAAGTACATGGTTTGGCCGAAGCACGTGAATCTGCAGAAGCACGTGCATCGAGTGAGTTAAAGGGTAGTGCCCGTCGAGGGAGGAGGGAGAGTTGTGTGGGAGGATGAGGAGGTCAACGGCTTTGTGGGGGTTGCCTAGGAGGTGGCTCTCAATCACCCTCACTTGGAAATGAGAGAGGTGAGCCTCCACAAATGTACTACTCTGTCACTGATGTTGGTGGTATCTTGCATGAATCTGAGGGGAGGGAAGTGATAGCCTACTTGAGGGGTGTTTTGCATGCCACATACAAAGATTGCACGATTCTCTTCAAGCACCAAAAAAATGGTTTCTGGCAAGAGGTGCTACGGGGAGTACATAGAAGGTACCCTAATCCCGAGAATTCACAATTCTTAGATTATTAGGAATGGTCAAAGGTGAGAGACGCGCTTCATAACAAGAGGTCTCACCTTATGACGCGCACCAAGGAGTCACTGCAGAGACAAGAGCAGGGGTGCCCTAGATATGGCCAACCACCCAATTGCCACTGTAGACAGTGGAAAGAGGCCAAGAAGAGAGCAACAGAGAAAAGGACAAGTCGCCAGCATCATGCAGAGGCATGACGTATCCAGATGGCAACCATGGGATCATCACATTATGGATCGGGTGTCAGGGAGTCATGGGAGGCTGAGTTTATAAGTATTATTTGATTTCTTTTTTAAATTAAATTTTTTAATTTGTTTCACTTCATTATGTAGTGTGTTCTAATACGTTGTATGTTCAAATTGTTTTGTAGTATCATATCGTTGGTAGGATGCCTACTCCTAGAGAGGTAGGCTACCATCGAGGTCATAACCGAGCGTCCACTTGGCAGCATTTCTACGAGGAGCGACTCATCACGGAGGAGCAATATAATCATGCCATGAGGATTCCACAACCAGAAGAGGTATGTTTTATTTTTTACATGAAAAGTATAGGTAACTCTAATTTATTGTTTGTAATGGTATTTATATACCTTAATCCTTTTTGTATGCGAACCCTGATGCAGTCGAGGATAGCGAAGAGGGGACTAGTAGTAGCAGTGGCGGTAGCGGCACAGGCAGCGGTGGTGGTAGCGATGATGATGCCTCTTCTGAGGAGATGTAGAGGAGCCCCATACATGCATGCCTGCCCTTGGCTTGTAGTTTTCATTTTTGATATGTATTACTTTCAGCTCTAGTGCTTGCGACCATGACTATGCTTGAGGTCACAAGTACTAGAACTCATCATGTAAAAATGTTTCATCTATATATATGAAATTTCATGTTCTACATACATTGTTTTGTTTTCAGTACAAAAATCTTCGAAATAATCTTTCTTTGTTTTCCCTAAGCATACAATTTGATGTTAATGGGGGGAAAAAACCAGAGAGCATGTGGCTTGCAAAGCCACATGCTCTCTGGTTTTTTTTTTCATACCTCTATTTTGCACGTCTATCAGCGCATCTAAATTGCAGGATAAAAGCGTGTCTATTCTCGTCAAAAACTTGTAGAGTAAATGCATTTTTAGACGCACAGATACACGCGTGTATAGATGCACAATATGAATATATCCACTTTTTTTATAAATATGATTACATATTTATGTAGCGCGTCAATACGCACGTCTATATGCGCATCTATATGGGCGTGTAACTCTCACTATAAGCGCGCTTTTAGATGCGAAATTTTAGACGCAGCAGTAGACGCGATAATAAACGTGCCCGACATTTTTTAACACAGTTCAAATATTGCCTCTACAAGCCCGTCTATGGAGCCTTTTTGTTGTAGTGAAGAGGGTTATGAATGGCAAGAGGCAATAAGCAAGAGCAATACTGAGGTGATCGGAAGTCGTTGGAGATTAAAACGAATTTGATATATACCGTGAAAATGTAGGCGCAAACATCATGCTAGTTGCTACTGAGTATGTTGATGATGTGGCCTATGATAAGGCACTTTTAGAGCTCCAAATAATCCTCATTGAGCTTCAGGAAGAGACCTCAATAAGCTCTGAAGAACTTGGGAAGGGAGAGGCATCGATACGTATACCACACTAAGTTGAAGCCATGGCTGCCATTGAAACTTTGAGTTGAAGATTTTCTCCACAAGCTGAAGCAGGGTTGAGCTCCTCAATGCTAGTGCAATGGCTCTTACCAATTGAAGGGAGAGAGCCGTAAAGTGGAAGCACAGAGCGAAAGCAAGAGCTATGGTGGAAGGAGCAAGAGCAAGTGAGAGAGAGAGACACAAGATGTGGGAACTCCAATGGTCACAATGTGTGACTAGCCTTCCCTTTATTCAAATCTCACTGAACAAATAAATAATGAAGTGACAATGATAGGCACCTGCAACCTACAGCGTGTAGGTGTGCAAGTATGTGAGTACTGTCTGTGTAACTAATACACGAGCAACTAGGCACATGCGCCGTTATCTCCAACACATAATTATTACATTGTTTCGAAGGAAATACTTATTAAGTGCAACTAACACTAATGAATAACCATAACATAGTTTACAAGAGCCTTTTTCAGCTAACAAAAAGAGTAATTTTCAAGCTAATACAATGAGTGAAAATATCCTTTGCCATTTACAATTGCTTAATTTTAGGAGCTCTTGGAGGTGTTTTCCACTTATAGTTGACCATTAACTCCTCCTAAGTATGCAATGATGTGAGGGCCTAAACTTTTTTTAATAGAGATATAGACATCTCAAGACATATATCTAGGCTCATGACCATTTGCACACTCAAAAAAAGTATAATTCATTCTTGTCTCTTGCTCGTCTATTACTAATTAACCATATTATATCTCCTTGGGAAAAAATTTGGCCATAAATATATAAATAGGGCCATTTTCACTATATGTGATCTAGGTGCAAGATGATATAAACCGAATGACTCCTCATGAGTATGACATATCACTTGTGATCATCCATGAACTCAACATTTTTTACAGTAATATGGCTTGCATTTCTCATATCCATCATGTACATTGGAAGGGGCTAGTATCGACTATGAAGTTCCTCCATGTCCTATAATAGAATTCTCTATACAAGATGGAAGGGTGGGTGTGCGAAATAATGAATCAAAATCTATGTATCTAGAATGAAAAACAAAGATTGTAAGCTCACAAGTTATATTTTAATTAGAAAATTTCATTTTTTCTAAACACCCCCCATGAAAACTTATAAAAATTATGGTTCATAAGATTAAGAAGTGTGTTTCAAACTTGAGTATTTCAAAAACCTATGAAAAATCAATTATAAAATTTCAAAAAATCCCTATCCTTAAAAATGTGTTTAAACTTTTGTGATCAACATTTGTCAAGGATTCATTTGATACAAAGTCATTGACATTGACATTAATTGCAAGAACTTTCCTTGAGTTGTTACTTATTTTGTATATATGTGTTGATGGATTTTTCTATAATGAACCTCTCTCTCTCTCTCTCTCTCTCTCTCTCTCTCTCTCTCTCCATAGCACACCTTTCTACTAAAAATTATAAAGAAACAATGAAAATATGAATGAACATTTTTTAGTAAGCTAGAAACAAAGCAACCTTCCATTTTCTCTCTCTTTCCCTACCCTTCTTCCTTTTCTTTTTACTTTTATCTTCTACAAATTTAAAACAACGTACCTTGAATCAAGTAAGAAAAAAAGTAAATAATAATGAAAAATTCTACATTTTACCAAAGGAAGCAAGAAATCAAGGGAAAGAAAAAGAGAATGCAATAACGGGGAAGTTACTATATGTATATCCTCTACATCAAGTGCGTTCAAGTCCTATTTATAAATATCCTTATTTGTGATTTTTTTCTAAATAAAACATAACCCTTTTCTATTCAATCTATAAATAACCTCTTTATATTACATCCTTCTGTATGTAAAGAATGTATAAAAATGATATTTGAAAAATACATTATTTTGAACCCATTTGATGCACACATATATTCATGAGTAACTTACCCGAGAAGGCAATGCACTCGCCATTTTCAAATGGCACCAAAGAGTGACCACAAAACATTATATTTTTGGATTTTTGCCCCAAATTTTATCGCCTTTGGTATGTGCACCAAAAATTATTTTAAAGTTACCTCAATATATACCTAAAAATGTCAAGCATTAGATATATCTTTAAAATTTTGATAGAATTAAACTTAAAATTACTCCATCATTTTTAATGCTTTCTTTGATCTACACATAGTCACCAATATTGCTTTCCCTAAAATGTCAACATTCTTTATTGGTATTTAATATAATTTTCTAGCCACGTGGTTATTTATGTATGCTTTTGTTGGATTTTTACTTCAATATTTACATGATTGTTGATTAAATATTGTTCAATCCTATAATGCTCTTTATTCGATTTAATTTTACAAAGTGTAGTTATGAAAGCAAAATTGGTTCACTAGCTTGTTATACTTAGGTTTTTGAACTAGTCATGTGTATGGTGTATCTATCAAGTGTATGCATTCAGTAGCATGTGGGGATGGACAAGGGAGATTGATTAAGTGAGAGATGGGAAAGTGAGAGAGAGTGTGTGAGGGTGAGAGAGATAGAAACATAGACGCAAAGAATGTGTGATGTATGTGTATGGGTTCATGCACGCATGCTCAAGAGTGAGAGATTATCTCTATGTGTGTTTGAGGGAGTGAGAGTAAGAGAGAAAAAATAAGCATAAGTGGGAGGAAGCTAATAAGAGAGAAAGAGAGTGAGAGTACACTAAGTGAGAGGAAATGAGGGAAAGAGAGAGTCATGTGTGAGAGGAGGATAAGTCATTTAAGCACAAAAGTGGAAAGCCTAAATCAAGAATAAATTTTGTGACAGGAGGGGGCCAAGGGAGAATAAAAACTGCCACAATTGACTGAAGTAAATTGTGTAGATTTCACAATATAGATGACAACCATCATTATATATTTAACACCATCTCTATAAATGTCTTATAAGCAACTCATGAAAGTGGTGACCATAATGATGAAATATACAATGCTTAAGTGACAAATATCACCATCACTACCACTTGGAATTTATAGTAGTGTTTCTATCCTTTCTGTGTGCTCATTGACCATTGTTTCTAGATATCTAACCCACATATTATAAAAGCCTACAAGAAAAAATATAGCTTGACACAACACAATGTTCAATGTGAATATAAAGCAAGAATAAGAATGACCAAATAATACTCTTCATTAAATTATAAAATATATGTGGGTGTACATAAAGCTTTGGAAGTCAAAATTTGACTTACATACAAGAAAAAAGCACTCAAAGGTTCCAACTATACCCTTTGTTATGCATAAAACTATAAAAGCTAAATTTTGACTTGCATTACAAAGTACAACTACTACAACCTAAGCTAGTATGTCTCATCTCCTATCCTCATCAAAACCAATAGACACCTATGCATGAATATTGCAGTATCGTAAAAATACTCTTTTTGACCCATGCATTGTACCTATGTGAGGGATAAAACGACAAGCAAGGGATCTCTACATGGACTCAAATCATTTGGGGGCATGAAAAGTTTCAACCTAGATCAAGTTGTACATCCCTTTGAGATCTTTAATAGTGAGGAGGGTTTATCTCTCTTTTTTCTTACTATCTCCCTTGAATTGGAAATTGAAACAAGAACTTATGTAGACCCTAAAGCCTAAACAAGGGCTATAATCATTTTACGTAAACAAGAATTGAAAGTTGGATTAGAAAAGAAAATAATCAATCAAATGAAGAAAAGATTGGCATAAAGAGTACCTCTTGGATGAGTAACTCATTGTCCATTGAATATACTTACTCTCTTTTATGAGTTTTTATCAAGAATGGGATCAAGCATAGATTGTGGATATAAGCGACTTCAAATTTACTGTTTTGATCAAGACACATTCTAACAATGAATTGAAGTAAAAGTTCATGGAGTTTTAAATTCTTTGATATCTCTTAGCAAGTGGATAAACTAACTAAAAGAATGAATAAGAGAGGTTAAGAATGGAAGAAAAATACCTCTTTCAATTAGTTGGACATGGCTTGAATGCTCCTAATTTTGCTTTATCATGCTTCTCGATGACCATTATTGCTTAAATACCCATCAATCTTCATTCCTTTAAGAGCTTTGAAATAAAATCTAAGCATTAGAGAAAAGAAATTAATGCATTGTAACCATTTGTCTCCAATATTGAATCCATAAGAAACTCCATGGATGCATTCCTACCTATCATGTTCAATATCTTTGATTTCGTCAAGAAAGTTTGACATAGATGAATCCCTAGGCTGAAATAGAGTATTTTCTTCAAGAAATCATTGAAGATTTGAAGCTTTCAATCAAAGTATCATGGTTGCCCCCTTGCTATTTATTTCTAGCGTCTTCATGAGTAAGAAAAGCCATCAATATGTAATATGCACCACTTCTAAATGATTATTTATTCCATAGTAAGGGAAAAGAGTAGGAAGATTTAGTTATAAAAATCACGCCGAAGTGAATCCTCTTAAGTGTTGCAAACATGGCACAAATTTCCTTGATTGTGATACTCATCACCAAGATGCATTGCTTGCTCAAAGCTCACCTATATGATGCTCATGTAAGGCTAGGAATAATTCTTTGTTATCCATTAGGCATAAGAAGTGGAGATCAAGAAGGAAGATGAAGATTTCTTGCTAAGGTTTGATGAAAGATTGAAAGGGAGAAGGAGGATTCTCTTGAAAAAGTAAATGTGCTTTTAGTCTTCTCTAAGTTTGATAATCTCCATTTTACCAACATTTCTATCAAAATAGCTTAAATTTGATGCATGACTTGCTATTTTAGCCTTGATGTTGCTAAATTTATTCCAAAATCCTACCAAAGTTTTTAAAGATGGTCACAACTATAAGTAGAAGGCTTGTCAGTCCCTGTGATGTATCTAGGTACATGTAGACTTGGATTTTTTGGAGTAGAATAGGAAAATGGATATGGAGAAACGGAGAAGCCAAATGGATTAATATCCTAAGCTTTGATATCACTCGTAAGGAAGGATATTGAAGAGAGACAAAGTCTAAATGAGAAGCGAGAAAGACTAGAATAGAGAGAGAAGGACAAGAAGAAGAGAGAGAAAGAAAAAGATATCATGGAAACTAAAGACAAGAAAGTTAGAGATGAAGAGGATTTCTATTATTCAATGTGTGGTGAAATAATAATCACTATAAGGGAATGGGACAATAGCGATGGTCATTTGCGACACAAAAAAACGGTGTCACTAAAAGTGTCGCTATTTGCGTCCTAAAAGCGTCGCTATTAGCGTTACTAATTCTATTAGTGACGCAAATAGTGACGCTAATAGCGATGCAAATAGCGACGCAAATAGCGACGCCGGTCTGAGGAAAAAGTTTTAAAAACCCGAGTGTAACATTTTTCGAGAAAACATTTGCGAGAAAGAATGAAAGAGAGAGAAAGAGAGCTTAAAGCTTTGAGAGGGAGAGAGAGAGAGAGAGAGGAAGAGGGAGAGAGAGAGAGAGAGAGAGAGAGAGAGGGAGCTCATCACCATTGTCGCTGCCGCTATACATGAAGAAGAAAGAGAAGTGTGCAAGGGAGAAGGGAGGGAAGGTGCAAAGAGAAGGTACAAAGGGTTTCATCTTCAGGCCTTTGAGGTAGGTACATTGCCTCTTCTTGCTTTATTTTTATGTTCTCTTGTTTTCTTTTTTTTTTTCTTTGCAAAGAGATACATGGAAAGAGAGGGAGGAAGGAAGGGAGGGAGAAGAATGAAGGGAGAGGAAGAGAGAAAGAGGGAGAGAAAGGAAACAAAGAGAAAGAGGAAGAGAGAAATGAGAGATGAAGGGAGGGAGAGAGATGAGTGAGAGAAACAACGAGAGAGAGAGAGAGGGGGGAGAAACAAAGAGAGAGGAAACAAAGAAAGGAAAATAGAGAGAGAAAGAGAGGGGGAGAGAAATAGAGAGAGGGAGAGAGAAGGAAGAGAGGAGGAGGAGGTAGAAAAGAACGGTGAGGTAAAGAGAGGAAGGAGAGTGAAAAGAAGAGAGAGGGAGAAAGAGAGATAGAGAGAAAAAATAGAGAGCCAGAGAGAGGGAGAGAGAAATAGGAAAACAATGAGAGAATGAGAGAGAAGGTTAATAAAAAAAAGTAAAGGGAGAGGGGGGAGAGCGAGATAAAGGGAGGTGGAGTGAAATTTCTTTAAATATCTTTGTTTCTTAAGATTTTTATTTTCTATCTTTGATTGTCTTTGCAATGAGATGAGTTGAGTGAAAGTGGGGAGGGAAGGAGGGAGAGAAATAGAGAGAAGAAGGGAGGGGAAGAAAGAGAGAGATGGAGAGAAATAAAAAGCGAGAGAGATAGGGACTTCATAAAAAAGTGTCAAAATCCGAGCATGGCATTTTACACGTTTGTAAACAAGCAAGAGAGAGAGACAGAGAGAGAGAGGCCGCTGCCACTGCCACCATCCACAAAGAGGGAGGAGACAAGTGTAAAGGAGAAGGAAGGAACTCCTGAAGGAGAAAAAAAATGAGAGAAGTACGAAGGGATTGTTCTTCAAGCTTTGAGGTAAGTGCATTATCTCTTCTCTCTTTGTTTTCCTCTTTTCTTTACTTCTCTCTTTCTTTTTACTGATGAAGAGTGTATAGAGAGAAGAAATGAGAGAGATCAACGTGTGCAAGGGAGATTGAGAGAGAGACAGAGAGAGAGAGAGAGAGAGAGAGAGAGAGAGAGAGAGAGAGAGAGAGAGAGAGAGAGAGAGAGAGAGAGAGAGAGAGAGAGAGAGAGAGAGGTGCCACCACCAATCCACCACAAAAAGAGAGGGGACAACTACAAAGAAGAAGGAGGGAACCCATGAAGGAGAATAAGAAGAAGGAGAGAAGCGTGAAAGGATTCTTCTTCAAGCTTTGAGGTAAGTGCATTATTCTTCTCTCTTTTTTTTTCTCTTTTCTTTACTTCTCTCTTTCTTTTTGTTGATAAAGAGTGTATAGAGAGAAGAAGTGAGAGAGATCAACGTGCGAAAGGGAGTGAGAGAGAGAGAGAGAGAGAGGTCATTGCCACTGCCAATCCACCACAAAAAGAGAGTGGACAATTGCAAAGAAGAAGGAGGAAACCCGTGAAGGAGAAAAATAAGAAGGAGAGAAGCATGAAAGAATTCTTCTTCAAGCTTTGAGGTAAGTGCATTATCTCTTCTCTCTTTGTTTTTCTCTTTTCTTTACTTCTCTCTTTCTTTTTATTGATGAAGATTGTATAAAGAGAAGAAGTGAGAGTAATCAATGTGCGCAAGGGAGATTGAGAGAGAGAGAGAGAGAGGTCGCTGCCACCACCAATCCACCACAAAAATAGAGGGGACAACTACAAAGAAGAATGAGGGAACCCGTGAAAGGAGAAGATGAAGAAGGTGAGAAGTGCAAAAGGATTCGTCTTCAAGCTTTGAGGTAAATGCATTATCTCTTCTCTCTTTGTTTTTCTCTTTTCTTTACTTCTCTTTTTCTTTTTGTTGATGAAGAGATGTATAGAGAGAAGAAGGGAGACAGATCAACACAAGGGAGATTGAGAGAGAGGGAGAGAGAGAGAGAGAGAGGCTGCCACTACCACTACCATTGCCACCGCATCCACTAAAAGACAGGGGACAACTACAAAGGAGAAGGAGAGAACCCCCAACCTGTGTCTCTTCTCCATCTTGCCCTCCTCAAGCTTGCATGGCAGGCACCAAGTAAGCATGTCCCCGTTTCTCGGCCATGGGAAGGCCTCATGCCAAAGCCCGCCACCTAGAGCACAAGGTGGAGCCTCCTCTAGTACAGCCAACAGGTGCTCCCCATAGAGTACAACAACCACCAGAGAAGAAGAGGAGATGGAAACCGGGCACTATCGCCCTTTAGAAGATAAGGAGAATGCAGTGCGGATACGAGCTTCTCCTCCTGAAAAGATCTTTTCATAAGGACATTGTTCGGGAATTCATGCAAGACTTGGAGCTAAAAGGGATGTTTTGGGCACGAGTGCAAGACAACCCACCAGTAGGAAGGTAGACTGCTGCAGCTATGATGATAAAAAGAAGATCCTACATGATGTACTACATGTACCTTCTATTAGCAAGAATCTATTGTCGATTGGACAGATGGCCGAACAAAATTTGCAAGAATGTACTATCGGTTGGATAGATGATTTCAACTGATACACACGGCTATACATTCGGAATTACAAGGATGAGGTACTTGATGCCTTTAAGAAAATGGGTTTATAAAGAGAAATGCAAGTCAGATGGTTTGTTGGAAAGGTATAAAGCCTGGCTCATTGCAAAGGGATATGTACAGTAATATGGCCTAGATTATGAGGAGACTTTCAACTCGGTGTCAAGATGGAAATGGTGAGAATAGTCATTGCATTAGTGGCTTCTAAGGGCTGAAAATTAAATTATGAAAAATAGATGTAAAAAATGCATTCATGAATGGTGACTTGCTTGAAGAGGTATATATGGAGTAGCGTGAGGGTTATGTACACAACCTGAGGTGTATATGGATGCTAGCTAGCAACCCCGTCTATCATGCTAGATCCAAACACATAGAGATTCATTAAAATTTCATCAGAGAAATGGTACTTGCAGGACAGATTGATCTACTTCATGTGAAGACAGAAGACCAGGTAGCCGATATCTTTAGCAAATCACTTGATAAAGAGAAATCCGTTCGTTTCAGGGATCTACTTGGAGTACAGCAACTAGTCTACTTGAAGTACAGCAACTAGTCTGAGCTCAAGAAATGGAGTTTGAGAAGGGAGAGGATGAGCTTGATTCTTTTGATCTTAAAACACCTCCATCCATTGAGATTGAGGGTGAAGACAAGAAAGAAAAGATAGAAGATGACTTAGACGTAGGTAAAAACAAAAATGAAGAAGTAGAGCTTAGAGACACTACCACTCCCTATATAAGTGTTTCTGGCTCCAACACCATGGTATAACTCTTACAGATGCCCAAATGCTCCCCCAAAAAGACTTAAACAAGTTTGGAATAAGCTGGAGTGAGCAGAAGATCTTGATCTTAAAACACCTCCATCCATTGAGATTGAGGGTGAAGACAAGAAAGAAAAGATAAAAGATGACTTAGACGTAGGTAAAAACAAAAAGGAAGAAGTAGAGCTTAGAGACACTACCACTCCCTATACAAGTGTTTCTGGCTCCAACACCATGGTATAACTCTTACAGATGTCCAAATGCTCCCCCAAAAAGACTTAAACAAGTTTGGAATAAGCTAGAGTGAGCAGAAGATCTTGATCTTAAAACACCTCCATCCATTGAGATTGAGGGTGAAGACAAGAAAAAAATATAAAAGATGACTTAGACGTAGGTAAAAACAAAAAGGAAGAAGTAGAGCTTAGAGACACTACCACTCCCTATACAAGTGTTTCTGGCTCCAACACCATGGTATAACTTTTACAGATGTTCAAATGCTCCCCCAAAAAGACTTAAACAAGTTTGGAATAAGCTGGAGTGAGCAGAAGATCAATGGGACTTATTCATACCTCACGGTCTTGACTATAATGAAAGCTTGAAGTGAAGCTCTTCTTCTTGGGCCTAACAAGTGATAAAAAAGCTCATTGACTAATACTTTTTTGAATTGATTATATCTAGCTTTTGCAATCACAAGCTCTTTTTCTTCTCAGGTCTAAGCAAGTGATGAAAAGGCTCCTTGCGAAATACCTTTTCGAATTAATTATTTTTAGCTTTTGCAATGAAAGGATTCAATTTTTTTAAAAAAATGTGATACACAATTTTTAGACATTAGGTATAGATGACATTGGCAAATGAATTATGCAAGAATATTTAGTGCATATAACTAGAAGGGTGGCAGGGTTGCATGCCTTACCACCTAATTTTTTTTCCCTCTGTAACCGTTGCTATTTGCATTGGAAATTTATTGTGCAACCGTTGCTGTTTGCGCCGCTATAAGCGTCTCTATTTGCATCACTATTAGCGTTGCTATTTGCATCGCTATTTGCGTTAGCGATGCTAATAGCGACGCTTATAGCGACACTAATAGCGACACAAATAGCAATGCTAATAGCGACAAATCGATCGCGTCGCTAATAGCGACGCGAATAGCGATGATGGGGGTAATTTTTTCCATGAATAATTCCGTTGCTTTAAACGTCGCTATTGGGTCTATATGTTGTAGTGAATCCTCTTACATCTTATATACTCATGCCAATGTGGTTAGAGTAATTCCCACATATTCTATGTAAAAATAAGTTTATTTTCTACTTTATTACAGTTTCGTTCTTTAAAAATGAGCATTCAGAGAGTGGTAAAACCAAACCAAGGAGCTACTGATTGCACTATGGAGCCATAAAGTTACACTATGTAGAAAGTGGTAAAACCAAATCAAGAAGCTACTCATTGCATTATGGAACCATAATATTGCAAGTACTAGCTCCTTTTTTTTAAAATAGTGGGTGTTGTGTCTATTATTGCCTTTATATGTGTATATAAAACCATGCGAAAATTGCAATCAGATCATGTTTAATTAATGTGTTTATTGTTGTGCTTATATGTGTAAAATTCATGTGATTTTAGACACTGATTATGATGAGTGAATAAGCATGCATATAGTAAGAATTTATCTTAGCTTATAAAATTCATGTGATTTTAAACACTGATTATGATGAATGAATAAGCACACATATTGTTGTGATTATATGTGTAAAGTTCATGTGATTTTCGACATTGATTATGATGAGTGAATAAGCACACGTATAGTAAGAATTTCTCTTAGCTTATAAAATGCATCTATATTTACTCTTCAAACGATCTATTTCCTTGTAGTGAGTAAACTTATTTGTGTGTATGAACTAGTGCGTTACTTCAAGTCATGGAATGGGGCCAAGGAAGGGGTGGAACTAACATGCCATATCATTTGTGTTGGCACCCCAAGAAGTTGCACGTCATACCACACGCGAACCGTGCACGAACTTTACAGAGTCGTAGTTCCTAATGGCTCTGTGACCTTTGATTCACTGTAACAAATACATGAATGAGCCGTAGTCGTCATGTAACAAATACATGACCGGCAGGTAGAAGAAGCCATATATACGATGTATCATGTCGCATTGTGCCCTGTTAGTATATTTCGGATTCGGAAGAGATTTTGCAAATCTCGATACAAACAATCTCGCGCAGATGGTATTTGCATCGTGCAGACACAGGCTTCTGTATCTGTCCCCGTACTGATAAGACCCTAGGTGTCCGTCAGTAAGTTCTCGTCTCTTCGCTGCTCGGGTTTCACGTGGTGGTGAAATTCCACAGCCAATGACGGACCGCCACGTACTCCGTCACATGTTGGCCCCCGACTGGCCTCGTATTGAAGATATTCTACAATAATATCCCAATCCTTTGGTTTTGGCCCGACGTGGCGGAGAGCGGGTGCCGAGTTCTGACGGGCAGGCTGACATGGACCCGCTGACGCGGCGAAGACGTAACGTGGCGGCTGAGGTGGCGTTGTTACTTGCCTGCATCTGCACCTGCGCTTCGTCAGCTGCAATGGCCTCTGTCCAGGACTAGAGGTCTACATACTGTCTGTCACGGAGGACACCGCATTGCTTGTGCAGGTGCAGATGCAGCCGTGTAGCAATCTCTAACCCTTCATTTCGTTATTGTTATTGCTTGTGCCGTGTGTCTGAGCGCCCGTTTATTATTTTCCAGCCTAAGGCTCTATACAAGGAACTTTAGACACCTATCCATATAGAAAAAAAGAGAAATTTTCTAGATACTTATCAAAGTATGTAGAAAAAGTCTCAACTAGTAAAAGTGGAACACTTTACAAGTTAGTGATATAGTAAAATATTCTTGTATAGGAATTTCAAAATTCTCTAGTTATCCATGTAGTGAAATTTTACTATATAAATAGATTAGTTAGAACTAATCATATAGTATTTTTTATATATAAGAAAACTAGTTGCAATCATGTAGATAGTTTTAAGAATTACTATTATGGTAAAAAATATAAATTAAAATAATAGAAAGAATTAAAAGATGTTATCTTCATTAATAAAGAGGTCAATTCAAGATACATATATCATCAATACTCAAAGGTTTATTGTGATTTTTTGTGACATGAATTTTCTCTCTATAGAGTAACCAATCCACGAGAGCTTTTCTCATGGATGGCGATGTTTGCTCATTGCGTCCTCCTAAAAAAGTAGCATCTCTCTTAATAACACCATATGTAGATTTTTACGATGCATATAGCTCATCAATGGATTGGATGTCTAAATATTTGAGGAGAATGGTTTCTTGGTCTTCCTCTTCAAATGCATTAACAACCTGCATTTTAGAAATACAACGTAGATTAGTGTGCTACTACATCATAAGTTAATTAGCTACTCTATTGTCTTAATATTTAATAACATTGAGTTACCGATGAAGTTCTTGATGGCAATTCTATATTAGAAGGATCCACACTTTTTGATGGCTCAACATGGTCGAGAGTCTATAGTATAGACAAGAAAATAAAGTTAACAAAATTAAATTATGCCACATTTAGTAAAAAGAAATGCAAAGAAGTACCTTAGATAATTTCTTATTTTTGCCCTTACTCTCCTTTTGTTGTTGCTTGCTTTGCTGTATTTTCTCGCTCATCTTATCACAATAAGTTTGTAATTAGATATAATTTATTAAATACATATATTAAAATAAAATATCAAGAGATTGCTAAGCATACCTTTCGTACACGAAGACTTTTCCGTGCTACTTCAACCTCCTCACGATCTTGGATCATATCTTGTGGAAGAGAGTGTTCACTACTACATGAATCCTATAATACAAGAAAAGTAAAACTTAAAATGGAATATCTTTTAATTTAAAAGTATACAAAAATTAAGAATATATGTATATATTCCTCATACAGATGGAATTCCTTGTAGTAACTCCATAAAACTATGATCTGAGTTTAAATAGTCCTGAAACATAGGTTAAGTGTTAGACACAATCAAATGAAAAAAGACTACAAACCAAGATATACTAACCATTTCATTATTTTTTTGACATTTTTCGAAAGCAGAAATTGAAACAAGAGGCGGACCATCATTGTGAGATTCCAACTAGTACAAGCAAGAAAATTAAAGTCAATATCAAAAACTAAAAACTCCAAATATTAAAATATTGAAATGAGTGAACGATGTACATACATGTGTTGTACTATTCTCAGAAAAGATACATTGTTGTGCCAATCAGTACCAATTTCTTATGTATATAATCTATGATAAGAAAATTTTGATAAATAAGTATGCTTACCAAAGATATATCCATCAAAGATGATCTTTTCCTCTTGAGTTTCTTTCTGAGATTTTGAGCAATAGAAAGATAGTACAAATATACATCCTACTTTTTCCAAAGGTAAGTAGCACAAGGAAACTCAAGGGGTAAAATTTGATCATAGTTTTGATCTATGATCTCTAAAACTCTATGTTTGCCATCTCATGGCTCTTGACCCAATTATACACTTTTCTGTGATTAGCACAATACCTAACATTTTGTGTATCTCGATAGTATTTTAGTAAAAATGGTTTTCCAAACTCATCTTGGTCTTCTCGACTAATCCTTTTAGGTGGTTTGAAAATCTGGTCATATATTGGAGTCTTTATCAGAGATACATCCCCTATTTATATACTCTTGATTTGCTTTTGAGGTGGCAACTGGACTGTATTGAAATTGGTTTGCTCATGCTCATTGTTTGTTCGGAACTATCATTCTTTGATTTTAGTCCCTCAATTGTTTTTTGCAGAGTGATGATAGTTTGCATCATTGAATCTAGAGTTTGTTGACTTAGGGAGGCCATGAGACAAGCTAAAATTAAATCAAGAAACTATGTTAATATTCAACCAATAAAGAATCAATCAATCATATAAAAAGGATACAATATACAACTATACAAACCATGAGACAAGCTAAAATCAAACAAGATACAAGCTAAAATCAAATTTACAACTTTATATGCTAGTATTCCTCAAACAAGAGATTATATCCATACATTAATCTTCTTCAAGCAAGAAATTTTCTCATTTTTTAATTATCACATATGTACACATACACACATACACACAAAGGTCCAACTACCTATACATGAGACACAACATGAGCTATATTCACGAGATACCGTCCTAATATACAAACACCCATAGATAAAGCATTATGATATACATAATGGGATGGCGATCAGATAATGATGTCCATTATGACTAATGCTACTAGCACCCATTTGGATCTCCAAGAATGTAACATACACACACACACTCTGATGCCAGGAGGCATATTCCACGGTGGATTCCGTGAGGTTTTACGGTGGATTCCGTAAACTTAGATGACCGGGGCTCATACGCAAAGAGGATTCTTTGTGCGAGAAGTTGATGGGGACACCTGTCCTTTTCGGGCGTTTCATTAATTTAGTGTGTACATGGGTGATTCCATAGCGGGTGATTCCCAAAATGCATATTAAATTAATAAACGTTTATGAGTTTAGAGTGCGCACTCGTAATAAATTAAGGTTAGGATTTATTTCTAACCAGTTGATTTATTTATGTGAAGACTGCTAGGTATTCACTTTTGTCGGTTTAATTGTGTTATTTTACTAACGATTGTGAATGCTTCAGTTGATGTGTAGAGATAGCAGCAGTGTGGAGGAAAGCATTGGAGTCTAGCGGGTTTTCGATCTTTGGACTATATTTTGATAGGCGCCACGCCTATATTTTGTTATGTCTATAGAGACATTGAATATTTATTATTATTTTGTATGCGCTTATGCGCCTGGATATATTATTTCTATTTGGATATTGAGATTGGGCGTGCCAGACACTATGGGCACCGTCCATTAGCTTTATTTTCTTATTTTTGGTAGAAAGCAAACTCAAAAGCTAAAAGCTTGTCATATTTTTGTAATTGGGCTATTTTTGAGCATAAAGATTGGAAATATACATTAAATACATGCTTTGTGAAGCGCTCACACAAGGCATGGGGGAGAATATTGAACCCAATTTGTCTCTTGTCTCATGTTGTGCTTGCTTTTACATTGGTTTTTGTGCTAAAAAGTAGAGTACTTTGTTCTTGGGGACCTTTGAGAATTCACTACGTGAGCTACCTGCGTCCGATCTGCGCACCACACTCTCTCTAAAGCAGTCAAGTTACATTACGTGATCTCCACACTATTAGAACATCTATAGACTCTCCAATTGATAATGTTACTCTCCTTCTCTTTGTAACTTCAAAGTTTGACATTACCATGCAACACAAGTTCCAATCCCTCCAAATATCTTCATCAATATCAATTCTCCATGTACTTCTATTATGATCACACTTCAACCATGACAATTTGCACATTTTTTCTTCATAATTTACCTCTCTTATCATTGCATGAATGTACTCCCCATCCATATCATCATGTTTTCTTGCCAACACAATATCGTATTTTTCCAACCAAGGAGGTATACAACCAACTTCCCCTATTTGTAATAATCTTGTTTTTTGAATTAGATCTTTTGTCACAACTCTATAGAAATAGAATTTGTATCCTTTTTCATTAATTTGTCTATATAATGATTTATTAAATTTATTTTCTTTGCACTAATTAGATATAAAGAAAAGTGCATTGGAGCTGGCCACTGATGAGTGGTCACAGGTTATGGTGGACCCACACGGTGGGTTAGAGAAAAGATAGTTCACACTTCCACCTATATGACCCGATTGGGCGCCTGTGACTAGAACTCACGCATATCAGGGTTAGACTCGCACACAGAAAGGATTGGTGCCTTGAAGTGTGGGCTAGATCCACCAGAACAGACAGTTACAATCAACAAGATGGCATGATCATGAAATGCTTGTACAATGTGCATGTGTGGGCTGAAAGCTTGAAATGCACATTTCTTTGCATAGGAAAGTCACATGAAGATTCGGATACCATTTTTGCGATGTACACGGAAAAAGCTTTCATATGATACCCATATTGGGGGGTCCCTAAATTCTAGGAGATCCCTAAATTTTAGGAGGTCCCTAAATTTTAGGAGCCTCGAATTAGCCTAAAAATGCTAGTCCTAAAAAATAGGGATGTCATTCTAAAAATAGTAAGTTCTGTACTCTGACTGTGCTTACTAAATTTGGTTGTTTCTATTCTTGACAGTATTCAACCCAAAAAGGAAGGCCATAGAGAAGAGACAAGTGTCAAGACACTTGTTACACAAGTTTCCAAGTGTCCCACCACTTGTCACATCTCATGACATGTGGCTGGACACTTGTCTTCTGCTACTCCACTTTCCCCTTTTGTACTAGCTCTCCCCTCTCCTATAAATAAGAGCTCGTTTTTCTTCATTGATCATCATTTTTCTTTGCTGTAAACTCATGTACAGCATCCACAGATAGCCAGAAACTGGCCCCATCCATCCCCATCATCATCCCCTACTTCTCCATTATCAAATTCCTCCATATTCCCTCTTCTATCACTGTTGTTTTACAAGACAGCAAGCCTGTAAATTCATTACAGCACCTCCTTCTCGAGGTCTTTCTTCCATTTTAGCTACAAGAATCAAGCCCTATCCATGTACTGCTGATCAACGATGGAGAAAGGCTGATTTCCCCTTTTTCTTCTCTCATATTGTAAAGAAATCAGTTCTTATCATTGCATAATAGATAATGCATGTGTGTTTGTACATCTTTGCATGATCTTGTGAGAGTGAGAATTATCTTTTTCTCACTCTCAGGTTGATTGTAATTGAGCTCTTCCCTAAGGGACTTGGGTTGAGCAAAAATACATTCCTTCGGGGGGGAGTTGCCCATCTTCAACCCTCAATCTTGTCTCCATTACTTTTACATTTTCATGGCTATAATTTTGTGAGTAAATTTCATTTTTAGCTTTAAGTGTTCATTCTCTTTTATATTAAATCTTGAAAACAAGCGAATATCATAATTGTTAACCATACTACGTTGTTCGGGGCGTTTACAGTGGTATCAGAGCTTTGGCTCGGTCCTCACCCCCAACACTGGTAGTGCTTACAACTATAAGTTTGTTTGTTTTCAGCCCTTGCATTGAGTGCTTGAGCATATTTTTTTTTCTTTAGTCTCAATGGATCAATCGAGTGCTATCCTTCAAGCCATTCAAAGTCTTAGAGAGGAGAATCAACAAATTCGTGAGAAACTTCTCAAACTAGAAAAAGTTGAGAATCCCAAAGAATTCAAGGAAAGAAGCCCATCTACTTCAAGAAGACAAAGCCATACCAATGAAAGGAGCCGATCAAGAAGTCCAACTACTTCTAAGAGGCAGTCCCATTCTACTTCAAGACAAAGAACGAGATCGCGTCGAAGCTCATCCTCTTCTTCAAAGTCATCTGGCACCTATTCTGATGGATCCTCTTCTAGTAATGAAGAGTCACACCCTTCTCGTGGAAGACCTCATCATCGTCAAAGGCGTCGACATTCTTCACCCTCGTCTCCATCTTCATCCCCATCAAGCACTTCATCATCTTCAACCTCAAGATCCGAGCATGGACGAAGGCATAAGAAGAAGAAGAAGACTAAGTCACTATCTCAACTTGAACAGAAGATCAAGTTCAGTATGTATGATGGTTCCCGAAATCCTGATCTTCTTCTGAAGTTTATTCGTCAATTTCAAATTTTGTATGGTCGTGACAAGTATAAAGAAAAAGAAAAGATTAAGTTTGCAGCTTTACATTTAACCGACTTAGCCCATACTTGGTGGACGGGGTTGGAATATGATCATGCTGCCCCAAAATCATGGCGGTCCTTTGTTTGCCTGATACAAAGCCAATTTCTTCCTGTTCATTTCAAAAGAGATGTAAAAATGGAATGGGATCGGCTTTGGCAAAGGAAAAATGAGTCACTTGGTGACTATACCAAGAGATTTTGGGAGCTACTTTTGAAGGTCCAACATTTCAAGAAGATCAGCAGTTCGGAAAAGCTTAGGAAGTTTCAAGGAGGTTTGCATTTTAAACTTCGTACTGCTCTTAATCATTATCATTGTTCTAGTCTCAGGGAACTCATTGACCATGCTGAGACATGGGAAATGGAGCACAATGGCAACAAATCATTCCAAAAGAATGATAAGAAGAGAGTAGCTGATGATGAGGAGTATTCAGCCCCAAATGAAGGACAAAAATAGTGGCAAAAGCAGCCATCAAATCAAAAGAAGATAAAGCCCTATGCACCTTCTAATGCTCCTCAATTTCGCTCCAATCTATACCCACAAGCAAAGCAACTTTCCGAAGAAGAAAAGCAATGCTTCATGAAAGAAGGGAAGTGCTTTAAATGTGGACAAACAGGCCACATAGCAAAGCAATGTTCAAATAAGGGACAAAGCAAGGTTTCTGACAACAAGCCTAAGTCGCCAGTGAAAATCAATGCTATCAGTGATGTAGTTGCAAACACAACTCACACTCCAGAGACGCGCAAATTATTAAAAGCTTGGGGACAGTTGCAAGGTAAGCAATCACTATTCTTGATAGATCTTGGGGCAAATGAAAATATCATTTCCTTGCAATTAGCTAAAGAGCTTGGATTAAAGAATGAAGAGATGGACACTCCGGCAGAAGTTCGCCAAGCTTTAAATGCTGATGAAGGTGACACAGTGAAGACTGTGATACCCTACATTGGCAAGCTCAAGTTTCAAATTCAAGGCTACAGTGACGAAGATACCTTCTGTATCGGAGACCTTGATGGTTGTGATGTGATTCTTGGCATGCCCTGGAATCATAGAGTAGATTCAACCATTTTCTCTCAGAAAAAGAAGGTAGAACTCACCAACAAAGGCAAGAAGTACGAAATCCAAGCTAGAGTTTCTGGAGACACCATACTTATGGTAAGCCATATGCAAGTCTCTAGAGCAATTAAGGATTGTGTTCAATGTTGTCTGCTTTATGTCACTAGTGTAAAAGATAATATGAATGCTGAAAACCAAGAGCAACTTCAGCTCTTGGAAAAGTATAAAGATTGTTTTTTGGAAGATCTTCCTTATCAGCTTCCCCCAGAAAGGCCAGCAGACCATCATATTGATATTATTCCGGGCAGTTCTCCTCCTAATATAGCACCATACCGTGTGAGCCGTCCTCAACAAGAAGAAATCAGAAAGCAAGTCGAAGACCTACTCAACCGTGGGCTAATTAGGCCAAGTAGCTCACCATTTTGTTCACCGGTTCTTCTTGTTCAAAAGAAAGATGGCACATTCAAGATGTGCATTGATTATCAAGCCCTCAACAAAATCAGTGTGAAGAATCGGTTTCCTATTCCCAGAATTGATGACATTTTGGATCGTCTAGGAGGCTCAAAGGTTTTCAGCCGCATTGATCTTAAGAGTGGTTAACATCAAATTAGGGTAATACCACAAGATGTACACAAAACTGCTTTCCGCACTTCATACGGTCTTTATGAATTCTTGGTGGTTCCTTTCGGATTAACCAATGCACCAGCCACCTTTAATCGAATGATGGAGCGCATCTTTAGAGAGCATCGACAATATGTCGGTACTTTCTTTGATGATATTCTTGTCTTTAGCAAGAATGAAGAGTAGCATCATCAACACTTGGAAATTATTCTACAATTACTACAACAAAATCAACTCTTGGTAAATGGTAAAAAGAGTGAATTTTTCATGCATAAAATAAATTACCTTGGGCATGTCATCTCTTCTGAAGGGATTCAGATGGATCCTGAAAAGATTAGGATAATCCAAGAATGGCCTCATCTTCGTGATGTACATGAGGTGCGATCGTTTCTTGGCTTATGTTCTTATTACTGCCGCTTCATCAAGCATTTTGCACATATGGCTTCTCCACTTCATGACCTTACAAAGAAGAAGATCTCTTTCCAATGGAAGGAAAAAGAGAAGGCAGCCTTCACAAGGCTGAAAACAGCTCTTACTTCTGGACCTGTTCTTATCATTCCAGATCTGGTAAAACCATTTGTGGTGGAAGCAGATGCTTGCGGTGATTGTATTGGTGCAGTGCTAAATCAAGAAGGCCATGCCGTAGCCTTTGAAAGCCGCCGTCTAAATGATGTGGAGAAAAGGTATGACATTTATGAAAAGGAGCTCTTAGCAGTGGTTCAAGCTTTAAAGATATGGAAACATTATCTTTTAGGCAATGAATTCCTTATTAAAACCGATCATCAAAGCTTGAAGTATTTCAAGACTCAAAAGCATTTGCAGGAGAAACATGCAAGATAGGAAAATTTCTTGTCTATGTTTCATTTTCAAATTATGTACACTCCAGGGAAACAAAATGTAGTTGCTGATCCACTTTCTAGAGTGCCTCGCATTGCAACTATTACAGTGGCTCATCATGAAGATTTTCAAACGATGAAGAATACTTATGATGAAGATACTGATTTTGCAGCAATTTGGTCAAATTTACAGCAAGGAGGTTCTCATCCAGATTATTCCATCAAAGACGGTTACCTTCTCATGAACAATCGCCTTTGTGTCACTCTTCCTGTTCGACAAAAGGTGCTTAAAGAAAGTCATGAACCCCCTTATGCAGGGCATAGAGGGAGGGTAGCCACTCTAAGTGCAATTGAGCGCTACTTTTATTGGCCAACATTACAAAAAGATACACATAACTTCATCGAGGCTTGTCTGGTATGCCAAAAATCCAAATATGATAGGCAGAAGATTCCAGGATTGTTGCAACCTCTTCCAGTGCCCAAAGATCCATGGGAATCTATCACAATGGATTTCATCTCAGGTATTCCAAGAACACCTCAAGGTCATGATATGATTTGGGTCATAATTGATAGATTCAGCAAACAATCACATTTTATTCCATGTCATAAAACATTGAAATCCACACAAGCTGCAAGACTTTTCATTCAACATATCTTCCGATTACATGGTATGCCTTCTGAGATCATTTCAGATAGAGACTCCAAATTCACAAGTAACTTTTGGCGTGCTTTATTTGAGAATTTGGGAACCACTTTAAAGTTCTCCTCAGCTTTTCATCCTCAAACTGACGGCCAAATAGAGGTGATGAATCTCACTCTTTTGGATATGTTGAAAGCTTATGTTAGTGAACATAAGTCACAATGGGAGAAATATCTTCCATTATTGGAGTTTGCTTACAACAATACAGTGCACTCATCCACAGGGAAAGCTCCAAATGAAATAGTACATGGTAAAGTGATTCCCCCTCCAATTATTCGCACTAAAGATAATATTTTTGCTGCTGATGAGTTTGCTTCAGATTTAAAAACCGCAATGGATCAAGTTCGAGCCACTATCAAAGTTGCCCAAGAGCGACAAAAGAAGCAAGCAGATAAACGAAGAAGACCTTTGGCTTTTGAAAAAGGTCAATATGTCTTGCTAAAGTTTGATAAAAGCAGGCTCAAACAAGGTTCTCGTCAAAATTCATCTTTTCCAAAGCTCTCCAGTAGATACTTTGGACCCTTCAAAGTGATTGAGAAAATAAATGAAGTTTCTTATCGACTTGAGCTTCCTGCTCATTGGAAAATACACAATGCTTTTCATGTAAGTTTGTTAAAACCTTACATAGGACCCGAACCAAAGGAACCCATTACTGAAGATCCCCCAGAAGTTGAAGAAACAGAGCAACTCTTGGAACCTGAAAAGATTTTGTTTCTCAAGGATCGAACCACGAGAAGTGGCCTTGTGACACGAAAATTCTTGCTAAAATTCAAGAATCTACCCACCACAGATGCACAGTGGGTAGATGAAAAATTCATGAAGGATTACCCAAATATTCTACAACAATATCAAGAAGATTTTCAGCTGAGGACAGCTGAATAAAAGCCAGAGGGCTGTCACAACTCTATAGAAACAGAATTTGTATCCTTTTTCATTAATTTGTCTATATAATGATTTATTAAATTTATTTCCTTTGCACTAATTAGATATAAAGAAAAGTGCATTGGAGCTGGCCACTGATGAGTGGTCACAGGTTATGGTGGACCCACATGGTGGGTTAGAGAAAAGATAGTTCACACTTCCACCTATATGACCCGATTGGGCGCCTGTGACTAGAACTCACGCATATCAGGGTTAGACTCGCACACAGAAAGGATTGATGCCTTGAAGTGTGGGCTAGATCCACCAGAACAGACAGTTACAATCAACAAGATGGCATGATCATGAAATGCTTGTATAATGTGCATGTGTGGGCTGAAAGCTTGAAATGCACATTTCTTTGCATAGGAAAGTCACATGAAGATTCGGATACCATTTTGGCGATGTACACGGAAAAAGCTTTCATATGATACCCATATTGGGGGGGTCCCTAAATTCTAGGAGATCCCTAAATTTTAGGAGGTCCCTAAATTTTAGGAGCCTCGAATTAGCCTAAAAATGCTAGTCCTAAAAAATAGGGATGTCATTCTAAAAATAGTAAGTTCTGTACTCTGACTGTGCTTACTAAATTTGGTTGTTTCTATTCTTGACAGTATTCAACCCAAAAAGGAAGGCCATAGAGAAGAGACAAGTGTCAAGACACTTGTCACACAAGTTTCCAAGTGTCCCACCACTTGTCACATCTCATGACATGTGGCTGGACACTTGTCTTGTGCTACTCCACTTTCCCCTTTTGTACTAGCTCTCCCCTCTCCTATAAATAAGAGCTCGTTTTCCTTCATTGATCATCATTTTTCTTTGCTGTAAACTCATGTACAGCACCCACAGATAGCCAGAAACTGGCCCCATCCATCCCCATCATCATCCCCTACTTCTCCATTATCAAATTCCTCCATATTCCCTCTTCTATCACTGTTGTTTTACAAGACAGCAAGCCTGTAAATTCATTACAGCACCTCCTTCTCGAGCTCTTTCTTTCATTTTAGCTACAAGAAGCAAGCCCTATCCATGTACTGCTGATCAATGATGGAGAAACGCTGATTTTCCCTTTTTCTTCTCTCATATTGTAAAGAAACCAGTTCTTATCATTGCATAATAGATAATGCATGTGTGTTTGTACATCTTTGCATGATCTTGTGAGTGAGAATTACCTTTTTCTCACTCTCAGGTTGATTGTAACTGAGCTCTTCCCTAAGGGACTTGGGTTGAGCAGAAATACATTCCTTCGGGGGGGGGGGGGGGGGGTTGCCCATCTTCAACCGTCAATCTTGTCTCCATTACTTTTACATTTTCATGGCTATAATTTTGTGAGTAAATTTCATTTTTAGCTTTAAGTGTTCATTCTCTTTTATATTAAATCTTGAAAACAAGCGAATATCATAATTGTTAGGCATACTACGTTGTTCGGGGCGTTTACATCTTTTACCTCATATGCAACAAGTCTATTATGTAAAGGTAAAGGAACAAACTTATGCAATAAAGAACTCAATGGTCTTATGCAATCCCATGTAAATAGAAGTCATTGAGTTTGTAGTACACTCATTCCCATGATTGGATCTATAAGTAAGCATTCTTCATTTTCTTTTACAGTTATGCATTGCTTGTAATATTCTTCACTAAAAAAGGTGTAATACTCTCCATCCCATTGAATGGAAAAAAAATTAGTGAGTCTTGCTTTCCAATGACCTATACTTTCTAACGTACTACAAAAAGTGTCAGTTTTTACCACGACGTCATCTGCGATCTTGTATATTTCTCCATTATAAAGAATTCTTCTATATGTGGTAACTAGATGTCCTACTAGTGTATTCTCTTGAAGACCAATAAATTGCGCAATATACTTTTGTTCTTTTGATTAAAGGGGCCTACGTTCTCTTCTCTTTTTTGTGATTAAAATGCCTTTTTTACGCATCATTATGTTACAAGGATATTGGGAATCATCTCTTTCAAAAAGTTTCCACATCTCCTTTGCCTTCTCAATTGAAGAAACCTCCACAATGCCATTCTCGTGAAATGAATAACAACACAGTGTCTGGTAATCAGTGAAAGCATAACCATCAGGTAAAACAAGACACGCATGTACTTGGATAAGCATTCTTTCATGTGGCAAAAGCCCATCTACTTCCATTTCTAATAACTTAAATATTGAAGTGAATAATGTCCTCTTATAATAATTTACATAAGATATTTCGTTAAAGCAATTATTAGTCTTTACCGCTATATATAATGCTACCATTCGCTCAAAGTCACAACACCAATAAACATCATGCGATCCATGTCTCAATATGTCATCTAGTAGTTCTCCATTTTCCGCAACAGGCTTCTTCCTTTCGAACTCTCCAAGCAGAAAACAAAGTACGTATAACACCTAAACATTCTTTTGACCAACCAATACATCGACTATTAACTATAGAAGGCATGTGCAATATCTATGAGCAGTAAACCTAGGTTAAAAATTGACTTTGGTATCTCATCCACTATACCTAAAATATATGGTAAGCACCATTGGATGAACTTTTGGTTCTCTTTGGCCTTAAAGCTTTCATTGTACTTACTTGGATTACGAGGCCATAGTCCATGACGAATAGAGGGTGGAGAGAGCTTATAAGCATTTTCACAACAAAAATCTATCATCTTTTTCTTTTCATTGGACATGGCTCTCATGAGTACTTGTATGTATTTTTGAAATATATTTAGAGATAACACATGCATCGCATTATATACCGTCTATTGACGAGTTAAAACCATACAAATCATACAGTTTCCATAGAATAGACTCTCCAGCTAATCCTGCAAGCTTTAGTTTTCCGTCCTTTTCAGCTTGTGTGGATGCCCTCTTTGAACTTGATAACGCATCAATCATTTCACCTATGGACCATTGGGTTGGAGGATATCTTGCTTGATATCGACTACCATCGTAAAGGTAACGTTGTTGGAATGAGGGATTACTAGTATCAAGAGTAGCTTGGGCTTTGTCTCTAGGACAAAAGAATTGCCCACCATCTTTGAAGGATCCTATTTTGCATTGTGCATGATGATCCCCTGTAACAATCATTAGCATTAATCTAACAACAAACACTACAATAGAAACGAGGCATAGACGCGCATGTTAGATGCGCAAAGTCAGGCGCGTCTATCATAGTGTCTATAAGTGCGTGTAAATGTGCGTGTAAATAGACGCGAATTTTGAGTCTATATATCCGCGCAAATAGACGCTAATATAGACACGCCCGTAGACACACAATTATTTAACCACCTAAAATTGCAATTCACATAATTAAAAAACCAAAGTTAATAATTATTTAACCACCTGAAATTGATTCTTGAGCATGCACGTGTGCCCATGATAAAAACCATAGAATTAAGAATACACATTGAATCATTGAATTAAAAAAATAGAGTTAATAATTACTTTTTCATTGCTCTCTAATGAATGGCAGTTCCTCCAATTGACAAGCCTGATATAAGTAATTAGCGGCAGGTGACAGAAACCTTACAATTAGTAGCAAGCATTGCAATATGTATCTCGTAATTTCTCTACGTACTTGAAGATGATAAAAAATACTTCCTTTTTATTATGGAAAATTCAATTTAGCTATAAACTTGACTATTGATTCTTGAGTATGCACATGTGCGCATGATAAAAACCATAGAATTAGGAATACACATTGAATCAATAAGCAAATTAAGTATGTTACAGTGAATGATCCATCTCATCTTCAATGAGATCAGCCCTTGCTAAACTATCTACTTCTAGCACTACAAGACCTTATAGCGACATTTAAAGCGACAAAAATACAAACAACAAAATTTGCCCCCGTCGTCGCAAAAAGCGTCGTTATTGACGATGCCATAGTATCGTCGCTATATGCGTCGCTATATACGTCGCTATATGCGTCGCATTTGACGCAAATAGCGACGCATATAGCGACGCAACCAATAAATTTGCGATGCTTATAGCGACGCCAATAGCGACGCGAGCAGTAAATTTGCGACGCAAATAGCGATGGTAACAGAGAAAAAAAAATTTGTAGCACTGTGTGCTATATGAGAGCCATACAAAATAGTTTCTACACTGCTGCATACAAAGCACTTGCAAACAAAAAGAATGTATACTGAAATCATAAAACTGATAAATGAAATAAATACATGATCGCATAAAATGCGATTGGTACAATCATGAAACGATATCACTAATACATAGAAAATGTCTACATAGATCAGGCGACTAAAAACTAAAGGTGTGTGAGCTCTAAGGATCCAAGGGCGAGCTACAAATCCTCGTCCTCCGAAAGCTCGTCCCGCTGCAAAGAAGCATCAAACGGATTCTGTAGAAAAAGAAACAACATATCAATCCACCATACAATAATTCATTCAAATATCTCATGGTAACTACAGATAAGAAAGATGAGTGACTTACAGGGCCGCCGCGTCTATACAATCGGTCGATCAATGCCCTGAGACCGTGCCTCTCTGCATATCGAGTCTCAAGGCCTTGCGGATCGCGATTTGTAATGGAGTGCTGCAAAGAAAATAAAATGCTAACTGTTAGAAACATGATTGTCAGTACAAAGAATATCTCAAAAAAACAAATAAGCAAAACAAAAGAGAAACTTACAAAGTCCTCCAAATATGTCCTGTGGCCGCCACTCCCAAGATGATGCACCGATCCGGCCTCGATTTGTGCCCTCGCCGCCTCCGCTACTGACTCCAACGTCCTGGCGAATCTGTAGCCTCCTCCCTCAGTCAGCGCCAATCTTCTGCATCTAACCACTCGGGCTTTGGAGCCCCACTCTTGATTGCCTTGCGTGCGTCGGATCGTCTATGTGACATGTATGCATGCATGCAATCCATCATTCAGCCCGTAGAGAATCTATCTACTGCGGCTGGCACCAGGAACTCCTCGTGCAAGGATGCTACTATGTAGTCATTACTCCCCTCCGGTATGTTCCTCCAATGATCCAGGACGTTGTGCCGAAAAACTTGTTGGCACAACTCCCTCATGGGAGCCATCACCCTCCTCCCCTCATCATTCACGATGCACTATATATTTTGTATTGTACATTGAAACACTCAAATTAGATGTAGCAAGCAAATTTAGATACGACATATTCTAAACCCCTCATTACCTTTGGACTACAAGGCTCCATGCAACCATCGTGTTGACATAAACCGCGGCATCTCCTCCATGCCTTCGGGATATCGAATCGGTTGGTGACGCGTACTGCGTTGGAATTCAGCTCGCGCTTCCTCTCGATCTTGCCTTGAAATCTGGTACTTGGCGAGCCACGTCTCCATGGAGGCATGGTGCAACATACAAAAGCAATTCACCTTCTCTTCCATTGAGGCATCCATTCTTTTTTCTACCCCATTTCCAACTACCACATCTCCAGTCAGCCTATCATCATCCTTCAGCGTCCATAGCATTTCATTGTCTGGTTCCACTGTTGGTAGCCATTGTGAGATATGTACTAACGCCTCTAATACCAACCAACCTTCCGCCATGCTGCCTTCTGGACGAGCTCGTTGTCGCACAAAGCCTTTCAGGGTTTTGATGAAGCGCTCCAGGAAGAACATCCATCGCGTATGGATAGGTCCAGCAATCTCCACTTCGTCCACAAGATGCACAAGAAGGTGAACTTGTATTGTGAGCATGCTAGTGGGCAGGTATTTCTCAAAGAGACAGACCGTCTCAACTGCTCCCCGCCTTGCGGATTCAATAGAGGACGTCTTAATCTCTTTCTGTGAGATCCATTGTACCAAAGTCGACAACTTGTAAATGGCCTTGCGAATTTCTGGAGTAAGGCATCCCGCGATCGCGATCGGTAGGACAAACTGCCACAAATGAGAAAGCATTATGAATAATAGTCACTTTTCAAATTTCAAAATGTCCACGCTAATTAAAATCCATTCTGTTCACAAACCTGACATATCTTATGCCAATCATGGGATTTTAGCCCACACATTTGGTCATCTTTAGAAAATGCGGACCTGAGAGAGCGCATCATACCCATCGGAGTGCGGATAGACTTGATTACTTGCTTCACAATGCGCTCTTCTTTGGTAGACAAAACCCAGGGAGCGCGAGGAAGCTGTACTCCCCCTTCAGCACTCGACTGTGGTCAAAGTGCCCCCATCTTACCTACCTCCTTTAAATCCATTCATGACCCTATAGTGTCTCTCTTTCCTGTGATGTGGTCCCATAGCAAGCTGCCCACATTCTTGAAAATATGCATGGGATCCAACAAGTGGTTGACCTGTAAGTGGGTTCAATATGGCAACTCGTAGAAAACTGAGAACCGTCGCATTCCATTTGGATGTGATTCCGGGTTTACCATTTTCAGCTCATACCAGCTTGCAGCGTTCATACGTGCTGGAGGTCGTCCAAGAAAACCTTCCCTGAGTTCATGATCCTCCGGCAAGAAAGCGGCGTGTCCTTGATATACCATCTTCTTCATGGTTCGTGACCTTCGGGAGTCTAACTGTGGCCCACACAATGGACATGCATGATAACCTGAGGTAACCAGACCTGTAAGGCGAGCCACGACCTAGTGAATACTTGATTGAATGAAATAAAATATAGATATTACCAGCGAGAATAAAGGTTTGCTCACCTGAGCACTCTCCCAATCCCGAAAAGTCATGCATCGTCCACATGAGAATGGCTCGAATGTTGGCTGACTGCTGACCATCGCGCCTGCTCATATCTTGCACCGTGACCCCCTCACAAAATCTTAAGCTCATCGACTAATGGACGAAGATACATGTCCATATTTTTTACTTTGTAGCGGCCCGGGACGAGCAAGCTAAGGATGAGATGTCCTTTCTCCGTAGAAAGCCATGGAGGAATGTTGTAGTTGACAAGCACTATAGGCCACACGCTGTAAGAAGTCGAGCGCAGACCGAATGGGTTCACACCATCCATGGCGAGACCGAGCCGAAGATTCCTTGGCTCTCGCGCAAAGCCTGGGAAGGTAGAGTCAATGTGGCTCCATGCACGCGAATCCGCTGATATTCGTTGAACTCCATCTGTGGACCTATTCTGCACATGCCACGTTGTCAAGCTTGCCATGGCAGACGTGCGAAACATGTGGTTTATGCGGGGGATGAGCGGAAAGTGTCTGAGAACTTTTTTAGGGATGGTTTGCCCTTGCAAGTCCTGTCGATACCTGTGAGTACCACACTTTGGACATGTCTCCATAGTCTCGTATTCATCTCAAAACAATATGTAGTCGTTGATACATGCATGGATGTTATTGTAGTCCATGCCAAGCTTCCGTAAAACATGTCGGCATCATCACGATACTCAGGCATGGTATTTGCAGGTGGCAATATATGATATTTCAATAACCTGAAAAAAATCATAAAACATCTTGAAAAAACACAAATGTTTGCAATAATACTGTTTTAAAAAAAATCAATGAAGCATGTGTGCAAGGTACCTGAATAACTCAGTCACACTCGTATCGCTCCAACCGTATTTTGCTTGCATACTTAAGAGTGCAAGCAATGTCTTCAACCGAGATACTCGGCACCCATCATATAATGGTATGGATGCTTCCTCTCTATGCGGGTCAGATGTCTCAACATCCATGGGAATCAATGCATCGATCATTGCCTCCATCTCAGGCTTCAAGATTGTAGGCAGGTCGGGAAGGTTGTCTGTCTCCTCTGGCATTGACGGTATAGATGGGCCTTGCAAGTGGTCGATTGGCTCCTGCAATCCATCCATCGCACGTCCACGAACTCTTCTAATTGGCCGCAAAGGGTGCACTCCCCCTTGGGTCGAGACATCACCCCCCTGGATAGAAAATTTGCCAACAAGACCCAATCTTATTGTGTATGGTTTTCAATTAGCTTGAGAGTACAATGCATGATTAATATTAACTTCAAATTACCGTTTGCTGAAAATCCGCAATCGCCTGATCAATGATCTCAGATTGAAACTCGCCAAATCGTCATACGTGTTCTATAGACAATCGGCGTTTTCATCTAATTGCCAACTTGCATTGAGAGCAAGGACATGGGACACGATGATTAAGATACCTCTCGCGGTCTTGAACAATAAGGCATTCTTCGTTTTCCATCTTATCTACATTACAACAAACGAGGCTTAAATGGATAGCTTTATGGAGATGTACGTCAAGTTGCAAGTTGACCATAAATCTTGCATTGTATGTAGTAGTTGAGAGATTTTCCGATGTTATATCTCGGCCTTGTATCATGCTCAAGGATTTGTTTGTCCCGGTAGATAATTATTTGTTATATCTCGGCTTTGAGTATAAGTAATCTATTTTAAAATTAATGCACGCCATCTATGAAATTTAATAACTATAGTAATAAAATTTATTTCAATCAATTCTACTCATAGTCATAAGACCTGAGAGAAATTATCCTATACTCAATTTAAGGGTTTCTTCTTCTATAACAATACTTTTGGGTTCATTTTGATGAAGTACCGTAATGACCATTAGCTAGGGTATCATTTTCTTTTAGTCCTTCCATTGACTAGTTGGCATGATTTCTAATTTGGCATGCCTATAAAGTTAATACAAAAACAATGAATTATGCATATCACAATTAGATCCCCTTCTTGGACATTATGAAGGAATTGACCATTTTTAAGCCATCTTAAAGAGTCACCAATGTACGTGGCCCATGGCAAAGCACATTGCATACCATTATCAATAAGTCTATTATCTTAAATTTCCTTCCCCTCCCTCTCCCTCTCTCTCTCCCTCTCTCTCCCTCTCCCTCTCTTTCTCTCTTTCTCTCTCATTTCCTCTCCTAAACAAGCAAAAAAGAAAGTGATTCAAACAACAAACAACCAAACCCATCGTGAGAGAGAGAATGCACACTCTCTCTCTCACCCTCTCCCTCTCCCTCTCGTTCTCTTTCTCTCCCTCTCTCATTTCCTTCCCCTCCCTCTCCCTCTCCCTCTCTTTCTCTTTTTCTCCCTCTCCCTCTCTATCTCTCTTTCTCTCTCATTTCCTAAACAAGCAAAAAAAAAGTGATTTAAACATCCTCCAAGCAAAAGGGAGAGGGAGAGAGACAATGCACTCTCCCTCTCTTTCTCTTTCTATCCCTCTCTCATTTCCTTCCCCTCCCTCTCCCTCTCGCTCTCTTTCTCTCTCATTTCCTCTCCTAAACAAGCAAAAAATAAAGTGATTTAAACATTAAACAAGCAAAAGGGAGAGGGAGAGAGAGAATGCACTCTCCCTCCTTCTCCCTCTCTTTCTCTTTCTCTCCCTCTCTCATTTCCTCCCCCTCCCTCTCCCTCTCCCTCTCTTTCTCTTTCTCTTTCTCTCCCTCTCCCTCTCCCTCTCCCTCTCCCTCTCCCTCTCCCTCTCTTTCTCTCTTACTCTCTCGTTTCCTCTCCTAAACAAGCAAAAAAGAAAGTGATTTAAACATTAAACAAGCAAAAGGGAGAGGGAGAGAGAGAATGCACTCTCCCTCTCTTTCTCTTTCTCTCCCTCTCCCTCTCCCTCTCCCTCTCCCTCTCCCTCTCCCTCTCCCTCTCTTTCTCTCCCTCTCTCTCCCTCTCCCTCTCCTTCTCTTTCATTTCCTCTCCTAAACAAGCAAAGGAGAACGATTTAAACCTTGAACAAGCAAAAGAAAGAGAGAGGAAGACTCACCAATGAGATATGGCGAGCGTGGGGCGGCTTCTCTTTGCGATGAAGGCTTCTCCTCTCCTTCGCGAACAACGGCGGTGGCGGCAGCAAGTCTTCTTCCTCTTCTTCTCTCACAAAGCCTTTGCTCTCTCCCTCGCTCTCGCTCTCAAAAGTCGAAGCAAAAGAAATGAAAACCGCGCTCGGTTTTCGGCCGCGTTTTTTTCCCTGCGGCGTCGCTATTTGTGTCGCTGTTTGCATCGCAAATAGCGACGCAAATAGCGATGCCAATAGCGACGCCAATAGCGACGCCGATATCCGCCGTCGCTAATCGGCGTCGCTAATTGCCCAATTCCTTGTAGTGTAGGTCTATCTTACCAAGAGGTAACGAAATAAATAAGTCTATCCCACTATCAGATGTGTTGCTATATTGCTCAATAACTTCATCAATATCATCGACAATCACATTATTGTCTTCTTCTGTGTTTCCTTGAACATCCTCGCGAGGTTCATCTTGTACTATATCACATATATCATCCATTATGGTGTCATCATGTGCATCATCATTAATTGTTGGATTGTCATCTGCTATCTCCATGTCGGTAATATTACCATATATTGGTTTTGAACGATTAGATATAGGGATGACATACCACCATCGGTTATTGTTTACCATTGGATGATACACAACCTGTATTTGAAAAACAAAAGCAAAAAACTTAAGTACTTATTATATTGTGTATATGTATCACATGTATATATATATAAAAATTAGCCTTTGCATATATACCTGCTCGCATTGTTGAGGTAGTATTAATGTGTCATTCTTGTTTTGGTGAAATTTTGTAGAGTCAATGATTACAAAACCACTTGGATGACGTCTGATTGTGCAATGCTCACCATTTGTTACCACTTTTTTAAACCACTTCACATCCAGTACATATATAAAGAATCGTCTGAAATCAAGCTTCAGAATACCTTGGATCAAGCCACAATAACCTTCCATGGTACCATTGGCATCCTCGAAGTGAGCAAGGACACCACAATCTTGGATATTTTCTTTTCATCTATACGTTGAGTTCGAAGATGTTTACCCTCACACCAAAGTGCATTGAATAATGTGCACTAGTAGTAAAAGATAAAAGATCAAACATGTCAATTATTTATATAAAATAAAACTTATAGAAACAAATTAATTGATAGTATGTCTCACCTTTGATAAGCAACCTCGTGCGTATTCCCACTCTTCTTGAGATATATTAATTTCCTCCTCTTTTTCCATTCTCTCCATTTCCTCATGTAACCAATCTATATTAATATGACGTGAGAGCGCATTTAGATGATCTGGAAATGAGACATTACGTCCATATCTAGTGCGAAATTCTTGTCTTTCGCTTTTTCTTCTTGCCTTTGCTTCATTATATAGTGTCACCCATTTGCTCACTACATCACTATTGAACACACAAAAACTATTTAACTTACGAAGTTCTTCTTTTGTTAGCACTTTACTCATTCCTTTTCCTTGAGGTACTATAGAGGTCACCCTCAAGTCCATCATCTTTCCATAGTTGTGGTTGAGAGGGATCCACTTTAGCAAGATATTCAGAGATATAAACAATGGATGATTGCACTAACCAACCCTCAGCCATGCTGCCCTCAGGCTGTGCTTTTTGCCTCACAAAATCTTTCAAGGTTTTCATGAAGCGCTCAAGAAAAAACATCCACCTTACATGAACTGCCCCACAAAGTGCGATCTCATCAATCAAATGTACGAGTAAATGTAATTGAGTAGTTAAAATGAATCGAGGAAAATTTTCCTCCACCAAACAAACCACCTCAACAGATAATACTCGAGCATCTTGTAATGTGTTTGGATCAATTTTCTTCGAGCTCACGTATCTGTCAAGATGTATGATGTGCTTGTTTATTTTTGTGTAGAAATTCAAAGATATATAATGAAAAAATACAATGTATACACACCTCACAAGCTCTCCCATCCTGTAAATGATATCACATACATCTGTGGATACACAATGGGATATGCTAGTAGGAAGTACGAACTAAATGTAAACAATATTCATAGATCAAATGATTAGTTGAGGAAAAAGTCATCATACTCCAAAGTTTACACATAGTTACTCCACTAATTACTATATTCATGGTTAGTGATATCCTTACTTGAATCATTTTGTGCCAATCGTGGGACTTCAAACCAGATAGTTGCTCCACACCTCTTTTCTTTTTCTTTATGAAGGCTCCCTTGAGACATCTCATACATCCTGTGGGTGTTCGAAAGCTATATATTTGTTCCTTCACTATTTTTTTCTCATTCTTTGACAACATCCAAGGTGCATGGGGTAGCTCAATCTTTCCTCTGGGTCCAATGCGTGGCTAGGCTCGTCTCATGCGACCAATGTTACGTAAATCCTCCCTTACATTAACTGAATCACGAGCCCCTATCAAGTGATCCCATAATGTAGATACAACATTTTTTAATATGTGCATGGGGTCCAACAGGTGATTGATCTTGAGTTCAGTCCAGTACGGAAGACGAAAAAATATAGAGAACCTAACAAACAAACAAAATATTATGTAAACAATTCATCATGCTAAATACTTTAAAGTCAATCGAGAGAAATGCACTTCTTACCGACTCATGCCGAGTGGAGGGTGGCTGTCGGCATTAATCCATCTCTCCTTCCAATGTCGAATGGTTAGAGATTGTGGAGTCATTCCATTAGTAGGGAGAACATATTTGAGATGGTCAATAGGAAGAAATCGATGATGATTGTCGTAGATAACCTTCTTTAAATGTGCCAGCCTAGAGGAAACTAGAGAGGGACCGCAAATAGGACATGCATGATATCCTGACGTGATTAAACTTGAAAAAACAAGTGAATTAATAAAATGCAATTGATTCAAGTCTTGAATTTCAAATATAGAGTTATATACATGTGCCTGAACACTCTCCGTATCTTGGAAAGTCGTGCATGGTCCACAACAACATGGCCTTCAATGTGAAATCTCTAGAGGATGTAGATGCACTTGTATCTTGCACCTCAATACCTTCCCATAACATTTCTAACTCTTCAATCAAAGGCTCTAAGTAAATGTCCATGTTTTTTACCTTGTGCTTTCCAAGAATCAGAAGGGAAAACATGACATGTCCCTTTTTAATTGCCATGGATGGAGGAATATTATAGTTCACCAATACCACTGGCCATACACTGTATGATGTGCTTTTGATGCCAAATGGATTGATTCCATCCATACCTAAACCAAATCTCAAATTTCTTGGCTCTTCTTTGAAAACGGGCCACAAATTATCTATATGTTGCCATGCCGGTGTGTCTGCAGGGATCCTCCATTTTCCATCACTTGAACGATGACTAGCACGCCATGACATGAGCTTTCCAATAGACTTACAGTTGAACATAAGTTTTATACGTGGAACAATCGGAAAATGTCGCAAAACCTTACGAGGCACATCCATTGACTTCATCTCCACTTCATATCTTGATTCGCCACAAACAGGACACTCTCGTGCGAACTCATGAATCCCACGAAATAAGACACAATCATTGACACATGCATGGATCTTGACATAATCGAGGCCTCCCAGAGATGTCAAGTAATGTCTTGCTTGCTCTCTCTTAGTTGGCAATTTGTTTCCTTTTGGAAGCATTTGTGATAATAGCCTACATATATTTTTAAAAGTGAGTTAAAAAACCACCAACGTCATATATTTCTGTCTGATTTCAAAATAAAACTGAATTGATACCTACTTTAATAACGCATCCAAACTGACATTACTCTATCCATAAATTGTTTGCAAGTTAAGTATCTCGAGGGACGCACGAAGAACGGAGTACGTACAACCTTCATACAACGGGGTAGATGATGCTACATATAGTGGATCATTTGGCTTCGTCGAGTGACATCCTCCCTGAACCGGTTGCAAAAATAGATGATGTACCATGTTGTCCAAAATCTCATCCTCTACGACTTGATGGGGCATTTCATGAGGGCTACTATCATGGTCGTTAGTCTCTACTCTTCTTGAAGACTCTGCCTCCTCGCGTCAACGTTTTGCAGCCTCTCGATGCCCGGGAGGGAGCATCTGAGGATGTGGCACCGCATCCTGCTCAACCATAAAAGGGAGTTTCATGTACGTTGATATATATTTCCCATAACATAGACTAGCAATCTTAGTGGTAAAAAAAAACAATGAATACCGATGATTTTTCTCGGTCCCATTCTCCATACAAGATGAGGTGTGATATTGCAATTCGACATGCTCAAAAAATACACCCTCGACAATGATCACACATGCATTTAATTTTTCATCGTAGCCATGCATCTCGATTATGAAGACGCAATGTTTCATCCTCACTTGAGGATGTGCTCATTGACTCATCAGCATGCACTGCACTAGGTGATGACGACGACATGATTAAACCTAATTCATGACAACATCAAAATATTTGTCATTTATATGTTTACATAAAAACTTAAAGCTAGCGTATTAATTATTCTAAGATCTCAATTTTAAATACACAAAAATCATCATAAATACATTAAAACTTATGATAAGAATTTACTATCAAAACTTATCTTAAAAATAAAAAATTATGATAAAGCCTAAATGCGTGTCTATATTCGCGTTTACGTACGCGTCTATATTGGCGTCTATTTACGCGTCTATGTTCGCGTCTATACTTGCGTCTACATGAACAATAGACGCATATATACACGCAAAAATAAACGCACACGTCAAAATTCAAACCATACTTAAATCATTTCTTTTCAAACTGCGCCTTTCCTTTCCTGCGTTTTTTACGGTTCTGAAGCTTGAGTTTAGCTGACATGTAGTCTCTTCATGCCTCACCTCCTCATGACTCACCTCTTCTTTAATTTCAAACACACAAGAAGGGAAAAAGAAAAGCCAAGGAGAGGAAGAAAGAGAGAACAAGAGAGAGGAGAACAAGAAGAAGCAACAAGCAAGCAAGCAAGCATCAAGGGAGGGTAACTTACCAAGGAGAGGAAGAAGGAGAAGGAAGAAGCGCCACCATCCGCCACACCAAACACCAAAGGTGAGTCTCTCTCTCTCTCTCTCTCTCTCTCTTTGTTTCTCTCTTCCTCTCTCTGCTCTTTCTGTGTATTTCAGATTTGTGATTCCATTATGTATTGCATTTTATAAATCATCAATGGCGGTCCTTGGGCTAAAATCAACCGATCAAGCGCGTCTGATAGTGCGTCTACATTTCAGTGTAGACGTAGATATAGATGTGAAAAATGTTTCCTCTCATAGCATCTAAGTGTGCGTCTTAGAGCGCGTGTGCTGGTGCGTGTGCTTTGCAGTCTACATACGATGATACACGCGCTGGACAGAAGGTTGACTTGTAGTCTACACGCGATTATACACGCGCATTGATATGGAATATGCATCTGACAACGCGTGTGTGCTGCATCTTAGATGCGAAGATAGACGCGCTGGACAGAAGGTTGAATTTGGAGCGCGTCTGAGGGCGCGTCTAACCTGCAATTTAGACGCGGGGATACACGCGCCAGGTCTCCGAGTTCTGATAGTAAATAATATATTTTTGCAATGATGAATGTGACCAATCCCATGTTTGTGTTTATCAGTTTTCTTGTTTATGAGAAGCATTAGCACTTAAGTTTTATGCTCAATGTCTAAAGAAAGCTCTTTGAAAATGTAGGTAATATATGATTTTTTGTATGCAAATAAATTTGTCTTTTTCCTGTGTTTTTTTTGTAGATGTCGTATCCTGGTTCATCTAGCAATGACCCGGATTTGGATCGCATGAATGATACATTGGTCTCCTTTGGCAGGGGGGTCAATGCATTTTTTGGAGGTTTTCCTAGTAGGAAAGACTTCATGGGAGAGATGACCAGACACCTTGACCGCTCTCCCACAGCGGACGAGGTGTTCAGTGTCATGTCTAGGATGCCTCTGACGTCTTTGCCTGGCACTACTTCCCAAACTCCACATGCAGGTACTCCATATGCAGGTACTCCACGTGCTCCACGTGCATCGGCTGAAGCACAAGCATCTGCAGAAGAACGTGCATCTGCAGAAGCTCGTGCGTCCAGCGAGGCAGAGGGTAGTCAACAGAGAGGGAGGAGGGAGAGTCGAGGGGGAGGACGAGGCTTGTGTGGGGGTTCCCTAGGAGGTGGCGAGCGATCACCCTCACCAGTAGATCACGTAGAGGAGGTTATATGTCAGTACTATAGAGTTACAGATGCTGGTGGCATCTTTCATGATGATGAAGGAAGGGATGTAATGGCGTACACGAGGAGCGTCGTGCATGCGACGTATAAAGATTGTTTCATTACCTTCAAAAATCAGAAAAGCGGCTTGTGGTAGGAGGTGTTGAGGGCAGTCCATAGGAGGTACCCAAATCCTGAGAGTCAGTGATTCTCGGATGATTGGGGACGCACAAAAGTGAGGGATATGCTTCACAATGAAAGATCCCACCTCATGACACGGTCCAGGGACTCACTACGGAGGCAGGAGGAGGGGCATGGAGCCTATAGCCAACCACCTAATGTGCCACCGCATAGAGTGGAAGAAAGCCAAGAAGAAAGCAGCAGAGAAAGTGAAGAGTCGCCAGCACGCAGAGGTGCAACGGATCCAAATGGAAACCATGGGATCGTCGCATTACGGATCGGGCGGCAGAGAGTCGTGGGAGGCAGAGTTTGTAAGTATATTTTGATTTTTAGTTTTTTAAAATCTATATTTCTTTCAATTCTTTACATATTTTATTCTAATATATTGTGACTCATAATTGTTTGTATATATCTAAATGTTTTGCAGACTACCATCGTTGGTAGGATACCTACTCCTAGAGAGGTAGGTTACCAGCGAGGCCATAACCGCGCAGCCACATGGCTTCACTTCTATGAGGAGGGTCTCATTACTGAGGACCAATACAACCGGACCATGAGGAGTTGACAGCCAGAGGAGGTATGTTTTTCTTACTTTCCTATTAAAAGTATAGCTAATTATGACTTTTTCTCCACCTTGTCTATGTAAGAAACCCTGATCTTTTGTGTGTGTAGGCGAACTCGGATGTGGAGCATAGCGAGGAGGGGGATAGCGACACTAGTAGCCATGGTGGTACTAGCGAAGATGTTTCCTCTTCAGATTCGTAGAGGAGCACCATACCTCCTCATGAGGCCTTGTTTTCTTGTATATGTATGATCCATCTTTGAGCCTACTACTTGCGGCCACGCTTTAGGTCGCAAGCACTTAAACTTCCCATGTAAATGCTTTTGATATATAATGAATACATGGACTTTTATTTTCAATTCTCGTGCCCGTAAGATACATTGTCTTTTTCCCGAATGCACAATCTGATTTCCAGTTCTGTTTTGCGTGTCTATCCGCGCGTCTAAATTGCAGATAATTCGCGTTTATACGCGCGTCTATAGTGCAGACTACACGTGCTTATACACGCGCTTCATAATTCAAATTTAAAAAAAATTTAAATATCTTTTTAAAAAAATGACATTTTTTGTTTTCCGTTCGCGTCTACCAGCGTGTCTATATGCGCATGTATATGTGCGTCTATTGCGCGTCTATTTTTGCGTGTAAATTCGTTGATACATGCGATTATAGATGCGAAATGGTAGACGCACAAATAGACGGGCGGATAGATGCGCCGTAAGATTTTCTCTATATCTAAATGTGCGTCTATGAGGCCTTTTTGTTGTAGTGAAAAAAGTTTGATTGTCCCATTGGATTTTCAAAAATCTTTTCTACAGGGTAGTCGTATGACACTTGCATACCATTTATGTAAAGGTCTTGTAGCTCACTAATAAGTGGTCTTAAAAAAATTTGAAATACATTAGGAGTATTACGAATAAATTTAGAGTAACTAAAATGTATGAATAAAACAGGAATAATGCCTAATATGGAACCCTTCCCACCATTAAGGACCTTAATTTCAACCACACCACAGTCCTTTTGAGTGGTACGAGAGGCTTGGAAGCCATCTGAATGTAAAAGAAGTGCCAAGTTCCGAGGATCACCTCTACACATTTTCCTTTTACATTTGTTGAGATGTCGACATTTTTTACAAAAAAAATTATACTCTTGCATCTCTTGGTCAAAACCTTGTTCTAGAACTATTGAAAAACAAGACCTTGGAAAATTTGTATATACTTTCCCACATGTAGGGTTGTTGCACGCAACAACCATCTCATACTCAGCATTTGGATTCCAAAATCTTGATACTCACGACACTTTATTCCATCCCAAAACTCATTTATGAATTCTGGTTGCATATGGATGTCTTTCCCTAACCATCTTGTTTTATGACGCCACATGCTTAGGAAATCATGACAAAGTGTCCTGGATCACAGTAAAAGCTCTAATTGTTTCTTTAAAGGTAAATAATCAATAGCTAACATTTCTCTCCTTGGTTTATTGCATTTTTTACACTTTTGATAGCATTCAATACAATCACGCTTTAGTATTCTTTTTCGCATATTTTGTTTGCAAGAACACAAGACTACATCTTTGGCATAAGAATCTTCTTTACTAGGTGTAAGAAGTTCAATTTCATGATCATTGTTTTTACTTCCCATGCAAAACCTATAGCGCTCAGGTTGGACCATGCCAAGGCCTTGATACATAGATTCAAGTTGCTCCCAAGACGTCAGGACTCTCACTCCATCAAGGTTTCCATCCCATGTATCAGGTAGTTGCACTAATAGCTTACTTAAATTTGGCTTGCACTCTTCAACTCTTTGAGCCCTAGCCCTTGAATTGCCCATGTATCCAAACAATAATTGGAGCATCTTCTCTTGTGCACTAATTGATATTTGGTTCTCATCTTAAATAGCTTGAAGCTCAATTATTTTTTGTATAGTTTGTTGATATAATGATGGCCCAGTAATAGATATGTGATTGTCTATAGAAGGATCTATTTGAGGAGACTCAACATGGTTAATTGAGTTGTTGCCATGACTAAAGGAGGGACTTATAGAAGTATTGATATTTTGATAATTGCCTTGTTCATGTTGCCTTTCATTAGGAGTAAGACCAATTTGCATACTTAGTGCATCATATTTGGCCTTCAACTCCTGGTGCCTAATAAAAGTTTGTGGACCAACACTCCTCCCACCATTACAATATGCAAGGCAATCACACCACCTACGTCGTCTATTTAATTCATCTATGTTAGTTTCACCATGCATTAGAGATTATTCTTCATGCCTTTGGTTCTCAAGATGATCTCCTTGCATATTTGAGTCCCTTGGTTCACTAGGATGTGATCTTTCTAGAGAAGAATGCGTAATCCCAAGCATGTCATTTTTAGCGTGACTAAAATAAGTACTACGATTCACTAATTGCCAACCTTCAGTACTATGTGCACACTTATAGTCACATGTGCATTTTCTTAATGTTCTTGTAGAAGAAGACATCCCTTACTTGAGTATCTTCAATCTTCAGTCCAAGGTTGATGAAATTATGAGCTCCACAATTAAAACTCCAAGACTGCAAAAAAACAGCCCATAACATAGTTTAGATTAATAACATATTTTAGTTGCGCAGTTAGTATCATAGTCTATACTAGTTTAGCAATAGAATTACATTTAAAACCATACTTTGTAGTTGATATCATAGTCTATACTAGTTTGTTATTCTCAAACACTTCCTTAAAAACAATTAAAAAGAAGCAATCTTTCCCAAACACTTCCTTAAAAACAATTAAAAACAATTAAAAAGAAGCAATCTTTCCTAAACACTTCCTTAAAGTGATGGGATCAAATTTTGTTAGCATTGGCATTAGTTGATGAGCACATAAGTGGGTATGAGGCCAAGATAAGGGATTGGAAAGTCGAGGAAAAATGAGGAAAAACAAAAGGATAGGAAGAGTGATGAAGACTAATGGCTTGGAGCTAGGTGTAAGTTTGCTCTTTCTTGTGATGAAGAGTCCAAGTGGGGCTCTAGAGCAACATACTTTGTTTGTTTTGAAAGAAGTTTTGATACATGTATTTGATGTACACAAACAAGGGGGATGCTTAAGCGTATAAGTAGATTATTATTTGCAAATAGGGAATAATCTTAAGTGTAATAAGTAAGGGGAACCTTCTTGTTCAATTAAGTGGAGGGCCTACGTTAAAGCATGTGGCACGTGGCTAACTCTCATGCTCTCATGCATGATGTCTTCTCATGCACACTGTAGTCAGTGTAGTACTGCTGCCAGAAGACTGGGACTTCAAATTGCATGTCGTGTAGGAAGAGGCAAACAACTCTAATTGGTATGCATGACCTGCTCCATGCTGGCGTGTTGGAGATAAATCATGTATACACTGGACAAGCAGCTTGCTGCAAATGCTCAGCTGCTCTCAACCATCCCAACCTTTGCAAGATTAATCTTCCTCATGAACAACCATAAGTACATCTATACTCGTTCGAAGAGCAGCGAGCTCGGGAGCTTCCTGGGAGAAGACTGGCTACAAAAGCAGAGAGACAAGGTGGAGCTCTGATCTCAGCTTCATGAACTCCTCAACCATATGTTCACAATGCCTCCCTCAAGCCTCTCCCATGTGAATTGTATGAGCGATCAGAACAACCACATCGTCTTGCTTGACTTGAGTGGCTTGGTGTTTAATCGGAGTAGCAGCTTGATTAACATTAATATTTCTCTGGCAGCAACCGCTTTCCAAAATCTCACCCATCTTAACCTCTCGAGGAACAGTCTCATAGGTTCCATCCCTCCTTATCTCTGGAACCTAGGCACGCTTAAGCAGCTAGACCTTTCTTCAAATTGTTTCAACGGTACTATCTTCCTGTAACACTGGTCCAATTTTACTCAACTCACTTGCCTTAATATCTCCTTCAATGATCTTCAGTTTGATCCTTTGAAAAACCTCAGCTCCATTAATAACCTGAAGCTTCCTGCGCTGGAAACCTTGGATCTCTCACATAATCCATTAATGGGTGGAATGAACCCATCGATTCAGGATAGACTATGCAGTCAAGTTTTTCCTAATCTGGTGATCCTTGATTTCGAGTTCAACATCTTCGGCTCCGCGAACTTCCTAAGCAGCTGCGGCAACTTGCAGGTGCTGCATGCCGCTTCTAACAGATTGAGTGGGTTGGAGCTTCTGCCCAATCTTTTCCTTTACAGATCTGCGGCCCTCATGTGCAATGCAGTACAAGCAGGAGGCATGGGGGTCACTATTTCCTTACTTGAGCAGCAGGGGTGATCACAAAGGGGCAAGATTAACCATCAGACATGTAGTTGAATTCCGTCCGGTTCTGGAACCTGCGTAACAATGACGAAGATGAAAAAGATGACTTAAACGTGTTTGCAGAGTGATGAAGGAATGGTCAAGGGGTGACAATGTGGAAGGTGCAGGGCAGTTTGAACTGGGTGATGAAGGCGTGGATGAGGCTACAGTGTATTGTTATACACAGAATGGTAGCCCCTTCATTTATTGCGAGCTGGCTTCTTCTCTACCACTGCTTTCATCTCTACACCAAGGATGCTCTGTTGCTACTTATATCCGTGCTGCTGTTGCACCAGTGTCTGTACAAGCACAAGAAAGAAGTAGTGCAGGAGACCCCCGTAGTAGAAGTTGAGACCTAACAGGCCCGATAAGCCAGTGCCTGTACAAGCACAAGAAAGAAGTACTAGTGCAGAAGACCCCCGTAGTAGAAGTAATTGAGACCTAATAGGCCTGATAAGCCATAGCAAAAGTCAAGACTAGGAGCATGATAGAAGTAAACTAGAGCACAAATATAGTCATTTTTTGCGGGGCAGAAGTAGCCGTACCAACTGATGCACGAAAATAGAGAATTTGGAGTGGCACACAGGAGGAGAACAGGCGGAAGGCGATGAATCAGCTAACGACCATAGCCATACTATATTAAAAAAACGTGATGCATGAAAGAAGCTTATAAGACATTGCAAAAATATTGTACCTGGACTGGAGCTTAGTGATGGTGACCGATGCTGCAATCTATGACGTCTTTTCTTTCTCTATCATGAAATCTGTGCACCTTCACTCAGCTCACAGAGTATGGCCTGCTATGTTGTTGAATGAAAAAAGGGGAAAAGAAGAGAAGGCGGGAGTTCCAAAATTTTAGAGGGAATTTCAACGATAGGATGAGAAATCTTATTTAATTTTTTGGGTTTATCAATATTTATTTCTCTATTTCATTTTTGAAGAATTCTAGAAAAAGATAAGTCACATGAACATATTGATAGCATCACCAATTTGTTATAAAATCTTCTCCCCCCCCTCCCCCCGGCCTTCGATGACTCAACTCTTGGTGATTTTTGGTGCATGCACTGCATCAATTATCTCTGTGAGTACAATGAGTAGACTTTGTCGATCATCATCATTCCAAATGCAAGTCTTGTAGAGATTTTTGATGTCTCATCAAAATTGGAAGACTTAAAGGGATCTTGGTAACACTCAAGATTCTTTAAATTAAAAATGTTTTGTCTCATCAGTGATAATATTAGCTACCAAGACTCGTGGATTTATTTACATATCTAATAGAGTCTACATCTCTAATAGACCCGTTTCCAACATCTAGTGTCTAATTGGATCTTATATATCCTTTAATATTCATATCTACCCAATGCTTCAAATCAATTTGCATATGTTGCTGGCATTGGCACCTTAAAATCTCAACAAATACCCCAATGACTCATTGTTGGTATATTATTATAGACAAGGGCGCTTAAAAATAATCCTAATTATTATCTCAAAAATATATTTGTCATATAGACTATATCTCTATAGTAGTCTACATCTTTGGCTCAACAAACAAAATTTTGTTGATGTTGATTATTCAGCCTTTAAGAGAGAATTAGATTTGTCTCTACTAGTCATGGGACGGTTTCATGGTTTTGCTTTGGAGATATTTAAAAAAAATAAAACACAAATTGGATAAGAATATGAAAGGTCGTTAGATGATGTAAAAGTAGAGTGAACCTTTTATTCTGATATGTAAATTCACTTACTTTTTGTTTTTAAGTTTTGAATTTCATTAGAGAACATAGTTTCGTGTGCATATTGTGGGAGCTATACATGTGTATATGTGGAATTAAAGTCATATGCTCTTACTTAGCAATATGCACGAGGGAGGCAGGGAGAGAGTGAGTGAGTGAGAGAGAGGCACGATTGTCTCTCTCTATACAAATATTCTTTTTAAATTTTGCAGGTAGACTCCTCGGTAGACGCAAATTGTGTTTGGAGTTCGACTCCCCTTGAGTTTATCTTTATTTGTTTCATTTACTCTCACATTGATATTGATTATTACTTGTCTACATGACAGGTGAAGAATGTCCAAATAGAATTTGAAAAGCAACACTTTGATGAAGGTTATGATTGAAATCAACTATGAAGGTATAATCCTAAAATTTTTCAGGTATAATCCTAATTTGTAAAAAGGCCCCTCTCACTAGTGTGTAATAGTACCTGATTTCCATTACGAGTGACGGCATAAGCATGGCTTAGATATCTCTAAAAATAATAGTAACCATTATGTTTATTTTCATTCAGTCTCACATTCATGATGCTTATCACTTGTCTACATGACGGGTTCACTATAAGACAATAACCATTATTTTTAGTTTGAGCCTTATGTTGATTATTACTTCTGAACTATAGGACAATAACCATAGTTTTTTTCAGTTTTAGTTTCAATCTCAACCTCATGTTTAACTATAGGACAATAACCATTATTACTTCTGAACTACATAAACCATTATTACTTCTGAACTACATCTACTTTGAAAACAGTAGGGAGGTTGTCTGCTCTAAACTACTTTGAGGATTTCTTTTCTTTTTGTGCTCTACTCATTCAAATCTATTTTAAACATAAGTATTGGGCTACACCTCCTCCTATTGTTAGGATACTTTCTCTAGTACCAATTGGAGCTCTATTGTCTCCACTGTCGCATGGTTCAAGTTGAAGTATCTTCTTCTAATCGAGTCACTATGGGGAAAAACATGATTCAGAAACCCATTGGTATAGAAACACAAGAGAATGCCACATCTCAACATCTCATACCTAACAACTAAGTTTTGGTAGATTTACAAGTGAAGCTTGGTGGATGACAAATAAGAACTCTAATTCTTGTGATAAGATGGAGCTCAACAATCAAGACACTATATGTACCACCTAGCTTGATCATGATTTTCTTATGTAGGGAAGGCTCTCATAGCATAACAGGGATAATAGGGATAATAGGTGTGTCTGCCTATAGGTGGTTTAGATCAACTTAAGCTGGCATTGACCATCCCTCTCTCATTGTTGGCCATTACCCTGGTTACAATGCAAGAAACAAGAGTCCTACTTCACTTCTAGTGTCTTATATGATTATCTAGGCTATGGATATTCAGCCTTCATTAATCTCATTGGATTCATGATGCCAAAATTAGGCCTTTCATGTGCATGCAATTGGTCATTGTTGCATGTTACTTGACTCACATCATACATAATATACAAGATAATCAAATAAATAAGGACTGATGCTAGAAATCTTGAAATCACCCAAATTCTTTAAAATCAAGCAACTACAAAGCTAGATAATAGGAAAAGGTGAAAGAGATAACTTTGACGTAGAAACCCAAAAGCATGGAACCAAACATCACTTATAATCTCTTATCGAATACACTTGATCTTCTAGGAGTGCCACAACAAATGTTCTTGAATTGCCCTCGTGTTGTAGCTTTTAGAGAAACAAATGATTTGATATGAATGATTGATTCCTTGTTGATAATCGGAGTATTGCCTTGAAAAGTGTCCTTCAATGCTTGATAACAATACTTATACTAAGCAGTTGATGACTACAACACAGTTATGCATCGGAGGCAATCAGCGAACATTAAGGATGAGATTGTGTGCATGTGAGAAGATGGACCTAGTTGTGCGAGGGAGAATGGACAATGAGATTGTGTGAATATGAGAAGTTGGGACATAATCGTGCATGGGAGAATGGACATTTCTTGAATCTAATAAAAATTTTCTATTTTCTTGAATCTTGGAGGAACGTTGAGCTCCCATTTAAGAAAACAGCTAATTTTATTTACATCTTTCTTTTTTTTCTCTTACATTGCCCAAGGTTTAATGACCTTTTACATGTGTCTTATTACCTATGCCCAATGGGTATCCTAAGTACCCAATCCCTTGCTCCAATTTTGCTACTTGGAAGTCTGGCTCCCTTAGCAACTGTGCTCATCAATTTATAAAATTAATTGGTTGAAGCACCAGCCCCATAAGATACCATTTCCCTTAAACTAAAATTTGGCAACTTCACCTTTATGTTTTTGCAAATCTTCTATTCACTAATATGAGACCAGTTGTATGCCTTGTAACATATGCAAATTCACTGAATCCAAATTCGTAATATAGGGAGAATTTTTCGTTATTCCTCTATTCTCACTACATTTCTTTTAAGCCTAAAATTATCATGCAATAACAAACATTATAGCATATCTACCAATAGAATCTATTGCTACCTCTGCATAGTATGCCCCCAATACAATTTTCCCAAAGATGAACCTCAATTAGATGACTTTAGACTTTACTACTTAAAGTACTACTCGCCCCTACCAATGCCCATTGACCTTTGAGTTCATGCTTCTATACTACACATCAGTAGCATTTTCTAACATTTCTATATTGCACATCATAAAATGTAGGTTTACTTGGTGAGAACTAATAGATACTTGGGTTGCACATATAACCTATCTTGTAATCATCAACAGTGCACCATCTCTTCTTCTTACTTTCATTACACCTATAAGGCCATGGGATCACGAGAGTCTTGTGATTAGGATGCACACTTGTAGATGGATACATTTAAATTGGAAATTTTGCAAATTCATCTCAAGATTTTGAATTTGCAAACCTCAAAGAATCCATCAAGATATATTTTGGGCATGCTCTGCAATATTCAAGAAGAACAAAACGTTAAATCAAATCGAGTTAAATTGATATAATCCCGTGATCAGTTAAAATGGGATGGTTTCAAAAGAGGTTTAGTACCCCTTACTGAAGATTAAGATACATTACCTAAAATCCGCCTTCTCCTTATAAAATTGGAACTTGAACAGAACATAGAGGAGAATCTATTGGTAGAATGCATGTCAAGAGATAGAGACCATTTGTTCTTGCCATACAAAGGATACCTATATTCCCTATATGCTCTTTTATACTTGGTATCAGCACATGTTTCTCATATTTTAGACATTCCAAGCTCCATTTGCATGGAGCTTATAAATATTTGTTGACTATGCAGCATGAAGCATAAGAGCCAGCGTGCTAGCATGGCACCCACTTTGCTTATGCTCGAGGAGAACACCTAGGCTATCTGAAACCTAATTGCCCTTCCATATGCACCAAGGGGTCGCATGACAATCAAGGTCACAATGCAATTGGCCATACCATCAAGCACCCATATGATTGTCACTTCCCTCAAAACTATAAGAGGTAATTACACTCTTCCACTTTAACTAAGAGTAGGTGCACATAAATGACATTTGGCCCCCCTCCAATAAATTAACTAACCTACTTTCTAACTCACACGAAGGAACACCTACTCACTATGACCTTCCAAACTAAATTGGCAATAGTTAAGTGAGTTAGCAACAATGTAATATTATAAGATGAGACCCAAACTCCTTACCCTCAAATTTGGACCTACACTTCTAATGATCATTGAAGATACAAAGTGCAAACATGTCAAAGTAGAGGTACAACACTAAACATAGTCTTAGCACAAGAAAGATAGGCAATATGAGCATAGAAGGAAGATTTGAAAAAGAAAGAATGTTGATTAAAAGAGAAATCCAAGAAAAGATCACACTCTTAGCGTACATGCTACAAAAGGTTGTCCAAGATGAGCTTATCAAGTACCTTGGTGCCGAGCTTTCTACGAGAAAGGAGAAGCTTGAAGGGAGCTGTACAAAGAGGGAAAGCATGCTCAATGAAGTTGTTTCTTTGCACTATGGTTCAATACATTTTTAATATTTGCATGGTGCAAAGAGATGAGAAAGAAATCCAACAAAGGACCAATATCAATGATTGCTATATAGAGACATTGTTGATGTACATGTCATATGAGAAATATGACATTGAATAAGATAGTTCTACTCCCATTTCCTAGTCATCAAACTCAAGTGGCTCTTACACTATCTGACATGACTTGATATAAGGTAGTAGCAATAGTTATTGGGTCCTATCTCCATGGCTCGATATAAGGTAGGTGGAAGAATTGTTGGCTCCTATCTCATAAGGTCATACAATTGTTGGCTCCTATCTCATAAGGTCATACAATTGTAATCTCAAGGCTCCTTTTCACATGCACATCATTGCTATGATTTAACATTATATTAACATGCATGTATTAATAAATGTTGAGGTGATCCTTGCTTGATAGGATCATGCCTTCTTCCTCAAACAACTTGCTTCCTACTCAAAAGTCTACAACAACAGGCATAATTACTAAGAGACATTGTTTGTATGCATGATCAATTTTGGCAAAGAGAAACTGTTTAAAGTTACTAATAGTGTACTTACCAATACAAATGATGTACCACACGTCCATGATAGTTGTGTGATCTCCTAGTGCTTTAACAATTTTGGAGCTTGGTCGAGCTAAATGGGTCTTCATCTCATCTTGTGAGCTCTACTACCTCTAGGTATAAATAAATGAGTTCTTGTCTCATCTTATGATATTTTCCTAAATTAGAATGTTCATATTTATTGTTAGAATATTAAGTAATCCAAAATGTTTTCAACCTCTTGTGATAGACCTTGCAAGGATGTTATCCGAACCTCCTATCTTGTAAAGCTAAAATTGTTGGTCAATCTAAGTGCCATTGTGATAGTTTTGTGCCATTTCTCTAAATGATATAGTAGTTGAAGAAATATGCAAGACATGAACCTTTTATAGGAACTCAAAATAGACCAAAAAAAGGGCAATGCTGCATGTGCACCCTCGTTCCTTTAGAAGTTTTTAGTTAACGCACACACACACACACACACACACACACACACACACAAATTTTTAAATGATATACCATGACATAAATTAGTAACTTTTCCTTTTCTATTTGCCTTAACAAAAATACACATTTTTAAAGGGCGGTCCATTACATAAATTAGTGAGTTTTCCTTTGCTTTTGTTTTCACACTTTGATGGTTCATAAAGGAAAGTCATAATACCTAATCTACTAAAATTGTGGTATGAGAAGTTCTAAGATAAGCATCGCAAAGCAAGATGGATCAAGAATGGCTTCAAATTAGCATGGATAAATTCAAGACAAGACTTGATTTGCATAAGAAAATCCTCCTTAATTGATATTTTGCTTCACTTAAACATGAGTACTATGACAATTATTGAAGTCTAGTTGACAACAATTGACATTGATTAAAAAAATGTGTGAACATTTCATTTATAATGTATTTTGATTATGTTGAGAGAGAGAGAGAGAGAGAGAGAGAGAGAGAGAGTGTGTGTGTGTGTGAGTGAGTGAGTGATTGAGGGAGTTAATTTAGTAAATCTATTACATTTGATAGCATTGAATAGGCTCACTTATGAGGTTATCTTAAGTTTTACACAAGCATGAAAATAGTCAAGTGCCATAAAAGAAGGAGAACATGCATGCACATACATATTTAATCATCCACATGCAAAGAAATGAAGGACTGAGATGATGTGCATGTGTGTGTCTTGCATTTAAAAGTTTATGCCTTGCAGTGATCAAGATTCTCACCTAAGTTTTACCTTTTTCAATTCATATAAAATATATCTCTCTTGCAATACATACCATGTGCATGCACAATTTTTATAAATGAAAGTACATGCAAATGCATGATTATCAAGATATCAAACATAAACCATGCATGAAAATATTAATAGATGGATATGCAAGAATTGAATTGACAAGCTTGTGTTCTAATAATTTTGCATGTTTCTTATGATATTGTTATAAAATCTCCATACGTATTACATCACTCTACAATTCTATACATCCTCCCCTTTGCATTTCAAAACTATGTTTGGTACAAACAATGGCTACAAGGAAAGATTATTCCATCATTGCCTCTACATGAAATAGTATGTTCTAGATGAAAAACATGCAAGAGGAGATTGAGAACATAAGCTACACTAATAACTCTCCTATGCTTGGCAACATCATACGTTGAGGTACAATACACTAGCATAACATGCTTGCAATAACTTCTTAGCTTGGTTATATAAACATTATTATTTACTATAACTAAAAATTTATTTGTTTGCTTTGCTATATAGACATTTATTTTACTTTTTTAGCTTTATATACATTTACGAGCTAAGAGTCATTTTACTACTTATCACTTCATTTCGATGTAGTAAAATTAAAAACCTAGTTTGAAGATGAAAATTCCTACTTACTAACTAGGAAAATTAGTTCATTTACTAGATGTTTGTATTTTTACTATCTAGTCTTGTGCCTAAAGTTCCTTGTGAGCTATACACGTAAACCGTCATGTTTAGTGTCACTTGTCTTGGTTTACAGTAGTTTTTCTCGATCGAATGGTCGCAATCCGGGCTCGAATTCGAAGGTTGCAACATGTTTTCACCCTTGGGCCTTAGAATTCACAATCAGGGCAACAGCGGCGAATTAATATACTGACCTCAAAGAGGCACGATGGCGAGCACATTTCACTGTGTTGCCCTCCCGATATATGACTAAAGCTACGGATGGAATCCTAGACTGCGTCAAGGTCTGAAAGCTGCAGAGCTCGTGGTTAAGCTAGGTAGAGAACTATGAATATCTGTCTCACACAGCCTACAGGCTCTCTATCTGTCCCCGCACTGATAAGACCCCAGTTATCGTCCGCAGTCTCTTTTCTCTTCGCTGCCTCCCACGTTTCACGTGAGATCGCCACTGTACAACCAATGACGGACCGCCACCTAATCCGTAACACGATGGCCCCGACTGACCTCGTATGGTTTCACGTGGGATCGCCACTTCAACAACCAATGACGGACCGCCACGTAACGCTAACATGATGGCCCCGACTGACCTCGTATGATTCTCCCAATCTTTTTGTTTTGGCTCGACGTGGTGGAGAGCGGGTACTGAGTGCTGACTTGCCGGCTGACGTGTGCCTAACTCGCTGACGTGACGAGGGCGTGACCTCGCGGCTGAGACATGAGGTGGCGGCCCGCGGGTTCAGACTCCAGAGGGACTATGAAAAGGATTGGCGGCTGAGAAGCTCCCAAGTCGCCACCTATCCATTGATTTTCATTTCCACTGGCGACAGACCGTAGACTTCTCACTCTCTCGCTGCTGCGTTGTTATGTGACTGCATCTGCACCTGCACCTGCACCTGCACCTGCACCTCATCACCTCCAATTATCTCCGCCGTCGATCCTTTTCCAGCTCCGAGATTCCTGTTCGTCCAGGACTAGAGGTCTAGTGTGTTAATTCATACTGTGACGGAGCGCACCGCATTGTATGTGCAGTTGCAGATGCAGCCGCATGGCACTCGCGGTCACTACGGTACTATCCAGCTCCCTTACCTCCATTTCATTGTTGCCTGTGCCGTCTCTGAATGATTTCTTATTTTCCAACCTAAGGCTCTTGGTAACGGTAAACCCTAGTGTTTAATGTCACGTGTCTTGTTTTGTAGTATTTTTTCTTGATCGAATGGGCTGGAGTGCTATCCTCCCAATGTTGGTTTGGGGATCCTTTCATAGGCTAGGAGGGAATGCAATGATCTATACTCAATCTATCAATGCTAGGTTAGTATTTGTGAAGATGGTTCCCACAAACCTTCATTTCCTTTCAACGTGATTCAATCAAGTTTTGTTCTTGCTTTTGTATTCTTGAACACCCTTGCATTAACGAGTCATTAAGGTTGGTAAAAACAATGTATATCCATAAATGATTCTACATGGAGCATGTTCTTATCTCAGGGTTAAGTGCTCTATTTGAATAGGGTTAAGTAAGCTTTGATTTGAATTTAAAAAATTTCAATTGGAGCTCTCTGGCAAAAGTTATAATGGATTTAGTGAGTAGGTCTTGTAGGAGTACACTACCATGACAAGGCATAAAAGGCCAAAATAAGGATTTGGAGGAGCATGCCATACAAATCAAAGATTTCCTCTTGGAAAATGACACTCAAAGGCATCCGAATGATACTCAAGTGTACAATGAACTTAGTCAATTGAATGTCACTTTGTGTGAGTACAAGATAGACCCATCATTTTACCAGACATGATCAATTACTAGATGTCTTGGAATAGATCTAATCTTCCATTGATAGAGTTGCTTATCAAGTTTGAGAAATGAATGGAATTACAAGATAGGGAAAAGGAGATTCAATTGAATGTAAGGGAACTTCAAATGAAGGAGAAAGAAAGGAAAATTGGTAGCAAGATAAAGAGAGACTACAGACACAAGCTAAAAATATAGTACATGCGAAAAGACCATCATTCCAATTAGTCAATATCAACACCCAAGCTATTCTTGGTAAATCAAGGATTCCCCCCTTCCACTTTTGAGATGTGATAGACTTCTCATAAGAATGATGACATTCATGGAAACATTAGTATAGTGGATCTTATTCCTCCAAGACCACCCATTTATACACCAAGGCCTTAACCATCTTATATCAGAAATTATTCCAACAACAATGGTTTCACCCGCAATCAAAATGACCAACTTCATAATGGGCACCCAACAAATAATAAAGGGGAATTTAGCGATAAGATGGTTTACCAAGTATAATCATTATGGCCAAAAATGTGAAAAAGCAACACTTTTGTTAATGCCTTGATTAAGAAAATAGCCAAAAAGAGTTTGCCATGTATACAAAAATATGGTATTGTTGTCTTCTTTGCTATGGAGATAGTAGATTCAATTTCATAGTTCTCACCTCTTTTTAATTTAAGATATCTAAAGTCTGATATGTTTTTGTAGTCCCAACAATCTTATATACTAATAAAAATTGTCAAAAGATACGATATTTTAAAAATTAAGAGATAATTTTTAGCAAAGATATCTAATGTGGAATATGTTTTGGTAGTCCCAACATTCTTATTCTCACTAATGACAAAGATGATACCTAAATTTAATACTTGATATTTTGAAAATCAAGTAATTTGATCACATGACTTCTTTTTGATACCCATGTATTTTAGCTCTCTCGATTCTCCTTCTTGACCTTCTCTTTGAGTTTCTTTCTCCACACAATTTGTGCAAAGTTATTATTTTTCCATAACATCCACAAGGTATCCTTCTTATTCCGTCATGAACTCTTGTATCCTCTATGACAGAATTTCAAGTGAAACTTGCACAAGGTATCCTTGTTGTTCCATCATGAACTCTTGTATCCTCTATGAAAGAAGTTTAAGTGAAACTTGGAAGCTAAAAACTTTTTTTATAAATGATTAGATTGCCATACTATCATCCTGCAAAGGCTTCCACAATGTGAAAAAAGAAAAATAAGATGATGTAAAATATCATTGAATTGAGGGATGCATTATTGCTTTCAAAGCTCCATGTCAATAACATTTGCTCAAGTTCATCATATTAATATGGCACTAAATGTACATACTTGCCTCCAATTAAATGTATTTCTCTACAAATACACAATGATTTTTTATACAAGTAATGAAAAACATAGTTGCAAACCTTTTGAGTAAGTTGTATGTTTCTCTTAAGAAAATTCCTCAATATTTCCTCAAAAATACATTAAGAATAGCACATTTTGAAAAAGTAAAAGAAATAAGCAATGCAATATAAAAATGTCTTCAAATCTACTGTAATTTTTTAATAACTCTTTATATTTTAACTACCCTATTTATTTAAAGTGAATATTTTGTGTGAAAAACCATTCTTCCTTCAAATATAGGCCTTTGAAATTCTTAACATATTCAAAAAAGTACATTTTTATAAAACATTTTCACATTGGAAAAATGAAAAATTTTAATAGTTGTAATATGAAGCAATGATGGCTATTTGAGAGTCTTCTATAATTACATAAATCATCATAAAAGAAAATCGTTGGTATATAGAGCATAGATGTTTTATAATGTAGCTCCATGGCAATATTGGATCTATAAATAGTCACAACATTTCATCACATTTGAATCAATCTAAAGTCTTATAAACTATCACAAAATAATGAATAGAAAGATAATATTAAAGTAGTTATGACCTACTTCAAGATCCCCATCAAGAGAAAATAGCATGACAATTACAATTAAAGAAAATTTCCTCATACAAATCTTATAACTTCTCACTAAAAGTTAGGATATTTTATAACCCATAGTGATTCTTTACTATGTTACGTTGGGCTTTATATTTGTGGTATGAGACTATAGTTGAAACATTGATCTTCCTTTTTCTAGGAAAATTTGTAATATGGCCACTAATATTAAAGACATGATGAAAAGGGGACTCCTATGACCAAAATGCACTATCATTTAGAAATACTAGTATTAGTTAGGTGTGAAATCAAGCAATTGATTAAAAGTACACAAAATATTTTAATAAAGGTATTTCTAACTACATCCTAAGATCAAATTTGCATTATTTTTCATTTTGAGAAATAATATATTTTTATTGTTGTGGTACTTTAGCATGTGATACACAATAATGGTACCAAGTGCATAATCTATCCATGGGGAAACTGCTTTTAGTCCTTTTATATGCTAGGCACATAGTCTTGCACTTCCCAATACTTGTGTAGATAATAGTGGCCTTTTCCCCTACTGTAGATAATGCTAGGCATAACATCTTTGTCTATCCTATATAACATATCACTATATTCATAATGAACCAATTGTTGCATGTTGTGTAGCATGTAATGATCCTCTCAAATCATGCTTGACTAGTTGCTACATGCATACAATAAATTCGGAGAGTTCTTGAGTTTAATGTGATTTTTTCAACCAAATGGTTGACATTGACTTTCATGAACAAGACCAAACCTAACTAGGAGAACCTTTTGACATGGATGTTCTTATTGGGGATATCCCTATGACTAAAAAATAGCTTCTTTATATATGAGCATGTACATAAATGTAATAGAGGATCCTATAAGTGGATTGGATGTAAGCCTTTAATTAGCTTCACAATATAATGATAAAGCTTTATTTAAAAATCTCTTTTGAATTCTACCTAATATATTAGTTTGATTTTAGAAAACATATCTCTTTACTATAATCAATTTATGGGAAACATTTTAAGCATTTGATCATAAAATGGAGCCGTTTTCATCATAATCTTAAACTATTATAACATATTAAGCTACCTTTTGACTTACCCTAGATCCCTTTGTAGATCATCTTGTGCATATTTCATATAATTCAAATTGAATATAAAAAGGTAATGTGACTGTTCCACTCAAATCAATATATCTTTTGTGGATTTGATTTGATGCATCAAACAAGTATTTAGAATACTTACATTTATTATATGTGCTCACAACTATTTAATTAAAATGAATAGAAACCCTTATCTTTGAGATAATATACTAACTAGAAGGACTTCTAAAATTGGGTGTAAATGTATCCCTAATCCAATACACTACATTGAATTTATGAAAAAAATCACACAATTTTGATACACTGCATCGTGAAAGAGCAAATTTGTGCTTTATTTTTAGTAAATCACATACATTGCATCAGATTTGCATGATAGATATGCAAGATTATGTCATCAAGCTATGCATAAGAGCATGAAATCCACATCATGTGCTATTAATCTAACAAAATTGTGAGAAGCAGATGATATTTTTATGTAGCATGACTCATCTTGGCATTTTTTCTTTCCTTGATGTTGGCTGCACACCAACACTGCTTCCATAAGAAATGGTTGCTTTGTATGCCTCTAAATAGAGGAAAGACTAAGGTGAGGAACGAAGAGGGATGCATTGGATCTCTTAAAGGTACTTTTAGTGGCCTCTAAATAGTGGGAGGTTGTGAGCTCAAGTTGTTACTACCCTATCGATCCTCCCCCTCATGAATAATTGGCTATTTATTATAAAAATCATTGATAAACAATTAAAAAATCACAAGGCCTAGTGCAAGCCTTATCAATGGTCTTGATGAGGAGGGAGATTATGAATGCTTTTGTAGCATTTCCTATGAATGTGAAAGGGTTCCCATGATTGCTTTTGTAGAGTTTCCCAAACAGTCGGCCTTATCACTCAACATGCTCATCATCATATGAGGCACTAAAGCACACTTTTATGTGAAGTTTTGGGATGCTAGTGTAGTAATATCAGCCTCATTTGAGTTAGCACTCAACTTTTCTAAATATCCCTCAACTCATAGCTCCAACAACACCTAAACAAATCCACCATTATGGGCATTTTAGCCCTACATAGACCAATAATATATGCCTTTCGCCTTTCGACCTTGCATGAAGCATTCCTCAAGCTAACTAGAAGAAAATTTTAGGAGAAGAAGAATAACACAAATGAGGAGGAGGAAAAGAAGAAGAAGAGGAGGAGGAGAAACATGTGAAGCTACAATGTTGCTACTCAATCATTTGACCATACTTTGACCACCAGCATGATGCATTTGGCTATACAATGTTGTTACTCAATCATTTGGCCATACTTTGACCACTAGCATGAAGGATCCTTTGTGGGTTTTGGTTATAATGTTGATAAGATATTCAATGTGATTTTGATCTTCATAAAGACCATTTCATGCCCTTCTATGATGATGATACGTATAGATATACACATATGTGTGTATACAGTCATACATATTTGTATATATATATATATATATATATATATATATATATATTGCACACAACCTTGTGATGATATGATGCATAGCATCACACCCATGGTTGCAAGTATTGTTACTTGATTATAAAAACATTTTTGGATTACAATGAAGTCAAATGCCAAAATGCTTTGTAATGCACTATGACAGATATCTTTATGTCAACAAAAAGTCATGGTTGCATAATTTGGAGGTGTGACAAAATCTAACATTGCATTTAGGGTGGAGGATGCTAGATGATTGAAAAGACATGCCACCATGATTTATCCTAATTGTCTAAATGTCATTAAATGTGCATACACATTAGCTCTTTCATTAAAAAATCTCTTAGCCAATGTAGAAATTATATGGATTTTACTTCTAAAAGGATTCCTCAAATCTAATATCTATTGAAGTATAATGCAATTCCTTGGTGATGCTAGTCTTGGCAATCTCAAGAATGATGTATCATCAACCTCCTTTGGTAATGGGATCAACAATGATTTAAAATTGAAAGAAAACAAAAATGAAAGTTTATGCAACTTAAGGAGTATCAAAATTTTGATAGTTTTATGACCTTGTACTTTTGCTCCATGACATGTATTATGACCAAAGGTATGATTTTCCATAAAAGAAAAATAGAGTCCATAAGCTTTAAGCATAGTCTTTTTACACTCTAAAAGATAATATATCCAATAGAAAAAAGGAACCTCAATCGGAGTGAAAACATAAAAGATTATTAGATTTTGCCTAGATTGTCAAACATCAAAAGTTATGAATATTCAAAAAGTACACATTTTCTATATCATATTGAAAAAGCATAACTAAAAAAACTATGGTTTTATAAAATAGTATTTCTTTTGATATTTTTTAAATAGAATCTTTGAGAAGATTTCAAATGTTTCTTCTAAGGTGCAATATTACCCAAAAGGTCTGCACTTGTGTTAAAAGTAATTTTTATTCTATCCATGTAAGTAAAAAAAATTATTTTCTATGAGCATATTTCCATCAACAATTTTTGAGCAAAAATCTATGGAGAGATTGAGTTGTACTTTCTAGGACATTGGAAGTTACTAGAGACACATTGAAGTTCTTAACAAGACAACACAAGTTCAAGATATAAGTTCTTATGATAGCTAGACTTACATACTTGGTTTGTGACAACACTTGTAAAACCTAGTTTTGCATACATGAGGCCAATAGGAGAGAGGAGAATGAACAGAAGGGAGAAAGAGAGGAAGAAGAAGAGAGAGAAAGACTAGAAGAGCATAGAGAAATATAAGAAAGAAGGGAGAAGGAGGAAGGAAACCATGGGAGCTAAAGAAGGAGGTGAAGAGTCAGTTCTTGATTATCTCTGGATGCCCTAAACTAGGTCTCTTACAGCTTATATACTGTAGTCAATGTGAATGGGTATCTAATCCCTAGTTCTCCTGTATTCTGCTTGTTATATTACATCCCGACCCTGAAAGTTTTTGCCCTTAAAAAAATAGGTGAAAATTGGGGGGACTTGATAGATTGGCTAAGGAGGGGCGTAGAGTACTACTTTGATTCATATTACAATGAAAGATTATGGATAGAGTGTTGTCCCACTATAGGCCTATAGAGGCGAATATTACTTTTCATGGGCTACTCCAAATGGGATTTTCCGCACATCAAATCAGAGCTTAGGATGAGCACTTTTATCCCATGTAGGAAGCACATGGTTGCAATTAATGTTGGTACAAACATATTCTAAATCAATGTGCAGTCTATAGGTAGTTTGGAGTTAAACATGATATATCCAGCTAGTCTTCAACTGATTGGGCCTCTTAGAGATGAGAAAACTCTTCCAAATGATGATTAGGCACCAAGAGGCTTCTTCTAGAGGTAGGCCTTGCCATTTAATGAGGTATTCTTTGATGGATGGAGATCTCAAGTGTTTATCTCGCTGCTTGATGATTGCCTCAAGGATATACTGAATGATGCCTTCTTTGTTTATGAAAGGTAGCTCTTCCAAATAGTCTACTCAGGTACCAGTGAAAGGCTTTAGGTGGCTGACATGAAACACATTGTAAATCTTGGTAGTGGGAGGAAGCTCTAATCGGTAAGCCAAGTCACTTACTCTCTTGAGGATCTAGTAGGGACCGTAAAAATAGTGGGCCAACTTGTTACAACTACCCTCCTTCAAAGTGGAGCAACAAGGCGTAGGCACTTTCAAGAGGACCAATTCTTTCTCATGGAATTCCAAATGTCTTCTTTTCTCATCATCATAAAGCTTCATGTGGACTTGTGCCTTCTAAATATTCACTTTGCATTGCTCAAGTAGGTCCTACATGCACTGTAACTCCTCTTTACAATGAAGTTTGATCTTATCATTTAACAAGATTGTAGGTAGGGGAATCTTATACTATATAATGCCTTAAAAGGAGAAACCCCAATGCTAGAGTGGGTGGAGTTGTTATATGAAAATTAAGCCAAGTGGAGCTACATATCCCAACTTTGTTGTACATTATGGCAAAAGTATTGTAGGTATGTCTCAAGACATTTATTTACCCTTTTGGTATGACCATTAGTCTATAGGTGGTATGTAGTGGATGGAGTAAGCTTAGTGCCCATAGATGTTAAAATATCCTATCAAAAGCTGCTCATAAACTTAGTATCCGGATCAATATGCACTATGACTTGTAGTAACCCATTCAACTTAAATACATGCTCCATAAACTGAGTGGCCACTTGAGAAGTAGTGTACTGGGTCTTAGTTGGGATAAAGTGGGGAGCCTTAGTGAAGTGGTCAACTACCACATATATATTTTTTCATCTTTTCTTGGTGACAGGGTGGTCAATAATGAAATCCACAGTGATATGCATCCATTTTCCCTCACGAATAGGCAAGGGCTGCAAGAGACCAACGAGTCTAAGCATGTTGTCCTTGTTCTATTGGAATGAAACACAATTGGCCACAAAATCCTTGCAAGAGACTAGTGGGTCTAACCGTGTTGTCCTTGTGCTGTTACAATGGAACACAATTGGCTACAAAATCCTTGGCATCCCTTCATAGGCCCTTCCAGTGAAAGCTCTTGGAAATCCTATCATATGTTTTGAAAACATCCAAATGACTAGTAGTGGGGCAATAATGCATCTCTTCCATGATCTTCCATGTGAAGGGAGAAGTGTGGGGATGACAATCTTTCCATGGGACTAGATAGGGCCATGTTTGAGCTGGTATTGGGAGTTTTCATCCACAAATGGGCTTCGGGAGTTTTCATCCACAAATGGGCTTCCTAGAGCTCCTCAATCCAATCATTATGCCACTCTAAAATAGAATATACTATGCATGCCCACATTCTTGAGAGTAATCAGCTACTATATTATCTTTGCCCCTACTGTGAGAGATATCAAGATTATACTTTTCCAAAGTTTCTACCCATCTCTTTTGTTTAGGAGTCAAAGTACACTAAGTCAGAAAGTACTGGAGAACTTGATGGTTGCTCTTCACTCTAAACCAACTACCATATAGGTAATGGTGTAATTTCTTAATAGCATGGAGGATGGCCAACATCTCCTCGTGGTCATAAAAATTCGATTGCAACAATACAACATGAATATCTAGGCTAGTAGCACCACATTGAATGGTATATAAGGATAGGGGCTGAAGTAAGCAATATCATCCCAAAATAATGATTCATTTTTTAACCGATTAGTCTCAAAGGGGCTACAATGGTGGCATAATTCTTGATGAAGCACATTGGAGGGGAGCTTCAAGCCCTACCCCGAGATCTACGGACCACTTATTGCTCAAGTGTTTCGAACCAAGTGGCCATGGCTACCTCTCACATAGCCGACGCGCAATGCCTACCTTACAGGTGTAGTGAGCTTACCTTGATACTCGATCAAGTTCCCTCCTCTTTTTTGCACACCGGTAGCTCCACGATCCTTGAGGCAAGCTCAAGCAACCTCAATCCCTCTCCCATGAGCTTCATCCTCCAAAGCCACGTGCGAGACAAAAGAAGAGAAGAGAGGAGGAGAAGATGAAGAGAGAAGATGGAGAGCTTCTTCTCCAAGATCCCTCACTCTCACATAATCACTCCCTCACTCCCTCACACTCTCTCAATCCCTCTCTCAAGCACAAGTAAGAAGGCAAGAAACTAGAGAAGGAGAAGCTGAAGCTTTAGCCACACACAAGAATGAGCTTCTCATTCACTTTTCAACTTTATATACATGCCCTATTTTCCATGGGCGGTCATCCCCCTTTTTGACATGGCCGGCCATTAGCCTAGGCCCATTTCCTCCTTTCCCACCATTCTAGTCTATCCTATCCCCAACTAATGCGTACAATTTGCACAGGAGTGAGACTGGCGCTCTTTTACAAGGTTTTGGAAGTGTTTTTGCACTTAATGGTGCACTTTTTGTTCTCAAAGACTTCTTGAGGATCGTGCCCGTGCATTTAATTTTTTCCTGGGTCTAGTTGCCATTTAAGGCGCCTTTTATTTTTCTCTTTTTCCATTTTCCGCTCCTCTGTGCTGTGGTAAACATTATCCCCTATAGCCAAGTGCCAGTCCCATGGCACTGTGGTGGGAAGTAGTGGGATAGATGATGCTATTGCTAGGTGGAACTGGTGGGTAGATGACACTGATGCTTGTGAATGAGAGGTGATGGAGTTTGATGACGATGACCAGGAGAGATTCCGGCGTGCTTTAGGCTTCATGAAGATTCTCGGCATCCTTCACATTGTTCTGGCGCCCCTATGGAGCCGGTCGTCTTTTGAGTATCCGAAACGCTTGAAGCAATAAGCAATCCCTTAGGAGGATGGTATTGGAGGGATTTATTCTGGAGAAACCCCCCGAATGTTGTTTGCCTTGAAAAGCCATGGCCTGGGCTGAAAACCCTTGTCTGGGAGTAGAGGATCTTCAGTTTTGAGTTGAAAGTCTTCAGGCTTGTGGTATCAATAAGCGATCCGTAGATCTTGAGGCGGTGGGCATGGATCATTGGATGATGAGGTTCCAAGATCTATGCCAATGGCAGCTCCATCATTGAGTTTTCCTTCTGCTTGATTTGGTTCAATCATGGTAGCCATCAGTAGGCGGATGATTGGCAACATGAAATCTGTTGAGCCATTTAAACCTTCACAGCGAAGCTCTTGAAGTTGCAGTAATGGAGTCATGTCCAACTCCTGGAAAAATTCCTTGTCATTGGAGGATGTAGTAGATGATCTCTTTCAACCAAGCAGCCCGTTCTTGAAACATGAACAAAACCTGCAAGAAAAGTGGTGCACTTCCTAGGGGGTGTGTCTATCTCACTGTGTAGTGCATGGTGCCCATGCCAGTGGAACTGGGAGTTGGGTCAAACTTTGGGCAAGCCCTTGGTAATGTCCCACACTTGAGGACCCAGTTCGTGCGGCATTGGAGGTGCGATGCAAAACTTAGGGTGACAGGTCTGAAAGTTCTGCCTTTGATGTGCCCTAAGTGTGAAGTGGGGGAGGGGCTAGAGAGGACTCTAGATGCAGTGAGTGTGGTGTGCAATAATAGTGAAGGAAGACTGCAAGCACTTTTTTTTTTTTGAATGGGAGAGAGTACATTGGGCAAGGTATGTGGCACCTATTTAGTCACGAGGCGGTCGCAGGCATTGTGATAAACATGCGCGACTTTGTAGATATTCTTTAATACCGGCTTTAGCTCTCAAAGGAGTGGTGGACAAAAAGGGGTGATTACACCTTGCAAAACGGGTATGACTCATATTTTCTAAGAGCTCAAGGCAGAAGGTAGGGAGGAGAGTAGCCCGCATAATCAACCTAGTCATGGCTCTACTATCTATTCCTAAGTTAATATCAAAAAAGAGTGGCAGGAGATGGGCTTCCTCTGTTGCAGGTTTCTGGAGTAGTAGGAATTTGAGAAGTCGGAGGTAATTACAGGTGGTCAAGAATGCTGGATCAGGGCAGGAAGAGAAGTCTACAAGAAAACGATTTATGGAGGGAAGTATATCTTCTACCCTAAATACTAAGCACTCCTCCGTACTTCTAGCATTTACATTATAGATTTTTGGGAAGTCATAATCCCCATGTAAATCTCTATGGCAATCCACTCCATGCCTATGGGGGTAGGGCATGTAGATGGGATCGTTACGCTCTTCGGGGAGGGAGCTACAAAATGCGGTCCAGGCATCAAAATTGGTGTCCCAAATCCTCCTTCGCCATTTTGGCTGTGCCTCATAGCCTTGGATGAATTTGGGAACCAGATTGACCTTGTCTTCCCAATACTCTCATGGCTCTTGTCTCCACCTAGTCATTATCATGCTTCTTTCTTCCATCCATCTGTTCACAAGTTCGTTAGCAAGATCTTTGATCTTGGCTACAACTCCTAAAGGCAAGGCCCGGTCTAGAGAGCATGGGAAAGTGAATGAAAGCTCGAACGGCCTCTTGTGTAGCTCTCGCTGGCACTAGATGACCAACTCCTGGGGCCAGTCTACAATATGTGTATCATTCCTCAGTGGCATGGGCTCCTCAGGGAGTTGTCGTGAAAGTGTGCATGCTCGGCATTGGGCCTCCTCAGCTAATTCTTGTCTCCTTCTCCTTGCTGCAACTATGTGTTCAAGTAGCTCGGCATCTGAGGTTCCTCCTGTGGGATCTCGGGTGGAGGCGGACTCGGCATCCTTTGTGGCTCTTCGTCATCATCTTGCTCGAAATACGGACCCTCTTCGACATTTCGCTCAACCACAGGAGGAATGACTGGTGGTGGTGGCAGTGGCTGCTCGTGCTCCTGAAAACCTAACTCCTTGAGCTCAGTAGTGGACAGGTCCGTATAGCGCAGGTAGTAGAATTGTTACTCTTTAGTTATTCCTATACTTGTTGGAAGCTCCCGCTCTTGAAGACCGTATCTTAGAGCCGGGTGGTTAGCTCCAACTTTCTTTTTACCTTTTCCACTGTATCATCACCCTCGGCTTGCGTCACGTGGAGCACCCTGTTGAGAAAGGCCTGTCGCTGGGTCTTAGTGGTTATCTCTGCAGCCTCAACCCTAGCTTCGGCAAGGATTCTTTCGCATTCTGCCACCGCCAGGCGTTCAGTTAAGTCCCTTACCCTGTCAAAGTTTTTCCTTTCCCACTCCATGGCTCTCTCCTCCATCCTTTTTCTTTGTTCCTCCAGCTGGCTTGCCAGGGTGGTTACTACCTGTTGCTGCTCATTTGATAAAAACCATAACTAGTTTCTTTCTCGTAATTACTGAGCGAGCTGTTCTTCAGCAATCCCTCTTGCTTGATCGACAATGCTGAGCCTGTGGTGCGCCTTGGCTAGGATTTTTGATTTCTCCTTTACCAATTGCTCTTGGCTTTGGATTTCAGCGAGAGGAGTGGCCTTTTTTTATTAAAGGTCATGGCCATGAGGGCTTCTACGTCTTCTTGGGAGGTCTCCAGTGCATTTTGCAATCTTTGCACTTCATCCTGTAGCCGTTTTGCTTCAGCTCTGCTGAGACTCTTGGCCCTTCATTTTTCAAGAATTCGATTTCCCTTATTAGCCTGTTCTGTTCTTCTAGCTCCTGCCATGACTGGGGCTCCGTGGCATGTTCTTATGGAACAGTGGCTTCGCCTTCCTGAACCTCCCGGTAGAGGATTTCCACTTGGGCAACCCTTTGCTGTAGATCACTGTATTGCTGCATCAGTAGTTTTAGGTTCCTTTGTTCCGCCACGAGGCTCTGCTCCTCATCCTCCAGTCTTTGCTTAAGGCGGCTTTCATTGTTTTGGGCTTCATTCGTTTTTTCTGCTAGCTGGTCCTGCAGGGCCTTTATTTCTCTCCTTCTGTCGGCTTCCTGCCTTGAGACTTCTAGCTTGAGGGCCGCTGACGTCTCCTTCTCTTTCTCTAGTTCCAGCAGGGCCACCTTCTTCTCTTCTTTTTCCTTATCCAGTTGTGTCAGTAACTCGGCCACATATGCGTCATAGTCAGTATTGGTAGGCATGGTAGTATTGGGCATGGTGGTCGATGCCTCCAGCCTTTGGCATTTAGGGTCTTGCCGTGACTCTGCATCTGCAAGGTGATGGGCCTTTTCAATCTAGTTTCAGGGACGATTTTGGCCACCTTGCTCACGAGCATTTGCACCATGGTCATGAGCTGTGCCTTGTTGAGGGGAGGCATGGGTTGTGCAGTAGTTGCAGTCGTAGTTTCAGCCATTGTCGGCACAAAGGAGGGAGGGAGTGGATGTAGGAAGGGCTTGCCCTTGCCTACGACCACTGGAGTTGCTTCCACACTTCTGCTAGCTTCGGCTTTATGGCCAGGGCTTGCAGGTTCGAGTTCTCCACCCCCATGGGTCTCTTCCATTGATCTTCGTGTAGCTTCCGCCAGTTCGGCTAGTTCCTTTAGTCGCTGCTCCTCGGCTTCTTCCTCCGCCCTTCTTTTCCTGTCCTCTTTTGCCTTCTTTGACTCCTCTCTTATCCTGGCAAGCTCCTCCTCCTCTTTCCTCCTCCTTTCTTCCTTAGCCCTTTGAGACTCTTTTTGAGCCCTTTTTATGTCAGCCCGTTCTTCCTTACTTAATTTCTCTTTCTTCTCCTTCTGTCTCCTATCACTTTTGCTTTGTTCTTCGGGTTTTCTCGCTCCTAGAGGCGGCACCTCCTGCTCTCCCTTGTCACTTATTGTTCTTTCGCTTGATTCCCCTCCTTCGTGGTGAGGTGGGCTTTGATGCGCAGCTTTCTCATCCATGACACCCTCATCCTTTATTGCTTCTTCTATGATGGCTGTCAAGATACCCCCGTATCTTATTGTAGCTGCCTTTGATGCAGGTTTCTTCCTTGCGGAGCGCGCGGTGGAGGCAGGGGATTCTCCTCCTACTGGTGCTTCCGCCGGAGTGAGGAGGGCAGCTGAACTTTGAATGGTCTTCTGTACGAATCCATTCTAGTCTATCTCTTCAGGAACTCCTGCTGCTATGCTTTCCAACAGTGGGACCCCGATCCTGTTCATCAGTGCATTGTACCATTGGCTCGAGAAGAGGGTATGGATCATCTTCGCTTGTAATTTCACTGCTGGGTCCGGGATGTCAGCCAAGCTGATTCCATCCACGGTGTGCACCGCTTCTTTCTTGACCCCCAGCATGGTGTAAACATCTCGTCTCGGCCGTCTCTCTTTCTTGGGCACAAGCCCCAAGGCCTTTTCTATGATTGTTGCATTGAGGGGCACTTTTATTCTTCTTTCTTACTCCCCTGTCCTTACTGTGATGGTGCCACAGTTCCTGCTTTTGTCGAAGTTCCTCAGGAAATCTGCACACATGCTGTAATCCACAGCCTGCCCCACCTTTTCCACGTACTTGTGGAGGTGGCATCTGTCCACACCAAGTCTTTGATCGCAGGTTCCTCCAGGATGGCCTCATCCAGATTCAGTGTGTGCTTGAAAGTGAACTGACTAAATTCTCGCGTCTCGATGCTGATGCTGAATTTGGTCATTTTCTCTTCAGACAATGGGAGTTTGCCCCCTTTGTCCTGTCCTTCCATGGTGGTGACCTTTCAACACAACGTGCCAACATTAATGCCTAACAATCGGCTTATTTCTAATCAGAACTCAGTTTGAGAGAAAAATATATGTGCCCAAAATGGGTACACTTGCTTAGAGGCTTGACCATTGCTATTGTTTTACTCTGTAGTATTCTTTCATAGAAACTTACTTAATTATAACAATCTGCTAGCTAGATAGCATAACTTTTCATTTTTGCTCTGCTCTTGCTCACATTGCTCCCCCCTCCGTCGGGGATCTTTCAAAGAATCCTTTCTAGGATTAGCATAGGAAAGACGAGGTAAGCGCTGTTTCGCATGGGTTGACTTACCCAGCCAATAGCCAATCATAGAAGCTTGGATTGACTTACCCAGCCAACCAATAGCCAATCATAGAAGCTTGGATTGTATTCGAGTTGGGCATGACAATCAAGAGTAGATGATTGGATAGAGACTTGGGAAATGTAGGTCAAAACGTCATGGAAGAGATCTCCAATATTGAGGTGACTGGCAACATGTAATTCCTCTTCGGTGAGGAATTGGTCAATGTAGGGGTGGGCGAGCACATGGTCGTCCAAATGCTGATTACGGGTGATGGCCAAGACCCTAAACGAGATAGGTGCCACATAAGTGGGGTCATATTTGATAGTTTTAACTGCCCTGCGTTGCTCAACATTGGTCATTATTCGACAACCTTTTTTCTCCCATTGGATTCTTAGCGTAAACCACTGCTGCAAGAATGTGAAAGGTGAGCTTGCCATCTGCGTGATCTCTTACAACTCCTGTTCAGGAGCAGAATGAGGAGGCTTATGATACGAAGTGATAAGTCTTCTGAGGCCAGCTTGATCCTTCAAGATTTCATCGTTTGCTATCAGTTCGGCAGCAATTTTGGGTACTTTAGTGGTCATAAGTTCGTATTCCTCCCAAGTGCATGGTAATGCACGAACATTCGAAGCAAGCATTTCGTCAAGAAGGCCTAGGTCTAGCCTCTCGTAGCTTCTAGCAAATGTAGTGAAAGTTTCGTCTAATATTTTAATGCAGGTTATTAAGTCATCCCCAGAAGTTGCGGCAAGGTCCTTAGCCAAGGAGAGGAAAGGTCGTATCACGTATGAAGGTTTAAGACCTGCTGGTGGGGGTGGTGCAACTGGACTGGATAGTTGTGACTCCTTCATCAGTGTCACGGGTTGGGCCTTGCACTCTGAAGCACTTTGAGGTGCTGCAAGAAGGTCCGTAGGCATGGGGGTTGTGCTAGGTTCTGAGTGGGCAGTCATAGTGGTTTTTAAGTTCTCTGGATTAGGTAGGTTTAAGGCCTGTGGCATTTGCTTTGGTCGATAGATGAGTTGAGGCTTGCTAGCCACAGTTGGCCATGGCTTGCTAACTATGTTCTGGGCACCACTTGTGCAAGCCTCTCTCATTAGGGTGAGATTGCTTGTAGATGAGCTTCTTAGCTGGCCATTTTTAGGCACCCAAATCCAGGGATTGCCCTCATAGTATCCTTGTGCCCGCAAGAGATCTTTGGAAATCCAGTGCGGCGTGGTTGTGTGTCTACGGCGATAGCGCCTAGACTGCCTTTTAGGTCGGGACGGTTGTCAATTTTTACGTTTAGGATCATACTTGGGTGGTCTACCCGGATGTGGTTTTTGCCATTTTGGCACCCATAGATTCTTGGACTCTTTGGCCTTGTGAGCACTCTTGGTGGGTTTGGGCCTGGGGTCGGAAGCCCGACACGAGGCCGTAGTTTCCGTCTGTTTAGACTCGGTCTGAAGCATGGTCATAGGGGTTTCTACCGGTGGCTTCATAAAGGTGGGGGAATTAAGACAACCCTTGTTGAAGGTCGTCACTATGCGCACATCGCCGATAGCAAGATGTATGTGGTTTAGGTTGTAATCCACATTGCAGTTGGTTTGCTTCTTGAAAGTGCGACCCAATAGTGACACATTGCCAGCTCCTTTAGTGTCAGGTAACACATGGAAGAAGGCTGGTAAACTTTCAAACTCGATGGAAATGACCACCTTGCACTTCCCTAGGAGTGGATAAGCGGTACCCCCAAACGGGGTGAGTTTAGCGTTAGTGGGCTGTAGTTTCGTTGACCAATGCGTGTCCAATGGTCATGCGTCAAGATGTTGTAGTCAACACCTTCATCAATCAAGGCTTCGAAAGAGTACACCGCTCCTGCTGCGACTATGATTCGCAGGTACACCGGTGCCATTGCTTCTTCATCCTGATCTGTAAGGTCAGTTACAGTAGCCATGCGGACGTTCAGTGGGGGTTCTAGCATGGGTGGCTCATGTAATGGATGTGAAGGAGGATAGTACTTCTTAATGCGGCTGCCGTTAAAAAAGCCTTCACCGTCAAGTGTCTCCAACTCGACATTCCCGGTCCTACCGATCATGCGTACTCTGAAAGGCCCTAGCCCCCGAAACTTCATCTTCTGTTTATGTCCTTTTACCGAGTACAGCAGAACAAGGTCCCCTTGTTCGAAGTCTCGCTGCTTGACATGCTTGTCAAACCACATTTTTCGTTGAGCCTTTTCACAAATTAGAAAGCACTCGAGTTCCACCAAGCGGTTGGTCCAAGCCTCTCTTCCCTCCCAACGCTCCTGGACTGCTAGCCTCAAACTAGGGATGAAGAATTCTAAGGGCAAAATGGCTTCAATTCCGTACGTCAGCCTAAAGGACGTCTGTCCTACAGTTGTTTTATAAGCTGTGCGATAGGCCCACAAGGCCGCCATTAGCTTGTTGTCCCAGTCACTTCTCGAAGTAGACACGACTTTTATAAGCACGTTGACTAGGATTTTATTTGTGGATGCGGCTTGGCCATTAGCCTGAGGGTAATAGGGAGAGGACTTCCGATGAATTATTAGGAAGGTAGAGAGAAAGTGGGCAATCACTTCATTAATGAAGTGTGTGCCTTGGTCGCTTACAAGTTCGATTGGACAACCAAATCGTGAAATGACTTGCTCCCACAAGAACTTTGCGGTGGTCCTAGCATTGTTCTTCCTCATGGCTCGTGCCTCTGCCCATTTCGTTAGATAGTTGGTCACCACTATGATGTATCGAGCTTGGGAATATTGTGCTGCAGGACTAACAGGTCCAATAAAATCGATGCCCCATTTTTCGAAGGGTTGTTGGACTATGACATGGGTCAACTCCATCTTGTCCTTTCGCACATGCACTTTGGTCCTTTGGCACTCATCGTAGTGCTTTACAAATTTAGCTGCATCGCGAAATAGGGTGGGCCACCATAGCTGGGATTGTAGCACCTTTCGGGTTGTTGTGTCCCCGCTAAAGTGTCCTTCAGTGATTCCGCCATGTGCTTCGTTCAATGCGTCGTGCATCTCGTGCTCACATACGCATCTACGCAATAAACCGTCTTGTCCCAACCTGTAGAGTTGGCCAGCTACTATCAGTTGGTATGGCTGAATTTTCAAGATAAGTCTCTTCAGCCTGGCCTTCTAAATGGGTCGCTCTGGTAGTCCATTTTCTAGCACTTGCACTATGTCATTGGCCCAATACGGCATCAGATCCGCTTTAAATAATTCTTGCTTACTAGACAAGTTAAAAAGATGGGCGTCCGGCAAATCGTCAGGCACCCCTTGCCCAGCGGCTTCTCCTGTGGGTATGCAAGACATGTGGTCATCCATCTAGTTCTGCTTTCCTTTGCGTACAACCATAGAGAAGTCAAACTCCAGTAAAAGGAGTAACCATCTAGCTATGCGCCCCATAGCGCAAGGCTTGTTCACAAGATACAGTAGGGCTTGATGGTCAACAAAGAAGACAAAGGGAGTGGCCAACAGGTAATGCCTAAATTTCTTTACCGCAAATACCATGGCCAACCCCTCCCTTTCTGTTGTGGAATAGTTCATCTTTGTCTCTGTGAGCTGCCTGCTGGCAAAACTCACCGGGTAATCCAAGTTATGCTCACCAGGCTGGCATAGTATGGCTCCAATAGTGAACTTAGAGGCGTCTATGTGCACATGGAACGTTACATTCTAGTTTGGGGCTCACAAGTTTGGTGTAGTCGTAAGAGCCTTTTTCAACTCCTCATATACGCGCTGGCATTCCTCCGTCCACTCAAACACTATCAATAGCTTGTACAATGGTCTAGCTATTAGTGCATAATTTAGCACAAATCGTCGTTAATATCCAGTGTGTACCAAGAAGCACTGAACTCCTTTGTAGTTATCGGGTAGCGGTAAGTCAACAATGACTCTGACTTTGGAAAAGTCAGTAGCAATGCCATTCCTTGACACTACGTGCCCTAAGATGCATCCATGTTTTACCCAGAATTGGCACTTTAAGGGGTTCAACGAGAGGTGGTACAGCCTACACCTTTCAAAGACAGCTCTCAATTTCTCCAAGTGTTCGGCCCATCTAGAGTGTAAACATAGGTCATCTACGAACACTTCCAGTTCGCGCCTAAGCATGTCCTTAAAGATAGTGCACATTAGGCGTTGGAAAGTTACAGGTGCATTCATTAGCCCAAAAGGCATGACAACGTAGGCAAACACGCCCCATTCTGTGGCAAAGGCAGTCTTGTGCCTATCATCGCGGGGTGCACTTGCACTTGATTGTAACCCGAGAAACCATCCAAAAAACTGTAGGCTTCCTTCCCTGCTACCCTCTCAAGCATGTGTTTGGTGTAAGGTAAAGGATAGTTATCCCTTTTCGTAGCAGCATTCACCTTTTTGTAGTTTACGCACACTCGGATTTTTCCATTTTTCTTCATGACAATCATGATAGGTGATACCCAGTCCATGTGCTCGATCTCATATATGAAACCTGCCCTCATGAGTGTATCAATCTCCTCCTTCACTACATGGGCGTGCTTGGGATTCATGGGGTAAGGTCGTTGTTTCATTGGCACTACATCTGGAACCATTGGGATGTTATGAGTCACGACCCTAGGGTCGACTCCCTTAAGTTCATCTAATGTCCAGGCAAATACGTCAATGTACTCTTGTAGGAGCGCAACGAGTTTGGTCTCTTCCTCCTGCCCCAAGTCCTCTGCGACGAACACCGGTCTTGGTTTTTCACCTTTCCCAGCCAAGTTAACCTCCTTGACTTTGGCAGGTCCCTCGATCGGTTCACTAGTCTGACCTTGTCTTTTTGCACCTAATAGGACCACCACTCTGTCACCCTTTTTGAATTTTGTAAAACGTTTGGGCAGATCCTGTGGTTTCCTCTGCCTTTCCGCTTCTGAGTCCCTTGCTTGCTTCCTGGCCTCCTCTTTTAGCCTCTTGCGCCTCAGGTGGACTGGCAAGTCTCCCTTGGTGCGTTTGACCTTAGAGGGTTGCGGTATCTCGGGATCACTCTCAGTGCTAACTTCCGACTCTGAGTTGAACTTGCATCCCTCACTTGAGGAAGGTGTTTCCCCAGGGGGTCGTAGTTCCGTAGGTGAATCTGTCTTGACCACTGGGATTACCATGGTTGTGCTACTCCGACTTGCTCGTAATCCACGGCTCCTATTCGTTCTAGCCAGGATCTGTCACACTCCATTAGCATGACTCCTTTTTCGTTCCGATTGATTCCTTCTTTCCTAGGCCTCAAGTCTGCCCTGATTTGTTCTATCGCTTTTCTCTCCGTGTCGTACTCTATTGTGTCTACCTCTTCTTCACTCTCTTCTTCCGTAGAGTGACAGTCCTCATACTCCTCATCATCCGGGTCCTGTCCTTCTGACTGCTCATCATCCCCTAAGCTTTCCTCTTCAATCTCCTTGTCGTCAGTAACTAAAGCCCAGTTATATAACAAGTTCAGGTCGTGGACCTTGGTCCATTTCCATTCTGGTTTAGCTAAAAGGTCACATAGAGGTTTTAAGTTAGCAGCCAAATTGCCATCCAATTTATCGGTCAGATACTCTACGATTTCTTGAAGCTCTAATTTGTTGTTGGGGATGTGAGACAAGGCTGGTTTGCCTGGGTTGAGTGAGCTTCCTGCGATCATGCAAAGCGGCACAACTGGCTCCTCAGTTGGCATGGTTGCGGCTTTAGCAACCTGTTGATGTGGCCCTTCCTCATCCAAGAATGATAGGTCAATGGTTGCCAAAACATGCATCCAATCCCTCTCATCCTTAGGGCAAGGAATATATCTAGCGAGCGATCCATAAGGCTTGGTTGTTTGAGTATCGCCTTTTAGCATAGCCGAGATGGCAGCAAGGTCAACATGTGTCATCGTCCAAGTGTCCATCTCTACCCTCACTGCACTAGTTCTGTTCCCTAGGAAAATCAATCCATTGCCCCAGTCCTCTATGACTCGTGCATTCCTCATCCAAGGTCGGCCTAATAGTATGTCGTAATCCACTCCCTTCATGACAATGAAGTTTACTGAAAATTGCACACCGGCAATCTTTACCGGCCAATTCTTTAAGACCCCAAATGGTCTTACCCTCATTCCGTTTGCTAGCGTGACATTGAATCTAGCAGTCTCTACAGGAGTGTTTCCCCATGCCTCTAGGACCGCATGGTTTAGCACACTAACACCGGTGCCTGTGTCTACAATTCCTTTTCGAGTCATGTCTCCTAAGGCTAGGACAAGCAAAACTGCATGCATTTCAGTGCCTTCCCAAAAAGCATTGATGTGCAAAGACTTAGGATCTGAGTGTAGAGTTAGACTTGGGATCTGTGTAATTGCATCATGATCTTGGGGATCAGCACCCACAAGTGCTGCGTGTCCCTCGATCGAGTCTTTTAACTCCTGCCACAAGGAGTGGTTTTTCCTAAGCAGCTCCTCCAAGCTTAGAGTTACTGGAGTGGACAGCAAGGTTGTGAGGAGGCTTCTGGACCCTTGTCTTCCTCTGAGGCTAGAAGTTCTAGGCCATGCATTTTGTCTGCCCTGGTAAGCTTCCCCTTGGCCTTGCCGCTGAGTTACTCCTAGTGGTGTAGGTATGCTCCCAGCCTGTGGTTTTGAGGGTGAGACTTGTGTGCTAACACTGGAGAAGTCATCCATAGGGTCTTCCAATATGGGTTCAGCATCCTCAAGGTGCTTTTGGCTGTCCTTGACCCACTCCTTGACCTTGGCTATAGCTTCGAGTTGCCGTTTGGGGTGGGGATATTCTCCTACCTTGGCACTCCCTAGCTCTGCTGTCTTAGGAGCCGAGGTCTCTGCCTCTACGTCTGTGACCTTCTTTCCCATTACCAGCGTAGTCGTTTCCTCGACTTTAAGGGTTATCATCGCCTCGGCTCTCTTTTTCCGTCTCCTCCGGCTTTTCTTCCCTATTGAGGTTGCATCAAGGTTACTTGGCCCTGGCAAGGAGATGCGTGCTTGTTTCGTCTGAGCTCGCATCATAGCATGTAGCGGGATGGGCATATCCTCACTACCAAAAGTTTCCACTCCAAAGAGCCCCAAAGGCACCGATGGTATGTTGGAAGTGCTCGTTGATGGCTTCTGCCTAGGACAGTCAGGAAACAGATGTGTGATTCCATACTCTGTGCATCGGAGATCCGCTTTGTCTTTTTTAGCTTGTTCTCGCTCTGGGCAGCGCGATGAAATGTGGATTGGGTGGCCGCAAGTCCAGCATGTGACTGGATCCTGGCTAGGCCCTCCAAAGCCTCTGCCTCATCCTCTTCCTAAAGCCATCACCGGCACTGGCCGATAGTCCATCAGGACTGGGTTGCCCTCCTCATCGTAGGATATGTACGGATTGACATAGGTCTCTTCCTCATTAGGCTCCTCCACAAAGTGAACAAGAGCATCGCTAGGTGGGTGAGTCACAAAAGGCCCTGGTGGCCTGGGTATACCAGTTGGGTTCATCTCCAGCCTAGGCACGACAGGTCTTGAGTCAGTTGGTGCTGGAAGAGCTAACTGGGTTCCCCTGCGAAAGAAATTAGGTGGCCTATTACCTAACTATGGAGGGTTGTACTGCTGCATATATGGGAATCTCCTTGGCATTCTGCAATGTGCTGCATCATGCCCGAATCTACCACAATTTGAGCACAGCCGAGGTCTAGGATCTTGGCACTCAACTGGGAGGTGATTGCCACCGCAGTACACATATTGTACGTGCGATCTCACAGGCTTTCTAACGAGCTCTTGCAATTGTGCAATCTCCATTCTCATCTCTGCCATCCCTTGGTCGTGGTCTACACTCTTTCCCTTATCCTGCACGCTAGCAGTTGCTTTTTCCCCCAAGGTGGTTGATCTCTCAGGCTCCCTCTGGCTTGCACTATCTCGGTTGGTAATCCTCATGCTACGTTCCCTGAGTTGATCATCTATGTATATTGCCTCCTCAAAGACTCGAGCTAGCACGTTTCGTTGTAAGGTGGAGTTACTGGCCAAAGCCTTGTAGAGCTCCTCGCTCCGAATCCCGTTCATGAATACTGTAGACACTGCCCTCTCGGTAGGTCGCTCATTGGTAGGGATTCTCTTGTAGAGGCTACGCACCTGAGTAACGTAATCCCTAACGTCCTCCTTCTCCCTTTGACTGATATTCATCAACCTAACAATGAGGTTATCCGAATACCCTACCTCCGAAAACCTCTTGATGAAGAGGCCCTTAAGGCGAGCAAAGTTTGTACGTTCTGCATCATCCAGACTAGAGTACCAAGTCCTCCCCTTGTCGCCTAAGCACAGGCCGAAGGCTTGAGCTCACTGCGCAGGGTTAATAAGATCGTTCGCCTCACATACTTGCTCGAACTGTTCCATGAAGCTGTATGGGTCACTACTAGGTTCGTATCAAGCTAGTTGTTTTGCTACTACGGGGATTCTAGCCTACCCTTTAGCCCCTTGTATGACTCCCAATCCTGACAGTAGCGCGGTGGCTAGGGCAGTAGCACTCTGTTCCACGGATGTATTGTCCATGAGTCGCTTTGCCACCAGTTCACTCAACGTAATACCAGCCTCTGCTGCCCGTTCCCTCTCTACGTTCGGTTCGGACTTGGCTGCCCCAGCTAGGTCTAGTACTCTTCTAGCCTCGTACATATCCATGTCTTGCTGCAGCCTTCTAGCCCTCTGCTTATGGTTGTAGGCAATTATGCCTTCCAGCGCTCTCTTGATAGCTCTTCTCTCTTCTTCCAGGTTAGCCACTACTTCCTCTACAAATCTACCTTGGATCACAGTCCTAGTGAGTAGATCGTAGTCGTGGACCAATTCCTAGACCAAGGTTGGAAATTCTCCTAAGTCTAATTGATCTTCCCCTTGTTCATCTCTTCATCCTGACATTGTCTCTGCTTCCAACTTCACGAGATTGTCAATGAATCCAATCAGCTCCGACAGCTTCCACTCCTCTATCTTGTTGCTTCCCGTGTCTTTGGGTCTTCTCCAAGTACTCCTAGTAGGGCGCTCAGGCACCTGTCTAATTCTTGGGGGTCTTCTCCTACTAGTGGGTTCCTTAAGATTATTAGATATTCAGATGCATTCCTTGTTATTTGCAAGCAGCCACACATTGTGCTTAGTGCTTTTGTGGTGCTTGGTGCGAAAACAGGCTTTTCACTTTTCTTGCTGTGCAGGTTTAGTGGAGTACAAGAGTGAAGTGCCGATGCAGAAAGCGTTTAATGCAAACTCCACCTTGTTTCTACCCACGTTCCCAGCCTAATTTGAGTTTTCAACTCGGTTCCCGGCTATCCTACGGTCTTTCCACACCCTAAGTTCGATTAGTCTCTGTGGTTCTAATGGTCAAACTGGGTCTTGGGGGCATTCAAGGTTGCGTCCTGGGATCAGGTCTGTGGCAAGGCCAGCAAAAGATCCTTATCTTTTTGTTCTTGCAAGGTGGTCCGATTCTGGAAATCGGACAGAGCTGGTCCGACTCTGGGAGTCGGACGGTCCGATTTTGGCAATTGGACCGGTCTGGTCCGACTCTAACAGTCGGATGGGGTTGGTCCGATTCTGGGAATCGTCCGACCCTGGTGGTCTGATTCTGGGAATCCGACCAGGAGGATAGTCCTACTTTTGAAGTGGTCTGGTCCGACTCCGACTACGATGGTCTAATTCTAATGGGCAGTCCGAGTGCCATGTGGCACGTCCGATCGGGTTGGTTTCATTCTTGAGAATCGGACTGGTTTGGTCCTCTCTCTTAGTCGGACGGTCTGATTCTGGGAATCGGACAGTCCGACCCCAGGACTTGGGTGGTCCGATTCTGGGGATCGGACCACTGTGAGTTGGTCCGACTGCATCAGCGGCGGGTGCGATTCCGGCGCGTTTGAATCCTTTCTAATGCCTGCTGCACTCAATCACCACAGACTTCCCATATCTGATTAGAGTATTATTGGAACACACCGAACTCACCTGAATCAGCACGAATCGAATGCACCTAGAATCGGGGTCGGTTTCCTCGTCCTGTGAACCAGGAGATCTCTCTCTCTCTCTCTCTCTCTCTCTCTCTCTCTCTCACAAGGCCAACTAAAGAAATGAGGTCTATCCTGGCCTCCCAGGCCTCTTAAGGTCCTTTCCCAGCACTGCAAAACCTTACAGCCAATTCCCTGTCCCTGTTCCATCCAGAAACTTGAATTTGGTCCCCTGTTTTCCTGTTTCCAGCAGCAGCAAGAACCTCTGTTTTCTCTTTTCTTACCCTAATCTAACCTTAATCTAGTGCAGCCAATATGAAAAACACAAATGCAAAACAGTAGTCCTAATCTAATGCTTCCAACAAACCCAAATACTTACTTGTTCCATGGATTAAACCCCCCTAAATCTCCTAGCTATCTCGAGCACTAGTTCAGGCTGCAAACCCTACTTCCATGCTCGATCTGATGCACGCGGTGCTCAAGGCTCAATTCCGTCTGTCCCGGCAACGGAAGCAAAATGGAGGGGAGCTTCAAGCTCTACCCCGAGACCTACGGACCACTTATTGCTCAAGTGTTTCGAACCGAGCGGCCATGGCTACCTCTCACATAGCCGACGCGCAATGCCTATCTTACGGGTGTAGTGAGCTTACCTTGATGCTCGATCGAGTGCCCTCCTCTTTTTTGCACACCGGTAGCTCCACAATCCTTGAGGCAAGCTCAAGCAACCTCAATCCCTCTCCCATGAGCTTCATCCTCCATAGCCACGTGCGAGACAAAAGAAGAGAAGAGAGGAGGAGAAGATGAAGAGAGAAGATGGAGAGCTTCTTCTCCAAGATCCCTCACTCTCACACAATCACTCCCTCACTCCCTCACACTCTCTCAATCCCTCTCTCAAGCACAAGCAAGAAGGCAAGAAACTAGAGAAGGAGAAGAAGAAGCTTTAGCCACACACAAGAATGAGCTTCTCATTCACTTTTCAACTTTATATACATGCCCTATTTTCCATGGGCGGTCATCCCCCCTTTTTACATGGCCGGCCATTAGCCTAGGCCCACTTCCTCCTTTCCCACCGTTCTAGTCTATCCTATCCCCAACTAATGCATACAATTTGCACAGGAGTGAGCCTGGCGCTCTTTTACAAGGTTTTGGAAGTGTTTTCGTACTTAATGGTGCGCTTTTTATTCTTTTACTCTCTTGGGTGACTCCAAGACTTCTTGAGGATCGTGCCCGTGCATTTAATTTTTTCCCGGGTCTAGTTGCCATTTAAGGTGCCTTTTCTTTTTCTCTTTTTCCATTTACAGCTCCTCTATGCTGCGGTAAACACGCATATAAAATTGAGATGTAATGAGGTAGTGTTGGATGGTGTGGGCCAGTCCTTTACACATCGCACCTTTCTAGGGTGAGCCTATATGCCATGTTGGTTAACAATGTGCCCCAAGTACTCCATTGATGTCTGCATGAAGAAACACTTACTTTCCTTAGCAAATAGTCTATGCTCTCTCCAAAAATCAAACACCCTTCTGACACGTGCTACATGCTCTGCTTGTGATTTACTATAAATGAGAATGTCATAAAAAAAATGAGCACAAATTTGAATAGAAAGGGGTATAAGATTTTATTCATGAGACTATGAAATGTGGCGGGGCATTGGTCAATCCAAAAGGCATCATGAGAAAATAATAAAGTCCACGATCAGTTGTGAAAGCTATTTTAATCTCCTCAACCTATCTCATGCATATGTAATGATAGCTAGAGTGCAAATCAATCTTAGTGAAATATCATATCCGTTTTAGCTCATCCAACAAGTCATCAATCCATGCTATCTTTTTTTTTACTAGTAGGACTAGAGATGCATAAGGTGAGGAAATTGATTCAAGAATCCCCATCTCAAGTAACTCTTTGACTTGATTTGTAACTTTTTCACATTCACACTTGGAGAGTCTATAAGCTCGTGGCTTGTTCACTAGCTTGGAATGCCGCTCTAGATCAAGTGGTTGGTCCACTTACCTCTTAGGGGAAAGGATTGTAGGCATTTAAAATAAATCATTATATTCCTCCTTAGATACTTTGGAGGGCTAATGTGAATGGTCCGTATTCAAGTGCAAGACAAATATCCGTGAGCATTTCTTAAACTCCCTTTCAAGTTGATTTGCTCTAATTAGCCAAAACTCAACATTATCATGAACTCTCTCTAAGCGGGTGAGCTATCCATGCATCATAAACTCCACGTAGAGATGAGAGAAGTCCATAGCAAATTTCCACAAATGTTTCAACCAGTCACAATCCAAGACAACATCAATGGGGTCCATATCTAATGCAATTAGATTAACTGATGCCACATAGTTCTCAGCCAAGCATAGGGAAACTTTAGAGCATATGGTGTGCTAATTTCTTCTTTTACCTGAACTTTTAAGGGGTGTCATAATTCCATAGCGATGCACTTCAACCAATCAATGACTGATTTATTGATAATACTTTGTGTACTACCACTCTCCATAAGGATAAATACATGGCTTCCATTAATACTGCCTTGAATATGCGTAGAGTCTTAGGGCTCCTAGAGCTAGTTCATGTGTCCATGGAGATGGAGCAGAGGGAAGTGATAGTCAGGTGGGGTGTTACAGTATGGGTAATCAAATCAAGAGCATGAGATGGAAAACCACCTGGTGTTACAGCGTGTAGGGTTGAAGGTCACCACAGGGGTTTGGCAAGAGAAGAATGTATAGGGGTTCAAGAGCTTTTACTCCGGAGATGGTAGAGATAAGAGAAGGGTTGAAGGTCTCAAGCCAAGTTCTTGAAGATAAGAGACAACATGGTGAAGGTAGATTTAGGGAGAGAAGTAGATGGAAGAGAAGGGGTTTGAAGAGATTGAAGATGTAGAAGAATACTTCCAAAAATAATTAGAAAATATAGAAGAATACTAACTGATATGAAGCCTGTCAGTTTCTTTCAGCATTATGAGAAAATATAACTCTAATAGACAAAAACGTGTACAAAATAATACCTTCCTCTATGCTGCTCAGATCGCCAATCTGATGCCTCCATTAGCTCCGAAAGGGGTGTTAAATACTAGGACATGTAGCCAAAATTCAGCCAGATCACTCTTTCTTCATCTCCCACTTCAGAGTGCTATTCACTGCTGCCTGAAAACAACAATCGTGCATCGCACGATTTTGTCAATCTCTCTTTTTACATAAAATCCTCTCAAGTTGGCTGAAAGCTACATGATTTCTTTTACATGTCATCCTAATGTAGAAGTTATCTATAGTTTTATGGATTTTTTACAAGAGATAATATCTAGAATATCAAAAATTGACTAAAAAGTTGTCCAAAAAAATCTAATATTTTGAACCATGGACACTAACACTAATGCCTAAAGTAGCGTTGGCTCTCTAAATCTAAAAGGAAGCCACACTCTAGATTTTTTTACATAGTGTGCACGTAGCGGCATGACATCCACCCCCTCCTAACTTGCACATCCTCTGGCATGTGCGTCGATACTCGCTTATCAAATCTTCTTTTTTTATTTAGTCTTGCTTTTTTTAGCTTCTCAATAGCTGGATAAAGTCTTGCTTTGTTTAGCTTCTCAATAGCTGGATAAACATCTTCAAACCTTCTTTCTAGCTACCATATGCGCGAAGTTAGCAACTCTTCTCTACTGATGCCTTCCTCCCAAGGTAGAAGTATCCATGTGAGAATAGATTCTTCAATTGGCATAATTGGTTGTTGTCCATGCATAAGTTGAGTTGGCACATATCCAATCACTGAACTGTGAGTAGTCTGATCAGCCCATAATGCAAAAGGTAGCATTTTAAGCCATTCTTTGATCTTTCCTCTACAAGACTTTGCTAGAGCTTTGAGAATAGGTTGATGACCTCTCTCACTCTTTCAATTGCCTTCAGGGTTGTAGGCTGATGTTAAAGCCAACTTAATACCCAATTGAGCAAAGAAGTTGCGTGCCTCATCAGCATCCAACTCTCCTCTATCTGCAATTACTTTACCCACACAACCATATCTACAAAACACTTCTTCAAGAAAAAAATGACAAACAACTTGAGTGGATTTGGTTGTTAAGGCTTTGCCCTCAACTTGATTGGTTAGATCCTCTCTTACAAGCACTAAATATTGCGTATTCCATATTCCATATTCCTGTAGGCATGGTTACAAGATTAATAACCCATCTATAATGTATAGACAAGGGATATGTTGGTTGTAACCCATCTCGATGCTTGACCATAGAATACATTTGACACACATAACAGGTTTCAACAAAATGTACTATGTCGCGATACATGTTTTTCCATCAATATTTTTCTTTGACTTTACTAAAGGTTCCCCATATGCCTCTATGGCTAGCCCATAGGCTTTCATAAAATTCTTTCATTACCTATTGTTGCAATCTTTTGCTACCTAGAACTCGGATAGGTGCTCCTTTCTTCTTCTTTGCGTGCCTCCATAGATGTCCTTCTTTAAGAAAAAAACCATAAGCTTTCCTCTTGATATGCTTGAACTCCTCATGAGTCCAAGTCTCCTTCTTCTTCATTGTGCTCAAATATTGGCCGATCTTCAGCCAAATCTTCAGCCAATCTTCTTCATAGTCTTCTTCAAAGAAATGAACTAGAACTTAAGCAATACAATGAGCATGCTGGCTTCTAGTTGACCATCCTATTGTTTTCAGCTTTGGACTAGTATATGCAGTAACTGAAAAGGTATTTTCAGCAACCATGGAATGAAATTCAATAAGTATAGATTCTTCAGCTTCATCTTCTTTCATCGGCTCTTTTTCATTGTCATATCTTGCACGTGATAGCATGTAAGAAACTGGATTCGCCTTTCTTGTAATATGCTTTAACTCGGGGTTGAGAGACTCAATATATGCAATCCATCTTAGCATAGAAATGTCAGGTGTAGAGCAGTTGGCAACCATGCCCAAGAGTGGAAGACGATCAGTTTCTACCACTAGGGAGGCAACTATAAAGTATTCACAATCACACTTTAATGATGTTTACAACTCCCCACAATTCCCTTTTTACTTGTGCATAACTTCTTTGAGGTTCATTGAGAACTTTTGCTCCAAAACAAATTGCATACTTGTTACCTTCAAGATCCTCTTAGCCAACAGCCCATCCTATCCCAATGGGACTTGTATCCATAGTAAGGATGATGGGTTGACCATTTGAAAAATTAGCCCTTTTGAGAGTGGGGGCTGAAATTAACAACTTCTTTAATTTATGCATAGTGAGAGTATGCTCATTACCCCAAGAGAATCTTTGGACTTTTCATAATAATTTATAAAGATTTTTTGCTACATGAGAAAAATGTGGTATCCATATGAGATAGAATACGCATGCGCCAAGAAATCTTCTTACTTCTGAAGTATTTGTGCATTTTTCTTGCATTCTGCTGATGGCATCTATCTTGATTGGCGAAGGTTTGCGTCCATAGGGGCCACATAGATTATTGATCACTAGGACTTCTTCTATTCCAAAAATCGACTTAGCTCCAGAAAGGGTAAGATGTACCTCTTCTAGCCTTGTCAAAATCCTGTCACAATCATGAATATGGTTATCTACAAATGTCCTGTAACCATCTTTGTTAAGCTCTTCATTCTTTTCATTGACTTCACATCCCTTGATAGGTACATCATCAAGAAATGGAAGAGTAAGTTGTGGAATAAAGTCCCTTAAGAATTTGTTCATGGCATTCACCATATGGGCTATAGAGTTTGTTGCACCTTATGGTAGAGTGCACATGCTGACCAATCCAAGAGGTGTCTTCATTGTGGTAATGTCTCGGCTTTCTAATGAAAGCTGAATTTGGTCATATCTTGAATATAGGTCACCCATAGAATAAATTGCTCTACCTGCATAAGCTTCAGCAAACTCATCAACAATTGGACCCAAACCAACATTTTGGATTGTGACACGATTGACAGGCTGTAGTTCTTGAATGAATCGTAAAGATCCATTTTTCTTAGGAATAGTAAACCATCGGTTTGAGTAAGGTGCTGAAGAAGGTTCCAAAATCTTCATTCTGATCTTCTCATTTAGAAGTTCAAGTAATTTGGGCAAATGTGCCCTTAGGACAAGAATAGGTTTGAGGTTCCAAGGTACATGTGGAACTGTTAAAATGACCATAGAAGCCACAATATTTGGATCTACACAACCTATTTCACTTGGCTGAAATGCAAAAACTTTTCCATATTTCATTAGCATTTGCATAAAAGAGTATTTTTCAACCGGCGAAAGAAAAGAATTTTTACCTATTTTGACCTCTTTTATACTTTCAGATGTGAACTTGTGACCAATGTTGAAAAGATCACAAAGACTTGGCTCATTTGCTGCCCTATCAGCCAACCCATCACTTTCAAGAGGCAATGGGATTGCCATAGGCTTGACTTTCTTATCCACCGTCTTGTATTTTGTCTCCAGTTGCGCTTCAGCCTTATTGAATAAACCAATGTCTTCTTGCTCAAAAAATTCTTGAATTGTTTGATAAAAATCCAATGTACATACTTCTATGGACTGATTTTCAACCTGATTTTTTGTATGAGCAGCTGCATATATTTCAACCAATGTGTCAGTAGTAATCAGTCCAAAAAAAATGCTCAAAATATCTTCATTTTCAGCCATCATGTCATAAGTTTTTAGCTCCATTTTTACATGACATAAGTATTTTCTTTTAGCTTTAGTGATGGCTAAAAGAGACTTACAACAACCCATAATATTGGCTGTACATACATATAGATTTGCTAGAGACACAGTTTCTGTAACATAAGGAGATTCAATCTTTTTACATGACGCACTACATAGCCTCCTTTTATAGTAGTGTAGCCTGAAAACCCTTGAATTCTCAAGCATTAGGAGGCACAGGATAATCACGCAATCGATCTCTGTTTCGATGATGGTTAACACACACAGTAAGAAATTGGACATCTCATTCATTATCCTTACTTCAGATTCAAGCATAGGAAGAATCATCATCAAGAGCTTTTGTTTCTAAGTGGGCTTCAGAAATGTAAGGTTGCCCAAGAATGATAGGGTAACTACAAGAGTCTTGAACAAAACCGTGAAAATTTTCTTTTATATCTCTAATAGCTACTTGCACATTAGGACATGCAGCATATAACTCTCCAGAAGAGTTGTTTGCAGCTCTCATTCGCCAACCTGGATCAACATCTATGGGCCATCCGCCACTTTCATAGAGACTCCTTGCCATGACGTTTATCTCTGAGCCATGGCCTAAGAGTGCAATACATGGTGTTTCTTTTTCTCCAATTTTGACGACTGTCTCCATTGTTGCTCTTGCCCAATGCGTACAGGAGTAGTGACTACTTGGAATGAGCCGAGCCTCTTCCTCCTCATGTGTGTGCTATAGGCAGCCTTCTTTTCGAGAGGTAGGCTGCCAAATTGGTTTGGACCAGCCGACCATTACATTTTCAGCTTTCACTTCTTTAATTTTTGCATTCATTATTTCTTTATCTTCAGCTTCAATTGCTACAATTAATTCTTTAACTGCTTCAAATTGAATTCCTTGTGAAGTCAGCTTCTCTTTATCCTGCACAAAAACTCTAAGAACTTGCAAAAAAGCATGCACTATTTCTTCAGCTTCATCACCAACATATTGTCTTTTCCTTTCGATTACATTAATAATTACATCATGGAATTCACGTTTGGCAATTCCAAGAATTTTGCCTAGGGTGAATTTAATTTTACTTCCTAGAATTCGTTCTTCTAGGACTCGTTTGAGATCAGTCGCAAATTCTATGTCACACTGCACTTTATAGCCTGGATGCTTGCCTTTCTTTTTTCCTTCGATCTTCTTTGTTTGTGGCATATCTTCCATCTCTTGATCTGGGGTTATATTTTCAGCAAGCTTTGGTTGTTCAGGCATTTTTCTAGTTACCCGTTTCGGAGGGCCAGAAGAGGAAGGCACTGGTTCTCATCTTCTCTTCTTCTCTTTTCTTCAATCAAGACTTATTTATGATTGACGTTAGCCAAATGTGCAAAGGCGGGAAAAGAATCTACAGTTTCTTTCCAACCAGTTATTCCTTGAATGCAGTGAGTGGCATTAGCCAAATCTTCTTTGACTACTTTAATACCACATTCCATTTGATCTAGTGCATGCATCCATACTTTAGATTTCACATTAGCTTTACATGCTTTTAAACTTGATTTAGTTGGCTCAATTTGTAGCCCATAGATAGCTGCATCAATTGCTACATAGGCATTATTTACAACTAAATATTCTAATCTTTTCTTCATTCCACCATTGCCAAAATTTGGCTCCAATGGAAGACCAATTTTAGCTGCATGATTTTTTCCATCTTTCCAAAAGATGAGCTTCTGCGCTTCAGCCTCACGGAAGGAAGAACACTCCCACTTGTCATGTTGTTGGCTGTCACACCAAATACAATGCCTCTTAAAGCCTTCTCTCATGGGTCTTTGAGTTGATGAATGTCCTCGTTCTTTAACTTTGACATACAACTTCTCCACCTTGGAACTAATTTCTGTAAGATTGAGATGAAGGTCACACATGCTTTTAATGAGTTCCTCCATGATATCATTTTTAGAAGGAACAGAAGAAGAAAGAGTTGGTTGATTAGTTAAAGGAATAGGGGATTTTGAAGGTGGAACAAGCTCCATCAATGGAGTTGTTGAAGTTGAAGTAGAGCCCAATCTTAGTCCCATCCACTCTCTTCGAGCAATCATGTTAACTGCATCAATAATATCTCTCCATGCAGTTTTGACTCCTGATTCTGAGGTAGCATCTTCTAGGCGATCAGCAAAAGCTTCTCCTGCAGAATGGGATTGGCACTCTTAAGGAATAATTCAATCTTCTAACCTTTCCATACTTTGTTGGTCTTTAGCATCAAGTTGCCCAAATTTACTGTCAAACTCATGGTATAAAGCGGTTGCAACTAAGGGTTTCTCAATCCAATCGGTGAAACTTTTCTTTGTCATTAGGCCAGAGTCTTCTAACAAGAATTCTTCGCGTAGGGCTTTTTTGAATGCAGCCCAATCCACATCTTGCTGAAAAATACCATGGATTCTTTCTTGAAGACCATGCTTGGATAGTCTGGCAAAATAATGACTCCATGCATGTTGTGGTACACCAAAGAAGAGCATTTTTTCGACATATAAGTGAATAAAAACATAGACATTTTGACCATTAAATTGTTTTAATTCCTGCCCAAATTCCTCTAGGATATTGATAGCTGTGGAATCAATCTTCTCTTCGTCTTACATTTATTATTGTTGTTGTAACATTTGGATTTGTTGTTACTGAGTCTGCTGCAGTATGCACACCAATTGTTATAGAGTATCTCCTGAAGAATCCCCTATCTTGGAGTTCTCTTACATCGATCTTCACGTCGGGTTCACCAATGTCGCAGCGCATAGGGTTAAAGGTCACCACAGGGGTTTGGCAAGAGAAGAATGTATGGAGGTTCAAGAGTTTTTACCCTGGAGATGGTAGAGATAAGAGAAGGGTTGAAGGTTTCAAGCCAAGTTCTTGAAGATAAGAGACAGCAGGGTGAAGGTAGATTTAGGGAGAGGAGTAGACAGAAGAGAAGGGGTTCGAAGAGATTGAAGATGTAGAAGAATACTCTAAAAAATAATTAGAAAATATAGAAGAATACTAACATATATGAAGCCTGTCAGTTTCTTTCAGCATTATGAGAGAATATAATTCTAATAGACAAAAACGTGTACAAAACAATACCTTCCTCTATGCTGCTCAGATCGCCAATCTGATGCCTCCATTAGCTCCAAAAGGGGGGTTAAATACGAGGACACCTGGCCAAAATTTAGCCAGATCACTCCTTCTTCATCTAACACTTCGGAGTGCTATTCACTGCATGAAAACAAGGATCGCCCATCGTGCGATCTCGTCAATCTCTCTTTTCACATAAAATCCTCTCAAATTGGCTAAAAGCTGCATGCTTTCTTTTACATGTCATTCTAATCTAGAAGTTGTCTATAGTTTTATGGATTTTTTACAAGAGATAATATCTAGAATATCAAAAATTGACTAAAAACTCGTCCAAAAAAATCTAATATTTTGAACCATGGACACTAACACTAATGGCTAAAGTGGCATTGGCTCTCTAAATCTAAAAGGAAGCCACACTCTAGATTTTTTTACACGGTATGTGCATAGCGGCACCACATCGATTAAAGGGAAACCCATCCTCTAGATCATAGAACTACTCCTAGTTCAATTCCTTGGCTTCCTTGGCACACTCCAAAATTTAGCATGTACTTTTTCCTCATTATTATTCCAATCTTCTATTATATACATGCTATGAACTTTAATCTTTGTTGTTTTGTAAGGGTATTTTGAGGCATGGTTGACCGTGTACTTATCACCACATTTAAAACATATATATTTTTCTTGGACCATTCAAGGCTAATGTAGTTCGGGATCTATTTTCAACACATTTAGTCTCACCATTAGAGCCAAGTGATGTCCCAAAAGTGCCCTATTTCTCACCTCAATGGGGTGTGAGACTATCTATATAACCTTGTTGTAAATTCTCATTTTTACGATTCTAACGTGTCCACCTGTTCCCTTCAGGACATGTCTTATCATTCCATCGGAAAGAAGATCTAGAAAGCTCCGCCCAGCACTCTCATGGAATGTTACAGGGTTTGTGATCTAGGACTTCCTGCATCTGCCACGTAGCGGAAGTATTCTGGCCGTTTCCACTTAGGATCGACCTGAACCAGGGTTTCCCCTAATGGTCATTTCCTAAACGGCAACTAGCGTTGAACCCCAAGCGAACTACTTTATGCAAAAATGCCAGGGCCGAAGCGGATTCACGCTGCACTTGGTTCAAGGAGAATGGGAAACGAGAGGGATGCAAGGCTCGACCTCTCTGCCACCATAAGGCATGGCCCCATTCCGTTCCCCTAAAACAGCGTAAACCGAGATTATTATAGTCTAGAGTCTAGGTTAGTGCCTTTGCTATTCATTTCCTTTTGAAGGATCTTCTTGCCGCCCATTATGATTGAGAAAATTTCCCGGCCAACTGGGACCACCCATCTGTAGGACGGACCCATGGCCACATCCACCCCACTTTCCTCAGGTTGTTTTAGTTGTTTAATTACCTACCACATTTTTAGTTGGACATGCATTAAACAGCTTCCTTAATTAGCCCATTAGGCACCGGTTCCTTCACGTAATCATAGCACTTGACATAGAAAAGCAATGTTAAACAAGTTCCTTTTTAACAGCTTATCATATTTATCTTTGAAATACATTTATAAAGTCCAGCCCGTAGGCTTATCCATAATCCACCCGAAGGCTATCCAGCAATCCACAAGGATTACTAATCCAAGATTCCGCCCGTAGACTAGTATGCGGGCCTTGAGATCCAATCTCGAGTCACGTTGGCCTCTTATGCAGGGCCCGGAAGGCGAGGGATTTATGGCCAGAGCCCCCTGGCACCCAAGCATCCTCCTGCTCCAAGTAGCACCTAACGGAGAGACCTCTCGTGGCGGGTTTGGTCCATCTTCCTGGTGCGGTTAGCAACCCCCTTGGTTAGGGTCAGGTAGACAGTCGGGGGTAACTAAGGCTACCTCTCCCTTTAGGCCTTCAACCTGAAGCATTAGATATCTTTTCATCCTTTAATTCCTTGAGCAAACAAAGCAAACAATGCTCTTTAAACTGTTACAAGCACAGTCATTTCTAGTGGTCGTTATTTGGCCAACTGCTAAGGAATGAATCCTTCTCTCCGAATGCATCCAGCATTCGATCCGGGATCAATTGCGACTCGGCAAGATCCCCAAGGGTATGTTTGATAACCCGTATGTCCTTGGGTTAGGGTCGTACCCTATTAACCCAATTTAACCAATACCTTAAGTTCTATTAATAGAAAGTATGTTGCTCCAAATTATTGATTGATCCTTTGCTTTCAAGCAAATATCTAATCCCCTTATCTTGGTCACTTTTCCCAAGAAAGGTGCTATATCAGGATAACTACTCGTCCTCTTGCAAGTTAAACTTGCGCAAGAATCTGCCAATCTTATTCTGAGGAATTTGGCCGTTCCTTTGTGATCAAACCACAAGATCATGCGACTCTGCAATTTGTTGCACAAGTGTCGCATCTAATCCATGGGACTATTTTACCCATCGAACAGTGTCTCCTAATCATGGAATCATGATTAGATAGGAAACAGGATTAGGGTGTCTTCATATCCCATCCGTTCCTGATTGCACTGGGCCGACATTGTCGGTCCTAAGGTTCCAACTCCATACAAGTTTCATCTTTTTAGCGAGCGATCCTTAGGGTAGAAAACCCTAGATCGTTTCTGGCAAGTTTGTTCTATTGTCCCTACATTCCGTGAATGTGGGCAGGTCTTTAAGGTATGAGAGTTTCAACTCGGCAATATGTGCGACTAGGTCATGTCCTCAACGTGCTAAACTCTAATTAGCACTTGGGATATGTTGCATCAATTTAACCATTCCTAAGCAAGTCCTTTGCGGTTTAGGTGTTTAGGGTAAAACAATGTACTTGTCTATTCCTCAAGATATTGTCTTGATCAAAGAGGAAAAATTGGTTGCATTAGGATACAATTCTCGTAAGCACACGATTCATTGCCTAACGTATGATTAGATTTACAAACCCTAACTTTTCTGGTTAAGATCACAGCATATGCTAAGTTACGACATAATTTCTATTGATCCCTCTAGAACATGCACTCAAGATTCATGCTACTAAGCTTTAGGGTTTTATGTTTAAAAAGAACCATGCAGCCTTTTCTAACAACTATGCAGTTGAACGAGATTTATGCCAATTGTCTAGAGTTTAATCTACTTCATGCAGCCCTAGAATCATTTCCATGCCTTGCAATTTCCTACAGTTGTTAGCAACCTTCTTTAATGAATCATTGCGAAGAAAGAGATGTCTAATAATGCGACATGCGATTTAATATTTCCATGCATAATCGAAGTGTAATACAATAATTTCGACTTTGTAATGATGGTCATTAGTTGATCTAAATTCGTTACTTTGCAATGCATAAAAACAATGTGCTAAGAATGCATAGACGTCTTATGTTCTTCTTTCGTTCGTTTCTTTGAGAAATACAAATGACCAATTCTTCAATTGTGAGTTATTTCCCTTAAGATAGCCAATGTTTTTCAATCATAAAAGCGCATCTTGCTTCCGTGACTTAACCATGCATAATTGCAATATTACGATGTAAATCAAAAATAGGAAGAAAACCTGGACTTGTGGACTCGGTGAAATATCCACATGAATGTTAGGAGATGATCCTCTTGCAGTTGCACCTTATGCCTTTTTAGGGGCCATCGTGAATTCCTCCTCCTTGCCTTGGCCGTAGACTTATGATCTTGGCCCGTCTCCCTCGCACGCGCAATTCCTTTTGAGATTCAGCTTCCTTGACCAATGCACCGTCTTGCGGATTTGGGCTTTGGAAGGCCTTATAGGCTTCCTCCTCGAAGCTCGGAGGAAAGAGAAATTAACTTTAGGAGTGTTCAATGGGAGAGCCCTTAAACGAAAGGCTTTAAATCCCGATTATAATGGGCTTACTTGAGTCCATAGGAAAGACTTTACAACCGGCAAAATGGCTTTTGGGGAATGTAAGGGAAAGGGGACTTTGGGAATTCCGGATATAATAGTGCCTTCACGAAAAAGGATACAATGGATTTAAAAGACTTGTGTGGGAAGGGCTTTAAAAGGAAACTAAGGGTTAAAAAAAACTTTGTGGAGCTATAGAAAGGGGCTTAAAAACCGGCTAGTGTGAGCTTTTTGGGGGATGCAAGGGGGGAAAGGGCTTAATTCCTGAGGATGCAAGCAAAAAGGGGTTTTGAAGAAACCCGAGGTAAATGGCCCAAAAGGGACTTGTATGGAAAATTCCACGGGAAGGGGTGCTTGGAGAGCCCCCCTTAGAAGCTTCCAAGAAGCTTCCAGGAACCTTCTAGGGGACGTGTGGTCGTGAAGGGGAAACGTGGCGGCACAGCTTGGCCTCCAGCGGCGTATGCAGCAGTCGAGGTACTCTAGGGAAGGCGGCATTCTGACTGGCAACGACGACTCTCAAGCGGCAACTCCTCCCTCTCATGGCACAACGTAGCTCTCCTCCCTCTCTCACGTCTGTCAGTGTCACGACTCAGCTTCCCTCCTCCTCTTCACCCCATAGAGGAGGGTATTTATAGGAAGGGGGGTCAGGCCTCCCTCCCCCACGTGGTGCCTTGCATGCAGTCTCTTCTTCCACCTCACGACTTCCCATTATAGCCTCCATCCTCTTCCCTCAGCCACACTTCGGCTAGGGGGAAGAGGATTAAAAAAATTTGCAATAATTATAACATTATCCTCTTGACCTCCTCCCAAGAGGAGGTTCTCATGAAGATATGCGGGTTTCTTAGTCCTTGGTCTCGTTTGACCAGTGGAGAGTCATGTTTTGTACAACATAAAGATCGCATCGTTTGTATCTTTAATGCCAGCATTGACATTTGCCTGAGACTCACGTGGGCTCATAATACTTTTTAGCAGAAATATTACAACGATACTTTATTGCATATCCTTTAGACAATTCAATTGCATCCAATAAAGTGGAAGTCTTTTGAGCCATTACATCAATGCTCTAACCTATAGATATACTTGTAAAATTTTGCATCATTCACAAACAATCTCAACATATATGGTCAATTTCATGAACTGATTTGTATACTCCCATACTATGAGATTACATTGCTCAAGTTGAAATCATCATCTTACCACCCGCTCTTTTTCCATTGGAGGTACAAAGAAGTGAGCCATATGCATCTTAAAGTCTTCTCAATCAATGGACTAATGATTATCACGAATGTTATAGCGCCACCATATGTGCAAAAATCCCCCAAGATGAAAAGCAACAAAGAGAATTTTGTTATCATCAATGTGTGGGTAAGTATTGAGGTAGGACTTTAATTTGGAGGTCTATTCTTCCAAGTCTTATGGTTGGGAATGGTGATTGCTTAGTGTACTTGGTAAGAATGGCCTTGTCATGGAGTTCATTAGAGCCTTGCTGCCCATGATAGCCTTGTTGTCCATGTATACCATGTTGCCCATACATACCATGCTATACATACATGCCATGTTGTGCATTGAACCCATGCTAGCCATTAATACAATATAACTCTCCATGAGTTGGATAAGGCCCATTGGGGCTCCTAGGGAGAGTGGGTCAGGTTCTGATGGGGTGGGGGTGTTATGGGAGCATTGGCTGCATGGATGATGGGAGAGCTCAAGAGAGGCTCATCCTAGTTGTGGGAAGGCTCACCAATCTTGAATGTTGAAGGAGGGGGAATACCCTTAGTTCCAAGAATACCCTCTAGGCCATGAAGTGGGTCCAATGGTGGAGGCCATTGAGATCCACACTTGGACTCATTTTCCTTGTCTTGTGCTAAGGTAGTTGCCAATTGGGCTAGTGAGATGTTCCAATGTCTATTGAGTTTACGAGTTGGAAAGGGCCATTTGTTTAATTTCAAGATCTATTTTTGAGAACATTTGATGATGATTGGTAACCATATCATTGTGTGTTTCCATGTGGTGGATCTCATGTTGACAAAGGGTGTGAGTAGGCATGCTATAAGGGTCCATATCGGACACTTCCTCTTGCATGTCACCATTAAAATATTGTGGTGAGCTATGTTATTCATTCATTGAGGCTCTTGAGATCCTATTCTTCCTCTAGACCTCCTCATGGGCCTTGCCTTTGCCTTTCTGTCCTATCACTTGAGTGCAGTCCTCCACGGGAACCACTATCTCTCCAATGGGCATAACTTCTAGTAGACAACTGTGATTGATGAGATTTTTTATTTAAATAGAATGGGAAATTTTCCTATTTGAGACGAGCTATAAATATTTTTGATAGAAAATGATCAGAGAATTCTCCAATTGGATCTCTCTGCTTATTCTCAAGCCGTCTGCACCTTGTCCACAATGCCTAAGTGCACAAAAATGGCTATATCCTTTAGACCATATCTTTTATTGGGGACATTTTTAATTCAAATTGAAGGCGATAAAGCCCTCTTAGAGATGAGATATAGGGTTTCCTCCCATATATAATACATAATTTACTACAATAAGCTTTTTGTGACTGTTCTTCAGTGGCTATGACTAAAGCATTATTTTTCCCAATTCAAACATGCACTAGATGAGTTGCTCATGCGTTGAGGACCCTAAGCATCATAGTAAGGAACGCCTTGAGAATACTAAGAGTGATCCCAAGTATATTTAAGCATCGATTTTCTCTACCATCAATGCATAAGGAAGCCTCATTATCATACATCTTCCATTGACTACATACATATCAAGTACCATACATGGGTGTCTTGATAATCGAAGAGGTGTCAGAAGAGGGGGTATCTCATTCAGAATGGGGTGATCATGGAGTACACCTACACCTGTATATAAATATCAAGCTCTAGATCAACAAAAGATGGAGAAAGTGTTAGATATTCTCAATGTCTGACCCTCGTACGGTGCCACTAATGATCCATGGTGCTCTAAGTTGTAAGGACCGCATTATGAGAAGAAGCCATGCATGAGCATGGACATTGGGTGGGTCCTGACTTGTATGCTAGATGAGGTCTATGTGATCATATGTCAAAAATGTGACATTTTTTAATCCAACCCTTGGGTTAGATAGATAAATTATGTTCAATGCACAATGCATCGAGTTATAGGGTATGGGAGCTATTAGGGGCCTCTATTTTGGGGTTTTGGGGTCTGGAAGCAGCCCCTAGCTAGGGGGTCTCAAGAGGGCAAGTGGACCTCTGACGACAGGGGTCCGGGGCCAATGCCCCCAACCCTGATGGTAAAGAGAATATTCCCTAGAATATTCCATGGCCGACTAGAGAAGGTTCATAATATGGTCAAACATGCCGACTAGACTACCTTTTCAGGCTATAAAAGGAAGACCCCTTTGAAGCCAGTCAGAGCTCTTCCAGCTATCCTAAGCTCTTCATCTATCATCTATTTGGATTGCTATCTAAGGTTCACAATGGAAGTGCACAGGTGGACCCGAGGAGGTAAGTCATAAATATATGTATGTATCACATGGGTTCAACATAAGGGATTTTTAAAGTATCATTTGTACACATTTTTTGCATAGAGAAGGGTCCCATATAAAGGGGTTACTTATAGATTGAATAGAAAAGGATTGTTTCTTATTAAGGTAGAAGTTCACAAATAAGGGTATTTATAAATAGGTGAACACACCTGATATAGAGGGTATACATATAGTAAACTACTCGAGCAGGTGGATAAAGCTATCTTTATATTAGTTCGTTTGAAATTAAAGTAGTCTATTCTTCTCATATTTATAGTGTGTTCTCTATTCCTTTCCTACATTTTGGTTGCTATGCCATGTAATTTCTACACAAATTTTTCCCCGGGCCATCGGTTGTGCATCCCTTCAATATCTTAAGTGGTAAGAGAGAGTTAGCTCTCTTTTCACTTACCACCTTGCCTGGCATCAACCTTTTTCTTAAGCCACAGTATATATACATGGTAGATATTTTTAACTATGGAACTAATATGAGATGCATTGGAAAATAGACATCGCACCTTTTCATGACATGCAAGTATTGAACAAGAGCTTGGGTGGGGCTTACCTTGGTAGCTAGCTACCACTTACAACACTATATTAGGGAATATGAGAATTCTCATATAGTTTGGAAATTTTCAATATAGTTAATATTTGGCCACATGATCAAATTTTGTCCCCATACTTGAATGTGGAGTCTAACTTAATCACTATATAGGTTCTCTTTCCAAGTCCCACTTTGAAGCATGGGTTAATATTTAGCCACATGGCCAAATCTTTGCCCCTTAGTTGAAAGTGGGACTCAGGAGATTTCCAAACTATCTAGTATGGTGTTTTACATGTTTACAATGGCTTATTATCCACTTGGGATCAATTCAACACACACATGATCAAATAAGTGTTAGAGTCATAAATAATCAATGAAGAAGAGTTAACATGACGCATTGGAAAGCAAATGGGGAACAATTAGGCTACTAATTCCATGTGGGTAGCAAACATTCAATGAATGACTCTTCAATGTAGGAAATATGCATTCTTAATCTCTCGATCAAAGGGAATCGGCTCATCAAGTGGATTAAAAAGAGACATTAAGATAACATACCTCTTCAATGCTTGAAGTAGATGGAAAAAGCATGATCCCACAATTATTCAAGTTCTTCATTAAGTTATCCCGAATAATCAAAGTACTCGAAGGGCACAATCTTCAAGATCTTGGTGCTTCCTCTAAAGGTGGGGCTCCTATGCTTGACCTCAAGCTTGCTCCTCAATAATTAAAAGCTTAAAGTGGAGCTTTCATGGCTGCCCATAAGAAATCCTTGCATGTCAAGTTCCATGTCTTCAATTCAGGTAAGCATGTCCAAGGATGGTTGAAGGAGATCTTGAGGGCTAAGATTTTAGAGGTTGAGGAGCTTGAACCAAGCTTTAATGGCTGATCAAACTAGGGTATAGTAGTGAGCTAGGGTTTGCAAGAGAGAGGAGCTCAAATGTTGAAGAAAAGGGGTCAAAACTTGATCAAGAGGGGTGAAGAGAGGTTTCTTGAGCTAAGTAGGAGTACTAGAGAGGAGGGGCAGAGTTGGATATGGAGCAGAGAAGCCAAGGATAAGAACACAAAATGTGCTGCAATTTTCAAGTTGCTCCTTGATTGCTACCACTAGAAAGATCTCCATCAATATGGTGCTCTACTTTATGCTAGGGATGTACGGAGTCAACTCTAGTGGGTTGTTGATGTCTTGAAGAAGTGGGAGTGGAGATCTTGAGGGTTCTTGGACCTAGTTAGCTATGGCAGCTTGCAAGAGAATAAAAGAGGAAATGGCTAAAGTAAAAAGTAACTCAGGTTTTTATCCTCTTACTCTCCAATCTTCGACTTTGTCCCAGAACCCCTAAAAGTTTCATAGAAAAGAGTGACGACCTACTAAGTTAACCATTTTACCTATAGATATGTCAAAGGCTCCAACCATAGCTCCTACTTACTTTAAGAAGGCTATCACTAACTGTACTCCTCCTATTGTACATGTACGTACTACCTCACTAACTAGGGCTTTTAGATTTAAAAAGGGGACTAGATAGAGAAGGAGGAAAGGAAAATGACCCAAAGCTTGAAACTATGATACCACTTGTAATAAATAAGACCGAGAGGAGAGAGGAGAATGAGTAGAAGAGAGAGAAACAGATGAGGAAGAAGAGAGAGAAATGCTAAAAGAGGAGAGAGAAGGACATTAGAGAGGGGAGAAGGAGGAAGGAAGCCATAGAAGTTGACGAAGGATGTGAAGAGTCTATTCTTGATTATCTCTGAATGCCCTAAATTGGGTCTCTTACACCTTATATACCCTAATCAGTACTATTGGGGTATATACGGGTATCTAACCCCTAGTTCTAGTATATCCTCTTTGTTGCATACATGACTCACAAAATAAAACAAAACAAACATATAAGATCAAGTTCAATAGTGTAAATACATGATACGTTTTTTACAAGTAAAAACTTCTAGATATATGTTGAAGCTTTATGGTATTTAATATTGAAATAAGATTGGAATATTATTTGATTTTTATAAGTTATATATCCCTTGCTATTGAATTTTTTGAACCAAAAATATATAAACCATTGAGTATTTGGTCTTATTCATTAATGCTTCTTATAAAGAAACGTTTGAAATATATATATATATATATATATATATATATATATGCTTTAATATTATTTTCTAAAGAAAAATATATTTCATTTATATATTCAAATTATTTTATTACATCATGAGTTATAAGATGTGAATGTACATATATAAATATATAAATAATAAATTATCAGTGGAGTATACTCCTTGGATATTATCAAAAGCAATAAAAAATATTTACAAGATTAAAACTATAAGAAAAAAATGTGCACAATATATTTTAGCATGGCCATATATTCCATTTAAAATTTTTATAAACTTACGTGACAAGGATAAGTACCAACATAAAGTAGGGTATCATAAAGAAAGGATATATGATAATTTATTAGGATATCAAATGAGTTGAAAAAAATTATAATATTTGGTATTATTTCTACACACCATTAAAAAGTTATCAAATATAGGACTTTTCAAAGGGTGAGATACATTCATAAGAAAATCAAGGCCTCAATGTTCTTTTATAGATCTATTCCTCTATTTCGAGTTCTTTTTTAATATTCTCATCATATGTGATATGACCCAAATAGGGGTTTCTAGCCATGCTTGAACCTCCTATTCATACAATATCAAATATTCTTTTTTCATGAATTTCTCAAGTTTTTTTAAATTTTATCCAAATTTTTCTTTTTTTCTAAGATTTTTTAGCTTGTAGATATTTATCAATATTGGATTTAACTATTTCATAATACTATGATGTTTATTTTTAATGAGACCTCGCTCTTGTTAAAAAAAGTTAAAAATATTTCACAAATATCTAATGCTTTGGAAAAAAATAAAAATTTACCATAAAGTTTTTAAATCTTATTTGCTATTTTCAGAGTACTTTTAAGCTCAAAATAAGCTTGAAAAAGACAATAAATCACAAAAAATAACACTTGTTTACAACACGATTAGGTGGGCTAGTAGATGCAAGGGATTTGGTGGATCCCACCAACTCTCTCTAATTGCATTGTAGGGATAAGTGCTACTTTTTGTGATTTTTGGTCATCTTTAAAGCTTATTTTTAGCTTAAAAATACTCAAAACATAGCAAAGGAACTTTGACGGTTTTTGAAAAAAAATAATTTTTAAAAGCACAATAACTTTTAGTACTTGTATTTAGATACTAAAAATAACTTGGAAAAACTACTTATTTAAACACCCTAGACCACAATTATACCAAGTAAATTTTCTTAATAATATTAATATATTGAACAAAAGTATTTATTTCATATTTTAAAATAAAAACAATGAAAATTATTTTTAAAAAATTTAAACTTATCAAATGCCTTTATAGTCATTGAGATCAAAGACTAGTTAAACATAGCAAGCCCCTATGCATGTCTAGTGTTTTTATGAAAATGCTTTTTACTAGATTTTTTTTTTCATATAAACTAGCTCTTTTGTAAAATCTAACCTTTAAAATAATATTCTTAGTAATCCACTTCTTAATCGAATATGATAATGAATGTTTTTAATGGCATGCCCCTATATTATAGCTTTTATATTTTAGGGGACATTGTGATATCATCTCGTATTTATTCGTATTATAGAAATCTTATATTACTATTAATGCAACCTAGAGAGAGAGAGAGAGAGAGAGAGAGAGAGAGAGAGAGAGAGATGTGTGCGTGTGGGCAACAACACGTGCACGTGTGAGTGAGTGAGTGAGAGTAGGTATGAGAGAAAGCGAGAGTAAGTAGGAGATGCAACACTTGTATAATTTTTTGCATAGGGAAATGGATAATATCAATACCTTTCAAATTTTCTATTCGAATCTTGTAAAGTAGTAATGCAACATAGAGAGAGAGAGAGAGAGAGAGAGAGAGAGAGAGAGAGAGAGAGAGAGGATTCAATATACAAAGAAAAAAATAGTTTATATTGACAAAGGTGAAATGTGAATCTAATTTATTTTATTTTATAAATAAAACTATGAAAAATGAGAAGAACATGGATACATAGTATTGAAAATCTTATGAGAAGAAAAGGAGTAATAAAAGGTATTTAGGCTTAGTCTAAGTCAAGCTAAGCTAGGTTTAAACACATATTGGGTATATGCTAGAATCCATACTAGGTTAGATTGAGCTAGGCCTAGCCTAGACTTATGCTAGCACATAAGATGGAGCTCTAGGTTAGACTAGGATCAAGTAAGACTTAGTGTGACTATGCTTATAATACATGAAAAATAGCTTATGCTTACAATTGACATGTCCCACATATAGGCTAGGGCTAAGCTAGGCTATGTTTATACATAGACAAGATATAAACTAGAATTTCTATTAGGCTATGCTTATAACACACATGAGCCGAGGTGTGAAAAGATATAGGCTAGGGTACATTTATACATAGATTAGGTGTAATCTAGAATCCATGCTAGGTTAGACTAGGCTAGCCATAGCCTCAACTTAAGCTAGGCTAACACATAAGTTAGAGCTTGGATCAAGGGAGACTAAGTGAGATTCTTTCAACTAGTGAGACACATTGAAAGGTGATAGGTTGTGGCAAGTGGAGGTGATGATCTATTCTGGGGAGGACAATCATAAGAGATACCATCCAATGGAGGGGATAAGCATATTGACCCGTTAAAGCTGCTAGGCAAGGATACATTCAATCAAGAGATGGATTAAATGATAGATGGTCTCCTTGAGCAAAATGATCAATGTCTCAATTCCTTTAATGAGAAGGCGACTACAACCATTTATGAGGAGTCAAGGAAATTTAGGTTCAAGGGGAGTATTTATTATCTCTAAAATTGCACTCTTTACAAATTATAGACTAACACTACTGTAATACCCTTATCTTAGGGGCTCCACCTATAACAAATAAAAGTGTACTCAAAATTACCCTTTCCTTACATGTTAGAAGGCAATAAAATGACCCCTTTCCTTAAGCAAAGTTAAAGTTTTTTTTCAAATTGTAATTAAAAAACCCATTTTATAGATATAATCTTATAAAATTTACTAGATAAAATAACCCTTTTGTTCATTACATGTGATATATTTACATTTTCTTAGGTGAACTCCCCAAGACCCTTTTTTAGATACATAGTTTGATGTTTGCATCATATTTTATGCTGGATATTGATAGTGCAATATGATCCATGCATTTTAATGACTAAATTCTCTTTAAAAATGAATCTACAGAGCTAAATGGATGTCTAAAATGTAGCATCGACTAATATTGGATTGATATGCAAGAACATGTAGTACCAATGAAAGTACTTTGTCACTTGCCCCTTATATTATGTATCTAATATTTATTTAGGTTGAACAACCTAGTAAGCCTTATGTTGTGATACTCTAAATATCATTCCTTTGACAATATGCTACAACTTTCCATAGATGGCAAGAAGTGGAAAGATATTGAGGACTAGAGTGGCCTAACTCTAGAAAAAAGCTTTAATATTTGAGACCACGACTTGTAATGGATTGCATTCTAGGTCACATTTACATGCCCCTTCTCACATGGTTATAGGATCAATGAAGGAAAAGCATAGTTAAGTCCATTTATAAAAAGACAGATGGCAACAAATCTTTATATGATTTTCTAGGAATAGAACTAGTCTGGAGATAGTACGAATATCTAGTATTAAGTTTTAATGAATTAACAAGATATTTGGCTGAATGCAAATACATACAAGGACTTATTTTAGGTGGTACAAGTCGTGTAAGCTAAAAATACCAAAAAGTGATGCATTTACAAAAAAGCAATGTTTTTGACTATTTTGGAAAGTTTTTTATAATTTTGCGGCTCATTGATCATGTTTGTTCACTTGGATTTGAGTACTTGGCAATTTAGCTTGTCCATGATGGACTTATTCACAAAACTATAAGTACTGCCACTGTCTATCAGGATGAACACTGGCTTTCCACAAATGCTTCCCTTCATACCAAGTGTATTAGGGCTCTTAGATCCCGTCCAAGCATCCATAGAGATAGAACAATTAGTGGTAGCAAGCGACTCATCACAAGATCCACCAAGGTCAAACGGAACACTTCCACCTAGATCAAAAGGAAAAGAGTCGGCTAGATCATAAAAATAGTCCAAACCAACTTCCTCCTCAAGATCTTCATTTTCAACATTAAATGCTTGGTAAACACTTTACTTTTTAATATTTTTTGACTTGAAAGACTTATACCACTCAAAATAAGTAGAGGTACACTAGTAATGTCCTTTGATATTTTAATTTTGGTCACTTACATATCTAGCATATGAACTAGTACTATAGACTATGGCATACATTGACTTACTCTCACTACCAGAAAATGGGAGTATAGCGATGGTCGTTTTTTACGCAAAATAGTAGTATTGCTATTGTGACACAAATAGTGACACCAATAGCGACATCACTCTGAGAAAAAAAAGCGTCGAAAACTCAAGCGTGGCATTTTAACCCCAAAGAGTTATAGAGAGAGTGAAAGAGAGAGCAAAACAGATTGTGGATTTGGGAGGGAGAGAGAGAGGAAGAGAAATAGAGAGAATGAGAGCTTCTCACCGCCACCGCTGTTGTACCACACGAAGAAGAGGGAGAAGAGCACAAAGGAGAAAGAGGGGACATCGCAATGAGAATGTGAAGAATCCATCCTTGAGCTTTTGCAGTAAATACACTGCCTCCTCTTGGTTTATTTTTGTGCTTTCTTTTTTTCATTTGTTTTTTTCTTGATAATGAGATGCATTGAGGAAAAAAGAGAGAAATGAGAGAGAGAGAGAGAGAGAGAGAGAGAGAGAGAGAGAGAGAGAGAGAGAGAGAGAGAAAGAGAGAAGACTCGAAAAAGGAAGAGAGAATAAACGTGAAATATAACAAAGAAAGAGAGAAAGGAAGGGAGAGAGGAGAATGAGCGAGAAAACAATGAGGGGGTAGAGAGAAGCAAAGAGAGGGGCAACAAAGAAAGAGAAAAGAGAAAGAAAGAGAGGGAGGAGAGAACACAAAACAAAGAGTGAAGGGAGAGGTGGATAAAAGGGTGAAGTAAAGAGAAGAAGGATAGTGGAAAGAGAGAGAGAGAGAGAGAGAGAGAGAGCAAGGGAGAGAGGAGAATGAGTGAGAAAATAACAAGGGGGAGAGAGAAACAATGAGAGGGGCAACAAAGAAACAGAAAGAAAGAAAGAAAGAGAACAATGAGGGGACAGAGAGAAACAAAGAGAGGGGCAACAAAGAAAGAGAAAGAGAGAAAGAAAGAGAAGAGGGAGAGAACACGAAACGCAAAGTAAGGGAGAGTGGAGAAAAGGGTAAAGTAAAGAGAAGAAGGATAGTGCAAAAAAGAAAGAGAGAGAGAAAGGGATGGAGAGAGGAGAATGGGTGAGAAAATGAGGGGACAGAGAGAAACAAAGAGAGGGGCAACAACAAAGAAAGAGAAAGAGAGAAAGAAAGAGAGGGGGGAGAGAACACGAAACAAAGAGTGAAGGGAGAGGTGGATAAAAGGATGAAATTAAGAGAAGAAGGATAGTGGGAAAAAGAAAGAAAGCTAGAAAGAGAATTGGAGAAAAAGAGACAAAAAGAGGGAGAAAAAGAGAGATAGAAAAAAAAAGAGAGTGAGAGAAAGAGAGAGAAAAATGGAAACAATGAGAGGATTAGAGAGAATAAAATTATAGAAAGAGAATGGTAGAGGGGGAGGAGAGGCATGAAGACGGGTGGGGAGAGAAAGTCTTTCAATGCCTTGTTTTATGAGTCTTTTATTTTTTATCTTTGATTTTGATTTTAGTGAGATACGTCGAGTGCAAATGGAAAGGAAAAGAGAAAAGTAGTGAGAGTGGGGAGGGAATATGGGAGGGGATAAAGAAACATTTATAGAAATAGAGAGTGAGAGAGAAGGAAAGAAGGATGAAGGGAGGCAAATAGAAAAAGAAAAAGAGAATGAGAACAAAAACCTGTTGTTGATCATAATGTAGATAATGAAAAATGATGATGGTCCTGATGTCCAAGAGATCGTGAGGCGTATCTTAATCAATGTATCTCGTGTCCTTGCTCTCAATGCAAGGTAGCAATCAGATGAAAGCGTCACTTGTCTATAGAACACATACAACGCTTAGGCGAGTTCCAATGGGAGATCATTGATCATGCGATCTTAGAATTTGAGTGAATGGTAAGAAAAGTGTGTATCAATCATGCCTTACATTTGCAAACCAATTGAATATCATATACAAAAATATTAGATGTGGCCATAAAATTTATATAGGGAGATGACGTCTCATCCCAAGGAGGATTGCATCTATTGTGGCTAGTTAGAAGAGTTCATGGGCATGCAATGAATGGAGTGCCTAAGCCAATCCACCAGTTGGAAGGCACAACTCTGTCTAGACTCTCAATACCAGAGGAGACATGTAGCCTTTCAGACCTTCCCCCAATCTTAGAGCCTGAGATGGAGGTGATGATTGATGCATTGATGCCCATGGATGCCGAGGCATTTGATTCGCTAAGAGAGGAAGCGTCCATACCACTATATGATCAGTGTCAAGTGTATCACCTAAAGACGCTACTTGCGCTCCTAAGTGTGCAGGCAAAATATGGGTGGAGTAATGCGAGTGTGACCGAGTTGCTTAGGTACATTCTACGTATGCTCCATTGATTTTTTTGACTCCATTATAGAAAACACTTATGCTTTTTCAAGGAGTTTTATGATTTTTTTAAAGGTTGCTAAAGTATCATATATTACCACTTAAAAATACCATACTTGAGTCTGGTGATGATGCACGACATGTTTTAGGAAAGCTTTGTATGGACTACAACAACATCCATGCATGTGTCAACAATTGCATGTTGTTTCGAGGAGAGTAGGAGACTATGGAGACATATCCAAAGTGTGGTACTCACAAGTATCGATAGGACTTGCAAAAGCAAACCATCCCTCAGAAAGTTCTTAGATACTTTTCACTTATCTTGCATATACGTCACATATTTTGTACGTTGTGTAGTTTATACTATCGATCGCGATTGCAGGATACCTCAGTCGAGAAATACGCGGGTTGATTTACAGGTTGTCAAATTTAGTGCAATGGATCTCACAAAAGGAGATCAAGATATCCTCTATTGAATCCGCAAGGTGAGGAATAGTGGAGATGGTTTGTCTCTTTGAGAAGTATTTGCCCACCAGCATGCTCACGATACAAACCCACCTCCTGGTGCATCTTGTAGATCAAGTGGAGATTGCGAGAAAAGATGGACGGATCTAAGCAACACATTTGTTTTTCCAGTCCATTGTGAACAGGTGCATGAACTGTTTTTAAAATATTTTTTAGGACAGAGAACAGTCACAAATGTTGAATCTCTCTTATATGTGAGTTTGAGCATGTAATTTTCTATCCAAACCCCCGACAACCTCGATGGTGGTATGTTGTACGTTTAGCTCCTCGAAGTGTAAGAGTGTATGATGAAAGCAATAATCCCCATGTAGATGAGGAGAGTATATAGATGGAGGGGTTGATATTGCAAGGGGCGGAGGTCGAAGATGGCTTGGAGCGTGTAGAGGAGGCCGCAGATTCGGGTAACGATGAGGAAAGATAGGAGGCCAGGAATTCTTTGAGAATGAAGTGGACTCCTCCTTTTGTGGTGACCTATCTATCGGCCTTCCAATGTATGCGGAGTTGTGCCATGAGATTGACATGGGACCATAGGCTATGTCATACTTGCAGCATCCACCTACTCAATTGGTTGATGAATGACTTATAAGGGTACTATAGAATATGCATTTTAAGTAACATCATTTTTTTCAGTGTTATATTATTGTGCTTTTCTTGAATATTTATATTGATTATGCTAACATCATTTTTTGTCTCTATATAGGTTACCTTCTTTGACAATATTTGAAGAGCTGGAGGAGTCAAGGGATAAGCGACAAGGAGTCACAGGAGATATTGACACGTATGTCTCTAGATCGGATGGCCTAATTCAAAGATATGGTGGACCTGGAGCTATCTCAAACACCATCAGCTTGTTTTGTTAGATCTACTTCGGCACACTCTAACGCTTCTGTTTCTAGTAGATGAGGTCAATGCTCCAAACTGGGCCCGAATGGCAAGAGTGGGTTTGGGGGGTTCTGCAGAGATGTGCATGTTGTGAGCCCGCAGTTGGCTTGAGATATGGGTGCTACTCCTTGCTCTCATACAAGTTCAAGAGAGGGTAGCTCAGATGGGTGTTGTGGAGGCACCAATGTAGTATCTCTGTCTCATCATTTTGGTTGAATCATGTCACCTGTAGGATTTGTTGCACCTGTGGGGATACCTATTCCTATGATTCTAGCTTTTGCTCAACCATCCGCAAGTGGCACCCCTATGGATGCTACATCAAGAGATACCACCTCCGTGGATACACCAGATGTACATGGGTCTCTTGGTTATGCCCAGAAGCGTGGTCGTAGATGGGAGAGAACACACCTTGGATATACCCCTGAGGGGTATGGATATCTCGTAGATGACAAGACATGAGTCGTGATCATGAATGATAAGGGGAGCAGGGTGATGTCTCGCATGAGAGAGTTGTGCCAACAAGTTTTTCAGCACAACTTCTTGGGCCATTGGAAGAACATACTTGAGGGGAGCAAGGACTATGTAATAGCATCCTTATATGAGGAGTTTTCGGCACCTACTGTGGTAGAGAGGTTTTCCATTGGGTGGATGATGGAGTGCATGTGTGTGTACATGTCACATAGATGATCGGACATACATACAATACTCAAGACTGGAGCCTCAAAGCCCAAGTGGCTAGACGTATATGACTGATGGAGACTCACGGAGGAGGCTATAGATTCTCCAGGACATTGGCGACATCAACGGGAGGCAGGGAGGACGCGATTGGAGGCAGGGGTGGTCCATCATCTTGGGAGTGGCGGCCACAGGACTTATTGGAAGGACTTTGTAAGCTTTTCTTTTGTCCTTCTTGCTTTCTTATTTACAATATCACTTGTACGTGCAATACTATTTCTAACAGTTGTATTCTATTTTCTTTGCATCACTCCATTACAAACCGCAATCCCACAAATCTCAAGACTCGATATGTAGAGAGACACAATCTCACTGCATTGATTGATAGAAGTTAATCATCTTTCTTGTCCGTAGCTACTATCTTTATTAAAAAGCATTATGTATGGTGGACTAATGTGTAGTTGTTCACTTTATTGAGTCTATTAGATGCTCCTTTGCATTGGGACGAGCTTTGAGATAGCAAGGATCTATAAGTCGCGCTTGGATTCATGGAGCGTACATCCTTTTCTTTTTTGGTCATGTGATTTATGCAGGCATCTTTTATGTACTATGTTGTTATCATCATTTGTATATTGTCATAATTCCATGAGCTTTCATCAACGATCTTGTACTTATTCTATACATAAGTCTTGTGGGTTCAAGTACATTTTGCACTCATCTTGACGACAAATACATAGGATAATGATTGTCAAGATGAGTGCAAAATATACTTGAACCCACAAGACTGATACATAGAATAAGTATAAGATCGCTGATGACTCATGGAATTATGGGAAGATACAAAGGATGATAACAACATAGTATATACAAAATGCATGCATAAATCACAGTACCAAAAAAGAAGAGGATGTGTGCTCCACGAATCCAAGCACGAGCTATAGATAATCGCCATCCAAAAGCTTGTCCTGACGCAAAGGAGCATTGAACAAACTCTGCATAATGAATAACTACACATTAGTCTATCATAAATAATGTATTTTAATAAAAAGAGTAAGTACAGACAAGAAAGATAATTGACCTACTGGGCCACCGCGTATATACAGTTTATCGATCAATGTAGTTAGATTGTATCTCTCTGCATATACAGTCTTCAGGCTGGTGGGATTGCGGTTTGTAATGGAGTGCTGCAAAGAAAACAAAATACAATTGTTAGAAACACGATTGTCAGAGTACAAGTAATATTGTAAATAAGAAAGTGAGAAGAATAAAAGAAAAGCTGAGAAAGTCCTCCATATAAGTCTTGTGTCTGCCACTCCCAAGATGATGGACCACCCTGCCTCCAATCGTGCCCTCTTTGCCTCCTGCTTATTGTCATTAACATCTTGGAGAATCTGTAGCCTCCTCCCTGAGTCTTTGCCAGTCATCCGTATCTACCCACTCGAGCTTTGAGGCGCCACTCTTGAGTGCCTTGCATGTGTCCCGATCGTTTGTATGACATATATGCATGCATGCACTTCATCATCCACCCAGTGGAAAATGTCTCTGCCACGTTAGGTATCAAAAAATTCTCATGCAAGGATGCTACTATATAGACCTTGCTCCCCTCAAGTGTGTTCTTCCAATGGTCCAAAACGTTGTGCTGGAAAACTTGCTGGCATAATTCTCTCATGTGAGACATTACCCTCCTCTCCTAATCATTCATGATCATGGCTCCTATCTTGTCATCTATGAGATATCCATACCCCTCTAGGGTATGTCTAAGGTGTGTTTCTCCCACCTACGACTGGGCTCTTGGGCATAACCAAGAGACCCATCTACATCTGTGTACCCACGAGAGTGGTATCTCTCAGAGTAGCACCCATAGGGGTGCCACCTGTGGACGGCCAAGCAAAATCTCGAGTCACTAGAGTAGATATCTCCACATGTGAAAAAAATTGTACAAGTGATATGCCTCCACCAAAACAACGAGACGGAGACACTGCATCAGTGCCTCCACAATATCCACCTGAGCCATCCTCTCTTGAACTTGTAGGAGAGTGAGGAGTAGCACTTGTATCTTGAGCCAACCATGGATCCATAGCATCCACATCTTTGCAGCATCCCCCAAAACCACTCCCTCCATCTCGGTCCAGTCTTTGGAGTTGACCTCATGTACTAGAAATGGAAGCATCAAAGTGTGCCGAAGTAGATCTAACGGAATGGCCTGATGGTGTCCAAGATAGCTCCTAGTTTGCCATATCTTTGAATTAGGCCATCTGATCTGGAGACGTACGTGTGAATATCTCTGATAACTCCTTGTCACTCATTCCTCGACTCATCTTGCTCTTCAAATATTGTCAAAGGTCACTTACACAGACAAAACATGATATTAGCATAATCAATATAAAGATTCAATCAAAGCATAGTAATATAACTCTAATAAAAATAATGTTACTTAAAATGCATATTCTAGAGTACCCTTATAAGTGATTCATCAACAAATTGAGTTGGGGATGCTGCAAGTATGACATAGCCTATGGTCCCATGTCAATCTCTTGGCACAACTTCATATACACACTAAGGTTGATAGATAGGTCACCACAAAAGAATGAGTCCACTTCATTCTCAAAGAATTCCTGGCCTCCTGTCTTTTTGTCATCGTGACCTGAATTTGCCTCCTCTACACGCTCCCAGCTATCTTCGACCTCCACCCCTTGCAATGTTGACCCCTCCACCTGCATACTCTCCTCATCTACATTGGCAACATTGCTTTCATCATACACTCTCGCACTCTGAGGAGCTGAAGGCACAACATACCACCATCGAGGTTGTCAAGGGTTTGGATAGAAAATTACCTTTTCAAAATCATATATAAGAGAGATTCAACATTTGTGCCATATCTGTGTCGTGAAATATTTTTTAAAAATATTTCATGCACCTTTTCACAAACAATGGGTTGGCAAGACAAACATGTCACACAGATTCATCAATCTTTTCTCAAAATCTATTTTGAGAAATCAAGATGGACCTTGCCGAATAGTTGCCTTGGCTCCTTACAATACCACTTTGAACCACTCCACATCGAATATGATCATGGAGAAGCTATGGTAATCCACTAAGATAACACTTTGCAAGTTTTCAAAATACTCCATCTCATCTATAATAGTGTTTGGATGTGTGGCTCGTTGTCGGCTCTCTTGCTCAAACTTTGCCATGACACCACAATCACTTGTGGAGCGTATTTTATTGATGCGATGTCGTGACATTGCACATCCACCACTGCAAACCTGAGGGTAGAGTTTTTTACCAAGAATTTGAACACATTTGTCAGTGTCAATTGGGAATTTATTTTTTGTTGTGCGTATCTTTTTGTTTGCATGAGGCACAAGCATAAGTAGTTAGGACAGGCACAATTTCTTCAGTGCATTCATAATATTTTGTGTGGGTGTATTGTTTGAATGATTGCATTACATGGTTCTAATTTGGAAATTGCATGAATTATTGGGCAGAAAATTTTCTTCCAAAACATATTTTTTGTTAGGGCACAATGCATGGAAAAATAGGTTCATATGAAGGAAACTGTTTTGAAGACTCAAGGATTAAAGGAAAAGGTCGTAATGTTGATTCCTCACTTTGAAATTTCCCCATGTGACTTAATTGGATTGTTGCCATTGCAGATGATATGTCTCTTCATATGTGAAATTGGTTTAACATTTAGCAGCCTACAAAGCTAAAAAGACATATTGAGAAAAAGGTGGTTATATTTTGTCGGCTTCAATTGATGAAGAAAATATATTTTGCATGAGTGAGAAGGCATTTTCAGCAAACATGGAAGGAAACGTTATGGGGGTGCATCCTTGGATCATCAACATCTGGAGTGGTAGATTTTCAATATAGTCATAAAAGTGTTGTACATTTACAAGGTGTGGCTCCCTTTTCCAGCACTCAAACAATGCATACTATTCTAGATAGCAACCAAGCTATACTTCCAGAAGTCAGAGGTACTTCATAAGCATCATATGTTCATGGTAAGAATAAGATTGATGCTACTCTTGTTTTTTGCTTTTCATCTATTCATTTTTTCAATGTCTAGATATAACTTGTCTCAATCATAACTTTCTCACACAAACTTAGAATAGGGTCATCTTGGTATTCAAATCAAAGCAAATAGACCTAGGTGACAAGTCAAAGTGGATAAATGTAACGTGCCCACTTATCACCTATATAGACACATTTTTAGCGGTCCATCAAGAGACCAATCTAAGCAATGCCGCTCAGTACTCCCATGGAATGTTATGGGGTTTGTTGCCTAGGGTTTCTCAAGTCCACCTCATAACCAAACGTTTATGGTTGAACCCACTGGGATAGACCTGAAATTTGGGTTCCTAGTGGTCAAGGTTTCCGGATGAAATTCTAGTGTTGGCTCCTGGATATCGTACTTTATGCAGAGATACCCAAGACAAAGCAGATCCATACTGCACTTGGTTCAAAGAGGATGGGAAACAAAAGGGATGCACCACTCAACCTCTCTACCTGTAGGGCATAGTCCCATTCCTGTCCCCTAAAACAAAATGAATCAGGGTTCTAACCTAACAATTTCTAGGGGTCCTTGGTAAAACCTTATGAGAAGCCTCCCAGTTCTCCGGGACCACCTGTAGTATCACGACTAGTTAGGGGTTTGACCCACCCGCTTCCCTCAATAGGTGTTCTTTAGTTATTTAATTAGGACCTATCACATTTATGTGTGATATTTAAAGTCAGCTTTCTTAATTAAGCCTTTTAGGGAACATGGTTTGTTTACATAATTTATGGCACTGACACGAAAACAAAGCAAACAATCCTTTTGATAAGCAAGTTTCTTAACTTATCTTTAAGTTTATCTTTGTCTCTTGCCCATACAGGAGATTTTATATATCCCTTCTGCCCTGCAAAAGTAACTGGCCCAAATCACATGGCACCACAATTTCCATCCTTTATTTAGAATAGGATCTTTCAACGCCACAGACATTGGGGGGCCACGATAGTCTTGAACTCCATTCCAGACTTGGAAAGGGGTATCCAAAGCTCAAACTAATCCACAACCGGCCTAGGAGTGAAACACCACTTTTGTGGCTTCACCATTTGACCTTCGGTCTGTGAGTCAAGTAATGCCCTTCTCGAGTTGATGCGAGGTGCAACCTTGGAGGTGATCCACCCGTGCAAAATATCCTTTCCTTTATTAATCTAGTTAAGAATCAAGCACATTCAAGGCAATCAACCCTAATATCATCTTCCAAGAAAACATTCATTTATCCTCATTGCAATTTATCATCACATACACGTGCCATGAATTTACCATCAATCACAAGCACTTGGAATAATCATCCAAACGACAATTCAACAAGCAGTTGAATGTAAAAGCATTTAGGATGTTGTTTGATCAACCAACAAAACCAATTGTATTTTTTCAAACAATGCAAGAATAGACGCGATAAATTTTTCATCGCATATTCTCTCTGTCCCTTAGGATCTAAGAGCAATACCATGCAAAATTTTACTTAACACTCCCTTCCTTTGGCTAAGGCATATATTAAGGTTTCAAACACTATACAAGACATAAGTTCTATAGATCACTTACATTGATCAATAAACCAACCTTCCCAAATCGGATTGATGAACATAGTAGCTATTGGATAGATCTCAAGGTATTTTAGTTTTAATCCTTATGACCATTGTTTGGACTAACTATACACGTCATCAAGATCCCAATGAACTGACAGTTCGTGATATTAGTAAGAGTTTGGGCAAAGATCTAGAATTCCTAAGAGGAATTTCCTTTAGGCTAGATCACTTACCATGCCATCCATCAAGCATGCAAGCTAGAACATACCTTCAGTGTGGTAAAAAATGTATCTATTACTTACAAGAAAAGGGGAGTCGACAATATCTTGGAATCTTATATGCTATTCATGCTATGTATGAATTTTTCACAAAGCAACTAAATGCAATTTACTTCTCTTGATACTTGCGCTTTGCAAAATCCATCTTTTGAATATGTGAGATGAAACCTATCTCTTTTGATGAACTATTCTCTTGCGGCATAGTATGGGGCCTAACGTATCTCATGTGGAAATCAAAGCAAGCATCTATTAATTTGAAAAATACATTAATTACAATCGGTACCGTAATTGGATTGGCAGTGATGCCCTCACTAGAGGCTTCACTGTGGATTGTGGGATTTTCTCCTGCACTCAACATTCTTTGCTTGGGGGCCATTCTTGATCTTCCTCGCTTTAAATGCGATCCCCACAAGACTTTAGCCACCTCTTTCTCAAATAGCGGGGGCCAATTGGGGGAAATCGGCTTGCAAGATAGGGAATAAGTTCATGGATTAAAGGGGAGTGCGTGTGGACACCCTCTAAGGATGGGAAAAAGAGGAGAAAGTTCTCTCTTTCCCTCTCTCTCTATCTTTCCCTGCAATGTGCCATCTTTTTCTTGCGATGGGGAAGAGGAATAAGTCCTAAATCGTAGCCCTAGGGGCAAGGGGGGGCGGGGGGTAGTTTATACATGTTGGGGGGTATTATTGGGGGGAGGGGGGGTGTGACGGAGCCTCTCACCTCCATCTCGGTGGCCAAATTGGCTAGCCACCATGCCATTGTTGAGTTGGTGGAAGGAATAGTGGGGAGGGGAGGTGGCACACATGTGCCTCTCCTGCCCATCATTATCAACATCGTCCTTGTCATCATCATTTCCTACTTCATCTTCTTCGTCGTCATCACTTCTACTTTTCCCCATCCATGGGCAGGTGTCTTGCAGTTTTAACCCCCTTTTGGAGCCAACGGAGCCATCGGATTTGGGTTCCAAGCAGCAAAGAAGGAGCTGTAATTTTTATGCATGTTTTGTTCAACGAAGAAGATCTAGGAGATCTAATGCCTAGAGATTGCTTCTGAGTAGTTCGAAGATTCCAGGGTCTTTCAATACATATTGATTCAATTCATTTTGATTTGTCTTTGTAGTGTTTACCACTTGGCTATTCTCTATCTTCTCTTCCATCTCCTATCTCTACTTCCTTCTACTTCTGATCCCCGTTGGATTCAACCTTTCGAGAAAAACCCCTCTGACATTGGTGAACTCCACGTGAAAGGTTATCGAAGAACGAAAGACAAGATGGAAAAATATTCGAATACATTCTCTAGTGATGTTTTGCAATAGTTGGTGCAAAATATGAATATGTTTATGTAGGTACAACAACAACAACGAGTGATGCAAGCTTTAGCTCAAATAGAAAGTGTTATGATGAATGCTTTGCAAGCAGTTGAGCGTGACGTGAAGTTATTTAATGGCAGGAATGTATCTGCATATGTATATACCTATGCTCAGAAGATGGAATTCTTTGGGGTGGCTCAATCTGCATGGTGCCGGTATTTTGTACGTATTATTGTTCATGAACTGAAAGCACGAATTACTGAATTATACTTGCAGGATGCAGACTGGGTAGCCTTCAAGAAGACACTCATGGAAGAATTTTACATTGAGGACATCAGTTTGATTATGCACAAGACTTTTCAAGAATGGGTTTTAAAACCCAATAAGGGTCTTGTGGTTATGGAATTGTTAAGAGAATTTGAAAGTTGATTTGAGCAGTTGAATCTTGAAGAATAGCAAGCTCTTGCAAGTCAAAAAATTGAATTGTTTCTACAGGCAACTAATATTGAGCTTCAAGAGAAGCTTGATGATTTGCTGGAGGATCAGACTACACAGATAGGTTTGAAAACAGAGTGGAGACATGTCAAGGAAGCTGTTAATACACTTGTGAAGAAGCATAGAAGAAGAGAAAGATTGCATATCTCTAGCTTGCCCATTGTTACGGGCAAAACAGTTGATGTATCCAGTAAGCCACCTACTTCTGTGGCTAACCCTATGGTTGTACCTTCTATTGTTCCCTCTGTTAGGGAAGATGTCTTAGATGAATTGGTCAAAGGCATGCGGGATCTACAATTGAAGGTTGCAAAATTAGACGAAAAAGGACAAGAGGAAAGGGGACAGGCAGCACTCCCTAAGCTTGGAAAAAGATGTGTGTGGTGTGACAATTTGCAGCATGAGAGAAAGGATTGTGCTGCCTATCAAGAGGCCTTGGCACGACAACTTAGCTTTTGGAAAGATTGAAAGATCCATGCACAAGAAATGGGATTGCCTCTTACTTTGAATTTTGGAAAGGGAGGTATGCAGAAGTTGTTGGAAAACCTGGCTGTCCGAAATGCTTATGCGGTGGTACATGCTTCTACTTTTGGTCTATAGTTGGATAGAATGCATGGCCAAGTGATGGTTGATCCAAAGGCTAAAATATGGACACATGCTTTACATGCAGCTGAAAAGAGAAAGGTCACTCATAGTGAAATGTCTCATGCAGGGCAAGACATTCGTGGCATAACTCGTTGGGAATCACCGGTAGATGCATATTTAGTATATGCATATTTAGCAAAGGTACAAAACACGGATGTACTTGTGGAAGAAAAACGAAAAAGAGATGAAGATATTGTAGGGACATCTAAAAGAATGACAAGAAGAAGTATGGATCAGCCTAAAGCTGCAGATCAACCACCTCTCGAGCATGTTATGGAAGAGGTCAGTTAAGAGCAAAAACAAGATAACAAACAAGAGGGCAAACAGAAGGGCAAGCAGCCAGGATATAAGTTGCAATCTGACATTGAGACAGCCACAGATCTTAAGAAGATTATTGAAGAATGGATCTTAAATTGTCGGGTGGAATTTACCTTGGGAGAGGTGCTTGGCATTGCCAAGCGAGAATTTCATGATGAGATAATTGACATAATTAAAAGGAAGCGTCAGTTTCTTGGTGATACCACTAGTGTATTGCTGCAATTTGAAGAGGAAACTGGTTTGTTGGGTATTCGGTCTGCATATAAGCATGAAGTAAGTACAAGATTGTCTATGTAGGATGCTACTAGGATAGCATGTGAAAAAGAGAAGAAAGTGGCAAAAATGCATTGTCTTGTAGCAATATGCATGGTGGAGTAAGGAAAATACAACAATATGGAGAAGAGACTCTAGGATTTATTCCTCGAAGTCACTACACAAGAAATCATTGGGCTAGAGCTACCACTGAAATGGTAGTGAAAATAGGGGAACGTGAAACTCCTTGTATTGCTTTACTTGACCATGGGTCTGAGATAAATGTCATTGAGTAAGGATTGTATGAAAATGGTGCATGGCCTGTAGACACTGATCATGGTTGGCGAATGAGAGCTGCAAATAATTCTTCAGGGGAGCTCTATGCTGTATGTCCTAATGTAAATGTGACGATTGGTGATGTACAGGAAGAGCAACACTTCTTTGTGCAATATAATTCCTCATATGCAGTGATTTTGGGATAGCCCTATATTACAAGTGTGCATATGGAAACAAAGGTACTTGATGATGGTTCTGCTTATGCAAGAGTCAGAAGCAAGGATGGGAGAAAAGCAGTCCAATTTCTTACTGTTTGTATTAATCATCCTAGAAATCGGGATACGCTTCGAGAGTCTCCTTTGGTTCCAAATACAAGGGAGTTCAAAGACCTAGATTTTCATTCAGCGTTGTTGTAATGTGGGGCTACAATAGTGTTGTTCAATGGGTGTACTTGCCTCTTGATGAAATGAAGCATGTATTTACTATTGGTAATTCTCAGTTTACAGCAAACAGTTCATGTTTGTTTAAGCCTATGGAAGCTATGTGTAGGGCTAAACGTATATCTATGAAACGGGCTACTAAGAAACTAAGAGCATTGGGGTTGTTAGTTGAAAATGATGGCATTTCAGGCATCTTTTATGGGCTGAATATTGGTAATGCTATGGCTAAAATTTCAGCAACTATACATGCAGAAAATGAGGCTGAAAACAGAGTGTTGTCTGTATGTTCTTTGGACATGTATGATGTTATAGCATTGTTTGCTTAGTAGGAAGGATTACAATGGGTTGAAGCACTTGTGGAGACAAATTATAACACAATTGACAAAAAGGTGAAACCAACTGCTTTGTCACTTCCACCAAAGAGTGAGGGTATGTATAAAAAAATGTCAAGGCAGCCAAGCTTACGGGATCCTAGAGATATAGGTCATCAGTTTACATCTGAAACATTACATGAATTGAAAGTTGGTGCAGAAGGGTTTCTTTTGCCCTGCTGAGAGGGACTGTTTTATGTGGATATTGGCTAGACATGGAAAGGCATTTGCATTTTAGCCAAGTGAAATAGGCTGTGTGGATCAAAATGTTGTCTCTCCTATGGTCATATTTACTGTGCCACATGTACCATGGAGCTTGAGGCCTATTCCACTGCCTAAAACTCACTTGCCAAAGTTGACGGATTTGCTGAATGAAAATATTCGCATGAAGATTTTGGAGCCTTCTTCAGCCCCGTACTCAAATCGTTGGTTTACTATGCCCAAACAGAATGGGGCTTTGAGATTTATTCAAGACATGCAACCGGTCAATAAAGTGACCATAAGAAATGTGGGTGCAGGTCTTGTGGTTGATGAATTTGCAGAGGCTTTTGCAGGCAGAGCGATCTATTCTTTGGGTGATCTTTACTTGGGTTATGATCAGTTTCAGCTTGCAATTGAAAGCAGGGATATCACAACCATGAAGACTCGCTTGGGGTTAGTACGGATGTGTACTCTCCCACAGGGTGCAACAAACTCAGTGGCACACATGACAAATGCTATGAATAGGGTACTTAGGGATTTTATACCACAATTGACTATGCCCTTCTTGGATGATGTTCCAATCAAAGGGTGTGTAGTGGATGAAAAGAATGAAGAGATGGATGCTCATGGATGCAGACAATTTGTTGCAGACCATATTGTGGATTGTGAGAGGATTTTGACACATCTAGAAGAGGTGCATTTAACTCTTTCTGGACCTGTCTTTGGAGTGGAAGAGGTTTTGATTGTTGGGCATATGTGTGGGCCTTATGGGCGAAGGCCATTACCAGCAAAAATAGATAGGATTGATAGAATGAAAGATGTATGCACGAATGTATCAGAGGTGCGTAGATTCTTGGATGCATGTGTGTTCTATTTGATATGGATTCCTCACTTTGCACATGTAGCCGATGCTCTTTATAAGATTCTAAGGAAATGTCAGAAATTTCATTGGGAAAGGAAGCATTAGAAAGTAATGAAGAAATTGAAGCAACTCTTAAAATATGCTCCTACATTGAGAAAGACTGACTATTCACATGGAAAGCCTATCATTATTACTGTTGATACAAGTCCAATCGGGATTGGATGGGCAATTGGGCAAGACGATGAGGAAGGACAAAGATATGAAATTCTCTTTGGTGCTAAAGTATTGATTAAACGACAGAGAAGATATCCATAGGTTAAAAGAGAATTATGGGGAATTGTGAGAGCCCTTAAATGTGATAAGGAGTATTTTATGGGTGCTCATGTAGTCATTGAGACCGATTGTTTGCCAGTATTGGGTATGATTACTAGTTGTGCTACTCCGGACATTGCTATGCTTCGCTGGATTACATACATCAAATCTTTGAACCCTGAATTTCAGCATATTGCAGGAAGAGATACCCAGTGGCACACATGTTATCTTGAGCATCCTATGAGAATGAAGATGGGATGATGGATGAGGAGAAAGAAGATGACTTTCTTATGGCTGAAAATGATGTTGCAAGAGTGAATTTAGCAATGTTGTTGCTACAGCATTAACAGAAGCATGGACAACAAAGAGAAGACACTTTAAATGTTTTGTATCTTGTGTAGAAGTGTTTCTGGAAGACAAATATATAGGAGAGTGGCTGAGAATTGGTCAATACCTTAGTACATTAACAAAGAGAGATGAATGGTCAAATGAGGAGTTTAAGAAAATCAAGAGGAAAGCATATGGGTTTTTTTTAAAAGATGGATACTTATGGAAACATGATAAAAAGAAACATGGTGGTATGCCATTGCAAGTTTTGGGTGACAGAGCTTCACAAGTAAAAGTAATGCAAGAATTTCATGAAAGCTTGTGGGCTGGTCATAGAGGTGTTTGGGATACTTTTACAAAGATGAAAGAAAGATATTGGTGGTAGGGTATGTATAAGGATGTTGCTCACTTTGCGGAAACATGTACGACATGTCAAATGTATTCATCAGTGAGACATCATGATGGATTGCAACCCACATATCCATTGTCTCTTCATTTTAAGTGGATGTTGGATTTGGTCACAATGCCTACAGGTCTTTGGCAAATGAGGTATCTTGTGCTTACTCGTGAATACTTGACTAATCAAGTGGAAGAGCCCTAATCTAAGAGTTTCTTGAGTTGTTCCTTCAGCTCAATTGCTTCTGGTATGGACATTCTATAAGGTCTCTTTGCGATTGGTGCAGCTCCAGGCACTAATCTAATCTCATGATCCACTTCTCTTTGAGGCGGAAGTTCGGTCAATTCTTCAGGGAATACATCAGTGTATTCCTTTAGCCAAGAAGGTCCTTCATGAGACTCTTGCTTTTGATCTAACTTGTTGAGTTTGATCAAGTAAACGGGTAATCCTTTTCTGACTCCTTTTATGATCCGAGATACTTGGCCAATTGGATTCTTGGCACTCCTGCCTCACCTTGAGTTGTGACAAATTCCCTTTCAGAGTTTCGAAAAGAAACTTGACCCTTCCCACAGTGAATGTGGGCGTCGTTGGACTTAAGCCAATCCATCCCGAGTAGACACTCATGGATACCTAAATTCATGACTCTGAATTTGGCTGAAGTTTTCTTTCCTCCCAGAAAGAATTTCACCTTAGTAGTTTGCCTGGTACAAGTTACCTCATGACCATTTGCCAATTCCACAAGCAGGGTAGGTGCTTCTACTGTGGCTATTCCTAATCTTTTTGCACATGCTAGTGAGATAAAGGAATGTGTACTGCCACAATCAATCAAGGTTTTGAAACCTTTACCTTGATAGTCCGACGGTGTCTGAATCACCGAGAACTGGCGATTCGGCCCTTTCTTGTGTAGAGCGGCGTGGACTGTCGCTCTTTCGAACTCTGCCTCCATGGTCGGATCTTCTTCTTCTTCTTCTTCGCATCTTTGCCTATTAGCTATACAGGCGGTTCTTCCTCTTCCTCGGGCAGCGGCTCCTTGACCACGGCCTACTCCTTGGAAAGGCGCTTGGCGATGTCCTCCGCTGAGCTTGGGACATTGCCTCTTGAAGTGACCGGGTTTGTTGCAGTGGAAACAACGGAGGTTTCGGCCATTACTTTGAGTAGGAACAAAGTTGTTGACGTTATTTGTCCTTGCTTTCTTTCTTTGTCCCTGATTATGACCTTGAACTCTCTTCATTTGAGGTCTGAATGCTCCTCTGTTCGGGTCACTATAAGACCAAGTTTTATTACCCCTTGGTCTAGCTTGCACCTCCTGAATTATAGGCGCCGCTTGAATGAGTGCATCTTGAAGATCTGATGGACGCATAGATTCAAGACGGGTATTTACTCGTGGATTTAAGCCTGCACTAAATTTGGACACATGCTGTGTCATATCCATCTGTGGCGCATACTTTAAAAGTGAGATGAATTTAGAGTAGTATGCGTCAAGAGTGAGTCCTAGCTGTTTTAGCTCGTAGAGCTCGTTCATTTTCTGTGTGCGATATGCAGGTGGTAAGTATCTTCCCTGCACGGCTTTCTTTAGCTTCTCCCAGGTAACGGATCCCTCTGCAATCCCTTGATCCCTGCACCATTGCTTCCACCAAAGTCTGGCTTCGCCGGTGAGCTTTAACTTGGCGAGCATAGCTTGATTGGTAGGTGCAGTACTGGCTGCTTCGAAGTAATCCTCCATGGATTCAATCCAAATTTCAGTATCAGCCTGGATGAATCTGCCTCTCCCGTCAAACTCGGGTGGCTTTATCTGCTTGAGGAGGAACTTCTTCTCCTAGATCACAGCAGTACTTGATGTAGGAGGCGAATTTGGAACCTGTACCTGGGGTTGTGCGTGAGTAAAGGTTTTCTTAATGTTATTATACGATAATCGACGTTAGCTTATATGACATCTTTAATTCAACTATCTCGTAAACAATGTAGCTACTTAACTTTTTATCAACTCTTATACACAGCCAGACATTGATAAAAAGAAGTCTTTATTTGTATTTACATGGGCATAGCCCTTTCGAATACAACATTTCACGTGATGATAAGCCAATTGTTACATTCAATTTGGGGAGAACAACGTTGTATTGCATTTATCTACAAGAACTGTGTAATAATAGGGTTTTGGATCATGGATCTTCAGGAATCGATAAGTCATTGGAAGTTCAGGATATCCTTTCCATTGGAATCCATACTTCTCATGGCAGCCCAACACTTTAATCCTGTCGGCGGGGATTACACGAGTTACTTCCTCATATACATACGAGTTCATCTCAACCCTTCGACCTCGGATGTGTAAATTTGAATTTACGTGATCTTCCACAAAGACAAACAGCTTCACGAATTTAAAGTCTTCCAACCACTTGATCCTTTTTAGGTTGGTCTGTAGATAAGGAAACCGGTGGGCAGCTATATAGTAGATTCCAGAAGACCCCGTCCATCTTCGTTCTATGTATAGAGGTGATGGATTATAAATCTGCTCCAGGATGTTCATCATCCCAATTCTTTGTCTATAAAGCGAAGAATGCATTGCACTCATAAACATGACTTGAAATACCAAAAAATTGTTCCACGCTTCATAATTCTGCAATACAGAGTTGAAGGTAAGGAAATGTTCAGACAATAATAATTTCTTTACTTCCTTTTATTGAGATCTCATAAAAACAATTCCATTGTTGGTCGGCTCTGATACCAACTGTAACGTGTCCGCTAGTATCATCCACGACACGTCTTAGCAGTCCATCGGAAAGGATGTCTAGAAAGCTCAGCTCAGCACTCCCATGGAATGATATGGGACTTGCGATCTAGGTCTTTCCGTGTCTGCCACGTAGCGAAAGTATCCTGGCCATTCCCACTTAGGATTACCTAACAGCAACTAGCGTCGGACCCAAGCGAACTACTTTATGCAGAAACGCCAGGTCTGAAGCGGATTCACGCTGCACTTGGTTCAAGGAGAATGGGAAACGAGAGGGATGCAAAGCTCAACCTCTCTGCCATAAGGCATAGTCCCATTCCGTTCCCCTAAAACAACGTAAATCGATTAAGACATAACTCTAGGTCATCGCTTTCGTTATTTTTTTTCCTTGACGATCATTCCGCTGTTCTTCGAGATTCTGAGAATATCTAACACATTAATTTGACATATAACAATCAGCTTCTTTAATTAATCCGTTAAGCACTGGTTCCTTCACGTAATCTTATCACGTGACATAGAAAAACAATATCAAACAAGTTCTTTATTAACATTTCATCATTTTATCTTTGATATACAAGGAGTTCCGCCCATAGGCTTGTCCATAATCCGCCCGAAGGCTATCCAGTGATTTGCAGGGATCACTATTCCAAGCTTCCGCCCGTAAACTAGTATGCGGGCCTCGAGATCCAATCTTGAGTCACGTTAGCCACTTGTGCAGGACCCGGAAGGTGAGGGATTTACGGCCAGAGCCCCCCCTGGAACCCAAGCGTCCTCCTGCTCCAAGTAGAGCTCAACGGAGAGACCTCACGTGGCGGGTTTGGTCCACATTCCCGGCGCGGTCAACAACCCCCTTGGTTAGGGTTAGGCAGGCAGTCGGGGGTAACTGAAACTACCTCTCCCTTCAGGCTTTCAACCTGAAGTATATGTGTTCATTTAATTTGTAATTCATAAATCAAACAGTACTCTAAAATCTCTAGCAAGCACAAAAATTTCCATTAATCGACCTTGTTGTTTGGAAAATTGCTAAGGAATTATTCTTTCCTTTCAAATGTATCAGCACTCGTTCCAAGGTGTCTTGCACCTTGGCAAGATCCTTTATATTCTGGGTTAGGGCGTACCTTATTAACCCAACTTGGTCAACCCTAAAGTTCATTGGATACTTAAGTTTCCGGTTTATAACTTTCCTTATTTAGAAGGATATCCAAGAATACATCCTTTTGCAAGATAACTTGCGTAAGGATCTGTCATCCTTGTTGAGGTTATTTACCCTCTCTTCTTGTGAATCAATCACAAGACTATATGACTTCACTACTTGCTGCGCAAGTCCTGCGATGAAATAATCCGTTTTAGTTTCTTTAAGCTGACGTATGTCGGACCTAGGGTCTCTTTTTAAGAATCTCAGGGATAACCCTAGTTCTTTTACCTTTACGAATTAATTGACCCTACAATCAGGGAAGGTAGTCAAGTGCTTAAGGTATAAATGTTTCTTTGGTCTTTAAAAACATTTCCAAGGCCTATTTTTTTAGCATGGTATTTCTAAGTTTAGATTGATTTTGTTATCTTTTGGAAGGTAATAATGAGATCACCTCGGCACGATTTGTTATCCTTGGGAACAATTGATTTTTCAGTCCTAAACTTTATTGCTTTGAGGTAGGTAAATTCAATTTAATCTTCCTTTTCCTTGCAAATGAAACTCATGCCAATTAACAATCTTTTTCCTTACTAAGATATGCAATTAGCAATGATAACTTCCTAGTAATTTGAGCAACGAAAAGAAAAACCTTTCATGAATTTCATGATAATTCATTGCAAAAAAAGAATAAGGTTAATGGTGCAACATGCAATTTTTATACCTTCAGGGTTTATCTGAAATATACTACTATAGTAAGTAGATAATCTTGATCGTAATTTGTTGTAACGCATGATACTACTCGAAGGAAACTATGATCTATACATTATCATTTGTTCAATTAAACTAAACTCCATTGTAAATAACTCAAAAAAATATATCCTATCCCTAACAATTCATCTTTGCATGATTGACTTAAAACTGATATAAAACCAAGAAGGAAAAACCTGGTTTTGGGGTGAGATATCCACATGGATACCAGGAGATGACCCTCCCGCAGCTACTCCTTGTACTTTCTTAGGCGGCATCACAATTTGAATAAGAAACAGCTTTTACTCTTTCTTCCGGATTTCCACCGTCTCTCTTTCGAGAGAAGAAGTCGTTCAAAAAGTTGACCACAAGAAGGGATAATAAGACCTCCAAAATCCTAGCTTCTTCGAAGAGGGAAAGGTTTATAAAGCTTAAGAGAAAAAAGGTCTATAGGATATAATCACGGTGGAAAAGATTATGTGTGAGTGTGGCTTCACAAACATCTATGAAAGCTCTTGGGATATCTTTGGCAATGGAGTGGAAGGATTTAGGGGTTTTTCAAACCCAAAGGGAAATTTAAAAGATAACACAAGGGTTTATAGTATGGGGAAAAAGGCGTGTACGGGGTTTAGAAAGGCTTAGGGGTGTATAAAAAAAGAAATATGAGGGGTAAAACATGGGGTTTAGAAACACAAGATGGGACTTATGGATTTAAGCTCGGGAATTAAGGGTTTTCTTTTCCTAGAGTAAGGTGAATTTTAAGGGACTTGGGTTTAATGCACCACGGGAAAGGCTTTAATGTACCCCGGAAAAGGGTTAATTGTACCCCGGAAAAGGGCTTTAATGTACCCCAGAAAAGGGTTAACTGTACCCCAGAAAAGGGCTTTAATGTACCCCGAAAGAGGGCTTAAATCTACCGCAGAAAAGGGGTTAATGCACCACGAGAAAGGGGCTTTAATGTAGCCTGGAAGAGGGCTTAAATCTACCGCGGAAAAGGGGTTAATGCACCACGGGAAAGGGAGATGACGTCCAACGTGGCTAGGCAGCCGTGACCCAACGAAGCAAGTGGCGGCTCTTCGTACCAGCGGCAGTTCTGGTCATCAGCGGCGGCGGCAGGCAATGCTCGGTCCTCCTCTCGGCCTTCCACTCACGACACGGCCCACGACGTCTCTTCTTGTCCCTGCCTGTGTGGACGCATCCAATCAGTGATCGATCCACCAGCCTTTCACCACAACCCTCTTCCTTCTCACCCCTTAGAGGGGGTATTTATAGGAAGGGATAAGGCCTTCCCTTCCCCCCACGTGTTTGGCCGCATGTAGACTCTCCCCTCCACCTCATTCACTCTCCCATTTTAGTACCATCCCCTTCCCTCAGCCACGCTTCGGCTGGGGGAAAGTAATAAAAATTTTTGCATTAAATCAATATTTATCCCTTATCCTCCTCCCAAGAGGAGGTTCCCATGAGAAATACAGGTTTTGCTAAGCCATGTCTTGATTTGGGCTCGGTGTCTAGTATATTAGATTAGCCCGCCCCAATGTAACATTGTCACTTTCCCGAGACTTCACCTGGCCTTTATAATATATATATATATATATATATATATATTAACAAGAATATTACACTTTTTCAGTCAATTAGAGGATTTTCACAATGACAAATTGACGAAATTGTGCGTGTCGCGATCATTCTAAATAGGCTGAAAACCATAGATTGAACTGAAAGAAGAAGGAGTGATCTGGGAATCCATGACCAGGTGTCCTAAAGTTTTACCCCCCTTTCGGAGCCAACGGAACCATCAAATTTTGGTTCCGAGTAGCAGAGAAGGAGGTGTAATTTTTATGCACGTTTTGTTTTACAAAGAAGCTCCAAGAGATGTAATGCCTAGAGATTGCTTCTGAGTAGTGTGAAGATTCCACGTTCTTTCAATACATATTGATTCAATTCATTGTGATTTGTCTTTTTAGTGTTTATCACTTGGGTATTCTCTATCTTCTCTTCCATCTCCTATCTCTACTTCCTTCTACTTTTGATCCTCGATAGATTCTACCTTTTGACAAAAACCCCTTCGACACCACATGCAACATTCTTCGCTTGGGGGCCATTCTCAATCTTCTTCTCTTTGAGGTGCAACCCTTACTAGAACTTTAGTAGCCTTTTGCTCAAATAGAGGGGGAAAATGGGGGAAATAAGCTTGTGGGGGTAGAAGAAAAGGGAAGGTGAGTGTGGTGTCCCTCTAAGGAGGGAAAAGAAAAAGAAACCTTGTAGAACCTTCTCTCTCTCTCTCTCTCTCTCTCTCTCTCTCTCTCTCTCTCTTTGTGTCAGCAGTGTGTCGTGGCATCCTCCTTCTTGCGATGGGGGGAAGAAGGAGGTTTTATAATGGGGGAGGTGGTATGGCGTGGTGGTCGTGTCTCACCCCACCCACCACCTGTTAGTATATGCATGGTGGTGGGGGAGTCCTGAGCCCACGAGGTAGCAAGACGAGATGGCCAGGGGGGTGGTAGGTCACATGGCCATCCCCCCCTCATCATCACTATCTTCATTATCTTCTCTTCTCCCCCCCACCACCTATTCAGCATCGACAAGGGGGAGGAGATAAAACCAATTTTCCTTCATAAAAATTTTTATCCCCACCTTAACATACAATGTTAAATGGCCTATAGAGTGGGTTCATGTGTAGGGGAAAAAAAAGTACTTTCCTCTTGATTTTGGGGTGTCTACGCAGGGGAGATGAAGACACAATTGATCTTAAGTGCAGAGATAACAACCTTCATGTCTATTTGATTCCAATTGCAAGCTAGTAAAGGCACGTGGAACCATAATGGGGGTGACAATTAATTTTTAATGTGTGAGACATTACATCCTCTTCCCCTTAGAGAACTCCAGATGTCCTCATCTTGAAAGGAAACTAGGGAAGATAAGCATTAATGGGGCTTAAGCCCTGTGGGTTAGGACCCACCATGCATCCGCTGCGCTACTCTTAACGATTCAAGTAGTGCAACTCATATTATTGCAATTAACCATAGGTATAAGAGTAGGATTTATTTCCAATATAAGTTGTATTATATGTCAATAAAATTTTCTAGGATTTCTAATCATCCTCTATATATCCAAAGAATACACTTATGTAGCTTCATTTTCTTGGAGGCTTAATATCTTTTGGACTTAAGTTAGGGCAGTTTGCTTGGATGTTCCCTAGCTCATTGCAATGGAGGCATTGATGGTTGGGACATCTCTTGAATGTGCCCTATCTCTCCGCATGTGTGGCATCTCTTGTTCTGATCTCGAGAATCATCTTTGTCACAATTTCTTGATTTAAGTTCTTGGATAATTGGCTTTGCTTGAAGTAATGCATCTTGCAAGTTTGTGTTGGACGCATTTCCTCAAGACAATGGTTCAGAGGAGTGTTTAAGCCATGGCAACACTTGGATACTTGCTGTGCAATATCCATAGGTGGTGTGTATTTTAGTAGGGATACAAATTTTGAGTAGTAAGCTTCCAAGGTTAATTCCAGGTGCTTTAACTTGAAGAATTCATTCATCTTCAAAGTCTAGTAGGTTGGTAGAAGGTATCGTCCGAGTACATCTTTCAGCTGAACCCAAGTGACGACGGCTTCAAAAACACCTCGATCTTTACACCATTTCTTCCACCATATCCGAGCCTTGCCAACTAACTTAAGTTTGGCTACCATTACTTAACTGGAAGAAGTAGTTCCCATAGAAAAGAAATAATCATTCATTGACTCAATCCATATTTCTGCCTCCATTGCCATGTCTATTCCTTTTCCACCAAACTTGAGTGCCTTAATCTGCTTGAGAATGAATTTATTCTCTTGCATGCCAGTATTCATGGGTACAAAGGGTGCCTAACAATCAAGTCATACCACTTAGCTAATTGTGTTTAGGATATATCTATGAACCATACATTAATGAATCACATATCATTAGGAAGTTTTGCTCTGATACCAACTGTAATGTGCCTACCTAGTGGTTGTCCAGGCATGTTTTTAGCAGTCCATCGAGAGACGAATCTAAGAAATGCTACTCACTACTCCCATGGAATGTTACAGGGGTTTTCGCCTAGGGTTTCTCGAGCCCACCTCGCAACGGAACATTCACGGTGGAATCCACTAGGATCAACCTAAAATTTGGGTTCCTAGTGGTCAAGGTCTCCTGATGGCATTCCAGCATCGGGTCTTGGATATCCTATTTTACACAGAGATACCAAAGTCGAAGCAAATCCATGCGGTACTTGGTTCAAAGAGAATGGGAAACAAGAGGGATGAGTCACTCAGTCCCTTTAAAATTTGCATAAATCAGGGTTTTAACGTAATAATGTCTAAGGGTCAGATGTCACTAAGACCTTGTGAAAAGCCTCCTAGTCCTATGGAACCCTGCCGTAAGGCAAACTTGTCGGTGGTTCCACCCACATGCTTCCCTCAATATGAATTATTTAGTTATTTAATTAGGTCCTACCACCATTACATGTGACATTTAAAGTCAAATTCATTAACTAAGCCTTTTAGGAAACAGGGTTCATTCGTGTAATTTATAGTGCACACACAAATACAAAGTAAGAAATCGTTTTGACAAACAACTCAAACAAGCTCCTTAACTTATATTTGAGTTAGTCATTTTCTCTAACCCATACCAAGAAAAATTATAAGTCCCTTCTACCCTCTACAGAAGTAATTGGTTCAAATCTCATGGCACCACAATTTCCATCCTTTATCTAGAACATGATCTTCCAATGCCACAAACGTTGGAGCCACGGAGGTCTTCAACTCCATTCCAGACTTGACAAGGGGTGTCCAGAGCTTCCTTGACCCACAAGCTACCTAGGAGTGAAACATTATTTGTGTGGTTGGCCTTTTCACTACTCGACCTTCAACCCATGAATGGAGCAATCCCTTTTCACATTAATCCATGGTGCGATCATGGAAGTGATCCACCCGTGCAAAATATCATTTCTTAATTAATCCAGTTAAGAATCAAGCACAATCAAGGCATTTAGCCCTAATATCTTCTTTCACAAAAAGCATCCTTTTATCCCCACAGAAAATTTATCATCGAAGATCCCCCCCCCGCGCCATGAATTTACCATCAATCAAAAGCATTTGGAATAATCATCCAAATAACAATCCAATAATTAGATGAATGTAAAAGCAGTTAGGATGTTGTTTGATCAACCAACAAAACTACTTACATTTTTTCCAAACAATGCAAGAATAGACGCAATAAAATTTTCATCCACATGTTTGTTGTCCCCCCCTCGGATCTAAGAGCGATTTTTTTAAATGCTCCCTTCTTTTTCCTAGGGTGCATGTCAAGGCTTTATACAAGCATTACCTTGTAAGATATGATCAAGCCAGTACCAGATGATACTTATCCTTATTTTTTGATTGAACATCAAAACTATTGAGCTTAGGTTCAAATGCCAACATCTACCACAAGTGTCTACTTAATCTCCCAGATTAAAGTTTTGTATGAAGCTTAGGTAAGACAATCTAATTTTCTAATTGGTTGTTCATGTCTTGATCCAAATCTATCAATTCTCTAAGTAACTTTTTAGAATTTCTTGTCTCCTGATTTCATGTCGAAATTCGTTATACAATCCTCTTGCCCAACAAGAATAACTCTATTGGAGATTAGATAAATGCAAAGAATGATGACTTTCCCAATAGTGGACATCCATTTCCTATAGGTAATTGCATATTTTTCTGTAAAGCGATTTTGAAGGTCATCATCTCAGTAACCTTTCTAATTTATCATGAAGGTAAAAACCAATGTTCTTATGGAAATTGATCATAGATAATATTTTGATTATCTTAATAGCAATATTACAATTATCATAGGGTTTATCGTGGCACTTGAGGATGCTTATGATAACCTAGGTGAAATAACCCCTTTCACTTAAATTAACCTATCCATCCCAAAGGTACACATGATTCTAATTAATCACAGTCAAGTATAAATTTTGCATTGCTAATTACCCTTAGGTGTAGATGCGTTTATCATACATGGATGAGTGCAATTTTCTTTTTCATAGTTTTAACTCTTGCACTTGAATATGCATCCTACAAATAGAAAGATGGAATTTATCCCTTCCAATGACCTATTCTCATGCGGCATAGTACGGGACCTAATGTATCTCATGCGGAAATCAAAGCAATCATCTGATAATTTGGACATGTATTACTTATATCATGTACTGTAGTTGTATTAACAGTGGTACCCTCACCCAAATTTTCGGTTGTGGGATTGCTACCCACATGTGACATTCTTTGCTTGGGGGCCATTCTCAATCTTATTCTCTTTTAGGTGCAACCCTCGCTAGAACTTCAGTAGCCTTTTTCTCAAATAGAGGGGGAAAATGGCAGGAATAAGCTCGTGGGGTAGAAGCAAAGGGAAGGTGCATGTGGTCTCCCTCTAAGGAGGGGAAAAAAGAAACCTTCTAGAACCTTCTCTCTCTCTCTCTCTCTCTTTCTCTCTCTCTCTCTATCTCTGTGTCACCAGCGTATAGTGGCATTCTCCTTCTTGCGATGGAAGGAAGGAGGAGGTTTTATAATGGGGGAGGTGGTATGGGGTGGTGGTGGTGGTGTCTCACTCCACCCACCACCCGTCAGCATATGCATGGCGGCGAGGGAGTCCTCAGCCCCCTAGGTGGGCTACGGACATGATGAGATGGCTAGGGGGTAGTAGATCACATGGCATTTCCCCCTCATCATCATTACCTTCATTATCTTCTCTTCTCCCCCTCGCCACCTGTTTGGCATCGACAGGGGGGAGGAGAAAAAGTTTTCATTCCTAATTTTTTTTATCCCCACCTTAATATAAAATGTTAAATGGCCTATAGATTGGGTTCATGTGTAGGAAAAAAAATAGTACATTCCTCTTGATTTTGGGGTGTGTACGTGGGGGAGATGAAGACACAATTGATCTTAAGTGCACAGAGAACATACCTTCATGTTTGTTTGAGACCAATTACAAGCTAGTAAAGATGCGTGGAACCGTTACGGGGGTTACTATTAATGTTTAATGTCGAAGACATTACAAGGATGTGGAACCCACTTGTTTTGAGAATGCAGTGGGTAATGAGTATTGGAATCATGCTATGGATGAGAAAATTTCTACAGTTATGAATAAAAACACATAGGAGTTGATACCTTTACATAAAGGAAAGAAAGCTATTGGTTGCAAATGGGTTTACAAGGTTACTCATAAGTCAAATGGATCTATTGAGCACTATAAGATATGAATAATTACCAAAGGGTATGTACAAACTCATAGAATTGATTATGAGGAGACTCTTGGTCTAGTGGCTAAAGTGGCCACTATAAGAGCTATCATCGTAGTGGTTGCATTAAAAGGTTGGATCATGCATCAAATAGATGTAAAGAATGGCTCCTTGTAGAGGGAGTTACAAGAGGAAGTTTATATGGAGCAACCACCTAATTATATAGATGAGGTCATCCAGATTATGTATGCATGCTTCTAAGGCCATGTATGGATTGAAGTAAGCACCCTGAGCATGGCATGAAATTATTGCAAGATACCTTATTAGCATTGAATTCCACAGAGCACAGGCTGATAACTCACTCTATGTATGTGAGAGTGATGTATGTATTGTAATCATTACTATATGTATGGATAATTTGATCACTATGGGTGATAGTGAGACAAAAATTGACAATGTGAAGGGCCTCTTCAAGATTGAAATTGAGATGAAGGATTTGGGAGAGCTGCATTATTTTCTCGACATCAAGATAATCAGGACTCAAGAGGGTATATGATTATCATAGAGACAATATGCATTGGATATATTGAAGAAGTATGGTATGGCTGATTAGAAGTGTATTTCTATACCTTTGGATGTTAATGCTAAGGATAGTGCATATGAGGGTGACTTGATTGAGGATGTCACTATGTATCATAAGATTGTGGGTAGTCTTATCTATTTGATGATCACTAGGCCAAACCTAAACTACACATTTTGCTTAGAGATTTAGTGTATGTAGCTTCCATAAAAGCCACATTTGGATGCAATGTGGTGCACATTGTGCTATTTCAAGTCCACATTGGATTATGCCTTATTCTATGGTGTAGGTGTACCATTGGACTTACAAGGTTACACAAATACATATTGGGCTAGTAGTATTTTAGACTGGAGATCTACTAGTGGTTTATGTTTTTCCATTGGCAGTGTTGCTGTAACTTGGAGCAGCAAGAAATATTTGAGAGTTACCTTGTCTAGTACAGAGATAGTATACATAGATACTACAATTGCAGCATGTGAGCTATCTTGAATACCCAAGCTACTTGGTGTTTGGGGATGTAGGTGGATAAGAAGGTGACATTGACTTGATCTATGTTAGTATAGAGAACTAAGTTGCTGACATTTTTGCCAAGGCCTTGTGAGCTAAGAAGCTTCAATACTTTAGAATTATACTTGGAGTTCACGATTTCATACTAAGCTCAAGAAAAAGTATTGAGATGTCAAGCTCTGCATCCACTACACATCTTGGTGATTCAAGATGATATTATTTCGTGGCATGGTATGTTAGGTGACCAGCATGAGGATATAGGAGTGATTCTATTACTCTAGACTACACCCACGTAGTCTATCCTTGGTTATGGTACCTTCATTGTGTCGCCTCTTCTTTCCTTTGTGGGGGTTCATACTTAGTAACCACATGCACATACATTATGGTACTTTTATATTAGTCTTTTATCATGTTGTAGACTTAGTTCTTTTGTGTGTAAAAAGAAGAAAGAAGAAGAAGAAGATTTCGGCCCTATCTCTATGTGTCCTCAAGTATCTATTACTTTTATATGTGTGATCTTGGGTTCTTTACCTATTTCCCTTTTTGTCAATATTCAAGAAGAAATAGAGAAAAATAAGTGTTAGAAAAAAATTTCTTACTACAATGTCTCCAAACTCCTAGAGAGTTGGAGCTAGATAAGATATTGCACGTGTAAACCACACTAACTTTTGTTCAAGTGCCTTTGGATAGATTTGAAGGGATTTTGAATAAGTAAAATGATTGATTGATTGGTTGATTAGTAAATTATATGTAGTTGGCTATTGTTATTGTTTGCAATAATAAAAGAGAAATGGTAGTTTATATCCATGTAGTCAAGACCCTTGAATATACTTAAATTATTATGCATTTAAGAGGAAATTACAACTTACAACAACCTTAGGATATGAAAATACTTTTTTCATTAAGAACTAATCATGATTATCCCCTAAAGGAAAAAACTACCATGAGTAAATATAGATGCCTTACTCATCCATATTAAAGTGTTGCATGCTAATGTGTTATATCAACTAGAAGGAGGCTTATGTCATTTGGAAATTATAAAGAGGATTTGAGAAGTATCGTATCCTAAATACTAGAGGGACTATCATGTATTACTTCATATGATTGCACTATAAGGAGAAATAAGTTGTGGATTGTATATTTTCTTGTGGAATATCCACATAAAAATATTTTGGTTTTGATGAAATGTTTTAAGTTATGCTTATTGCTTGGAAAAGAGATGGCTTCCTAGTTAGGAATAGGTTCATTGACTTCTTTGTGGGTCGTGGGAAAGAGATATTGTGCCAACATGGGCTGATTCTTAGATACGTCTTAGGTCTCCCCCAAGGCTAGTAGTAGAGCCCTTCACGAAGGGGCTTGATTTGTTTTCACTAGGTGCTAGGATCATCATTGGATGCGAGAGGTCTCTTCCTCAAGGAGGACATTAGGCTAGAAGGCAATAAGGGTGTCAGGGGAGAATCATGCTATAATTTCCTTGGGCATCAAGGATCAACCTAACCCTTGGGAGCTTGGAAAACTATTCTCAAAAGGACCTAATGCTAGATAAGGATGGATTGAATGATTAAGCTCATCCATCAATATCTAGGTACTTTGGATACATGTCCCGATTTAAGAAACAGAATGCTAATACCACATTGCACCTTGAGAAGGTGCAAATAAATACTCTGTTTGCAACTATTTTCAAATTATTGTTTGAAATCATATTCATGTTTGTTCTTAATTTATACAAATAAGGAAATTGGGTAGCTAGATCTCCAACCTGTCTTGCTCATGGCAAGGTATTCTTTGTTAGCTATGCTGAGAGGCTTGCATCACAACTCAAACATTAGAATTAGGCTAGGCTTGGAAGGGCTCAATGTTGACTATCTTAGCGTATTGTCAATAAAATCCAACCATTTTTGTATTAGGGAATGGGAGTTAAAATTTTACCCTATGGGTAGAGGGGTCGACATGTGAAAGTTTCATAATACTAAGTCCATATATAATTTCAACAATCCTCTCCAAGGATTAGCCTTTTCTCCTAGCTGAGAAGATCCCCTGCTTTGGCAAACTCTATGTATCCCATTTTACCTTGAAAATCTTTACTTCAATGATTCTCGCTCTTGTCTATCATCCACAAATCTTTTTAGCTTCGTTAAGTCATCATTTGCACAAGCCTTGGTAGTGCCTCAACGGTTATGAAACATGGAGCAACAATGTGATTTTTGAGCAAATTGTCGACTGGCTAAGAGTTTTGTTGTTTTCTTAAAAAGCTTTGGAATTATTAAGCATAATCATTGAAAAGAATCCTTCATGGGTTGGCACTGCTTTTTCTTTGATCTAGTTCATTTGAACTAGTTTACATTTAATGGTGTTCACATTGAAGTTCCATGAACTAGTTTGGAGTAGGGGTTGAACACACTTTTGGTGCTTTCCTTCTAGGCATCTCAAGGTTTCTCACCCTTTGGCAACACACACATATGCTCTTTGGCATCAATTTTGTATTTTTCTTCACACATGTACATTGCTATTCTCCTGCAGTGAAGCACACACTATAAAAAAAGTCTAAAGAGACTATGTGGGAAGAAAACTCCTAAGGTACCTATACTACTTAGTCACTTGTAATCTAGACATACTACAAAAGACTTGCCTAATACAATAAGTCATAAAAACCTAAGTTCATCAACATATGGCATGGTGAAATAAAGAGGAGGACTCTCTGCCTTAAAATGCAATATGTTTATCATGGGTCCTTGACAAGGAGGTTGAATTTGGTCATTTACTTTTAACTTTCCTTGTAACACTTACATGAAATTGCTACGAGTTCTGTAAGTCATGGAGCATTAAACAAGATAAAATAAGAACATGAGCAGTTGACTTTATAGATTCCCCTGGATTGCATTTGCTAGGAGCCAATGTGTGATTGTGTACTTATGATATTCAAAGTTTTAAGTATATTCACAAGCCAAGTCACAAGGGAGACGAAGTTACCAAAGTTTACTAGGCATAGGACATTGTATATGTCTTGTGCCATGCTTATGTGACTAATACAATAGTCAAGGAAGAGATCAAGGGGTAGCGTGATGTGCACCAATTTTTGTGGGCAGATCTCAGAATTGATTAAGGCGCATCCTGGATGGGGGGAAAGAGCTCCTTCACTGCCACAACAAAGGAAGAGGAAGCCCTGCAACCACAGGTAACTGCAACAAACTTCACTTGACATGTAAGTGCTACTCATTTTGTGCTTTGATGAAAATGGAAGGCCACTCTTGGTGTAGTTAACAGGGCAGAACTGTGTATTTAAAGGGCATCAACTCATACATATGAGAGCTGAATGAGGTGCCTTGAGAAAGGTTTAGGTCTGACCTATGTATGCTATGTTTGAACTCCCATGTCAAGAGAGACATTAAATCCACTCTCTTTAGTCTTTTAAGAGTTGAATAGGGACTATTATTGATCTTCCAATCCTGTAATTTGGAGGGCTGAAGTCCATCTACTTGCTTTATTGGACAATCTTGACACAAGGGGCTCATTCATGCTCTTGGAAGCTCACTCCAATCTACCATAGAGGAAGCTTGGGGAGAGGAGTGTCAAGAAACCGTCTTGACTTGTTTATGAGAAGAAAGTGGGCTGAATATTTCAGCCCAAACAGAGTATTGTGGGTAGCAACACTTATTTTTCTCTTGTAGATTCATGGCATTTCCATGCTTGATGCAAGTAGATATTGCATAAGAATTGTGAAAGGAAGCATCTTGATTTCTCTATGTACGTGGTTAAGACTGAAATAGGTGGCCAATTACAAAGCAAACAAGGACAACAAGCAGTCTTTCTTCTCTCCTACTTCTACATGCCTATTGCAAACTACCTATTGCTCGTTTCATGCTCTTGAATATAGGGGTTGTTTTTTGTGCTACATCAATGTGTCTTCTTGGAAGATTGAAACCATGTACATTGGCTGAAATAGGTAGCCCACATAGTGATTTTTGTGGACAGCAATTACTTTTACTTCTCAAATGCTTCATATGGTATGATTTACACTTGTACTTGGTTGTTCTATGCTCTTTGTCTTAGGGAATGTTTTATGGGCTGATTTGGGGCTGAAATCTTTAGCCATATTTAGAGAATTAGCTACAGCCCTGATCCTTTAAGTTATTTCTTGCTCTATAGTTGACATCTTGTCAAATTATGCAAAAATTATGTGCCCTTATGATAGGGAAATATTTGAGGACCATTCATAGATGCTATGAATTGCATTAAGAGTTCTTTCTTTTATTTCTTGGCTATGGTATCTTAATCTTTTCAGGATCTTTATCTAAACATCTCTTGAAGCAAAATTCTTTGTCCTACAAGCCTTGTAATTAACTCATAAGCTTTGTTCCTTACAAGTATACATTGAATGTAATCATGCAAAGTTGGTCCATGCTTGAATGATGGGATGCAGAGTTGTTTTTTATAGTTGATTTTTCTTTTGTGTAATTGTGTTTCTTTTATGGTTTCTATGAATAATATGAAGAATATGTTGAAGATTTTTTGTGATAAATACGTGGGAGAATTGCTATGTGATGTTGCGTGAAGATTTGTGGAGATCGGTATTGTTTTTCATATTGTGTTTTATTAAAATATAAAGAACATGCTTGTTGGTGTGACAAGATAGTTTTTCTTGTAGTAGATTTTATGGTTTCTTGGTGTTCCTCTTGGGGTTCTAGATCTATAAGATCTACCATCACAAATCTACACTTTACTACTCCAAAGCCAATGGCCAAGTTGAAGTCACCAATCACATCCTCTATTCAATCCTAAGAAGGATAATTGCCATGCATTGCCAAGTTTGGGATAATTAACTTATAGAGGCTCTCTTGGCATACACAATCTCACATATACCTACAACAAGACAAACAAATTTCTAGTTGGTCTATGGTACATATGTTATTTTCCTTGTTGAGCTGAAATTTTCATCTTTGCAACAAGTGACCATCAGCAATCATTATTACTAGGATATGTGGAGTCCTTATAGGTAGCACCGTCTCATGTACTTGAAATGTCAAGATGAGACTAAAAAATTGGCCTTAAAATATATGGAAGCCGTGTAGGCTCAATGCAAAGTTTACCATGATAGTGTGAAAGTACATGGATGTAGAGCATGGAAGTTAGTTATGGTGGATGAAAGGAGAAGAGTAAACTCATGATGGAGGAGACAAAGACACTGTTTGTTACACAAGTGAATTAGGTTCCAAGATTGAGACTTGGACTCATAAACACAATCTTGTGTATGTGGACAATGACACGGCACCACTGTGCATATGGGATAGGTAAGCCTGCATGTCCTTGGCCCTGAAGCTCCATACAAAGAGGCTGTGAGTGAGTGTGATTGTTGAATCTCAACACCCCTCCTCAATCACAACTAAAAGGGCACAAAGTGTGTAGAGGCTGTAATAAGAACCACCTGCAAAGTGTGGGCAAACCACAAACATAATAGACACCAGAGGCTGTCGCAGAAAAGGCTAAGTGTGGGCACCAAAACATGATGGACATCCAGAGGCTATAACAGGGGCCTCACAAAGTATACAGGGACTATAGTGCCAAGTTACATGAGGAGTTTACAAAGCTTATGGCAAGAAGCATTAGGGCTAGGAAATACAAGGCTTTTAAAACAGTCTATCAGAGTAATGAGAGTAGAAGGACTGATGAGGCTTGTCCTTCCAATCCTGGTGGTCTTCATCTTCATCTTCATCTTCATCTTTTGGTCCATGGTATTCTTCTTCTTTCACAGCTGCAAGATAGGCATTTTGGGACCTCTTCCTAGCATGACAGAACTTCTCATTGTGTCCGGTCCTTTTGCAAAAGTCACAGAAGAGCGGTTCCTTTTTACCTTTGTATCTGTTGTTTACATATAACATTTGTTCATCCTTTGAAGTGCTAGGCTCTTCTTTGATTTTAAGTTTCTTTTCTTCCTCTAGCAGAGAGGCTTTAATATCAACAAGTTGAGGATCAAGCATATTGGTTAGAGTGGTTAATACATTATCATAGGTAGGAGGCATACCTTTTAACAAGACACCAATACAAACATCTTCATCCATTTTTAGCTTTATCCCTGCAAGTTGAGTAAGCAGGCTTTCCATGTAGTTCAGATGGGATGCCAGGGATGTATGAGGCTTCATATCAAGTCGGAAAAATTCAATCAATAGACCATACTTAGACGACTTTGACTGTGCACCAAATAAGGTATCCAATTTGTCCCAAGTGTCATGGGACATGTCACAGGCATCCACATGATGGATGGAGCTGTCATCCAATTCCAACTTAATGATGGCTTGTGCCTTGTCATCATTCTTCTGCCAAGTAACTGCAAGGTCTGCATCCCGAGGTTTCTTCTATTTGCCATTGGTAATGGCCCAAAGACCCTTCTTCATCACAATGAGCTTGATGCGGGTTTGCCAGGTGTGAAACCCGACTCCCTTGAACCAAGCATTTGGAGAGTCTTTTCCCATGTTGGATGGTTGAAGCAGCAGCAAATCAGCACCACTTTCGCAGATTTCAGCAGTAGAAGAGTTGGTTGTGTCACAAGACACAAGTGCTAAGAGCACTAGATGAGTGTCAATGGACACTATGTTTGTATCTTCTTCCTTGAGTCTTCCAAATCTGCAAAATTCTTCAAGATCTTCAAAATCCAAATCTTCCCCTCCTTGATTTGATGCTGGGAACTTCAGATTTAGTAGTCTCTAGCTTGGTTTAGTGGCAGGAGTGAGAAACTGAGAGAAAATGAGCTTGGGAGATTTTGGCTATGGTGGAATTAGGGTTTCTAAGACAGGGGCCTAGTTTTTCAGCTGCTGCTATGAACTCAATACTTGATCATTTTCAAAAGTTTTTTAATGAAAATGAAGCTTACTTCAAGGGCTATCAAAATCCATAACAATCGACCAGATCGCGGGCAGTAGGGCGCGCGCAGATAGCTTAATCAGAAATGGCACAGATTAGGACAGGCGCAGCCAATTTCTCCAATACCGGGGCCAGAGAGCAACAATGTGATCGATTGATGTGCCAACAATCCCCTAGAAGGAAGTAGGAGCTGAAGTGGCCTGGTTGAGGAGTTATGGAAGCTCCAAGTGAGGTAGGTCCTGTTTGGCTATGGCAGACACATGGCAGAGATTGAGAATTTTCACAATGCTGAGCTCTAGACAGCCAAATGTCATGGAATGATGTGATACACAGAAGCTTTGTGAGCTGGGGAACACTTTTCCAGAAGGAAGCTCCAAGAGATTTGACCTATGGAGAGAGATCCAGGAGCTTGAAGCAGGCAGGGTGCAGGCTGGCTATGGCTGCCAAGAAAGGTCAAGTAGAGATGGAGGTGAGAAATGGAACCATAAACTTAACTTGAGCTGACCTGAGATGGAGATGAGCTGAGAGAGAGTAGAGGAGAGCTAAACCATGCTCAGCTGAGCTCTGATACCATGTGAAAGTACATGGATCTAGAGCATGGCAGTTAGTTATGGTGGATGAAAGGAGAAGAGTAAACTCATGATGGAGGAGACAAAGACACTGTTTGTTGCACAAGTGAATTAGGTTCCAAGATTGAGAATTCAACTCATAAACACAATCTTGTGTATGTGGACAATGACATTGACACTTTACTAATAAGAAAAGAGTACTATCATTGCATTAAGAAAAGGAAGCAAGTACAATGCTTTATAGGAAAGTAGGAAACTACAGTAGGCACCACTATGCATATGGGATAGGTAAGCCTGCATGTGCTTGGTCCTAAAGCTCCATACAAAGAGGCTGTTAGTGAGTGTGATTGCTGAATCTCAACAGATAGCTTCATCAAGAAAAAATTTGCAAGTTTCCTAAAAAGCTCCAACAGCATTGGATGGGCACCTAGAAGGTACTTGCAATCAACCCTAATAGCTCTATGTAGATACAAGCCATAGATGCCTTTGATAAAACCTTTCCAATCAATGACTATCACCTAAATAAGTATTTCTCTCCATGGGTATTTTGAAAATCATAGATAATAGCTCCTATTCTCCTTTAGCATCCCTTCTTAATTCTTCTCATATTGCTTCTAATAGCCATTATTATTTAAATTATGTGACAAGGGGGGTGACTTCTATTGTCTCCTCTGTTCTAGGTCATGCCCCTATTGTGTCTCCTTCCCTTCTAATACAATAAATGTAGTAGGGATGGTTCTGAGCACTTGTATTTTTACATTTTAAATAAAAACAAAAAGAAAAAAGGAGAAAAATATAGGTAATGAGAGAAAAGGACTTTGGTCCCTACTATGCTGGCCTCCTTGAGAAAAGGTGAAAAAACTTTGAAAAGTAGAAAAAAAGGGGAGAAAAGAAGTAAAAATAATAAAATATTATGGGAGAAAATAAATAAATTCCTTGTAATAATAAGCCTTAGTCTAAGAAAATGTAGCAAACGCCCTTGGGCAAGAAGTTGGCTATGTAAAATGTGGGGATACCCTATAGTCCAAATACATTATATCTTCTTATGATCCTTTCCAAGGTATAGCTTTGAAGCCACATCCCTTGGTGCACAATGTGTTTGTGACTCCAAAGAATGTCTGACTCCAGTGTAAAATATGTTCTAAAATAGACTGCTGTCTAGATCCTATTTATAGTACAACTAGCTCACATGTTGAATATATCTCAGCCAACACTAATGCATCCCGTAGATAGGAAAACTCATCCAAAATAAAATTTGGCCTCCAAGAAGCTTCCTTAAGTGGTTAACCACTCCATTTGATTAAATTCTCAATGATAGAGCAAGAGAAAAGCTTGACTTCACATTGACCTATGATCTCCTCTCAAGAATGTACTCAATAAGTCCTTCATCCATGGGAGGAGGCAACTCATCAACTATTTTCACCTGGGTACCATAAAAGGGTTTGAGTTGACTAACGTGAAATACATTATGAATCTTAGTGAAAGAGAGAAGTTACAATCTATATGTCAAGTTTCTAATACACTTCAAGATCCTATAGAGTCCATAGAACCCATGAGCAAGTTTGCTATTAGATCCATCCTTGAAAGTAGAATAATGAGACTTGGATACTTTCAATAAAACTAACTCTTTCTCTTGGAACTCCAAGGGTCACATCTTCTCATCAACATATACATTCATTTGATCTTCAGCTTTTCTAAGATTCATCTTACATTATTAAAGAATGTTTTGTATTCTTTCCAATTCTTCCTTGCTATGAGGATTAATCCTCTCACTCAAAATAGCAGTGGATAGGAGCACCTTATAGCCATATATAGCCTCAAAGGGTGAAACTCCAATGATAGCATGAGTGGACAAACTCAACTAAATGCAACCATAAATTCCACGCATGCTGCACATCATGACATAAATGGTGAAGGTAAGTCTCCAACCACTTATTTACCCTTTCTATCTGACCATTAGTTTGCAGATGATAGGCTGAAGAAGGAACCAATTTAGTACCCATGGAGTTGAATACCTCCTACCAAACGTTACTTATGAGCTTGGTATCCCTATCATGCACAATCACCTATGGTAATCCATGTAATGTAAAGATCTACTCTACAAACTAATTAGCCACTTGTGAGAAGTAGAGAACTGAGTCTTAGTAGTGATAAAATGGGCTACCTTCATGTTCACTACATATAAATGCTATTCCAGCCCTTTTTGGTAGTAGGTAGGCCGATAATAAAATCCATGGTAATATGTGTCCATTCTCCTTCACGAATAGGCAATGGCTACAACAAACTGTCTAGTTTATGGGCGCTATCCTTGTTTTGCTAACACGACATATACATCATAACATACTCCTTCATATCTCTCCACAATCCTTTCTAGTGGAAGATTTTGTTGATCTTATCATAGTTCTTAAACACTCCAAAATGTCCAACTATAGGCAAATAAGTTAGTCATAGATCTAAAACATGACATGTCCACACTCTAGAAAGAGAATCAGCTCTACCACATTGTCTTTGCCCCTTGTATGGGTAATGTCAAAATCATAATGTTTCAATTAGCTACCCACCTACTCTGCTTAGAGGTGAGATTTGACTAAGTAAGGAAAATTATATGTGATAAATGGTCTTGTAGAGTCTTGTTGTAAGTCAATATGTCATCAAAGAAGAGTAGGATAAACTAGAAGAGAAAAGGCTACAAAATCTTATTCATCAAACTCTAGACAGTAATTGGAGCATTAGTAAGCCCAATTGGCATCACTAGGAAATGGTATAACGCAGATCACTCCTAAAGGTATTTTTAACTTCATCACCCTCTTGCATACAAATCTAATGATATTTGAGCTGAAATCAATCTTGGTAAAGAATCTAGCTTCCTTGAGCTCATCAAGAAAATAATCAACTCTAGGAATTAGATACCTATTATTGACTCTAATCTTGTTTAGATCCTTATAGTCAATATACATCTTGAAGGATTCATCTTTCTTCTTCACTAACAAGACTAGAGATACATAAGGTGAAGAACTAGGATCAATGAGACCTAATTGTAAAAGCTCTTTGATTTTCTTGGCTATTTCCTCATGCTTACATTTCAGCAATCTAAAGGGTGGCTTATTGTAGCTTTGAATGAGGCTCCAAATATTTAGGGTGATCCACTACTCTCTTAGGAAGTAATGAAGGAGGCACTGTAAACAAGTCCCTATCCTCCTCAAGTAGAGCTTTCAAAGCTGGATGCTCAATTTAATTCTTAGAATGATCTTCTACCTCTTTATTTAGGTGCAAAACAAAAATATGTGAGTGTCTCTTGTACTCCTCCAATGGCAAACTCCATATACAACTACGATAAATCCATAGTAATTTACTAGGGATTCCCTATAGTAGATGGATAGGCTTCCCATCAATGGAAAACTCCATGTACAATTGCAATAAATCCATAGTAATTTTTCCCGAAGTCATGAGCTAATCACACCCAATTACAATATCTATTCCAAAGCAATTAGGTTCACTTGTACCTCATAATTTTTAGCTAACTGTATTGGAACCTGTGGGCACATTTGAGTCTTGATCTCCTCTTTACCATTAGCTACTTGTACTCTTATGGTTTGCTATAAATTAGTGGAAAAATAGTGTAACCTCTCCACAACTGACTTATTCACAAAACTATGTGTACTACCATTGTCTATTAGGATAATCACATCCTTTACACGAATAGTACCCTTCAGCCAAAGTGTATTAGGGCTCTTTAAACTTGTCAACACATCCACAAAATAGAACAAAGGGTAGTGACATCCACAAAATAGAACAAAGGGTAGTGACATCCACAAATCTATCCCACTAGATCAAAAGGAATATGCCCACCAGGGTTAGATGGAAATTCACCCGCAGCCTCATAAGAATAATTGGGATCAAGATCCTCGTCATGATCTTCAAATTCAGCTTTTGCACTCACTATTGGTTCATTAATGACCTCATCATCCACATCCTTAAGTACTATCATATTGTAATTCTTGGCCTTTCCATTCTTGTAAGTGCACTTGGATGCATGATTAACTGTATTTTTTTCACCACAATTGAAATATAGACCCTTTTCTTTTCTTTCCTTCAAAAGATCCGTAGGTATAAACTTGCCATTGTTTGTTGAATTATTTCAAGGTCTATTGTCACCTTGCTTAGGCTCCAATTTATGGTTGATTGCTGAATTTGAAGCACTTTGCTTTCTTTAAGCATTGAAAGTAGGGTATGCAAGGACTTTGGGACTGCTAATTGAAGTATTGGATCCTTTATAATTACCACAAAAGTTTCCCTACTTAGCAATAGCCCTTTGTTGTCCAAAAGAAGCCTACATAGTAATGTCCTTTCTATACTTATGAGCATACCTCTCTACTAGGCTCAATAGCTTTAGAATAGTGTGAAAAAAATTTTCAGGACCAAAAACAGGCTTGAAACTAGCTCTAAGGCTCTAACCAGTGTGAATATTCAAGCTTTATGTTTTTACTAACTCTATTCAATTGTAGGTTAGTTGGATGATAGGTGTGCTATAATAATGTTGGTTAGAAGTAGTCATACTAGTCAGTTAGTGACTAAGTCCCTTTACACACCATCATGTAGACTTAGGTCTTACTTGATATTGGTAGTAAAAGTTAGTAGTAGTATGAATAATGAAAATATATAAGACTGAAGAGAGTATTATGCTCCTCATATATCTACCTCTCTCTTTTCCTTTCTCTACACATTGAACATGGTATCAAAGCCATGAAACCCTAAGAGCCTATGAGCCTAGATTATGGGAGTTCGAGTGTTAATCTCTGTAGGAATACATTGGTAGCCAAAACTTATATCCAAAGGGTATGTATCAATATTTGTGAAGTCCATATTTGCTTGAGCCTATTGAGGCATTCAACATTACCACTACAAAACTACACCTATTGTTCATTGCATGGAAACCACAAGAGTTGTCATGCTGATGAAGCTGAAATTATGGCTATTGTAGTTGGAATGATGTGTTTCATTATGGAGCATCATATGAAACTTACTATTCAACTGCTCGGATGTCATTCATAAATGCTCAGTAATGAGCTCTTGTTCAGTAGCAAGAGTTAGTGTCATTTTCCCAAAACTGCACCTACATTTATTGGATGATTGGTAGCATCATAGTCCACCAAACTAGCTATATTTTGTCTTGAACAAACAATTGGTATCATGCCTATTTAGTGGTTATTATCTAGCACTAGCAAGGGCTCAATGCTATCGGCCAAAGGAACTAGTATTCCATCTGCTCTAAGACAGTGTGACAAGTAGGAGTGTGTCAGTTTGTTAATGACAATTCTTTGACATATTGAGAAGGCTTCTACTTGATCAATAGTGGATTGTTTAAACATTGAAGATTGAGTAGGTATTGATCTGGGCATCAACCCTGATTGGTTGGGCATCTTGAGAAGCCACTAGCTTCATTTATATGCATAATATATCATACATAGTGATGTTATTAAATTTGGAAAGCATACATTACATTGTGTCACACTAAGTTGATTGCTTATTATGCATTCTCTATTTAATAAATTTATGTCAATAAATTAATGACTCACTTTTCTTTAAGTGTTCATGATGATCTAGCATGACCATGAGACCATTTAGAGATCACTATCCCTATTGCATCACTTAAGGGGGTGATCAGAGCATTGTGACGGGGATATCTAGTATGTGCACTACAAGTTATGAAGGGGGAAAGAAGTGTCTGCCAAGTGTAAGAGGGTACACAAGAACCAAGGAGTTACACATAAATGAAGATGGATTGAGTTCTAAGAAGAGGAAGTGCATTAGTATTATTTATATGTATTTATGTGTGCATCTGGGGACGCTTGGGAATGTTTACTTGTGTGTAATGAGCATTGCATTCATTTGGGGTCATCCTCTCTCTTACAAGTCAAGGTTTTAAGGTCTTTCATTAAGAAAGACGAGAGAGGTAATTCTCTCACTAAGAAAGACGAAAGATGCGATCCTCTGGAAGTGAGGAGAGAAGTGATTTTCTCTTTCTAAGGTCTAAAATGACACAAGCTTTTGTGTGGAAATCAATCTTAAGGTTGAGGCCCAAGGCAATCCTATGAACTCTCCTTATCTATGGCTCAAGGTGGGACCACAAGTTAAGAGTATAGTTTAAAAAGTTTTTTTTTTAAAAAATAGACATGGTGAATCCATTTTTAAAATATCTCATGATAGAAAGACGATCTCTAAAAATGGTCCGTATGGGTTATTGACAACAATGAGATCTACAACTTTTGTGTTGGACATTTTTTCATCCGAGCAATGCACAGAGAGATATCTCAAAATTGGTACGGAAAAGTAGGTCTTGGAACAACCACATCTTGCATGAAGATCAACCTTTCCAAACTTGGCATTCAAGTCTCTCTCCAAGAAGAGAAGCTCTTGAAAGTCTATAAAATAGGAGACTCTCCTCGGGTGGGAGAGAGATGAAGGAAGAATCACTTTGCATGCATCCAAGAGCAGGAGAGAAGGTGCAAATGCTGTAGAAGCCCTGCTAAAATCAAGTTGCAAGAGGAGAAGAGAAGGTGCAAGTGCTGCGGAAACTCTGCTAAAATCAAGTTCCAAGAGGAGATCCCTACACATATTGTGTAGGAGAGAGAAGGTGCAAGTGTTGCGGAAGCTCTACTGAAATCAAGCTCTAGGAGGAGATCCCTACAAATATTGTGTAGGAGAGAAGGAGATACTCAAGTAGGATCAAAAGGTACCAACTTCCAAATTGTGCAAGTCTTATTCGGTTGTATACCATGCAAGGGATCGTGATCTTGTTCCTAAGATCTACAAGTAAGAACTAGTTTATGTGTAATGGAGGAGCTTGCTCCTTGTCAATAATATAACTCCACAAGGGGGGATTGTCCCATCTTCCAATCCCTAGTATATTGCCAATTTCTCTATCTCCCTCTCTCTCTATATCTTTCTTTTCTCTCATATGTTCTTTCTCTCTCTGTACCAGCATAATATTTACCATATATCCTTTAAGTATATAAGAAAGTCGAGTGTGTATCTCAGATCTTATAACACATTGGGTAACACTCATTGGAGTTTATATAGACATTTAGTGAGGCTACCATGGTGATTAAGAATTGTGAAAGGATTTATGAATTACTTTGAGGATTTATTGCTTAGGTTAGAGTGAAGTTATTAGTGGTTATAGTAAGGCATTGGCTAGTTATTATCTGGACAAAGATTTCTCTTCATGCTTGTTTAATGTGTATGCAATATATGGTGTTCATAGTAGCAACATGTATCAACTCCCATATGATGTGGCAACTATCTGAGAGATGCATTGAGGTGTTGTTGGATTGAGAATACTCCATCTACTATAAAGTGTTTCACTATGGTCATAAACAGGCTTTGTGCCTATCATAAACTCTGGGAAAGTTTAGTGTATGACATCATCAATTTCATGCATTTGTCGCGTTGATGCCTATATGAACATAGTTGATGTTGGGATGTTTTGCCACTGCCCTAGAATATTTTTGAGTTGATTTGAGCTTGTTTTATGCTCAGTTTGATTGTGTTTTTTAATTGCTAGAATAAGGTTTACAACAAGAAGTTAGTTAGTGGAAGAATTGTTCTTGGATTTGCAAGGAGTCAGGCATTGATAGTTGAGGACTGCAGTAATACATAGAGCTATAATCATGGAAAATGCTAACAAGACTGACAATATCACTCAGATAGTGGGTGAAAATTTTGACAATAATAATTATGCTATATGGAAACTCCACATGGAGAACATTCTCATTGGGAAAGGCGATTGGTATCTTATGACATGTGAAGAAGCTAAATCTAAGCTTTTAGATAGACATCCAATGTAACGTGTCCACTAGAATCATCCCGGACACGTCTTAGCAGTCCATTGGAAAGGATGTCTAGAAAGCTCCACCCGGCACTCCCATGGAATGTTACGGGACTTGCGATCTAGGTCTTTCCGCGTCTGCCACGTAGCGGAAGTATCCTGGCCGTTCCCACTTAGGATCGGCCTGAATTTGGGTTTTCCTGTTTGGTCATTAGCTAGCAGCAACTAGCGTCAGACTCGAGCGAACTACTTTACGCAGAAACGCCAGGTCAGAAGCGGATTCACGCTGCACTTGGTTCAAGGAGAATGGGAACGAGAGGGATGCAAAACTCAACCTCTCTGCCATAAGGCATAGTCCCATTCCGTTCCCCTAAAACAACGCAAATTGGATAAAACATAATTCTAGGTCATTGCTTTCGATGAACCTCCCGCTGCTCTTCGAGATTTTTGAGAAAAGTTCCCGGCTAACCGGGACCACCCATCCGTAGGACGGACCCATGGTCCATCCTCCGCACTTTCCTCGGTTTGTTTTAGTTATGTAATTATCTAACACATTAATTTGACATATAACAATCAGCTTCTTTAATTAACCCTGTTAAGCAGTGGTTCCTTCACGTAATCTTATCACGTGACATAGAAAAACAATATCAAACAACTTCTTTATTATCATTTCATCATTTTATCTTTGAAATACAAGGAGTTCCACCCGTAGGCTTGTCCATAATCCGCCCGAAGGCTATCCAGTAATCCGCTAGGGATCACTATTCCAAGCTTCTGCCCGTAGACTAGTATGCGGGCCTCGAGATCCAATCCCGAGTCACGTTAGCCTCTTGTGCAGGACCCGGAAGGCGAGGGATTTACGGCCAGAGCCCCCCCTGGCACCCGAGCGTCCTCCTGCTCCAAGTAGAGCTCAACGGAAAGACCTCTCGCGGCGGGTTCGGTCCACGTTCCCGGCGCGGTCAACAACCCCCTTGGTTAGGGTCAGGGAGGCAGTCGGGGGTAACTGAATCTGCCCCTCCCTTCAGGCCTTCAACCTGAAGCATTTATATATCTTTTCATCCTTTAGTTCCTTGAACAACAATGCAAACAGTGCTTTCTAAACTGTTACAAGCACAATCAATTCCAGTGGTCGTTTATTTGGCAAACTATTAAGGAGTGAATCCTTCTCTCCGAATGCATCCAGCATTCGATCCGGAATCAATTGCAACTTGGCAAGATTCCTATTATCCTTGGGTTAGGGTCATACCCTGTTAACCCAACTTAACCAATGCCTTAGGTTTTAATAATAGTAAATCCCGGCAGCCATGTCGCTTTAATTTATTGATTAATCATTTGCGTCCAAGCAAATACCTAACTTCCCTTAACTTGGCAAATTTCCCCTAATGAGGGCGAAGTAATAGGATGACTACCCATCCCCTTGCAAGTTAAACTTGCGCAAGGACCTGCCAACCTCATTCCAAGGAATGGCAAAACTTTCTTGTGATCAAACCACAAGGCTATGCGACGTTGCAACTTGTTGCCCAAGTGTCGCCTCCATTCCAAGAGATCATTTCACTTTTGAATGGTGTTTTCTGGTCAAGAATTACGATTAGACTCGAAGTAGGTTTTAGGGTGTCTTCTCACTCACCCCAATCCTAATTGCACTAGACCGACAACGTTCGGTCCTACGGATTCCAACTCAAACCAAGTTCTAGCACTAGGTCGAATGATCCTTAGGGTAGAAACCTTAGATCGTTTTATGCATGAGCATCCAATTGACTCAACATTTCGTGAATGTGGGTATGATCATTGGGTTTGAGGGTTTTGACTTGGCAACAAGTGTAAAACTAGGTCGAATCCTTATCGCGCTAAACCCTAGTTAGCACTTGGGATATTTGTCATATCGACTGAACCATGCCCATATGAATCCCTTGCGGTTTAGGTGACCTAGATAATTCAATATGCTTGTCTTGCGACAAGGATGAATCCTTCCCTAGATCTAAAAAAAGAAAAATAGTTTCGACTACCACAATACATGTAAACATGCGATTCATTCTATCTTTCATTGGTAAAGTAAAAAATACATGATAAGTTGGATACCAACTTTCTTAGGACCTACTAGGACTTACTTCAAATAATCATGTCTACTACCTTGTTATCTATACTTTAGAATCTCATGCTTTGTTTAAACCCTGCAACCTTTCCCAAATGCAACTCTTGATGAATGAATTTTATGCACGATGAAAGTGCAACATGCAACCCTTTCATAATTACAACGTAGTTAAATGAAGTTATTGTAGGATTAGTGTTGGTATATTCTTTCTTGCAAGCACATGCCACATGCCAATCCATAGATTCATTTTTGATACACCACCATTACTTTTCGGATAACCTCCTACGGGTGTTAACGACTTTTCCCCATGAACCATTACAATAAAGCTCTTCCTAAAATGCGACATATGCTTATTCTTTCCATGTCTAGTCAAAAGTACACTTAATAACTTTAACCCTATAAAGATAGACAATAGGTGTTCTAGGCCGTCACTTTGACATGCACGACAAGGCAACATACTATTAAGGACGTTAAATGGATAGACAACTTCTTTATATGGAGAATACCAATGCCCCAATTTCATGTCATGAACTAATTCTAATCATTGTTCGAATAGTCGATTTATTTCCAGTTGCATTTAACTTGACTAGTTGAATTTGAACATGCATGAGTGCTTCCTAATCGATGAAGTTATCGTGACTAATTCAATACTTTTGTGTGGAATCCAAATAGATCAAACCTCGACTTGTGGGCTCCGGGAAATATCCACGTAAACACTAGGAGAAGATCCTCTCGCAGCCGCGTCTTGTGACTTTTTAGGGCCCATTGTAGGCGTGATTTTGGCTTCCGGGTTGCCTTCGCGGTCTATAAGTTTACTCGCCTTAGTATGCAGCCTCAAGATCTTGCCCTTCCCCCCTCGTACGGAGGAGATACCTTCATGGAACTTCTGATCTTTAAAAGGCCGGCCTCTGAGACCTGGGCCGATAGGATTTGGGTATATGGGATTTGGAGCTTATGGAAGGCCTTAGGATTCGGAGCTTGGGCCTTCTTTCTTTCGGAAAAAGAGAGGGTTCGCGAAAGGGATCTTGTGATGGACCCTGCAGGAGTGGAGACTTTAAATCTGGGCCTAGAGGCCTTATGGGAGATTTGGTAGAAAGGGCCTTATAGGCTTCCTCTTCAAAGCTATGAGAAAAATGGACTTATGGAGGATCTGTGTGGAAGGGCGTTAAGGAACCCTCTTGTTCTCTACAAAGACCTCGGGGGGGTTGATGGGGTTATGGGGGAAATGTAGTGGGAAGGGGCTTTAAATCCGAGCCTAGGAGGCTTATGGGTGATTGGTGGGAAGGGACTTGTGTTGGGAATCCGCGAGAAGGGGGAAACTTAAACTGGGGCTAATATGGGTTGTGTGGGAATGCAATGGGAAAGGGGGATTGAATCCCGGGGGTAAAGATTGCTTGTGAAGGATCCAATTGGAAGGGGGCTTAGGGAAGCCCCCTTAGAAGCTTCCTAGAGAAGCTTCTAAGAAGCTTCAGGGACTGCACATGACGGCGTGGCGACGTGGAGGCTTACTGGCCGGCGGCTAAACGAGCCCAGGCAGCGGCAATCTACACTGGCGTCTCCCTCTCCTCCACGGCGCAACTCCTTCTCCCTCCACGCCGGATTCCGCAGCTCTCCCCTCTTCCACGGACGCCTTCCTTCACGGTCGCCTTCTCCTTCATGGCCCCTTCTTGACAGCCGTCTCCTTCACGACCCCCCCCCTCCCCTCACTTCAACACCTTAGAAGGTGTTCTTATAGTTTGGGGGGAAGAGAGGACTTCCCCCTACGTGGCCCCTCGCATGGCCTCTTCCCCTCCACCTCTTATATTTCCATAATAGCCCATCCTCTTCCCTCAGCCACGCATCGGCTGGGGGAAGGAAAATAAAAAAAAATTCCAACAATTTTGTCCCAACATTATCCTCTTGACCTCCTCCCAAGAGGGAGTTCACCTATGGTTATGCGGGTTATTTAAACCTTGGTCCCGTTTTGCCAGTGGAGAGGTCATGATTCTTCGGTCCCGATTTACCAATGCGGAGTACTCCTTTTCTCGCGTACGATCATAAATCAGCTACCGGAAATGGAGATAATCTTTTCACGAATTTACGATGTGCGGGAGGTTGGTCTAGTAATATTTCAAACGGAAATATTACATTCTCTCCCCCTTGGAGGAATCGAGATGTCCTCATCTCGAGATGAACTGGGGATATTTATGGTTGAGAGTGCTTTTCATCCACCCAAGTGGTATCCTCCTCGGGATAATCTTCCCACTGGACGAGGCATTCTTTCAAGGTTCTAGATCTTAACTGTCTCTCCCTAACATCTAAAATCTTGTCCGGTATTAGTTCAAGGACTCCTTGACTAGGCATTGCAATATGTTGGTCATCAAGTACATGGTTAGGGTTAGGTACATACTTCATTCTTCAATAGACTGATATGGAATACATTATGAACCTTTAGGTTTTCCTAACTGTAATGAGAGTCTTGGCATAGCCAGGATGTCCTGAGAAAGGGGAATCATGAGCTTCCCACAATATCTTCTACTTAAGTGACTGGCTTGCTCGTATACATACTCTCGTCCTATAGTAGACAAGTCCACTACTGACAGAGAATTCATGATACTTAGCCTCTACCTTTTGTTCCTGGTCCTTGATAGAGACTTCCCTTAGCATCCTTTGATAGGCTAGATCGTGGCATGCTTCCTCTCTAACTAGTTCGAAAATAGGGTTGCTTGTCATAGATACCTTTGTAGCCAGAGATCTGGCTGTTGATGGATTCTGCAAGATTAGGGAATTCAGGAATGCCTTGCGACTGAGTGCATCGGCAACTACATTCTCTTTCCCTTGATCTTAAGGTCACACTCCTCCAGCACTTCAATCCACTGACATTGCCTCATGTTGAGCTTGTTCTAGGTAAAGTTCCACTTGAGACTTTTTTTTAAAAATCAGTCACTAGTGTAAACTTGTTACCCAGCAAGTAGTGTCTCCAAAGCTTGACAACTAAAAGTTCAAGATCATGGGTAGCATAATCCTTTTCATGATTCTTCAATTTCCTTGAAGAATATGCTACTGGATGACCTTCCTGCATAAGTACACACCCCAAGGCAAGGATGCTGGCATCAGTTACTACCTCGAACTCCTTATTGAGGTCAGAAAGTTTTAGAATAGGTGCTGATACCAAACATTGCTTCAATTGGTCGAAGCTATTTTGTTCAGGAGTTGACCATGTAATAGAAGTCTGCTTCTTTAATAAGTCGGTAAGAGGTGCTGCAATCAAAGCATAGTTTTTGATAAAAACCCTATACCATCCTGTCAAGCCAAGAAAACTACGTATTTCTTTGACGGATACTGGTATTGGCCATTCAAGCACATCACTGACTTTGGCTGGGTCTACTGATATTCCTTCTGATGATACTATGAATCCTAGATATTCAATCTGACGTTTGAAGAATGCACACTTCTTCATTTTTGCATAAAGCTTATGAGACCTCATTGTCTCAAGGACAATCCGAAGTTGAGGTTCATGATCTTCTTCCTGTTTAGAATAAACTAAAGTATCATCGAAGAAGACAAGCACGAAATCATCAAGATATGGTCTGAAAATATCCTGCATTAATCTATTGAAGGTGGCAGGTGCATTGGTAAGCCCGAATGACATAACCAAGAATTCGAAGTGCCCATATCTTGTATTGAAGGCCGTTTTTGGAATATCTTCATCCTTGATCCTGATTTGATAGTAACCTGACCTAAGATAATCTTGGAGAAGTTCTTAGCACCTTGAAGGTGATCAAGAAGCTCATCTATTCTAGGAATAGGATACTTGTTCTTGACTGTTGATTGATTCAACCCACAGTAATCAATACATAGTCGAAGTGTCCCATCTTTCTTTTTCTGGAATAGTACTGGAGCTTCCCAAGGTGAACTGCTAGGCCGGATGTAACCCTGATCTAACAGTTGCTTGAGTTGTTCCTTCAACTCAATGGCTTCCAATATAGACATTCTATATGGTCTCTTCGCAATTGGCGCAGCTCCTATTACTGGCTTGATCTCATGATCTACTTCTCTTTGAAGTGGGAGTTTTGTTAACTCTTCAGAAACTACGTCCCCGTATTCCTTTAGCCAAGTGACCAAATCACTTTACTTCTTTATCAATATTCATAGTCAAGACAATCGTTGATTAAAAAAAAGTTTTATTCCATTCATATCAGCATAGCCCTTTCGTGGTACAATTATTTCTTGGGCCGATGGAACAAGTTGATACATTAATTCGAAGAGAATAAGATATTATTGCATTCAGCTACAGGAACTTAGTAGTACGGATTGGGGTCATCGATTTTCAGGAATCGATAGTTCATTGGAAGATTAGGGTATCTTTTCCTTTGATATCCATTCTTCACATGATGTCCCAAAACCTTGATTCGGTCGGCAGGGATTCTTTGAATAACTTCTCCGTACACATACTTATTCTGGTTAACCCTTCGACCCCCGACCTGTAGGGACGCGTTCGCGTGAGCCTCAACAAAGACGAATAGCTTCACGATCTTCAAATCCTCCATCCACTTGATTCTCTTCAAGTTAATTTGAAGGTACGCAGGTCGATAGGCAGTTATGTAATAGATCCCTGAAACACCCATCCATCTCTGTTCCATGTACACAGACGATGGATTGTAAATGCGGTCTAAGATGTTCATCATCTCAACCCTTTGTCGATAATTCGTGGAACGCATCGCAGTCATAAACATGACTCGAAACACTAAGAATCTGTTCCATGCTTCATAATTCTGCAAGACAGCATTGGAGTAAGGAAATGTTTGGGACAATAACATTTGCTTTACTTCTTCTTATTAAAATTTCTCTAAAAAAAAGTCCTTTGTTGGTTCGCTCTGATACCAACTATAACGTGTCCACTAGAATCATCCCGGACACGTCTTAGCAGTCTTTTGGAAAGGATGTCTAGAAAGCTCCACCCGGCACTCCCATGGAATGTTACGGGACTTGCGATCTAGGTCTTTCCGCGTCTGCCACTTAGCGGAAGTATCCTGGCCGTTCCCACTTAGGATCGACCTGAATTTGGGTTTTCCTGTTTGGTCATTAGCTAGCAGCAACTAGCGTCAGACCCGAGCGAACTACTTTACGCAGAAACGTCAGGTCAGAAGCGGATTCACGCTGCACTTGGTTCAAGGAGAATGGGAACGAGAGGGATGTAAAACTCAACCTCTCTGCCATAAGGCATAGTCCCATTCCGTTCCCCTAAAACAACGCAAATTGGATAAAACATAATTCTAGGTCTTTGCTTTCGATGAACCTCCCGCTGCTCTTCGAGATTTTTGAGAAAAGTTCCCGACTAACCGGGACCACCCATCCGTAGGACGGACCCATGGTCCATCCTCCGCACTTTCCTCGGTTTGTTTTAGTTATGCAATTTTCTAACACATTAATTTGACATATAACAATCAGCTCCTTTAATTAACCTTGTTAAGCACTGGTTCCTTCACGTAATCTTATCACGTGACATAGAAAAACAATATCAAACAACTTCTTTATTATCATTTCATCATTTTATCTTTGAAATACAAGGAGTTCCGTCCGTAGGCTTGTCCATAATCCGCCCGAAGGCTATCCAGTAATCCGCTAGGGATCACTATTCCAAGCTTCTGCCCGTAGACTAGTATGCGGGCCTCGAGATGCAATCCTGAGTCACGTTAGCCTCTTGTGCAGGACCCGGAAGGCGAGGGATTTACGGCCAGAGCCCCCCCTGGCACCCGAGCGTCCTCCTGCTCCAAGTAGAGCTCAACGGAAAGACCTCTCGCGGCAGGCTCGGTCCACGTTCCCGGCGCAGTCAACAACCCCCTTGGTTAGGGTCAGGCAGGCAGTCGAGGGTAACTGAAGCTGCCCCTCCCTTCAGGCCTTCAACCTGAAGCATTTATATATCTTTTCATCCTTTAGTTCCTTGAACAACAATTCAAACAGTGCTTTCTAAACTGTTACAAGCACAATCAATTCCAGTGGTCGTTTATTTGGCAAACTGTTAAGGAGTGAATCCTTCTCTCCGAATGCATCCAGCATTCGATCCGGAATCAATTGCAACTTGGCAAGATTCCTATTATCCTTGGGTTAGGGTCATACCCTATTAACCCAACTTAACCAATGCCTTAGGTTTTAATAATAGTAAATCCCGGCAACCATGTCGCTTTAATTTATTGATTAATCATTTGCGTCCAAGCAAATACCTAACGTCCCTTAACTTGGCAAATTTCCCCTAATGAGGGCGAAGTAACAGGATGACTACCCATCCCCTTGCAAGTTAAACTTGCGCAAGGACCTGCCAACCTCATTCCAAGGAATGGCAAAACTTTCTTGTGATCAAACCACAAGGCTATGCGACGTTGCAACTTGTTGCCCAAGTGTCGCCTCCATTCCAAGAGATCATTTCACTTTTGAATGGTGTTTTCTGGTCAAGAATTACGATTAGACTCGAAGTAGGTTTTAGGGCGTCTTCTCACTCACCCCAATCCTAATTGCACTAGACCGACAACGTTCGGTCCTAGGGATTCCAACTCAAACCAAGTTCTAGCACTAGGTCGAATGATCCTTAGGGTAGAAACCTTAGATCGTTTTATGCATGAGCATCCAATTGACTCAACATTTCGTGAATGTGGGTATGATCATTGGGTTTGAGGGTTTTGACTTGGCAACAAGTGTAAAACTAGGTCGAATCCTTATCGCGCTAAACCCTAGTTAGCACTTGGGATATTTGTCATATCGACTGAACCATGCCCATATGAATCCCTTGCGGTTTAGGTGACCTAGATAATTCAATATGCTTGTCTTGCGACAAGGATGAATCCTTCCCTAGATCTAAAAAAAGAAAAATAGTTTCGACTACCACAATACATGTAAACATGCGATTCATTCTATCTTTCATTGGCAAAGTAAAAAATACATGATAAGCTGGATACCAACTTTCTTAGGACCTACTAGGACTTACTTCAAATAATCATGTCTACTACCTTGTTATCTATACTTTAGAATCTCATGCTTTGTTTAAACCCTGCAACCTTTCCCAAATGCAACTCTTGATGAATGAATTTTATGCACGATGAAAGTGCAACATGCAACCCTTTCATAATTACAACGTAGTTAAATGAAGTTATTGTAGGATTAGTGTTGGTATATTCTTTCTTGCAAGCACATGCCACATGCCAATCCATAGATTCATTTTTGATACACCACCATTACTTTTCGGATAACCTCCTACGGGTGTTAACGACTTTTCCCCATGAACCATTACAATAAAGCTCTTCCTAAAATGCGACATATGCTTATTCTTTCCATGTCTAGTCAATAGTACACTTAATAACTTTAACCCTATAAAGATAGACAATAGGTGTTCTAGGCCGTCACTTTGACATGCACGACAAGGCAACATACTATTAAGGACGTTAAATGGATAGACAACTTCTTTATATGGAGAATACCAATGCCCCAATTTCATGTCATGAACTAATTCTAATCATTGTTCGAATAGTCGATTTATTTCCAGTTGCATTTAACTTGACTAGTTGAATTTGAACATGCATGAGTGCTTCCTAATCGATGAAGTTATCGTGACTAATTCAATACTTTTGTGTGGAATCCAAATAGATCAAACCTCGACTTGTGGGATCCGGGAAATATCCACGTAAACACTAGGAGAAGATCCTCTCGCAGCCGCGTCTTGTGACTTTTTAGGGCCCATTGTAGGCGTGATTTTGGCTTCCGGGTTGCCTTCGCGGTCTATAAGTTTACTCGCCTTAGTATGCAGCCTCAAGATCTTGCCCTTCCCCCCTCGTACGCAGGAGATACCTTCATGGAACTTCTGATCTTTAAAAGGCCGGCCTCTGAGACCTGGGCCGATAGGATTTGGGTATATGGGATTTGGAGCTTATGGAAGGCCTTAGGATTCGGAGCTTGGGCCTTCTTTCTTTCGGAAAAAGAGAGGGTTCGCGAAAGGGATCTTGTGATGGACCCTGCAGGAGTGGAGACTTTAAATCTGGGCCTAGAGGCCTTATGGGAGATTTGGTAGAAAGGGCCTTATAGGCTTCCTCTTCAAAGCTATGGGAAAAATGGACTTATGGAGGATCTGTGTGGAAGGGCGTTAAGGAACCCTCTTGTTCTCTACAAAGACCTCGGGGGGGTTGATGGGGTTATGGGGGAAATGTAGTGGGAAGGGGCTTTAAATCCGAGCCTAGGAGGCTTATGGGTGATTGGTGGGAAGGGACTTGTGTTGGGAATCCGCGAGAAGGGGGAAACTTAAACCGGGGCTAATATGGGTTGTGTGGGAATGCAATGGGAAAGGGGGATTGAATCCCGGGGGTAAAGATTGCTTGTGTAGGATCCAATTGGAAGGGGGCTTAGGGAAGCCCCCTTAGAAGCTTCCTAAAGAAGCTTCTAAGAAGCTTCAGGGACTGCACATGACGGCGTGGCGACGTGGAGGCTTACTGGCCGGCGGCTAAACGAGCCCAGGCAGCGGCAATCTACACTGGCGTCTCCCTCTCCTCCACGGCACAACTCCTTCTCCCTCCACGCCGGATTCCGCAGCTCTCCCCTCTTCCACGGACGCCTTCCTTCACGGTCGCCTTCTCCTTCATGGCCCCTTCTTCATAGCCGTCTTCTTCACGACCCCCCCCCTCCCCTCACTTCAACACCTTAGAAGGTGTTCTTATAGTTTGGGGGGAAGAGAGGACTTCCCCCTACGTGGTCCCTCGCATGGCCTCTTCCCCTCCACCTCTTATATTTCCATAATAGCCCATCCTCTTCCCTCAGCCACGCATCGGCTGGGGGAAGGAAAATAAAAAAAAATTCCAACAATTTTGTCCCAACATTATCCTCTTGACCTCCTCCCAAGAGGGAGTTCACCTATGGTTATGCGGGTTATTTAAACCTTGGTCCCGTTTTGCCAGTGGAGAGGTCATGATTCTTCGGTCCCGATTTACCAATGCGGAGTACTCCTTTTCTCGCGTACGATCATAAATCAGCTACCGGAAATGGAGATAATCTTTTCACGAATTTACGATGTGCGGGAGGTTGGTCTAGTAATATTTCAAACGGAAATATTACATTCTCTCCCCCTTGGAGGAATCGAGATGTCCTCATCTCGAGATGAACTGGGGATATTTATGGTTGAGAGTGCTTTTCATCCACCCAAGTGGTATCCTCCTCGGGATAATCTTCCCACTGGACGAGGCATTCTTTCAAGGTTCTAGATCTTAACTGTCTCTCCCTAACATCTAAAATCTTGTCCGGTATTAGTTCAAGGACTCCTTGACTAGGCATTGCAATATGTTGGTCATCAAGTACATGGTTAGGGTTAGGTACATACTTCATTCTTCAATAGACTGATATGGAATACATTATGAACCTTTAGGTTTTCCTAACTGTAATGAGAGTCTTGGCATAGCCAGGATGTCCTGAGAAAGGGGAATCATGAGCTTCCCACAATATCTTCTACTTAAGTGACTGGCTTGCTCGTATACATACTCTCGTCCTATAGTAGACAAGTCCACTACTGACAGAGAATTCATGATACTTAGCCTCTAGCTTTTGTTCCTGGTCCTTGATAGAGACTTCCCTTAGCATCCTTTGATAGGCTAGATCGTGGCATGCTTCCTCTCTAGCTAGTTCGAAAATAGGGTTGCTTGTCATAGATACCTTTGTAGCCAGAGATCTGGCTGTTGATGGATTCTGCAAGATTAGGGAATTCAGGAATGCCTTGCGACTGAGTGCATCGGCAACTACATTCTCTTTCCCTTGATCTTAAGGTCACACTCCTCCAGCACTTCAATCCACTGACATTGCCTCATGTTGAGCTTGTTCTAGGTAAAGTTCCACTTGAGACTTTTTTTTAAAAATCAGTCACTAGTGTAAACTTGTTACCCAGCAAGTAGTGTCTCCAAAGCTTGACAACTAAAAGTTCAAGATCATGGGTAGCATAATCCTTTTCATGATTCTTCAATTTCCTTGAAGAATATGCTACTGGATGACCTTCCTGCATAAGTACACACCCCAAGGCAAGGATGCTGGCATCAGTTACTACCTCGAACTCCTTATTGAGGTCAGAAAGTTTTAGAATAGGTGCTGATACCAAACATTGCTTCAATTGGTCGAAGCTATTTTGTTCAGGAGTTGACCATGTAATAGAAGTCTGCTTCTTTAATAAGTCGGTAAGAGGTGCTGCAATCAAAGCATAGTTTTTGATAAAAACCCTATACCATCCTGTCAAGCCAAGAAAACTACGTATTTCTTTGACGGATACTGGTATTGGCCATTCAAGCACATCACTGACTTTGGCTGGGTCTACTGATATTCCTTCTGATGATACTATGAATCCTAGATATTCAATCTGACGTTTGAAGAATGCACACTTCTTCATTTTTGCATAAAGCTTATGAGACCTCATTGTCTCAAGGACAATCCGAAGTTGAGGTTCATGATCTTCTTCCTGTTTAGAATAAACTAAAGTATCATCGAAGAAGACAAGCACGAAATCATCAAGATATGGTCTGAAAATATCCTGCATTAATCTATTGAAGGTGGCAGGTGCATTGGTAAGCCCGAATGACATAACCAAGAATTCGAAGTGCCCATATCTTGTATTGAAGGCCGTTTTTGGAATATCTTCATCCTTGATCCTGATTTGATAGTAACCTGACCTAAGATAATCTTGGAGAAGTTCTTAGCACCTTGAAGGTGATCAAGAAGCTCATCTATTCTAGGAATAGGATACTTGTTCTTGACTGTTGATTGATTCAACCCACAGTAATCAATACATAGTCGAAGTGTCCCATCTTTCTTTTTCTGGAATAGTACTGGAGCTTCCCAAGGTGAACTGCTAGGCCGGATGTAACCCTGATCTAACAGTTGCTTGAGTTGTTCCTTCAACTCAATTGCTTCCAATATAGACATTCTATATGGTCTCTTCGCAATTGGCGCAGCTCCTATTACTGGCTTGATCTCATGATCTACTTCTCTTTGAAGTGGGAGTTTTGTTAACTCTTCAGAAACTACGTCCCCGTATTCCTTTAGCCAAGTGACCAAATCACTTTACTTCTTTATCAATATTCATAGTCAAGACAATCGTTGATTAAAAAAAAGTTTTATTCCATTCATATCAGCATAGCCCTTTCGTGGTACAATTATTTCTTGGGCCGATGGAACAAGTTGATACATTAATTCGAAGAGAATAAGATATTATTGCATTCAGCTACAGGAACTTAGTAGTACGGATTGGGGTCATCGATTTTCAGGAATCGATAGTTCATTGGAAGATTAGGGTATCTTTTCCTTTGATATCCATTCTTCACATGACGTCCCAAAACCTTGATTCGGTCGGCAGGGATTCTTTGAATCACTTCTCCGTACACATACTTATTCTGGTTAACCCTTCGACCCCCTACCTGTAGGGACGCGTTCGCGTGAGCCTCAACAAAGACGAATAGCTTCACGATCTTCAAATCCTCCATCCACTTGATTCTCTTCAAGTTAATTTGAAGGTACGCAGGTCGATAGGCAGTTATGTAATAGATCCCTGAAACACCCATCCATCTCTGTTCCATGTACACAGACGATGGATTGTAAATGCGGTCTAAGATGTTCATCATCTCAACCCTTTGTCGATAATTCGTGGAACGCATCGCAGTCATAAACATGACTCGAAACACTAAGAATCTGTTCCATGCTTCATAATTCTGCAAGACAGCATTAGAGTAAGGAAATGTTTGGGACAATAACATTTGCTTTACTTCTTCTTATTAAAATTTCTCTAAAAAAAAGTCCTTTGTTGGTTCGCTCTGATACCAACTATAACGTGTCCACTAGAATCATCCCGGACACGTCTTAGCAGTCTTTTGGAAAGGATGTCTAGAAAGCTCCACCCGGCACTCCCATGGAATGTTACGGGACTTGCGATCTAGGTCTTTCCGCGTCTGCCACTTAGCGGAAGTATCCTGGCCGTTCCCACTTAGGATCGACCTGAATTTGGGTTTTCCTGTTTGGTCATTAGCTAGCAGCAACTAGCGTCAGGCCCGAGCGAACTACTTTAGGCAGAAACGTCAGGTCAGAAGCGGATTCACGCTGCACTTGGTTCAAGGAGAATGGGAACGAGAGGGATGTAAAACTCAACCTCTCTGCCATAAGGCATAGTCCCATTCCGTTCCCCTAAAACAGCGCAAATTGGATAAAACATAATTCTAGGTCTTTGCTTTCGATGAACCTCCCACTGCTTTTCAAGATTTTTGAGAAAAGTTCCCGACTAACCGGGACCACCCATCCGTAGGACGGACCCATGGTCCATCCTCCGCACTTTCCTCGGTTTGTTTTAGTTATGCAATTATCTAACACATTAATTTGACATATAACAATCAGCTCCTTTAATTAACCTTGTTAAGCACTGGTTCCTTCACGTAATCTTATCACGTGACATAGAAAAACAATATCAAACAACTTCTTTATTATCATTTCATCATTTTATCTTTGAAATACAAGGAGTTCCGCCCGTAGGCTTGTCCATAATCCGCCCGAAGGCTATCCAGTAATCCGCTAGGGATCACTATTCCAAGCTTCTGCCCGTAGACTAGTATGCGGGCCTCGAGATCCAATCCCGAGTCACGTTAGCCTCTTGTGCAGGACCCGGAAGGCGAGGGATTTACGGCCAGAGCCCCCCCTGGCACCCGAGCGTCCTCCTGCTCCAAGTAGAGCTCAACGGAAAGACCTCTCGCGGCGGGTTCGGTCCACGTTCCTGGCGCGGTCAACAACCCCCTTGGTTAGGGTCAGGCAGGCAGTCGGGGGTAACTGAAGCTGCCCCTCCCTTCAGGCCTTCAACCTGAAGCATTTATATATCTTTTCATCCTTTAGTTCCTTGAACAACAATGCAAACAGTGCTTTGTAAACTGTTACAAGCACAATCAATTCCAGTGGTCGTTTATTTGGCAAACTGTTAAGGAGTGAATCCTTCTCTCCGAATGCATCCAGCATTCGATCCGGAATCAATTGCAACTTGGCAAGATTCCTATTATCCTTGGGTTAGGGTCATACCCTGTTAACCCAACTTAACCAATGCCTTAGGTTTTAATAATAGTAAATCCCGGCAACCATGTCCCTTTAATTTATTGATTAATCATTTGCGTCCAAGCAAATACCTAACTTCCCTTAACTTGGCAAATTTCCCCTAATGAGGGCGAAGTAACAGGATGACTACCCATCCCCTTGCAAGTTAAACTTGCGCAAGGACCTGCCAACCTCATTCCAAGGAATGGCAAAACTTTCTTGTGATCAAACCACAAGGCTATGCGACGTTGCAACTTGTTGCCCAAGTGTCGCCTCCATTCCAAGAGATCATTTCACTTTTGAATGGTGTTTTCTGGTCAAGAATTACGATTAGACTCGAAGTAGGTTTTAGGGCGTCTTCTCACTCACCCCAATCCTAATTGCACTAGACCGACAACGTTCGGTCCTAGGGATTCCAACTCAAACCAAGTTCTAGCACTAGGTCGAATGATCCTTAGGGTAGAAACCTTAGATCGTTTTATGCATGAGCATCCAATTGACTCAACATTTCGTGAATGTGGGTATGATCATTGGGTTTGAGGGTTTTGACTTGGCAACAAGTGTAAAACTAGGTCGAATCCTTATCGCGCTAAACCCTAGTTAGCACTTGGGATATTTGTCATATCGACTGAACCATGCCCATATGAATCCCTTGCGGTTTAGGTGACCTAGATAATTCAATATGCTTGTCTTGCGACAAGGATGAATCCTTCCCTAGATCTAAAAAAAGAAAAATAGTTTCGACTACCACAATACATGTAAACATGCGATTCATTCTATCTTTCATTGGTAAAGTAAAAAATACATGATAAGCTGGATACCAACTTTCTTAGGACCTACTAGGACTTACTTCAAATAATCATCTCTACTACCTTGTTATCTATACTTTAGAATCTCATGCTTTGTTTAAACCCTGCAACCTTTCCCAAATGCAACTCTTGATGAATGAATTTTATGCACGATGAAAGTGCAACATGCAACCCTTTCATAATTACAACGTAGTTAAATGAAGTTATTGTAGGATTAGTGTTGGTATATTCTTTCTTGCAAGCACATGCCACATGCCAATCCATAGATTCATTTTTGATACACCACCATTACTTTTCGGATAACCTCCTACGGGTGTTAACGACTTTTCCCCATGAACCATTACAATAAAGCTCTTCCTAAAATGCGACATATGCTTATTCTTTCCATGTCTAGTCAAAAGTACACTTAATAACTTTAACCCTATAAAGATAAACAATAGGTGTTCTAGGCCGTCACTTTGACATGCACGACAAGGCAACATACTATTAAGGACGTTAAATGGATAGACAACTTCTTTATATGGAGAATACCAATGCCCCAATTTCATGTCATGAACTAATTCTAATCATTGTTCGAATAGTCGATTTATTTCCAGTTGCATTTAACTTGACTAGTTGAATTTGAACATGCATGAGTGCTTCCTAATCGATGAAGTTATCGTGACTAATTCAATACTTTTGCGTGGAATCCAAATAGATCAAACCTGGACTTGTGGGCTCCGGGAAATATCCACGTAAACACTAGGAGAAGATCCTCTCGCAGCCGCGTCTTGTGACTTTTTAGGGCCCATTGTAGGCGTGATTTTGGCTTCCGGGTTGCCTTCGCGGTCTATAAGTTTACTCGCCTTAGTATGCAGCCTCAAGATCTTGCCCTTCCCCCCTCGTACGCAGGAGATACCTTCATGGAACTTCTGATCTTTAAAAGGCGGGCCTGTGAGACCTGGGCCTATAGGATTTGGGTATATGGGATTTGGAGCTTATGGAAGGCCTTAGGATTCGGAGCTTGGGCCTTCTTTCTTTCGGAAAAAGAGAGGGTTCGCGAAAGGGATCTTGTGATGGACCCTGCAGGAGTGGAGACTTTAAATCTGGGCCTAGAGGCCTTATGGGAGATTTGGTAGAAAGGGCCTTATAGGCTTCCTCTTCAAAGCTAGGGGAAAAATGGACTTATGGAGGATCTATGTGGAAGGGCGTTAAGGAACCCTCTTGTTCTCTACAAAGACCTCGGGGGGGTTGATGGGGTTATGGGGGAAATGTAGTGGGAAGGGGCTTTAAATCCGAGCCTAGGAGGCTTATGGGTGATTGGTGGGAAGGGACTTGTGTTGGGAATCCGCGAGAAGGGGGAAACTTAAACCGGGGCTAATATGGGTTGTGTGGGAATGAAATGGGAAAGGGGGATTGAATCCCGAGGGTAAAGATTGCTTGTGTAGGATCCAATGGGAAGGGGGCTTAGGGAAGCCCCCTTAGAAGCTTCCTAGAGAAGCTTCTAAGAAGCTTCAGGGACTACACATGACGGCGTGGCGACGTGGAGGCTTACTGGCCGGCGGCTAAACGAGCCCAGGCAGCGGCAATCTACACTGGCGTCTCCCTCTCCTCCACGGCGCAACTCCTTCTCCCTCCACGCCGGATTCCGCAGCTCTCCCCTCTTCCACGGACGCCTTCCTTCACGGTCGCCTTCTCCTTCACGGCCCCTTCTTCACAGCCGTCTCCTTCACGACCCCCCCCCTCCCCTCACTTCAACACCTTAGAAGGTGTTCTTATAGTTTGGGGGGAAGAGAGGACCTCCCCCTACGTGGCCCCTCGCATGGCCTCTTCCCCTCCACCTCTTATATTTCCATAATAGCCCATCCTCTTCCCTCAGCCACGCATCGGCTGGGGGAAGGAAAATAAAAAAAATTCCAACAATTTTGTCCCAACATTATCCTCTTGACCTCCTCCCAAGAGGGAGTTCACCTATGGTTATGCGGGTTATTTAAACCTTGGTCCCGTTTTGCCAGTGGAGAGGTCATGATTCTTCGGTCCCGATTTACCAATGCGGAGTACTCCTTTTCTCGCGTACGATCATAAATCAGCTACCGGAAATGGAGATAATCTTTTCACGAATTTACGATATGCGGGAGGTTGGTCTAGTAATATTTCAAACGGAAATATTACATCCAACTCCTTAATAGCAAAAGGCACACCATGCCTCGCTTGAACATGCTTGTAGAGTCTTTGCACTAGCTTTCACTATGCATTATAGATGCACTAGTCATGTAGATAATGAACTACAAGTCTCCTAAAGATGCTTGGGAAATCTTGATGAAGTATTATGGCACTACCACTAGTTCACACAAAATTCAGATAAAGCAGAAGTTTAATACTATGGAGAGGAAAGGATGGTCCATATAGGATTATGTAACATAGATAAAGACTCTTGCAAATTAGTTGGCAACTATTGGAATTGAAGTAGAGGATGAGGATTTGGTTGTAGTGAGATTGAATGGTCTTGGACCTGAATACAAGTCATCTCAGACATTTATATCAGTGAGATCTGAAATGCATGACTTTAATGAGCTAGTTGCATTGCTTATTCATGAAGAGGTGAAATTAGATCTAGCTACTAGCTCCAATAGTACAAAAGGAAGAGATGCAGTGTTCTACTCAAATGAAGAGGCCGTGGTAGTCATGGTAGGGGGTCCTTCCATGGTAGAGGGACTCAGCAACAACATGCATCTTAGAATATGCAAAATCAGCAAATACATCATGCTAGAGGTGGTGTATACTCCCAAGCAAGGGGGAGGTCTCATTCTAGAGTCAAAGGATCCTCGCAGTCAAAAACTATGCATGATAATGCCCACAAGGATGAGGATTGTCGCTACTATGGGAAATATGGACAAATTGCTAAAGAGTTGGAAGAAGCAAGCGAATCAAAGAGGCAAGCAATAATAGGGACATTATGTCTCGTCTAGTTGCAAAGCATGAAAGTGGTAACATGTTATTTTCTATGACATATGTATGGAATAAGGCTGCTAAGAAAGAAAAATCAGATGGCATATGGATATTGATTTAGGAGCATTAAATCATATGACATCACATGGCAAGTGGTTTGAAGAAATGCAACTTGGTACACATGATTATGTATACACTAGAGATGACACTCAATATGACATAACTCATACCGAAGTTATTACGTTGATTATGCCTAATGGCTAGAAGAAAAAATTGTATGATGTTTTGCATGTTCCATCCATCATGAATAATCTATTATTGATTGGCCAAATGGCTGAACAAAAACTATAATTATAGTTTAACAAAGATGGTTGCTTTATTGAGGAATGTGTTAGAGGTTAACAAGCTAATTGCAAAGGGAAAAAGACATGGCAGAATGTTTACATTGGATGCAAATATTTCTAAACTAGAAGCTTCAATGTTTGCTCAAGATGATGCAAGTGTCAAATATAAACATCTGGCATAAATGCATTGGACACATAAATGTTTAGAGGCTAAAAAATATGCAATAAAAGGATATTGTTTTAGAGTTGCCAAAGTTTAAATATGTTGATTCGGGACACATATGTTCAACTTGTCAATTTGGAAAACAAGCCCAGTTTCTGTCTATCAAACATACATGAAACAGTAGTAGACTCATATAGCTTATTCATTTGAATGTATGGGGACCTGCATATAATATATCTCTTGGAAGGTCTAGGAATTATGTGACTTTTGTGGATGATTTCAGCAGGTACATTGGCTATACATTCTAAGACCTAAAGATGAGGTTCTAGATAGCTTTATGGATTTCAAATCTCATGCAGAGAAAGAGTTCAACCATTATGTCTCAATGGCCTGATGGTGGTGGTGAATATGTATCAAAGGAGTTTGACAATTACTTGACTAAGTATGGGATCTAGAGGCAATTAACATGCAATTATACTCCACAACAAAATGTAGGTGCTAAACAAAAGAACTGAGTTATTATGGAAGCAACAAAGGCAATGTTGAATGAGAAACATATGCCTCTTTCTACTAGGTTGAAGCAATCCAAATATTTTTTATGTCATGATCGAACACCTACAATTGGTATACGTGAGAAGACTCCATACGGTATCTTTATGCATATAAGCATGACATTAGATGCTTGAAAGTATTTGAGTAATCCTATTTATCATGCAATATTGAAGCACATAGAGGTGCATTACCATTTCATCAGGGAAATGGTACTTGGAGGCAAGATAGATCTTATGCATGTGAATATAGAAGACTAGGTAGTGGACATCTGTACCAAATTACTTGTTAAGGATAAGTTTACTCACTTCAGATTGTTACTTGGGATACATGCTATGACTTGAGCCTGAGGGGGAGTGTGAAGAATGAAGCTTTGTGGATGTACCGACTCTCTCCAACTGTAGGTTAGGTGGATGACACAGGTGCACTATAATAACATTGGTCGAAACTAGTCATACTAGTCAATTAGTGACTAAGTCCCTTTACACTGTTATGTAGACTTAGGTTGATATTGGGTGTGGAAGTTAGTAGTAGTATGGATAATGAAAATGAAGAAGACTAAAGAGAGTGTTATGCTCTCTATGCTCCTCATATGTTTGTCTCTCTCTTTCTCTTCCTCTACATATTGAACATCTGGGCTCTACACACCAAAAAACCTCTACAGCCTCATAACTAGGAGCATCTAGATAATAGAAACTGATATATCTAAATATTGTGTTTGTAGAAATGAGTGTTAAGTCCAATGATTTTTCCATCCTAACTCCAAGTATAGGGAGCTTCCCATACATAGGTGACTACTTCACCTATGTATTGTGTTTGTAGAAATGAGTGTTAAGTCCAATGATTTGTCCATCCTAACTCCAAGTATAGGGAGCTTCCCATACATAGGTGACTACTTCACCTTGATTCACATACAAAAAGGGAACCCCCCAGCTAAATGTTGTGGTCCCTATGGCTCTCCTACACCCCAGGGATTGGCCCAAGGTGTACCATGTTAACACATAAAGAGCAACAAAATATAGTCCACTATTTTGATATTGCACGATCTAGGAGATAGATTTATTTCCTTACATAACTACCCCCCAAATATCCAATCTAACCTATAGCAAGGGAGACCCCTTTCACTCAATCGTAGGTCAATAATGCAGAAGACAAGTGCTACGCATCCAAGACTTGATCATCTATACCATGTTTAATGCACATGGAGTGTGGAATATCCTAGCATGCTCAAATTTTTTTTCAAATAATTACTAGTCATATATCACGTAAAGAAAAATTTTCATGTGTTTTCCAAACGCAGGGCAGTGTTGAGAAGACGGAACTGGGCTAATCTATACCTCTCACTCCTTTATACATAGAAACCTATATGCTGCACTTCATGCACAATCATTCTTTTTTCTTTATGCAAAAACTTAGCATTTCAGCCTTCATTTGACATTTACTCATTATTTGGAGTGTTATTTATGTTATACAAGATTTTTCCATAAAAACACCCCCTAGGTGAACACTTTAACACATCAATAGGTGTAGACTGAAGCTTAATCTCATGTTCTATAGTCCACCATACATATGAACATGTTCTACCATTTTTTATTTTCTAGATTTAAATCTATTTTTGTAAATTTTTATTTTTTATTTTTCTCAATTATTATCAGCATAAGTTCTAATAATCATGCAATTTCTAATCATAAAATAGAGAAACATAGCCATGGAATTTTCATATCTAACAATGTCTTTACAGGACGTGGACAACTGCTCAATCCTTCCTAGACATACCTAACCTAATCCTAAGACTTCATGCCTTGTGTTTTGGTCCCCAACAAAAGAAAGAAAAATCCCCAAAATACACATAGCACATTTTGCTTAAGAGGGAAAAGAACTCAGAAAAGAAAGATATAACCTGGACTAGCCACAAAAAGCTTCCATGTGGCCATTGGCTCCCTCCATGTGCTCTTTCAAACTCGCCTGATGTAGTACTAAAATAAAGAATCATTAAATGCACCCACACCAAAAAAAAACATCGCCCTTCTGGCCTACCTAAATTAAACATTATATCCAAAGCAATTGACCCTATTGGCCTAAAGAGAATAGGTCATTTTGATCTATCAAATACATGGTCTTCTTGGAATATACATTGCATATTATTAGATAACCAAGATAAACCAAACATGACATAATATGTGAAGGGGTCGCCTCATGCTACACATGTAAGTTAGCCTCATGCGACATATGAATGATCTCATCGGGTGGTATGAGCTAAATGCATGAACTCATAGGGCTCATGTGTCCCACCTTGATCAGCATTCAAATAGATTGGTTGTCGGAGCTTGCCAGAGACCCCTCCTATAGAGAGAATCATAGATTTATGCTCATTCAACTAATCAAGAGAGGGAGGATATCAACATGATCATGTTGATGATGTATGAAATGGTGTGTGTTGCAAGCCATCCAAGGAGTTATTACATGTATATTCTTGTTTTTATTTCTCATATCAATCATGGCGCCATGGTATGCTTAGGTGAAAATCTATAGTTGAAAGTGTATCAATTTGTCAAAAAGGTTAAATTTATGTAATACTTGAAATAGACATCCATCACTAATATATTGCGTTCAAGAAGCTAAATATCAAAAGTGTTTTTTTATCATCAAAATAACTAATAAAAGACATCAAATTTTGACATTTATTTTGAAGGTCATTGTTAGGAAGAGGGCTTAGAGGTGAGAGAAAGGAGAGTAGAAGAGAGAAAATTGTGTGACGAGGAGAGAGAAAGACTAAAAAGATAGGAAATAAGAGAGAGAAGCCATGAAAGTTGTGAATCACAAGGTGAGATGGGAGATAGAAATTAAGTTATTGCAAAAGTCTCAAAAATTTCATGTCTCATACCTTTTATACATATGACAATGTGTGACAATATATTATTAATAATTTCTCACTGAAATATACATCTTTCTAGCTTCTTACACGATCCATCCCTTCCCAAAGGTTTTTTCCCCATAAAAACAAACTTTCAATGACTAAGAAGGATGGAGAAAAAAAGTACTACTATGACTTTAGTTATACAAATGATGGGAATTGAATAAAGAAATTGAGATTTATTGAGTGAAATGAGCACATAAAGAAAATTCTTTGCCATATACACAATCCAAATATTTTGAAAAAGAAAATTGAGCATTTAGTTCTTTAAGAAACACATTCTACAATGAATAGATAGCTTGCTATAAGAACATGCTTTGTTGAACAAAATCTACCATAACTTTTGATAGAAGTATCCAAATGAAGCCTGCCACATGTCAAAACGTAGCTATTGAAGAGTGGTTTGACCTATATAGGTGGCACATTTTTAAAATTAAGAAAAATAACAATTATTCTAAAACATAATTCTATCTAGGCTCTCTTTGCACCATAATTGGCTCCCTTGCTAACTATGCCTTAGCCCCACTAATGCATCTCATAGAAAATGAAGCTCATCTAATATAGAACTTGGCCACCAAGAAGGTTCTTTAAGTGGAAAACCTCTCTATTTGATCAAACACTCAGTGATAGAATGAGAGCAAAGCTTCTTCTCATGCTAGCTTATGATCTCCTCAAGGATATACTCATGAATAATTAGAACTTCTATATTCATAGGAGGAGGTGGCTTATCAACTATTTCCACCTTAGTACCATAAAAGGGTTTGAGCTAGTTGACATGAAGCACATTATGAATCTTAGTGAAAGAGAGTAGTTCCAATCTATAAACCAAGTCTCCAATATGCTTCAAGATTTTGTAGGCTCCATAAAACCTATGAGCAAGTTTATTACTAGATGCATCCTTCAAAGTGGAATAATGAGACTTGGGTACTTTCAACAAAACTACCTCTCCTCCTAGAACTCTAAGATCACCTCTTCTCATCGACATATGTCTTCATTTGAACTTGAGAATTTCTAAGTTTCATTGTAGACTATTGAAGAAGGGTCTGTATTCTTTTCCATGAGGATTAATCTTCTAAGTGAGAATGACTATGGGCAATGGCACATTGTCACCATATATAGTCTCAAAGGGTGAAACTCCAATACTAGCATGAGTGAAGTTATTATAAGAAAATTTAGCCAAATGCAACCATGAATCCCACACATGCTGCATATCATAACAGAAATAGCAAAGGTAAGCTTCTAACCACTTATTTACCCTTTCTATCTAGCTATCAATCTGCGGATGATAGGCTACACAAGAAGCGAACTTAGTATCCATGGAGCTACATATCGCCGTCCAAAATTTATTTATGAACTTGGTATCCCTATCATGCACAATCACTTGTGGTAATCTATGTAGTCTGAAGATCTGCTCCATGAAATGACTTGCCACCTATGAACTAGTAAATTGTGTCTTGGTAGAAAAAACTGTGCTACCCTGATGAGTCTATCCACTACTAAATAGATGCTATTCTATCCCTTTTTGGTAGTAGGTAAGCCAATAATGAAATCCATGGTAATATGCATCCATTTTCCTTCATGGATACTCCAACAAAAAACCTGGCTTATGGGTGCAATCATTATTCTGCTAACAAGGTATACAGTTCATGACATAATCCTTTATATCTCTCCATGATCCTTCCAATGAAAGATTTTTCTAATCTTATCATAGATCTTAAACACTCCAAAATATTGAGCCATAGGTAAAGAATGTAACTCCTCTATAATTTTCAGCCTAAAAGAAAAAGAAGAGGGAATAGCAATCCCACCACTAAGCTAGATTAGGCCATTTTTAGGCTGATGATGCAAGTTTTTCATCATGAAACCTTGTTATAATTTTTGAGATACATGGCTAAGCTCATCATCCAAAAGGTAGGCCTCCTATAACTCCTCAATCCAATGACTATATAGGTCAATCACAACTGAAACCTTACATGCCCAAATTTTGGAAAGAGAATCATATATCATATTGTCCTAAACCCCTTGTATGAATAATGATGTCAAAATCATAATTTTGCAAGGTAGCTACCCATCTATGTTACTTTAGAGTGAGGTTTGACTGAGTAAGGAAGTACTTTAGGACCCTTGACCACTCTGAACTCTAAATTAGCTACCATATTAATAATGCTACCACTTCTTGAAAATAAAACAGAGAATGAAAAATATAGATGTTGGACGTACATTTTCTATCAAAACTGAGATGCCAAAAAGAGCTCTTTTGGAGAACTTTTAAGGCAACGAACATGATATCTTGCAAAGTTGCCTCTCTCCACTAGGATTTGTGGAAATGAAAGATATCATCAACATGGCCACAATCATGGGTATTCTAATAGAAAAAAGAGACACAAGCTTGTGGGGCACATGTCTATAGTGGACACACAAGTGCATGAAAGTTTAAAGGGCATGTTGAAGAGTCCGTTGTTTGAAAATGCTATGCAAAACATTCAACATCTTTTGACATTGGGTATGTTCGAGTCTTTAGAGTCTGGACTAAGCCCAAAGATGTTGTAGCATTATCAACATCATTTCACACTTTCAGACCTAATAAGATCTGGATGGATGGAACAATGTTTACAAATCTTCAGCCATAGTAGACAAAAGAGTGCATTAGACTTGGCAAAGGTTATGCAAGGCAAGAAGTATTACAAAGCAAGGCTAAAGGTCATGAGTGTTACTAGGGTTCACTATGAGGACGTCATGGAGGTCTTCAAGAAGGAGCACAAAGGCAACAATGTCACAACTAGGTCATCGACAAGCGCTAATGTTGCATGCTAATCAAAGCGCAAGGTCGATTTGAGGATTCTTGCCAGAGCTGGGCTTCCCATTCCGACAAGCAACATCACTGATGGACAAGATGGATAACATGGATTGCATCTTTCCACAGTGTGCAGGTTTCTAGAGCTTACTTTTCTGTGAACAATATGTTTTTCGAAGCAAACACGAAAGACGACAGCATTAGATGGAATGGCGCGATGAAGGTGGCGGAATGAAAGAACAAAAAGCTAAAAAGATTTAGCTTATAAGCCATAAAATTTTAAAGGATTTTGCATTTGATTAGAGTTTTCTAAAAGCCCTATAAAAAGTCTAAAATGATTAAGTCTTTTGCAAAAAGAAAAAACACAAGGTGAGAGATGAGAAAACCAAAAAACCTATTTAGGGGTGGTGGGGGGAGAGAGAGGCATTAAGGGCCCTTGCCTTTCTCCTTGAATGCAAACTAGTATCTTGTGTGAGGAGAGTGAAGGGTCACACACAAGCGAAGGTGATATGTCGTGTTGGGTTTTGAGTTTGAAGACACAAGATTTCAATGTGTTGTAACAACCTTTGGCAAGATATGAAAATTATTTGCAACTGTTTTGATGTTTGTGTTCGATGCTGTACCACCCAAATTGTATTGTCGATGATTGTTTGAGCTACAAGAGGCATTCTTAGTTGTTTGGGTTTGTGTGTGGATTGTGTAGTGTTCCTAGAACATTAAGAATTTTCATCACTACAAGGATTTGAGCTAGTAGCGACGCCGATTAGCGACGGCGGATAGCGGCGTCACTATTGGCGTCGCTAATTGCGTCGCTAATAGCATCGCTATTGCGACACAAATAGCGACGGGCCGCAAGGAAAAAACGCGGCCGAAACCGAGCACGGTTTTCATTTTGTGTTTGCTCCATTGTGAGTTTTGAGAGCGAGAGCGAGGGAGAGAGCGACCGTCATGAGAGAAGGAGAGGAAGAAGACTTTCCCCCACCGCCGTTGTTCGCGAAGGAGAGGAGGAGCCTTCATCGCAAAGAGGAGCCGCCCCACGCTCGCCATATCTCATCGATGAGTCTCCCTCTCTCTTTCTTTTGCTTGTTCAAGGTTTAAATCACTCTCTTTTGCTTGTTTGGGAGAGGAAATGAAAGAGAAAGAGAGGGAAAGGGAGAGAGAGGGAGAGAAAGAGAAAGAGAGGGAGAGGGAGGGAGAGGGAGAGTGCATTCTCTCTCTCCCTCTCCCTTTTTCTTGTTTAATGTTTAAATCACTTTATTTTTTGCTTGTTTAGGAGAGGAAACGAGAGAGTAAGAGAGAAAGAGAGGGAGAGGGAGAGGGAGAGGGAGAGAGAGAAAGAGAGAGAGAAAGAGAAAGAGAGGGAGAGGGAGAGGGAGAGAGAGAAAGAGAGAGAGAAAGAGAAAGAGAGGGAGAGGGAGAGGGAGAGGGAGGGGGAGGAAATGAGAGAGGGAGAGAAAGAGAAAGAGAGGGAGAGGGAGGGAGAGTGCATTCTCTCTCTCCCTCTCCCTTTTTCTTGTTTAATGTTTAAATCACTTTATTTTTTGCTTGTTTAGGAGAGGAAATGAGAGAGAAAGAGAGAGAGAAAGAGAGGGAGAGGGAGAGGGAGGGGAAGGAAATGAGAGAGGGAGAGAAAGAGAAAGAGAGGGAGAGTGCATTGTCTCTCTCTCCCTCTCCCTTTTGCTTGTTTAATGTTTAAATCACTTTATTTTTATGCTTGTTTAGGAAATGAGAGAGAAAGAGAGATAGAGAGGGAGAGAAAGAGAAGGAGAGGGAGAGGGAGGGGAAGGAAATGAGAGAGGGAGAGAAAGAGAAAGAGAGGGAGAGGGTGAGGGTGAGGGAGAGGAAGAGGGAGGGAGAGTGCATTCTCTCTCTCACTCTCCCTCTTACTTGTTTAATGTTTGAATCACTCTCTTTTTTGCTTGTTTAGGAGAGGAAATGAGAGAGAGAGAGAAAGAGAGAAAGAGAGGGAGAGGGAGGGGAAGGAAATTTAAGATAATAGACTTATCGATAATGGTATGCAATGTGCTTTGCCATGGGCCACGTACATTGGTGACTCTTTAAGATGACTTAAAATTGGTCATGTCCTTCATAATGTCCAAGTAGGGGATCTAATTGTGATATGCATAATTCATTGTTTTTGTATTAACTTTATAGGCATAACAAATTAGAAATCATGTCAACTAGTCAATGGAAGGACTAATAGAAAATGATACCCTAGCTAATGGTCATTATGGTACTTCATCAAAATGAACCCAAAAGTATTGTTATAGAAGAAGAATCCCTTAAATTGAGTATAGGATATTTTCTCTCAGGTCTTATGACTATGAGTAGAATTGATTGAAATAAATTTTATTACTATAGTTGATAAATTTCATAGATGGCATTAATTTTAATACGTGATCCTAGGACAAAAAAACCACATTTCTAAGATGCTTTTTGTTGAGACTGATTTATTATTAGACTAAGAGATCCTCAATGATGCTCAAAATGGATTACTTATACTCAAAGCCCTCTAGTGTAGTTTTTTACAATAACGAATAATTATCTACCGGGACAAACAAATCCTTGAGCATGATACAAGGCCGAGATATAACATCGGAAAATCTCTCAACTACTATGTAACTTGACGTACATCTCCATAAAGCTATGGTCAACTTGACGTACATCTCCATAAATCTCTCAACTACTATGTAACTTGACTTACAATGCAAGATTTATGGTCAACTTGCAACTTGACGTACATCTCCATAAAGCTATTCATTTAAGCCTCGTTTGCTGTAATGTAGATAAGATGGAAAACGAAGAAGGTCTTATTGTTCAAGACCGCGAGACGTATCTTAATCAGCATGTCCCATGTCCTTGCTCTCAATGCAAGTTGGCAATTAGACGAAAACGCTGATTGTCTATAGAACACGTACGACGATTTGGCAAGTTTGAATCTGAGATCATTGATGAGGCGATTGCGGATTTTCAGCAAACGGTAATTTGAAGTTAATATTAATCATGCATTGTACTCGCAAGCTAATTGAAAACCATACACAATAAGATTGGGTCTTGTTGGCAAATTTTCTATCCAGGGGGTGATGTCTCGACCCAAGGGGGAGTGCACCCTTTGCGGCCAATTAGAAGAGTTCGTGGACGTGGGATGGATGGATTGCAGGAGCCAATCTACCACTCGCAAGGCCCATCTATACCGTCAATGCCAGAGAAGACAGACAACCTTCCCGACCTACCTACAATCTTAGAGCCTGAGATGGAGGCAATGATCGATGCATTGATTCCCATGGATGTTGAGACATCTGACCCGCTTAGAGAGAAAGCATCCATACCATTATATGATGGGTGCCAAGTATCTCAGTTAAAGACATTGCTTGCACTCTTAAGTGTGCAAGCAAAATACGGTTGGAGCGATACGAGTGTGACTGAGTTATTCAAGTACCTTGCACATAGGCTTCATTGATTTTTTTTTTTACAGTATTATTGCAAACATTTGTGCTTTTTCAAGGTGTTTTATGATTTTTTTCAGGTTATTGAAATATCATATATTACCACCTGCAAATACCATGCCTGAGTCTCGTGATGATGCACGACATGTTTTACGGAAGCTTGGCATGGACTACAATAACATCCATGCATGTATCAACGACTGCATACTGTTTCGAGATGAATACGAGACTATGGAGACATGTCCAAAGTGTGGTGCTCATAGGTATCGGCAGGACTTGCAAGGGCAAACCATCCCTCAAAAAGTTCTCAGACACTTTCCGCTCATCCCCCGCATAAACCACATGTTTCGCACGTCTGGCATGGCAAGCTTGACAACATGGCATGTGCAGAATAGGTCCACGGATGAAGTTCAATGAATATCAGCGGATTCACGCGCATGGAGCCACATTGACTCTACCTTCCCAGGCTTTGCGCGAGAGCCAAGGAATCTTCGGCTCGGTCTTGCCATGGATGGTGTGAACCCATTCAGTTTGCGCTCGACTTCTTATAGTGTGTGGCCTATAGTGCTTTTCAACTACAACATCCCTCCATGGCTTTCTACGAAGAAAGGACATCTCATCCTTAGCTTGCTCATCCCGGGTCGCTACAAAGAAAAAAATATGGACGTGTATCTTCGTCCATTAGTCGATGAGCTTAAGTTTTTGTGGAAGGAGGGGGTCACTGTGCAAGATATGAGCAGGCGCGATGGTCGGCGGTCAGCCAACATTCGAGCCATTCTCATGTGGACGATGCATGACTTTCTGGGATTGGAAGAGTGCTCAGGTGAGTAGACCTCCGTTCTCGCTGGTAATATCTATATTTTATTTCATTCAATCAAGTATTCACTAGGTCGTGGCTCGCCTTACAGGTATGGTTACCTCAGGTTATCATGCATGTCCATTGTGTGGGCCACAGTTAGACTCTCGAAGGTCACGAACCATGAAGAAGATGGTATATCAAGGACACGTTGTTTTCTTGCCAGAGGATCATGAACTCAGGGAAGGTTTTCTTGGACGACCTCCAGCACCTATGAATGCTACAAGCTGGTATGAGCTGAAAATGGTAAACCCGGAATCACATCCAAATGGAATGCGACGGTTCTCAGTTTTCTACGAGTTGCCATATTGGACCCACTTACAGGTCAACCACTTGTTGGATCCCATGCATATTTTCAAGAATGTGGGCAGCTTGCTATGGGACCACATTACAGGAAAGAGAGACACTATAGGGTCACGAATGGATTTGAAGGAGGTAGGTAAGATGGAGGCGCTTTGGCCGCAGTCGAGTGCTGAAGGGGGAGTGCAGCTTCCTCGCTCTCCCTAGGTTTTGTCTACCAAAGAAGAGTGCATTGTGAAGCAAGTAATCAAGTCTATCTGCACTCCGATGGGTATGATGTGTTCTCTCAGGTCCGCATTTTCTAAAGATGACCAATTGTCTGGGCTAAAAATCCCATGATTGGCATAAGATATGTCAGGTTTGTGAACAGAATGGATTGTAATTAGCGTGGACATTTTGCAATTTGAAAAGTGGCCAGTATTCATAATGCTCTCATTTGTGGCAGTTTGTCCTACCGATCGCGATCGCAGGATGCCTTACTCCAGAAATTCGCGGGGCCATTTACAAGTTGTCGACTTTGGTGCAATGGCTTGCATGAGGGAGTTGTGCCAACAAGTTTTTTGACATAACGTCCTGTGTCATTGGAAGAATATACCAGAGGGGAGCAAGGACTACATAGTAGCATCCTTGCACGAGGAGTTTCCGGTGCCAGCCGTAGTAGATAGATTCTGTACGGGCTGGATGATGGATTGCATGCGTGCATACATGTCACATAGACGATCCGACGCATGCAAGGCAATCAAGAGTGGGGCTACAAAGCCCAAGTGGTTAGATGCAGATGACTGGCGCCGACTGAGGGAGGAGGCTACAGATTTGCCAGGACGTTGGAGTCAGCAGGCAGGAGGCGGCGAGGGCATGACTCGAGGCCGGAGTGGTGCATCATCTTGGGAGTGGTGGCCAGAGGACATATTTGGAGGAGTTTGTAAGTTTCTCTTTTGTTTTGCTTATTTGTTTTTTTGAAATATTCTTTGTACTAACAATCATGTTTCGAACAGTTAGCATTTTGTTTTCTTTGCAGCACTCCATTACAAATCACGATCCGCAAGGCCTTGAGACTCGATATGCAGAGAGGCACGGTCTCAATGCATTGATCGACCGATTGTATAGACACGGCGGCCCTGTAAGTCACTCATCTTTCTTGTCTGTAGTTAGCATGAGATATTTGAATGCATTATTGTATGGTGGATTGATATGTTGTTTCTTTTTCTGCAGAATTTGTTCGATGCTCCTTTGCGGCGGGATGAGCTTTTGGGGGACGAGGATTTGTAGCTCGCCCTTGGATCCTTGGAGCTCACACACCTTTAGTTTTTAGTCGCATGATCTATGTAGACATTTTCTATGTATTAGTGATATCCTTTCATGATTGTACCAATCGCATTTTATGCGATCATGTATTTATTTCATGTATCAGTTTTATGATTTCAGTATACATTCTTTTTGTTTGCAAGCGCTTTGTATGCAGTAGTGCAGAAACTATTTTGTATGGCTCTCATACAGCACACAGTGCTATATGTGCTGCTCTGCCACAAATTTTTTTTTCCCCTATTACCGTCGCTATTTGCGTCGCAAATTTACTGCTCGCGTCGCTATTGGCCTCGCTATGAGCGTCGCAAATTTACTATTGTGTCACTATATGCGTCGCAGATAGCGACGCATATTGCGACGTTTCTATGCCGTCGTCAATAACGACGCTTTTTGCGACGACGGGGGCAAATTTTGTTGTTTGTATTTTTGTCGCTTTAAACGTCGGTATAAGGTCTATATCTTGTAGTGCATTTTTGTGTTGTACATCAACAAAGTCAATACCCTATGTGGTACTCCTTAACATCTTGTTATCGGGTTGTGAGCGAGCATTGTCTTTAACCCAAGGAGTCCACCTTTTATAGAACATGTAAGATACCACGTGAGTTCAAAAGAAAGGGTATATTTATTACATTGACTTATAGTTTTCTAAAAATAGAAGGGGCTCATAAATGTGCTCAATGTAAATTCACATTATGGGTCATTTTATTCCAAATTTCTCAGAGGCAGAATGGGGGGGGCAATGGGGAGGGGGTATGCTTGGGACGTGTCTATTCAAGAGCCCCATATAAAAGCCCCGTCTCCTTTACCACCACTCTCTCTTGGTATACAAAATGTTGGTCTAATTTCAAATCACTAGCCTATTTATTTGGGATCTCCCTACTTCCATATTAAGGAGCCTATGCCTCTTTTAACATCCACTGCTAGTTATTAGTTTGTACCTTTCTCATTCAAACCAAAAGCATATGGTCTATAAGGAAAAAACTAATGCTTTCTCTTTGTATACTCCTCAATACCAACCCTCAAATAGCGGGCAAAAAGAATTGTACCTTCCTTCCACAAAAAGACAAAATAAAAAGCTATGCCTACAAAATCCTACCCTACGGTTTTGTTGAAATAGGCCTCACTTTTACCAATGACTGGGTGCTTTCTCTTCTAATCGTCTTATCATCCTCTATATGCTAATACCACTTGCTTCAACCTATGAGGATACGCCCTCCTCTGTGATCTCTCTACAAGGATCAAATTGAAGATTGAGACCCAATATTCTCCTTATAGGCTCCATAGATGATTTTAGCGGCTATATGTCACCAAATGGCTATACTTTTATTTTTTCGGATTTTTTTTTTGAAACTCGAGTAGGTTGAGTTATAACTCCAAAATTTTTGATTTGCCAACATTTCTAAGGTATATCGAGATTTTGAAGGCTCTTTTGCCATTCATGCAAAACAAATATTGAAATAAATATATTAAATTCACCACAATATTTATAAGTTATGGGATATATATAGAAACATTTGCCACATGTACATATGTACTCATACACATAGTACATACATAGACCATAATACTTATTCTTGCTCCTTTACAAACTCATACACATGACTTACACACACCCCTCTTTGCACACACACATTACTCAACATTACATCTACTCTTGTATTCATACATACATATACACAATTCTTAGAAACAAAAGGTTTGAGGTACTCATGGAGCATGGTCCAATAACTTGAGCTAGTCAAAGCTTTGAAGCATGCATCTTGAAATTTGCAAAGCAAGACAGAGCCCTACCTAAAACCCATAAATGCTAAGGGACTTTCCCTCTTCATAGACTTGACCACAAATAATACCTCCTCTTCAATGAATGGTTTATCCAAGAGCAAGTTAATTTCAGCAAGGTACCAAGAGCTCTCTCCATTTCCACATCCAAAATTTTAGCAATACACTAGGACCAATCAACAACACTCTTGGGCTCAACTTTGGCTAGCACTGAGAGATGCTTATGGAAAACATTAGCATATCCTAGTCATTAGTAAAGGTGCATCTATTTTCGTCTTAAATAAATGTGATAGTCTTTGTCTTTGATGCTTAGCTTTGAGAGAATGGAAGTAAAATTGATATGGAGAATCTCTCAAGGGGTCCCACCTAACTTAGCAAGAGGATCCAAATCGAATGTTTGAGCTGCTAACACACAATGATAAGTAACAATGTTAATCAAGAGGTTGGGACCCTCAAGGTGGTTAGCTATGTGCAACTCCTTCTCAACTAGGGTTTTATACAACTGGGGGTGATGCTCTAATTTTGGGTGTAGACTAGGTTACATGAGAGAATGATGGAGAGAAGAGAGACATTGTTGTAGTGAGTTGGATTCGATTGACTTGTTTTGGTGGTACATTGTTACTCTACATTGCTCATGATTTGACAATCCCTACAAGCACTGTCAACTTGATGCATATACGATTTCTTCTAAAATGGGCATTAAGGGTTACATTTTTATTAGGTTAGGTTGACTTGGGGTTGATCCTAAATTTTTGTGGCAAGTGCACAACTAGGGATAAGCCTAAGTGCTCTAGTGTTCTTCTTGGGAAACATCTTTAATATGACTCATCATGACTAGTAGTTGCATGGGGCATCCTTCAATATGTATAGGCATGTGGTTCACAAGCAAGTGCACGAGGCCTTGACTTTTAGGAAGGATGTCTATCATTTTTTCCACATTGGCCATTTGGATTGAGATAAACTTTTGTGGAGTACTAGGGAACTACCTTCTTATGCATACACTTCAAGATAAGTTGAGTAACATCTTAGTAGGATCGAGATTCATGCTTTATGCTAGGGTGATAGTTGTGTGAACACAGGTATTTGTAGTACATGGTGCAAGCGAAACTCATGAGTCACTACATGGTCTAGGGACTAAAATAGATGTAGGTAGTTTTCCAATCAGCTCAATAAGATAGAGGTACTCTGGTATTACCGTTATCAATGACATTTGTATACATGGTGGTATTACTTTTTGATTATAAGTCACTTGTGGATGAGGGAAGGATAAATTTGACACAAAAGAAAAAGGCTTGTAGGTGATAAGTCTAGCAAGAGATGTTGAAGACTTTTACAACTAGCAATGTGGGTCAAGGGCTAGAAGTGGTACTTTAGGTGTGAAGCACCAACCTGGATGCATAGAGCCAAGTAAAAGTATTTACAAGTCTAATCTTTATGTGAAAACACCTTTCATGAATATTGATTAATAGGTGTTTGCAACCATAATGTTCTCCTAATGATAGTAACTCTATGGCTTCTTTGTGATCAAAGGCAGAAATATCTTCTACATATGCTTCCTATGGGCCTTGGAGCATAGGAGCTCATTTCCAAGCGAGTAATACTTATACATGGCAAAAGCAATGATCATGGTGATGCCATTTGTTAATCATCTTGAAACATGGTGTACTCTCTCAACTGCCTCTTGTTGGATATAAGGAATGACAACAATAGCAAAAATGGCATTTGAAATGTTGTGTAATTACTCCAAAGCAACATTGCACCTTATTTATTTTGACTATACAAATCGAAACAATGATAGAAAAAAGAATGTGGGTGAGTTCAAAGCTTCACAAGAGACAAAGTAAGCATTTTATGAGCTTGATTGCTATTTATGGATTATGCTAGCACAATTTTTGATGCATTTCTCTTGAGATAATGAATATTCCCATGTAGTATTGCCACCGTACTTTTATCCAAGTTTGAGTTGATAAGGTTTGATGTGGATATCAAATAAGTGTGATACAAGCTAAGGTTCATAGGTTGGGGCTAATAGAAAAATCATGATTTTGTGCTAGGCACTGCATTAGAGAGCATGTATGCTAAGTGTGCTATGCTTGCAAAAGTGTAAGATGTTCAAAAAAAGATTATAGCACCACATGTAGTCTCTTGGATCGTCCTAACTGCTCAATATCTCGACATGGACATCATGATAAAGCTTTGAAATGCTTTGGGCACATCCAAGATAAAGGTCTCTCTCTAAATGCTCTTGTGCATGTTTACACACTTACATGTTGTCGTGATGTTGCATGTCCACCATTGCGAACCTGAGGGCGGAAGTTTTCGCCAAGAATTTGAACTCATTTGTTAGCATCATTAGGAATTTATTTTTCATTGTGTGTGTCTTTTTGTCTACATTTTTGCATGACACACAAGCACATGTAGATAGGCTAGGCACATTTTCTTCAGTACATTCATGTAATGTGTCCACTCGTCCACTTGTGGGACACGTCTTAGCAGCCCATCACGAGGAGGGTCTAGAAAGCTCTACCTGGCACTTGCAAGGAATGACACAGGGTTTGTGATCTAGGTATTCCCGAGTTTGCCCTGAGCAGAAGTGTTTGGCCTTTCCCACTTAGGATCGACCTGAGGTTAGGGTTCCTTTCCTACTAGCAAGGTCTTTAGGAAGAAGCTAGCGTTGAGCTCTACATGAATCACTTTGCGTACTGAAAACGGAGTCAAAGCGGATCCATGCTGCACTTGGTTCAAGAAGAATGGGAAACGAGAGGGATGCGAAACTCAACCTCCTTGCCATAAGGCATAGTCCCATTCCTTTCCCCTAAAACAGCCTAAATCGAGATTCTAACCCTATTGATACTAGGTCTTCATAGTCTTGTTATCTCGTCATTTGAGAAAAGTTCCCAGCTAACCGGGACCACCTTTCCGTAGGACGGACCTAGCTCACGTCCACCACACTTTCCTCAGTTTTCTTTAGTTATCTAATTACCTACCACATTATGTTTTGACATGCAAAAGCAACTTCCTTAATTAATCAAATTAATCACCGGTTCCTTCACGCAACTTAAGCATTGGCACAAAAAGAATGTCAAGCAAGTTCATTTTTCTCCAACATCTATTCTTTATTTATCATAATCCTAGAGTACATCCAATATCATGCCCAAAGGCTATCCCAACAATCTATAGGATTTTTGCTCCAAGTTCCGCCCGTTGACTAGTACACGGGCCTCGAGATCCCATCTCGAGTCACGTCCACCTCTTGTGTGGGACCCGGAGGCAAGGGATTTACAGCCAGAGCCTCCCCTGGCACCCAAGAATCCTCTCGCTTGAAGCAGCACCGACGGAGAGACCTCTCGCAGCGGGTTAGGTCCATATACCCCCGGCACGGCTAACAACCTCCTTGGATAGGGCCAGGCAGACAATCAGAGGTAACTGTTCTTGCCTCTCCCTCCAGGCTTTCAACCTGAAGCATTAAGTGTTTTCCTTGAATTAGTTCCTTGAGCAAAGAGATCAAATAATGTACCTAAGTACAAGCACGAACATTTCGGAGGTCGTTTGTATGACCAACTGCTAAGGTGTGATTCCTTTTTCCCGGATGCTCCCAGCATTGGATCCTAGATCTTTTTCCCGGAGGCTCCCAGCATCCGATCCTGGATCTTTTTCTCGGATGCTCGCAGCATCCTATCCTGGATCGTTCGCGACTTGGCGAGATTCCAATATTCTCAACAAGATCATGCAAGCAAATGTTCTTGGTAAGTTAACTCTATTTTGACTTGCTCTTTCCATTGGGTTTTACCTTATGGTAACTAACCTAACCCAAGCATTAATTGGACAATCAAGGCAACAAACATGCCTTATTTGCAACCCAACCACAAGGGTCTTTTATCCTTCCAGTTCTAACCAAGTTTAGTTAACACACTTGGCAACACAGGACTCTTCATCTAGGTCTTCAAGATACAGTTTAGATGCATGTGTCCCTTTCATCTCTCCCTTAGTGTGGTACTATGCGGAGTTTCCCAATCAAGCTTACCCATCATGCACATGGTGCGTTTAGTGTATTTGTACATCCTAAATGACCTTTAGCTCTCTTCATACCTGGCAATGAATACTTATTCCTAATGCACCAGATCACATGAGACTTGCCTATATGAAAGTCTAGGTTTCTTTTCAATGGTGCTAATGCATTTTACGAACGAAAACTAACATTTCATGTGTTTCTTTTAATCATGATTGCGGAGCATGAATTCTAAATGACTATTCATGCACTCAACTGGTTTAAAAGCTATTACTTTATGTGAAATAATGCGAAAGACTTATCATTTTATGTGTGTAAAAGCTATCATTTCATGCATATAAACTTATGTGAACTCCGTACTCTACCATTTCACGCATGCAACCTAGCGCTTAGGGTAAACAAAAGTCCTACGACTCGTCCTTATTCCATGCACGTAGCTAACCCCTTCATTTTCTCCACGAGAAATAATACATAACTAATTATAAAGCTTGAAGAACCTAGGTTTGATTCATGATCGTGGGGGTATTCGTTACGTTGGTCTCTCCGCTTGCCTCTCCCGCATTACCGATACCAATGGTAGCCTTGGCACCTACGCTTCCCACAATTTTATTCTTGGAAGCCATTTCTACTCGGGGTTTGGATAGTCCGGGCCTTAACGGCATTCAAGATGACCGGTTCGAGAGGGAAAGGTCGTGGAAAGGGGATCCTGTGTCGATGAGGGGGTGGCTTGAGTGTGGCTCCTCGAATCGTCTTCACTCTCCAACTCTCTTCCTCTCTCTTTCTCCTTCTCTCTCTCTCCCTCTCTTCTTCCTCTTCTCTTCTCCTTCTTTCTCTCTCTCCTTCCTCTTCTTCTTCTTTTTCTACTTCTCTCTTCTCTCTTTCTACCTCTTCTACTTCTTCTTCACTTCTTCTTCCCCTTCTCTCTCTCTCCTCCTTCTCACCTTCTCTTCTTCTCTTCTCTCTCTCCTTCTCTTCTTCTCTCCCTCTCTTCTTTCTTTCCTTCTTCTTTTCCTCCTTTTCTCCTTCGACTACAAGGGTACACACATATAGTGATGCTAAGTAGTGACGTTTTTTTTTCAGCGTTGCTATTTACGTCGCTAATCCTCAAAATATTTTAAGTCAAAAAATGTGTCGGTATTAGCGTCGTTAAAAACGTTGCTACTTAGCGACACAAATAGTGACGTAAATAGCGACGACTTACTCTGGTAACATTTCATGGAAACCCGAATGTTTCTTTCAAACGTGCACGTGAAGGCGGAGAGAAAGAGAAAGGGAGGTGAGCAAGGGAGGTGAGCAAGGAAGCAAGCCACGAGCCGCACGCGAGAAGAGGAGCATCGCCCGCACGAAGAGGTCGTGGAAGAAGAAGAGAGCATGACGGTATGCCCTGTTTTGGTTTCTTTACAATCTTTGTTTTGCTTTGCAATGTAGGTTAGAAAGTGTTGGTTTCTCTTCGATCTTTGTGTTGCTTTGTGTTGCTTTGCAATGTAGGTTAGGAAGTGTTGAAAGAGAGAGAAATGGAAGCGAGTGTTTTCAAATTTTTTCTTATGTTGGTTTTTATTCTTTGCAATGTAGGTTAGAAAGTGTTGGTTTCTCTTCGATCTTTGTGTTGCTTTGTGTTGCTTTGCAATGTAGGTTAGGAAGTGTTGAAAGAGAGAGAAATGGAAGCGAGTGTTTTCAAATTTTTTCTTATGTTGGTTTTTATTCTTTGCAATGTAGGTTAGAAAGTGTTGGTTTTTCTTTAATCTTTGTGTTGCTTTAATTTGCAATGTAGGTTAGGAAGTGTTGAAAGAGAGAAATGGAAGAGATTGTTTTTATATTTTTTCTTGTGTTGGTTCTCTTCAAACTTTGCAATGTATATAGGGTAGGAAGTGTTGAAAGAAAGAGAAATGGAAAGGAGTGTGAAGGGGGATGCTTGTTTTGCTTGATTATAATTTTAGAGAGAGAGTGAGAGAGATAGAGATGTAGAGAAAGAGAAATGAGATGCTTGTGTGTGAGCATAGTTTAGAGCCAACCTCAAAGATAAATAAGTTTAGAGCCGAACTCAAAGAGATAGGTACAAAAATTTAAAAAAAAAGGCCTGAAATATATATAGTGGAGTGGCCCCAATATACAATATAGAATCGTTATTAAATTATCATTCCATTGCATCGCAGTCAAGATGTCTAGCACTCACGACCAACATGGTGGTGATCGTGAGGCTTGGCTCAATCAAGGTGTACCCTATCCATGCACGCAATGCAAATTGGCCATTCGTCGGAAACGTCATTTGTCCATAGAGCATGTGCAACAGTATGGAGAGTTTCGAGTTAAGATAATCGACCAAGTAGTCTTGAATTACGAGATTGCGGTAAGTTCTCTCTCATTACTATATGACATGTAATTGATTTAAGTATAACAGTTTGGGGTTATCTTAGAAGTTAGCTCCTTAACGTCCTTTACAAGGTCAGGGCCATGTCGATACATTGCAGTCCGCAGATCTCTTGCGTCCAGTAAGACGGGTTCGTCTGCGCTCTATACAAATGCTGTCCGAGATAACTAACTGTCTCATAGAAGGTGATAACTCTCAACCCCCTTCTATGGGTGAAAATGCTGGAGACATAGACGATCCTCCTGCTTTTTTGCAGCCCGAGTTAGAGGACATGATCGAATCATTGCTTCCAACGGACTCGGAATCCCAAGATTCTTTAATTGTGGAGGCTGCCATTCCATTGTATGATGGGAGTCGGGTATCCCTTTTGAAGACACTTCTTGCATTGTTGAGCATACAAACAAAATATGGATGGATCTATGCAAGTGTGACAGAGCTATTCAGGTATATTACGATGTGTATGATTCTTTATTGAAAGCCATTAAAATGTGCTATGTGGTACTCTAATAAGTGCTTCATTGCAATTTTTAGAACGTTGAAATCTTACATTTTGCCTACCCAAAACACGATGCCTGAGTCTCGTGATAATGCAAGACAAGTGTTGTGAAAGCTAGGCATGGATTATAATTGCTTTCATGCTTGCCCCAATGATTGTGCTCTCTTTCAGGGAGAGTTTGAATTGTTGGCCATATGTCCCAAGTGCGGTGCGGACAGGTATCGAAATGACTTGCAAGGACAAACTATTCCACAGAAGGTTTTGAGGCACTTTCCGCTGATACCGCGTGTTCGTCACATTTTTCTGACCAAGAGTTTTGCAAAGTTGACTACGTGGCATGCGGAAAATCGATCCACTGATGGTGTACAGCGCACACCAGTTGACTCAGAAGCATGGCATCACATTGACGAGACTTTCCCTGACTTTGCAAAGAAGGTGAGGAATCTACGATTCGGTCTTGCCATGGATGGGGTAAATCCTTTTGGTTTACGTTCCACCTCCTATAGTGTATGGCCCGTGGTCCTTGTTAACTACAATATACTGCCATGCCATGGCTTTCCACCAAGAAAGGATACCTTTTGCTCGCCTTGCTTGTGCCTCGACGATACAAAGTCAAGAATATGGATGTCTACCTCTCTCCACTGATTGATGAGCTAAAGGAGTTGTGGGAGGGAATTGTAGTGGAGGACATAAGCAAACATATTGGTAGGCGATCCGCAACTATAAGGGCAACTCTTATGTGGACCATGCATGACTTTCCAGGTTATGGAGAATGCTCTGGTAAAGCGTGATTTCTTATTTTGCTAGTTTTCTTTGAGCGATGTTGGTGTTATGACATGCCTCATTGTGCATGTGTGTTCTGTAGGGCTAGTCACGTCAAGTTACCGTGCATGTCCTCTGTGTGGACCAAGGTTGGATTCTCATATGTCAAAATTTATGAAGAAGATGGTATTTGAGGGACATCGAGCTTTTTTGCCAGAGGGTCATGTCATGAGAGAAGGATTTCTTGGTCGCCCTCCTGCGAGAATGAATGCACTGAGCTGGTTTGATCGTAGGATAGTGGACCAAGACTCGCTTCCCAGTGGAATGCGACACTTCTCAATTTTCTATGAGCTAACTTATTGGAAAAAACTAAAAATTAACCACCTTTTAGATCCCATGCACATTTTTAAGAATGTGGGTAGCTTGCTATGGGACCACCTCACTGGGCAGTGACACACTATAGCACTACAACCAAAACGAGGCATAGACGCGCAAAGTTAGGCACGTCTATCATTGCGTCTATAAGTGCGTGTAAAAGTGCGTGCAAATAGATGCGAATTTTACATCTATATATCCGCGCAAATAGACGCCAATATAGACGCGCCAGCAGATGCACAATTATTTAACCACCTAAAATTGCAATTCACATAATTAAAAAACCAAAGCTAATAATTATTTAACCACCTGAAATTGATTCTTGAGCATGCACGTGTGCGCATGATAAAAACCATAGAATTAAGAATACACATTGAATCATTGAATTAAAAAAAAAAGTTAATAATTACTTTTTCATTTCTCTCTAATGAATGACAGTTCCTCCAGTTGACAAGCCTGATATAAGTAATTAGCGACAAGCGACAGAAACCTTACAATTAGTAGCAAGTATTGCAATATGTATCTCATAATTTCTCTACTTGAAGATGATAAAAAATACTTCCTTTTTATTATGAAAAATTCAATTTGGCTTTAAACTTGACTATTGATTCTTGAGTATGCACGTGTGCGCATGATACAAACCATAGAATTAGGAATACACATTGAATCATTAAGCAAATTAAGTATGTTACAATGAATGATCCATCTCATCTTCAATGAGATCAGCCCTTGCTAAACTATCTACTTCTAGGTCTATGTTACCAAGAGGTAATCAAACAAATAAGTTTATCCCACTATTAGATGTGTTGCTATATTGCTCAATAACTTCATCAATATCATCGACAATCACATTATTATCTTCTTTTGCGTTTCCTTGAACATCCTCGCGAGGTTCATCTTGTACTATATCATGCATATCATCCATTATGGTGTCATCATGCACATCATCATTAATTGTTGGATTGTCATCTGCTATCTCCATGTCGGTAATATTACCATATATTGGTTTTGAATGATTAGATATAGGGATAACATACCACCATCGGTTATTGTTTATCATTGGATGATACACAACCTGTATTTGAAAAACAAAAGCAAGAAACTTAAATATTATTATATTGTGTATATGTATCACATGTATACATATTAAAAAATTAGCCTTTGCATAATACCTGCTTGCATTGTTGAGGTAGTACTAATGTGTCATTCTTGTTTTGGTGAAATTTTGTAGAGTCAATGATTACAAAACCACTTGGATGACGTCTCATTATGCAATGCTCACCATTTGTTATCACTTCTTTAAACCACTTCACATCCAGTACATAAATAAAGAATCGTCTGAAGTCAAGCTTCAGAATATCTTGGATCAAGCCACAATAACCTTCCATGGTACCATTGGCATCCTCGAAGTGAGCAAGGACACCACAATCTTGGGTATTTCTCTTTTCATCTATACATTGAGTTCGAAGATGTTTACCCTCACACCAAAGTGCATTGAATAATGTGTACTAGTAGTAAAAGATAAAATATCAAACATGTCAATTATTTATATAAAATAAAACTTATAGAAACAAATTAATTGATAGTATGTCTCACCTTTGATAAGCAACCTCGTGCGTATTCCCACTCTTCTTGAGATATATTAATTTTCTCCTCTTTTTCCATTCTCTCCATTTCCTCATGTAACCAATCTATATCAATATGCCGTGGGAGCGCATTTAGATGATCTGGAAATGAGATATTACGTCCATATCTAGTGCAAAATTCTTGTCTTTCGCTTTTTCTTCTTGCCCTTGCTTCATTATATAGTAACACCCATTTGCTCATTACATCACTATTGAGCACACAAAAACTATTTAACTTACGAAGTTCTTCTTTTGTTAGCACTTTACTCATTCCTTTTCCTTGAGGTACTATAGATATCATCCTCAAGTCTTCATCATCTTTCCATAGTCGTGGTTGAGAGGGATCCACTTCAGCAACATATTCAGAGATATAAACAAGGGATGATTACACTAATCAACCCTCAGCCATGCTTCCCTCAGGCCGTGCTTTTTGCCTCACAAAATCTTTCAAGGTTTTCATGAAGCGCTCAAGAAAAAACATCCACCTTACATGAACTGCCCCACAAAGTGCGATCTTATCAATCAAATGTACGAGTAAATGTAATTGAGTAGTCAAAATGGATCGAGGAAAAATTTCCTCCACCAAACAAACCACCTCAACAGATAATACTCGAGCATCTTGCAATGTGTTTGGATTAATTTCCTTCGAGCTCACGTATCTATCAAGATGTATTTGAGAATTGTTTATTTTTGTATAGAAGTTCAAAGATATATAATGAAAAAATACAATGTATACACACCTCACAAGCTCTCCCATCTTGTAAATGATATCACGTACATCTTTGGATACACAATGGGATATGCTAGTCGGAAGTATGAACTGAATGTAAACAATATTCATAGATCAAATGATTAGTTGAGGAAAAAGTCATCATACCCCAAAGTTTACACATAGTTACTCCACTAATTACTATATTCATGGTTAGAGATACCCTTACTTGAATCATTTTGTGCCAATCGTGGGACTTCAAACTAGATAGTTGCTCCACACCTCTTTTCTTTTTCTTTATGAAGGCTTCCTTGAGACATCTCATACATCCTGTGGGTGTTCGAAAGCTATATATTTGTTCCTTCACTATTTTTTCCTCGTTCTTTGACAACATCCAAGGTGCATGAGGTACCTCAATCTTTCCTCTGGGTCCAATGCGTGGCCAGGCTCGTCTATGCGACCAATGTTATGTAAATCCTCCCTTACATTAACTGAATCACGAGCCCCTATCAAGTGATCCCATAATGTAGATACAACATTTTTGAATATGTGCATGGGGTCCAACAGGTGATTGATCTTGAGTTCAATCCAGTACGGAAGATGGAAAAATATAGAGAACCTAACAAACAAACAATATATTATGTAAACAATTCATCATGCTAAATACTTTAAAGTCAATCGAGAGAAATGCACTTCTTACCGACTCATGCCGAGTGGAGGGTGGCTGTCGGAATTAATCCATCTCTCCTTCCAATCTCGAATGGTTAGAGATTGTGGAGTCATTCCATTAGTAGGGAGAACATATTTGGGATGGTCAATAGGAAGAAATCGATGATGATTGTCGTAGATAACCTTCTTTAAATGTGCCGGCCTAGAGGAAACTAGAGAGGGACCGCAAATAGGACATGCATGATATCCTAACGTGGTTAAACCTGAAAAAACAAGTGAATTAATAGAATGCAATTGATTCAAGTCTTTAATTTCAAATATAGAGTTATATACATGTACGTAAACACTCTCCGTATCCTGGAAAGTCATGCATGGTCCACAACAACATGGCCTTCAATGTGAAATCTCTAGAGAATGCAGATGCACTTGTATCTTGCACCTCAATACCTTCCCATAACATTTCTAACTCTTCAATCAAAGGCTCTAAGTAAATGTCCATGTTTTTTACCTTGTGCTTTCCAGGAATCAGAAGGGACAACATTACATGTCCCTTTTTAATTGCCATGGATGGAGGAATATTATAGTTCACCAATACCACTGGCCATACACTGCATGATGTGCTTTTGATGCCAAATGGATTGATTCCATCCATACCTAAACCAAATCTCAAATTTCTTGGCTCTTCTTTGAAAACGGACCACAAGTTATCTATATGTTGCCATGCCGGTGTGTCTACAGGGATTCTCCATTTTCCATCACTTGAACGATGACTAGCATGCCATGACATGAGCTTTCCAATAGACTTACACTTGAACATAAGTTTTATACGTGGAACAATCGGAAAATGTCGCAAAACCTTACGAGGCACATCCATTGACTTCATATCCACTTCGTATCTTGATTCGCCACAAACAAGACACTCTCGTGCGAACTCATGAATCCCACGAAATAAGACACAATCATTGACACATGCATGGATCTTGACATAATCGAGGCCTCCCAGAGATGTCAAGTAATGTCTTGCTTGCTCTCTCTTAGTTGGCAATTTGTTTCCTTTTGGAAGAATTTGTGATAATAACCTACATATATTTTTAAAAGTGAGTTAAAAAACCACCAACATATATTTCTGTCTAATTTCAAAATAGAACAATTAATATTATGATTCATAAGCCAAACTGAATTGATACCTACTTCAATAACGCATCCAAACTGACATTACTCCATCCATAAATTGTTTGCAAGTTAAGTATCTCGAGGGACGCACGAAGAACGGAGTACGTACAACCTTCATACAACGGAGTAGATGATGCTATATATAGTGGATCATCTGGCTTCGTAGAGTGACCTTCTCCCTGAACCGGTTGCGAAAATAGATGGTATACCATGTTGTCCAAAATCTCATCCTCTACGACTTGATGGGGCATTTCATGAGGGCTACTATCATGGTCGTCAGTCTCTACTCTTCTTGAAGATTCTGCCTCCTCCCGTCGACGTTTTACAGCCTCTCGACGCCCGGGAGGGAGCATCTGAGGATGTGGCACCGCATCCTGCTCAACCACAAAAGGGAGTTTCATGTACGTTGATATATAATTCCCGTAACATAGACTAGCAATCTTAGTGGTTTAAAAAACAATGAATACTGGTGATTTTTCTCGGTCCCATTCTCCATACAAGCTGAGGTGTGACATTGCCATTCGACGTGCTCGAAAAATACACCCTCGACAACGATCACACATGCATTTAATTTTTCATCTTAGCCATGCATCTCGATTATGAAGACGCAATGTTTCATCCTCACTTGAGGATGTGCTCATTGACTCATCAGCATGCACCACACTAGGTGATGATGACGACATGATTAAACCTAATTCATGACAACATCAAAATATTTGTCATTATCTGCATTTATATATGCGTCTATTTTAGCGTCTATTTTCGCGTCTATTTGAACAATAGACGCGCATATACACGCAAAAATAGACGTACACGTCAAAATTCAAACCATACTTAAATCATTTCTTTTCAAACTGCGCCTTTCCTTTCCTGCATTTTTTGCGGTTCTGAAACTTGAGTTTAGCCGACATGAAGTTTCTTCATGCCTCACCGAGTCTCTTCATGCCTCACCTCCTCATGACTCACCTCTTCTTTCATTTCAAACACACAAGAAGGGAAAAAGGAAAGCCAAGGAGAGGAAGAAAGAGAGAACAAGAGAGAGGAGAACAAGAAGAAGCAGCAAGCAAGCAAGCAAGTATCAAGGGAGGGTAACTCACCAAGGAGAGGAAGAAGAAGAAGGAAGAAGCGCCACCACCTGCCACACCAAACACCCAAGGTGACTCTCTCTCTCTCTTTCTCTCTCTCTCTCTCTCTCTTTTCTCTCTTTCTCTCTCGGCTCTGTCTGTGTATTTAGGATTTCTGATTCCATTATGTATTGCATTTTGTAAATCATCAATGGCGGTCGTCAGGCTAAAATCAGCCGACTGAGCGCGTCTGATAGCGCGTCTACATTTCAGTGTAGACGCAGATATAGACGCGAAAAAATGTTCTCTCTCATAGCGTCTGAGGGCGCGTGTGCTGGCGCGTGTACAGGCCAATCTACATGCAAGGATACACGCGCGCGCAGATTGACCTGGAATTTGCATCTGACAGCGCGTCTGTGCTGCATCTTAGATGTGAATATAGACGCGCTGGACAGAAGGTTGACTTTGGGAGCGCGTCTGGGGGCGCGTCTAACCTACAATTTAGACGCGGTTATACACGCACCGGCTCTCCCAGCTCTGATTAAAAGAAAAATATTTATGCAATGATTAATGTGACCAATCCCATGTTTGTGTTTATCAGTTTTCTTGTTTATGAGAGGCATTAGCACTTAAGTTTTATTCTCAATGTCTAAAGAAAGCTCTTTGAAAATGTAGGTAATATATGATTTTTTGTATGCAAATAAATTTGTCTTTTTTCTGTGTTTTTTTTGCAGATGTCGTATCCTGGTTCATCTAGTAATGACCCGGATTTGGATCGCATGAATGATACATTGGCCTCGTTTGGCAGGGGGGTCAATGCATTTTTTGGAGGTTTTCCTAGTAGGAAAGACTTCATGGGAGAGATGACCAAACACCTTGGCTGCTCTCCCACAGCAGACGAGGTATTCAGTGTCATGTCTGGAATGCCTCTGACATCTTTGCCTGGCACTACTTCCCAAACTCCACATGTAGGTACTCCATATGCAGGTACTCCACGTGCAGCACCTGTACATGCATTGGCTGAAGCACAAGCATCTGCAGAAGCACTTGCGTCCAACGAGGCAGAGGGTAGTCGACAGAGAGGGAGGAGGGAGAGTCGAGGGGGAGGACGAGGCTTGTGTGGGGGTTGCCTAGGAGGTGGGGATCGATCACCCTCACCAGTAGATCACGTAGAGGAGGTTGTACGCGAGTAGTATAGAGTTAGAGATGCTGGTGGCATCTTTCATGATGATGAAGGAAGGGATGTAATGGCGTACATGAGGAGCGTCGTGGATGCGACGTATAAAGATTGTTTTAGTGCCTTCAAAAATCAGAAAAGCGGCTTGTGGCAGGAGGTCTTGAGGGCAGTCCATAGAAGGTACCCAAATCTTGAGGGTCAACGATTCTCGGATGATTGGGGACGCACAAAAGTGAGGGATATGCTTCACAACAAAAGATCCCACCTCATGACACGGGCCAGGGACTCACTGCGGAGATAGAAGGAGGGGCGTGGAGTCTATAGCCAACCATCTATGTGCCACTGCATAGAGTGGAAGAAAGCCAAGAAGAAAGCAGTAGAGAAAGTGAAGAGTCACCAGTACACAGAGGCATGACGGATCCAAATGGAAACCATGGGATCGTCGCATTACGGATCGGGCGGTAGAGAGTCGTGGGAGGCAGAGTTTGTAAGTATATTTTGATTTCTAGTTTTTTAAAATTTATATTTCTTTCAATTCTCTATATAATTTATTCTAATATATTTGTGACTCATAATTGTTTGTATATATCATAATTGTTTTGCAGACTACTATCGTTGGTAAGATACCTACTCCTAGAGAGGTAGGTTACCATCGAGGCCATAACCGCGCAGCCACATGGCTTCACTTCTATGAGGAGGATCTCATCACTGAGGACCAATACAACCGGGCCATGAGGATTCGACAGCCAGAGGAGGTATGTTTTTCCTACTTTCCTATTAAAAGTATAGCTAATTATAACTTTTTCTCCACCATGTCTATGTAAGCCACCTTGATCTTTTGTGTGTGTAGGCGAACCCGGATGTGGAGCATAGCGAGGAGGGGGATAGCGACACTAGTAGCCATGGTGGTACTAGCGAAGATGTTTCTTCTTCAGATTCGTAGAGGAGCACCATACCTCCTCATGAGGCCTTGTTTTCTTGTATATGTATGATCCATCTTTGAGCCTACTGCTTGCGGCCACGCTTTAGGTCGCAAGCACTTAAACTTTCCATATAAATACTTTTGATCTATAATGAATACATGGACTTTTATTTTCAATTCTCGTGCCTATAAGATACATTGTCTTTTTTCCAAATGCACAATCTGATGTATGGGAGGGGAAAAAAAAAACCAGAGAGCATGTGGTTGCTCTCTGGTTTTTTTTTCCAATTCTGTTTTGCGCGTCTATTGGCGCGTCTAAATTGCAGAAAATCCACGTTTATATGCGCGTCTACAGTGCAGAGTACACGCGCTTATACACGCACTCCATAATTCAAATTTTTAAAAAAATGAAATATTTTTTTTAAAAAAAGGAGATTTTTTGTTTTTCGTTCGCGTCTACCAGTGCTTGTAAAAGCGCGTCTATAAGTGTGTCTATGTGCCCGTCTAATTGCCAAATAGACCCGTAAAATGAATTAAATAAATAGAAATTTATTTTTATTATGGGTATGTATTCGCGCGTGTATATATGCGTCGATTGTGCATCTATTTTTGCGTGTAAATTCATTCATACATGCGATTATAGACGCGAAATGGTAGACGCGCAAATAGACGGGCGGATAGATGCGCCCGTAAGATTTTCTCTATATTCAAAAATCGCATCTAAAAGTGCATCTATGAGGCCTTTTTGTTGTAGTGTAGGAGTGAGGAAGGATTTGAAAGCAGTGGGAAAGATGGATTCATATTGGCCTGTAAGTGGCGTCGATGGTCGAGTGCAATTGTCTCGTGCTTCTTGGGTTTTTTCTGGCAATGAAGTGCAATGAGTAAAGGAAAGCATCAAGTCCTTTCATACGCCGACTAGCCTAATGCGTTCTCTCAAGACAGCATTCACAAAGAATGACCAACTGACAGGTTTCAAATCCAATGATTGGCATAAGATGTGTGAGGTATGTACGGTATGAGACTGCGTATGGCATGATTCTGCATATTAGATTTCAGAATCTCCGTTTGCTTATACACAATATTAATTACATGGTTTTCACAATTCGTATTGCCAATCACAATCACGAGGTCTCTAACATCGGAGGTATGGACAGCCATTTACAAATTGTCTAAGTTGGTTCAGTTTGTCTCCCAAAAAGATTCACATATCATTGATTGAATCTGCGAAATGCATGGTAGTAGAGACTGATTGTCTTTTGGAGAAGTATCTTCCCACTAGCATGCTCACGATACAAACCCATCTTCTAGTGCATATTGTAGATGAATTGCAGGTTGCAGGTCCAGTCCATAGTCGATGGATGTTTTTCCTTGAACAGTTCATGAAGACCTTAAAGGGATTTGTGCGACAACAGGCTCATCCTGAGGGTAGCATGGCTGAAGGTTGGTTAGTGTCGGAGGCCTTGGTGTACATTTCTGAGTGGTTGTCCACTGTGGACTGGGACAAAGGCTTGATATGGTCAGTTAAGGAGGATGATCGTCTGAATGGAGATGTCTTAGTGGGAAACGGAATAGAGAAGAAGATGGACGCATCCATGGAGTCCAAGGTGAACCGATTTTGTATGCTGCATAGCACTACGATGGAGAAGTGGCTGCAACGGTATGAGGATACTCGAGCTGAGCGAGAGTTTGTAAGATCTTGAAGTACGCCGCAACGGCCCATTCGATATCCGAAGGGCTTAGAGGAGATGTCTCTACTCATGTCCACTAGATGGCTACATGAGGTCCTAACCAAAGCATCTCAAGATGGAGAAACAGTTACTGAAGAAGAGTGGGACTTCTCATGTGGATGCAATCCCAAGGTATGGATGCAATCCCAAGGTATGCAATCCCAAGAAATTACAATCTATACTGCAAATCACAACTAATATACTTGTTCTTCTCCCAGTATAAGGTCCATAGTGCAGCATGGTCACGTGGACGACATTTCAGAGTAGATCACATCGACAAGTTACGCTCGACAGTGGACTTTTGAGTGATGGCAATGTTTGAGCACGAAAGCCGATGACGTGCCACAGATCCAAACCGTGTAGTTGCAGAGATGGAGTATTTCGGATGTTTACAGAGTATCCTTGCAGTGGACTATCAAAGTTTCTCCGTGACCATATTTGATGTGCAATGGTTCAAGGTTACTCTCGAAGGAGGAGGTGCAACTGTTCGGCGAGGGCCAAGTGGCTTTGTTGAGATTGACTCAACGAAGAAGTGGACCGATTTGAGTGGTAAGAGTCCCTAATACTTGACACGCTTTAGCAATCTCAAAGTGGACTTTTATACTAATCGTAATATGGATCAGGTCATCTTTTTCCCTAATCTGCAACAACCTCAATGGTAGTATGTCATTCCCATGACATCTAAGAGTATCCCCATGTTTGCCAGAACCCCCGTACCGATCGTAGAAGAGACACCTTTAATAGCGGCAATGATAGAAGGCATACAAGAAACTAGGATGAACCGCCTCGAGAACCAAGACATCTCACCTATGGAGATAGAGGAGATAGAGGATGGGTTTTTTGAAAATGAAGGAGAGTCCTCATTTTGTGGAGAATTTTGTATAGATCTCCCGGTGTATACTGAGCTATGTCAAGATGAGATTGTGGAACCCTAAACAAAAGTGGCTCGATCAAAACGTTCCTCCCACTACAGCAATGCCACTTTTTGCAAATCGGTTAGGATAGTATGTATGTTTTTGGAGTATGGTGTTTTGTATTATCTAATTTTTTTAATTATTTTAAAATAAAGTCTTGCAAATTAAGTCTTAGTTTTATTATATCTTGCAATTCATTATCTAATATTATTATTTTTCCTTGTATGTGCAGGCTTAGGATTTGGGCACGGACAGCAGGATGAGTCACGATTTTACAGATGACGACATTGATGCGATGCTAGCGCGTTTCTCACTGGAGCAGCTAGCACGGGTCAGAGATATAGCCGATGCTGCACAGCTTTCCCGTTCCACCTCAGCACGATCGGCAGACTCGAGACCGGTCCAATGCTTCGGTCTCCAATAGACGCAGTCACAGGTCTCGCTTTGCTTCAGAGTCACGTAGTCGAGGAGGAGGCAGTTCCTGTTGTGGGGATACAGATGCAGTCTCTCCCACTCGCACTGCCACCAGGGAGTCAACACCGTCTTTCACTAGTGATTGCGGGCAGACGTCTACTACTCCAACTCCTTCACGCACCCCACCGATCACTCCTAGGGCCTATAAGAAGTACACGAAACCCACTCTTCTAGGTATGTATTTTCGCATCCTTTTTCGCAGTAGCACTTATAAATTCAAGTTATGTTTGACACATTTGTATTAATGTCATGAAAGTACCTGTTTGCAAAATCTTGCAGGTTACTCGTGTCTCATAGATAAGGCCACTGGCCATTTATACATGAATGATGATGGAAAAGCTGTCATCTCTAGGATGCATGAGTTGTGCCAACAAGTATTTCGGCACAACATTACAAACAAGTGAAAGGAGATCCCAGATTCCAGCAAGGAGTACATAATCGATACATTGTATCGAGAGTTCCCTCAGCCCTCTAGCAATGATAGATTTTCGAGAGGGTGGATGATGATGCGTATGCGTGACTATAAGTCGCATAGATAGTTTGATACACGCGAAGCAGTCAAACAGGGCAAATCAAAGCCGGAGTGGCTGGATACAGTGGAAGCAGCAGAAGGATGCATCAAAGGTGCGCTTGTATGCAGGATCGGTGCATCACCTTGGTAGCGACAGCCACACAACATTCCTGGCAAATTTCGTAAGTATTAGTAGGGTAGAGTACTCTAATTTAATGACATCCATGTTGATGTATGTATTTCAAACATGAATCTCAAGTACGTTGTTTTTCAATGTTTGTGTGCCACAGCAAGGTTTTACGAATCGCGTCTCGACTGCACTAGAGGTGACATACGGGGAGAAGCATGGCTTGAGTGCCCTGATCGAGAAGCTCTATGCTCGCGGAGGACCCGTAAGTAGTAATAAAGATCATTCCTAATTTGAGAAATCTATCATTATATGTTAGTTTGTATTTGGTACTCACAATTATATATGTATTTGCTGTTGCAGGCTGCCTTCGGTATGCCACTACAGTGAGAGGCGTTTTCTGATGCGGATGAGTCGTAGAGAGCAGATTAGGCTACATAGGATTACTCCCCATCTTGTATTATGTAAGGCCTTATGGCCTGTATCCTCCATATGTAATAGCTAAGTGTATATGATTCGGACTTCTATGTTGCAACATGACTCCATATACACATCTCCATGTTATTCACCACATATTGATGTACACGTGTATACATATTTTCTTTGTTGTAGTAGCACTTCTCAATTTAAGTTCTGTTATTTTCTTTATCAATGCAGTGCACATTTGTGTTAATTAATGTCATGAGAGTACTTGTTTGCAAAGTCTTGTCATTATTTGGGATTGATTGTCTAACTTCCTTGACAGCAGGAATTGTCTCTTAGCCTGTGTGGCTCTAACTGTGGCAGCGATTATTTTTTTCTGCAACCGTCGGTATTAGCGTCGCAAAATAATTCTGCAATCGTCGGTATTAGTGTCAGAAATTCCTCTACTGACGCTAATACCGACGAAATTAGCGACGAAATTAGCGAGGCAAATAGCGACGGTTTTGTAGCGACACTAATAGCGACGACGGGGATATTTTTCATATATAAAGAAAACGTCATTATAAACATCGTTATAGCATGTATATGTTGTAGTGTTCCCTCTCTCTCCTTCTCTTCTTCTCTCCCTCTCCTCTCCTTCTTCTTTTCCTCCTCTTCTCCTTCCTTCTCTCTCTCTCTCTCCTTCCCTTCTTCTCTCCCTCTTTTCTTCCTCTCCTTCTTCTTTCCCTCTTCTCCTTCTCTCTTCTCTCCTTCTACCTCTTCTTCTTCCACTTCTTCTTCTTCTCTCTTCTCTCCCTTCTCTCTCTCCTTCTCTTCTCTCTCACTTCTTCTCTTCCTCTTCTCTCTCTCCTTCTCTTCTTCTCTCCTTCTCCTCTCTCTCCTTCTCTTCTTCTCTCCCTCTCCTCTTCCTCTTCTCTTCTCTCCTTCTCCTCTTTCTCTTCTCTCTTAACTTCACTTCTTCTCTCCTTCTCTCTCTCTCTCTCCCTCTTTTCTGCTTACGGCCCGCAGCGTCTGGCGATCAAGGAGGGGGGGAGTGGCGTGAGTCGTAAGCCCCAGGGGGCATTGTTGTAGCAAGTTGGAGGGGGGGTGGCTCAATCGGAAGTCGAGGGGCCACGCAGTTGACTGAGGGAGGGGGGAAGGTGACGTAACAGGAAGGAGGGGTGCTCTCTCTATCTGTCCGGGGGGGTGCCGTCCGTATCCAAGGGAGGGGGAGGAGACTCCGCTTTTATAAGAGGGGGAGGATGTGTGTGGCATGGCCACCCCTCCCACCTGGGGGGCTGCATGCCCCCCATTACATCACATCACTCCCTCTCTCTCTCTCTCTCCGCGACGTGTTGTTGGCAGGGAGAGAGAGGGGAAGTTAAAAATTTTTGAACTAATCCATTTTTTTTTTTTGAAATTAAGGGGGGGGGAGTTCCTATGGGGGAGGGGAAGCACGGGCATGTTACACCCTCTCCCCCTTAGAGGAATCGAGATGTCCTCATCTCGAGAGGACTTGGGGGTATTGTTGGTTGAGAGTATCTTCGTTCATCTAGGTGACATCCTCTTCGGGATAATCTTCCACTGAATGAGGTATTCTCTCAAAATCCTTGACCTCCAATGCCTCTCCCTGACATCTAGAACTCTATCTGGCCATAGCTCAAGGAATCCTTGGCTAGACATTACAATTTGCTGGTCATCAAGTACATGATTCGGATTAGGTAGATATTTTTTCAATAGACTAACATGGAATACATTATGAATCTTTAGGTTTGCGGGCAGCTGTAGTCTGTAAGCATTAGGTCCTAGGCACTTAATGATCCTATAAGGTCCACAATACCTCCGAAGTAGCTTCTTGTATTCCCCCAAGGACAGTGAACTCTTTTTAGGGCGTACACGGATGAAGACCATATCACCTTCAACGAAGGATCTGTCTTGCCATTTCAAGTCAGTATAAGCCTTCTGTCTATCCTTGGCAGCTTGGATGTCTTGTCTTATTGATTTGATTTGATCATCCATGTCCTCTAGCATGTGTCTTGAAGCTTCTACCCTCAAAGTTGGATCCGAGAAACTCAAAGGGGTACAAAATTTGTGCCCATACAATGCTTGAAAAGGGGTCATCTGAATACTCTGTTGGTAATAAGCATTGTAGGAAAACTCAACCAGTGGTAAATATTGAATCCACTTTTTGGGTTCGCGATAGTAGTATGCCCTAAGCATATCTTCAATGACTTGACTGACTTGTTCTGTTTGACCATCATTTTGGGGATGGTAAGCTATACTGAAATAGAGTTGAGTCCCAATAGCCTCAAAGATAGCCCTCCAAAAGTGTGATGTGAAGAGAGAGTCACGATCACTAATGATTCTTCTGGGTAAACCATGCAGTTTGAATATTCTCTTAATGAATAATCTTGTGATGTTTGAAGCTTTATAGTTTGTCTTGACAGGGATGAGATATGCGAACTTGGTGAGCATATCTACTACAACCATAATAGAGTTGTATCCTCCCTGAACTTGGGGTAGGCCAACAATGAAGTCCATACTAATGAACTCCCATCTCATTTGGGGAATTTCAAGTGGTTGCAATTTCCCCGGCATTTTGACATGTTCTGCCTTAATGCATTGACAAGACAAACATTCCGTGATATATTTGAGATCGTCACCCTTGAGGCTATCCCAATAATAGCTCTTTCTGACCGCATTAAGGGTCTTGGCATAGCTAGGATGTCCTGAGAAAGGGGAGTCATGGGCTTCCCAAAGTATCTTTTGCTTGAGAGTTTGGCTTGCAGGGATACATTATCTTGTCCTAAAGTAGACAAGTCCACTACTGACAGAGAATTCTTAATACTTCGTCTTTAGCTTCAGGTCTTGATCCTTGATGGGGATCTCTCCTAGCATTTTCTGATAGTCGGGGTCATGATATGCCTCTTATTTAGCTAGCTCAAGAATTGGGTTGTTTGGCATTGATACATTTGTGGCTAGTGACCTTGCTGTTGATGGATCTTGCAAAATAAGAGAGTTTAGAACTGCCTTGCGACTGAGTGTATCGGCAACTACATTCTCTTTTTAAGGCTAGTATTTGATTTCAAAATCATATTCTTCCAGCACTTTGATCCATCAACGTTGCCTCATATTGAGCTTATTCTGGGTGAAGATCCATTTAAGACTCTTGTGGTGCGTCACTAAGGAAAATTTATTACCTAGCAGCTAATGCCTCCAAAGTTTGAGGGCATGGATGACAACCAATAGCTCCAGATCATGTCTAGCATAATTCCTTTCATGGCTCTTCAATTTCCTTGAAGAATATGCTATGGGATGACCTTCTTGCATAAGCACACATCCTAAAGCAAGTGCACTAGCATGATCAGTTTACCACTTCAAACTCCTTACTAAGATTAGGAAGTTTCAGGATGGGTGTTGATACTAAGCTTTGCTTTAGTTTGTCAAAGCTGGTCTGTTCGGCAGGTGACCATACAATTGCTACTTGCTTCTTTAGTAGATCAGTCAGAGGTGCTGCAATCAAAGCATAATCTTTGATGAAAATCTTGTACCATCCCGTCAATCCAAGAAAGCTACATATTTATTTGACAAAAGTTGGTGTTGGCCATTCCAGAACGTCTCACTCGATCTACTGAAATTCCTTCCGCTGATACAATGAATCCCAGATATTCAATCTGTCACTTGAAAAATGCACACTTCTTCCTCTTGGCATAAAGCTTGTGTGCTCTCATTGTTTCAAGAACAATGCAAAGTTGGGGTTCATGATCTTTTTCCTATTTAGAGTAGACTAGGGTATTGTCAAAGAAGATGAGTATGAAGTCATCAAGATAGGGCCCAAAGATATTCTGCATCAGCCTGTTGAAGGTAGCAGGAGCATTTATCAGCCGCCCGAATGACATCACTAGGAATTCAAAGTGCCCATACCTTGTACTGAATGCAGTTTTCGGGATATATTCTTCCTTGATCCTTATCTGATAATATCCAGATCTGAGATCTATCTTAGAGAAGATCTTCACATCTTGAAGACGGTCAAGTAATTCATCTATTCTTGGAATGGGGTATTTATTTTTTATGGTTGATTGATTCAACCCTCTGTAGTCAATGCATAGACGAAGCCTTCCATCTTTCTTCTTTTGGAACAACACTGGAGCTCTCCATGGTGAACTGCTAGGACGGATGTAGCCTTAGTCTAACAGTTGCTTGAGTTACTCTTTTAGTTCAATAGCTTTTGGAATGGACATCTTATACGGCCTCTTTGTGACTGGTGCACCTCCTGGCGCCAGTTTGATTTCGTGGTCAACTTCCCTTTGAAGAGGAAGCTTTGTCAGCTCTTCGATAAATACGTCTGCGTATTCCCTTAACTATGAAGGTTCTTCCCCATATTCCTGATTCTGATCTAGCTTATTCAGTTTAATTAGATAGATAGGTAGGCCCTTTCTAACACCTTTTATTATCCAGGTTGCTTTTGCCAGCTGCATTTTTGGCTTACCAGCCCCTCCTTGAGTCGTGACTAGTTCCCCTTAAGAATTTCGGAAGGAGACTTGGCTCTTCCTAAAGTGGATACATGCATCATTTGGTATTAGCCAATCCATTCTGAGTAAACATTCGTGGACACCTAGGTTCATTACCCTGAATCTCACTGAAATTGGCTTCCCACCTAGTAGGAATTTCACCTTAGTAGTTTGCCTAGTACAAGAGATCTCACGACCATTTGCCAACTCCACAAGTAAAGTAGGTGCATCTATTGTGGCTATCCCTAATCTTTTTGCACAGATCGGTGAAATGAAGGAATGTATTCTACCACAATCAATTAGGGTTTTGAAGCTTTTACCTTCATAATATAATGGAGTTTGAATCACCGAGAATTGGCGATTCAGACCCTCCTTGTGAAGAGCGGCATGAACCGTTGCCCTCTCAATATCAGCATCCATAGATGGATCTTCTTCATCGTCCAGCTTCTTGTTGGAAACACTAGAGATTCTTCCTCTAGCCATGACATTATTTCCTTGGCCATTGGCGATGTCCTCTGCTAAGCTTGGGACACTGCCTCTTGAAGTGTCTAGGCTCGTTGCAATGGAAGCAACGTAGATTGTGGTCATTACCTTGTGTAGGAACAAAGTTGTTGACAATATTGGCCCTAGCTTTCTTCCTTTGGCCCTGATTCTGACCTTGCACTCTCTTAGTCTGAGCCCTTTGACATACCCTTGTTTTGATCTCTGTAAGGCCAAGTCCTATTGTTCCTTGGTTTGGTCTGTACCTCCTATATTATTGGAGCAGCTCGAATGAGTGCGTCTTGTAGGTCCGTTGGGCGCATTGATTTCAAGCGGGTGTTTATGGATGGATTCAACCCATCATAGAATTTTGACACCTGTTGTGTCATATCCATTGGATGTGTGTACTTTAGGAGTGAAATGAACTTTGAGTAATATGCATCAAGGGATAATCCTAGCTGCTTCAAGTCATAGACTTCGTTCATCTTTTGTGTGTGGTAGGCAGGTAGCAGATACCTCCCTCGCACAGCTTCCTTAATCTTCTCCCAAGTGACTGCCCCCTCCGAGATCACTTGGTCTCTATGCCACTGTTTCCACCAAAGTCTCACTTCGCCTATAAGCTTAAGTTTGGCGAGCATGTCTTGGTTAGCAGGTGCAATTCCTGCTGCCTCAAAATAGTCCTCCATGGACTCAATCCAGATCTTGGCATCAGCTTGAACAGTCCTTCCCTTGCCATCAAACTCAGGTGGCTTAATTTATTTGAGGAGGAACTTCTTCTCTTGAATCATAGCTGTACTTAGTGCAGGAGTCGGACTTGGAACCGGACTTGGAACCTGCACTTGGGGTTGCATCTGGACAATAAGATTCTTTATGTTAAGATCTTATCAAAGGTTTCCCCATATTACGTTAATATGACTAGCACAGCTTTTAGCCAAGTGGCTTAATCACTTAACACCTTTGCTAACATTTACAATCAAGATAGAAAATAGTAAAAAGTCTTATTTATTGATGAGGGTATAACCCTTTGTGTACATTTATTTTGGGTAAGTAGGACAAACTGATTGATACATCAGTTTGAGGAAAATAGGATTGTGTTACAATGGCTACAGGGACTGAGTAATAATATGGAGTGGGATCGTGGATTTTCAGGAAATGATAAGTCATAGGAAGCTTGGGGTATCCCTTCCTTTGATACCCGTTCTTCTTATAGCGCACCAACACTTTGATCATGTCGGTAGAGATCATTCGGGTTACTTCTTCATAGACATACTTGTTTTACTTGACTTGCCGATCGCCAACATGTAAAGTTGCGTTTGCATGAGCTTCGACAAGGATGAACAGCTTCACGATCTTTAAATCCTCCATCCACTTGATTCTCTTCAAGCTGGTCTAAAGGTATGCGAGTCGGTGGGCTACTATGTAGTATATTTCTGATTCTCCCATCCATCTCCATTCCGCATACAGGGGTGAATGATTATAGATGTAGTCCAGAATATTCATCATGCCTAGCCTGTGACGATAATCCGAAGCACGCATTGCAGTCATGAACATGACCTAGAACACCAAGAACTTGCTCCATGCTTCGTGACTCTGCAACCCAGCATCCATAAGTGAGTAAAGAAATTTTTTCAACAAAAAACATTGTTCTATTCCACTCACCTTCCCCTGACTGACCCCTTTTTCCCTTTATTTTTCTCCACTAAGTTCCCTTGTAATCTTAGATCTCATAGGTTTGCTCTAATACCAATTGTAACGTGTCCGCTCGTCTGCTTGTGGGACACGTCTTAGCAACCCATCGGGAGGAGGGTCTAGAAAGCTATGCCTGGCACTCGCAAGAAATGACACAGGGTTTGCGATCTAGGTCTTCCCGAGTCTGCCCGGAGGGGAAGTGTCTAGCCATTCCCACTTAGGATCGACCTGAGGTCAAGGTTTTTTTCCTACTAGCAAGGTCTTTAGGAAGAAGCTAGCGTCGAGCTCTAGAACCACTTTGCGTAGAAACAACAGAGTCAAAGCAGATCCACACTGCACTTCGTTCAAGAAGAATGGGAAACGAGAGGGATGTTAAATTCAACCTCCCTGCCATAAAAGGCATAGTTCCATTCCTTTCCCTTAAAATAACATAAATCGGGATTCTAACTCTACTGATGCTAGGTCTTCATAGTCTTGTTATCTCGTCATTTGAGAAAAGTTCCCAGCTAACCGGGACCACCCTTCTATAGGACGACGGCCCTAAGTCACGTCTAGCACACTTTCCTCAGTTTGCTTTAGTTATCTAATTACCTACCACATTATGTTTTGACATGCAAAAGCATCTTCCTTAATTAATCAAATTAATCACGTGTTCCTTCACGCAACTTAGGCACTGACACAAAAACAATGTCAAGGAAGTTACTTTTTCTCCAATATCTATTCTTTATTTATCATAATCGTGGAGTAGATACAATATCATGCACGAAGGTTATCCCAGCATTCTACAAGATTGTTGCTCCAAGTTCTACCCGTTCACTAGTACACGGGCCTCGAGATCCCATCTCACGGCCTCTTGTGTGGGACCCAGAGGCAAGGGATTTATAGCCAAAGCCTCCCCTGGCACCCAAGTGTCCTCCCGCTCCAAGCAGCACCCACGGAGAGACCTCTCACAGCAGGTTAGGTCCATATACCCGGCGCGGCTAACAACCCCCTTTGATAGGGCCAGACAGATAGTCGGAGGTAACTGTTCCTACCTGTCCCTCCAGACTTTCAACCTGAAGCATTAAGTGTTTTCCTTGAATTAGTTCCTTGAGCAAAGGGATCAAATAATGTACCTAAGTACAAGCACGAACATTTCGGAGGTCATTTGTATGACCAACTGCTAAGGTGTGATTCCTTTTTCCCGGATGCTCCCAGCATCCGATTCTGGATCTTTTTCCCAAATGCTTGCAGCATCCTATCCTGGATCGTTCGTGACTTAGCAAGATCCCAATATTCTAAACAAGATCATGCAAGTAAATGTTCTTAGTAAGTTAACTCTATTTTGACCTGCTCTTTCCATTGGGTTTTACCTTATGGTAACTAACCTAACCCAAGCATTAACTGGACAATCATGGCAACAAACATGCCTTATTCGAAACCCAACCAAGGGTGTTTTATCCTTCCAGTTCTAACCAAGTTCAGTTAACACACTTGGTAACACATGACTCTTCGTCTAGGTCTTCAAGTTACAGTTTAGATGCATGCGTCCCTTCCATCTCTCCCTTAGTGTGGTACTATGCGGAGTTTCCCAATCAATCTTACCCATTATGCACATGGTGCGTTTAGTGTATTTGTACATCCTAAAAGACCTTTAGCTCTCTTCATACCTGGCAATAATACTTATTCCTAATGCACCGGATCACATGAGACTTGCGTATATGAAAGTATAGGTTTCTTTTCAAAGGTGCAAATGCATTTTACGAACGGAAACTAACATTTCATGTGTTTCTTTTAATCATGATTGCGAAGCATGAATTCTAAATGACTATTCATGCACTGAACTGGTTTAAAAGCTATTATTTTATGTGAAATAATGCGAAAGCCTTATCACTTTATGTGCGTAAAAGCTATCATTTCATGCATATAAACTTATGCGAACTCCGTACTCTACCATTTGACGCATGCAACCTTGCCTTTAGGGTAAACAAAAGGCCTATGACTCGTCCTTGTTCCATGCATGTAGCTAACCCCTTCATTTCCTCCATGAGAAATAATACATAACTAATTATAAAGCTTAAAGAACCTGGATTTGATTCGTGATCATGGGGGCATTCATTACGTTGGTCGCTCTGCTTGCCTCTCCCACATTACCAGTACCAACGGTAGCCTTGGCACCTACGCTTCCCGCGATTTTCTACTTGGGAGCCATTTCTACTTGCGGTTTGGATAGTCTGAGCCTTAGTGGCCTTCAAAATGACCAGTTCGGGAGGGAAAGGTTGCGGAAAGGGGATCGTTTGCTGATGAGGGGGTAGCATGAGTGTGGCTCCTCGAACCGTCTTCACTCTCCAACTCTCTTTCTCTCTCTTTCTCCTCTCTCTCTCCCTCTCTTCTTCGCCTTCTCTTCTCCTTCTTTCTCTCTCTCCTTCCTCTTCTTGTTCTTTTTCTACTTCTCTCTTCTCTCTTTCTACCTCTTCTACTTCTTCTTCACTTCTTCTTCCCCTTCTCTCTCTCTCTTTCTTCTCACCTTCTCTTCTTCTCTTCTCTCTCTCCTTCTCTTCTTCTCTCCCTCTCTTATTCCTTTCCTTCTTCTTTTCCTCCTCTTCTCCTTCCCTCTCTCTCCTTCTCTTCTTCTCTCCCTCTCCTCTCCTTCTTTTCCTCCTCTTCTCCATCCTTCTCTCTCTCTCCCCTTCCCTTCTTCTCTCCCTCTTTTCTTCCTCTCCTTCTTCTTTCCCTCTTCTCCTTCTCTCTTCTCTTCTTCTACCTCTTCTTCTTCCACTTCTTCTTCTTCTCTCTTCTCTCCTTCTCCTTCTCTCCCTTCTCTCTCTCCTTCTCTTCTTCTCTCTCACTTCTTCTCTTTCCCTTCTCTCTCTCCTTCTCTTCTTCTCTCCTTCTCCTCTTTCCCTTCTCTCTCTCCTTCTCTTCTTCTCTCCCTCTCCTCTTCCTCTTCTCTTCTCTCCTTCTCCTCTTCCTCTTCTCTCTTTCCTTCACTTCTTCTCTCCTTCTCTCTCTCTCCCTCTTTTTTTCTCACGGCCCGCAGCATCTGGCGATCAAGGGGGGGGGAGGGGGAGTGGCCTGAATAGTAAGCCCCACGGGGCGCTGTTACAACAGGTTGGGGGGTGGCTCAATCGGAAGCCCAGGGGCCATGCAGCTGACTGACGGCGGCGGGGGGGGAGGTGATGCAGTACGGAGGGGGGCGCTCTCTCTGTCTGTCCAAGGGGGTGCCTTTCATAGCCAATGGAGGGGGAGGAGCCTCCCCTTTTATAGGAGGGGGAGGAGGTGGGTGGCATGACCACCCCTCCCACCTGGGGGGCTGCATGCCCCTCATTACACCACATCACACACACTCTCTCTCTCCCTGATGTGCTGTCGGTGGGGAGAGAGAGGGGGAGTTTAAAAAAATTGAACTAATCAATTTTTTTAAAAAAAATTAAGGGGGGGGAGGGGGGAAGTACATGCATGTTACAATTCATAACTTTTGTGTAAAGCATTGATTGAGTGGTTGCATATCATGGATCCAACATTGCATATTTCTCAAATCATGTATGACTAGGCACGGATTTCATTCTCAAAAGCATATTTTTCTAGGACACACTGCATCGTAACAAAAAATATATGCTCAAAGAAGATAGAATGATTATGAAAGCTCAAAAGATTAGGTTGGCAGTAAGGGAAAGTGAAAGACTTTCATTATTCTAAGATGTATAGGTGGAGGAATTGGAAATGATACTTATAGACAGGGATACTTGAGAAGTTATGTGAGCAGTACAAAGATTTTTTCGACTTTATATTCATACCAAGAAATGTGTGGGAAGTTCAATTGACAACCATGTATCATGTCTGGCAATAACATACTTGAGATGGTTTTTTGAGCTTCAAACATCTCTTATGAGGAAGGAAAATAGAGGATTCGGCCAAGAAACAATAAGACATGGATAGAGTTTTCTCCATTGGAATGACTTTTTGTGAAGAGCATTGGTGGATCTGCTCTAAGACCATTTTAAATATGAATGAGGCCTTGACACAATGCCTCACAACAAGCTTTTCATGAAGGGTGTTGCTATTAGCATTTGGAGTCCTTAGATCTTCGCTCATACAATAGTGAAACATAATTTGCAGCCATATTTATACCATGGGTTAGGAGAATTGCACTATAAAATCTCCACTTGTGTGCGATTTGTTCAAAAAGAATGGGAATGAAGGCCAAGATTAATCATTCCCTTGAGAAGGAGTGCATGGGTCAAAGGTTTTAGGGGATTTTGTTAAGTATTGTAGGAGCATAGCCAGTGCGTCTGATCTTAATGGGGTGTTATGGAGAGTATTTAATTACAATCATGACTCCTTCGACCTTACCACTTCAACCTATAGAGACGGGTAGAATCAATGACACAATGGAATTTGATTAGACGGCAGTGCTATTGATGAGGAGGCAGGTAGGTCTTACATGGTTGGGCTATCCCACACCATAAGTAGTGGAGTCGACCAGCTTGCAAAGGAAATGCACGACATGAAAATACGAGAGGACAAGAACAAAGATCTGGGTGGTGATTTGCAAGTGTTTGTAATTGATGGCAATGATATAGAAACATGACATACAATTATCACGACAGTTTCAAGATCGCATGGACGACCAAAGCAGGTGGCAGCATATTCTGCAGATTCGCTGGTAGGGCGGCGTTTTAGAACGCAGAATAATGGCATGGAATACAGGCACAAACTAAGGCTCAAATGGCACGAAGATAAACTTGCAAGAAAGATGACAGGTATGGCGGCCTGATTGGCGGTTGCCAATGAACACACGCAATATGATGACATTGATGGCAAGAAAGAAGGCTTGACGTTGATCACGGGATGGGTGGCAGCATCCTCAAAACAAGGAAGATGAAGATTATCCTGAAAAAAAACTATTGCTGAGAAAGAACGGTCTGATTGATCAATAAAGCGGCAGCTAATTAATATTTGGAGTTCGAACAAAGACTTCCTTTGACCCAGGTGGCGGTATATTCCGAAGAAACGGCAACATGGTGGGATAATCCGGATCACACTCAAGGTGGCAAGCAATTAAACGATTAAAAGCTTAAGATAGCTTTTTAAAAGCTTAAGCTTAGGAAAAACTTAAAGCTTTTGTTTTTTTCAAAAACTCTTGAGTTTGCCTTTAGAAAAGCCAAAAGCCAAAAGCAAGACCAAACATATGTGCATTGAGAAAAACTATATAAGGAGATGAGAGGAGGTCTTGTGGACATCATCCTATTTTCTTCTCTCTTGGTGAGAGGTGTTTGGACGGGATCCTACTCTTCAAGAGGCTTCTTGATCTTGTAGAGGCTTTTTTGAGAGGTTTCATGAAATTTCATTCTCGAATTTTCGAAGAGGAGGCTTTTGGAATTGTACAAGAGAAAGGCCCTATAGACGCGCACTGTATACGCAAAATAGCGAGCGCGTTTATTAGCGCGTCTATTGGCGCTAGTATATAGACGCGAATAACATGTCTACATATCCGCGTTTTTAAACGCGCTTATAGATGCGAAAATAAACGCACATATTTTTCATTTCTCATAAAGTCCCTAAATATGACCAAACATCTTAACAGCTAGCACTACAAGATATAGACCTTATAGTGACGTTTAAAGCGACGAAAATACAAACAACAAAATTTGCCCCCGTCGTCGCAAAAAGAGTCGTTATTGGCGACGCCATAGAATCGTCGCTATATGCGTCACATTTGTGACGTAAATAGCGACGCATATAGCGACGGTTACAGGGAATTTGCGACGCTGATAGCGACGACAATAGCGACACATGCAGTAAATTTGCGACGCAAATAGCGACGGTAACAGAGAAAAAAAAAATTTGTGGCAGGGCAGCCACATATAGCACTGTGTGCTGTATGAGAGCCATACAAAATAGTTTCTGCACTGCTGCATACAAAGCGTTTGCAAACAAAAAGAATGTATACTGAAATCATAAAACTGATGGATGAAATAAATACATGATATTGCATAAAATGCGATTGGTACAATCATAAAACAATATCACTAATACATAGAAAATGTCTACATAGATCGGGCGACAAAAAACTAAAGGTATGTGAGCTCTAAGGATCCAAGGGCGAGCTACAAATCGTCGTCCCCCGAAAGCTCTTTCCACTGTAAAGGAGCATCAAACGGATTCTGCAGAAAAAGAAACAATATATCAATCCACCATACAATAATGCGTTCAAATATCTCATGGTAACTATGGACAAGAAAGATGAGTGACTTACTGGGCCGTCGCGTCTATACAATCGGTCGATCAATGATCTGAGACCGTGCCTCTCCGCATATCGAGTCTCAAGGCCTTGCGAATCGCGATTTGTAATGGAGTGCTGCAAAGAAAATAAAATGCTAACTGTTAGAAACATGATTGTCAGTACAAAGAATATCTCAAAAAAACAAATAAGCAAAACAAAAGAGAAACTTACAAAGTCCTCTAAATATGTCCTGTGGCCGCCACTCCCAAGATGATGTACCGATCCAGCCTCGATTCGTGCCCTCACCGCCTCCCGCTGCTGACTCCAACATCCTGGTGAATTTTTAGCCTCCTCTCTCAGTCGGCACCAGTCGTCTGCATCTAACCACTCGGGCTTTGGAGCCCCACTCTTGATTGCCTTGCGTGCGTCGGATCGTCTATGTGACATGTATGCACGCATGCAATCCATCATCCAGCCCGTAGAGAATCTATCCACTGCGGCTAGCATCGGGAACTCCTCGTGCAAGGATGCTATTATGTACTCCTTGCTCCCCTCCGGTATGTTCCTCCAATGATCCAGGACGTTGTGCCGAAAAACTTGTTGGCACAACTCCCTCATGCGAGCCATCACCCTCCTCCCCTCATCATTCATGATGATGGCTCCTGACCTGCCATCCACTAGGTATCCATAATCCCTAGGAGTGTGCCTTGTATGGGCCCTCTCCCATCTCCGTCCACGCTCCTGGGCATATCCAGGAGACCCCTGAACATCCGGTGTACCGATGGGGGTACCCTCTCTCGGAGTGCCACTCAAAGGGGTGCCACCAGAGGGTGTGCCACCAAAAGGAGTGCCACCAGAGGGGGTGCCACCAAAAGGCGTGACATCTGCCGACGGCTGCGCAAAAGCCGGAGTAACTGGAGTGGACGTCCCCACAGGTGTGACAAATCTCGGAGGTGACCGAGCTCCAGCTGAACGACGAGACGGAGACACCGCGTCCGTGTCTCCACAGCAGCACCCCCCTGATCCTCCTGCAGTCGCAGTCCCTCCCTCTGGCCCAAGTCGCGAGCGTCGAGATCATCTGCTCGAAGCTGAAACATATGATCGCGCTGAAGCTGATCGAGCAGAGCGCCCTGACGAAGAACGAGACAGCTCCTGATCTGCAATCTCTCTGAATCTCGTGAGCTGATCTGGAGACATACGTGCCATCATCTCCTGAAACTCCTCATCGCTCATCCCTCGACTCATCCTGAAAATGTCGATACCTACACAGATAAAAAATAATGTTAGAATAATCAATTTAAACTATACAAAGCACATTAATATAAATCATTTTTGAAAAATCCCTCTTAAAATGCATATCTTATCTACCTTTATGGAAGATCTAAACAACGAATTGAGTAATACAATTCTCCAAGAATGAAGTATTCTATGGTCCCATGTTAATCTCCTAACACAACTCTGCATACACTGGAAGGTCGATAGACATGTCACCACAAAAGAACGAGTCTGCCTCGTTCTCAAAAAATTCTACGACTTCTGTATTTCCATCATTGTTAGCCGATGCGGGCTCCAAGCTTGCGGTGGCCTCCACCCCTTGTAATTTCGATCCCTCTATTTGCATATTTTCTTCATCTATGCCTAGAACATCGCTTTGATCATATTCTCTCGCACCTCGAGGAGTTGAAGGTATAACATACCACCATCGAGGTTGTCGGGGATTTGGATAGAAGATTACCTATTCACAAACACTTACAAACCATCTTCAAACCATTGTGACATAAACTATGTCGTATTACAATTAGCAAGCAAATGCCTAGTTGTACCTGTTCACAATGGGCCGGCAACACAAAGGTGTCGCGCAAATCCATCCATTTTTTTTCGGAATCTATTTCGAGAAATCCAGATGGATCTCGTCGAACTGTTGCGCCAGCTCCTCCAAGTACCACTTTGAACCACTGCACGTCGAATATTATCATGGAGAAGCTACGATAATCCACCGTAATAATACTTTGCAAATTCCCAAAATACTCCATCTCATCCACAACCGTGTTCGGATCCGTTGCTCGTCGCCGGTTCTCTTGCTCAAACCTTGCTATGACACCACAGTCCATTGTGGAGCGCATTTTGTCAATACGCTCCACCCGAAAATGCCGTCCGCGCGACCACGCTGCACTATATATTTTGTACTGCACATTGAAACACTCAAATTAGATGTAGCAAGCAAATTTAGATACAACACATTCTAAACCCCTCATTATCTTTGGACTACATCCCCTCGAGAACTCCCACTCCTCCATTGAGACCTCTGTCCCTTCGCTGGATGCTGCGGTCAAGGCTCCATGCAACCATCGTGTTGACATAAACCGCGGCATCTCCTCCATGCCTTCGGGATATCGAATCGGTCGGTGACGCGTACTGCGTCGGAATTCAGCTCGCGCTTCCTCTCGATCTTGCCTTGCAATCTGGTACTTGGCGAGCCACGTCTCCATGGAGGCATGGTGCAACATACAAAAGCGATTCACCTTCTCTTCCATTGAGGCATCCATTCTTTTTTCTACCCCATTTCCAACCACCACATCTCCAGTCAGCCTGTCATCATCCTTCAGCGTCCATAGCATTTCATTGTCTAGTTCCACCGTTGGTAGCCATTGTGAGATATGCACTAACGCCTCTGACACCAACCAACCTTCCGCCATGCTACCTTCCGAACGAGCTCGTTGTCGCACAAAGCCTTTCAGGGTTTTCATGAAGCACTCCAGGAAGAACATCCATCGCATATGGACAGGTCCAGCAATCTCCACTTCATCCACAAGATGCACAAGAAGGTGAACTTGTATCGTGAGCATGCTAGTGGGCAGGTATTTCTCAAAGAGACAGACCATCTCAACTGCTCCCCGCCTTGCGGATTCAATAGACGACGTCTTAATCTCTTTCTATGAGATCCATTGCACCAAAGTCGACAGCTTGTAAATGGCCCCGCGAATTTTTGGAGTTAGGCATCCCGCGATCGCGATCGGTAGGACAAACTGCCACAAATGAAAAGCATTAAGAATAATGGTCACTTTTCAAATTTCAAAATGTCCACGCTAATTAAAATCCATTCTGTTCACAAACCTGACATATCTTATGCCAATCATGGGATTTTAGCCCAGAAATCTGGTCATCTTTAGAAAATGCGGACCTGAGAGAACGCATCATACCCGTCGGAGCGCGGATAGACTTGATTACTTGCTTCACAATGCGCTCTTCTTTGGTAGACAAAACCCAGGGAGCGCGAGGAAGCTGCACTCCCCCTTCAGCACTCGACTGCGGCCAAAGCGCCTCCATCTTACCTACCTCCTTTAAATCCATTCGTGACCCTATAGTGTCTCTCTTTCCTGTGATGTGGTCCCATAGCAAGCTGCCCACATTTTTAAAAATATGCATGGGATCCAACAAATGGTTGACCTATAAGTGGGTCCAATATGGCAACTCGTAGAAAACTGAGAACCGTCACATTCCATTTGGATGTGAATCCGGGTTTACCATTTTCAGCTCGTACCAGCTTGCAGCGTTCATACGTGCTGGAGGTCGTCCAAGAAAACCTTCCCTGAGTTCATGATCCTCCGGCAAGAAAGCGGCGTGTCCTTGATATACCATCTTCTTCATGGTTTGTGACCTTCGGGAGTCTAACTGTGGCCCACACAATGGACATGCATGATAACCTGAGGTAACGAGACCTGCAAGGTGATCCACGACCTAGTGAATACTTGATTGAATGAAATAAAATATAGATATTACCGGCGAGAACAAAGGTCTGCTCACCTGAGCACTCTCCCAATCCCGGAAAGTCATGCATCGTCCACATGAGAATGGCTCGAATGTTGGCTAACCGCCGACCATCGCGCCTGCTCATATCTTGCACCGTGACCCCCTCCTCCCACAAAATCTTAAGCTCATCGACTAATGGACGAAGATACACGTCCATATTTTTTACTTTGTAGCGGCCCGGGACGAGCAAGCTAAGGATGAGATGTCCTTTCTTCGTAGAAAGCCATGGAGGAATGTTGTAGTTGACAAGCACTATAGGCCACACACTGTAAGAAGTCAAGCGCAGACCGAATGGGTTCACACCATCCATGGCGAGACCGAGCCGAAGATTCCTTGGTTCTCGCGCAAAGCCTGGGAAGGTAGAGTCAACGTGGCTCCATGCACGCGAATCTGCTGATATTCGTTGCACTCCATCCGTGGACCTATTCTGCAAATGCCACGTTGTCAAGCTTGCCATGGCAGACGTGCGAAACATGTGGTTTATGCGGGGGATGAGCGGAAAGTGTCTGAGGACTTTTTGAGGGATGGACTGCCCTTGCAAGTCCTGTTGATACCTGTGAGCACCACACTTTGGATATGTCTCCATAGTCTCGTATTCATCTCGAAACAATATGCAGTCGTTGATACATGCATGGATGTTATTGTAGTCCATGCCAAGCTTTCGTAAAACATGTCGTGCATCATCACGAGACTCAGGCATGGTGTTTGCAGGTGGCAATATATGATATTTCAATAACCTGAAAAAATCATAAAACACCTTGAAAAATCCATCCATGTTTGCAATAATACTGTTTAAAAAAAAAAACAATGAAGTCTGCGTGCAAGGTACCTGAATAACTCAGTCACACTCGTATCGCTCCAACCATATTTTGAGTGCAAGCAATGTCTTCAACCGAGATACTCGGCACCCATCATATAATGGTATGGATGCTTCCTCTCTAAGCGGGTCAGATGTCTCAACATCCATGGGAATCAATGCATCGATCATTGCCTCCATCTCAGGCTCCAAGATTGTAGGCAAGTCGGGAAGGTTGTCTGTCTCCTCTGGCATTGACGGTATAGATGGGCCTTGCGAGTGGTCGATTGGCTCCTGCAATCCATCCATCGCATGTCCACGAACTCTTCTAATTGGCCGCAAAGGGTGCACTCCCCCTTGGGTCGAGACATCACCCCCCTGGATACAAAATTTGCCAACAAGACCCAATCTTATTGTGTATGGTTTTCAATTAGCTTGAGAGTACAATGCATGAAAAATGCTAACTTCAAATTACCGTTTGCTGAAAGTCTGCAATCGCCTGATCAATGATCTCAGATTGAAACTCGCCAAATCGTCGTACGTGTTCTATAGACAATCGGAGTTTTCGTCTAATTGCCAACTTGCATTGAGAGCAAGGACATGGGATACGTTGATTAAGATACGACTCGCGGTCTTGAACAATAGGACCTTCTTCGTTTGCCATCTTATCTACATTACAGCAAACGAGGCTTAAATGGATAGCTTTATGGAGATGTATGTCAAGTTGCAAGTCGACCATAAACCTTGCATTGTATATAGTAGTCGAGAGATTTTCCGATGTTATATCTCGGCCTTGTATCATGCTCAACGATTTGTTTGTCCCGGTAGATAATTTTTTGTTATATCTCAGCTTTGAGTATAAGTAATCCATTTTAAAATTAATGCGCGCCATCTATAAAATTTTATAACTATAGTAATAAAATTTATTTCAATCAATTCTACTCATAGTCATAAGACCTGAGAGAAATTATCCTATACTCAATTTAAGGGTTTCTTCTTCTATAACAATAATTTTGGGTTCATTTTGATGAAGTACGTGGCCGTACGCAAAGCACATTGCATACCATTATCAATACGTATATTATCTTAAATTTCTTTCCCTTCCCTCTCCCTCTCTTTCTCTCCCTCTCCCTCTCTTCCTCTCTTTCTCTCACCCTCTCCCTCTCCCTCTCGTTCTCTTTCTCTCCCTCTCTCATTTCTCCCTCCCCCTCCCTCTCCCTCTCCCTCTCCCTCCCTCTTTCTCTCTCTCCCTCTCCCTCTCCCTCTCCCTCGCTCCCTCTCCCTCCCCCTCCCTCTTTCTCTCCCTCTCTCATTTCCTCCCTCTCCCTCTCCCTCTTCCTCTCCCTCTCTTTCTCTTTTTCTCCCTCTCCCTCTCTATCTCTCTTTCTCTCTCATTTCCTAAACAAGCAAAAAATAAAGTGATTTAAACATCCTCCAAGCAAAAGGGAGAGGGAGAGATACAATGCACTCTCCCTCTCTTTCTCTTTCTATCCCTCTCTCATTTCCTTCCCCTTCCTCTCCCTCTCACTCTCTTTCTCTCTCATTTCCTCTCCTAAACAAGCAAAAAATAAAGTGATTCAAACATTAAACAAGCAAAAGGGAGAGGGAGGGACAGAGAGAATGCACTCTCCCTCCTTCTCCCTCTCTTTCTCTTTCTCTCCCTCTCCTATTTCCTCCCCCTCCCTCTCCCTCTTCCTCTATTTCTCTTTCTCTTTCTTTCCCTCTCCCTCTCCCTCTCCCTCTCTTTCTCTCTTACTCTCTCGTTTCCTCTCCTAAACAAGCAAAGAAGAAAGTAATTTAAACATTAAACAAGCAAAAGGGAGAGAGAGAGAGAGAATGCACTCTCCCTCTCTTTCTCTCCCTCTCCCTCTCTTTCTCTCCCTCTCTCTCCCTCTCCCTCTCCTTCTCTTTCATTTCTTCTCCTAAACAAACAAAAGAGAACGATTTAAACCTTCAACAAGTAAAAGAAAGAGAGAGGGAGACTCACCAATGAGATATGGCGAGCGTGGGCGGCTTCTCTTTGCAACGAGGGCTCCTCCTCTCCTTCGCGAACAATGACGGTAGCAGTGGCGGCGGCGGCGGCGGCAGCAAGTCTCTTCCTCCTCTTCTCTCACAAAGCCTTGGCTCTCTCCCTCGCTCTCTCCCTCGCTCTCGCTCTCAAAAGGCAAAGAAAAGAAAATGAAAACGGCGCTCTGGTTTCGGCCGCGCTTTTTTTCCCTGCGGCGTCGCAATTGGCGTCGCTATATGCGTCGCTATTAGCGTCGTCGCAATTGGCGTTGCTATATGCGTTGCTATTTGCGACGCAAATAGCGACGCCGATATCCGCCGTCACTAATCGGCGTCGCTATTGCCCCATTCCCTTGTAGTGTAGTATTTTTTCGAGTACATTACCAACTTTACTTCTTTCTAAGTATTACAAATATACATCCAATCATTCAAAGCTAATTATATGCTACAATGAAAGATCAATCTCATCTTCAATGAGATTGGCCCTTGCTAGACTATCTACCTCTAGGTCTATGTTACCAATAGGCAATGAAACAAATAAGTCTATCCCACTGTCAGATGTATTGCTATGCTTAATTTCTTCATCATTATCTGCAACCATATTGTTATCATCTTTTGCGCTTCCTTGAACATCCTCGTGGGGATCATCTTGCGTTGCATCATGTATATTATCGATCATGGCATCATCATCTGCATCATCATTGATTGTTGGATTGTCATCAACTATCTCTATGTTGGTAGCATTGCCATATATTGGTTTTGAACGATTAGATATGGGGATGTTGTGTCACCATCGGTTATTGTTTACCATTGGGTGATACACAACCTGCATTTAAAAAACAAAAAGTAAGCAACTTAGATATTTATTGTATTTTGAGAATGTATCAAGAAATAATATATATGAAAATAAATAGCTTCTAATATACATGCTCACATTGTTGAGGTAGTATGAATGTGTCATTCTTGCCTTGGTGAAATTTTATAGAGTCAATCACTACAAAACCACTTGGATGACGCCTAATTATACAATGCTCACCCGTTGTTACTACTTCTTTAAACCACTTCACGTCTAGTATATATATAAATCGCCTAAAATCAAGCTTCAAAATATCTTGGATCAAGCCACAATAATCTTCCATGGTGCCATTGATATCCTAAAAGTTTGCAAGGATACCACAATCCTGGGTATTTCTCTCATCATCTATATGCTGAGTTCGAAAATGTTTGCCTTAACACCAAATAGCATTGAACAATATGCACTAGTAGTACATTGTTGAGATCATATTAATGATTTAGTTAAATATGAAACATGTGAAATTATTATATCATATATAACTAAAGATAATTTAATTATAAGTATGTCTCACCTTTGATAAGCAACCTCGTACGTATTCCCACTCCTCTTGCGATATATCCATCGCCTCCTCTTTTTCCATCTTCTCCATTTCTTCATGTAGCCAATCTATATCAATATGATGTGGAAGCGCATTTAAATGTTATGGATATGGGATATTACGTCCACGTCTAGCATGAAATGCTTGCCTTTCGCTTACTCTTCTTGCCCTTGCTTCTTTATATAGTGTCACTCATTTGCTCATTACTTTGTTGTTACGCACCCAAAATACATTTAACTTATGAAGTTCCTCTTTCATTTGCACTTTGCTCCTTTCTTTTCCTTGAGGTATTATAGAGGTCATCCTCAAATCTTCATCATCTTTCCATAGTCGTGGTAAAGAGGAGTCCACTTTAGTAAGATATTCAGAGATTTGTACAAGGGATGATTGCACTAACCAACCCTCAGCCATGCTTCCCTCGGGCGGTGCATTTTGCCTTACAAAATCTTTTAGGGTGTTATAAAGCGCTTTAGAAAAAACATCCACCTTGCATAACCTACCCCACAAATTGCGATCTCATCAATCAAATGTACGAGTAAGTGTACTTGAGTAGTCAAAATGGAGCGATGAAAAGTTTTCTCCACCAAACAAACCACCTCAATGGACAATACTCGAGCCTCTTGCAACGTATTTGGATCGATTTCCTTCAAACTCACAAATCTACCAACATGCAATTGAGAACGATGATTAGTTTTGTCCATAAATTCAAGCGGGTTTACTACGTGATGTACGTAATATGTAAACTAAAAAATAAGTATAATGTATACATAGCTTGTGAGCTCACCCATCTTGTAAATGATATCACGCACATCTTTCGAAACACAATGGGATATGCTAGTAGGAAGGATGAACTGTATATAAATATTCATACATTGTTAATTAGTCAGTAGGAAGGATGAACTGTATGTAAATATTCATACATTGTTAATTAGTTTACATAGTTATTCCACTAATTAATATATTTATGGCTATGAAAATCCTTACATGAATCATTTTGTGTAAATCGTGAGACTTCAAACCGGATAGTTGCTCCACACCTCTTTTCTTTTTCTTTATGAAGGCTCCCTTGAGGCATCTCATATATCCTGTGGGAGTTCGAAAGCTACATATCTGCTTCTTCACCATCTTTTCTTCGGTCTTCGACAACATCCAAGGTGCATGCGATAACTCGATCTTTCCTCTGGGTCCGATGCATGACCAAGCTCGTCTCATACGTCCAATGCTACGTAAATCCTCCCTTACATTGACAGAATCACGAGCCCCGATTAAGTGATCGCATAATGTAGAGGCAACATTCTTGAATATATGCATGGGGTCTAGCAGGTGATTGATCTTGAGTTCACTCCAATATGGGAGACAAAAAAATATAGAGAATCTAAGGTACAAACAATATATTATTTATCGTTCTTATAATGGAGTGTACTTTAAAGACAAACAAAAGAAGTAAACTAGTTATCGACTCATGTTGAGTGGAGGATTATCATTGGCGTGTGTCCATGTGTCCTTCCAATCTTCAATGGTCACAGATGGTGGAGAACGAAAATTGGACATGCATGATATCCTGATGTAGTTAAACCTATAAAAACAAGTGGGTTAATGATGACATATATTTGATTAAGGGTAAGAATGAATAAAATAGAGTATGCAACTACTTGAACACTCTCCATAGCCTGGAAAGTCATGCATGGTCCACAATAACATGCCCTTTAAAGTGAAATCTCTAGAGAAAAATGATGCACTCACATCTTGCACTTCAATACCTCTCCATAGCATTTCTAGCTCCTCCATCAAAGGCTCTAAGTAAACGTCCATGTTTTTTACTTTGTGTTTCCCAGGAATCAAAAGGGACAACATTACATATCCTTTTTTTTATTGCCATGGACGGAGGGATATTATAGTTCACCAATACCACTGGCCATACACTATATGAGGTGCTTTTGATGCCAAATGGATTTATGCCATCTAATCCTAGACCAAATCTCAAATTTTTGGGCTCTTCTTTGAAAGTAGGCCACAAATTATCTATGTGTTGCCAAGCTGGTGTGTCTAAATGAATTCTCCACTTTCCATCACTTGAATGGCAACTAGCATGCCATGACATGAGTCTCGCAATAGATTCACACTTAAACATAAGTTGAATACGTTGAATAATAGGAAAATGTCGCAAAACCTTACGAGGCACATCCATTGATTTCATCTCCTGGTTATATCTTGGTTCACCACAAATAGGACACTGTCATGTAGATGCATGTTCCCCATGAAACAACATGCTATCATTGACACATCCATGGATTTTAACGTAATTGAGACCTCCAAAAGATGTCAAGAAGCGCCTTGCTTGCTCTCTTCTAGTTGGTAATTTATTTCCATTTGGAAGCATTTGTGAAAAAAACCTGCATATATTGTGCAAACAGAGTTAACAAACTGCAAATATTGTCTAGAAGCATTTATGAATTAATATCAAACGATACATACTTCAATAATGCATTCAAGCTAGCATTACTCCATCCATAAATGGTTTGTAAGTTCAGTATCGCGAGAGATGCACGTAGAACGGACTATGTGCAACCTTCGTACAATGGAGTTCTCGACGCGATGTGTAGCGGGTCATTTGTCTCTCTAGTGGCACCCTCCCCCCGAACCTCATGGAAAAATAAATCGTGCACCTTGTCCAAAATCTCTTCCTCCAAAACTTGATGGGGCTTTTGAAGAGGGTCGTTATCATTAGTCTTTACTCTTCTTGAGGACTCTGCCTCCTCGCGTCGACACATCACAGGCTCTCAATGCCCTGGAGGGACCATTTGAGAATGTGGTATCACATCGTGCTCAATTAAAAAAAGGAGGTTTTGTTTAATGGTGAAGAAGCAGCATAGACTAATAATATTTGTGCAAATAAAGCAGTAAAAGTTACTAGGTCTTTTTCTTGGTCACACTCTTCGTATATGCTGAGGTGTCACATTGTGATTCGACGTACTCGAAAAAAACGTCCTCGACAACAATCACACATAAATTTTATTTTCTGTCGTAGCCAAGCATCTCAATTACGAAGACGCAATGTCTCGTCCTCACTGGAGGATGTACTGTTTGTTAACTCAACATATCCCATATCCCATACTAGTAGAAGATGACGACATAATTACACCTGAATCATAAGGACATATATGGTTTCATTTTGTATATATGTCATATTCCCAAAATATTTTGATACTTACAACATGGAGACAAACATTTTGATATTCAAAGACTAGGAAAGTCATGTTGATCCAAAAACAACCATAAGCTAGCATTTAATAAGTTTAATTGTAATTGTGCGTCTATCAGTGTGTGTAATATATTTTATCTGCGTATATAGACGCACAATTACACGCGCTTACAGATACGCTACGCGAATATAATTTTTTTTACAAAAAAGTTGTGGCTTTCTTTTCAAACCAATGCTTTCCTGCGTTTTTTGCGCGTTTTTTGCAGTTCGAGCTCGACATCACTAATCATGTCTATCCATCACTTCATGAAGACAATGAGGGAAGAAAATAAGAGTAAAAAGAGAACAGGAGGAAGAAAGAGCCAAAGAGTAAAGAACAAGAGCCAAACAGCAAGGAAGAGAATAAGAATCAAGCAACCTACCAAGGGAAGGGAGAAGGAGGACAAGGAGCTTGCAACCTAGCCACCACTCGTCGTAACAAGCAAAGAAGGTGAGTTCTTCTTCTCTCTGTCAATCTTGTTTACTTTCTCTTTGTCTATTTGTCTCTCTCTCTTTCTCTTTACATGCTTTAGACGGTCATCTATGGAGTTTTTTTGCGTGTTTTTTATAATAGTTTGCAAAATATGGTCTGACTTTGCGCGTTTATAGGCACATCTAGATGACAATGTAGACGCATATATAGACGTGCTAATAGATGCGGGTATAGACGCATGTATAGATGCAGCATATAATATTTTTTATTTGCACAGGGTAGTAATGGATTTTTACTTGTGTAGATGTGGAATCCTGGATCTTTCAGCACTGATCCTAAGTTGGAACGCATGAACAACACCTTAGCGGAGTTTTCTAGAGGTGTTAGTAGTATTTTTGGAGGTTTTTCGAACAAGGAGCAATTCATAGGGGAGATAATCAATTATCTTGGTCACCCTCCCACTATAGAGGAGGTTTTTAGTATCATGTATGGGACACCTTGATGCCAGGAGGCATATTCTACGGTGGATTCTGTGAGGTTTTGCAGTGGATTTCATAAAATACATATTTAAATTAATAAATATTTATGAGTTTAGAGTGCGCACTCGTAATAAATTAAGGTTAGGATTGATTTCTAACCAATTTATTTTTGTAGCTGAAGACTGCTAGGTATTCACTTTTCTCGGTTTAATTGTATTATTTTCCTAACAATTGTGAATGCTTTAGTTGATATGTAGAGCAAGCAGCGGTGGCATTGGAAAGCATTGGAGGATAGCATGTATTCAAATTATCATCAATTTTTTATGGGCGCGTATCTTAGGCATGGCGTCCATATTTTGAGGCGCTTATTTATCAAAGCGCTTGATATTTATTTATTACTTTTGTATGCACATGGACGCACGATTTAAATATTTGTATTGGACATTGTATTTGGGTACCGCCTGACTTCTTGGGCATCCAATAGCTTTAATTCTTTAGTGGCACAAAAGCAAACACAAAAGCTAAAGTGTGCTAATTGTAAATTGGGCTATTTCTTGAGCTTGAAGATGAATAATATATAAAATACATGCTTTGTGGAGCGCTCACACAAGGCATGGGAAAAAATTGCACCCAATTGGTCTCTTGTTCATGTCATGTAAGCTTTTACGGCGTCCGATCTGTGCACCAGTGGTATCAGAGCGAAGTTGAGATCAAGAGCTTTCAATCGCTTACCATCTCGTGTGAAGGCGGAGCTCCTGGAACGATCAAGCTCTACAGTTAGTCTCGTGGAAAATGGTCGATACCAGCGTATTCCTGGCAGTCATGAACCCCCTGCTATACACTCAGATCGCGAGGGACCGGCCTCTGTAGGCGGAGGACCACGCGAAAAGTTCCTTCATCAAGTCATTGATTATTACAGATAAGAAAATTTCAGCCATAGATTTTCAAGCTTATTATTTAAGCTTAGTAAGCTTCAAAAGAAGCTTAATAAGAGGCTTCATTAAACGAATTCAATCGTTGACGGCGACAGGACGAACTGCCCGTCATCAAATCGGGCGAGCTCAAAATTTACGCTTGGTCACCAAAGCTTAAAGCTTTAAGTTCTCTAAGTTTCCCAAGTTACTAAAGTCTAACAAGTCATCTCCAACAACTACTATAGCGGCAGTTCGTATTCAGTTACACAAAACCCACTTTACTACTCTCTGGAAGCCCCTATTTACACCTGTGAACTGACAGAAGCAGATTACAACAATCAATCATCAACACACAGACTATACGCAATCTATACGTAGTCTACATGCAAAATTACTTTCTTGGAAGACGATTGTGACAACAAATTTCACAATCGTAAAGGAGAAATACTACAAAAGCCAAAGTAATATATATATATATATATATATACAAGCCTTGTAAACCCGCCTTTGAGCTACACTCATCCCGCTTACAAGGTTTTGAGTGTGCGAGGTCTTTTGGAATTTTGCAGGATGACTGATCAAAACATGGATGATCTTATGGGCTGAAGGTGATTTACCCGAACCAACAATGGAGCAAAAGTTAGAAAATTCTACAAAAATTTCTTTTGGAAAGTCTCCCAAGTAGTGGGACAATCAACGCTTTTGCAGACCACAGTCTACCATAAGGGCTCGGTCAACTAAATGGTTAGTGACACATTTAATTTTGTCTTTCTCAGCATATGTTTCTTCATGGAAATAATCATCAAATTGACTGATAAAAGCAAGAACAATCTTTCCATCGCGTCATCCATTGAAAGTACGAAATTTGAAGTTTCTTTTACTTATCTTTGTTTCTTTGCGAATAGATTGGTCTTCAAGTGTTGCATCGATGGTACGTCGTATAAGATCTTTAGGTTGCGATCCATCTTGGTCGATGGTAGATCGTTGCAAATTGGCCAATTGAGCTTGCAAAGCTTGTCGTGCTGTTCGTTCCTCTTGTAACTGCATCATAATCCAATTCCACGAAAAAGCCATCAAGCAATGGGATCTTCTATAACAAAGGAATCGCGAACCTATTTCCCAATATACTGAATGTTTTTGGAATGCTCAATTGCAACTACGTATGCTCGAAGATGTACCTGAAGCAACTCATAAACGCAAGTTTATGTCTGACCTACTCGAACATTTCTACGCAGAAGTCAATATGTTCAAGCCAAAAACTCTTGAAGATGAAATTTCCTTAGCCCATGACACTGAAGACAAAATTTGCGGACAAGATAACCGACCACAACAATTCCCAACTAATGGTAACTATGGTTCCAAACAATTCAATTCAAATTTTGGAAGATTCAAACAAAGTTGTTTTCTTCCATCTTCATTCCGTAAATGTTGGACATGACCACCTGCCTTGCCATCAAACACAAATCCAAACCCCAAGCCATCTCTCCCGTCAAATCCCAACATTCCTAAACTTCCTGCCATCACTAATAATGTATCCAAAGCAAAACCAATAGTTTGTTATAAATTTCATGAACCTGGACATCTAGCAGCCAATTGTCAATCCAAAAAGTCATCCGTCTATATCAATTATTTGGGAGCAATAGAAGATGAAGAACGTGAAGAGATGACGGACTTTACAAAAGAAGATGACGACATTGGTACTACTTCAGATACTTTGCCAGGTATGCCAACTCCCCATTCCTTATTAACAATGAAATGTTTTGTGCATGGTAAAGAAAAGACTATTTTACATGATGATGGGAGCACACATAACTTTATTTTTGTAAAATTGGTCAAAGAATTGAATTTACATATTGTTTTTACACATTATCACATCAAGGCTACATTCCTAGGTAAGAGATATAATGGAACACAAGAGGTGTATAATTTAGAAATTAAAATTGGTGATTATATTGAACGAAGAAATTTCTTAGTTGTACCTTTGCAGTCTAGTGACATTATCTTAGGAATGCCTTGGCGTCATCAATACAATCCTCATATAGATTATTCTACGCATTCAATTAAAATTTATTTTCAAGGAAAACAAATCACAATGTATAGTATGCACGCTTTCAATAATTTTCCATTGCTTACTCATACTCAGGCTAAATGTACATTACGTAAAAGTAGCAAATCCTATTTAATATGGGTAAATGAAATTCAAGCTAAAGAAAACCAGATGCATCCTAGGCATACACAATTTCTTTCCCAATTCCAAGATTATTTTGCTGCTAATTTACCACCTGGATTACCACCTTCACGTCCTATAAGATAGATTTAACTCCTTGAACACAACCACCATGTAAAGCACCATATAGACATAACCAAATTGAACAGAAAGAAATTCAAAACCAAATAGAAGAATTGCTTAACAGAGGATTAATTAGACCTAGTACTTCTCCATTTGGTGCACCTATTTTATTAGTGAAAAAGAAAAATAATACCTATCGCATGTACATTGATTATCGTGCCCTAAATAAAATTACTGTTTTAAGAATAGATACTCGATTCCTAGGGTTCAATAAGATAGATCTTAAATTTGGATATCATCAAGTAAGATTGGACAAATCTGATATATTCAAAACTGCATTTAGAACACAATTTGGACACTATGAATTTCTAGTTATACCTTTCGATTTAACTAATCCACCAGCCACATTTAGTCGTATGATGAATCACATATTTCTGAAACATCAGCATTGTGTCATTGTTTTCTTTGATGACATATTAGTTTTTAGTAAAAATGAGAATAAGCATTATGAACATTTGTCTTTAGTTTTTAAGTTATTAAAAGACAATCAATTATATGCTAATACCGAAAAGAGTGAATTCTTCCAAACAGAAATTGAATATCTAGGACATATTATTTCATCAGAAGGTATTAAAGTCAACCCTAAAAAGATAGAAGCAATTTTAAATTGGTCGATACCCAAAAAAGTGCATGAATTACGTTCTTTTCTAGGTCTTGCTAGTTTTTACAGAAAAATTTTGAGGAATTTCTCATTACTTACATTACCTTTGACAAAACTCTTAAAGAAGGGCATTGTGTATAATTGGTCTGACAATCAACAAAAGTCCTTTGATTTGTTGAAACATGCTTTAACTCATGTTCTTGTATTACAATTATCTGACTTCAATAGACCATTCTTCTTAGTAGTTATTGACGCTAGTGGATCTAGAATAGGAGCAGTCCTTATGCAAGATTCTCATCCCTTAGCTTACTCTAGCTACAAACTCAAACCATCTGAACTTAAATATTCTACCTATGACAAGGAATTGTTAGTCGTAGGACAAGCCTTACATCAATGGAAACATTATTTAATGGGATCTGAATTCATGATCAAAACTGACCAACAAAGTATTAGACATCTCCTTAGTCAATCACAAATATCTGACCAACACATTAAATGGGCCGCTTTTATTCAAAGTTTTCATCCCCTTATACAATATCAACCTGGAAAAGAGAATGTTGTTGCTGATGCTTTGAGTAGAAGACCAACAATTCACAATATTTATGTGATATCATTTGATTCCCTTATTCCTATGAAAGATACTTATCATCAGGATTCTACTTTTCAAGCTAATTGGAATAAACTAGTTGCAAATAATTGGATTCCTATTGATTCATTGTCTTACACTAATGGATTTATGTTTTATGAAAAAAGATTATGTGTGATTGTTCCATTTCGATCATTTGTTTTGCATGAAATTCATTGTCCTTCATATCAAGGTCATAGAGGAATTATATCTTCTTTGCATACATTGATTGAAGATTTTTATTGGCCACATATGGACACTGATGTATCTAACTTTGTATTTGAATGCTTAATTTGTCAATAAGTTAAAAGAACCATGGTAAACAATATGGTTTACTAATGCCATTATCCATTCCATCACGACCATGGAAACAGATTTCAATGGATTTTATCACTGGTCTATCTAACATTAAAGCTAATTACGATATGATTTGGACTATTGTAGACAGGTTTAGTAAACAAGCATATATTTCATTCCATGCAAGAAAACTTTAACTGCATCTCAAGCTGCTCAATTATTTTTGAAAACTGTTTTTACTAACCATGGTTTACCAAAATTCATTATTTATGATCGTGATTCTAGATTTTGCAATAATTTTTGGATTACTTTGTTTGCTAACTTAGGAACAAAGATTGATTTTTCATGTGCATTTTATCCTGAAACAAATGGTCAAATAGAAGCTACTAACAGTACTATTTTAGATCTTTTGCGTGCTTATACAATTTCAAAACCATACACATGAGATACATATCTACATTTACTTCAGTTTGCATATAATAACACACCACATACAGCTACAAAGAAAGCACCATTTGCAGTTATTTATGGATATCGATTGCCTACACCTGTTACATCATTATCAAACAAAATTCAAACTACTGATGATATTGCTAACATGCATGCTACTATTTTTGATGAAGTTAAAGATATGATTGCTAAAGCCCAGCAATCATACACAAAACAAGCAAACAAGAAAAGACAGGCTATGAATTTTAAAGTTGATGATTATGTTTGGTTACGAATTGAAAAACGAAGATTACAAAGTGTAGATAAAAACACCCAGTTGTTAAATTAGCACCTAGATTTTATGGCCCATTCAAGATCATACACAAAATCAATGACAATGCATTTAAACTAGAATTACCACAACATTGAAAAATCCACAACACCTTCCATATCAGTTTATTACGACCCTTTAGAGGAGAACTACCTGCACACCCTGTCTATGAAAACCCTTCTTTGCTAGATGAAGAAACTGAAATCCTTGAGCCTGAAACTATTATAGATACTGACTTTATGACCACTAGAACTGGCCGTAGATATTCTAGATATTTGGTCAAGTTTAAAAATCATCTTGTTGAAGAGGCCCAATGGATGCACACTAGAGAGCTAACTGCTTTCCCCACACTGCTAGCTCCACGTTGAGCTAATAGCAATTGAGGACAATTGCTATTAGCAAAGAAGGGTCTATGAAAACCCATCTTTGCTAGATGAAGAAACTGAAATCCTTGAGCCTGAAACTATTATAGATACTGACTTTATGACTACTAGAACTGGCCGTAGATATTCTAGATATTTGGTCAAGTTTAAAAATCATCCTGTTGAAGAGGCCCAATGGATGCACGCTAGAGACCTAACTGCTTTCCCCACACTGCTAGCTCCACATTCAGCTAATAGCAATTGAGGACAATTGCTACCCCACTCCGGGGGTATAATGCCAGGAGGCATATTCCACGGTGGATTCCATGAGGTTTTGCGGTGGATTTCGTAAAATTTTATTACCGGGGCTCATACACAAGGTGGATTCTTTGTGTGAAAAGTCGATGGGGACGCCTATCCTTTTCGAGTGTTTTGTTAATTTAATGTATAAGTGGGTGATTCTATAGCGCATGATTCCGTAAAATACATATTTAAATTAATAAACATTTATGGGTTTAGAGTACGCACTCATAATAAATTAAGGTTACGATTGATTTCTAACCAATTTATTTTTGTAGCTGAAGATTGCTAGGTATTCACTTTTGTCGGTTTAATTATATTATTTTTCTAACAATTGTGAATGCTTCAGTTGATGTGTAGAGCAAGCAACGGTGGCATTGGGAAGCATTGGAGGATAGCATGTATTCAAATTATCATCAATTTTTGATGGGCGCGTATCTTCGGCATGGCATCCATATTTTGACGCGGTTATTTATCAAAGCGCTTGATATTTATTTATTACTTTTGTATGCGCATGGGTGCACGATTTAAATATTTGTATTGGACATTGTATTTGGGTACCGCTTGACTTCTTGGACGCCCAATAGCTTTAATTATTTAGTGGCACAAAAGCAAACACAAAAGCTAAAGTGTGCTAATTGTAAATTGGGCTATTTCTTGAGCTTAAAGATGAATAATATATAAAATACATGCTTTGTGGAGTGCTCACACAAGGCATGGGGAGAGATTGCACCCAATTGGTCTCTTGTTCATGTCGTGCAAGCTTTCTTCATTGTTTTTTGTGTAAAAAGTAGAGTTCTTTTGTTCTTGGGAACCTTCTGACGCTTACTATGTGCGCATACGACGTTCGATCTGTGCACCACACCTATCACATATTTTCCTAGCGCTGTCGCATAAACACCAAACCTTGGCACCCCAAACTTTGGTACACCTCTACTAATAGGTACTACACGCACTATGCATATACATAGATCAGCTGATGCACAGGGATCAGCTGAAGTATATGGATCAGCCGAAGCATGTGCATATGTAGAAGCACGTGCATCGAGTGAGATAGAGGGTAGTGCCCATTGAGGGAGGAGGGAGAGTCGTGCGAGAGGACAAGGAGGTCGAGGGCTTTGTGGGGGTTGCCTAGGAGGTGTCTCTCGATCACCCTCACCGGGAAATGAGAGAGGTGAGCCTCCACAAATGTACTACTCTGTCATAGATGTTGGCAGTATCTTGCATAACCCTCAGGGGAGGGAAGTGATAGCCTACTTGAGGAGTGTCGTGCATGCCACATACAAAGATTGTATGATTCCCTTCAAGCACCAAAAAAATGGTTTGTGGTAAGAGGTGTTGTGGGCAGTACATAGAAGGTACCCTAATCCCGAGAATTCATGATTCTTAGATGATTGGGGATAGTCAAAGGTGAGAGACACGCTTCATAACAAGAGGTCTCAACTTATGACGTGCACCAAGGAGTCACTCCGGAGACAAGAGCAAGGGCGCCCTAGATATGGCCAACCACCCAATTGCCACCGCAGGAAGTGGAAAGAGGCCAAGAAGAGAGCAGGAGAGAAAAGGACAAGCCGCCAACATGCAGAGGCGCGATGTATACATATGGCAACCATGGGATTGTCGTATCATGGATTGGGTGGTAGGGAGTCATGGGAGGCTGAGTTTGTAAGTATTATTTGATTTCTTTTTTAAATTAAAATTTGTAATTTGTTTCAATTCATTATGTAGTGTGTTCTAATACGTTGTATGTTAAAATTGTTTTGTAGTATCATATCCTTGGTAGGATGCCTACTCCTAGAGAGGTAGGCTACCATTGAGATCATACCTAGCCGTCCACTTGGCAGCATTTCTACGAGGAGGGATAGATCACGGAGGAGCAATATAATCATGCCATGAGGATCCCACAACCAGAAGAGGTATGTTTTATTTTTTACATGAAAATTATAGGTAACTCTAATTTATTATTTGTAATGGTATTTATATACCTTAATCCTTTGTGTAGGCAAACCGTGATGCAGTTGAGGATAGCGAAGGGGAGACTAGCAGTAGTGGTGGCGGCAACGGCAACGGCAGCGGTGGTGGCGACAATGATGCCTCTTCTAAGGAGATGTAGAGGAGCCCCATTCGTGCATGCCTCCCCTTGGCTTGTAGTTTTCATTTTTGATATGTATTACTTTTAGCTACTACTTGCGACCATGACCATGCTTGAGGTCACAAGTACTAGAACTCGTCATATAAAACGTTTCATCTATATATATGAAATTTCGTGTTCTACATACATTATTTTGTTTTCAGTACAAAAATCTTTGAAATATGTACAAATATTTCAGCACATTACGCTCATCATGTGTTATTATCAATATATGGGCTTTGCTCTCCACATTCTTTTGCTTTCAGTATAATAATATTTCTTTGTTTTCCCTAAGCATACAATTTGATATTGATGGGGGGGAAAAAAACGAGAGAGCATGTGGCTTGCAAAGCCATATGCTCTCTAGTTTTTTTTTAATATCTATGTTTTGTGCGTCTATCCACGCGTCTAAATTGTATGGAAAATGTGTGCCTATTATGGTTAAAAAATTGCAGAGTACACGTCTTTTTAGACGTGCAGTTACACGCATGCATAGATGTAGAGAATATGAATATATTTACTTTTTTATAAATATGATTATATATTTACAGAGCGCGTCAATAGGCACGTCTATATACGCATGTAGTTTTCATTATAAGCGCGCTTGTAGACGCGAAATTTTAGGTGTGCCATTAGACGTGGTAATAAACGCGCCCCACATTTTTAAACATAGTTCAAATATTGCGTCTACAAGTGCGTCTATGGAGCCTTTTCTTGTAGTGTTTCATGAAGGAGGGCTTCCATTTCGCAAAACGTCCCTATGATGAGCGACTTTCATGAACTCCCGCCCATGTTCCATGCGATGTTGGGTGAACTCGATGTGAAAGCATTGTTTCTGATCAAGATGAGAGACTCTTCGAATAATCCATCTTTTTCATCGACCGCTTCTTCCTTTTCAAACAATGAGATGAAGACTTTGCTACAAACTCTTTCTTTAGCCATTATGATGCATAATCAGCATATCCAATTATCTATGCAGGTGCAGTAGTAGTTGCATAAGCAATAGTTGGATCAACAACTGTTGCATCAAGAACATGAGCATACATATGGTGCGACTAAGGTGATTGAGGCTCTGGTTAGTGAGAGAAAATTATTTGATGGCCAGAATGTTTTAGCCTACATTAAAGCCTTTGAAAGCTAGATGCACTTCTTTAGAGTTCGACCAATTGGAGCAATTATTTTTTACGGCTTGTCACACCTACTTTGCAGGTTAGAGTGACATATCTGTTTATACAAGACTCTACTTGGGATGCATTCAAGAAAGCGCTCAAAGATGAATATTTCTTGGAGGATTATGGTATTGCTACACAAAAGACGTTTAGAGAGTGGGTTTATGAGCCCAACAAAGAACTTGTTGCGAGAGTTTAAAGAGCGATAAAATCAGTTGGATGCACTGGAGCAAAGAGCTCTGAACTCAAAGAAAGTGGAGTTATTCTTACATGCGGCTGATCCTACACTTCAGGTTGAGTTGGAAGAGTTGCTGGAGGGCCATAGACAACTTATGGGATTGAAAACAAATTGGCAGGATGCTGTCAATTTGGTTTCTACACTAACAAAGAGGTGGAGATAGAAGGCTTGCGCAGTCACCACCAATGATGTCTTCTCCTATTATGACCTCTCCTACTTCTCTTGTTGCATCATCTACTACTTCTCCTATTTCTCATCTTATGTCTATGCCTATGCCTACTCATGCTATGGTTGCAACAAGAGACTGATAAATCAAGATATGGTGGAGGAGATATCAAAGAACTTAAAAGACCTATAAATCAAGATGACTAGAATGGAGCAGCATCCACTTAGTCCAACTCCAATTTTAGTCCCAACTTCTTCTACTCCTACAAATTCTTCTAGAAATGATCATGTCCATCGTTGTATGTGGTGTGATAGTCCAGATCATGAGCGGAACGACTATCAAGATTTTGAAGAAGCGAGAAGGTTAAAGTTGGTAGTCTGGAAAGACAAGTTGATATGTTTTGGAGATACTGAGGAGCCAATCAAACCAAATTTTGGTAAGGGTGGTATGAAGAAATTGTTGGAGGAGTCTCTTTTGTGCTCTTCTTATGTGATGCGAGAGGTGGCAAGAGAAGTTGGTGCCTATGGCCTTCAGTTAGAGAAATTACCGAATGACAAATCTCCTTTATGGTCCTATGCACTGCATGCAGAGAAAAATGGAAAAAATTCATCATCCAAACTTTCAACCATAGCTGATGCGATCAGGAAAGGAACTGGATGGGATGATCGAGTTGATGTCTTTTCTATCTATGCTTATATGGCAAAATCTCAAGGATTTGAAGCGCTTGTTGAGGAGAAGTGGAAAATAGATAATGATCAACCTAAAGGTTCAAAGAAGGTGACTAGGAGGAGTGATCCAATTTCTCAGCCTTCTTCTTCAGGACCAGAGCAGAGCATGTCTAATGTTCAAAAGACAAAAGTACAAGAAGATTAGAAAGCCCCGAAGACAAAGGATCCGAAGCTGAAAAAGAAACCTAGATTCAAGCTCCTTTTCGACATTGAGATGACTACGGACTTGAAGAAGGTGCTTGACGATTGGATTCTTAATTGCAAAATTGAATTCACTCTTGGAGAAGTCTTGGGGATCGCCAAAAGAGAATTTCATGATGTTATCATGGATATCATTAAAAGAAAATGAAAATTTATTAAAGAGCTGACACAGGATATGATCTATCAAGAGGCTCTAGCAGTTGTTGAGGCTATTATCTATGGCTTGCAGATTGAGGAGATTGATTTTGATAAGGAGATTATTGAGGAGTCTACAGATGGAGCTTTATGTATGCAGTCAAAGAAGACTCTTTAACCTTTACTTTAGCCCATATAGTAAGTAGAGAGTGATAACGTGTCTAGATTGGTGCATCATAGTCATTTTTCTCGTAGTCATTGGGCTTGTGTGACTACGGAGACGGTAGTCAAGCTCAGTGAGATGGAAACCTCTTGTGTTTCTCTTGTAGATCATGGCTTCGAGATTAATGTCATAGTGCATGGATTGTATGATAGTAGTAGATAGCCAGTTGATGTGGATCATGGTTAGCGCATGCGTGCAACCAACAACATTGCAGGAGATTTGTATGATGCTTGTCCAAACTTGAAGATTTCTGTTGGAGATGGATGAGACTTATCATTTCTTTGTGCAGAACTCTTGTTCCTATCCTATTATTTTGGGGCAGCCATTTATTGCTGAGTCTCAGATGGAGACTAAGGTTTTGGACAATGGGTCTACTTATGCGTGGATCTAAAGCAAGGATGGAAAGAGGGCTATCCAATTCATGACAGTTTGTGTCAATCACCAGTAGAATAAGGATTCCTTGAGGGATTCCCCTCTTCCAGTAGGAGAGTCGGATTTTTGTTAGGCACCACTGTCTTGCGAGACGAAGGTGGTACAAGATAGGGAAAGCTCTTGCCTCCTAGTAGCGGCAGTTTTTCCTCATGTATTTATGGTGCATTTGTTGAAAGTACTTTGTATTTCAGCATATTTCGGACATGCTAGAACTCCCATATAGTATTTAAAGAGAAAAGAGAGAGAATTGAAGCTTGCAAGTATTTTACACAGGATGAAGATAGGGTAGATGGTCTCTATGATGGGCTATCGTGCTCAAATACTATAGAGGATCTTTCAACATTGCTGAAAACTGAAAATCAAGAGTTGTATATGTCTTACAGGTCCATTCTTTGGCGATGTATTGCGAAATTGCTGATTTCATGATGTAAGAAAATTTGGGTACTGTGAACTCTCAGTAAAACGTTTTCGTTGCTAAAATATTTCAGCAAAAATATTTATAGGATGTTGTTTATACACGATAAAATTTGTGTTCACCAGGGTATTTATAGCAAGGGTTGAAATTTGCAGATTGTAGCAAAGAAGCTAGAGTGTAAACAAAATATAAGATAGTTGACAAGAAGGTTAGACCAGTTGTAGGATCACTACCCTTGGATAGTGATGAGATGATTAAGAAAGCAGCTTGTAGCCTCCTTTACAAGATCCTGTATGTATTGGTTACAGGTTTTTAGTCCAGACACTAAAAGAGATGAAGATCGGGATTAAAGATTTTTTGCTTCTAGTAGAGGGTGCAAAGTCGGGCGCGTCTATCACAGCGTCTATAGGCGCGTCTAAACGTGCGTGTAAATAGACGCGACTTTCATGTCTATATATCCGGGCAAATAGACACGCTTATACACGCTAAAATAGACGCACACATCAAAATTCAAATCATACTAAATCATTTCTTTTCAAACTATGCCTTTCCTTTCCTACGTTTTTTGCGGTTCTGAAGCTTGAGTTTAGTTGACATACAGTCTCTTCATGCCTCACCTAGTCTTTTCATGCCTCACCTCCTTATGACTCACCTCTTCTTTCATTTCAAACACACAAGAAGGGAAAAAGGAAAGCCAAGGAGAGGAAGAAAGAGAGAACAAGAGAGAGGAGAACAAGAAGAAGCTGCAAGCAAGCAAGCAAGCATCAAGGGAGGGTAACTTACCAAGGAGAGGAAGAATGAGAAGGAAGAAGCGCCACCACCCACCACACCAAAAATCCTAGGTGAGTCTCTCTCTCTCTCTCTCTTTCTTTCTATCTTCCTCTCTCTACTCTGTCTGTGTACTTAGGATTTGTGATTCCATTATGTATTGCATTTTGTAAATCAATAATGGCGGTCGTTTGCCAAAATCAGCCGACCAAGCGCGTCTGATAGCGTGTCTACATCTCACTGTAGATGCAGATATAGACGCAGAAAACGTTTCTCTGGGGGCGCGTCTTTGAGTGCGTGTGCGAGCGCGTGTGCTCTGCAGTATACACGCGAGGATACACGCGCTAACAGACGCCCACACAGACGCAGGTATAGATGCGCACAGAGACACAGGTATAGACATTGTATGTAATATGTTTTATCTACACAGGGTAATATGATTTTTCTTGTGTAGATGTGGAATCCTGGATCCTCGAGCACCCCATTCAACAAGGAGAAATTCATGGGGGAGATGACCAATTATCTTGGTCGCCCTCCCACTGCAGATGAGGTTTTCAGTGTGATGTCTGGGACACCTATCACATCTTCGCCTACAGAGGGATCAGCTGAGGTACATGGATCGCGGCCGAAGCACGTACATCTGCAGAGGCACGTGTATCGAGTGAGGTAGAGGGTAGTGCACGTCGAGGGAGGAGGGAGAGTGGTGCGGGAGGACGAGGAGGTCGAGGGCTTTAAGGGGGTTGCCTAGGTGGTGGCTCTCGATCACCCTCACCGGAAAATGAGAGAGATGAGCCTCCACAAATGTACTACTCTATCACTGATGTTGGTGGTATCTTGCATAAATTCGAGGGGAGGGAAGTGATAGCCTACTTGAGGAGTGTCGTGCATGCCACATACAAAGATTGCATGATTCCCTTCAAGCACCAAAAAAATTGTTTGTGGTAAGAGGTACTGCGGGCAGTACATAAAAGGTACCCTAATCCCGAGAATTCACGATTCTCAGATGATTGGGGACGGTCAAAGGTGAGAGACGCGCTTCATAACAAGAGGTCTCACCTTATGACGCGCGCCAAGGAGTCATTGTGGAGACAAGAGTAGGGGTGCCCTGGATATGGCCAACCACCCAATTGCCACCGCAAGGAGTGGAAATAGGCCAAGAAGAGAGCAACGGAGAAAATGACGTCGCCAGCATGCAGAGATGCGACGTATCCAGATGGCAACCATGGGATCGTCGCATTATGGATCGGGTGGCAGGGAGTCATGGGAGGCTGAGTTTGTAAGTATTATTTGATTTCTTTTTTAAATTAAATTTTGTAATTTGTTTCACTTCATTATGTAGTGTGTTTTAATACGTTGTATGTTCAAATTGTTTTGTAGTTCCATATCGTTAGTAGGATGCCTACTCCTAGAGAGGTAGGCTACCATCGAGGTCATAACCGGGCGTCCACTTGGCAGCATTTCTACGAGGAGGGACTCATCACGGAGGAGCAATATAATCGCGCCATGAGGATTCCACCACCAGAAGAGGTATGTTTTATTTTTTACATGAAAAGTATAGATCAATATGATTTATTGTTTGTAATGGTATTTATATACTTTAATCCTTTGTGTAGGCGAACCCTGATGCAGTTGAGGATAGCGAAGAGGGGACTAGCAGTAGCGGTGGCAGCAACGGCAGCGGCACAGGCAGCGATGGTAGTAGCGATGATGATGCCTCTTCTGAGGAGATATAGAGGAGCCCCATGCATGCATGCCTCCCCTTGGCTTGTAACTTTCATTTTTGATATGTATTACTTTCAGCTAGTGCTTGCGATCATGACGTCACAAGCACTAGAACTCATAATGTAAAAACATTTCATCTATATATATGAAATTTCGTGTGCTACATACATTGTTTTGTTTTCAGTATCCAATCTTCGAAATAATCTTTCTCTGTTTTCCCTAAGTATACAATTTGATGTTGATGGGGGGGAAAAAAAACCAGAGACATGCTCTCTGGTTTTTTTTTCATACCTCTGTTTTGCGTGTCTATCACAGCGCGTCTAAATTGCAGGAAGCTCCGCCCGGCATTCCCATGGAATGTTACAGGACTTGCGATCCAGGTCTTCCCGCGTCTGCCACGTAGCGGAAGTATCCTGGCCGTTCCCACTTAGGATCGACTTGAATTTGGGTTTTCCTGTTTGGTCATTAGCTAACATCAACTAGCGTCAGACCCGAGCGAACTACTTTATGCAGAAACGCCAGGTCCGAAGCGGATTCACGCTGCACTTGGTTCAAGGAGAATGGGAAACGAGAGGGATGCAAAACTCAACCTCTCTACCATAAGGCATAGTCCCATTCTGTTCCCCTAAACCAACGTAAATCGGGTAAAACATAACTCTAGGTCATTGCTTTCGATGATCCTCCCGCTGTTCTTCGAGATTTTTGAGAAAAGTTCCCGGCTAACCGGGACCACCCAACCGTAGGATGGACCCATGACCCATCCTCCGCACTTTTCTCGGTTTATTTTAGTTATATAATTATCTAACACATTAATTTGATATATAATAATCAGCTTCTTTAATTAATCCTGTTAAGCACAGGTTCCTTCACGTAATCTTATCACGTGACATAGAAAAACAATATCAGACAAATTTTTTATTATCATTTCATCATTTTATCTTTGAAATATAAGGAGTTCCGCTCGTAGGCTTGTCCATAATCTGCCCGAAGGCTATCTAGTAATCCGCCAGGGATCACTATTCCAAGCTTCCGCCCGTAGACTAGTATGCGGGTCTCGAGATCCAATCTCGAGTCACGTTAGCCTCTTGTGCACGACCCAGAAGGCGAGGGATTTACAGCCAGAGCCCCCCTGGCACCCGAGCGTCCTCCTGCTCCAAGTAGAACTCAACGAAAAGACCTCTCGTGGCGGGTTCGGTCCACATTCCTGACGCGGTCAACAACCCCCTTGGTTAGGGCCAGGCAGGCAGTCGGGGATAACTGAAGCTGCCTCTCCCTTCAAGCCTTCAACCTGAAGCTTTAGATATCTTTTCATCCTTTAGTTCCTTGAGCAAACAATGCAAACAGTGCTTTCTAAACTGTTACAAGCATAATCAGTTCCAGTGGTCGTTTATTTGGCCAATTGTTAAGGAGTGAATCCTTCTCTCCGAATGCATCCTGCATTTGATTCTGGGATCAATTGCGACTTGGCAAGATGCCCAAGGTTTTGTTTGTTCACCCTTTTGTCCTTGGGTTAGGGCCATACCCTATTAACCCAACTTAACCAATACCTTAGGTTTTATTAACAGTAAATCCTGGCGACCATGTCACTTCTCTTCTGAGCAAATACCTAATTTTCATTTTCTTAACAAATTTTCCCCAGAAAAGTGATGTAATAGGATGACTACTCATCCTCTTGCAAGTTAAACTTGCACAAGAACTTGCCAGCCTCATTTCAAGAAATGGCAAAACTCTCGTGAACAAATCACAAGTCTATGCGACGTTGCAACTTTTTGCACAAGTGTTGCATCTATTCCATTTGATCATTTCACCAATTGGATGGCGTTTTCTGGTCACGGAATTATTTCCAGACAAGAAGCAGGGTTTAAGGTGTCTTCTTACCCAACCCATTCCTAATTACACTAGGCCGACAACGTTCGGTCCTAGGAATTCCAACTCAATCCGAGTTTCATCATTTGAACGAGAGATCCTTAGGGTAGAAACCTTAGATCGTTTTATGCATGAGCGTTCAATTGTGCCCTACATTCCGTGAATGTGGGTAGGACCTTTGGTTTAAGGGTTCGTCTTGGTAACAGGTGCGTGATACTAGGTCAAGTCCTTAATGTGCTAAACCCTAGCTAGCACTTGGAGTATATTGTATCGATTTAACCATCCTAAATGAGTCCTTTGCGGTTTAGGTGTTTTGGGTAAACCCATTTTCTTGTCTTACGACAAGGACGAGCCATTCCTAAAGATATTGTCTTGATCTAAGAGGGGAAAAACTAGTTGCATTACGTCATAACTCACGTAAGCACGCAATTCATTTCCTCTAGATTCGCAATCCCTAACTACTCTTGTTAAGACCAAGCACCTGCTAAAATTCACATAACTTCCATTGATCCTACTAGGACCTGGATTCACGATTCATGCTACTAAGCTTTTAGGGTTTTTATCTTAAAATGAACCGTGCAGCCTTTCCCTAACTACATTTCTGAAAGAAATATTCGTACACTGAATGAATGAAATTCTTACGTGTGATGAGTGTGCAACATGCAATCCTTTCCTAACTACACGTAGTTAAATGAGATTTATGCCAATTGAAGCTAGAGTTAACCTATTTAATGCAGCCCTTAGAATTATTCCCATGCTTTGCTATTTCCTACAGGTATAGAAACGGGTAGAATCAATGACACAATGGAATTTGATTAGACACAATGGAATTTGATTAGACGGCGGTGCTATTGATGACGAGGTAGGTAGGTCTTACATGGTTGGGCTATCCCACACCATAAGTAGTGGAGTCTACCGGCTTACAAAGGAAATACATGACATGAAAATACGAGAGGACAAGAACAAAGATCTGGGTGATGATTTGCAAGCATCTGTAATTGATGGCAATGATAAAAAACATGACATATAATTATCACGACAGTTTCAGGATCGCATAGACGACCAAAGCAGGTGGCAGCATATTCTGCAGATTTGCTCTGGTAGAGAGGCGTTTTAGAACGCAGAATAATGGCATGGAATGCAGGCACAAACTAAGGCTCAAATGGCACGAAGATGAACTTGCAAGAAAGATGACAGGTATGGCGGCCTGATTGGCGGTTGCCAATCAACACACGCAATATGATGACATTGATGGCAAGAATGAGGGCTTGACGTTGATCACGGGATGGGTGGCAGCATCCTCAAACAAGGAAGATGAAGATTATCCTGAAAAAAAACTATTGCTGAGAAAGAACGGTCTGATTGGTCAATAAAGCGGCAACTAATTAATATTTGGAGCTCGAGCAAAGACTCAACGACTAATTACACAGTGATGACAGATGACACGGTGGCAGTCCGTTGACCCATGTGGCGGTATATTCTGAAGAAACGGAAACATGATGGGGTAATCCGCATCGCAGTCAAGGTGGCAAGCAATTAAACCATTAAAAGCATAAGATAGTTGTTGAAAAGCTTAAGCTTAGAAAAAGCTTAAAGCTTTTGCTTTTTTTCAATTTACCTTTAGAAAAGCCAAAAGCCAAAAGCAAGACCAAACATATGTGCATTGAGAAAAACTATATAAGGAGATGAGAGGAGGTCTTGTGGACATCATCTTATTTTCTTGTCTCTTGTTGAGAGGTGCTTGGACGGGATCCCACTCTTCAAGAGGCTTCTTGATCTTGTAGAGGCTTCTTGTAAGAGGCTTCTTGAATCTTGAGAGAGGCTTCACGAATTTTTATTCTCGAATTTTCAAAAAAGAGGCTTCTTGTATCTTTGAAGAGGCTTTTGGAATTTTAATAAGAGTTCTGCTGCCTTACTCTACTTCTTGGAAATTTTATTGCAAAGTATTCTTGCGATAAGCGATTTTCGTGAAGGAGGGCTTCCATCTCGCAAAGCATCCTTGCGACGCGAGTGACTTTCACGAACTCCCACACGTATTCCATGCGGCAACGTGTTTAGGTGTATGAGTCAACGAAGATAAACACACTTTGTCTAAATTAGTGATCAAAAGCGGAAAACGCAAGGGAAGAGAGAGATAGATAGATAGATAGATAGATATGAGAGATAAGTCTATGAATCAAGGAGTATAAACACACGTTGTCTAAATTAATATTTAGCTAGTGCAGGAAATGCAAGGGAAGATAGAAAAAGAGAAATATAGATCTAAGAAGGTGTGTATATTGAACTTGCCCGTGTTGTCGCAGCGCATAGGGTTGAAGGTCACCACAGGGGTTTGGCAAGAAAACTAGACAAGATAGATGGAGATTTCTCTTCAAGAGATAAGTAGAATACAGTGAATATTTAAAGGTTCAAGAGGTACTTCACGATCAATCACAGGGGTTTGAGAGAGAAGAATGTATGGGGGTTCAAGAGCTTAGACTCCGAAGATGGTAGAGATAAGAGAAGGGTTGAAGGTTTCAAGTCGGGTTCTTGAAGATGTTAATAGAGCTTCCAAGTGCATATTCTTAACAAAGATCACAAGAGTATTATGTCATAAGTTCTAATTCAAATCAAACTTGTTTTCTTGACTGTAAGAGCAATCCCAAATCATAAAATCAAGTACAATATGATATCATGTGTCATAAACAACTCTACATTCCATCATTCATACATGATACCATAGCATGAATCAACTTTGCATGATTACATTCAATGTAGACTGTTAGGGACAAAAGGTTATGAGTCAATTACAAGGCTTGTAGGGCAAAGACACATACTTCAAGAGAGCTTCAAATTAAGTTCCTGATAAGGATAAGTTACCATAGCCAAGAAATAAGAGAAAAAACTCCTCTTAATTCACTCAAAGCATCTATGAATGATCTGCAAACATTGCACTGCCATAGGGGTGCATAATACTTGCACATTTTGACAAGATGTCTTATGTAGAGTAAGAAATGAATTAAGAGAACAATGATGTAGCTAATTCTCTGAATATGGTTGAAGATACTAGCCCCAAATTAGCCCAAATATCTTTCGGAATTCACCTCTGATGATACTCTGATGATAGTATAAACTTCCCCTAACATGGTGTCGGTGCATTTGGTGTTGAGAGTCCACCACGGGGGTAAGAGACAATAGGGTAAAGGTAGATTCAGGGAGAGGAGTAGATGAAAGAGAAGGGGTTCGAAGAAATTGAAAACGTAGAAGAATACTCTTAAAAAAAATAAGAAAATGTAGAAGAATAGTAATAGAGATGAAGCCTGTCAATTTGTTCCTGCATTATGAGAAGATAAAACTCTAATATATAAAAACGTGTATAAAATAATACCTCTCTCTATGCTGCTCAGATTTCCAATCTGATGCTTCCATTGGCTCCGAAAGGGGGAAAAAATACCAGAACACTTGGCTAGAATTTTTCCGAATCACTCCTTCTTCATCTCCCACTTCGAAGTGTTGTTCACTGCCTAAAAACAACGATCAGGCATCGCACGATTTCACCAATCTCTCTTTTTACATCATGGACAAAAATTGAGTCAAAAATTGATAACAGTGAATTTAGTCAATTTTTGTCCATGATAACTTCTAAATTGGCGAAAGAGAGATTGCCAATCTAGAAGTTCTCTATAGTTTTATGGATTTTTACAAGAGATAATATCTAGAATATCAAAAATTGACTAAATTTTGTCCAAAAATCTAATATTTTAAAACCATGGACACTAACACTAATGTCTAGAATGGCATTGACTCTCTAAATCAATAAGAAAACCACACACTAGATTTTTTTACACGGTATGCGCATAGCGGCACGACAGCGTGCAAGGCACACAGAGAGAGAGAGAGAGAGAGAAAGAGAGAGAGAGGTGTATGTGTGAGAAAAATTTTAAATCTCCATAAAGGTGGAGAAGTGAGCTACCTATTCTTGCAAGTTGCGATGGTGACCCTAAGGGTATTGAGCATGAAAAACCAAGATAGTGTGCAACATGAAAATTAGGTGCTCCTCTGCACTTCTCCAATATTTGGAAGAATCTTAACAAAGATTCATCAATCAGCCACCACCCAATGATAAGCTCCAACAACACCATCCCAAGCTGACAACATTGAGTTTAAAGATCCCTTGCAATGGTGGGACAATCGCAATAGCAAGGTTAGTTTGCCCCACTATATTTTATTATGAGTCATGATGTATTCCACTTATGCAAAACATGAAATCTTGTGAGCTCTTATAGAGATATGGCTTTTTATTTTGCCCCACTTTAACCACTAGCCAGTGCAAGGTCTTCAGTTTTCAAGCACAAAGTGACAATAGATGCCTTATGGTTGGATTTCTGGTACAATCCAACCTAGGTTTTTGAAGAGGTCAAAAAAATTGAATCAATGTCCATACTTAAATTGGGCAAAGGTGAGCCTCAAGAGGAGAAGGAGCTGTTTTCTCACTAATCTCAACTCTAGTGTCTAAGGTTCTAATTGTGGATAGGTCTTAACCTCATAAGCAAGTTGGTAATTGTGATTCTTAATACCTCGATACATGGGATTTTGTATGGCGAGGGAGTCTCATTGTTAGATTGGATAAATTCACATGAGTTATGTGTTCTCTTGGAGATTCACAACATGTTATTGCTTTACCTAGAATTCAAGTGCCATTTCTTGGAGTAGGGACTGCCATGCCAATATTCCTCTTTCTTCCATAGGGATACGTAGATGCATATGTAGCCACCCAACATGCTATCATGCTATTTGGTAGTGGCAGATGTTGGTTAAGAGTGGATTTCCATGGTTCATATCCTATTGTTTGTTGTGGTGACAATTAGATTTGCTTGAGCATAGCCATGAATCTAGCATTTCATGCTTTTGTGAAGCACATTGGTGTCATTGCTGTCACAAGCTAGTCCACTAGGCTTGCAGATTACTTGTTTCAAGAGTTTTGAGAAATTTGGTTATGGCTATCTCTCAGCAGCCATTGCACCTCTTCAAACGAGTGTAGCAAACTCACTGATTTAGCTTCTTGTTGTCTATTTGATGAATGCTCATCAATGGCTCCACAATCCTTGCAATGCACTGAAAATGAGCTCCACATCCTTTACCTTGATTGCCACACAAGCTCCGCAAGGAAGAAGACATGGGATAAGAAGAAGAAGAAGAGGAAACAAGAGCTTCTTCAATAGGTCCCTCACTCTACCTCACACTCTCCCTCTCCCTCTCTCACACAAGCATGAAGCAAGCAAGAAGTAAAAAGAGGGCTCAAAAGATTGCAAACCACAAGAATGAGGTTATCCATTCACTTTTCAATTTCTATATATACCCTCAAAGTTTGGGCACTCTCCTTTTGTATTTGTCTAGACCAAGCTTCTCTCAGTATCATATGCCATTTACATTCTTTTACTAGTTTTTTGTCTAGTTTGGCAAAGGGTAATTGATACAACTTGCACGGGAGTGAGCTCAAAGCTCTTATACAAACATAATTTCAAGTGATTTTTTAATTTGAAAAACTACAAGTATTCTTGTTTCTCTTTTTTCTACTTTCCTTGCACCTCTTTTAAATATCTAATTTTTTTATTTGGCCTTCTGCACCTTCCTTGGTTGCGCCTTCGTAGATGGGGTTAATATTACCCCTCTCCTAGAGTTTTACTAGTCCCATGGCACTGTGAGGTATGAGAATGAAATAAGCTTTGGATTAGTCTTCCAGGATAGGCTAGTTGTTGAGATAGAAGGGGAAGGGTGGGGTCATAAATGATGTGGGCCACTGATGTTGCTGGTTTCATTGAGCTACTCTTCAAATTGTGTTCTCACCATAGAAGGGTGTGTATACTACCTAGGGGGTGTCTATCTTACTATGCTAAGACTTTTGTGCTATTGTGAGTGTAATTGGGAGCTGAGTCGTGAACCCCAAGCAGGCTTGGAGTGTTATCTCACACTTGAGGACCTAGTTAGTGTTAGGGGGGAAGTGTGGTGCAAAACTTAGGGAGACACATTTGTTGACGTTCTTGGGATGTCCTGCTCTTGAGGTGCCTCGAGTTAAGTGAAGTGGGAAAGGGCTAGGGGTTATGGTCCCCTAGGTGCTATTTCCTTGTGTGGTCCTCAACCTTTTCTTTTCTTTTTTTAAATATTTTTTATTTCTTTTTTCATTCTCTCTTTCTCTTTGTGTGTGTGCATGTATGCGTGTGTGTATGTGTGAAAAGCATTGTGTATAAGTAAATGAGAAAGATTTCATTAAGGCTCTTTGGGATCCTTGGGTGGTGGTCCAGATAGTAGCACAATGATCTTTATAGGCATGCTTTGCTCATCATATAGATCTTCAGTACAGATCTTGTTCCCAAGGGTGTCATTGGGAGAAAAGGGTGGCTACATTTAGTGAGCTAGCTGACGTTTATGTCTTCTAGTAGCTCATAATAGTATGCCAGTAGCAGTGTAGTACAAAGGAGTAATCTCACCATGGTGCACATGCCTATTCTTGGATTCACACAATCCTTTGTAAAAATCACAATTGCAATTACAAGGGTTTGATGCAACCTTCCCAATAATAGATGGAGATTCCCTTGCACCCATGATTTAGGCCATGATTATCTATGGTTGTTGTGCATGGTTCCCACAGAGGAGTTTGCCCTATAGTAGGTGGGTGTTGTATAGGGTTGTAAAATAGTACAAGATTGTGCACTCTAGTGTTTATGTGTGTATCAATGGAAGAATAAGGAAATTGTAATGAGGGTCTCATGATCCTTTGTGCAAATTCTTGAGTTTCTATTATATTATGAGCTTTGGTTTTTGGGGTTTTAAAAATACCATTTGAATGCACGTTATATAGAGGGTTAACCCGAGGTGGTAACCCAAGGTGGACTCCCTAGGGTCTTTGATCACCGCTCGCTTAAGACATGGTTAATCACAACTTTCAATTCTATTTTTTTTCATGCTCCATTGCAAATCATTGAAAACTAAATGCCTTGATTCAAGTTCATGCATACCATGTTAACTGATTAATATAAAATGCCATGACATATTGAGATAATCGTCAAGGGAAAAGGTGGATGCTAGGGCAAATAGTGGGACAAAACGAAGGTGACCCTCCCTCACTATCAAAGATGCCAAAGGGTTCCAATCAACTAACTAGGCAAGAACTTTGCCCACCTCTCGGTGATTCCAAGCCATATAGCGAGCCGGTGATTCGAAGCCCATATAGGGAGCTAGTCGTCTTGTTGTTTTATCACTCATGTATGTACAAAATTGTGGAGGATTAAAGAAAGTATTATCATTTAGGTTTCATACCTATTTCTAGCCCCTACAATGGTTTATATCTTACCCTTCAATTCATTACATATTTAACACAAGGAAACAAGGCTTAGAGTGATAAACATAGTATTTTGAGGACCAAGTATAGGTGATACAAGGCTTTGATGCTTTCCATAGGTTATATAAAGGTGTTTTAGTATCCTACTATGTCTTCTCTAAACTAAAACAATGATCCAATAGGATTACACAAGGCTAAAATTCGGTTTATAGATCTCACGAAGTTTCATTCAAACATGAACAAACCCTAGACACACTATAAGGAAATGGAAGCATAATGACTGCCATTTCTAATGTAATTAGGTGGTATTGCAATAGGGATGGCCATTTTTGACATGATTAGGTTGTGTCCCTATATGCATCGCTATTAGCATCACTATTTGTTTCACTAACACAAATAGTGATGCTAACAGCAAAATAATAGCGATGTATATAGCTATGCTAATAGTGACAACATTTTGACAAAAAAAACATTAAAACTTGGGTGTGGAATTTTACAAGTTTATAAACGAGTGACAACAAGAGAAAAAAAGAGAGAGGAAGTGAGCTCAAAGCAAGGGAGGTTGAGGTTGAGGTTGAGAGAGAGAGAGAGAGAGAGAGAGAGAGAGAGAGAGAAAGAGAGAGAGGGATCATCATCCACGAAGCGGGAGGAGATAGATGTAAAGGAGAAGGAGAGAACCCAAGAAGGAGAAGAAGAACAAGGAGGGAAGTATGAAGGAATTCTTCTTCGAGCTTTGAGGTAAGTGCATTCTCTCTTCTCTCTTTGTTTTTCTCTTTTCTTCACTTCTCTCTTTCTTTTTGTTGATGAAGAGATAGATAGAGAGAACAAGGGAGAGAGAGAAAGGGAGAGAGCTCAAAGTAAGGGAGGTTGAGAGAGAGAGAGAGAGAGAGAGAGAGAGAGAGAGAGAGGCCATCACCACTACCATTGCCACCTCCATCCATGAAGATAGAGGAGACAACTACAAAGGAGAAGGAGGGAACTTGTGAAGGAGAAGAAGAACAAGGAGAGAAGTATGAAAGGATTATTTTTCAATCTTTGAGGTAAGTGGATTTTTTCTTCTCTCCTCTCTTCACTTCTGTATTTTTTTTGTTTATGAAGAGATACAGAGAGATACACACAAAGAGAAAGAGAGAGAGAGAGAGAGAGGAGGAGGAGGAGGAAGGGAGGGAGAGAAGAAGAGAAACAAAGATATGAAGAGGAAGAAAGAGAAATAGAGGGAGGGAGAGGGAGAGAGAAAAATAAAGAGAAGGAATATATATATATATATATATATATATAGAGAGAGAGAGAGAGAGAGTGTGTGTGTGTGTGTATCAAGAGGGAGGGAAGAAGGGAGAGAGGAAGAGAAATAAAGATCGGGAGGGAGAGAGGGAGAGAAAGAACCAGATAGAGGGAGGGAGAGATTAAGAGAGAGAGAGAGAGAGAGAGAGAGAGAGAGGTGCAAAGGAGGAGGGAACCAATGAAGGAGAAAAAGAAGAAGGAGAAGAGAAGCATGAAAAGATTCTTCTTCAAGATCTGAGGTAAATGTATTCTCTCTTCTCTATTTTTTCTCTTTTATTTGATTTTCTCTTTCTTTTGTTTATGAAGTGATGCATAGAGAGAGGGATAGTGATAAGAAGACAAAGAAAGAGGAAGAAAGGGAGAGAGGAAGAGGTAAAAGAAAAGTAGGAAAAACACACACACACACACACACACACACACAGAGAGAGCTAGGCTATGGCAAGCAAAGATGGCCCTAGACCTCGACACAAAGCTGCAAGAAGAAATCATACTTAGGTTAAACTAGGAGACTGCCTTTGGATCTGAAGAACCAAAAGAGTGGGCCAAACTATACTTGATTCATATGAGAGCCAAAAGAGTCCAAAAGCTGAAGAATGGTGTGTGCTAAATCGAACCCCCATCACTGTAGGTATATGTGACATGACTCCATACCAAAAACTTTATGGACACAGGCTAGACATTAGTCACATGAAAGTTTTTGGTTGCATTGTTGCCTATGTTCATATTCGTGATGAGAAACGTAAGAAATTGGATCCTAAAGTACACAAGTGTGTGTTCATTGGTTATGCACAAGAGAGGAAGGCATATAAATGTTATGATCCATCTACTAGAGAAACACTATTCAGTAGAGATATCTTATTTGATGAAATGGCTTCTTGGTATGCATCATCTACTTCTGTGCCTACTGATATGCCTTTAGACACTAGTTCTCATATTGTTTTGTAGCAGAGTGCTTCTTTGTGGCCTACATGTGGTGTCTCTTCCAATGTATCTCCATGGATTGGCAGATTAAGGAATTCTGCATCATCATCCACTGACACCACTATGTTATTGAGGGGGAGAAATGAGGTAGAAAGCAAAGGAGAAGAAATTTTTTTAAATGATATTTCTAGCATAATTACTCTTGGTATACTAACTCTTCTTATCACTTAGGGCTTAAGGTTGGGAACCTTTTAGTTAACCTTTTTGTTCCTCAATTTTCAACTCACATCAAGGGGAAGCTTGGTCAACATGGAGATGAAGCTTCGTAGATGTAGAAGTCAAGAGTGCTGAAATTGTATCTTTCGGGTCAGGATTGATCAATAAATAGAATGTTATCAAAATCTGAATAACAGATTAAGTTGCCTTAGCAAGAAGACGAGGTATACCAGGTGGTACAATTTGAAAAACCTGCCTCAGGAGTTTTATAGCTAACTAAGCAAATACTTTTTGCTGCCTGCCTTTTACACTGTGGAACAGTCGTCAAAGAGAAAGCCATTGAAATGTGCAACAAGGTAGTGCAAGCTATAATGGAAATCTTGAATAAGCGATAAGTTTAAATGAAAAGCACCATGCTTTGTACTCCGAAGGACGATGGACAATATAAAGAGGAGAATGCCAAAAATGAAGAAAAGTAGGGATTGGGAAGTTTAATAACTAAAAAGCTACGATGCTTTCCTAGGAGTTTTGAGGGTGGTGCCACATATATAAGGGATGGAAGGAGAATACCTGAACCCGCCACGAGAGGTCTCTCCGTGGGTGCTACTTGGAGCAGGAGGACACTTGGGTGCTAGGGGAGACTCTGGCCATAAATTCCTTCCCTTTGGATCCTGCACACGAGGTCGACGTGACTCAAGATGGGATCTTGAGACCCGCATACTAGTCAATGGGCGTAACTTGGAATAGCGATCCCTGAGGATTGCTAGAATGGCCTTCGAGCAAGTTATTTGATGTATTCCAAAGTCTGATAAATAAAGATCAAATGTTGAAAAAGGAACTTGCTTAACATTGTTTTTCTGTGTCAGTGCCTTAGTCACGTGAAGGAACCAGTGATTAATTAGTTAATTAAGGAAGCTTTTTTTTATTGTCAAACTAAATGTGGTAGGTAATTAGATAACTAAGCAACCCGAGGAAAGTGCGGTGGACGTGACTCTGGGTCCGTCCTATGGAAGGGTGGTCCTAGTTGGCCGAGAACTTTTCTCAAAGGAAATTGACAGCGAGGTAATAATGACCTAGAATCTATAGAGCTAGAGTCCCGATTTATGTTATTTTAGGGGAACGGAATGGGACTATGCCTTACGGGTAGAGAGGTCAAGCTTCGCATCCCTCTCGTTTTCCATTATCCTTGAACCAAGTGCAGTATAAATCCGCTTCGACCCTGATGTTTCTGCACAAAGCGGTTCATCTGGGGCTCAACGCTAGCTACCTCCTAGGAACTTGACTATTAGGAAAACCCTGATTCAGGTCGGTCCTAAGTGGAAATGGCTAGGCGCTTCCGCTTTGTGGCAGACTTGGGAAAACCTAGATCGCAAACCCCGTGACATTCCTTGTGAGTGTCGGGCAGCACTTTCTAGTCTCCCTTCCCAATGGGCTGCTAAGACGTGTCCTACAAGTGGACAGGGGGACATGTTATAGTTTTTCACATCGTGTCCACGTAGTGGTATGGCATCCACCTCCTCTGAACATGCATATCCTTCGGTATGTGCCAACAATACATCCACCTAGGTCAAATACCCATAGTGTCAACTTGTCGCTTATCATGTGCATGAGAAGATATCCCCCTAGATGGTAGATCAAAATACTCAATATCTGCATAACTCTCGAATCACACCTAGTGTCCCCTCTAGGGTCATAAGGTCTTGGGTGTGCATCATATACTAGAGGCTCTTGAACCGCCATATACAAGCTATCAATGTACCCATCAACAAATACATAGCTAAAATCTTGCTCTTTCAAAGTCCAATGCATGGCAATTTGCTTATAGTGATAATTATATACCACAGCAACAAACAAAAACAAAGCCTCACTTGTATTCAACACATGCTCGCCATTACCAAAAATAGCAAAATAGTCCATATCTTAAAGCATCTTTGAATTGCCTATCAAGGCCTCTAATAAAGCATTTGAAACAATTTCCATTTGTGGAGCATCACATCTAACATCCTCCATAAAGGCATATCCTCGAGCTCATGAACTGTCTTAGAAATGATAACTGTATCTTGCAAATCATGTGCATGCAACACTTCATCAATCTCCCTTTGAGTCTGTACATCAAGTAAAACATGATCTTCACAAACCTCTTCAAATGCATTAAGAAAATCTATAGATTCAATGGCTAACTCTTGTAGTACAAGATCTTCCAAGGTATGAGTGGCTGTCTCAATATCAAACTCTAGCTTATATCCTGGGTGCTTGCCCTTCTTTTTGCCCTCTTGTTTACTATCCAATTTTTGCTCCCAATTGATCTCTTCCATGACATGCTGGGGAGGTCGCTGATTTTTAGCTTTATAAGGATCCACACTTATTCTTGTCACTCTCTTAGATATCTTTGCATTATCTTCATCTCTATTCTATTTCTCTTTCACAAGTATATCCATATTTTTCCATTTTTCAAAATATGCATCTACTAGTGATTCCCAGCACCAATTATGTCTCGAATGTCTTGCCTTGCATGAGACACTTTATTATCAATAAATTTCCTCTTTTTAGTTGCATGCAAAGCATGTGTCCATATTGCAACCTTCGGACCACCAACCATCTCTTGCATTCTATCCAAGTGCAAACCAAAAGTAGAAGCATATACAACTGTATAATAATTTGGAACAGCCAAGTCTTCCAACAACTTTTGCGTACCTCCCTTTCCAAAATTCAAAGCAAGAGACAATCCCATTTCTTGTGCATGGATCATGCCATCTTTCCAAAAGATGAGCTATTGTGCCAAGGCCTCCTAATAAGCATCATAATCCTTCATTTCGTACTATCAACTCACATCACATACATAGTTTCCCTAGTTTAGGGGCTACTTCCCGTCCCCTTTCCTCTTGTCATTTCTCATCCAATTTTGCAACCTTCAACTGAAGATCATGCATACCTTTGACCAATTCATCTAATATATATTTCTTTCTAACATTGGGAATAGTAGGTGCAACCATAGGATTAGCCATAGAAGTAGATGGCTTATTGGATACATCAACTATTTTTCTTGTAACAATGAGCAAGATAGATACATGGAATCTTTCTCTTCTTCTATGTTTTTTCACCAGTGAAGTAACAACTTCCTTAACATACCTCCACTATGTTTTAAGACCTCTCTCTATAGTTTGATCCTCTAACAAATCATCAAGCTTCTCTTGAAGCTGAGGATCTGCCACTCATAGAAACAATTCAATCTTTTGACTTGTAAGAGCTTGATATTCTGCAAGATCTAATTGCTTAAATCAACTTTCAAATTCTATGAATAACTCCATAGCCACAAAACCCTTATTGGATTGTAGAACCCACTCCTAGAAAGTCTTGCGAGAAATCAAATTGATGTCTTCAATGTTAAATTCTTCCTTGAGTGTCTTCTTGAAAGCTATCCATCAACATCCTACATATACGATTCAGTAATTCGCACTTTCAAAAGATGTACAATAACACGTACAAAAGAGTGGCTCCATGCAAGTTGAGCCATCCCAAATAACTCCATCTTTTGAGCATAGGCATGCAAATATGTGGATAAATTCCTACCATCAAATAATTTCATCTCATGCTCTATTGCTAGTAACGCATTTATCACAATCGTTTCTGTTTGAGCAAAAGCCTACATCACCTATTTTGTTGTATTTGTGTAAACATATTCATATTATTCTACACTAACTGATGCAGAACATCACTAGAAATTGTTCTTGAAGGTTCTCGCATCTTGACTCTCCTTCTAATGATATTTCATGTTGGGTTTACCAATGTCGAAGGGGTTTTAGTCGAAAGGTCATATCCACCGAGGGGATGAGAGATAGAAGGAAGTAGAAAATACGAGATAGAAGAGAAGAAAAAGAATAGACAAGAGGTATACAAGATAAAGAGAAAGTTCAATGAATCAAAGCATTATGTATTGATAGAACCTGAAATTCTTTGTCAGGCCCTACTTAGAAGCAATCTCCAAGATTAGATGTCTTGGAGCTCCCTTGTAGACAAAAAAAGTGCATCAAATAGTAGCTTATTCTCTGCTACTCAAACCGCAAATTTGATGGTTCTGTTGGCTTCGAAAGGGGAGTAAAACCCCAAGATGCCTGATCAAAATTTTTACAGATCACTCCTTCTTCTCCTCGTTCGGAGTGTTGTTTGTTGCCTGTAAACTACCATTGTGGCACGCGCGATTTTGCCAATCCTTCTTTTTCATAAAATCTCCAAAAATGGCTTAAAAAGTAACTTGTTTTTTGCATGCCACCCTATTCTAGAAATTTTCATAGCTTTTTAGGATATTTACAAGAAATAATATCCAAAATATCAAAAATAGACTCAACTTGTCCAAAAATCTAGTATTTTTGGACCATCCATGCCATAAACAGTAACACTAATGACTAAGATGACATTGACTCTTTGCATCAATAAGAAAGCATGATTGTCAATAAATAAGGGGGGACAGCCAATGTGAAAAGTGACATGGAGTGTGGTAACGGCTCGAGATGAGTACACAAGTAAGTTTTTTTTAATTAAATATTTTTTCCTAAAGTTTAGATATTATGACTTAATTCTAGCCCTTGTTCTTATGTAGGGCATTTGAAATATAAACTCTATGATTTATTTTCTACAAGTGAAGGCAATGAGAGAGAAATAAAACTCTATGTGATCAAAAGTAGTGCTTTTGCACATTGTGGGATTGAAAAACTTGTCTAAATATCTTAGAGATATTGCATCCTCTTCCCGTTAGAGTAATTGAGATGTGCTCATCCCAAAAGAACCCTAGGGATTGTTGTTATTAAAGGATAAGTTCTTAGGGTACTGAAGATTTGTGGGTTGGGACCCACCACTCTTCCTCCATTATGCTACTTCGATTATGTTGAAGCACTCAACTTCATGATAGATCAATGAAAGCAAGGATACTCTTTTACTGCAATCATTACAAGTATAGAGGTTATTATATCTCATGAAGAGCTTTCTAGGACTTCTAATCATCCTCAAATATTTTAGAGGGCTCTAGATCATCATTAGTATCCAACTCTTCAGGGAAGTCAAATGCTAAACTTGGACATCTTCACTTTACTGCTAGTTTCTCCTCTTCTTGATCCAACTTAGAGCAGTCACGTGGGATATATCATGGCTCATTGGAAATGAAGAATTGGCAATTAGGGGATCTCTTTTGGATGTGCCCTATCCCACTACACTTATTACGCTCTTTTGCTTGGTTCTTTGAGTCATCATATTCTTCTTTGGTATTTTCTAGGCAATAGTTATCTTGAAGAAGTAGATCTTCATTAGACTGAATCAAAGTTTTCTCTCGTATAAAAGCATCTTGCAAGTCTATCATCCCTAGGGAATCTAGACAAGTGTCTAGTGGTTGATTCAATCCATTGCAAAAATTGGCAACCTATTGAGTAATATCCATTGGTGACACATATTTTTGAACTATCACAAACTAGAAATAATAGGTTTCTAGGCTAAACCCTACCTATTTCAAATGAAAGAATTCATTCATCTTTAAGGTGTGGTACGTTCGTGGGAGGTATCACCCATGCATAGCCTCCTTCGACTTCTCCCAAGTGATGGTTGCTGGGTTTCTCAACCCAGTTAGTGAAACTTTTCTTCATCATTAAGACAGAGTCTTCTAAGAAGAATTCTTCGTGTAGGGACTTTTTGAATGTAGCCCAATTTGCATCTCGTTGAAAAAGACCATGGATTCTTTCTTGAAGACCATGCTTGGCTAGTCTGGCAAAATAATCACTCCATGCATGTTGTGGTTGTTAGCTAACACAACCTATAACAGTAAACCCTTTAAAATTTTGATTGATACGGTGGAAGCACACATTCATTCATATCACCAAGGTGTACTACAAAACTATGCATAGACACAATGCATGTACCTGGGCTGATAGTTGAGCTAACTTATGGAAAATACGTTTCATCAACCCAATAGACGAGTAAGGTGGAGTTTAATTTCGGTAACAATCAAACCAACATGCAATTCACAGTGATGAACCTGGGAATCTAATAGTGTCTGTTAAGAATGGAGACGTTAATTCCCAATGACGCTCATATTCATTGTGAAAAGATCTAAGTCACATTTTTGAATCTTGTAGGACAACAAGTGAGCATACAAGGAGAAGCAGAGAAACCAAAGATTCAATTAGTGAAAGCTTCTTGAATCGCTAAAGGTTCAAGAAAAGGCTCACCTATATACCTTATCAAATTAAATAAGACTGAATAGGATAAAGAAGCCAAAGATAAACTGTCGTGGCTTAGGGAATATGCTGACATATTTCATGAAGAATTAACTAAACTTCCACCACAAAGATCATAAGTCAACCATGAAATCAAGCTAGTACCAGAAGCTATACTAGTTTCAAAGTGACCATATCGAATGTCCATTCCGAAAGCCATAAAACTAAAGGAACAACTCAAACATCCCTTAGATCAGGGATACATTAGACCCAATAACTCACCTTGGGGAGCTCCAGTGTTATTTTAGAAAAAGAAGGATGGGACTCTCTATCTTTGCATTGATTATTGAGGGCTAAATCAGGTAACAATCAAGAATAAGTATCTGATTCCAAGGATCGATGAACTACTTGATCGACTACAAGGAGCAAAAATTTTCTCAAGATTGATATCAGATCAGGGTATTACCAAATCAGAATCAAGCAAGAAGATATCCCAAAAACCGTTTTTAGCACAAAGTACGGTCATTACGAGTTTATCGTAATGTCATTTGGATTAACAAACGCCCATGCTACCTTCAATAGATTAATGCAAGATATATTCAGACCTTATTTTGGTGATTTTGTCCTTATATTCTTTGACAACATCTTAACATATTCCAAGGATGAAGGAAGTCACGAGTCACAACTACGGATAGTTCTTGAGACAATGTGGACTTACAAGCTATATGCCAAGAAGAAGAAGTGTGTATTCTTCAAGAAGCAAATCAAGTATTTAGGGTTTATAGTTTCAGTAGATGAAATTTCAGTAGATCCCAAGGTCGAGGATGTACAAGACTTGCCGCCTCCAACGATCATAAGTGAAGTTTGTAGCTTTTTGGGTTTAATAGGATGGTATTGGATCTTTATCAAGAATTATGTTTTGATTACTGCACCCATCACTGACCTACTCAAGAAGCAAGTTGCCATTAAATGGACCCAAGTTGAACAATCTAACTTTGACATGCTCAAGCTAAGCTTACCAATCCTCACACTACCGGAACTTAGCAAAGAACTCGAAGTGATGACCGATGTAGGTTCTCTTGCCTTGGGATGTGTACTCATGTAGGAAGGATATCCAATAGCATATATCTCCAAAAAATTGAAGATTCACGAGAGAAATTATAGTACTCATGACCTAGAATTACTTACAATTATCCACGCTCTTAAGTTATGAAGACATTATCTACTTGGGAAGAAATTATCACTGATAAAATGGACGATAAAAGTCTTAAATGGATCTTCACAAAACTAGATCTAAATATGAGGAAACGTCAGTGGATCAAAGTATTGCAAGAATATGATTTTGAGATCGAATATAGAAATAAGATAAGTCTCTTAAGAAATATTGTGATCTTAGAGTACTCACTTGGTAAATTATTAGAACATCTTATAGGCTAGAAACTGTTAGGAAAACTACAAAATTCTAGAACTCAAGAGAAATCATGAGGAATTTTTCAAGATGAATTTATTAAGAATGAACCTCGAAGAGATTAGTCAAGGGTATATTTTAATCTAGAAGCTTTCATAGAAGATTTTAAGATCATAAATTTCTCTAAGTTAAAGATACTAACTTAAGGCCAAGAAACTTGGTTACAAGAATAAACCTTAAACTAGGAAGTTAGAGACCCCAAAATCTAGATACCCTTGGTTAAAAACCCAAACTGTAAACTATCTTAAGGAAAAGATATGGTGGCTGTGTCAGAGCACTCCAAGGGATTTCATAAATCCTTAGTCTGCTACAACACCATATTGGAGAATATGTGAATTTTCCATAAGTTTGGGACATATGGTCAAATCTTTCGATTTTTCATAACTTGAACCCTATAACTCCAAATGGAGTGGACTATAGCTCAATAGATTCCATTTTTCAAGCGCTTTCCAATGATAGGTCACACCATATAGTTTTGAGAAATTTATGGGCATGTTATCTGGGTGCCACCTTTTTAGTATTCAAAAAATGGAAATTGGGAGATTTCCAAACTCCCTAATATTGCGTTCTACTAGAAAAAAGAATTGTACTCCATGAACCAAGGGCAATGGTAGTCGCTCCTTCCCAACAAGAAGCCTCTGGAAGGACACCTCTGGATGTGAGCTAGTTGTTGATAGGTGACTATTAAGTCGATTACGAATCTTCAAGTCCATCCTCCGTGGGTAACAGCAGGATGCTTTCCCTACAGGGTAGACCTAGGGTTATAGAGACGAACAAAATCCAATCATTTGGGTTACAATACGGATGGCGACGGTTGGAAGGTAAACTTTGGGTGACTACTAAAATGTTACTCATCATGTAATAAAAGCAGGTACATTACAGAGACGAAGAATCCATCCTCAGGCCTTTGCGGTAAATACATTGCCTCCTTTTGGTTTGTTTTTGTGCTTTCTTCTTTTCCTTTGTTTGTTTCTCTTGAGAATGAGATGTATTGAGGGAGAAAGAGAGAAAATGAGCGAGGGAGAAAAAGAGAGAGAGAGAGAGAGAGAGAGAGAGAGAGAGAGAGAGAATAGACATGAAAGATAACAAAGAAAGAGAGAAAGAGAAAGAGAAAGGGCGAGAGAGAGGAGAATGAGTGAGAAAACAATGAGGGCACGGAGAGAAACAAAGAGAGGGACAACAAAGAAAGAGAAAGAGAGAAATAAAGAGAGGGGGAGAGAACACAAAATGAAGAGTGAAGGGATCAGAGGTGGATAAAAGGGTGAAGTAAAGAGAAGAAGGATAGTGGAAAAAAAGAGAGAAAGAAAACGAGGGATAGAGGAGAATAAGTGAGAAAACAATGAGGGGGCAGAGAGAAACAAAGAGAGGGGCAACAAAGAAAGAGAAAGAGAGAAAGAAAGAGAGGGGGAGAGAACACGAAACAGAGAGTGAAGGGAGAGGTGGATAAAATGGTGAAGTAATGAGAATAAGGATAGTGGGGAAAAAAAAGAGACTCGGGAGAAAGGGAGGGAGAGAGGAGAATGAGTGAGAAAACAACGAGGGGGTGGAGAGAAAAAAAGAGAGAGGCAACAAAAAAGGAGAAAGAGAACACAAAATGGAGAGTGAAGGGAGAGGTGGATAAAAGGTTGGAAAAAGAGAGAGAGAGAGAGAGAGAGAGAGAGAGAGAGGAGAATGAGTGGGAAAACGGCGAGGGGGCAAAGAGAAACAAAGAGAGGGGCAACAAAAAAAGAGAAAGAGAGAAAGAAAGAGAGGAAAGAGAGAACACGAAACATAGAGTGAAGTGAGAGGTGGATAAAAGGGTGAAGTAAAGAGAAGAAGGATAGTGGGAAAAAAATAAGAGAGCTAGAAAGAGAATTGGAGAAAAAGAGACAAAGAGGGAGAAAAAGAGAGACAGGAAAACAATAAATAGAGAGTGAGAGAAAGAGAGAGAAAAATGGAAACAATGAGAAAATTAGAGAGAACAAAATTAAAGAAAGAGAATGGTAGAGGGGGAAGAGAGGCATGAACAGGGGTGGGGAGAGAAAGTCTTTCAATGCCTTGTTTTATGAGTTTTTTATTTTTGATCTTTGATTTTGATTTTAGCAAGATGCATCGAGTGTAAATGGAAAGGAAAAGAGAAAAGAAGTAAGAGTGGGGAGGGAAGATGGGGGAGGATAAAGAAGGCATGGAAAATTCTAGAGACACATAGCTGCTGTAGGAGTATTATGTATGCATATTAAATAGGTCCTTAGAGGATTCCATTGCTGTTGCAATTTCTTCCTCAATGTCATAGTTAGAGATTGCAACCTGTCCATAGTCAAGATCATCACCATGTATCAGTTGAGTCTCAAGAGAAGGTGCATCATCCAAAAAGTATACTTTGCCATTGAAATAGTAATTCCGCCTTGCTTGAATTTTCAATAGCTCTCTAGTTTGCATGGCCATCTTGAGCCTATGTAAAACTTGAAAGAGGATCCCACAATAGAGTAGGATAATGTCCAATCCCAACTAATCACAAGAGAAGTATTTAACTTTAGAGCACAATCAACCTTTGCCAAGAATGCATTGCCAGAATGTAAAAAAGGTAGAGGGACAATGGTCACATCACAACAAGTTTCCTCCTTCTTCACAAAGAATGCAAATGTCAGATGTAGCAATACTCCACTTAAATGTCCATGATATGGGCAGATAACTTTTAACTTTCATAGACTGCTAAATGTTAAACCAATTTCACTTTTGAAGAGACATATCATTAATGTGTTCAAATTCTTGGCGAAAAACTCCGCCCTTAGGTTTGCAATGGTGGATGCACAACATCATGACAATGGATATCTTTGGTGCTTGGGATCTAGCTCAAGCCAAGAGACTTGAAACTAACATAGGATGATTGAGATAATGAAAGTTATTGTAAACCATGGCACTTCATGCCTCAAAACTATCTTCTCAAATCCTATATAGTATTGGTGTTTAGCACATGTTTCAACCCTAAACCTATTAGCAAAAATTGGCCATAAGTTTCCACAATCATATCAATTTATCTCCACATATATATTGATGTTTATGAATGTCCTTATCTTACATCACTTATTTTGGTAGAAAATTATTATCACAAAGTAGATGTCAAAATATAGACATTCTATAGTAATGCAAACATTACAAAAATATGTATGAGTATATTTTCAACAGGAAATTAGATGGGTCTAGAATTAAGCTCTTAGAATTTCACGTGAGAGGGAATAACAAAATTACTTCATATATCAAGATTCAATGTTCAAGAATGGACAATGTAATATCACCTATTTAATGACCTTTTGCTTGTAAATATCTAATGCCTCAAGGGGTTGACTACACAAAAACTCTCTCCATCTTGTATGTTAAGGCCTACTATAAAATCTCCTTACAAGTAAAATTTTCATGGATAGATGCACCATTATCCTATTCAAAATGTGACTACTTCCTTTAAATAACACCCTTTTTTACATAAAAATTTTCTAGAAAAGAGAAGTAAGCAATCCTTTTTATTGTATAAAATTATAGATTTACATATTTACAATTGAATCCCTATAGTCTAACCATGTAATGGTGCTATTTATATGCATGTAATGACTTGATTGCATAGGTGTACTTTTGTAAAAAAATATGAGAACAAGGGGCCCTCTTTCTACTATAACAATTAAAGTAAAATCAATGCATCACATTAGTGTTTGTGAAACTTTTTGAAAAGAAGTAGCGTTGACAATTTTACTATGATATAGAGGAAAGAATTGCACATTTCACATGATCTCAAAAGAAGTAATGTTACACATTCTACTACACTACCATGAAACTACAATACAAAGGCAAAATTACGCGACTCACATCTTAAAAGAAGTAAGGTAAGGTTATACATTCTTGTACACTACCACAAAGAAGATATAAGAAAAATCTCTAGTATCCTTGCCCACATGGAAGCTTTGGATCTAATACTTAGTCTATTGAACCCCTTGAGTACACCTAGTGAATCGCTTTAGTGTTTATCTTGCATGGCAAACACTACAAGGATATGGAGGTATAGCGACGGTGGTTTCCGACGCAAAATAGCGGCGACGCTAGCGACGCAAATATCGACAGTACTCAGATGAATAAAACGTGGACCGAAACCCGAGCATGTTATTTTGCGTGCATACACGAATGAGAGAGAAAAAGGGAGAGCAAACATCTTGCATTTGAGAGGGAGAGGGAGAAAAAGAGAGAAAGAGGGAGAAAGAAAGCTTCTCACCGCCGCTGTCGCCATTTGTGAAGAAGAGGAGGAGATGTACGAAGGGCGAAGAGGAGCCGCCGTCGTGAAGAGGAGCTGTTAAACCCTTCTTCGAGCCTTTACCGTGAGTGCATTGTTCCTTCTTGCTTTGATTTTGTGTTTTCTCTTTCTCTTTTACTTGTTTTTGTTGAAATTCATGTGTATTGAGAGAGAGAGAGGAAATGAGAGAGAAAGAGAGGGAGAGGGAGAGGGAGAGAGAGGGAGAGGAAATGAGAGAGGGAGGGAGAGGAAGAGGGGGAAACATTAAATAAAATAGGGAAAGAGAGAAAGGGAGGGAGAGGAAGCAGGAGAGGAAAGAGAGGGAAACATTAAACATAATAGGGAAAGAGAGAAAGAGAGGGAGAGGGAGAGGGAGGGAGAGGAAATGAGAGATGGAGAGGAAGAGAGAAAAGGAAATGAGAGAGGGAGAGGAAGAGAGAAAAAACATTAAAAATAATAGAGAAAGGGAGAAAGAGAGCGAGAGGGAGAGGGAGGGAGAGGAAAGAGAGAGAAACATTAAACATAATAGGGAAAGAGAGAGGGTGAGGAAGAGAGAAAAAACATTAAACATAATAGGGAAAGAGAGAAAGAGAGGGAGAGAGAAAAAACATTAAAAATAATAGGGAAAGAGAGAAAGAGAGGGAGAGGGAGAGGGAGAGGGAGAGGGAGGGAGAGGAAATGAGAGAGGGAGAGGAGGAAAACATTAAACATAATAGGGAAAGAGAGAAAGAGAGGGAGAGGGAGAGGGAGAGAGAGGAAATGAGAGAGTAAGCTATACTAAAGCAAAGCTATGTACCAAGAGCTTCAACTAATCCCTTCCAAAAATCTGAAGTGAATAGAGAATCATGATCACTAATAATTCTCTTCGATAGTCCATGAAGTCTAAAGATTTCTTTGACAAATAACCTGGCAATATCTGAGGCCTTGTAGCTAGTTTTGACCGGAATAAGGTGGGTAACCTTAGTCAACATGTCCACAATTACCATGATCGAGTTGTATCCTCCTTGAATTGAGAGTAATCCAACTACAAAGTCCATACTAATGAATTCCCATTTCATCTGAGGAATATCAAGTGGTTGTAGCTTTGTTGGTAGCTTAACTCATTTGGCTTTTATTTGTTGGCAACTCAAGCATTCATTTACGTATTTAAGTACGTCACTTTTGAGCTTCTCCCAATGATAGCTTTTCCTAACTACATTGAGAGTTTTGGTATAGCCAGGATGTCTTGAAAATGGGGAATCATGAGCTTCCCATAGTATCTTCTTCTTAAGTTCTTGACTTGAAGGAATACATATAATCTTATCCTAAAGTAGACAAGTCCTTCATCAACAGAGAAGCTAAGATACTTTGTCTTAAGCTTAGAATTTTGTTCTTTATTCTGAATTTGCTTCAGCATTTGTTGATATTTGGGATCATTATTCACCTTCTCCTTGGCTAGCTCGATGATGGGATTGCTAGGCATGGATATCATTGTAGTTAGTGTTTGAGCTCTAGGAGGTTCTTCTAAGATAAGTGTATTGAGAAATTATTTGCAGCTTAAAGCATCTACAACTACATCACGCCTCACGGATGGTTCTTCTTGCATCTTGGAGAGTAATAATTCTCTTTCTCTAGTAGATGGAATAGGGACGAGAGTAGAGGTATGACTTCTAACCGGATTGATAGAATAGGATAGAGTACTTCAGTATCTTCTCTTCTTGGATTGGAGTAGAAGAGGGTAAGAGACCTTCAATGTATCCCCTTCCTTGGGTTGAATGGAATGATGTCTCTTCGTTTCACGGAATAGAGTCTCCTCCTTCCCGATCGGCATCTCGTCCTCTGCAAGATTACTCTTGTTCCACTTCTTGGTCATCCCCGAGCCCTCAATATGTAGTTTTGCAAGGAGGGGAGGGTAAAAGAGATGACACTTTATTTTTAGTGTTTTTTGATGACATCATCAATGACAAAGGGAGAACACTTTCTTTTAGTCATTTTGATGAAATCATTGATGAGGTCAAAGAGGGAGCTCCATTTTTGTAGCGCGAAGATAAAAATTTACGAATCTATGGGCGAATACCATGTGGCGCATCGTCGAGTGGCTATCACTCCAAGGCGGCAACTAAGGTAGCAACCAAGGTATAGACCTTGGCATACTTGGAAACGGGCTATGAAGGCTTTGTTGGCGCCATTGGCTCCGTGCGAGAAGCTCCCACTACCTTATAGGAAAATCTTCGAGAGAGGTCACACTATCCTGACACTACCGTTACTCAAGTGCAGTTAACTGCCAAGTGACTATGCACTAGGCTAGTTCTTTTTGTTGTTCTATACTACAAACATACTTTTAATAATCTAGTCTTGGGAGGGTCTCCTAAGTCTTTCTTCCGTAAATTGGCATATAATACCTCATTAATAATAATTATTATCTTCATAATGAGAGTTAGTCTCATAATTAGAGCTAGTTTTTTTTTAAAATATGTAACATAAATCAAATTTTTTTGTAATGCATACGCACATTAAAATAAACTAAGTAATGGGGACATTACATTCTTCCCTGCTTAGAGAAATCGATATGTCCTCATCTCGAGAGAAATTGGGGATATTCTTGCATAAGGGTTATCTCATTGACCCAAGTGGCATCCTCTTCAGGATAATCCTTCCATTGTATTAGTTGTTCTCTTAGGGTCCCATTCCTAAGGATTCTTTCTTTTACATCCAAGATTGTATTAGGTGTTCTCTTAGGGTCCAATTCCTAAGGATTCTGTCTTTTACATCCAAGATTTTATTAGGTTGAAGTTCAAGTATACCTTGGCTCGGCATTACAACTTGATGATAATCAAGAATATGATCAGGATTAGGTACATAGGGCTTTAAGAGACTTACGTGGAATACATCATGAACTTTTAGGGTTTCACGAAGTTGCAGCTTATAAGCATTAGGTCCAAGAGCCTTTATGACTTTGTAAGGTCCACAGTATCTTAGGCTTAGTTTCTTGAATTTTCCCAAGGATAAAGAACTCCTTTCTGGGTGTACATGGATAAAAACCTTGTCCCCTTCTTAGAATATTTTCTCTTTTCTCCCTTGCTTAGCATAGGCTTTCTGTCGATCCTTGGCAACTTTATATCATGCTTGATGGTTTTGACTTGTTCGTCCATCTCTTCAAGCATCTTCTTAGAAGCTTCAACCTTCAAGGTAGGGTTGGAGACGTTTAGCAAAGTTAGGCATTCTTGCCCATATAGAGCTTGAAATGGGGTCATCTGCTTGAAAGGTAGATATTGTATCCACTGTTTGGGTTCTTTGCAACAATATGCCCTAAGTATGTCTTCAATGACCTGATTTACATGCTTCCAGAGGGAGAGGAAGAGAGAAAAGGAAAGAAGGAACAAGAGAAAGAGGGAAAAAACATTAAACATAATAGGGAAAGAGAGAAAGAGAGGGAGAGGGAGAGAGAGGGAGAGGAAGAGGAAGAGAGAAAAGGAAATGAGAGAGGGAGAGGAGAGAAAAAAAACATTAAACATAATAGGGAAAGAGAGAAAGAGAGGGAGAGGGAGAGGGAGGGAGAGAGAGAAGGAGGGAGAGGTTGTTGTTTTCTTATTTGTTGTTGTTGTAGTAGTAGTAGTAGTAGTAGTAGTAGTGTTTTCTTCTTTTCTTATTTATTGTTGTTAAGTAGTAGTAGTAGTAGTTATTGTTGTTGTTGTTTTTTCTTATTTTCTTGTTTATTATAGTGGTAGTGGTAGTGATAGTCATGGTCGTGGTCGTGGTCATGGTCGTGGTGGTAGTGGTAGTGGTAGTGGTAGTGGTAGTGGTAGTCGTGGTCGTGGTCGTGGTCGTGGTCGTAGTCATAGTTGTGGTCGTAGTCATGGTCGTGGTCATGGTCGTGGTAGTAGTGGTAGTAGTAGTTGTTGTGTTGTTGTTGTTTTTTCTTCTTTTCTTGTTTATTATAGTGGTAGTGGTAGTGGTAGTAGTAGTCGTGATCATGGTCGTAGTCGTGGTCGTCATAGTCATGGTCATGGTCGTGGTCATAGTCATAGTTGTAGTCGTCATGGTCGTGATCGTGGTCGTAGTCGTGGTCGTCATAGTCATGGTCATGGTCGTGGTCATAGTCATAGTTGTAGTCGTCATGGTCGTGGTCATGGTCATGGTGGTCGTGGTCATAGTCGTAATCGTGGTCGTGATTGTGGTCATAGTCGTAGTCATCATAGTCTGGTTGTAGTAGTAGTGGTGGTTTTCTTATTTGTTGTTGTTGTTGTTGTAGTAATAATGGTTTTTTTTGTTTTCTTGTTTATTGTTGTCTTGTTTTCTTATTTGTTGTTGTTGTTGTAGTAGTGGTAGTAATAGTAGTTTTTGTTTTCTTTTCTTGTTTGTAGTAGTAGTTGTTATTGTTGTTGTTGTTGTTGTTGTTGTAGAGAGAGATATATGTTTTGTTAAAGAAAATGAGAGAGGGGGAGGAAGAGAAAAAAGAAGAAGAAATGAGAGAGAAGGAATAAACATACAGCATAATAAAGAAAGAGAGAGAGAAGAAAAGAGAGGAGACAATGAATGGATAAAAAACAAAGAGAGAGTGGTGGTGAGGTCCTGTGCAACACCACAAGATGGAAAACACTCTGACATACGTTAATTTGTGGGTGGGTGGGTGGAGACTTTACATACGTTAATTTTTGCTGAGTTACAAGAGAAGAAATCCCTTCTCAAACAATTTAAGAAAGAAAAAAAGAATGATAAAAAAAATAAATTGTTTGTCGTAACGTAGACAAAATGGAAAATGAAGAGGGTATTGATATTTAAGATCATGAGGTGCATCTTAATGAGCGTGTCCCATGTCCTTGCTCTCAATGCAAGCTAGCAATTAGACAAAAACATTGATTGTCTATAGAACACATACAATACTTCGGCAAGTTTCAATCTGAGATCATTGATTAGGCAATTTTGGATTTTCAGTAAACGGTAAGAAAAGTTAATATCAGTCATGCATTGTACTCGCAAGCTAATTGAATACCATATACAAAAAGATTGGGTGTGGCTGGCAAATTCTCTATCTAGGGAGATGACATCTCGTCCCAAGGAGGAGTGCACTCTTTGCGACCAATTAGAAGAGTTCGTGGGCATGTGATGGATGGAGTGCCTGAGCCAATCCACCACTTGGAAGGTAGTACCCAATCTATATCATCAATACTAGAGGAGACAGACCCTTCCAGACTTACTTACAATCTTGGAGCCTGAGATGGAGGCAATGATCGATGCAATGATTCCCATAGATGTCGAGGCTTCTGATCCGCTTAGAGAGGAAGCATCCATACCATTATATGATGGGTGCCGAGTACCTCGCCTAAAGACACTGCTTGCACTCCTAAGTGTGCAAGCAAAATACTAGTGGAACAATGCGAGTGTGACCAAGTTGTTCAAATACCTTGTACGTACGCTTCGTTGATTTCTTTTCGGCACTATCATTAAAAGCAATTGTGCTTTTTCAAGGAGTTTTATGATTATTTTCAAGTTACTGAAGTATCATATATTGCCACCTACAAATACAATGCCTGAGTCTCATAATGATGCATGACATTTTTTACGAATGCTTGGCATGGACTACAACAGCATCCATGCATTTATCAACGATTGCATACTGTTTCGAGAAGAATAAGAGACTATGGAGACATGTCCAAAGTGTGATTCTCACAGGTATTGACGACAGGACTTGCAAGGGTAAGCCATCCCTCAAAAAGTTCTTAAACACTTTTTGCTTATCCCCCGCATAAACCACATGTTTTGTACGTCCGGGCGGCATGGTGAGCTTGACAACGTGGCATGTGTAGAATAGGTCCAGAGATAGAGTTCAACAAATATCAACAGATTCACTCGCATGAAGCCACATTGACTCTACCTTCTCAGGCTTTTCCCGAGAGCCAAGGAATCTTCAGCTCGATCTTGCAATGGATAGCGTGAACCCATTCGGTCTGTGCTCAACTTCTTACAGTGTGTGACCTGTAGTCCTTGTCAACTACAATATCCCTTCATGGATTTCTACGAAGAAAAGACATTTCATCCTTAGCTTACTCATCCCCAACTGCTACAAAGTAAAAAATATGGATGTGTATCTTCGTCCATTAGTCGATGAGCTTAGGATTTTGTGGGAGGAGGGGATCACTATGTAAGATATGAGTAAGCGTGATGGTCGACCTTCTGCCAATATTCGAGTCATTCTCATGTGGATGATGCATGACTTTTCGGGATTCGGAGAGTGCTCAGGTAAATAGGCTTCCGTTCTCGTTGGTAATATCTATCATAGCTTCTTCAAGTTTGTATTCATGAGATAGAGGTGTTGGGATAGGTGTGGTTACCTTAAGTTATCATGCATGTTCATTGTGCGGGCCACAGTTAGACTCCCGAAGGTTGCGAACCATACAGAAGATGGTATACCAAGGATACGTCGCTTTGTTGCCAGAGGGTCATGAACTCAAGGAAGGTTTTCTTGGATGACCTCCAACACATATGAATGCCGCAAGCTGGTACAAACTGAAAATGGTCCACATGGAGTCACATCCAAACGGAATGCAACGGTTCTCAGTTTTCTACGAGTTGCCATATTGGACCCACTTATAGATCAACCACTTGTTGGATCCTATGCATATTTTCAAGAACGTGGGTAGCTTGCTATGGGACCACATCATAGAAAAGAGAGACACTATAGGGGTACGAATGGATTTGAAGGAGGTAGGCAAGATGGAGGTTCTTTTGCCATAGTCAAGTACTGATGGTCACATGCAGCTAACTTGCGCTCCTTGCATCTGATCGCGTCGAAATAGATCTAATAGAGTGGCCTGACGATGTCCGAGATAGCTCCTGGTCCGCCATATCTCTAAATCTCACCATCTGATCTGGAGACATGCACGTGAAGATATCCTACAACTCCTCATCGCTCATCCCTCGACTCATCCTGATGATCTAAGTATCCACAAAGGTCACCTACTACACAAACAAAAAATGATGTTAGCATAATCAATTTGAATCATACAAAGCACGATAATATAAATCTTTTAAAAATGATATTACTTAAAATGCATATCTTATGTACCCTTATAAGCGATTAGTCAACGAATTGAGTAAGTGGATGCTCCAAGTATGAAGTATCCTATGGTTCCATGTCAATCTCCTGACACAACTCGGCATAAACTAGAAGGTCGATAGACATGTCACCACAAAAGGATAAGTCCACCTTGTTCTCCTCCTGTATTTCTATTATTGTTACCCGATGTTGGCTCCTCTATATGCTCCAAGATTTCGGTGACCTCCACCCCTTGCAATACTGACCTCTTTATTTGCATATTATCCTCATCTATGCTCGGAACATCGCTTTGATCATATACTCTCACACTTCGAGGAGCTGAAGGTATAACATACCACTATCAAGGTTTTCGGGGGTTTGGATAGAAGATTACCTGTTCACAAATACATACAAGAAAGATTAAACTATTGTGACATATATCATGTCGTAATATTTAGCTTCAAGCAGATGAGGTTGACGCTCCAGACTTGGGCCAGAGGGAGGGAGTGCTTTAGGGTCAGGGGGATGCCCTGCAGAGATACGGAGGCAGTGAGCCTACGGTTGGCTCAGGATACAGGTACTACTTCTCACTCTTGAGGCAGTTTTAGAGAGTGTGGCTCAGGTGGTTGCTGTGGAGGCACAGACACGGTGTCTCCGTCTCGTCGTTCTACTAGAGTTGAGTCACCTCCAGGATTGGTCACACCTGTGGAGATGTCTACTCCAATTACTTTGGCTTTTGCTCAGTCGTCCGCAGGTGGCACCCCTATGGGTGCTACACCGATAGATACTACCCCGATCGATACACCAGATGTACAGGGGTATCCTGGATATATCCACGAGCATGGTCGTAAGTGGGAGAGAACCCATCTTAAGCATACCCCAAAGGGGTGTGCCTATCTTTTAGATGATAGGTCAAGAGCCATCATCATGAATGATGAGGGGAGGAGGTTGATGGCTCACATGAGAGAGTTGTGCCAACAAGTTTTTCGGCACAACGTCTTGGATAATTGGAAAACCATACCGGAGGGGAGCAAGGACTATATAGTAGCATCCTTGCATGACGAGTTTCTGGTTCGAGCCACAGCAGATAGGTTTTCTACGAGCTGGATGATGGAGTGCATGTGTGCATATATGTCACACAAATGATCGAACGCACATAAGGCACTCAAGAGTGGGGCTGCAAAGCCCGAGTGGCTAGACGCGAACAACTAGTGCTGACTGAGGGAGGAGGCTATAGATTCTCTAGGACGTTGGAGTCAGCAGCGTGAGGTGGCGAGGGCACGACTATAGAGTGGAGCAGGATTATAGAGGATGGACATTACAACAAGAAGAGGAGAGAAGACACAAACTGCAATAAGAGATGGATAGGTTAGGGAGAGAGGAGACTTCTAGGAGGGCCCAAGATAGAAGAAAAGACAAGGAGAAGGTAGTGGAAGCAGAAAGTAAGAAAAAGGAGAAGAATAAGGACTTGAAAAGACACAACCATAAAAAGAAGAGGAGGAGAGCGACAGTTTAGAAGATGACTATGGCAAGTTCCAAATGCCCCAACCCGCCAAGTACAAAGGAGAGAGAGATAGGTTGGTTTTGAAGAAATGGATCACCGAGGTAGAGAGATACTTGACGTATGCCAGGATCATAGAAGATAGGAAGGGAGAAGTGGCAACCATCTACTTAGAGAAAGACACTACTAGTTGGTAGTTGTTGGAGCAGAAGCAAGGATGCACCATCTTTTCATGGAAATAACTCCAAGAGGAACTTAAGGACTATTTCATCCCATTGATGTCAAAAAATATAAGTTAGAGATGAATGGAGAAACTTCAAATAGACACAAGGGAAGATAAAGGAGTATGTCAGAAAATATAGCAAAAGCATACACTTCTTGTTTCATTTCTTTTTTGCTCTCTCTCTCTCTCTCTCTCTCTCTCTCTCTCTCTCTCTCTCATTGGAAGAATATTCAAATATCTCATCTAAGTCTCCAAAAGTCAATAAATCTTATCTCTTTCCCCTATCTTTATTTATGATCAAGTCTTCTACTTTATTGCACTCTTGAATTCTTATTCCCATTAATCTTTCACATGGTATCACATCGTACCAACATCATACTCTAGCTCACACACTTCTCTTCTAAATCACTCACTATCTTTGAGATAAGATAATAGTGATCCAAACACTTTCTACCATCATGTCTCAACAACTTGGAGCTGCCTCTCAATCCTTCTTGCTCTCTTTTGGATCCTACAAAAGGAAGAAGTTGATGTGTTCCAACTACCAAAGTTGGAGATTCAAGCTGTGGCTTTAGCTCACACATGTAAACCTACGGTCTATAGTCAATGGTGCGGAGAAGGCCCCACCACAAGAGATCAATCTAATTTTCCCCATGTGAAAGCAAAAAGGTGCACTTTCCTCAACCGAGATCATTGTTCATTGCAATGATCACCACATACAAATGGTACATAGCTTGAATACTACCAATTAGATTTGGAAGAAATTTATAGATGTTTATGAGAAGAAATAGTTTATTGAGAAATGGCAAACTCTTCGTGATGAAGCTTTTCTCATAGGCTTTGAGATCTCCGAGAAGCTCCAACCTGCCCTTCTTCTATCCTCCTTACCAGGAGAAGATTGTTGAATATCCAAGAGAAGATGAGCAAGAAAAATGGTGCAAACTTTATAGGCCCTTCTCTTGCACCATGTGGTCACTATTCTGTTGAAGGTCAAGCACAAGGGTAGTCAATAGGTTGCTTAAGACATTAGGAATCATCCCCTATAGGTTGCATGAAGAGAAATGGCCATGGTAGAGAAATGGGAAGAGATCTCCATGGCAGTTTTCAGCAAGAAGCTTGGATAGAGAAAAGAGAAGCTTGCTCCAAAAAGTAACCACGGTTTAACCCTTCTAAACCCTATTTAGGCTTCAGTTAAGTCCATGATACTTCAAAATGGTACCAAATTGACTATGAACCACCAAAATGACTATGAATCTGCCATCACTACAACAAAAAGGCTCCATAGACGCGCTTGTAGACGCAATATTTGAATTGTGAAAAAAAATGTCAGGCGCGTTTATTGCCGCGTCTATTTCTGCGTCGACCATATCGCGTCTAAAAGTGTGCTTATAGTCAGAGTTACACACCCACGTAGACGCGCATATAGACGCACGTATTGACGTGCTACGTAAATATATAATCATATTTATAAAAAAGTGGATATATTCATATTGTACGTCTATACACGCGTGTATCTACGTGTCTAAAAATGTGTTTACTCCGCAAGTTTTTGACGAGAATAGACGCGCATTTATACTGCAATTTAGACACGCTGATAGACGCGCAAAACAGAGGTATGAAAAAAAAACCAGAGAACATGTGGCTTCATCAACATCAAATTGTATGCTTAGGGAAAACAGAGAAAGATTATTTCGAAGATTGGATACTGAAAACAAAACAATGTATGTAGAACACGAAATTTCATATATATAGATGAAATGTTTTTACATTATGAGTTCTAGTGCTTGTGACGTCATGGTCGCAAGCACTAGCTGAAAGTAATACATATCAAAAATGAAAATTACATGTATGGGGCTCCTCTATATCTCCTCAGAAGAGGCATCATCATCGCTACCACCACCACTGCCTGTGCCACTGCCATTGCCGCCACCGCTACTGCTAGTTCCCCCGTCGCTATCCTCAACTGCATCAAGGTTCGCCTACACAAAGGATTAAGGTATATAAATACCATTACAAACAATAAATTAGAGTTGTCTATACTTTTCATGTAAAAAATAAAGCATACCTCTTCTGGTGGTGGAATTCTCATGGCGCGATTATATTGCTCCTCCGTGATGAGTCCCTCCTCGTAGAAATGCTGCCAAGTGGACGCCTAGTTATGACCTCGATGGTAGCCTACCTCTCTACGAGTAGGCATCCTACCAACGATATGATACTACAAAACAATTTGAACATACAACGTATTAAAACACACTACATAATGAAGTGAAAAAAATTACAAAATTTAATTTTAAAAAAGAAATCAAATATTACTTACAAACTCAGCCTCCCATGACTCCCTGCCACCCGATCCATAATGCGACGATCCCATGGTTGCCATCTGGATACGTCGTGCCTCTGGATGCTGGCGACTTGTCATTTTCTCCGCTGCTCTCTTCTTGGCCTCTTTCCACTCCTTGCAGTGGCAATTGGGTGGTTGGTCATATCTAGTGCGCTCCTGCTCTTGTCTCCGCAATGACTCCTTGGCGCGCGTCATAAGGTGAGACCTCTTGTTATGAAGCACGTCTCTCACCTTTGACCGTCCCCAATCATCTGAGAATCGTGAATTCTCGTGATTAGGGTACCTTTTATGTACTGCCCACAGCACCTCTTGCCACAAACCATTTTTTTGGTGCTTGAAGGGAATCATGCAATCTTTGTATGTGGCATGCACGACACTCCTCAAGTAGGCTATCACTTCCCTCTCCTCAAAGTCATGCAAGATACCACCAACATCAGTGACAGAGTAGTAAGTTTGTGGAGGCTCACCTCTCTTATTTTCCGGTGAGGGTGATCGAGAGCCACCACCTAGGCAACCCCCACAAAGCCCTCGACCTCCTCGTCCTCCTGCATGACTCTCCCTCCTCCCTCGACGTGCACTACCCTCTACTTCACTCGATACACGTGCTTCTGCAGATGCACGTGCTTCGGCCGATCCATGTATCTCAGCTGATCCCTCTGTAGGCAAAGATGTGATAGGTGTCCCAGATATCACACTGAAAACCTCCTCTACAATGGGAGGGCGACCAAGATAATTGGTCATCTCCCCCATGAATTGCTCCTTGTTGAATGGGGTGCTGGAGGATCCAGGATTCCACATCTACACAAGAAAAATCATATTACCCTATGCAGATAAAATATATTACATGCAGCGTCTATACCTGCGTCTTTGTGCACGTCTATATCTGCGTCTCTGTGGGCGTCTGTCAGCGCATATATTTCCTCGTCTATACCTGCGTCTACACTGTCATCTGGACGCGCTGACAAACACGCACAGTCGGACCATTTCTTTTCAAACTTGCTTAAAAAACGTGCAAAAAAACCTCCATAGATGACAAGATCCAGCATGTGAAGAGAGAGAAGAGAGAGACAAACAAATAGAGAAAGCAAACAAGATTGAGAGAGAGAAGAAGAACTCACCTTCTTTGCTTGTTCCAACGGGTGGAAGTTAGGTTGCAAGCTCGTTGTCCTCCTTCTCCCTTCCCTTGGTAAGTTGCTTGAATCTTCTTCTCTTCCTTGCTGTTTGGCTCTTGTTCTTTACTCTTTGGCTCTTCTTTCATCCTGTCCTCTTTTTACTCTTATTTCCTTGCCTCATTGTCTTCATGAAGTGATAGATAGACACGAGTAGTGATGTCGAGCTCGAACTGCAGAAAACGCACAAAAAACGCAAGAAAACACAGGTTTGAAAAGAAAGCCACAACTTTTTTTAAATTTTCCTATACATGCGTGGCGTGTCTGTAAGCGCGTGTAATTGCACGTGTATATACGTAGATAATGCCTATTAGACGCGCTTACAGACGCACAGGAACAATTTAGGGAATCAATGCATGCATTTAGGGAATCAATCGACCTATGTGGTGACATATATAACAAATCTTGAGGATAAGAGATAACACATTGGCAAGTCAATTGGCACATATGTAGTGACTTACTAGACCATCCCACTTACAATTGCATGCAAGTATCAATAGGTGGATAAAGCACGAATGGTTTTTAGCTAGAGAGAGATAATGCAATGGAGGTGTATACGACAGAGATAGAGAAAGGCATATTATCCATCAATCAATCGAAGATATGTGCATGAAGTGACTTGATATAGTAATTAAAGTATCGTCATTTTTAGGATGCTCCATTGACTTCTGTAAGTTCCTATAACCTTGAAGTAGAATATAGCCAACCACACTGTCCATGGAAGGAAAACTTGGCCTCATCAAATTAACCAAGTTAATTTATTTATACATTTCATAGATAAGAGATTTGTAGTTGGCTTGTTGGTATTAGTCACCAACAAGTGGACACACTGGCTAAAGATGATGAAAAGAGGACATGTGCACATTGGCTACATGTGGTCCACCTTATCTAAAATTATATGTGAGCTATAAGTGCACCTTGACATGATTGGAATAGCTTGCACATGCACAAGCCAACTTATTTACATCAATCTACTCATGCTATGAATTGGCATGCATGGCTAGGTTAAGTGCACAACAAATGAGACATGTGAGTGTATTGATCAGTTCTCTCTCTCTCTCTCTCTCTCTATATATATATATATATTGCAAATGCACAAGTCAACCTTTGATCAATATATACATCCAATCATCATGCCCTATCCAATCACATTTGTATAGGGCATGATTGGATGTATATAGGGCATGAAATCACATATATATAATTAGCTTTGAATGATTGGATGTATATTTGTAATACTCAGAAAGAAGTAAAGTTGGTAATGTATATCATGTCCTATGCATGTATATGCCCTATACATGTATATCATGTCGTATATACATGTATATCATGTCCTAGCGTATGATCCAGGTGTAATTATGTCGTATATACATCCAATCATGCCCTATTCAAATAAATACTAACTGTTAAGAGGTTTGGTCATATTCAGGGACTTTATGAGAAATGAAAAATATGTGCGTTTATTTTTGCATCTATAAGCGCATTTATCAACACGGATATATAGACGTGTTTTTTATACTAGCGTGAATAGATGCGCTGATACACACGCTTATAAACGCGCTCACTTTTTCACGTGTACAATGCGCGTCTATGGAGCCTTTTTGTTGTAGTGCATTATTTCTTCAGACATTCCTCAAGACCGTCAAATTTAGTCATAACTTACTGCAGAGACCTTAACTAGTCACGGTTTTAACTGTGACTAACACTACAACAAAAAGGCCTCTTAGACGCATTTTTAGATGCGATTTTTGAATATAGAGAAAATCTTACGGGCGCGTATACCCGCCCATCTATTTGCGTGTGTACAAACTCGCGTCTATAATCCCATGTATGAAGAAATTTACATGCAGAAATAGACACGTAACAAACGCGCATATATACACGTGAATAAAAGCGCATTAAAAAACCAAAATTGTTATTTATTTAATTTATTTTGTGCGTCTACCAGTGCGTCTACATGCCAAATTAGACGAGCATATAGATACGCCCATAGACACACTTTTACAACCGCTCATAGACGTGAATGCAAAACAAAAAATCTCCTTTTATCTAAAAGATATTTAATTTCTTTTTTAAATTTGAATTATGTAGCGCGTGTATAAGCGCATGTACTCTGCATTTTAGATGCGCTTATAAACGCGCGTTTTCCATAGCTAATATGGGTGCCAAAGCGGCAAAGACCACCTCCGGGTAGACCACCCAAACGTGCTTCTAAACGCCAAAACAATCAGTACTCACGGCCTAAGAGGCAATTTGGATGCTATCAATGTAGGCACACAACCACCCGCGATGGATCCCCAAAGATCTCTTGCAAGCGCAAGGCTACTATGAAGGCAACCCCTGGATTTGGGTGCCTAAGAATGGCAAGTCTAAAGGCTCATCTCCAAGCAACCTCACTCTAGTGAGAGAGGCCTGCAAACATAGTGCCCGGGCCGTAGTTAGCAAACCACTGTCGGTTGTGACTAATAAGTCCCTGCTAATTTATCGACCAAAGCAATCGCTAAAAGCCTCAAGCTTACCTCACTCAAAAGAGTTGAATACTTCCGTGACTGTGCACTCAAAACCCAGCACAACTTCCATGCCACCAGAGCTTCCTACAACACTTCAAAGTGCTTCGGAGTGCAAAGCCACGCTCGTGAACCAGCAATGAAGTCACTGTTGTCGAGCTCAATTGCACCATCACCACCAGCAGGTCTTAGGCCTTCCTATGGGGTACAATCTTTCCTTTCCTTGAATAAAGACCTTGCTGAAACTTCGGGAGATGACCTTGTGACCTGCATTAAGGTGTTAGACCACACTTTTACCACATTTTCTACGAGTTATGAGCGGTTGGATCTAGGTCTTCTTGATGAACCACTTGCTTCCGATGTTCGTGCATTACCATGCACATGGGAGGAATATGAGTTTATGACCGTCAAATTTCCCAAGATTGCTGCTGAACTAATAGAAAATGAAGAAATCTCAAAGGAGCAAGCTGTTTTCAGGTGACTAATCACCTCATACCGTAAGCCTCCTCGTTTTTCTCCCGAACAAGGATTGCATGAACTCATGCAACTTGCAAGCTCAACTTCCTCGTTCTTACAGCAGTGATTCACTTTGCAAACCAAATGGGAAAAGAAAGGCTGTCGTATCATGACAAATGCTGAACAAAGAAGGGCAATCAAGACCATTGAGTATGATCCTACTTATGTGGCACCTCTTTCATTTAGAGTTTTGGCCATTACCCGGAACCAACACTTAGATGACCAGGTCCTAGCCCTCCTTACATTGACCAATTCCTTACAGAAGAAGAACTGCACATTGCAAGCTGCCTTAATATCGGAGATATTTTTCATGATGTCTTGACCTATATCTCCCAAGTTTCTGTACAACCCTGTGAACTTGATCGTCACGCTCAACTTGAGTACAACCCTACATTTTATGAGTGGCTCTTGGCCGGAACACCCCATCACAATCACCTTTGATATCCTCACCACTTCATTCAATCCTAGGAAGGATTTTCATCTTTCCAAGGGGGAGGAATAAGGCTAAGAAGGCATAAATAATTGTTGAAAGGTTGAACTCAGTGATTTTTATATAAAAAAAGTCAGCAAAATTTTTCAAGTTCTTTGCATTCCTGTTTTGCATATTTTTCATGCTTAACTTCATTTAGCCATGTTTTCCTTTTCCACTTGTGAATAATGACAAGTATTTTTGTTGGGGCAGGAACCCAAGATGGCTCATCAAGATCGCGCTCATAAGATTCTCTTCACGGAAGAAGAAAAGCAAAAATATATGCTCAGTCTGCAAATTCAAGCTTACAGATGGCTGAATTTCGGAACTGTCCACAACCTATCCAGGGTCGTGGAAACGGAGGAAGCAGCTAAGTAGGTCATAGAAAAGTGCAATATGACCAAGTATGTGGAGAAGGCGGAGCAAAATGTGGATCTTGCAAGGTGTGTTGAGTTCTTACGAACTTTCGACTCTGCCTCCAAGAGTGCCACGGTGACTGTGGGAAGGGGGGATGCTGCCAGGCAAGTTAGGGTACCCTTAAGCAAGGAACTAGTATAAAAGGCACTGGGCCTAGAATCAAGGGCCGTAAAGAGACCATAAAGGGATGTCTTTGCCATGCTAAAAATGGACAGGGGCCAGGTGCGGTCCAACGACGGAGTCAATATCCAGGAGATCCCTAATGACGAAATCCGCATGTGTGCTAAAGTCATGCACACCCTCTTCTCCAGCCATCGATACACTACCTATATAGGCAGAATAAATGTGCATGTGCTTGAAAGCCTCGTGGTCAATGCACTAGAAGAGATCAACTGGAATGATTATGTAAGAGACACAATCAAGAAGGATGCCGTAGTGCTTGATCTCAGAAGCCAACCTGCTTGATGTGAATCCCCAGCACAGCAAAAGACAGGAAGAAGGCCGCCTCCAAAGCATCATTCATTGGATATGGAGGTGTACTAGCCGCCCTAATTGAAGAACTAGTAAATGAGGCAGGAGCAGCACAGGAGGAGCAAGAGAGACCACCACCTCACCACACAACGAAGAATCCTCTGGCTCTGACGAGGAAACAAAAACTGATGAGAGTAGTGATGAAGAAGAAAAGCAAGAAGAACAGTGCCAGCAACAGCAAAGATAGCAACGCACTAAGCGCTTCCAACAGCAAAGAGAAGAAGAAAGGAGGAAGAAAGAGAAAGAAGAACTGCAAAAAGCGCAAAGAGTGTCAAGAACCCAGGAAACAGAGAGGAAAAGGAAAGAAAAAGAGGATGCTTAGAGAGTGGAAGAGGAGTCTAGAAAGGAAAAAGAGGAGAGGAAAAGAAGGGCTAAGGAGGAGGAAGAAGCCTTGAGGAAGAAGGAACAAGAAGATATAGAACTTGCAACTCACCTATCTGTGGAACAACATGAATGACAAAGAAAGCAAACCCCGCCCAGGAGGATGAGAACCTGGACACGAGCTTGAATGTGCCAGATCCCATCCTGCCGCCGGTCTTGCAGAGGGCAAGGGCAAGGAGGCCATCACGCTTGTCCCTACCAGTTTTGTGCCAACTAGCCCTGCTGCTTCCGTAATAACCATCCTCGCTCCAGGAACTTTGCCAAAGATCGATGAGAGCAATATGGTCACATGGCTGCAGTTCCTGGTGGAAAGGGAGTTAGCAAGAGAAGCTGGCGTAGCCACCCTAGTGTCAGGAGTGAAGAGGGCAGCCACGGATGATGTGGAGCCAAGCCGAGAGCTTAAAAGACGGAAAACAGAAGCTACTACCACCGCCGCCATCATGTCCCATCCCCCACCTCCAGCAGGCCAGTATGATGAGTACGTTAAGAGCTGCTCTCGCAGCTAGAAAAGGCCAAGGAAGGAAAGAGAACTGCCATGGAAGAGTTGGCAACAGAGCGAGAATCAAGAGCCACTCTCTAGCTAGAGAAAACTAAACAGATAGCAGAGTACCAAAAGGAGATTGCTGTGCTAAAGGAGGAAGCTAGCAATAGAGATGCAGAAGAAGCAAAAACCCTAAAGAAACATGATGTTGCTTGGGACGGAAGAAGAAAACTCCTAATGGATCGCTTCAACGGAGAGAGGGAGACCACTGCTCACTTGCAGCGCAAGAACGACAAGCTCACTATAGTCAACGAGGAGGCACAAAACCAGCTTGAGAAGATCAAACAGGAGAGTGCAGAGCTAGAAAAGCTAAGAGAAGAGCAGGTGCAGCTGGATCAGCTCAGTGCGCAGATCATCAATGAAGACTAGGAGTAGTCCCGCCTACACCACGAGCTCAAAGACCAAGAGCAACGACTCATGGCTATGACCCTCCATCAAGGGGAGAGCTTGGAAGATATGGAGAAGAGAGCGAAGAAATGGGATGACTACAATGAAAGGAGGGTACGAGACCTAGCATGCCGATTGGCCAAAGCAGAAGAAGTTATAGCGTTGGCTGAAAATCAGGCAAAGGCTGCCCAGCTCTCTATGACGGCCCAGCAGCACACTTTTCTCAACACGCTGCTTCACTCCACCAAAACAGAAGAAAACGAGGCCAATGATCAGCTACTACAGAAGAAGCTAGCCATTACACGCAGAGCCGTAATAGCAGGCCTGCACATACCACTGCAACTAGGAGGCCCGCCGTAGAGCCTGGAGGAGCAAAGAAAATACCTTACACAGGTAGGCCTGACGGTGCAAGAAATTGACGAACTTGGTTTCACAGAAGAGAAGGTGCAAAAAGAAGTGCAAGCATAAGGGGGTGGACCAGAGTTTGATATGGGACCTCAGGAGGAGGACTACGTCCCACCACCCTCTCCTCCATGACAAGATGAAGTACAACCCACTAACACATCCGCTGAGAAGAAAGCAGCCCTGGCTAAGCACAGAAGAGAAATGGTGGAGAAGGCAAGGAAGAAGCTGAACATTAGACCTGTCCCAAGGCAACCTGCTCCTCTCCCACTGTGCCTTGAGGACCTCCTCGCTGGATTCCATCCAGAGCTAATCATCTGGGAACAGCAAGAATGTGCCCGCAACCCCTTCGACTTGAGCTTCGAGCTTCCCACTAAACTAAATAGAGTAATGCCCATTGAAGTTGTAAATGATGTAATCGCTATGGGTGCAAGGCTCAAGGACAAGTGGCTAGTGGAGTGAGAGGCCAACCCAATTGCTTGGGGAACCGAGGACCGTGAATTTTGGCATGATAAATTCTTCCAAGTGCCTAGATCGATGGAGGGCTACAATTGCCAACCCACCTGGAGAAGACGCATTTTTGATATCAACCTTGACGCTTGGATGGCGTTTTGTAACACTCTTCCTTCTGAGAGAAACGACCCCACATTCATGCTGTATCCTCGAAGGGTAGGTGTGGATTTTAATCCATCCATCCACGGCAAGTTTGACTTCCCTATCATCTATAACGCCAATAGCACCTTCTATAAAGATGCCCTTGTATTTACCCTCCCTAATTTGTACAGTTCCATAGATAGATTCCTTAGTGAGTTCACATCCTGTCCTGATCCTGCCTTCATAACAACCTGTAATTATCTTAGACTAATTAGGGTCCTAATCTACCAAGAGTCTGCACCTCAAGAATGCCACCTTCCACCCCTTTACTTCGACCCCAATGCCATAGATAGCAACACCACGACTCACCTCATGATGCATGCTACTCTTTTGCCATCCTTCTATATTGCACTGCTTGAGGATATGAGCAATAGTAAATTCATATAGTGCAACCACCCTTTCCTTTCCACCACCACTCTCAAGACCCGCCTCAATCTCGAGGGATGCATGCTGAGCCGCAGATTCCTTAACAAAGCCCCTCGCCCTCCACCATCCCCTACCCGCCATTCGGATGACGAGGATTAAACTCCCATCATGCCCTTGTATCACATGCATCTATGTATAACCTCTTCAAAAAAAAAAAAAACAAAGAAGCCACAAGGCAACAAAAGAAAAGGTGAACTGGAAAGAAGAGACAACAGCAAAGAATAGCAAAGCCAATGGGTGAATCTACTACTAAGCAAAGATAAGAGAGAGAAGACTTCACATGATGAGCTTGCACCTTCCCTTCGCCTTGTTGTGCACCACAGTCACTGCATTTAGGGTTCTCCCTGACCCCTTCCCCACTTCACACTTAGGGCACATCAAGGGCAGGACTTTCATACTTATCACACTAAGATTTGCACCGCACCTCCAACGTCACATGAACTGGGTCCTCAAGTGTGGGACATTACCAAGGGCTTGCCCAAGGTTAGACCCATCTCCCAGTTCCATTGCCACGGGCACCATGCACTACACGGTGAGGCAGACACACCCCTTAGGGAGTGCACAACTTTTCTTGCAGGTTATGTTCGTGTTTCAAGAATTGGCTACTCAGCTAAAGAAGATCATCCACGGCATCCTTTAATGACCAAAACTTTTTCCATGTGTCGGACATGACACCATTGCTATTGTTTCATGAGCTTTTCTGCATTGGATTGGATGCGGACCAACATGCTTCATGTCGCCAACCATCTGCCTACTGATGGCTACCATGACTGAACCAAATCAAGCAAAAGGAGTACTCAATAATAGATCTGCCATTGGCATAGATTTTGGAACCTCATCTTCCAAAGATGCACGCCTAACGCCTCAAGATCTACGAATCCCTTATTGATTCCACAAGCATGAAGATTTTCAATGCAAGGTTGAAGATCTTCAACGTAGCAGTGAAGATCTTGAAATCACAGACAAAGATCTTCAAATCAAAGACACAAATCTTCAATGCGAAGACAAAGCATATCTTTGTCAAGGCAGAGTTTGGGGGGCTTCTCTAGGATAAATCCATTCAACACCATCCTCCTAAGGGATTGCTTATTGATCAAGCATTTCTGACGCTCAAAGGATGAGCGGCTACATATTTTTCACAAGCCAACTAGAACCCCTATCAGCCGTCGCAGAATGGAAGCCACAAGTATGTGAGAAATGCCGAGCATCTTCATGAAGCCTAAAGCACGCCTGAATCTCTCCTAGTCATCGTCATTAAACTCCATCACCTCTCATTCACACCCTCACCTTTGAATCAGTGTCATCTACCCACCAGTTCGACTTAGCAATAGACCCAACTATCCCACTACTTCCCACCGTAGTACCATGGGACTGGCACTTGGCTAGGAGGGGGGTAATGTTTACCATGTTTACCACAGCACAGAGGAGCGGGAAAATGGAGCAGAGGAGCGGGAAAATGAAAAAAAGGAAATAGTAAAAAAGGTGCAAGATAAAAGAAGGAAAAGGCACCTTGACCGGTAACTAGACCCTAAAAAATTTAAATGTTCAAGCACGACCCCCAGAAAGTCTCAGTGTCGCCCCGAGAAAGCAAAATAGTAAAAAGTGCACTCCCGAATCCTTGTAAAAGAGTGCCAGGCTCGCTCCTGTGCAAATTGTATGCATTAGTTGGGAATAGGATAAATTAGAATGGTAGAAAATGAGAAATGGGCTTAGGCCAATGGCCAGCCATGTAAAAAAGGGGATGACCGCCCAAAGAAGGGAGGCCATGTATATAAAGTTCAAAAGTGAATGAGAAGCTCATTCTTGTGTGTGGCTAAAGCTTCTTCTTCTTCTTCTCTTGTTTCTTGCCTTCTTACTTGTGCTTGAGAAAGGGAGTGAGGGAGTGTGAGAGGGTGAGGGAGTGAGTGTGTGAGAGTGAGGGATCGTGGAGAAGAAGCTCTCCATCTCCTCTCTCCATCTTCTTCTCTTCTCTTCTCTTCCCTTGTCTCGCGCATGGATATGGAGGATGGAGCTCATGGGAGAGGGATTGAGGTTGCTTGAGCTTGCCACAAGGATTGTGGAGCTACCGGTGTGCAAGAGAGAGGAGGGTACTCGATTGAGCATCAAGATAATCTCACTACACTCGTAAGGTAGGCATGGCGCGTCGGCTGTGTGAGAGGTAGCCATGGCCGCTCGACTTGAAACGCTTGATCAATAAGCGGCCCGTAGGTCTCGGAGTAGAGCTTGTAGCTCCGCTTCAGTCATACATAAATGTAATAGGACCTAATTATAAAACTAAAGCTATCAAGGGAAGCAGGTGGGTAAAACCTTAAGGGCAGGATGGTCACAGAGAACTGGGAGGCTTTTCACAAGGCTTTACTGTTGTTTGACCTTTATGTATGGTTAGGTTAGAACCCGATTCATTTCGTTTTAGGGGACCGGAATGGGACTATGTCCTATGGGCAAAGAGGTTGAGCAGCGTATCCCTCTTGTTTCCCATTATCTTTGAACCAAGTGTGGTATGAATCCGCTTTGCATTGGATATCTCTGCATAAAGTAGGATGTCTAGTATGCGATGCTAAAATACTATTAGAAAACCTTAAGCCCTAGAACTTGGATTTCAAGTCGATCTTAGTGGGTTCCACTACGAACGTTCCCTTGTGAGGCAGACTCGGAAAAACCTAGGCGAGAAGCTCAGAAACATTCCATGGGAGTGCCAAGCGCAACGACGCTTAGAATTGTGTCTCGATGGACCACTAAAACGTACTTGGACTGTCGATAGGGCACACAGGTTACAGTTGGTATCAGAGCTAAACTTCATAATGATGGGTGGTATGGCTTGATTTCCAGGCATCTTTTGCACCCACGAATGCTGACATGCAAGAGAAGAAATTCATTCTCAAGAAAATTAACACTCGAGTTTGATGGAGAAGAATAGATGCTGTAGCAGAGGCGGAGATATGGATTGAGTCGATGGATGATTATTTCTCTGCTTCAGGAATTGCTACTACCAATCAAACAATGATAGCCAAACTTAAGATAGTTGGCCAGACTCGATTGTGTGGAAGGAATGGTGCAAAGATTAAGATATTTCTAGAGCCGTTGTCACTTGGACTCAGCTGAAAGATGTTGTACGCAGACGATACCTTCCCCCAACCTACTAGACTTTGAAGATGAATGAATTCTTCAAGCTCAAGCAACTGAAAGTAACCCTAGAAGCTTACTACTCAAAGTTTGTAACCCTACTAAAATATGCATCGCCTATGATATATTGTGCAACAAGTATCAAAGTTTTGCCATGACCTAAACACTCCTTTGAACCATCATCTTAAAGCAATGCGCCCAATGGACTTGCAAGATGCATTACTTCGAGCAAAGCCAATCATCCAAGAACCTAAATTGGGAAATTGTGATAAAGATGGTTCCCAAGATTTAGGACAAGAGATGCCACACATGCAGAGAGATAGGGCACATCCATAGGAGATGTCCCTACATTCAATGCTTCCATTGGAATGAGCTAGGATGCCCTGATTTAAGTCTAGAAGACATTGAACCTCCAAGAAAAGGAAGCTACATAGGTGTAGTCTATGGATATATAGAGGAATCAGAGGAAGACAAAGACCTACAACCTACAACACCTCTTCAAGATAATTAGAAATCCTAGAAATTTTATCGATATGAAATACAACTTGTATTGGAATCAAATTTAATCTTGTAACTATAGTTAACCTGAGTAATATGACTTGCATCTATTTTGAGCCTAGAACTTGCAAATGATTAGAGATACTTTGGCAAGGAATGACAGCTATAAATGCATATGGTTCACATCTTTGTACCCCCAATGGAAAAAGAGCGGGTGGTAAGACAATGGTTTCAACTTGAGCAATGTAATCTCATAGTATGGGAGTATACAAATCGGTTCATGAACTTGACCATATATGTTGAGATTGTTAATGAATGAGGTAAAATTGCACAACTATATCTATAGGTTAGAGTGTTTGTGTAATTGCTCAAAAGCCTTCCACTTTATTGGATGCAATTGAATTGGCTAAAAGATATGCAATAAAGTATCGTAAAAATGACAATTTTGAACAAGGTTGTATAGACAGTCGCGCACCCCATTTGTTAAAGAGAGGAACTGGGAGAGAGAGAGAGGAGAGAGAAGAATGCAGAGAAGAAGAAGAAGAAGAGTAGACGAGAGAGAAAGACAGTTATGAGGAGAGAGAAAGACTAGAAATAGAGAGAGAAAGACTAGAAAAGAGGGAAGGAAGACATGGAAGCTTGGAGAGCAAGGTGAAGGTGAAAGAAGACTTGTATATTTATCAGATAATAAAAAACTAAGTCTCTCTCACCTTATATACCAGCCACTGTAGCTAGTATTTCCCCATTATTAAATCCCCCTCTCTTACATTCCATCCCCACCCGAAGGTTTTTGCCCTCAAAAACAATTTGGGAACATGTGGTAACTGGGAGAGGCCAATCAGAGTACTACTCTGTGGCACTATTAGAAGGGTATACGGATGAATGAAGAGGTATTATTGTGTATGATGGGCCATGGGGTATGTATGATGCATGTGCCTTATTGGGGAGTTATAAACATGCGTTTTGACCCAAATATCAAGGGTAAATGCAGGCTGCAGATAGTGGACAGCATGTTGTTTACTACACGACCCTGCGGTAGTAAATCTGTCATAACTTTCTGTCGGAGACTCCGAACGGGGTGTGCTATACATCAAAACAGAGCTATCAAGAAGTACTTTCAACCCATGTAGGGTGTGCCTTGCTATCCATAGTGGAGAAAAAAATTGCTTTAAAACAGAGTGCTGTCTGCAATTTGTCTAGGGGAAAATGGGGCCATAGTTAGCTAGATTTCAGCCAAATCTACTTCTAAAAGGTATGGGAACTCTTCCAAAACTGAAGCTGGCCTCCAAGAAGCTTCCTCAAGTGGTAAACCTTGCCACTTAATCAAGTATTCCATGATTGAGTGAGAGCGAAGCCTCTTTTACCTTTGTCCTATGACTTTTTCGGGTATGTATTGAATAATGCCTTCTTCATCTATTGGTGGAAGTTCCTCAACATAGTCCACGGCTAAGCCAATGAAGGGCTTCAACTGACTCACATGGAAGACATTATGGAACTTTGTAGATGGGGGTAATGCCAATCGATATGCCAAGTCTCCCACTCTCTTGGTAATCCGGTATGGTCCATAGAATCTATGTGCCAACTTACTGCTAGACCCATCTTTAAGGGAGGCATAATCGTGACTTAGGCACTTTCAAGCGCACTAAATCCCCATCTTGGAACTCCACATCTCGTCTTTTGTCATCATCATAAAGCTTCATTTGATCTTGGGCTCTCTTCAAGTTAGCTTTACAGTGCTGAAGTAAGGCTTGCATTCTCTCCAATTCTTCCTTACTTTGTGGATTTATTTTATCATTGAAGATCACCACAGGAAGGGGCACCTTGTAGCCATACAAGGCCTCGAAAGGTGAAACTCCAATGCTAGCATGTGTGGAGTTATTATAGGCAAACTCAGCCAAGTGTAACCATGAGTCCCAAGCATTGTACACATCATGACAAAAATGCCTCAAGTAAGTTTCCAGCCATTTGTTGACCGCCTCAAGTAAGTTTCCAGCCATTTGTTGACCCTTTCTGTCTGACCATCTGTCTGTGGATGGTAAGCAGTGGAAGGTGCTAACTGAGTGCCCATAGAGCTGAAAACTGCCCGCCAAAAGTCACTCATAAACTTAGCATCTCAGTCATGCACAATGACCTGTGGTAAGCCATGCAATTTGAAAACATATTCAATGAATTGGCTGGCTACTTGAGAAGCATTATAATGAGTCTACGTGGGAATGAAATGGGCTGCATTTGTGAGTCTGTCCACAATTACATAGATGATGTCCCAACCTTTCTTGGTCACCGCTAGGCCAGTGATGAAGTCCATGGTGATGTGTGTCCACTTGCCTTCAGGCATAGGCAATGGTTGAAGTAGACCAGCTGGTTTTAAGGTGTTGTTCTTGTTTTGCTGACAAGGTACGCAGCCCAAGACAAAGTCTTTCACATCTTTCCAAAGGCCCTTCCAGTAAAAGCTTTTAGCAATTTTGTCATAGGTCGTAAAGACTCCCAAATGACTAGCTATGGGAGCTGAATGCATCTCTTGCACAATTTTCTGCTTGAATGGGGAGGTATGAGCGATGGCAATTCGGCCATTGTACCATAAAAGCCCATTTTTCAGCTAATACAAAGAGTTTTCCACGCATTGACCTTGCTGTAATTTCTGAAATGTATTGCTGAAATCAGCATCTAGTAGGTAAGCCTCCTAAAGCTCATGTATCCAATCATTGTGTAATTCCATGATAGCAGAGACTTTATATGCCCACATTCTAGACAGGGAATCAGCCACTACATTGTCCTCTCCACAAGTATGGGTGATGTCAAAGTCATAGTTTTGTGAGGTGGCTACCCATCTCCTTTGCTTCGGAGTTAGATTCGACTAAGACAAGAAGTACTTGAGTACTCTATGGTCGCTTTTCACTCTAAATCAGCTGCCATACAAGTAGTGATGCCATTTCTTGATGGCATGAAGGATGGCCAACATTTCTTGATCATAGACATTCATAACCCTCTCATTTTCAGCCAGCTTTCGGCTCTCAAATGCTATGACCCCATGTTCTTGAGGCAAAACTGCATCAATTCCTCTCCCATTGGCATCGCACTGAATGGTGAATTCCCTAGAAAAATCAGGGCATACCAAGATAGGGGCTGAAGTAAGAAAATCTTTCAGTTGATTAAAGCTTCTATCTGCCAATGCATCCCGGAAAAATGCTTCTTTCTTCAGCCTATCAGTGAGAGGGGCTGCAATAGTGACATAGTGCCGAATGAATCTACGGTAAAATGAGGAGAGACCCAAGAATCTTCTCAAGGAGGTGGTATTTGCAGGTATTGGCCAATCTCTGACACACTGCACTTTCTTTGGGTCAGCTCTAATGCCTGCTTCACTGACAATGTGTCCCAAGTACTCAACCTCAGTCTGCATGAACGAACACTTTGACTCCTTAGCAAAGAATCTATGATGTCTAAGTATATCAAATATCTGCCTCATGTGCATAAGGTGAGGTTCCTGTGAGCAGCTATAAATGAGGATGTCATCGAAATATACCAATACAAATTTGAATAAGTAAGGCTGAAGTATTTTGTTCATGAGGCTTTGAAACGTGACTGGTGCATTAGTCAAGCCAAAGGGCATGACTAAGAAGTGGTAGAGCCCACGATCAGTCTTGAATGCAATCTTTATCTCATTCCCTTCATGCATGCGTATCTGATGGTAGCCAGATCTCAAATCAATCTTTGTGAAATACTTAGCTCCCTTCAACTCATCTAACAGGTCATCCACCCTAGGAATAGGGTATCTATTTTTGATAGTGATCTTATTCAGATCTCTGTAATCAATGCACATCATGAAAGTGCCAACTTTCTTTTTGACCAATAAGACAGGTGATGCAAAAGGGGATGAGCTAGGCTCAATGAATCCCATATCTACTAAATCTTTGACCTGCTTGTCCACTTCTTCTCTTTCACATTTAGACAACCTGTAAGGGGGTTTGTTGACCGGCTTGGAATGGGGCTCCAAATCAATGGGATGATCAACCGCTCTCTTGGGAGGTAATGTTGTAGGTAGCTGAAACAAATCACCATATTCCGCAAGTAGAGTCTTAAGGGTTGAATTATCCTACATTTTCCAAGACTAATCTTCGTTTTCCTTGTTTAATTGCAACACAAAAATCTGGGAGCATTTCTTGAACTCTTTCTTGAGCTGCTTGGCTGTAATAAGTTGAAATTCACTGCTATTTTTAATTCATTGCAGGTGAATAAGCTGTCTAGCCCTGAAAAATTGCATGTACTGCAATGAAAAATCCATGGAAATGGTGCCCAAAGTTTTCAGCCAATCGAAGCAGCCCAACACAATGTCTATCGACCCCATATTGAGTGTAATCAAATCCACTTTCTACTCATAATTTTCAGCAAGCTTAATAGGTACAGCTGGGCATACATGAGTACTAATTTCCTCACTCCCATTGGCCACTTGCACCCTCATTGGTTGCTGTAAATCAGAGACAAAACATTTTAGCCTGTCCATGACTGCTCTATTTATGAAACTATGTGTGCTACCACTATCTACCAAGACAAATACATCTTTCCCATGAATCTTGCCTTGAAGACAAAGAGTGTTGGGGCTCTTAGATCCTGTCTAAGTATCCAGGGAGATAGTACAAACAGTGGCAGTAGCATGTGAATCATTCTTATCACCCATATTCACATCCACATTCAGCCGTGATTGCAAAGGCACTAGCATCCTCATGATCCTCATCCAATTCATCAAAGACTAACATGCTATGTACCCTTGCTTTTGCATTCCTGTAAGCACATTTTGATGCATGCTCGGCTGTATACTTTTCCCCGCATTTAAAGCAAAGTCATTTTTTCTTTCCTCTCTTTGTAGAGGTCCATCAGGATAGAGTGTTGACCACCAAAAGCTGATACATTTTTCCCCTTGCTGTCCCCTTGTCTATTTTCAACTCTCCCTTGGTTTGCAATCCTAAAATTACTGTTTTGCCTAGAGGCATTAAAGGTGGGATATGTGGGGATCTTTTGGGTGCTGAATGGCATATTTCCACCACCATAACTTGCTCCAAACTACCCGGGTCTTACAACACTTCTTTGCTACCCAAAATGTGACTGCATAGGTCCTCTTTGCTGCCCAAACAGTGGCTGAGACACCCCTCTTTGCTACCCATGCTGAAATGAAGCATCTCGGCGGTACTTACAAGAGTACCTCTCAGCCAACTCGATAGCTTTGAACAAATCTGATGGGCTTTGAGGAGCTGAAACATCAACCGAGAGTTGGGGATCCAAACCATAAATGTATTTCTAAAGCTTTGCATCGTCACTAATGGACTCAACATACATTATGAGATTGAGGAATTGGTTTGTGTAGTCACGCACCGTCATCCCACGTTGCTGTAAACCATACCATTGCCTTGCAAGCTTCTCCTTCTCAACCAGAGATACAAAGGCTTGAATCTTAAGGGCTTTGAATGCATCCCAAGTGTCAACAAGTTGTTGATTTTTCCTCTTTATGTACCGCCACCACGTGTGGGCAAAGCCCTCTAAGTGTATCGTGGCAAAGTGTATCTTTTGATCATCATTTCTTGGCATTATGTCAAAGTAGTCTTCAAGCTTCAAGAGCCATTCTTCTAATTCATCTGGGGAGGATGACTAGCCATTAAACTTCGAGAAAATGATCTTGTCTCTCAACTCCCTTTCATGGTTGGGGGGCTATCCCATATACCCAAAATGGGGCTGATCCATTGGGCTGCCAAGAAATGATCCATTGTTTGAGTGATTCCTTCCAAAAGATGGCTGAGCACGCATAGGTGGCATGGGCGCGGTTGGTGGCTGAGAATTACTTCTTATCCCATTGTTTGTGGGCTCTTCATGCCTTTGAGAGGACTCTCCTTATTCAAAGCTGATGTTGGGAATGCCCATTCTTCCCAAAATACCTTGAGTACTTGCATAGGCTGCATTTACGGATGGAATGGTCACTCTTTCAGCTTTCATGCTTGGTCTATCCTCTTTTTCCTTGCCTTTCATTTGGGACTCAATCCACATTGAGAACTTGGCTACAAGTGCTTCCATCGTAGAGGTCATTTGGCGCATCTCCGTCACCATTTGAGCTTGACCTTCCATTATTTCCCTATGCCTCTCCGCATGTCTAGTCTCGTGTGAGATTAGGGTGTGATTGAGTGCACTAAGACTTCCCATGGAGTGGGAGAGGTCTTCATTTTCAACCTCAAAGTTGGTATCATCCCTCGAGGTGCGTGCATCCCTTATTTGTTGTGCTAAACATCTTCATTTGCTTTGTTTTTCCTCATGTTACCCGCCATGTCTAGGTGCAGTCCCGTGAGACCACCTCTCACTGTTTTGGCTATAACTAGAGCTAGACAACTCCGATTGACTTACTTTTTTTGTTCAAAATGGAGGCAGCGATGCCCTCTTCGAGATGAGCATATGCACGTGTTCCCAGGTTTCATACATAAATTTCTGTAATAAAAAATGTGGGACTATTCTGTGGCTCAGGACCTTCCCATGAAGAGCTCTTGCTGAAATTGAAGCTCTACTTCCATAGCCATGGCTGCCCACAAGTGCATGTCTTCAAATCTTACTTCTAATCTTCTTCCCGTGCTTCTTGATGGCTGAAATCTTGAGCTAGGCTTGAAGACGGACTCCCGGGGCCAAGAAAATACCAAAATCTTCAAGATTTTTGAGCTTGATGCCAAGCTTCCATGGCTGCCATGGACTGCACAAGATCAAGGTTCCCTAAGGGACTTGCCAAGAGCCAGGAGTGAGATCCAGGAGGGAGGAGAGGAGGGCTGGGGTGCTGTCCAGCAGGCCAAGAAGCAGCCCGTTTTTTGCACCGCAAATTACGGGGTTGCTCCTGGAGGGTTAAGAATGACCACCCAGCAGCCCTACTTGATCTGTGGCTCCTAAGCTTCAGAAAGTGAAGGGGAAAGGCAGATGCTTCATGGAAGAAGGGGGAGAGCAAGATTTGAAGCTGGTTTCCTCCATGGGAGCTTGTAGGCAGCTTGTGGAAGGAGAAGAGAGAATACCCTCCCTGAAAAGTAACCCCAACTAGACTTTCTTCTAACTCCTCTGACCACGGTTACTAAGAGTTTACCTTCAAAATGGGCCAAAAATGACCCACAAGCTGCCAAAGTCAGTCTTCCCCCCTCCAAACTTGGTCCAGGCCACCATTAATGCTCCTGCCTGCAGTCCTTGTGGTCCAGAAGTCTTTGGGAACTTCCCTACTACTCCCTGTACTATGTATCTGTGACTCAAAATTTCATGTAACTAGAAAATTGTAACTGGGTAAAATGAGAGACTAACTGGGACCAAGAACCTAGGCTCTAATACCAATTGTAAAAAAGAGAAACTGGGAGAGAGAGAGAGAGGGGAGAGAAGATTGCAGAGAAGAAGAAGAAGAAGAACAGAAGAGAGAGAAAGACAATTACGAGGAGAGAGAAATATTAGAAATAGAGAGAGAAATACTAGAAAAGAGGGAAGGAAGACATGGAATCTTGGAGAGCAAGGTGAAGGAGAAAGAAGACTTGCATATTTATCATATAATAAAAAATTAAGTCTCTCTCACCTTATATACCAGCCAGTGTAGCTAGTATTTTCCCATTATTAAATCCCCCTCTCTCACACCATTGAGGTGAGAAATAGGGCACTTTTGGGACATCACTTGGCTCTAATGGTGAGAGTAAATGTGTTGAAAATAGACCTCTAACTACATTATCCTTGAATGGTCCAAGAAAAATATCTATGTTTTAAATGTGGTGATAAGTACACGATCAACCATGCCTCAAAGTACCCTTACAAAACAACAAAGATTAAAGTTCATAGCATGTACATAATAGAATATTGGAATAATGATGAGGAAGAATTACATGCTAAATTTAGGAATGTGCCAAGGAATTGGACTAGGAGTAGTTCTATGATCTGGAGGATGGGTTTCCCTTTAACCGGGTAGTTTTCCATCTCATGCTCTTGATTTGATTACCCCTACTGTAACACTCCACCTTACTATCACTTCCCTCTGCTCCATCTCCATGGACACATGAACTGGCTCTAGGATCCCTAGGACTCTATGCATATTCAAGGCAGTATTAATGGAAGCCATGTATTTATCCTTATGGAGAGTGGTATTACACAAAGTATTATCAATAAATCAATCATTGATTGGTTGAAGTGCACCACTATGGAATTATGACACCCCCTAAAATTTCACGTAAAATAAGAAATTAGCACACCTATATGCTCTAAAGTTTCCCTATGCTTGGCTTAGAACTATGTGGCATTAGTTGATCTAATTGCATTAGATATGGATCCCATTGATGTTGTCTTGGATTGTGACTAGTTGTAACATTTTTGTAAAATTGCTATGGAATTCTCTCATATCTACATGGAGTTTATGATGCATAGATAGCTCACCCGCTTAGAGAGAGTTCATGATAATGTTGAATTTTAGCTAATTAGAGCAAAGCAACTTGAAAGGGAGTTTAAGAAATGCTCATACATATTTGTCTTGCACTTGAATACAGACCATTCACATTATTCCTCCAAAGTATCTAATAATTCAGCTTTGAAGGCCGGGAATATAATGATTTATTTTAGATGCCTTCAACCCTTTCCCCTAAGAGGTAACTGGACCAACCACTTGATCTAGAGCGGCATTCCAAGTCAGTGAACAAGCCACCAGCTTATAGACTCTCCAAGTGTGAACGTGAAAAAGTTACAAATCAGGTCAAAGGGTTACTTGAGATGGGGCTTATTGAATCAATTTCCTCACCTTATGCATCTCTAGTCCCACTAGTATAAAAAAAAAGATGACATGGATTGATGACTTATTGGATGAATTAAAAGGGATATGATATTTCACTAAGATTGATTTGCACTCTACCTATCATTAGATATGCATGAGGTAGGATGATGAGATTAAAATAGCTTTCATGACTGATCGTGGACTTTATTATTTTCTCGTGATGCCTTTTGGATTGACTAATGCCCCCACCACATTTCATAGCCTCATGAATAAAATCTTATACCCCTTCCTATTCAAGTTTGTACTCATTTTTTCAATGACATTCTCATTTATAGTAAATCACAAGCAGAGCATGTAGCAGTGTCAGAAGGGTGTTTGATTTTTGGAGAGAGAATAGACTATTTGCTAAGGAAAGTAAGTGTTTCTTCATGCAGATATCAGTGGAGTACTTGGGGCACATTGTTAGCCAACATGGCATATAGGCTCACCCTAGAAAGGTGTAATGTGTAAAGGACTAGCCCACACCATCTAACACTACCTCATCACATGGCTTCCTTGGCCTATCTTCATTTTATTATATACCCTAACTTCACAAAATAGTTTGCCATTCAATGTGGTGCTACTAGCCTAGATATTGATGTTGTATTGTTACAAGAGCATGATGTGATTGCTTTTGAGTGTCATAAGCTCAATGAAAAAGAGATGCAACTGAATGTTTATGACCACTAGGAGATGTTGGCCATCCTGCATGCTATTAAGAAATTACACCATTACCTATATGGTAGTTGGTTTAGAGTGAAGAGCAACCATCAAGTCCTACAGTACTTCCTAACTTAGTGTACTTTGACTCCTAAAAAAAGGAGATGGGTGGCAACTTTGGAAAATTATAATCTTGATATCTCTCATACTAGGGGCAAAGATAATATAGTAGCTGATTCACTCTCACGGATGTGGGCATGCAAAGTATATTCTATTTTAGAGTGGCATAATGATTGGATTGAGGAGCTTTAGGAAGCCCATTCCTGGATGAAAACTCCCAATACCAGCTCAAACATGGCCCTATTTGGTCCCACGGCAAGATTGTCATCCCCACACTTCTCACTTCACATGGAAGATAATGGAAGCGATGCATTATTGCCCCACTACTAGTCATTTTGATGTTTTCAAAACATATGATAGGATTGCCAAGAGCTTTCATAGGAAGGGCCTATGGAGGGATGCAAAGGATTTTGTAGCCAATTGTGTTCCATTCTAACAAAACAAGGACAACACGCTTAGATCCACTAGTCTCTTGCAAGAATTTTGTGACCAATTTTGTTCCATTCCAATAGAACAAGGACAATATTCTTAGACATGCTGGTCTCTTGCAGCCCTTGCTTATTGGTGAAGGAAAATGGACATGTATCACTGTGGATTTCATTATTGGCCTCCCCATCACCAAGAAAATATGAAAATTTATATATGTGGTAGTTGACCACTTCACTAAGGCTCCCCACTTTATCCCAACTAAGACCCAGTACACTACCTCTCAAGTGGCCACTCAGTTTATGGAGCATGTATTTAAGTTGAATAGGTTACTGCAAGTCATAGTGCATGATCCGAATACCAAGTTTATGAGCAGCTTTTGATAGGATATTTTAACATCTATGGGCACCAAGCTTACTCCATCCACTACATACCACCTATAGACTAATGGTCAATCGGCCGAAATGGTAAATAAATGCCTTGAGACCTACCTACGATACTTTTGCCATGATGTACAACAAAGTCTGGATATGTAGCTCCACTGGGCTGAATTTGCATATAACAACTCCACCCACTCTAGCATTGGGGTTTCTCCTTTTAAGGCATTATATAGTATAAGGTTCCCTTACCTACAATCTTGTTAAATGACAAGATCAACCCCCAGAGTAAAGAGGAGTTAGAGTGCATGCAAGCCCTACTTGAGCAATGCAAAGTGAATCTTTAGAAGGTGCAAGACCACATGAAGCTTTATGCTGATGAGAAAAGAAGACATTTGGAATTCCATGAGAAAGAGCTAGTCCTCTTGAAAGTGCCTAAGTCTTGTTGCTCCACTTTGAAGGAGGGTAGTAATAACAAGCTTGCCCACTTTTTTTATGGTCCCTACCAGATCCTCAAGAGAGTAAGTGACCTGGCTTACCGATTAGAGCTTCATCCACTACCAAGATTTACAATGTGTTTCATGTCATCCACCTCAAGCCTTTCATTAGTACCTGAGTGGACTATTTGGAAGAGCTACCTTTCATAGACGAAGAAGGCATCATTCAGTATATCCTTGAGGCAATCATCAGGCAGCGAGATAAACACTTGATATCTCAATCCATCAAAGACTACCTCATTAAATGGCAAGGCCTACCCCTAGAAGAAGCCTCTTGGTTCCTAATCATCATTATGGAAGAGTTTTCTCATCTCTAAGAGGCCCAATAAGTTGAAGACTAGCTGGATATATCATGTTTAACTCCACACTACCTGCAGACTACACATTGATTTAGAATATTTTTGTACCTACATTAATTACAATCATGTGCTTCCTACATGAGATAAAAGTGCTCATCATAAGCTCTGATTTGATGCATGGAAAATCCCATTTGGAATAGCCCATCAAAAGTCAAATTCACCTCAATAGGCCTGTAGTGGGACAACACGCTATCCATAGTCTTTACCCAATCTTTTTATTGTAATATGAATCAAAGTAGTACTCTACCCCCTCCTTAGCCAATCTATCAAGTCCCCCCAAATTTCACCTATTTTTTAGGGCAAAAACTTTCAAGGTTGGGATGGAATATAACAAGTGGAATATAGGAGAACTAGGGGTTAGATACCCAACCACATTGACTACAGTATATAAGCTGTAAGAGACCTATTTTAGGGCATCCAGAGATAATCAAGAGAACTGACTCTTCACCTCATTCTTTAGTTCCCATGGCTTCCTTCCTCCTCCTCCCCTCTTTCTTATATTTCTCTATGCTCTTCTAGTCTTTCTCTCTCTTCTTCTTCCTCTCTTTCTCTCTTCTGTTCATTTTCCTCTCTCCTATTGGCCTCATTCATTACAATGTATGCAAAACTAGGTTTTACAAGTGTTGTCACAAACCAAGTTATGTAAGAGCTAGCATAAGAACTTATATCGTGAACTTGTATTGTCTTGTTAAGAACTTCAATGTGTCTCTAGTAACTTCCAATGTCCTAGAAAGTACCACTCAATCTCTCCATAGATTTTTGCTCAAAAATTGTTGATGGAAATATGCTCGTAGAAAATAATCTTTTTTTTAAACTTACATGGATAGAATAAAATTTACTTTTAATACAAGTGCAAACTTCTTGGGTAATATTGCACCTTAGAAGAAACATTTCAAATCTTCTCAAATATTCAGTTTAAAAAATCTCAAAAGCAATACTATTTTATAAAACCATAGTTTTTTTAGTTATTTTTTTTCAAAATGATATAGAAAATGTGTACTTTTTGAATATTCATAACTTTTGATGTTTGACAATTTAGGTAAAATCTAATAATCTTTTATAGTTTTCACTCTGATTGAGGTTACTTTTTTCTATTGAATATATTCTCTTTTAGAGTTTAAAAAGACTATGCTTAAAGCTTATGGACTCTATTTTTCTTTTATGGAAAATTCATACCTTTGGTCATAATACATGTCATGGAGAAAAAGTACAAGGTCATAAAACTATCAAAAATTTGATACTCCTTAAGTTGCATAAACTTTCATTTTGGTTTTCTTTCAATTTGAAATCATTGTTGATCCCATTAACACAGGAGGTTGATGATACATCATTCTTGAGATTGCCAAGACTAGCATCACGAAGGAATTGCATTATAATTCAATAGATATTGGATTTGAGGAATCCTTTTAGAAGTAAAATCCATATAATTTCTAAATTGACTAAGAGAGTTTTTAATGAAAGAGCTAATGTGTATGCACATTTAATGACATTTAGACAATTAGGATAAATCATGGTGGCATGTCTTTTCAGTCATCTAGCATCCTCCACCCTAGATGCAATGTTAGATTTTGTCACACCTCCAAATTATGCAACCATGAATTTTTGTTGACATAAAGATACCTGTCATAGTGCATTACAAAGCATTCTGGCATTTGACTTCATTGTAATCCAAAAATGTTTTTATAATCAAGTAACAATACTTGCAACAATGGGTGTGATGTTATGCATCATATCATCACAAGGTTGTGTGCAACACACACACACACACACACACGTATGACTGTACACACACATATGTGTATATGTATACATATCCATCATCATAGAAGGGCATGAAATGGTCTTTAAGAAGATCAAAATCACATTTAATATCATATTAGCATTATAAGGAAAACCCACAAAGGATCCTTCATGCTAGTGGTCAAAGTATGGCCAAATGATTAAGGAACAACATTGTATAGCCAAATGCATCATGCTGGTGGTCAAAGTATGCTCAAATGATTGAGTAGCAACATTGTAGCTCCACATGTTTCTTCTCCTCCTCCTCCACTTCGCCTCCTCCTCCTCATTTTTGTTATTCTTTTTCTCCTAAAAGTTTCTTCTAGTTAGCTTTAAGAATGCTTCATGCAAGGTCAAAAGGAGAAAGGCATACATTATTGGTCCGTGTAGGGCTAAAATGCCTACAATGGTGGAGTTGTTTAGGTGTTGTTGGAACTATGAGTTGAAGGATATTTAGAAAAGTTGAGTGCTATCTCAAGTCACTACAACATATACATGCTATAACGACGTTTATAACGACGTTTTCTTTATATATAAAAAATATCCCCCTCGTCACTATTAGCGTCGGTATTAGCGTCGCTACAAAACCATCGCTATTTGCCTCGCTATTTTCGTCGCTAATTTCATCGGTATTAGCATCGCTATTTAGCAACGCTAATACCGACGAAATTAGCGACGAAAATAGCGACTATTACTGAGGAATTTCCGACGCTAATACCGACGATTGCAGAATTATTTTCCGCCACTGATACCGACAGTTGCAGAGAATAATTTTTTTTGGTGGCAGAGCTGTAGATGCAGCCTTGCCACAGTTAGAGCCACACTGGGCTAAGAGAATTTCTGTTGTCAAAGAAGTTAGACAATCAATCCCAAATAATGACAAGAGTCTGCAAACAAGTACTTTCATGAAATTAATTAACACAAATGTGCATTGCATTGATAAAGAAAATAACAGAACTTAAATTGAGAAGTGCTACTGCGACAAAGCAAATATGGAGTCATGCTACAACATAGAAGTCTGAATCATATACACTTTGCTATTACATATGGAGGATAGAGGCCATAAGGCCTTACATAATACAAGATGGGGAGTAATCCTATGTAGCCTAATCTGCTCTCTACGACTCATCTGCATCAGAAAACTCCTCTGGCTATAGTGGCATATCGAAGGGAGTTTGCAACAGCAAATACATATATAGTTGTGAGTACCAAATACAAATTGACATATAATGATAGATTTCTCAAATTAGGAATGATATTTATTACTACTTACTGGTCCTCCGCGAGCATAGAGCTTCTCGATTAGGGCACTCAAGCCATGCTTCTCCCCGTATGTCACCTCTAGTGCAGTCGGGTCGCTATTCGTAAAACCTTGCTGTGGCACACAAACATTGAAAAACAACGTACTTGAGATTCATGTTCGAAATACATACATCAACATGGATGTCATTAAATTAGAGTACTCTACCCTATTAATACTTATGAAATCTGCTAGGAATGTTGCGTGGTCACCGCTACCAAGGTGATGCACCGATCCTATGTCCAAGCGCGCCTTTGCTGCGTCCTTCTGCTGCTTCCACTTGTCTGGAGTGGATGTCGCCTCATCCTACCTCTGTATCCAGCCACTACGGCTTCAATTTGCCCTGCTTGACTGCTTCGCGTGCATTAGACCGCCTATGCGACTGATAGTCACGCATATGCGTCATCATCCACCCTCTCGAAAATCTATCATCGCTAGAGGGCTTAGGGAACTCTCGATACAATGTATCAATTATGTACTCCTTGCTGGCATCTGGGATCTCCTTCCACTTGTCTGTAATGTTGTGTCGAAATACTTGTTGGCACAACTCATGCATCCTAGAGATGACAGTTTTTCCATCATCATTCATGTATAAATGGCCAGAGGCCTTATCTATGAGATACGAGTAACCTGCAAGATTTTGCAAATGGGTACTTTCATGACATTAATACAAATGTGTCAAACACAACTTGAATTGATAAGTGCTACTGCGAAAAAGAATGCGAAAATACATACCTGGAGGAGTGGGTTTCGTGTACTTCTTGTCAGCCCTGGGAGTGATCTGTGGGGTGCATGAAGGAGTGGGAGCAGTAGACGTTTGCCCGCCACCGCCAGTGAAAGACAGTGTCGACTCCCTGGTAGCAGTGCGAGTGGGAGAGACTGCATCTGTATCCCCACAACAGGAGCTACCTCCTCCTCGACTACGTGACTCTGAAGCAAAGCGAGACCTGCGACTGCGTCTACTGGAGACCGAAGCATTGGACCGTCTACCGTCTAGAGTCTGCCGATCATGCTGAGGTGGAATGGGAAAGATGTGCATCGGCTCTATCTTTGACCCATGCTAGGTGCTCTAGTGAGAAATGCGCTAGCATCACGTTAATGTCGTCATCTGTAAAATCCTGACTCATCTTGTCGTCCGTGCCTAAATCCTAAACCTGCACATACAAGGAAAAATAAGTCAATTAGATAATGAATTGCAAGACATAATAAAACTAAGACTTAATTTGCAAGACTTCATTTCAAAATAATAATAATAATTAGATAATACAAAATACCATACTCTAAAAACATACAAACTGTCCTAACCAATTTGCAAAAAGTGGCATTGTTGTAGTGGGAGGAACATTTTGATTGAGTCACTTTTGTTTAGGGTTCCACAATCTCATCTTGACATAGCTCAGTATACACCGGGAGATCTATACAAAATTCTCCATAAAATGAGGACTCTGCTTCATTTTCAAAAAACCCATTCTCTATCTCCTCTATCTCCATAGGTGAGATGTCTTGGTCCTCCAGGCGGTTCATCCTAGTTTCTTGTATGCCTTCTATCATTGCCGCTATTAAAAGTGTCTCTTCTACAATCAGTACGGGGGTTCTGGCAAACACGGGGATACTCTTAGATGTCATGGGAATGGCATACCACCATTGAGATTGTTGTGGATTAGGGAAAAAGACGACTTGATCCATATTACGATTAGTATAAAAGTCCACTTTGAGATTGCTAAAGCGCGTCAAGTATTAGGGACTCTTACCTTTTCACAGTGATTTGGCAAAACAAATGTATCACTCAAATCGGTCCACTTCTTCGTTGAGTCAATCTCAACAAAGCCACTTGGCCCTTGCCGAACAGTTGCACCTGCTCCTTCGAGAGTAACCTTGAACCATTGCACATCAAATATGGTCACGGAGAAACTTCGATAGTCCATTGCAAGGATACTCTGTAAACATCTGAAATACTCCATCTTTGCAACTACAGGATTTGGATCTATGGCACGTCGTCGGCTTTCTTGCTCAAACATTGCCATCACTCCACAGTCCATTGTTGAGCGTAACTTGTCAATGTGCTCTACTCTGAAATCTCGTCCACGTGACCATGCTGCACTATGGACCTTATACTGGGAGAAGAAAAAGTATATTAGTTGTGATTTGTAGTATAGATTGTAATTTCTTGGGATTGCATACCTTGGGATTGCATCCACATGAGAAGTCCCACTCCTCTTCAGTAAACTGTTTCTCCATCTTGAGATGCTTTCGTTAGCGCCTCATGTAGCCATCTAGTGGACATATCTTATGCCAATCATCAGATTTGAGTCCTGTCAGTTGGTCATCCTTTGTGAATGCTGTCTTGAGAGAACGCATTAGGCCAGTCGGTGTGCGAAAAGACTTGATGTTTTTCTTTACTCGTCGCACTTCATTGCCAGACAAAACCCAAGGAGCACGCGGCAATTGCACTCGACCGTCGACGCCACTTACATGCCAACATGGTTCCATCTTTCCCACTGCTTTCAAATCCATCCTTGCTCTTAGTGTGTCTCGCTGCCCAATGAGGTGGTCCCATAGCAAGCTACCCACATTCTTAAAAATGTGCATGGGATCTAAAAGGTGGTTAATTTTCAGTTTTTTCCAATAAGTCAGCTGATAGAAAATTGAGAAGCGTCACATTCCACTAGGAAGCGAGTCTTGGTCCACCATCCTGCGATCAAACCAGTTCAGTGTGTTCATTCTCGCAGGAGGCCGACCAAGAAATCCTTCTCTCATGACATGACCCTCTGGCCAAAAAGCCTGATGTTCCTCAAATATCATCTTCTTCATAGATTTTGACATACGAGAATCCAACCTTGGTCCACACAGAGGACATGCATGGTAACCTGACGTGACTAGCCCTACAGAATACACATGTACAATGAGGCATGTCATAACACCAACATCGCTCAAAGAAAACTAGCAAAATAAGAAAACACGCTTTACTAGAGCATCCTCCATAACCTAGAAAGTCATGCATGGTCCACATAAGAATTACCCTTATAGTTGCGGATCGCCTACCAATATGTTTGCTCATGTCCTCCACTATAATTCCCTCCCACAACTCCTTTAGCTCATCAATCAATGGAGAGAGGTAGACATCCATATTCTTGACTTTCTATCGTCCAGGCACAAGTAACTTGAGCAAAAAGTGTCCTTTCTTGGTGGAAAGCCATGGCGGTATATTGTAGTTAACAAGGACCACGGGCCATACACTATAGGAGGTGGAACGTAAACCAAAAGGATTTACCCCATCCATGGCAAGACCGAATCGTAGATTCCTCGCCTCCTTTGAAAAGTCAGGGAAAGTCTCATCAATGTGATGCCATGCTTCTGAGTTGGCTGGTGTACGCTGTACACCATCAGTGGATCAATTTTTCGCATACCATGTAGTCAAATTTGCAAAACTCTTGGTCCGAAAAATTTGGCGAACACGCGGTATCAGCGGAAAGTGCCTCAAAACCTTCTGCGGAACAATCTGTCCTTGCAAGTCATTTCGATACATGTTCGCATCGCACTTGGGACATGTGGCCAACAATTCAAACTCTCCCCGGAAGAGAACACAATCATTGGGGCAAGCATGAATGCAATTATAATCCATGCCTAGCTTTCACAGCACTTGTCTTGCATCATCACGAGACTCAGGCATCGTGTTTTGGGTAGGCCAAATGTAAGATTTCAACGTTCTACAAATTGCAATGAAGCACGTTATTAGAGTAATACATAGCACATTTTAATGGCTTTCAATAAAGAATCATACACATCATAATATACCTGAATAGCTCTATCACACTCACATCGCTCCATCCATACTTTGTTTGTATGCTCAACATTGCAAGAAGTGTCTTCAAACGGGATACCAGACTCCCATCATACAATAGAATGGAAGCCCCCAGAATTAAAGGATCTTGGGATTCCGAGTCAGTCGGAAGCAATGATTCAATCATGTCCTCTAACTCGGGCTCCAAAAAAGTAGGAGGATCGTCCATATCTCCAGCATTCTCACCCACAGAAGGGGGTTGAGAGTAATCACCTTCTATGAGACAATTAGTTATCTCGGACGGCATTTGTATAGAGCGCGGACGAACCCGCCTTACTGGACACAAGAGATCTGCGGACTGCAATGTATGGACATGGCCCTGACCCTGTAAAGGCGTTAAGGAGCTAACTTCTAAGATAACCCCAAACTGTTATACTTAAATCAATTACATGTCATATAGTACGTAATGAGAGAGAACTTACCGCAATCTCGTAATTCAAGACTGGTTGGTCGATTATCTCAACTCGAAACTCTCCACACCATTGCACATGCTCTCTGGACGAACGACGTTTCCGACAAATGGCCAATTTGCATTGCGTGCATGGACAGGGGACACGTTGATTGAGCCAAGCCTTATGATCACCACCATGTTGGTCGTGAGTGCTAAACATCTTGACTACGATGTAATGGAATGATAATTTAATAATGATTCTATATTGTATATTGGGACCACTCCACTATATATATTTCAAGTCCTTTTTTTTAAATTTTTGTACCTATCTCTTTGAGTTCGGCTCTAAACTTATCTATCTTTGAGGTTGACTCTAAACTATGCTCACACACATACATTTTCGTACCTACATTGCAAAGAATAAAAACCAACACAAGAAAAATTTTGAAAACACTCGCTTCCATTTCTCTCTCTTTCAACACTTCCTAACCTACATTGCAAAGCAACACAAAGCAACACAAAGATCGAAGAGAAACCAACACTTTCTAACCTACATTGCAAAGCAAAACAAACATTGTAAAGAAACCAAAATAGGGCATACCGTCGTGCTCTCTTCTTCTTCCACGATCTCTTCATGCGGGCGACGCTCTTCTCCTCGCGTGCGGCTCGCGGCTTGCTTCCTTGTTCACCTCTCTTGCTCACCTCCCTTTCTCTTTCTCTCCGCCTTCGCGCGCTCATTTGAAAGAAACGTTCGGGTTTCCGCGAAATGTTACCGCAGTAAGTTGTCGCTATTAGCGTCGCTAAAAATGTTGCTATTTGCATCGCTAAATAGCGACGCTAATACCGACACTCAAAAAAAACGTCGCTACTTAGCGTCGCTATATGTGTATACCCTTGTAGTGAGTGAGGCTGATATTACTACACTAGCATCCCAAAACTTCACATAAAAGTGTGCTTTAGTGCCTCATATGATGATGAGCATGCTGAGTGATAAGACCCGACTGTTTGGGAAATTCTACGAAAGCAATCATGGGATCCCTTTCACATTCATTGGATCCCTTTCCCATTCATAGGAAATGCTACAAAAGCATTCATAATCTCCCTCCTCATCAAGACCATTGATATGCCTTGCACTAGGCCTTGTGATTTTTTAATTGTTTACCAATTATTTTTATAATAAATAGTCAATTATTCATGAGGGGGAGGATCAATAGGGTAGTAGCAAGTTGAGCTCACAACCTCCCACTATTTAGAGGCCACTTAAAAGTACCTTTGAGAGATCCAATACATCCCTCTTCGTTCCTCACCTTAGTTTCTCCTTTATTTAGAGGCATGCAAAGCAACCATTTCTTATGGAAGCAGTGTTGGTGTGCACACAACAACAAGGAAAGAAAAAATGTCAAGATGAATCATGCTACATAATAGTATCATTTGCTTCTCACAATTTTGTTAGATTAATAGCACATGATGTGGATTTCATGCTCCCATGCATAGCTTGATGACAGAATCTTGCATATCTATCATGCAAATCCGATGCAATGTATGTGATTTGCCAAAAATAAAGTAGAAATTTGCTCTTTCACGATGTAGTGTATCAAAATTGTGTGTTTTTTTTCATAAATCTGATGTAGTGCATCGGATTAGGGATACATTTACACCCAATTTTAGAAGAACTTATAGTTAGTATATTATCTCAAAGATAAGGGTTTCTATTCATTTTAGTCAAATAGTTGTGAGCCCATATAATAAATGTAAGTATTCTAAATACTTGTTTGATGCATCAAATCAAATCCACAAAAGATATATTGATTTGAGTGGAACAACCACATTACCTTTTTATATTCAATTTGAATTATATGAAATATGCAGAAGATGATCTACAAAGGGATCTAGGGTAAGTCAAAAGCTAGCTTAATATGTTTATGATGAAAACTGCTCCATTTTATGATCAAATGCTCAAAATGTTACCCATAAATTAATTATAGTAAAGAAATATGTTTTCTAAAATCAAACTAATATATTAGGTAGAATTTAAAAGAGATTTTTTTACAAAGATTTATCATTATATTGTGAAGCTAGTTAAAGGCTTACATCCAATCCACTTATAAGATCCTCTGTTACATTTATGTACATGCTCATATATAAAGAAGCTATTTTTTAGTCATAGGAATATCCCCAATAAGAACATCCATGTCAAAAGGTTCCCTTGGTTAGGTTTGGTCTTGTTCATGAAAGTCAATGCCAACCATTTGGTTGAAAAAATCACAAAAAACTCAAGAACTCTCAAAATTTATTGTATGTGTATCAAGTTGAGAGCATCATTACATGCTACACAACATGCAACCATTGGCTCATTATGAATATAGTGATATGTTATATAGGATAGACTAAGATGTTATGCCTAGCATTATCTACAGTAGGGTAAAAGGTCACATTATCTACAGTAGGGTAAGATGTTATATAGGAAAGTGCAAGATTATGTGCCCAGCATATAAAAGGACTAAAAGCATTTTCCCCATAGATAGATTATGCACTTGGTATCATTATTGTGTATCACATGCTAAATTACCACAAGAATAAAAATATATTATTTCTCAAAAGGAAAACTAATGCAAATTTGATCATATGATGTAGTTAGAAATACCTTTATTAAAATATTTTGTGTACTTTTAATCAGTCACTTGATTTCACACCCAACTAATACTAGTATTTCTAAATGATAGTGCATTTTGTTCATAGGAGTCCCCTTCTCATCACCTCTTTAATATTAGTGATCATATCACAATTTGTCCTAGAAAAAGGAAGATCAATGTTTCAACTATAGTCTCATACCACAAATATAAACCCCAATGTAACATAGTAAAGAATCACTATGGGTTATAAAACATCCTAACTTTTAGTGAGAAGCTACAAGATTTGTATGAGGAAAAAGATCTTTAATTGTAATTGTCATGCTATTTTCTCTTGATGGGGATCTTGAAGTAGGTCATAATTACTTTAATATTATCTTTCTATTCATTATTTTGTGATACTTTATAAGACTTTAGATTGATTCAATAATGTGATGAAATGTTGTGACTATTTATAGATCCATTATTACCATGGAGCTACATTAAAAAACATCTATGCTCTATATACCAATGATTTTCTTTTATGATGATTTATGTAATTATAGAATTTCATATAGCCATCATTGCTTCATATTACAACTATAAAAATTTTAATTTTTCCAATGTGAAAGTGTTTAATAAAAATGTACTTTTTTGAATATGTTAAGAATGTCAAATGCCTAGATTTTAAGAAAGAATGGTTTTTCACACAAAATATTCAATTTAAATAAATAGGGTAGTTAAAACATAAAGAGTTATTAAAAATTTGTAGAAGATTTGAAGACAGTTTTATATTGCATTGCTTAATTTTTTTTATTTTTCAAAATGTGCTATTCTTAATGTATTTTTGAGGAAATATTGAGAAATCTTCTCAAGAGAAACATGCAACTTACTCAAAAGGTTTGCTATTATGTTTTTCATTACTTGTATAAAACATTATTGTGTATTTTTAGAGAAATACATTTAGTTGGAGGCAAGTATGTACATTTAGTGCCATATTAATATGATAAACCTGAGCAAATGTTCTTGACATGGAGCATTGAAAGCAATCATGCATCCCTTTCAATGATATTTTACATCATCCTATTTTTCTTTTTTCACATTGTGGAAGCCTTTGCAGGACGATAGTATGGCAATCTAATCATTTATAATAAAAAATTTTAGCTTCCAAGTTTCACCTGAACTTCTGTTATAGAGGATACAGGAGTTCATGATGGAACAAGAAGGATATCGTGTGGATGTTATGGAAAAATAATAAGTGTGCACATATTGTGTAGAGAAAGAAACTCAAACAGAAGGTCAAGAAGGAGAATCGAGAGAGCTTAAATACATGGGTATCATAAAAGAAGTCATGTGATCAAATTACTTGATTTTCAAAATATCAAGTATTAACTTTAGGTATCATCTTTGTCATTAGTGAGAATAATAATGTTGGGACTACCAAAACATGTTCCACATTAGATATCTTTGCTAAAAAAGATCTCTTAATTTTTAAAATATCATATCTTTTGATAGCTTTTATCAGTATATAAGATTTTTGAGACTACAAAAACATATCAGACTTTAGATATCTCAAATAAAAAAGAGGTGAGAACTATGAAACTGAATCTACTATCTCCAAAGCAAAGAATACAACAATACCATATTTTTGTATACATGGCAAACTCTTTTTGGCTCTTTTCTTAATCAAGGCATTAACAAAAGTGTCGCTTTTTCACATTTTTGGCCATAATGATTATATTTGGTAAATCTTATTGCTAAATACCCCTTGATTATTTGTTGGATGCCCATTATGAAGTTGGTCATTTTGATTGCCGATAAAACCATTATTGTTGGAATAATTTTTTATATAAGATGGCTGAGGCCTTGGTGTATGAATGGGTGGTCTTGGAGGAATAAGATCCATTATAATAATGTCTCCATGAATGTCATCATTCTTATGAGAAGTCAATCACATCTCAAAAGTGGAAGGGGGAATCCTTGATTTACCAAGAATAGCTTGGGTGTTGATATTGACTAATTGGAATGGTGGTCTTTTAGCATGTACTATTTCAGCTTGTGTCTGTAGTCTCTCTTTATCTTGCTATCAATTTTCCTTTCTTTCTCCTTCATTTGAAGTTCCCGTACATTTAGTTGAATCTTCTTTTCCCTATCTTGTAATTCCATTCATTTCTCAAACTGATAAGCAACTCTATCAATGGAAGATTAGATCTATTCCAAGACATTTAGTAATTGATCATGTCTAGTAAAATGATGGGTCTATCTTGTACTCACACAAAGTGACATTTAATTCGCTAAGTTCTTTGTACACTTGAGTATCCTTTGGATGCCTTTGAGTGTCATTTTCCAAGAGGAAATCTTAGATTTGTACGGCTTGCTCCTCCAAAGCCTTATTTTGGCCTTTATGCCTTGTCATGGTAGTGTACTCCTACAAGACCTAATCACTAAATCTATTATAACTTTGGCCAGAGAGCTCCAATTGAAGTTTTTTAAATTCAAATCAAAGCTTACTTACACTACAAGATATAGGCCTTATACCGACATTAAAAGTGACGAAAATGTAAATAACAAAATTTGCCCCCATTGTCACAAAAAGTGTCATTATTGGCGATACCATAGAACAGTCGGTATTAGAGTTGCTATCAGTGTCGCTATTTGCGTCGATATCAGTGTCGCAAATGTGTCGCTGATACTGATGTAAATAATGACGCTGATAACTATGCTCTGCGATGCTAATAACGACGCAAATAATGATGCGTGCAGGTAAATTTGCGATACTAATAGTGACGGTAACAGGAAAAAAAAAATTTGTGGTAGTCCAGTAAGTTGCCCTGCCACATATAGCACTGTGTGCTTTATTTGGGCCATACAAAATAGTTTCTGCAGTGTGTACAATGCTCGTGTAAAGAAAAACAAAGTGTACTTAAATCATAATACTAATACATGAAATAAATACATGATCGCATAATAAAAGTGACTGGTACAATCATGATAAGATATCACTACTATATAGAAAATGTCTATACAAATCAGGTGACCAAAAAAGAAGGGTGTGTGAGCTCCAGGGATCCAAGGGCGAGCTACATATCCTCGCCATCCGAAAGCTCATCCCGCCGCAAAGGAGCATCGAATGGACTCTGCAAAAAAAGAAACAACTACACATCAATCCACCATACAATAATGCATTCTAATTAAACATGGTAACTACGGACAAGAAAGATGAGTGACTTATAGGGCCGCCGCGTCCATACAATCAATCGATCAATGCAATGAGACCGTGCCTTTTTGGATATCAAGTCTCAAGGTCGGTTGGATCACGATTTGTAATGGAGTGCTGCAAAGAAAACAAAATACTAACTGTTAGAAACATGATTATCAATACAAAGGATATTGCAAAAAAATAAGCAAGTAGAACAAAAAAAAAACTTACAAAGTCCTCCAGATATGTCCTGTGGCCGCCACTCCTAAGATGATGGACCACTCCGGCCTTTAGTCGTGCCCTCGCCACCTCGCGCTACATACTGACTCCAACGTCTTGGAGAATCTGTAGCCTCCTATCTCAGTTAGTGCCAGTCGTCCGCGTCTAGCCACTCAAGCTTTGAAACCCCACTCTTGAGTGCCTTGCGTGTGTCCGATCATCTATGTGACATATATGCACGCATGCAGTCCATCATCCAGCCCGTAGAAAATCTATCTGTTGTGGTTGGAACCGGAAACTCCTCATGCAAGGATGCTACTATGTAGTCCTTGCTCCCCTCCGGTATGTTTTTCCAATGATCTAAGATGTTGTGCCGAAAAACTTGTTGGCACAAGTCTCTCATGCGAGCCATCACCCTCCTCCCCTCATCATTCATGATGATGACTCCTAACCTATCATTGACAAGATAGGCATATCCCTCTGGGGTATGCCTAAGATGAGTCCTCTCCCACCTGCATCCACGCTCCTAGATATGAAAATAAACTTAGATATTTATTGTATTTTGAGAATGTATCAAGAAGTAATATATATGAAAATAAATTGATTCTAATATACCTGCTTGCATTGTTGAGGTAGTACGAATGTGTCATTCTTGCCTTGGCGAAATTTTGTAGAGTCAATCACTACAAAACCACTTGGATGACGTCTAATTGTGCAATGCTCACTCGTTGTTACTACTTCTTTAAACCACTTTATATCTAGTACATATATAAAAAATCGCATAAATTCAAGCTTCAAAATATCTTGGATCAAGCCACAATAACCTTCCATGGTGCCATTGATATCCTGGAAGTTTGCAAGGATACCACAATCCTAGGCATTTCTCTTATCATCTATATATTGAGTTCGAAATGTTTGCCTTCACACCAAATAGCATTGAATAATGTGCACTAGTAGTACATTGTTGAGATCATATTAATGATTTAGTTAAAGATGAAACATGTGAAATTTTTATATCATATATAACTAAAGATAATTTAATTATAAGTATGTCTCACCTTTGATAAGCAACCTCGTGCGTATTCCCACTCCGCTTGCGATATATCCATCGCCTCCTCTTTTTCCATCTTCTCCATTTCTTCATGTAGCCAATCTATATCAATATAATGTGGAAGCGCACTTAAATGTTCTAGATATGGGACATTATGTCCATGTCTAGCACGAAATGCTTGTCTTTCGCTTACTCTTCTTGCCCTTGCTTCTTTATATAGTGTCACCCATTTTCTCATTACTTCGCTGTTAAGCACACAAAATACATTTAACTTACGAAGTTCCTCTTTCATTAGCACTTTGCTTCTTCCTTTTTCTTGAGGTATTATAGAGGTCATCCTCAAATCTTCATCATCTTTCCATAGGCGTGGTAAAGAGAGGTCCACTTAGTAAGATATTTAGAGATTTGTACAAGGGATGATTGCACTAACCAACCCTCGGCCATGCTTCCCTTGGGCCATGCATTTTGCCTTACAAAATCTTTTAGGGTTTTCATAAAGCACTCTAGAAAAAACATCCACCTTGCATGAACTACCCCACAAATTGCGATCTTATCAATCTGATGCACGAGTAAGTGTACTTGAGTAGTCAAAATGGAGCGATGAAAAGTTTTCTCCACCAAAAAAACCACCTCAATGGACAATACTCGAGCCTCTTGCAACGTATTTGGATTGATTTCCTTCAAGCTCACAAATCTACCAATAGGCAATTGAGAACAATGATTAGTTTTGTCCATAAAGTCAAGCAGGTTTACTACGTGATGTACGTAATATGTAAAATAAAAAATAAGTATAATGTTTACATACCTCGCGAGCTCACCCATCTTGTAAATGATATCACGCACATCTTTCGAAACACAATGGAATATGCTAGTAGGAAGGATGAACTGTATGTAACTATTCATACATTGTTAATTAGTCTACATAGTTACTCCACTAATTAATATATTTATGGCTATGAAAATCCTTACCTGAATCATTTTGTGCCAATCGTGAGATTTCAAACCGGATAGTTTCTCCACACCTCTTTTCTTTTTCTTTATGAAGGCTCCCTTGAGGTATCTCATATATCCTGTGGGAGTTTGAAAGCTATATCTGTTGCTTCACCATCTTTTGTTCGGTCTTTAACAACATCTAAGGTGTACGCGGTAACTCGAACTTTCCTCTGGGTCTAATGCATGGCCAAGCTCATCTCATATGTCCAATGCTACGTAAATCCTCCCTTACATTGACAGAATCATGAGCCCCGATTAAGTGATCCCATAATGTAGAGGCAACATTCTTGAATATATGCATGGGGTCCAACAGGTGGTTGACCTTGAGTTCAATCCATTATGGGAGATGAAAAAATATAGAGAATCTAAGGCACAAACAATATGTTATTTCTCATTCTCATAATGGAATGTACTTTAAAGACAAACAAAAGAAGTAAACTAGTTACCGACTCATGTCGAGTGGAGAATGATCATTGGCGTGTGTCCAAGTGTCCTTCTAATCTTGAATGGTCAGAGATTGTGGAGTTCTTCCATTAGTGGGGGGTGCATATTTGGGCTGTTCAATAGGAGAAAAACGATGATGATTGTCATAGATAACCTTCTTCAAGCATGTCGGTCTAGGAGAAACCAAAGAGGGACTACAAATTGGACATGCATGATACCCTGATGTAGCTGAACCTGTAGAAACAAGTGGGTTAATGATGATATATATTTGATTAAGGGTAAGAATGAATAAAATAGAGTACACAACTACCTAAACACTCTCCATAGCCTGGAAAGTCATGCATGGTCCACAACAACATGCCCTTTAAAGTGAAATCTCTAGAGGACAATGATGCACTCACATCTTGCACCTCAATACCTCTCCATAGCATTTCTAGCTCCTCGATCAAAGGCTCTAAGTAAACATCCATGTTTTTTACTTTGTGTTTTCCATGAATCAAAAGGGACAACATTACATGTCTTTTTTTTATTGCCATGGATAGAGGGATATTGTAGTTCACCAACACTACTGGCCATACACTATATGAGGTGCTTTTGATGCCAAATGGATTTATTCCATCTAATCCTAGACCAAATCTCAAATTTTTGGGCTCTTCTTTGAAATTAGGCCACAAATTGTCTACGTGTTGCTAAGCTGGTGTGTCTGAAGGAATTCTCCACTTTCCATCACTTGAATGGTGATTAGCATGCCATGACATGAGTCTCGCAATAGATTCACACTTAAACATAAGTTGAATACATGGAATAATAAGAAAATGTTGCAAAACCTTATGAGGTACATCCATTGATTTCATCTCCTGGTTGTATCTTGGTTCACCACAAATAGAACACTGTCCTGTAGATGCATGATCCCCACAAAACAAGATACAATCATTGGCACATGCATGGATTTTAACGTAATCGAGACCTCCAAGAGATGTCAAGAAATGCATTTCTTGCTCCCTTCTAGTTGGTAATTTATTTCCATTTGGAAGCATTTGTGACAATAACCTGCATATATTGTGCAAACAGAGTTAACAAACTGCGACTATTGTCTAGAAGCATTTATGAATTAATATCAAATGATACATACGTTAATAATGCATTTAAGCTATCATTACTCTATCCATGAATGGTTTGTAAGTTCTGTATCTCGAGAGATGCACGTAGAACAGAGTATGTGCAACCTTCGTACAATGGAGTTTTCAACACTATGTGTGGCGGGTCATCTATCTCTCTAGTGGCGCCCTTCCCCCGAACCTCATGGGAAATTAAATCATGCACCATGTTGTCCAAAATCTCTTCCTCCAAAACTTGATGGGGCATTTGAAGAGGGCTGCTATCGTCATCATCAGTCTCTACTCTTCTTGAGGACTCTACCTCCTCGCGTCGACGCTTCACAACCTCTCAACGCCCTAGAATGACCATTTGAGGATGTGGTACCGCATCTTGCTCAATAAAAAAAGGAGGTTTTGTTTAATGGTAAAGACGCAACATAGACCAATTATATTTATGCAAATAAAGTAGTAAAAATTACTAGGTCTTTTTCTTGGTCCCACTCTCCGTACATGTTGAGATGTGACATTGTGATTCGACATGCTCGAAAAAAAACATCCTCGACAACGATCACACATACATTTGAGTTTTCATCGTAGCCAAGTGTCTTGATTGTGAAGATATAATGTCTCGTCCTCACTGGAGGATGTACTGTTTGTTGACTCAACATGTCCCATACTAGTAGAAGATGACGACATAATTACACCTGAATCCTAAGGACATATATGATTTCATTTGGTATATATGTTATATTCCCTAAATATTTTGATACTTATAACATGGAGACAAACATTTTGATATTGAAAGACTAGGAAAGTCATGTTGATCCAAAGACAACCATAAGCTAGCATTTTTAATAAGTTTAATTGTAATCGTGTCTATCAGCGCGTATAATATCTTTTATCTATGCATATAGATGCGCACTTACAGACGCGCCACACAAATATAAAAAAATTAAAAAAAATTGTGGCTTTTTTTCAAACCAGTGCTTTCTTGCGATTTTTGTGCGTTTTTTGCAGTTCGAGCTCGACATCACTAATCATGTCTGTCTATCACTTCATGAAAACAAGAAGGGAAGGAAACAAGAGTAAAAAGAGGAGGAAGGAAGAGCTAGAGATTAAAGAACAAGAGCCAAACAGAAAGGAAGAGAAGGAGAATCAAGCAACCTACCAAGGGAAGGGAGGAGGACAAAGAGCTTGCAACCTAGCTACCACCCATCGGGACAAGCAAAGAAGGTGAGTTCTTCTTCTCTCTCTCAATCTTCTTTTCTCTTTGTCTATTTCTCTCTCTCTCTCTCTCTTTACATGCTTCAGACAATCTATGGAGGCTTTGCACCATTTTTTATAATAGTTTTTGAAAATATGGTCCGACTTTGCGCATTTGTAGGCGTGTCTGGCTGACAGTCTAGACGCATTTTTAGATGTGTATATAGATGCCCTGTCGACATAACTAATTAGACTTAAGGTCTGAGTTTTTTTATTTGTTTAGTATTATGCTTTCGCGTCTATTGGCGCATCCAAAATGCAGAGTAGATGCGGGTATAGATGCACTAATAGACGCGGATATATGACCCGTTATCTTGGTCGCCCTTCCACTGCAGAGGAGGTTTTTAGTGTCATGTCTGGGACACCTATCACATCTTTGCCTAGCACAACCGCACAAAAACCAAATCCTTGGCACACCAAACCTTGGTATACCAAACCTTGGTACACCTCTAACAGGTACTCCACGCACTATGCATACACACAGATTAGCTAATGCACAGGGATCAGCTGAAGTACATGGATTGGCCGAAGCATGTGCATTTGCAAAAGCACGTGCATCAAGTGAGGTAGAGGGTAGTGCCCGTCGAGGGAGGAGGGAGAGTCGTGCGGGAGGACGAGGAGGTCAAGGGCTTTGTGGGGGTTGCCTAGGAGGTGGCTCTCGATTACCCTCACCGGGAAATGAGAGAGGTGAGCCTCCACAAATGTACTACTCTGTCATAGATGTTGGTGGTATCTTGCATAACCCTCAGGGGAGGGAAGTGATAGCCTGCTTGAGGAGTGTCGTGCATGCCACATACAAAGATTGTATGATTCCCTTCAAGCACCAAAAAAGTGGTTTGTGGCAAGAGGTGCTAAGGGCAGTACATAGAAGGTACCCTAATCTCGAGAATTCACAATTCTCAGATGATTGGGGACGATCAAAGTGAGAGACACACTTTATAACAAGAGGTCTCACCTTATGATGTGCGCCAAGGAGTCACTGGCAGAGACAAGAGCAGGGGTGCCCTGGATATGGCTAACCACCCAATTGCCATTGCAGGGAGTGGAAAGAGGCCAAGAAGAGAGCAACAGAGAAAAGGACATGTCACCAACATGCAGAGGCGCCACATATCCAGATGGCAACCATGGGATCGTCGCATTATGGATCAGGTGGCAGGGAGTCATGGGAGGCTCAGTTTGTAAGTATTATTTGATTTCTTTTTTAAAATTTAAATTTAATAATTTATTTCAATTCATTATGTAGTGTGTTCTCATACGTTGTATGTTAAAATTGTTTTGTAGTATCATATTGTTGGTAGGATGCCTACTCCTAGAGAGGTAGGCTACTATTGAGGTCATAACCGGGTGTCCACTTGGCAGCATTTCTATGAGGAGGGACTAATCACGGAGGAGCAATACACTCATGCCATGAGGATTCCACAGCCAGAAGAGGTCTATTTTATTTTTTACATGAAAAGTATAGGTAACTCTAATTTATTGTTTGTAATGGTATTTATATACCTTAATCCTTTGTGTAGGCGAACCCTGATGCAGTCGAGGATAGTGAAGGGGAGACTAGTAGTAGCGGTGGCGGCAGCGACAGTGGTGGTGGTAGTGACAATGATGCCTCTTCTGAGGAGATGTAGAGGATCCCCGTGCATGCATGCCTCCCCTTGGCCTTGTAGTTTTCATTTTTGATATGTATTACTTTCAGCTAGTGCTTGCGACCATGACCATGCTTGAGGTCACAAGCACTAGAACTCTTTGTCGAAGGGTTTTTCAAAAACAAAGTCACAACCCCAAAGGTCCTTGAGAAATTCCAAGACAGAAGATCAAATCGAGACAGTTACAAGACGAGACTTTGATGACAAGGTTTAAGTGTATTACAATTTTGGTTCAAGTACAAGCGGCAAGACGAATTACAAATATAATGATCAATCAAGAGAGTCAATCCTCTCAAAAAAACCACATCAAGATCTATTTTAGAATACAAGAGCTTCAAATATGTCACCCAGTCTTCAAGAGAATGTCTTCAACTCCAATAAATGATCAAGGCAAGATAATCGGCTAATCCAACTACTAGTATCTTCCAACAAGAGTGAGCTCGCTTTGCAAAGTTTTCCAAGAGTCTTCAAGGTTTAATACATTGCTTCAAACTCAAGAGTATTTCCCTTTGTTCAAAGTTCTAATTTTTATGAGTAATGAATAAGTGAATATCGATGTAGATCCCCTCCTCTAATCGTGTCCAGATTGGAGAACTTATATGGCGAGTAGCTTCCAGCCATCACCATAATGCACAATGTTTCATGCCTAACTTTCTGAAGTCCACCACCACACATGCAAGAAGGTTTGTCGGAGAGGGTGATGGCGAATATAAATATGCTGAGAGGCTTGTCAAAGAAGGTGAAGGCGTTCTTCCAAGCAACGATCTGTGACCCCGTTTCAGGTTTTAATGGCTCCTTTTGAGGAAACAGCATAAAAGCCGTGAAACAAAACTCGATCAATTAAAAAAACCCTTAGATTGGCTGCTATAGAGATTAGTCTTATCATGGACGGAATGATGTAGTATCTAGATTTGACATCTTGACTCATCATCTCGAGGTGATCAAGAGGTGTCGAGTTCTCCTCGTAACCATCCACTGCCTTCCTGCACACAGTTTGAGTACTCTTTCTTTAGCACCACCTCCCAAAATTAATAGCTTCATCAAGCCTCCACTTTGACATACATTGCTATCAATGTGAAACATTGCCCTCTCTAGTCACAACAAATATGCTCATCAAGAGAGTGAAATTTTTGCTCATAAAGCAGGATCTGGTCATGAAGAATCCACGCCAACCATGAAGCCAAAGAAGCTGCCTTTTTTACTCTCATTTGCAGGCCTTGACTCCATCTCATAAAGCATGTCGTTCTGCTCTGATGCTTTTCTCCAATCCCCCTTAAACTCCGCTTTCCGTTCTGCTCGCTATGTCCCCCCAGTTACGACACAATCTTCTGGCTTTTTTTCATCACAGCCATGTCCTTGTCACATGGTGCAGGTTTCCATCATTCCTTCACCTCCATCGTTCTTTAGCTTCAGTGCAGTTCGGTCCTTAATCCTTGTCTCTTCGTCTTCCTCTCCCTCCGTTGCAATAGCGACTGAGTTGGTGCTTCCTTCAACTTCATGTCCTTTGATTCATTGCAGTCACATCTACTTTGTCACACTTCTCTTCTTTCCAATGGATTCCCCTTTTCCCCGCTTCTGTATCACCTATGTCCTGCTTTTTTCAATGACCCCCCAATAGCTTTCTAGCCAATCTGCTAAGCACGGCTCCCTCATCCTTGAAATCACATTACTTTTTCTCCTTAAGCCTCGCTCCTATCTTAGATGGCCACTGCCTTTCCCAAAACACATTCAGCATGCCCCCCAAAAAGCAGTGCGTTCCCAAAAAGCTTCATTTTGGTCCCGAAAAAGCTCATTTCTATTCAAGCTTTGTTAGAAGCTTGTACAAGCTTCTTCTCTCCAATCATTATTTATCCCCTTTCACATAGAGCATATTTGATTTAGATCAAGCAAGGGCTTTTTCACTCACTAAAGTGCGGGTTTCTCAACCTTGATTGAATACACACACATTCACACGCAATCATGCACACATAGGCTAAACAAAATACGGTACTACCCAAATAGGTACAAAAAAAATATAGGGAGAAAGCATCACACACATAGGAAAATGCAAACACAAGGAGTAGGTACGCACAAAACACAAATGTCACACACACAAACTTTTTGGTGGATTCCACACCTCGGATGCGTAGTAGCATGACATCCACCCCCTCTGATCCTACGCATCCTCTGGATGGGCCAACTACCCATGATCATTGTCATCAAGATCCACGAACAGATCAATCTCCTCGTTGTCTATTTCTGGTATATCAGCAAGGTTATCTAACATATCATCTGCCTCTTCTACTGGAGTTTCTTCTCGTTGCTCTTCTCTTGCAAATTCTTCCCATACATAATCCTCCTCATCTCTTTTCTTGAAAATCTTGATTCTTTTTCCTACAATGGGCACTCTCAGCACTGTCCCATTCAATTATGTCAGCTCATATGTTGCATTGTCAAAGACATGTCTCTGTACGGCCCAAACCATCTTTTCACTATCTTCCGAAGTGCAATATGCTGCTTTTCAGGGATGCTATCAAAGACTAATACCCAGTCTCCCTCTTCTATTGCTCTAGGCCGCAAGCGATGCTTGCTGTCAAACCTATCCTTATTTCTAAGTCTAGCAACCTTCAACCTCTCAATAGCTAGCTGAATATCCTCTGGTTTTCTCTCCAACTGCCGGATCTGAAGAGCTAAGAGCTCCTCTCTTGTCAAATCCTCCTACCAAGGTAAAACTGACCAAGTCAAAGCACAAGTCTCAGTCGGCATAACTGGTTTCTGGCCATACATCAACTCTGCGGACATATATCCTGTGGTAACACTGTGAGTTGTACGATCAGCCCATAAGGCAAATGGTAGAAGTCTCGGTCATTCTCCAATCCGTCCTATGCATGCTTTGGCTAATGCTTTCACTATCGATGGATGCCCTCTTTCACTCTTTCCATTTCCCTGTGGATTGTATGCTATGGTTAGAGCCAACTTGATTCCTAGTTGAGAGAAAAACTCCCTAGATTCATCTGCATCTAATTCATCGGGATCTGCAGTGATCTTACCCACACAGCCATACCTACAGAAAATTTCTTCCAATAAGAACTTACACACTGCACTAGTGGTCTTCGTTCTCAAAGGTCTGCCCTCAATATGATTGGTAAGATCCTCTCTAGCCAATACAATATATCTCATCTGCCATAGACCCATGGCATAGTAACCAAGTCAACTACCCACTTATAATGAATGCATAGCGAATAGGTCGGGTGAATCTCATCTCGATGACGCACTACGAAATACATTTGACAGTCTCTACAAAGTGAGAAACATCTTTGTACATGCCTTTCCACCAATATTTTTCCTTGATTTTCTCATAAGTCGCCCACACTCCTCTCTGACCAACCCAAGGACTCTCATGAAACTCTCTCATCACCTGTAACTGGGTCTCTTTATCGCAAACAACCCACAAGGGTAATCCACCTCTTTTCTTCGGGTGCTTCCAAAGAAATCCTTCCTTGAGAAAATAACCATAGGCTTTTCTCTTGATCTTCTTGAACTCTTCATCTGTCCATTAATCTCTTTTGCTTAGTATACTAACTTGCCAATCTGCAACCAATCTCCAGCATAGAGTTCTTCTATGAAAGCCACAATATCATAAACATGGTAAACATGATCAACCATAGCGGCTGAAATTTCTGCATCATCCTCTTCTGCAAGTAGTGTCTCCTCATCATCATATGTGGCTCTAGATAGCATATCTGCCACTACTAGGTTATCCTTCCCTGCTATGTGTTTAAATTTTGGATTTAATGACTTGATGTATGTGATCCATCTCAGCATATCAATGTCCGGAGTAGAGCAACTCATAATCATACCTATCAATGGCAAGCAATCTATCCCTACCACAACTGGGGCTCCAATAAAATACTCCTTGTCGCATTTGAGAACCGTAACAATCGCCAGTAATTCTCTCTTGATTTTTGGATACCTCCTCTATCTCTCGTTTAGGACTTTCGCCCCAAACCGAATAGCGTACATGTCTCCATCTGCATCATCTTGACCCACAGCCCAACCTACGCCAATTGGACTAGTGTCAACTGTCAATACAATAGGCTTTCCGCAATTATAATCCGCTTTCCTGAGAGTAGAAGCACTTTGGAATAACTTCTTCAATTTTCGCATGGCTCTAGTGTGGCTCTCATCCCAATAAAATTTTTTCCCCTTTCAAAGCAGCTGATATAAACAATTTGTTATGTGTGCAAAATGGGGTATCCAAATCATGTAAAACACATAGGCTCCAATGAATCTCCGTACCTCTTAAGCGGTATAACAATACTCTGTGATCTTTCCTATAGCATCCACCTTTGCAGGTGAAGGTTTCCTGCCGTAATACCCACACATATGTCCAACAATGACGACCTCATTTACTCCAAAAACAAATTTATGTCCTGACAGTGTCAAGTTCACTTCTTCTAACCTGGCCAAAATCTTTTCACAAGTTGCAATATGATCAGCCACAAAGTATCTGCATCCCTATTCATTTAGACTCTCATTCTTCTCTTCTTCTGCACACCCCTTAATGGGCACATCATCCAAGAAAGGCATGGTAAGCTGAGGTATGTACTCGTGAAGGACCTTATGCATGGCATTCATCATATGCACAATAGAATTAATGGCACCTTGAGGCAAGGTACACATCCTGACAAGCCCAATAGGAGTTCTCATAGTGGTTAGGTCCTTGCTTTCCAAGGCCAACTGAAACTGATCATATCCTGAATACAAGTCACCTAAAGAATAGATGGCACAACTAGCAAATGCTTCTGCAAACTCATCCACAACTAGACCTATACCAACATTCCTGATAGTAACTCTATTTACTGGCTGCATGTCATGTATAAATCGGAGAGTACCATTCTTCTTTGGAACCGTAAACCACCTACTTGAGTATGGCGCAGATGACGGCTCTAGGATTTCCATCCTGATTTTCTCATTCAGCAAGTCAACTAGCTTTGGTAGGTGTGCCCTAGGCATTGGAATAGGTCAGAGGTTCCAGGGAATATGAGGGATAGTAAAGATCACCATAGGAGCAACAATATTCATATTCACACAACCAATCTCATGCAAGAAGAAAGCAAACCCCCTTCCATGTTGCTCAAGCATATCGTGAAAGCACTGCTTCTCTAAGGGCAGCAAGAAATCACCATTTCCAATTTTTAATTCAGCAAGAGTCTTTGCTGAAAATTTACGGCCTATATGCTCTAGGTTCCTCAAAATTGGCTGCTTGGCAACCCTCTCTATTTGCTGATCACTGTCAGGTGGAAGCGGTCCAGCACCGGCTTCATCTTCTTATCCACAGTCTTGTATTTCGTGTTAACCCTGGCTTCATTATGATCCTCTGCACTACTCAAATCTTGCCGTAAAACAGCAATTCTGCCCTCTGGTTGGCTGAATATCCTCAGCCCTCTGCTCTATGGACTGCATAGAAACAGCCCTAAACTTTGGATGCTGCAATGTTTCAGCAGTAAACTCTATTGGCTGAAAGTTTTCAGCCCTCTGTGTCTCTGTAGGCTAATCATAATCAGTCGAAAAATCTATTTGCTGAATTTCTTTAGCACTCAACACTTTTTGCTGAGTCACCTCAGCCTTTGACTCTATATGTGACACAAAATCTGAAATTTCATGAAACATGTCCAAGGACTGCACTGATACATTACTGGGACAACTCTACATATCAGCTTTCAACATATTTTCCATCTCTCTCATCGTATCTGCACAAACCATACTATCATGCATCCCATCTATATGCTCATCATCCTCTAAAATACCTGCATTTTTCAAATCTTTCTCCTTTCTGCATATGTACTGCCTGGCAGCTCTAGGCAACTCAGAAATCTTATGATAACTCATCAAACTGTTTGTTGAAATTCCAACAAAATTGGAGGAGAAAACACTACTGCCAAGAGGCGAGAACTCCAATCTCCTCTGCTCTGTACCACCGTCGTCTCGCGGAACAATGGTACCTAATGAAAATCCGAATCCTTTGCAGTGGGCAAAGGCGCATCTCGAAGAGTATCCCTGTTTCTAGCATGATTTACACGCACAGTCATAAATTGGACTACTCTCATACCATCTTTACTGCGAATCCGTGCATAAGCAGATCCGTCATCTATTACTTTCGTCTCCATGCACATCTCTGTGATGAATGGCTGTCCTAGGATTATGGGGTAAGACCATGAATCCTACACAAAGAAATGGAAATCCTCCTCTACATCTCCAATAGAAATCCTGACACTGGGACAGGCAGCATACAAATCACCTGCAGTGTTGTTGGCGGTTCTCATACGCCACCCATGCTCTGCATCCATAGGCCATCTGTTTCTTTCATAAACTCCGCAAACTATGAGATTAATCTCTAAACCATGATCCACCAAAGCAACATAAGGCACCTGTTTCTCTCCAATTTTTACCATCGTTTCTGTAGTTGCCCTAGCCCAATGACTCCGTGAAAAGTGACTGCACGATACCAAGATAGGCTTATCAATTTTAGTATAATGCATAGGCTGAACCCTCTTCTCGGTTTGCAAAAAAACAGAAGCATTCTCAACCTTAACCTCATCCTCATCCTCATCCAACTCCCCAATCAAAACTCCCTGTGTATGTAGGAAATGTATGTCTTTTTCTCTTCAGGACTTCTTGGAACTAATCTTGAAACTCTCTTTTCGAGATGCCCAAAACCTCAGAAATAGTAATAGTCACCTCATTGCCAAGTATCTTGTCATTAAATATTTTCTTCATGTCCGTAGATGTCTCAATATCGGACATTAATCTAAATTCTGGCTGTTTTCTCTGTCTAGGTTATTGCCTCTTTTCTTTCTTCTGAGCATCCTCCATTTGTCATTCTGGCCCTGGTCTTGAAGACGGCCCTGCAGTAGGTGGAGTAACAAACTCACCCCCTCTAGTCTTTTTAGCTGCATTTTGATTCTCTTCATCTCTCTTACGCTTCTCCTCAACAAGTACATCTGCTCCTTGAGATTTAGCCAAGTAGGCATAAATAGTGTACATGTCAACAAGCGAATCCCAACTTGTCTCAGATCTTATGCTAGAACCTGCACTAGACAAAACAATCTGCTAGATTTTCCCCTTGTTTGTTGTCTCTATAGCATAGGTCCATAATGCTAATTGACTCTCTGACTCTTTCTCAATCTGGACTCCATATGTAGAGGCATCTCCTCTAGCTGCCACATAAGAAGTAGGCGCAGCCATGTCATCCACTAATTTCTTCATTCCGCCTTTCCCAAAATTGGTAGCAAGCGGAGCTCCTGTTTCAGTCAACCAGATCTTGCCATCTTGTCCCCAAAATACCAAATTCTTCCTCCTTGCATCTTGAAAAGATTCGCAATCCTTGCAATGCTGATGGTCTTTACTATCACACCAAATACATCTTCAATCTCTCCTAGGTACACTAGGAGCACTAGAAGAAATAATAGGAGTGGTCGAGGCAAACTGCTCTTTTAATTTTCCCCTCTACTTCGACTCCGTCATTGACTTCTTCTTCAAGTACTTCTACAGATGATTTAAAGCAGATTTTGCAGAACATGTCTATATATATGCAACTTCAAAATTAGCAGACACAATTGTATATGTAGCAGTAGCTGCAGTTACATCAACAACAGTTGTCTCAGCAAAGGCAACTATATTCAGAGCAAGAGAATGCAATCAGCGCAACTAAGGCGATTGAAGCAGTTGAAAATGAAAAGAAGCTATTTGATGGCCGTAATGTGTCAGCTTATTTGAAGACATATGAGATTAAGATGGGATTTTTTGGAGTACCGACAAGACTTATGAGCAAATACTTTCTTTGCCTTGTCACACCCTCCTTGAGGGTAAAAGTGACTGATCTTTTCCTTCAAAATTCACATTGGCAAGATTTTAAGAAGGCCCTAAAAGAGGAGTATTTTCTTGAGCACTTTGGAATGGCTACATGGCGGTCATTCTGAGAGTGGGTCTACATGCCAAACAAAGGTCTAGCTACTTTAAAATTGATATGAGAATTTGAAGAGAGGTATAGTCAGCTTGATGCCACTGAACAAAGAGCATTGGATATTGAGAAAGTTGAGATTTTCTTGCAAGTTGTAGATCCTGCTCTTTAGGAAGAATTAGGAGAGCTTCTTGAGGATCACACGAAGCCTATGGGTCTTAAAATAGATTGGCAGGACGCTCGGATGCGGTTTTGACTTTGACCAAGAGGCGGATATGGAAGACCTGCCTATAGAATGGATCTATGACTCCGATGTCGTCTTCTGCTCCTATGTCTGTTTCTACCCCTGTCATTTCTTCTCTTCCTCAGCCAGTTACTTGGCCTATGCCAGTGCCTACCATTTCTAATCCTCCCGTTCCTCCTGTTCCTAGACCGATGCTGGCTCCTTCTGCTCCGAAATCATCCGCTCCTTTAACACCATTTTGGGGAATATGGGAATTTCCCATAAGTTTGGGACACATGGTCAAATCTTTGGATTTGTCATAACTTGAACACTATAACTCCAAATTGAGCGCTCTATAGCTCAATAGATTCCATTTTTCAAGTGCTTTCCAATGATAGGTGACATCATATGGTTTTGAGAAACTTATGGCCATGTTATCCGAGTGCCACCTTTTTAGTATTCAAAAAATGGGAATTGGGAGATTCCCAAACTCACTAATATTGTGTTCTTTGGTTCCTTCCTCTCTTGATGACATAATCAAAGGCATAACGGATTTGACACTGGAGTAAGCTAAAGCAAAATTGACCCTCCTCCTATCTTAGATGGCCACTGCCTTTCCCAAAACACATTCAGCATTCCCCCCAAAAAGCAGTGCGTTTCGAAAAAGCTTCCTTTTAGTCCCGAAAAAGCTTGTTTCTATTCAAGCTTTGTTAGAAGCTTGTAGAAGCTTCTTCTCTCCAATCATTATTTATCCCCTTTCACACAGAGCATATTTGATTTAGATCAAGCAAGGGCTTTTGCACTCACTAAAGTGTGGGTTTCTCGACCTTGATTGAATACACACACATTCACATGCAATCATGCACACATAGGCTAAAGAAAATATGGGTACTACCCGAATAGGTACAAAAAAAATATAGGGAAAAAACATCACACACATAGGAAAATGCAAACACAACGACTAGGTATGTACAAAACACGAATGTCACACACACAAACTTTTTGGTGGATTCCACACCTCGGATGCGCAGCAGCACGACATCGTCATGTAAAAATGTTTCATCTTTATATATGAAATTTCGTCGTCTACATTGTTTTGTTTTCAGTACAAAAATCTTCAAAATATGTATAAATGTTTAGCACAGTACGCTCATCATGTGTTATTATCAATATATGGACTTTGGCTCTCCACATTCTTTTGCTTTCAGTATAATAATCTTTCTCTGTTTTCCCTAAGCATACAATTTGATGGGGGAAAATACTCTGTTTTGCGCGTCTAAATTGTAGGAAAAATGCACCTTTATAATCGTCAAAAAATTGCAGAGTACATGCCTTTTTAGACACGCAATTACACGCCTCTATACACGCAGAATTTGAATATATCTACTTTTTTATAAATATGATTACATATTTACGGAGCACGTCAATAGGTGCACCTATATTTGTCTCCGTTTTCGCATCTATATGCGCGTGTAGTTTTCACTATAAATGCGCTTGTAGACGCGAAATTTTAGACGCACTAGTAGACGCGGTAATAAATGCGTCCAACATTTTTAAACACAATTCAAATATTGTGTCTACAAGCGCATCTATGAATCATTTTTGTTGTAGTGGGAAAAGTTCTTTAATTGTAATTGTCATGCTATTTTCTCTTGATGGGGTTCTTGAATTAGGTCATAATTACTTTAATATTAGCTTTCTATTCATTATTTTGTGATAGTTTATAAGACTTTAGATTGATTCAATAATGTGATGAAATGTTGTGACTATTTATAGATCCATTATTGCCATGGAGCTACATTAAAAAACATTTATGCTCTATATACTAATGATTTTCTTTTATGATGATTTATGTAATTATAGAATTTCATATAGCCATCATTGCTTCATATTACAACTATTAAAAATTTTAATTTTTTCAATGTGAAAGTGTTTAATAAAAATGTACTTTTTTGAATATGTTAAGAATTTCAAAGGCCTAGATTCTAAGAAAGAATGGTTTTTCACACAAAATATTCAATTTAAATAAATAGGGTAGTTAAAATATAAAGAGTTATTAAAAATTTGTAGAAGATTTGAATACATTTTTATATTGCATTGCTCAATTTTTTTTATTTTTCAAAATGTGCTATTCTTAATGTATTTTTGAGGAAATATTGAGAAATCTTCTCAAGAGAAACATGCAACTTACTCAAAAGGTTTGCAATTATGTTTTTCATTACTTGTATAAAACATTGTTGTGTATTTTTAGAGAAATACATTTGGTTGGAGGCAAGTATGTACATTTAGTGCCATATTAATATGATAAACCTGACCAAATGTTCTTAACATGGAGCATTGAAAGCAATCATGCATCCCTTTCAATGATATTTTACATCATCTTATTTTTCTTTTTTCACATTGTGGAAGCCTTTGCAGGATGATAGTATGGCAATCTAATCATTTATAATAAAAAAAATTAGCTTCCAAGTTTCACCTGAACTTCTGTTATAGAGGATACAGGAGTTCATGATGGAACAAGAAGGATACCATGTGGATGTTATGGAAAAATAATAAGTGTGCACATATTGTGTAGAGAAAGAAACTCAAAGAGAAGGTCAAGAAGGAGAATTGAGAGAGCTTAAATACATGGGTTTCAAAAAGAAGTCATGTGATCAAATTACTTGATTTTCAAAATATCAAGTATTAACTTTAGGTATTATCTTTGTCATTAGTGAGAATAATAATGTTGGGACTACCAAAACATGCTCCACATTAGATATCTTTGCTAAAAAAGATCTCTTAATTTTTAAAATATCATATCTTTTGATAGCTTTTATCAGTATATAAGATTTTTGGGACTACAAAAACATATCAGACTTTAGATATCTCAAATAAAAAGAGGTGAGAACTATGAAATTGAATCTACTATCTCCAAAGCAAAGAAGGCAACAATACCACATTTTTGTATACATGGCAAACTCTTTTTGGCTCTTTTCTTAATCAAGGCATTAACAAAAGTGTCGCTTTCTCACATTTTTGGCCATAATGATTATATTTGGTAAACTATCGTATTGCTAAATACCCCCTGATTATTTGTTGGATGTCCATTATGAAGTTGGTCATTTTGATTCCCGATAAAACCATTGTTGTTGGAATAGTTTCTTATATAGGATGGTTGAGGCCTTGGTGTATGACTGGCTGGTCTTGGAGGAATAAGATCCACTATACTAATGTTTCCATGAATGTCATCATTCTTATGAGAAGTCAATCACATCTCAAAAGTGGAAGGGGGAATTCCTTGATTTTCCAAGAATAGCTTGGGTGTTGATATTGACAAATTGGAATAGTGGTCTTTTAGCATGTACTATTTCAGCTTGTGTCTGTAGTCTCTCTTTATCTTGCTGCCAATTTTCCATTCTTTCTTCTTCATTTGAAGTTTCCTTACATTTAATTGAATCTTCTTTTCCCTATCTTTTAATTCCATTTATTTCTCAAACTGATAAGCAATTCTATCAATGGAAGATTAGATCTATTCCAAGACATCAATGGAAGATTAGATCTATTCCAAGACAAGGCTGATGCTGAAATTTGGATTGAATCCATGGAGGATTACTTCGAAGTAGCCGGTAGTGCACCCACCAATCAGGCTATGCTCGCCAAGTTAAAACTCACCGGCGAAGCCAGACTTTGGTGGAAGCAATGGTGCAGGGATCAAGGGATTGCAGAGGGATCCGTTACCTGGGAGACGCTGAAGAAAACCGTGCAGGGAAGATACTTACCACTTGCATATCGCACGCAGAAAATGAACGAGTTCTACGAACTAAAACAGCTAGGACTCACTCTTGATGCATACTACTCTAAATTCGTTTCACTTTTAAAGTATGCACCACAGATGGACATGACACAGCAGGTGTCCAAATTTTGTGCGGGCTTAAATCCACCAGTAAATACTCGTCTCGAATCTATGCGTCCATCAGATCTTCAAGATGCACTCATTCGAGCGGTGCCTATAATTCAGGAGGTGCAAGCTAGACCAAGGGGAAATAAAACTTGGTCTTATAGTGACCCGAACAGAGGAGCATTCAGACCTCAAATGAAGAGAGTTCAAGGTCATAATCAGGGACAAAGAAAGAAAGCAAGGACAAATAACATCAACAACTTTGTTCCTACTCAAAGTAATGGCCGAAACCTCCGTTGTTTCACTGAAACGAACCCGGTCACTTCAAGAGGCAATGTCCCAAGCTTAGCGGAGGACATCGCCAAGCACCTTTCCAAGGAGTAGGCCGTGGTCAAGGAGCCGCTACCCGTGGAAGAGGAAGAACCGCATGCATTGCCAATAGGCAATTGTGAGAAGGAGGGGAAGAGGAAGATCCGACATGGAAGCAGAATTGGAAAGAGCGACAGTCCATGCCGCTTTACACAAGAAAGGGCCAAATCGCCAGTTCTCGGTAATTCAGACACCGTCAGACTATCAAGATAAAGGTTTCAAAACCTTGATTGATTGTGGTAGTACACATTTCTTTATCTCACCAGCATGTGCAAAAAGATTAGGAATAGCCACAGCAGAAGCACCTACCCTGCTTGTGGAATTGGCAAATGGTCGTGAGGTAACTTGTACCAAGCAAACTGCTAAGGTGGAATTCTTTCTGGGAGGAAAGAAGACTTCAGTCAAATTCAGAGTCATGAATTTAGGTATCCATGAGTGTCTACTCGGGATGGATTGGCTTAAGCCCAACGACGCCCACATTCACTGTGGAAAGGGTCAAGTTTCCTTTCGAAACTCTGAAAGGGAATTTGTCACAACTCAAGGTGAGGCAGGAGTGCCAAGAATCCAATTGACCAAAATATCTCGGATCATAAAAGGAGTCAGAAAAGGATTACCCGTTTACTTGATCAAACTCAACAAGTTAGATCAAAATCAAGTGCCTCATGAAGGGCCTTCTTGGCTAAAGGAATACGCTGACGTATTCCCTAAAGAATTGACCGAACTTCCACCTCAAAGAGAAGTAGATCATGAGATTAGGTTAGTGCCTGGAGCTGCACCAATTGCAAAGAGACCTTATAGAATGTCCATACCAGAAGCAATTGAGCTGAAGGAACAAATCAAGCAACTCTTAGATTAGGGCTACATCTGGCCTAGCAATTCACTGTGGGGAGCTCCAGTACTATTCCAGAAAAAGAAAGATGGGACACTTCGACTATGTATTGATTACCGAGGGTTGAACCAATCAACAGTCAAGAACAAGTATCCCATTCCTAGAATAGATGAAGAAGTGTGCATTCTTTAAGCGTCAGATTGAATATCTGGGATTCATAGTATCATCAGAAGGAACCCCCTCATATTTTTTTTGACACACTCTCTAAGCCCTTTTTGAACCCGTGCTATAAGCCTTCAACCGTTACTTTTACTCTTTTTTTTAAACCATGAGTTAAAATCCCTAAAACCTTTACTACTTCGTGTCCCAAAAACCTACTAAAAATCCCCCTTCCTATACCTTTTACCCCAAGACTAAAGTTCTTCCAAGGGTTTTCATAGATGTTTGTGAAGCCACACTCACACATAATCTTTCACCATGATTATATCCTATAGACCCTTTTTCTCTAAAGCTTTATAAACCCTTTCCCTCTCCGAAGAAGCTAAGATTTTTGAGATCCTATTATCCCTTCTTATGGTCAACTTTTGAACGACTCCTTACCTTAAAAGAGAGACGGTGGAAATCCGGAAGAAAGAGTAAAAGCTGTCTTTACGTTCGAACTGCGATGCCTCCTAAGAAAGTCCAAGGAGTAGCTGCGGGAGGGTCATCTCCTGGTATCCATGTGGATATCTCACCCCAAAACCAGGTTTTTTTTCTTCTTGGTTTTAAATCGGTTTTAAGTCAATCCTGCAAATATAAATTGTTAGGGATAGGATATATTTTTCCCGAGTTATTTACAATGAAGGAGTTTAGTTTAATTGAACAAATGATAATGCATAGAACATAGTTTCCTTAGAATAGCATCATGCATTATAACGAATTACGAGCAAGATTATCTACTTACTATAGTAGTATATTTCAGTTAAATCCTGAAAGTATAAAAATTGTATCTTGCACCACTAACCCTATTCTTTTTGCAACGATTCATCATGAAATTCATGAAATGTTTTTTTTTCGTTACTCAAATTACTAGGAAGTTATCATTGCTAATTGCATATCTTAGCAAGGAAAAGATTGTTATTTGGCATGAGTTTCGTTTGCAAGGAAAAACGAAGATTAAATTGAATTTACCGACTGAAAAATCAATTGTCACAAGGATAACAAATCGTGATGAGGTGATCAATATTACCTTCCAAAAGATAACCAAACCAATCTAAACTTAGAAATACCATGCTGCAAAAATATGCCTTGGAAATGATTTAAAGACCAAAGAAACGTTTATACCTTAAGCACTTGACTACTTTCCTTATGGTAGGGTCAATAAATTCATAAAGATAAAGAACTAGGGTTTGTCCCTGAGGTTCTTAAAAAGAGACCCTAGGTCCGACATACGTCAGCTTAAAGAAACTAAAACGGATTATTTCATCACAGGACTTGCGCAGCAAGTACGAAGTCATGTAGTCTTGTGATTGATTCACAAGAAGAAAGGGTAAACAACCTCAATAAGGATGGCAGATCCTTACGCAAGTTATCTTGCAAAAGGATGTATTCTTGGATATCCTTCTAAATAAGAAAAGTTATAAATCGAAAACTAAAGTATCCAATGAACTTTAGGGTTGACCAAGTTGGGTTAATAAGGTACGCCCTAACCCGAAATATAAAGGAGCTTGCCAAGTTGCAAGACCCCTTGGAACGAGTGTGGATACATTCGAAAGAAAGAATCGTTCCTTAGCAGTTTGCCAAACAACAAGGTCGATTAATGGAAATGTTTGTGCTTGCCAGAGATTTCAGAGCACTGTTTGATTTATGAATTACAAATTAAATGAATACCTATACTTCAGGATGAAGGCCTGAAGGGAGAGGCAATTTCAGTTACTCCCGACTGCCTGCCTGACCCTAACCAAGGGGGTTGTTGACCACGCCGGGAACGTGGACCGAACCTGCCACGAGAGGTCTTTCCGTTGAGGTCTAGTTGGAGCAGGAGGACGCTTGGGTGCCAGGGGGGGCTCTGGCCGTAAATCCCTCGCCTTCGGGGTCCTACACAAGAGGCTAACGTGACTCGGGATTGGATCTCGAGGCCCGCATACTAGTTTACAGGTGAAAGCTTGGAATAGTGATCCCTGTGGATTACTGGATAGCCTTCGGGCAGATTATGGACAAGCCTACGGGCGAAACTCCTTGTATTTCAAAGATAAAATGATGAAATGTTAATAAAGAACTTGCTTGATATTGTTTTTCTATGTCACGTGATAAGATTACGTGAAGGAACCAGTGCTTAACGAATTAATTAAAGAAGCTGATTGTTATATGTCAAATTAATGTGTTAGATAATTACATAACTAAAAAAAACCAAGGAAAGTGCGGAGGATGGGCCATGGGTCCGTCCTACGGTTGGGTGGTCCCGGTTAGCCGGGAACTTTTCTCAAAATCTCGAAGAACAGTGGGATGATCGTCAAATTTTTTAAAAAAAGAAAGCGATGACCTAGAGTTATGTCTTAACCAATTTACGTTGTTTTAGGGAAACGGAATGGGACTATGCCTTATGGAAGAGAGGTTGAGCTTTGCATCCCTCTCGTTTCCCATTCTCCTTGAACCAATTGCAGCATAAATCCACTTCGGATTTGGCGTTTCTGCGTAAAGTAGTACGCTTGGGTCCGATGCAAGTTGTTGTTAGATAATGACCAATTAGGATAACCCTAATTCCGGTCGATCCGAAGTGGGAACGACCAGGATACTTCCGCTACGTGGCAAACGCGGAAAGACCTAGATCGCAAATCCCGTAACATTCCATGGGAGTGCCAGGCGGAGCTTTCTAGACATTCTTTCCAATGGACTGCTAAGACGTGTCCTGGATGATTCTAGTGGACACGTTACATCTTTGCTCTATAGACAGTTGTCATTCTAATAAGCTATGATAGCTAAGTTAAGGCTGACATGCAAAGCTCAACTTTGGTGAAAACAATGGTATAAGGAATAAGTGGTTTTTGAAGCAACCGTCACTTAGGAGAAGCTAAAGGAGGTTGTGCATGGATCATATCTCTCACCAATGTACCACACTTTATCTTTAATTTGGAGTAGGTAGCATTGAGCCTATAGACCTATTATTCCCCCCGATTTGTGATAGTTTTAGAATATGTGCCACCAATTGATATTACTTAGTAAGTGGCCAAATTCTGCAAATGGATTAAATCAACTCTTGGATACTCGTCTAGAATTCCTAGGGCCAACTGACTTGGAAAAAGCTTTTATCCAAGCCAAAGCTTTGATGGATCCTAAATATAGATAAACTTCTTGAAGATAACTACTGCCTAGCAAATACCAAAGAAGACTATGATGACACAAGGAAAGAAGTGTCACGAGTGTAGTGGGATAGGGCACATTTGATTGCCCTGAGTTGGATCAAAAAGAGGAGGAAGTGGTGATGAAGTGAATCTGCACAAGTCCAACATTCAACTTCCTTGAAGAGTTAGATAATGATGATAATCTAGAGCTCAGTAAAATCTTTGAGGATGATTAGAAGTCCTAGAAAGCTCTTCATGAGATGTAATAATCTCTATATTTGTAACGATTCCCTACTATTGCAATAATAGTTGTGTGATAATACATTGTAGTAAAAAGTTATCCTTACTTTTATTGAACTATCTCGAAGTTGAGCTCTTCTGTGTAATGAAAGTGGTGCAATGGAAGAGTGTTGGGTTTGTCATGAAGTGAACTTGGAGAGAGAAGGATAGGAGAGAGAAAGACTATTAAAGGAGAGAAAAAGACTATAAAAAGAAAGACTTTTATTGAACTCTCTAGAAGTTGAGCACTTCTGCGTAATGAAAGTGGTGCAATGGAAGAGTATTGGGTTTATCATGAAGTGAACTTGGAGACAGAAGGATAGGAGAGAGAAAGACTATTAAAGGAGAGAAAAATAAGGAAGAGTAGTGAGAAACACTAGAACAATAGAGAGAGAAATATAGAAAAGGAAAGAAGATGACAACTGTGAAAGCTATGAGGAGAGAGATAAAGCAAGAAATACTTGTACTATGTCAAAAATTGGGTACAAAATGATTAGTACTTTCACCTTTTATACTTGGACCCTATGTACCCTATTTTCCATCCCTTACATAACTTAGTGCTAAAGGCATCCTTGTGTGTGGAATAGTAAACTTGTGATACGTTTAGAATTAAATTTTTTCCTTCTTGAAACTCAAGGGATCAGTTTTTCTCATTTTAGCACTGTAATATTTCCATCGAAATAAAAATTAATTGGTTAGTTCGAAAGTTTGTTAGTAAATTAATAAGTTAGTAAGATTACTAACTAAAAACTAACTAAAGTAAAAAACTAACTAATGTTAATAATTAACAATTCTTATTTAATTAAAAATATATATTTAAAAAACCAAGGGTTGTAATCCAATATTTTTCTCGGAGTGAGAAGGACCATAGCCACCCCTCATGGAAGATGAATGAGAGTTAAGAGCAATATTAATCATTAGTGTTAATATGTTTAGTATAGATGGTCCAAAAATATTAGATTTTGGGAAAAACTAGCATCTTCTAGATGTTTTAGATATTATCCTAAAAAGATATGGAGATTTCTAGAATTGGATGTCACATAAAAGAAAAGATAAGTGATGTTTTAGGTAGTTTTGAAGATTTTATAAAAAGAAAAAGTAAAGAAAGAGATTGGTGAAATCGTGCGCGCCGTGATCGCAGTCTATAGGCAGTGAACAACACTTTGAACAGGGAGAGAAAGAAGAAGTGATCTGCAAGATTTATAATCAAGTGTCTTGGAGTTTTATCCCCCCTTTTGGAGCCAATGGAACCATTTGATTTATGAGTTGAGTATCAGATCACTGATTTCTCCAAGATCCCCTCCACCAAGAACTCTTGTTCTCAGCCACATCCCCTCTTCTCTAATTCATTATAAATATGAGGCATAGGGAGGCACAAGGAAGCACAAGGAGATCCCGAGAGGTTGTGAGAGAGGCTATGAGAGAAAGAGAGAGAGAGAGAGAGAGAGAGAGAGAGAGAGAAGGTTCTTCCTCCCTTTCCCCCTCCTTAGAGGGTGGCCACACACATTCTCTCTTTTCTTTTTCCCCAAGCTCATTCCCTAACCCGCAAGCTAATTTTCCCCAATTTTCCTCCTCTCGAGAAAGTGCCTGTTGAAGTCTTCTGTGAGTCATGTTTAAAAGAGAAGAAGATCATGACCCGCAAGCAGAAAATGTTGCACACAAATGGCAATCCCTCAACAAGCAACAGAGCCTTAGGCGAGGGCATCACTACCAATCCAACCGCGGTTCCGGTCGTAAGTAATATATTGCTAAATTGATAGATTCTTGCTTTGATTATCACATGAGATACATTAGGCCCCATACCATGATATACGAGAATAGATCATGGGAAGGGATAGGCCTCTTCTCACATATTCGAAAGATGGAGTTTGCAAAGTGTCTGTATCAAGGGAAGTTAATTGCACTTAGTTGCGTATGGCTTATTCCTTGATAGAGCAATTGGTTGTGGGTTATGAATAGCATATTCATAACATAAAAAGAATGACATTAAGAATTGTGCATACATGTATTAAGTAAAATTTTTATAGAATTGCTCTTTGATCCCAAGGGGGATGGCAAATATACGATGGAATAATTATCACGTCTATTCTTGTATTGTTTGGAAGAAAAAGAATTAGTTTTATTAGTTGATTGAACAACACCCTAAATGCTTTTTTACAATCAACTGATTGTTGCATTGTGATTTGGATAAATATTCCAAGTGCTAGTGTTTGATAGTAAAAGCATGGCAAGGGTATGTGATGACAAATTGCCATGGAAAACAAAGGAATGTTCCCTTGGAAGGTGATATTAAGATGATTACTTTGATTGTTCTTGATTCTTAATTGGCTTAATTAAAGAAGGTTATTTGCATGGGTGGATCATCTCCAAGATCGCACTGCGGATTACCTCCAAGAGGGCATTGCTTGATTCACGGGCCGAAGGTTGACTGGTGAAGAGGCCAACCACGGAAATTGTGCTTCACTCCTAAGCCGCTTGGGGTCAGGTCGAGCTCTAGACACCCCTTGACTAGTCCAGAATGGAGGTGGAGCTTGCCGCGAGCCCAACGTCTAGAGACATTGGAAGATTCTATTCTAGATAAATGATGGAAATTATGGTGCCATGTGATTTAGACCAGGTACTTCTATTGGACATAAGGGATATATAATTCTCCTATATGGGCAGGAGACAAAGATTAACTTCAAGATAAGTTAAGGAACTTGTTTGTCAAAAGGACAGCTTGTTTTGTTTTCGTGTTAGTGCTTAAATTACGCAAACGAATCTTGTCCCTAAAAGACCTAATTAAGGAAGCTAATTATGAATGTCATTGTTTACCGTGTTTACCGCAGCACAGACGAGCGGGAAAATGGAGCAGAGAAGCGGGAAAATGGAAAAAAGAAATTAGCAAAAAAGGCGCAGGATAAAAAAAGAAAAAGGCACCTTGACCGGTAAACCAAACCCTAAATAATTTAAATGTTCGGGCACGACCCCCAGAAAATCTCAGTGTCGCCTCGAGAAAGAAAAAGAGTAAAAAGCGCACCATTAAATGTGGAAGCACTCCCGAATCCTTGTAAAAGAGTGCCAGGCTCGCTCATGTGCAAATTGTATGCATTAGTTGGGAATAGGATAAATTAGAATGGTGGAAAATGAGAAATGGGCTTAGGCCAATGACCGGCCATGTAAAATAGGGGATGACCGCCCAAAGAAGGGAGGCCATGTATATAAAGTTCAAAAGTGAATGAGAAGCTCATTCGTGTGTGTGGCTAAAGCTTCTTCTTCTTCTTCTCTTATTTCTTGCCTTCTTGCTTGTGCTTGAGAAAGGGAGTGTGAGAGGGTGAGGGAGTGAGTGTGTGAGAGTGAGGGATCATGGAGAAGAAGCTCTCCATCTCCTCCCTTCATCTTCTTCTCTTCTCTTCTCTTCCCTTGTCTCGTGCGTGGCTATGGAGGATGGAGCTCATGGGAGAGGGATTGAGGTTGCTGGAGCTTGCCACAAGGATCCTGGAGCTACCGTGTGCAAGAGAGAGGAGGGTACTCGATCGAGCATCAAGGTAAGCTCACTATACTCGTAAGGTGGGCATTGTGTGTCGGCTATGTGAGAGGTAACCATGACCGCTCGGCTTGAAACGCTTGATTAATAAGCGGTCCATAGGTCTCGGGGTAGAGCTTGTAGCTCCCCTTCATTTTGGTTCCGTTGTTGGGACCGACGAAATCGAGCCTTGAGCACTGTGTGCATCAAATCGAGCATAGGAGTAGAGCCTTTTCCTAAAACAGTGCTTGAGATAGATAGGAGATTTAGGAGGTTTAATAGTTGGAACAAGTAAGTATTTTGAGTTTTTTGACGAGTGCTTGAGTAGGTAAATACAACCCATGCTTGGTTTTGCAATTTTTTGTTAGCATTAGGTAGGATAAGATTTGAAACTGAAATGGTAGGGTTTTTGCTGCTGTAAATCTAGTTGCAATAAGAAAAAGAAGGCCAAAATCGTGTTTTTTAAGGGGAAAATCGCAACGGGGAAAGGCTCTAAGGTTAGAGAGTGGTTAGGCAATGCTATGTAAGGCTGGGGTAAGGGGAGAAGAGCTCATTTGCATTCTGACTTAGTTGAGAGAGAGCAAGAGAGAGTGAGAGAGCTATAGACATAGGAGAGGAGTGGATGCCCTTCGATCACACTTGCGGGGTGCTACAGGTATACAAATCTCTTCCCCGACATGCCCTTGTGTGTATTTAACAGCCTCGAATAGCTAATCATCAACATAACACTAGATTCGTCACCATTTTCATTATCGAAAGTGTGCCGACCTCAACGCGTTGGGACGTCCGAACCCCAGAATCGGGCAGTTGGCTGTCCCGAACCTAGGGTTCGGTATTCGGCCTTTGGGCATTCGGCCATGTGCCGTTCCGGCTTCGAGCTTCGGGCGCCCGAACGAAGGCCTTTGGGCTTCGGAGCTCGACCTTGGGGCCATCTAGCCATTCGGACGTTATTCGGGCTTCGGGGGTTCGGCCCCTCAGAATTCGGGATTCGGCCATTCGGTGTTCGGACGGCCGAATCGGCCTGCCCGAACCAGGCCATTCGGCCCAACTCGAGTTCGGCCCTCGGACTCAGCCATTCGAGCTTCGGCCCGCGGCTGAACAAGACATTCGGACTTCGGTGGTTTAGACGCCGATTCTGGGATTCGAACCCTACCATTCGGGCCAATTTTGGCCGAATGCATTTTTTGACATTATTTTAATAATTTAGACCAAGACCCGCATTGCCGACATTAGTGCGACCCTGCAGGTGCGAGAAAATCATAGAAAACTTGGCCGTGTGGCTAGAAAACCTAGTAGAGTGTGTTGTCGCAGCCTAGTCGCAATAGCAGACCAGACATCAAACCTCCACATACATGAGAGACGCAGTAGAGACCCATATTTTAACTAGGCAGCCGTGTGCTGACCTCACACCCAGTGGCCAAGAGCTGAAGTTAGCATTGATATCGCACTTGAGTGTCGTAATCCTACACACACAGTAGGCCACATTGGTTGTGCACTAAAAGACCAAAAAGCTTGATTTCGCACCGAACGCACAGACACCACACTGAGTGTACATAATTTGAGGATTGGTTGTAATAACAAGAAATACACTCGAACATAATCATTCAAGGAACCCACCAATAGGAGTGAGCCCCAAGACTTAGCAGACAAACAGGGTTAGGACCCAGGAGGACGTTAATTGGATGCGAGGATCGAGAAGACGACAACATAGAGGATCGGGCGTTGCCAGAACTACTCGAAATGATCGACGGCCTTGTGGAATCGGAGGCAGAAACAATGTCAGGATCAAGAGGCGACCAAGGAGAGGACCAGCTAGACCTAGGAGAATTCCCAGTCTCAGTACAGGAACTAGTCCATGACTACAATTTACTTACTAGGACCGTGATCCAGGGCAGACCTGTAGAAGAAGTGGTAGCAAGCCTCGAAGAAGAGAGAAGAGCAATCATGAGAGCGCTAGAAGGCATAATTGCCTACAACCACGAGCAATAGAAAGCTACAGCAAGACATAGATATGTACAAGGCTAGAAGGGTGCTAGACCTAGCTGGGGCAGCCAAATCTGGACCGAATGAAGAGAGGGAATGAGCAGCAGAGGCTAACATGACATTGAGCAAACTTGTAGCCAAGTGACTCATGGACAATACGTCCGTTGAGCAGAGTGCTACAGCCCTAGCCACTGCACTACTCTTGGGATTGGGAGTCACGCAAGGGACTAAAGAGCAGGCTAGAATCACTATCGTAGCAAAACAGCTAGCGAAGTATGAGCCTAGCAGTGACCCATACAGCTTCATGGAGCAGTTCGAGCAAGTATGCGAAGCAAACGGTCTTACTAACCTTGCGCAACGCTCTCAAACTTTTGGCCTATGCTTAGGCGATAAGGGGAGAATCTGGTATTCTAGCCTCGATGACGCAGAACGTACAAACTTTGCTCGCCTTAAGGGCCTCTTCATCAAGAGATTCTCGGAGGCAAGGTATTCTGACAACCTCATCGTCCGGTTGATGAATATCAGCCAAAGGGAGAAGGAAGATGTCAAGGACTATGTCACTCATGTGCGTAGCCTCTTCAAAAGGATCCTTGCCAATGAACAACCTACTGAGAGGGCAGTGTCTACAGTATTTATGAACGGAATTCGGAGTGAGGAGCTCTACAAGGCTTTGGCCAGTAACTCTACCTTGCAACGATACGTGCTAGCTAGAATTTTCGAAGAGACAATACGTGTAGATGATCAGCTTAGGGAACGAAGCATGAGGACTACCGACCGAGAAAGTGAAAATTAGAGGGATCTAGAGAGATCAACTATTTCGAAAGAAAAAGCAACCCCTAGTGTGCAGCAAAAGGGAAAGAGTATGGACCAAGGCAAGGAAATGGCGGAGATGAGAATGGAGATTGCATGACTATAGGAACTGATAAGGAAGCTTGCGTGATCGCATGTACAGTGTATATATTGTGGCGGCAATCACCTCCCAGCTGAATGTCAAGATCCTAGATCTAGGCATGCTCAAATTGTGGTAGATTCAAGCATGATGCATTGCATTGCAGGATGCGGAGGAGATTCCCATATGCATAGCAGTACAATCCTCTGTACTTAGGTAATAGACCACCCAATTTCTTTGGGAGGGGAGCCCAATTGGCACTCCCTGCACCAAGTGACTCAAGACCTGCCGTACCTAGGCTGAAGATGAACCCAACAAGTATACCGAGACCACTAGGGCCTTTTGTAACCCACCCACCGAGCGATGCTCCAGTTCACTATGTGGAAGAGCCGAAGAGGAGACATATGTCAACCCGTACATATCCTATGACGAGGAGGGCAACCCAGTCCTAATGGACTATCGGCTGGTTCCGGTGATGGCATTAGGTAGAGGAAGAGGTAGAGGCTTTAGAGGGCCAAGCCAAGATCCGAACACATGCTGGACCTATGGCCATCCAGGCCACATTTCATCACGTTGCCCAGAGAAGGAACATGCTAACAAGGACAAAGTGGATCTCCGATGCACAGAATGTGGGATCACTCACATGTTTCCTGATTTTCCTAGGCGAAAACCATCAGCTAGCTCTGCCAACATACCGTCAGTACCTCTGGGGCTGTTTGGAGTGGAAACCTTTGATAGTGAGGACACACATATCCCACTACAGGTTATGACGCGAGCTCAAACAAGGCAGGCAGGTATCTCCTTACTTGGACCAAGTAACCTTGACGTAGCCTCAATAGGAAAGAAAAGACGAAGGAGAAGGAAAAAGAGAACAGACGCGAAGATAACCCTTAAAACCGAGAAAGCCATGACGTTAGTGACAGGAAAGAAAGTCATGGATGCAGAGGTAGAGACTTCAACTCCGAAGACAGCTCAGCTAGGGAGTGCCAAGGTAGGGGAATATCCCCATCCCAAACGGCAACTCGAAGCTATAGCCAAAGTCAAGGAGTGGGTCAAGGATGCCCAGGAGCACCTCAAGGATGCTGAACCCATAATAGAAGATCCAATGGACGATTTTTCCAGCGTGAGCACACTAGTCTCACCCACAAAACCACAAACTAAAAGTGTATCCTTGCCATGGGGGGCAACTTAGCAGCAGCAAGACCAAAGGAGGACTTACCAGGGCAGACAAAATGCATGGCCCAGGAGTGCTAGCCTTAGTGGAAGACAAGAGCCCAACAGTCTCCTTGAAAACTTGCTGTCCACCCCAGTAACTCTAAGTGTAGAAGACCTGCTTAGGCAGAATCCTTCTTTATGGTAGGAGTTAAAAGATTTGGTGGAGGGACACACAGGACTTATGGGTACTGATCAGCAAGATCATGATACAGTTACAGAAATCCCAAGTCTAACTCTACACTCAACTCCTAAGTCATTGCACATCAATGCTTTCTGGGAAGGCACTGAAATGCATGCAGTCCTACCTGTTCTAGCCTTAAGAGATATGACGCGGAAAGGAATTGTAGACACAGGCGCCGGTGTTAGCGTATTGAGCCATGCAGTTTTAGAGGCATGGGGAAACCCTCTTATAGAGACTACCAGGTTCAATGTCACGTTAGCAAATGGAATGAAGGTAAGGCCATTCAAAGTCTTAAAGAACTGGCCAGTAAAGATTGCAGGTGTGTAGTTTTCCGTGACATTCATTTTGTCATGAAGGGAGTGGACTATGACATACTGCTAGGCCGACCTTGGATGAGAAACTCTCGAGTCATTGAAGATTGGGGGAATGGTTTTATCTTCCTAAGGAGTAGAACTGAAGCAGTAAGGGTAGAGATGGACACTTGGAAAACGGCCCGTGTTGACCTAAATGCCATCTCAGCCATACTGAAGGGCGATACTTAAACGACCAAACCCTATGGATCACTCACTAAATATATTCCGTGCCCTGAGGATGAGCGGGATTGGATGCACATCTTGGCAACCATTGACCTACCATTCTCAGATGAGAAATAACTATATCGACAGGCTGCTAAAGCCACAACCATGCCAATAGAGAAGCCAACTATGCAACTCTGCATGATGGCAGGAAGCTCACTCAACCCAAGGAAACCTGTCTTGTTCCATATCCCCAGCAATAAGCTAGAGCTTCAGGAAATCGTAGAGTATCTGATAGACACACTGAAGGGCAACTTGGCTGCCAACCTAAAGCCTCTACGTGATCTGTTGACTAAGCCAGAATGGAGATGGACCAAACTCCACGATTTGAATTTGTTATACAATTGGGCTTTAGTTACTAACGACAAGGAGAATGAAGAGGAAAGCTTAGGCGATGATGAACGATCTGAAGAGCAAGACTCTGACGACGAGGAATATGAGGACTGCCGCTCTACAGGAGATGAAATTGAGGAAGAGATAGATACAGTAGAATATGACACAGAAGGGAGAATGATAGAACAAATCAAGACAGACTCGAGACCCAGGAAGGAAAAGACGAATTGGAGTGAAAAATGAGTGATGCGGATGGAGTGCAATAGATCCTGGCTAGAACACATAGGAGCCATGGATTATGAGCAAGCCGAAGTAGCACGACCATGGGTAATCCCAGTGCTCAAGACGAATGCACCTACTGAACTACGACCCCTTGGGGAAACTCCTTCCTTGAGCGAGGGATGCGAGTTTAACTCGAAGTTGGAAGTCAACATTGAGAGTGATCCCGAGATATCCCAACCCTCTAAGGTCAAACGTACAAGAAGGGACTTGCCAGTCCCCCTAAGGAATAGGAGATTAAAGGAGGAGGCCAAGACGCGAGCGAAGGACTCAGAAGTACAGAGGCAAAAGAAACCATAGGATCTACCCAAACGGTTTACAAAATTTAAAAAGGGTGAGAGAGTAGTGATTCTGCTAGGTGAAAAGAGGCAGGGCCAAACTAGTGAACTGATCGAAGGATCCGCCAAAGTCAAGGAAGTCAACTTGGCTTGGGAGGGTGAAAAGCCAAGACATGTATTCATTGCAGACGATTTGACCGAGGATGAGGAGGCCAAACTTGTTGCAGACTTGCAAGAGTATATTGATGTAATTGCCTGGACATTGGAAGAACTTAAAGGAGTCGACCCTAGGGTTGTGACTCATAATATCCCAATGGTCCCTGATGCAGTGCCAACAAAGCAACGACCTTACCCCATGAATCCCAAACACGTCCATGCAGTAAAAGAGCAGACTGATAAGCTCATGAAGGCGGGATTCATATATGAGATTGAGCACACGGACTAGGTATCACTGATTGTGATCGTGATGAAGAAGAATGGAAAAATTCGAGTGTGCGTTAATTACAAGAAAGTTAATGCCACTACGAAGAGGGATAACTACCCTTTACCATACACCAAGCACATGCTTGAGAGGGTAGCAGGTAAAGAGGCCTATAGTTTTTTGGACGGCTTCTCCGGCTACAATCAAGTGCAAGTGCACCCCAATGACAGGCACAAGATTGCCTTCACCACGAAATGGGGTGTATTTGTCTACATTGTCATGCCCTTTGGGCTGATGAATGTGCCTGTGACTTTCCAACGCTTAATGTGCACTATCTTCAAAGATATGCTTAGGCAGGAACTAGAGGTGTTTGTAGACAACTTATGCGTATACTCTAGTTGGGCCGAACACTTAGAGAAATTGAGAGCTATCTTTGAACGGTGTCGGTTATACAACCTCTCATTGAACCCCTTGAAGTGCTAGTTCTGGGTGAAACACGGATGTATCCTAGGGCACGTGGTGTTAAAGAATGGCATCGCCACAAACTTTTCAAAAGTCAGAGTCATTGTCGACCTTTCGCCACCCAATAACTACAAGGGAGTTCAGTGTTTCTTAGGACATACTAGATACTATCGCCGCTTTGTACTAAATTATGCACTGATTGCTAGACCATTGTACAAGTTGTTGATCGTGTTCGAGTGGACTGAGGAATGCCAACGCGCATATGAAGAGTTGAAGAAGGCTCTTACCACTGCACCAATCTTAGGAGCCCCATACTGGAACATAACGTTTCATGTGCACATAGACGCCTCTAAGTTTGCTATTGGGGCCGTGCTATGCCAGCCTGGTGAACATAACTTAGACTATCCGGTGAGTTTTGCCAGCAGGCAACTCACAGAGACCGAGATGAATTATTCCACCACAGAAAGGGAGGGGTTGGCCATGGTATTTGCTGTAAAGAAATTTAGACATTATCTGTTGGCCACTCCCTTTGTCTTCTTTGTTGACCATCAAGCCTTGCTCTATCTTGTGAACAAGCCTTGCGCTACAGGATGCATAGCTAGATGGTTACTTCTCCTATTGGAATTTGACTTCTCTATGGTTGTACGCAAAGGAAAGCAGTATTACATGACTGACCATATGTCTTGCATACCCACAGGAGAAGCCGCTGGACAAGGCATACCTGACGATTTACCGGATGCTCATATCTTTAACGTGTTAAGTGAGAGAGAATTGTTTAAAGATGATCTGACGCCATATTGGGCCGATGATGTAGTTCAGGTGCTGGAGAACGGATTACTTGAGAGACCAATTAAGAAGGCCAGGCTAAGGAGACTTATTTTGAAAATCCAACCATACAAATTGATAGCCGACCAACTTTATAGGTTAGGATAAGATGGCTTGTTGCGTAGATGCGTGTGTGAGTACGAGATGCATGATGCATTGAAGGAAGCACATGGCGGAATTGTTGGAGGACACTTTAGCGGGGATACAACAGCCCGAAAGGTGCTGCAATCCCAACTATGGTGGCCCACCCTATTCCGTGATGCTGCTAAATTTGTGAAGCACTGCGACGAATGCCAAAGAACCAAGGTGCCCATGCGCAAAGATAAAATGGAGTTGACCCTTGTCATAGCTCGAGAACCCTTGAAAAATGGGGCATCGACTTCATTGGACCTATCAGTCCCGCGGCACAATACTCTCAGGCTCGCTACATCATAGTGGCAACAACTGATTACCTAACGAAGTGGACAAAGGCCAGAGCTACAAGAAAGAATGACGCTAGAACCACTGCAAACTTCTTGTGGGAGCAGGTCATTTCATGGTTTGGGTGTCCAATAGAATTAGTCAGTGATCAGGGCACACACTTCATTAATGAGGTGATATCACATCTGCTCTCTACTTTTCTAATCATTCACAGAAAATCCTCACCCTATTACCCTCAGGCTAACGGACAAGCAGAATCCACCAATAAAATCCTAGTCAATGTACTCACAAAAGTGGTATCTACATCTCGGAGTGACTGGGACAACAAGTTAATGGCAACCTTGTGGTTCTATCGTATGGCTTATAAAACAGCTATAGGCTAGATGCCCTTTAGGCTGACTTATGGAACGGAGGCCATTCTGCCCTTAGAGTTTTTTGTCCCTATCTTAAGGATAGCAATGCAGGAGCACTGGGAGGGAAGAGACGCTTGGACAAATCGCTTGGTAGAGCTAGAATGTTTTATGGAAACCGGGCTCTTGGCCACCCATGCGCTCATTTGTGAGAAAGCACGGAGGAAAATGTGGTTTAACAAGCATGTCAAACAACGCGACTTTGATTAGGGGGATCTCGTTCTGCTATACTTTGTGAAGGGTCACAAACAGAAAATGAAATTTCGTAGACTGAGACCTTTTCGAGTCAGTGCAATTAGTGGAACGGGCAACATTAAATTAGAGACGCTCGAAAGCGAAGGAATCGGATTTTTCAATGGCAGCCGCATAAAATAATACTATCTGCCTTCCCACCCGATGCATGAGCCACCTATGTTGGAAGCCCCTGTCAACGTCTGCGTGGCTACTATTATGGAAATAACAAATCAAGATGAAGAAGCAGTGGCGCCCGCCTACTTACGAATCACCGTCACTGCGGAAAAGACCTATTCTTTTGATGCTTTGATTGACAAAGGTGTCAATTACAATATCTTGACGCATGACCATTGAACACGCATTGATCAGCCTAAATTGCAGCCCACCAATGCCAAACTCACCCCATTTGGGGGAAATGTGATGCCAGGAGGCATATTCCACGGTGGATTCCGTGAGGTTTTACGGTGGATTCCGTAAACCTAGATGACCGGGGCTCATACACAAAGAGGTTTCTTTGTGCGAGAAGTTGATGGGGACGCCTGTCCTTTTCGGGCGTTTCATTAATTAAGTGTGTACATGGGTGATTCCATAGTGGGTGATTCCGCAAAATGCATATTAAATTAATAAACGTTTATGAGTTTAGAGTGCGCACTCGTAATAAATTAAGGTTAGGATTTATTTCTAACCAGTTGATTTATTTATGTAGCTGAAGACTGCTAGGTATTCACTTTTGTCGGTTTAATTGTATTATTTTACTAACGATTGTGAATGCTTCAGTTGATGTGTAGAGATAGCAGCAGTGGCGGAGGAAAGCATTGGAGTCTAGCGAGTATTCGACCTTTGGATTATATTTCGACAGGCGCCACGCCTATATTTTGTTATATCTATTGAGACATTGATTATTGATTATTATTTTGTATGCGCCTATGTGCACGGATATGTTATTTCTATTTGGACATTGAGATTGGGCGTGCCAGACTCTATGGGCACCATCTATTAGCTTTATTTCCTATTTTTGTAGAAAGCAAACTCAAAAGCTAAAAGCTTGTCATATTTTTGTAAATTGGGCTATTATTGAGCATGAAGATGGAAATATACATAAAATACATGCTTTGTGAAGCTCTCACACAAGGCATGGGGGGAGATTGAATCGAATTGGTCTCTTGCTTCTTGTCGTTCATGCTTTTACATTGTTTTTTGTGCAAAAAGGTAGAGTTCATTGTTCTTGGGGACCTTCCGGGATTCACTACGTGAGCATACAACGTCCGATCTGCGCACCAGTGGTATCAGAGCGGAGCTGAGATCAAGAGCTTCCAATCGCTACCAATCTCGAGCGAAGGCGGAGCTCTAGGAACGATCGGGCTCTATAGTCAATCTCGTCGCGAACCGTCGATACAGGCAGACTTCTGGCAATCAAGAACCCCTGTTTCTACTCTCAGATCGCGAAGGACCAGGCTGTGCAGGCGGAGGACCACGCATCCATCTCCTTCATCAAATCGTCAAGAAACAGTGAGGAAATTTATAATCCATCTTTTCAAAAGCTTAATTGTAAAGCTTATGAGCTTTAAAGAAGCTTAATTACTTCAAATTTCATAATCGAGGTCTCAAAGGGGCCTCTGATTTTTTCGCGTGGCGAAAAAAACGGCCCCCCCCCCACGAAATCAGTCGATGACCTACTGATTAAGCTATAAGCTTAATCTCTTAAGTCCAAGCTAAATCACTCCAGTCATACAAGGCAAGCAAGTTCATAAACTTCAGGTCCTGCGCACCACAAGTCAAGTTCTGCAAGTCAATTGGAATCAAGTCCTGCAAGTTCATCAAGTCGGCCTAAGTTCTGTAAGTCTACAAGTCGGCTAAGTCTGCAACTTTGCAAGTCAGACTAGTCAACTGGAGTCAGAACTGACTAGTGCTCAAAACTCCTAGAAGGCTTGTTCCTACGCAAAAACTCTGAACTGGAAAGTTGTTCGTGGCAAAGTGTTCTACCTATCTACAGGTTCGCTGAAGAATTTTCAGCAAACGAAGACGGAAATATTGCATTTTTCTGAAAATTGAGAAAGAAATACCCAAAAATACATAGCCTTGTCACCCCGAATTTGAGCTACGCTCATCCCACTAACCTGATTTTGACTGAGAAAGGTTTATTGAGTTTTATAGGATGACGACCCCACATATGGATGACCCTATGGCTGAAGACGACCTACCTGAGCCTACCATGGAACAAAAGCTGGATCTAATCATACTGCAATTGGAAGAAGAGTGAAGGGCTAGGCAAGCATTGCAAGCGCAATTGACAAAATTACAAAGAGCGTCTACCGACAAAGAAGAACCTCAAGCTGAAGATTTGATTCGACGTACCATCGACGCCACTCTTGAAGCACAAACCATTCGCAAGGAATCAAAGATAAGTAAACGAAGTTTCAAATTTTGCACTTTCAATGGCATATGAGAAGGAAAGACAGTTTTATCATTCATTAGCCAGTTTGATGACTATTTCCATGAGGAAACTTATCCAGAAAAAGATAAAATCAAGTGTGTTACTAATCATCTGATAGACAGAGCATCACTTTGGTGGACTGTAGTACGCAAGAGCATAAAATGTCTTGCTACTTGGGAAGATTTCAAGAAGAAGTTCATGCAGAATTTCCTTCCACCGCAATTTCATGAGAAGGCTATCAAGCAATGGGATTTACTTCAACAACGGGATCGTGAGCCTATTCCACAGTATACAGAGCGTTTTTGGAATGCACTCCTACAGCTACGCATGCTTGAAGACGTACCAGAGATGACACATAAGCGGAAGTATATGTCTGTACTTCTTGGATATTACTACGCTGAAGCTATCTTGCATGATGACGGTAGTACTCATGACTTTATTTCAGCAAAATTGGTAAAGGAATTGAAATTACAGACTGTACCTACGCATTATCGCATAAAAGCTGCATTTTTAGGTACTAGGTACAATGGCACACAAGAAGCACAAGATTTAGAGATTCAAATTGGTTCATATATTGAAAGAAGAAATTTCTTAGTTGTTCCATTACAGTCAAGCGACATTATTTTAGGAATGCCTTGGAGACACCAGCATAATCCAAATATAGATTATTCCATGCACACAATGAATATTAATTTTCAAGAAAAATCTATTACATTATATGGTATGCATGCATCTAGTATTTTTCCACTGCTTTCGCATACTCAAGCAAAACGTGCATTACGCAAGAATACTAAATCATATCTCATTTGGGTGAATGAATTGCACGCAAAGGAAAATCATATGCACCCTAGGCATAAGGAATTTCTTGCATATTTTAAGGACTGTTTTGCAGAAGACCTACCACCAGGTTTACCTCCTTCACGTCCAGAAGACCATAAGATTGATTTAATCCCTGGCACACAACCACCTTGCAAAGCACCATATAGACACAATCAAATAGAGCAAAAAGAAATCCAGAACCAAGTTGAAGAATTACTAAATAGAGGCTTAATTCGACCTAGCAGTTCTCCATTCGGTGCACCTGTACTCTTAGTCAAGAAAAAAAATAATACTTATCATATGTTTATTGACTATCGAGCATTAAATAAAATCACTGTAAAGAATAGGTATCCTATACCTAGAGTTGATGACCTTATGGACAAACTGCAAGGATCTTCTATATTTAGTAAAATTGACCTTAAGTCTGGATATCATTAGGTGAGGCTAGATAAATCTGACATATTTAAGACTGCATTCAGAACACAGTTTGGCCATTACGAATTCTTAGTCATGCCATTCGGATTGACTAATGCACCTGCCACTTTCAGTAGAAGGATGAACCGTATCTTTTTGAAATATCAGTACTGTGTGATTGTTTTCTTTGATGATATTTTGGTGTTTAGTCAAAGTGAACAAGAGCATTATGAGCATTTGTCATTAGTTTTTCAATTACTGAAAGAAAATCAATTGTTTGCAAATCCTGAAAAAAGTGAATTCTTTAAGGCAGAAATTGAGTATTTAGGTCATATTGTATCAAAAGAAGGAATTAAAGTTGATCCTAAAAAAATTGATGCAATATTGCATTGGCCTGTTCCTAAAAATGTGCATGAGTTACGCTCATTCCTTGGTCTTGCTAGTTTCTATAGGAAGTTTGTACGTAATTTTTCATTACTTGCTTTACCATTAACCAAACTTCTTAAGAAAGGAATTGTTTATCAATGGACTGAAACTCAGCAGAAATCCTTTGACTTACTGAAACGTGCATTAACCAATGCCCCTGCTCTACAGTTGCCTGACTTTAATAGACCATTCTTTCTAGTTGTGACCGATGCTAGCGGATCAGGAATAGGAGCCGTACTAATGCAAGACAATCATCCAATAGCATATTCTAGTTCTAAGCTGAAACCCTCTGAGCTCAAATATTCCACTTATGACAAAGAACTATTAGCAGTTGTACAAGCATTAAAACAGTGGAAACACTACTTAATGGGTTCAGAATTCATGATAAAGACCGACCAGCAAAGCATTAGACATTTACTTAGCCAACCCCAAATTTCTGACCGTCATATCAAATGGGCTTCCTTCATTCAAAGTTTTCATCCTATCATTCAATACCAACCTGGAAAAGAAAATGTAGTTGCTGATGCATTGAGTAGAAGACCTGCAATTCATAATATTTCTGTCATATCTTTTGATTCTTTGATTGCTATGAAAGATACATATCACCAGGATATTACTTTTCATTCTGATTGGCAAAAATTAGCTCAAAATAATTTCATTCCTGTTGATTCATTGTCATATAATGATGGATTTATGTTTTTTGAAAAGAGACTGTGTGTTACTATTCCATTCCGATCTTTTGTTTTGAGTGAAATTCATTGTCCCCCATATCAAGGTCATAGAGGTATCATATCTACATTACGCATGTTAACTGAAGATTTTTATTGGCCGCATATGGATGCAGATGTATCTAATTTTGTTTCTGAATGTTTAATTTGTCAAAGAATAAAAAGACATCATGGTAAACAGTATGGATTACTAATGCCTTTGTCTATTCCATCTAAACCTTGGGAATATATTTCTATGGATTTCGTTACTGGTTTACCAAATACTAAATCTAACCATGATATGATTTGGACAATTGTAGATAGATTTAGTAAGAAAGCATATTTTATTCCATGTAAGAAAACTTTAACAGCATCACAAGTAGCACAGTTATTTTTGAAAACTGTTTTTCCTAACCATGGATTGCCAAAAGTGATTATTTCAGATCGTGATTCTAGATTTTGTAACAATTTTTGGATTACACTGTTTGCAAATCTAGGCACAAAGATTGATTTCTCATCTGCATTTCATCCAGAAACAAATGGACAAACAGAAGCCACAAATAGTACCATTCTAGATCTTTTGCGTGCATATACTATCTCTAAACCTCAGACATGGGATACTCATTTGCATTTATTACAGTTTGCATATAACAATACACCCCACACATCTACAAAGAAAGCACCTTTTGAAGTCATTTATGGATATAGATTATCTACACCTGTTGCATCTTTGTCTAATAGAATTCAGAGTAATGATTATATTGCTAGTATACATAACAGTATTTTTGATGAGGTTAAGGATATAATTGCTAAAGCCCAGCAATCATATACCAAACAAGCCAACAAGAAAAGACAAGCCATGAATTTCAAAGTTGATGATTATGTTTGGCTTAGAATAGAAAAGCGTAGACTGCAAAGTGTAGATAGACATCTAGTTGTCAAATTAGCTCCTAGATTCTATGGACCATTTAGAATTATTCATAAGATTAATGATAATGTATTCAAGTTAGAATTACCATCTCATTGAAAAATTCACAATACATTTCACATTAGTTTATTGAGACCATTTAGAGGCCAATTACCTATCCACCCTGTTTATGAAAACCCACCTTTATTAGAGGAAGAGACTGAAATACTTGAACCAGAAGCCATCATAGACACTGACTACATGACCACTAGAACTGGCCGAAGGTATTCTAGATATCTAGTAAAATTTAAAAACCATCCTGTAGAGGAAGCACAATGGATGCACACTAGAGACTTAAATGCTTTCCCCACTCTGTTAGCTCCACATTGAGCTAATAGCAATTGAGGTCAATTGCTATCCCACCCCAGGGGTATGATGCCAGGAGGCATATTCCACGGTGGATTCCGTGAGGTTTTATGGTGGATTCCGTAAACTTAGATGACCGGGGCTCATACACAAAGAGGACTCTTTGTGCGAGAAGTTGATGGGGACGCCTGTCCTTTTCGGGCATTTCATTAATTTAGTGTGTACATGGGTGATTCCATAGCGGGTGATTCCGCAAAATGCCTATTAAATTAATAAACGTTTATGAGTTTAGAGTGCGCACTCCTAATAAATTAAGGTTAGGATTTATTTCTAACCAGTTGATTTATTTATGTAGCTGAAGACTGCTAGGTATTCACTTTTGTCGGTTTAATTGTATTATTTTACTAACGATTGTGAATGCTTCAGTTGATGTGTAGAGATAGCAGTAGTGGCGGAGGAAAGCATTGGAGTCTAGCGAGTATTCGACCTTTGGATTATATTTCCATAGGCGCCACGCCTATATTTTGTTATATCTATTGAGACATTGATTATTGATTATTATTTTGTATGCGCCTATGCGCATGGATATGTTATTTCTATTTGGACATTGAGATTGGGCGTGCCAGACTCTTTGGGCACCGTCTATTAGCTTTATTTCCTATTTTTGTAGAAAGCAAACTCAAAAGCTAAAAGCTTGTCATATTTTTGTAAATTGGGCTATTATTGAGCATGAAGATGGAAATATACATAAAATACATGCTTTGTGAAGCGCTCACACAAGGCATGGGGGGAGATTGAATCCAATTGGTCTCTTGCTTCTTGTCGTTCATGCTTATACATTGTTTTTTGTGCAAAAAGGTAGCATTGTTCTTGGGGACCTTCCGGGATTCACTACGTGAGCATACAACGTCCGATCTGTGCACCAGTGGTATCAGAGCGGAGCTGAGATCAAGAGCTTCCAATCGCTACCAATCTCGAGCGAAGGCGGAGCTCCAGAAACGATCGGGCTCTATAGTCAATCTCGTCGTGAACCGTTGATACAGGCAGACTTCTGGCGATCAAGAACCCCTGTTTCTACTCTCAGATCGCGAAGGACCAGGCTGTGCAGGCGGAGGACCACGCATCCATCTCCTTCATCAAATCGTCAAGAAACAGTGAGGAAATTTATAATCCATCTTTTCAAAAGCTTAATTGTAAAGCTTATGAGCTTTAAAGAAGCTTAATAGCTTCAAATTTCATAATCGAGGTCTCAGAGGGGCCTCCGATTTTTTCGCGTGGTGAAAAAAACGCCCCCCCTCCCACGAAATCAGTCGATGACCTACTGATTAAGCTATAAGCTTAATCTCTTAAGTCCAAGCTAAATCACTCCAGTCATACAAGGCAAGCAAGTTCATAAACTTCAGGTCCTGCGCACCACAAGTCAAGTTCTGCAAGTCAATTGGAATCAAGTCCTGCAAGTTCATCAAGTCAGCCTAAGTTCTGTAAGTCTGCAAGTCGGCTAAGTCTGCAACTTTGCAAGTCAGACTAGTCAACTGGAGTCAGAACTGACTAGTGCTCAAAACTCCTAGAAGGCTTGTTCCTACACAAAAACTCTGAACTGGAAAGTTGTTCGTGGCAAAGTGTTCTACCTATCTACAGGTTCGCTGAAAAATTTTCAGCAAACGAAGACGGAAATACTGCAGATTTTCTGAAAATTGAGAAAGAAATACCCAAAAATACATAGCCTTGTAACCCCGAATTTGAGCTACGCTCATCCCACTAACCTGATTTTGAGTGAGAAAGGTTTATTGAGTTTTATAGGATGACGACCCCACATATGGATGACCCTATGGCTGAAGACGACCTACCTGAGCCTACCATGGAACAAAAGCTGGATCTAATCATGCTGCAATTGGAAGAAGAGCGAAGGGCTAGGCAAGCATTGCAAGCGCAATTGACAAAATTACAAAGAGCGTCTACCGACAAAGAAGAACCTCAAGCTGAAGATTTGATTCGACGTACCATCGACGCCACTCTTGAAGCACAAACCATTCGCAAGGAATCAAAGATAAGTAAACGAAGTTTCAAATTTTGCACTTTCAATGGCATATGAGAAGGAAAGACAGTTTTATCATTCATTAGCCAGTTTGATGACTATTTCCATGAGGAAACTTATCCCGAAAAAGATAAAATCAAGTGTGTTACTAATCATCTAATAGACAGAGCATCACTTTGGTGGACTGTAGTACGCAAGAGCATAGAATGTCCTGCTACTTGGAAAGATTTCAAGAAGAAGTTCATGCAGAATTTCCTTCCACCGCAATTTCATGAGAAGGCTATCAAGCAATGGGATTTACTTCAACAACGGGATCGTGAGCCTATTCCACAGTATACAGAGCGTTTTTGGAATGCACTCCTACAGCTACGCATGCTTGAAGACGTACCAGAGACGACACATAAGCGGAAGTATATGTCTGGACTTCTTGGACATTACTACGTTGAAGTGAACATGTTCAAGCTTGCTACCCTTGAAGACGCCATCTCACTAGCTCACGACACTGAAGATAAGTTACACGGAAGAGACTGACGACCACAACAATTCCAAGCCAATGGTAATTATGGATCTAAACAATTCAATTCCAATTTTAGAAGGTTTAATCCAGGTTGTTTCTCATCACCATCTTTCCGCAAGAATTGGGCTAAACCACCTGCATTACCATCCAATGTCAATCCAAATCCTAAGCCTATTCCACAAGCAAATCCAAATGTACCCAGACTTCCAGCCATTGCAAATAATGTAACCAAAGCCAAGCCAATAGTATGCTATAAGTGTCACCAACCTGGGCATCTCGCAGCAAATTGTCATTCAAAGAAGCCACCAGCACATATCAACTATCTTGGAGCCATGGACGAAGACGAGCATGAGGATATGCCTGATTTCACTGAAGATGAGGATGATCCTACTACTACTTCCAACACTTTACCAGGTATGCCTACTCCACATTCATTATTGACTATGAAATGTTTGGTGCATGGAAAGGAAAGAACTATCTTGCATGATGACGGTAGTACTCATGACTTTATTTCAGCAAAATTGGTAAAGGAATTGAAATTACAGACTGTACCTACGCATTATCGCATAAAAGCTGCATTTTTAGGTACTAGGTACAAGGGCACACAAGAAGTACAAGATTTAGAGATTCAAATTGGTTCATATATTGAAAGAAGAAATTTCTTAGTTGTTCCATTACAGTCAAGCGACATTATTTTAGGAATGCCTTGGAGACACCAGCATAATCCAAATATAGATTATTCCACGCACACAATGAATATTAATTTTCAAGAAAAATCTATTACATTATATGGTATGCATGCATCTAGTATTTTTCCACTGCTTTTGCATACTCAAGCAAAACGTGCATTACGCAAGAATACTAAATCATATCTCATTTGGGTGAATGAATTGCACGCGAAGGAAAATCATATGCACCCTAGGCATAAGGAATTTCTTGCATATTTTAAGGACTGTTTTGCAGAAGACCTACCACCAGGTTTACCTCCTTCACGTCCAGAAGACCATAAGATTGATTTAATCCCTGGCACACAACCACCTTGCAAAGCACCATATAGACACAATCAAATAGAGCAAAAAGAAATCCAGAACCAAGTTGAAGAATTACTAAATAGAGGCTTAATTCGACCTAGCAGTTCTCCATTCGGTGCACCTGTACTCTTAGTCAAGAAAAAAAATAATACTTATCATATGTTTATTGACTATCGAGCATTAAATAAAATCACTGTAAAGAATAGGTATCCTATACCTAGAGTTGATGACCTTATGGACAAACTGCAAGGATCTTCTATATTTAGTAAAATTGACCTTAAGTCTGGATATCATTAGGTGAGGCTAGATAAATCTGACATATTTAAGACTGCATTCAGAACACAGTTTGGCCATTACGAATTCTTAGTCATGCCATTCGGATTGACTAATGCACCTGCCACTTTCAGTAGAAGGATGAACCGTATCTTTTTGAAATATCAGTACTGTGTGATTGTTTTCTTTGATGATATTTTGGTGTTTAGTCAAAGTGAACAAGAGCATTATGAGCATTTGTCATTAGTTTTTCAATTACTGAAAGAAAATCAATTGTTTGCAAATCCTGAAAAAAGTGAATTCTTTAAGACAGAAATTGAGTATTTAGGTCATATTGTATCAAAAGAAGGAATTAAAGTTGATCCTAAAAAAATTGATGCAATATTGCATTGGCCTGTTCCTAAAAATGTGCATGAGTTACGCTCATTCCTTGGTCTTGCTAGTTTCTATAGGAAGTTTGTACGTAATTTTTCATTACTTGCTTTACCATTAACCAAACTTCTTAAGAAAGGAATTGTTTATCAATGGACTGAAACTCAGCAGAAATCCTTTGACTTACTGAAACGTGCATTAACCAATGCCCCTGCTCTACAGTTGCCTGACTTTAATAGACCATTCTTTCTAGTTGTGACCGATGCTAGCGGATCAGGAATAGGAGCCGTACTAATGCAAGACAATCATCCAATAGCATATTCTAGTTCTAAGCTGAAACCCTCTGAGCTCAAATATTCCACTTATGACAAAGAACTATTAGCAGTTGTACAAGCATTAAAACAGTGGAAACACTACTTAATGGGTTCAGAATTCATGATAAAGACCGACCAGCAAAGCATTAGACATTTACTTAGCCAACCCCAAATTTCTGACCGTCATATCAAATGGGCTTCCTTCATTCAAAGTTTTCATCCTATCATTCAATACCAACCTGGAAAAGAAAATGTAGTTGCTGATGCATTGAGTAGAAGACCTGCATTTCATAATATTTCTGTCATATCTTTTGATTCTTTGATTGCTATGAAAGATACATATCACCAGGATATTACTTTTCATTCTGATTGGCAAAAATTAGCTCAAAATAATTTCATTCCTATTGATTCATTGTCATATAATGATGGATTTATGTTTTTTGAAAAGAGACTGTGTGTTACTATTCCATTCCGATCTTTTGTTTTGAGTGAAATTCATTGTCCCCCATATCAAGGTCATAGAGGTATCATATCTACATTACGCATGTTAACTGAAGATTTTTATTGGCCGCATATGGATGCAGATGTATCTAATTTTGTTTCTGAATGTTTAATTTGTCAAAGAATAAAAAGACATCATGGTAAACAGTATGGATTACTAATGCCTTTGTCTATTCCATCTAAACCTTGGGAATATATTTCTATGGATTTCGTTACTGGTTTACCAAATACTAAATCTAACCATGATATGATTTGGACAATTGTAGATAGATTTAGTAAGAAAGCATATTTTATTCCATGTAAGAAAACTTTAACAGCATCACAAGCAGCACAGTTATTTTTGAAAACTGTTTTTCCTAACCATGGATTGCCAAAAGTGATTATTTCAGATCGTGATTCTAGATTTTGTAACAATTTTTGGATTACATTGTTTGCAAATCTAGGCACAAAGATTGATTTCTCATCTGCATTTCATCCAGAAACAAATGGACAAACAGAAGCCACAAATAGTACCATTCTAGATCTTTTGCGTGCATATACTATCTCTAAACCTCAGACATGGGATACTCATTTGCATTTATTACAGTTTGCATATAACAATACACCCCACACATCTACAAAGAAAGCACCTTTTGAAGTCATTTATGGATATAGATTATCTACACCTGTTGCATCTTTGTCTAATAGAATTCAGAGTAATGATGATATTGCTAGTATACATAACAGTATTTTTGATGAGGTTAAGGATATAATTGCTAAAGCCCAGCAATCATATACCAAACAAGCCAACAAGAAAAGACAAGCCATGAATTTCAAAGTTGATGATTATGTTTGGCTTAGAATAGAAAAGCGTAGACTGCAAAGTGTAGATAGACATCTAGTTGTCAAATTAGCTCCTAGATTCTATGGACCATTTAGAATTATTCATAAGATTAATGATAATGTATTCAAGTTAGAATTACCATCTCATTGGAAAATTCACAATACATTTCACATTAGTTTATTGAGACCATTTAGAGGCCAATTACCTATCCACCCTGTTTATGAAAACCCACCTTTATTAGAGGAAGAGACTGAAATACTTGAACCAGAAGCCATCATAGACACTGACTACATGACCACTAGAACTGGCCGAAGGTATTCTAGATATCTAGTAAAATTTAAAAACCATCCTGTAGAGGAAGCACAATGGATGCACGCTAGAGACTTAAATGCTTTCCCCACTCTGTTAGCTCCACATTGAGCTAATAGCAATTGAGGTCAATTGCTATCCCACCCCAGGGGTATGATGCCAGGAGGCATATTCCACGGTGGATTCCGTGAGGTTTTATGGTGGATTCCGTAAACTTAGATGACCGGGGTCATACACAAAGAGGATTCTTTGTGCGAGAAGTTGATGGGGACGCCTGTCCTTTTTGGGCGTTTCATTAATTTAGTGTGTACATGGGTGATTCCATAGCGGGTGATTCCGCAAAATGCATATTAAATTAATAAACGTTTATGAGTTTAGAGTGCGCACTCGTAATAAATTAAGGTTAGGATTTATTTCTAACCAGTTGATTTATTTATGTAGCTGAAGACTGCTAGGTATTCACTTTTGTCGGTTTAATTGTATTATTTTACTAACGATTGTGAATGCTTCAGTTGATGTGTAGAGATAGCAGCAGTGGCGGAGGAAAGCATTGGAGTCTAGCGAGTATTCGACCTTTGGATTATATTTCGATAGGTGCCACGCCTATATTTTGTTATATCTGTTGAGACATTGATTATTGATTATTATTTTGTATGTGCCTATGCGCACGGATATGTTATTTCTATTTGGACATTGAGATTGGGCGTGCCAGACTCTATGGGCACCGTCTATTAGCTTTATTTCCTATTTTTGTAGAAAGCAAACTCAAAAGCTAAAAGCTTGTCATATTTTTGTAAATTGGGCTATTATTGAGCATGAAGATGGAAATGTACATAAAATACATGCTTTGTGAAGCGCTCACACAAGGCATGGGGGGATATTGAACCCAATTGGTCTCTTGCTTCTTGTCGTTCATGCTTTTACATTGTTTTTTGTGCAAAAAGGTAGAGTTCATTGTTCTTGGGGACCTTCCGGGATTCACTACGTGAGCATACAGCGTCCGATCTGCGCACGACAATGCTTACACTCTCTTAGGGAAGTGCAAAGTGGTCATTTCTATCGAGTCCAACCATCTACCAGCTTTCTTTCATGTGTTGCTTAACATAACACGGGCCAGTAATATGTCACTATTAAGTCATACTTTTAAGAAGCAGACGAATTGTAATGTGGATTATAATTGAGATCGCATCCATCTTGCTATAGGCAATGTGCGCATAGTGACGACTTTCAGCAAGGGCCACCGGTAGAAATCACTACGACCGCACTTACGCTCAAGTCTACACAGAAGGACACTAAGGTCTCACGCCAAGCTCTAGACACTAGACACAAACCCACCAGGAGTGCTCACAAGGCCAAGGAGTCTAAGCTTATATGGGTGCCAAAGCGGCAAAGACCACCTTTGGGTAGACCACCCAAACGTGCTTCTAAATGCCAAAACAATCAGTACTCACAGTCTAAGAGGCAAATTGGATGCTATTAATGTAGGCACACAACCACCCGCGATGGATCCCCAAAGATCTCTTGCAAGCGCAAGGCTACTATGAAGGCAACCCCTGGATTTGGGTGCCTAAGAATGGCAAGTCTAAAGGCTCATCTCCAAGCAACCTCACTCCAGTGAGAGAGGCCTGCAAACATAGCGCCCGGGCCGTAGTTAGCAAACCACTGGCGGCTGTGACTAATAAGTCCCAGCTAATTTATCGACCAAAGCAATCGCTAAACGCCTCAAGCTTACCTCACTCAAAAGAGTTGAATACTTCCGTGACTGTGCACTCAAAACCCAGCACAACTTCCATGCCACCAGAGCTTCCTACAACACTTCAAAGTGCTTCGGAGTGCAAAGCCACACCCGTGACACCAGCAATGAAGTCACTGCTGTCGAGCTCAATTGCACCATCACCACCAGCAGGTCTTAGGCCTTCCTATGCAGTACAATCTTTCCTTTCCTTGGCTAAAGACCCTATTGAAACTTCGAGAGATGACCTTGTGACCTGCATTAAGGTGTTAGACCACACTTTTACCACATTTGCTAGGAGTTATGAGTGGTTGGATCTAGGTCTTCTTGATGAACCACTTGCTTCCGATGTTCATGCATTACCATGCACATGGGAGGAATACGAGTTTATGACCGTCAAATTTTCCAAGATTGCTGCTGAACTAATAGAAAATGAAGAAATCTCAAAGGAGCAAGCTGTTTTTAGGTGACTAATCACCTCATACCACAAGCCTCCTCGTTTTGCTGCCGAACAAGAATTACATGAACTCACGCAACTTGCAAGCTCAACTCTCTCGTTCTTACAGCAGTGATTCACTTTGCAAACCAAATGGGAAAAGAAAGGCTGTCGTATCATGACAAATGCTGAACAAAGGAGGGCAATCAAGACCATTGAGTATGATCCTACTTATGTGGCACCTCTTTCATTTAGAGTTTTGGCCATTACCCGGAACCAACACTTAGATGACCAAGTCCTAGCCCTCCTTACATTGACCAATTCCTTACGGAAGAAGAACTGCACATTGCAAGCCGCCTTAATATCGGAGATATTTTTCATGATGTCTTGACCTATATCTCCCAAGTTTCTGTACAACCCTGTGAACTCGATCGTCACGCTCAACTTGAGTACAACCCTACATTTTATGAGTGGCTGTTGGCCGGAACACCCCATCACAATCACCTTTGATATCCTCACCAGGTCATTCAATTCTAGGAAGGATTTTCATCTTTCCAAGGGGGAGGAATAAGGCTAAGAAGGCATAAATAATTGTTGAAAGGTTGAACTTAGTGATTTTTATTAAAAAAAAGTCAGCAAAATTTTTCAAGTTCTTTGCATTCCTGTTTTGCATATTTTTCATGCTTAACTTCATTTAGCCATGTTTTCCTTTTCCACTTGTAAATAATGACAAGTATTTTTATTGGGCAGGAACCCAAGATGGCTCATCAAGATCGCGCTCATAAGATTCTCTTCACAGAAGAAGAAAAGTAAAAATATATGTTGAGTCTGCAAATTCAAGCTTACGGATGGCTGGATTTCGGAACTGTCCACAACCTATCCAGGGTCGTGGAAACAGAGGAAGCAGCTAAGTAGGTCATAGAAAAGTGTAATATGACCAAGTATGTGGAGAAGGCGGAGCAAAATGTGGATCTTGCAAGGTGTGTTGAGTTCTTACGAACTTTCGACTCTGCCTCCAAGAGTGCCATGGTGACTGTGGGAAGGGGGGATGCTGCCAGGCAAGTTAGGGTACCCTTAAGCAAGGAACTAGTATAAAAGGCACTGGGCCTGGAATCAAGGGCCATAAAGAGACCAAAAAGGGATGTCTTCGCCATGCTAAAAATGGACAGGGGCCACGTGTGGTCCAACGACGAAGTCAATATCCAGGACATCCCTAATGATGAAATCCGCATGCGTGCTAAAGTCATGCACACCCTCTTCTCCAGCCATCGATACACTACCTATATAGGCAGAATAAATGTGCCTGTGCTTGAAAGCCTCGTGGCCAATGCACTAGAAGAGATCAACTGGAATGATTATGTAAGACACACAATCAAGAAGGATGCCGTAGCACTTGATCTCGGAAGCCAACCTGCTTGAGGTGAATCCCCAGCATAGCAAAAGACAGGAAGAAGGCCGCCTCCAAAGCATCATTCATTGGATATGGAGGTGTACTAGCCGCCCTAATTGAAGAAGTAGTAAAGGAGGCAGGAGCAGCACAGGAGGAGCAAGAGAGACCGCCACCTCACCACACAACGAAGAATCCTCTGGCTCTGACGAGGAAACAGAAACTAATGAGAGTAGTGATGAAGAAGAAAAGCAAGAAGAACAGTGCCAGCAACAGCAAAGGCAGTAGCGCACTAAGCGCTTCCAACAGCAAAGAGAAGAAGAAAGGAGGACGAAAGAGAAAGAAGAACTGCAAAAAGCGCAAAGAGTGTCAAGAGCCCAGGAAACAGAGAGGAAAATGAAAGAAAAAGAGGATGCACAGAGAGTGGAAGAGGAGTCTAGAAAGGCAAAAGAGGAGAGGAAAAGAAGGGCTAAGGAGGATAACAATTCAATTGTCACAAGGATAACAAATCGTGACGAGGTGATCAATATTACCTTCCAAAAGATAACCAAACCAATCTAAACTTAGAAATACCATGCTGCAAAAATATGCCTTGGAAATGATTTAAAGACCAAAGAAACGTTTATACCTTAAGCACTTGACTACTTTCCTTATTGTAGGGTCAATAAATTCGTAAAGATAAAGAACTAGGGTTTGTACCTGATGTTCTTAAAAAGAGACCCTGGGTCCGACATGCGTTAGCTTAAAGAAACTAAAACGGATTATTTCATCGCAGGACTTGTGCAGCAAATACGAAGTCATGTAGTCTTGTGATTGATTCACAAGAAGAAAGACTAAACAACCTCAACAAGGATGGCAGATCCTTACACAAGTTATCTTGCAAAAGGATGTATTCTTGGATATCCTTCTAAATAAGGAAAGTTATAAATCGAAAACTAAAATATCCAATGAAATTTAGGGTTGACCAAGTTGGGTTAATAAGGTACGCCCTAACCCGAAATATAAAGGAGCTTTCCAAGTTGCAAGACCCCTTGGAACGAGTGTGGATACATTCGAAAGGAAAGAATCATTCCTTAGCAGTTTTCCAAACAACAAGGTCGATTAATGGAAATGTTTGTGCTTACTAGAGATTTTAGAGCACTGTTTGATTTATGAATTACAAATTACATGAATACCTATACTTCAGGATGAAGGCCTGAAGGGAGAGGCAGTTTTAGTTACCCCCGACTGCCTGCGTGACCCTAACCAAGGGGGTTGTTGACTGCACTGGGAACGTGGACCGAACCCACCGTGAGAGGTCTTTCCGTTGAGCTCTAGTTGGAGCAGGAGGACGCTTGGGTGCCAGGGGGGGCTCTCGCCGTAAATCCCTCGCCTTCCGGGTCCTACACAAGAGTCCAACGTGACTCAGGATTGGATCTTGAGGCCCGCATACTAGTTTATGGGCAGAAGCTTGGAATAGTGATCCCTATGGATTACTGGATAGCCTTCGGGCAGATTATGGACAAGCCTACGGGCGAAACTCCTTGTATTTCAAAGATAAAATGATGAAATGTTAATAAAGAACTTGGTTGATATTGTTTTTCTATGTCACGTGATAAGATGACGTGAAGGAACCTGTGCTTAACGGATTAATTAAAGAAGATGATTGTTATATATCAAATTAATGTGTTAGATAATTACATAACTAAAACAAACTGAGGAAAGTGCGAAGGATGGGCCATGGGTCCGTCCTACGGTTGGGTGGTCCCCGTTAGCCGGGAACTTTTCTCAAAATCTCGAAGAACAGTGGGATGATTGTCAAAGAAAACAAATAACGAAAGCGATGACCTAAAGTTATGTCTTAACCGATTTATGCTGTTTTAAGGGAACGGAATGGGACTATGCCTTATGGCAGAGAGGTTGAGCTTTCCATTCCTCTCGTTTCCCATTCTCCTTGAACCAAGTGCAGCGTAAATCCGCTTTGGATCTGGCGTTTCTGCATAAAGTAGTACGCTTGGGTCCGACGCTAGTTGCTGTTAGATAATGACCAATCATGATAACCCTAATTCCGGTCGATCCTAAGTGGGAACGGCCATGATACTTCTGCTACGTGGCAGACGCGGAAAGACCTAGATCGCAAATCCCATAACATTCCATGGGAGTGCCGGGCGGAGCTTTCTAGACATCCTTTCCGATGGATTGCTAAGACGTGTCCTGGATGATTCTAGTGGACACGTTACAGTTGGTATCAGAGCCGATCAATAACGGAATTGCTTTTATAAAATCTCAATTAAATGAAGTAAAGAAATTGTTATTGTCCAAACATTTCCTTACCTTCAATGCTGTCTTGCAAAGTTACGAAGCGTGGAATAAGTTTTTGGTATTTCAGGTCATGTTTATGACTGCAATGCATTCTCCGCTTTATAGACAAAGAATTGGGATGATGAACATCCTGGAGTAGATTTATAATCCATCACCTTTATACATAGAACGAAGATGGACGGGGTCTTCAGGAATCTACTATATAGCTGCCCACTGGTTTGCTTATCTACAAACCAACCTAAAGAGGATCAAGTGGCTGGAAGACTTGAAAGTCGTGAAGCTGTTTGTTTTTGTGGAAGCTCACGTAAATTCGACTTTACATATCCAAGGTCGGAGGGTTGAGATGAACTCATATGTATATGAGGAAGTAACCCGTGTAATCCCCGCCCACAGGATTAAAGTGTTGGGCCGCCATGAGAAGTATGGATTCCAACGGAAAGGATATCCTGAACTTCCAATGACTTATTGATTCCTGAAGATCCATGACCCAAAACCCTACTATTACTCAGTTCCTATAGATAAATGCAATGCAATGTTGTTCTCCCCAAACTGAATGTAACGATTGGCTTATCATTACATGAAACGCTGTATTCGAAAGGGCTATGCCCATGTAAATACAAATAAAGTCTTCTTTTTATCAATATCTGGCTGTGTATAAGAGTTGATAAAAAGTTAAGTAGCTACATTGTTTATGAGATAGACGAATTAAAGATATCATATAAGCTAGCGTCGATTATCGTATAATAACATTAAGAAAACCTTTATTCAGGCATAACCCTAGGTACAGACTCCAAATTCGCCTCCTACATCAAGTACTGCTGTGATCTAGGAGAAGAAGTTCCTTCTCAAACAGATTAAGCCACCCGAGTTTGACGAGAGAGGCAGATTCGTCCAGGCTGATGCTGAAATTTGGATTGAATCCATGGAGGATTACTTCGAAGTAGCCGGTACTGCACCCACCAATCAGGCTATGCTCGCCAAGTTAAAACTCACGGGCAAAGCGAGACTTTGGTGGAAGCAATGGTGCAGGGATCAAGGGATTGCAGAGGGATCCGTTACCTGGGAGACGTTGAAGAAAACCGTGCAGGGAAGATACTTACCACTTGCATATCGCATGCAAAAAATGAACGAGTTCTACGAACTAAAACAGCTAGGACTCACTCTTGATGCATACTACTTTGAATTCGTTTCACTTTTAAAGTATGGGCCACAGATGGACATGACACAGGAGGTGTCCAAATTTTGTGCGGGCTTAAATCCACCAGTAAATACCCGTCTCGAATCTATGCGTCCATCAGATCTTCAAGATGCACTCATTCGAGCGGTGCCTATAATTTAGGAGGTGCAAGCTGGACCAAGGGGTAATAAAACTTGGTCTTATAGTGACCCGAATAGAGGAGCATTCAGACCTCAAATGAAGAGAGTTCAAGGTCATAATCAGGGAAAAGAAAGAAAGCAAGGACAAATAACGTCAACAACTTTGTTCCTACTCAAAGTAATGGCCGAAACCTCCGTTGTTTCACTGCAACAAACCCAGTCACTTCAAGAGGCAATGTCCCAAGCTCAGCAGAGGACATCGCCAAGCACCTTTCCAAGGAGCAGGCCGTGGTCAAGAAGCCGCTACCCGTGCAAGAGGAAGAACCGCCTGCATTGCCAAAATTGTGAGAAGGAAGGGAAGAGGAAGATCCGACCATGGAAGCTGAATTCGAAAGAGCGACAGTCCATGCCGCTTTACACAAGAAAGGGCCGAATCGCCAGTTCTCGGTAATTTAGACACCGTCGGACTATCAAGATAAAGGTTTCAAAACCTTGATTGATTGTGGTAGTACACATTTATTTATCTCACCAGCATGTGCAAAAAGATTAGGAATAGCCACAGTAGAAGCACCTACCCTGCTTGTGGAATTGGCAAATGGTCGTGAGGTAACTTGTACCAAGCAAACTGCTAAGGTGGAATTATTTCTGGGAGGAAAGAAGACTTCAGTCAAATTCAGAGTCATGAATTTAGGTATCCATGAGTGTCTACTCGGGATGGATTGGCTTAAGCCCAACGACGCCCACATTCACTGTGGAAAGGGTCAAGTTTCCTTTCGAAACTCTGAAAGGGAATTTGTCACAACTCAAGGTGAGGTAGGAGTGCGAAGAATCCAATTGACCAAAATATCTCGGATCATAAAAGGAGTCAGAAAAGGATTACCCGTTTACTTGATCAAACTCAACAAGCTAGATCAAAAGCAAGTGCCTCATGAAGGGCCTTCTTGGCTAAAGGAATACGCTGACGTATTCCCTGAAGAATTGACCGAACTTCCACCTCAAAGAGAAGTAGATCATGAGATTAGGTTAGTGCCTGGAGCTGTACCAATTGCAAAGAGACCTTATAGAATGTCCATACCAGAAGCAAGTGAGCTGAAGGAACAAATCAAGCAACTCTTAGATCAAGGCTACATCTGGCCTAGCAATTCACTGTGGGGAGCTCCAGTACTATTCCAAAAAAAGAAAGATGGGACACTTCGACTATGTATTGATTAGTGAGGGTTGAACCAATCAACAGTCAAGAACAAGTATCCCATTCCTAGAATAGATGAAGAAGTGTGTATTCTTTAAGCGTCAGATTGAATATCTGGGATTCATAGTATCATCAGAAGGAATATCAGTAGACCCAGCCAAGGTCAGAGATGTGCTCGAATGGCCAATACCAGCATCCATCAAAGAGATACGTAGCTTTCTTGGATTGACAGGATGGTATAGGGTCTTCATCAAAAACTATGCTTTGATTGTAGCACCTCTTATGGATTTACTAAAGAAGCAGACTTCCATTGCATGGTCAACTCCTGAACAGAATAGCTTCAACAAATTGAAGCAAACTTTGGTATCAGTACCTATTCTAAAACTTCCAGACCTCAATAAGGAGTTGGAGGTAGTAATTGATGCTAGCATTCTTGCCTTGAGATGTGTACTTATGCAGGAAGTTCATCCAGTAGCATACTCTTCAAGGAAATTGAAGAGTCATGAAAAGAATTATGCCACGCATGATCTGGAATTACTAGCTGTCATCCATGCTCTAAAGCTTTGGAGACACTACCTGTTGGGTAACAAATTTACTCTAGTAACCGACCACAAGAGTCTCAAATGGATCTTTACCCAGAACGAGCTCAACATGAGGCAACGTCGGTGGATTGAAGTGTTGGAGGAATATGACTTTGAAATCAAGTACCGACCAGGGAAAGAGAATGTAGTTGCCGATGCACTTAGTCGCAAGGCATTCCTAAATTCCCTAATCTTGCAGAATCCATCAACGCCCAAATCTCTAGCTACAAAAGTATCTATGCCAAACAACCCTATACTTGAATTAGCTAGAGAGGAAGCATGCCATGATTTGGCCTACCAAGCAATGCTAAATGAGATTTCTACCAAGGAGCAGAATCAAAAGTTGCAAGCTAAATATTAGGAATTTTCCATTGATAATGGGCTTGTCTACTACAGAACAAGGCTACGTATACCAGCAAGCCAGTCACTTAAGCAGAAGATAATGTGGGAAGCTCATGATTCTCCTTTCCTAGGACATCCTGGCTATGCTAAGACTCTTAATGCAGTTAGGAAGAGCTACCATTGGGAGAGGCTCAAGGGTGATGTTCTCAAATATGTCACTGAGTGTTTGTCTTGCCAACGTATCAAAGTCGAACATGTCATGATGCCAGGGAAACTGCAACCACTTGACATCCCTCAAATGAAATGGGAATTCATCAGTATGGATTTTGTTGTAGGCTTACCCCAAGTCCAAGGAGGATACAACTCTATCATGGTTGTGGTTGACATGCTTACTAAGGTTGCACACCTTATTCCAGTAAAGACAAACTATAAAGCCTCCGACATTGCAAGATTGTTTATCAAGGAGATATTCAAGCTACATGGTTTACCCAAAAGAATCATTAGTGATCAAGATTATCTCTTCACATCACACTTCAGGAGAGCCATCTTTAAAGCTATTCGGACTCAACTCTGTTTTAGCACTGCCTACCATCCCCAAACGGATGGCCAAACAGAGTGAGTAAACCAAGTCATCGAGGATATGCTTAGGGCATACTACTCTCGAGAACCCAAGAAGTGGATTCAATACTTGCCTTTGGTAGAATTTGCCTACAATGCTTCTTACCAGCAAAGCATTCAGATGACCCCTTTCCAAGCATTATATGGTCATGATTGTCGAAGTCCTCTAAAATTTTCTAATCCAACCCTAAGGGTTGAAGCATCAAGGCAGATGTTGGAAGAGATGGATGATCAAATAAAGTCAATAAGACAAGACATATAGCCGGCCAAGGATAGATAGAAGGCATACGCGGATCTGAAACATCAAGAAAGAGTCTTTGAAGAAGGAGACATGGTCTTCATTCGCGAACGACCTAAAAAGAGTTCTCTATCCCTAGGAGATTGCAAGAAGCTAAGTCCAAGGTATTGTGGGCTGTACAAAGTCCTCAAATGCCTAGGATCCAATGCTTATAGATTGCAACTCCCTGAGAACCTAAAAGTTCACAATGTATTCCATATCAGCCTGTTGAAAAAAGATGTACCCAACCCTAACCATGTACTTGATGACCAACAAATTGTAATGCCTAGTCAAGGAGTCCTTGAACTAAGGCCGGATAGGATCTTAGATGTTAGGGAGAAACAGTTAAGATCCAGAACCTTGAGAGAATGCCTCGTCCAGTGGAAAGATTATCCCGAAGAGGATGCCACTTGGGTAGATGAAGGCACTCTCAACCATCAATATCCCCAGTTTATCTCGAGATGAGGTCATCTTGATTCCTCTAAGGGGGAGAGAATGTAATATTTTTGTTAAAAATATTATAAAGGCCATGAGAAATCTCGGGGAAGTGACAACGATACATTGGGATGAGTTAATCTAATGCACCCTCCACTGAGCCCAATCGAGACATAGCTTAGCAAAACCCCGTATTTCTCATGAGAACCTCCTCTTGGGAGGAGGATAAGGGATAATTATTGATTTAATGCAAAAAAAATTACCTTCCCCTAGCCGAATCGTGGCTGAGGGAAGGGGATGGTGCTAAAATGGGAGAGTGAATGAGGTGGAGGGGAGAGTCTACATGCGGCCAAACACGTGGGGGGAAGGGAAGGCCTTATCCCTTCCTATAAATACCCCCTCTAAGGGATGAGAAGGGAATGAGGGTCGTGGTGAAAAATCTGGAGGGTCAATCACTGGTTGGAGGAATTCCACACAGGGGGCAATCACTCCGTGTTGTGAGTGGAGGGCCAAAAGGTACCGTACGTCAATTGTCACCGCTACATCGCTGTTCGTTGGCCACGAACGTTTCCAGCTCACGGGGTGGAAGAGGGAGGAGCTGAAGACGCTGCGCCGTGAGTAGAGGGAGCCGCTAGCTGCCGCCAGACCAGATGCCAGCACCGCCATCCTTATCCCCGCCGACTCCCCGACAATCGTTCGTCATTCTCCCCCAATTTATGTTTTTTTTTCTCCCTTTTCTCCTCCTTTGACCACGTGGCTTTAGGAGAAATCAGAAGCCTCCTAAGTTATGGAAGCTTCTTAAAGAAGCAAGGCCTAAGACCTTGTACACATGGGATCATTCCGGGAGGGGGTTTAAAATCCTTCCTTAAAACCTATGTTCCCACATGCCTAAATCCCACAAGCTCATTCGCAAGAGGTTTTCTCAAATAGGCTTCAAAGCCCACAAGCCATTAGTAAGCTCCTTTTCCGTAAGCACCATTCGTAAGGGCCTTTCCACAAAAACCCCTATGCCTAAATCTATAAGTCCCTTATGGTGTTACCCCGTGTTTCACCCCCTCATATTTTTTTTGACACACCCTCTAAGCCCTTTTGAACCCGTGCTATAAGCCTTCAACCGTTACTTTTACCCTTTTTTTTAAACCACGAGTTAAAATCCCTAAAACCTTTACTACTTCGTGTCCCAAAAACCTACTAAAAATCCCCCTTCCTATACCTTTTACCCCAAGACTAAAGTTCTTCCAAGGGTTTTCATAGATGTTTGTGAAGCCACACTCACACATAATCTTTCACCATGATTATATCCTATAGACCCTTTTTCTCTAAAGCTTTATAAACCCTTTCCCTCTCCGAAGAAGCTAAGATTTTTGAGATCTTATTATCCCTTATTGTGGTCAACTTTTGAACGACTCCTTACCTCGAAATAGAGACGGTGGAAATCCGGAAGAAAGAGTAAAAGCTGTCTTTACGTTTGAACTACGATGCCGCCTAAGAAAGTCCAAGGAGTAGCTGTGGGAGGGTCATCTCCTGGTATCCATGTGGATATCTCACCCCAAAACCAGGTTTTTTCTCTTCTTGGTTTTAAATTGGTTTTAAGTCAATCATGCAAAGATAAATTGTTAGAGATAGGATATATTTTTCCGAGTTATTTACAATGAAGGAGTTTAGTTTAATTGAACAAATGATAATGCATAGAATATACTTTCCTTCGAATAGCATCATGCATTATAACGAATTACGAGCAAGTTTATCTACTTACTATAGTAGTATATTTTAGTTAAATCCTGAAGGTATAAAAATTGTATCTTGCACCATTAAACCTATTCTTTTTGCAATGATTCATCATGAAATTCGTGAAATGTTTTTTTTTTTTCGTTACTCAAATTACTAGGAAGTTATCATTGCTAATTGCATATCTTAGCAAGGAAAAAATTGTTATTTGGCATGAGTTTCGTTTGCAAGGAAAAAGGAAGATCAAATTGAATTTACTGACTGAAAAATCAATTGTCACAAGGATAACAAATCGTGATGAGGTGATCAATATTACCTTCCAAAAGATAACCAAACCAATCTAAACTTAGAAATACCATGCTACAAAAATATGCCTTGGAAATGATTTAAAGACCAAAGAAACGTTTATACCTTAAGCACTTGACTACTTTCCTTATGGTAGGGTCAATAAATTCGTAAAGATAAAGAACTAGAGTTTGTCCCTGAGGTTCTTAAAAAGAGACCCTAGGTCCGACATACGTCAGCTTAAAGAAACTAAAACGGATTATTCCATCGCAGGACTTGCGCAACAAGTACGAAGTCATTGTTAAGAAGTAGCAACTGCGGTCATGCAATGCTACATTGGATGGGTGATAAGGTAAAGTAAACACCTCGCTTAAGAGGGGGTGTTGAGAATGTAAGCTTCGGTATGTGCGGGTGTGTATTATGTGAAAGCACTCTTGTGTGCTTAAGATTGTATGGTGCATGAATATGGATGAGAGATGTGGAGTAAAGTGTGCCACATAGGGCACACATGTAAAGTGTGGGTTGTATGGTGTCACATGGGAACACACATGGAAAGTGTGAGGGATCATTGATGGAGTATCTCCTCCTTTATATATGTAACCTGTGTATGCAATGAAATAAGAAGAGAACATTTGTTGAGTGTGCATATTGTTTGCCTTCTCTTTGTAGTCATGGAGTTCCTTGTCTATTACAATCCTCCGTGATAGTGTATCAATCATTTTGTACACACCATGATCAACCCCACATTGGGATTCTTGACATGGTATCAGAGCCTTGTTCGTGGTAAGGAGCTCAAGAAAGCAAGCCAAGCTCACGGTGTTCTGGTAAGAGGAGCAGTGTTGCTTTCATTTTCTGTTTTGGGAGCAGATCTCTGCAGGTAGCACAGCCGAAAAGTGCAGGAGTGCATTGTCTCAGGTTGAGACGCCCTTCGCGGTGAAGCAAGAGGGCAGTATATGCTGCGGGCGAGAGCTTTAGCTCTCGGCGACCTTGTTTTTTTGATTTGAGGCCATTTCGGGGCCTGTTTTGGAGGCGGAAGTTCTCTGCACGCACTCAGAAAAAGGCCCAGTTTTATGCTGTGCAACCACTGTTCTACAGGTCAGTGAAAAGTTACTGTAGAAATCGCATCATATGCTTGTGCGCAGAGACATTGGGAGTTACAGAATCATCCCTGTTGCTTGTTGATGCAAAATCGTCACTAGGAAGTGACTGTGTGGTTAAATACCACTTTCGCCAATTTTGCAGATTTGCCCTTGTGAGGGTGAAGCTGAGTTTTTGCAGTGACAGAATTTTTCGCAGTGTTCTGTAATGGCGTCTGATTCTCTCTCACAGATTGTCACTGAAAAGCTTGACAAGAACAACTTCCAGGCATGGAAGTTTAGAATGACGGAGCTAGAGGATGGGTCTAGCTCGAAGGGCTTCCAAGGAAAAGAATGCGGCAAAATACACAGAGAGAGATAGAGAGAGATCGAGATCAAAGCATAGCCTTTTTATGGGGACTCCAGAAACGGGAAGGAGAGATGTCGGAAACTCGCAGCCTCTGTCATTGGAGGAGATTTTAAAGAAGCAAAAGGAGGAAGCTCTCCAACAGGCGAAGCCAGTGTTCTTGACAAAAGCTCAAAGGCAGCAACTAGCTCTTCAACGTCGTGAAGAAGAAGTTGCTGAACAAAAGAAATTGCTTGAAGATCAAAGGAAGCAGCTCTTTGGGGTCGCTGAAAGTAGCCGTAAGCAGAAGAAGGAGCGAAAGCAACTGCTGTAACACGTCAACTTCAGAAATATCAGAATATCACATCTATGGATGTGAGCTCAGGCAGTTTTGCCAAAATGCCTTATGCCAAAGCTATAGTCATAGGCATTAAAATACCAGAAGATGCAACTGTTGGGGTACATCCCATCGCAGCTATGGGGTGCATCCCGTTGTAGCTGGGGTACATCCCATTTTAGCGTTGGGGCGCTAGTGGATGCCCTCGAGCTCCTCATTACCTACCTCAACTCCAACCTCCCCAATGCCATCTTCATCTATGAAGAACACCCGCAAAACCCAAGCAGCACAGTAGCAGAAGGAGAAATGAAAGAGAACAATGTAGAAGAAGATGAGAGACGATAAGGTGCCACCTGTCCCACAAGGATAAACTCTTATCGTTAGTTTTTCATGAAAATGAATATTTTTGTGAGTAGTCGTTCCCACATCATAAACAAGAGCCACAATGAATTCATTTCTAAGCATAATGCTTAGAAGCATGCAATTGTACTCACCCATGGTATGAGGGTACTCTACCCGAGCCCACCTAGAGGCTCAGAATGAATGTATCTACATGCATGTGTGTCTCAAAAGAGTCTATTTGAGACAAGGTTGCTTAAGAATTGGCTTGTGCCGGGTTCTCTGCCCGAGATTAAGATCTCAAAAAGAATTTTGCGAGTGCGTGGTGTGTGCACATGACTGTTGCACCTTGAGGTTTGTCATACCTTTCCCGAACATCTAGGATTGTTCAAAAAGGATGGGGTAGGTTCACCCGAGCAAGTGGTGCTCAAACGAACATTGTACACGCACATAAAACATGCATATGGTAGACTAGAAGTGTCTAGTCATATAAACACTCCAATATAGCATTGAGGGGGTGTGTTAAGAAGTAGCAACTGCGGTCATGCAATGCTACATTGGATGGGTGATAAGGTAAAGTAAACACCTCGCTTAAGAGGGGGTGTTGAGAATGTAAGCTTCGGTATTTGCAGGTGTGTATTATGTGAAAGCACTCTTGTGTGCTTAAGATTGTATGGTGCATGAATATGGATGAGAGATGTGGAGTAAAGTGTGCCACATAGGGCACACATGTAAAGTGTGGGTTGTATGGTGTCACATGGGAACACACATGGAAAGTGTGAGGGATCATTGATGGAGTATCTCCTCCTTTATATATGTAACCTGTGTATGCAATGAAATAAGAAGAGAACATTTGTTGAGTGTGCATATTGTTTGCCTTCTCTTTGTAGTCATGGAGTTCCTTGTCTATTACAATCCTCCGTGATAGTGTATCAATCATTTTGTACACACCATGATCAACCCCACATTGGGATTCTTGACAGTCATGTAGTCTTGTGATTGATTTACAAGAAGAAAGGGTAAACAACCTCAACAAGGATGGCAGTTCCTTACGCAAGTTATCTTGCAAAAGGATGTATTCTTGGATATCCTTCTAAATAAGGAAAGTTATAAATCGAAAACTAAAGTATCCAATGAACTTTAGGGTTGACCAGGTTGGGTTAATAAGGTACGCCCTAACCCAGAATATAAAGGAGCTTGCCAAGTTGCAAGACCCCTTGAAACGAGTGTGGATACATTCTAAAGGAAAGAATCATTCCTTAGCAGTTTGCCAAACAACAAGGTCGATTAATGGAAATGTTTGTGCTTGCTAGAGATTTTAGAGCACTGTTTGATTTATGAATTACAAATTAAATGAATATCTATACTTCAGGATGAAGGCTTGAAGGGAGAGGCAGTTTCACTTACCCCCGACTGCTTGCCTGACCCTAACCAAGGGGGTTGTTGACCGCGCCGGGAACGTGGACTGAACCTGTCGCGAGAGGTCTTTCCATTGAGCTCTATTTGGAGCAGGAGGATGCTTGGGTGCCAGGGGGGGCTCTGGTCATAAATCCCTCGCCTTCGGGGTCCTACACAAGAGGCTAACATGACTCGGGATTGGATCTCGAGGCCTGCATACTAGTTTACGGGCGAAAGCTTGGAATAGTGATCCCTGTGGATTACTGGATAGCCTTCGGGCGGATTATGGACAAGCCTACGGGCGCAACTCCTTGTATTTCATAGATAAAATGATGAAATGTTAATAAAGAACTTGCTTGATATTGTTTTTCTATGTCACGTGATAAGATTACGTGAAGGAACTAGTGCTTAACGAATTAATTAAAGAAGCTGATTGTTATATGTCAAATTAATGTGTTAGATAATTACATAACTAAAACAAACCAAGGAAAGTGCGGAGGATGGGCCATGGGTCCGTCCTACGGTTGGGTGGTCCCAATTAGCCGAGAACTTTTCTCAAAATCTCGAAGAATAGTGGGATGATCGTCAAATTTAAAAAAAAAAGAAAGCGATAACCTAGAGTTATGTCTTAATCGATTTACCCTGTTTTAGGGGAACGGAATGGGACTATGCCTTATGGAAGAGAGGTTGAGCTTTGCATCCCTCTCGTTTCCCATTCTCCTTGAACCAAGTGCAGCATAAATCCGCTTCGGATTTGGCGTTTCTGCGTAAAGTAGTACGCTTGGGTCCGATGCTAGTTGCTGTTAGATAATGACCAATCAGGATAACCCTAATTCTGGTCGATCCTAAGTGGGAACGGCCAGGATACTTCCACTACGTGGCAGATGCGTAAAGACCTAGATCGCAAATCCCGTAACATTCCATGGGAGTGCCGAGCGAAGCTTTCTAGACATCCTTTCCGATGGACTGCTAAGACGTGTCCTGGATGATTCTAGTGGACACGTTACATCTTTGCTCTATAGACAATTGTCATTCTAATAAGTTATGATAGCTAAGTTAAGGCTGACATGTAAAGCTCAACTTTGGTGAAAACAATGGTATAAGGAATAAGTGGTTTTTGAAGCAACCGTCACTTAGGAGAAGCTAAAGGAGGTTGTACATGGATCATATCTCTCACCAATGTACCACACTTTATCTTTAATTTGGAGTAGGTAGCATTGAGCCTATAGACCTATTATTCCCCCCGATTTGTGATAGTTTTAGAATATGTGCCACCAATTGATATTACTTAGTAAGTGGCCAAATTTTGCAAATGGATTAAATCAACTCTTGGATACTCGTCTAGAATTCCTAGGGCCAACTGACTTGGAAAAAGCTTTTATCCAAGCCAAAGCTTTGATGGATCCCAAATATAGATAAACTTCTTGAAGATAACTACTGCCTAGCAAATACCAAAGAAGACTATGATGACACAAGGAAAGAAGTGTCACGAGTGTAGTGGGATAGGGCACATTTGATTGCCCTGAGTTGGATCAAAAAGAGGAGGAAGTGGTGATGAAGTGAATCTGCACAAGTCCAACATTCAACTTCCTTGAAGAGTTAGATAATGATGATAATCTAGAGCTCAGTAAAATCTTTAAGGATGATTAGAAGTCCTAGAAAGCTCTTCATGAGATGTAATAATCTCTATATTTGTAATGATTCCCTACTATTGCAATAATAGTTGTGTGATAATACATTGTAGTAAAAAGTTATCCTTACTTTTATTGAACTATTTGGAAGTTGAGCACTTCTGTGTAATGAAAGTGGTGCAATGGAAGAGTGTTGGGTTTGTCATGAAGTGAACTTGGAGAGAGAAGGATAGGAGAGAGAAATACTATTAAAGGAGAGAAAAAGACTATAAAAAGAAAGAATTTTATTGAACTCTCTAGAAGTTGAGCACTTCTGCCTAATGAAAGTGGTGCAATGGAAGAGTGTTGGGTTTATCATGAAGTGAACTTGGAGAGAGAAGGATAGGAGAGAGAAAGACTATTAAAGGAGAGAAAAATAAGGAAGAGTAGTGAGAAACACTAGAACAATAGAGAGAGAAATATAGAAAAGGAAAGAAGATGACAACCGTGAAAGCTATGAGGACAGAGATAAAGCAAGAAACACTTGTACTATGTCAAAAATTGGGTACAAAATGATTAGTACTTTCACCTTTTATACTTGGACCCTATGTACCCTATTTTCCATCCCTTACATAACTTAGTGCTAAAGCCATCCTTGTGTGTGGAATAGTAAACTTGTGATACTTTTAGAATTAAAGTTTTTCCTTCTTGAAACTCAAGGGATCAGTTTTTCTCATTTTAGCACTGTAATATATCCATCGAAATAAAAATTAGTTGGTTAGTTCGAAGGTTTGTTAGTAAATTAATAAGTTAGTAAGATTACTAACTAAAAACTAACTAAAGTAAAAAACTAACTAACGTTAATAATTAACAATTGTTATTTAATTAAAAATATATTTAAAAAACCAAGGGTTGTAATCCAATATTTTTTTCGGAGTGAGAAGGACCATAGCCACCCCTCATGGAAGATGAATGAGAGTTAAGAGCAATATTAATCATTAGTGTTAATATGTTTAGTATGGATGGTCCAAAAATATTAGATTTTGGGCAAAACTAGCATCTTCTAGATGTTTTAGATATTATCCCAAAAAGATATGGAGATTTCTAGAATTGAATGTCACATAAAAGAAAAGATAAGTGATGTTTTAGGTAGTTTTGAAGATTTTATAAAAAGAAAAAGTAAAGAAAGAGATTGGTGAAATCATATGCGCCGTGATCGTAGTCTATAGGCAGTGAACAACACTTTGAACAGGGAGAGAAAGAAGAAGTGATCTGTAAGATTTATAATCAAGTGTCTTGGAGTTTTATCCCCCTTTTGGAGCCAATGGAACCATCAGATTTATGAGTTGAGCATCATATCACTCATTTCTCCAAGATCCCCTCCACAAAGGACTCTTGTTCTCAGCCACATCCCCTCTTCTCTAATTCATTATAAATATGAGGCATGGGGAGGCACAAGGAAGCACAAGGAGATCCTGAGAGGTTGTGAGAGAGGCTATGAGAGAGAGAGAGAGAGAGAGAGAGAGAGAGAGAGAGAGAGAGAGAGAGAGAGAGAGAGAGAGAAGGTTCTTCCTCCCTTTCCCCCTCCTTAGAGGGTGGCCACACACATTCTCTCTTTTCTTTTTCCCCGAGCTCATTCCCTAACCCGCAAGCTAATTTTTCCCAATTTTCCTCCTCTCGAGAAAGTGGCTGTTGAAGTCTTCTGTGAGTCATGTTTAAAAGAGAAGAAGATCATGACCCGCAAGCAGAAAATGTTGCACACAAATGGCAATCCCTCAACAAGCAACAGAGCCTTAGGCGAGGGCATCACTACCAATCCAACCGCGGTTCCGGTCGTAAGTAATGTATTGCTAAATTGATAGATTCTTGCTTTGATTATCACATGAGATACATTAGGCCCCATACCATGATATACGAGAATAGATCATGGGAAGGGATAGGCCTCTTCTCACATATTCGAAAGATGGAGTTTGCAAAGTGTCTGTATCAAGGGAAGTTAAGTGCACTTAGTTGCGTATGGCTTATTCCTTGATAGAGCAATTGGTCGTGGGTTATGAATAGCATATTCATAACGTAAAAAGAATGACATTAAGAATTGTGCATACATGTATTAAGTACAATTTTCATAGAATCACTCTTTGATCCCAAGGGGGATGGCAAATATACGATGGAATAATTATCACGTCTATTCTTGTATTGTTTGGAAGAAAAAGAATTAGTTTTATTAGTTAATTGAACAACACCCTAAATGCTCTTTTACAATCAACTGATTGTTGCATTGTGATTTGGATAAATATTCCAAGTGCTTGTGTTTGATAGTAAAAGCATGGCAAGGGTATGTGATGACAAATTGCCATGGGAAACAAAGGAATGTTCCCTTGGAAGGTGATATTAAGATGATTACTTTGATTGTTCTTGATTCTTAATTGGATTAATTAAAGAAGGTTATTTGCATGGGTGGATCATCTCCAAGATCGCACTGCGGATTACCTCCAAGAGGGCACTGCTCGATTCACGGGCCGAAGGTTGAGTGGTGAAGAGGCCAACCACGGAAATTGTGCTTCACTCCTAAGCCGCTTGGGGTCAGGTCCAGCTCTAGACACCCCTTGACTAGTCCAGAATGGAGGTGGAGCTTGCCGCGAGCCCAACGTCTAGAGACATTGGAAGATTCTATTCTAGATAAATGATGGAAATTATGGTGCCATGTGATTTGGACCAGGTACTTCTATTGGACATAAGGGATATATAATTCTCCTATATGGGCAGGAGACAAAGTTTAACTTCAAGATAAGTTAAGGAACTTGTTTGTCAAAAGGACTGCTTGTTTTGTTTTCGTGTTAGTGCTTAAATTACGCAAATGAATCTTGTCCCTAAAAGGCCTAATTAAGGAAGCTGATTATGAATGTCATTGTTTACCGTGTTTACCGCAGCACAGACGAGCGGGAAAATGGAGCAGAGGAGCGGGAAAATGGAAAAAAGAAATTAGCAAAAAAGGCGCAGGATAAAAAAAGAAAAAGGCACCTTGACTGGTAAACCAAACCCTGAAAAATTTAAATGTTCGGGCACGACCCCCAGAAAATCTCAGTGTCGCCCCGAGAAAGAAAAAGAGTAAAAAGCGCACCATTAAATGTGGAAGCGCTCCCGAATCCTTGTAAAAGAGTGCCAGGCTCGCTCCTGTGCAAATTGTATGCATTAGTTGGGAATAGGATAAATTAGAATGGTGGAAAATGAGAAATGGGCTTAGGCCAATGACCGGCCATGTAAAAAAGGGGATGACCGCCCAAAGAAGGGAGGCCATGTATATAAAGTTCAAAAGTGAATGAGAAGCTCATTCGTGTGTGTGGCTAAAGCTTCTTCTTCTTCTTCTCTTATTTCTTGCCTTCTTGCTTATGCTTGAGAAAGGGAGTGTGAAAGGGTGAGGGAGTGAGTGTGTGAGAGTGAGGGATCATGGAGAAGAAGCTCTCCATCTCCTCTCTCCATCTTCTTCTCTTCTCTTCTCTTCCCTTGTCTCGCGCGTGGCTATGGAGGATGGAGCTCATGGGAGAGGGATTGAGGTTGCTGGAGCTTGCCACAAGGATCATGGAGCTACCAGTGTGCAAGAGAGAGGAGGGTACTTGATCGAGCATCAAGGTAAGCTCACTATACTCGTAAGGTAGGCATTGCGTGTCGGCTATGTGAGAGGTAACCAGGGCCGCTCGGCTTGAAACTCTTGATTAATAAGTGGTCCGTAGGTCTCGGGGTAGAGCTTGTAGCTCCCCTTCATTTTGGTTCCATTGTTGGGACTGACGGAATCGAGCCTTGAGCGCTGCGCGCATCAAATCGAGCATAGGAGTAGGGCCTTTGCCCGAAACGGTGCTTGAGATAGATAGGAGATTTAGGAGGTTTAATAGTTTGAACAAGTAAGTATTTTGAGTTTTTTGATGAGTGCTTGAGTAGCTAAATACAACCCATGCTTGGTTTTGCGATTTTTTGTTAGCATTAGGTAGGATAAGATTCGAAACTGAAATGGTAGGGTTTTTGCTGCTGTAAATCTAGTTGCAATAAGAAAAAGAAGGCCAAAATCGTATTTTTTAAGGGGAAAATCGCAACGGGGAAAGGGTCTAAGGTTAGAGAGTGGTTGGGCAATGCTATGTAAGGCTGGGGTAAGGGGAGAAGAGCTCATTTGCATTCTGACTTAGTTGAGAGAGAGCAAGAGAGAGTGAGAGAGCTACAGACATAGGAGAGGAGCGGACGCCCTTCGATCACACTTCCGGGGCACTACAAGTATACAAATCTCTTCCCCGGCATGCCCTTGTGTGTATTTAACAGCCTCGAATAGCTAATCATCAACATAACACTAGATTCATCACCATTTTCATTATTGGAAGTGTGCCAACCTCGACGCGTTGGGACGTCCGAACCCCAGAATCGGGCAGTTGGCTGTCCCGAACCTAGGGTTCGGTATTCGGCCTTCGGGCATTCGGCCAGGTGCCGTTCGGGCTTCGAGCTTCGGGCGCCCGAACGACGGCCTTTGGGCTTCGGAGCTCGACCTTGGGGCCATCTAGCCATTCGGACCTTATCATTCGGGCTTCGGGGGTTCGGCCCCTCGGAATTCGGGATTCGGCCATTTGGTGTTCGAACGGCGGAATCGGCCTGCCTGAACCAGGCCATTCGGCCCAATTCGAGTTCGACCGTCGGACTCGGCCATTCGGGCTTCGCCCCGGGGCTGAAAAAGACATTCGGACTTCGGTGGTTTGTATGCCGATTCTGGGATTCGGACCCTTCCATTCGGGCCAATTTTGGCCGAATGCATTTTTTGACATTATTTTAATAATTTAGACCTAGACCCGCATTGCCGACATTAGTGCGACCCTGCAGGTGATAGAAAATCATAGAAAACTTGGCCGTGTGGCTAGGAAACCTAGCAGAGTGTGTTGTCGCAGCCTAGTCGCAATAGCAGACCAGACATCAAACCTCCACATACATGAGAGACACAGCAGAGACCCATATTTTAACCAGGCAGCTGTGTGCTGACCTCACACCCAGTGGCCAAGAGTTGAAGGTAGCATTGATATCGCACTTGAGTGTCGTAATCCTACACACACAGTAGGCCACATTGGTTGTGCACTAAAAGAGCAGAAAGCCTGATTTTGCACCGAACGCACAGACACCACACTAAGTGTACATAATTTGAGGACTGGTTGTAATAACAAGAAATACACTCGAACATAATCATTTAAGGAACCCACCAATAGGAGTGAGCCCCAAGACTTAGCAGACAAACAGGGTTAGGACCCAAGAGGACCTTATTTGGATGCGAGGATCGAGAAGACGACAACATAGAGGATCGGGCATTGCCAGAACTACTCGAACTGATCGACGGCCTTGTGGAATCGGAGGCAGAAACAATGTCAGGATCAAGAGGCGACCAAGGAGAGGACCAGCTAGACCTAGGAGAATTCCCAGTCTCAATACAGGAACTAGTACATGACTACGACTTACTTACTAGGACCGTGAGCCAGGGCAGACCTGTAGAAGAAGTGGTAGCAAGCCTCGAAGAAGAGAGAAGAGAAATCATGAGAGCACTAGAAGGCATAATTGTGTATAACCACGAGCAATAGAAAGCTACAGCAAGACGTAGATATGTACGAGGCTAGAAGGGTGCTAGACCTAGCTAGGGCAGCCAAATCTGGACCGAATGAAGAGAGGGAACGAGCAGCAGAGGCTAACATGACATTGAGCGAACTTGTAGCCAAGTGACTCATGGACAATACGTCCGTTGAACAGAGTGCTACAACCCTAGCCACTGCACTACTCTCGGGATTGGGAGTCACGCAAGGGGCTAAAGAGCAGGCTAGAATCCCTTTCGTAGCAAAACAGCTAGCGAAGTATGAGCCTAGCAGTGACCCATACAGCTTCATGGAGCAGTTCGAGCAAGTATGCAAAGCAAACGGTCTTACTGACCTTGCGCAACGCTCTCAAACTTTTGGCCTATGCTTAGGTGATAAGGGGAGAATCTGGTATTCTAGCCTCGATGACGCAGAACGTACAAACTTTGCTTGCCTTAAGGGCCTCTTCATCAAGAGATTCTCGGGGGCAAGGTATTCTGACAACCTCATCGTCCGGTTGATGAATATCAGCCAAAGGGAGAAGGAAGATGTCAAGGACTACGTCACTCATGTGCGTAGCCTCTTCAAAAGGATCCCTGCCAATGAACAACCTACTGAGAGGGGAGTGTCTACAGTATTTATGAACGGAATTCGGAGTGAGGAGCTCTACAAGGCTTTGGCCAGTAACTCTACCTTGCAACGAGACATGCCAGCTAGAGTTTTCGAAGAGACAATACGTATAGATGATCAGCTTAGGGAAGGAAGCATGAGGACTACCGACCGAGAAAGCGAAAATTAGAGGGATCTAGAGAGATCAACTATTTCGGAAGAAAAAGCAACCGCTAGTGTGCAGGAAAAGGAAAAGAGTATGGACCAAGGCAAGGAGATGGCGGAGATGAGAATGGAGATTGCACGACTGCAGGAACTGATAAGGAAGCTTGCGCAATTGCATGTACAGTGTATATACTGTGGCGGCAATCACCTCCTAGCTGAATGCCAAGATCCTAGATCTAGGCCATGCTCAAATCATGGTAGATTCAGGCATGATGCATTGCATTGTAGGATGCAGAGGAGATTCCCATATGCATAGCAGTACAATCCTCCGTACTTAGGTAATAGACCACCCAATTTCTTTGGGATGGGAGCCCAATTGGCACTCCCTGTACCAAATGACTCAAGACCTGCCGTATCTAGGCTGAAGATGAACCCAACAAGTATACCGAGACCACCAAGGCCTTTTGTAACCCACCCACTGAGCGATGCTCGAGTTCACTATGTGGAAGAGCCTAGTGAAGAGGAGACATATGTCAACCCGTACATATCCTATGACGAGGAGGGCAACCCAGTCCTGATGGACTATCGGCGGGTGCCGGTGATGGCATTAGGTAGAGGAAGAGGTAGAGGCTTTAGAGGGCCAAGCCAAGATCCGAACACATGCTAGACCTATGGCCATCCAGGCCACATTTCATCACGTTGCCCAGAGAAGGAACATGCTAACAAGGACAAAGTGGGTGAGGTTGCTTGGAGATGAGCCTTTAGACTTGCCATTCTTAGGCACCCAAATCCAGGGGTTGCCTTCATAGTAGCCTTGTGCTTGCAAGAGATCTTTGGGGATCCATCGCGGGTGGTTGTGTGCCTACATTGATAGCATCCAAATTGCCTCTTAGGCCGTGAGTACTGATTGTTTTGGCGTTTAGAAGCACGCTTGGGTGGTCTACCCGGAGGTGGTCTTTGCCGCTTTGGCACCCATATAAGCTTAGACTCCTTGGCCTTGTGATCACTCTTGGTGGGTTTGTGTCTAGGGTCTAGAGCTTGGCGTGAGACCTTAGTGTCCTTCTGTGTAGACTTGAGCGTAAGTGCGATCGTAGTGATTTCTACTGCTTGCAGAAGAAGAACTGCACATTGCAAGCCGCCTTAATATCGGAGATATTTTTCATGATGTCTTGACCTATATCTCCCAAGTTTCTGTACAACCCTGTGAACTTGATTGTCACGCTCAACTTGAGTACAACCCTACATTTTATGAGTGGCTGTTGGTCGGAACACCCCATCACAATCACCTTTGATATCCTCACCACTTCATTCAATCCTATGAAGGATTTTCATCTTTCCAAGGGGGAGGAATAATGCTAAGAAGGCATAAATCATTGTTGAAAGGTTGAACTCAATGATTTTTATAAAAAAAAAGTCAGCAAAATTTTTCAAGTTCTTTGCATTCCTGTTTTGCGTATTTTTCATGTTTTCCTTTTCCACTTGTGAATAATGACAAGTATTTTTGTTGGGGCAAGAACCCAAGATGGCTCATCAAGATCGCGCTCATAAGATTCTCTTCACGGAAGAAGAAAAGCAAAAATATATGCTGAGTCTGCAAATTCAAGCTTACGGATGGGTGAATTTCGGAACTGTCCACAACCTATCCAGGGTCGTGGAAACAGAGGAAGCAGCTAAGTACGTCATAGAAAAGTGCAATATGACCAAGTATGTGGAGAAGGCGGAGCAAAATGTGGATCTTGCAAGGTGTGTTGAGTTCTTACGAACTTTCGACTCTGCCTCCAAGAGTGCCACGGTGACTGTGGGAAGGGGGGATGCTACCAGGCAAGTTAGGGTACCCTTAAGCAAGGAACTAGTATAAAAGGCACTGGGCCTGGAATCAAGGGCCGTAAAGAGACCATAAAGGGATGTCTTCGCCATGCTAAAAATGGACAGGCGCCAGGTGTGGTCCAACGACGGAGTCAATATCCAGGAGATCCCTAATGACGAAATCCGCATGCGTGCTAAAGTCATGCACACCCTCTTCTCCAGCCATCGATACACTACCTATATAGGCAGAATAAATGTGCTTGTGCTTGAAAGCCTCGTGGCCAATGCACTAGAAGAGATCAACTGGAATGATTATGTAAGACACACAATCAAGAAGGATGCCGTAGCGCTTGATCTCGGAAGCCAACCTGCTTGAGGTGAATCCCCAGCACAGCAAAAGACAGGAAGAAGGCCGCCTCCAAAGCATCATTCATTGGATATGGAGGTGTACTAGCCGCCCTAATTGAAGAAGTAGTAAAGGAGGCATGAGCAGCAGAGGAGGAGCAAGAGAGACCACCACCTCACCACACAACGAAGAATCCTCTAGCTCTGACGAGGAAACAGAAACTGATGAGAGTAGTGATGAAGAAGAAAAGCAAGAAGAACAGTGCCAGCAACAGCAAAGACAGTAGCGCACTAAGCGCTTCCAACAGCAAAGAGAATAAGAAAGGAGGAAGAAAGAGAAAGAAGAATTGCAAAAAGTGCAAAGAGTGTCAAGAACCCAGGAAATAGAGAGGAAAAGGAAAGAAAAAGAAGATGCATAGAGAGTGGAAGAGGAGTCTAGAAAGGCAAAAGAGGAGAGGAAAAGAAGGGCTAAGGAGGAGGAAGAAGCCTTGAGGAAGAAGGAACAAGAAGATATAGAACTTGCAACTCGCCTATCTGTGGAACAACATCAACGACAAAGAAAGCAAACCCCGCCCCAGGAGGATGAGAACCCGGACACGAGCTTGAATGTGCTAGATCCCATCTTGCTGCCAGTCTCGCAGAGGGCAAGGGCAAGGAGGCCATCACGCTTGTCCCTACCAGTTTTGTGCCAACTAGCCCTGCTGCTTCCGTAATAACCATCCCCGCTCCAGGAACTTCGCCAAAGATCGATGAGAGCAATATGGTCACATGGCCGCAGTTCCTGGTGGAAAGGGAGTTAGCAAGAGAAGCTGGCGTAGCCACCCCAGTGTCAGGAGTGAAGAGGGCAGCCACGGACGATGTGGAGCCAAGCCCAGAGCTTAAAAGATGGAAAATAGAAGCTACTATCACCGCCACCATCATGTCCCATCCCCCACCTCCAGCAGGCCAGTACGATGAGTACGTTAAAGAGTTGCTCTCGCAGCTAGAAAAGGCCAAGGAAGGAAAGAGAACTGCCATGGAAGAGTTGGCAACAGAGCGAGAATCAAGAGCCACTCTCCAGCTGGAGAAAACTAAACAGATAGCAGAGTACCAAAAGGAGATTGTTGTGCTAAAGGAGGAAGCCAGCAATAGAAATGTAGAAGAAGCAAAAACCCTAAAGGAACATGATGTTGCTTGGGAGGGAAGAAGAAAAATCCTAATGGATCGCCTCAACGGAGAGAGGGAGACCACTGCTCACTTGCAGCGCAAGAACGACCAGCTCACTGCAGTCAACCAGGAGGCACAAAACCAACTTGAGAAGATCAAACAGGAGACTGCAGAGCTAGAAAAGCTAAGAGAAGAGCAGGTGCAGCTGGATCAGCTCAGTGCGCAGATCACCAATGAAGACCAGGAGCAGTCCCGCCTACACCACGAGCTTGAAGACCAAGAGCAACAACTCATGGCTATGACCCTCCATCAAGGGGAGAGCTTGGAAGATATGGAGAAGAGAGCGAAGAAATGGACTGACCACAACGAAAGGAGGGTACGAGACCTAGCATGCCGATTGGCCAAAGCAGAAGAAGATATAGTGTTGGCTGAAAATCAGGCAGAGGCTGCCCAGCTCTCTATGATGGCCCAGCAGCACACTTTCCTCAACATGCTGCTTCACTCCACCAAAACAGAAGAAAACGAGGCCAATGATCAGCTACTACAGAAGAAGCTAGCCATTACACGCAGAGCCCTAATAGTAGGCCTGCACATACTACTGCAACTAGGAGGCCCACCGTAGAGCCTGGACGAGCAAAGAAAATACCTTACACGAGTAGGCCTGACGGTGCAAGAAATTGACGAACTTGGTTTCACAGAAGAGAAGGTGCAAAAAGAAGTGCAAGCATAAGGGGGTGGACCAGAATTTGATATGGGACCTCAGGAGGAGGACTACATCCCACCACCCTCTCCTCCATGACAAGATGAAGTACAACCCACTAACACATCCGCTGAGAGGAAAGCAGCCCTGGCTAAGCACAGAAGAGAAATGGTGGAGAAGGCAAGGAAGAAGCTGAACATTAGACCTGTCCCAAGGCAACCTGCTCCTCTCCCACCGTTCCCTGAGGACCTCCTCGCTGGATTCCATGCAGAGCTAATCGTCTGGGAACAGCAAGAATGTGCCCACACAATCTTTGACTTGAGCTTCGAGCTTCCCACTAAACTAAATAGAGTAATGCCCATTGAAGTTGTAAATGATGTAATCGCTATGGGTGCAAGGCTCAAGGACAAGTGGCTAGCGGAGTGAGAGGCCAGCCCAATTGCTTGGGGAACCGAGGACCGCGAATTTTGGCATGATAAATTCTTCTAAGTGCCTAGATCGATGGAGGGCTACAATTGCCAACCCACCTGGAGAAGACACATTTTTTATATCAACCTTGACGCTTGGATGGTGTTTTGTAACACCCTTCCTTCTAAGAGAAACGACCCCACATTCATGCCGTATCCTCGAAGGGTAGGTGTGGATTTTAATCCGTCCATCCACAGCAAGTTTGACTTCCCTATCATCTATAATGCCAATAGCACCTTCTATAAAGATGCCCTTGTATTTACCCTCCCTAATTTGTACAGTTCCATAGATAGATTCCTTAGTGAGTTCACATTTTGTCCTGATCCCGCCTTCATAACAACTTGTAATTATCTTAGACTAATTAGGGTCCTAATCTACTAAGAGTCTGCACCTCAAGAATGCCACCTTCCACCCCTTTACTTCGACCCCAATGCCATAGATAGCAACACCACGACTCGCCTCATGATGCACGCTACTCTTTTGCCATCCTTCTATATTGCACTGCTTGAGGATATGAGCGATAGTAAATTCACATAGTGCAACCACCCTTTCCTTTCCACCACCACTCTCAAGACCCGCCTCAATCTCGAGGGATGCATGCTGAGCCGCAGATTCCTTAACAAAGCCCCTCGCCCTCCACCATCCCCTACCCGCCATTCGGATGACGAGAATTAAACTCCCATCATGCCCTTGTATCACATGCATCTATATATAACCTCTTCAAAAAAAAAAAAAACAAAGAAGCCACAAGGCAACAAAAGAAAAGGTGAACTAGAAAGAAGAGACAACAGCAAAGAATAGCAAAGCCAATGGGTGAATCTACTACTAAGCAAAGATAAGAGAGAGAAGACTTCACATGATGAGCTTGCAACTTCCCTTCCCCTTGTTGTGCACCACAGTCATTGCATTTAGGGTTCTCCCTGACCCCTTCCCCACTTCACGCTTAGGGCACATCAAGGGCAGGAATTTCATACTTGTCACCCTAAGATTTTCACCGCACCTCCAACGTCACATGAACTGGGTCCTCAAGTGTGGGACATTACCAAGGGCTTGCCCAAGGTTAGACCCATCTCCCAGTTCCATTGCCACGGGCACCATGCACTACACGGTGAGGCAGACACACCCCTTAGGGAGTGCACAACTTTTCTTGCAGGTTATGTTCGTGTTTCAAGAACTGGCTACTCAGCTAAAGAAGATCATCCACGACATCCTTTAATGACCAAAACTTTTTCCATGTGTCGGACATGACACCATTGCTGTTGTTTCATGAGCTTTTCTGCATTGGATTGGACACGGACCAACATGCTTCATGTCGCCAACCATCTGCCTGCTGATGGCTACCATGACTGAACCAAATCAAGCAAAAGGAGTACTCAGTAATAGATCTGCCATTGGCATAGATTTTGGAACCTCATCTTCCAAAGATGCACGCCTAACGCCTCAAGATCTACGAATCGCTTATTGATTCCACAAGCATGAAGATTTTCAATGCAAGGTTGAAGATCTTCAACGCAGTAGTGAAGATCTTGAAATCACAGACAAAGATATTCAAATCAAAGACACAAATCTTCAATGCGAAGACAAAGCATATCTTTGTCAAGGCAGAGTTTGGGGGCTTCTCTAGGATAAATCCATCCAACACCATCCTCCTAAGGGATTGCTTATTGATCAAGCGTTTCTTATGCTCAAAGGATGACCGGCTACATATTTTTCACAAGCCAACTAGAACCCCTATCAGCCGTCGCAGAATGGAAGCCACAAGTGTGTGAGAAATGCCGAGCATCTTCATGAAGCCTAAAGCACGCCTGAATCTCTCCTAGTCATCGTCATTAAACTCCATCACCTCTCATTCACACCATCACCTTTGAATCAGTGTCATCTACCCACCAGTTCGGCTTAGCAGCAGACCCAACTATCCCACTACTTCCCACCGCAGTACCATGGGACTAGCACTTGGCTAGGAGGGGGGTAATGTTTATCGTGTTTACCGCAGCACAGAGGAGCGGGAAAACGGAGCAGAGGAGCGGGAAAATGAAAAAAAGGAAATAGTAAAAAAGGTGCAAGATAAAAGAAGGAAAAGGCACCTTGACCGGTAACCAGACCCTAAAAAATTTAAATGTTCAAGCACGACCCCCACAAAGTCTCAGTGTCGCCCCGAGAAAGCAAAAGAGTAAAAAGTGCACCATTAAATGTGGACGCGCTCCCGAATCCTTGTAAAAGAGTGCCAGGCTCGCTCCTGTGCAAATTGTATGCATTAGTTGGGAATAGGATAAATTAGAATGGTAGAAAATGAGAAATGGGCTTAGGCCAGCCATGTAAAAAAGGGGATGACCGCCCAAAGAAGGGAGGCCATGTATATAAAGTTCAAAAGTGAATGAGAAGCTCATTCTTGTGTGTGGCTAAAGCTTCTTCTTCTTCTTCTCTTGTTTCTTGCCTTCTTACTTGTGCTTGAGAAAGGGAGTGAGGGAGTGTGAGAGGGTGAGGGAGTGAGTGTGTGAGAGTGAGGGATCGTGGAGAAGAAGCTCTCCATCTCCTCTCTCCATCTTCTTCTCTTCTCTTCTCTTCCCTTGTCTCGCGCGTGGCTATGGAGGATGGAGCTCATGGGAGAGGGATTGAGGTTGCTTGAGCTTGCCACAAGGATTGTGGAGCTACCGGTGTGCAAGAGAGAGGAGGGTACTCGATTGAGCATCAAGATAATCTCACTACACTCGTAAGGTAGGCATGGCGTGTCGGCTATGTGAGAGGTAGCCATGGCCGCTCGACTTGAAACGCTTGATCAATAAGCGGCCCGTAGGTCTCGGGGTAGAGCTTGTAGCTCCGCTTCAGTCATACATAAATGTAATAGGACCTAATTAGAAAACTAAAGCTATCAAGGGAAGCAGGTGGGTAAAACCTTAAGGGCAGGATGGTCACAGAGAACTGGGAGGCTTTTCACAAGGCTTTACTGTTGTTTGACCTTTATGTATGGTTAGGTTAGAACCCGATTCATTTTTTTTTAGGGGACCGGAATGGGACTATGTCCTATGGGCAAAGAGGTTGAGCAGCGTATCCCTCTTGTTTCCCATTATCTTTGAACCAAGTGTGGTATGGATCCGCTTTACATTGGATATCTCTGCATAAAGTAGGATGTCTAGTATGCGATGCTAAAATACTATTAGGAAACCTTAAGCCCTAGAACCTGGATTTCAAGTCGATCTTAGTGGGTTCCACTACGAACGTTCCCTTGTGAGGCAGACTCGGAAAAACCTAGGCGAGAAGCCCCGAAACATTCCATGGGAGTGCCAAGCGCAACGACGCTTAGAATTGTGTCTCGATGGACCACTAAAACGTACTTGGACTGTCGATAGGGCACACAGGTTACAGTTGGTATCAGAGCTAAACTTCATAATGATGGGTGGTATGGCTTGATTTCCAGGCATCTTTTGCACCCACGAATGCTGACATGCAAGAGAAGAAATTCGTTCTCAAGAAAATTAACACTCGAGTTTGATGGAGAAGGGATAGATGCTGTAGTAGAGGCGGAGATATGGATTGAGTCGATGGATGATTATTTCTATGCTTCAGGAATTGCTACTACCAATCAAGCAATGATAGCCAAACTTAAGATAGTTGGCCAGACTCGATTGTGGTGGAAGGAATGGTGCAAAGATTAAGATATTTCTAGAGCCGTTGTCACTTGGACTCAGCTGAAAGATGTTGTACGCAGACGATACCTTCCGCCAACCTACTAGACTTTGAAGATGAATGAATTCTTCAAGCTCAAGCAACTGAAATTAACCCTAGAAGCTTACTACTCAAAGTTTGTAACCCTACTAAAATATGCATCGCCTATGAATATTGTGCAACAAGTATCAAAGTTTTGCCATGACCTAAACACTCCTTTGAACCATCATCTTAAAGCAATGCGCCCAATGGACTTGCAAGATGCATTACTTCGAGCAAAGCCAATCATCCAAGAACCTAAATTGGGAAATTGTGATAAAGATGGTTCCCAAGATTTAGGACAAGAGATGCCACACATGCAAAGAGATAAGGCACATCCATAGGAGATGTCCCTACATTCAATGCTTCCATTGGAATGAGCTAGGATGCCTTGATTTAAGTCTAGAAGACATTGAACCTCCAAGAAAAGGAAGCTACATAGGTGTAGTCTATGGATATATAGAGGAATCAGAGGAAGACAAAGACCTACAACCTACAACACCTCTTCAAGATAATTAGAAATCCTAGAAATTTTATCGATATGAAATACAACTTGTATTGGAATCAACTTTAATCTTGTAACTATAGTTAACCTGAGTAATATGACTTGCATCTATTTTGAGCCTAGAACTTGCAAATGATTAGAGATACTTTGGCAAGGAATGACAGCTATAGATGCATATGGTTCACATCTTTGTACCCCCAATGGAAAAAGAGCGGGTGGTAAGACAATGGTTTCAACTTGAGCAATGTAATCTCATAGTATGGGAGTATACAAATCGGTTCATGAACTTGACCATATATGTTGAGATTGTTAATGAATGAGGTAAAATTGCACAACTATATCTATAGGTTAGAGTGTTCGTGTAATTGCTCAAAAGCCTTCCACTTTATTAGATGCAATTGAATTGGCTAAAAGATATGCAATAAAGTATCGTAAAAATGACAATTTTGAACAAGGTTGTATAGACAGTCGCGCATCCCATTTGTTAAAGAGAGGAACTGGGAGAGAGAGAGAGGAGAGAGAAGAATGCAGAGAAGAAGAAGAAGAGTAGAAGAGAGAGAAAGACAGTTATGAGGAGAGAGAAAGACTAGAAAAGAGGGAAGGAAGACATGGAAGCTTGGAGAGCAAGGTGAAGGAGAAAGAAGACTTGTATATTTATCAGATAATAAAAAACTAAGTCTCTCTCACCTTATATACCAGCCAGTGTAGCTAGTATTTCCCCGTTATTAAATCCCCCTCTCTTACATTCCATCCCCACCCGAAGGTTTTTGCCCTCAAAAACAAATTGGGAACATGTGGTAACTGGGAGGGGCCAATCAGAGTACTACTCTGTGGCACTATTAGAAGGGTATACGGATGAATGAAGAGGTATTATTGTGTATGATGGGCCATGGGGCATGTATGATGCATGTGCCTTATTCGGGAGTTATAAACATGCGTTTTGACCCAAATATCAAGGGTAAATGCAGGCTGCAGATAATGGACAGCATGTTGTTTACTACACGACCCTGCAGTAGTAAATCTGTCATAACTTTCTGTGGGAGACTCCGAACGGGGTGTGCTATACATCAAAACAGAGCTATCAAGAAGTACTTTCAACCCATGTAGGGTGTGCCTTGCTATCCATAATGGAAAAAAAAAATTCTTTAAAACAGAGTGCTGTCTGCAATTTGTCTGGGGGAAAATGGGGCCATAGTTAGCTAGATTTCAGCCAAATCTACTTCTAAAAGGTATGGGAACTCTTCCAAAATTGAAGCTGGCCTCCAAGAAGCTTCCTCAAGTGGTAAACCTTGCCACTTAATCAAGTGTTCCATGATTGAGTGAGAGCAAAGCCTCTTTTCCCTTTGTCCTATGACTTTTTCGGGTATGTATTGAATAATGCCTTCTTCATCTATTGGTGGGAGTTCCTCAACATAGTCCACGGCTAAGCCAATGAAGGGCTTCAAATGACTCACATGGAAGACATTATGAAACTTTGTAGATGGGGGTAATGCCAATCGATATGCCAAGTCTCCCACTCTCTTGGTAATCCGGTATGGTCCATAGAATCTGTGTGCCAACTTATTGCTAGACCCATCTTTAAGGGAGGCATATCGTGACTTAGGCACTTTCAAGCGCACTAAATCCCCATCTTGGAACTCCACATCTCGTCTTTTGTCATCAGCATAAAGCTTCATTTGATCTTGGGCTCTCTTCAAGTTAGCTTTACAGTGCTGAAGTAAGGCCTGCATTCTCTCCAATTCTTCCTTACTTTGTGGATTTATTTTATCATTGAAGATCACCACAGGAAGGGGCACCTTGTAGCCATACAAGGCCTCGAAAGGTGAAACTCCAATGCTAGCATGTGTGGAGTTATTATAGGCAAACTCAGCCAAGTGTAACCATGAGTCCCAAGCATGCTACACATCATGACAAAAATGCCTCAAGTAAGTTTCCAGCCATTTGTTGACCCTTTCTGTCTGACCATTTGTCTGTGGATGGTAAGCAGTGGAAGGTGCTAACTGAGTGCCCATAGAGCTGAAAACTGCCCGCAAAAGTCACTCATAAACTTAGCATCTCAATCATGCACAATGACCTGTGGTAAGCCATGCAATTTGAAAACATATTCAATGAATTGGCTGGCTACTTGAGAAGCATTATAATGAGTCTTCGTGGGAATGAAATGGGCTGCATTTGTGAGTCTGTCCACAATTACATAGATGATGTCCCAACCTTTCTTGGTCACCGGTAGGCCAGTGATGAAGTCCATGGTGATGTGTGTCCACTTGCCTTCAGGCATAGGCAATGGTTGAAGTAGATTAGCTGGTTTTAAGGTGTTGTCCTTGTTTTACTAACAAGGTACGCAGCCCAAGACAAAGTCTTTCACATCTTTGCAAAGGCCCTTCCAGTAAAAGCTTTTAGCAATTTTGTCATAGGTCTTAAAGACTCCCAAATGACCAGCTATGGGAGCTGAATGCATCTCCTGCACGATTTTCTGCTTGAATGGGGAGATATAAGGGATGGCAATTCGGCCATTGTACCATAAAAGCCCATTTTTCAGCTAATACGAAGAGTTTTCCACGCATTGACCTTGTTGTAATTTCTAAAATGTATTGCTGAAATCAGCATCTAGTAGGTAAGCCTCCTAAAGCTCATGTATCCAATCATTGTGTAATTCCATGATAGCAGAGACTTTACATGCCCACATTCTAGACAGGGAATCAGCCACTACATTGTCCTCTCCACAAGTGTGGGTGATGTCAAAGTCATAGTTTTGTGAGGTGGCTACCCATCTCCTTTGCTTCGAAGTCAGATTCGACTGAGACAAGAAGTACTTGAGTACTCTATGGTCGCTTTTCACTCTAAATCAGCTGCCATACAAGTAGTGATGCACTACAAGGGAATGGGGCAATAGCGACGCCGATTAGCGACGGCGGATGTCAGCGTCGCTATAGGCGTCGCTATATGCGTCGCAATTGGCGTCGCTATATGCGTCGCTATTTGCGTCGCAAATAGCGACGCATATAGCGACGCCAATTGCAACGCCGCAGGGAAAAAAAGCGCGGCCGAAACCAGAGCGCCGTTTTCATTTTGTTTTCTTCGCCTTTTGAGAGCGAGAGCGAGGGAGAGAGCCAAGGCTTTGTGGGAGAAGAGGAGGAAGAGACTTGCCGCCGCCGCCGCCGTCGCCACCGCCACCGTCATTGTTCGTGAAGGAGAGGAGGAGCCCTCGTTGCAAAGAGAAGCCGCCCACGCTCGCCATATCTCATTGGTGAGTCTCCCTCTCTCTTTCTTTTACTTGTTGAAGGTTTAAATCGTTCTCTTTTGTTTGTTTAGGAGAGGAAATGAAAGAGAAGGAGAGGGAGAGGGAGAGAGAGGGAGAGAAAGAGAGGGAGAGTGCATTCTCTCTCTCTCCCTTTTGCTTGTTTAATGTTTAAATTACTTTCTTCTTTGCTTGTTTAGGAGAGGAAACGAGAGAGTAAGAGAGAGGGAGAGGGAGAGGGAGAGGGAGAGGGAAAGAAAGAGAAAGAGAAATAGAGGGAGAGGGAGAGGGAGGGGGAGGAAATAGGAGAGGGAGAGAAAGAGAAAGAGAGGGAGAAGGAGGGAGAGTGCATTCTCTCTCTCCCTCCCTCTCCCTTTTGCTTGTTTAATGTTTGAATCACTTTATTTTTTACTTGTTTAGGAGAGGAAATGAGAGAGAAAGAGAGTGAGAGGGAGAGGAAGGGAAAGGAAATGAGAGAGGGATAGAAAGAGAAAGAGAGGGAGAGTGCATTGTATCTCTCCCTCTCCCTTTTGCTTGGAGGATGTTTAAATCACTTTATTTTTTGCTTGTTTAGGAAATGAGAGAGAAAGAGAGATAGAGAGGGAGAGGGAAAAAAAGAGAAAGAGAGGGAGAGGGAGAGGAAGAGGGAGAGGGAGGGGGAGGGGAAGGAAATGAGGGAGGGAGAGGGAGAGGGAGAGGGGGAGGGAGAGGGAGAAAGAGGGAGGGAGAGGGAGAGGGAGGGGGAGGGAGGAAATGAGAGAGGGAGAGAAAGAGAACGAGAGGGAGAGGGAGAGGGTGAGGGTGAGAGAAAGAGAGGAAGAGAGGGAGAGGGAGAGAAAGAGAGGGAGAGGGAAGGGAAGAAAATTTAAGATAATATACGTATTGATAATGGTATGCAATGTGCTTTGCATACGGCCACGTACTTCATCAAAATGAACCCAAAATTATTGTTATAGAAAAAGAAACCCTTAAATTGAGTATAGGATAATTTCTCTCAGGTCTTATGACTATGAGTAGAATTGATTGAAATAAATTTTATTACTATAGTTATAAAATTTCATAGATGGCGCGCATTAATTTTAAAATGGATTACTTATACTCAAAGCCGAGATATAACAAAAAATTATCTACCGGGACAAACAAATCGTTGAGCATGATACAAGGCCGAGATATAACATCGGAAAATCTCTCAACTACTATATACAATGCAAGGTTTATGGTCAACTTGCCACTTGACGTACATCTCCATAAAGCTATCCATTTAAGCCTTGTTTGCTGTAATGTAGATAAGATGGCAAACGAAGAAGGTCCTATTGTTCAAGACCGCGAGTCGTATCTTAATCAGCGTGTCCCATGTCCTTGCTCTCAATGCAACTTGGCAATTAGACGAAAACGCTGATTGTCTATAGAACACGTACGACGATTTGGCGAGTTTCAATCTGAGATCATTGATCAGGCGATTGCAGACTTTCAGCAAACGGTAATTTGAAGTTAGCATTTTTCATGCATTATGGATACCTAGTGGATGGCAGGTCAGGAGCCATCATCATGAATGATGAGGGGAGGAGGGTGATGGCTCACATGAGGGAGTTGTGCCAACAAGTTTTTCGGCACAACGTCCTGGATCATTGAAGGAACATACCGGAGGGGAGCAAGGAGTACATAGTAGCATCCTTGCACGAGGAGTTCCCGGTGCCAGCCGCAGTGGATAGATTCTCTACAGGCTGGATGATGGATTGCATGCGTGCATACATGTCACATAGACGATCCGACGCACGCAAGGCAATCAAGAGTGGGGCTCCAAAGCCCGAGTGGTTAGATGCAGACGACTGGCACCGACTGAGGGAGGAGGCTACAAATTCGCCAGGACGTTGGAGTCAGCAGCGGGAGGCGGCGAGGGCACGAATCGAGGCCGGATCGGTACATCATCTTGGGAGTGGCGGCCACAGGACATATTTGGAGGACTTTGTAAGATTCTCTTTTGTTTTGCTTATTTGTTTTTTTGAGATATTCTTTGTACTGACAATCATGTTTCTAACAGTTAGCATTTTGTTTTCTTTGCAGCACTCCATTACAAATCGCTATCCGCAAGGCCTTGAGACTCAATATGCGGAGAGGCACGGTCTCAGATCATTGATCGACCGATTGTATAGACGCGACGGCCCAGTAAGTCACTCATCTTTCTTGTCCGTAGTTACCATGAGATATTTGAATGCATTATTGTATGGTGGATTGATATGTTGTTTCTTTTTCTGCAGAATCCGTTTGATGCTCCTTTACAGCGGGAAGAGCTTTCGGGAGACGACGATTTGTAGCTCGCCCTTGGATCCTTAGAGCTCACATACCTTTAGTTTTTAGTCGCCCGATCTATGTAGACATTTTCTATGTATTAGTGATATTGTTTTATGATTGTACCAATCGCATTTTATGCGATATCATGTATTTATTTCATCCATCAGTTTTATGATTTCAGTATACATTCTTTTTGTTTGCAAACGCTTTGTATGAAGCAGTGCAGAAACTATTTTGTATGGCTCTCATACAGCACACAGTGCTATATGTGGCAGGGCAGCTTGCTGCCCTGCCACAATTTTTTTTTTCTCTGTTACCGTCGCTATTTGCGTCGCAAATTTACTGCACGCGTCGCTATTGCCGTCGCTATCAGCGTCGCAAATTCTCTGTAACCATCGCTATATGCGTCGCTATATAGCGACGCATATAGCGACGCTTATAGCGACGATTCTATGGCGTCGTCAATAACGACGCTTTTTGCGACGACGGGGGCAAATTTTGTTGTTTGTATTTTCGTCGCTTTAAATGTCGCTATAAGGTCTATATCTTGTAGTGATGCCATTTCTTAATGGCATGAAGGATGGCCAACATTTCCTGATCATAGACATTCATAACCCTCTCATTTTCAGCCAGCTTTCGGCTCTCAAATGCTATGACCCCATGTTCTTGAGGCAAAACTGCATCAATTCCTCTCCCATTGGCATCGCACTGAATGGTGAATTCCCTAGAAAAATCAGGGCATACCAAGATAGGGGCTGAAGTAAGCAAATCTTTCAGTTGATTAAAGCTTCTATCTGCCAATGCATCCCGGAAAAATGCTTCTTTCTTCAGCCTATCAGTGAGAAGGGATGCAATAGTGACATAGTGCCGAATGAATCTGCGGTAAAATGAGGAGAGACCCAAGAATCTTCTCAAGGAGGTGGTGTTTGCAGGTATTGGCCAATCTCTGACACACTGCACTTTCTTTGGGTCAGCTCTAATGCCTGCTTCACTGACAATGTGTCCCAAGTACTCAACCTCAGTCTGCATGAACGAACACTTTGACTCCTTAGCAAAGAGTCTATGATGTCTAAGTATATCAAATATCTGCCTCATGTGCATAAGGTGAGCTTTCTGTGAGCAACTATAAATGAGGATGTCATCGAAATATACCAATACAAATTTGAATAAGTAAGGTTGAAGTATTTTGTTCATGACGCTTTGAAACGTGACTGGTGCGTTAGTCAAGCCAAAGGGCATGAGTAAGAAGTGGTAGAGCCCACGATCAGTCTTGAATGCAATCTTTATCTCATCCCCTTCATGCATGCGTATCTGATGGTAGCCAGATCTCAAATCAATCTTTGTGAAATACTTAGCTCCCTTCAACTCATCTAACAGGTCATCCACCCTAGGAATAGGGTATCTATTTTTGATAGTGATCTTATTCAGATCTCTGTAATCAATGCACATCATGAAAGTGCCAACTTTCTTTTTGACCAATAAGACAAGGATGCAAAAGGGGATGAGCTAGGCTCAATGAGTCCCATATCTACTAAATCTTTGACCTGCTTGTCCACTTCTTCTCTTTCACATTTAGACAACCTGTAAGGGGGTTTGTTGACCGGCTTGGAATGGGGCTCCAAATCAATGGGATGATCAACCGCTCTCTTGGGAGGTAATGTTGTAGGTAGCTAAAACAAATCACCATATTCCGCAAGTAGAGTCTTAAGGGTTGAATTATCCTACATTTTCCAAGACTAATCTTCATTTTCCTTGTTTAATTGCAACACAAAAATTGGGAGCATTTCTTGAATTCTTTCTTGAGCTGCTTGGCTTTAATAAGTTGAAATTCACTACTATTTTTAATTCCTTGCAGGTGAATAAGCTGTCTAGCCCTGAAAAATTGCATGTACTACAATGAAAAATCCATGGAAATGGTGCCCAAACTTTTCAACCAATCGAAGCAGCCCAACACAATGTCTATCGACCCCATATTGAGTGCAATCAAATCCACTTTCTACTCATAATTTTCAGCAAGCTTAATAGGTACAACTGGGCATACATGAGTACTAATTTCCTCACTCCCATTGGCCACTTGCACCCTCATTGGTTGCTGTAAATCAGAGACAAAACATTTTAGCCTGTCCATGACTGCTCTATTTATGAAACTGTTTGTGCTACCACTATCTACCAAGACAAATACATCTTTCCCATGAATCTTGCCTTGAAGACAAAGAGTGTTGGGGCTCTTAGATCCTGTCCAAGTATCCAGGGAGATAGTACAAACAGTGGCAGTAGCATGTGAATCATTCTTATCACCCATATTCACATCCACATTCAGCCGTGATTGCAAAGGCACTAGCATCCTCATGATCCTCATCCAATTCATCAAAGACTAACATGCTATGTACCCTTGCTTTTGCATTCCTGTAAGCACATTTTGATGCATGCTCGGCTGTATACTTTTCCCCGCATTTAAAGCAAAGTCCTTTTTTCTTTCCTCTCTTTGTAGAGGTCCATCAGGATAGAGCGTTGACCACCAAAAGCTGAGACATTTTTCCCCTTGCTGTCCCCTTGTCTATTTTCAACTCTCCCTTGGTTTGCAGTCCTAAAATTACTGTTTTGCCTAGAGGCATTAAAGGTGGGGTATGTGGGGATCTTTCGGGTGCTGAATGGCATATTTCCACCACCATAACCCGCTCCAAACTACCCGGGTCTTACAGCACTTCTTTGCTACCCAAAATGTGACTGCATAGGTCCTCTTTGCTGCCCAAACAGTGGCTGAGACACCCCTCTTTGCTACCCATGCTGAAATGAAGCATCTCAGCGGTACTTACAAGAGTACCTCTGAGCCAACTCGATAGCTTTGAACAAATCTAATGGGCTTTGAGGAGCTGAAACATCAGCCGAGCGTTGGGGATCCAAACCATAAATGTATTTCTAAAGCTTTGCATCGTCACTAATGGACTCAACATACATTGTGAGATTGAGGAATTGGTTTGTGTAGTCACGCACCGTCATCCCACGTTGCTGTAAACCATACCATTGCCTTGCAAGCTTCTCCTTCTCAACCAGAGATACAAAGGCTTGAGTCTTAAGGGCTTTGAATGCATCCCAAGTGTCAACAAGCTGTTGATTTTTCCTCTTTATGTACCGCCACCACGTGTGGGCAAAGCCCTCTAAGTGTATCGTGGCAAAGTGTATCTTTTGATCATCATTTCTTGGCATTATGTCAAAGTAGTCTTCAAGCTTCAAGAGCCATTCTTCTAATTCATCTAGGGAGGATGACTAGCCATTAAAATTTGAGAAAATGATCTTGTCTCTCAACTCCCTTTCATGGTTGGGGGACTGTCCCATATACCCAAAATGGGGCTGATCCATTGGGCTGCCAAGAAATGATCCATTGTTTGAGTGATTCCTTCCAAAAGATGGCTGAGCACGCATAGGTGGCATGGGCGCGGTTGGTGGCTGAGAATTACTTAATATCCCATTGTTTGTGGGCTCTTCATGCCTTTGAGAGGACTCTTCTTGTTCAAAGCTGATGTTGGGAATGCCCATTCTTCCCAAAATACCTTGAGTACTTGCATAGGCTGCATTTACGGATGGAATGGTCACTCTTTCAGCTTTCATGCTTGGTCTATCCTCTTTTTCCTTGCCTTTCATTTGGGACTCAATCCACATTGAGAACTTGGCTGCAAGTGCTTCCATCGTAGAGGTCATTTGGCGCATCTCTATCACCATTTGAGCTTGACCTTCCATTATTTCCCTATGCCTCTCCGCATGTCTAGTCTCGTGTGAGATTAGGGTGTGATTGAGTGCACTAAGACTTCCCATGGAGCGGGAGAGGTCTTCATTTTCAACCTCAAAGTTGGTATCATCCCTCGGGGTGCATGCATCCCTTATTTGTTGTGCTGAACATCTTCATTTGCTTTGTTTTTCCCCATGTTACCCGCCATGTCTAGGTACAGTCCCGTGAGACCACCTCTCACTGTTTTGGCTATAACTAGAGCTAGACAACTCCGATTGACTTAATTTTTTTGTTCAAAATGGAGGCAGCGATGCCCTCTTCGAGATGAGCATATGCACGTGTTCCCATGTTTCATACATAAATTTCTGTAATAAAAAATGTGGGACTATTCTATGGCTCATTACCTTCCCATGAAGAGCTCTTGCTGAAATTGAAGCTCTACTTCCATAGCCATGGCTGCCCACAAGTGCATGTCTTCAAATCTTACTTCTAATCTTCTTCCCGTGCTTCTTGATGGCTGAAATCTTGAGCTAGGCTTGAAGAGGGACTCCCGGGGCCAAGAAAAGACCAAAATCTTCAAGATTTTTGAGATTGATGCCAAGCTTCCATGGCTGCCATGGATTGCACAAGATCAAGGTTCCCTAAGGGACTTGACAAGAGCTAGGAGTGAGATCCAAGAGGGAGGAGAGGAGGGCTGGGGTGCTGTCCAGCAGGCCAAGAAGCAGCTCGTTTTTTGCACCGCAAATTACGGGGTTGCTCCTCGAGGGTTAAGAATGACCACCCAGCAGCCCTACTTGATCTATGGCTCCTAAGCTTCAGAAAGTGAAGGGGAAAGGCACATGCTTCATGGAAGAATGGGGAGAGCAAGATTTGAAGCTGGTTTCCTCCATGGGAGCTTGTAGGCAGCTTGTGGAAGGAGAAGAGAGAATACCCTCCCTGAAAAGTAACCCCAACTAGACTTTCTTCTAACTCCTCTGACCACGGTTACTAAGAGTTTACCTTCAAAATGGGCCAAAAATGACCCACGAGCTGCCAAAGTTAGTCTTCTCCCCTCCAAACTTGGTCCAGGCCACCATTAATGCTCCTGCCTACAGTCCTTGTGGTCCAAAAGTCTTTGGGAACTCCCCTACTACTCCCTATACTATGTATCTGTGACTCAAAATTTCATGAGAGACTAACTGGGACCAAGAACCTAGGCTCTAATACCAATTGTCAAAAAGAGGAACTGGGAGAGAGAGAGAGAGGGGAGAGAAGATTGCAGAGAAGAAGAAGAAGAACAGAAGAGAGAGAAAGACAATTACGAGGAGAGAGAAATATTAGAAATAGAGAGAGAAATACTAGAAAAGAGGGAAGGAAGACATGGAATCTTGGAGAGCAAGGTGAAGGAGAAAGAAGACTTGCATATTTATCAGATAATAAAAAATTAAGTCTCTCTCACCTTATATACCAGCCAGTGTAGCTAGTATTTCCCCGTTATTAAATCCCCCTCTCTCACACCATTGAGGAGAGAAATAGGGCACTTTTGGGACATCACTTGGCTCTAATGGTGAGAGTAAATGTGTTGAAAATAGACCTCGAACTACATTAGCCTTGAATGGTCCAAGAAAAATATCTATGTTTTAAATGTGGTGATAAGTACACGGTCAACCATGCCTCAAAGTACCCTTACAAAACAACAAAGATTAAAGTTCATAGCATGTACATAATAGAATATTGGAATAATGATGAGGAAGAATTACATGCTAAATTTAGGAATGTGCCAAGGAATTGGACTAGGAGTAGTTCTATGATCTGGAGGATGGGTTTCCCTTTGACCGGGTAGTTTTCCATCTCATGCTCTTGATTTGATTACCCCTACTGTAACACTCCACCTTACTATCGCTTCCCTCTGCTCCATCTCCATGGACACATGAACTGGCTCTAGGATCCCTAGGACTCTATGCATATTCAAGGTAGTATTAATGGAAGCCATGTATTTATCCTTATGGAGAGTGGTATTACACAAAGTATTATCAATAAATCAATCATTGATTGGTTGAAGTGCACCACTATGGAATTATGACACCCCCTAAAATTTCACGTAAAATAAGAAATTAGCACACCTATATGCTCTAAAGTTTCCCTATGCTTGGCTTAGAACTATGTGGCATTAGTTGATCTAATTGCATTAGATATGGACCCCATTGATGTTGTCTTGGATTGTGACTAGTTGTAACATTTTTGTAAAATTGCTATGGAATTCTCTCATATCTACATGGAGTTTATGATGCATAGATAGCTCACCCGCTTAGAGAGAGTTCATGATAATGTTGAATTTTAGCTAATTAGAGCAAAGCAACTTGAAAGGGAGTTTAAGAAATGCTCATACATATTTGTCTTGCACTTGAATACAGACCATTCACATTATTCCTCCAAAGTATCTAATAATTCAGCTTTGAAGGCCAGGAATATAATGATTTATTTTAGATGCCTTCAACCCTTTCCCCTAAGAGGTAAGTGGACCAAGCACTTGATCTAGAGCGGCATTCCAAGCCAGTGAACAAGCCACCAGCTTATAGACTCTCCAAGTGTGAACGTGAAAAAGTTACAGATCAAGTCAAAGGGTTACTTGAGATGGGGCTTATTGAATCAATTTCCTCACCTTATGCATCTCTAGTCCCACTAGTAAAAAAAAAAGATGACATGGATTGATGACTTATTGGATGAATTAAAAGGGATATGATATTTCACTAAGATTGATTTGCACTCTACCTATCATTAGATATGCATGAGGTAGGATTATGAGATTAAAATAGCTTTCATGACTGATCGTGGACTTTATAATTTTCTCGTGATGCCTTTTGGATTGACTAATGCCCCCACCACATTTCATAGCCTCATGAATAAAATCTTATACCCCTTCCTATTCAAGTTTGTACTCATTTTTTCAATGACATTCTCATTTATAGTAAATCACAAGCAGAGCATGTAGCAGTGTCAGAAGGGTGTTTGATTTTTGGAGAGAGAATATACTATTTGCTAAGGAAAGTAAGTGTTTCTTCATGCAGACATCAGTGGAGTACTTGGGGCACATTGTTAGCCAACATGGCATATAGGCTCACCCTAGAAAGGTGCAATGTGTAAAGGACTAGCCCACACCATCTAACACTACCTCATCACTTGGCTTCCTTGGCCTATCTTCATTTTATTATATACCCTAACTTCACAAAATAGTTTGCCATTCAATGTGGTGCTACTAGCCTAGATATTGATGTTGTATTGTTACTAGAGCATGATGTGATTGCTTTTGAGTGTCATAAGCTCAATGAAAAAGAGATGCAACCGAATGTTTATGACCACTAGGAGATGTTGGCCATCCTGCATGCTATTAAGAAATTACACCATTACCTATATGGTAGTTGGTTTAGAGTGAAGAGCAACCATCAAGTCCTACAGTACTTCCTAACTTAGTGTACTTTGACTCCTAAAAAAAGGAGATGGATGGCAACTTTGGAAAATTATAATCTTGATATCTCTCATACTAGGGGCAAAGATAATATAGTAGCTGATTCACTCTCACGGATGTGGGCATGCAAAGTATATTCTATTTTAGAGTGGCATAATGATTGGATTGAGGAGCTTTAGGAAGCCCATTCCTGGATGAAAACTCCCAATACCAGCTCAAACATGGCCCTATTTGGTCCCATGGCAAGATTGTCATCCCCACACTTCTCACTTCACATGGAAGATCATGGAAGCGATGCATTATTGCCCCACTACTAGTCATTTTGATGTTTTCAAAACATATGATAGGATTGCCAAGAGCTTTCACAGGAAGGGCCTATGGAGGGATGCAAAGGATTTTGTAGCCAATTGTGTTCCATTCTAACAAAACAAGGACAACACGCTTAGACCCACTAGTCTCTTGCAAGAATTTTGTGACCAATTTTGTTCCATTCCAATAGAACAAGGACAATATTCTTAGACATGCTGGTCTCTTGCAGCCCTTGCTTATTGGTGAAGGAAAATGGACATGTATCACTGTGGATTTCATTATTGGCCTCCTCATCACCAAAAAATATGTAAAAATATATATGTGGTAGTTGACCACTTCACTAAGGCTCCCCACTTTATCCCAACTAAGACCCAGTACACTACCTCTCAAGTAGCCACTAAGTTTATGGAGCATGTATTTAAGTTGAATAGGTTACTGCAAGTCATAGTGCATGATCCGAATACCAAGTTTATGAGCAGCTTTTGATAGGATATTTTAACATCTATGGGCACCAAGCTTACTCCATCCACTACGTACCACCTATAGAGTAATGGTCAGTCGGCCGAAAGGGTAAATAAATGCCTTGAGACCTACCTACGATACTTTTGCCATGATGTACAACAAAGTCTGGATATGTAGCTCCACTGGGCTGAATTTGCATATAACAACTCCACCCACTCTAGCATTGGGGTTTCTCCTTTTAAGGCATTATATAGTATAAGGTTCCCTTACCTACAATCTTGTTAAATGATAAGATCAACCCCTAGAGTAAAGAGGAGTTAGAGTGCATGCAAGCCCTACTTGAGCAATGCAAAGTGAATCTTTAGAAGGTACAAGACCACATGAAGCTTTATGCTGATGAGAAAAGAAGACATTTGGAATTCCATGAGAAAGAGCTAGTCCTCTTGAAAGTGCCTAAGTCTTGTTGCTCCACTTTGAAGGAGGGTAGTAATAACAAGCTTGCCCACTTTTTTTATGGTCCCTACCAGATCCTCAAGAGAGTAAGTGACTTGGCTTACCGATTAGAGCTTCATCCACTACCAAGATTTACAATGTGTTTCATGTCATCCACCTGAAGCCTTTCATTAGTACCTGAGTGGACTATTTGGAAGAGCTACCTTTCATAGACGAAGAAGGCATCATTCAGTATATCCTTGAGGCAATCATCAGGCAGCGAGATAAACACTTGATATCTCAATCCATCAAAGACTACCTCATTAAATGGCAAGGCCTACCCCTAGAAGAAGCCTCTTGGTTCCTAATCATCATTATGGAAGAGTTTTCTCATCTCTAAGAGGCCCAATAAGTTGAAGACTAGCTAGATATATCATGTTTAACTCCACACTACCTGCAGACTACACATTGATTTAGAATATTTTTGTACCTACATTAATTACAATCATGTGCTTCCTACATGAGATAAAAGTGCTCATCATAAGCTCTGATTTGATGCACGGAAAATCCCATTTGGAATAGCCCATCAAAAGTCAAATTCACCTCAATAGGCCTGTAGTGGGACAACACGCTATCCATAGTCTTTACCCAATCTTTTTATTGTAATATGAATCAAAGTAGTACTCTACCCCCTCTTTAGCCAATCTATCAAGTCCCCCCAAATTTCACTTATTTTTTAGGGCAAAAACTTTCAAGGTTGGGATGGAATATAACAAGTGGAATATAGGAGAACTAGGGGTTAGATACCCAACCACATTGACTACAATATATAAGTTGTAAGAGACCTATTTTAGGGCATCCAGAGATAATCAAGAGAACTGACTCTTCACCTCATTCTTTAGTTCCCATGGCTTCCTTCCTCCTCCTTCCCTCTTTCTTATATTTCTCTATGCTCTTCTAGTCTTTCTCTCTCTTCTTCTTCCTCTCTTTCTCTCTTCTGTTCATTTTCCTCTCTCCTATTGGCCTCATTCATTACAATGTATGCAAAACTAGGTTTTACAAGTGTTGTCACAAACCAAGTTATGTAAGAGCTGGCATAAGAACTTATATCGTGAACTTGTATTGTCTTGTTAAGAACTTCAATGTGTCTCTAGTAACTTCCAATGTCCTAGAAAGTACCACTCAATATCTCCATAGATTTTTGCTCAAAAATTGTTGATGGAAATATGCTCGTAGAAAATAATCTTTTTTTAAAACTTACATGGATAGAATAAAATTTACTTTTAATACAAGTGCAAACTTCTTGGGTAATATTGCACCTTAGAAGAAACATTTCAAATCTTCTCAAATATTCAGTTTAAAAAATCTCAAAAGCAATACTATTTTATAAAACCATAGTTTTTTTAGTTATTTTTTTTCAAAATGATATAGAAAATGTGTACTTTTTGAATATTCATAACTTTTGATGTTTGACAATTTAGGTAAAATCTAATAATCTTTTATAGTTTTCACTCTGATTGAGGTTACTTTTTTCTATTGGATATATTCTCTTTTAGAGTTTTAAAAGACTATGCTTAAAGCTTATGGACTCTATTTTTCTTTTATGGAAAATTCATACCTTTGGTCATAATACATGTCATGGAGAAAAAGTACAAGGTCATAAAACTATCAAAAATTTGATACTCCTTAAGTTGCATAAACTTTCATTTTGGTTTTCTTTCAATTTTAAATCATTGTTGATCCCATTACCATAGGAGGTTGATGATACATCATTCTTGAGATTGCCAAGACTAGCATCACGAAGGAATTGCATTATAATTCAATAGATATTGGATTTGAGGAATCCTTTTAGAAGTAAAATCCATATAATTTCTAAATTGGCTAAGAGAGTTTTTAATGAAAGAGCTAATGTGTTTGCACATTTAATGACATTTAGACAATTAGGATAAATCATGGTGGCATGTCTTTTCAGTCATCTAGCATCCTCCACCCTAGATGGAATGTTAGATTTTGTCACACCTCCAAATTATGCAACCATGAATTTTTGTTGACATAAAGATACCTGTCATAGTGCATTACAAAGCATTCTGGCATTTGACTTCATTGTAATCCAAAAATGTTTTTATAATCAAGTAACAATACTTGCAACCATGGGTGTGATGTTATGCATCATATCATCACAAGGTTGTGTGCAACACACACACACACACACACACACACACGTATGACTGTACACACACATATGTGTATATCTATACATATCCATCATCATAGAAGGGCATGAAATGGTATTTAAGAAGATCAAAATCACATTTAATATCGTATTAGCATTATAAGGAAAACCCACAAAGGATCCTTCATGCTAGTGGTCAAAGTATGGCCAAATGATTAAGGAACAACATTGTATAGCCAAATGCATCATGCTGGTGGTCAAAGTATGCTCAAATGATTTAGCAACATTGTAGCTCCACATGTTTCTTCTCCTCCTCCTCCTCTTCGCCTCCTCCTCCTCATTTTTGTTATTCTTTTTCTCCTAAAAGTTTCTTCTAGTTAGCTTTAGGAATGCTTCATGCAAGGTCAAAAGGAGAAAGGCATACATTATTGGTCCGTGTAGGGCTAAAATGCCTACAATGGTGGAGTTGTTTAGGTGTTGTTGGAACTATGAGTTGAAGGATATTTAGAAAAGTTGAGTGCTATCTCAAGTCACTACAACATATACATGCTATAACGACGTTTATAACGACGTTTTCTTTATATATAAAAAATATCTCCCTCGTCACTATTAGCGTCGCTACAAAACCATCACTATTTTCCTCGCTAATTTCGTCGGTATTAGCATCACTATTTAGCGATGCTAATACTGACGAAATTAGCGACAAAAATAGTGACTATTACAGAGGAATTTCCGACGCTAATACCGACGATTGCAGAATTATTTTCCGCCACTGATACCGACAGTTGCAGAGAATAATTTTTTTTTGTGGCAGAGCTGCAGATGCAGCCTTGCCACAGTTAGAGCCACATAGGGCTAAGAGAATTTTTGTTGTCAAAGAAGTTAGACAATCAATCCCAAATAATGGCAAGAGTCTGCAAACAAGTACTTTCATGACATTAATTAACACAAATGTGCATTGCATTGATACAGAAAATAACAGAACTTAAATTGAGAAGTGCTACTGCGACAAAGCAAATATGGAGTCATGCTACAACATAGAAGTCCGAATCATATACACTTTGCTATTACATATGGAGGATAGAGGCCATAAGGCCTTACATAATACAAGATGGGGAGTAATCCTATGTAGCCTAATCTGCTCTCTACGACTCATCTGCATCAGAAAACTCCTCTCACTGTAGTGGCATATCGAAGGGAGTTTGCAACAGCAAATACATATATAGTTGTGAGTACCAAATACAAACTGACATATAATGATAGATTTCTCAAATTAGGAATGATATTTATTACTACTTACTGGTCCTCCGCGAGCATAGAGCTTCTCGATCAGGTCACTCAAGCCATGCTTCTCCCCGTATGTCACCTCTAGTGCAGTCGGGTCGCGATTCATAAAACCTTGCTGTGGCACACAAACATTGAAAAACAACGTACTTGAGATTCATGTTCGAAATACATACATCAACATGGATGTCATTAAATTAGAGTACTCTACCCTATTAATACTTACGAAATCTGCCAGGAATGTTGCGTGGTCACCGCTACCAAGGTGATGCACCGATCCTACGTCCAAGCGCGCCTTTGCTGCGTCCTTCTCCTACTTCCACTTGTCTGGAGTGGATGTCGCCTCATCCTAGAGATTACTCCAATTCTCTGTATCCAGCCACTACGGCCTCGATTTGCCCTGCTTGACTACTTCGCATGCATCAAACCGCCTATGCGTCATTATCCACCCTCTCGAAAATCTATCATTGCTAGAGGGCTGAGGGAACTCTCGATACAATGTATCGACTATGTACTCCTTGCTGGCATCTGGGATATCCTTCCACTTGTCTGTAATGTTGTGTCGAAATACTTGTTGGCACAACTCATGCATCCTAGAGATGACAGTTTTTCCATCATCATTCATGTATAAATGGCCAGAGGCCTTATCTATGAGATACGAGTAGCCTGCAAGATTTTGCAAATGGATACTTTCATGACATTAATACAAATGTGTCAAACACAACTTGAATTGTTAAGTGCTACTGCGAAAAAGAATGCGAAAATACATACTTGGAGGAGTGGGTTTCGTGTACTTCTTGTCAGCCCTGGGAGTGATCTATGGGGTGCATGAAGGAGTGGGAGCAGTAGACGTTTGCCCGTCGCCGCCAGTGAAAGACGGTGTCGACTCCCTGGTAGTAGTGCGAGTGGGAGAGACTGCATCTGTATCCCCACAACAGGAGCTACCTCCTCCTCGACTATGTGACTCTGAAGCAAAGCGAGACCTGCGACTGCGTCTACTGGAGATCGAAGCATCAGACCGTCTAGAGTTTGCCGATCATGCTGAGGTGGAATGGGAAAGATGTGCATCGGCTCTATCTTTGACCCATGCTAGGTGCTCCAGTGAGAAACGCGCTAGCATCACGTTAATGTCGTCATCTGTAAAATCCTGACTCATCCTGCCGTCCGTGCCTGAATCCTAAACCTGCACATACAAGGAAAAATAAGTCAATTAGATAATGAATTCCAATACATAATAAAACTAAGACTTAATTTGCAAGACTTCATTTTAAAATAATAATAATAATTAGATAATACAAAATACCATACTCTAAAAACATACAAACTGTCCTAACCAATTTGCAAAAAGTGGCATTGCTGTAGTGGGAGGAACGTTTTGATTGAGTCACTTTTGTTTAGGGTTCCACAATCTCATCTTGACATAGCTCAGTATACACCAGGAGATCTATACAAAATTCTCCATAAAATGAGGACTCTGCTTCATTTTCAAAAAACCCATTCTCTATCTCCTCTATCTCCATAGGTGAGATGTCTTGGTCCTCCAGGTGGTTCATCCTAGTTTCTTGTATGCCTTCTGTCATTGCCGCTATTAAAGGTATCTCTTCTACAATCAGTACGGGGGTTCTGGCAAACACGGGGATACTCTTAGATGTCATGGGAATGACATACCACCATTGAGATTGTTGTGGATTAGGGAAAAAGACGACTTGATCCATATTACGATTAGTATAAAAGTCCACTTTGAGATTGCTAAAGTGCGTCAAGTATTAGGGACTCTTACCTTTTCACAGTGATTTGGCAAAACAAATGTATCACTCAAATTGGTCCACTTCTTCGTTGAGTCAATCTCAACAAAGCCACTTGGCCCTTGCCGAACAGTTGCACCTGCTCCTTCGAGAGTAACCTTGAACCATTGCACATCAAATATGGTCACGGAGAAACTTCGATAGTCCACTGCAAGGATACTCTGTAAACATCCGAAATACTCCATCTTTGCAACTACAGGATTTGGATCTGTGGCACGTCGTCGGCTTTCTTGCTCAAACATTGCCATCACTCCACAATCCATTGTTGAGCGTAACTTGTCAATGTGCTCTACTCTAAAATGTCGTCCACGTGACCATGCTGCACTATGGACCTTATACTGGGAGAAGAACAAGTATATTAGTTGTGATTTGCAGTATAGATTGTAATTTCTTGGGATTGCATACCTTGGGATTGCATCCACGTGAGAAGTCCCACTCTTCTTCAGTAACTGTTTCTCCATCTTGAGATGCTTTCGTTAGCGTCTCATGTAGCCATCTAGTGGACATATCTTATGCCAATCATCGGATTTGAGTCCTGTCAGTTGGTCATCCTTTGTGAATGCTGTCTTGAGAGAACGCATTAGGCCAGTCAGCGTGCGAAAGGACTTGATGTTTTTCTTTACTCGTCGCACTTCATTGCCAGACAAAACCCAAGGAGCACGCAGCAATTGCACTCGACCGTCGACGCCACTTACAGGCCAACATGGTTCCATCTTTCCCACTGCTTTCAAATCCATCCTTGCTCTTAGTGTGTCTCGCTGCCCAGTGAGGTGGTCCCATAGCAAGCTACCCACATTCTTAAAAATGTGCATGGGATCTAAAAGGTGGTTAATTTTCAGTTTTTCCCAATAAGTCAGCTGATAGAAAATAAAGAAGCGTCACATTCCACTAGGAAGCGAGTCTTGGTCCACCATCCTACGATCAAACCAGTTCAGTGTGTTCATTCTCGCAAGAGGGTGACCAAGAAATCCTTCTCTCATGACATGACCCTCTGGCCAAAAAGCCTGATGTCCCTCAAATACCATCTTCTTCATAGATTTTGACATACGAGAATCCGACCTTGGTCCACATAGAGGACATGCATGGTAACCTGACATGACTAGCCCTACAGAATACACATGTACAATGAGGCATGTCATAACACCAACATCGCTCAAAGAAAACTAGCAAAATAAGAAAACACGCTTTACCAGAGCATTCTCCATAACCTGGAAAGTCATGCATGGTCCACATAAGAATTGCCCTTATAGTTGCGGATCGCCTACCAATATGTTTGCTCATGTACTCCACCATAATTCCCTCCCACAACTCCTTTAGCTCATCAATCAGTGGAGAGAGGTAGAGATCCATATTCTTGACTTTGTATCGTCCAGGCACAAGCAACTTGAGCAAAAGGTGTCCTTTCTTGGTGGAAAGCCATGGCGGTATATTGTAGTTAACAAGGACCACGGGCCATACACTATAGGAGGTGGAACGTAAACCAAAAGGATTTACCCCATCCATGGCAAGACCAAAATTAGGGAAAGTCTCATCAATGTGATGCCATGCTTCTGAGTTGGCTGGTGTACGCTGTACACCATCAGTGGATCAATTTTTCGCATGCCATGTAGTCAAATTTGCAAAACTCTTGGTCCGAAAAATTTGGCGAACACGCGGTATCAGCGGAAAGTGCCTCAAAACCTTCTGCGGAACAATCTGTCCTTGCAAGTCATTTCGATACATGTTCGCATCGCACTTGGGACATGTGGCCAACAATTCAAACTCTCCCCGGAAGAGAACACAATCATTGGGGCAAGCATGAATGCAATTATAATCCATGCCTAGCTTTCACAGCACTTGTCTTGCATTATCACGAGACTCAGGCATCATGTTTTGGGTAGGCCAAATGTAAGATTTCAACGTTCTACAAATTGCAATGAAGCACGTTATTAGAGTAATACATAGCACATTTTAATGGTTTTCAATAAAGAATCATACACATCATAATATACCTGAATAGCTCTATCACACTCACATTGCTCCATCCATACTTTGTTTGTATGCTCAACATTGCAAGAAGTGTCTTCAAACAGGATACCCGACTCCCATCATACAATAGAATGGAAGCCCCCGGAATTAAAGGATCTTGGGATTCCGAGTCCGTCAGAAGCAATGATTCAATCATGTCCTCTAACTCGGGCTCCAAAAAAGCAAGAGGATCGTCCATATCTCCAGCATTCTCACCCACAGAAGGGGGTTGAGAGTAATCACCTTCTATGAGACAATTAGTTATCTCGGACGGCATTTGTATAGAGCACGGACAAACCCGTCTTACTGGACACAAGAGATCTGCGGACTACAATGTATGGACATGGCCCTGACCCTGTAAAGGACGTTAAGGAGCTAACTTCTAAGATAACCCCAAACTGTTATACTTAAATCAATTACATGTCATATAGTACGTAATGAGAGAGAACTTACCGCAATCTCGTAATTCAAGACTGCTTGGTCAATTATCTCAACTCGAAACTCTCCACACCATTGCACATGCTCTATGGACGAACGACGTTTCCAACAAATGGCCAATTTTCATTGGGTGCATGGACAGGGGACACGTTGATTGAGCCAAGCCTCACGATCACCACCATGTTGGTCATGAGTGGTAAACATCTTGACTACGATGTAATGGAATGATAATTTAATAACGATTCTATATTGTATATTGGGACCACTCCACTATATATATTTCAAGTCCTTTTTTTTAAATTTTCGTACCTATCTTTTTGAGTTCGGCTCTAAACTTATCTATCTTTGAGGTCGACTCTAAACTATGCTCACACACATACATTTTCGTACCTACATTGCAAAGAATAAAAACCAACACAAGAAAATTTTTGAAAACACTCGCTTCCATTTCTCTCTCTTTCAACACTTCCTAACCTACATTGCAAAGCAACACAAAGATCGAAGAGAAACCAACACTTTCTAACCTACATTGCAAAGCAAAACAAAGATTGTAAAGAAACCAAAATAGGGCATACCGTCGTGCTCTCTTCTTCTTCCACGATCTCTTCGTGCAAGCGACGCTCTTCTCCTCACGTGCGGCTCGCGGCTTGCTTCCTTGCTCACCTCCCTTTCTCTTTCTCTCCGCCTTCGCGCGCTCATTTGAAAGAAACGTTCGGGTTTCCGTGAAATGTTACTGCAGTAAGTTGTTGCTATTAGCGTCGCTAAAAATGTTGCTATTTGCGTCGTTAAATAGCGACGCTAATACCGACACTCAAAAAAAACGTCACTACTTAGTGTCGCTATATGTGTGTACCCTTGTATTGAGTGAGGCTGATATTACTACACTAGCATCCCAAAACTTCACAAAAAAGTGTGCTTTAGTGCCTCATATGATGATGAGCATGGTGAGTGATAAGACCCGACTGTTTGGGAAATTCTACGAAAGCAATCATGGGATCCCTTTCACATTCATTGGATCCCTTTCCCATTCATAGGAAATGCTACAAAAGCATTCATAATCTCCCTCCTCATCAAGACCATTGATATGCCTTGCACTAGGCCTTGTGATTTTTTAATCATTTACCAATTATTTTTATAATAAATAGTCAATTATTTATGAGGGGGAGGATCGATAGGGTAGTAGCAAGTTGAGCTCACAGCCTCCCACTATTTAGAGGCCACTTAAAAGTACCTTTGAGAGATCCAATACATCCCTCTTCGTTCCTCACCTTAGTTTTTCCTTTATTTAGAGGCATGCAAAGCAACCATTTCTTATGGAAGCAGTGTTGGTGTGCACACAACAACAAGGAAAGAAAAAATGTCAAGATGAATCATGCTACATAATAGTATCATCTGCTTCTCACAATTTTGTTAGATTAATAGCACATGATGTGGATTTCATGCTCCCATGCATAGCTTGATGACAGAATCTTGCATATCTATCATGCAAATCCGATGCAATGTATGTGATTTGCCAAAAATAAAGCACAAATTTGCTCTTTCACAATGCAGTGTATCAAAATTGTGTGTTTTTTTTCATAAATCTGATGTAGTGCATCGGATTAGGGATACATTTACACCCAATTTTAGAAGAACTTATAGTTAGTATATTATCTCAAAGATAAGGGTTTCTATTCATTTTAGTCAAATAGTTGTGAGCCCATATAATAAATGTAAGTATTCTAAATACTTGTTTGATGCATCAAATCAAATCCACAAAAGATATATTGATTTGAATGGAACAACCACATTACCTTTTTATATTCAATTTGAATTATATGAAATATGCACAAGATGATCTACAAAGGGATCTAGGGTAAGTCAAAAGCTAGCTTAATATGTTTATGATGAAAACTGCTCCATTTTATGATCAAATGCTCAAAATGTTACCCATAAATTAATTATAGTAAAGAAATATGTTTTCTAAAATCAAACTAATATATTAGGTAGAATTTAAAAGAGATTTTTTTACAAAGCTTTATCATTATATTATGAAGCTAGTTAAAGGCTTACATCCAATCCACTTATAAGATCCTCTGTTACATTTATGTACATGCTCATATATAAAGAAGCTATTTTTTAGTCATAGGAATATCCCCAATAAGAACATCCATGTCAAAAGGTTCCCTTGGTTAGGTTTGGTCTTGTTCATGAAAGTCAATGCCAACCATTCGGTTGAAAAAATCACAAAAAACTCAAGAACTCTCAAAATTTATTGTATGTGTATCAAGTTGAGAGTATCATTACATGCTACACAACATGCAACCATTGGTTCATTATGAATATAGTGATATGTTATATAGGATAGACTAAGATGTTATGCCTAGTATTATCTACAGTAGGGTAAAAGGTCACTATTATCTACACAAGTATTGGGAAAGTGCAAGATTATGTGCCTAGCATATAAAAGGACTAAAAGCATTTTCCCCATAGATAGATTATGCACTTGGTATCATTATTGTGTATCACATGCTAAATTACCACAAGAATAAAAATATATTATTTCTCAAAAGGAAAACTAATGCAAATTTGATCATATGATGTAGTTAGAAATACCTTTATTAAAATATTTTGTGTACTTTTAATCAGTCACTTGATTTCACACCCAACTAATACTAGTATTTCTAAATGATAGTGCATTTTGTTCATAGGAGTCCCCTTCTCATCACGTCTTTAATATTAGTGGTCATATCACAATTTGTCCTAGAAAAAGGAAGATCAATGTTTCAACTATAGTCTCATACCACAAATATAAACCCCAATGTAACATAGTAAAGAATCACTATGGGTTATAAAACATCCTAACTTTTAGTGAGAAGTTACAAGATTTGTATGAGGAAAAAGCTCTTTAATTGTAATTGTCATGCTATTTTCTCTTGATGGGGATCTTGAAGTAGGTCATAATTACTTTAATATTATCTTTCTATTCATTATTTTGTGATACTTTATAAGACTTTAGATTGATTCAATAACGTGATGAAATGTTGTGACTATTTATAGATCCATTATTACCATGGAGCTACATTAAAAAACATCTATGCTCTATATACCAATGATTTTCTTTTATGATGATTTATGTAATTATAGAATTTCATATAGCCATCATTGCTTCATATTACAACTATAAAAATTTTAATTTTTCCAATGTGAAAGTGTTTAATAAAAATGTACTTTTTTGAATATGTTAAGAATTTCAAATGCCTAGATTTTAAGAAAGAATGGTTTTTCACACAAAATATTCAATTTAAATAAATAGGGTAGTTAAAATATAAAGAGTTATTAAAAATTTGTAGAAGATTTGAAGACAGTTTTATATTGCATTGCTTAATTTTTTTTATTTTTCAAAATGTGCTATTCTTAATGTATTTTTGAGGAAATATTTAGAAATCTTCTCAAGAGAAACATGCAACTTACTCAAAAGGTTGCAATTATGATTTTCATTACTTGTATAAAACATTATTGTGTATTTTTAGAGAAATACATTTAGTTGGAGGCAAGTATGTACATTTAGTGCCATATTAATATGATAAACCTGAGCAAATGTTCTTGACATGGAGCATTGAAAGCAATCATGCATCCCTTTCAATGATATTTTACATCATCTTATTTTTCTTTTTTCACATTGTGGAAGCCTTTGCAGGACGATAGTATGGCAATCTAATCATTTATAATTAAAAATTTTAGCTTCCAAGTTTCACCTGAACTTCTGTTATAGAGGATACAGGAGTTCATGATGGAACAAGAAGGATATCGTGTGGATATTATGGAAAAATAATAAGTGTGCACATATTGTGTAGAGAAAGAAACTCAAAGAGAAGGTCAAGAAGGAGAATCGAGAGAGCTTAAATACATGGGTATCATAAAAGAAGTCATGTGATCAAATTACTTGATTTTCAAAATATCAAGTATTAACTTTAGGTATCATCTTTGTCATTAGTGAGAATAATAATGTTGGGACTAGCAAAACATGTTCCACATTAGATATCTTTGCTAAAAAAGATCTCTTAATTTTTAAAATATCATATCTTTTGATAGCTTTTATCAGTATATAAGATTTTTGAGACTACAAAAACATATCAGACTTTAGATATCTCAAATAAAAAAGAGGTGAGAACTATGAAATTGAATCTACTATCTCCAAAGCAAAGAAGGCAACAATACCATATTTTTGTATACATGGCAAACTCTTTTTGGCTCTTTTCTTAATCAAGGCATTAACAAAAGTGTCGCTTTTTCACATTTTTGGCCATAATGATTATATTTGGTAAACTATCTTATTGCTAAATACCCCTTGATTATTTGTTGGATGCCCATTATGAAGTTGGTCATTTTGATTGCCGATAAAACCATTATTGTTGGAATAATTTTTTATATAAGATGGCTGAGGCCTTGGTGTATGAATGGGTGGTCTTGGAGGAATAAGATCCACTATAATAATGTTTCCATGAATGTCATCATTCTTATGAGAAGTCAATCACATCTCAAAAGTGGAAGGGGGAATCCTTGATTTACCAAGAATAGCTTGGGTGTTGATATTGACTGATTGGAATGGTGGTCTTTTAGCATGTAGTATTTCAGCTTGTGTCTGTAGTCTCTCTTTATCTTGCTACTAATTTTCCTTTCTTTCTCCTTCATTTGAAGTTCCCTTACATTTAGTTGAATCTTCTGTTCCCTATCTTGTAATTCCATTCATTCCTCAAACTGATAAGCAACTCTATCAATGGAAGATTAGATCTATTCCAAGACATCTAGTAATTGATCATGTCTAGTAAAATGATGGGTCTATCTTGTACTCACACAAAGTGACATTTAATTCGCTAAGTTCTTTGTACACTTGAGTATCCTTTGGATGCCTTTGAGTGTCATTTTCCAAGAGGAAATCTTTGATTTATACGGCTTGCTCCTCCAAAGCCTTATTTTGGCCTTTATGCCTTGTCATGGTAGTGTACTCCTACAAGACCTAATCACTAAATCTATTATAACTTTGGCCAGAGAGCTCCAATTGAAGTTTTTTAAATTCAAATCAAAGCTTACTTACACTACAAGATATAGGCCTTATACCGACATTAAAAGTGACAAAAATGTAAATAACAAAATTTGCCCCCATTGTCGCAAAAAGTGTCATTATTGGCGATGCCATAGAACAGTCGGTATTAGAGTTGCTATCAGTGTCGCTATTTGCGTCGATATCAATGTCGCAAATGTGTCGCTGATATTGATGTAAATAATGACGCTGATAACGATGCTCTACAATGCTAATAACAACGCAAATAATGACGCGTGCAGGTAAATTTGCAATACTAATAGTGACGGTAACAGGAAAAAAAAATTTTGTGGTAGTCCAGTAAGTTGCCCTGCCACATATAGCACTGTGTGCTTTATTTGGGCCATACAAAATAGTTTCTGCACTGTGTACAATGCTCGTGTAAAGAAAAACAAAGTGTACTTAAATCATAATACTAATACATGAAATAAATACATGATCGCATAATAAAAGTGACTGGTACAATCATGATAAGATATCACTACTATATAGAAAATGTCTATACAAATCAGGCGACCAAAAAAGAAGGGTGTGTGAGCTCCAGGGATCCAAGGGCGAGCTACATATCCTCGCCATCCGAAAGCTCATCCCGCCACAAAGGAGCATCGAATGGACTCTGCAAAAAAAGAAACAACTACACATCAATCCACCATACAATAATGCATTCTAATTAAACATGGTAACTACGAACAAGAAAGATGAGTGACTTACAGGGCCGCCGCGTCCATACAATCAATCGATCAATGCAATGAGACCGTGCCTTTTTGGATATCGAGTCTCAAGGCCGGTTGGATCACGATTTGTAATGGAGTGCTACAAAGAAAACAAAATACTAACTGTTAGAAACATGATTATCAATACAAAGGATATTGCAAAAAAATAAGCAAGCAGAACAAAAAAAAAACTTACAAAGTCCTCCAGATATGTCCTGTGGCCGCCACTCCTAAGATGATGGACCAGTCCGGCCTTTAGTCGTACCCTCGCCACCTCGCGCTACATACTGACTCCAACGTCTTGGAGAATCTGTAGCCTCCTATCTCAGTCAGTGCCAGTCGTCCGCGTCTAGCCACTCAGGCTTTGCAGCCCCACTCTTGAGTGCCTTGCGTGCGTCCGATCGTCTATGTGACATATATGCACGCATGCAGTCCATCATCCAGCCCGTAGAAAATCTATCTGTTGTGGTTGGAACTGGAAACTCCTCATGCAAGGATGCTACTATGTAGTCCTTGCTCCCCTCCGATATGTTTTTCCAATGATCTAAGATGTTGTGCCGAAAAACTTGTTGGCACAAGTCTCTCATGTGAGCCATCACCCTCCTCCCCTCATCATTCATGATGATGACTCCTAACCTATCATCGACAAGATAGGCATATCCCTCTGGGTATGCCTAAGATGAGTCCTCTCCCACCTGCATCCACGCTCCTAGATATGAAAATAAACTTAGATATTTATTGTATTTTGAGAATGTATCAAGAAGTAATATATATGAAAATAAATTGCTTCTAATATACCTGCTTGCATTGTTGAGGTAGTACGAATGTGTCATTCTTGCCTTGGCAAAATTTTGTAGAGTTAATCACTACAAAACCACTTGGATGACGTCTAATTGTGCAATGCTCACTCGTTGTTACTACTTCTTTAAACCACTTTACATCTAGTACATATATAAAAAATCACATAAATTCAAGCTTCAAAATATCTTGGATTAAGCCACAATAACCTTCCATGGTGCCATTGATATCCTGGAAGTTTGCAAGGATACCACAATCCTAGGCATTTCTCTTATCATCTATATATTGAGTTCGAAATGTTTGCCTTCACACCAAATAGCATTGAATAATGTGCACTAGTAGTACATTGTTGAGATCATATTAATGATTTAGTTAAAGATGAAACATGTGAAATTTTTATATCATATATAACTAAAGATAATTTAATTATAAGTATGTCTCACCTTTGATAAGCAACCTCGTGCGTATTCCCACTCCGCTTGCGATATATCCATCGCCTCCTCTTTTTCCATCTTCTCCATTTCTTCATGTAGCCAATCTATATCAATATAATGTGGAAGCGCACTTAAATGTTCTAGATATGGGACATTATGTCCATGTCTAGCACGAAATGCTTGTCTTTCGCTTACTCTTCTTGCCCTTGCTTCTTTATATAGTGTCACCCATTTTCTCATTACTTCGCTGTTAAGCACACAAAATACATTTAACTTACGAAGTTCCTCTTTCATTAGCACTTTGCTTCTTCCTTTTTCTTGAGGTATTATAGAGGTCATCCTCAAATCTTCATCATCTTTCCATAGTCATGGTAAAGAGAGGTCCACTTTAGTAAGATATTCAGAGATTTGTACAAGGGATGATTGCACTAACCAACCCTCGGTCATGCTTCCCTTGGGCCATGCATTTTGCCTTACAAAATCTTTTAGGATTTTCATAAAGCACTCTAGAAAAAACATCCACCTTGCATTAACTACCCCACAAATTGCGATCTTATCAATCAGATGCACGAGTAAGTGTACTTGAGTAGTCAAAATGGAGCGATGAAAAGTTTTCTCCACCAAAAAAACCACCTCAATGGACAATACTCGAGCCTCTTGCAACGTATTTGGATCGATTTCCTTCAAGCTCACAAATCTACCAACATGCAATTGAGAACGATGATTAGTTTTGTCCATAAATTCAAGCAGGTTTACTACGTGATGTACGTAATATGTAAACTAAAAAATAAGTATAATGTATACATACCTCGCGAGCTCACCCATCTTGTAAATGATATCACGCACATCTTTCGAAACACAATGGAATATGCTAGTAGGAAGGATGAACTGTATGTAACTATTCATACATTGTTAATTAGTCTACATAGTTACTCCACTAATTAATATATTTATGGCTATGAAAATTCTTACCTGAATCATTTTGTGCCAATCGTGAGATTTCAAACCGGATAGTTTCTCCACACCTCTTTTCTTTTTCTTTATGAAGCCTCCCTTGAGGTATCTCATATATCCTGTGGGAGTTCAAAAGCTACATATCTGTTGCTTCACCATCTTTTGTTCGGTCTTTAACAACATCCAAGGTGTACGCGGTAACTCAAACTTTCCTCTGGGTCTAATGCGTGGCCAAGCTCGTCTCATATGTCCAATGCTACGTAAATCCTCCCTTACATTGACAGAATCATGAGCCCCGATTAAGTGATCCCATAATGTAGAGGCAACATTCTTGAATATATGCATGGGGTCCAACAGGTGGTTGACCTTGAGTTCAATCCAATATGGGAGATGAAAAAATATAGAGAATCTAAGGCACAAACAATATGTTATTTCTCATTCTCATAATGGAATGTACTTTAAAGACAAAAAAAAGAAGTAAACTAGTTACCGACTCATGCCGAGTGGAGAATGATCATTGGCGTGTGTCCAAGTGTCCTTCTAATCTTGAATGGTCAGAGATTGTGGAGTTCTTCCATTAGTGGGGGTGCATATTTGGGGTATTCAATAGGAGAAAAACGATGATGATTGTCATAGATAACCTTCTTCAAGCATGTCGGTCTAGGAGAAACCAAAAAGGGACTACAAATTGGACATGCATGATACCCTGATGTAGTTAAACCTGTAGAAACAAGTGGGTTAATGATGATATATATTTGATTAAGGGTAAGAATGAATAAAATAGAGTACACAACTACCTAAACACTCTCCATAGCCTGGAAAGTCATCCATGGTCCACAACAACATGCCCTTTAAAGTGAAATCTCTAGAGGACAATGATGCACTCACATCTTGCACCTCAATACCTCTCCATAGCATTTCTAGCTCCTCGATCAAAGACTCTAAGTGAACGTCCATGTTTTTTACTTTGTGTTTTCCATGAATCAAAAGGGACAACATTACATGTCTTTTTTTTATTGCCATGGATAGAGGGATATTGTAGTTCACCAACACTACTGGCCATACACTATATGAGGTGCTTTTGATGCCAAATGGATTTATTCCATCTAATCCTAGACCAAATCTCAAATTTTTGGGCTCTTCTTTGAAAGTAGGCCACAAATTGTCTACGTGTTGCCAAGCTGGTGTGTCTGAAGGAATTCTCCACTTTCCATCACTTGAATGGTGATTAGCATGCCATGACACGAGTCTCGCAATAGATTCACACTTAAACATAAGTTGAATACATGGAATAATAAGAAAATGTTGCAAAACCTTATGAGGTACATCCATTGATTTCATCTCCTGGTTGTATCTTGGTTCACCACAAATAGAACACTGTCGTGTAGATGCATGATCTCCACAAGACAAGATACAATCATTGGCACATGCATGGATTTTAACGTAATCGAGACCTCCAAGAGATGTCAAGAAATGCATTTCTTGCTCCCTTCTAGTTGGTAATTTATTTCCATTTGGAAGCATTTGTGACAATAACCTGCATATATTGTGCAAACAGAGTTAACAAACTACGACTATTGTCTAGAAGCATTTATGAATTAATATCAAATGATACATACGTCAATAATGCATTTAAGCTATCATTACTCCATCCATAAATGGTTTGTAAGTTCAGTATCTCGAGAGATGCATGTAGAACAGAGTATGTGCAACTTTCGTACAATGGAGTTTTCAATGCTATGTGTGGCGGGTCATCTATCTCTCTAGTGGCGCCCTTCCCCCGAACCTCATGGGAAAATAAATCATGCACCATGTTGTCCAAAATCTCTTCCTCCAAAACTTGATGGGGCATTTGAAGAGGGCTGCTATCCTGATCATCAGTCTCTACTCTTCTTGAGGACTCTGCCTCCTCGCGTCGACGCTTCACAACCTCTTGACACCCTAGAATGACCATTTGAGGATGTGGTACCGCATCTTGCTCAATAAAAAAAGGAGGTTTTGTTTAATGGTAAAGACACAACATAGACCAATTATATTTATGCAAATAAAGTAGTAAAAATTACTGGGTCTTTTTCTTGGTCCCACTCTCCGTACATGTTGAGATGTGACATTGTGATTCGACATGCTCGAAAAAAATCATCCTCGACAACGATCACACATACATTTGATTTTTCGTCATAGCCAAGTGTCTTGATTGTGAAGACATAATGTCTCGTCCTCACTGGAGGATGTACTGTTTGTTGACTGAGCATGTCCCATACTAGTAGAAGATGACGACATAATTACACCTGAATCATAAGGACATATATGATTTCATTTGGTATATATGTTATATTCCCTAAATATTTTGATACTTACAACATGGAGACAAACATTTTGATATTGAAAGACTAGGAAAGTCATGTTGATCCAAAGACAACCATAAGCTAGCATTTTTAATAAGTTTAATTGTAGTCGTGTCTATCAGCGCGTATAATATCTTTTATCTACGCATATAGATGTGCACTTACAGACGCGCCATGCAAATATAAAAAAAATTAAAAAAAATTGTGGCTTTTTTTCAAACCAGTGCTTTCCTGCGGTTTTTGTGCGTTTTCTGCAGTTCGAGCTCGACATCACTAATCATGTCTGTCTATCAGTTCATGAAAACAAGAAGAGAAGGAAACAAGAGTAAAAAGAGGAGGAAGGAAGAGCTAGAGATTAAAGAACAAGAGCCAAACAGAAAGGAAGAGAAGGAGAATCAAGCAACCTACCAAGGGAAGGGAGGAGGAGGACAAAGAGTTTGCAACCTAGCTGCCACCCATCGGGACAAGCAAAGAAGGTGAGTTCTTCTTCTCTCTCTCAATCTTCTTTTCTCTTTGTCTATTTCTCTCTCTCTCTCTCAGGAGATGGCTCAAGCGGGGGATACCACATCATGGTATGCACAGACTAGAGCTTGGTTTGACAGACATGGGCTGGACATTAATAGACTCCCACCTCTTCTATATGATACTCAGGCTCCCACTTATACCCTCTCTCTCTCTGAGAGGAACAGAGTCATTAGACAGGAGATATGGCATATTTATATACAGAGGACATGGGTCAGCCCTACACAGCCACTGCCATCGAAGATGGTACATTATTATACACAGTTCTTGAGCATATCAGAGTAGGGATTCATAGAGATTCCGAGATATATGCAGATCTATATGCCACATCGATTGAGAATTCTTATTGGACAACTCAGGGTATCATCACATCAGCTTATGATTGAGAGTGGCAGAGCCAGTGGCATCCCACGGGAGGAGAGGATATGCCCCCTTTGCAGATCAGAGGTGGAGAGTGAGGAGCATTTTGTTCTCAGATGCCCGGCATACTCAGAGTTGAGATCTAGATACACATTGAGTAGCTCACTTCAGGGATGTATGACTGATATGGATCAGAGATCATTTGGCCGTTTTCTGGGAGAGGCATGGCACATCAGAGAGCAGAGCACAGAGCGGGTCCCAGTCAGAGAGGGGCCCACCCAGACGACTATTACACAGTTCTTTCAGACAGACAGAGTGAGAGCTACTATACCAGCCTCCAGCCAGACCTCTGGGCTCACACTACAGCAGGCCGAGGACAAGCATACCCGACGCCGCACGAGGATCCGGGGGTTTCGAACCCCACAACCACACCGACAGGAGATCCGGAGGATTCTTGATCTACATCGACAGCAGACTGAGATCCGATGACACTCGACACATTGGATCTCAGATCTCCAATTTTCTCTTTCTCCACCGCCGATGTACCACATCCTGCATCCAGGAGGGATCACCTGCCATTAGCGACTTCGACGACTGCTACTACATCCCAGGATAGTATATCTCCCTGCATCTGTTACATATACACATCGCACCACTTTATCACAGCCGACAGTTGTTCCCCTATCACAGCCGACATTTGTTCCCCTTTTGTAGCCATTATCTGGAGTACCAGAGCTACATACGCACATACACATATACGACACTTATCACACTCACAGCACCGTATTTTCAGTTTCCAGTTTTTAGCTTTTCATTCAGCACATTTATTTTGGATAGCTGGACCTCATCAGTTGTATCACAGTTTGTCTCATAGGCCAGTTTTGGTCTTTAGAAGACGTTAATATAACTTTCTTTCTTTCTTTCTTTACATGCTTCAGACAATCTAGGGAGGCTTTGCACCATTTTTTATAATAGTTTTTGAAAATATGGTCCGACTTTGCGCATTTGTAGGCATGTCTGGCTGACAGTCTAGACGCATTTTTAGACGCGTATATAGATGCGTTGTCGACATAACTAATTAGAGTTAAGGTCTGAGTTTTTTTGTTTGTTTAGTATTATGCTTTCCCGTCTATTGGCGCATCCAAAATGCAGAGTAGATGCGGGTATAGATGCGTGAATAGACGCGGGTATATGACCAGTTATCTTGGTCGCCCTTCCACTGCAGAGGAGGTTTTTAGTGTCATGTTTGGGACACCTATCACATCTTTGCTTAGCACTACCGCACAAAAACCAAATCCTTGGCACACCAAACCTTGGTATACCAAACCTTGGTACACCTCTATCAGGTACTCCACGCACTATGTATACACACAAATTAGCTAATGCACAGGGATCAGCTGAAGTACATGGATTGGCCAAAGCATGTGCATTTGCAAAAGTACGTGCATCAAGTGAGGTAGAGGGTAGTGCCCGTCGAGGGAGGAGGGAGAGTCGTGCGGGAGGACGAGGAGGTCAAGGGCTTTGTGGGGGTTGCTTAGGAGGTGGCTCTCGATTACCCTCACCGGGAAATGAGAGAGGTGAGCCTCCACAAATGTACTACTCTGTCATAGATGTTGGTGGTATCTTGCATAACCCTCACGGGAGGGAAGTGATAGCCTACTTGAAGAGTGTCATGCATGCCACATACAAAGATTGTATGATTCCCTTCAAGCACCAAAAAAGTGGTTTGTGGCAAGAGGTGCTAAGGGCAGTACATAGAAGGTACCCTAATCTCGAGAATTCACGATTCTCAGATGATTGGGGATGATCAAAGTGAGAGACGCACTTTATAACAAGAGGTCTCACCTTATGACGTGCGCCAAGGAGTCACTGGCGGAGACAAGAGCAGGGGTGCCCTAGATATGGCCAACCACCCAATTGCCACTGCAGGGAGTGGAAAGAGGCCAAGAAGAGAGCAACAGAGAAAAGGACAAGTCGCCAACATGTAGAGGCGCGACATATCCAGATGGCAACCATGGGATCGTCGCATTATGGATCAGGTGGCAGGGAGTCATGGGAGGCTCAGTTTGTAAGTATTATTTGATTTCTTTTTTAAAATTAAATTTAATAATTTATTTCAATTCATTATGTAGTATGTTCTCATACATTGTATGTTAAAATTGTTTAGTAGTATCATATCGTTGGTAGGATGCCTACTCCTAGAGAGGTAGGCTACTATTGAGGTCATAACCGGGTGTCCACTTGGCAGAATTTCTACGAGGAGGGACTAATCACGGAGGAGCAATACAATCATGCCATGAGGATTCCACAGCCAGAAGAGGTCTATTTTATTTTTTACATGAAAAGTATAGGTAACTCTAATTTATTGTTTGTAATGGTATTTATATACCTTAATCCTTTGTGTAGGCGAACCCTGATGCAGTCGAGGATAGTGAAGGGGAGACTAGTAGTAGCGGTGGCGGCAGCGACAGTGGTGGTGGTAGTGACAATGATGCCTCTTCTAAGGAGATGTAGAGGATCCCCGTGCATGCATGCCTCCCCTTGGCCTTGTAGTTTTCATTTTTGATATGTATTACTTTCAGCTAGTGCTTGCGACCATGACCATGCTTGAGGTCACAAGCACTAGAACTCTTTGTCGAAGGGTTTTTCAAAAACAAAGTCATGACCGCAAAGGTCCTTGAGAAATTCCAAGACAGAAGATCAAATCGAGACAGTTACAAGACGAGAATTTGATGACAAGGTTTAAGTGTACTACAATTTTGGTTCAAGTACAAGTGGCAAGACCGATTACAAATACAATGATCAATCAAGAGAGTCAATCCTCTCAAAAAAACCACATCAAGATCTATTTTAGAATACAAGAGCTTCAAATATGTCACCCAGTCTTCAAGAGAATGTCTTCAACTCCAATAAATGATCAAGGCAAGATAATCGGCTAATCCAACTACTAGTATCTTCTAACAAGAGTGAGCTCGCTTTGCAAAGTTTTCCAAGAGTCTTCAAGGTTTAATACATTGCTTCAAACTCAAGAGTATTTCCCTTTGTTCAAAGTTCTAATTTTTATGAGTAATGAATAAGTGAATATCGATGTAGATCCCCTCCTCTAATCGTGTCCAGATTGGAGAACTTATATGGCGAGTAGCTTCCAGCCATCACCGTAATGCACAATGTTTCATGCCTAACTTTCTGCAGTCCACCACCACACATGCAAGAAGGTTTGTCGGAGAGGGTGATGGCGAATATAAATATGCTGAGAGGCTTGTCGAAGAAGGTGAAGGCGTTCTTCCAAGCAACGATCTGTGACCCCGTTTCAAGTTTAATGGCTCCTTTTGAGGAAACAGCATAAAAGCCGTGAAATAAAACTCGATCAATTAAAAAAACCCTTAGATTGGCTGCTATAGAGATTAGTCTTATCATGGATGGAATGATGTAGTATCTAGATTTGACATCTTGACTCATCATCTCGAGGTGATCAAGAGGTGTCGAGTTCTCCTCGTAACCATCCACTGCCTTCCTGCACACAGTTTGAGTGCTCTTTCTTTAGCACCACCTCCCAAAATTAATAGCTTCATCAAGCCTCCACTTTGACGTACGTTGCTATCAATGTGAAACATTGCCGTCTCTGGTCACAACAAATATGCTCATCAAGAGAGTGAAATTTTTGCTCATAAAGCAGGATCTGGTCATGAAGAAGCCGCGCCAACCATGAAGCCAAAGAAGCTGCCTTTTTTACTCTCATTTGCAGGCCTTGACTCCATCTCATAAAGCATGTCGATCTGCTCTGATGCTTTTCTCCAATCCCCCTTAAACTCCGCTTTCCGTTCTGCTCGCTATGTCCCCCCAGCTACGACACAATCTTCTGGCTTTTTTGCATCACAGCCATGTCCTTGTCACATGGTGCAGGTTTCCATCATTCCTTCACCTCCATCGTTCTTCAGCTTCAGTGCAGTTCGGTCCTTAATCCTTGTCTCTTCGTCTTCCTCTCCCTCCGTTGCAATAGCGACCGACTGAGTTGGTGCTTCCTTCAACTTCATGTCCTTTGCTTCATTGCAGTCACATCTACTTTGTCACACTTCTCTTCTTTTCAATGGATTCCCCTTTTCCCCGCTTCTGTATCACCTACGTCCTGCTTTTTTCAGTGACCTCCCAATAGCTTTCTAGCCAATCTGATAAGCACGGCTCCCTCATCCTTGAAATCACATTACTTTTTCTCCTTAAGCCCTGCTCCTATCTTAGATGGCCACTGCCTTTCCCAAAACACATTCAGCATGCCCCCCAAAAAGCAGTACGTTCCGAAAAAGCTTCCTTTTGGTCCGGAAAAAGCTCGTTTCTATTCAAGCTTTGTTAGAAGCTTGTAGAAGCTTCTTCTCTCCAATCATTATTTATCCCCTTTCACATAGAGAATATTTGATTTAGATCAAGCAAGGGCTTTTTCACTCACTAAAATGCGGGTTTCTCAACCTTGATTGAATACACACACATTCACACGCAATCATGCACACATAGGCTAAAAAAATACGGTACTACCCAAATAGGTACAAAAAAAATATAGGGAAAAAGCATCACACACATAGGAAAATGCAAACACAAGGACTAGGTATGCACAAAACACAAATGTCACACACACAAACTTTTTGGTGGATTCCACACCTCGGATGCGTAGCAGCACGACATCCACCCCTCTGATCCTACGCATCCTCCGGATGGGCCAAATACCCATGATCATTGTCGTCAAGATCCACGAACAGATCAATCTCTTCGTTGTCTATTTCTGGTATATCAGCAAGGTTATCTAACGTATCATCTGCCTCTTCTACTGGAGTTTCTTCTCGTTGCTCTTCTCTTGCAAATTCTTCCGATACATAATCCTCCTCATCTCTTTTCTTGAAAATCTTGATTCTTTTTCCTACAATGGGCACTCTCAGCACTGTCCCATTCAATTATGTTAGCTCATATGTTGCATTGTCAAAGACATGTCTCTATACGGCCCAAACCATCTTTTCACTATCTTCCGAAGTGTAGTATGCTGCTTTTCAGGGCTGCTATCAAAGACTAATACCCAGTCTCCCTCTTCTATTGCTCTAGGCCGCAAGCGATGCTTGCTGTCAAACCTATCCTTATTTCTAAGTCTAGCAACCTTCAACCTCTCAATAGCTAGCTGAATATCCTCTGGTTTTCTCTCCAACTTCCGGATCTAAAGAGCTAAGAGCTCCTCTCTTGTCAAATCCTCCTGCCAAGGTAAAACTGACCAAGTCAAAGCACAAGTCTCAGTCGGCATAACTGGTTTCTGGTCATACATCAACTCTGCGGACATATATCCTGTGGTAACACTGTGAGTCGTACGATCAGCCCATAAGGAAAATGGTAGAAGTCTCGGTCATTCTCCAATCCGTCCTATGCATGCTTTGGCTAATGCTTTCACTATCGATGGATGCCCTCTTTCACTCTTTCCATTTCCCTGTGGATTGTATGCTATGGTTAGAGCCAACTTGATTCCTAGTTGAGAGAAAAACTCCCTAGCTTCATCTGCATCTAATTCATCGGGATCTGCAGTGATCTTACCCACACAGCCATACCTGCAGAAAATTTCTTCCAATAAGAACTTACACACTGCACTAGTGGTCTTCGTTCTCAAAGGTCTGCCCTCAACATGATTGGTAAGATCCTCTCTAGCCAATACAATATATCTCATCTGCCATAGACCCATGGCATAGTAACCAAGTCAACTACCCACTTATAATGAATGCATAGCGAATAGGTCGGGTGAATCTCATCTCGATGACGCACTACGAAATACATTTGACAGTCTCTGCAAGTCTCTACAAAGTGAGAAACATCTTTGTACATGCCTTTCCACCAATATTCTTCCTTGATTTTCTCATAAGTCGCCCACACTCCTCTCTGACCAACCCAAGGACTCTCATGAAACTCTCTCATCACCTATAACTGGGTCTCTTTATCGCAAACAACCCACAAGGGTAATCCACCTCTTTTCTTCGGGTGCTTCCAAAGAAATCCTTCCTTGAGAAAATAACCATAGTCTTTTCTCCTGATCTTCTTGAACTCTTCATCTGTCCATTAATCTCTTTTGCTTAGTATACTAACTTGCCAGTCTGCAACCAATCTCCAGCATAGAGTTCTTCTATGAAAGCCACAATATCATAAACATGGCAAACATTATCAACCATAGCGGCTGAAATTTCTGCATCATCCTCTTCTGCAAGTAGTGTCTCCTCATCATCATATCTGGCTCTAGATAGCATATCTGCCACTACTAGATTATCCTTCCCTGCTATGTGTTTAAATTTTGGATTTAATGACTTGATGTATGTGATCCATCTCAGCATATCAATGTTCGGAGTAGAGCAACTCATAATCATACCTATCAATGGCAAGCAATCTATCCCTACCACAACTAGGGCTCCAATAAAATACTCCTTGTCGCATTTGAGAGCCGTAACAATCGCCACTAATTCTCTCTTGATTTTTGGATACCTCCTTTGTCTCTCGTTTAGGACTTTCGCCCCAAACCGAATAGCGTACATGTTTCCATCTGCATCATCTTGACCCACAGCCCAACCTACGCCAATTGGACTAGTGTCAACTGTCAATACAATAGGCTTTCCGCAATTATAATCCGCTTTCCTGAGAGTAGAAGCACTTTGCAATAACTTCTTCAATTTTCGCATGGCTCTAGTGTGGCTCTCATCCCAATAAAATTTTTTCCCCTTTCGAAACAGCTGATATAAACAATCTGTTATGTGTGCAAAATGGGGTATCCAAATCATGTAAAACACACAGGCTCCAATGAATCTCCGTACCTCTTAAGCGGTAGAACAATACTCTGTGATCTTTCCTATAGCATCCATCTTTGCAGGTGAAGGTTTCCTGCCATAATACCCACACATATGTCCAACAATGACGACCTCATTTACTCCAAAAACAAATTTCTATCCTCACAGTGTCAAGTTCACTTCTTCTAACCTGGCCAAAATCTTTTCACAAGCTGCAATATGATCAGCCACAAAGTATCTGCATCCCTGTTCATTTAGACTCTCATTCTTCTCTTCTTCTGCACAACCCTTAATGGGCACATCATCCAAGAAAGGCATGGTAAGCTGAGGTATGTACTCGTGAAGGACCTTATGCATGGCATTCATCATATGTGTGATAGAATTAATGGCACCTTGAGGCAAGGTACACATCCTGACAAGCCCAATAGGAGTTCTCATAGTGGTTAGGTCCTTGCTTTCCAAGGCCAGCTGAAACTGATCATATCCTGAATACAAGTCACCTAAAGAATAGATGGCACAACTAGCAAATGCTTCTACAAACTCATCCACAACTAGACCTATACCAACATTCCTGATAGTAACTCTATTTACTGGCTGCATGTCATGTATAAATCGGAGAGTACCATTCTTCTTTGGAACCGTAAACCACCTACTTGAGTATGGCGCAGATGACGGCTCTAGGATTCCCATCTTGATTTTCTCATTCAGCAAGTCAACTAGCTTTGGTAGGTGTGCCCTAGGCATTGGAATAGGTCAGAGGTTCCAGGGAATATGAGGGATAGTAAAGATCACCATAGGAGCAACAATATTCAGATTCACACAACCAATCTCATGCAAGAAGAAAGCAAACCCCCTTCCATGTTGCTCAAGCATATCCTGAAAGCACTGCTTCTCTAAGGGCAGCAAGAAATCACCATTTCCAATTTTTAATTCAGCAAGAGTCTTTGCTGAAAATTTATGGCCTATATGCTCTAGGTTCCTCAAAATTGGCTGCTTGGCAACCCTCTCTATTTGCTGATCACTGTCAGGTGGAAGCGGTCCAGCACCGGCTTCATCTTCTTATCCACAGTCTTGTATTTCGTGTTAACCCTGGCTTCATTATGATCCTCTGCACTACTTAAATCTTGCTGTAAAACAGCAATTCTGCCCTCTGCTTGGCTGAATATCCTCAGCCCTCTGCTCTATGGACTGCATAGAAACAGCCCTAAACTTTGGATGCTGCAATATTTCAGCAGTAAACTCTATTGGCTGAAAGTTTTCAGCCCTCTGTGTCTCTGTAGGCTAATCATAATCAGTTGAAAACTCTATTTGCTGAATTTCTTTAGCACTCAACACTTTTTACTGAGTCACCTCAGCCTCTGACTCTATCTGTGACATAAAATCTGAAATTTCATGAAACATGTCCAAGGACTGCACTGATACATTACTGGGACAACTCTACATATCAGCTTTCAACATATTTTCCATCTCTCTCATCGTATCTGCACAAACCATACTATCATGCATCCCATCTATATGCTCATCATCCTCTAAAATACCTGCATTTTTCAAATCTTTCTCCTTTCTGCATATGTACTGCCTGGGAGCTCTAGGCAACTCAGAAATCTTCTGATAACTCATCAAACTATTTGCTGAAATTCCAACAAAATTGGAGGAGAAAACACTACTGCCAAGAGGCGAGAACTCCAATCTCCTATGCTCTGTACCACCGTCGTCTCGCAGAACAATGGTACCTAATGAAAATCCGAATCCTTTGCAGTGGGCAAAGGCGCATCTCGAAGAGTATCCCTGTTTCTAGCATGATTTACACGCACAGTCATAGATTGGACTACTCTCATACCATCTTTACTGCGAATCCGTGCATAAGCAGATCCGTCATCTATTACTTTCGTCTCCATGCGCATCTCTATGATGAATGGCTGTCCTAGGATTATGGGGTAAGAGCATGAATCCTACACAAAGAAATGGAAATCCTCCTCTACATCTCCAATAGAAATCCTGACACTGGGACAGGCAGCATACAAATCACCTGCAGTGTTGTTGGCGGTTCTCATACGCCACCCATGCTCTGCATCCATAGGCCATCTGTTACTTTCATAAACTCCGCGAACTATGAGATTAATCTCTAGACCATGATCCACCAAAGCAACATAAGGCACCTGTTTCTCTCCAATTTTTACCATTGTTTCTGTAGTTGCCCTAGCCCAATGACTCCGTGAAAAGTGACTGCGCGGTACCAAGATAGGCTCATCAATTTTAGCATAATGCATAGGCTGAACCCTCTTCTCTGTTTGCGAAAAAATAGAAGCATTCTCGACCTTAACCTCATCCTCATCCTCATCCAACTCCCCAATCAAAACTCCCTGTGTATGTAGGAAATATATGTCTTTTTCTCTTCAGGACTTCTTGGAACTGATCTTGAAACTCTCTTTTCAAGATGCCCAAAACCTCAGAAATAGTAATAGTCACCTCATTGCCAAGTATCTTGTCATTAAATATTTTCTTCATGTTCGTAGATGTCTCAATATCGGACATTAATCTAAATTCTGGCTGTTTTCTCTGTCTAGGTTATTGCCTCTTTTCTTTCTTCTGAGCATCCTCCATTTGTCATTATGGCCCTGGTCTTGAAGACGGCCCTACAGTAGGTGGAGTAACAAACTCACCCCCTCTAGTCTTTTTAGCTGCATTTTGATTCTCTTCATCTCTCTTACGCTTCTCCTCAACAAGTACATCTGCTCCTTGAGATTTAGCCAAGTAGGCATAAATAGTGTACATGTCAACAAGCGAATCCCAACTTGTCTCAGATCTTATGGTAGAACCTGCACTAGACAAAACAATCTGCTAGATTTTCCCCTTGTTTGTTGTCTCTATAGCATAGGTCCATAATGCTAACTGACTCTCTGACACTTTCTCAATCTGGACTCCATATGTAGAGGCATCTCCTCTAGCTGCCACATAAGAAGTAGGCGCAGCCATGTCATCCACTAATTTGTTCATTCCGCCTTTCCCAAAATTGGTAGCAAGCGGAGCTCCTATTTCAGTCAACCAGATCTTGCCATCTTGTCCCCAAAATACCAAATTCTTCCTCCTTGCATCTTGAAAAGATTCGCAATCCTTGCAATGCTGATGGTCTATACTATCACACCAAATACATCTTCAATCTCTCCTAGGTACACTAGGAGCACTAGAAGAAATAATAGGAGTGGTCGAGGCAAACTGCTCTTTTAATTTTCCCACCAATTCTGCTTTAGCTTACTCCAGTGTCAAATCCGTTATGCCTTAGATTATGTCATCAAGAGAGGAAGGAACCAAAGAACACAATATTAGTGAGTTTGGGAATCTCCCAATTCCCATTTTTTGAATACTAAAAAGGTGGCACTCGGATAACATGGCCATAAGTTTCTCAAAACCATATGATGTACCTATCATTGGAAAGCACTTGAAAAATAGAATCTATTGAGCTATAGAGCACTCAATTTGGAGTTATAGTGTTCAAGTTATGACAAATCCAAAGATTTGACCATGTGTCCCAAACTTATGGGAAATTTCCATATTCCCCAAAATGGTGTTAAAGGAGCGGACGATTTCGGAGCAGAAGGAGCCAGCATCGGTCTAGGAACAGGAGGAACGGGAGGATTAGAAATGGTAGGCACTGGCATAGGCCAAGTAACTGGCTGAGGAAGAGAAGAAATGACAGGGGTAGAAACAGACATAGGAGCAGAAGACGACATCGGAGTCATAGATCCATTCTATAGGCAGGTCTTCCATATCCGCCTCTTGGTCAAAGTCAAAACCGCATCCGAGTGTCCTGCCAATCTATTTTAAGACCCATAGGCTTCGTGTGATCCTCAAGAAGCTCTCCTAATTCTTCCTGAAGAGCAGGATCTACAACTTGCAAGAAAATCTCAACTTTCTCAATATCCAATGCTCTTTGTTCAGTGGCATCAAGCTGACTATACCTCTCTTCAAATTCTCATATCAATTCTGAAGTAGCTAGACCTTTGTTTGGCATGTAGACCCACTCCAAAGTGTAGCCATTCCAAAGTGTAGCCATTCCAAAGTGCTCAAGAAAATACTCCTCTTTTAGGGCCTTCTTAAAATCTTGCCAATGTGAATTTTGAAGGAAAAGATCTGTCACTTTTACCCTCAAGGAGGGTGTGACAAGGCAAAGAAAGTATTTGCTCATAAGTCTTGTCGGTACTCCGAAAAATCCCATCTTAATCTCATATGTCTTCAAATAAGCTGACACATTACAGCCATCAAATAGCTTCTTTTCATTTTCAACTGCTTCAATCGCCTTAGTTGCGTTGATTGCATTCTCTTGCTCTGAATGTAGTTGCCTTTGCTGAGACAACTGTTGTTGATGTAACTGCAACTGCTGCTGCATATACAATTGTGTCTGCTGATTTTGAAGTTGCATATATATAGACATGTTATGCAAAATCTGCTTTAAATCATCTATAGAAGTACTTGAAGAAGAAGTCAATGACGGAGTCGAAGTAGAGGACAAAGTAGGAATCATAGAAGGGGCTGAAGTTGATGCTGAAGTATCTCCCATCCTGAAATTTTTTGAAATGCAATGCTTTCACGTCGAGTTCACCAAAGATGTCGAAGGGTTTTTCGAAAACAAATTCACAACCACAAAGGTCCTTGAGAAATTCCAATACGAAAGATCAGATCGAGACAGTTACAAGACGAGACTTTGATGACAAGGTTTAAGTGTATTACAATTTTGGTTCAAGTACAAGCGGCAAGACGGATTACAAATGTAATGATCAATCAAGAGAGTCAATCCTCTCAAGAAAACCACATCAAGATCTATATCAGAATACAAGAGCTTCAAATATGTCACCCAGTCTTCAAGAGAATGTCTTTAACTCCAATAAATGATCAAGGCAAGATAATCGGCTAATCCAACTACTAGTATCTTTCAACAAGAGTATCCTCTTTGAACTCGCTTTGCAAAGTTTTCCAAGAGTCTTCAAGGTTGAATACACTACTTCAAACTCAAGAGTATTCCCCTTTGTTCAAAGTTCTAATTTTTATGAGTAATGAATAAGTGAATATTGATGTAGATCTCCTCCTCTAATCGTGTCCAGATTGGAGAACTTATATGGCGAGTAGCTTCCAACCATCACCGTAATGCACGATGATTCATGCCTAACTTTCTGCAGTCCACCACCACACATGCCAGAAGGTTTGTCGGAGAGGGTGATGGTGAATATAAATATGCTGAGAGGCTTGTCGAAGAAGGTGAAGGTGTTCTTCCAAGCAACGATCTGTGACCCCGTTTCAGGTTTAATGGCTCCTTCTGAGGAAACAACATAAAAGCCATGAAACGGAACTCGATCAATTAAAAAAAACCCTTAGATTGGCTACTACAGAGATTAGTCTTATCATGGCCGGAATGATGTAGTATCTAGATTTGACATCTTGACTCATCATCTCGAGGTGATTAAGAGGTGCCAAGTTCTCCTCGTAACCATCAACTGCCTTCCTGCACCCACATAGTTTGAGTGCTCTTTCTTTAGTACCACCTCCCAAAACTAATAACTTCATCAAGCCTCCACTTTGACGTACGTTGCTATCAATGTGAAACATTGCCGTCTCTGGTCACAACAAATATGCTCATCAAGAGAGTGAAATTTTTGCTCATAAAGCAAGATCTGGTCATGAAGAAGCCGCGCCAACCATAAAGCCAAAGAAGCTGCCTTTTTTACTCTCATTTGCAGGTCTTGACTTCATCTCATAAAGCATGTCGATCTGCTCTGATGCTTTTCTCCAATCCCCCTTAAACTCCGCTTTCCGTTCTGCTCGGTATGTCCCCCCCATCTACGACACAATCTTCTGGCTTTTTTGCATCATAGCCATGTCCTTGTCACATGGTGCAGGTTTCCATCGTTCCTTCACCTCCATCATTCTTCAGCTTCAGTGCAGTTCGGTCCTTAATCGTTGTCTCTTCGTCTTCCTCTCCCTCCGTTGCAACAGTGACTGAGTTGTTGCTTCCTTCAACTTCATGTCCTTCGCTTCGGTGCAATCACATCTGCTGTGTCAGAATTCTCTTCTTTCCAATGGATTCCCCTTTTCTCCGCTTCTGTATCACCTATGTCTTGCTTTTTCCAGCGACCCCCCAATAGCTTTCTAGCCCATCTGCGAAACACGGCTTCCTCATCCTTGCAATCACATTGCTTTTTCTCCTTAAGCCCTGCTCCTATCTTAGATGGCCACTGCCTTTCCCAAAACACATTCAGCATTCCCCCCAAAAAGCAGTGCGTTTCAAAAAAGCTTCCTTTTAGTCCCGAAAAAGCTTGTTTCTATTCAAGCTTTGTTAGAAGCTTGTAGAAGCTTCTTCTCTCCAATCATTATTTATCCCCTTTCACACAGAGCATATTCGATTTAGATCAAGCAAGGGCTTTTGCACTCACTAAAGTGTGGGTTTCTCGACCTTGATTGAATACACACACATTCACATGCAATCATGCACACATAGGCTAAAGAAAATATGGGTACTACCCGAATAGGTACAAAAAAAATATAGGGAAAAAACATCACACACATAGGAAAATGCAAACACAACGACTAGATATGCACAAAACACGAATGTCACACACACAAACTTTTTGGTGGATTCCACACCTCGGATGCGCAGCAGCACGACATCGTCATGTAAAAATGTTTCATCTTTATATATGAAATTTTGTGGTCTACATTGTTTTGTTTTCAGTACAAAAATCTTCAAAATATGTACAAATGTTTAGCACAGTACGCTCATCATGTGTTATTATCAATATATGGACTTTGGCTCTCCACATTCTTTTGCTTTCAGTATAATAATCTTTCTCTGTTTTCCCTAAGCATACAATTTGATGGGGGAAAATACTCTGTTTTGCGCGTCTAAATTGTAGGAAAAATGCACCTTTATAATCGTAAAAAAATTGCAGAGTACATGCCTTTTTAGACACGCAGTTACACGCCTCTATACACGCACAATTTGAATATATCTACTTTTTTATAAATATGATTACATATTTACGGAGCACGTCAATAGGTGCGCCTATATTTGTGTCCGTTTTCGCATCTATATGCGCATGTAGTTTTCACTATAAGCGCGCTTGTAGACGCGAAATTTTAGACGCGCTAGTAGACGCGGTAATAAATGCGCCCAACATTTTTAAACACAATTCAAATATTGCGTCTACAAGCGCATCTATGAATCATTTTTGTTGTAGTGGGAAAAGTTCTTTAATTGTAATTGTCATGCTATTTTCTCTTGATGGGGTTCTTGAATTAGGTCATAATTACTTTAATATTATCTTTCTATTCATTATTTTGTGATAGTTTATAAGACTTTAGATTGATTCAATAATGTGATGAAATGTTGTGACTATTTATAGATCCATTATTGCCATGGAGCTACATTAAAAAACATTTATGCTCTATATACCAATGATTTTCTTTTATGATGATTTATGTAATTATAGAATTTCATATAGCCATCATTGCTTCATATTACAACTATTAAAAATTTTAATTTTTTCAATGTGAAAGTGTTTAATAAAAATGTACTTTTTTGAATATGTTAAGAATTTCAAAGGCCTAGATTCTAAGAAAGAATGGTTTTTCACACAAAATATTCAATTTAAATAAATAGGGTAGTTAAAATATAAAGAGTTATTAAAAATTTGTAGAAGATTTGAATACATTTTTATATTGCATTGCTTAATTTTTTTTATTTTTCAAAATGTGCTATTCTTAATGTATTTTTGAGGAAATATTGAGAAATCTTCTCAAGAGAAACATGCAACTTACTCAAAAGGTTTGCAATTATGTTTTTCATTACTTGTATAAAACATTGTTGTGTATTTTTAGAGAAATACATTTAGTTGGAGGCAAGTATGTACATTTAGTGCCATATTAATATGATAAACCTGACCAAATGTTCTTGACATGGAGCATTGAAAGCAATCATGCATCCCTTTCAATGATATTTTACATCATCTTATTTTTCTTTTTTCACATTGTGGAAGCCTTTGCAGGATGATAGTATGGCAATCTAATCATTTATAATAAAAAAATTTAGCTTCCAAGTTTCACCTGAACTTCTGTTATAGAGGATACAGGAGTTCATGATGGAACAAGAAGGATACCATGTGGATGTTATGGAAAAATAATAAGTGTGCACATATTGTGTAGAGAAAGAAACTCAAAGAGAAGGTCAAGAAGGAGAATCGAGAGAGCTTAAATACATGGGTTTTCAAAAAGAAGTCATGTGATCAAATTACTTGATTTTCAAAATATCAAGTATTAACTTTAGGTATTATCTTTGTCATTAGTAAGAATAATAATGTTGGGACTACCAAAACATGCTCCACATTAGATATCTTTGCTAAAAAAGATCTCTTAATTTTTAAAATATCATATCTTTTGATAGCTTTTATCAGTATATAAGATTTTTGGGACTACAAAAACATATCAGACTTTAGATATCTCAAATAAAAAGAGGTGAGAACTATGAAATTGAATCTACTATCTCCAAAGCAAAGAAGACAACAATACCACATTTTTGTATACATGGCAAACTCTTTTTGGCTCTTTTCTTAATCAAGGCATTAACAAAAGTGTCGCTTTCTCACATTTTTGGCCATAATGATTATATTTGGTAAACTATCGTATTGCTAAATACCCCTTGATTATTTGTTGGATGCCCATTATGAAGTTGGTCATTTTGATTCCCGATAAAACCATTGTTGTTGGAATAATTTCTTATATAGGATGGTTGAGGCCTTGGTGTATGACTGGCTGGTCTTGGAGGAATAAGATCCACTATACTAATGTTTCCATGAATGTCATCATTCTTATGAGAAGTCAATCACATCTCAAAAGTGGAAGGGGGAATTCCTTGATTTTCCAAGAATAGCTTGGGTGTTGATATTGACAATTGGAATAGTGGTCTTTTAGCATGTACTATTTCAGCTTGTGTCTGTAGTCTCTCTTTATCTTGCTGCCAATTTTCCATTCTTTCTTCTTCATTTGAAGTTTCCTTACATTTAATTGAATCTTCTTTTCCCTATCTTTTAATTCCATTTATTTCTCAAACTGATAAGCAATTCTATCAATGGAAGATTAGATCTATTCCAAGACATCAATGGAAGATTAGATCTATTCCAAGACAAGGCTGATGCTGAAATTTGGATTAAATCCATGGAGGATTACTTCGAAGTAGCCGGTAGTGCACCCACCAATCAGGCTATGCTCGCCAAGTTAAAACTCACCGGCGAAGCCAGACTTTGGTGGAAGCAATGGTGCAGGGATCAAGGGATTGCAAAGGGATCCGTTACCTGGGAGACGCTGAAGAAAACCGTGCAGGGAAGATACTTACCACTTGCATATCGCACGCAGAAAATGAACGAGTTCTACGAACTAAAACAGCTAGGACTCACTCTTGATGCATACTACTCTAAATTTTTTTCACTTTTAAAGTATGCGCCACAGATGGACATGACACAGCAGGTGTCCAAATTTTGTGCGGGCTTAAATCCACCAGTAAATACCCGTCTCGAATCTATGCGTCCATCAGATCTTCAAGATGCACTCATTCGAGAGGCGCCTATAATTCAGGAGGTGCAAGCTAGACCAAGGGGTAATAAAACTTGGTCTTATAGTGACCCAAACAGAGGAGCATTCAGACCTCAAATGAAGAGAGTTCAAGGTCATAATCAGGGACAAAGAAAGAAAGCAAGGACAAATAACGTCAACAACTTTGTTCCTACTGAAAGTAATGGCCGAAACCTCCGTTGTTTCACTGCAACGAACCCGGTCACTTCAAGAGGCAATGTCCCAAGCTCAGCGGAGGACATCGCCAAGCACCTTTCCAAGGAGCAGGCCGTGGTCAAGGAGCCGCTACCCGTGGAAGAGGAAGAATCACCTGCATTGCCAATAGGCAATTGTGAGAAGGAGGGGAAGAGGAAGATCCGACCATGGAAGCAGAATTCGAAAGAGCGACAGTCCATGCCACTTTACACAAGAAAGGGCCGAATCGCCAGTTCTCGGTAATTCAGATACCATCGGACTATCAAGATAAAGGTTTCAAAACCTTGATTGATTGTGGTAGTACACATTTCTTTATCTCACTAGCATGTGCAAAAAGATTAGGAATAGCCACAGTAGAAGCACCTACCCCACTTGTGGAATTGGCAAATGGTCGTGAGGTAACTTGTACCAAGCAAACTGCTAAGGTGGAATTCTTTCTGGGAGGAAAGAAGACTTCAGTCAAATTCAGAGTCATGAATTTAGGTATCCATGAGTGTCTACTCGGGATGGATTGGCTTAAGCCCAACGACGCCCACATTCACTGTGGAAAGGGTCAAGTTTCCTTTCGAAACTCTGAAAGGGAATTTGTCACAACTAAAGGTGAGGCAGGAGTGCCAAGAATCCAATTGACCAAAATATCTCGGATCATAAAAGGAGTCAGAAAAGGATTACCCGTTTACTTGATCAAACTCAACACTTAGATCAAAATCAAGTGCCTCATGAAGGGCCTTCTTGGCTAAAGGAATACGCTGACGTATTCCCTGAAGAATTGACCGAACTTCCACCTCAAAGAGAAGTAGATCATGAGATTAGGTTAGTGCCTGGAGCTGCACCAATTGCAAAGAGACCTTATAGAATGTCCATACCAGAAGCAATTGAGCTGAAGGAACAAATCAAGCAACTCTTAGATTAGGGCTACATCTGGCCTAGCAATTCACTGTGGGGAGCTCTAGTACTATTCCAGAAAAAGAATGATGGGACACTTCGACTATGTATTGATTACCGAGGGTTGAACCAATCAACAGTCAAGAACAAATATCCCATTCCTAGAATAGATGAAGAAGTGTGCATTCTTTAAGCGTCAGATTGAATATCCGGGATTCATAGTATCATCAGAAGGAATATCAGTAGACCCAGCCAAGGTCAGAGATGTGCTCAAATGGCCAATACCAGCATCCGTCAAAGAGATACGTAGCTTTCTTGGATTGACAGGATGGTATAGGGTCTTCATCAAAAACTATGCTTTGATTGCAGCACCTCTTATGGATTTACTAAAGAAGCAGACTTCCATTACATGGTCAACTCCCGAATAGAATAGCTTCGACAAATTGAAGCAAACTTTGGTATCAGCACCTATTCTAAAACTTCTAGACCTCAATAAGGAGTTCGAGGTAGTAATTGATGCTAGCATTCTTGCCTTGAGATGTGTACTTATGCAAGAAGGTCATCCAGTAGCATACTCTTCAAGGAAATTGAAGAGTCATGAAAAGAATTATGCCACGCATGATCTAGAATTACTAGCTGTCATCCATGCTCTAAAGCTTTGGAGACACTACTTGTTGGGTAACAAGTTTACTCTAGTAACCGACCACAAGAGTCTCAAATGGATCTTTACCCAGAACGAGCTCAACATGAGGCAACGTCGGTGGATTGAAGTGTTGGGGGGATATGACTTTGAAATCAAGTACCGACCAGGGAAAGAGAATGTAGTTGCCGATGCACTTAGTCGCAAGGCATTCCTAAATTCCCTAATCTTGCAGAATCCATCAACGGCCAGATCTCTAGCTACAAAAGTATCTATGCCAAACAACCCTATACTTGAATTAGCTAGAGAGGAAGCATGCCATGATTTGGCCTACCAAGCAATGCTAAATGAGATTTCTACCAAGGAGTAGAATCAAAAGTTGCAAGCTCAATATCAGGAATTTTCCATTGATAATGGGCTTGTCTACTACAGAACAAGGCTACGTATACCAGCAAGCCAGTCACTTAAGCAGAAGATAATGTGGGAAGCTCATGATTCTCCTTTCGTAAGACATCCTGGCTATGCTAAGACTCTTAATGCAGTTAGGAAGAGCTACCATTGGGAGAGGCTCAAGGGTGACGTTCTCAAATATGTCACTGAGTGTTTGTCTTGCCAACGTATCAAAGTCGAACATGTCATGATGCCAAGGAAACTCCAACCGCTTGACATCCCTCAAATGAAATGGGAATTCATCAGTATGGATTTTGTTGTAGGCTTATCCCAAGTCCAGGGAGGATACAACTCTATCATGGTTGTGGTTGACATGCTTACTAAGGTTGCACACCTTATTCCAGTAAAGACAAACTATAAAGCCTCCGACATTGCAAGATTGTTTATCAAGGAGATATTCAAGCTACATGGTTTACCCAAAAGAATCATTAGTGATCGAGATTCTCTCTTCACATCACACTTCTGGAGAGCCATCTTTGAAGCTATTCGGACTCAACTCTGTTTTAGCACCGCCTACCATCCCCAAACGGATGGCCAAACAGAGTGACTAAACCAAGTCATCGAGGATATGCTTAGGGCATACTGCTCTCGAGAACCCAAGAAGTGGATTCAATACTTGCCTTTGGTAGAATTTGCCTACAATGCTTCTTACCAGCAAAGCATTCAGATGACCCCTTTCCAAGAATTATATGGTCATGATTGTCGAAGTCCTCTAAACTTTTCTAATCCAACCCTAAGGGTTGAAGCATCAAGGCAAATGTTGGAAGAGATGGATGATCAAATAAAGTCAATAAGACAAGACATATAGGCGGCCAAGGATAGACAGAAGGCATACGCGGATCTGAAACGTCAAGAAAGAGACTTTGAAGAAGGAGACATGGTCTTCATTTGCATACGACCTAAAAAGAGTTCTCTATACCTAGGAGATTGCAAGAAGCTAAGTCCAAGGTATTGTGGGCCGTACAAAGTCCTCAAATGCCTAGGATCCAATGCTTATAGATTGCAACTCCCTGAGAACCTAAAAGTTCACAATGTATTCCATATCAGCCTGTTGAAAAAAGATGTACCCAACCCTAACCATGTACTTGATGACCAAGAAATTGTAATGCCTAGTCAAGGAGTCCTTGAACTAAGGCCGGATAGGATCTTAGATGTTAGGGAGAAACAGTTAAGATCCAGAACCTTGAGAGAATGCCTCGTCCAGTGGAAAGATTATCCCGAAGAGGATGCCACTTGGGTAGATGAAGGCACTCTCAACCATCAATATCCCCAGTTTATCTCGAGATGAGGTCATCTTGATTCCTCTAAGGGGGAGAGAATGTAATATTTTTCTCGGGGAAGTGACAACGATACATTGGGACGGGTTAATCTAATGCACCCTCCACTGAGCCCAATCGAGACATAGCTTAGCAGAACCCCGTATTTCTCATGAGAACCTCCTCTTGGGAGGAGGATAAGGGATAAATATTGATTTAATGCAAATTTGTTTTACCTTCCCCTAGTCGAAGCGTGGCTGAGGGAAGGGGATGGTGCTAAAATGGGAGAGTGAATGAGGTGGAGGGGAGAGTCTACATGCGGCCAAACACGTGGGGGGAAGGGAAGGCCTTATCCCTTCCTATAAATACCCCCTCTAAGGGATGAGAAGGGAAGGAGGGTCGTGGTGAAAAATCTGGAGGTCAATCACTGGTTGGAGGAATTCCACGCAGGGGGCAACCACTCCGTGTTGTGAGTGGAGGGCCGAAAGGCACCGTACGTCAACTGTCACCTCTACATCGCTGTTCGTTGGCCACGAACTTTTCCAGCTCACGGGGTGGAAGAGGGAGGAGCTGAAGACGCTGCGCCGTGAGTAGAGGGAGCCGCTAGCTGCCGCCAGACCAGACGCCAGCGCCGCCATCCTTATCCCCGCCGACTCCCCGACAATCGTTCGTCATTCCCCCCCAATTCGTTTTTTTTTTCTCCCTTTTCTCCTCCTTTCACCACGTGGCTTTAGAAGAAATCAGAAGCCTCCTAAGTTATGAGCTTCTTAAAGAAGCAAGGCCTAAGACCTTGTACACACGGGATCATTCCGGGAGGGGGTTTAAAATCCTTCCCTTAAAACCTATGTTCCCACATGCCTAAATCCCACAAGCTCATTCGCAAGAGGTTTTCTCAAATAGGCTTCAAAGCCCACAAGCCATTAGTAAGCTCCTTTTCCGTAAGCACCATTCGCAAGGGCCTTTCCACAAAAACCCCCGTGCCTAAATCTATAAGTCCCTTTTGGTGTTACCCCGTGTTTCACCCCCTCATACTTTTTTTGACACACCCTCTAAGCCCTTTTTGAACCCGTGCTATAAGCCTTCAACCGTTACTTTTACCCTTTTGTTTAAACCATGAGTTAAAATCCCGAAAACCTTTACTATTTCGTGTCCCAAAAACCTACTAAAAATCCCCCTTCCTATACCTTTTACCCCAAGACTAAAGTTCTTCCAAGGGTTTTCATAGATGTTTGTGAAGCCACACTCACACATAATCTTTCACCATGATTATATCCTATAGACCCTTTTTCTCTAAAGCTTTATAAACCCTTTCCCTCTCCGAAGAAGCTAAGATTTTTGAGATCCTATTATCCCTTCTTATGGTCAACTTTTGAATGACTCCTTACCTCGAAAGAGAGACGGTGGAAATCCGGAAGAAAGAGTAAAAGCTGTCTTTACGTTCGAACTGTGATGCCGCCTAAGAAAGTCCAAGGAGTAGCTGCGGGAGGGTCATCTCCTGGTATCCATGTGGATATCTCACCCCAAAACCAAGTTTTTTTTCTTCTTGGTTTTAAATCGGTTTTAAGTCAATCATGCAAAGATAAATTGTTAGGGATAGGATATATTTTTCCGAGTTATTTACAATGAAGGAGTTTAGTTTAATTGAACAAATGATAATGCATAGAACATAGTTTCCTTAGAATAGCATCATGCATTATAACGAATTATGAGTAAGATTATCTACTTACTATAGTAGTATATTTCAGTTAAATCCTGAAGGTATAAAAATTGTATCTTGCACCATTAACCCTATTCTTTTTACAACGATTCATCATGAAATTCATGAAATGTTTTTTTTTCGTTACTCAAATTACTAGGAAGTTATCATTGCTAATTGCATATCTTAGCAAGGAAAAGATTGTTATTTGGCAGAAGTTTCGTTTGCAAGGAAAAAATGAAGATTAAATTGAATTTACTGACTGAAAAATCAATTGTCACAAGGATAACAAATCGTGATGAGGTGATCAATATTACCTTCCAAAAGATACCCAAACCAATCTAAACTTAGAAATACCATGCTGCAAAAATATGCCTTGGAAATGATTTAAAGACCAAAGAAACGTTTATACCTTAAGCACTTGACTACTTTCCTTATGGTAGGGTCAATAAATTCGTAAATACAAAGAACTAGGGTTTGTCCCTGAGGTTCTTAAAAAGAGACCTTAGGTCCGACATACATCAGCTTAAAGAAACTAAAACGGATTATTTCATCGCAGGACTTGCGCAGCAAGTACGAAGTCATGTAATATTGTGATTGATTCACAAGAAGAAAGGGTAAACAACCTCAACAAGGATGGCAGATCCTTACGCAAGTTATCTTGCAAAAGGATGTATTCTTGGATATCCTTCTAAATAAGGAAAGTTATAAATCGAAAACTAAAGTATCCAATGAACTTTAGGGTTGACCAGGTTGGGTTAATAAGGTACGCCCTAACCCGGAATATAAAGGAGCTTGCCAAGTTGCAAGACCCCTTGGAACGAGTGTGGATACATTCGAAAGGAAAGAATCATTCCTTAGCAGTTTGCCAAACAACAAGGTCGATTAATGGAAATGTTTGTGCTTGCTAGAGATTTTAGAGCACTGTTTGATTTATGAATTACAAATTAAATGAATACCTATACTTCAGGATGAAGGCCTGAAGGGAGAGGCAATTTCAGTTACCCTCGACTGCCTGCCTGACCCTAACCAAGGGGGTTGTTGACCGCGCCGGGAACGTGGACCGAACCTGCCGCGTCTTTCCGTTGGAGCAGGAGGATGCTTGGGTGCCAGGGGGGGCTCTGGCCGTAAATCCCTCGCATTCGGGGTCCTACACAAGAGGCTAACGTGACTCGGGATTGGATCTCGAGGCCCGCATACTAGTTTACAGGCGAAAGCTTGGAATAGTGATCCCTGTGGATTATTGGATAGCCTTCGGGCGGATTATGGACAAGCCTACGGGCGAACTACTTGTATTTCAAAGATAAAATGATGAAATGTTAATAAAGAACTTGCTTGATATTGTTTTTCTATGTTACGTGATAAGATTACGTGAAGGAACCAGTGCTTAATGAATTAATTAAAGAAGCTGATTGTTATATGTCAAATTAATTTGTTAGATAATTACATAACTAAAAAAAACCAAGGAAAGTGCGGAGGATGGGCCATGGGTCCATCCTATGGTTGGGTGGTCCCGGTTAGCCGGGAACTTTTCTCAAAATCTCGAAGAACAGTGGGATGATCGTCAAATTTTTAAAAAAAAGAAAGCGATGACCTAGAGTTATGTCTTAACCGATTTACGTTGTTTTAGGGAAACGGAATGGGACTATGCCTTATGGAAGAGAGGTTGAGTTTTGCATCCCTCTCGTTTCCCATTCTCCTTGAACCAAGCGCAGCATAAATCCACTTCGGATCTGGCATTTCTGCGTAAAGTAGTACGCTTGGGTCCGATGCAAGTTGCTGTTAGATAATGACCAATTAGGATAACCCTAATTCCGGTCGATCCGAAGTGGGAACGACCAGGATACTTCCGCTACGTGGCAGACGTGGAAAGACCTAGATCGCAAATCCCGTAACATTCCATGGGAGTGCCAGGCGGAGCTTTCTAGACATCCTTTCCGATGGACTGCTAAGACGTGTCCTGGATGATTCTAGTGGATACGTTACATCTTTGCTCTATAGACAGTTGTCATTCTAATAAGCTATGATAGCTAAGTTAAGGCTGACATGTAAAGCTCAACTTTGGTGAAAACAATGGTATAAGGAATAAGTGGTTTTTGAAGCAACCGTCACTTAGGAGAAGCTAAAGGAGGTTGTGCATGGATCATATCTCTCACCAATGTACCACACTTTATCTTTAATTTGGAGTAGGTAGCATTGAGCCTATAGACCTATTATTCCCCCCGATTTGTGATAGTTTTAGAATATGTGCCACCAATTGATATTACTTAGTAAGTGGCCAAATTCTGCAAATGGATTAAATCAACTCTTGGATACTCGTCTAGAATTCCTAGGGCCAACTGACTTGGAAAAAGCTTTTATCCAAGCCAAAGCTTTGATGGATCCTAAATATAGATAAACTTCTTGAAGATAACTACTGCCTAGCAAATACCAAAGAAGACTATGATGACACAAGGAAAGAAGTGCCACGAGTGTAGTGGGATAGGGCACATTTGATTGCCCTGAGTTGGATCAAAAAGAGGAGGAAGTGGTGATGAAGTGAATCTGCACAAGTCCAACACTCAACTTCCTTGAAGAGTTAGATAATGATGATAATCTAGAGCTCAGTAAAATCTTTGAGGATGATTAGAAGTCCTAGAAAGCTCTTCATGAGATGTAATAATCCCTATATTTGTAATGATTCCCTACTATTGCAATAATAGTTGTGTGATAATACATTGTAGTAAAAAGTTATCCTTACTTTTATTGAACTATCTGGAAGTTGAGCTCTTCTGTGTAATGAAAGTGGTGCAATGGAAGAGTGTTGGGTTTGTCATGAAGTGAACTTGGAGAGAGAAGGATAGGAGAGAGAAAGACTATTAAAGGAGAGAAAAAGACTATAAAAAGAAAGACTTTTATTGAACTCTCTAGAAGTTGAGCACTTCTGCGTAATGAAAGTGGTGCAATGGAAGAGTGTTGGGTTTATCATGAAGTGAACTTGGAGAGAGAAGGATAGGAGAGAGAAAGACTATTAAAGGAGAGAAAAATAAGGAAGAGTAGTGAGAAACACTAGAACAATAGAGAGAGAAATATAGAAAAGGAAAGAAGATGACAACTGTGAAAGCTATGAGGAGAGAGATAAAGCAAGAAATACTTGTACTATGTCAAAAATTAGGTACAAAATGATTAGTACTTTCATCTTTTATACTTGGACCCTATGTACCCTATTTTCCATCCCTTACATAACTTAGTGCTAAAGCCATCCTTGTGTGTGGAATAGTAAACTTGTGATACTTTTAGAATTAAAGTTTTTCCTTCTTGAAACTCAAGGGATTAGTTTTTCTCATTTTAGCACTGTAATATTTCCATCGAAATAAAAATTAGTTGGTTAGTTCGAAAGTTTGTTAGTAAATTAATAAGTTAGTAAGATTACTAACTAAAAACTAACTAAAGTAAAAAACTAAGTAACGTTAATAATTAACAATTCTTATTTAATTAAAAATATATATTTAAAAAACCAAGGGTTGTAATCCAATATTTTTCTCGGAGTGAGAAGGACCATAGCCACCGCTCATGGAAGATGAATGAGAGTTAAGAGCAATATTAATCATTAGTGTTAATATGTTTAGTATAGATGGTCCAAAAATATTAGATTTTGGGAAAAACTAGCATCTTCTAGATGTTTTAGATATTATCCTAAAAAGATATGGAGATTTCTAGAATTGGATGTCACATAAAAGAAAAGATAAGTGATGTTTTAGGTAGTTTTGAAGATTTTATAAAAAGAAAAAGTAAAGAAAGAGATTGGTGAAATCGTGCGCGCCGTGATCGCAGTCTATAGGCAGTGAACAACACTTTGAACAGGGAGAGAAAGAAGAAGTGATCTGCAAGATTTATAATCAAGTGTCTTGGAGTTTTATCCCCCTTTTGGAGCCAATGGAACCATCAGATTTATGAGTTGAGTATCAGATCACTGATTTCTCCAAGATCCCCTCCACCAAGAACTCTTGTTCTCAGCCACATCCCCTCTTCTCTAATTCATTATAAATATGAGGCATAGGGAGGCACAAGGAAGCACAAGGAGATCTCGAGAGGTTGTGAGAGAGGCTATGAGAGAGAGAGAGAGAGAGAGAGAGAGAGAGAGAGAGAGAGAGAGAGAGAGAGAGAGAGAGAGAGAGAGAGAAGGTTCTTCCTCCCTTTCCCCCTCCTTAGAGGGTGGCCACACACATTCTCTCTTTTCTTTTTCCCCGAGCTCATTCCCTAACCCGCAAGCTAATTTTTCCCAATTTTCCTCCTCTCGAGAAAGTGGCTGTTGAAGTCTTCTGTGAGTCATGTTTCAAAGAGAAGAAGATCATGACCCGCAAGCAGAAAATGTTGCACACAAATGGCAATCCCTCAACAAGAAACAGAGCCTTAGGCGAGGGCATCACTACCAATCCAACCGCGGTTCCGGTCGTAAGTAATATATTGCTAAATTGATAGATTCTTGCTTTGATTATCACATGAGATACATTAGGCCCCATACCATGATATACGAGAATAGATCATGGGAAGGGATAGGCCTCTTCTCACATATTCGAAAGATGGAGTTTGCAAAGTGTCTGTATCAAGGGAAGTTAATTGCACTTAGTTAATCACTACAAAACCACTTGGATGACGTCTAATTGTGCAATGCTCACTCGTTGTTACTACTTCTTTAAACCACTTTACATCTAGTACATATATAAAAAATCACATAAATTCAAGCTTCAAAATATCTTGGATTAAGCCACAATAACCTTCCATGGTGCCATTGATATCCTGGAAGTTTGCAAGGATACCACAATCCTAGGCATTTCTCTTATCATCTATATATTGAGTTCGAAATGTTTGCCTTCACACCAAATAGCATTGAATAATGTGCACTAGTAGTACATTGTTGAGATCATATTAATGATTTAGTTAAAGATGAAACATGTGAAATTTTTATATCATATATAACTAAAGATAATTTAATTATAAGTATGTCTCACCTTTGATAAGCAACCTCGTGCGTATTCCCACTCCGCTTGCGATATATCCATCGCCTCCTCTTTTTCCATCTTCTCCATTTCTTCATGTAGCCAATCTATATCAATATAATGTGGAAGCGCACTTAAATGTTCTAGATATGGGACATTATGTCCATGTCTAGCACGAAATGCTTGTCTTTCGCTTACTCTTCTTGCCCTTGCTTCTTTATATAGTGTCACCCATTTTCTCATTACTTCGCTGTTAAGCACACAAAATACATTTAACTTACGAAGTTCCTCTTTCATTAGCACTTTGCTTCTTCCTTTTTCTTGAGGTATTATAGAGGTCATCCTCAAATCTTCATCATCTTTCCATAGTCATGGTAAAGAGAGGTCCACTTTAGTAAGATATTCAGAGATTTGTACAAGGGATGATTGCACTAACCAACCCTCGGTCATGCTTCCCTTGGGCCATGCATTTTGCCTTACAAAATCTTTTAGGATTTTCATAAAGCACTCTAGAAAAAACATCCACCTTGCATTAACTACCCCACAAATTGCGATCTTATCAATCAGATGCACGAGTAAGTGTACTTGAGTAGTCAAAATGGAGCGATGAAAAGTTTTCTCCACCAAAAAAACCACCTCAATGGACAATACTCGAGCCTCTTGCAACGTATTTGGATCGATTTCCTTCAAGCTCACAAATCTACCAACATGCAATTGAGAACGATGATTAGTTTTGTCCATAAATTCAAGCAGGTTTACTACGTGATGTACGTAATATGTAAACTAAAAAATAAGTATAATGTATACATACCTCGCGAGCTCACCCATCTTGTAAATGATATCACGCACATCTTTCGAAACACAATGGAATATGCTAGTAGGAAGGATGAACTGTATGTAACTATTCATACATTGTTAATTAGTCTACATAGTTACTCCACTAATTAATATATTTATGGCTATGAAAATTCTTACCTGAATCATTTTGTGCCAATCGTGAGATTTCAAACCGGATAGTTTCTCCACACCTCTTTTCTTTTTCTTTATGAAGCCTCCCTTGAGGTATCTCATATATCCTGTGGGAGTTCAAAAGCTACATATCTGTTGCTTCACCATCTTTTGTTCGGTCTTTAACAACATCCAAGGTGTACGCGGTAACTCAAACTTTCCTCTGGGTCTAATGCGTGGCCAAGCTCGTCTCATATGTCCAATGCTACGTAAATCCTCCCTTACATTGACAGAATCATGAGCCCCGATTAAGTGATCCCATAATGTAGAGGCAACATTCTTGAATATATGCATGGGGTCCAACAGGTGGTTGACCTTGAGTTCAATCCAATATGGGAGATGAAAAAATATAGAGAATCTAAGGCACAAACAATATGTTATTTCTCATTCTCATAATGGAATGTACTTTAAAGACAAAAAAAAGAAGTAAACTAGTTACCGACTCATGCCGAGTGGAGAATGATCATTGGCGTGTGTCCAAGTGTCCTTCTAATCTTGAATGGTCAGAGATTGTGGAGTTCTTCCATTAGTGGGGGTGCATATTTGGGGTATTCAATAGGAGAAAAACGATGATGATTGTCATAGATAACCTTCTTCAAGCATGTCGGTCTAGGAGAAACCAAAAAGGGACTACAAATTGGACATGCATGATACCCTGATGTAGTTAAACCTGTAGAAACAAGTGGGTTAATGATGATATATATTTGATTAAGGGTAAGAATGAATAAAATAGAGTACACAACTACCTAAACACTCTCCATAGCCTGGAAAGTCATCCATGGTCCACAACAACATGCCCTTTAAAGTGAAATCTCTAGAGGACAATGATGCACTCACATCTTGCACCTCAATACCTCTCCATAGCATTTCTAGCTCCTCGATCAAAGACTCTAAGTGAACGTCCATGTTTTTTACTTTGTGTTTTCCATGAATCAAAAGGGACAACATTACATGTCTTTTTTTTATTGCCATGGATAGAGGGATATTGTAGTTCACCAACACTACTGGCCATACACTATATGAGGTGCTTTTGATGCCAAATGGATTTATTCCATCTAATCCTAGACCAAATCTCAAATTTTTGGGCTCTTCTTTGAAAGTAGGCCACAAATTGTCTACGTGTTGCCAAGCTGGTGTGTCTGAAGGAATTCTCCACTTTCCATCACTTGAATGGTGATTAGCATGCCATGACACGAGTCTCGCAATAGATTCACACTTAAACATAAGTTGAATACATGGAATAATAAGAAAATGTTGCAAAACCTTATGAGGTACATCCATTGATTTCATCTCCTGGTTGTATCTTGGTTCACCACAAATAGAACACTGTCGTGTAGATGCATGATCCCCACAAGACAAGATACAATCATTGGCACATGCATGGATTTTAACGTAATCGAGACCTCCAAGAGATGTCAAGAAATGCATTTCTTGCTCCCTTCTAGTTGGTAATTTATTTCCATTTGGAAGCATTTGTGACAATAACCTGCATATATTGTGCAAACAGAGTTAACAAACTACGACTATTGTCTAGAAGCATTTATGAATTAATATCAAATGATACATACGTCAATAATGCATTTAAGCTATCATTACTCCATCCATAAATGGTTTGTAAGTTCAGTATCTCGAGAGATGCATGTAGAACAGAGTATGTGCAACTTTCGTACAATGGAGTTTTCAATGCTATGTGTGGCGGGTCATCTATCTCTCTAGTGGCGCCCTTCCCCCGAACCTCATGGGAAAATAAATCATGCACCATGTTGTCCAAAATCTCTTCCTCCAAAACTTGATGGGGCATTTGAAGAGGGCTGCTATCCTGATCATCAGTCTCTACTCTTCTTGAGGACTCTGCCTCCTCGCGTCGACGCTTCACAACCTCTTGACACCCTAGAATGACCATTTGAGGATGTGGTACCGCATCTTGCTCAATAAAAAAAGGAGGTTTTGTTTAATGGTAAAGACACAACATAGACCAATTATATTTATGCAAATAAAGTAGTAAAAATTACTGGGTCTTTTTCTTGGTCCCACTCTCCGTACATGTTGAGATGTGACATTGTGATTCGACATGCTCGAAAAAAATCATCCTCGACAACGATCACACATACATTTGATTTTTCGTCATAGCCAAGTGTCTTGATTGTGAAGACATAATGTCTCGTCCTCACTGGAGGATGTACTGTTTGTTGACTGAGCATGTCCCATACTAGTAGAAGATGACGACATAATTACACCTGAATCATAAGGACATATATGATTTCATTTGGTATATATGTTATATTCCCTAAATATTTTGATACTTACAACATGGAGACAAACATTTTGATATTGAAAGACTAGGAAAGTCATGTTGATCCAAAGACAACCATAAGCTAGCATTTTTAATAAGTTTAATTGTAGTCGTGTCTATCAGCGCGTATAATATCTTTTATCTACGCATATAGATGTGCACTTACAGACGCGCCATGCAAATATAAAAAAAATTAAAAAAAATTGTGGCTTTTTTTCAAACCAGTGCTTTCCTGCGGTTTTTGTGCGTTTTCTGCAGTTCGAGCTCGACATCACTAATCATGTCTGTCTATCAGTTCATGAAAACAAGAAGAGAAGGAAACAAGAGTAAAAAGAGGAGGAAGGAAGAGCTAGAGATTAAAGAACAAGAGCCAAACAGAAAGGAAGAGAAGGAGAATCAAGCAACCTACCAAGGGAAGGGAGGAGGAGGACAAAGAGTTTGCAACCTAGCTGCCACCCATCGGGACAAGCAAAGAAGGTGAGTTCTTCTTCTCTCTCTCAATCTTCTTTTCTCTTTGTCTATTTCTCTCTCTCTCTCTCACGAGATGGCTCAAGCGGGGGATACCACATCATGGTATGCACAGACTAGAGCTTGGTTTGACAGACATGGGCTGGACATTAATAGACTCCCACCTCTTCTATATGATACTCAGGCTCCCACTTATACCCTCTCTCTCTCTGAGAGGAACAGAGTCATTAGACAGGAGATATGGCATATTTATATACAGAGGACATGGGTCAGCCCTACACAGCCACTGCCATCGAAGATGGTATATTATTATACACAGTTCTTGAGCATATCAGAGTAGGGATTCATAGAGATTCCGAGATATATGCAGATCTATATGCCACATCGATTGAGAATTCTTATTGGACAGCTCAGGGTATCATCACATCAGCTTATGATTGAGAGTGGCAGAGCCAGTGGCATCCCACGGGAGGAGAGGATATGCCCCCTTTGCAGATCAGAGGTGGAGAGTGAGGAGCATTTTGTTCTCAGATGCCCGGCATACTCAGAGTTGAGATCTAGATACACATTGAGTAGCTCACTTCAGGGATGTATGACTGATATGGATCAGAGATCATTTGGCCGTTTTCTGGGAGAGGCATGGCACATCAGAGAGCAGAGCACAGAGCGGGTCCCAGTCAGAGAGGGGCCCACCCAGACGACTATTACACAGTTCTTTCAGACAGACAGAGTGAGAGCTACTATACCAGCCTCCAGCCAGACCTCTGGGCTCACACTACAGCAGGCCGAGGACAAGCATACCCGACGCCGCACAAGGATCCGGGGGTTTCGAACCCCACAACCACACCGACAGGAGATCCGGAGGATTCTTGATCTACATTGACAGCAGACTGAGATCCGATGACACTCGACACATTGGATCTCAGATCTCCAATTTTCTCTTTCTCCACCGCCGATGTACCACATCCTGCATCCAGGAGGGATCACCTGCCATTAGCGACTTCGACGACTGCTACTACATCCCAGGATAGTATATCTCCCTGCATCTGTTACATATACACATCGCACCACTTTATCACAGCCGACAGTTGTTCCCCTATCACAGCCGACATTTGTTCCCCTTTTGTAGCCATTATCTGGAGTACCAGAGCTACATACGCACATACACATATACGACACTTATCACACTCACAGCACCGTATTTTCAGTTTCCAGTTTTTAGCTTTTCATTCAGCACATTTATTTTGGATAGCTGGACCTCATCAGTTGTATCACAGTTTGTCTCATAGGCCAGTTTTGGTCTTTAGAAGACGTTAATATAACTTTCTTTCTTTCTTTCTTTCTTTACATGCTTCAGACAATCTATGGAGGCTTTGCACCATTTTTTATAATAGTTTTTGAAAATATGGTCTGACTTTGCGCATTTGTAGGCATGTCTGGCTGACAGTCTAGACGCATTTTTAGACGCGTATATAGATGCGTTGTCGACATAACTAATTAGAGTTAAGGTCTGAGTTTTTTTGTTTGTTTAGTATTATGCTTTCCTGTCTATTGGCGCATCCAAAATGCAGAGTAGATGCGGGTATAGATGCGTGAATAGACGCGGGTATATGACCAGTTATCTTGGTCGCCCTTCCACTGCAGAGGAGGTTTTTAGTGTCATGTCTGGGACACCTATCACATCTTTGCTTAGCACTACCGCACAAAAACCAAATCCTTGGCACACCAAACCTTGGTATACCAAACCTTGGTACACCTCTATCAGGTACTCCACGCACTATGTATACACACAAATTAGCTAATGCACAGGGATCAGCTGAAGTACATGGATTGGCCAAAGCATGTGCATTTGCAAAAGTACGTGCATCAAGTGAGGTAGAGGGTAGTGCCCGTCGAGGGAGGAGGGAGAGTCGTGCGGGAGGACGAGAAGGTCAAGGGCTTTGTGGGGGTTGCTTAGGAGGTGGCTCTCGATTACCCTCACCGGGAAATGAGAGAGGTGAGCCTCCACAAATGTACTACTCTGTCATAGATGTTGGTGGTATCTTGCATAACCCTCACGGGAGGGAAGTGATAGCCTACTTGAAGAGTGTCATGCATGCCACATACAAAGATTGTATGATTCCCTTCAAGCACCAAAAAAGTGGTTTGTGGCAAGAGGTGCTAAGGGCAGTACATAGAAGGTACCCTAATCTCGAGAATTCACGATTCTCAGATGATTGGGGATGATCAAAGTGAGAGACGCACTTTATAACAAGAGGTCTCACCTTATGACGTGCGCCAAGGAGTCACTGGCGGAGACAAGAGCAGGGGTGCCCTAGATATGGCCAACCACCCAATTGCCACTGCAGGGAGTGGAAAGAGGCCAAGAAGAGAGCAACAGAGAAAAGGACAAGTCGCCAACATGTAGAGGCGCGACATATCCAGATGGCAACCATGGGATCGTCGCATTATGGATCAGGTGGCAGGGAGTCATGGGAGGCTCAGTTTGTAAGTATTATTTGATTTCTTTTTTAAAATTAAATTTAATAATTTATTTCAATTCATTATGTAGTATGTTCTCATACATTGTATGTTAAAATTGTTTAGTAGTATCATATCGTTGGTAGGATGCCTACTCCTAGAGAGGTAGGCTACTATTGAGGTCATAACCGGGTGTCCACTTGGCAGAATTTCTACGAGGAGGGACTAATCACGGAGGAACAATACAATCATGCCATGAGGATTCCACAGCCAGAAGAGGTCTATTTTATTTTTTACATGAAAAGTATAGGTAACTCTAATTTATTGTTTGTAATGGTATTTATATACCTTAATCCTTTGTGTAGGCGAACCCTGATGCAGTCGAGGATAGTGAAGGGGAGACTAGTAGTAGCGGTGGCGGCAGCGACAGTGGTGGTGGTAGTGACAATGATGCCTCTTCTAAGGAGATGTAGAGGATCCCCGTGCATGCATGCCTCCCCTTGGCCTTGTAGTTTTCATTTTTGATATGTATTACTTTCAGCTAGTGCTTGCGACCATGACCATGCTTGAGGTCACAAGCACTAGAACTCTTTGTCGAAGGGTTTTTCAAAAACAAAGTCATGACCGCAAAGGTCCTTGAGAAATTCCAAGACAAAAGATCAAATCGAGACAGTTACAAGACGAGAATTTGATGACAAGGTTTAAGTGTACTACAATTTTGGTTCAAGTACAAGTGGCAAGACGGATTACAAATACAATGATCAATCAAGAGAGTCAATCCTCTCAAAAAAACCACATCAAGATCTATTTTAGAATACAAGAGCTTCAAATATGTCACCCAGTCTTCAAGAGAATGTCTTCAACTCCAATAAATGATCAAGGCAAGATAATCGGCTAATCCAACTACTAGTATCTTCTAACAAGAGTGAGCTCGCTTTGCAAAGTTTTCCAAGAGTCTTCAAGGTTTAATACATTGCTTCAAACTCAAGAGTATTTCCCTTTGTTCAAAGTTCTAATTTTTATGAGTAATGAATAAGTGAATATCGATGTAGATCCCCTCCTCTAATCGTGTCCAGATTGGAGAACTTATATGGCGAGTAGCTTCCAGCCATCACCGTAATGCACAATGTTTCATGCCTAACTTTCTGCAGTCCACCACCACACATGCAAGAAGGTTTGTCGGAGAGGGTGATGGCGAATATAAATATGCTGAGAGGCTTGTCGAAGAAGGTGAAGGCGTTCTTCCAAGCAACGATCTGTGACCCCGTTTCAAGTTTAATGGCTCCTTTTGAGGAAACAGCATAAAAGCCGTGAAATAAAACTCGATCAATTAAAAAAACCCTTAGATTGGCTGCTATAGAGATTAGTCTTATCATGGATGGAATGATGTAGTATCTAGATTTGACATCTTGACTCATCATCTCGAGGTGATCAAGAGGTGTCGAGTTCTCCTCGTAACCATCCACTGCCTTCCTGCACACAGTTTGAGTGCTCTTTCTTTAGCACCACCTCCCAAAATTAATAGCTTCATCAAGCCTCCACTTTGACGTACGTTGCTATCAATGTGAAACATTGCCGTCTCTGGTCACAACAAATATGCTCATCAAGAGAGTGAAATTTTTGCTCATAAAGCAGGATCTGGTCATGAAGAAGCCGCGCCAACCATGAAGCCAAAGAAGCTGCCTTTTTTACTCTCATTTGCAGGCCTTGACTCCATCTCATAAAGCATGTCGATCTGCTCTGATGCTTTTCTCCAATCCCCCTTAAACTCCGCTTTCCGTTCTGCTCGCTATGTCCCCCCAGCTACGACACAATCTTCTGGCTTTTTTGCATCACAGCCATGTCCTTGTCACATGGTGCAGGTTTCCATCATTCCTTCACCTCCATCGTTCTTCAGCTTCAGTGCAGTTCGGTCCTTAATCCTTGTCTCTTCGTCTTCCTCTCCCTCCGTTGCAATAGCGACCGACTGAGTTGGTGCTTCCTTCAACTTCATGTCCTTTGCTTCATTGCAGTCACATCTACTTTGTCACACTTCTCTTCTTTTCAATGGATTCCCCTTTTCCCCGCTTCTGTATCACCTACTTCCTGCTTTTTTCAGTGACCTCCCAATAGCTTTCTAGCCAATCTGATAAGCACGGCTCCCTCATCCTTGAAATCACATTACTTTTTCTCCTTAAGCCCTGCTCCTATCTTAGATGGCCACTGCCTTTCCCAAAACACATTCAACATGCCCCCCAAAAAGCAGTACGTTCCGAAAAAGCTTCCTTTTGGTCCGGAAAAAGCTCGTTTCTATTCAAGCTTTGTTAGAAGCTTGTAGAAGCTTCTTCTCTCCAATCATTATTTATCCCCTTTCACATAGAGCATATTTGATTTAGATCAAGCAAGGGCTTTTTCACTCACTAAAATGCGGGTTTCTCAACCTTGATTGAATACACACACATTCACACGCAATCATGCACACATAGGCTAAAAAAATACGGTACTACCCAAATAGGTACAAAAAAAATATAGGGAAAAAGCATCACACACATAGGAAAATGCAAACACAAGGACTAGGTATGCACAAAACACAAATGTCACACACACAAACTTTTTGGTGGATTCCACACCTCGGATGCGTAGCAGCACGACATCCACCCCTCTGATCCTACGCATCCTCCGGATGGGCCAAATACCCATGATCATTGTCGTCAAGATCCACGAACAGATCAATCTCTTCGTTGTCTATTTCTGGTATATCAGCAAGGTTATCTAACGTATCATCTGCCTCTTCTACTGGAGTTTCTTCTCGTTGCTCTTCTCTTGCAAATTCTTCCGATACATAATCCTCCTCATCTCTTTTCTTGAAAATCTTGATTCTTTTTCCTACAATGGGCACTCTCAGCACTGTCCCATTCAATTATGTTAGCTCATATGTTGCATTGTCAAAGACATGTCTCTATACGGCCCAAACCATCTTTTCACTATCTTCCGAAGTGTAGTATGCTGCTTTTCAGGGCTGCTATCAAAGACTAATACCCAGTCTCCCTCTTCTATTGCTCTAGGCCGCAAGTGATGCTTGCTGTCAAACCTATCCTTATTTCTAAGTCTAGCAACCTTCAACCTCTCAATAGCTAGCTGAATATCCTCTGGTTTTCTCTCCAACTTCCGGATCTAAAGAGCTAAGAGCTCCTCTCTTGTCAAATCCTCCTACCAAGGTAAAACTGACCAAGTCAAAGCACAAGTCTCAGTCGGCATAACTGGTTTCTGGCCATACATCAACTCTGCAGACATATATCCTGTGGTAACACTGTGATTCGTACGATCAGCCCATAAGGAAAATGGTAGAAGTCTCGGTCATTCTCCAATCCGTCCTATGCATGCTTTGGCTAATGCTTTCACTATCGATGGATGCCCTCTTTCACTCTTTCCATTTCCCTGTGGATTGTATGCTATGGTTAGAGCCAACTTGATTCCTAGTTGAGAGAAAAACTCCCTAGCTTCATCTGCATCTAATTCATCGGGATCTGCAGTGATCTTACCCACACAGCCATTACCTGCAGAAAATTTCTTCCAATAAGAACTTACACACTACACTAGTGGTCTTCGTTCTCAAAGGTCTGCCCTCAACATGATTGGTAAGATCCTCTCTAGCCAATACAATATATCTCATCTGCCATAGACCCATGGCATAGTAACCAAGTCAACTACCCACTTATAATGAATGCATAGCGAATAGGTCGGGTGAATCTCATCTCGATGACGCACTACGAAATACATTTGACAGTCTCTGCAAGTCTCTACAAAGTGAGAAACATCTTTGTACATGCCTTTCCACCAATATTCTTCCTTGATTTTCTCATAAGTCGCCCACACTCCTCTCTGACCAACCCAAGGACTCTCATGAAACTCTCTCATCACCTATAACTGGGTCTCTTTATCGCAAACAACCCACAAGGGTAATCCACCTCTTTTCTTCGGGTGCTTCCAAAGAAATCCTTCCTTGAGAAAATAACCATAGTCTTTTCTCCTGATCTTCTTGAACTCTTCATCTGTCCATTAATCTCTTTTGCTTAGTATACTAACTTGCCAATCTGCAACCAATCTCCAGCATAGAGTTCTTCTATGAAAGCCACAATATCATAAACATGGCAAACATTATCAACCATAGCGGCTGAAATTTCTGCATCATCCTCTTCTGCAAGTAGTGTCTCCTCATCATCATATCTGGCTCTAGATAGCATATCTGCCACTACTAGATTATCCTTCCCTGCTATGTGTTTAAATTTTGGATTTAATGACTTGATGTATGTGATCCATCTCAGCATATCAATGTTCGGAGTAGAGCAACTCATAATCATACCTATCAATGGCAAGCAATCTATCCCTACCACAACTAGGGCTCCAATAAAATACTCCTTGTCGCATTTGAGAGCCGTAACAATCGCCACTAATTCTCTCTTGATTTTTGGATACCTCCTTTGTCTCTCGTTTAGGACTTTCGCCCCAAACCGAATAGTGTACATGTTTCCATCTGCATCATCTTGACCCACAGCCCAACCTACGCCAATTTTACTAGTGTCAACTGTCAATACAATAGGCTTTCCGCAATTATAATCCCCTTTCCTGAGAGTAGAAGCACTTTGCAATAACTTCTTCAATTTTCGCATGGCTCTAGTGTGGCTCTCATCCCAATAAAATTTTTTCCCCTTTCGAAACAGCTGATATAAACAATCTGTTATGTGTGCAAAATGGGGTATCCAAATCATGTAAAACACACAGGCTCCAATGAATCTCCGTACCTCTTAAGCGGTAGAACAATACTCTGTGATCTTTCCTATAGCATCCATCTTTGCAGGTGAAGGTTTCCTGCCATAATACCCACACATATGTCCAACAATGACGACCTCATTTACTCCAAAAACAAATTTCTATCCTCACAGTGTCAAGTTCACTTCTTCTAACCTGGCCAAAATCTTTTCACAAGCTGCAATATGATCAGCCACAAAGTATCTGCATCCCTGTTCATTTAGACTCTCATTCTTCTCTTCTTCTGCACACCCCTTAATGGGCACATCATCCAAGAAAGGCATGGTAAGCTGAGGTATGTACTCGTGAAGGACCTTATGCATGGCATTCATCATATGCGTGATAGAATTAATGGCACCTTGAGGCAAGGTACACATCCTGACAAGCCCAATAGGAGTTCTCATAGTGGTTAGGTCCTTGCTTTCCAAGGCCAGCTAAAACTGATCATATCCTGAATACAAGTCACCTAAAGAATAGATGGCACAACTAGCAAATGCTTCTACAAACTCATCCACAACTAGACCTATACCAACATTCCTGATAGTAACTCTATTTACTGGCTGCATGTCATGTATAAATCGGAGAGTACCATTCTTCTTTGGAACCGTAAACCACCTACTTGAGTATGGCGCAGATGACGGCTCTAGGATTCCCATCTTGATTTTCTCATTCAGCAAGTCAACTAGCTTTGGTAGGTGTGCCCTAGGCATTGGAATAGGTCGGAGGTTCCAGGGAATATGAGGGATAGTAAAGATCACCATAGGAGCAACAATATTCAGATTCACACAACCAATCTCATGCAAGAAGAAAGCAAACCCCCTTCCATGTTGCTCAAGCATATCCTGAAAGCACTGCTTCTCTAAGGGCAGCAAGAAATCACCATTTCCAATTTTTAATTCAGCAAGAGTCTTTGCTGAAAATTTATGGCCTATATGCTCTAGGTTCCTCAAAATTGGCTGCTTGGCAACCCTCTCTATTTGCTGATCACTGTCAGGTGGAAGCGGTCCAGCACCGGCTTCATCTTCTTATCCACAGTCTTGTATTTCGTGTTAACCCTGGCTTCATTATGATCCTCTGCACTACTTAAATCTTGCTGTAAAACAACAATTCTGCCCTCTGCTTGGCTGAATATCCTCAGTCCTCTGCTCTATGGACTGCATAGAAACAGCCCTAAACTTTGGATGCTGCAATATTTCAGCAGTAAACTCTATTGGCTGAAAGTTTTCAGCCCTCTGTGTCTCTGTAGGCTAATCATAATCAGTCGAAAACTCTATTTGCTGAATTTCTTTAGCACTCAACACTTTTTGCTGAGTCACCTCAGCCTCTGACTCTATCTGTGACATAAAATCTGAAATTTCATGAAACATGTCCAAGGACTGCACTGATACATTACTGGGACAACTCTACATATCAGCTTTCAACATATTTTCCATCTCTCTCATCATATCTGCACAAACCATACTATCATGCATCCCATCTATATGCTCATCATCCTCTAAAATACCTGCATTTTTCAAATCTTTCTCCTTTCTGCATATGTACTGCCTGGGAGCTCTAGGCAACTCAGAAATCTTCTGATAACTCATCAAACTATTTGCTGAAATTCCAACAAAATTGGAGGAGAAAACACTACTGCCAAGAGGCGAGAACTCCAATCTCCTCTGCTCTGTACCACCGTCGTCTCGCAGAACAATGGTACCTAATGAAAATCCGAATCCTTTGCAGTGGGCAAAGGCGCATCTCGAAGAGTATCCCTGTTTCTAGCATGATTTACACGCACAGTCATAGATTGGACTACTCTCATACCATCTTTACTGCGAATCCGTGCATAAGCAGATCCGTCATCTATTACTTTCGTCTCCATGCGCATCTCTATGATGAATGGCTGTCCTAGGATTATGGGGTAAGAGCATGAATCCTACACAAAGAAATGGAAATCCTCCTCTACATCTCCAATAGAAATCCTGACACTGGGACAGGCAGCATACAAATCACCTGCAGTGTTGTTGGCGGTTCTCATACGCCACCCATGCTCTGCATCCATAGGCCATCTGTTACTTTCATAAACTCCGCGAACTATGAGATTAATCTCTAGACCATGATCCACCAAAGCAACATAAGGCACCTGTTTCTCTCCAATTTTTACCATTGTTTCTGTAGTTGCCCTAGCCCAATGACTCCGTGAAAAGTGACTGCGCGGTACCAAGATAGGCTCATCAATTTTAGCATAATGCATAGGCTGAACCCTCTTCTCTGTTTGCGAAAAAATAGAAGCATTCTCGACCTTAACCTCATCCTCATCCTCATCCAACTCCCCAATCAAAACTCCCTGTGTATGTAGGAAATATATGTCTTTTTCTCTTCAGGACTTCTTGGAACTGATCTTGAAACTCTCTTTTCGAGATGCCCAAAACCTCAGAAATAGTAATAGTCACCTCATTGCCAAGTATCTTGTCATTAAATATTTTCTTCATGTCTGTAGATGTCTCAATATCGGACATTAATCTAAATTCTGGTTGTTTTCTCTGTCTAGGTTATTGCCTCTTTTCTTTCTTCTGAGCATCCTCCATTTGTCATTATGGCCCTGGTCTTGAAGACGGCCCTGCAGTAGGTGGAGTAACAAACTCACCCCCTCTAGTCTTTTTAGCTACATTTTGATTCTCTTAATCTCTCTTACACTTCTCCTCAACAAGTACATCTGCTCCTTGAGATTTAGCCAAGTAGGCATAAATAGTGTACATGTCAACAAGCGAATCCCAACTTGTCTCAGATCTTATGGTAGAACCTGCACTAGACAAAACAATCTGCTAGATTTTCCCCTTGTTTGTTGTCTCTATAGCATAGGTCCATAATGCTAACTGACTCTCCGACACTTTCTCAATCTGGACTCCATATGTAGAGGCATCTCCTCTAGCTGCCACATAAGAAGTAGGCGCAGCCATGTCATCCACTAATTTGTTCATTCCGCCTTTCCCAAAATTGGTAGCAAGCGGAGCTCCTATTTCAGTCAACCAGATCTTGCCATCTTGTCCCCAAAATACCAAATTCTTCCTCCTTGCATCTTGAAAAGATTCGCAATCCTTGCAATGCTGATGGTCTATACTATCACACCAAATACATCTTCAATCTCTCCTAGGTACACTAGGAGCACTAGAAGAAATAATAGGAGTGGTCGAGGCAAACTGCTCTTTTAATTTTCCCACCAATTCTGCTTTAGCTTACTCCAGTGTCAAATCCGTTATGCCTTAGATTATGTCATCAAGAGAGGAAGGAACCAAAGAACACAATATTAGTGAGTTTGGGAATCTCCCAATTCCCATTTTTTGAATACTAAAAAGGTGGCACTCGGATAACATGGCCATAAGTTTCTCAAAACCATATGATGTACCTATCATTGGAAAGCACTTGAAAAATAGAATCTATTGAGCTATAGAGCACTCAATTTGGAGTTATAGTGTTCAAGTTATGACAAATCCAAAGATTTGACCATGTGTCCCAAACTTATGGGAAATTTCCATATTCCCCAAAATGGTGTTAAAGGAGCGGACGATTTCGGAGCAGAAGGAGCCAGCATCGGTCTAGGAACAGGAGGAACGGGAGGATTAGAAATGGTAGGCACTGGCATAGGCCAAGTAACTGGCTGAGGAAGAGAAGAAATGACAGGGGTAGAAACAGACATAGGAGCAGAAGACGACATCGGAGTCATAGATCCATTCTATAGGCAGGTCTTCCATATCCGCCTCTTGGTCAAAGTCAAAACCGCATCCGAGTGTCCTGCCAATCTATTTTAAGACCCATAGGCTTCGTGTGATCCTCAAGAAGCTCTCCTAATTCTTCCTGAAGAGCAGGATCTACAACTTGCAAGAAAATCTCAACTTTCTCAATATCCAATGCTCTTTGTTCAGTGGCATCAAGCTGACTATACCTCTCTTCAAATTCTCATATCAATTCTGAAGTAGCTAGACCTTTGTTTGGCATGTAGACCCACTCCAAAGTGTAGCCATTCCAAAGTGTAGCCATTCCAAAGTGCTCAAGAAAATACTCCTCTTTTAGGGCCTTCTTAAAATCTTGCCAATGTGAATTTTGAAGGAAAAGATCTGTCACTTTTACCCTCAAGGAGGGTGTGACAAGGCAAAGAAAGTATTTGCTCATAAGTCTTGTCGGTACTCCGAAAAATCCCATCTTAATCTCATATGTCTTCAAATAAGCTGACACATTACGGCCATCAAATAGCTTCTTTTCATTTTCAACTGCTTCAATTGCCTTAGTTGCGTTGATTGCATTCTCTTGCTCTGAATGTAGTTGCCTTTGCTGAGACAACTGTTGTTGATGTAACTGCAACTGCTGCTGCATATACAATTGTGTCTGCTGATTTTGAAGTTGCATATATATAGACATGTTATGCAAAATCTGCTTTAAATCATCTATAGAAGTACTTGAAGAAGAAGTCAATGACGGAGTCGAAGTAGAGGACAAAGTAGGAATCATAGAAGGGGCTGAAGTTGATGCTGAAGTATCTCCCATCCTGAAATTTTTTGAAATGCAATGCTTTCACGTCGAGTTCACCAAAGATGTCGAAGGGTTTTTCGAAAACAAATTCACAACCACAAAGGTCCTTGAGAAATTCCAATACGAAAGATTAGATCGAGACAGTTACAAGACGAGACTTTGATGACAAGGTTTAAGTGTATTACAATTTTGGTTCAAGTACAAGCGGCAAGACGGATTACAAATGTAATGATCAATCAAGAGAGTCAATCCTCTCAAGAAAACCACATCAAGATCTATATCAGAATACAAGAGCTTCAAATATGTCACCCAGTCTTCAAGAGAATGTCTTTAACTCCAATAAATGATCAAGGCAAGATAATCGGCTAATCCAACTACTAGTATCTTTCAACAAGAGTATCCTCTTTGAACTCGCTTTGCAAAGTTTTCCAAGAGTCTTCAAGGTTGAATACACTACTTCAAACTCAAGAGTATTCCCCTTTGTTCAAAGTTCTAATTTTTATGAGTAATGAATAAGTGAATATTGATGTAGATCTCCTCCTCTAATCGTGTCCAGATTGGAGAACTTATATGGCGAGTAGCTTCCAACCATCACCGTAATGCACGATGATTCATGCCTAACTTTCTGCAGTCCACCACCACACATGCCAGAAGGTTTGTCGGAGAGGGTGATGGTGAATATAAATATGCTGAGAGGCTTGTCGAAGAAGGTGAAGGTGTTCTTCCAAGCAACGATCTGTGACCCCGTTTCAGGTTTAATGGCTCCTTCTGAGGAAACAACATAAAAGCCATGAAACGGAACTCGATCAATTAAAAAAAACCCTTAGATTGGCTACTACAGAGATTAGTCTTATCATGGCCGGAATGATGTAGTATCTAGATTTGACATCTTGACTCATCATCTCGAGGTGATTAAGAGGTGCCAAGTTCTCCTCGTAACCATCAACTGCCTTCCTGCACCCACATAGTTTGAGTGCTCTTTCTTTAGTACCACCTCCCAAAACTAATAACTTCATCAAGCCTCCACTTTGACGTACGTTGCTATCAATGTGAAACATTGCCGTCTCTGGTCACAACAAATATGCTCATCAAGAGAGTGAAATTTTTGCTCATAAAGCAAGATCTGGTCATGAAGAAGCCGCGCCAACCATAAAGCCAAAGAAGCTGCCTTTTTTACTCTCATTTGCAGGTCTTGACTTCATCTCATAAAGCATGTCGATCTGCTCTGATGCTTTTCTCCAATCCCCCTTAAACTCCGCTTTCCGTTCTGCTCGGTATGTCCCCCCCATCTACGACACAATCTTCTGGCTTTTTTGCATCATAGCCATGTCCTTGTCACATGGTGCAGGTTTCCATCGTTCCTTCACCTCCATCATTCTTCAGCTTCAGTGCAGTTCGGTCCTTAATCGTTGTCTCTTCGTCTTCCTCTCCCTCCGTTGCAACAGTGACTGAGTTGTTGCTTCCTTCAACTTCATGTCCTTCGCTTCGGTGCAATCACATCTGATGTGTCAGAATTCTCTTCTTTCCAATGGATTCCCCTTTTCTCCGCTTCTGTATCACCTATGTCTTGCTTTTTCCAGCGACCCCCCAATAGCTTTCTAGCCCATCTGCGAAACACGGCTTCCTCATCCTTGCAATCACATTGCTTTTTCTCCTTAAGCCCTGCTCCTATCTTAGATGGCCACTGCCTTTCCCAAATCACATTCAGCATTCCCCCCAAAAAGCAGTGCGTTTCAAAAAAGCTTCCTTTTAGTCCCGAAAAAGCTTGTTTCTATTCAAGCTTTGTTAGAAGCTTGTAGAAGCTTCTTCTCTCCAATCATTATTTATCCCCTTTCACACAGAGCATATTCGATTTAGATCAAGCAAGGGCTTTTGCACTCACTAAAGTGTGGGTTTCTCGACCTTGATTGAATACACACACATTCACATGCAATCATGCACACATAGGCTAAAGAAAATATGGGTACTACCCGAATAGGTACAAAAAAAATATAGGGAAAAAACATCACACACATAGGAAAATGCAAACACAACGACTAGATATGCACAAAACACGAATGTCACACACACAAACTTTTTGGTGGATTCCACACCTCGGATGCGCAGCAGCACGACATCGTCATGTAAAAATGTTTCATCTTTATATATGAAATTTTGTGGTCTACATTGTTTTGTTTTCAGTACAAAAATCTTCAAAATATGTACAAATGTTTAGCACAGTACGCTCATCATGTGTTATTATCAATATATGGACTTTGGCTCTCCACATTCTTTTGCTTTCAGTATAATAATCTTTCTCTGTTTTCCCTAAGCATACAATTTGATGGGGGAAAATACTCTGTTTTGCGCGTCTAAATTGTAGGAAAAATGCACCTTTATAATCGTAAAAAAATTGCAGAGTACATGCCTTTTTAGACACGCAGTTACACGCCTCTATACACGCACAATTTGAATATATCTACTTTTTTATAAATATGATTACATATTTACGGAGCACGTCAATAGGTGCGCCTATATTTGTGTCCGTTTTCGCATCTATATGCGCATGTAGTTTTCACTATAAGCGCGCTTGTAGACGCGAAATTTTAGACGCGCTAGTAGACGCGGTAATAAATGCGCCCAACATTTTTAAACACAATTCAAATATTGCGTCTACAAGCGCATCTATGAATCATTTTTGTTGTAGTGGGAAAAGTTCTTTAATTGTAATTGTCATGCTATTTTCTCTTGATGGGGTTCTTGAATTAGGTCATAATTACTTTAATATTATCTTTCTATTCATTATTTTGTGATAGTTTATAAGACTTTAGATTGATTCAATAATGTGATGAAATGTTGTGACTATTTATAGATCCATTATTGCCATGGAGCTACATTAAAAAACATTTATGCTCTATATACCAATGATTTTCTTTTATGATGATTTATGTAATTATAGAATTTCATATAGCCATCATTGCTTCATATTACAACTATTAAAAATTTTAATTTTTTCAATGTGAAAGTGTTTAATAAAAATGTACTTTTTTGAATATGTTAAGAATTTCAAAGCCCTAGATTCTAAGAAAGAATGGTTTTTCACACAAAATATTCAATTTAAATAAATAGGGTAGTTAAAATATAAAGAGTTATTAAAAATTTGTAGAAGATTTGAATACATTTTTATATTGCATTGCTTAATTTTTTTTATTTTTCAAAATGTGCTATTCTTAATGTATTTTTGAGGAAATATTGAGAAATCTTCTCAAGAGAAACATGCAACTTACTCAAAAGGTTTGCAATTATGTTTTTCATTACTTGTATAAAACATTGTTGTGTATTTTTAGAGAAATACATTTAGTTGGAGGCAAGTATGTACATTTAGTGCCATATTAATATGATAAACCTGACCAAATGTTCTTGACATGGAGCATTGAAAGCAATCATGCATCCCTTTCAATGATATTTTACATCATCTTATTTTTCTTTTTTCACATTGTGGAAGCCTTTGCAGGATGATAGTATGGCAATCTAATCATTTATAATTAAAAAAATTAGCTTCCAAGTTTCACCTGAACTTCTGTTATAGAGGATACAGGAGTTCATGATGGAACAAGAAGGATACCATGTGGATGTTATGGAAAAATAATAAGTGTGCACATATTGTGTAGAGAAAGAAACTCAAAGAGAAGGTCAAGAAGGAGAATCGAGAGAGCTTAAATACATGGGTTTTCAAAAAGAAGTCATGTGATCAAATTACTTGATTTTCAAAATATCAAGTATTAACTTTAGGTATTATCTTTGTCATTAGTAAGAATAATAATGTTGGGACTACCAAAACATGCTCCACATTAGATATCTTTGCTAAAAAAGATCTCTTAATTTTTAAAATATCATATCTTTTGATAGCTTTTATCAGTATATAAGATTTTTGGGACTACAAAAACATATCAGACTTTAGATATCTCAAATAAAAAGAGGTGAGAACTATGAAATTGAATCTACTATCTCCAAAGCAAAGAAGACAACAATACCACATTTTTGTATACATGGCAAACTCTTTTTGGCTCTTTTCTTAATCAAGGCATTAACAAAAGTGTCGCTTTCTCACATTTTTGGCCATAATGATTATATTTGGTAAACTATCGTATTGCTAAATACCCCTTGATTATTTGTTGGATGCCCATTATGAAGTTGGTCATTTTGATTCCCGATAAAACCATTGTTGTTGGAATAATTTCTTATATAGGATGGTTGAGGCCTTGGTGTATGACTGGCTGGTCTTGGAGGAATAAGATCCACTATACTAATGTTTCCATGAATGTCATCATTCTTATGAGAAGTCAATCACATCTCAAAAGTGGAAGGGGGAATTCCTTGATTTTCCAAGAATAGCTTGGGTGTTGATATTGACAATTGGAATAGTGGTCTTTTAGCATGTACTATTTCAGCTTGTGTCTGTAGTCTCTCTTTATCTTGCTGCCAATTTTCCATTCTTTCTTCTTCATTTGAAGTTTCCTTACATTTAATTGAATCTTCTTTTCCCTATCTTTTAATTCCATTTATTTCTCAAACTGATAAGCAATTCTATCAATGGAAGATTAGATATATTCCAAGACATCAATGGAAGATTAGATCTATTCCAAGACAAGGCTGATGCTGAAATTTGGATTGAATCCATGGAGGATTACTTCGAAGTAGCCGGTAGTGCACCCACCAATCAGGCTATGCTAGCCAAGTTAAAACTCACCGGCGAAGCCAGACTTTGGTGGAAGCAATGGTGCAGGGATCAAGGGATTGCAGAGGGATCCGTTACCTGGGAGACGCTGAAGAAAACCGTGCAGGGAAGATACTTACCACTTGCATATCGCACGCAGAAAATGAACGAGTTCTACGAACTAAAACAGCTAGGACTCACTCTTGATGCATACTTCTCTAAATTTGTTTCACTTTTAAAGTATGCGCCACAGATGGACATGACACAGCAGGTGTCCAAATTTTGTGCGGGCTTAAATCCACCAGTAAATACCCGTCTCGAATCTATGCGTCCATCAGATCTTCAAGATGCACTCATTCGAGAGGCGCCTATAATTCAGGAGGTGCAAGCTAGACCAAGGGATAATAAAACTTGGTCTTATAGTGACCCGAACAAAGGAGCATTCAGACCTCAAATGAAGAGAGTTCAAGGTCATAATCAGGGACAAAGAAAGAAAGCAAGGACAAATAACGTCAACAACTTTGTTCCTACTGAAAGTAATGGCCGAAACCTCCGTTGTTTCACTGCAACGAACCCGGTCACTTCAAGAGGCAATGTCCCAAGCTCAGCGGAGGACATCGCCAAGCACCTTTCCAAGGAGCAGGCTATGGTCAAGGAGCCGCTACCCGTGGAAGAGGAAGAATCACCTGCATTGCCAATAGGCAATTGTGAGAAGGAGGGGAAGAGGAAGATCCGACCATGGAAGCAGAATTCGAAAGAGCGACAGTCCATGCCACTTTACACAAGAAAGGGCCGAATCGCCAGTTCTCGGTAATTCAGATACCATCGGACTATCAAGATAAAGGTTTCAAAACCTTGATTGATTGTGGTAGTACACATTTCTTTATCTCACTAGCATGTGCAAAAAGATTAGGAATAGCCACAGTAGAAGCACCTACCCCGCTTGTGGAATTGGCAAATGGTCGTGAGGTAACTTGTACCAAGCAAACTGCTAAGGTGGAATTCTTTCTGGGAGGAAAGAAGACTTCAGTCAAATTCAGAGTCATGAATTTAGGTATCCATGAGTGTCTACTCGGGATGGATTGGCTTAAGCCCAACGACGCCCACATTCACTGTGGAAAGGGTCAAGTTTCCTTTCGAAACTCTGAAAGGGAATTTGTCACAACTAAAGGTGAGGCAGGAGTGCCAAGAATCCAATTGACCAAAATATCTCGGATCATAAAAGGAGTCAGAAAAGGATTACCCGTTTACTTGATCAAACTCAACACTTAGATCAAAATCAAGTGCCTCATGAAGGGCCTTCTTGGCTAAAGGAATACGCTGACGTATTCCCTGAAGAATTGACCGAACTTCCACCTCAAAGAGAAGTAGATCATGAGATTAGGTTAGTGCCTGGAGCTGCACCAATTGCAAAGAGACCTTATAGAATGTCCATACCAGAAGCAATTGAGCTGAAGGAACAAATCAAGCAACTCTTAGATTAGGGCTACATCTGGCCTAGCAATTCACTGTGGGGAGCTCTAGTACTATTCCAGAAAAAGAAAGATGGGACACTTCGACTATGTATTGATTACCGAGGGTTGAACCAATCAACAGTCAAGAACAAATATCCCATTCCTAGAATAGATGAAGAAGTGTGCATTCTTTAAGCGTCAGATTGAATATCCGGGATTCATAGTATCATCAGAAGGAATATCAGTAGACCCAGCCAAGGTCAGAGATGTGCTCAAATGGCCAATACCAGCATCCGTCAAAGAGATACGTAGCTTTCTTGGATTGACAGGATGGTATAGGGTCTTCATCAAAAACTATGCTTTGATTGCAGCACCTCTTATGGATTTACTAAAGAAGCAGACTTCCATTACATGGTCAACTCCCGAATAGAATAGCTTCGACAAATTGAAGCAAACTTTGGTATCAGCACCTATTCTAAAACTTCTAGACCTCAATAAGGAGTTCGAGGTAGTAATTGATGCTAGCATTCTTGCCTTGAGATGTGTACTTATGCAAGAAGGTCATCCAGTAGCATACTCTTCAAGGAAATTGAAGAGTCATGAAAAGAATTATGCCACGCATGATCTAGAATTACTAGCTGTCATCCATGCTCTAAAGCTTTGGAGACACTACTTGTTGGGTAACAAGTTTACTCTAGTAACCGACCACAAGAGTCTCAAATGGATCTTTACCCAGAACGAGCTCAACATGAGGCAACGTCGGTGGATTGAAGTGTTGGAGGGATATGACTTTGAAATCAAGTACCGACCAGGGAAAGAGAATGTAGTTGCCGATGCACTTAGTCGCAAGGCATTCCTAAATTCCCTAATCTTGCAGAATCCATCAACGGCCAGATCTCTAGCTACAAAAGTATCTATGCCAAACAACCCTATACTTGAATTAGCTAGAGAGGAAGCATGCCATGATTTGGCCTACCAAGCAATGCTAAATGAGATTTCTACCAAGGAGTAGAATCAAAAGTTGCAAGCTCAATATCAGGAATTTTCCATTGATAATGGGCTTGTCTACTACAGAACAAGGCTACGTATACCAGCAAGCCAGTCACTTAAGCAGAAGATAATGTGGGAAGCTCATGATTCTCCTTTCGTAGGACATCCTGGCTATGCTAAGACTCTTAATGCAGTTAGGAAGAGCTACCATTGGGAGAGGCTCAAGGGTGACGTTCTCAAATATGTCACTGAGTGTTTGTCTTGCCAATGTATCAAAGTCGAACATGTCATGATGCCAAGGAAACTCCAACCGCTTGACATCCCTCAAATGAAATGGGAATTCATCAGTATGGATTTTGTTGTAGGCTTATCCCAAGTCCAGGGAGGATACAACTCTATCATGGTTGTGGTTGACATGCTTACTAAGGTTGCACACCTTATTCCAGTAAAGACAAACTATAAAGCCTCCGACATTGCAAGATTGTTTATCAAGGAGATATTCAAGCTACATGGTTTACCCAAAAGAATCATTAGTGATCGAGATTCTCTCTTCACATCACACTTCTGGAGAGCCATCTTTGAAGCTATTCGGACTCAACTCTGTTTTAGCACCGCCTACCATCCCCAAACGGATGGCCAAACAGAGTGACTAAACCAAGTCATCGAGGATATGCTTAGGGCATACTGCTCTCGAGAACCCAAGAAGTGGATTCAATACTTGCCTTTGGTAGAATTTGCCTACAATGCTTCTTACCAGCAAAGCATTCAGATGACCCCTTTCCAAGAATTATATGGTCATGATTGTCGAAGTCCTCTAAACTTTTCTAATCCAACCCTAAGGGTTGAAGCATCAAGGCAAATGTTGGAAGAGATGGATGATCAAATAAAGTCAATAAGACAAGACATATAGGCGGCCAAGGATAGACAGAAGGCATACGCGGATCTGAAACGTCAAGAAAGAGACTTTGAAGAAGGAGACATGGTCTTCATTTGCATACGACCTAAAAAGAGTTCTCTATACCTAGGAGATTGCAAGAAGCTAAGTCCAAGGTATTGTGGGCCGTACAAAGTCCTCAAATGCCTAGGATCCAATGCTTATAGATTGCAACTCCCTGAGAACCTAAAAGTTCACAATGTATTCCATATCAGCCTGTTGAAAAAAGATGTACCCAACCCTAACCATGTACTTGATGACCAAGAAATTGTAATGCCTAGTCAAGGAGTCCTTGAACTAAGGCCGGATAGGATCTTAGATGTTAGGGAGAAACAGTTAAGATCCAGAACCTTGAGAGAATGCCTCGTCCAGTGGAAAGATTATCCCGAAGAGGATGCCACTTGGGTAGATGAAGGCACTCTCAACCATCAATATCCCCAGTTTATCTCGAGATGAGGTCATCTTGATTCCTCTAAGGGGGAGAGAATGTAATATTTTTCTCGGGGAAGTGACAACGATACATTGGGACGGGTTAATCTAATGCACCCTCCACTGAGCCCAATCGAGACATAGCTTAGCAGAACCCCGTATTTCTCATGAGAACCTCCTCTTGGGAGGAGGATAAGGGATAAATATTGATTTAATGCAAAATTTTTTTACCTTCCCCTAGTCGAAGCGTGGCTGAGGGAAGGGGATGGTGCTAAAATGGGAGAGTGAATGAGGTGGAGGGGAGAGTCTACATGCGGCCAAACACGTGGGGGGAAGGGAAGGCCTTATCCCTTCCTATAAATACCCCCTCTAAGGGATGAGAAGGGAAGGAGGGTCGTGGTGAAAAATCTGGAGGTCAATCACTGGTTGGAGGAATTCCACGCAGGGGGCAACCACTCCGTGTTGTGAGTGGAGGGCCGAAAGGCACCGTACGTCAACTGTCGCCTCTACATCGCTGTTCGTTGGCCACGAACTTTTCCAGCTCACGGGGTGGAAGAGGGAGGAGCTGAAGACGCTGCGCCGTGAGTAGAGGGAGCCGCTAGCTGCCGCCAGACCAGACGCCAGCGCCGCCATCCTTATCCCCGCCGACTCCCCGACAATCGTTCGTCATTCCCCCCCAATTCGTGTTTTTTTTTCTCCCTTTTCTCCTCCTTTGACCACGTGGCTTTAGAAGAAATCAGAAGCCTCCTAAGTTATGAGCTTCTTAAAGAAGCAAGGCCTAAGACCTTGTACACACGGGATCATTCCGGGAGGGGGTTTAAAATCCTTCCCTTAAAACCTATGTTCCCACATGCCTAAATCCCACAAGCTCATTCGCAAGAGGTTTTCTCAAATAGGCTTCAAAGCCCACAAGCCATTAGTAAGCTCCTTTTCCGTAAGCACCATTCGCAAGGGCCTTTCCACAAAAACCCCTGTGCCTAAATCTATAAGTCCCTTTTGGTGTTACCCCGTGTTTCACCCCCTCATACTTTTTTTGACACACCCTCTAAGCTCTTTTTGAACCCGTGCTATAAGCCTTCAACCGTTACTTTTACCCTTTTGTTTAAACCATGAGTTAAAATCCCGAAAACCTTTACTATTTCGTGTCCCAAAAACCTACTAAAAATCCCCCTTCCTATACCTTTTACCCCGAGACTAAAGTTCTTCCAAGGGTTTTCATAGATGTTTGTGAAGCCACACTCACACATAATCTTTCACCATGATTATATCCTATAGACCCTTTTTCTCTAAAGCTTTATAAACCCTTTCCCTCTCCGAAGAAGCTAAGATTTTTGAGATCCTATTATCCCTTCTTATGGTCAACTTTTGAACGACTCCTTACCTCGAAAGAGAGACGGTGGAAATCCGGAAGAAAGAGTAAAAGCTATCTTTACGTTCGAACTGTGATGCCGCCTAAGAAAGTCCAAGGAGTAGCTGCGGGAGGGTCATCTCCTGGTATCCATGTGGATATCTCACCCCAAAACCAAGTTTTTTTTCTTCTTGGTTTTAAATCGGTTTTAAGTCAATCATGCAAAGATAAATTGTTAGGGATAGGATATATTTTTCCGAGTTATTTACAATGAAGGAGTTTAGTTTAATTGAACAAATGATAATGCATAGAACATAGTTTCCTTAGAATAGCATCATGCATTATAACGAATTACGAGCAAGATTATCTACTTACTATAGTAGTATATTTCAGTTAAATCCTGAAGGTATAAAAATTGTATCTTGCACCATTAACCCTATTCTTTTTGCAACGATTCATCATGAAATTCATGAAATGTTTTTTTTTCGTTACTCAAATTACTAGGAAGTTATCATTGCTAATTGCATATCTTAGCAAGGAAAAGATTGTTATTTGGCAGAAGTTTCGTTTGCAAGGAAAAAAGGAAGATTAAATTGAATTTACTGACTGAAAAATCAATTGTCACAAGGATAACAAATCGTGATGAGGTGATCAATATTACCTTCCAAAAGATACCCAAACCAATCTAAACTTAGAAATACCATGCTGCAAAAATATGCCTTGGAAATGATTTAAAGACCAAAGAAACGTTTATACCTTAAGCACTTGACTACTTTCCTTATGGTAGGGTCAATAAATTCGTAAATACAAAGAACTAGGGTTTGTCCCTGAGGTTCTTAAAAAGAGACCCTAGGTCCGACATACATCAGCTTAAAGAAACTAAAACGGATTATTTCATCGCAGGACTTGCGCAGCAAGTACGAAGTCATGTAATATTGTGATTGATTCACAAGAAGAAAGGGTAAACAACCTCAACAAGGATGGCAGATCCTTACGCAAGTTATCTTGCAAAAGGATGTATTCTTGGATATCCTTCTAAATAAGGAAAGTTATAAATCGAAAACTAAAGTATCCAATGAACTTTAGGGTTGACCAGGTTGGGTTAATAAGGTACGCCCTAACCGGGAATATAAAGGAGCTTGCCAAGTTGCAAGGCCTGAAGGGAGAGGCAATTTCAGCTACCCTCGACTGCCTGCCTGACCCTAACCAAGGGGGTTGTTGACCGCACCGGGAACGTGGACCGAACCTGCCGCGGGACATCTTTCCGTTGAGGTCTAGTTGGAGCAGGAGGATGCTTGGGTGCCAGGGGGGCTCTGGCCGTAAATCCCTCGCATTCGGGGTCCTACACAAGAGGCTAACGTGACTCGGGATTGGATCTCGAGGCCCGCATACTAGTTTACAGGCGAAAGCTTGGAATAGTGATCCCTGTGGATTACTGGATAGCCTTCGGGCAGATTATGGACAAGCCTACGGGCGAAACTACTTGTATTTCAAAGATAAAATGATGAAATGTTAATAAAGAACTTGCTTGATATTATTTTTCTATGTCACGTGATAAGATTACGTGAAGGAAACAGTGCTTAATGAATTAATTAAAGAAGCTGATTGTTATATGTCAAATTAATGTGTTAGATAATTACATAACTAAAAAAAACCACGGAAAGTGCAGAGGATGGGCCATGGGTCCGTCCTACGGTTGGGTGGTCCCGGTTAGCCGGGAACTTTTCTCAAAATCTCGAAGAACAGTGGGATGATCGTCAAATTTTTTAAAAAAAGAAAGCGATGACCTAGAGTTATGTCTTAACCGATTTACGTTGTTTTAGGGAAACGGAATGGGACTATGCCTTATGGAAGAGAGGTTGAGTTTTGCATCCCTCTCGTTTCCCATTCTCCTTGAACCAAGTGCAGCATAAATCCACTTCGGATCTGGCATTTCTGCGTAAAGCAGTACGCTTGGGTCCGATGCAAGTTGCATTTAGATAATGACCAATTAGGATAACCCTAATTCCGGTCGATCCGAAGTGGGAACGACCAGGATACTTCCGCTACGTGGCAGACGCGGAAAGACCTAGATCGCAAATCCCGTAACATTCCATGGGAGTGCTAGGCGGAGCTTTCTAGACATCCTTTCCGATGGACTGCTAAGACGTGTCCTGGATGATTCTAGTGGACACGTTACATCTTTGCTCTATAGACAGTTGTCATTCTAATAAGCTATGATAGCTAAGTTAAGGCTGACATGTAAAGCTCAACTTTGGTGAAAACAATGGTATAAGGAATAAGTGGTTTTTGAAGCAACCGTCACTTAGGAGAAGCTAAAGGAGGTTGTGCATGGATCATATCTCTCACCAATGTACCACACTTTATCTTTAATTTGGAGTAGGTAGCATTGAGCCTATAGACCTATTATTCCCCCCGATTTGTGATAGTTTTAGAATATGTGCCACCAATTGATATTACTTAGTAAGTGGCCAAATTCTGCAAATGGATTAAATCAACTCTTGGATACTCGTCTAGAATTCCTAGGGCCAACTAACTTGGAAAAAGCTTTTATCCAAGCCAAAGCTTTGATGGATCCTAAATATAGATAAACTTCTTGAAGATAACTACTGCCTAGCAAATACCAAAGAAGACTATGATGACACAAGGAAAGAAGTGCCACGAGTGTAGTGGGATAGGGCACATTTGATTGCCCTGAGTTGGATCAAAAAGAGGAGGAAGTGGTGATGAAGTGAATCTGCACAAGTCCAACATTCAACTTCCTTGAAGAGTTAGATAATGATGATAATCTAGAGCTCAGTAAAATCTTTGAGGATGATTAGAAGTCCTAGAAAGCTCTTCATGAGATGTAATAATCCCTATATTTGTAATGATTCCCTACTATTGCAATAATAGTTGTGTGATAATACATTGTAGTAAAAAGTTACCCTTACTTTTATTGAACTATCTGGAAGTTGAGCTCTTCTGTGTAATGAAAGTGGTGCAATGGAAGAGTGTTGGGTTTGTCATGAAGTGAACTTGGAGAGAGAAGGATAGGAGAGAGAAAGACTATTAAAGGAGAGAAAAAGACTATAAAAAGAAAGACTTTTATTGAACTCTCTAGAAGTTGAGCACTTCTGCGTAATGAAAGTGGTGCAATGGAAGAGTGTTGGGTTTATCATGAAGTGAACTTGGAGAGAGAAGGATAGGAGAGACAAAGACTATTAAAGGAGAGAAAAATAAGGAAGAGTAGTGAGAAACACTAGAACAATAGAGAGAGAAATATAGAAAAGGAAAGAAGATGACAACTGTGAAAGCTATGAGGAGAGAGATAAAGCAAGAAATACTTGTACTATGTCAAAAATTAGGTACAAAATGATTAGTACTTTCATCTTTTATACTTGGACCCTATGTACCCTATTTTCCATCCCTTACATAACTTAGTGCTAAAGCCATCCTTGTGTGTGGAATAGTAAACTTGTGATACTTTTAGAATTAAAGTTTTTCCTTCTTGAAACTCAAGGGATTAGTTTTTCTCATTTTAGCACTGTAATATTTCCATCGAAATAAAAATTAGTTGGTTAGTTCGAAAGTTTGTTAGTAAATTAATAAGTTAGTAAGATTACTAACTAAAAACCAACTAAAGTAAAAAACTAACTAACGTTAATAATTAACAATTCTTATTTAATTAAAAATATATATTTAAAAAACCAAGGGTTGTAATCCAATATTTTTCTCGGAGTGAGAAGGACCATAGCCACCCCTCATGGAAGATGAATGAGAGTTAAGAGCAATATTAATCATTAGTGTTAATATGTTTAGTATAGATGGTCCAAAAATATTAGATTTTGGGAAAAACTAGCATCTTCTAGATGTTTTAGATATTATCCTAAAAAGATATGGAGATTTCTAGAATTGGATGTCACATAAAAGAAAAGATAAGTGATGTTTTAGGTAGTTTTGAAGATTTTATAAAAAGAAAAAGTAAAGAAAGAGATTGGTGAAATCGTGCGCGCCGTGATCGCAGTCTATAGGCAGTGAACAACACTTTGAACAGGGAGAGAAAGAAGAAGTGATCTGCAAGATTTATAATCAAGTGTCTTGTAGTTTTATCCCCCTTTTGGAGCCAATGGAACCATCAGATTTATGAGTTGAGTATCAGATCACTGATTTCTCGAAGATCCCCTCCACCAAGAACTCTTGTTCTCAGCCACATCCCCTCTTCTCTAATTCATTATAAATATGAGGCATAGGGAGGCACAAGGAAGCACAAGGAGATCTCGAGAGGTTGTGAGAGAGGCTATGAGAGAGAGAGAGAGAGAGAGAAGGTTCTTCCTCCCTTTCCCCCTCCTTAGAGGGTGGCCACACACATTCTCTCTTTTCTTTTTCCCCGAGCTCATTCCCTAACCCGCAAGCTAATTTTCCCCAATTTTCCTCCTCTCGAGAAAGTGGCTGTTGAAGTCTTCTGTGAGTCATGTTTAAAAGAGAAGAAGATCATGACCCGCAAGCAGAAAATGTTGCACACAAATGGCAATCCCTCAACAAGCAACAGAGCCTTAGGCGAGGGCATCACTACCAATCCAACCGCGGTTCCGGTCGTAAGTAATATATTGCTAAATTGATAGATTCTTGCTTTGATTATCACATGAGATACATTAGGCCCCATACCATGATATACGAGAATAGATCATGGGAAGGGATAGGCCTCTTCTCACATATTCGAAAGATGGAGTTTGCAAAGTGTCTGTATCAAGGGAAGTTAATTGCACTTAGTTGCGTATGGCTTATTCCTTGATAGAGCAATTGGTTGTGGGTTATGAATAGCATATTCATAACATAAAAAGAATGACATTAAGAATTGTGCATACATGTATTAAGTAAAATTTTTATAGAATCGCTCTTTGATCCCAAGGGGGATGGCAAATATACGATGGAATAATTATCACGTATATTCTTGTATTGGTTGGAAGAAAAAGAATTAGTTTTATTAGTTGATTGAACAACACCCTAAATGCTTTTTTACAATCAACTGATTGTTGCATTGTGATTTGGATAAATATTCCAAGTGCTAGTGTTTGATAGTAAAAGCATGGCAAGGGTATGTGATGACAAATTGCCATGGAAAACAAAGGAATGTTCCCTTGGAAGGTGATATTAAGATGATTACTTTGATTGTTCTTGATTCTTAATTGGATTAATTAAAGAAGGTTATTTGCATGGGTGGATCATCTCCAAGATCGCACTGCAAATTACCTCCAAGAGGGCATTGCTCGATTCACGGGCCGAAGGTTGACTGGTGAAGAGGCCAACCACGGAAATTGTGCTTCACTCCTAAGCCGCTTGGGGTTAGGTCGAGCTCTAGACACCCCTTGACTAGTCCAGAATGGAGGTGGAGCTTGCCGCGAGCCCAACGTCTAGAGACATTGGAAGATTCTATTCTAGATAAATGATGGAAATTATGGTGCCATGTGATTTAGACCAGGTACTTCTATTGGACATAAGGGATATATAATTCTCCTATATGGGCAGGAGACAAAGATTAACTTCAAGATAAGTTAAGGAACTTGTTTGTCAAAAGGACAGCTTGTTTTGTTTTCGTGTTAGTGCTTAAATTACGCAAACGAATCTTGTCCCTAAAAGACCTAATTAAGGAAGCTAATTATGAATGTCATTGTTTACCGTGTTTACCGCAGCACAGACGAGCGGGAAAATGGAGTAGAGAAGCGGGAAAATGGAAAAAGGAAATTAGCAAAAAAGGCGCAGGATAAAAAAAGAAAAAGGCACCTTGACCAGTAAACCAAACCCTAAAAAATTTAAATGTTCGGGCACGACCTCTAGAAAATCTCAGTGTCGCCCCGAGAAAGAAAAAGAGTAAAAAGCACACCATTAAATGTGGAAGCACTCCCGAATCCTTGTAAAAGAGTGCCAGGCTCGCTCCTGTGCAAATTGGATGCATTAGTTGGGAATAGGATAAATTAGAATGGTGGAAAATGAGAAATGGGCTTAGGCCAATGACGGGCCATGTAAAATAGGGGATGACCGCCCAAAGAAGGGAGGCCATGTATATAAAGTTCAAAAGTGAATGAGAAGCTCATTCGTGTGTGTGGCTAAAGCTTCTTCTTCTTCTTCTCTTATTTCTTGCCTTCTTGCTTGTGCTTGAGAAAGGGAGTGTGAGAGGGTGAGGGAGTGAGTGTGTGAGAGTGAGGGATCATGGAGAAGAAGCTCTCCATCTCCTCCCTCCATCTTCTTCTCTTCTCTTCTCTTCCCTTGTCTCGCGCGTGGCTATGGAGGATGGAGCTCATGGGAGAGGGATTGAGGTTGCTGGAGCTTGCCACAAGGATCGTGGAGCTACCGGTGTGCAAGAGAGAGGAGGGTACTCGATCGAGCATCAAGGTAAGCTCACTATACTCGTAAGGTGGGCATTGTGTGTCGGCTATGTGAGAGGTAACCATGGCCGCTCGGCTTGAAACAATTGATTAATAAGCGGTCCATAGGTCTCGGGGTAGAGCTTGTAGCTCCCCTTCATTTTGGTTCCGTTGTTGGGACCGACGGAATCGAGCCTTGAGCGCTGTGTGCATCAAATCGAGCATAGGAGTAGGGCCTTTTCCCGAAACGGTGCTTGAGATAGATAGGAGATTTAGGAGGTTTAATAGTTGGAACAAGTAAGTATTTTGAGTTTTTTGACGAGTGCTTGAGTAGGTAAATACAACCCATGCTTGGTTTTGCAATTTTTTGTTAGCATTAGGTAGGATAAGATTTGAAACTGAAATGGTAGGGTTTTTGCTGCTGTAAATCTAGTTGCAATAAGAAAAAGAAGGCCAAAATTGTGTTTTTTAAGGGGAAAATTGCAACGGGGAAAGGCTCTAAGGTTAGAGAGTGGTTGGGCAATGCTATGTAAGGCTGGGGTAAGGGGAGAAGAGCTCATTTGCATTCTGACTTAGTTGAGAGAGAGCAAGAGAGAGTGAGAGAGCTACAGACATAGGAGAGGAGCGGATGCCCTTCGATCACACTTGCGGGGTGCTACAGGTATACAAATCTCTTCCTCGGCATGCCCTTCTGTGTATTTAACAGCCTCGAATAGCTAATCATCAACATATAACTAGATTCGTCACCATTTTCATTATCGAAAGTGTGCCGACCTCAACGCGTTGGGACGTCCGAACCCCATAATCGGGCAGTTGGCTGTCCCGAACCTAGGGTTCAGTATTCGGCCTTCGAGCATTCGACCACGTGCCGTTCGGGCTTCGAGCTTCGGGCGCCCGAACGAAGGCCTTTCGGCTTCGAAGCTCGACCTTGGGGCCATCTAGCCATTCGGACGTTATTCGGGCTTCGGGGGTTCGGCCCCTCGGAATTCGGGATTCGGTCATTCGGTGTTCGGACGGCCGAATCGGCCTGCCCGAACCAGGCCATTTGGCCCAACTCGAGTTCGGCCCTCGGACTTGGCCATTCGGGCTTCGGCCCTCGGACTCGGCCATTCGGGCTTCGGCCCGCGGCTGAACAAGACATTCGGACTTCGGTGGTTTGGACGCCGATTCTGGGATTCGAACCCTACCATTCGAGCCAATTTTGGCCGAATGCATTTTTTGACATTATTTTAATAATTTAGACCTAGACCCGCATTGCCGACATTAGTGCGACCCTGCAGGTGCGAGAAAATCATAGAAAACTTGGCCGTGTGGCTAGGAAACCTAGCAGAGTGTGTTGTCGCAGCCTAGTCGCAATAGTAGACCAGACATCAAACCTCCACATACATGAGAGACGCAGCAGAGACCCATATTTTAACCAGGCAGCCGTGTGCTGACCTCACACCCAATGGCCAAGAGCTGAAGGTAGCATTGATATCGCACTTGAGTGTCGTAATCCTACACACACAGTAGGCCACATTGGTTGTGCACTAAAAGGGCAAAAAGCTTGATTTCGCACCAAACGCACATACACCACACTGAGTGTACATAATTTGAGGATTGGTTGTAATAACAAGAAATACACTCGAACATAATCATTCAAGGAACCCACCAATAGGAGTGAGCCCCAAGACTTAGCAGACAAACAGGGTTAGGACCCAGGAGGACGTTAATTGGATGCGAGGATCAAGAAGACGACAACATAGAGGATCGGGCGTTGCCAGAACTACTCGAAATGATCAACGGCCTTGTGGAATCGGAGGCAGAAGCAATGTCAGGATCAAGAGGCGACCAAGGAGAGGACCAGCTAGACCTAGGAGAATTCCCAGTCTCAGTACAGGAACTAGTCCATGACTACAATTTACTTACTAGGACCGTGATCCAGGGCAGACCTGTAGAAGAAGTGGTAGCAAGCCTCGAAGAAGAGAGAAGAGCAATCATGAGAGCGCTAGAAGGCATAATTGCCTACAACCACGAGCAATAGAAAGCTACAGCAAGACATAGATATGTACAAGGCTAGAAGGGTGCTAGACCTAGCTGGGGCAGCCAAATCTGGACCGAATGAAGAGAGGGAATGAGCAGTAGAGGCTAACATGACATTGAGCGAACTTGTAGCCAAGTGACTCATGGACAATACGTCTGTTGAGCAGAGTGCTACAGCCCTATTCACTGCACTACTCTTGGGATTGGGAGTCACGCAAGGGACTAAAGAGCAGGCTAGAATCACTATCGTAGCAAAACAGCTAGCGAAGTATGAGCCTAGAAGTGACCCATACAGCTTCATGGAGGAGTTCGAGCAAGTATGCGAAGCAAACGGTCTTATTGACCTTGCGTAACGCTCTCAAACTTTTGGCCTATGCTTAGGCGATAAGGGGAGAATCTGGTATTCTAGCCTCGATGACGCAGAACGTACAAACTTTCCTCGCCTTAAGGGCCTCTTCATCAAGAGATTCTCGGAGGCAAGGTATTCTGACAACCTCATCGTCCGGTTGATGAATATCAGCCAAAGGGAGAAGGAAGATGTCAAGGACTATGTCACTCATGTGCGTAGCCTCTTCAAAAGGATCCCTGCCAATGAACAACCTACTGAGAGGGCAGTGTCTACAGTATTTATGAACGGAATTCGGAGTGAGGAGCTCTACAAGGCTTTGGCCAATAACTCTACCTTGCAACGATACGTGCTAGCTAGAATTTTCGAAGAGACAATACGTGTAGATGATCATCTTAGGGAACGAAGCATGAGGACTACCGACCGAGAAAGTGAAAATTAGAGGGATCTAGAGAGATCAACTATTTCGAAAGAAAAAGCAACCCCTAGTGTGCAGGAAAAGGGAAAGAGTATGGACCAAGGCAAGGAGATGGCAGAGATGAGAATGGAGATTGCATGACTGTAGGAACTGATAAGGAAGCTTGCGCGATCGCATGTACAGTGTATATACTGTGGCGGCAATCACCTCCCAGCTGAATGTCAAGATCCTACATCTAGGCATGCTCAAATTGTGGTAGATTCAGGCATGATGCATTGCATTGCAGGATGCGGAGGAGATTCCCATATGCATAGCAGTACAATCCTCTGTACTTAGGTAATACACCACCCAATTTCTTTGGGAGGGGAGCCCAATTGGCACTCCCTGCACCAAGTGACTCAAGATCTGCCGTACCTAGGCTGAAGATGAACCCAACAAGTATACCGAGACCACTAGGGCCTTTTGTAACCCACCCACTGAGCGATGCTCCAGTTCACTATGTGGAAGAGCCGAAGAGGAGACATATGTCAACCCGTACATATCCTATGACGAGGAGGGCAACCCAGTCCCAATGGACTATCGGCTGGTGCCAAGCCAAGATCCGAACACATGCTGGACCTATGGCCATCCAGGCCACATTTCATCACGTTGCCCAGAGAAGGAACATGCTAACAAGGACAAAGTGGATCTCCGATGCACAGAATGTGGGATCACTCACATGTTTCCTGATTGTCCTAGGCGGAAACCATCATCTAGCTCTACCAACATACCGTCAGTACCTCTGGGGCTGTTTGGAGTGGAAACCTTTGATAGTGAGGACACACCTATCCCACTATAGGTTATGACGCGAGCTCAAACAAGGCAGGCAGCTATCTCCTTACTTGGACCAAGTAACCTTGACGTAGCCTCCATAGGAAAGAAAAGACGAAGGAGAAGGAAAAAGAGAACAGACGCAAAGATAACCCTTAAAACCGAGAAAGCCATGACGTTAGTGACAGGAAAGAAAGTCATGGATGCAGAGGTAGAGACTTCAGCTCCGAAGACAGCTCAGCTAGGGAGTGCCAAGGTAGGGGAATATCTCCATCCCAAATGGCAACTCGAAGCTATAGCCAAAGTCAAGGAGTGAGTCAAGGATGCCCAGGAGCACCTCAAGGATGCTGAACCCATAATAGAAGATCCAATGGACGATTTTTCCAGCGTGAGCACACTAGTCTCACCCACAAAACCACAAACTAAAAGTGTATCCTTGCCATGGGGGGCAACTTAGCAGCAGCAAGACCAAAGGAGGACTTACCAGGGCAGACAGAATGCATGGCCCAGGAGTGCTAGCCTTAGGGGAAGACAAGAGCCCAGCAGTCTCCTTGAAAACTTGCTGTCCACCCCAGTAACTCTAAGTGTAGAAGACCTGCTTAGGCAGAATCCTTCTTTATGGAAGGAGTTAAAAGATTTAGTGGAGGGACACACAGGACTTATGGGTACTGATCAGCAAGATCATGATACAGTTACACAAATCCCAAGTCTAACTCTACACTCAACTCCTAAGTCATTGCACATCAATGCTTTCTGGGAAGGCACTGAAATGCATGCAGTCCTACCTGTTCTAGCCTTAAGAGATATGACGCGGAAAGGAATTGTAGACACAGGCGCCGGTGTTAGCGTATTGAGCCATGCAGTTTTAGAGGCATGGGGAAACCCTCTTATAGAGACTGCCAGGTTCAATGTCACGTTAGCAAATGGAATGAAGGTAAGGCCATTCAAAGTCTTAAAGAACTGGCCAGTAAAGATTGCAGGTGTGTAGTTTTCCGTAAACTTCATTCTCATGAAGGGAGTGGACTACGACATACTGCTAGGCCGACCTTGGATGAGAAACTCTCAAGTCATTGAAGATTGGGGGAATGGTTTTATCTTCCTAGGGAGTAGAACTGAAGCAGTAAGGGTAGAGATGGACACTTGGAAAACGACCCGTGTTGACCTAAATGCCATCTCAGCCATACTGAAGGGCGATACTCAAACGATCAAACCCTATGGATCACTCACTAAATATATTCCCTGCCCTGAGGATGAGCGGGATTGGATGCACATCTTGGCAACCATTGACCTACCATTCTCAGATGAGAAATAACTATATCGACAGGCTGCTGAAGCCGCAACCATGCCAATAGAGAAGCCAACTATGCAACTCTGCATGATGGCAGGAAGCTCACTCAACCCAAGGAAACCTGTCTCATTCCATATCCCCAGCAATAAGCTAGAGCTTCAAGAAATCGTAGAGTATCTGACAGACACACTAAAGGGCAACTTGGCTGCCAACCTAAAGCCTCTACGTGATCTGTTGACTAAGCCAGAATGGAGATGGACCAAACTCCATGATTTGAATTTGTTATACAATTGGGCTTTAGTTACTGACGACAAGGAGAATGAAGAGGAAAGCTTCGGCAATGATGAACAATCTGAAGAGCAAGACTCTGACGACGAGGAATATGAGGACTGCCGCTCTACAGGAGATGAAATTGAGGAAGAGATAGATACAGTAGAATATGACACAGAAGGGAGAATGATAGAACAAATCAAGACAGACTCGAGACCGAGGAAGGAAAAGACGAATTGGAGTGAAAAATGAGTCATGCGGATGGAGTGCGATAGATCCTGGCTAGAACACATAGGAGCCATGGATTATGAGCAAGCCGAAGTAGCATGACCATGGGTAATCCCAGTGCTCAAGACGAATGCACCTACTGAACTACGACCCCTTGGGGAAACTCCTTCCTCGAGCGAGGGATGCGAGTTTAACTCGAAGTTGGAAGTCAGCATTGAGAGTGATCCCGAGATATCCCAACCCTCTAAGGTCAAACGTACAAGAAGGGACTTGCCAGTCCCCCTAAGGAATAGGAGATTAAAGGAGAAGGCCAAGACGCGAGCGAAGGACTCAGAAGTAGAGAGGCAAAAGAAACCATAGGATCTACCCAAATGGTTTACAAAATTTAAAAAGGGTGAGAGAGTAGTGATTCTGCTAGGTGCAAAGAGGCAGGGCCAAACTAGTGAACCGATCGAAGGATCCGCCAAAGTCAAGGAAGTCAACTTGGCTAGGGAGGGTGAAAAGCCAAGACATGTATTCATTGCAGACGATTTGACCGAGGATGAGGAGGCCAAACTTGTTGCAGACTTGCAAGAGTATATTGATGTAATTGCCTGGACATTGGAAGAACTTAAAGGAGTCGACCCTAGGGTTGTGACTCATAATATCCCAATGGTCCCTGATGCAGTGCCAACAAAGCAACGACCTTACCCCATGAATCCCAAACACGGCCATGCAGTAAAAGAGAAGATTGATAAGCTCATGAAGGCGGGATTCATATATGAGATTGAGCACACGGACTAGGTATCACTGATTGTGATCATGATGAAGAAGAACGGAAAAATTCGAGTGTGCGTTAATTACAAGAAAGTTGCCACTACGAAGAGGGATAACTACCCTTTACCATACACCAAGCACATGCTTGAGAGGGTAGCAGGTAAAGAGGCCTATAGTTTTTTGGACGGCTTCTCCGGCTACAATCAAGTGCAAGTGCACCCCAATGACAGGCACAAGACTGCCTTCACCACGGAATGGGGTGTATTTGCCTACATTGTCATGCCCTTTGGGCTGATGAATGTGCCTGTGACTTTCCAACGCTTAATGTGCACTATCTTCAAAGATATGCTTAGGCACGAACTAGAGGTGTTTGTAGACAACTTATGCGTATACTCTAGTTGGGCCGAACACTTAGAGAAATTGAGAGCTGTCTTTGAACGGTGTCGGTTATACAACCTCTCATTGAACCCCTTGAAGTGCTAGTTCTGGGTGAAACACGGATGTATCCTAGGGCACGTGGTGTCAAAGAATGGCATCGCCACAAACTTTTCAAAAGTCAGAGTCATTGTTGACCTTTCGCCACCCAATAACTACAAGGGAGTTCAGTGTTTCTTAGGACATACTAGATACTATCGCCGCTTTGTACTAAATTATGCACTGATTGCTAGACCATTGTACAAGTTGTTGATCGTGTTCGAGTGGACTGAGGAATGCCAACGCGCATATGAAGAGTTGAAGAAGGCTCTTACCACTGCACCAATCTTAGGAGCCCCAGACTGGAACATAACGTTTCATGTGCACATAGACGCCTCTAAGTTTGCTATTGGGGCCGTGCTATGCCAGCCTGGTGAACATAACTTAGACTATCCGGTGAGTTTTCCCAGCAGGCAACTCACAGAGACCGAGATGAATTATTCCACCACAGAAAGGGAGGGGTTGGCCATGGTATTTGCTGTAAAGAAATTTAGACATTATCTGTTGGCCACTCCCTTTGTCTTCTTTGTTGACCATCAAGCCTTGCTCTATCTTGTGAACAAGCCTTGAGCTACAGGATGCATAGCTAGATGGTTACTTCTCCTATTGGAATTTGACTTCTCTGTGGTTGTACACAAAGGAAAGCAGTATTACATGACTGACCATATGTCTTGCATACCCACAGGAGAAGCCGCTGGACAAGGCATACCTGACGATTTACCGGATGCTCATCTCTTTAACGTGTTTAGTGAGAGAGAATTGTTTAAAGATGATCTGACGCCATATTGGGCCGATGATGTAGTTCAGGTGCTGGAGAACGGATTACCTGAGAGACCAATTGAGAAGACAAGGCTAAGGAGACTTATTTTGAAAATCCAACCATACAAATTGATAGCCGGCCAACTCTATAGGTTAGGATAAGATGGCTTGTTGCGCAGATGCGTGTGTGAGCACGAGATGCATGATGCATTGAAGGAAGCACATGGCAGAATCGTTGGAGAACACTTTAGCGGGGATACAATAGCCCGAAAGGTGCTGCAATCCCAACTATGGTGGCCCACCCTATTCCTTGATGCTGCTAAATTTGTGAAGCACTGCGACGAATGCCAAAGAACCAAGGTGCCCATGCGCAAAGATAAAATGGAGTTGACCCTTGTCATAGCTCGAGAACCCTTGAAAAATGGGGCATCGACTTCATTGGACCTATCAGTCCCACGGCACAATACTCTCAGGCTCGCTACATCATAGTGGCAACAACTGATTACCTAACGAAGTGGGCAGAGGCCAGAGCTACAAGAAAGAATGACGCTAGAACCACTGCAAACTTCTTGTGGGAGCAGGTCATTTCATGGTTTGGGTGTCCAATAGAATTAGTCAGTGATCAGGGCACACATTTCATTAATGAGGTGATATCACATCTGCTCTCTACTTTTCTAATCATTCACAGAAAATCCTCACCCTATTACCCTCAGGCTAACGGACAAGCAGAATCCACCAATAAAATCCTAGTCAATGTACTCACAAAAGTGGTATCTACATCTCGGAGTGACTGGGACAACAAGTTAATGGCGGCCTTGTGGTTCTATCGTACGGCTTATAAAATGGCTATAGGCTAGATGCCCTTTAGGCTGACTTATGGAACGGAGGCCATTCTGCCCTTGGAGTTTTTTGTCCCTCTCTTAAGGATAGCAATGCAGGAGCGCTGGGAGGGAAGAGACGCTTGGACAAATCGCTTGGTAGAGCTAGAATGTTTTATGGAAACCGGGCTCTTGGCCACCCATGCGCTCATTTGTGAAAAAGCACGGAGGAAAATCTGCTTTAACAAGCATGTCAAACAACGCGACTTTGATTAGGGGGATCTCGTTCTGCTATACTTTGTGAAGGGTCACAAACAGAAAATGAAATTTCGTAGACTAAGACCTTTCCGAGTCAGTGCAATTAGTAGAACGGGCAACGTTGAATTAGAGACGCTCGAAAGTGAAGGAATCAGATTTTTCAATGGCAGCTGCATAAAATAATACTATCCGCCTTCCCACCCGTTGCATGAGCCACCTATGTTGGAAGCCCCTGTCAACGTCTGCGTGGCTACTATTATGGAAATAACAAATCAAGATGAAGAAGCAGTGGCGCCCGCCTACTTACGAATCACCGTCACTGCGGAAAAGACCTATTCTTTTGATGCTTTGATTGACAAAGGTGCCAATTACAATATCTTGACGCATGACCATTGAACATGCATTGGTCAACCTAAATTGCAGCCCATCAATGCCAAACTCACCCCATTTGGGGGCAATGTGATGCCAGGAGGCATATTCCACGGTGGATTCCGTGAGGTTTTACGGTGGATTCCGTAAACTTAGATGACCGGGGCTCATACACAAAGAGGATTCTTTGTGCGAGAAGTTGATGGGAACGCCTGTCCTTTTCGGGCGTTTCATTAATTTAGTGTGTACATGGGTGATTCCATAGCGGGTGATTCCGCAAAATGCATATTAAATTAATAAACGTTTATGAGTTTAGAGTGCGCACTCATAATAAATTAAGGTTAGGATTTATTTCTAACCAGTTGATTTATTTATGTAGCTGAAGACTGCTAGATATTCACTTTTGTCGGTTTAATTGTATTATTTTACTAACGATTGTGAATGCTTCAGTTGATGTGTAGAGATAGCAGCAGTGGCGGAGGAAAGCATTGGAGTCTAGCGAGTATTCGACCTTTGGATTATATTTCGATAGGCGCCACACCTATATTTTGTTATATCTATTGAGACATTGATTATTGATTATTATTTTGTATGCGCCTATGCGCACGGATATGTTATTTCTATTTGGACATTGAGATTGGGCGTGCCAGACTCTATGGGCACCGTCTATTAGCTTTATTTCCTATTTTTGTAGAAAGCAAACTCAAAAGCTAAAAGCTTGTCATATTTTTGTAAATTGGGCTATTATTGAGCATGAAGATGGAAATATACATAAAATACATGCTTTGTGAAGTGCTCACACAAGGCATGGGGGGAGATTGAATCCAATTGGTCTCTTGCTTCTTGTCGTTCATGCTTTTACATTGTTTTTTGTGCAAAAAGGTAGAGTTCATTGTTCTTGGGGACCTTCCGGGATTCACTACGTGAGCATACAACATCCGATCTGCGCACCAGTGGAATCAGAGCGGAGCTGAGATCAAGAGCTTCCAATCGCTACCAATCTCGAGCGAAGGCGGAGCTCCAGGAACGATCGGGCTCTATAGTCAATCCCGTCGCGAACCGTCGATACAGGCAGACTTCTGGCGATCAAGAACCCCTGTTTCTACTCTAAGATCGCGAAGGACCAGGTTGTGCAGGCGGAGGACCACGCATCCATCTCCTTCATCAAATCGTCAAGAAACAGTGAGGAAATTTATAATCCATCTTTTCAAAAGCTTAATTGTAAAGCTTATGAGCTTTAAAGAAGCTTAATAGCTTCAAATTTCATAATCGAGGTCTCAGAGGGGCCTCCGATTTTTTCGCGTGGCAAAAAAAATGCCCCCCCCCCCACGAAATCAGTCGATGACCTACTGATTAAGCTATAAGCTTAATCTCTTAAGTCCAAGCTAAATCACTCCAGTCATACAAGGCAAGCAAGTTCATAAACTTCAGGTCCTGCGCACCACAAGTCAAGTTCTGCAAGTCAATTGGAATCAAGTCCTGCAAGTTCATCAAGTCAGCCTAAGTTCTGTAAGTCTGCAACTTTGCAAGTCAGACTAGTCAACTGGAGTCAGAACTGACTAGTGCTCAAAACTCCTAGAAGGCTTGTTCCTACGCAAAAACTCTGAACTGGAAAGTTGTTCGTGGCAAAGTGTTCTACCTATCTACAGGTTTGCTGAAGAATTTTCAGCAAATGAAGACGGAAATATTGCAGATTTTCTGAAAATTGAGAAAGAAATACCCAAAAATACATAGCCTTGTAACCCCGAATTTGAGCTACGCTCATCCCACTAACCTGATTTTGAGTGAGAAAGGTTTATTGAGTTTTATAGGATGATGACCCCACATATGGATGACCCTATGGCTGAAGACGACCTACCTCAGCCTACCATGGAACAAAAGCTGGATCTAATCATGCTGCAATTGGAAGAAGAGCGAAGGGCTAGGCAAGCATTGCAAGCGCAATTGACAAAATTACAAAGAGCGTCTACTGACAAAGAAGAATCTCAAGCTGAAGATTTGATTCGACGTACCATCGAAGCCACTCTTGAAGCACAAACCTATTCTTTTGATGCTTTGATTGACAAATGTGCCAATTACAATATCTTGACGCATGACCATTGAACACGCATTGGTCAACCTAAATTGCAGCCCACCAATGCCAAACTCACCCCATTTGGGGGCAATGTGATGCCAGGAGGCATATTCCATGGTGGATTCCGTGAGGTTTTACGGTGGATTCCGTAAACTTAGATGACCGGGGCTCATACACAAAGAGGATTCTTTGTGCGAGAAGTTGATGGGGACGCCTGTCCTTTTCGGGCGTTTCATTAATTTAGTGTGTACATGGGTGATTCCATAGCGGGTGATTCCCCAAAATGCATATTAAATTAATAAACGTTTATGAGTTTAGAGTGCGCACTCGTAATAAATTAAGATTAGGATTTATTTCTAACCAGTTGATTTATTTATGTAGCTGAAGACTGTTAGGTATTCACTTTTGTCGGTTTAATTGTATTATTTTACTAACGATTGTGAATGCTTCAGTTGATGTGTAGAGATAGCAACAGTGGCGGAGGAAAGCATTGGAGTCTAGCGAGTATTCGACCTTTGGATTATATTTTGATAGGCGCCACGCCTATATTTTGTTATATCTATTGAGACATTGATTATTGATTATTATTTTGTATGCGCCTATGTGCACGGATATGTTATTTCTATTTGGACATTGAGATTGGGCGTGCCAGACTCTATGGGCATCGTCTATTAGCTTTATTTCCTATTTTTGTAGAAAGCAAACTCAAAAGCTAAAAGCTTGTCATATTTTTGTAAATTGGGCTATTATTGAGCATGAAGATGGAAATATACATAAAATACATGCTTTGTGAAGCGCTCACACAAGGCATGGGGGGAGATTGAACCCAATTGGTCTCTTGCTTCTTGTCGTTCATGCTTTTACATTGTTTTTTGTGCAAAAAGGTAGAGTTCATTGTTCTTGGGGACCTTCCGGGATTCACTACGTGAGCATACAGCGTCCGATCTACGCACCAGTGGTATCAGAGCGGAGCTGAGATCAAGAGCTTCCAATCGCTACCAATCTCGAGCGAAGGCGGAGCTCCAAGAACGATCGGACTCTATAGTCAATCTCGTCGCAAACCGTCGATACAGGCAGACTTCTGGCGATCAAGAACCCCTGTTTCTACTCTCAGATCACGAAGGACCAGGCTGTGCAGGCGGAGGACCACGCATCCATCTCCTTCATCAAGTCGTCAAGAAACAGTGAGGAAATTTATAATCCATCTTTTCAAAAGCTTAATTGTAAAGCTTATGAGCTTTAAAGAAGCTTAATAGCTTCAAATTTCATAATCAAGGTCTCAGAGGGGCCTCTGATTTTTTCGCCCGGCGAAAAAAACGGCCCCCCCCCACGAAATCAGTCGACGACCTACTGATTAAGCTATAAGCTTAATCTCTTAAGTCCAAGCTAAATCACTCCAGTCATACAAGGCAAGTAAGTTCATAAACTTCAGGTCCTGCGCACCACAAGTCAAGTTCGGCAAGTCAATTGGAATCAAGTCCTGCAAGTTCATCAAGTAGGCCTAAGTTCTGTAAGTCTGCAACTCTGCAAGTCGGCTAAGTCTACAACTTTGCAAGTTAGACTAGTCAACTGGAGTCAGAACTGACTAGTGCTCAAAACTCCTAGAAGGCTTGTTCCTACGCAAAAACTCTGAACTGGAAAGTTGTTCGTGGCAAAGTGTTCTACCTATCTACAGGTTCGCTGAAGAATTTTCACCAAATGAAGACGGAAATATTGTAGATTTTCTGAAAATTGAGAAAGAAATACCCAAAAATACATAGCCTTGTAACCCCGAATTTGAGCTATGCTCATCCCGCTAACCTGATTTTGAGTGAGAAAGGTTTATTGAGTTTTACAGGATGACGACCCCACATATGGATGACCCTATGGCTGAAGACAACCTACCTGAGCCTACCATGGAACAAAAGCTGGATCTAATCATGCTGCAATTGGAAGAAGAGCGAAGGGCTAGGCAAGCATTGCAAGCGCAATTGACAAAATTACAAAGAGCATCTACTGACAAAGAAGAACCTCAAGCTGAAGATTTGATTCGACGTACCATCGACGCCACTCTTGAAGCACAAACCATTCGCAAGGAATCAAAGATAAGTAAACGAAGTTTCAAATTTCGCACTTTCAATGGCATATGAGAAGGAAAGACTGTTTTATCATTCATTAGCCAGTTTGATGACTATTTCCATGAGGAAACTTATCCAGAAAAAGATAAAATCAAGTTTGTTACTAATCATCTGATAGACAGAGCATCACTTTGGTGGACTGTAGTACGCAAGAGCATAGAATGTCCTGCTACTTGGAAAGATTTCAAGAAGAAGTTCATGCAGAATTTCCTTCCACCGCAATTTCATGAGAAGGCTATCAAGCAATGGGATTTACTTCAACAACGGGATCATGAGCCTACTCCACAGTATAGAGAGCGTTTTTGGAATGCACTCCTATAGCTACGCATGCTTGAAGATGTACCAGAGACGACATATAAGCGGAAGTATATGTCTGGACTTCTTGGACATTATTACGCTGAAGTGAACATGTTCCAGCCTGCTACCCTTGAAGACGCCATCTCACTAGCTCACGACACTGAAGATAAGTTACGCGGAAGAGACAGACGACCACAATAATTCCAAGCCAATGGTAATTATGGATCTAAACAATTCAATTTCAATTTTAGAAGGTTTAATCCAGGTCATTTCTCATCACCATCTTTCCACAAGAATTGGGCTAAACCACCTGCATTACCATCCAATGTCAATCCAAATCCTAAGCCTATTCCACAAGCAAATCCGAATGTACCCAGACTTCCAGCCATTGCAAATAATGTAACCAAAGCCAAGCCAATAGTATGCTATAAGTGTCACCAACCTGGGCATCTCGCAGCAAATTGTCATTCAAAGAAGCCACCAGCACATATCAACTATCTTGGAGCCATGGACGAAGATGAGCATGAGGATATGCCTGATTTTACTGAAGATGAGGATGCTCCTACTACTACTTCCGACACTTTACCAGGTATGCCTACTCCACATTCATTATTGACTATGAAATGTTTGGTGCATGGAAAGGAAAGAACTATCTTGCACGATGACGGTAGTACTCATGACTTTATTTCAGCAAAATTGGTAAAGGAATTGAAATTACAAACTATACCTACGCATTATCGCATAAAAGCTGCATTTTTAGGTACTAGGTACAATGGCACACAAGAAGTACAAGATTTAGAGATTCAAATTGGTTCATATAATGAAAGAAAAAATTTCTTAGTTGTTCCATTATAGTCAAGCGACATTATTTTAGGAATGCCTTGGAGACACCAACATAATCCAAATATAAATTATTCCACGCACACAATGAATATTAATTTTCAAGGAAAATCTATTACATTATATGGTATGCATGCATCTAGTATTTTTCCACTGCTTTCGCATACTCAAGCAAAACGTGCATTACGCAAGAATACTAAATCATATCTCATTTGGGTGAATGAATTGCACGCAAAGGAAAATCATATGCACCCTAGGCATAAGGAATTTCTTGCATATTTTAAGGACTGTTTTGCAGAAGACCTACCACCAGGTTTACCTCCTTCACGTCCAGAAGACCATAAGATTGATTTAATCCCTGGCACACAACCACCTTGCAAAGCACCATATAGGGACAATCAAATAGAGCAAAAAAAAATCCAGAACCAAGTTGAAGAATTACTAAATAGAGGCTTAATTCGACCTAGCAGTTCTCCATTCGGTGCACCTGTACTCTTAGTCAAGAAAAAGAATAATACTTATCATATGTGTATTGACTACCGAGCATTAAATAAAATCACTGTAAAGAATAGGTATCCTATACCTAGAGTTGATGACCTTATGGACAAACTGCAAGGATCTTCTATATTTAGTAAAATTGACCTTAAGTCTGGATATCATCAGGTGAGGCTAGATAAATCTGACATATTTAAGACTGCATTCAGAACACAGTTTGGCCATTACGAATTCTTAGTCATGCCATTCGGATTGACTAATGCACCTGCCACTTTCAGTAGAATGATGAACCGTATCTTTTTGAAATATCAGTACTGTGTGATTGTTTTCTTTGATGATATTTTGTTGTTTAGTCAAAGTGAACAAGAGCATTATGAGCATTTGTCATTAGTTTTTCAATTACTGAAAGAAAATCAATTGTTTGCAAATCCTGAAAAAAGTGAATTCTTTAAGACAGAAATTGAGTATTTAGGTCATATTGTATCAAAAGAAGGAATTAAAGTTGATCCTAAAAAAATTGATGCAATATTGCATTGGCCTATTCCTAAAAATGTGCATGAGTTACGCTCATTCCTTGGTCTTGCTAGTTTCTATAGGAAGTTTGTACGTAATTTTTCATTATTTGCTTTACCATTAACCAAACTTCTTAAGAAAGGAATTGTTTATCAATGGACTGAAACTCAGCAGAAATCCTTTGACTTACTGAAACGTGCATTAACCAATGCCCTTGTTCTACAGTTGCCTGACTTTAATAGACCATTCTTTCTAGTTGTGACCGATGCTAGCGGATCAGGAATAGGAGCCGTACTAATGCAAGACAATCATCCAATAGCATATTCTAGTTCTAAGCTGAAACCCTCTGAGCTCAAATATTCCACTTATGACAAAGAACTATTAGCAGTTGTACAAGCATTAAAATAGTGGAAACACTACTTAATGGGTTCAGAATTCATGATAAAGACCGACCAGCAAAGCATTAGACATTTACTTAGCCAACCCCAAATTTCTGACCGTCATATCAAATGGGCTTCCTTCATTCAAAGTTTTCATCCTATCATTCAATACCAACCTGGAAAAGAAAATGTAGTTGCTGATGCATTGAGTAGAAGACCTGCAATTCATAATATTTCTGTCATATCTTTTGATTCTTTGATTGCTATGAAAGATACATATCACCAGGATATTACTTTTCATTCTGATTGGCAAAAATTAGTTCAAAATAATTTCATTCCTGTTGATTCATTGTCATATAATGATGGATTTATGTTTTTTGAAAAGAGACTGTGTGTTACTATTCCATTCCGATATTTTGTTTTGAGTGAAATTCATTGTCCCCCATATCAAGGTCATAGAGGTATCATATCTACATTACGCATGTTAACTGAAGATTTTTATTGGCTGAATATGGATGCAGATGTATCTAATTTCGTTTCTGAATGTTTAATTTGTCAAAGAATAAAAAGACATCATGGTAAACAGTATGGATTACTAATGCCTTTGTCTATTCCATCTAAACCTTGGGAACATATTTCTATGGATTTCATTACTGGTTTACCAAATACTAAATCTAACCATAATATGATTTGGACAATTGTAGATAGATTTAGTAAGCAAGCATATTTTATTCCATGTAAGAAAACTTTAACAGCATCACAAGTAGCACAGTTATTTTTGAAAACTGTTTTTCCTAACCATGGATTGCCAAAAGTGATTATTTCAGATCATGATTCTAGATTTTGCAACAATTTTTGGATTACACTGTTTGCAAATCTAGGCACAAAGATTGATTTCTCATCTACATTTCATCCAGAAACAAATGGACAAACAGAAGCCACAAATAGTACCATTCTAGATCTTTTACGTGCATATACTATCTTTAAACCTCAGACATGGGATACTCATTTGCATTTATTACAGTTTGCATATAACAATACACCCCACACATCTACAAAGAAAGCACCTTTTGAAGTCATTTATGGATATAGATTATCTACACCTGTTGCATCTTTGTCTAATAGAATTCAGAGTAATGATGATATTGCTAGTATACATAACAGTATTTTTGATGAGGTTAAGGATATGATTGCTAAAGCCCAGCAATCATATACCAAACAAGCCAACAAGAAAAGACAAGCCATGAATTTCAAAGTTGATGATTATGTTTGGCTTAGAATAGAAAAGCGTAGACTGCAAAGTGTAGATAGACATCTAGTTGTCAAATTAGCTCCTAGATTCTATGGACCATTTAGAATTATTCATAAGATTAATGATAATGCATTCAAGTTAGAATTACCATCTCATTGGAAAATTCACAATACATTTCACATTAGTTTATTGAGACCATTTAGAGGCCAATTACCTATCCACCCTGTTTATGAAAACCCACCTTTATTAGAGGAAGAGACTGAAATACTTGAACCAAAAGCCATCATAGACACTGACTACATGACCACTAGAGTTGGCCAAAGGTATTCTAGATATCTAGTAAAATTTAAAAACCATCCTGTAGAGGAAGCACAATGGATGCACGCTAGAGACTTAAATGCTTTCCCCACTCTGTTAGCTCCACATTGAGCTAATAGCAATTGAGGTCAATTGCTATCCCACCCCGGGGGTATGATGCCAGGAGGCATATTCCACGGTGGATTCCGTGAGGTTTTATGTTGGATTCCGTAAACTTAGATGACCGGGGCTCATACACAAAGAGGATTCTTTGTGCGAGAAGTTGATGGGGACGCCTGTCCTTTTCGGGCGTTTCATTAATTTAGTGTGTACATGGGTGATTCCATAGCGGGTGATTCCGCAAAATGCATATTAAATTAATAAACGTTTATGAGTTTAGAGTGCGCACTCGTAATAAATTAAGGTTAGGATTTATTTCTAACCAGTTGATTTATTTATGTAGCTGAAGACTGCTAGGTATTCACTTTTGTCGGTTTAATTGTATTATTTTACTAACGATTGTGAATGCTTCAGTTGATGTGTAGAGATAGCAGCAGTGGCGAAGGAAAGCATTGGAGTCTAGCGAGTATTCGACCTTTGGATTATATTTTGATAGGCGCCACGCCTATATTTTGTTATATCTATTGAGACATTGATTATTGATTATTATTTTGTATGCGCCTATGCGCACGGATATGTTATTTCTATTTGGACATTGAGATTGGGCGTGCCAGACTCTATGGGCATCGTCTATTAGCTTTATTTCCTATTTTTGTAGAAAGCAAACTCAAAAGCTAAAAGCTTGTCATATTTTTGTAAATTGGGCTATTATTGAGCATGAAGATGGAAATATACATAAAATACATGCTTTGTGAAGTACTCACACAAGGCATGGGGGGAGATTGAACCCAATTGGTCTCTTGCTTCTTGTCGTTCATGCTTTTACATTGTTTTTTGTGCAAAAAGGTAGAGTTCATTGTTCTTGGGGACCTTCCGGGATTCACTACGTGAGCATACAGTGTCCGATCTCCGCACCACAATGCTTACACGCTCTTAGCGAAGTGCAAAGTGGTCATTTCTATCGAGTCTGACCATCTACTAGCTTTCTTTCATGTGTTGCCTAACATAACAGGGGCCAGTAATATGTCCCTATTAGGTCGTACTTTTAAGAAGCAGACGAATTGTAATGTGGATTATAATTTAGACCGCATCCATCTCGCTATAGGCAATGTGCGCATAGTGACGACTTTCAGCAAGGGCTGTTCTGACCCTTTCAACATTGTGAAGCCACCGGTAGAAATCACTACGACTGCACTTACGCTCAAGTCTACACAGAAGGACACTAATCTCACACCAAGCTCTAGACACTAGACACAAACCCACCAAGAGTGCTCACAAGGCCAAGGAGTCTAAGCTTATATGGGGTGCCAAAGCGGCAAAGACCACCTCTGGGTAGACCACCCAAACGTGCTTCTAAACGCCAAAACAATCAATACTCACAGTCTAAGAGGCAAATTGGATGCTATCAACGTAGGCACACAACCACCCGCGATGGATCCCCAAAGATCTCTTGCAAGCGCAAGGCTACTATGAAGGCAACCCCTGGATTTGGGTGCCTAAGAATGGCAAGTCTAAAGGCTCATCTCCAAGCAACCTCACTCCAGTGAGAGAGGCCTGCAAACATAGCGCCTGGGCCGTAGTTAACAAACCACTACCGGCTGTGACTAATAAGTCCCAGCTAATTTATCGACCAAAGAAATCGCTAAAAGCCTCAAGCCTACCTCACTCAAAATAATTGAATACTTCCGTGACTGTGCACTCAAAACCCAGCACAACTTCCATGCCACCAGAGCTTCCTACAACACTTCAAAGTGCTTCGGAGTGCAAAGCCACACCCGACACCAGCAATGAAGTCACTGCTGTCGAGCTCAATTGCACCATCACCACCAGCAAGTCTTAGGCCTTCCTATGCGGTACAATCTTTCCTTTCCTTGGCTAAAGACCCTGTTGAAACTTCGGGAGATGACCTTGTGACCTGCATTAAGGTGTTAGACCACACTTTTACCACATTTGCTAGGAGTTATGAGCGGTTGGATCTAAGTCTTCTTGATGAACCACTTGCTTCCGATGTTCGTGCATTACCATGCACATGGGAGGAATACGAGTTTATGACCGTCAAATTTCCCAAGATTGCTGCTACAGACATAGGAGAGGAGCGGACGCCCTTCGATCACACTTTCGGGGCACTACAGGTATACAAATCTCTTCCCCGGCATGCCCTTGTGTGTATTTAACAGCCTCGAATAGCTAATCATCAACATAACACTAGATTCGTCACCATTTTCATTATTGGAAGTGTGCCGACCTCAACGCGTTGGGACGTCCAAACCCCAGAATCGGGCAGTTGGCTGTCCCGAACCTAGGGTTTGGTATTCGGCCTTCGGGCATTCGGCCATGTGCCGTTCAGGCTTCGAGCTTCGGGCGCCCGAATGAAGGCCTTTGGGCTTCGGAGCTCGACCTTGGGGCCATCTAGCCATTCGGGCTTCGGGGGTTCGGCCCCTCGGAATTCGGGATTCGGCCATTTGGTGTTCGGACGGCCGAATCGGCCTGCCTGAACCAGTTCGGACCTCGGACTCGGCCATTCGGGCTTCGGCCCGCGGCTGAAAAAGACATTCGGACTTCGGTGGTTTGGACGTCGATTCTAGGATTCGGACCCTTCCATTCGGGCCAATTTTGGCCGAATGCATTTTTTGACATTATTTTAATAATTCAGACCTAGACCCGCATTGCCGACATTAGTGCGACCCTGCAGGTGCAAGAAAATCATAGAAAACTTGGCCGTGTGGCTAGAAAACGTAGCAGAGTGTGTTGTCGCAGCCTAGTCGCAATAGCAGACCAGACATCAAACCTCCACATACATGAGAGACACAGCAAAGACCCATATTTTAACCAGGCAGCCGTGTGCTGACCTCACACCTAGTGGCCAAGAGCTGAAGGTAGCATTGATATCGCACTTGAGTGTCGTAATCCTACACACACAGTAGGCCACATTGGTTGTGCACTGAAAGAGCAGAAAGCCTGATTTTGCACCAAACGCACAGACACCACACTGAGTGTACATAATTTGAGGATTGGTTGTAATAACAAGAAATACACTCGAACATAATCATTCAAGGAACCCACCAATAGGAGTGAGCCCCAAGACTTAGCAGACAAACACGGTTAGGACCCAAGAGGACGTTAACTGGATGCGAGGATCGAGAAGACGACAACATAGAGGATCGGGCATTGCCAGAACTACTCGAATTGATCGACGGCCTTGTGGAATCGGAGGCAGAAACAATGTCAGGATCAAGAGGCGACCAAGGAGAGGACCAGCTAGACCTAGGAGAATTCCCAGTCTCAGTACAGGAACTAGTACATGACTACGATTTACTTACTAGCACCGTGATCCAGGGCAGACCTGTAGAAGAAGTGGTAGCAAGCCTCGAAGAAGAGACAAGAGCAATCATGAGAGCACTAGAAGGCATAATTGCCTATAACCACGAGCAATAGAAAGCTACAGCAAGATGTAGATATGTACGAGGCTAGAAGGGTGCTAGACCTAGCTGGGGCAACCAAATCTGGACTGAATGAAGAGAGGGAACGAGCAGCAGAGGCTAACATGACATTGAGCGAACTTGTAGCCAAGTGACTCATGGACAATACGTCCGTTGAGCAGAGTGCTACAGCCCTAGCCACTGCACTACTCTCGGGATTGGGAGTCACGCAAGGGGCTAAAGAGCAGGCTAGAATCCCTTTCGTAGCAAAACAGCTAGTGAAGTATGAGCCTATCAGTGACCCATACAGCTTCATGGAGCAGTTCGAGCAAGTATGTGAAGCAAACGGTCTTACTGACCTTGCGCAACGCTCTCAAACTTTTGGCCTATGCTTAGGCGATAAGGGGAGAATCTGGTATTCTAACCTCGATGATGCAGAACGTACAAACCTTGCTCGCCTTAAGGGCCTCTTCATCAAGAGATTCTCGGAGGCAAGGTATTCTGACAACCTCATCGTCTGGTTGATGAATATCAGCCAAAGGGAGAAGGAAGATGTCAAGGACTACGTCACTCATGTGCGTAGCCTCTTCAAAAGGATCCCTGCCAATGAACAACCTACTGAGAGGGGAGTGTCTACAGTATTTATGAACGGAATTTGGAGTGAGGAGCTCTACAAGGCTTTGGCCAGTAACTCTACCTTGCAACGAGACGTGCTAGCTAGAGTTTTTGAAGAGACAATACGTGTAGATGATCAGCTTAGGGAAGGAAGCATGAGGACTACCGACCGAGAAAGTGAAAATTAGAGGGATCTAGAGAGATCAACTATTTCGGAAGAAAAAGCAACCGCGAGTGTGCAGGAAAAGGAAAAGAGTATGGACCAAAGCAAGGAGATGGCAGAGATGAGAATGGAGATTGCACGACTGCAGGAACTGATAAGGAAGCTTGCGCGATCGCATGTACAGTGTATATACTGTGGCGGCAATCACCTCCTAGCTGAATGCCAAGACCCTAGATCTAGGCCATGCTCAAATTGTGGTAGATTCAGGCATGATGCATTGCATTGCAGGATGCGGAGGAGATTCCCATATGCATAGCAGTACAATCCTCCGTACTTAGGTAATAGACCACCCAATTTCTTTGGGAGGGGAGCCCAATTGGCACTCCCTGCACCAAATGACTCAAGACCCACCGTACCTAGGCTGAAGATGAACCCAACAAGTATACCGAGACCACCAGGGCCTTTTGTAACCCACCCACCGAGCGATGCTCCAGTTCACTATGTGGAAGAGCCTAGTGAAGAGGAGACATATGTCAACCCGTACATATCCTATGACGAGGAGGGGAACCCAGTCCTGATGGACTATCGGCCGGTGCCGGTGATGGCATTAGGTAGAGGAAGAGGTAGAGGCTTTAGAGGGCCAAGCCAAGATCCGAACACATGCTAGACCTATGGCCATCCAGGCCACATTTCATCACGTTGCCCAGAGAAGGAACATGCTAACAAGGACAAAGTGGATCTCTTATGCACAGAATGTGGGATCACTCACATGTTTCCTGATTGTCCTAGGTGGAAACCATCAGCTAGCTCTGCCAATATACCGTCAGTACCTCTGGGGTTGTTTGGAGTGGAAACCTTTGATAGTGAGGACACACCTATCCCACTACAGGTTATGATGCGAGCTCAAACAAGGCAGGCAGGTATCTCCTTACTTGGACCAAGTAACCTTGACGCAGCCACAATAGAAAATAAAAGACGAAGGAGAAGGAAAAAGAGAACAGATGCGAAGATAACCCTTAAAACCGAGAAAGCCATGACGTTAGTGACAGGAAAGAAAGTCATGGATGCAGAGGTAGAGACTTCAGCTCCGAGGACAGCTCAGCTAGGGAGTGCCAAGGTAGGGGAATATCCCCATCCCAAACAACAACTCGAAGCTATAGCCAAAGTCAAGGAGTGGATCAAGGATGCCCAGGAGCACCTCAAGGATGCTGAACCCATAATAGAAGATCCAATGGACGATTTTTCCAGCGTGAGCACACTAGTCTCACCCACAAAACCACAAACTAAAAGTGTATCCTTGCCACAGGGGGCAACTCAGCAGCAGCAAGACCAAAGGGGGACTTACCAGGGCAGACAGAATGCATGGCCCAGGAGTGCTAGCCTTAGAGGAAGACAAGAGCCCAGCAGTCTCCTTGAAAACTTGATGTCCACCACAACAACTCTAAGCGTAGAAGACCTGCTTAGGCAGAATCCTTCTTTATGGCAGGAGTTAAAAGATTTGGTGGAGGGACACACAGGACTTATGGGTGCTGATCAGCAAGATCATGATACAGTTACACAAATCCCAAGTCTAACTCTAAACTCAACTCCTAAGTCATTGCACATCAATGCTTTCTGGGAAGGCACTGAAATGCATGCAGTCCTACCTGTTCTAGCCTTTAGAGATATGACATGGAAAGGAATTGTAGACATAGGCGCCGGAGTTAGCGTATTGAGCCATGCAGTTTTAGAGGCATGGGGAAACCCTCTTGTAGAGACTGCCAGGTTCAATGTCACATTAGCAAATGGAATGAAGGTAAGGCCATTCAAAGTCTTAAAGAACTGGCCAATAAAGATTGCAGGTGTGTAGTTTTCCGTGAACTTCATTGTCATGAAGGGAGTGGACTACGACATACTGCTAGGCCGACCTTGGATGAGAAACTCTCGATTCATTGAAGATTGGGGGAATGGTTTGATCTTCCTAGGGAGCAGAACTGAAGCAGTAAGGGTAGAGATGGACACTTGGAAAACGACACGTGTTGACCTAAATGCCATCTCAGCCATACTGAAGGGCGATACTCAAACGACCAAACCCTATGGATCACTCACTAAATATATTCCCTGCCCTAAGGATGAGCGGGATTGGATGCACATCTTGGCAACCATTGACCTACCATTCTCAGATGAGAAATAACTATATCGACAGGCTGTTAAAGCCGCAACCATTCCAATAGAGAAGCCAACTATGCCACTCTGCATGATGGCAGGAAGCTCACTCAACCCAAGGAAACCTATCTCGTTCCATATCCCGAGCAATAAGCTAGAGCTTCAGAAAATCGTAGAGTATCTGACAGACACACTGAAGGGCAACTTGGCTGCCAACCTAAAGCCTCTACGTGATCTGTTGACTAAGCCAGAATGGAGATGGACCAAACTCCACGATTTGAATTTGTTATACAATTGGGCTTTAGTTACTGACGACAAGGAGAATGAAGAGGAAAGCTTAGGCGATGATGAAGGTCTGAAGAGCAAGACTCTGATGACGAGGAATATGAGGACTGCCACTCTACAAGAGATGAAATTGAGGAAGAGATAGATACAATAGAATATGACACAGAAGGGAGAACGATAGAACAAATCAAGGCAGACTCGAGACCCAGGAAGGAAAAGACGAATTGGAGTGAAAAAGGAGTCATGCGGATGGAGTGCGATAGATCCTGGCTAGAACACATAGGAGCCATGGATTATGAGCAAGCCGAAGTAGCACGATCATGAGTAATCGCAGCGCTCAAGACGAATGCACCTACTGAACTACGACCCCTTGGGGAAACTCCTTCCTCAAGCAAGGGATGCGAGTTTAACTCGAAGTTGGAAGTCAGCATTGAGAGTGATCCCGAGATATCCCAACCCTCTAAGGTCAAACGTACAAGAAGGGACTTGCCAGTCCACCTAAGGAATAGTAGATTAAAGGAGGAGGCCAAGACGTGAGCGAAGGACTCAGAAGTAGAGAGGCAAAAGAAACCACAGGATCTACCCAAACGGTTTACAAAATTTAAAAAGGGTGAGAGAGTAGTGATTCTGCTAGGTGCAAAGAGGCAGGGCCAAACTAGTGAACCGATCGAAGGATCCGCCAAAGTCAAGGAAGTCAATTTGGCTAGGGAGGGTGAAAAGCCAAGACCTGTATTCATTGCAGATGATTTGACCGAGAATGAGGAGGCCAAACTTGTTGCAGTCTTGCAAGAGTATATTGATGTAATTGCCTGGACATTGGAAGAACTTAAAGGGGTCGACCCTAGGGTTGTGACTCATAATATCCCAATGGTCCCTGATGCAGTGCCAACAAAGCAACGACCTTACCCCATGAATCCCAAACACGCCCATGCAGTAAAAGAGGAGATTGATAAGCTCATGAAGGTGGGATTCATATATGAGATTGAGCACACGGACTAGGTATCACTGATTGTGATCGTGATGAAGAAGAACGAGAAAATTTGAGTGTGCATTAATTACAAGAAAGTTAATGCCGCTACGAAGAGGGATAACTACCCTTTACCATACACCAAGCACATGCTTGAGAGGGTAGCAGGTAAAGAGGCCTATAGTTTTCTGGACGGCTTCTTCGGCTACAATCAAGTGCAAGTGCACCCCGATGACAGGCACAAGACTGCCTTCGCCACAAAATGGGGTGTATTTGCCTACATTGTCATGCGCTTTGGGCTGATGAATGTGCCTGCGACTTTCCAACGCTTAATGTGCACTATCTTCAAAGATATGCTTAGGCACGAACTAGAGGTGTTTGTAGACGACTTATGCGTATACTCTAGTTGGGCCGAACACTTAGAGAAATTGAGAGCTGTCTTTGAACGGTGTCGGTTATACAAGCTCTCATTGAACCCCTTGAAGTGCTAGTTCTGGGTGAAACACGGATGTATCCTAGGGCACGTGGTGTCAAAGAATGGCATCGCCACAAACTTTTCAAAAGTCAGAGTCATTGTTGACCTTTCGCCACCCAATAACTCCAAGGGAGTTCAATGTTTCTTAGGACATACTAGATACTATCACCGCTTTGTACTAAATTATGCACTGATTGCTAGACCATTGTACAAGCTGTTGATCGTGTTCGAGTGGACTGAGGAATGCCAACGCGCATGTGAAGAGTTGAAGAAGGCTCTTACCACTGCACCAATCTTAGGAGCCCCAGACTGGAACATAACGTTTCATGTGCACATAGACGCCTCTAAGTTTGCTATTGGGGCCGTGCTATGCCAGCCTGGTGACATAACTTAGACTATCCGGTGAGTTTTGCCAGCAGGCAACTCACAGAGACCGAGATGAATTATTCCACCACAGAAAGGGAGGGGTTGGCCATGGTATTTGCTGTAAAGAAATTTAGACATTATCTGTTGGACACTCCCTTTGTCTTCTTTGTTGACCATCAAGCCTTGCTCTATCTTGTGAACAAGCCTTGCGCTACAGGATGCATAGCTAGATGGTTACTTCTCCTATTGGAATTTGACTTCTCTATGGTTGTACGCAAAGGAAAGCAGTATTACATGACTGACCATATGTCTTGCATACCCACAGGAGAAGCCGCTAGACAAGGCATACCTGACGATTTACCGGATGCTCATCTCTTTAATGTGTCTAGTGAGAGAGAATTGTTTAAAGATGATCTGACGCCATATTGGGCCGATGATGTAGTTCAGGTGCTGGAGAACGGATTACCTGAGAGACCAATTGAGAAGGCCAGGCTAAGGAGACTTATTTTGAAAATCCAACCATACAAATTGATAGCCGGCTAACTCTATAGGTTAGGACAAGATGGTTTGTTGCGCAGATGTGTGTGTGAGCACGAGATGCATGATGCATTGAAGGAAGCACATGGCGGAATCGCTAGAGGACACTTTAGCGGGGATACAACAGTCCGAAAGGTGCTGCAATCCCAACTATGGTGGCCCACCCTATTCCGTGATGCTGCTAAATTTGTGAAGCACTGCGACGAATGCCAAAGAACCAAGGTGCCCATGCGCAAAGATAAAATGGACTTGACCCTTGTCATAGCTCGACAACCCTTGAAAAATGGGGCATCGACTTCATTGGACCTATCAGTCCCGCGGCTCATTACTCTCAGGCTCGCTACATCATAGTGGCAACAACTGATTACCTAACAAAGTGGGCAGAGGCCAGAGCTACAAGAAAGAATGACGCTAGAACCACTGCAAACTTCTTGTGGGAGCAGGTCATTTCATGGTTTGGGTGTCCAATAGAATTAGTCAGTGATCAGGGCACACACTTCATTAATGAGGTGATATCGCATCTGGTCTCTACTTTTCTAATCATTCACAGAAAATCCTCGCCCTATTACCCTCAGGCTAACGGACAAGCAGAATCCACCAATAAAATCCTAGTCAATGTACTCACAAAAGTGATATCTACATCTCGGAGTGGCTAGGACAACAAGTTAATGGCGGCCTTGTGGTTCTATCGTACGGCTTATAAAACGGCTATAGGCTAGACGCCCTTTAGGCTGACTTATGGAACGGAGGCCATTTTGCCCTTAGATTTTTTTGTCCCTAGCTTAAGGATAACAATGCAGGAGCGCTGGGAGGGAAGAGACGCTTGGACAAATCGCTTGGTAGAGCTAGAACGTTTTATGGAAACCGGGCTCTTGGCCACCCATGCGCTCATTTGTGAGAAAGCACGGAGGAAAATGTGGTTTAACAAGCATGTCAAACAATGCGACTTTGATTAGGGGGATCTCGTTCTGCTATACTTTGTGAAGGGTCACAAACAGAAAATGAAATTCCATAGACTGGGACCTTTCCGAGTCAGTGCAATTAGTGGAACGAGCAACGTTGAATTAGAGACGCTCGAAAGCGAAGGAATCGACTTTTTCAATGGCAGCCGCATAAAATAATACTATCCGCCTTCCCACCCGTTGCATGAGCCACCTATGTTGGAAGCCCCTGTCAACGTCTGTGTGGCTACTATTATGGAAATAAAAAATCAAGATGAAGAAGCAGTGGCACCCGCCTACTTACGAATCACCATCACTGCGGAAAAGACCTATTCTTTTGATGCTTTGATTGACAAATGTGCCAATTACAATATCTTGACGCATGACCATTGAACACACATTGGTCAACCTAAACTGTAGCCCACCAATGCCAAACTCACCCCATTTGGGAGCAATGCTTACACGCTCTTAGGGAAGTGCAAAGTGGTCATTTCTATCGAGTCTGACCGTCTACCAGCTTTCTTTCATGTGTTGCCTAACATAAAAGGGGCCAGTAATATGTCACTATTAGGTCGTACTTTTAAGAAGCGGACGAATTGTAATGTGGATTATAATTTAGATCGCATCCATCTTGCTATAGGCAATGTGCGCATAGTGACGACTTTCAGCAAGGGCTGTTCTGACCCTTTCAACATTGTGAAGCCACCGGTAGAAATCACTACGACCGCACTTACTCACAAGGCCAAGGAGTCTAAGCTTATATGGGTGCCAAAGTGGCAAAGACCACCTCCGGATAGACCACCCAAACGTGCTTCTAAACGCCAAAACAATCAGTACTCACGGCCTAAGAGGCAATTTGGATGCTATCAACGTAGGCACACAACCACCCGCGATGGATCCCCAAAGATCTCTTGCAAGCGCAAGGCTACTATGAAGGCAACCCCTGGATTTGGGTGCCTAAGAATGGCAAGTCTAAAGGCTCATCTCCAAGCAACCTCACTCCAGTGAGAGAGGCCTGCAAACATAGTGCCCGGGCCGTAGTTAGCAAACCACTGCCGGCTGTGACTAATAAGTTCCAGCTAATTTATCGACCAAAGCAATCGCTAAAAGCCTCAAGCTTACCTCACTCAAAAGAGTTGAATACTTCCGTGACTGTGCACTCAAAACCCAGCACAACTTCCATGCCACCAGAGCTTCCTACAACACTTCAAAGTGCTTCGGAGTGCAAAGCCACACCCGACACCAGCAATGAAGTCACTGCTGTCGAGCTCAATTGCACCATCACCACCAGCAGGTCTTAGGCCTTCCTATGCGGTACAATCTTTCATTTCCTTGAATAAAGACCTTGCTGAAACTTCGGGAGATGACCTTGTGACCCGCATTAAGGTGTTAGACCACACTTTTACCACATTTGCTAGGAGTTATGAGCGGTTGGATCTAGGTCTTCTTGATGAACCACTTGCTTCCGATGTTCGTGCATTACCATGCACATGGGAGGAATACGAGTTTATGACCGTCAAATTTCCTAAGATTGCTGCTGAACTAATAGAAAATGAAGAAATCTCAAAGGAGCAAGCTGTTTTCACGTGACTAATCACCTCATACCGTAAGCCTCCTCGTTTTTCTCCCGAACAAGAATTGCATGAACTCACGCAACTTGCAAGCTCAACTTCCTCGTTCTTACAGCAGTGATTCACTTTGCAAACCAAATGGGAAAAGAAAGGCTGTCGTATCATGACAAATGCTGAACAAAGGAGGGCAATCAAGACCATTGAGTATGATCCTACTTATGTGGCACCTCTTTCATTTAGAGTTTTGGCCATTACCCGGAACCAACACTTAGATGACCAGGTCCTAGCCCTCCTTACATTGACCAATTCCTTACAGAAGAAGAACTGCACATTGCAAGCCACCTTAATATCGGAGATATTTTTCATGATGTCTTGACCTATATCTCCCAAGTTTCTGTACAACCCTGTGAACTCGATCGTCACGCTCAACTTGAGTACAACCCTACATTTTATGAGTGGCTGTTGGCCGGAACACCCCATCACAATCACCTTTGATATCCTCACCACTTCATTCAATCCTAGGAAGGATTTTCATCTTTCCAAGGGGGAGGAATAAGGCTAAGAAGGCATAAGTAATTGTTGAAAGGTTGAACTCAGTGATTTTTATAAAAAAAAAGTCAGCAAAATTTTTCAAGTTCTTTGCATTCCTGTTTTGCGTATTTTTCATGCTTAACTTCATTTAGCCATGTTTTCCTTTTCCACTTGTGAATAATGACAAGTATTTTTGTTGGGGCAGGAACCCAAGATGGCTCATCAAGATCGCGCTCATAAGATTCTCTTCATGGAAGAAGAAAAGCAAAAATATATGCTGAGTCTGCAAATTCAAGCTTACGGATGGCTGAATTTCGGAACTGTCCACAACCTATCCAGGGTCGTGGAAACGGAGGAAGCAGCTAAGTAGGTCATAGAAAAGTGCAATATGACCAAGTATGTGGAGAAGGTGGAGCAAAATGTGGATCTTGCAAGGTGTGTTGAGTTCTTACGAACTTTCGACTCTGCCTCCAAGAGTGCCACGGTGACTGTGGGAAGGGGGGATGCTGCCAGGCAAGTTAGGGTACCCTTAAGAGAACTAGTATAAAAGGCATTGGGCCTGGAATCAAGGCCCGTAAAGAGACCATAAAGGGATGTCTTTGCCATGCTAAAAATGGACAGGGGCCAGGTGCGGTCCAACGATGGAGTCAATATCCAGGAGATCCCTAATGACGAAATCCGCATGCGTGCTAAAGTCATGCACACCCTCTTCTCCAGCCATCGATACACTACCTATATAGGTAGAATAAATGTGCCTGTGCTTGAAAGCCTCGTGGCCAATGCACTAGAAGAGATCAACTGGAATGATTATGTAAGACACACAATCAAGAAGGATGCCATAGCGCTTGATCTGGGAAGCCAACCTGCTTGAGGTGAATCCCCAGCACAGCAAAAGACTGGAAGAAGGCCGCCTCCAAAGCATCATTCATTGGATATGGAGGTGTACTAGCCGCCCTAATTGAAGAAGTAGTAAAGGAGGTAGGAGCAGCACAGGAGGAGCAAGAGAGACCACCACCTCACCACACAACGAAGAATCCTCTGGCTCTGACGAGGAAACAGAAACTGATGAGAGTAGTGATGAAGAAGAAAAGCAAGAAGAACAGTGCCAGCAACAGCAAAGACAACAGCGCACTAAGCGCTTCCAACAGCAAAGAGAAGAAGAAAGGAGGAAGAAAGAGAAAGAAGAACTGCAAAAAGCGCAAAGAGTGTCAAGAACCCAGGAAATAGAGAGGAAAAGGAAAGAAAAAGAGGATGCACAGAGAGTGGAAGAGGAGTCTAGAAAGGCAAAAGAGGAGAGGAAAAGAAGGGCTAAGGAGGAGGAAGAAGCCTTGAGGAAGAAGGAACAAGAAGATATAGAACTTGCAACTCGCCTATCTGTGGAACAACATCAACGACAAAGAAAGAAAACCCTACCACAGGAGGATGAGAACCCGGACACGAGCTTGAATGTGCCAGATCCCATCCTACCACCGGTCTCGCAGAGGGCAAGGGCAAGGAGGCCATCACGCTTGTCTCTACCAGTTTTGTGCCAACTAGCCCTGCTACTTCCGTAATAACCATCCCCGCTCCAGGAACTTCGCCAAAGATCGATGAGAGAAATATGGTCACATGGCTGCAGTTCCTGGTGGAAAGGGAGTTAGCAAGAGAAGCTGGCGTAGCCACCCCAGTGTCAGGAGTGAAGAGGGCAGCCACAGATGATGTGGAGCCAAGCCCAGAGCTTAAAAGACGGAAAACAGAAGCTACTACCACCGCCGCCATCATGTCCCATCCCCCACCTCCAACAGGCCAGTACGATGAGTACGTTAAAGAGCTGCTCTCGTAGCTAGAAAAGGCCAAGGAAGGAAAGAGAACTGCCATGGAAGAGTTGGCAACAGAGCGAGAATCAAGAGCCACTCTCCAGCTGGAGAAAACTAAACAGATAGCAGAGTACCAAAAGGAGATTGCTGTTCTAAAGGAGGAAACCAGCAATAGAGATGCAGAAGAAGCAAAAACCCTAAAGGAACATGATGTTACTTGGGAGGGAAGAAGAAAAATCCTAATGGATCGCCTCAACGGAGAGAGGGAGACCACTGCTCACTTGTAGTGCAAGAACGACCAGCTCACTGCAGTCAACCAGGAGGCACAAAACCAGCTTGAGAAGATCAAACAGGAGACTGCAGAGCTAGAAAAGCTAAGAGAAGAGCATGTGCAGCTGGATCAGCTCAGTGCGCAGATCACCAATGAAGACCAAGAGCAGTCCCGCCTACACCACGAGCTCGAAGACCAAGAGCAACGACTCATGGCTATGACCCTCCATCAAGGGGAGAGCTTGGAAGATATGGAGAAGAGAGCAAAGAAATGGGCTGACCACAACGAAAGGAGGGTACGAGACCTAGCATGCCGATTGGCCAAAGCAGAAGAAGATATAGTGTTGGATGAAAATCAGGCTGAGGCTACCCAGCTCTCTATGATGGCCCAGCAGCACACTTTCCTCAACACGCTGCTTCACTCCACCAAAACAGAAGAAAACGAGGCCAATGATCAGCTACTACAGAAGAAGCTAGCCATTACACGCAGAGCCCTAATAGCAGGCCTGCACATACCACTGCAACTAGGAGGCCCGCCGTAGAGCCTGGAGGAGCAAAGAAAATACCTTACACAGGTAGGCCTGACGGTGCAAGAAATTGACGAACTTGGTTTCACAGAAGAGAAGGTGCAAAAAGAAGTGCAAGCATAAGGGGGTGGACCAGAGTTTGATATGGGACCTCAGGAGGAGGACTACGTCCCACCACCCTCTCCTCCATGACAAGATGAAGTACAACACATTAACACATCCGCTGAGAGGAAAGCAACCCTGGCTAAGCACAGAAGAGAAATGGTGGAGAAGGCAAGGAAGAAGCGTCGGTCTAGGAGAAACCAAAGAGGGACTACAAATTGGACATGCATGATACCCTGATGTAGTTAAACCTGTAGAAACAAGTGGGTTAATGATGATATATATTTGATTAAGGGTAAGAATGAATAAAATAGAGTACACAACTACCTAAACACTCTCCATAGCCTGGAAAGTCATGCATGGTCCACAACAACATGCCCTTTAAAGTGAAATCTCTAGAGGACAATGATGCACTCACATCTTGCACCTCAATACCTCTCCATAGCATTTCTAGCTCCTTGATCAAAGGCTCTAAGTAAACGTCCATGTTTTTTACTTTGTGTTTTCCATGAATCAAAAGGGACAACATTACATGTCTTTTTTTTATTGCCATGGATAGAGGGATATTGTAGTTCATCAACACTATTGGCCATACACTATATGAGGTGCTTTTGATGCCAAATGGATTTATTCCATCTAATCCTAGACCAAATCTCAAATTTTTGGGCTCTTCTTTGAAATTAGGCCACAAATTGTCTACGTGTTGCCAAGCTGGTGTGTCTGAAGGAATTCTCCACTTTCCATCACTTGAATGGTGATTAGCATGCCATGACATGAGTCTTGCAATAGATTCACACTTAAACATAAGTTGAATACATGGAATAATAAGAAAATGTTGCAAAACCTTATGAGGTACATCCATTGATTTCATCTCTTGGTTGTATCTTGGTTCACCACAAATAGAACACTGTTGTGTAGATGCATGATCCCCACAAAACAAGATACAATCATTGGCACATGCATGGATTTTAATGTAATCGAGACCTCCAAGAGATGTCAAGAAATGCATTTCTTGCTCCCTTCTAGTTGGTAATTTATTTCCATTTGGAAGCATTTGTGACAATAACCTGCATATATTGTGCAAACAGAGTTAACAAACCACGACTATTGTCTAGAAGCATTTATGAATTAATATCAAATGATACATACGTCAATAATGCATTTAAGCTATCATTACTCCATCCATAAATGGTTTGTAAGTTTAGTATCTCGAGAGATGCACGTAGAACAGAGTATGTGCAACCTTCGTACAATGGAGTTTTCAACGCTATGTGTGGCGGGTCATCTATCTCTCTAGTGGCGCCCTTCCCCCGAACCTCATGGGAAAATAAATCATGCACCATGTTGTCCAAAATCTCTTCCTCCAAAACTTGATGGGGCATTTGAAGAGGGTTGCTATCGTCATCATCAGTCTCTACTCTTCTTGAGGACTATGCCTCCTCGCGTCGACGCTTCACAACCTCTCGACGCCCTAGAATGACCATTTGAGGATGTGGTACCGCATCTTGCTCAATAAAAAAAGAAGGTTTTGTTTAATGGTAAAGACGCAACATAGACCAATTATATTTATGCAAATAAAGTAGTAAAAATTACTGGGTCTTTTTCTTGGTCCCACTCTCCGTACATGTTGAGATGTGACATTGTAATTCGACATGCTCGAAAAAAAACATCCTCGACAACGATCACACATACATTTGATTTTTCGTCGTAGCCAAGTGTCTTGATTGTGAAGACATAATGTCTCATCCTCACTGGAGGATGTACTGTTTGTTGACTCAGCATGTCCCATACTAGTAGAAGATGACGACATAATTACACCTGAATCATAAGGACATATATGATTTCATTTGGTATATATGTTATATTCCCTAAATATTTTGATACTTACAACATGGAGACAAACATTTTGATATTGAAAGACTAGGAAAGTCATGTTGATCCAAAGACAACCATAAGCTAGCATTTTTAATAAGTTTAATTGTAATCGTGTCTATCAACGCGTATAATATCTTTTATCTACGCATATAGATGCGCACTTACAGACGCGCCACGCAAATATAAAAAAAATTAAAAAAAATTGTGGCTTTTTTTCAAACCAGTGCTTTCCTGCGGTTTTTGTGCGTTTTCTGCAGTTCGAGCTCGACATCACTAATCATGTCTGTCTATCACTTCATGAAAACAAGAAGGGAAGGAAACAAGAGTAAAAAGAGAAGGAAGGAAGAGCTAGAGATTAAAGAACAAGAGCCAAACAAAAAGGAAGAGAAGGAGAATCAAGCAACCTACCAAGGGAAGGGAGGAGGAGGACAAAAAGCTTGCAACCTAGCTGCTACCCATCGGGACAAGCAAAGAAGGTGAGTTCTTCTTCTCTCTCTCAATCTTCTTTTCTCTTTGTCTATTTCTCTCTCTCTCTCTCTCTTTACATGCTTCAGACAATCTATGGAGGCTTTGCACCATTTTTTATAATAGTTTTTGAAAATATGGTCCGACTTTGCGCATTTGTAGGCGTGTCTGGCTGACAGTCTAGACGCATTTTTAGACGTGTATATAGATGCGTTGTCGACATAACTAATTAGAGTTAAGGTCTAAGTTTTTTTTTTGTTTAGTATTATGCTTTCGCGTCTATTGGCGCATCCAAAATGCAGAGTAGATGGGGGTATAGATGCGCTAATAGACGCGGGTATATGACCAGTTATCTTGGTCGCCCTTCCACTGCAGAGGAGGTTTTTAGTGTCATGTCTGGGACACCTATCACATCTTTGCCTAGCACTACCGCACAAAAACCAAATCCTTGGCACACCAAACCTTGGTATACCAAACCTTGGTATACCAAACCTTGGTACACCTCTAACAGGTACTCCACACACTATGCATACACACAGATTAGCTAATGCACAGGGATCAGCTGAAGTACATGGATTGGCCGAAGCATGTGCATTTGCAAAAGCACGTGCATCAAGTGAGGTAGAGGGTAGTGCCCGTTGAGGGAGGAGGGAGAGTCATGCGGGAGGACGAGGAGGTCAAGGGCTTTGTGGGGGTTGCCTAGGAGGTGGCTCTCGATTACCCTCACCGGGAAATGAGAGAGGTGAGCCTCCACAAATGTACTACTCTGTCACAGATGTTGGTGGTATCTTGCATAACCCTCAGGGGAGGGAAGTGATAGCCTGCTTGAGGAGTGTCGTGCATGCCACATACAAAGATTGTATGATTCCCTTCAAGCACCAAAAAAGTGGTTTGTGGCAAGAGGTGCTAAGGGCAGTACATAGAAGGTACCCTAATCTCGAGAATTCACGATTCTCAGATGATTGGGGACGATCAAAGTGAGAGACGCACTTTATAACAAGAGGTCTCACCTTATGACGTGCGCCAAGGAGTCACTGGCGGAGACAAAAGCAGGGGTGCTCTGGATATGGCCAACCACCCAATTGCCACCGCAGGGAGTGGAAAGAGGCCAAGAAGAGAGCAACAGAGAAAAGGACAAGTCGCCAACATGCAGAGACACGACATATCTAGATGGCAACCATGGGATCGTCGCATTATGGATCAGGTGGCAGGGAGTCATGAGAGGCTCAGTTTGTAAGTATTATTTGATTTCTTTTTAAAAATTAAATTTAATAATTTATTTCAATTCATTATGTAGTGTGTTCTCATACGTTGTATGTTAAAATTGTTTTATAGTATCATATCTTTGGTAGGATGCCTACTCCTAGAGAGGTAGGCTACTATCGAGGTCATAACCGGGTGTCCACTTGGCAGCATTTCTACGAGGAGGGACTAATCACGGAGGAACAATACAATCATGCCATGAGGATTCCACAGCCAGAAGAGGTCTATTTTATTTTTTACATGAAAAGTATAGGTAACTCTAATTTATTGTTTGTAATGGTATTTATATACCTTAATCCTTTGTGTAGGCGAACCCTGATGCAGTCGAGGATAGTGAAGGGGAGACTAGTAGTAGCGGTGGCGGCAGCGACAGTGGTGGTGGTAGTGACAATGATGCCTCTTCTAAGGAGATGTAGAGGATCCCCGTGCATGCATGCCTCCCCTTGGCCTTGTAGTTTTCATTTTTGATATATATTACTTTCAGCTAGTGCTTGCGACCATGACCATGCTTGAGGTCACAAGCACTAGAACTCTTTGTCGAAGGGTTTTTCAAAAACAAAGTCACGACCACAAAGGTCCTTGAGAAATTCCAAGACAGAAGATCAAATCGAGACAGTTACAAGACGAGACTTTGATGACAAGGTTTAAGTGTATTACAATTTTGGTTCAAGTACAAGCGGCAAGACGGATGACAAATATAATGATCAATCAAGAGAGTCAATCCTCTCAAAAAAACCACATCAAGATCTATTTTAGAATACAAGAGCTTCAAATATGTCACCCAGTCTTCAAGAGAATGTCTTCAACTCCAATAAATGATCAAGGCAAGATAATCGGCTAATCCAACTACTAGTATCTTCCAACAAGAGTGAGCTCGCTTTGCAAAGTTTTCCAAGAGTCTTCAAGGTTTAATACATTGCTTCAAACTCAAGAGTATTTCCCTTTGTTCAAAGTTCTAATTTTTATGAGTAATGAATAAGTGAATATCGATGTAGATCCCCTCCTCTAATCGTGTCCAGATTGGAGAACTTATATGGCGAGTAGCTTCCAGCCATCACCGTAATGCACAATGATTCATGCCTAACTTTCTGCAGTCCACCACCACACATGCAAGAAGGTTTGTTGGAGAGGGTGATGGCAAATATAAATATGCTGAGAGGCTTGTCGAAGAAGGTGAAGGCGTTCTTCCAAGCAACGATCTGTGACCCCGTTTCCGGTTTAATGGCTCCTTTTGAGGAAACAGCATAAAAGCCGTGAAACAAAACTCGATCAATTAAAAAAACCCTTAGATTGGCTGCTATAGAGATTAGTCTTATCATGGACGGAATGATGTAGTATCTAGATTTGACATCTTGACTCATCATCTCGAGGTGATCAAGAGGTGTCGAGTTCTCCTCATAACCATCCACTGCCTTCCTACACACAGTTTGAGTGCTCTTTCTTTAGCACCACCTCCCAAAATTAATAGCTTCATCAAGCCTCCACTTTGACGTACGTTGCTATCAATGTGAAACATTGCCGTCTCTGGTCACAACAAATATGCTCATCAAGAGAGTGAAATTTTTGCTCATAAAGCAGGATCTGGTCATGAAGAAGCCGCGCCAACCATGAAGCCAAAGAAGCTGCCTTTTTTACTCTCATTTGCAGGCCTTGACTCCATCTCATAAAGCATGTCGATCTGCTCTGATGCTTTTCTCCAATCCCCCTTAAACTCTGCTTTCCGTTCTGCTTGCTATGTCCCCCCAGCTACGACACAATCTTCTGGCTTTTTTGCATCACAGCCATGTCCTTGTCACATGGTGCAGGTTTCCATCATTCCTTCACCTCCATCGTTCTTCAGCTTCAGTGCAGTTCGGTCCTTAATCCTTATCTCTTCGTCTTCCTCTCCCTCCGTTGCAACAGCAACTGAGTTGGTGCTTCCTTCAACTTCATGTCCTTTGCTTCATTGCAGTCACATCTACTTTGTCACACTTCTCTTCTTTCCAATGGATTCCCCTTTTCCCCGCTTCTGTATCACCTACGTCCTGCTTTTTTCAGTGACCCCCCAATAGCTTTCTAGCCAATCTGCTAAGCACGGCTCCCTCATCCTTGAAATCACATTACTTTTTCTCCTTAAGCCCTGCTCCTATCTTAGATGGCCACTGCCTTTCCCAAAACACATTCAGCATGCCCCCCAAAAAGCAGTGCGTTCCGAAAAAGCTTCCTTTTGGTCCCGAAAAAGCTCGTTTCTATTCAAGCTTTGTTAGAAGCTTGTAGAAGCTTCTTCTCTCCAATCATTATTTATCCCCTTTCACATAGAGCATATTTGATTTAGATCAAGCAAGGGCTTTTTTACTCACTAAAGTGAGGGTTTCTCAACCTTGATTGAATACACACACATTCACACGCAATCATGCACACATAGGCTAAAGAAAATACGGTACTACCCAAATAGGTACAAAAAAAATATAGGGAAAAAGCATCACACACATAGGAAAATGCAAACACAAGGACTAGGTATACACAAAACACAAATGTCACACACACAAACTTTTTGGTGGATTCCACACTTCGGATGCGTAGCAGCACGACATCCACCCCCTCTGATCCTACGCATCCTCCGGATGGGCCAACTACCCATGATCATTGTCGTCAAGATCCACGAACAGATCAATCTCTTCGTTGTCTATTTCTGGTATATCAACAAGGTTATCTAATATATCATCTACCTCTTCTACTGGAGTTTCTTCTCGTTGCTCTTCTCTTGCAAATTCTTCCGATACATAATCCTCCTCATCTCTTTTCTTGAAAATCTTGATTCTACAATGGGCACTCTCAGCACTGTCCCATTCAATTATGTCAGCTCATATGTTGCATTGTCAAAGACATGTCTCTGTATGGCCCAAACCATCTTTTCACTATCTTGCGAAGTGCAGTATGCTGCTTTTCAGGGCTGCTATCAAAGACTAATACCCAGTCTCCCTCTTCTATTGCTCTAGGCCGCAAGCGATGCTTGCTGTCAAACCTATCCTTATTTCTAAGTCTAGCAACCTTCAATTTCTCAATAGCTAGCTGAATATCCTCTGGTTTTCTCTCCAACTGCCGGATCTGAAGAGCTAAGAGCTCCTCTCTTGTCAAATCCTCCTGCCAAGGTAAAACTCACCAAGTCAAAGCACAAGTCTCAGTCGGCATATTTGGTTTCTGGCCATACATCAACTCTATGGACATATATCCTATGGTAACACTGTGAGTCGTACGATCAGCCCATAAGGCAAATGGTAGAAGTCTCAGTCATTCTCCAATCCATCCTATGCATGCTTTGGCTAATGCTTTCACTATCGATGGATGCCCTCTTTCACTCTTTCCATTTCCCTGTGGATTGTATGCTATGGTTAGAGCCAACTTGATTCCTAGTTGAGAGAAAAACTCCCTAGCTTCATCTGTATCTAATTCATCGGGATCTGCAGTGATCTTACCCACACAGCCATACCTGCAGAAAATTTCTTCCAATAAGAACTTACACACTGCACTAGTGGTCTTCGATCTCAAAGGTCTGCCCTCAACATGATTGGTAAGATCCTCTCTAGCCAATACAATATATCTCATCTGCCATAGACCCATGGCATAGTAACCAAGTCAACTACCCACTTATAATGAATGCATAGCGAATAGGTCGGGTGAATCTCATCTCGATGACGCACTACGAAATACATTTGACAGTCTTTGCAAGTCTCTACAAAGTGAGAAACATCTTTGTACATGCCTTTCCACCAATATTTTTCCTTGATTTTCTCATAAGTCGCCCACACTTCTCTCTGACCAACCCAAGGACTCTCATGAAACTCTCTCATCGCCTATAACTGGGTCTCTTTATCGCAAACAACCCACAAGGGTAATCCACCTCTTTTCTTCAGGTGCTTCCAAAGAAATCCTTCCTTGAGAAAATAACCATAGGCTTTTCTCCTGATCTTCTTGAACTCTTCATCTGTCCATTAATCTCTGTTGCTTAGTATACTAACTTGCCAATCTGCAACCAATCTCCAGCATAGAGTTCTTCTATGAAAGCCACAATATCATAAACATGGCAAACATGATCAACCATAGCGGCTGAAATTTCTGCATCATCCTCTTCTGCAAGTAGTGTCTCCTCATCATCATATCTGGCTCTAGATAGCATATCTACCACTACTAGATTATCCTTCCCTGCTATGTGTTTAAATTTTGGATTTAATGACTTGATGTATGTGATCCATCTCAGCATATCAATGTCCGGAGTAGAGCAACTCATAATCATACCTATCAATGGCAAGCAATCTATCCCTACCACAACTGGGGCTCCAATAAAATACTCCTTGTCGCATTTGAGAACCGTAACAATCGCCAGTAATTCTCTCTTGATTTTTGGATACCTCCTCTGTCTCTCGTTTAGGACTTTTGCCCCAAACCGAATAGCGTACATGTTTCCATCTACATCATCTTGACCCACAGCCCAACCTACGCCAATTGGACTAGTGTCAACTGTTAATACAATAGGCTTTCCGCAATTATAATCCGCTTTCCTGAGAGTAGAAGCACTTTGCAATAACTTCTTCAATTTTCGCATGGCTCTAGTGTGGCTCTCATCCCAATAAATTTTTTTCCCCTTTCGAAGCAACTGATATAAACAATCTGTTATGTATGCAAAATGGGGTATCCAAATCATGTAAAACACACAGGCTCCAATGAATCTCCGTACCTCTTAAGCGGTAGAACAATACTCTGTGATCTTTCCTATAGCATCCACCTTTGTAGGTGAAGGTCTCTTGCCATAATACCCACACATATGTCCAACAATGACGACCTCATTTACTCCAAAAACAAATTTCTGTCCTGACAGTGTCAAGTTCACTTCTTCTAACCTGGCCAAAATCTTTTCACAAGCTGCAATATGATCAGCCACAAAGTATCTGCATCCCTATTCATTTAGACTCTCATTCTTCTCTTCTTCTGCACACCCCTTAATGGGCACATCATCCAAGAAAGGCATGGTAAGCTGAGGTATGTACTCGTGAAGGACCTCATGCATGGCATTCATCATATGCGCGATAGAATTAATGGCACCTTGAGGCAAGGTACACATCCTGACAAGCCCAATAGGAGTTCTCATAGTGGTTAGCTCCTTGCTTTCCAAGGCCAGCTGAAACTGATCATATCCTGAATACAAGTCACCTAAAGAATAGATGGCACAACTAGCAAATACTTCTGCAAACTCATCCACAACTAGACCTATACCAACATTCCTGATAGTAACTCTATTTACTGGCTGCATGTCATGTATAAATCGGAGAGTACCATTCTTCTTTGGAACCGTAAACCACCTACTTGAGTATGGCACAGATGACGGCTCTAGGATTCCCATCCTGATTTTCTCATTCAGCAAGTCAACTAGCTTTGGTAGGTGTGCCCTAGGCATTGGAATAGGTCGCAGGTTCCAGGGAATATGAGGGATAGTAAAGATCACCATAGGAGCAACAATATTCAGATTCACACAACCAATCTCATGCAAGAAGAAAGCAAACCCCCTTCCATGTTGCTCAAGCATATCCTGAAAGCACTGCTTCTCTAAGGGCAGCAAGAAATCACCATTTCCAATTTTTAATTCAGCAAGAGTCTCTGCTGAAAATTTATGGCCTATATGCTCTAGGTTGCTCAAAATTGGTTGCTTGGCAACCCTCTCTATTTGCTGATCACTGTCAGGTGGAAGCGGTCCAGCATCGGCTTCATCTTCTTATCCATAGTCTTGTATTTCGTGTTAACCCTGGCTTCATTATGATCCTCTGCACTACTCAAATCTTGCTGTAAAACAGCAATTCTGCCCTCTGCTTGGCTGAATATCCTCAGCCCTCTGCTCTATGGACTGCATAGAAATAGCCCTAAACTTTGGATGCTGCAATATTTCAGCAATAAACTCTATTGGCTGAAAGTTTTCAGCCCTCTGTGTCTCTGTAGGCTAATCATAATCAGTCGAAAACTCTATTTGCTGAATTTCTTTAGCACTCAACACTTTTTGCTGAGTCACCTCAGCCTCTGACTCTATCTGTGACACAAAATCTGAAATTTCATGAAACATGTCCAAGGACTACATTGATACATTACTGGGACAACTCTACATATCAGCTTTCAACATATTTTCCATCTCTCTCATCGTATCTGCACAAACCATACTATCATGCATCCCATCTATATGCTCATCATCCTCTAAAATACCTGCATTTTTCAAATCTTTCTCCTTTCTGCATATGTACTGCCTGGCAGCTCTAGGCAACTCAGAAATCTTCTGATAACTCATCAAATTGTTTGTTGAAATTCCAACAAAATTGGAGGAGAAAACACTACTGCCAAGAGGCGAGAACTCCAATCTCCTCTGCTCTGTACCACCGTCGTCTCGCGGAACAATGGTACCTAATGAAAATCCGAATCCTTTGCAATGGGCAAAGGCGCATCTCGAAGAGTATCCCTGTTTCTAGCATGATTTACACGCACAGTCATAAATTGGACTACTCTCATACCATCTTTACTGTGAATCCGTGCATAAGCAGATCCGTCATCTATTACTTTCGTCTCCATGCGCATCTCTGTGATGAATGGATGTCCTAGGATTATGGGGTAAGAGCATGAATCCTACACAAAGAAATGGAAATCCTCCTCTACATCTCCAATAGAAATCCTGACACTGGGACAGGCAGCATACAAATCACCTACAGTGTTGTTGGCGGTTCTCATACGCCACCCATGCTCTGCATCCATAGGCCATCTGTTACTTTCATAAACTCCGCGAACTATGAGATTAATCTCTAAACCATGATCCACCAAAGCAACATAAGGCACCTGTTTCTCTCCAATTTTTACCATTGTTTTTGTAGTTGCCCTAGCCCAATGACTCCGTGAAAAGTGACTGCGCGGTACCAAGATAGGCTCATCAATTTTAGCATAATGCATAGGCTGAACCCTCTTCTCTGTTTGCGAAAAAACAGAAGCATTCTCGACCTTAACCTCATCCTCATCCTCATCCAACTCCCCAATCAAAACTCCCTGTGTATGTAGGAAATGTATGTCTTTTTCTGTTCAGGACTTCTTGGAACTGATCTTGAAACTCTCTTTTCGAGATGCCCAAAACCTCAGAAATAGTAATAGTCACCTCATTGCCAAGTATCTTGTCATTAAATATTTTCTTCATGTCCGTAGATGTCTCAATATCGGACATTAATCTAAATTCTGGTTGTTTTCTCTGTCTAGGTTATTGCCTCTTTTCTTTCTTCTGAGCATCCTCCATTTGTCATTCTGGCCCTGGTCTTGAAGACGGCGCTGCAATAGGTGGAGTAACAAACTCACCCCCTCTAGTCTTTTTAGATGCATTTTGATTCTCTTCATCTCTCTTACGCTTCTCCTCAACAAGTACATCTGCTCCTTAAGATTTAGCCAAGTAGGCATAAATAGTGTACATGTCAACAAGCGAATCCCAACTTGTCTCAGATCTTATGGTAGAACCTGCACTAGACAAAACAATCTACTAGATTTTCCCCTTGTTTGTTGTCTCTATAGCATAGGTCCATAATGCTAACTGACTCTCTAACTCTTTCTCAATCTGGACTCCATATGTAGAGGCATCTCCTCTAGCTGCCACATAAGAAGTAGCCGCAGCCATGTCATCCACTAATTTGTTCATTCCGCCTTTCCCAAAATTGGTAGCAAGCGGAGCTCCTGTTTCAGTCAACCAGATCTTGCCATCTTGTCCCCAAAATACCAAATTCTTCCTCCTTGCATCTTGAAAAGATTCGCAATCCTTGCAATGCTGATGGTCTATACTATCACACCAAATACATCTTCAATCTCTCCTAGGTACAGTAGGAGCACTAGAAGAAATAATAGAAGTGGTCGAGGCAAACTGCTCTTTTAATTTTCCCACCAATTCTGCTTTAGCTTACTCCAGTGTCAAATCCGTTATGCCTTTGATTATGTCATCAAGAGAGGAAGGAACCAAAGAACACAATATTAGTGAGTTTGGGAATCTCCCAATTCCCATTTTTTGAATACTAAAAAGGTGGCACTCGGATAACATGGCCATAAGTTTCTCAAAACCATATGATGTGACCTATCATTGGAAAGCACTTGAAAAATGGAATCTATTGAGCTATAGAGCGCTCAATTTGGAGTTATAGTGTTCAAGTTATGACAAATCCAAAGATTTGACCATGTGTCCCAAACTTATGGGAAATTCCCATATTCCCCAAAATGGTGTTAAAGGAGTGGATGATTTCGGAGCAAAAGGAGCCAGCATCGGTCTAGGAACAGGAGGAACGGGAGGATTAGAAACGGTAGGCACTGGCATAGGCCAAGTAACTGGCTAAGGAAGAGAAGAAATGACAGGGGTAGAAACAGACATAGGAGCAAAAGATGACATCAGAGTCATAGATCCATTCTATAGGCAGGTCTTCCATATCCGCCTCTTGGTCAAAGTCAAAACCGCATCCGAGCGTCCTGCCAATCTATTTTAAGACCCATAGGCTTCGTGTGATCCTCAAGAAACTCTCCTAATTCTTCCTGAAGAGCAGGATCTACAACTTGCAAGAAAATCTCAACTTTCTCAATATCCAATGCTCTTTGTTCAGTGGCATCAAGCTGACTATACCTCTCTTCAAATTCTCGTATCAATTCTGAAGTAGCTAGACCTTTGTTTGGCATGTAGACCCACTCTCGGAATGACCGCCGTGTAGCCATTCCAAAGTGCTCAAGAAAATACTCCTCTTTTAGGGCCTTCTTAAAATCTTGCCAATGTGAATTTTGAAGGAAAAGATCAGTCACTTTTACCCTCAAGGAGGGTGTGACAAGGCAAAGAAAGTATTTGCTCATAAGTCTTGTCGGTACTCCAAAAAATCCCATCTTAATCTCATATGTCTTCAAATAAGCTGACACATTACGGCCATCAAATAGCTTCTTTTCATTTTCAACTGCTTCAATCGCCTTAGTTGCGCTGATTGCATTCTCTTGCTCTGAATGTAGTTGCCTTTACTGAGACAACTGTTATTGATGTAACTGCAGCTGCTGCTGCATATACAATTGTGTCTGCTGATTTTGAAGTTGCATATATATAGACATGTTCTGCAAAATCTGCTTTAAATCATCTGTAGAAGTACTTGAAGAAGAAGTCAATGACGGAGTCGAAGTAGAGGACAAAGTAGGAATGGTAGAAGGGGCTGAAGTTGATGCTGAAGTATCTCCCATCCTGAAATTTTTTGAAATGCAATGCTTTCACGTCGAGTTCACCAGAGATGTCGAAGGGTTTTTCGAAAACAAATTCATGACCACAAAGGTCCTTGAGAAATTCCAATACGAAAGATCAGATCGAGACAGTTACAAGACGAGACTTTGATGACAAGGTTTAAGTGTATTACAATTTTGGTTCAAGTACAAGCGGCAAGACGGATTACAAATGTAATGATCAATCAAGAGAGTCAATCCTCTCAAGAAAACCACATCAAGATCTATATCAGAATACAAGAGCTTCAAATATGTCACCCAGTCTTCAAGAGAATGTCTTTAACTCCAATAAATGATCAAGGCAAGAAAATCGGCTAATCCAACTACTAGTATCTTCCAACAAGAGTATCCTCTTTGAACTTGCTTTGCAGAGTTTTCCAAGAGTCTTCAAGGTTGAATACACTACTTCAAACTCAAGAGTATTCCCCTTTGTTCAAAGTTCTGATTTTTATGAGTAATGAATAAGTGAATATCGATATAGATCTCCTCCTCTAATCGTGTCTAGATTGGAGAACTTATATGGCGAGTAGCTTCCAGCCATCACCGTAATGCACGATGATTCATGCCTAACTTTCTGCAGTCCACCACCACACATGCCAGAAGGTTTGTCAGAGAGGGTGATGGTGAATATAAATATGCTAAGAGGCTTGTCGAAGAAGGTAAAGGTGTTCTTCCAAGCAACGATCTGTGACCCCGTTTCAGGTTTAATGGCTCCTTCTGAGGAAACAGCATAAAAGCCATGAAACAGAACTCAATCAATTAAAAAAAACCCTTAGATTGGTTGCTACAGAGATTAGTCTTATCATGGCCGGAATGATGTAGTATCTAGATTTGACATCTTGACTCATCATCTCGAGGTGATTAAGAGGTGCCAAGTTCTCCTCGTAACCATCAACTGCCTTCCTGCACCCACATAGTTTGAGTGCTCTTTCTTTAGTACCACCTCCCAAAACTAATAACTTCATCAAGCCTCCACTTTGACGTACGTTGCTATCAATGTGAAACATTGCCGTCTCTGTTCACAACAAATATGCTCATCAAGAGAGTGAAATTTTTGCTCATAAAGCAGGATCTGGTCATGAAGAAGCCGCGCCAACCATGAAGCCAAAGAAGCTGCCTTTTTTACTCTCATTTGCAGGTCTTGACTTCATCTCATAAAGCATGTCGATCTGCTCTGATGCTTTTCTCCAATCCCCCTTAAACTCCGCTTTCCGTTCTGCTCGGTATGTCCCCCCCCAGCTACGACACAATCTTCTGGCTTTTTTGCATCACAGCCATGTCCTTGTCACATGATGCAGGTTTCCATCGTTCCTTCACCTCCATCATTCTTCAGCTTCAGTGCAGTTCGGTCCTTAATCGTTGTCTCTTCGTCTTCCTCTCCCTCTATTGCAACAGTGACTGAGTTGTTGCTTCCTTCAACTTCATGTCCTTCGCTTCGTTGCAGTCACATCTGCTGTGTCACACTTCTCTTCTTTCCAATGGATTCCCCTTTTCTCCGCTTCTGTATCACCTATGTCTTGCTTTTTCCAACGACCCCCCAATAGCTTTCTAGCCCATCTGCGAAACACGACTTCCTCATCCTTGCAATCACATTGCTTTTTCTCCTTAAGCCCTGCTCCTATCTTAGATGGCCACTGCCTTTCCCAAAACACATTCAGCATTCCCCCCAAAAAGCAGTGCGTTTCGAAAAAGCTTCCTTTTAGTCTCAAAAAAGCTTGTTTCTATTCAAGCTTTGTTAGAAGCTTGTAGAAGCTTCTTCTCTCCAATCATTATTTATCCCCTTTCACACAGAGCATATTTGATTTAGATCAAGCAAGGGCTTTTGCACTCACTAAAGTGTGGGTTTCTCGACCTTGATTGAATACACACACATTCACATGCAATCATGCACACATAGGCTAAAGAAAATATGGGTACTACCCGAATAGGTACAAAAAAAATATAGGGAAAAAACATCACACATAGGAAAATGCAAACACAATGACTAGTATGCACAAAACACGAATGTCACACACACAAACTTTTTGGTGGATTCCACACCTCGGATGCGCAGCAGCACGACATCGTCATGTAAAAATGTTTCATCTTTATATATGAAATTTCGTGGTCTACATTGTTTTGTTTTCAGTACAAAAATCTTCAAAATATGTACAAATGTTTAGTACAGTACGCTCATCATGTGTTATTATCAATATATGGACTTTGGCTCTCCACATTCTTTTGCTTTCAGTATAATAATCTTTCTCTGTTTTCCCTAAGCATACAATTTGATGGGGGAAAATACTCTGTTTTGTGCGTCTAAATTGTAGGAAAAATGCACCTTTATAATCGTCAAAAAATTACAGAGTACATGCCTTTTTAGACACGCAGTTACACGCCTCTATACACGCAAAATTTGAATATATCTACTTTTTTATAAATATGATTACATATTTACGGAGCACGTCAATAGGTGCGCCTATATTTGTGTCCGTTTTCGCATCTATATGCGCGTGTAGTTTTCACTATAAGCGCGCTTGTAGACACAAAATTTTAGACGCGCTAGTAGACGCGGTAATAAATGCGCCCAACATTTTTAAACACAATTCAAATATTGCGTCTACAAGCGCATCTATGAATCATTTTTGTTGTAGTGGGAAAAGTTCTTTAATTGTAATTGTCATGCTATTTTCTCTTGATGGGGTTCTTGAATTAGGTCATAATTACTTTAATATTATCTTTCTATTCATTATTTTGTGATAGTTTATAAGACTTTAGATTGATTCAATAATGTGATGAAATGTTGTGACTATTTATAGATCCATTATTGCCATGGAGCTACATTAAAAAACATTTATACTCTATATACCAATGATTTTCTTTTATGATGATTTATGTAATTATAGAATTTCATATAGCCATCATTGCTTCATATTACAACTATTAAAACTTTTAATTTTTTCAATGTGAAAGTGTTTAATAAAAATGTACTTTTTTGAATATGTTAAGAATTTCAAAGGCCTAGATTCTAAGAAAGAATGGTTTTTCACACAAAATATTCAATTTAAATAAATAGGGTAGTTAAAATATAAAGAGTTATTAAAAAATTGTAGAAGATTTGAAGACATTTTTATATTGCATTGCTTAATTTTTTTTATTTTTCAAAATGTGCTATTCTTAATGTATTTTTGAGGAAATATTGAGAAATCTTCTCAAGAGAAACATGCAACTTACTCAAAAGGTTTGCAATTATGTTTTTCATTACTTGTATAAAACATTATTGTGTATTTTTAGAGAAATACATTTAGTTGGAGGCAAGTATGTACATTTAGTGCCATATTAATATGATAAACCTGAGCAAATGTTCTTGACATGGAGCATTGAAAGCAATCATGCATCCCTTTCAATGATATTTTACATCATCTTATTTTTCTTTTTTCACATTGTGGAAGCCTTTGCAGGATGATAGTATGGCAATCTAATCATTTATAATTAAAAAATTTAGCTTCCAAGTTTCACCTGAACTTCTGTCATAGAGGATACAGGAGTTCATGATGGAACAAGAAGGATACGATGTGGATGTTATGGAAAAATAATAAGTGTGCACATATTGTGTAGAGAAAGAAACTCAAAGAGAAGGTCAAGAAGGAGAATCGAGAGAGCTTAAATACATGGGTATCAAAAAGAAGTCATGTGATCAAATTACTTGATTTTCAAAATATCAAGTATTAACTTTAAGTATCATCTTTGTCATTAGTGAGAATAAGAATGTTGGGACTGCCTTAACATGTTCCACATTAGATATCTTTGCTAAAAAAGATCTCTTAATTTTTAAAATATCATATCTTTTGATAGCTTTTATTAGTAGATAAGATTTTTGGGACTACAAAAACAAATTACACTTTAGATATCTCAAATAAAAAAGAGGTGAGAACTATGAAATTGAATCTACTATCTCCAAAACAAAGAAGACAACAATACCATATTTTTGTATACATGGGAAACTCTTTTTGCCTCTTTTCTTAATCAAGGCATTAACAAAAGTGTCGCTTTTTCACATTTTTGGCCATAATGATTATACATGGTAAACTATCTTATCGCTAAATACCCCTTGATTATTTGTTGGATGCCCATTATGAAGTTGGTCATTTTGATTCTCGATAAAACCATTGTTGTTGGAATAATTTCTTATATAGGATGGTTGAGGCCTTGGTGTATGAGTGGGTGGTCTTGGAGGAATAAGATCCACTATACTAATGTTTCCATGAATGTCATCATTCTTATGAGAAGTCAATCACATCTCAAAAGTGGAAGGGGGAATTCCTTGATTTACCAAGAATAGCTTGGGTGTTGATATTGACAAATTGGAATAGTGGTCTTTTAGCATGTACTATTTCAGCTTGTGTCTGTAGTCTCTCTTTATCTTGCTGCCAATTTTCCATTCTTTCTTTTTCATTTGAAGTTTCCTTACATTTAATTGAATATTCTTTTCCCTATCTTTTAATTCCATTTATGTCTCAAACTGATAAGCAATTCTATCAATGGAAGATTAGATCTATTCCAAGACATCTAGTAATTGATCATGTCTAGTAAAACGATGGGTCTATCTTGTACTCACACAAAGTGACATTTAATTGACTAAGTTCTTTGTACACTTGAGTATCATTCAGATGCCTTTGAGTGTCATTTTCCAAGAGGAAATCTTTGATTTTTACGGCTTGCTCCTCCAAAGCCTTATTTTGGCCTTTATGCCTTGTCATGGTAGTGTACTCCTACAAGATATTATCCCTAAATCTATTATAACTTTGGCTAGAGAGCTCCAATTGAAGTTTTTTAAATTCAAATCAAAGCTTACTTACACTACAAGATATAGGCCTTATACCGATGTTAAAACTGACAAAAATGTACATAACAAAATTTTCCCCCGTCATCGCAAAAAGCGTCGTTATTGGCGATGCCATAGAACAGTCGGTATTAGCGTCGTTATCAGCGTCGCTATTTGTGCCGGTATCAAATGCGACGCTGATACCAATGCAAATAATGACGCTGATAACGACGCTCTGCGATGCTAATAACGATGCAAATAATGACACATGCAGGTAAATTTGCGAGGCTTATAGCGACGGTAATAGGGAAAAAAAATTTGTGGCAGCGCAGCAAGCTGCCATGCCACATATAGCAATGTGTGCTTTGTTTGGGCCATACAAAATAGTTTCTGCACTGTGTACAATGATCGTGTAAACAAAAACAAAGTGTACTTAAATCATAACACTGATACATGAAATAAATACATGATTGCATAATGAAAGCGACTTATACAATCATGAGAAGATATCACTACTACATAGAAAATGGCTACACAAATCAGGCGACCAAAAAAGAAGAGTGTGTGAGCTCCAGGGATTCAAGGGCGAGCTACATATCCTCACCATCTGAAAGCTCACCCACCACAAAGGAGCATCGAACGAACTTTGCAAAAAAAAAAAAACAACTACACATCAGTCCACCATACAATAATGCATTCTAATTAAACATAGTAACTACGGACACGAAAAATGAGTGACTTACAGGGCTGTCGCGTCTATACAATCGGTCGATCAATGCAGTGAGACCGTGCCTCTTTGAATATCGAGTCTCAAGGCCGATCGGATCGCGATTTGTATGGAGTGCTGCAAAGAAAACAAAACACTAACTGTTAGAAACATGATTGTCATTACAAAGGATATTGCAAAAAAATAAGCAAGCAAAACAAAAGATAGACTTACAAAGTCCTCTAGATATGTCCTGTGGCCGCCACTCCCAAGATGATGGACCACTCCGGCCTCTAATCGTGCCCTCACTGCCTCAAGTTCGTGACTCCAACGTCCTGGAGAATCTGTAGCCTCCTCCCTTAGTTGGCACCAGTCATCCACGTCTAGCCACTCTGGCTTTGCAGCCCCACTCTTGAGTTCGTTGCATGCGTCCGATAGTCTGTGTGACATATATGCACGCATGTAGTCCATCATCTAGTCTGTAGAAAATCTATATGCTGTGGCTGGAACTAGAAAGTCCTCATGCAAGGATGCTACTATGTAGTCCTTGCTCCTCTCTAGTATGTTTTTCCAATGATCTAAGACATTGTGCCGAAAAACTTGTTGGCACAACTCTCTCATGCGAGCCATCACCCTCCTCCCCTCATCATTCATGATGATGACTCTTGACCTATCATCGACAAGATAAGCATATCCCTTCGGTGTTTGCCTAAGAGGGGTTCTCTCCCACCTGCTCCACGCTCCTAGATATGAAAATAAACTTAAATATTTATTGTATTTTGAGAATGTATCAAGAAGTAATATATATGAAAATAAATAACTTCTAATATACCTACTCGCATTGTTGAGGCTATATGAATGCATCATTCTTGCCTTGGTGAAATTTTGTAAAGTCGAAAAAGTTCTTTAATTGTAATTGTCATGCTATTTTCTCTTGATGGGGATCTTTAAGTAGGTCATAATTACTTTAATATTATCTTTCTATTCATTATTTTGTGATAGTTTATAAGACTTTAGATTGATTCAATAATGTGATGAAATGTTGTGACTATTTATAGATCCATTATTGCCATGGAGCTACATTAAAAAACATTTATGCTCTATATACCAATGTTTTGCTTTTATGATGATTTATATAATTATAGAATTTCATATAGCCATCATTGCTTCATATTACAAATATTAAAAATTTTCATTTTTCCAATGTGAAAGTGTTTAATAAAAATGTACTTTTTTGAATATGTTAAGAATTTCAAAGGCCTAGATTCTAAGAACGAATGGTTTTTCACACAACATATTCACTTTACATAAATAGGGTAGTCAAAATATAAAGAGTTATTAAAAATTTGTAGAAGATTTGAAGACATTTTTATATTGCATTGCTTAATTTTTGTTATTTTTCAAAATATGCTATTCTTAATGTTTTTTTGAGGGAATATTGAGAAATCTTCTCAAGAGAAACATGCAACTTACTCAAAAAGTTTGCAATTATGTTTTTCATTACTTGTATAAAACATTATTGTGTATTTTTAGAGAAATACATTTCGTTGGAGGCAAGTATGTACATTTAGTGCCATATTACTATGATAAACCTGAGCAAATGTTCTTCACATGGAGCTTTGAAAGCAATAATGCATCCCTACATCCCTTTCAATGATATTTTACATCATCTTATTTTTCTTTTTTCACATTGTGGAAGCCTTTGCAGGATGGTAGTATGGCAATCTAATCATTTATAATAAAACTTTCAACTTCCAAGTTTCACCTGAACTTCTGTTATAGAGGATACAGGAGTTCATGATGGAACAAGAAGGATACCTTGTGGATGTTATGGAAAAACAATAAGTGTGCACATATTGTGTAGAGAAAGAGACTCAAGGAGAAGGTCAAGAAGTAGAATTGAGAAAGCTTAAATACATGGGTTTCAAAAAGAAGTCATGTGATCAAATTACTTGATTTTCAAAATATCAAGTATTAACTTTAGGTATCATCTTTGTCATTAGTAAGTATAAGAATGTTGGGACTACCAAAACATCCTTCACATTAGATATCTTTCTTAAAAAAGATCTCTTAATTTTTAAAATATCATATCTTTTGATAGCTTTTATCAGTATATAAGATATTTAGGACTACAAAAACATATCAAACTTTAGATATATGAAATAAAAAAGAGGTGAGAACTATGAAATTGAATCTACTATCTTCAAAGCAAATAAGACAACAATACCATATTTTTGTATACATGGCAAACTCTTTTTGGCTCTTTTTTAATCAAGGCATTAACAAAAGTGTCGCTTTTTCACATTTTTGGCCATAATGATTATATTTGGTAACTATCTTATTGCTAAATACCCCTTGATTATTTGTTGGATACCCATTATGAAGTTGGTCATTTTGATTGCCGATAAAGCCATTGTTGTTGGAATCATTTTCGATGTAAGATGGTTGAGGCCTTGGTGTATGAATGGGTGGTCTTGGAGGAATAAGATCCACTATACTAATGTTTCCATGAATGTCATCATTCTTATGAGAAGTCAATCACATCTCAAAAGTGGAAGGGGGAATCCTTGATTTACCAAGAATAGCTTGGGTGTTGATATTGACTGTTTGGGATGGTGATCTTTTAGCATCTACTATTTCAGCTTGTGTCTGTAGTCTCTCTTTATCTTGCTGCCAATTTTTCTTTCTTTCTCCTTCATTTGAAGTTCCCTTACATTTACTTGAATCTTCTTTCCCTATCTTGTAATTCCATTCATTTCTCAATCTGATAAGCAACTCTATCAATGGAAGATTAGATCTATTCCAAGACAACTAGTAATTGATCATGTCTAATAAAAGGATGGGTCTATCTTGTACTCACACAAAGTGACATTTAATTGACTAACTTCTTTGTACACTTGAGTATCATTCAGATGCTTTTGAGTGTCATTTTCCAAGATCAAATCTTTGATTTGTATGGCTTGCTCCTCCAAAGCCTTATTTTGGCCTTTATGCCTTGTTATGGTAGTGTACTCCTACAAGACCTAATCACTAAATCTATTATAACTTTGGCTAGAGAGCTCCAATTAAAGTTTTTTAAATTCAAATCAAAGCTTACTTACTCTACAAGATATAGGCCTTATACCGACGTTAAAAGCGACAAAAATTTAAATAACAGAAATTTTTTTCGTCGCCGCAAAAAGTGTCGTTATTGGCGAGGCTATAGAACAGTCGATATTAGCGTCGTTATCAGCGTCGCTATTTGCGTCAGTATCAATGACGCTGATACCGATACAATTAAGGACGCTGATAATGACGCTCTGCGACGCTAATAACGATGAAAATAACGACGCGTGTAGGTAAATTTACGATGCTAATAGCGACGGTTAACAGGGGGGGAAAATTGCCACATATAGCAGTGTGTGCTTTATTTGGGCCATAAAAAATAGTTTCTGCACTATGTACAATGCTGGTGTAAACAAAAACAAAGTCTTCTTAAATCATAACACTGATACATGAAATAAATACATGATCGCATAATGAAAGCGACTGGTACAATCATGACAAGATATCACTACTATATAGAAAATGTCTACACAGATCATGCGACCAAAAAAGAAGGGTGTGTGAGATCCAGGGATCCAAGGGCGAGCTACATATCCTCGCCATCCGAAAGCTCGTCTTGCAGCAAAGGAGCATCGAACGGACTCTGCAAAAAAAGAAACAACTACACATCAGTCCACCATACAATAATGCATTCTAATTAAACATGGTTACTATGGACAAGAAAGATGAGTGACTTACAGGGCAGCCACGTCTATACAATCGGTCGATCAATGCAGTGAGACCGTGCCTCTCTACATATCGAGTCTCAAGGCCGGTCGGATCACGATTTGTAATGGAGTACTACAAAGAAAACAAAATACTAACTGTTAGAAACATGATTATCAATACAAAGGATATTGCAAAAAAATAAGCAAGAAAAACAAAAGAAAAACTTACAAAGTCCTCGAGATATGTCCTGTGGTCACCACTCCCAAGATGATGGACCACTCCGGCCTCTAGACGTACCCTCGCCGCCTAGCGCTGCTGACTCCAACATCTTGGAGAATCTCTAGCCTCCTCCCTCAGTCGGTGCCAGTCGTCCGCATCTAGCCACTCGGGCTTTGCATCCCCACTCTTGAGTGCCTTGCGTGCGTCCGATCATATGTGTGACATATATGTGCGCATGTAGTCTATCATCCAACCCGTAGATATTCTATCTGTTGTGGTTAGAACTGAAAACTCCTCATGCAATGATGCTACTATGTAGTCCTTGCTCCCCTTCGGTATGTTTTTCCAATGATCTAAGACGTTGTGCTAAAAAACTTGTTGGCACAACTCTCTTGTGCGAGCCATCACCCTTCTCCCCTCATCATTCATGATGATAGCTCCTGACCTATGTGGTGGAAGCTCATGCTCAACTGCCAAGACCCATGGACCGCTTATTGCTTCAAGCGTTTTAAGTGAGCTCTAATGGCTAACTCTCACCTAGCCGACACGATGTTGATCCTATGAGTATAGTGAGCTTACCTTGATGCCGATACGAGTTGCCTCCTCTCTCGCATACCTTGGTAGCTCCACGATCCTAGATGCGAGCTCAAGTATCCTCAAGCCTCCTCCATCTCCAAGCTTCATCCTCCATAGCCGCGCGCACGAGAAAAGAGAAGAGAAGAGAAGAAGAGAAGAGAATATGGTGAAGAGCTTCACCCTCTTGATCCCTCACTCTCACACACTCACTCCCTCACACTCTCACACTCCCTCTCTCAAGAGCACACACAAGCAAGAAGATGAGGAGAAGAGAAGAGGAAGAGAGTTCTTGTTAGCCACATACTAAAGAATGAGCTCTCATTCACTTTTTGAACTTTATATATATAAACCCTAAAATCCCATGGGCACCATTCCCTTTTTTACATGACCGGCCATTGTGGCAAGGTCCTTTTTCCATTTTCCTCCTCTAGCCTTATGCCTCTAGCGTACACATGTCTAATATTTTACAATTGGCACATGAGGGAGCCTGGCACTCTTTTATAAGAGTTTTCCAAGTTCTTTGAGGCGCCTTTCATTTAAATTTGCACTTTTTGCTCCGGCTTAGCTTTGGAGGTCGCTTGAGTGTCTTTGCTCTTTTTCCATGTTTTTTTTTTGCTTTTTCCTTCCTTTTTCCACCATCTCGACTTGGGGTTACCATTACCCCCCTCTTAGATGGGTGCCAATCCCATGGCACTTCTGTGTTGTTGTAGATTAGTAGGCAATTGGCCAAGTGGTGTAAAGGTGAGGGCCACTTGGAGACTCAAGTGCTTGTGGAAGCTGTGAAATGATTTTTGTCGGAGAAGCCAAATGGGTATTGCGTGGTTGACAGGGGCCTCTGAAGTTGGTGGTTTGTTGCTTTTTGTGATGCCTGAAAGGAGAAGGTGCGGTGCTATTTCTAAGGGGAGTGCCTACCTCATTGTGTTAGTGCCTTGTGCTCATGCTAGTGGAATGGGAAGGTGCGGTGCAAGTGGCTTACTGTGACAGGTCTAACCATAGGCGAGTGTTACCTCCCTAGGTATGTCCTGCCCTTGATGCACCCTAAGCATGGAGTGGGGGAGCAAAAGGGCTAGGGGGTTAGGAGTGGAGCCGACCGACCAAAGCCACCGGGCACACCGAACTTGAGAACCCCTGGGTGCACTGATCGTGCTTTATGTGGTGGTAAGTGCTTCTGCAAGTGGGCTATGTTGTCCAGTTTAGTGGAGAGTGTTTTTCGTGCTTTTCCTTTCATGATGTTCTTTTCTTCGCTTTTATTTTTCTTTTCTTTTTCTCTTTTTTTTTTTGAAGTTACAGTAGTGGAATGATAGCCAGGGCCTAATTCTCTTCATTTGAATGAGGAGGGGAAGGGGGTCGGATGGATTTGCTCAAAAATTGGTAGCTTTGCATGTATCCTTTCATATTCATCCGGACATGGAGAGAGGTGGTGGAGAGAAAGAGGTGATTGCACCTAGTAAACTGGCTGTCATTCATGTCTTCTAGGAGGGCCAGGCAAAAGGAGGGGAGGAAACTAGCCCTCATCATGAGACGAGCCATGGCGCAGCTATCAATGGCATTAGGGTCGAAGAAGAGGGGGACAAGCTGCGCTCTTGTGGAGTCGGGTCCTGCTTAAGTAATAGCTTAAGTAATCTAAGGTAGTTACATGTAGTTACAAAAGCTGGGTCGGGACATGAAGAGAAATCTGCGAGGAAGCGCATCATAGAGTCATCTAGGCTTTCTAGGTTAAAGAGGAGGGCATGTTCGAAGGATATTACATTGGAGTTATAGATAATGGGAAAGTCATAACGCCCGTGGAGGGTGGCATCAAAATCCACACCTACCCTTCGAGGGTATGCTATGTATGTGGGGTTATTCCTCTCGAAGGGCAGCGTGTTACAAAATGCCATCCAGGTGACCATACTAATGTTGCATACTCGCCTCCTCCACAGGGGTTGGCTTTTATAGCCCTGTATAGTATGCGGAACTTCAAAAACTTTGTTTTGCCAGTAGTTGGCCTCTTCAGTTTCCCAAGAGGTGGGGGGTCTTCTCTCTCTCTTCTAGTCACTTTTGCCCTAGTCGGCCACCAATCGTGATCACTTTCTCCATCACTTTGAGTGGCAAGACCCTCCGCAGGCTGTTGGGAAGGAAAAAGCTAAAGGTGAATGGATCCCTTTATTTTTCTTGTCATTCCCAAACCAGTAGCTCTACGTGGAATCCAGCTGGGATGTCATCAAGGCAAGGTGGGAGGGGTGCGGATGGGTGCACGGCTGGTTTGGCCCTTAATTGCTTCCTGGCTTCTTCGACTTGCGTCTCTCTTTAAGTGTGTCTTGTCTCTCCGCAGATGGGTCCTCCTATTGTTGCTCTTGAGACTGCGGCGAGGGGGGTTATGGGATCACATCCTCTCTGAATCTACCCATGTCGAATTCGAGTTCTGCTCCCTCCCCCTACTGGTCTCCCTGTGGTGCTCTCTCTTCAAATCCTATGGCATCTGCTTCCTGGGGGGTTAGGCCAGTCAACAGGTATTTCCTTTGCTCTTCCAGGCTCAGTCTAACCTCCACAGGTTGGGGTGGCATTTGCAGTCCTGTATGCAGGGCTCTGCGTGCAATGTTAAGCTTCTTTTGTGCCACCTCCAATGATTCTCCCTCCTCTAGGCAGGTAGTGTCCATGATTGTGTTGAGAAAGGCCTTGTGTTGGGCACATTGAAGGCCACCTGGGCGGCTTCTTCCTTGTTCTCTACGACGATCTTCTCTTTTTCTACCAGAGAAAGGCGCCGTGCGAGTGTCTTCACCCTTCTTTCATTCTGCATGGCCCACTCCTCCGCTTTCTTGTTCATCTCTTCTAGGCTCTCTCCTTGCCTTAGAGCCAGGGTTGTGAGCCTTTGTTCTTGGTCTTCCCGTTCTCTGACCAGTTTCTCATGTTCTTATTTTTGGGAGTTCAGTTGATTGGTTAGGGACTCGATCTCGTTCTGCTACTGCTCCATGTTCTGCTTTCTTTCCTCGTCCCTGGCTATGAGCTCAGCCATAAGTGCTTCGACTTTGGTGGTTTTTGCAATGAGCTTCTCATACTGCATGATCAGGAGCTTGTGTTCTCTCTGCATTTTCACAAGTTCTTGTGTTTCACTGTCTAGTAGCTGCCTCCAGTGCTCTTTCCTATCGTCCTTAACCTTCACTTCTTGCTTGAGATCCAAGATCTCCCTTTGCTGCATGGCTATCATTCTAGTTTTGTCAAGTTGAAAGGCAACTATTGACTCCTTTTCAGTCGCCAACTCAGCCATAGCTATCTTTCGTTCCTCCTTAGCTTTCTCCAATTGGGAGAGTAGCTCGGTGACGTACTCATCGTAGTTAGCTGATGGCGTCATTGTTGTGTGGGTTGGTGATGTCAAGGCTTCCACCTTCTGCCGTTTAGGGTCTTCCCTTGATTCTGCATCAATGGCTGGCCTCTTTTGCCCTGTGGCCGTAGTTTCGGTGCTTTGTCCTTGGCCCATTTCTTTGTTGATGAAGTATTCCATCCATGCCACGAAATTTGAAACATCGGAACTAGTCGGGATGCTGGGGGTGATGGTGGTTGGTTCGGTGGAAGGCACCATGAGAAGAGGAATCAGGTGAATTGGGGCTTTGCCCTTGCCCTCAATGACAGCGGGCAGCACGATTTCCGGCACCTGTGTGCTAAAACTAGGCCTTTCTTCTCTTTGCGGACTCAGATTTCCCAATTCATCTGACCTACTTTGTTGTTCGATAGATTGGCGTATAGCCTCAGCCAGGTTTTCTTCCTCCTTTCTTCTTAGTTCCTCGTCTTCCTCGGCGGCTTTTCTTTGCCTTTCCACTTCTGTTTTTCGGCATTCTTCCTCCTTTTTGTCGTTTTCTTCCTTTTCTTTCTTTTTTCTCTCCTCAGCCTCTTGTTTTGACGCCTTCTTTGCCTTCTGTAATTCCTCCTTTTCCTTTTCTTTTTCCTGTTTCTTCTTATTCTCCCTCTCCTTGGCCTCCTTAAGGGATTCTTTTTTGGCCCTTTCCAAGTCCTCTTTCTCCTTCTTATGGCCTTCGTCATCCTTTTTCTTTCTTTGGGTTGTTTTCTTCCTGGGTTTCTTGGTCGTTTTCTTGCTTTTTTGTTCTTTCCCTTTTTCCTCGGTCGCGGTTTTGTCGGTGGACCCTTCTTTGTCCTGGTGAGGAGGCAACCTATCCGGTGTTTCTCCTTCTCCTTCTTCTGCATTCTGTGTCTCCTTTACTACCTCCTAGTTGAGTGTAGTCAAAATGCTTCCGTAGCCGATAAATGAGGCCTTGGACGAGGCCTTCTTCCTTTCTGTGGCCTTGGAAGCTGGAGACCCTCCATCTACTTGCATACTTCCCAAAGCCAGTGCTTTAGCCGCCTGGTCGATGGTTTTTTGCACATAGCCGTTCCAATCAACTTCATGCAGGGTATGAGCCGCCACATTCTCCAGTACTGGCACACTGATTCGATGCATCAATGCCTTGTAGCGCTAGCTGGAAAAGAGCGGGTGTACCAGTTTTGCCTGCAATCTCGTTTTTGCATCAGGGATATCTTGAATGATGATGCGGTCGTTTGTCAGCACATCCTCCTTTCTCATCCCCAGCATGGCGTACACATCTCTCTTCTGCTTCTTTTCTATTTTCGATTCTAGTCCCAGCACCTTTTCGAGCAAGGCCGGGCTTAAGCGAACCAACAATTGCTTGGCATTTTGTCCCCTCCTATTGTGACGGTGCCGCATTCATTGTCAGGGTCGTAAGACCTGAGAAATTCTACGCACCTTGCGTGGTCGGGTTCTTGTGTGAATCTTTCCAGGTACTTGGTGAAGTTGCAGTTTTCAACGACTCTCTTGGCCACCTCTTCCTTGGTCACCAATCCTTCTATGTTGTGAATAGTTTGGAATTTTAGTTGGTTGTAGGTGCGGCTCTCCATGGTGATGCTATACTATACTCTCTCCTCCTCCGTGAATGGGAGCCGGTGGGTGCGGTCTTGTTGCGACATTTTATGTTCCTATCATAAATTGTAATTTTCATTAGTGCTTTCCACATAGTAATTTGTTGATTGCTGAAAAAGGAAAACTCTATGCTTTTTGAATGAATTCATTAAGAACCAATGTAGATTTTCCTTTTCAGACTTTAACTTTTTGCCCTTTACTTCAAAGTTTCCATGCCCTTTTTCCTACCCCATCCGTTTTTCATAATATATGTTTATGTGTTTCACTAATTTTGATTTGATTGGCCTGATTTGATTTGCCTTACCCCCTTCCCTTCCAGCTTGAGAAGAATCCTTCCTAGGATTTAGGGTCAGAAGGGCAAGGGCGTTCGGCATGGTGGTGTAGGAGTTACTTGGGAAGGAGCCAATCATAGAACCGGGGGTTGTATTCTAAGTGAGCTTTGAGGTCCAGATCAAAGGGTTGAATCCCCACTTGCGTGATGTATGTGAAAACATCTAATAAGAAGTCACCAAATTTGACACGGCTAGCAATCTGTAACTCTTCCTCAGTCAACAAGCGATCGAGGTAGGGGTGTCCTTTGATGTGTTCTTCCATGGGTCAGCTCCGAAGAGTGGTTAATACTCTATACAAGTTTTGCTCAACATATGTGGGGTCGTATTCCGCTGTTTTGATAGCGCGACGCTGCTCAGCGTTGGTCATTATGTGACACCCTTAAACTTCCCATTGTAGCCTAAGAGTATACCAATGCCTCAAGAACAGGGAGTCAGTATCAGCGAGCTTTTATAAGGCTGTGATTTCTTGATCAGTGATAGCAGAAGTGGTTCGCTGATCGTATGACGTGATGAGGCATTGTTTGATGGCTTGCTCCTTGGAGATCTCGCTGTTGAGCAATTCAGCAGCGGAGCGAGAAGCTTTTGCGAATGCGATTTCAAAGGTCTCCCAAGAGCATGGCATCGTTTTAACTTCAGTTGCAAAGGGTTCCTCCAATAGTCCTAAGTCCAAGCGATCGTAGCTTAGTGCTAGCGACATGAAGATGGTGTCTAGTCGTTTAATGCATTCCACCACGTCATCCCTGGTGTCCTCAGCGAGGTCGGCGGCCAGCGCTAAAAAGGATTTGCATTCATAGGAGGGCGTAAGGCCGACAGGTGGCCGAGGTTTGCTAGAACTAGAGCTTGTGACAACGAAGAGTTGTGGTTGGGAGTTTTCTTGAGTCTACGGTTGGGGTGCTTAGGTGGATTAGGAGCAACCATGATGGACGGACTGCTGCATTTAGGTTGGATTTGGGGAGTCGGATTGACTTGGTCAGGTGATGACTCTTGTGATAGAGTCTCTTGTTTGGGCCGATAGGCTTGTGTGACTCTCTTGGCTTTAGGCATGGATGAGTCAGATGGATGTGGTTTTGGAGAGCACTGCGGCTTATGGTTTGGAGGGTTTATGAGACTTCGATTGATCAAGTTTGAGGGCGGCGTATGAGTAGTGTCTTTGGCTATGTAGGCCTTAGGGATTCATACCCAGGTGTTGAGCATTCGAGTTCGACCAGGCATTGCATCCATGCCTCCTTCCCTTCCCATCGCTCTTGAAGTACTATTCTTAGGCTAAGAACAAAGAATTCTAATGGTAGAACCACTTCATTTCCATAGGTCAGCCTGAAGGGGGTTTGACCGACAACCGTTTTATAAGCTGTGCGGTAAGCCCACAAAGCTGCCATCGGCTTGTTGTCCCAATCAGTGCGTGAGGCTGAGACCACCTTGGTTAGGACATTGATAAGAATCTTATTCGTGGATTCTGCTTGACCATTTTCCTGAGGGTAGTATGGCAAGGATTTGCGATGGACGATGAGAAAGGTGGACAGGAGATGCGCTATCACTTCATTGATGAACTGCGTGCCTTGGTCACTGACCAGTTCAATGGGGCAACCGAATCGTGAGATCATTGCTCCCATAAGAACTTGGCAGTCATCCTAGAATCATTTTTTTGTGTCACTCTTGCCTCTGCCCATTTCGTGAGGTAGTCCATGGCCACAATGATGTACTTGGCCTGTGAATACTGTGCCGCAGGACTGATGGGTCCTATGAAGTCAATTTTCCATTTTTTGAAGGGTTGTCGTGCAATAACTGGGGTCAACTCCATCTGATCCTTGCGAATCGGGACTTTTGTTCGTTGGCACTCGTCACAATGCTTGACAAATTGCGCTGCATCGCAGAAAAGCGTGGGCCACCACAGTTGAGATTACAACACCTTTCATGCTATCGTATCTCCGCTAAAGTGCCCTTCAGCAATGTTGCTGTGTGCCTTTGAGAGCACATCGTGCCTCTCATGTTCTCATACACATCTGCGCAACAATCGGTCTTGCACCAACCTATAGAGTTGGCCTGCGATCAGCTAATAGGGCTGGATCTTAAGGATTAATCGCTTAAGTCGGGCTTTTTCTATCGGTCGATCATGCAGTTCGTGTTCAAGCACTTGGACTATGTCATCCGCCTAATATGGCATTAGGTCAGCCTTGAATAAATCTCTCTCGCTAGATAGGTTAAATAGATGGGCGTTGGATAATTCATCAACAATGCCTTGTCCAACGGCTTCTCCCGTAGTGCTGTTGTCCCTTTCGTACAACCACGGAGAAGTCGAATTCCAAGAGCAGAAGGAGCCACCGAGCTATGCGTCCTGTAGCGGAAGGTTTGTTTACTAGATAGAGCAGGGCTTGATGGTCCACAAAAAAGGTAAAAGGTGTGGCCAATAGATAGTACCGAAATTTCTTCATAGCAAACACCATGGCTAATCCTTCTCTTTCTGACGTCGTGTAGTTCATTTCCGTCTCAATGAGTTGTCTGCTAGCAAAGCTCACTGGATAGTCTAAGTTGTGTTCGCCAGGTTGGCACAACACTGCCCCCACGGTTAGAAGCATCGATATGCATGTGGAAAGTAATGGTCCAATCTGGGGCTCGTAGAATTGTGCTGTGGTTACAGCCTTTTTCAACTCTTCATATGCTCATTGGCATGCCTCGATCCATTCGAAGACGATCAACAGCTTGTACAAAGGTCTGACGATCAATGCATAGTTCAGTACAAACCACCGATAGTATCCCGTATGGCTTAGGAAGCATTGAACTTCCTTGTAGTTGATTGGGGATGGAAGGTCAACAATAACCCTGACTTTCGAGAAGTCAATGGCAATCCCATTCTTTGACACCACGTGCCCTAAGATGCATCCATGCTTTACCCAAAACTTGCACTTTGAGGGGCTCAAGGAGAGACGATATAAGCGACACCGCTCAAAGACTGCGCAGAGTTTGTCTAAGTGTTCGATCCAGGTCGAGTGGATATAGAGGTCGTCGATAAATACTTCCAACTCCTTACGAAGCATGCCTTTAAAGATGGTGCAGATGAGGTGTTGGAAGGTAGCAGGGGCATTAGTCAACCCGAAGGGCATGACTGTATAAGCAAAGACGCCCCACTCAGTGGCAAAGGCAGTCTTGTGCCTGTCCATAGGATACACTTGCACTTGGTTGTACCCTGAGAAGCCGTCCAGAAAACTATAGGCTTCCTTGCCTGCCACTCTCTCAAGCATGTGCTCAGTGTACGGCAATGGATAGTTGTCCCTCTTAGTAACAGCGTTCACCTTCTTGTAATTGACGCACACTCAGAATTTTTCATTCTTCTTCATCACGATAACTATGGGTGATACCTAGTCTGTGTGTTCAATTTCGTAAATGAATCCCGCTCTCATCAGCTTATCAATCTCCTCTTTGATAGCATGAGCGTGTTTTGGATTCATAGGGTACAGTCGCACTGCTTGACCGGCGTTCCGTCTAGCGTCATGGGTATGTTGTGAGTCACGACACTCGGATCTACCCCCTTAAGATCTTCTAAGGACCAGGCGAGCATGTATATGTACTCTCGTAAGAGAGAGACAAGACTCGTTTCTTCTTCCTCACTCAAGTCATCGGCAATGAAGACTCGTCGGGGTGTTTCTCCTTCCTGGGCTAGGTTCACCTCCTTGACCTTGGCTGGTCCCTCGATCAGTTCGCTTGTTTGCCCTTGACGCTTGGCACCTAATAGAACTACTACCCTATCCCCTTTTTTGAATTTTGTAAATCGTTTAGGGAGGTCCTACGGTTTTCGTTGTTCTTCCGTTCGTGTATCCCTGGGTTGTTTTACATTTTTCTGCCTTAATCATCTGTGCCTCAGGTGGACGGGTAGGTCCCCCTTGGTGCATCTCGGCCTAGGGATTTCTGGATCACTATTCGAACTAACCTCCGACTTAGAGTTGAACTCCCCATCCTCTCTAGAAAAGGTGGTCTCCCCTGGTGGGCGCAGTTCGGACGGCGACTCTCTCCTAAGCACTGATGTCGTTCCTGGTTGGGCTAGGCCTGCTTGCTCAAGGTCTATGGCTCCTATGTATTCCAACCAAGCACGATCACATTCCATGCACATGACTCCTCGCTCTATCTTGAAGATACTCTTTTCTTGCGGCTTGGAGTCTGCTCGTATTTGCTCTATTTCTTGTCCTTCAGTGTCGTATTCCACGGTATCTACCTCACCCTCACTTTCATCACTGAAGGATTGATAGTCTTCGTATTCATCGTTAGAATCCTCTTCATCACACTGCTCGTCGTCTCCTAGGGCTTGGTATATCTCTTGTCATTGGTCAGGAACTAGGGCCCAGTTATACATGAGGTTTAAGTCATGCACTCTGTTCCATTGCCACTTGGATTCATCTAAGAGATCCTGGAGTGGTTTGAAGTTTGCAGCAAGATTGCCAGCTAGCTTGTCCGTTAAGCATTCCAGTATCTCTTGGAGTTCCCTTTTGTTGGTTGGGACTTGGATTTAGGTTTTCCACGAAGGGTTCCTGCCATCATGCAGACTGGTACGGAGGGTGTGTCGTTAGACTTGCCGATTGTTTTGATGGCTTACTCATACGCCTCATGATCTGAGAATGGCAGGTCGATTGTAGCAAGGACGTGCCTCCAATCCCGCTCGTCCTCTGGGCATGGGATATACTTGGTCAAGGACCCATAGGACTTCTTGACCTGGGTGTTACATTTGAGCATAGTAGAGATGGCATCTAAGTCAATTGGTGAGGTCTTCCAAGTGTCCATCTCTATTCTCACGGCATCCATTCTATTGCCAAGGAAGATCAAACCATTACCCCAATCTTCGATGACTCTAGCGTTGCATACCTAGGGTTAGCCTAATAGGATATCGTAGTCCACTCCCTTCATGACTATAAAGTCAACAGAGAATTGGACACCTGCGATCTTCACTGGCCAATTCTTAAGCACCCCGAATGGCTTTACTCTCATACCGTTTGCTAATTTGAAATTAAACCTAGCAATTTCGACAAGCAGGTTTTCCCAAGTCTGAAGCACTGTGTGGCTAAGCATACTAATCCCAGTTCCCATGTCCACGATTCCCTTTCTCATTGTATCACCTAGGGCTAGAACCGATAAGACCGCATGCATCTCAAAACCTTCCCAGAAGGCATTGACGTGTAAGGATTTAGGCATAGAGTGCAACGTCAAACTCGATATTTGTGTCTCTGCATCATGGTCATGAGGGTCTACCGTGACCTAATCTCGTGACCCTTCAACCCACTACTTAAGATCTTGCTATAGGGTGGGATGCTGCCTAAGAAGATCTCCCAGGCTAAGTGTTACAGGGGTAGTCATCAACGTGGTCAGGAGATCGTTGGATGCTCATCTTTCTCCTAACCTGGATTGTCCTGGCCAATGGCCGTGGTGGCTGATCTGCAGCCCTGTAGCATCAAGGCTCGGCCTTAGCGGCACTGCTTGTGGTGCAGTTGCTTCTCCTGACCTTGGTTGAGGAGGTGAGGTTGCCGTGCTTATGCTGGAGAGGTCATCGATCTCGTCCTCTATGATGGGCTCAGCGTCTTTTAGATGCTCTTGAGCCTCCTTCACCTATTCCTTCACTTTTTCTATGGCCTCTAACTGTCGCTTCGGATGCGGGTATTCCCCTACCTTAGCACTTCCCTTTTCGGCCGTCTTAGGGGCTGAAGTCTCTGCCTCTGCGTCAGAGACCTTCTTTCCAGCAGGCAGAGTTATAGCGCTCTCCGTTTTTAGTGCGATTTTAGCTTCCGACCTCTTCTTCTTCTGCCTACGACTTTTCTTCCCCATCGAAGCTGCATCAAGGTTGCTAGGTCCTAGCAGTGATATGACGGCCTGCTTTGTCTAGGCATGGATCATGACCCGTAATGGGATAGGTATCGCCTCCCCATCGAGGTTCTCCACACCAAACAGCCCCAATGGGATAGATGGTACGTTGGCTGAGTTAGAAGACGGCTTTCGATTTGGGCAATCGATGAAGAGATGAATGATTCCGCACTCAGCACACCTTTGGTCAGTCTTGTCTCTGTTTTGTTGCTCCCTTTCAGGGCAGCGTGATGAGACATGACCTGGGTGACCACAAGTCCAACAGGTGATTGGATCTTGTGTCTGCCCTCCCACGCGTCTACCTCGTCCTCTTCCTAACGCCATTACCGGCATGGGGCGATAATCCATAAGGACAGCGTTGCCCTCATCGTCATGCAAGATGTAAGGGCATATGTAAGTTTCTTTCTCATTTGGTTCTTCCATGTAGTGGACTAGAGCATCGCTTGGTGGATGGGTCATGTAAGGACCAGGTAGTCTGGGTATGCCAGTAGGGTTTATATCCATTCTAGGAACAGCTGGCTTAATGTCGTTAGGCACAAGAAGGGCCATGGGGCTCCCCTTCCGAAGAATGGCTCCGGCCTATTCGCTAGGTAAGGCTAGCCATAGGGTTGCAAGTACGGAAATCTTCTTAGTAATCTACAATACGCGACGTCATGACCGAACCTACCGCAGTTAGCACAAGGTCTTGACCTAGGGTCTTGACACTCGGCTGGCAAGTGGTTTCTGTCACAGTACATGCATTGGACATGTGGGTGCGTTGGTCGTCTCAACATGTCTTGCAACTTGGTTAACTTCACCTTTACATCTTTATATCAGCCAAGTCTTGGTTCGTCTCGGTGGCCTTCCCCTTATCTTGGGATGATGGGACTGATCGCTCATTAGAGGCTGTCGCTCTCTCTGAGCTTCGCGAGTTGGTATCTTCTAGGTTCGAGCTCCTGGAGCTCCGCTCTTTCAGCTGATCATCGTCTCTGATGGCTTCCTCAAACACTCTAGCTAGCGCGTCTCGCTGCAAGCTCGAATTGCCTGCCAAAGCCTTATATAACTCCTCGTCTCGAATTCTGCTGATGAATACAGTCAAAACTGCTCTTTTAGTCAGTCGCTTAACCATAGGGATTCTCTTGAAGAGACTCCTCACGTGGGTTACGTAGTCGCGAATGTCCTCCTTCTCTTTCTGCTTGACGTTTATCAAGCGTACTAGCAGATTATCGGAGTATCCAAGCTCGACAAATCTCTTAATGAAGAGATCCTTGAGGCCACTGAAGTTGGCTCGTTCTGCGGCATCTAGGCTTGTATAGCAAGTCCTTCCCTTGTCACCTAAGCAGAGCCCGAATGCTTGAGAGCGTTGAGTTAGGTCGTTCCGGCCATTGCCTTCGCAGACTTCCTCAAACTGCTCTACGAAGCTGTATGGATCGTCCTGGGGTTGGTATTTGTCGAGTTGCTTGGCAACAATAGGGATTTTCGACTGGCTCTAATGTCAAGTCTCCTTCTAGGGCTCTCTCATGATCCGTTCGGTTTCTACCTGCTAAGTTCAGCACTCGCTGTACCTCATGCAACTCAGTGCTTTGCCTTTGGCTCCTAGCCTGCTGGTCCCTATTGTATTCGACTATACTTTGCAAAGCCTTGCGGGCTAGTTTTCTCTCTTCCTCTAGGTCTGCGATGATAGCGTCTGCCATCCTGCCGCAGTGCTCGTACCGGGCGTGTGCATCGTAGCTGCTGACCAGCTGCTCCTGCCGAATAGCCTCCGCGAAGATGTTCAAGTCGAGTTTCTCATTAGACCTATGGTCTGAGCCTTCTTCTGCCATAGTTTTGTTGTCGTGCTCCACCAAGCTGTCGATCAAGTTGAGTAGATTTGTCAAATCCACATCATTGACGCCATCCGCTTGGTCCTTCTTCGTGCGTTGATGGTTTGTCTACGTCTTGGATCCTCTCCTACTGATGGGTTCCTTGAGTGGTTTATCTGAGTGAGTTCCTTCAGTTATTGAATACAAATCTCGATTTATAGTCACTTAGTGTGCATGTCGCTTCTCGTATACTTGTGCTCAATCAGGCTTTCAATTTCCTTAAGTGCATTCAAGTGCAGAAATTCAAGGTGAGTGCAACAAACAATCTCGAAGCGTCTTATGCACTCTCGCTTTGTTTCGGGCCTGATAGGCTTGTTGGTCAATTTTTTGGCCACCTTGACAGGATTATAGGTTTTTCTAATATGTTGCCTCATTTGTTTTTTGCCAATCAGGTTTTAACTGCTCAGTGCTTTGCATCTAGGTCTCTAGGTCTCGCTGCTGTCTACTTCAAGCTGCTAAGCGGCTGCTCCCTACAATTTCGTCTATTCTGTGTACCAGAATCAAGTTCTGAGCATCAGAAGGACTTTCAACAGTTTGCGTTGCTGAGCTCTAGCTGGGTCAAGTCAAATTTCTGAGAATTTGCTAAAAATTTTCACTCGGCCCAGCTGGTCCGAATTGCAGGGTCCGAGTGAGTCACTCGGATGGACCAAGATACATGGGCCGAGGGCCGAATTCGTGACTCGGACAGGGTAGACTCGGACGGGCCGAGGCGTAGACTCGGACAAAGTTGCTTGGACAGGTTGGCTCGGACGGGCCGAATGGTCAATTTGGACGAGGTCACTCAGAAGGGCCGAGGCACTTGGGCCGAGGACCGAATCCTATGGCTCAGACAGTTTGGCTCGAACGAGCCGAGGACCGAATTAGTCGATAGTCCAAATGGTCGACTCGGATGGGCCAAGTAGGTCTGGGCCAAGGGCCGATTAGCGTTCCGGGCGGAGTGGGCTGAATGAAAGAGGGCCGAGGGCTGATTCTGGGACTCGGCCCAAAAGCGACCGCTCGGACCGGCCGAACGCGGCGCGACGACAACAATGAGAGGTCGATTTTGATCAATTCTTGCGATTTAATCAATCATAGCAAGCATAAACCTCCAGATCCTATCTAGGGGGATAGGGGAAGGGATTCATATACCTGAATAGAGCGGTAGGCTCGTCGATGATGCGATCGGATCGAATCGTGCAATGGCTCTCTCTCTCTCTCTCTCTCTCTCTGAACTGGTCACAAATGAGCTCTCCCTTGGGCTCTTGGCTCTTATGCCCCTTCCCAAGTATTGACACTCACTTACCAATCTTAGGCATCACAAGTGAGATTTTTACCATTTTTTGCACAATTTTTGCCATGTTTTGCAATAGTAAACCCTACCCTTCTTCGTTGCGATTTCCTAATCCTAACCTATGCTAAATGCAACAAAAATTGAAAGCAAAAAACTGAAATAATTTCTCCATGTTTCCCAATCATCAAACAAACAAAATATCCCAAAATACTTACTTGTTTTGAAGATAAAAAACACCCAAACTTCCTACCTATCTCAAGCTCTGTTTTGGGGATGAATCCCTTACTTCGATGCTCAATATGAGGCGTGCAAGTGTTCAAGATTGAATCTGTTGGTCCCCGCAATGGAAGTAAAATGTGATGGGAGCCCACGCTCAACCGCCAAGACCCATGAACCGCTTATTGCTTCAAGTGTTTCAAGCAAGCTCTAATGGCTATCTCTCACCTAGTCGACGCGCCGTTGATCCTATGAGTATAGTGAGCTTACCTTGATGCCGATACGAGTTGCCTCCTCTCTCTCACACCCCGGTAGCTCCACGATCTTAGATGCGAGCTCAAGCATCCTCAAGCCTCCTCCAACTCCAAGCTCCATCCTCCATAGCCGCGCGCGTGAGAAAAGAGAAGAGAAGAGAAGAAGAGAAGAGGAGATAGTGAAGAGCTTCACCCTCTTGATCCCTCACTCTCACACACTCACTCCCTCACACTCTCACACTCCCTCTCTCAAGAGCACACACAAGCAAGAAGATGAGGAGAAGAGAAGAGGAAGAGAGTTCTTATTAGCCACACACCAAAGAATGAGCTCTCATTCACTTTTTGAACTTTATATATACAAACCCTAAAATCCCATGGGCACCCATCCTTTTTTTACATGACCGGCCATTGTAGCAAGGCCCTTTTTCCATTTCCCTCTTCTAGCCTTATGCCTCTAGCCTACACCCGTCTAATATTTTACAATTGGCACAGGAGGGAGCCTGGCACTCCTTTACAAAAGTTTTTCAAGTTCTTTGAGACGCCTTTCATTTAAAATTACACTTTTTGCCCCAGCTTAGCTTTGGAGGTCGCCTGAGTGTCTTTGCTCTTTTTCCATGTTTCTTTCTGTTTTTTCCTTTATTTTTTCGCCATCTCGTCTTGGGGTTAACAACCTATCATCGACAAGATAGGCATGTCCCTGTAGGGTATGCCTAAGATGGGTCCTCTCCCACTTGCATCCACGCTCCTGGGTATATCCAGGAGACCCCTGTACAATTCGTGTACTGGCCGGGGTGGTATCTATCAGTGTAGCACCCATAAGGATGCCACCAGTAGACGATTGAGAAAAAGCCAAAGTAACTAGAGTAGACATCTCCACAGGTGTGACAAATTCTAGAGGTGAGGCAACTCCAACAGAACGATGAGACGGAGACACCGCGTCTGTGTCTCCATATGAGCCACGCTTCCTAAAACTGCCACAAGAGGAAGGAGTCACACATGTATCCCATGCCGACCGCGGGCTCACTGCCTCCGTATCTCTACAGCATCCCCCTGACTGTGAAGCACTCCCTCCTTTGGCCTAAGTTTGGAGCATCAACCTCATCTGCTCGAAGCTGAAGCATCTATTCACACCGGAGTAGGTCTAATAGAGCGGCCTGACGATGTCCGAGATAGCTCCTGGTCCGCCATGTCTCTGAATCTCGACATCTAATCTGGAGACACCTGTAACTCCTCATCGCTCATCCCTCGACTCATCCTTAAAATGTCACCTACACAGACAAAAAATGATGTTAGCATAATCAATTTAAAGCATAAAAGCACGGTAATATAGATCCTTAAAAAATGATCTCACTTAAAATGCATATCTTATATACCCTTATAAGCGATTAGTCAAGGAATTAAGTAAGTGGATGCTCCAAGTATGAATTATCCGATGGTCCCATGTCAATCACTTGACACAACTCCGCATACATTGGAAGGTCGATAGACATATCACCACAAAAGGATGAGTCCACCTCGTTCTCAAAGAATTCTTGGACTCTTGTATTTCCATCATTGTTGTTCGATGCTAGCTCCTCTACATACTCCAAGCTTTCGGTGGCCTCCACCCCTTGCAATATTGACCTCTCTATTTGCATATTGTCCTCATCTATGCTCGAAAGATAGCTTTGATTATATATTCTCGCACTTCGGGGAGCTTAAGGTATAACATACCACCATCGAGGTTGTCGGGGGTTTGGATAGAAGATTACATATTCACAAACACATACAAGAGAGATTAAATTATTGTGACATGTACCATGTCGTAATATAATTAACAAGCAAATGAGTTCATGCACCTGTTCACAATGGACCGGCAACACAAAGGTGTCATGCAAATCCATCCATTTTTTTTCGAAATCTATTTCGAGAAATCCAGATGGACCTCGTCAAACTGTTGCTCCAGTTCCTTCAAGTACCACTTTGAACCACTGCACATCGAATAATATGATGGAGAAGTTACGGTAATCCATCGTAACAATACTTTGCAAGTTTTCAAAATACTCCATCTTATCTATAATCATGTTTGGACCCGTTGCTCGTCGTCGGCTCTCCTACTTGAACCTTGCCATGATACCACAGTCCATTGTGAAGCACATTTTGTCAATACGCTCCATGCAAAAATGTCGTCCATGCGACCATGTTGCACTATATATTTTATAATGTACATTGAAACACTCAAATTAGTTGTCGCATATAAAATATAAATACGACAAATCCTAAACACGTCATCACCTTCAGATCGCGCTTCATCTCGATCTTGCTTAGCGATCTGATACCTGGCGAGCCACGTCTCCATAGATACATGGTGCAACATACAAAAGCGATTCACATTCTCCTCCATTGCAGCATCCATTCTTTTTTCTACTCCATTTCCAACCACCACATCTCGAGTCACTCTATCATCGTCCTTCAGCGACCATAGCATTTTGTTGTCTGGATCCACTGTTGGTAGCCATTGTGAAATATGCACTGGCGCCTCAGACACTACAAGGGATCGGGCTCATACCCGCGCTCCTAGCCGCACAAAATGACTTGGGAAAAAAAGTGTCGGGCCCGTGTAATAGCGCGTGTATCATCGCGGCCAGAGACATGTGTGTAAAAGCGCGTGTACAGTGATTTTCAGTCGCGCGAATACACGACCCCATACACGCGTTCTGCGCAGTTTTGCTGCAAATTTACACGCGAATCTAATACACTATCCGCGCAAATATACACGATTTTGATATGACACGCGCTTATACACGCGATTACAGAGGGAAAAAAAAATCCAGAGAGTGCTTTTGGGTGCCTGGATGCTGTTCCAGCATCCAGCCACCCAAAGGCACTCTCTGGATTTTTTTTTGGTGCATTGCACCATAAAAAAAGAGCGATTTAGATTTCAAGACACGAATCAAGACTCACTCTCTATGAATACACGATTCAATATTACTATCTAAAACTTAATACACGACTCAAGACTCACAATTCAATACATTGTCAATACATGATACATTTGTGTACAAGGGAGTCCATATGTCAAAATAGCCCATGGCTTTAATTAGGAACAAATATATACAAAGTCAAATAGGGAGCTAGGTGCAAAAAAGCCCATGGCTTCAGTTACAAAAATTTTTTGTACAACCACATCCTACAGTATTCTGAAAGCTAATCAGAGGATGACGAGGACCCTGTGCTCTCTCCATGATCAGAGGAGCTCGCATCGGTATATTCCGATGAGTGGTGCTCGCCTCCACCAGGAGCAGTGGCACGAACATCAGCAGTGGCGGCTGGATCATCAGGGGCAGGAGCATCAGCAGCTTGTGCCTATTCAAGAAATATACCGTATGTAAGTATACATATATATGCAATTAAATAAACCGAAATCATTCATTTAGAGTTTTCAAGTACCTGTCGACCGTATGGTCTCATGGCCGCGTCAAACTGCGCATCCGTAATACGTCCCTCATTTCTGAAGATGGCCCACGTGTCACGTCTGCTATTGCGGCGAGCATACCCAGTCTCGTGGGCTGTGGGCCTCCTCCCCATAACCCATCGCTGTAACATAATCAAGATAGTTTGTAAGATCAAAACAATCATAGAATCAATGAATTTGGCAAACAATCAAATAAAGAGAAAAGTTACTTACGAACTCTGCCTCCCACGACTCGACGCCGCCAGATCCGAAATGCGACGATCCAATGGTCTCCATCTGGATCCGTCGTGCCTCCACATGCTACCTGCTCTTTACGCCTCCCTCTGCGCGCTTCTTTGCCTCCTTCCACTCGCGTTTGTGGGCAGTGGCAGGTTTCTCACAAGGATAGCCACCCGCAGCTACATTCACCCCATCATCGTACGCGAGTTTCTTAAGGTGAGATCTTTTATTACTTAAGATCTCCCTTATTCGCGTCCTTCCCCATACATCCGAGAATGTCGCTCGTGGGGGATTGGGGTACCGACTATGTACACTATCTAGGACCTCCCTAACTAACCGGCTATCCTGATCTTTAAATTTTACAAAACAGTTTCTATACATGTTTGAAACTACCCCCCGCATATACTCCATCACCTCTTTCCCTCTCGCATCCATGACTACCCCGCCCCTATCCGTAACATCGTAGAAAATCTCTCCCTCCACCTCTCTCGCCTCCTCCGACTCCTCACTGTCTCCTCGTACATGCCTCCCTCCATGCCCTCTCTCACCGCGTGCCCTACTACCCCCCCCCACCAAAGCACCTGCCGCATCCTCCACTCCCGCTCTCTTTACTGCGGCGTCGGCTCTCATCTGTACTGCGGGAGTAGCCATGACTAGGGGTGGCTGCACGTGACTGTGTACGTGACTGTGGCTGTGAGGGAGCACGTGATGGTGGCCGTGAGCCCTCACGTGACGGTACAGAGGAGGGTGTGCGTGAGTGTGTCCGTGCAGGGGTGTGTCTCCTCGGTGAGCGTGTATGCACAGGGGTACGTCTCGCCGGACTCGCAGGCGTAGACGGCAGTGGAGAGGCTTATGTACTTGGGGGCGCGATGTGACCTGGGAGTCTAGGAGGAGGATGGGCATACATATACTCTGTCAGCTCCACTGGATTAGGATGGCGCCCAAAATGGTTTATCATCTCCATCATCCAAGTGGCGTATGCCCACGGATCGGAGGAAGAGCCTGGATCCATGAAGAATCTGCAAAGCGTCGAAATTCCGCCTCAATGAACCAAGCAAAACATGCATATAAAAAATAAACATATCTCCTACAATATATCTCCTCAATATATCTCCTACAATATATAACCTACAACATATATCTACCATTCTAGAAAATAAACATATCTCTTACAATACCAAACATCGAATTAGTAGAAGATCATAAGCCAAAAGAAGAAGTTCATTTCGAATTAGTGACGAAATTCATGAAAAACAAAAACTCTTTCCTCTATCTTGACGGACATTGTCCATCAAGGGAGAAATGACTAAACACATACACAAGGGTTCCTTCTTCTCTCTTTCCTCTATCTTGACAGATGTCGTTTGTCAAGAAATAAATAGTTAAGCACATATACAATGTGTGTGAATCCCTTCTTCTCTGTTTCCTCTATCTTAACGGACCATATCGGTCAAGAGAGAAATAGTTAAGCACATATAGAATGCGTGTGAATTCCTTCCTCTCTCTTTCCTCTATCTTGACGGACATCGAATTAGTAGAAGATCATAAGCTAAAAGAAGAAGTTCATTTCGAATTAGTGACGAAATTCATGAAAAACACCGCAATCCAAGTCCAAACTTGCAGCTAAAACTCAAGAGTAAAGAATGAACAGACATGGTGCCCAAATTTGCAGCTCAAACTCGAGAAAAAAATGAACAGACACAGCGCGTGTACCGGCCCGTGAAAAGAACCGCGTGTAAAATCGCGTGTACTGTCTGTGCACATAGACCAGACGCGAGTCTACACGCGCTGCTACACGCGGTACCGACGATAAAAATTTTGAAAGGAACCGACCACCGAAACGGTCAGATGTACTTATAAATTCTATCCTCTGTCGCTTTCAAGTACACATAGCACGGGTGGAAAGAAAGAAAGCGACAGATTTGCCAAAACAAACAAACGACAACCAACCTCTTTGAAAAGTCTTTGAAAAGTGAGTTCGTTGATTCTTGCTTCTCTCTCCCTTTCTGTGTTGTCTGCACCCTTTGCTTCTTTTGGGTAGTCCAAGAGGGAGAAGGCTAGTTGGAAGAGGCAGGTTCGGGGGTTTGGAAGAGCTGGAGGCAGAGGTACTGTAGCGACAAAGAAAGAAGAAGAAGAAGTGTTTTGAAAGAGGGCTTTTGAAAGAATGAAAGCGACGCGCGCGGTAGGTAAACGCAAAAAGCACGCGTGTAAAAGCGCGTGTAAAAGCGCAGCAGAATACATTGTACACGGGTCCATACACGCGATTTCACACAGTGTAGACGCCCTCATACACGCGTTTTCACACAGAGTAGACGCGCCTGTACACGCGACACAGAGACTGTTTATACTTTTTTTAAAAACTGATTGTTCTTGTGTATCCATTGTTTTGTGCATAGGATGTGTATGATTTCACTAAAAACTGATCCTACTTCTATTTTTGGTTATTTTGGACATAGCATGTCATCATCCTCTTCAAGCAGTTCTGGTGAGGATGAGACAATGCGTCATCGTGATCGCGAGTGTGGCTGGCACAAAGGATCAAGTGTACGTGTAATCGATGTCAAGGGTGCATTGTACGAGCGCGTCGAATTACATTGAATCACATCTCGATGTATGGAGAATGGATTCAAACAGGTTTAGAGGTGAGAAGATGTGAATTGAAAGTATTAAAATAACTCATGGTGTGCAAATTAATGGAGCGTGTTGTAATATATATACTGTGATTGAAGCAGGATGCAGTACCACACCCTAACATGGTGCCATACGCACGGCGAGAGCATGCAAAGCGTCGACGAGATGATGCTGGAGCTTCGGGATCTGTTGTCGGAGATGAGTGGGAAAGGGATGACAATAGCCCTGCACCCCACGAAGTTGTGGAAGAGGAAGTGTTTGATGACATGGTGCGGAATCTTTTTAGGGATGATCGCAAAGGTGTGGACGACAATGATATGGAACAAGAGCATCTCTACAACGCTTCATCGACACCGGTTTTTGAAGGGTGCACATTCTCTATTTTACGTGCTTCACTTGAACTGCTCAATATACAAACAGTTTATGGATGGAGCAATGCAAGTCTTGACGCATTATTGAAGTAAGCATTGTAACTTGCAAATTTGAGTTAGTGGTTTTTGGTTTACAGTATAGGGTTTAGGGTTATGGGCTAATTGATGATATTGGATGCAGGCTATTATCAAACATGCTTCCAAAGGGGAATAGACTACCCACCTCAAGAGACAAAGCGAGGCGCTATGTGACATCTCTTGGAGGATTGGATTATGATCGCATACATGCATGCGTCAATGATTGCATTCTCTTTCGTGGGACGCATAAGGAGGCTCGACAGTGTCCCACTTGTGGTGAAGCAAGGTATAGAACAGATGTGAAGAGTTTTGATGTACCTCGTAAAGTCTTGCAACACTTTCCTATATCAGAATTTCTTGATCAGGTGGATAGCTCTTTGTCGCGACTATGGAGCAATGAAGAGGACTTGAGGATGACGTCTATTGTGCCTCAAGGAAAAGGACAGAGCAAAGTAATTGAGAGAACATTGATTGATGATCTTAATTTCACTTGCATCCTTAATAGTGATGTGATGAGCAGATGGGTTACAAGATACGAGGATGCAAAGACAAAAAGGCAAGCAGACAGAGCTCTCTTTCGGAGGCAACATGGCTCTCGTAAGGCATACCCTAAGCATCTAGCAACACTTCCGAATGATATTCATGTTGATTGGTTGCATGAGGAAATGGAGAGAGCAGAGAGAGATGAGGGGCTGCATATCACGGCGGAAGAATGGGAGTATGCACGAGGATGCATGTTAAAGGTACATAGAACAAATGTAAATTTGCATTCTTTGTAAGTGATTGGCTTTTCATATTTATTCACATTAATTGCTTACATAGATATTGCTTATATTTTGGTCCAGTGCACTATGTTCAATGCTATATGGTGTGAAGGCAAGCATTTTCGAACACAAAGAATAGATGAAAAGAGGAATACACAAGATTGTGGTGTCATTAGTAGCTTTGAGGGAGCCAATGGAAAAATGGATGATTATTGTGGCAAAATCCAAGACATATACAGACTTGACTTTCGCCGCTTCTTTGTGTATGTTTTGGATGTCAAATGGCAAATGAACGTGGTGGAAAAAGGGCCTAACGCAATGATAAAACGCCATGCAAGTGGCTATGTAACTATTGACTCTACAAAGTTTTGGCAAACAAAGAAAGATAGGCTCGTATTGCCACAACAATGTGAGCAGGTATGCATTTTTTTACAAATGTGTTTCATGTACATATATATCTAAGCTCGCGCACCCCTTGACTTTTGATATGCTAATTAATTAATGAATTATGTGTATTTGAGCAGGTTATCTATCTGCCAATGGTGCATGACAGTAAATGGTGGTATGTCATCCCTATTGCACCACGTTCCAAAGTAATGTATAATACATTCACTGATATGGAGCATATGGAGGATGTGGCAAGCCGCAAAGAAGATGATGTCGAACATGCCAATGTAGATGATCATGATAATGAGGATGAGCGTGCCATTTCTCATGATCATGAGGATGACCCTTCCATTGAGGATGATGGTGATGATGATGAGAATGATCAAGGCATCGGTACCATTATCAATGGGCAAAATAGCGATAGTAGAATAAATTTAATCGTAGCCTTACAAATTGATCAAATGGATATTGATGTTGATCGTTTGGCAAGGATGGATCTTATTGAAGATGAGATCGAACCCTAACCAATCCATCACTGTATTGTTCCAAATTCATGACATTTCTATTGTATACTTTGTCTTTCAATAACCATATGAAGATATATTTTTCAATATATTACGTTGTTGTAAGTGCATGTAGTGGGATTTTGTAATGGTTTGTAAACACTGCAATGCACAATGACATTTTTAAAACTTAATGGTTTTCTGTTTTGAAAAGAAATGGATTTCTGTAGTTAGGCTCTGTGTCGCGTGTAACAGAGCGTGTATTATGACAGACTTAACGCGCAAATACACGCGCCCTCACATGCAATTATACACGCGCCTGACTTGGCGCATATACACGCGCTGTTACATGCATGTATACACGCGCCTGTAACTTTTCGCGTGTAATGGACGCGTGTATGGCGGCATTGTGTTGTAGTGAGACACCAACCAATCTTCAGCCATACTGCCTTCTAACCGAGTTCGTTGTCGCACAAAGCCTTTTAGGATTTTCATGAAGTGCTCCAAGAAGAACATCCATCGCCTATGGACAGGTCCAGCAATCTCCACTTCATTTACAAGATACACAAGAAGGTAAATTTATATCGTGAGCATGCTGGTAGGTAGGTATTTCTTAAAGAGATAGACCGTCTCCACTGCTGCCCGCCTCGCAGATTCAATAGAGGACGTCTTAATCTCCTTCTGTGAGATCCATTGTATCAAAATCGACAACCTGTAAATGGCCCTGCTTATTTCTCGAGTAAGGCATATTGCAATCACGATCGATAGTACAAACTGCCACAAATGAGAAAGCATTATGAATAATGGCTACACTCCAAATAACAAAATGCACACGCTAATTACAATCCATTCGTAGTACAAACCTGACACATCTTATGCCAGTCATGGGATTGTAGCCCTGATAATTGGTCGTCTTTAGAAAATGCAGACTTAAGAGAACGCATCATATCCATGGGAGTGCGGATAGACTTGACTACTTACTTCACAATGTGCTCTTCTTTAGTGGACAAAACCCAAGGAGCACGAGGTAGCTGCACGCGACCACGACTGCGACCAAAGTGCCTCCATCTTGTCTACCTCCTTCAAATCCATTCATACCCCTATAGTGTCTCTCTTTCCTGTGATATGGTCCCATAGCAAGCTGCCCACATTCTTGAAAATATGCATGGGATCCAATAAGTGGTTGATCTGTAAGTGGGTCCAATATGGCAACTCGTAGAAAACTGAGAACCGTCGCATTCTGTTTGGATGTGACTCCGTGTGGACCATTTTTAGCTCGTACCAGCTTGCAACATTTATACGTGTTGGAGATCGTCCAAGAAAACCTTCCCTGAGTTCATGACCCTCTGGCAAGAAAGCGGTGTGTCCTTGATATACCATCTTCTTTATGGTTCATGACCTTTGGGAGTCTAACTGTGGCCCGTACAATGGACATGCGTGATAACCTGAGGTAACCAAACCTGTTCCAACACCTCTATCCAGTGAATACAAACTTGAACGAGATAAAATATAGATATTACCAACGAGAACGGAAGCCTATTTACCTGAGCACTCTTCAAATCCTGAAAAGTTATACATTGTCCACATGAGAATGACTCGAATATTGGCGGACCGTTGACCATCGCGCTTGCTCATATCTTGCACGGTGACCCCCTCCTCCCAGAAAATCTTAAGCTCATCGACTAATGGACGAAGATACACATTCATATTTTCGACTTTGTAGCGACCGGGGACGAGTAAGCTAAGGATGAGATGTCATTTCTTCATAGAAAGTCATGGAGGGATATTGTAGTTGATAAGGACTATAGGACATACACTATAAGAAGTTGAATGCAAACCGAATGGGTTCACGCCATCCATTGCAAGACCGAGCCGAAGATTCCTTGGCTCTCGGGCAAAGCCTAGAAAGGTAGAGTCAATGTGGCTCCATGCGCGTGAATCCGCTGATATTCGTTGAACTCCATATGTGGACCTATTCTGTGCATGCCATGTTATCAAGCTCGCCATGCCGGATATACGAAATATGTGGTTTATGCGGGGGATAAGCGAAAAGTGTTTAAGAACTTTTTGAGGGATGGTTTTCCCTTGCAGGTCCTGTCGTTACCTATAAGCACCACACTTTAGACATGTCTCCATAGTCTCGTATTCTCCTCGAAACAGTATGCAGTCGTTGATACGTGCATGGATGTTATTGTAGTCCATGCCAAGCTTTCGTAAAACATGTCGTGCATCATCACGAGACTCAGGCATGGTATTTTCAGGTGGTAATATATGATATTTCAGTAACCTGAAAAAAATCATAAAACACCTTGAAAAAGCACAAATGTTCCACATCTACCACTACCACTACCACTACCACGACTAGACCACTATAATAAACAAGAAAAGAAGAAAAAAAACAATAACAACAACAACTACTACTACTACAATAATAAACAAGAAAAGAAGGAAAAACTACTACTACTACTACAAAAAAAACAAGAAAACTAAACAACAATAAACAAGAAAAGAAAAAAAAAACTACTACTACTACAATAACAAACAACAACAATTAATTTCCTTTTCTCTCTTCCTCTCTTTCTCTCTTTTCCTATTATGTTTAGTGTATTTTCTCTCCTCTCCCTCTCTCATTTCCATTTCTCTCTTCCTCTCCCTCTCTCATTTCCATTTCTCTCTTCCTCTCACTCTCACATTTCCTTTCCCTATTAGGTTTAATGTTTTTTCTCTCTCCTCTCTCTCTCTCATTTTTTTCTCTCTGCTCCCCCTCTCATTTCATTTTCTCTCTTTCTCTCTCTCTCTCTCTCTCTCTCTCTCTCTCCTTCCTCTCCCTGCCTCACCCTCACCCTCTCTTTCTCTCTTTTCCTATTATGTTCAATATTTTTTCTCTCTTTTTCTCTCTCCTCTCCCTATTAGGTTTAATATTTTTTCTCTCTTTTTGTCTCTCCTCTCACTCTCTCATTTTTTTCACTCTGCTCCCCCTCTCTCATTTCCTTTTCTCTCTTTCTCTCCCTCTCTCGTTTCCTCTCCCTCCCTCACCCTCACCCTCTCTTTCTCTCTTTCCCTATTAGGTTTAATGTTTTTTCTCTCTTTTTCTCTCTCCTCTCCCTCTCTCATTTCTTTTTCACTCTCCTCTCCTCTCTCATTTCCTTTTCTCTCTTCCTCTCCCTCTCTCATTTTCTCTCCCTCCCTCACCCTCACCCTCTCTTTCTCTCTTTCCCTATTATGTTTAACATCTTTTCTCTTCTTTTTTCTCTCTCCTCTTCCTCTCTCATTTTCTTTTGCTCTCTTTCTCTCCCTCTCTCATTTCTTCTCCCTCCCTCACCCTCTCCCTCTTTTTCTATCTTCCCCTATTATGTTTAATGTTTTTTCTCTCTCATCTCCCTCCCTCCCTCACCCTCACCTCACCCTCACCCTCTCTTTTTCTCTTCCCCTATTATATTTAATGTTTTTTCTCTCTTTTTCTCTCTCCTCTCCCTCTCTCATTTTCTTTTGTCTCTTCCTCTCCCTCTCTCATTTCCTCTCCCTCCCTCACCCTCACCCTCTCTTTCTCTCTTTCCCTATTATGTTTAATATTTTTTCTCTCTTTTTCTCTCTCCTCTCCCTCTCTCATTTCCTCTTGCTCTCTTCCTCTCCCTCTCTCCCTCTCCCTCTCTCATTTCTTCTCCCTCCCTCACCCTCTCCCTCTCTTTCTCTCTTTTCCTATTATGTTTAATGTTTTTTCTCTCTTTTCCTCTTCCTCCCCCTTTCATTCTCTCCCTCTCTCTGTCCCTCTCTTTTTCTCTTTCAATGTTTTCATCTCCCTCCCTCTCCCTCTCTCATTTTCTTATTATGTTTAATGTCTCCCTCCCTCTCCCTCTCTCATTTCCTCTCCCTCTCCCTCCCCCTCTCTTTATCTCTTATTATGTTAAATGTCTCCCTCTTCCTCTCCCTCTCCCTCTCTCATTTCCTTTCTCCCCTCTCCCTCTCTCATTTCCTCTCCCTCCCTCTCCCTCTCCCTCTCCCTCTCTTTCTCTCTCATTTTCTTTCCCTCTCTCAATACACATGAATTATACCCAAAACAAGTAAAAGAGAGAGAGAAAAGTCCCTCTCCCTCTCTCATTTTCTCTCCCTCCCCCTCTCCCTCTCCCTCTCCCTCCCTCTCCCTCTCCCTCTCTTTCTCTCTCATTTCCTCTCCCTCTCTCAATACACACGAATTATACCAAAAACGAGTAAAAGAGAGAGAGAAAACTCCGTCTCCCTCTCTCATTTTCTCTCCCTCCCCCTCTCCCTCTCCCTCTCCCTCCCTCTCTCATTTCCTCTCTCCCCCTCTCCCTCTCCCTCTCTCCCTCTCTCATCTCATTTCCTCCCTCTCCCTCTCCCTCTCTCATTTCCTCTCTCTCCCTCTCCTCTTTCTCTCACATTTCCTCTCCCTATCTCAATACACACGAATTATACAAAAAACAAGTAAAAGAGAGAGAAAATACAAAAGCAAAGCAAGAATGGACAATGCACTCACCATAAAGGCTCGAAGAAGGGTTTGGCGACTCCTCTTCGTCCTCCTTATTCCTCCTCCTCTTCTTTGTGAATGGCGGCAGCAGCAGCGGTGGCGGTGGTGGTGGTGGCGGTGAGAAGCCTTCTTTCTCCTTCTTTCTCTCTTTCTCTCCCTCTCAACAAGATGCTCTCTCTCTCTCTCTCTCTCTCTCTCTCTCTCTCTCTCTCTCGTGAATGCGCAAAAAATGACGCGCTCGGGTTTCGGCCCGCGTTTTTTTCCTCTGGGTACCATCGCTATTTGTGTCGCTATTTTGCGACGCTAATAGGGACACAAATAGCGACGCTGCTATTTCTCGTCGCTAATGGGCGTCGCTATACCCTCATATCCTTGTAGTGTTAACCCTATTCAAATAGAGCACTTAACCCTGCAATCTAGATTAGGATAAAAACTAAAGTTCTCTAATGAAAATTGTATAAGGCCAGTTCCTATTTGAATGAAATCGTGTGAGGCCTGCAAACCCAATTTTAGCCATGTTTGACCCTATAGGATAATTTTTTCAGTTGAGGAAAGACACAATACGATATTGAGACACCTATATATGACCTATGGAAATCATTAAATGCCTTGTTTCACATGTACTTGGTCCTCAAAATACGATGTTTATCACTCTAAGCCTTGTTTTCAATATATATGATTTTCTCTAGTACAATCCAAACTTCTAGAATTAGCTTATTCCATGGCAAAGTATGCTTGTATCATAATGACCCATTCTTTATGAAAATATAATGAGAACTTATTGTTTTACTTCTAGATACATAAAATCTTAACCAAAAAAAGGTGGCACACAAGAAATACATAAGCCTAATACCAACAACAGTTCACAATATGAGCAACACTTTCTCTTCAATAAAACACTTTCACTTTGATTAATTATCACGAGAATCAAATGAAACAATGTCCAATATGTTTTTCACCTTTGATTTAGATGAATTGATACATATTATACCCTCGTTGCTAAGGTTAATTGTTATGAGTTTATACAATAGAATTTGTGGTTCGGGACTAATTTACTACAAATATTTGTAGATAGCATTCATTTGTCAGACGACACTCAAAAATGCAATAATGGGTTACTATTGAGATGTAAACAGATCAAGTAGACTTTACATACTTGGAGATAAGAACATGCTCCATGTAGAATCATTTATGGATATAGATTGTTTTTACCAACCTTAATGACTCGTTAATGCAAAGATGTTCAAGAATACAAGAGCAAGAACAAAACTTGATTGAATCACGTTGAAAGGACATGAAGGTTTGTGGGAACCATCTTCACAAATACTAACCTAGTAATGATAGATTGAGTATAGATCATTGCATTCCCTCCTAGCCTGTGAAAGGATCACCAAACCAACATTAGGACCACCAAACCAACATTGGGAGGACAGCACTCCAGCCCATTCGATCATGAAAAAATACTACAAAACAAGACACGTGACATTAAACACTAGGGTTTACCGTTACCAAGAGCCTTAATTTGGAAAATAAGAAATCATTCAGAGACGGCACAAGCAACAATGAAATGGAGAAGGGAGCTGGATAGTACCGTAATGACCGCGATTGCCATGCGGCTGCATCTGCAACTGCACATACAATGCGGTGCGCTCCGTCACAGTATGAATTAACACACTAGACCTCTAGTCCGGGATGGACAGGAATCTCGGAGCTAGAAAAGGATGGACAGCGGAGATTGGAGCTGATGAGGTGCAGGTGCAGGTGCAGATGCAGTCACATAACAACGCAGCAGCGAGAGAGTGAGAAGGGGATCTCTCTCGCTCAGAGCTCTCTCTCTCTGTTTTACTCTGCTATCTCAGAAGACGTCGCTTTGGGACAGAACATTTTCCAAAAGCTGCTACCATCGCGACTTGTATGGGATCAGTCACTACAGTCTACCTACCTACCTCTTGTGGGGAAGGAGTCGTGATCAAAAGGAGAGGCCGAGGCACCTGTTTTTGATCCTTTCCACGTACAACACACATTGAAAGATAACTTGTCTTCCATTCTAGTCGCACCAGCTTTCATAGCGAAAGGGAGGATTCAACAAGGCCATTGATGCTTAAAAACAATTGATTGGAAACAGAAGGCAGGGAACAGCATTTCTGCTGCCCAAACAGAAGAAGGAACAGCGTTTCTGCTGCGCAAACAGCAGGCAGGGAACAGAACGTCTCTCTCTCTCTCTCTCAACAACAATGTGCCGTCTCAGTGACGTAGGAACAGGCACACACGCAGTGACGCAGTTCGCTTTCTCAGAAATTAGAGGAGAGGGTTTGGGACGCCGTCTGTACACAAGCTTTTTGCCCTATCAAGCTGTGACTGCCACAACACGAACGTATCCTGAACCCCACCTTTCAGCAAGATCTCACGCTGGAAGCCTACACCTCTTTCCTCCCTCGGGGGACCTGTTACCACAAGCCTCTCACATGGAGGCACCTCTAGGTATGCTGGCAGTCTCGTCAGCATTTGGAGCATCTACAGTGAATCTGCATACCACTATGCCACAGGTTGGATCGGCCCCGTCACCCTTCATTCACCAAACTCATCTAACTGTCTTCCTACATGAGAGAGGGATGGCTGGCTCCCTGCAAAGTTCGCATGGAAAAATCGTGGGGAACCCCCTCTTTAATGGTCTCCCAGCGCAGTATCTGAATAATGGAGGGCATAACACTTGGAATTGTGGAGAAGCTAGCAACCATGGTGGTGAAGGTTGGGCCTTGGGTGGTGGTGCAGCACCCTAGGGAGGAATTGCAAAGCTTCTGGGAGCCAGCAGAGGAGGCAGCACCAATTTACTGGAGTGCCCTCATAAGCCTAGAGGTGCTACTGACAAGACAAATAATTTTCCACAACAGACCCGCACAGCTCATTACAATAAACTAGTGGCTGGTGAAGGTGTCAATGGAGGAGAGGAAGGCACTGGTCTTCCCCTAGAGGGTAATCAGAGAGCAAATCATCCAGGTAACCCACCCTCAAGCCTCCGAGGTAATAAGGTTCCTCTCTCAGTCCCTGCTTTGGAATTGAAGAAATTTAATTGCACCTATGAGTCAAGAGCACTGTTAGGTCTTTGTCATGGTGCTCACCCACCGATTGACTTTCTAAGGAAGTGGGTTAGAAATAACCGGGAATCAATTGGATGCAAACCAGTTAGCATGCAATACCTACCGAATAACTATTTCTTTTTTCTCTTTGAGTCTGCACAAGTGGCCTTAACTCTGCTGAGCTATGGCCAATGGATGATGCGTAACTCTCCTTTGTCATTACCCGAAATGAACCCCGAAATTCGACAGAACAAAACCGACATGTGTTTCTGTTTGGGTAGAATTCCCAAATTTGCCATTGAATCTCTATCCATTTTTGAAAATATTGGTTGCCCCCATAGGAAGATTACTTGGTCAAAGGCCATATACGGATATAAACCCGAGATGGCATCCCCAGTTGCTCATTGAAGTAGATATCGGTAAGAAATTGATAGAGTCATTGATAATCTCAGATACAGATGGATTATTTATTAAGGACCAACTGGTTATCTATAAGAATTTGCCTAATGTCTATTTTAAGTCCCTCAAAACAGGTCATTTTATCAGGAATTGTCCTGAATGGAACACATATGAAACTGTTTATAATAAGCAACAGGCTATCCCCCCCCCCCTCCCAAAACTGACAAAAACCAAGATGATGGTTTTCAACAGATTAATAGGAAGGGGAATAACAAAAATAAGAGTTTGACAATCCAGAAATCTTATGTTAATCACAAAGGTAAAAATAACAATAGGTATGCTGCACTATTAATGAATATGGATAATGAAAATAATGGGACTTCCAAGATAAGTGAAACAAGGCATACTAAACACCAGAACAATGCAGATTCAGATAATGATGAGGTTATCGTTGAGGAAACTCAACTTGAACAACAAAATGAGGGGGCTACTCTAGTAGACAATTCAAACTTTGATCTGAATGTACAAAATGAAGATGTGGACTTTAAACAAGCCGAGGAGGAGGAACTACCTGGTGGGGATTATATCCCTAACAGTCCGCCCGCCTCGGAAAGCCCAAAAAAGCAAAAACTTAGATTTGCTCACTGTTATCCTAGGCCCAGTAGAAATCAAGACAGCAAGGTGCTCATCATTGATGAAGGGGATCTGGCAGGCCTCATTTAAATATAAAAAACTATTAGTCCCATCTTCACATTCCAACTTAACCTTACCTTGGGCTGTAATTGACTTTGTATGGCTTAGTTTTTTTCACCAATCTATTTCAATGAGCGATCTCAATAAACCCCACAAAATATATCAGAAGGGGATTAGAACTTGGGGGGATATATTGAATCCCAATATAAAAGATTGGCTAAGCAATGTACAACTCACAACTAAATTTGACCTACTTCTAACTGAAGTCAACATGGTAACCCTCAGAATGCAACTATGGGATCCACACCTCTCAACAGTCATCAATCTAAAACAACCTTTCAATCCCAGAGGAGTACATCTACCTCTTCTGCCCCTTCTAGATCTTCACGTATGTAATAAAGATTTATGTACTAAACTCAATAAAAGGTGGCACATTAATTGGAGTAATAAACAATGGAATTACAAATGTACTAATATTTGGATGAAAGTTCTTCAGTCTAAGATGCTCTGTCTAATGTGGCTCATAATCCTTAAAGGTCTCTAGACTAATGAAAGGGCTTTAAAGGTAGGAATTGGAAATGGACTCTGCCCAAGATGTAATACAAATGTGGAGTCAATATCACATATTTTTTATAACTATCATCATAGCACTATTTTTTTTTGTTTCTTGCAGGTGTTATTAATGCCAGTCCACCCAACTAAGTTCACCTAGAAAGAGATAATCTTGGGTGAAATATATGACATATCTCCAATAGTTTGGAATTGGATTAGAAGCTTCTTTCTTTGGAATATATGGGTCTATAGGAAGTAAAAAATATTTGAAAATATTCTATCGATCCTATTCATGGATTTAAGACAGATATTTTGTTGCAGGTGGATAAGGATACTGAGAAGCTACAAAGTGTCCATGAGGAAGCTTATTCTGCAGGATTAGAGGATGAAGTTGCTACCATGATGCTAGATCTTAAGAAGAAAGTTGTGAATTCCAAGAGGATCTTAATGTGATTTAAGTTGATTCATACTGTAATCTAAGGTTGGTGCATAAGGCAACTTCCCTGTATTGAAACCCCTCTTCACTAGCAACTCTAAAATTCACTCTCTTTTTTAATATATTTTAACGTTTCATACCGAAAAAAAAAAGAGAGAGTGAGAAGGCTACGGTCTGTCGCCAGTAGAAATGAAAATGAATGGATAGGTGGCGACTTGGGAGCTTCTCAACTGCCAATCCTTTTTATAGTCCCTCTGGAGTCTGAACCCGCCACCTCATGTCTCAGCCGCAGGTCACGCCCTCGCCACGTCAGCGAGTTAGGCACACGTCAGCCTGCAAGTCGAGCCAAAACAAAAAGATTGGGAGAATCATACGAGGTCAGTCGGGTCTTATCAGTGCGGGGACAGATAGAGAGCCTGTAGGCTGTGTGAGACAGATATTCATAGTTCTCTACCTAGCTTAACCACGAGCTCTGCAGCTTTCAGACCTTGACGCAGTCTAGGATTCCATCCGTAGCTTTGGTCATATATCGGGAGGGCAACACAGTGAAATGTGCTCGCCTCGTGCCTCTTTGAGGTCAGTATATTAATTCGCCGCTGTTGCCCTGATTGTTAATTCTAAGGCCCAAGGGTGAAAGCATGTTCCAACCTTCGAATTCGAGCCCGGATTGCGACCATTCGATCGCGAAAAACTACTGTAAACCAAGACAAGTGACACTAAGCATGACAGTTTACGTGTATAGAGCCTTAGGTTTGAAAATAACAAACCGGCGCTCAGACACACGGCACAAGCAATAACTAAATGAAGGGTTAGCGATTGCTACACGGCTGCATCTGCACCTGCACAAGCAATACGGTGTGCTCCATAACAGACAGTATGTAGATCTCTAGTCCTGGACGGACAGGATTGGAGCTGGAAAAGAATGGACAGACCACATTGCAGCTTAGGAGGCGCAGGTGCAGATGCAGGCAAGTAACAACGCCACCTCAGCCGCCACGTCACGTCTTCGCCGCGTCAGCGGTTCCACGTCAGCCGGCCCGTCAGAACTCGGCACCCGCTCTCCGCCACGTCGGGCCAAAACCAAACGATTGGGAGAATCAATGCAGGCCTCGGCGCCAAGGGTCATTTTTGAAGGTTGCACAGCCCTTCTGGGCAGGCCTGCTTTTTGACGTTTAAGGATGCCCTTCATGAGTATTTTAGTAGACGTCCTAAAAGCATATTTGCCCTTCATTTTACCCATCATGACGTGGGGAAAAAAAAAATCCCCTTCAAAATTCCCTTTTGTAAAAATTTCGGGATAATGACGTTTTTAGGTCCATAGCACGTATTTTACTTCCACATTTTTAACTTGCACGTCACCTTTGAAGTGCATGTATTTTACAAGAGTGTCATTTTGACGGGTAGAGTTACAAATGGCAAGTCAAATGTTAATAGGCCATGGCCTAGCCCAAGGAGTTAGGACAAGGAACAATGCCCATTGCCCAATGCCCATGGGCCAATGAGTCATGACTCATGCCACATGGTCCACAACCCACGGGCCAGTGCCCACTGCCCAATGGCCGCCGACCAGTAATAGATGGCTTTCTAAGTTTCTTGATTTTCGCAAAAGAGATAGTACAGGTTGTACCTATCTTCAATCTAGGGTTGAAACTTGAGGACTGTTCGAAGTTCGAAGTTCAGGATTCGAGATAGTGAACTCACTGAACTGTGAGAGATTGAGACTCGAGAGTCGAGAGTGGGCTATCTAACGTGGAGCCTGGAGGCCCGAGCATCCGTAGGACTGTCAGTCGTCACCCATGCTGCGTGCATCAAGCTCCTGGGTCCTGGACTCATAAGTCCTCACTCACAGAAGGTATGCACTCTGCAGTATGCTTCATCACTAAGTTCGAACTTCGAAGTTCACATTCTACCATAATATTACTGTTTGTTGTAACTTGTACCGTGTACGCACACTCACGAGTCACGACTCCTCCCCTACCACTCCTTCAGCAATGAGCATATCCACCAAGAAGGTGGCCGCCTGGGAATCGGGATATCCACCAAGAAGGTGGCCGTGCCGTGGACAGTGGAGGACCGAGGTGAAGCAGCCTGCAGGCCTGCCGCCTGCGAAGTCCAGACTCGCGAGTCGCCTACCACTTGTGTGTGCTGCGGCCTGCTGTAATGCCTACCACCTGTGTGTGCTGCGGCCTATCACCTGTGTGTGCTTGAGATTCTGAGAATACCTGTGTGTGCTATCAACCAAGGGATGCATCATGCAACCCGTGGTTGATAATTTATGGGGCTCGCCTACCACTTGTGTATGCTGCTGCCTGTCGTAACGCCGTTACTACCTCCTCTCCACGAGAGAGAGAGAGAGAGAGAGAGAGAGCGCCAGGCCCAGCCATCCATGACAGAGAGAGAAAGCGAGCTCATCCCGATTCCCTTGTAAGCTGTAGCCTGTCACCATAGTCCTGCGGCCTGCCCCATTTTTATGGCACTTGCCTACGTAGTATGGTGTACCTACAACCACCTGTGTGTGCTATGGCCTGCAGGCTGCCGTTACTACCTCCTCTCCGCGAGAGAGAGAGAGAGAGAGAGAGAGAGAGAGAGAGAGAGAGAGAGAGGGGGAGAAAGCCCGCATGATGCATCCCTCTCTCCGCCAAGGCCATGGATAGGACTCAGGAGAACATCTGAGGAGAGAGGGATACATCATGCGGGCTCTCTCTCTCTCTCTCTCTCACCGTGTCTCACATCTTAGAAGTTAGGCGACCTACATCCATGATCCTACTAGTGACTGCCTTGCTAACTCGTTCATAGCTATGCTTTCATAGTTAGAGAGAGAGAGAGAGAGAGAGAGAGAGAGACAGAGAGAGAGAGAGAGAGAAGTTAGAAGTTAGAACCCACTACCCCACTAGGCTAGCCTGGACTACCTAGTACCATCAACTATCTTTGTGTGTTCTCATTGCATGGATAGCACCACCGATTGTCCTACGTTGAAACACTCTAAAGCTAAGCCTGGTGCTAGCACCCTCTACTATTCTATACACCGATTGTCCTATTATTTTTTTATCTATTACAATTTGGTACATCGATTGTAAATTATAATGAAACTAGGTGGCATGATTCAGGAATGTGATTATTGGTGATTATTGATTCGCACAATTCATAGATGTATCATGTATGTTGACTCTAAAATATTATATGATATAAACGTATGTGTATCTAAATTTAATGTGGTCTTCATCTTATAGGACTTTCCATTGGATATTAAGGGTGAGGGCTTGAGAATAGTGACTTTGTGGAGTGGAGGTGGTTGATAATCTCAAAGGGCTTTGGCTATACGATACTCTTGCTTTTGAGATCAAGGTATGAGCTCTAAACTTTATCTCTTTGTTTTTTAAAGCACTATAATAATAGTTCATGCAAATTGATACTTTATCATGTATGTGTTTTAGTATAGATTCTCAATGGCACCCAAAAGAATGAAGAGGCAAAAGACTCTGAAAGCAATGTTTGGTTGGGTAGCTCCCTCTCAGGTTATTGAGGAAGCTGCTGATTGTCCTCTTGATTTTGATCTTAATGATGATTTGCAAGAAGATTTAGATATGCATGGTTTGGAAGGGTCAACTTCCACACAAAATGCTAGTAATATGCATGGCTTGGATGGGAAAACTTCTTTGGATAATGCAAGTAATGCTTCAAATGCTCAAGGAGAGCAAAAGCAAGGTTCGGTAAGGAAATTTAGAGCCCAATGGAAAGCAAAGTTTCCTTGGCTCAAATATGTTTTGCGGGATGACGAAAAAGGAGTTATGAAATGCGAATGGTGCGAGATGTACAAAGTGTCAGGTCCATGGGGTATGGGAGATGGATGTATTACTATGCAACATGATGCTATCAAGGTACATGCATTGTCTAGTGGCCATAAAATGGCAATGGCCAAGTACACTTGTACAGTGGAAAAGAAAGCAAAGCCAATTCCAGTGCACATTGCATCAATAGATGATGCAAATAAGGCAAGGATCATTACCACCATGAAACTAATGTATTATGTTGCAAAGAAGGACAACTCGATCGCCTCATTTGAAGATCTTTGTGACTTGGCTATGTCTTTAAATGTTCCAAATATGCCGAGGACTACAGAGTACTCTTCCTATACAAGTCGATACGCCGGCATTGAGTTCCTTTTAGCGATGTCAAGTCAATTGTTGGAAATGCAAATTGTATCTATGCTAGATTCTCCATATTTCTCAGTGATGTTGGATGAGAGTACAGATAGAGGACTTGAGATGCATTTGATAGTATATTGTACTTATCTTGCAGGCAAAGGGGTGGGGGTTAAGCAGTCAAGTTTTATGGGTATTATGACACTGACAGATGGAAAAGGAAAGACCATCTATGATGCTTTGATGCACTTTCTTAATGCAAGAGGCCTATGCAAGCAAAGAATGATTAGCTTGGCAACTGATGGGGCATCATGTATGGTTGGACATGAGATAGGGGTTGTTGGGCTCCTTAGAAAGGACTTGCCAAATTTAATTGCAGTGCACTGCATTGCACATCGAGAAGCTTTGGCTGCTGGAGATGCTTGCAAATTATTTCCAGAGCTTCTCTTTGTAGAGAAGCTAGCAAACAAAGTGTATTCATGGATCAATAACTCATCTAAAAGAAACAATGAATTGATGTCTCTTTTAGAGATTATGCAGTTAGATGCACATCGACCATTACAAATTCATGCAGTTAGATGGCTTTCACGTGGACAAGTCATAGAAAGACTTGTTGCCTTAATGCCGGCTATCTTGACAACTTGGAAAAATGAAAAGTTGATGGATTGGTACAATAAAGCTAGACATTTTGTTGTGCAGTTTTGCATTCACATGATGGCTGATGTATTAAAAGAATTGAATTTCTTGAGTCTAAAGTTTCAGGAAGAAATAGTGGATCTAACAACCATTGGAAGTGCTATTGATGTGGTTATATCAAAGCTTAAGCATTGCTTTTTTAGACCCATGAATTTCGCAGAAGATACCACATACTTATCAAAGTTCTTGGGATGCTCTAAAAAAGGATACTTAGAAATGGTTGATAAGGATGGCTATATACATAGACATGAATTGATATATAGACCACTTCCTAAAGGTAAAAATAAAGATGATGCATCTACTGGGAAGAAAAAGGATGTTGAAAAGCAAGATGCTCCAATGATAAGACCACACATTGATGGTACTTTGAAATCTTGCATGCAGCTTGCAATGGACTATGTGCAATGTTTGATAGATAGTCTAAATGCTCGTTTTCCAGATCTTCCACTCTTTAATGCTGTAAAGCTTTTTAGCCCATGCTTTTATGCTCAAGATGATGAAATTAGAGATAAGAATGCTAAGAGATGGCTTGATAAGTTGGTACAATATCTTCAACCATGTGAGGAAGGAGAAGAATTGTTGCATCCCTTGGTTGATAGAAAAGCTTGTGAACAAGAGTTGTTTATGTTTATTGAGACTCTTCGCTTAAATTGTGAAGGGTTTACAATGAAAGAAGCATGGAGAGCATTTTCATTAATGAAAGAATGGCAAGAAAGCTTTCCTAATATGATGAAGTTATGGCAAGCTATTCTTGTTATTCCAGCAAGCACTATGGCATGTGAAAGAGGTTTCTCACGCCAAAATATGATTAAGGATGCAAGAAGAATATCAATGTCTATCAAGACTTTGGATGCTCTCATGCGTGTTGCACTTACAGGACCAAAGCTAGATGATGTGGAATGGAATAGAGTTTTTGAGATTTGGCAAGATGCTAAAGAACGCAGGATATATGATGTTTGAGTAGTACAAGATGTATGATATTGGGTATTTTCATTCCTTAGTGAATCGAGCCCTTTTCCTTTTGTGTTTTCCTAAAGGCATGTCAAAGTGGTTGATTAGCATAGATATTTTAAACATCCAAACCTTAAGTACTAGGGTTTACCATTTGTCGTTTTAAAGCTTGGGTTTTTAAGTGATTTAAATGTTTGGATTGGTGTATATCTTTACATATATAATTGGAATTTGCATTGATTTATCCCGAAATTTTTACAAAAGGGAATTTTGAAGGGGATTTTTTTTTTCCCCACGTCATGATGGGTAAAATGAAGGGCAAATATGCTTTTAGGACGTCTACTAAAATACTCATGAAGGGCTTAGGGCATCCTTAAACGTCAAAAAGCAGGCCTGAGTACGGGGACAGATACAGAGCCTGTGTCTGCACGATGCAAATACGATCTGCGCGAGATTGTTTGTATCGAGATTTGGAAAATCTCTTCCGAATCCGAAATATACTAACAGGGCACAATGCGACATCGTATATATGGCTTCTTCTACCTGCCCGGTCATGTATTTGTTACATGACGACTACGACTCATTCATGTTTTTGTTACAGAGCCATTAGGGACTACGACTCTGTAAAGTTCGTGCACAGTTCACGCGTGTGGTATGACGTGCAACTTCTTGGGGTGCAAACACAAATAATATGGCATGTTAGTTCCAACTTCCACGGTTCCACGCCTTCCTTGGGGCCATTCCACGACTTGAAGTAACGCACTAGTTCATATACACAAATAAGTTTACTCACTACAAGGAAATAGATCGTTTGAAGAGTAAAAATAGATGCATTTTATAAGCTAAGAGAAATTCTTACTATACGCATGCTTATTCACTCATCCTAATCAGTGTCTAAAATCACATGAACTTTACACATATAAGCACAACAATATGTGTGCTTATTCATTCATCATAATCAGTGTTTAAAATCACATGAATTTTATAAGCTAAGAGAAAATCTTACTATATGCATCATGCATGCTTATTCACTCATCATAATCAGTGTCGAAAATCACATGAATTTTACACATATAAGCACAACAATAAACACATTAATTAAACATGATCCGATTGCAATTTTCGCATGGTTTTGGTAAAATGGAGATTATCACAATTAGAGAAGACTAAAAGCACATTTACTTTTTCAAGAGAATTCTCCTTCTCCCTTTCAATCTTTCATCAAACCTTAGCAAGAAATCTTCATCTTCCTTCTTGATCTCCACTTCTTATGCCCAATGGATAACAAAGAAAGATTCCTAGCCTTACATGAGCATCATATAGGTGAGCTTTGAGCAAGCAATGCTTCTTGCTGATGAGTAGCACAATCAAGGCAATTTGTGCCATTTTCGCAACACTTAAGAGGCTTCACTTTGGCATGATTCTTATAACTAAATCTTCCTACTCTTTTTCCTTACTATGGAATAAATAATCATTTAGAAGTGGTGCATATTACCTCATATTGATGGCTTTTCTTACTCATGACAACCCTAGAAATAGATAGCAGGGGGGCAACCATGATACTTTGATTGAAAGCTTCAAATCTTCAATGAGAAGAAAATACACTATTTCAACCTAGGGATTCATCTATGTCAAACTTTCTTGACGATATCAAAGATATTGAACATGATAGGCAAGAATGCATCCATGGAGTCTCTTATGGATTCAATATTAGAGACAAATAGTTACAATGCATTAATTTCTTTTCTCTAATGCTTAGATTTTATTTCAAATCTCTTAAAGGAATGAAGATTGATGGGTATTTAAGCTATAATGGTCATCGAGAAGCATGATAAAGAAAAATTAGGAGCATTCAAGCCATGCCCAACTAATTGAAAGAGGTGTTCTTCTTCCATTCTTAATATCTCTTATTCATTCTTTTAGTCAGTTTATCCACTTGCTAAGAGATATCAAAGAATTTAAAACTCCATGAACTTTTACTTCAATTCATTGTTAGAATGTGTCTTGATCAAAACAGTAAATTTGAAGTCTCTTATATCCACAATCTATGCTTGATCCCATTCTTGATAAAAACTCATAAAACAGAGCAAGTATATTCAATGGACAGTGAGTTACTCATCCAAGAGGTACTCTTTATGCCAATCTTTTCTTCATTTGATTGATTATTTTCTTTTCTAATCCAACTTTCAATTCTTGTTTACGTAAAATGTTTATAGCCCTTGTTTAGGCTTTAGGGTCTACATAAATTCTTGTTTCAATTTCCAATTCAAGGGAGATAGTAAGACAAAAGAGAGATAAACCTTCCTCACTATTAAAGATCTCAAAGGGATGTACAACTTGATCTAGATTGAAACTTTGCATGCCCCCCAATGATTTGAGCCCATGTAGAGATCCCTTGCTTGTCGTTTTATCCCTCACATAGGTACAATGCCTGGAGAATTAAAGACTTAAGATCCCTTGAAGATTCAAAACTCTTCAAGATTGAAATAGGGTCAAAAAGAGTGTTTTCATGATACTGCAATATTCGTGCATATCATTACCTATACAATATTCACTCTAGGAGATGATACACAAGTGTTACAGGTTTCCTACATGTCCTTGGATTGGTGGCTTGAAATAGCCTTTACCAAGCATATGCAACTCAAGACAAAGCACTTACATGTGTATAGAGGATGCAAGTCTATGTAGTCTAGGCTTAAAGTTTTGATTATGGTATTTTCTATTTTAAACCTAGTACAATGATTAAATACTCATCTTGAAGAGGCAACTGAGTACTTCAATTAATAAAGAATATCTGAAATCAAAGTCTCTTACCTCAAGATATATCCATTTTTCTAATATATAGAGGGTACTACAAGAATACATTTCTATGACATGTCATAAATGCAAAATCGAGGCCTAGGATGAGTATTTATAGCAATTTAAAAAAAACCCAAGGAATCTCCAAAGATAACAAAATGCAAACTTCTTGAGTACAATGCTAAAATGAAAGCTTCTTTTGGTAAAGTTGTTGAATCCAATACTCAAATCATGTTTGAATTTTCTTAATGGATGCAATCCCAAATGGCGAAAAAAGAGAACAAAGGGAAGGCTTAGCCAAGCAATGATATGAGAGTTTCATTTTAGTCCATCAACTCAAACTTTCAAGCCATTATTGGATGAAGAGACATCCTTAATAATCAATTTGAAGTTGGATGAATTTCTCAAGTACCAAGAGGTCCTCTATGTTGAGATATCGAGCTCCACTCGTGATACGCCAGGGTGACCGTTGTGTATTTATGTCACCGACTTGTCAGTTGCAGACGCGGTTGGTACACCGCCCATGAATAATAGCTACATGATAGCTATCCTTATCTACTCTAGTTCGTGGCTCAGTTGGTATGCCACCTTAGTTAGTTGAGTTTGGTTTGAGACCCATATAGAGGGTTCTTCTATTTCTTTGTACTTGAGTTCTTTTGGCTTACACAACTAAGAAGAGGAAAACTGTTTTCAGCCTCCACCCTTGTGTGTATTCCCCCATTGTGCAATCAAGAAAGCTTTAAGCGAGACTCCTTCCTTCTCTTCCACAATCTTGACATGGTATCAGAGCCTTGTTCGTGGTAAGGAGCTCAAGAAAGCAAGCCAAGCTCGCGGTGTTCTGGTAAGAGGAGCAGTGTTGCTTTTATTTTCTGTTTTGGGAGCAGATCTCTGTAGGTAGCACAGCCGGAAAGTGCAGGAGTGCATTGTCTCAGGTTGAGACGCCCTTCGCGGTGAAGCAAGAGGGCAGTATATACTGCGGGATTGGATTAGCCCTTGGCGACCTTGTTTTTTTGATTTGAGGCCATTTCGGGGCCTGTTTTGGAGGCGGAAGTTTTCTGCACGCACTCAAGAAAAGGCTCAGTTTTATGCTGTGCAGCCACTGTTCTACAGGTCGGTGAAAAGTTATTGTAGAAATTGCATCGTATGCTTGTGCGCAGAGACATTGGGAGTTTCAGAATCATCCTTGGTTCCTGTTTATGCAAAATCGTCACTAGGAAGTGACTATGTGGTCAAATACCACTTTCGCCAGTTTTGCAGATTTGCCCTTGTGAGGGTGAAGCTGTGTTTTTTGCAGTGACAGAATTTTTTGTAGTATTCTGTAATGGCGTTTGATTCTCTTTCATAGATTGTCACTGAAAAGCTTGACAAGAACAACTTCCAGGCATGGAAGTTTAGAATGACGAATTTCCTTATGGGAAAAGGATATTGGGAATTTGTTGCAGGAAATGAAGAAAAACCAGTTCTTCCTGATGTTCCCAATCAACAGCAAATGCAGGCATTCAAAGCATGGCATGAGAGAGCCAGGAAAGTTATGTACTGGCTGTCTATCAGCATTTCAGACTCTATGATTGTGCATATTCAGGATGCAAGTACGCCAAAGGAGGCATGGGATACTCTGTCAAAGATGTATAGCACAAATACATAAGCCAGGAAAATGCAGCTCAAGCAAGAGTTGCACAATGTGCAAAGAGAAAATATGAGCATAAATGACTACCACATGAAGGTGAAGAAGATTGCAGATGCACTTGCTTCCATTGGGTTGCCAGTGGAAGATGATGATTTAGTTTCTGTGACCTTGAATGGTCTAGGAAAGGATTATGCACAGTTTTGGACATCCATTTCAGTTCGTGAAAGATTTCCTGATTTTGAGGAGTTGATTGCTCTTCTAATTTCTGAGGAGCAGAGAAATGGTGGTGCATCTTCTTCAGGAGGAACTTCAAAAGAAGCTGTCTTCTACTCAAATGCTGGAAGAGGTAGAGGCAGAGGTAGAGGAGGCCGTGGTAGAAATCAGAATATGCAGCAAACTCAAGAAAACCAGTCCTATAGAGGAGGACGTGGTAACTCTAGAGGCAGGGGGAGCCAAAGAGGTCGTGGTGGATGGCAAAGAGGTCAAAATGCAAACAGTAATGTTGAATGCTACTACTGTGGTAAAATGGGTCATATGGCTAAAGACTGCTATAAAAAGCAGAATGACATCATGAATGAAAAACTGCAACAAGGAAATTATGCATCTTCTAGTAGACAGGGTGATGACAGAAATGAGCATTTATTCATGGTGCAGCACATGAACAATTCTGTGACAAGTGCAGAAGAAAGCAATGATGTATGGTATGTTGACTTAGGTGCATCAAACCACATGACAGGTCATGCAGAATGGATGGAGGATGCAAGAAAAATGAAAAAACTAGGATTTGTGGAGACTGGTGATGATACTGCACATCCTATTGTGTAGATTGAAAAAATTCCTTTGTCTATGCAGGATGGGAAAAAGAAATACCTGTCTGATGTATTTCATGTCCCGAATATCACAAAGAATCTGGTTTCTGTTGGTCAAATGGTTGAGCAGGGCTTGCAGGTCAGATTTAATCCTCATGGATGCTTTGTTGAGGATATGAAAAATAATGGTCGCTTGATACCAAAAGGAAAGAAGAAGGGCAGAATGTTTACATTGGATGCAGACATGTCTGAATTGAGTGCAGCAATGTTTGCACATGGGACCAGTGTAGTTGCAGATATTGATATCTGGCATAAACGCATTGGTCATGTTAATGTACAGCGACTTAAATCAATGCAGGCCCAAAATATTGTTGTAGGATTGCCAAAATTCAAGGTTGCAGAAATGCATAAGGTATGTGAAGCCTGTCAGTTTGGAAAACAGGCAAGGAAACCATTTCCTAGACATGTTCAAGAGAGTAAGAAGCCATTGGAATTAATCCACTCTGATGTGTGGACAACTAAAGCTGCATCTCTTGGAGGCTGTCATTATTTTGTCAGTTTTATTGATGACTATAGCAGAAAAGTTTGGGTGTATTTTATGAAAAAGAAAAGTGAAGTTTTTGGGTATTTCAAAACTCTTAAAGCGATGGTTGAAAAAGAAACAGGCCTGCAGATAAAATGCCTAAGGTCAGATGGAGGGGGAGAGTACCTCTCAAATGAGTTTGCAAGGTTCCTGTAGGAGCATGGCATAAAGCAGCAATATTCATGCAGTCATACCCCACAACAAAATGGAATTGCAGAAAGAAAAAACAGACATATTGGAGAGGTGTCTCGTGCCATGCTCAATGAAAAAGACCTGCCAGATTTTTATTGGGCTGAAGCAATTGCTATAGCAGTCTACATAATGAACAGGACTCCCATTGCAGCAATACATGGAATGACTCCAGAGGAGAGGTATACTGGTAGGAAATCAGATATTTCTCATTTGAAAATTTTTGGTTGCATTGCCTATGTACATGTGCCAGATGAGTTGAGATCCAAGTTGGATCCAAAAGCTGAGAAGTGCATCTTTATTGGTTACTCTCTGCAGCAAAAAGGGTATAGATGCTATAACCCTTCTACTCGTAAGTTTACAGTGAGCAGAGATGTTGTTTTTGATGAGATGAGTAGCTGGTATAAACCAGTAAATGTGATTGATGATGTAGATGCACAAAATGGTAATGCTGCACAGAATTCACAGCAGTAGTCACAAAATATTAGTGGACCTGGAGCGTCCTCTAGTAGTGGTTCACATTCTTCGCCATGGACAGGCAGATTGAGATCAGGAGAATCTTCTCAAAGCAATGCAGATAGTGGTATGTAGGTATCACGAAAAGGAAAAGAGAAGGTTGATCAGCCCATGTTTGATGTGAATGCAGGTCACTCTTATGTGGATGGTGAATCCAGTGGCTCAGAACAGAGCATTGATGATGAGTTGGGTATTCCTTCTATTGTTACACTTGGAGTAAGGAAGACCAGGGATGTTTTGAGAGCACCTGGGAGTGAACCTACTTTGCGCAGGTCTACGAGAGCTAGGTATCCTGTGGATAGGCTGAAATATGATGGATTTACAGCCATTCACTATGCATATATGGTTAAAGTGATACATGAACCAGAACCCACTTCTTTTGAGGAAGCCATGGGAAAAGAAAAATGGGAGAAATCCATGGATGAAGAAATGAATGCCTTGGAAGCAAATGCTACATGGAAATTGGTACCTTTGCCTAAAGGTAAAAATGCAATTGGCTGTAAGTGGGTTTATAAGGTGAAGCACAATGCAGATGGTTCTGTGAATATATACAAGGCAAGATTAGTAGTCAAGGGGTATGCACAAACATATGGCATTGACTATAAATAAACATTCAGTCCGGTTGCAAGGATGGCAACCGTAAGAGCAGTCATTGCTATGGCTGCATCAAAGGGATGGTCTTTACATTAGATGGATGTAAAGAATGCCTTCTTGCATGGTGATTTGCAAGAAGAGGTCTATATGGAGCAGCCACCAGGTTATGTGCATGCTGTTCGTCCTGAGTTTGTTTGCAGGTTGAAGAAAGCCTTGTATGGCTTGAAGCAAGCACCTAGAGCATGGTCTGACAAGATAGGATAATATCTTGTCACTATTGGCTTTCAGATTTTCAAGGCAGATTTCTCACTTTATGTGAGAAAAACAAAGAAAGGTATTATGCTACTTGTCATTTATGTTGATGATTTGATTATGACAGGTGACAGTGATGAAGATATCCTTCATGTGAAAATGCTATTGAAGCAGAAGTTTGAGATGAAGGATTTGGGAGAGCTGCGTTATTTCTTGGGCATTGAGGTGATTAGATCACCAAGTGGGATACAGCTCTTGCAGAGGCAGTATGGATTGGACATGCTGTCCAAATATGGGATGATAGGCTGTAAGCCTATTTCAGTTCCTTTGGAGCAGAATGTGAAGCTGAGCACAGATGTAGGTGAGCTTCTAGAAGACCCTACTATGTACAGACGCATAGTAGGAAGTTTGATTTATATGAGTATTACCAGGCCAGATTTGAGCTATGCTGTTGGATTGGTAAGTCAATTTATGCAGGCTCCAAGGAAACCACATTTGGATGCGGCTAGATGCATACTCAGGTATGTGAAGTCCACATTGCAGTATGGACTATTTTATGAGACTGGGGTTCAGATACAGTTGCATGGATACACTGATGCTGATTGGGCTGGTAGTATTTCTGATAGACGATCTACCAGTGGATATGTGTTCTCTTTTGGGAGTGCTGCAGTCACTTGGAGCAGCAAGAAACAGCCTACAGTTGCCTTGTCGAGCACAGAGGCTGAGTACAGGGGTGCAGCAATGGCTGCATGTGAGGTAGCTTGGTTGCATAAGCTACTTTATGATATGCATCAGTCTACAGATGGACCAGTTGTCATTTATTGTGACAACATGAGTAGTATATACTTGGCAAATAACCCAGTCTATCATGCTAGAACAAAGCACATTGAGGTGCATTATCACTATGTGCGAGAGAGGGTTTTACTAGGTCTTATTGATCTAGTTTATGTCAGCACAGAGGACCAGGTAGCTGACATATTCACGAAGGCATTGGGCGCAGAGAAGCTGCGCAAGTTCAGAGACCTGCTTGGTGTGCAGGAATTGGGATTGAGCTCGAGGGGGAGTGTTGAGATATCGAGCTCCACTCGTGATACGCCAGGGTGACCGTTGTGTATTTATGTCACCGACTTGTCAGTTGCAGACGCGGTTGGTACACCGCCCATGAATAATAGCTACATGATAGCTATCCTTATCTACTCTAGTTCGTGGCTCAGTTGGTATGCCACCTTAGTTAGTTGAGTTTGGTTTGAGACCCATATAGAGGGTTCTTCTATTTCTTTGTACTTGAGTTCTTTTGGCTTACACAACTAAGAAGAGGAAAACTGTTTTCAGCCTCCACCCTTGTGTGTATTCCCCCATTGTGCAATCAAGAAAGCTTCAAGCGAGACTCCTTCCTTCTCTCCCACAATCTTGACACTCTACCTATGGGCAGGTTTGAAAAAATCTCTTGGTCGTCTCATGGAAAGGCTTTCTCCTAATGTTGGAGGTCAAATCGAGAACTATCATGATCAATTTATAAATGAAAAACAACCTTATCATGAAAGAATGCTAAGGGATAAATTGTTTTTGGCAAATTACAATGGACTTGAATAATAATGGTTCTAGGATAAGTTGAATATAATCAACTATCCACTATAGACTTAATAATATGATATCTATCATATATCATTTGCAAAAGGATTGTTGGCCATCATACAAGCAATTGATGTACATCCTAACCTATGAAAGCCATAGATATAGGATAGAAAAGTGTTATTTAAGATATTGCAAGTTTCAATTTTTATACAATGAATTTTAAAGTATCACTATTTGTTATCTCTTCTCATTCTTGTGTAATTGGTATTGTAAAGAATTGAAAAAGATACATTTACTTTGGGAAAATTTTAAAAATACTCTAGCTACACTAATGTGAATATGTAAGGTATAGGAGGATTATCTTTTTTAATCATATTGAGTAATAAGCATACCTTTTTATCTTCAACCTTATTCTTCGTAGCTTTAATGGCTTTCATCTCTTTCACTCCCTCGCTTTGTCTTTGTCTTGCATATTCTAGCCTTTTTCTCTCCTTTGAATTGGCTTTCTCTCTCTTTTTTCTATTTTCTCTTAGACCTCTCTCTTACAAGTGGTATCAAAGCTAAGGGTTTTGATCCATTTGATTTTCTCAATTCTCCATATCTATTCTTCTATTTTCATCTCAAAAAAGTGTAGGCAACATGTATATCATACACATGGCAAGGACTTATAGGATTTCTATATTTAGCAATGACTATCGTTGGAGGCTTTGAGAAGAGTCTTGGGGATCATTTTTGTAGTATCAAGGCCAAAATAGAAACTCATGGACCAATTTCTAGTCTTTTTCTCTCCTCTCCACACACACACTCTTCTTTTCCATTTTCTCTCTCCTCTCATGTTGAGAAATAAGCATGGGAACTCTCCTTAGACTAGAGAGGATAAGGGTAGCTAGGTGTAAATAGACTGGAGGACATGGGAGCAAGGGGAAACCCTAGCCCTAACTCCTCTAGAGGCTATATAAGTAACCTAAAGTACACACTCACAGTTGAGGAGAGTGTACTAGTTGTACCTTGAACAACTGACTAAACAAGATCTTATTCTTGTACTTGAGATCTCTCTGTCCCTCTTGTGCACACTTTCTCATGTTTCCAACTCTGATTTGCAACATGGTATCAGAGCCTCCTCTGATCCTTTCAGCTTCCTCCATCCTCAGCTTTACTAATACACATGAGCATTCATTATCTTTATCTTTTCCTTCTTACCTCCATAGCCAAACCTTGATCCCCTGACCTTGGAGGGCTTGGTCAAAACAAAGAAGCTATATCTTGCTCGACATTCTTCTAGGAAGTTGTGCCTCAAATCCTAGTGAAGCTGTCTATCATGTGAAACATCGACATTGTCCACATCAGAAGGCAGCATTGTAAAAAACGCGGAGACAGGTGCAGATCTGGGTAAAGCTCAATTCATACTGTTGCATGCACTACAAAAGGCGCAATCATGATGGACTTGTTAAGGAAATGGTAGTCCCCAAGTGGGCTTCCTAACCGTAAAAGGGTTTGACAAAATTCCTTCTTTGCTGGCCACACAGAGGCCAACCCTAACTACTTGGTTTCTGACAACCATAGCCAGGGATCTCCAAGCTCACTCATTTTTCATTTTTTTCATTGTTTCTCAACCTAGACATTATCAACAGTTATCTTAATCACTGAAAAACACTTGTCAAGCCTTGTTACTGGCCTGTGGAGCTTAAATACAAAGTGCTTCTCATTCCATGGAGAATATTAAGCTTGCAAAGATCAACCTACATTATGAGTACTAGAATGGACATTGGTAAGAGTGCTTCTTAGCACTATTGATGCATTCAACTAATGACCCGTACTGTTTGTTGTTGGTAAATCATATGAGTATTACTATACTCTCCTCTCATTCATCCCATAGCATAGAGTTGATTGATAAGCTATGCTCCACCAAGAACTCTTCTAATAGGCCACATTATCAAGAAGAGCCTGAAGTCTAGTCAAAGCTCACATCGTTGTAACCTAGGAAAACAGTAAATCTTAAATCAAGGGTTGTTCGAAGAACAAGACCTCCTAAATCCTATCTTGAGATATTGCATATGTATGACTTCCAACCATTTTCAGCTCTACAACTTTAAAAGTTGGTTATAATCTATAAGGTTATTAGTTTTGCTATTCAATTGTCGGCCACCTGTAAAGGACTAGACAGCTGCCATTGCTTAAGGCAATACGTAAGACCTTCCTATAATGGCCATGGCCTATGCAAATGTAAGGCCTCAAATTTGAAAGTTTAATGGAAAATATTTCCATCCTTGGCAAGTCTTGGTAAAATACAAAATGATGGAAAGAGGCTACTTGCCCTTCATAAAAGGGACCAAAGTTATTGACCCATCCAATCCCCTTGATGTAGAAGATGGTGAAAGGGATCAAGACATCATCATGCTTCATTTAGATGAATCTTTAATTCATTATATTGACCAACTCTCCACTACCAAGGAGAACTCGGATGAACTTGAAAGGCTCTACGGCGCTACAAGGAAGAACTCCAAGATCTTTCTAAAGATGAGTTTTTTAGCTTGGAGTACAAATAAGGTGAAGATCTAAGCAAGTTTATTTCATATATGAAGGGCTCATGGCACAGCTGGCCTCCGTTTAAGCACCAATTCATGATGAAGATGCCATTGCCATCCTTCTGAAGTTTGTGAAGAAGGTTTTTCCAACTCTTGTGACTACTCTAACTAATATCCCAAACCCAACCTTGGCAAGTACCATCCAGCCTTTCTTGGATGAAGAGAAGAGAAACTATATTGAAGGGACTTCAGCATTTACTTCTCGTGAGCAACTGTTAGTCCATAGCGCTTCTACTAAGTGCTCCTTCTGTCACAAAAAAAGGCATATGGAAAGCAATTGCTAGAAGAAAAAACCTGAACAAAAAAAAGTGCAATAAATGCAAGAAGACCAAGGCATATCACCAGTTAAGTGTCCCAGTGTTCTAGAAGTACCTAAGGAATTGAAGGCCAACTTTGCCTCTCAATCCATAGATGACCGACTCTTTTTAGTTTTGTAACACTCTCTACCTATAACCTTCTTTTGTAGCCTGATTTATAAAGGCATCTCATTATGAATTAAGGGGAGAAGTCCTATCATCACTAAAAGATATAGGCCTTATACCGACGTTTAAAGCGACGAAAATGCAAATAACAAAATTTGCCCCCGTCGTCGCAAAAAGCGTCGTTATTGGCAATGCCATAGAACAGTCGGTATTACCATCGCTATCAGCGTCGGTATTGGCATCGGTATCAGCGTCCCAAATTTGTGACGTATATAATGACGCCAATAACGACGCGAGCAGTAAAATTTACAACGCTAATAGCGACAATAACATGGAAAAAAAAAATTTGTGGCAAGGCAGCTGTGTGCTTTATGAGAGCCATACAAAATAGTTTCTGCACTACTGTGTACAATGCGCTTGCAAACAAAGACAATGTATACTGAAATCATAAAACTGATACATGAAATAAATACATGATCTCATAATAAGCGATTGGTACAATCATGACAGGATATCACTAATACATAGAAAATGTCTACATAGATCAGACGACTCAAAAATAAAGGTGTGTGAGCTCCAAGGATCCAAGGGTGAGCTACAAATCCTTGTCCCCTGAAAGCTCGTCCCGCCGCAAAGGAGCATCGAATGGACTCTGCAGAAAAAGAAACAACACATCAGTCCACCATACAATAATGCATTCAAATATCTCATGGTAACTACGGACAAGAAAGATGAGTGACTTATAGGGCCGCCACGTCTATACAATCGGTCGATCAATGTAGTGAGACCGTGCCTCTCTGCATATCGAGTCTCAAGGCCAGTCAAATTGCGATTTATAATGGAGTGCTACAAAGAAAACAAAATGCTAACTGTTAGAAACATGATTGTTGGTACAAAGAATATGTCAAAAAAATAAACAAGAAAAACAAAAGAAAAACTTACAAAGTCCTCCAAATATGTCCTGTGACCGACACTCCCAAGATGATGGACCACTCCGGCCTCGAGTCATGCCCTCGCCACCTCGCGCTGCTGACTCCAACGTCCTGGAGAATGTGTAGCCTCCTCCCTCAGTCGGCGCCAGTCATCTACATCTAACCACTCGGGCTTTGCAGCCCCACTCTTGATTGCCTTGCGTGCGTCGGATCGTCTATGTTACATGTATGCACGCATACAATCCATCATCTAGCCTGTAGAGAATCTATCTACTGCGGCTGGCACCAGAAACTTCTCGTGCAAGGATGCTACTATGTAGTCCTTGCTCCCCTCTGGTATATTCTTCCAATGATCTAAGACGTTGTGCCGAAAAACTTGTTGGCACAACTCTCTCATGCAAGCCATCACCCTCCTCCCCTCATCATTCATGATGATGGCTCCTGACCTGCTATCGACTAGATATCCATAATCCCCTGAAGTCTGCCTAAGATGGATCCTCTCCCATCTGCGTCCATGCTCCTGGGCATATCCAAGAGACCCCTGTGCATCCGGTGTACCGACAGGGATAATATCTCTCGGAGTGGCACCCATAGGGGTGCCACCTACTGACGGCTATGCAAAAGCCGGAGTAACTAGAGTAGACATCCCCACAGGTGTGACAAATCTTGGAGGTGACGCAGCTCTAGCTGAACGACGAGATGGAGACACCACGTCTATGTCTCCACAGCATCCACTTGAGCATGAGGCATGCTCCCTAGAAGGGCCACGAGAACGAGGAGTCACACCTTTATCCCGTGTCAACCGCGGGCTCACTGCCTCTGTATCTCTGCAGCATCCTCCTGATCCCGATGCACTTCCTCTCTCTGGCCCAAGTCGTGAGCGTCGAGCTCGTCTGCTCGAAGTCGAAGCATCCGATTGCGCTAGAGCAGATCTAGCAGAGTGCCCTGACGAAGACCGAGACAGCTCTTGATCTGCCATCTCTCTGAATCTCATGATTTGGTCTGGAGACATGCGTGTGAAGATGTCCTGTAACTCCTCATCGCGCATCCCTCGACTCATCCTGAAAATGTCACCTACACAGAGAAAAAATGATGTTAGAATAATCAATTTAAATCATACAAAGCACAGTAATATAAACCATTTAAAAAAAATCTCACTTAAAATGCATATCTTATATATCCTTATAAGCGATTGGTCAACGAATTGAGTAAGTGGATGCTCCAAGTATAAAGTATCCTATGGTCCCATGTTAATCTCCTGACACAACTTCGCATACACTAGAAGGTCGATAGACATGTCACCACAAAATAATGAGTCCGCCTCATTCTCAAAGAATTCTTGGACTCTTGTATTTCCATCATTGTTAGCCAATGCTGGCTCTAAGCTTTCGACGGCCTCCACCCCTTGCAATATCGACCCCTCTATTTGCATATTATCTTCATCTATGCTCGGAACATTGCTTTGATCATATACTCTCGCACTTTGGGGAGTTGAAGATATAACATACCACCATCGAGGTTGTCGGGGGTTTGGATAGAAAATTACATGTTCAAAAACACATACAAGAGAGTTCAAACCATTGTGACATAAACCATATCGTAATACAATTAGCAAGCAAATGACTCCATGCACCTATTCACAATGGGCCAGCAACACAAAGGTATCGTGCAAATTCGTCCATTTTTTTTCAGAATCTATTTCGAGAAATCCAGATGGACCTCGTCGAACTGTTGCTCCAGCTCCTCCAAGTACCACTTTGAACCACTGCGCATCGAATAGTATCATGGAGAAGCTACGGTAATCCACTGTAACAATACTTTGCAAGTTTCCAAAATACTCCATCTCATCCACAATTGTGTTTGGATTAATTTCTCGTCGCCGGCTCTCTTGCTCAAACCTTACCATGACACCACAGTCCATTGTGGAGCGCAATTTGTCAATACGCTTCACGCAAAAATGCCGTCCGCGCGACCACGCTGCACTATATATTTTTTACTGTATATTGAAACACTCAAATTAGATGTCTTATATAAAATTTAGATACGACAGATTCTAAACCCCTCATCACCTTTGGACTACATCCCCTCGAGAATTCCCACTCCTCCATTGAGACCTCAGTCCCTTTGCAAGATGCTGCGGTCAAAGCTCCATGCAACCATCACGTTGACATAAACCGCGGCATCTCCTCCATACCTTCGGGATATCGAATCGGTCGATGATGCGTACTACGTCCGAATTCAGCTCATGCTTTCTCTCGATCTTGCCTAGCGATTTCGTACTTGGCGAGCCATGTCTCCATAGAGGCATGGTGCAACATACAAAAGTGATTCACCTTCTCTTCCATTGAGGCATCCATTCTTTTTTCTATCCCATTTCCAACCACCACATCTCCAGTCAGTCTATCATCGTCCTTTAGCGACCATAGCATTTCATTGTCTGGTTCCACCGTTGGTAGCCATTGTGAAATATGCACTAGCACCTCAGACACCAACCAACCTTCGGCCATGCTACCTTCTGGCCAAGCTCGTTGTCACACAAAGCCTTTCAGGATTTTCATGAAGTGCTCCAAAAAGAACATCTATTGCGTATGGACATTACAAGGATTTAAGCCTATAGCGACGGCGGGTAGCGACGCAGGTACCGGCATCACTATTTTTTACGATGCAAATAGCGACACAAATAGCGACGCTCTACAGGGAAAACAACAGGCCGAAAGCGCGGATTTATTTCACATTTTTGCGTCTTATGTTTTGAGAGCGAGAGCGAGAGAGAGAGCGACCGTCGTGAGAGGAGAGGAAGAAGGCTTGCTACCGCCGCCGCCACCGTTGTTCGCAAAGGAGAGGAGGAGCCTTCATCGCGAAGAGGAGCCGCCGCACAGTCGCCATATCTCATCGGTGAGTCTATTCTCTCCTTGTTTTTCTTGTTTATGGTTTAAATCACTTTCTCTTTTGCTTGTTTAGGAGAGGAAATGAGAGAGAAAGAGAGGGAGAGGAAGAGGGAGGGAGAGAAATAGAAAGAGAAAGAGAGAGGGAGAGAAAGAGAAAGAGAGGGAGAGGGAGGCGGAGGAAATGAGAGAGGGAGAGAAAGAGAAAGAGAAAGAGAGGGAGAGGGAGAGGGAGGGAGAGTGCATTCTCTCTCTCCCTCTCCCTTTTGCTTTTGGAGAGTGTTAGGATATATTGTGAGAGGGAGAGGAAATGAGAGAGAAAGAGAGGGAGAGGGAGAGGGAGAGGGAGGGGGAGGGATGGAGAGGGAGAGGGAGGGAGAGGGAGGAAATGGAAGAGGTTGTTAGCAAAACCTTTGTGGTATGAAGGAGATGCTCTCAATAAAAGGCCATCTTTGTCTCTACTTTCTATATCAGTGCTATCCACGTCTTGACATTATATTGAGCAAGGTTTATTTTTATGACTTGAATTTACTATTAACCACCATCATCTTTGTCTTCCAAAGGTTCACTATTGATCCTCTATGCATATAAAATGTTTGCAATGCATCCATGTGTCTTTTAAATCCCTCAAGATAGTCTGCAATCAATACCACATCATTTGCATACAATAAAATGGATATCAATATGCATGCTAATTGGTCCCCCCAAACTATACACATAATCTGAGAGCTCATCATCATAAACACAAAATAGAGTAGGTGAAAGTGTGCACCACTCCTTCATTTGGATGCAACTATCCACCATATCAAAAATCCCTCCTAGTTCATGTATCCTCCTAATCACTAAATCATACAAGGCATGAATCCCCACTATAGATCTTCTAGTGTGCCATTATCTTATGGTTGCAACTTGAGCCTAGCACAAGACACATGTCAAATGCATTGCAAAAATCTAGAAAATAGCAATAAATCCTCTTTCGATGTGTTCTACCCTCCTATATAATAGCTTTGACGATCAATACATGATCAAGCATAGTGAACCCTCTTCCAAAGCCTACATGCACAGGGGATTCACTAGTAGTAATAAGGATACGTCACATGTATGCAAGAAATATATGAAAATACCCCTTATCTACCCCCTATTTATGGGACCTTACCTTATAAAATCTACCTTCCTTCCCTTAAATAACCCCCTCCCTTACACTCACGTGGTACCATACAGTAAACCCTAGTGGACCCCCCGAGACCTACATGCCCCATGCTCTATTCTCATCTCTCTTTGCCCATGTTCTAAGCTCATATTTCTACTTAGGCACACTAACTGATTGTAATGATTTACTTTTGACATTTTACTATAACTAATTACAATTCAATTATGTTATTCTATATATAATTCATGTGAAAATGAAGTTTTGCTCTTCTATCAATGTGTTTTCTTTGTAATAATATTTTTAATTTGGTAAAAGTATAACATTATACCTCGCACGAATGTTGGGCTTTTGCACATAATTACTTAGTGCATCATTTGTACCAAACAAAAGTTATTGTATGTTCTTCTTTTATGAACAAAGAGAAGTAGATGCATGATAATGCATGAGCAAGATGTAGACTCACAACTTCACAATAATACAAGTAGCCCCAACCAGTGCTACTAGGAGATCATCTAGTGTGTTTGTATCGTATACGTATACCCATTCTTATGTTTATATAATGGCAAGTACCTTTGTCACTAAAAATTTCAAGGGCACTGAATGAGTTTTTGAGTTTGTCCACAAAAAATGGCATCAGATGAGTGTTGACAAGAAAGACTACTCCTCCATCGCTGCATTTGTCCTCTCCTTATGGATGCATGTAGGGGAAAAGGGTAGGAGGTGACCTCCCTCAACACTTCAAATTCCAAGTCACTTAGGGTGGTGGAAAATTGAAGCATAGTCATATGCCACATAGGTAAAGGAAAAGAGTATTGATGTCGAAACTATTTGTAAGGCCCTCTTCTTTGATAGGAACCAAGAGGAAAGACATAAAATTTTTAGGTAATCTAAAGCAAGCATTCTATGTCAATGGAAGCTTTATGCACTATTGAATTTTTTTCTACTTGATGGGGAAGGTGCTAATAGATCCAAGAAAAAACATCAAACCATCCTACGATAAGGGTACTACATCCAATGAGTATCAAGAGAGCATGTACATGTCACAATTAGTCCTATTGTCTCACTATAATATATCTAGCAAATGGCTCATGTATCATCCAATGATAAGAGGCATGAAGTGTCTTAAATTAATGCTTGATGTGAGAAGTGACAGTCAAACTCAATGAGACTAAGCTTCAATCTCAATCCAAGTGCACTCTAGAACCTCCAACAAACAATGAGTGAAGGGTTTTCCCAAATTGTATTACAAGTCATTAAATTGTTTGTTGTAACGTAGACAAGATGGAAAAGGAAGAAGGACCTGTTGTCCAAGATCGCGAGGCGTATCTTAATCTACGTGTCCCATGTCCTTGCTCTCAATGCAAGATGGCAATAAGACAAAAATGCCGATTGTCTATAGAACACGTATGACGATTTGGCGAGTTTCAATCTGAGATCATTGATCAGGCGATTGCGGATTTTCAGCAAATGGTAATTTGAAGTTAATATCAATCATGCATTGTACTGGCAAGCTAATTGAATACCATATACAATAAGATTAGGTCTTACTGGCAAATTTTCTATCCAGGGAGGTGATGTCTCATCCCAAGGGAGAGTGCACCCTTTGCGGCCAATTAGAAGAGTACGTGGGCGTGCGATGGATGGAGTGTAAGAGCCAATCCATGATGCCAGGAGGCATATGCCACGGTGGATTCCGTGAGGTTTTACGGTGGATTCTGTAAACTTAGATGACCGGGGTTCATACACAAAGAGGATTCTTTGTGCGAGAAGTTGATGGGGACGCCTGTCCTTTTCGGGCGTTTCATTAATTTAGTGTGTACATGGGTGATTCCATAGCGGGTGATTCCGCAAAATGCATATTAAATTAATAAACGTTTATGAGTTTAGAGTGCGCACTCGTAATAAATTAAGGTTAGGATTTATTTTTAACCAGTTGATTTATTTATGTAGCTGAAGACTGCTAGGTATTCACTTTTGTCGGTTTAATTGTATTATTTTACTATCAATTGTGAATGCTTCAGTTGATGTGTAGAGATAGCAGCAGTGGCGGAGGAAAGCATTGGAGTCTTGCGAGTATTTGATATTTGGACTATATTTTGATAGGCGCCACGCCTATATTTTGTTATGTCTATAGAGACATTGATTATTGATTATTATTTTGTATGCGCTTATGCGCCCGGATATGTTATTTCTATTTGGACATTGAGATTGGGCGTGCCAGACTCTATGGGCACCGTCCATTAGCTTTATTTTTCTATTTTTGTAGAAAGCAAACTCAAAAGCTAAAAGCTTGTCATATTTTTGTAATTGGGCTATTATTGAGCATGAAGATTGGAAATATACATTAAATACATGCTTTGTGAAGCGCTCACACAAGGCATGGGGGAGATTGAACCCAATTTGTCTCTTGCCTCTTGTCGTGCATGCTTTTACATTGTTTTTTGTGCAAAAAGGTAGAGTTTATTGTTCTTGGCGACCTTCAGGGATTCACTACATGAGCTATCTGCGACCGATCTGTGCACCAGTGGTATCAGAGCGGAGCAGAGATCAAGAGCTTCCAATCGCTACCAATCTCGGGCGAAGGCGGAGCTCCAGGAACAAACGGGCTCTACAGTCAATCTCATCGCGAACCGTCGATACAGGCAGACTTCTGGCGATCAAGAACCCCTGTTTCCACTGTCAAATCGCGAAGGACCAGGCTCTGCAGGCGGAGGACCACGTATTCATCTCCATCAAGAAGTCGTGAAGAAACAGTGAGAAAAACTCTTAAACTATCTTTATCAAAGCTTAATTGTTAAGCTTATAAGCTTAAGAAGAGGCTTAATACTTCAAATTTCTAATCGTGAGGTCTCTGAGGACCTCCGATTTTTTCGCGCGGTGAAAAAAACGAACCCCCCCTCCCTCACGAAATCACGACGACCTTCTGATTCAGCTATTAAGCTTAATCTCCTAAGCTTTTTGCAAGTCAGGCAAGGCAATCAAGTTCAGCAACTTCGGGTCCTGCACTGCAAAAGACAAGTTCTGCAAGTCAAGTTGAATCAAGTCCTGTAAGTTCTGCAAGTCGGCCTAAGTTCAGCAAGTCAACAACTCTGCAAGTCTGCTAAGTCTGCAACTCTGCAAGTCAGACTAAATCAGAACTGACTAGTGCTTAAAACTCCTAGAAGACTTGTTCGTATGCAAAAACTCTGAACTGGAAAGTTGTTCGCAGCAAGCTGTTCTACCTATCTACAAGTTCATTGAAGTACTTTCAGCAAACGGAGACAGAAATATTGCAGATTTTCAGAAAATATACAAAGAAATACCCAAAAATACATAGCCTTGTAACCCCAAATTTGAGCTACGCTCATCCCGCTAACCTGATTTTGAGTGAGAAAGGTTTGTTGAGATTTACAGGATGACTACCCCACATATGGATGATCCTATGGCTGAAGACGACTTACCTGAGCCTACCATGGAACAAAAACTGGATCTAATCATGCTACAATTGGAAGAAGAGCAAAGGGCTAGGCAAGCATTGCAAGCGCAATTGACAAAACTTCAAAGAGCATCCACCGACAAAGAAGAACCACAAGCTGAAGATTTGATTCGCCGTACCATCGACGCCACTCTTGAAGCACAAACCATTCGCAAGGAATCCAAGATAAGTAAACGAAGTTTCAAGTTTCACACTTTCAATGGCATAAGAGAAGGAAAGACTGTTTTATCATTCATTAGCCAGTTTGATGACTATTTCCATGAGGAAACTTATCCCGAAAAAGATAAAATCAAGTGTGTTACTAGTCATCTGATAGATAGAGCATCACTTTGGTGGACCGTAGTCCGCAAGAGCATAGAATGTCTTGCTACTTGGGAAGATTTCAAGAAGAAGTTCATGCAGAATTTCCTTCCATCGCAATTTCATGAGAAGGCTATCAAGCAATGGGATTTACTTCAACAGCGAGATCGTGAGCCTATTCCACAATATACAGAGCGTTTTTGGAATGCACTCCTACAGCTACGCATGCTTGAAGACGTACCAGAGACAACACATAAGCGAAAGTATATGTTTGGACTTCTTGGACATTACTACGCTGAAGTGAACATGTTCAAGCCTGCTACCCTTGAAGATGCCATCTCCTTAGCTCACGACACTGAAGATAAGTTACGCGGAAGAGATCGACGACCACAGCAATTCCAAGTTAACGGTAATTATGGATCTAAACAATTCAATTCCAATTTCAGAAGGTTTAATCCAGGTCGTTTCTCATCACCATCTTTCCGCAAGAATTGGCCTAAACCACCTGCATTACCATCCACTGTCAATCCAAATCCAAAGCCTATTCCACAAGCAAATCCAAATGTACCCAGACTCCTAGCCATTGCAAATAATGTGACCAAAGCCAAGCCAATAGTATGCTACAAGTGTCACCAACCAGGGCATCTCGCAGCAAATTGTCATTCAAAGAAGCCACCAGCACATATCAACTACCTTGGAGCTATGGACGAAGACGAGCATGAGGATATGCCGGATTTCACTGAAGATGAGGATAATCCTACTACTACTTCCGACACTATACCAGGTATGCCTACTCCACATTCATTGTTGACTATGAAATGTATGGTGCATGGAAAAGAAAGAACTATTTTACATGATGATGGTAGTACCCATGACTTTATTTCAGCAAAATTGGTAAAGGAATTGAAATTGCATACTGTACCTACGCATTATCGCATAAAAGCTGCATTTTTAGGCACTAGGTACAATGGCACACAAGAAGTACAAGATTTAGAAATTCAAATTGGTCCTACATTGAAAGAAGAAATTTCTTAGTTGTCCCATTACAGTCAAGCGACATTATTCTAGGAATGCCATGGAGACACCAGCATAATCCAAATATAGATTATTCCACGCACACAATGAATATTAATTTTCAAGGAAAATCTATTACATTATATGATATGCATGCATCTCATATTTTTCCACTGCTTTCGCATACTCAAGCAAAACGTGCACTACGCAAGAATACTAAATCATATCTCATTTGGGTGAATGAACTGCACGCAAAGGAAAATCATATACACTTTAGGCATAAGGAGTTTCTTGGATATTTTAAGGATTGTTTTGCAGAAGACCTACCACCAGGTTTACCACCTTCACGTCCAGAAGACCATAAGATTGATCTAATACCTGGCACACAACCACCTTGCAAAGCACCATATAGGCACAATCAAATAGAGCAAAAAGAAATCCAGACTCAAGTTGAAGAATTACTAAATAGAGGCCTAATTCGACCTAGCAGTTCCCCATTCGGTGCACCTGTACTCCTAGTCAAGAAAAAGAATAATACCTATCGTATGTGTATTGACTACCGAGCATTAAATAAGATCACTGTAAAGAATAGGTATCCTATACCTAGAGTTGATGACCTTATGGACAAACTGCAAGAATCTTCTATATTTAGTAAAATTGACCTTAAGTCTGGATATCATCAGGTGAGGCTAGATAGATCCGACATATTTAAGACTGCATTCAGGACACAGTTTGGCCATTACGAATTCTTAGTCATGCCATTCGGATTAACTAATGCACCTGCTACTTTCAATAGAATGATGAACCGTATCTTTCTGAAATATCAGTATTGTGTGATTGTTTTCTTTGATGATATTTTGGTGTTTAGTCAAAGTGAAAAAGAGCATTATGAGCATTTAACATTAGTTTTTCAATTACTGAAAGAAAATCAATTGTTTGCTAATCCTGAAAAGAGTGAATTCTTTAAGACGGAAATTGAATATTTAGGACATATTGTATCAAAAGAAGGAATTAAAGTTGATCCTAAGAAAATTGATGCAATATTGCATTGGCCTGTTCCTAAAAATGTACACGAATTACGCTCATTCCTTGGTCTTGCTAGTTTCTATAGGAAGTTTGTACGTAATTTCTCATTACTTGCTTTACCATTAACAAAACTTCTTAAGAAAGGAATTGTTTATCAATGGACTGAAAATCAGCAAAAATCCTTTGATTTACTGAAACGTGCATTAACTAATGCCCATGTTCTACAATTGCCTGACTTTAACAGACCATTCTTTCTAGTTGTGACCGATGCTAGCGGATCAGAAATAGGAGCCGTATTAATGCAAGACAACCATCCAATAGCATATTCTAGTTCTAAATTGAAACCCTCTGAGCTCAAATATTCCACTTATGACAAGGAACTATTAGCAGTTGTACAAGCATTAAAACAATGGAAGCATTATTTAATGGGTTCAGAATTCATGATAAAGACCGACCAGCAAAGCATTAGACATCTACTTAGCCAATCCCAAATTTCTGACCGTCATATCAAATGGACTTCCTTCATTCAAAGTTTTCATCCTATCATTCAATACCAACCTGGAAAAGAAAATGTAGTTGCTGATGCATTGAGTAGAAGACCTGCAATTCATAACATTTCCATCATATCTTTTGATTCTTTGATTGCTATGAAAGACACATATCACCAAGATATTACTTTTCATTCTGATTGGCAAAAATTAGTTCAAAATAATTTCATTCCTGTTGATTCATTGTCATATAATGATGGATTTATGTTTTTTGAAAAGAGACTGTGTGTTACTATTCCATTCCGATCTTTTGTTTTGAATGAAATTCATTGTCCCCCATATCAAGGTCATAGAGGTATCATATCTACATTACGCATGTTAACTGGAGATTTTTATTGGCCGCATATGGATGCAGATGTATCTAATTTCGTTTCTGAATGTTTGATTTGTCAAAGAATAAAGAGACATAATGGTAAACAGTATGGATTACTAATGCCTTTATCTATTCCATCTAAACCTTGGGAACATATATCTATGGATTTCATTACTGGTTTACCAAATACTAAATCTAACCATGACATGATTTGGACAATTGTAGATAGATTTAGTAAGCAAGCATATTTCATTGCATGTAAGAAAACTTTAACAGCATCACAAGCAGCACAGTTAATTTTGAAAACTGTTTTTACTAACCATGGATTGCCAAAAGTGATTATTTCAGATCGTGATTCTAGATTTTGTAATAATTTTTGGATTACACTGTTTGCAAATCTAGGCACAAAGATTGATTTCTCATCTGCATTTCATCCAGAAACAAATGGACAAACAGAAGCCACAAATAGCACAATTTTAGATCTTTTACGTGCATATACTATCTCTAAACCTCAGACATGGGATACTCATTTGCATTTATTACAGTTTGCATACAACAATACACCGCATACATCTACAAAGAAAGCACATTTTGAAGTTATTTATGGATATAGATTATCTACACCTGTTGCATCTTTGTCTAATAGAATTCAGAGTGCTGATGATATTGCTATTATGCATAACAATATTTTTGATGAGGTTAAGGATATGATTGCTAAAGCCCAACAATCATATACCAAACAAGCCAACAAGAAAAGACAAGCCATGAATTTCAAAGTTGATGATTATGTTTGGCTTAGAATAGAAAAGCGTAGACTACAAAGTATAGATAGACATCCAGTTGTAAAATTAGCTCCTAGATTTTATGGACCATTTAGAATCATTCATAAGATTAATGACAATGCATTCAAGTTAGAATTGCCATCTCATTGGAAAATTCATAATACATTTCACATTAGTTTATTGAGACCATTTAGAGGCCAATTACCTATCCACCCTGTTTATGAAAACCCACCTTTACTAGAAGAAGAGACTGAAATACTTGAACCAGAAGCCATCATAAACACTGACTACATGACCACTAGAACTGGCCGAAGATATTCTAGATATCTAGTAAAATTTAAGAACCATCCTGTAGAGGAAGCACAATGGATGCACGCTAGAGACTTAAATGCTTTTCCCACTCTGTTAGCTCCACATTGAGCTAATAGCAATTGAGGTCAATTGCTATCCCACCCCGGGGGTATGATGCCAGGAGGCATATGCCACGGTGGATTCCGTGAGGTTTTACGGTGGATTCCGTAAACTTAGATGACCGGGGCTCATACACAAAGAGGATTCTTTGTGCGAGAAGTTGATGGGGACGCCTGTCCTTTTCGGGTGTTTCATTAATTTAGTGTGTACATGGGTGATTCCATAGTGGGTGATTCCGCAAAATGTATATTAAATTAATAAACGTTTATGAGTTTAGAGTGTGCACTCGTAATAAATTAAGGTTAGGAGTTATTTCTAACCAGTTGATTTATTTATGTAGCTGAAGACTGCTAGGTATTCACTTTTGTCGGTTTAATTGTATTATTTTACTAACGATTGTGAATGCTTCAGTTGATGTGTAGAGATAGCAGCAGTGGCGGAGGAAAGCATTGGAGTCTTGCGAGTATTTGACATTTGGACTATATTTTGATAGGCGCCACGCTTATATTTTGTTATGTCTATAGAGACATTGATTATTGATTATTATTTTGTATGCGCCTATGTGCACGGATATGTTATTTCTATTTGGACATTGAGATTGGGCGTGCCAGACTCTATGGGCACCGTCCATTAGCTTTATTTTCCTATTTTTGTAGAAAGCAAACTCTCAAAAGCTAAAAGCTTGTCATATTTTTGTAATTGGGCTATTATTGAGCATGAAGATTGGAAATATACATTAAATACATGCTTTGTGAAGCGCTTACACAAGGCATGGGTGAGATTGAACCCAATTTGTCTCTTGCCTCTTGTCGTGCATGCTTTTACATTGTTTTTTGTGCAAAAAGGTAGAGTTCATTGTTCTTGGGGACCTTCAGGGATTCACTACGTGAGCTATCTGCGACCGATCTGCGCACCAATCCACCACCATCAATGCCAGAGGAGATAGGCAACCTTCCAGATCTACCTACAATCTTGGAGCTTGAGATGGAGGCAATGATCGATGCATTGATTCCCATGGATGTCGAGACTTCTGATCCACTTAGAAAGGAAGCATCCATACCATTATATGATGGGTGCCGAGTATCTCGGCTAAAGATACTGCTTGCACTCTTAAGTGTGCAAGCAAAATACGGGTGGAGCGATACGAGTGTGACCGAGTTATTCAGGTACCTTGTACATACACTTCATTGATTTTTTTTTCGACACTATTATTACAAACATTTGTGCTTTTTCAAGGTGTTTTATGATTTTTTTCAGGTTATTGAAATATCATATATTACCACCTGTAAATACCATGCCTGAATCTCGTGATGATGCACGACATGTTTTACGGAAGCTTGCCATGGACTACAATAACATCCATGCATGTATCAACGATTGCTGTTTGTTTTGAGGAGAATACAAGAGTATGGAGACATGTCCAAAGTGTGGTGCTCATAGGTATTGATAGGACTTGCAAGGGCAAACCATCCCTCAAAAAGTTCTCAGATACTTTTCGCTCATCCCTCGCATAAACCACATGTTTCATACGTCCGGCATGGCGAGCTTGACAACGTGGCATGCGCATAATAGGTCCACGGATGGAGTTCAACGAACATTAGTGGATTCGCGCGCATGGAGCCACATTGACTCTACCTTCCTAGGCTTTGCTTGAGAGCCAATGAATCTTCGGCTCGGTCTCGCAATGGATGGCGTGAACCCATTCGGTCTGTGCTCAACTTCTTACGGTGTGTGGCGGTTTGTACTATCGATCACGATCGCAGGATGTCTTACTCCAGAAATTCGCGGGGCCATTTGTAATGGATCTCACAGAAGGAGATTAAGACGTCCTCTATTGAATCTGCGAGGCGGGGAGCAGTGGAGGCGGTTTGCCTCTTTGAGAAATACCTGCCCACCAGCATGCTCACGATACAAATCCACCTTCTTGTGCATCTTGTGGATGAAGTGGAGATTACTAGACCTGTCCATACGCAATGGATGTTATTCTTGGAGCGCTTCATGAAAACCCTGAAAGGCTTTGTACGACAACAAGCTCGGCCAAAAGGTAGCATGGCCGAAGGTTGGTTGTTGGTGTCTGAGACGCTAGTGCATATTTCGCAATGGCTACCAACAGTGGAACCAGACAATGAAATGCTATGGTCGCTGAAGGACGATGATAGACTGACTAGAGATGTGGTGGTTGGAAATGGGGTAGAAAAAAGAATGGATGCCTCAATGGAAGAGAATGTGAATTGCTTTTGTATATTGCACCATGCCTCTATGGAGACGTGGCTCGCCAAGTACCAGATCGCTAGGCAAGATCGAGAGGAAGCGCAAGCTGAATTCCGACGTAGCACGTGTCATCGATCGATTCGATATCCCGAAGGCATGGAGGAGATGCCGCGGTTTATGTCAACGCGATGGTTGCATGGAGCCTTGACCACAGCGTCTCACGAAGGGATAGAGGTCTCAATTGAGGAATGGGAATTCTCGAGGGGATGTAGTCCAAAGGTGATGAGGGGTTTAGAATCTGTCGTATCTAAATTTTATATGCGACATCTAATTTGAGTGTTTCAATGTACAATACAAAATGTATAGTGCAGCGTGGTCATGTGGACGACATTTTCACGTGGAGCGTATTGACAAAATGTGCTCCACAATGGACTGTGGTGTCATGGCAAGGTTCGAGCAAGAGAGCCGGCGACGAGCAACGGATCCAAACACGGTTGTGGATGAGATTGAGTATTTTGGGAACTTGCAAAGTATTGTTACAGTGGATTACCGTAGCTTCTCCATGATACTATTTGATGTACAGTGGTTCAAAGTGGTACTTGGAGGAGCTGGAGCAACAGTTCGACGAGGTCCATTTGGATTTCTTGAAATAGATTCCGAAAAAAATTAGACGGATTTGTGCGACATCTTTGTGTTGCCGGCCCATTGTGAATAGGTGCATGGAGTCATTTGCTTGCTAATTGTATTACGACATGGTTTATGTCACAATGGTTTGAACTCTCTTGTACGTGTTTGTGAATAGGTAATCTTCTATCCAAACCCTCGACAACCTCGATGGTGGTATGCTATACCTTCAACTCCTCGAAGTGCGAGAGTATATGATCAAAGTGATGTTCCAAGTATAGATAAAGATAATATGCAAATAGAGGGGTTGATATTGCAAGGGGTGGAGATCGTCGAAAGCTTGGAGTCAGCATCGGCTAACAATGATGGAAATACAGGAGTCCAAGAATTCTTTGAGAACAAGGCAGACTCATTCTTTTGTGGTGACATGTCTATCGACCTTCCAGTGTATGCGGAGTTATGTCAGGAGATTAACATGGGACCATAGGATACTTCATACTTGGAGCATCCACTTACTCAATTCGTTGACCAATCGCTTATAAGGGTACATAAGATATGCATTTTAAGTGAGAGTTTTTTAAAATGATTTATATTACTGTGCTTTGTATGATTTAAATTGATTATTCTAAAATTATTTTTTGTTTGTGCATGTGACATTTTCAGGATAAGTCGAGGGATGAGCGATGAGGAGTTACAGGACATCTTCGCACGCATGTCTCCAGACCTGATCGCCAGATTCAGAGAGATGGCAGACCAGGAGCTGTCCCATTCTTCGTCAGGGCGCTCTGCTAGATCTACTTCAGCGAGATTGGATGCTTTGGCTTCGAGTAGACGATCTCGACGCTCATGACTTGGGCCAGAGGGAGGGAGTGCATCAGGATCAGGGGGATATTGCAGAGATACAGAGGTAGTGAGCCCACGGTCGACACGGGATATAGGTGCGATTCCTCGCTCTCGTGGCTCAGGTGGATACTGTGGAGACACGGATGCCGTGTCTCCGTCTCGTTGTTTAGCTGGAGCTGTGTCACCTCCAGGATTTGTCACACCTATGGGGATGTCTACTCCAGTTACTCCGGCTTTTGCGCAGCTGTCAGCACAGGTGGCACCCCTTTAGGTGCTACTCCGAGAGAGATTACCCCTGTCGGTACACCGGATGCAGAGGGGTCTCTTGGATATGCCCATGAGCGTGGACGCAGATGAGAGAGGACCCATCTTAGGCAGACTCCTAGGGGTTATGGATATCTGGTTGATAGTAGGTCAGGAGCCATCATTATGAATGATGAGGGGAGGAGGGTGATGGCTCGCATGAGAGAGTTATGCCAATAAGTTTTTCGGTGCAACTTCTTGGATCATTCGAAGAACATATCAGAGGGGAACAAGGACTATATAGTAGCATCCTTGCACGAGGAGTTTCCAGTGCCAGCCACAGTAGATAGATTCTCTACGGGCTGGATGATGGATTGCGTGCATGCATACATGTTACATAGACGATCCGACGCACACAAGGCAATCAAGAGTGGGGCTACAAAGCCCGAGTGGTTAGATGCAGACGACTAGCGCCGACTGAGGGAGGAGGCTACAGATTCTCCAGGACGTTGGAGTGAGCAGCACGAGGTGACGAGGGCACGACTCGAGGCCGGAGTGGTCCATCATCTTGGGAGTGGCGGCCACATGACATATTTGGAGGACTTTGTAAGTTTTTCTTTTGTTTTGCTTGTTTATTTTTTTGAAATATTCTTTGTACTGACAATCATGTTTCTAACAATTAGCATTTTGTTTTCTTTGCAGCACTCCATTACAAATCGCGAGCCGACTGGCTTTGAGACTCGATATGCAGAGAGACACAGTCTCAGGGCATTGATTGACCGATTGTATAGACGTGGCGGCCCTGTAAGTCACTGATCTTTCTTGTCCATAGTTACCATGAGATACTTGAATGCATTATTGTATGGTGGACTAATGTGTTGTTTCTTTTTTTGCAGAGTTCGTTCGATGCCCCTTTGCGACGGGATGAGCTTTCGGGGGACGAGGATGCGTAGCTCGCCCTTGGATACCTGGAGCTCACACACCTTTATTTTTCAGTCGCCTGATCTATGTAGACATGTTCTATGTATTAGTGATATCCTATCATGATTGTACCAATCACTTTTTATGCGATCATGTATTTATTTCATGTATCAATTTTATGATTTTAGTATACATTGTTTTTGTTTGCAAGCGCATTGTACACAGTAGTGCAGAAATAATTTTGTATGGCTCTCATAAAGCACACAGTGCTATATGTGGCACGGTAGCTTACTGCCCTGCCACAAAATTTTCTTTTTCCCTGTTACCATTGCTATTAGCATTGCAAATTTTACTGCTCGCGTCGCTATTGGTGTCGCTATGCACGTTCGCTATGCACGTTGCAAATTGCGACGTGCATAGCGACGCCAATACCGACGCTTATAGCGACGGTTTGTGATGTGTATAGCGACGCCAATAGCGACGCTGATAGTGACGCCAATACTAACAATTCTATGGCATCGTTAATAACGACACTTTTTGCAATGACAGGGGCAAATTTTATTGTTTGTATTTTCATCGCTTTTGTAATATATCAAATTAATTAACCAAAGGGAAAAAAAAAATCCCTTATCCTCCTATCCGCAGTGCGTCGTGCTGGAAGGAGGGAAAGGGATAGAGGAGCCAGCAAGCTTCTCGCTGGAGCTTGCTCGGCTCCACAAGCATGCAAATGGGCACGTCGAGGGGGGAGGATTCCCTCCCCTCCCCTATATAAATGAAGGGAGAGGACGAAGCCATGGGGACTGCTCGTGCTGCTGTCGAGCTATAGGAGGGAGGTCGAGCTGTAGGAGGGAGGACGTTGCCTGATGTTGCCGAGCCTGCCGCCTGTCGCCTCTATCCTCTCTCCCCACGTGTGCCATCATCTGCCGCCTGCAGACTTTTCACCCCCCCCATCGCCGTCAAATTTCCCTCCCCACGTGGCTACAGAAGCTTCAAGAAGCTTCTAAGAGGGGGGTCCTTAAGTCCCCCTTCCTATAGCCTTATTACCTTTCACACCCCTCCTCCCAGTTTCGGTTTTATTCCCTTAGAACCCTTTCAGCCCCCCTTATATCCCTTTTTACTCACCCTTTTCCCCGAGTTTTTAAACCCCTAGGCCCTTTCTAACCCTGTGTCCCCTTTTCCTTACACACCCTTTTCCCTCTCCCCCGTGCTATAAGCCTTCACCCTTCACCTTTCCCCTATCACTCCGGGTTAAAATCCCTAAAACCATTACTACTCCGTGTCCCTAAACCTCTCCAAAAAAATCCCCCTTCCTATACCTTTTACCCCAAGCCCAAAGTTCTCCCAAGGTTCATATGGTTGCGAAGCCACACTCACCCATAACCTTTTTGCCGTGTATATACCCTATAGGGCCTTCTTAGGCTTTATAAACCTTTCCCTCTCTAAAGAAGCTAGGACCTTAAAGGTCTTATTACCCTTCTCGTGGTCAATCCTTTAAACGACTCCTTGCCTCGAAAGAGAGACGGTGGAAATCTGAAAAGGAGAGTAAAAGCTGCCTTCACATTCGAAGGATTACAATTGCGATGCCGCCTAAGAAAGTCCAAGGAGTAGCTGTGGGAGGGTCATCTCCCGGTATCCATGTGGATATCTCACACCAAAACTAGATTTTTCCTTCTTGGTTTTATATCGGTTTTAATGCAGTCATGCAAGATGAATTGTTAGGGATAAGATATATTTTGTCCTAGTTATTTACGATGAAGGAATTTAGTTTAGTTGGACATGCAAAATGGATAAAGTACAAACATAGTTTTCCTTCAAATAGCCTTATGCAGTGAAACGAATTATGAGCAAGATTATTTACTCACTAAAGTAGTATATTTCGGCTAAATCTTGAAGGTATAAAAACTGCATCTTGCACCATTGACCCTTATTTTTTTAAAACGACTCATCATAGAAGATGAAATTCATGAAAGGTTTCTTACTTGCTTGAACTCTAGGAAGTTATCATTACTAACTGCATATCTTAGTAAGGAAAAGATTGTTATTTGGCATGAGTTTCGTTCGCAAGGAAAAATGAAGATTAATTGAATTTACCTAACCTCAAAGTAATAAAGTTTAGGATTGAAAAATCAATTGTCACAAGGATAACAAATCGTGCTGAGGTGATCTCAATATTACCTTCTAAAAGTTAACCGAATTAATGTAAACTTAGAAATACCTATGCTGTGAAATATGCCATGGAAATGATTTAAAAACCAAGAAACGTTTATACCTTAAATACTTGCCTACCTTCCCTGATTCTAGGGTCAATAAATTGTAAACGTATAAGAACTAGGGTTTGTTCCTGAGGTTCTTAAAGAAAATAATAAAAGCTAAGAAACCCTAGGACTGAAAAACGTCAGTTTAAAGAAACTGAAACGGATTGTTTTGTAACTCCATTATCGCATAGTACGATGCAGGACTTGCACGGTAAGCACGAAGTCATATGGTCTTGTGATTGATTTACAAGAAGAAAGGTTAAATACCCTCAACAAGGATGGCGGATCCTTACGCAAGTTATCTTGCAAAAGGATGTATTCTTTGATATCCTTCTATGTAAGGAAGGTTAAAAAACCGGAAACTAAAGTATCCAATGAACTTTAGGGTTGACCAAGTTGGGTTAATAGGGTACGCCCTAACCCAGAATATAAGGGGATCTTGCCAAGTTGCAAGACACCCTGGAACGAGTGCTGATGCATTCGAAAGGAAAGAATCATTCCTTAGCAGTTTGCCAACAACAAGATCGGTTAATGGAAATGTTTGTGCTTGCTAGAGATTTTAGAGCACTGTTTGATTTATGAGTTACAAATTAAATGAATATCTATTCTTCAGGTTGAAGACCTGAAGGGAGAGGTAGTTTCAGTTACCCCCGACTGCCTGCCTGAACCTAACCAAGGGGGTTGTTGCTCGCGCCGGAAACATGGACCGAGCTCGCCGCGAGAGGTCTCTCCATTGAGCTCTACTTGAAGCAGGAGGACACTTGGGTGCCAGGGGGGGATCTGGACGTAAATCCCTCACTTGGGTGCGAGAGGTCTCTCCATTGAGCTCTACTTGAAGCAAGAGGCTAACGTGACTCGGGATTGGATCTCGAGGCCCGCATACTAGTCTACAGGCAGAAGCTTGGAATAGTAATCCCTGTGGATTACTGGATAGCCTTCGGGCGGATTATGGATAAGCCTACGGGCGGAACTCCTTGTATTTCAAAGATAAATATGATGACATGTTAATAAAGAACTTGTTTGATATTGTTTTTCTATGTCACGTGATAAGATTACGTGAAGGAACTAGTGCTTAACGGATTAATTAAAGAAGTTGATTGTTACATGTCTATTAATGTGTTAGATAATTACCTAACTAAAACAAACTGAGGAAAGTGCGGAGGATGGGCCATGGGTCCGTCCTACGGTTGGGTGGTCCCGATTGGTCGGGAACTTTTCTCAAATCTCGAAGAACGGCGGGATAATCGTCAAAGGACACGAACAATCAGAGCGTTGACCTAGAGTTATGTCTTAACTGATTTACGTTGTTTTACGGGAATGGAATGGGACTATGCCTTATGGCAGAGAGGTTGAGCTTTGCATCCCTCTCGTTTTCCATTCTCTTTGAACCAAGTGCAGCGTGAATCCACTTCGGACCTGGCGTTTCTGCGTAAAGTAGTTCGCTTGGGTCCGACGCTAGTTGCTGTTAGGAAATGACCAATCAGGAAAACCCAAATTCCGGTCGATCCTAAGTGCGAACGGCCAGAATACTTCCGCTACGTGGGAGACGCGGAAAGCCTAGATTGCAAACCCTGTAACATTCCATGGGAGTTTCGGGCTGAGCTTTCTAGACATCCTTTCCGATGGACTGCTAAGACGTGTCCTGGTTGATACCAGTGGACACGTTATAGTTGGTATCAGAGCTGACCAACAACGGAATTGCTTTTATGAGATCTCACTGAAATGAAGTAAAGTAATTGTTGCTGTCCAAACATTTTCTTACCTTCAATACTGTCTTGCAGAATTACGAAGCGTGGAACAAGTTTTTGGTATTTCGAGTCATGTTTATGACTGCAATGCATTCTCCGCTTTATAGACAAAGGATTGGGATGATGAACATCCTGGAGAAGATCTATAATCCGTTACCTTTGTACATGGAATGAAGATGGATGGGTGCTTCAGGAATCTACTATATAGCCACCCACCAGTTTGCAACCTAAAGAGGATTTAGTGGTTGGAAAACCTGAAAGTCGTGAAGCTGTTCATTTTTGTGGAAGCTCACGTAAATTTGACTTTACATATTCGAGGTCGGAGGGTTGAAATGAACTCATATGTATATGAGAAAGTAACTCGTGTAATCCCTGCTGACAGGATTAAAGTGTTGGGCCGCCATGAGAAGTATGGATTCCAATGGAAAGAATATCCTGAACTTCCAATGATTTATCGATTCTTGAAGATCCATGACCCAAAACCTTACTATTACACAGTTCCTGTAGATAAATGCAATACAACGTTGTTCTCCCCAAACTAAATGTAACAATTGGCTTATCATCACATGAAACGTTGTATTCAAAAGGGCTATGCCCATGTAAAATACAAATAAAGACTTCTTTTTATCGATGTCTGGCTGTGCATATGAATTGATAATAAGTTAAGTAGCTACATTATTTATGAGATAGCCCGAGATTATCGGAAAAACAACGAGATCTACAACTTTCGTGTTGGACATTTTTTCATCCAAACAATGCACAAAGAGATATCTCAAAATTAGTGATGTAGAGTGAACAACCACATCTTGCATGAAGATAAACTCAACTCTCTCTCCAAGAAGAGAATCTCTTGAAAGCCTATAAAAGAGGAGGCTCACCTTGGGTGTAGGGGAGAGGTGAGGGAAGCATCGCTTTGCATGTACCCAAGAGGAGAAGAGAAGGTGAAAGTGCTGCGGAAGCCCTGTTGAAATCAAGTACTGCGAAAGCTGTGCTGAAATCAAGTTCCAAGAGGAGAAGAGAAGGTACAAGTGCTGCAGAAGCTCTGCTCAAATCAAGCACCAAGAGGAGAGCCCTACACATATTGTGTAGGAGATTTCAGGTTTAACCACGTCAGGATATCATGCATGTCCTATTTGCGGTCCCTCTCTAGTTTCCTCTAGGCCGGCACGTTTAAAGAAGGTTATCTACGACAATCATCATCGATTTCTTCCTATTGACCATCCCAAATATATTCTCCCTACTAATGGAATGACTCCACAATCTCTAACCATTCGAGATTGGAAGAAGAGATGGAGTAATGCTGACAGCCACCCTCCACTTGGCATGAGTCGGTAAGAAGTGCATTTCTCTCGATTGACTTTAAAGTATTTAGAATGATGAATTGTTTACATAATATATTGTTTGTTTGTTAGGTTCTCTATATTTTTTCGTCTTCCGTACTGGACTGAACTCAAGATCAATCACCTGTTGGACCCCATGCACATATTCAAAAATGTTGTATCTACATTATGGGATCACTTGATAGGGGCTCGTGATTCAGTTAATGTAAGGGAGGATCTACGTAACATTGGTCGCATGAGACGAGCCTGGCCATGCATTGGATCCAAAGGAAAGATTGAGCTACCCCATACACCTTGGATGTTGTCAAAGAACGAGGAAAAAATAGTGAAGGAACAAATATATAGCTTTCGAACACCCACAGGATGTATGAGATGTCTCAAGGGAGCCTTCATAAAGAAAAAGAAAAGAGGTGTGGAGCAACTATCTAGTTTGAAGTCCCACGATTGGCATAAAATGATTCAAGTAAGGGTATCTCTAACCATGAATATAGTAATTAGTGGAGTAACTAAGTGTAAACTTTGGGATATGATGACTTTTTCCTAAACTAATCATTTAATCTATGAATATTGTTTACATTCAGTTCGTACTTCCTACTAGCATATCCCATTGTGTATCCAAAGATGTACGTGATATCATTTACAAGAAGGGAGAGCTTGTGAGGTGTGTATACATTGTATTTTTTCATTATATATCTTTGAATTTCTACACAAAAATAAATAATTCTCAAATACATATTGACAGATACGTGAGCTCGAAGGAAATTGATCCAAACACATTGCAAGATGCTCGAGTATAATTATCTGTTGAGGTGGTTTGTTTGGTGGATGAAATTTTTCCTCAATCCATTTTGACCACTCAATTACATTTATTCGTACATTTGATTGATGAGTTCGCACTTTGTGGGGCAGTTCATGTAAGGTGGATGTTTTTTCTTGAGCGCTTCATGAAAACCTTGAAAGATTTTGTGAGACAAAAAGCACGGCCTGAGGGAAGCATGGCTGAGGGTTGGTTAGTTCAATCATCCCTTGTTTATATCTCTGAATATCTTGCTAAAGTGGATCCCTCTCACTATAAGATATAGACCTTATAGCGACGTTTAAAGCGACGAAAATACAAATAACAAAATTTGCCCCCGTCGTCGCAAAAAGCGTCGTTATTGACGACGCCATAGAATCGTCGCTATTTGCGTCGCTATTTGCGTTGCTATATGCGACGCATATAGCGACGCGACGCATATAGCGACGCAAATAGCGACGCATATAGCGACGATTGTAGAGATTTTGCAACGCTGATAGCGACGATAATAGCGACGCCTGCAGTAAATTTGCAACGCAAATAGTGACGGTAACAGAGAAATTTTTTTTTTTGTGGCAGGGCAGCAAGCTGCCCTGCCACATATAGCACTGTGTGCTGTATGAGAGCCATACAAAATAGTTTCTGCACTGCTGCATAAAAGCGTTTGCAAACAAAAAGAATCTATACTGAAATCATAAAACTGATAGATGAACTAAATACATGATATCGCATAAAATGCGATTGGTACAATCATAAAACAATATCACTAATACATAGAAAATGTCTACATAGATCGGGCGACTAAAAACTAAAGGTATATGAGCGCTAAGGATCCGAGGGCGAGCTACAAATCGTCGTCCCCCGAAAGCTCGTCCCTCTGCAAAGGAGCATCAAACGGATTCTGCAGAAAAAGAAACAACATATCAATCCACCATACAATAATGCATTCAAATATCTCATGGTAACTACGGACATGAAAGATGAGAGACTTACTGGGCCGCTGCGTCTGTACAATCGGTCGATCAATGATCTGAGACCGTGCCTCTCTGCATATTGAGTCTCAAGGCCTTGCGGATCACGATTTGTAATGGAGTGCTGCAAAGAAAACAAAATGCTAACTGTTAGAAACATGATTGTCAGTACAAATAACATCTCAAAAAAACAAATAAGCAAAACAAAAGAGAAACTTACAAAGTCCTCCAAATATGTCTTGTGGTCGCCACTCCCAAGATGATGTACTGATCCGGCCTCGATTCGTGCCCTCGCCGCCTCCCACTGCTGACTCCAACGTCCTGGCGAATTTGTAGCCTCCTCCCTCAGTCGGCGCCAGTCCTCTGCATCTAACCACTCGGGCTTTGGAGCCCCACTCTTGATTGCCTTGCGTGCGTCGGATCGTCTATGTGACATGTATGCACGCATGCAATCCATCATCCAGCCCGTAGAGAATCTATCCACTGCGGCTGGCACCGGGAACTCCTCGTGCAAGGATGCTACTATGTACTCCTTGCTCCCCTCCGGTATGTTCCTCCAATGATCCAGGACGTTGTGCCGAAAAACTTGTTGGCACAACTCCCTCATGCGAGCCATCACCCTCCTCCCCTCATCATTCATGATGATAGCTCCTGACCTGCCATCCACTAGGTATCCATAATCCCTAGGAGTGTGCCTCGTATGGGCCCTCTCCCATCTCCGTCCACGCTCCTGGGCATATCCAGGAGACCCCTGAACATCCGGTGTACCGACGGGGGTACCCTCTCCCGGAGTGCCACTGAAAGGGGTGCCACCAGAGGGGGTGCCACCAAAAGGAGTGCCACCAGAGGGGGTGCCACCAAAAGGAGTGCCACCAAAAGGCATGACATCTGCCGACGGCTGCGCAAAAGCCGGAGTAACTGGAGTGGACGTCCCCACAGGTGTGACAAATCCTGGAGGTGACCGAGCTCTAGCTGAACGACGAGACGGAGACACCGCGTCCGTGTCTCCACAGCAGCACCCCCCTGATCCTCCTGCAGTCGCAGTCCCTCCCTCTGGCCCAAGTCGCGAGCGTCGAGATCGTCTGCTCGAAGCTGAAGCATCTGATCGCACTGAAGCTGATCTAGCAGAGCACCCTGACGAAGAACGAGACAGCTCTTGATTTGCTATCTCTCTGAATCTCGCGAGCTGATCTGGAGACATACGTGCCATCATCTCCTGAAACTCCTCATCGCTCATCCCTCGACTCATCCTGAAAATATCGATACCTGCAGAGATAAAAAATAATGTTAGAATAATCAATTGAAACTATACAAAGCGCATTAATATAAATCATTTTTGAAAAATCCATCTTAAAATGCATATCTTATCTACCTTTATGGAAGATCTAAACAACGAATTGAGTAATACAATTCTCCAAGAATGAAGTATTCTATGGTCCCATGTTAATCTCCTGACATAACTCTGCATACACTGGAAGGTCGATGGACATGTCACTACAAAAGAACGAGTCTGCCTCGTTCTCAAAAAATTCTAGGACTTCAGTATTTCCATCATTGTTAGCCGATGCGGGCTCCAAGCTTGCGGTGGCCTCCACCCCTTGTAATTTCGATCCCTCTATTTGCATATATTCTTCATCTATGCCTGGAACATCGCTTTGATCGTATACTCTCGCACCTCGAGGAGTTGAAGGTATAACATACCACCATCGAGGTTGTCGAGGATTTGGATAGAAGATTACCTGTTCACAAACACTTACAAACCATCTTCAAACCATTGTGACATAAACCATGTCATATTACAATTAGCAAGCAAATGACTAGAAGATTACCTGTTCACAATGTGCCAGCAACACAAAGGTGTCGCGCAAATCCATCCATTTTTTTTCGGAATCTATTTCGAGAAATCCAGATGGACCTCGTCGAACCGTTGCGCCAGCTCCTCCAAGTACCACTTTGAACCACTGCACATCGAATATTATCATGGAGAAGCTACGGTAATCCACCGTAATAATACTTTGCAAATTCCCAAAATACTCCATCTCATCCACAACCGTGTTCGGATCTGTTGCTCGTCGCCGGCTCTCTTGCTCAAACCTTGCCATGACACCACAGTCCATTGTGGAGCGCCATTGTGAGATATGCACTAATGCCTCTGACACCAACCAACCCTCCGTCATGCTACCTTCCGGACGAGCTCGTTGTCGCACAAAGCCTTTCAGGGTTTTCATGAAGCGCTCCAGGAAGAACATCCATCGCGTATGGACAGGTCCGGCAATCTCCACTTCGTCCACAAGATGCACAAGAAGGTGAACTTGTATCGTGAGCATGCTAGTGGGCAGGTATTTCTCAAAGAGACAGACCGTCTCAACTGCTCCCCGCCTTGCGGATTCAATAGAGGACGTCTTAATCTCTTTCTGTGAGATCCATTGCACCAAATTCGACAGCTTGTAAATGGCCCCGCGAATTTCTGGAGTTAGGCATCCCGCGATCGCGATCGGTAGGACAAACTGCCACAAATGAGAAAGCATTAAGAATAATGGTCACTTTTCAAATTTCAAAATGTCCACGCTAATTAAAATCCATTCTGTTCACAAACCTGACATATCTTATGCCAATCATGGGATTTTAGCCCAGACATTTGGTCATCTTTAGAAAATGCGGACCTGAGAGAACACATCATACCCGTCGGAGTGCGGATAGACTTGATTACTTGCTTCACAATGCGCTCTTCTTTGGTAGACAAAACCCAGGGAGCGCGAGGAAGCTGCACTCCCCCTTCAGCACTCGACTGCGGCCAAAGCGCCTCCATCTTACCTACCTCCTTTAAATCCATTCGTGACCCTATAGTGTCTCTCTTTCCTGTGATGTGGTCCCATAGCAAGCTGCCCACATTTTTGAAAATATGCATGGGATCCAACAAGTGGTTGACCTGTAAGTGGGTCCAATATGGCAACTCGTAGAAAACTGAGAACCGTCGCATTCCATTTGGATGTGATTCCGGGTTTACCATTTTCAGCTCGTACCAGCTTGCAGCATTCATACGTGCTGGAGGTCGTCCAAGAAAACCTTCCCTGAGTTCATGATCCTCCGGCAAGAAAGTGGCGTGTCCTTGATATACCATCTTCTTCATGGTTCGTGACCTTCGGGAGTCTAACTGTGGCCCACACAATGGACATGCATGATAACCTGAGGTAACGAGACCTGCAAGGCGATCCACGACCTAGTGAATACTTGATTGAATGAAATAAAATATAGATATTACCGGCGTGAACAAAGGTCTGCTCACCTGAGCACTCTCCCAATCCCGGAAAGTCATGCATCGTCCACATGAGAATGGCTCGAATGTTGGCTGACTGTCGACCATCGCGCCTGCTCATATCTTGCACCGTGACCCCCTCCTCCCACAAAATCTTAAGCTCATCGACTAATGGACGAAGATACACGTCCATATTTTTTACTTTGTAGCGGCCCGGGACGAGCAAGCTAAGGATGAGATGTCCTTTCTTCGTAGAAAGCCATGGAGGAATGTTGTAGTTGACAAGCACTATAGGCCACACACTGTAAGAAGTCGAGCGCAGACCGAATGGGTTCACACCATCCATGGCGAGACCGAGCCGAAGATTCCTTGGCTCTCGTGCAAAGCCTGGGAAGGTAGAGTCAATGTGGCTCCATGCGCGCGAATCTGCTGGTATTCGTTGCACTCCATCCGTAGACCTATTCTGCACATGCCACGTTGTCAAGCTTGCCATGGCAGACGTGCGAAACATGTGGTTTATGCGGGGGATGAGCGGAAAGTGTCTGAGGACTTTTTGAGGGATGGTCTGCCCTTGCAAGTCCTGTCGATACCTGTGAGCACCACACTTTGGACATGTCTCCATAGTCTCGTATTCATCTCGAAACAATATGCAATCGTTGATACATGCATGGATGTTATTGTAGTCCATACCAAGCTTCCGTAAAACATGTCGTGCATCATCACGAGACTCAGGCATGGTGTTTGCAGGTGGCAATATATGATATTTCAATAACCTGAAAAAATCATAAAACACCTTAAAAAATCCATCCATATTTACAATAATACTGTTTTAAAAAAAAACAATGAAGTCTGTATGCAAGGTACCTGAATAACTCAGTCACACTCGTATCGCTCCAACCGTATTTTGCTTGCACACTTAAGAGTGCAAGCAATGTCTTCAACCGAGATACTCGGCACCCATCATATAATGGTATGGATGCTTCCTCTCTAAGCGGGTCAGATGTCTCAACATCCATGGGAATCAATGCATCGATCATTGCCTCCATCTCAGGCTCCAAGATTGTAGGCAAGTCGGGAAGGTTGTCTGTCTCCTCTGGCATTGACGATATAGATGGGCCTTGCGAGTGGTCTATTGGCTCCTGCCATCCATCCATCACACGTCCACGAACTCTTCTAATTGGCCGCAAAGGGTGCACTCCCCCTTGGGTCGAGACATCACCCCCTTGGACACAAAATTTGCCAACAAGACCCAATCTTATTGTGTATGGTTTTCAATTAGCTTGAGAGTACAATGCATGAAAAATGCTAACTTGAAAATACCGTTTGCTGAAAATCTGCAATCGCCTGGTCAATAATCTCAGGTTGAAACTCGCCAAATCGTCGTACGTGTTCTATAGACAATCGGCGTTTTCGTCTAATTGCCAACTTGCATTGAGAGCAAGGACATGGGACACGCTGATTAAGATACGACTCGCGGTCTTGAACAATAGGACCTTCTTCGTTTGCCATCTTATCTACATTACAGCAAACAAGGCTTAAATGGATAGCTTTTTGGAGATGTACGTCAACTTGCAAGTTGACCATAAACCTTGCATTGTATATAGTAGTCGAGAGATTTTCCGATGTTATATCTCGGCCTTGTATCATGCTCAACGATTTGTTTGTCCCGGTAGATAATTTTTTGTTATATCTCGGCTTTGAGTATAAGTAATCCATTTTAAAATTAATGCGCGCCATCTATGAAATTTTACAACTATAGTAATAAAATTTATTTCAATCAATTCTACTCATAGTCATAAGACCTGAGAGAAATTATCCTATACTCAATTTAAGGGATCTCCACTTCTATAACAATAATTTTGGGTTAATTTTGATGAAGTACGTGGCCGTATGCAAAGCACATTGCATACCATTATCGATACGTATATTATCTTAAATTTCATTCCCTTCCCTCTCCCTCTCCCTCTCCCTCTCTTCCTCTCTTTCTCTCACCCTCTCCCTCACCCTCTCGTTCTCTTTCTCTCCCTCTCTCATTTCCTCCCTCCTCCTCCCTCTCCCTCTCCCTCCCTTTTTCTCCCTCTTTCTCCCTCTCCCTCTCCCTCGCTCCCTCGCTCCCTCTCCCTCCCCCTCCCTCTTTCTCTCCCTCTCTCATTTCCTTCCCCTCCCCCTCCCTCTCCCTCTCCCTCTCCCTCTCCATCTCCCTCTCTTTCTCTTTTTCTCCCTCTCCCTCTCTATCTCTCTTTCTCTCTCATTTCCTAAACAAGCAAAAAATAAAGTGATTTAAACATCCTCCAAGCAAAAGGGAGAGGGAGAGATACAATGCACTCTCCCTCTCTTTCTCTTTCTATCCCTCTCTCATTTCCTTCCCCTTCCTCTCCCTCTCACTCTCTTTCTCTCTCATTTCCTCTCCTAAAAAAGCAAAAAATAAAGTGATTCAAACATTAAACAAGCAAAAGGGAGAGGGAGGGAGAGAGAGAATGCACTCTCCCTCCTTCTCCCTCTCTTTCTCTTTCTCTCCCTCTCCTATTTCCTCCCCCTCCCTCTCCCTCTCCCTCTATTTCTCTTTCTCTTTCTTTCTCTTTCTTTCCCTTTCCCTCTCCCTCTCCCTCTCTTTCTCTCTTACTCTCTCGTTTCCTCTCCTAAACAAGCAAAGAAGAAAGTAATTTAAACATTAAACAAGCAAAAGGGAGAGAGAGAGAGAGAATGCACTCTCACTCTCTTTCTCTTTCTCTCCCTCTCTTTCTCTCCCTCTCTCTCCTTCTCCCTCTCCTTCTCTTTCTTTTCCTCTCCTAAATAAACAAAAGAGAACGATTTAAACCTTCAACAAGTAAAAGAAAGAGAGAGGGAGACTCACCAATGAGATATGGCGAGCGTGGGCGGCTTCTCTTTGCAACGAGGGCTCCTCCTCTCCTTCGCGAACAACGACGGTGGCGGTGGCGGCGGCAGCAAGTCTCTTCCTTCTCTTCTCTCACAAAGCCTTGGCTCTCTCCCTCGCTCTCTCCCTCGCTCTCGCTCTCAAAAGGCGAAGAAAACAAAATGAAAACGGCGCTCTGGTTTCGGCCGCGCTTTTTTTCCCTGCGGCGTCGCTATTTGCGTCGCATTTGCGACGCATATAGCGACGCATATAGCGACGCATATAGCGATGCCAATAGCGACGCCAATAGCGACGCCGATAAACGCCGTCACTAATCGGCGTCGCTATTGCCCCAGTCCCTTGTAGTGTCTCAACCATGACTATGGAAAGATGATGAAGACTTGAGGATGACCTCTATAGTACATCAATGAAAATGAATGAGTAAAGTGCTAACAAAAGAAGAACTTCGTAAGTTAAATAATTTTTGTGTGCTCAATAGTGATGTAATGAGGAAATGGGTGACACTATATAATGAAGCAAGGGCAAGAAGAAAAAGCGAAAGATAAGAATTTCGCACTAGATATGGACGTAATGTCTCATTTTCAGATCATCTAAATACGCTCCCACGTCATATTGATATAGATTGGTTACATGAGGAAATGGAGAGAATGGAAAAAGATGAGGAAATTAATATATCTCAAGAAGAGTGGGAATACGCACGAGGTTGCTTATCAAAGGTGAGACATACTATCAATTAATTTGTTTCTATAAGTTTTATTTTATATAAATAATTGACATGTTTAATCTTTTATCTTTTACTACTAGTGCACATTATTCAATGCACTTTGGTGTGAGGGTAAACATCTTCGAACTCAACGTATAGATGAAAAGAGAAATACCCAAGATTGTGGTGTCCTTGCTCACTTCGAGGATCCCAATGGTACCATGGAAGGTTATTGTGGCTTGATCCAAGATATTCTGAAGCTTGACTTTAGACGATTCTTTATATATGTACTGGATGTGAAGTGGTTTAAAGAAGTGGTAACAAATGGTGAGCATTGCACAATCAGACATCATCCAAGTGGTTTTGTAATCATTGACTCTACAAAATTTCACCAAAACAAGAATGACACATTAGTACTACCTCAACAATGCGAGTAGGTATATATGCAAAGGCTAATCTTTTTATATGTATACATGTGATATATATACACAATATAATAAGTACTTAAGTTTTTTACTTTTGTTTTTCAAATACAGGTTGTGTATCATCCAATGATAAACAATAACCGATGGTGGTATGTCATCTCTATATCTAATCGTTCAAAACCAATATATGGTAATATTACCGACATGGAGATAGCAGATGACAATCCAACAATTAATGATGATGTGCATGATGACACCATAATGGATGATATGCGTGATATAGTACAAGATGAACCTCGCGAGGATGTTCAAGGAAACGGGAAGAAGACAATAATGTGATTGTCGATGATATTGATGAAGTTATTGAGCAATATAGCAACACATCTAATAGTGGGATAGACTTATTTGTTTCGTTACCTCTTGGTAACATAGACCTAGAAGTAGATAGTTTAGCAAGGGCTGATCTCATTGAAGATGAGATGGATCATTCACTGTAACATGATTCAATGTGTATTCCTAATTCTATGGTTTTTATCATGCGCACACGTGCATACTCAAGAATCAATAGTCAAGTTTAAAGCTAAATTGAATTTTCCATAATAAAAAAGAAGTATTTTTTATCATCTTCAAGTACGTAGAGAAATTACGAGATACATATTGCAATGCTTGCTACTAATTGTAAGGTTTCTGTCGCTTGCCGCTAATTACTTATATCAAGCTTGTCAACTAGAGGAACTGCCATTCATTAGAGAGCAATGAAAAAGTAATTATTAACTCTATTTTTTTAATTCAATGATTCAATGTGTATTCTTAGTTCTATGGTTTTTATCATGCGCACACGTGCATGCTCAAGAATCAATTTCAGGTGGTTAAATAATTATTAAGTTTGGTTTTTTAATTATGTGAATTGCAATTTTAGGTGGTTAAATAATTGTGCATCTGCTGGCGCGTCTATATTGACGTCTATTTGCGCGGATATATAGACGCAAAATTCTCGTCTATTTACATGCACGTTTACACACACTTATAGACACAATGATAGACGCGCCCGACTTTGCACGTCTAACATGCGCGTCTATGCCTCGTTTCTGTTGTAGTGTCAATGTATCGATCATTGTCTCCATCTCAAGCTCCAAGATTGTAGGAAAGTCTGAAAGACTACATGTCTCCTCTAGTATTGATGGTATAGACAGGGTTGTGCCTTCCAAGTGGTGGATTGGCTCAAGCACTCCATCCATCGCACGCCTACAAACTCTTCTAGTTGACTGCAATTCCTCCTTAGAATGAGATGCCACCTCCCTATATAAATATTGTGACCACGTTTGATGTTTTTGTATATAATGTTCAATTAGTTGGCAAAAATAATATAAGGCATGATTGATACATATTTTTCTTACCGTTTACTTAAAGTCTGAAATTACCTAATCAATGATCTCATATAGAAACTTGTCGCAGCGTCCTGCATGTTCTATAGACAAGCAACACTTTCATCTAATTGCCAGCTTGCATTGAGAGAAAGGACACGGGACACGCTAATTAAGATACACATCATGATCTTGAACATCATGACCATCATCATTTTCCATTTTGTTTACATTACAACAAACAATTGGTTTTTGTTCTTATTCTCTTTTTCTTTCTTAATTTGTTTGAGAAGGAATTTCTTCTCTTGTAACTCAACAAAATTATCGCCAACTAAAGTCTTGGTTTTCTCCCCCTTTCTTTGCACTCTTCGTTTTATGTTCTCTCCCCTTCTTTCTCTCTCTCTCTCTCTCTCTCTCTCTCTTTGTTGGCATTCTCTTTGTTTCTCTCCATCCTCTCATGTTTTCTCACTCATTATTCTCTCTCCCTCTCTCTCTTTTCCCATTTCTTTGTTATCTTTTATGTTTATTCTCTCTCTCTCTCTCTCATTCTCTCTTCCTTTCCTTTCTTCTTCTCCCTCTCTCATTTCCTCTCTTTCTCCCTCAATGCACCTCATTCTCAAGAAAATTTTTAAAAAAGAGAAGAAAGAACAAGAATAAACCAAGAGGAGGATGGATTGTTCATCTCCTCTTCGCAAAAAACCCTCTCTTTGTTTCTCTCCACCCCCTCGTGTTTTCTCACTCATTCTCGTCTCTCGCTCCTCTCTCTCTCTCTCTCTCTCTTTTTAAATCAGTTAGAAATAATGGTTAGAAATCTATAAATCTAAACTTACTAATTGTAATTAAACCTATTAACTTACAAATCAATTATTTAGATAGATAACAATTTAAACAATACAAACCTCTCTCTCTTTCTCTCCCTCTCTCTCTCTCTCTCAATCATTGATCATTAATCTAAACAATTTAAAGCAAAGTATTTAACTAAACTAACTAACTAATAGATCAATCTATAAATCTATATCCCTAAACTATACAAGCCTCTCTCTCTGTCTCTCTCTCTCTCTCTCTTTCTCTCTCTCTCTTATTCTCCCTCTCTAATTTCCTCTCTTTCTCCCTCAATGCACATCATTCTTTAAAAAACAAACAAAAAAATTAAGAAAGAATAAGAATATATCAAGAGGAGGATAGATTGTTTATCTCCTCTTTTTGAAAAACCCTCTCTTTGTTTCTCTCCACCCCCTCATGTTTTCTCACTCATTCTCCTCTCTTCCTCCCTCCCTCTCTCTCTCTTTCTTACATTCTTTGTTATCTTTCATGTTTATTCTCTCTCTCTTATGCTCTCTTCCTTTTCCTTTCTTCTTCTCCCTCTCTCATTTCCTCTCTTTCACCCTCAATGCACCTCATTCTCAACAAAAATAAACAAAAGAAAAGAAGAAAGAACAAGAACAAACCAAGAGGGGGCAATGTACTCAACGGAAAGGCCAGAAGATGGATTCTTTGTCTCCTCTTCGCGACAGCCCCTCATTTTCCTTCATGCACTTCCTCCTCTTCTTCACGAATGGTGATGGCAGTGGCAGTGGCATCGAGAAGCTCTCCTTCTCTCTCTTTCTCTCTTCCTCTTCCTCTTCCTCTCCCTCCCAAACGCACGATCTCTTTTTCTCTCTCTTTCACTCTTTGCGGCAAAAATGTCTCACTTGGGTTTCTCTCACTTTTTTTTCTCTGAGTACAATGCAAATAGCGACACCACTAATATGTGTCACAACTGCCTGTTGCTATGCCCCTATATTCTTGTAGTGAGGGGTGTATCGAAGATGGTCCAACAATCAATTCTCAAGGTTTTTCTTGGAATGTGGCATGTTTACCATTTGATATAATCCCTAATAGAGAGAGTCTACCATTTGATAGAAATATGAAGATGTTTTACTATCTAAGATAGATGAATTTAAAGCTTTTACTATCAATAATTGTTTGAAGAAAATGGGTGAATTTTTTTCTTAGAAATGGACATCTTTAGTGTGTAGGATCTAGCTTAAAATCAAATACTTGGAGTTAACAATAAGATTATTGAAATAATGGCAAGCGTTGGAAACCAGTCCATCCCATGAATCACAACTATCTTCTCAAATCCTCTGTACTAGTAGTATTTGATACATGTTTTAATCCTAAACTTATTACCCAACAATACTTTTCTAAAGAAAATAATTATTTTGATAAGTATTTCAAGTTTGATTATGATGGTCATATCGATCATTTCCACAATCATAATGAGTTTATTTTGCTCTATATATTGATTTTTATAATTGTCTTTAGTTTCCATCACTAATTTTGACAAAAATTATGACTAGAAACTTGATGTCGCAACATAGACATTCTATATAAATGTGTATACTACAAAAAGATATACGAGTTTATTTTCAATAGGAAATTAGGTGTATCTAGAATTAAGCTCTTAGAATTTGACCTCTAAAAGAATGATACAGTTGCTTAACCCATCAAGATTCAATTACATAGCATGGAGAATGTTATATCACTTGTTTAATGACCTTTTATTTGTAAATAAAGGGGGCTCACTATTAAAAAACCCTCTCCATAATGTTTGTTCAAGGCCTCCTATAAAAGCTCCTTAATATCAATAAGTTTTTCATGGATATATGCACCTTTCTCTTATTCAACGTGTGAACACTCCCTTTGAACAACACCATTCTATACATTAAAATTTTCTAAAAGAGAAAATTGAATAATTTCTTTTGTTGAATTGGTGTACTTTGTAAAGAATTTGACAAGAATGGTTGCTCATTCTACTATACCAATTATAGTAAAATCAATGTATCACACTAGTGTTTGTGAAACTTTTTGAAAAGAAGTAGGGTCCATTCTCCTATACTACAAGAGGGGAGTCGAAACTTTGGAGCTACTCAGTCTATCAATGCCCTTAAGTATACACTGAGCCTTTACATAGCATGGTAATGTTAGAGCTAGAAATGAGGCTAGTCAAATATACTGAGTGTTCACTTAATCAATATGTTAAGTAACATTTGCATAGAAATTAGAAACTTGTAATAACCTTGGTGGAACCTCCATGCATCTATGTTGTGCATCCCTCAATTGTTCACATTGATGCATAAATATTTGTTAAATCCCCATTCAACCCACTTATGAACATGGTATAAATATAGGCTAAGTACCTTTAACACTAAAAGCTAAAGAACACCACATTGCTATTTTCATAAAAACTATAAGGTCTAGTTGGATGTCTATTACTTGGATTAAAAAGCATACTTTGAAGATTTTTTTTTGAAAAAGTACTTTTATTGAAGTTTAAGGACTATGCTAGGAACATTCAACATTTGTACTATAGTTTGTGGTCATCCAATTTTGTAGATAATGACTTAGCTATAACTTTTTTCAACTCAAGTGTCTCCTTTCTCCAATCCAAACATTGTCCTTCATCCTTGGTCCTTCTTGAAGGGTATTTCTTCTCCATTCTCATTTAGATTTAAATTTAATAACTTATAAAAAATGGTTTATTCAAAAGGTACACTAAGGAGATTTTTTTAAAGAAGAGCAAGACCTCACTTGATAGAGGTTTGTTGCATAAATAAGATAAAACATACAACTAGAAAAGCACTTTAACTCAATAGAAAAATTGTAGCAATAAATGGTTAGCCATTCTAAACATGATAACTTGGATTGGCCTTGCATAACAAGTCATTATCTCATCATAAGTAATTCAATAGAGGAAATAATTATACACATTCATTCTAATCAATTGTTTGTAAAATTAGATCCTAACAATGCCTTTCCCTTTAATATGGAAAACTTAAATTGGTCTAGGACAATATGAGCACCATTTTATACATTTTTGTTTTAAATGAATTGGTACATAGTATGCCCTCTTTGCTAAGGTTCATTGTCATGATTTTGTACAATATAATTTGTGGTTTGTGACTAGCCTTCATTGTTATGATTTTGTACAATATAACTTGTGGTTTGCGACTTGTTTGTAAATAATTGTAGATACCATTCCTTTGTCACATGATGACACTTCAAAAAGCAATAATGGGTTAGTATTTGGATGTAAAGAGATCAAGTGGGGTTTACATAGTTGGAGATAAGAACATGTCTTATGCACAAGCATCTATGGATATAAATGGTTTTTAACATCCTTAACTTCAAACCTACAATCCACTCTTTACGTTTGATGTATGAGTCCTTAATGCAAAGATGTTCAAGAATACAAAGCAAGCTGAACAAAACTCGACTGAATCACATTGAAAGAACATGAAGGTTGGTGGGAACCATCTTCACAAATACTAACCTAGCAATGACGGATTGAGTATAGATCATTGCATTTCTTCCTTAGGAGGGGCTAAAGCTTTCGCACTAGCCTATCGAAGGATCTCAAAACCCACGTGAGAAGGAAGGTCTCAAAACCCATTCTGTCAGAGACGGCACAAGCAACAATAAAATGAAGGTTAGGGAGCTGGAGGTAGTGACCGCGATTGCTAAGCGGCTGCTTCTGAACCTGCACATGCAATGCTGTTTGCTCCGTCACAGTATTGGTTACCACACTACACCTCTCGTCCTGGACGGAGAGGATCGGAGGTGGAAAAGGACGGACGGAGGAGATTGCAGCTGATGAGGTGCAGGTGCAGATGCAGATGCAGGCACGTAACAACGCGGCAGCCGTGGAACGGTGGAGCACGTCGATAGATTGAAACCTAACGATACACTTAAACCAACGATATGCTGGACTCACACTATAAGAAACTGAATGGACAGCTTCTCAGCCTTTTTATAGCCCCTCTGAGTCCGCCACCTCGGCGCCACGTCACTCGTTGCCACGTTAGCGGGCCGGTCCACGTCAGTCGGCACGTCAGGTCTGAGTACCCCGTCATTGGCTGTGCAGTGGCGATAGCACGTGAAACCCGGGCAGCCAACAGACGAGAGACAGGACGGACGCATGGGGTCTTATCAGTACGGGGACAGATAGAGAGCCTGTGTGAGACCGGTCTGCATGATGCGAATATTCCCTACCTAGCTTAATCACCAGCGCTGCAGCTCTCACATTGCATTATAAAATATGCATGGGTGTACATAAAACTTTGGAAATCAAAACATAGCTCACATACAAGATAGAAGTACTCAACATGGCCAAATAATTTCTTTTTGTATTACAAATAACATTTGGCATACATAAACCTTTGGAAGCCAAATTTTGACGCGCATTACAAAGTGTTGAAGAATTGGTATAATACAACATTGTAAAATAGAATGTAAGAATATACAATATACAATGCACAAAAGGATGCTAGTTGCTCTACTTGCCCTAGTGTGACACTACGTATACTGCTTGAGTAGCTACCATTGAGTGGCTTATATACAAGTACAAGAGAGTGCTTGGTGAGATTCACAATTGATGGGTGGTAGATGAGAGTTAATACATGTGGTAGCTTGCGGCCTTGCCAAGGACCATGATGATAATAAGGAGGTAGGATATTGATGTTGTTAGAAATCCATATGAAAGTCTTATATTTCTTGATCTTATGATATGTGTCTTAGAATTTCCACTAGAAAAGTAGCTCAATGACAAAGTGATGAAAGGTCCATTGGAGGGTGGTACACTTGATGGTGAAGTTAGATAGCTCATGGCATATATGAGTGCATGCCACTTCTTTCTTTGAGAGGAAAATCTCAAGGAATGACTAAAGTCCCTCCTTTCACACTACCAAAGTAGATAATTATTGGCCACTAGAAAACAAAAGTACTAGATGAACTGAATGTTGAATGGACAAAGTCCAAAATATAGTCATGGGCCATGATGTTGAAGAATGATTGTGTCAAGCCACGAAATAATGGAGGTTAAAGGGTAAGAAAGATGAAAGATAAAAGGAAGCTAAAGAAGAGTTAAAACTCCGGTGAAGTGTACATCCTCTTCGATGAGATCCCTAGAGTAGTGGTTTGGGTTTCATTTACTTCAACTCCATAGGAGTTATATCCCATGCACTTGACACTCAATATACTATAAGGATATTACACAAATGTTCAATATCTTCACACATACACTTTATCATGAGTGTGGATGTTGATCAAGTTCCAATGACACTTCCTCCCAAAGGCCTTTTCGATAACATTCATTTGGTTAATAACAATAGAAGCTCCAAGAAGATTAACTTAAGGATCTCAAGAAGGACTTTTTTGAGATTCTAACAAGGTATGCCAATGTGGATATTAAGCTACAAACACATAAGGAACATGATTCCTTTCCTCTACGTGATGTTGTGATTCCTAATTCTCATATAAAGCCTCATTGAAATAACAACCATTAGTGATCATTTTATTCTTTGAACAACTCCTAGAAGTAAATCTCAGCCCCTCTTTTTAATGAGATGGATGAAGGCTTGAATGGCACCCTTTGCACTCAAGGCTTGTAGGTACCATTAGTTGCATCAAAACCTTTGAATTAGGAGATGAAAAACAAGCTTTCTCCTTTGATTTTGCACCTTATACTACTCAAGATGACGGCTGCTTATGTAGTAGTTAATCATAATTGTTCATGACAAAGAGAGGTTGGTCAATGGATCATGCATGAGTTACTCCTTGGCTCCACTTGTGTGAGCATGTCCTTTCCATGTGTGGACGAGACCACCATCAAGCACTACTACAACCACCACATGCATAGGCTTGTGTAGTAGCCATAAATGCCAAAAGAAATTGATAATAATTGGAAACAGAATAACCACCACATTGCTAGGCTTCAGGCCTACACTCAAAACAAGATAGCCACCACACCAATCACTTCTGCAGTTGTGAGGTCAAGCTTGGCCGTTCTCCCCACAAGAGGCTTCTTGGGTAACACAGTAAATAATAGATGTATACACATTGGGAAGAATGAATACTCACCCCCTCCTGTAGGCTTAGCACTATCCCCCTCATAAAAAAATACAAGAACATGCCCAATGCACAAGGATCTATGGATATAAATGGTTTCTAACATCCTTAAGTTCAAACCTACAATTGACTATTTAGGTTCGATGCAAAATTCGTTAATGCAAAGATGTTCAATAATACAAAAGCAAGAAAAAAACTCAATCGAATCACGATATAAGGACATAAGGTTTGTGGGAACCATCTTCACAAATACTAACCTAGCAATGACAGATTGAGTATAGATCATTGCATTTTCTCCTTAGGAGGGGCTTAAGCTTCCTCACTAGTCTATCAAAGGATCACAAAACTAGCATGAGAAGGAAGATCACATTGGTAGAATAGCCATTGAAGTTTACATGTTTCACTACCTTGTTATGCGGATAACATATTTTAGCTATTCACTATAACAACTTTACAACCGCGTGAGTCAAGTCCAGATCGTACACCGGACAGGCTTTTGATTTGACTGCTAGGCATAAGAAGCCATATATACGATGTCACATTGTGTTCTATTGCTATATTTTCACAGATATTTTGCAAATCTCGATAGAAACAATATTATGCGGATAGTTACCGCACAGAGTTGTCATGGACTACGACTCTTTAAAGTTCCTGTATACTTTGGGTGTGGTATGGCATCAACATTCATGTAACTTCTGCGGTTGCCAACACAAATGACACGGCATGTAAGTTCCACATACCCATTTCACTTAAGTCATGCCTGCCCTGAATTGGCTTGTAGTAACTCATTTGTTTATATTCACAAATGCATTTACTTGCATGTGGAAAGAAGTTTGCTTTCATGTGGAAGAACTCTTAATAAAACTAGCACTTGATGGAAATAGGTCATTTCATGAATGAGTAAAACATTTGCATTTCATGAAAATGCTTATAAGTGCATATATAGGCATGCTTATTCGTGCTTCAAATAACCTACATCTAAAATTACATGTTTCTTACGCATAGTAAGGATAACAATAAACACATATTTTAATGCAATCAGACTATAATTTTCACACAATTTTAAATACACATATAATGCAGTAATAGACAAGATGTCTATTGGTGGAAAAAGGAGAACTATTAGTTGCAATATTATGACTCCATACTACAATCAGCAAGTCCTTGATTTGTTTTCACTACTAAAAATAAGTAATGTTTTTCATAGAGCTCGTAAAATTACCGACTAGAGTCCCTCATTTGAATGCATCTTATATACGCATCGCATATGTGACCCTTATAAAATTTCCATAAATGATGATGTTTGAGTAATGTTTATGCAACATCGTTTCCAAAGAAGTTTGCAATGTATGTAAACTAAAGATGGAGACTTAAGTAGCATTTGCTAAGGTACATTGTATAAGTGATGCTTCTAGTTACAAAATTTTCCTCAAAAGTAAACCCTTTTTGTTTTGTTTCTTATTTCTTCAAAAGTAAACACATCAAAAAGTCAATAAATCTTATTTCTTCCACTACAAGGGCATGAAGATATATTGTTAGTCATTTCGGACTTAAATTGGTGGTGCCACTAAGAGCGTCACAAAAAGCATCGCTATCTACATCACTATAAATTGCAATGCTAATATGATGCATATTGGCTCTTAGTGGTACTTTTTGTAACATAGATAGTGAGCCAATAGTGATGGCATTTTGAGCAAAATATAGGGGCGAAAATCTAAGTGCAACAAGTTTAATTCAACAAAACAAAAACGAGAAAAGGAAAGAAGGAGAGAGCTCGAAGCACACACACACACAGAGAGAGAGAGAGAGAGAGAGAGAGAGAGAGAGAGAGAGAGAGAGAGAGATACTGCTGCCACCGCTACCACCAATGTTTGTAAGGCAAGAGAAGAGGAGTACAAAGAAGAAAAAGAAGGGAAACCATGGAAGCGAAGGGTTTCTTCTTCAAGTCCTGGAGGTAGGTTCATTGTTTCTCATCTCTTTGTTTTTATATTTTATTCTCTTCTCTTTATCTTCTTGTTTGTGAAGAGATGCATTGAAAGAGACAGAGAGGGATAGAGAAATAGAGAGAGGTAGGGAGGGAGGGAAATAAAGAAGAATGGAGAGAAACAACGAGGGAAATAGATAGGAGACAGAGAAATATAGAGACAGGGAGGAAAAGAAAGAGAGGAGAAGAACACAGACATGGACAGAAAAAAGAGGACAGAGAGGAAGGGAGAGAAACAAAGAGACACTTCAAGATACAGATCTCATACCGAGGTTCAAAGCGACGTAAATATTCATTAAAAAATTTTCCCCCGTCATTGCTAAATGTGTCAGTATTAGCATCTCCATAAAATCATCACAATTTGCGTCGGTATTAGAGTTGCAATTTGCATCAGTTTTGCAACACAAGTTGCGATGGTTTGTGATGCATATTGTGATGCCAATAGTGACGTGTATAGTAAATTTGTGATGCTAATACCAATGATTATAGAGAAAAAAATGTCTTGCCATACATAGCACTATGTGTTGTATTTATATTCTAGAAATGGATTACATGTGAAGTGTACAATGGTTATCAAGATGAGCGCAAAATGTACTTGAACCCACAAGACTGACACATACAATAAATACAAGATTGCTGATGAAAACTAATGGAATTGTGGCAAGATACAAAGGATGATAATAACATAGTACATAGAAGATGCCTACAAAAATCATGGGACCAAAAAAGGAAGAGGATGTGTACTCCATAAATCCAAGCGCGAGTTATAGATCCTCGCCATTCGTCCCGACGCAAAGGAGCATCGAACGGAGTCTGCAAAAGTCCACCATACATAATGCATTTTAATAAAAATAGTAACTACAAACAAGAAAGATGAGTGATTTACTTGGCTACCGCGTGCATACAATCTATCGATCAATGTAGTGAGATCGTGTCTCTCTACATATTGAGTCTCTAGGCCAGTGGGATCATGGTTTGTAATGGAGTGCTGCAAAGAAAATAAAATACAACTGTTAGAAACACGATTGTCAATACAAGAAATATTGTAAATAAGAAAGCGAGAAGAATAAAAGAAAAACTTACAAAGTCCTCCAAATAAGTCCTATGGTTGCCACTCCCAAGAGGATGGACCACCCCTACCTCCAATCGTGTCCTCGGTGGCTCCCGCTCTGCTGTTGTCACCAACGTCATGAAGTATTTGTAGCGTCCTTCTTGAGTCTCCACTAGTCATCTACATCTAGTCACTCCAGCTTTGAGGCGCTACTCTTGAGTGCCTTGCATGCGTACGATTGTCTGTGTGACATGTACACACGTATGTACTCCATCATCCAACCTCTGGAAAATCTCTCTCCCTGCAGTGGGTATAGAAAACTCCTCATATAAGGATGCTACTATGTATTCCTTGCTCCCCTCATGTATGTTCTTCCAATCAGCTAAGACATTGTGCAAAAAAACTTGTTGGCACAACTTTCTCATATGCGACATCACCCTCCTCCCCTCATCATTCATGATCATGGCTCCTATCCTATCATCTATAAGGTATCCATACCCCTTTGGGTTATGCCTAAGATGTGTCCTCTCCCACCTACGACCATGCTCCTAGGCATAAGTGGAAGACCCCTATTCATCTTGTATATCCACCATGTGGTTGGTATCTCTCGAAGTAGCACCCATAGGGGTTCCACCTGCGTAGGACAATTGAGCAAAATATGGAGTCATTGGAGTAGACGTCCCCATAGGTGTGACAAATCCTAGAGGTGATGCAACTCCACCAAAACAATGAGACGGAGACACTGCATTGGTGCCTCCACAACAACCACCTGAGCCACCTCTCTCGAACCTGCATGAGAGCAAGGAGTAGCACCTGTATCTCGAGCTAATTGCATGCTAGCTCATAGCATCCATGTCTCTGTAGCACTCCCCAGAACCACTCTCTCTATCTGGGCCCAATCTGAAGCGTCAATCTCATCTACTAGAAACTAAAGTATCAAAGTGTGCTGAAGTAGATCTAATGGAACGACTTGATGGTGTCCGAGACAACTCTTGGTTTACGATATCTCTCAATCAAGCCATCTAATCTGAAGCCATACATGTGAATATCTCTTGAAACTCCTCGTTGCTCATTCTTCGACTCATCGTGCTCTCCAAATATCATCAAAGGTCACTCGCACAGACAGAAAGTGATGTTAGCATAATCAATATAAAGATTCAAGCAAAGCACGGTACTATAACTTTGAAAAAAATGTATGCTTACGAGCGATTCATCAACAAATTGAGTAGGCAAATGCTGCAAGTATGATGTAGCCTATGGATCCATGTCAATCTCTTGGCACAACTCTGCATATACTAGAAGGTTGATAGACAAGTCACCACAAAAGAAAGAGTCCACCTCGTAGCCTCTTGTCTTTCGGTCATCGTTACCTAATTCTACCTTCTGTACATGCTCCAAGCCATCTTTGACCTCCACCCCTTGCAATATCGACCCATCAATTTGCATAATGTCCTCATCTACGCTAGGAACATTACATTCATCATACACCCTCGCACTGTGGGGAGTTGAAGGAACAACATATCACCATCAAGGTTTTCGGCGATTTCGATAGAAAATCACCTGTTCAAAATCACATATAAGAGAGATTCAACTTTTGTGACATATTTGCGTTGTAAAAAAATTAAAAAAAAGTTCAAGCACATGTTCACTCAAAGGACCGGTAAGACAAACGTGTCGTGTAGATCCGTCCATCTTTTCTCGGAATCTATTTCAAGAAATCTAGATGGACCTTATCGAATGGTTTCCTTGGCTCCTTCCAATACCACTTTGAACCACTGCACATCGAATATGATCATGGAGAAGCTATAGTAATCCTCTGAGATAACACTTTGCAAGTTTCAAAAATACTCCATCTCATCTATAACGGTGGTTAGATATTACTAACAACAAGAACGAAAGCCTACTTACCTCAGTACTCCCTGAATCATCTTGCAAAGTCATGTATCGTCCACATGAGAATGGATCGTATATTGGCAGACCGTCAACCACTACAAGATATAGACCTTATACTGACATTAAAAGCGACAAGAATGTTAATAAAGAAATTTGCCCCCATCATCGCAAAAAGTGTCGTTATTGGCGATGCCATAGAACAGTCAGTACTAGCATCATTATCAATGTCGTTATTTCCGTCAGTATTAGCTTTGCGACGCTGATACTAACAAATAACGACGCTGATAATGACACTTTGCGATGCTAATAACGACGCTAATAGCAATGCATATAGTAAATTTGCAACACTAATAGCGATGGTAATATGAAAAAAAAAATTGTGGCAGGCAACTATGTGCTTTATTTGGGCCATACAAAATAGTTTCAAAAATGTGTATAATGCTCGTGTAAATAAAGACAAAGTGTACTTAAATCATAACACTGATACATGAAATAAATACATGATTGCATAATGAAAGCGACCAGTACAATCATGGCACGATACTACTACTATATAGAGAATGTCTACACAAATCACGTGACCAAAAAAGAAGGGAGTGTGAGCTCCAGGGATCCAAGGGCGAGCTATAGATCATCGCCATTCGAAACCTCGTCCCGCTGCAAAGGAGCATCGAATGGACTCTGCAAAAAATGAAACAACTACACATCAGTCCACCCTACAATAATGCATTCTAATTAGACATGATAACTACGGACAAGAAAGATGAGTGACTTATAGGGCTGCCGCGTCCATATAATCGATCGATCAATGCAGAGAGACCGTGCCTCTCTGCATTTCGAGTCTCAAGGCCGGTGGGATCGTCATTTGTAATGGAGTGCTACAAATAAAACAAAATACAACTGGCTTGGCAAATATAACACTTTGTATTGTATTTATATTCTACAAATGATTTACATGTTAGGTGCGCAATGGTCGTCAAGATGAGCACAAAATATACTTGAAACCATAAGACTGATGCATAGAATAAGTCTAAGATCACTAATGATAACTCATGGAATTATGGCAATATACAAAGGATGATAACAACATAGTACATAGAATATGCTTGCATAAATCATAGGACAAAAAAAGAAGAGAATGTGCGCTCCACAAATCGAAGCAGGAGCTATAGATCCTCCCCATCTGAAATCTTGTCATGACATAAAAAAAAGCACCAAACGGACTCTGCAAAATGAACAACTACACATCAGTCCACCATACATAATGCATTTTTTTAAAAATAGTAACTACATATAAGAAAGATGATTGACTTACTAGGCCACCACGTGCATAAGTCTATGGATCAATTCAGTGAGATTATGTCTCTTTACATATGGAGTCTCTAGGCTGATGGGATCACGGTTTGTAATGGAGTGCTGCAAAGAAAACAGAATACAACTGTTAGAAACGTGATTGCTAGTACAAGTGATATTGCAAATCAGAAAGCAAGAAGAATAAAATAAAAACTTACAAAGTTCCATTACAAGGGAATGGGGGTAGAGCGATGGTCGTTTCTGAAGCAAATTAGCAGCGTCGCTATAGTGACACTACTCTAAGAAAAAAAGCAGTGAAAACCTAAGTGCGGTATTTTGTTGCAAAGAGTTTGAGAGAGAGAGAAAGAGATTGTGGCTTTGAGAGAGGAAGAGGGACATGAAGAGAGAAAGAGAGAGAAGGAGAGCTTATCATTGCTGCTATTGCCATCGTTGTTGTTTGTGAGAAGAAGAGGGAAAAGTGCATGAAGGAGAAATAGGTGACGTCACGAAGAAGAGATAAGCAATCCATCCTTGGGCCTTTGCGGTAAGTCCATTGCCTCCTCTTAGTTTGTTATTATTCTTACTTCTTTTCTTTTGTTTGTTTTTCTTGAGAATGAGGTGCATTGAGGGAGAAAGAGAGGAAATGAGAGAGAAAAAGGAAGAGAGAACGAGAGAGAGAGAGAGAGAGAGAATAAACATGAAATATAACAAAGAAAGAGAGAAAGAGAGATAGAAATGCAAGAAGAGAGGAGAATGAGTGAGAAAACAACGAGGGGGCAAAGAGAAACAAAGAGAGGGGCAACAAAGAAAGAGAAAGAGAGAAAGAAAGAGAAAGAGAGAAAGAAAGAGAAGGGAGAGAGAATATGAAATGAAGAATGCAAAGAGAGATGGATAAAAGGGTGAAGTAAAGAGAATAAGAATAGTGGAAAAAAAAGAGATAGAGAAAGGGAGGGAAAGAGGAGAATGAGTGAGAAAAAAATGAGGGGGTAGAGAGAAACAAAGAGAGGAGCAACAAAGAAAGAGAAAGAAAGAAAGAAAGAGAAAGGGGAGAGAACATAAAACGAAAAGGGGAAACAAAGAAAAAGAAAGAGAGAAAAAAAGAGAGGGAGGAGAGGACATGAAAACAGAGAGTGAAGGGAGAGGTGGGTAAAAGGATGAAATGAAGAGAAGAAGGATAGTGGGAAAAAAAGAGAACTAGGAAGAGAATTGGATAAAAAGAGACAAAAAGAGGGAGGAAAAGAAAGATAGAAAAAACAATAAATAGAGACCGAGAGAAAGAGAGAGAAAAACAGAAACAATGAGAGAATTAGAGAGAACAAAATTATAAAAAGAGAATGGTAGAGGGGGAAGAGAGACATGAAGAGGGGTGGAAAGAGAGAGTCTTTCAATGTCTTGTTTTATGAGTTTTTTTTTAAATATTTGATTTTGATTTTAGCAAGATGCGTCAAATGCAAATGGAATGGTAAAGAGAGAATAAGTGAGAGTGGGGAGGGAAGATGGGGGGGCATAAAGAAACATTTATAGAAATAGAGGGGGAGAGAGAAGCAAAGAAGGATGAAGGCAGGAAAATAAAAAAAGAAAAAGAGAATGAGGAAGAAAGCATGTTGTTTGTCGTAATGTAGACAAAATGGAAAACGAGGATGGTTGTGATGTCCAAGATCATGAGGCGTATCTTAATCAGCATGTCTCGTGTCCTTACTCTCAATGTAAGCTAGCAATAAGAAGAAAGTGTCACTTGTCTATAGAACAGATACAATGCTTTGACGAGTTCCAATCAAATATCATTGATCAAGCGATCAAAAAATTTGAGCAAACGGTAAGAAAAGTGTGTATCAATCATGCCTTACATTCACAAACTAATTGAATATCATATACAAAAACATTAGACATGGCTATAAAATTTATATAGGGTGGTAACGTCTAATCCCAAGGAGGAATGCACCTATTGCAGCCAGTTTAGAAGAGTCTTTGGGCATGTGATGGATGGAGTGCCTGAGCCAATCCACCACTTGGAAGGCATGACTCAATCTATACCATCAATACTAGGGGAAACGCAAAGCCTTTCAGACTTTCCTCCAATCTTGGAGCCTGAGATGGAGGCAATGATTGATGTATTGATGCCCATGGATACCCAGGCATCTAATCCGCTAAAAGAGGAAGCATCCATACCATTATATGATGGGTGCCGAGTATCTCACGTGAAGATGTTTCTTGCACTCCTAAGTGTGCTAGTAAAATACAGGTGGAGAGATGCAAGTGTGACCGAGTTCTTCATGTACATTCCATTGATTTTTTTCGATACCATTTTTAAAGATGTTTTATGATTTTTTAAAGGTTGCTAAAGTATCATATATTACCACTTGGAAATAGCATGCTTGAGTCTCGTGATGATGCACAACATGTTGTACGAAAGCTTGGAATGGAATACAAGAGCATCTATGAATGTGTCAATGATTGTCTGCTATTTCAAGGAGACTATGGGACTATGGAGAAATGTCCAAAGTGTGATGCTCACAGGTATCGAAAGGACTTACAAGGGAAAACTATCCCTCATAAAGTTCTTAGACACTTTTCACTTATCCCATGTATACGTCACATGTTTTGTACGTCGAGCATGGTGAGCTTGACAATGTGGTAGCATGTGCATAATAGATCCACAGATAGAGTCCAACGAATATCAGTGGATTCACACGCATAAAGCTACATTGACTCTACCTTTCTAAGCTTTGCACGAGAGCCAAGGAATCTTGAGCTCCATCTTACTATGGATAGCGTAAATCCATTTGGTCTCCGCTCAACTTCTTACAATGTATAGCATGTAGTCCTTGTTAACTACAACATCCCGCCATGGCTTGCTACAAAGAAAGGACACTTGATCCTTAGCTTACTCATTCCTAAGCGCTACAAAGTCAAGAATATGGATGTCTATCTCCGTCCATTATTTGATGAGCTTAAGATTTTGTGGGAGGAGGGGGTTCTTATGAAAGATATGAGCAATCAAGATGGTCGATGGTCTGCCAATATACAAGCCATTCTCATGTGGACGATGCATGACTTTTCGAGATTCGGAGAGTGCTCAGGTAAGTAGGCCTCCATTATCATTGTGGTAATTTCTAACATAGCTTGTTCAAGCTTGCGTTGGGAATGGTCTGGTTATCTCAGGTTATCATGCATGTCCATTATGTGAGCCATAGTTAGACTCCCGAAGGTCACAAACCATGAAGAAGATGGTATATCAAGGACACGTTGCTTTCTTGCCAGAGAGTCATGAACTAAGGGAAGGTTTTTTTGGATGACCTCCAACACGAATGAACGCGCAAAGCTAGTACGAGTTGAAAATGGTGCACATGGAGCCAGATCCAAATGGAACGCGACGGTTCTCGATTTTCTACGAGTTGTCATATTGGACCCACTTATAGATCAACCACTTGTTGGATCCCATGCATATTTTCAAAAATGTGGGCACCTTACTATGGGATCACATCATAGGAAAGAGAGACACTATAGGGGCACGAATGGATTTGAAGGAGGTAGGTAAGATGGAGGCACTTTGGCCATAGTCAAGCATTGATAGTCACTTACAACTATCTTGCACTCCTTGGGTTCTGTCCACTAAAGAAGAGTACATTGTGAAGCAAATTATTAGGTCTATCTGCACCCCAACGATTATGATGCATTCCTTCAGATCCGCTTTTTCTAAATATGACCAAATATCAAGGCTAAAATCCCATGATTGGGATAACATATGTCAGTGGCCTCAATTGTGATTGGCTTGCATATTTTGTTATTTAGTGTGTAGTCAATGTTTGTAATGCTTCTTCATTTGTGGCAGTTTTTACTAACGATCGCGATAACGGGATGCCTCTCTAGAAATACATAGAGCAATTTATAAGTTGTCAAATTTAGTGCAATGGATCTTATAGAAGGAGATCAAGACGTCCTCTATTGAATCTGCAAGGCAAGGAGTAGTAAAGATGGTTGGTCTCTTTGAGAAGTACCTACCCACCAATATGCTCACGATACAAATCCACCTTCTAGTGCATCTTGTAGATGAGGTGGAGATACCAGGACCCATCCATATGTGATGGATGTTTTGCTTAGAGCACTTCATGGAAACCCTGAAAGGATTTATGCCACAACGAGCTCGGCTAGAAGGTAGCGTGATTGAGAGTTAGTTGGTGTTGGAGGTGTTAATACATATTTTGGAGTGGCTACCAACTGTGGATTCAGATAACAGTATGCTATGGATGCTGAAGGACGATGATAGACTGACCGGAGATGTGGTGGTTGGAAATGGTGTAGAAAAAATGAAGGATGCTACAATGGAGGAAGTGGATCGCTTTTGTATGTTGCACCATGCATCCATGGAGACGTGCTTACTAGGTACGAGCAAGCCAAGAAAGATTGGGAAAAACGCAATCAAAATTTTGTTGCAGTATGCGCCATTAACCGATTTGATATCCTGAGGCATGGAGGAGATGATGTGGTTTATGTCTATGTGATTGTTACATGAAGCTTTGATACCAACTTCTCATAAAGGGGTAGAAGTCCCTACTGAGAAGTGGGAATTCTCAAGGAGATGCAGTCCGAAGGTGACCACATGTTTTAAAAGCTGTCATATCTAGATTTTATATTGGACAACTAATCTAATCGTTTTAATTTATAGTACAAAATATACATTGTGACATGGTCGCGTAGGAGACATCTCCGCGTCGAGCGCTGTGGGAGGGGTTTTTGTCGAAAGGTCGAATCCACCGGGAATTAGAAGTAGAAGGAAGTAGAGATAGGAGATGGAAGAGAAGATAGAGAATATCCAAGTGGTAAACAATACAAAGACAAATCACAATGAATTGAATTAATATGTATTGAAAGAACTTGGAATCTTCGCACTACTCAGAAGCAATCTCCAGGCATTAGATCTCCTGGAGCTTTTTCGTAGAGCAAAACGTGCATAAAAATTACAGCTCCTTCTCTGTTGCTTGGAACCCAAATCTGATGGCTCCCTTGGCTCCGAAAGGGGGGTAAAACTGCAGGACACCTGCTCACAGATCTCCCAGATCACTCCTTCTTTCAGTTCAATCTGCAGTTTTCAATCTATTTATAGCGATCGCGATGCATGCGATTTCGTCCATCTGTCCTTCTTGTGAAAATCCCCTAATTGGCTGAAAAAGCAACTAGCCATACCCGACAGAGGCGGAGGATTAGTGAGGGCAGCCGGTGCTGTAGCAAAAATAATTGCAAAGGAAGGTTGGTTGGCTACATTAAGATTGCCCTCTGGAGAAGTCCGTTCAATATCTCAAAATTTTCTAGCAACTATTGGTCGAGTTGAAAACATTGATACTAATAACAAAAGCTTAGGAAAAGTCGGGTCTAAGGAACCGTAGTCGGAAAACTCGAAGGAGAAGGGAAGTTACTTTGGGATTTGTCGACTTTTTGCATGCCATCCTAATCTAGAAGCTTTTTCTAACTTTTTCAAATTTTTACAATAAATAATATCAAATATAAGCTAAAATTATCCAAAAATCTAGTATTTTTTGGATAATCCATGCAACTCACACTAATACTAATGATTCAGATCACATTGACTTTCTTGATTAATAAAGAAGTCGGATGATGATGCATTCCATAATTTTTTCACATTGTGTCCTCACAACATCACGACATCCACCCCCTCTGAACCTACACATCCTCCGATATGTGCCAAAATCCTAGTTGTCACCGAATTCTGAGTCCTCCTCATCCTTTACAACCATATCCTTTGCTTCTTCATCTTCCATATCTTCCTGGCTAGCCCCTGTATCATGGCCAATATTTTCTTCCAATTCTGGCAACTCATAGGCAGAAGATTTCCGCCTTTTGAATAATTTGATTCTTTTTCTTACTACCGGAAGTTTTATGGCTGTCTCAGCCAGCTCATTTAATGCATAAGTAGCATTATCAAACACCTGTCTTACCACATAGGGTCCAAACCATCTTTTGGAAACTTTACGCATGGCACTATGCTGGTTATCTAAACTACTATCATAAACCAATACCCAATCCCCATCTTGTATGGTTCTTGGTCTCATTCTATGTCTTTTGTCAAACAATTTCTTGTTCTGTATCCTTCCTACCCTTAACTTTGCAGTTGCTGCCTCTATGTCTTCTGATTTTCTTTTCAACTGTCTAATGCGTAAGGCCAACAACTCCTCTCGATTCAACTCCTCCTGCCAAGGTAACACACTCCATGTGACTGTCATCTCTTCTATCGGCATGATAGGTTTTTGACCAAACATCAATTCTGCAAGCATATATCCTGTAACAGCACTATGAGTTGTTCTGTCAGCCCACAAAGCATAAGGGAGCAATCGTGGCCACTCTTTTACCTTCTCTCCACATGCTTTTGCCAATGCCTTCACAATAGGTGGATGACCTCTTTCAGTTTTTCCATTTTCTTCAGTGTTATAGGCTGATGTTAAAGAAATCTTTATCCACAACCATGCAAAGAAATCATGAGCCTCATCTGCATCTAGCTCACCCCTATCTGCTGTAATTTTTCCCACACAGCCATATCGACAAAAGATCTCTTCTAAGAGAAAATTACATATGGCATTAGCTCTCCCTTTCACTTGATTAGTCAAGTCTTCACAAGCAAGCACAAGATACCTCATTTTCCAAAGACCTGTGGGCATTGTGACCAAATCCACCACCCACTTAAAATGAAGAGACAATGGATATGTGGGTTGCAATCCATCACGATGTCTCATAGTTGAATACATTTGACATGTCGTAAATATTTCCACAAAGTGAGCAACATCCTTATACATACCGTGCCACCAATATCTTTCTTTGATCTTTGTAAAAGTATCCCAAACACCTCTATGACCAGTCCACAAGCTTTCATGAAATTCTTGCATTACTTTTACTTGTGAAGCTCTGTCACCCAAAACTCGGAATGGCATACCATGTTTCTTTTTAGCATGTTTCCATAAGTATCCATCTTTTAAGAAAAATCCATAGGCTTTTCTCTTGATCTTCTTAAACTCCTCATCTGACCATTCATCTCTCTTTGTTAATGTACTGAGATATTGACCAATTCTCAGCCACTCCCCTGCATATTTGTCTTCCAGAAACACTTCTACACAAGATGCAAAACATCTAAAGTGTCTTCTCTTTGTTATCCAAGCTTCTGTTAATGCTGTAGCAACACCTTGCATTGCTAAATTCACTCTTGCAACATCATTTTCAGCCAAAAGAAAGTCATCTTCTTCCTCCTCATCCATCATCCCATCTTCATTCTCATAGAGTACTCAAGATAACATGTCTGCCACCACTGGGTTATCTCTTCCTGCAATATGCTAAAATTCAGGGTTCAAAGATTTGATGTATGCAATCCACCAAGGTAGCACAACTAGTAATCATACCCAATACCAGCAAACAATCAGTCTCAATGACTACATTAGCACCCATAAAATACTCCTTATCACATTTAAGGGATGTCACAATTCCCCATAATTCTCTTTTAACCTATGGATATCTTCTCTGTCGTTCAGTCAATACGTTTGCACCAAACCGAATTGCATATATTTTCCCTTCCTCATCATCTTGCCCAATTGCCCATCCAATCTCGATTGGGCTTGTATCAACAGTAATAATGTAATATTTCTGTTGATAATATTTCTAACCCATGTGATAGTCATGCAAGGGAATTCTAGCATAAAAAATACACTGACGGTGTGATTTTCAAATTATCCACAACGTATCTTGATCTCCACTTGCATAAACGAGTTAAAAGAAAAAAAAAACCCATTTAGTTACGTGGGAACCTCCTCTTAGGAGGCCAAAAGGATAAACTTTAGGAATAATGGAATTTTTTAAAATTATTTCCCCCCTTTCCCCCAGCCGATGTCGTGCTGGAGGAGAGGGGAATAGCAAGGATGACTGAGCATCCTTGCTAGATGCCGTAGAGGGGATGAAATCCATGCATGAACCACGTGGGGGAGGGGAGGTACCTCTCCCTCTCCCATATAAACCCCCTGTGGGAAAGGGAAGGATGGGGAGGCGGTAATTATCGTCACATTACTGACGCTACGGTCGAGGGAGGAGTGGAGAACTCTGAACGCTGCTGTGGAGCGAGAGGGTTGATGCTGGCCGTCAAGAGGGAGGGCCAAGACGATGCGTTGCCCTGAGTGGGGAGAGGTCCACATCGCCACCAGCTGAGAAGGGAAGTACTGGCGTGGAGAGAGAAGAAGAGACGGACTGCCGACATCGCCACTAGAGAGGAGAAGGCATTGTGTTCATTGTCGTAGACCCGTAGTGGAAGCATGTGAGAGAGAGAAAGTTGACATCGCTGCAGAAATTGGGTCTTCTTCTGTGCACGTGGGGTTCTGAAAGCTCCAAAAGCTTTAGAAGCTTCCAAGGTTCCGCCTCCTCATCCCCCTTCCACACTACACCCCCATTCCTCTTTGTGGATCCCCTTAGCCCTTGTGCATGTGGACTTGGTAAACCCCCACATAAAATTTCCTTTCTAAGGGCTTATACACCCCTTGCTTCCCTTTTTCCGTGGGGTCTTGGTAGACCTTGTAAAAAGCCACTAAACCCTTTCCCGTGGATTTACTAAGTCTTATCTTGAAAGGTTTTAAAACCCCCCTCCCGGTTTAAATCCTTTTTAAGGGCCTTTTTAGCCATTTCCCCTCGTTCAAATCCACCTTAACCCCCCCCCCCCCCCCCGTGTTTAACCTATAACCCCCTTCTTGTGCCTTTTGAAACCCCCTTCCACCCTTCACCTTTCCCCTTGGCTTGGAACTTACCCCCGTGTCCAAAAATCCCTTCAAGATCCCCCTTCCTATACCCTTTCACTCCCGTGCCCAAATATCTCCCAAGGCCCCCTTCATATGTTTTTGAAACCACACTCACACACACCCTTTTCACCGTGTATATACCCCTATTGGGCCTTTTCTTTAGGCTTTGTTTACCTTTCCCTTCCAAAGAAACTAAGACCTTAAAGGTCTTATTACCCCCTTCTCGTGGTTAATCCCTTAACGATTCCTTGTCTTGAAAAAGAGAAGAAGAGTATTGAAGCGACGGTGGAATCCCGAAAAGAAGTATAAAGCTGCTTCCATGTTTGAAGGACTACAGCTGCGATGCCGCCTAAGAAAGTCCAAGGAGTACCTGCGGGAGGGTCATCTCCTGGTATCCATGTGGATATCTCACCCCAAAACCAGGTTTTTCCTTCTTAATTTTATATCGGTTTTAATTCAATCGTGCAAGATGAATTGATAGGGATAATATATATTTTCTCCTAGCTATTTACGATGAAGGAATATAGTTTAATTAAACATGCAAAATAAATAAAGTATAAACATAGTTTTCCTTCAAATAGCATTATGCATTGAAACGAATTATGAGCAAGATTATTTACCCACTAAAGTATAAACATAGTTTTCCTTCAAATAGCATTATATAAAACTGCATCTTGCACTATTAACTCTTATTCTTTTTATAATGAGCCATCATGGAAGGTGCGAATCATAAAAGGTTTCTTATGTTGCTTAAACTCTAGGAAGTTATCTTACGTTGCTTAAACTCTAAGAAGTTATCATGGCTAACTGCATAACTTAGCAAGGAAAAGATTGCTTATTTGGCATGAGTTTTGTTCGCAAGGAAAAAGGAAGATTAATTGAATTTACCTAACCTCAAATCAATAAAGTTTAGGATTAAAAAATCAATTGACACATAGATAACAAATCGTGCGGAGGTGATCTCGATATTACCTTCTAAAAGTTAACCAAATTAATATAAACTTAGAAATACCTATGCTGCGAAATATTCATTGGGAATGATTTAAAATCCAAGAAACCTTTATACCTTAAATACTTGCCCACATTCCCTGATTGTAGGGTCAGTAAATCGTAAATGTAAAAGAACTAGGGTTTGTCCCTGAGTTTCTTAAAGGAAATAATAAAAGCTAGGAAACCCTAGGACTGACAAATGTCAGCTTAAAGAAATTGAAACGGATTGTTTCGTAACTCCATCATCGCATAGTACGATGCAGGACTTGCGCGGCAAGTACGAAGTCATATGGTCTTGCGATTGATTCATAAGAGGAAAGGCTAAATGTCCGCAACAAGGATGGCAGATCCTTACGCAAGCTATCTTGCAAAAGGATGTATACTTTAAATATCCTTCCAAGTAAGGAAGGTTTAAAAAAAAAAACCGAAACTGAAGTATCCAATGAACTTTAGGGTTTGACCAAGTTGGATTAATAGGGTACGCCCTAACCTAGAATATAAGGGATCTTGCCAAGTTGCAAGACACCCTGGATCGAGTGCTAGATGCATTCAAAAGGAAAGATTCCTTCCTTAGCAGTTTGCCAACAACAAGATCGATCAATGGAAATGTTTGTGCTTGCTAGAGATTTTAGAGCACTGTTTGATTTATTAATTACAAATTAAATGAATATCTATACTTCAGGTTGAAGGCCTGAAGGGAGAGGCAGCTTCCTGACCCTAACCAAGGGGGTTGTGACCGCGCTGAGAACGTGGACTGAACCTGCTGCGAGAGGTCTCTCCGTTGAGCGCTACTTGGAGCAGGAGAACGCTTGGGTGCCAGGGGGGCTCTGGCCGTAAATCCCTCGCCTTCTGGGTCCTGCACAAGAGGCTAACGTGACTCGGGATTGGATCTCGAGGCCCGTATACTAGTCTACGGGCGGAAACTTGGAATAGTGATCCCTGTGGATTGCTGGATAGCCTTCGGGCGGATTATGGACAAGCCTACGGGCGGAACTCCTTGTATTTCAAAGATAAATATGATGATATGTTAATAAAGAACTTGTCTGCTATTGTTTTTCTATGTCAGGTGATAAGATTACGTGAAGGAACCAGTGCTTAACGGATTAATTAAAGAAGCTGGTTGTTACATGTCCAACTAATGTGTTAGATAATTACATAACTAAAACAAACCGAGGAAAGTGCGGAGGATGGGCCATGGGTCCATCCTACAGTTGGGTGGTCCCGGTTGGCTCGAAACTTTTATCAAATCACGAGGAACAGCAGGATGGTCGTCAAAAGGCAAGAATAACAAAAGCGTTGACCTAGAGTTATGTCTTACCCGATTTACGCTGTTTTAGGGGAACGGAATGGGACTATGCCTTATGGCAGAGAGGTTGAACTTAGCATTCCCTCTCGTTTCCCATTCTCCTTGAAGCAAGTGCAGTGTGAATCTGCTTTGGACCTAGCGTTTTTGCGTAAAGTAGTTCGCTTGGGTCCGACGCTAGTTGCCGTTAGGAAATGACCAATCAGGAAATCCCTAATTTTGGTCGATCCTAAGTGGGAACGGCCAGAATACTTCGTCTACATGGCAGATGCGGAAAGCCGTAGATCGCAAATCCCGTAACATTCCATGGGAGTGCCGGTGGAGCTTTCTAGACATCCTTTCTGATGGATTGCTAAGACGTGTCCTGGATGATACTAGTGGACATGTTACAGTTGGTATCAGAGCCGACCAACAACGGAATTGTTTTTATGAAATCTCAATGAAATGAAGTAAAGAAATTGTTGCTGTCCAAACATTTCCTTACCTTCAATGCTGTCTTGTAGAATTACGAAGCGTGGAACAAGTTTTTGGTATTTCGAGTCATGTTTATGACTGCAATGCATTCTTCACTTTATAGACAAAGAATTGGGATGATGAACATCCTGGAGCAGATCTATAATCCATCACCTTTGTACATGGAACGAAGATGGACGGGTGCTTCAGGAATCTATTATATAGCCGCCCACCGGTTTGCTTATCTACAGACCAACCTAAAGAGGATCAAGTGGTTGGAAGACCTGAAAGTCGTGAAGCTGTTCGTTTTTGTGGAAGCTCACGTAAATTCGACTTTACATATTCGAGGTCGGAGGGTTGAGATGAACTCATATGTATATGAGGAAGTAACCCGTGTAATTCCCGCCGACAGGATTAAAGTGTTGGGCCGCCATGAGAAGTATGGATTGAAACGGAAAGGATATCCTGAACTTCTAATGATTTATCGATTCCTGAAGATCCATGACCCAAACCCTTACTATTACACAGTTGCTGTAGATAAATGCAATACAATGTTGTTCTCCCCAAACTAAATGTAACAATTGTCTTATCATCGCATGAAACGTTGTATTCGAAAGGGCTATGCCCATATAAATACAAATAAAGACTTCTTTTTATCAATGTCTGGCTATGCATAAGAGTTGATAAAAAGTTAAGTAGCTACATTGTTTACGAGATAGCTGAATTAAAATTGTAATATAAACTAACGTCGATTATCCTATAATAACGTTAAGAACACCTTTATTCAGGTACAACCCCAGGTACAGGTTCCTAATTCGCCTCCTACATCAAGTACTGCTGTGATCCAGGAGAAGAAGTTCCTTCTCAAGCAGATTAAGCCACCCGAGTTTGACGAGAGAGGAAGATTCATCCAGGCTGATGCTGAAATTTGGATTGAATTCATGGAGGATTACTTCGAAGCAGTCGGTACTGCACCCGCCAATCAAGCTATGCTCGCCAAGTTAATGCTCACCGGCGAAGCTAGACTTTGGTGGAAGCAATGGTGCAGGGATCAAGGGATCGCAGAGGGATCTATTACCTAGGAGAAGCTGAAGAAACCCGTGCAGGGAAGATACTTACCACCTGCATATCCCATGCAGAAAATGAACGAGTTCTACAAGCTAAAACAACTAGGACTCACTCTTGACGCATACTACTCTAAATTCGTCTCACTTTCAAAGTATGCGCCACAGATGGACATGACACAGCAGGTGTCCAAATTTTGTGCAAGCTTAAATCCACCAGTAAATACCCGTCTCGAATCTATGCGTCCATCAGATCTTCAGGATGCACTCATTCGAGCGGCGCCTATAATTCAGGAGATGCAAGCTAGACCAAAGGGTAACAAAACTTGGTCTTATAATGACCCGAACAGAGGAGTATTCAAACCTCAAATGAAGAGAGTTCAAGGTCATAATCAGGGACAAAGAAAGAAAGCAAGGACGAATAATGTCAACAACTTTGTTCCTACTCAAAGTAATGGTCGAAACCTTCGCTGTTTCCATTGCAACGAACCCGGTCACTTCAAGAGGCAATGTCCCAAGCTTGGTGGAGGACATCGCCAAGCGCCTTTCCAAGGAACAGGCCGTGGTCAAGGAGCCGCTACCCGAGGAAGAGGAAGAACCGCCTACATTGCCAATAGGCAAAGAGGTGAAGAAGAAAGAGAGGAAGATTCGACCATGGAAGCAGAATTCGAAAGAGCGACAGTCCATGCCGCTTTACACAAAAAAGGGCTGAATCGCCAGTTCTCGGTGATTCAGACACCGTCGGACTATCAAGATAAAGGTTTCAAGACCTTGATTGATTGTGGTAGTACACATTCCTTTATCTCACCAGCATGTGCAAAAAGATTAGGAATAGCCACAGTAGAAGCACCTACCCTGCTTGTGGAATTGACAAATGGTCATGAGGTTACTTGTACCAGGCAAATGCTAAGGTGGAATTCTTTCTGGGAGGAAAGAAGACTTCGGTTAAATTCAGAGTCATGAATTTAGGTATCCATAAGTGTCTACTCGGAATGGATTGGCTTAAGCCTAACGACACCCACATTCACTGTGGGAAGGGTCAAGTTTCCTTTCGAAACTCTGAAAGGGAATTAGTCACGACTCAAGGCAAGGCTGGAGTGCCGAGAATCCAATTGGTCAAAGTATCTTGGATCATAAAAGGAGTTAGAAAAGGATTACCTGTTTACTTAATCAAACTCAACAAATTAGATCAAAAGCAAGAGTCTCATGAAGGACCTTCTTGGCTAAAGGAATATGTGGATGTATTCCCTGAAGAGTTGACCAAACTTCCGCCTCAAAGAGAAGTGGATCACGAGATTAGGTTAGTACCTTGAGCTATGCCAATTGCAAAGAGACCTTATAAAATGTCCATACAAGAAGCAATTGAGTTGAAGGAACAACTCAAGCAACTGCTAGATCAGGGCTACATCCGGCCTAGCAATTCACCGTGGGGAGCTTCAGTACTATTCCAGAAAAAGAAAGATGGGACACTTCGACTATGTATTGATTACAGAGGGTTGAATCAATCAACAGTCAAGAACAAGTATCCTATTCCTAGAATAGATGAGCTTCTTGATCGTCTTCAGGGTGCGAAGATCTTCTCCAAGATTGATCTCACGTCAGGTTACTATCAGATGAGGATCAAGGAAGAAGATATCCCAAAGACGGCCTTCAATACAAGATATGGGCACTTTGAGTTCCTAGTTATGTCATTCGGGCTTACGAATGCACTTGCCACCTTCAATAGGTTAATGCAAGATATCTTTAGGCCATATCTTAATGATTTCGTGCTTGTCTTCTTCGATGGCACTTTAGTCTATTCTAAACAGGAAGAAGATCATAAACCCCAACTTCGGATTGTCCTTGAGACAATGAGGTCGCATAAGCTATATGCTAAAATGAAGAAGTGTGCATTATCCAAGCATCAGATTGAATATCTAGGATTCATAGTATCATCAGAAGGAATATCAGTGGACCCAGCCAAGGTCAGATATGTGCTTGAGTAGCCAACACCAGTATCCGTCAAAGAGATATGTAGCTTTTTTGGATTGACAGGATGGTATAGGGTCTTCATAAAAAACTATGCTTTGATTGCAGCACCTTTGATGGATTTACTGAAGAAGCAGACTTCCATTGAATGGTCAACTCCGGAACAAAATAGGTTCGACAGATTGAAGCAAAGTTTGGTATCAGCACCTATTCTAAAACTTCCAGACCTCAATAAGGAGTTCGAGGTAGTAACTGATGCTAGCATTCTTGCCTTGGGGCGTGTACTTATGCAGGAAGGTCATCCAGTAGCATACTCTTCAAGGAAATTGAAGAGTCATGAAAAGAATTATGCTACGCATGATCTGGAATTACTAGCTATCATCCATGCTCTAAAGCTCTGGAGACACTACCTGTTGGGTAACAAGTTTACTCTAGTAAACCGACCATAAGAGTCTCAAATGGATCTTTACCCAGAACGAGCTCAACATGAGGCAACGTCGGTGGATTGAAGTGTTGGAGGAATATGACTTTGAAATCAAGTACCGACCAGGGAAAGAGAATGTAGTTGCTGATGCACTTAGTCGCAAGGAATTCCTAAATTCCCTAATCTTGCAGAATCCATCAACGGCCAGATCTCTAGCTACAAAAGTATCTATGCCAAACAACCTTATACTTGAGTTAGCTAGAGAGGAAGCATGCCATGATTTGGCCTACCAATCAATGCTAAAGGAGATCTCTATCAAGGATCAGAACCAAAAGCTGCAGGCTAAGTATCAGGAATTTTCCGTTGATAATGGACTTGTCTACTATAGAACAAGGTTGTGTATACCAGCAAGCCAGTCACTTAAGCAGAAGATATTGTGGAAAGCTCATGATTCTCCTTTCGCAGGACATCCTGGCTATGCTAAGACTCTTAATGCAGTTTGGAAGAGATGCCATTGGGAGAGGCTCAAAGGTGACATTCTCAAATATGTCACTGAGTGTTTGTCTTGCCAACGTATCAAAGCTGAACATGTCATGATGCCAGGGAAACTGCAACCGCTTGACATTCCCCAAATGAAATGGGAATTCATCAGTATGGATTTTGTAGTAGGCCTATCCCAAGTCCAGGGAGGATACAACTCCATCATGGTTGTAGTTGACATGCTTACTAAAGTTGCACACCTTATTCCAGTAAAGACAAACTATAAAGCCTCTGACATTGCAAGATTGTTTATCAAAGAGATATTCAAGCTACATGGTTTACCCAGAAGAATCATTAGTGATTGAGATTCTCTCTTCACATCACACTTCTGGAGAGCTATCTTTGAAGCTATTGGGACTCAACTCTATTTTAGCACCGCTTACCATCCCCAAACGGATGGCCAAACAGAGCGAGTAAATCAAGTCATCGAGGATATGCTTAGGGCATACTGCTGTCGAGAACAGAAGAGGTGGATTCAATACTTGCCTTTGGTAGAATTTGCATACAATGCTTCTTATCAGCAGAGCATTCAGATGACTCCTTTCCAAGCATTGTATGGTCATGACTGTCGAAGTTCCCCTAAACTTTTCTGATCCAACCCTAAGGGTTGAAGCGTCAAGGCAAATGTTGGAAGAGATGAATGACCAAATAAAGTCAATAAGACAGGACATCCAAGCTGCCAAGGATAGACAGAAGGCATACGCGGATTTGAAGCATCAAGATAGAATCTTCGAAGAAGGAGACATGGTCTTCATTCGCGTACGCCCTAAAAAGAGTTCTCTATCCTTAGGAGATTGCAAGAAACTAAGTCCAAGGTATTGTGGACCATACAAAATCCTCAAATGCCTAGGACCTAATGCTTATAAAGTGCAACTCCCTGAGAACCTAAAAGTTCATAATGTATTCCATATCAGCCTATTGAAAAAGTATGTACCTAATCCTAACCACGTACTTGACGACCAATGATGGAACCTAGAACGGGCCGGCACTGGCTCGTTCACTAGCCAGACCTCTATCTCACGCGCTCAACAACCCCATGGCCTCGCGGCCAGGAGCGTTGATGACACATACATTGCCTTCCTAAATATCTTGCGTTTGTATTACGTCATTTGTAGTCCACTCTTCTCTTACCCACTACTCCTCAGAGGGAGTCCCTTACACATTGCCTAATGGCACGAAGCACAGACATAGGGGGTCCTCCAACGGCTAAATGCCGCCACCCCTCTGCGACTCTCCTACACCTTGGGGATTGGCCCCTCGATCCGTCGCTCAACATATAAACATTTCGCACAAAATCCACTCAAGGTACCATTTAATCGTATACAGGAATGTACCATCATCCTTACTTCCCTTTCCGCTAGACCCCACGACTAGCCTATGGCTTAGGGTGTCCTGTCTCTCACTCAACGTGGGTCAAGGTCCTAATGAAAACAATTGTTGTGCATCCAGGATTTTTGATACCTTTAAATATTTCCATGATTTATGCATATTGTGGATGCTAAGTGCTCAAACAATTATCAAATCAATATTGTACACATGTCGAAAACATCCTTTCAATGATTTTCAACTACCGTTCTTATGCGGCGTTGCACGAACCTAGCACCGAGGAAACCCTCGTGCTACTAGGCCCTTATTTTATAATTATTCACCGACCTATATGGCATGCAAAAAAAAACCAGCAATCTTTTCATCATTTTACTCCACATTTAGACACATTTTAACCACTCTACCCTCCCATCGATCAAATGTTGCATTGTTGCATAGATTTATAAAGCATTTTGCCATCATTTTATGTATAAAAAGCGGGAAAAACACACTAGAACAAGAAGGTGGGGTTGAACTGAGGCAAATCCTCATGATTCAGTCCCCACAAACATTCACGAACATTGTTCTTAATTTTTATTAATTTTTCGCACCCAAAATGCATTTTTTCCCTATTTTTTGTGGTTTTTCTCTATTTTCCTTGTATTTTCCCTTATTTTTTGCATTATTTTAATACTAAAAATTCAAAATAGGTTATGGGCTGTGGCCCTTAGTTCCTTCTTGCAACAAAAATGAAAATTTAGTTGGTGTTCCTATTTATTCCTCCATTTTTATGCCCAAAACCATCATTTTCCCTTGATTTTCTATATTTTACGTGTTTTAGTGTATTATTTTGAGTCACAAGATGCATGTTTTTCTGATTTTCTGATTATGATCAACAAACACTCATGGAAAATAGCAACATAAACAATTTTTAGCCCACATGAACAACATTTTATCAATCAAAAGTCATGAAATCTCAAATTTCCTTTGAAAAAAATTGAATTACCGCTTATTTGCGTGTTTCGGGTTTCATGTCCGTGGCTGCAAATCTGAAAATCAGCAGCACTTCATGCTCATGACGATCACAAGTCACCATTTCCAGCCCGTGGAGCAATTTGATCGATGCCGGACAAGCCTCCACCATTCTTTCTTCTTCTTTTCTCTTCCCACATGAACTTGCCTTTAGAGGAGAGAGAGGGAGGAGAGAGAAAGACTAGATTTCTATCTCAACATTCAGGCTATCAATTGATGGGCGAAGGGCGGCGATAAGATCAGCAGAGATAGAGGGGAAACAAGGGCAAATGTCGATTGGTATGGTTGTTCACAGGCAGCCATGATGATCATCAAGCATGTTGGCGCAAATTTCGGCCGCCTGATGGCGCCTTCTTCTCCACGATTTCATCTCATCTCTCTCCTCAAAAGTTTCATGCTACATTTTAATTTTGGGCTCCCAAGGGTCATGCCCACTTTGGCCACTCTAATGTCCACCTCTTTGCATCTTGACCGTTTCCTTGGCCATTTCCCCGTCCGGACTCGGAATCGAGCTCTGAAAAATCCTGGGCGTCCGGCTTGGCATCACGCATTGGCCAGTAGCTCGTGTCAACCCGCACAACTATCTGAAAAATTATGAAAAATCAACAAGTGTCGCTCGAGTACCTTTAAAGCACTTTGGTGCTTAAAATCGTCCTTGGTCGAGCCGCCGCCTTCGACGGTGAATATTTTTCCCTTGATATTCATATTTTAAAGCTATTTTAAAGCAATTTTCGGCACCAAAATTCCGGTCTCAACCAACAAGTTGTAATGCCTAGTCAAGGAGTCCTTGAACTACGGCCTGACAGGATCTTAGATGTTAGGGAAAGACAATTAAGATCCAGAACTCTGAGAGAATGCCTCATCCAGTGGTAAGATTATCCCGAGGAGGATGCCACTTGGGTAGATGAGGGCACTCTCAACCATCAATATCCCCAGTTTACCTTGAGATGAGGACATCTCGATTCCTCCAAGGGGGAGAGAATGTAATATTTGTGTTGATAACATTTCTAACCCATGTGATAGTCATGCAAGGGAATTCCAGCATCAAAAATACACTAACGGTGTGATTTTCAAATTATCCACAATGTATCTTGATCTCCACTTGCATAAACGAGTTAAAAGAAAAAAAAAACCCGTTTAGTTACGTGGGAACCTCCTCTTAGGAGGCCAAAAGGATAAACTTTAGGAATAATGGAATTTTTTAAAATTATTTCCCCCCTTTCCCCCAGCCGATGTCGTGCCGGAGGAGAGGGGAATAGCAAGGATGACTGAGCATCCTTGCTAGATGCCGTAGAGGGGATGAAATCCATGCATGAACCATGTGGGGGAGGGGAGGTACCTCTCCCTCTCCCATATAAACCCCCTGTGGGAAAGGGAAGGATGGGGAGGCGGTAATTATCATCACATTACTGACGCTACGGTCGAGGGAGGAGTGGAGAACTCTGAACGCTGCTGTAATTGGTTGCTGCTGTGGAGCGAGAGGGTTGATGCTGGCCGTCAAGAGGGAGGGCCAAGACGATGCGTTGCCCTGAGTGGGGAGAGGTCCACATCGCCGCCAGCTGAGAAGGGAAGTACTGGCGTGGAGAGAGAAGGAGAGACGGACTGCCGACATCGCCACTAGAGAGGAGAAGGCATTGTGTTCACTGTCGTAGAGCTGTAGTGGAAGCTTGTGAGAGAGAGAAAGTCGACATCGCTGCAAAAATTGGGTCTTCTTCTGTGCACGTGGGGTTCTGAAAGCTCCAAAAGCTTTAGAAGCTTCTTGGAAGCTTCCAAGGTTCGGCCTCCTCATCCCCCTTCCACACTACACCCCCATTCCTCTTTGTGGGTCCCCTTAGCCCTTGTCCATGTGGGCTTGGTAAACCCCCACATAAAATTTCCTTTCTAAGGGCTTATACACCCCTTGCTTCCCTTTTTCCGTGGGGTCTCAGCAGACCTTGTAAAAAGCCACTAAACCCTTTCCCATCACTTTACTAAGTCTTACCTTGAAAGGTTTTAAAACCCCCCTCCCGGTTTAAATCCTTTTTAAGGGCCTTTTTACCCCTTTCCCCTGGTTCAAATCCACTTTAAACCCCCCCATGTTTAACCTATAACCCCCTTCTTGTGCCTTTTGAAACCCCCTTCCACCCTTCACCTTTCCCCTTGGCTTGGAACGTACCCCCGTGTCCAAAAATCCCTTCAAGACCCCCCTTCCCATACCCTTTCACTCCCGTGTCCAAATATCTCCCAAGGCCCCCTTCATATGTTTTTGAAACCACACTCACACACACCCTTTTCACCATGTATATACCCCTATTGGGCCTTTTGTTTAGGCTTTGTAAACCTTTCCCTTCCAAAGAAACTAAGACCTTAAAGGTCTTATTACCCCCTTCTCGTGGTTAATCCCTTAACAATTCCTTGCCTCGAAAAAGAGAAGAAGAGTATTGAAGTGACAGTGGAATTCCAAAAATAAGTGTAAAGCTGCTTCCACGTTCGAAGAACTACATCTGCGATGCCGCCTAAGAAAGTCCAAGGAGTAGCTGCGGGAGGGTCATCTCCCGGTATCCATGTGGATATCTCACCCCAAAACCACGTTTTTCCTTCTTAATTTTATATCGGTTTTAATTCAATCGTGCAAGATGAATTGTTAGGGATAAGATATATTTTGTCCTAGCTATTTATGATGAAGGAATTTAGTTTAATTAAACATGCAAAATAAATAAAGTATAAATATAGTTTTCCTTCAAATAGCATTATGCATTGAAATGAATTATGAGCAAGATTATTTACCCACTAGTATACTTCGGTTAAGTGTGGAAGATATAAAACTGCATCTTACACTATTAACCCTTATTCTTTTTATAACGAGTCATCATGGAAGGTGCGAATCATGAAAGGTTTCTTACGTTGCTTAAACTCTAGGAAGTTATCTTACGTTGCTTAAACTCTAACAAGTTATCATTGCTAATTGCATAACTTAGCAAGGAAAAGATTGCTTATTTGGCATGAGTTTTGTTCGCAAGGAAAAAGGAAGATTAATTGAATTTACCTAACCTCAAATCAATAAAGTTTAGGATTAAAAAATCAACTGACACATAGATAACAAATCGTACGGAGGTGATCTCGATATTACCTTCTAAAAGTTAACCAAATTAATATAAACTTAGAAATACCTATGCTGCAAAATATTCATTGGGAATGATTTAAAATCCAAGAAACCTTTATACCTTAAATACTTGCCCACATTCCCTGATTGTAGGGTCAGTAAATCGTAAACATAAAAGAACTAGGGTTTGTCCCTGAGTTTCTTAAAGAAAATAATAAAAGCTAGGAAACCCTAGGACTGACAAACGTCAGCTTAAAGAAACTGAAACGGATTGTTTCGTAACTCCATCATCGCATAGTATGATGCAGGACTTGCACGGCAAGTACGAAGTCATATGGTCTTGCGATTGATTCACAAGAAGAAAGGCTAAATGTCCGCAACAAGAATGGTAGATCCTTACGCAAGCTATCTTGCAAAAGGATGTATACTTTAAATATCCTTCCAAGTAAGGAAGGTAAAAAAAAAACCGAAACTGATGTATCCAATGAACTTTAGGGTTTGACCAAGTTGGATTAATAGGGTACGCCCTAACCCAGAATATAAGGGGATCTTGCCAAGTTGCAAGACACCCCGGATCGAGTGCTAGATGCATTCAAAAGGAAAGATTCCTTCCGTAGCAGTTTGCCAACAACAAGATCGATCAATGGAAATGTTTGTGCTTGCTAGAGATTTTAGAGCACTGTTTGATTTATTAATTACAAATTAAATGAATATCTATACTTCAGGTTGAAGGCCTGAAGGGAGAGGCAGCTTTAGTTACCCCCGACTGTCTGCTTGACCCTAACCAAGGGGGTTGTGACCGCGCCGGGAACGTGGACCGAACCCGCACCGAGAGGTCTCTCCGTTGAGCGCTACTTGGAGCAGGAGGACGCTTGGGTGCTAGGGGGGGCTCTGGCCGTAAATCCCTCGCCTTTCGGGTCCTGCACAAGAGGCTAACATGACTCGGGATTGGATCTCGAGGCCCGTATACTAGTCTATGGGCGGAAACTTGGAATAGTGATCCCTGTGGATTGCTGGATAGCCTTCGGACGGATTATGGACAAGCCTACGGGCGGAACTCCTTGTATTTCAAAGATAAATATGATGATATGTTAATAAAGAACTTGTCTGCTATTGTTTCTCTATGTCACGTGATAAGATTACGTGAAGGAACCAGTGCTTAATGGATTAATTAAAGAAGTTGGTTGTTACATGTCCAACTAATGTGTTAGATAATTACATAACTAAAACAAACCGAGGAAAGTGCGGAGGATGGGCCATGGGTCTGTCCTACGGTTGGGTGGTCCCGGTTGGCCAGGAACTTTTCTCAAATCACAAGGAACAGCAGGATGGTCGTCAAAAGGCACGACTAACAAAAGCGTTGACCTAGAGTTATGTATTACCCGATTTACGCTGTTTTAGGGGAACGCAATGGGACTATGCCTTATGGCAGAGAGGTTGAACTTTGCATTCCCTCTCGTTTCCCATTCTCCTTAAACCAAGTGCAGCATGAATCCGCTTCGGACCTGGCGTTTCTGCGTAAAGTAGTTCGCTTGGGTCCGACGCTAGTTGCCGTTAGGAAATGACCAATCAGGAAATCCCTAATTCTGGTCGATCCTAAGTGGGAACGGCTAGAATACTTCCGCTACGTGGCAGACGCGGAAAGACCTAGATCGTAAATCCTATAACATTCCATGGGAGTGCCGGCGGAGCTTTCTAGACATCCTTTTTGATGGACTGCTAAGACGTGTCCTGGATGATACTAGTGGACACGTTACAAATAATGATAGGCTTTCCATGTGAATAGTCATCCTTTCTCAATGTAGGAGTAGATTTTAAGAGTTTCTCCAATTTCTTCATTGCTTTCTGATGCTTCATTTCCTACTGAAATTTCTGACCTTTCCTTAGAAGCTGATAAAGAACATCGGCTACATGTGCAAAGTGAGGAATCCATATGAAATAGAACACACATGCACCCAAGAATCTACGCACCTCTGATACATTCGTACATACATCTTGCATTCTGTCAATCCCATCTATTTTTGCTGGTGATGGCCTTCACCCATAAGGGCCATACATATGCCCAACAATCAAAACCTCTTCAACTCCAAAGATAGTTTATCCAGAAAGAGTTAAATGCACCTCTTCTAGATGTGTCAAAATCCTCTCACAATCCACAATATGGTCTGTAACAAGCTGTCTACGTCCATGAGCATCCATCTCTTCATTCTTTTCATCCACTACACACCCTTTGATTGGAACATCATCTAAGAAGGGCATAGTCAATTGTGGTATAAAATCCATGAGTACCCTATTCATAGCATTTGTCATGTGTGCCACTGAGTTTGTTGCACTCTGTGGGAGAGTACACATCCATACTAACCCCAAAGGAGTCTTCATGGTTGTGATATCCCTGCTTTCAATTGCAAGCTTAAATTGATCATAACCTGAGTAAAAATCACCCAAATAATAGATCGCTCTCCCTGCAAAAGCCTCTGCAAATTCATCAATCACAGGTACTGCACCCACATTTCTTATGGTCACTTTATTAACCAGTTGCATGTCTTGAATAAATCTCAATGCCCCATTCTTTTTGGGCACAGTAAACCAACAATTTGAGTACGGGGCTGAAGAAGGCTCCAAGATCTTCATGCGAATCTTTTCATTTAGCAAATCCATCAGCTTTGGCAAGTAAGCTTTAGGCACTAGAATAGGCCTCAAGTTCCATGGTACATGTGGCACAATAAATATGATCATAGGAGAGACAACATTTGGATCCACACAACCTATTTCACTTGGCAGAAATGCAAATGCCTTCCCATGTCTAGCCAACATCTGCATAAAATAGTCTCTCTCAGCAAAAAGAAACCCTTTTGCACCAACTTTCGATTCCTATAATGTTTTAGATGTAAACTGATGACCTATATCTTTAGGATCTCGTAAGCTTGGCTACCTTGACACTTTTTCATACATACCCTCACTCTCTTATGGAAGTGGCAAAGCAATTGGTTTCATCTTTTTGTCAACTATCTTATACTTTGTCTCCACAAGTGCTTCAGCCCATTGTAATCCTTCCTACTGAGCAAACAATGCTATAACATCATACATATCCAAAGAACATACTAACAACACTCTGTTTTCAGCCTCATTTTCTGCATGTATAATTTTTGAAATTTTAGCCATAGTGTCATTAATATTTAGCCCATAAAAGATGCCTAAAATGCCATCATTTTCAGCTAACAACCCCAATGCTCTCAGTTTCTTAGTAGCCCGTTTCATAGATATGCGTTCAGCCCTACACATAGCTTCCATAGGCTTAAACCAACATGAACTGTTTGCTCTAAATTGAGAATTACCAATAGTAAATACATGCTTCATTTCATCAAGAGGCGAGTACATCCTCTGAATAGCACTACTGTAGCCCCGCATCACAGTAGTGCTTAAAGAAAATCTAGGTCTTTGAATTCCCTTGCATTTGGAACCAAACGAGACTCTCGAAGTGTATCACGATTTCTAGGATGATTAACACAAATAGTAAGAAATTGGACTGCTTTTCTCCCATCCTTGCTTCTAACTCTTGCATAAGCAGAACAATCATCAAGCACACCTGTAATATAGGGCTGCCCCAAAATCACTACATATGAGGAATTATCTTGCACAAAGAATTATTGCTCTTCTTGTACATCACCAATCATCACTTTTACATTAGGACATGTAGCATAGAGCTCCCCTGAAGAATTATTAGCAGCCCTCATATGCCAACCATGATCAATGTCCACAGGCCATGCACCATTTTCATACAATCCCCGCTCAATGACATTTATCTCAAACCCATGGTCAAGTAAAGCAACACAAGGAGTTTCACATTTCCCTACTTTCACTACCATTTCAGTCGTAGCTCTAGCCCAATGATTTCTTGTGTAGTGAATTCGAGGAATAAATCCTAGAGTCTCTTCTTCATATTGTTGCATTTGCCTTACTTCACCATGCATATTGCTACAAGACAATGCATTTTTAGCCACTTTCTTTTCCTTTCCACATGTTGTCCATCGATTAGTGGCATCTTACATTAACAATATTGTACTTACTTCATGCTCATGTTCAGCCTGAATACCCAACAAACCAGTTTCCCCTTGACATTGCAGCAATGCACTAGTGGTATTACCAAGAAACTGACACTTCCTTTTAATTATGTCAATGATCTCATCATGAAATTCTCACTTGGCAATGCCAAGCACCTCTCCCAAGGAAAATTCTACCCAACTGTTTAAGATCTGTTCTTCAAGAACCTTCTTAAGATCTGTGGTTGTCCTAATGTCAGATTGCAACTTATATCCTGGCTACTTGCCCTTCTTTTTTCCCTCTTGTTTGTTATCCTGTTTTTGCTCCTGACTGACCTCTTCCATAACATGCTCGGGAGGTGGCTGATTTGCAGCTTTAGGCTGATCCATACTTCTTCTTGTCATTCTTTTAGATGTCCCTGCAATATCTTTATCTCTTTTTTGTTTTTCTTCCACAAAGTACATCCGTGTTTTGTACCTTTGCTAAATATGCATACACTAAATATGCATCTACCAGTGATTTCCAACCAGTTATGCCACGAATGTCTTACCCTGCATGAGACATTTCACTATCACTGACCTTTCTCTTTTCAGCTGCATGTAAAGCATGTGTCCATATTGTAGCCTCCTTTGGATAACCATCACTTGGCCATGCATTCTATCCAACTGTAGACCAAAAGTAGAAGCATGTACCGCTGCATAAGCATTTTGGATAGCCAAGTCTTCCAACAACTTCTGCATACCTCCCTTTCCAAAATTCAAAGCAAGAGGCAATCCCATTTCTTGTGCATGGATCTTGCCATCTTTCCAAAAGATAATCTATCGTGCCAAGGCCTCCTGATAGGCAGCACAATTCTTTCTCTTGTGATGCAAACTATCATACCACGTACATCTTTTTCCAAGTTTAGGGGATACTGCCCATCCCCTTTCCTCTTGTCCTTTTTCATCCAATTTTGCAACCTTCAATTGAAGATCCCGCATCCCTTTGACAAATTCATCCAAGACATCTTCCCTAACAGAGGAAACAATAGCAGGTACAGCCATAGGGTTAGCCATAGAAGTGGGTGGCTTACTGGATACTTCAACTTTTTTGCCCGTAATAGTGGGCAAGCTAGAGACATGCAATCTTTCTCTTCTTCTATGCTTCTTCACAAGCGCAGTGACAGCTTCCTTGACATGTCTCCACTCTGTTTTCAAACTTGTCTTTGTATAGTTAGATCCTCCAGCAAATCATCAAGCTTCTCTTAAAGCTCAGGATCAGCTGCCTATAGAAACAATTCAACTTTCTGACTCTGTGAGATCCAATTGCTCAAATCAATTTTCAAATTTCCTTAACAATTCTGTAGCCACAAGACCCTTATTAGGTTGTATAACCCACTCCCGAAAAGTCTTGCGTGTAATGATATCCTCAATATAAAATTATTCCCTAGGTGTCTTCTTGAAGGCTACCCAGTCAACATCCTGCAAGTATAATTCAGTAATTTGTGCTTTCAGTTCATGAATAGTAACACGTACAAAATACTGGCTCCATGCAAATTGAGCCACTCCAAAGAATTCCATCTTCTAAGCATAGGTATGTACATATGCAGATACATTCCTGCCATTGAATAACTTCACCTCACACTCAACTACTTACAAAAGCATTCATCACAACACTTTCTATTTGAGCTGAAGCTTGCATCACCTGTTGTTGTTGTACTTGCATAAGCATATTCATATTTTGCACCAACTGTTGCAAAACATCACTGGAGATTGTATTTGAAGATTCTCCCATCTTGTATTTCCTTCTTCTTCACCAATGTCGTAGGGGTTTTTGTCGAAAGATCGAATCCACTGGGAATCAAAAGTAGAAGGAAGTAGAGATAGGAGATGGAAGAGAAGATAGAGAATACCCAAGTGGTAAACACTACAAAGACAAATCACAATGAAATGAATTAATATGTATTGAAAGAATCTGGAATCTTCGCACTACTCAAAAGCAATCTCCAAGCATTACATCTCCTGGAGCTTCTTCATAGAACAATACGTGCATAAAAATTACAGCTCCTTCTTTGCTGCTCGGAACCCAAATCTAATGGCTCACTTGGCTCCGAAAGGGGGGTAAAAACCCCAGGACACTAGGACACCTGCTCACGTATCTCCCAAATCACTCCTTCTTCTTCTTTCAATTCAATCTGCAGTTTTCAGCCTATTTACAGTGATCGCGACACGCGCGATTTTATCCATCTGCCCTCCATGTGAAAATCCCCTAATTGGTTGAAGAAGCAACTAGCTTTTTGCATGCCATCCTAATCTAGAAGCTTTTTCTAACTTTTTCAGATTTTTACAATCAATAATATCAAATATAGACTAAAATTATCCAAAAATCTAATATTTTTGGATAATCCATGCAACTCACACTAACACTAATGACTCATACCACATTGACTCTCTTGATTAATAAAGAAGTTGGATGATGATGCATTCCATACTTTTTCACAATGTGTCCTCATAATATGACGACAGCGCTGTCACACGGAATACGTGCGGGGGTTTGTGAAAGTCGCTCATCTCGCGAGGATGCTCTGAGATGGGAGAATACAATGAAATAAACTTATCCAAAAGAATTTTGAATGAGGAAAACAAATTCTTGATTTAAAAAAATAGGCAATATACAGGTTCAAAAGACTTTTGGATTTGATCTCAAGAGTTTTGGGAAAGACAAGGATGAATTCTCAATCTGAGAGATAAGAGAAAAAGGTGGATTATTAGATTTTGAGAAAAAATTTTCAATGAACCGAGGAGCACCTAGCTCAAACTCAAGCAACTCTTCATAAATGACTCGCGATGGAAACTTTGATGTAGGTGAGGGGCTTAAAGCTCGTCCTCAAGCCTTCTCTCCTGAATTCAATGGTAAACTTTGAAGAAGGCAAGGGATGCAAGCTCCACCTCAAGCCTACACTCCTGAATTCGAAGCAAGATCTTCAAGGAGACGAGGGATTCAAGCTCAACCTCTAGTCTCTCTCCCTTGGTTTGATGGCCCTCAGGCTCTCATAGTGTCCCCATTATATAGTTTTTCTTCTTCCATCTTCACACGTCATGCTTTTATCTTTTTTGTAAAATCCTAAGGCTTTTAAAGCCCTAGCTTTTTCCTAAGGCTAAAACTTAAATGTTTAAATCTATAATCAAATAGCTTTTTCCATCCCGCTCATTAATTCGGTCATCACAATGTTGTAAATGCCATCATAGCTATGCCAAAATTCGAATCTCTAAATAGACATATCACCATCCTCTATTTCAAGAAGTCATTGTCTCGTCCTCATCACTAATGCATGCATCAGATTGGCTAATGCAATTAGAGATGACCAAGTATATGGCTTGGCATTCTTGGAAGCCACCATGACGAGCACAGAAAGAAGATTGATGAGAACACACGCAGTGCAGCTTGAAGAAGAGAAGCTTGCATTTCAATATCAACCAATTGAATCACTACAATAAACATAATCAGTCCATATGTCTATCCAGGCCATAACAATCGCCTCTGCCTAAGCTGATCTTCAAAAAATTCTGACTGGCAGAGATCAGATATGGAACTGCCCCATTCAGAATTCTCAGTAGCAGCAAGCTTTGCTTTATCAGACTACAAATGATAACATCATTAGAATTTGGCTCTTCAAGTGCATAGCTTCCTTGATTCCAAGATGTTGGTGTGGCACACTTGAAATCTCCATGATTTGAAGCCCAAGATGCTACAGAGTCTCTCATTGCCATAAGCCCCTCAAAGTAGTGGGTACATGATGTGATTGCCACTCGAATAGGTTACAAAAGCTTTCCCTAGACTACAGGTGGGTGTTTGAAACCCTATGTCCACTAAAAATCAGATATTGCTAAGGTCAAAACCCCATAGTCACTAGCTACTTTAAGTAAAACCACTGAAAATTTATTTTTGATTTTGCATCTCCACAGGAATGCAATCTAGAGAGTATGGTTGTTGTAAGTGAACTATAATTTGATCGATGAATAATGTCAAGTACATCTTCCCCTACAAAAAGTATGGCATTGAGAAAGAGCTTCACCATAGAATTAGTCCACTTTATTTGCTGCCATGGTGCACTAGTACTCTTGTCTACAGGATCATCTCGTGCTTCCATAAGGCTCAGTTCCTCCTCATCCACTAGTAATATCAATCTTATTCTTGCCATGAACTTATGATGCTTATGAAGTACCTCTGACTTCTGGAAGTATAGCTTGGTTGCTATCTGGAATAGTATGCATTGTTTGAGTGCTGGAAAAGGGAGCCATGCCTTGTAAATGTGCAACACTTTGCTGATTATGTTGAAAATCTAGCACTCTAGATGTTGATGATCCAAGGACTTGCATCCCCATAACATTTCCTTCCATGTTTGTTGAAAATGCCTTCTAACTCATGCAAAATATCTTTTCTTTGTCAGTTGAAGCCGACAAAATATAACCACCTTTTGCTCAATATGACTTTTAAGCTTTTGTAGGTTGCTAAATATTAAATCAACTTTGCACATGAAGAGACATATCATATGCACTGGCAACATTCCAATTAAGTCACATGGAGAAAGTCCAAAGTGAAGGATCAACATTATGAACTTTTCCTTTAATCTTTGAGTCTTCAAAACGTTTTCCTTTATATAAACGTGTTTTTCCATGCATTGTGCCCTAACAAAACATATGCTTTGGAAGAGCCATGCCTTATAAATGTGCAACACTTTGCTGATTATGTTGAAAATCTAGCACTCTAGATGCTGATGATCCAAGGACTTGCATCCCCATAACATTTCCTTCCATGTTTGCTGAAAATGCATTCTCACTCATGCAAAATATCTTTTTTTTGTCAGTTGAAGCCAACAAAATATAATCACCTTTTTCTCAATATGTCTTTTAAGCTTTTGTAGGCTGCTAAATGTTAAATCAATTTTGCATATGAAGAGACATATCATATGCACTGGCAACATTCCAATTAAGTCACATGGGGAAAGTCCAAAGTGAAGGATCAACATTATGACATTTTCCTTTAATCCTTGAGTCTTAAAAATGGTTTCCTTCATATGAACTTGTTTTTCCATGCATTGTTCGCTAACACAAAATATGCTTTGGAAGAAAATTTTGTGCCCAATTATTCATGCAATTTGCAAATTAAAACCATGTAATGCAATCATTCAAATGATACACCCACAAGAAAAATTATGAATGCATTGAAGAAATTGTGCCTATCCTAACTACTTATGCTCGTGCCTCATGCAAAAAAAAAGACACACATGATGAAAAATAAATTCCCAATGACACTAACTAATGTGTTCAAATTCTTGGCAAAAAACTCCGCCCTCAAGTTTGCAGTGGTGGACGTGCAATGTCAAGACATCGCATCAACAAAATACCTCCAGAAGGGATTGTGGTGTCACGGCAAAGTTTGAGCAAGATAGCCAATGGCGAGCCACACATACAAACACCGTTATAGATGAGATGGAGTATTTTGGAAACTTGGAAAGTGTTATCACAGTGGATTATTGTAGCTTCTCCATGATCATATTCGATGTGGAGTGGTTCAAAGTGGTGGAAGGAGCCAGGGCAACCGTTCAGCAAGGTCCATCTGGATTTCTCAAAATAGATTTCGAGAAAATATTTATGGATCTGCGTGACACATTTGTCTTGTTGGCCCATTGTTTGTGAACAAGTGCATGAACTATTTTTAAAAAAAATTTCACAACATAGATATGTCACAAATGTTGAATCTCTCTTATATATGATTTTGAAAATGTAATTTTCTATCCAAACCCCTAACAACCTTGATTGTGGTATGTTGTGCCTTCAGCTCCTCAGAGTGTGAGAGTGTTTGATAAAAGCAATGTTCCCATTGTAGATAAGGAGAGTATACAGGTGGAGGGGTCAACATTGTAAGGGGTGGAGGTGGAAGATGGCTCGTAGCGTATAGAGGAGGCAGATTCGAGTAATGATGACAGAAAGACAGGAGGCCAAGATTTCTTTGAGAATGAGGTGGACTCATCCTTTTGTGATGACCTATCTATCGACCTTCCCATGTATATGAAGTTGTGCTAGGAGATTGACATGGGACCATAGCCTACATCATACTTGCCGCATCGGCCTAGTCAATTTGTTGATGAATCACTTACAAGGGTACTCTAGAATATGCATTTTAAGTAACATTATTTTTTTCAAAGTTATATTACTGTACTTTGATTTAATCTTTATATTGATTATGCTAATTTTATTTTTTTCTCTATAAGTGACCTCTGATGATATTTGAAGAGCAAGATGAGTCAAGGGATGAGCGACGAGAAGTTGTAGGAGATATTCACAAGTATGTCTCCAGATCAGATGGCCTGATTCAAAGATATGGCAGACCAGGAGCTATCTCGAACACCATCAGAACATTCTGTTAGATCTACTTTGGCACACTCTGATGCTTCAATTTCTAGTATATGAGATCGACTCCAGAGATTGGGCCAAGATGGAGGGAGTGGTTTCGGGGGATGTTGCAGAGATATTGATGCTATGGGTCCATCGTCAGCTTGAGATACACGTGCTACTCCTCACTCTCCTACAAGTTCGAGAGAGGATGGCTCAAGTGGATATCATGGAGGCACTGATGTAGTGTCTCCATCTCATTGTTCTGGTGGAGACGTATCACCTGTATGATTTGTTACACCTGTGGAGACATCTACTCCACTGACTCTAGATTTTGCTTAGCCGTCCACAGGTGACACCCCTGTGGGTGCTACTTTGAGAGATACCACCCTCATGGGTACACCAGATGTAGATGGGTCTCTTGGTTATGCCTAAGAGCCCAGTCGTAGGTGGGTGAGGACACACCTTAGACATACCCTATAGGGGTATGGATACCTCATAGATGATAAGATAGGAGCCATACCTCAATACTTACCCACACATTGATGATAACAAAATTCTCTTTGCTTCTAAAGGAAATGAGAGAGGGAGAGGAGAGAGAAAAACAAATGAGAGAGAGAGAGAGGAGAGAGAAAAATAGAGAAAAATCATTAAACCTAATAGGAAAAAAGAGAAAGAGAGGGTAAGGGTGAGGGAGGGAGAGGAAATGAGAGAGGGACAGAAAGAGAGAAAAGGAAATAAGACCTTACAATAAGCTCATCCTAGGCTCATAGGGGTTAGGCGATCCTCAATAAACCTAAGGGATATATCGCCAAAGAACCCTAGCACACTTATGCCTCCTAGCATAATGTTCTTCCTACAAAGAGACCTCTCATACATGGGGCTTGTCCTAGCCTCCACCATGTAAGTATACAACGAAGGCAATCAGCCTATTAGTTAGAAAAACATTCATTTTTCATCATGTAAATCCAAAAATAACTTTGGATATTCCATAAAAATCAATCTCTTCTTAAAAAGACAAATACAAAAAACTAAAATAGTATCATTCATATGCTTCGCAAAACTAAAACAACATCACCACAAGATCTCTTAGGAAACTCATCTTCAACTATCAATTTTAATTTAAAAATATATTATAAAATCACTTGCAAGGAAGGATACTCTTTTATCATTAACTCTCTTTCTTCCTTAGAATAGTCTTAGGAACAAATTTCTATGCTAACAAGCATATATTTGAGCATAATAACTATTTTAAGGTTTATTCCATGAGTAATAGTAGTATATATGCAACCATCAAGCTAGAGATCATGCTTTGGTATCTGTAGAGATCCCAATCTCATGCCCTCATAGAGATTGTAGTGTACAATAGTGTGGAGAGAAGGTGGGTGAGTTATAAATGGTAAACAAGAATTCTATTGATGATGGAGAGAAGATGAGGTGAATCGCCAATTCTATTCTTAATGAGTGCAACCTACCCATAGTATGGCATCCATGACTGATTGAAATCAGTAAGACTTTGAAATCCTACCTCAAGTATTATAACTATTGTTTTGTGGGGTGGATTTTCTTGCCATAATTCAATGTTAATTTTTGCTTGTGTTTTCCACAGTGTGTTGACTATGGGTGTCAAATGCTCTAGTCGGATCTCTCTCTCTTTCTCCTCTCTCTTCTCTCAATCCTTCTCTCTCTCTCAATCTTCCCTCTTTCTCTCTTCCTATACTCTCCCTAAATCCTTCTCTCTCCCCCTATCTCTTTTCTCTCTCTATCTCTCTTTCTATTTCTACCTCTCTCACTTCTCTCCTCTTCTTCTCTAACTTTACTCTCTCCCTAACTCTTGTCTCTTTCTTCATCTCTATATAAGTAGTTGTAGTCATAATCGTAGTCGTGGTCGTGGTCATGGTCGTAGTCGTGGTCGTGGTCATGGTCGTAGTCGTAGTCGTGGTCGTAATGGTCGTAGTGGTTATGGTCATGGTCGTGGTTGTGGTCATCGTCATCATCGTCATAGTCGTAGTTGTAGTCGTAGTCGTAGTTGTGGTCGTGGTCATGGTTGTGGTCGTAGTCATAGTCGTAGTTGTGGTCATAGTCGTAGTCATGGTCATGGTCGTGCTTGTCGTAATCGTAGTCGTAGTCATAGTCGTGGTTGTGGTCATGGTCACGGTTATGGTCATGGTTGTGGTCATGGTCGTAGTCGTAATCGTGGTTGTGGTCATGGTCGTGGTCTTCATCGTAGTCGTAGCCGTGATCGTTAAAGAAAATGAGAGGGGGAGGAAGAGAAAAAATAAGAAGGAATGAAAGAGAGGGAGAGAAAATACATACAGCATAATAAAAAAAGAGAAAAAGAGAGAGAGATGGAAGGAGAGGAGAACAATTTAAGAAAGAAAAAAAGAATGATAACAAAAACAAATTGTTTGTCGTAACGTAGACAAAATGGAAAACGATGAAGATCTTGTTGTTTAAGATCACCAGGCGTATCTTAATCAACGTATCCGATGTCCTTGCTCTCAATTCAAGCTGGCAATTAGACGAAAACGTCAATTGTCTATAGAACACGTATGATGATTTGGCGATGATTTATCAGGGGCATGCCACATTCTTGCCAAAGTGCCATGATTTGAGAGTGGGATTCCTTAGACAATGACCTTTCACACAAATGAATGTCCAAAGCTTATATGAGTGGAAGACGGTCCACCAAGAGTCACTTCCAAGTGAAATGCAATAGTTTTCAATTTTCTATGAGTTTTCATATTGGATCCATTTATAGATCAACAATTTGTTGGATTCTATGCACATTTTTAAGAATATTGGCAGCTTATTATGGGACCATATCACAAGAAAGAGAGACACTATAGGGGCACGAATGGATTTGAAGGAGGTAGAAAAGATGGAGGCACTTTGGCCACAAATGAGCTCTGATGATTGTATGCAGCTACCTTGTTTTCCTTCAGTCCTAACCAAGCGTATGGTGTGGAAAATTAGCAAATCTATCCACACACTGACGGGTATGATGCATCTCTTATGTTTGTATTTTCTAAAGTGAACTAACTAATCAGACTAAAATGCCATTACTGGCATAAGATATACCAGGTTTTTACCAACCTTCGTAGTAAGACCATCTAGTATTTCATTACCTTGTGTCAATCTATAGTTTTTAATGCATTGAATTTTCTACCAGTTCATACTGTTAGGGGTAAAGGCACCTTTGCCTAGCTGCATGTATATTACTACACTAATAGTATCAACGCCTACACACTGCAAGCACTGGGCACCCATCACCGTCAATTTATTCTTTATTCTTTTAGTCACAGATGAATAAAGGGAAGGCCGGTCATACATAGTGACTGTTGGAGTTCCCACATTGTGAGCCTCTCTCTCTTGCTCTTGCTCTCCTGTCATAGCTCTCCCATGCAAGCTTTGATCCTTATCACCTTTCAAGTGGTATTAGAGCATGGTTTCTTGAGCATTTGAGCATTCAAATGACTGCTTCAACATTCATTCGAATCCCTACACCATTGGTTCTCACTCTTGGCAGCCATATTCGACTCCTTCGAGCTCCGATCACTCCCTTGCTTCCCGAGCACCTACCCGGCCCATTTGGGTACCCTCATGGCATTCCTTTAGAGTTATTGAAGCATTCTTTTGAGTGTTTATTTTAGTTTGCAAGGTACAACAGGAAGGGGTAGCCATAGCTCAATCCATTGGAGCACCCCCATTTCATATCTTAGCTCCTGCCTAATTAGGCTTGATAAGGCTTTGTGTAGGTCCTCTTTAGGCCCTACTTGAGTCCCCCCACCCCATTAATGCCAGGTGGACCAGCAACATACCCAATGTCTGGGGGCATTGAAGGATCCTATTCTAGATATTGGATGGAAATTATGGTGCCATGTGATTTGGACCGAGTACTTTTGTTGGACATAAGGGATACATAATTCTCCTATATGGGTAGGAGACAAAGATTAACTTGAGATAACTTAAGGAACTTGTTTGTCAAAGGACTGATTTTTCTGAATTCTCATGTGTGACGTAACTTATGCGAACGAACCTTATTCCAAAAGGGTTTAATTAAGGAAGCTGATTTTGAATGTCACACATAAATGTGATAGGACCTAATTAGAAAACTAAAGCTATCAAGAGAAGCAAGTGGGTGAAACCCATGACAGGTCCATCCTATGGCACGGTAGTCCCAGAGAACTAGGGGGCTTCTCACAAGGTTTTTTTTCCATCGTTTGACCCTTAGGTAAGGTTAGGTTAGAACCTCCTACATCGGGACATATGGAATCACTTGTGATATTGATCATGATGGCCACATCATGCCACTTGGATGAGGATTGATATGTTATCAATGAATCTATAATGTTATTGATCTAAACATGCCATAAGTTCATTTAATGTGTGTATAATTATAAATCCAATATCATTTATATAACATTAATCTAATGAATATGCTAAATCTATTTATCTCATTGCAACAATGAGATATAGATATAAGGATTTAATGTGAAAGAAGTTTGTCCCTGCCTAATTGGAGCAAGAGTTTGGGACACAAGCTAGAGCCATGAGTGAGTCTTGAATGATAGAACTCTTGTACTATGACACAAATGGAAGAATGCATGGTATGTTCACATTCATTAATTTTTAATTTCAGGAGAGACGGAGCTTGAGTTAAAATATAAAACACATGAACATGATGAGAATATAATAACTCAAAAGAGAACACAATAGATGCAAAAACATGCACCAAAACTAGAGAAGAAAGAGAACTCTAAAACGAATGAATATTATTAATGAATGAAAGTGAGTATAACGTCCTCAAAGACAAAGTAATGGAAGTAGTTGGAGTGTGATAATGACTGGAGATGGATCCTAAAACCAATCTATCAATGTAATTTATAGGGAAGTAATATGTAACTATTCAATTCAATAAAGAAAATAAATGACACAAAGAGCCCTAAGATCTAGAGCACTATTGTATATAGAAGACACTAGATTATTCGTCAAGGTCCACCCCTTATGTTGTTTCTTTAATATTAGTGATCCATAGAGCAACTCTCTTTACTAATAATTTCTCATATGCCTCTCTCTTCAATGGATCAAATTCACTTCAATTATTATATGTCCTCAATTGCTCTCATCAACCTTGACTAATAAGCTTTGAATCCATCTTAATTACACACTCAGATCAATGTGTCATCAAGAATTTAGAGCTACAATCACTTCAATATTAATCAATATTGAGGTCCAAAGGATAAAAATTTCAAAAAATGGGTTTCCGCCCAACCCCCCCGGGTTCATTAATAACTGTATACAAAAAAGTATGTATCAAAATTGATTTAACTATATTACTTACCTCTTTGAAGCCACATGAACCTACATACATCTCTCAATGTGCACTATTTTTGGAATGATCATTGCTCAATTTAATGTCTCTATTATAACTAATCACTTGTTCAAGCTTGTATGCTAAAATCCCCTTATCTTTTGCTTCTATCATTTGGAGAAGAATTTCTAACTCCAACTCTAGGAGGTTGTTTTCTTCTTGAGTATCCTTTACATCACTCTTATTGTCATCTATTGATGATAAGATTGACACTTGCAGCTTCAATCTTACTTTTTCTTTGACCTCTAACATTGTGTTGTCTTCTATCTTGCTCTCACTAATATCAAGTTTTGTGTTATCAAAAGCCGATCATTCTTTAGTATTCATCAGTTTGGTTTGTAACCATAACATACTAGGAGACTTTGGATCTCAAGAAATATTACTTGTAGTGGATAGAAAAGATAAGGAATTCCTTTGTGGTCATTAATAGAGTGAAGTTGATGGACTAAAAACTTGTGAGCTTAAGTCCCAATTCCACATTTGTGCATTTTTTAAAGGCAGAAAACCAATCTACCTTAGAGACAACTTGTCATAAAACCAATCTACCTTCAAGAAAACTTATCATAAAACACGACCTCTCAGAAAGTAGAAAATTCTATAATGAATATAGAAAAGACATTCAATATGGTACCATTTCTTGTACCTATTTTATGACTTGATTTTTGAGCTTATAAATTGCAACCAAATAACCAAGATAGCCAAACTTGGAATCAATTAGATTTTGATTTTATGTGCTTGTATGTGAAATTTTTGTGAAATGATACAACAATGGAGTAATCTTGTGTATCTAAAAACATGGTAGGTATACCCACATACTATCAAGAGTAAAGATTCATGTGCATACTAGATACACATATAAAGATGCAATAGAATATGTTGAACGTTTAAATTTTAACACAATTTTAAAAATGTCATAGACTCCCAATCACACACAAAACTCAAGGTTCTCTCTGCTAACACCAATATATTATTTGCGTGCTATTGTAATTTGCATATTCATCTAAGAAAGGATGGATGGAGAAGGTTTATTCTTGTACTTCTTCTTATTTACTCACATTTCTCATTGTACTATTTCATGAAGCTTCCCATAAAAATAAGTTTTATAAACCATGAAGGTCTTTCTCATCTTACTTTTGAAATCGAGCATTGGACCTTGCTAAAAATGTGCTTACTTTGCCTTTCATAACATAGTACTTCATGTCTTTATTATTTTGTACTATTGAATAGGCAATCTTTTTACTAAATAATAGGTTTTAAAGGATCTAAACCCCTAAAAATGAGGTAAAAAAGATAAGAAAATGTATAAAGTATACTTTATAAGTTTAGCCATACAATGATGTATATATTTTACATAATGAAGGGAGAGAGCTTTGAAGTGGGAGCATAGAGCGGAAGCAAGAGTATGGTGGAAGAAGCAACATATATATATATATATATATATATATATATATATAGAGAGAGAGAGAGAGAGAGAGAGAGAGAGAGAGAGAACATGTGGAAACTCCAACAATCACAGTGTGTGACTAGTCTTCTCTTCATTCAAGTGTCACTAAAAGAATAAACAATGAATTGATAGGATGGGTGCGTGCCACTTGCAATGTACAAGTGTGCGGGTATGCACGTATAGTCAGTTCAACTAATACACCGGTGGTTAGGCATAGGCACCCTTATCCCCAATAACCTCCTAGTTAAAGATGAATGTGCCTCTAGTGAGGAGAGAACAAGAAGTGAGCCGATCTACAGGATTTTGGTCAATTGATATTTTCATAAGCTCAATGGACTTGTCCTTAACAAACGCTCGAATAAAGTGGTAATGTATCTCAATGTGCTTCGTTTTTGCATGGAAGACCAAATTCTTGGCCAACTGAATAGCACTCATGGAATCTGAATGCAGTGTAGGGACCACATCAGGAATGCCAAGGTCTAGTATCACATGGCCTAGTTAGAGAGCATCCTTGCAAGCCTTAGTGGGGTTGCAATATACTATGCCTCTGTGTAGTAGATAGAGACATGCATTTCTACACCTTATACATCTAGGAAACAACACCTCTAGCAAAAGTGAAGACATGGCTAGAGATGATTTTTCTACTATTTTCATGTGTTGCATAATCAGAGTTACTATATCCCATGACTTTTGTACCCTATCCACCATAATAGATGCACATAGCTGCTATGCCCTTCAAGTATCTCATGATACCCTTGATGGGATTCTAATGTTGTATGTTAGGTCTAGTCATATAGCATGCCACAACTCCCACTGCAAATGCTATTTTATATGGAGTGGCTAGGATGGCATACATTAAATTGCTCACTACATATGCATAAGGGATCTTGGCTATCTCAGCCTTCTACTCATCAGACTGTGGACAATTGTCCTGACTAACCTTCACATGAGAAGGTAAAGGAAAGTCAATAGGCTTAACATCCTGCATATGAAACCTCTCAAGGACCTTCTAGATGTACTCTTGTAATAAGTGGAGGAGCCCCTTACAGCAATCCTTCGTAGTAATGCACATCCCAAGAATGTGTGAGGCCCATCCCATGTTCTTCATCTCAAAGCTCTTCTTAATCTGACCTTTCAAGGTATCCAGCTCATCATGAGCACTCCTAAGAATCAATCAATCATCCACATAGAGGACCAAAATCATAAGGATACCATCACGAGCCTTTTTCATGTGTAGGCATGGATCCATATCACTAGAGAATATCCCTGTGAATGCATAAAGGCATCAAACTTGTGGTGCCATTCCCTAGGTGCCTGCTTAAGGCCATAAAGGCTCTTCCTCAATTTGCACACTAGATGGTCCTTGCCAGGTTCTACAAATCCCTTAGGTAGCTCCATGTAGACCTTATCATGCAAGTCCCCATGAAGAAAAACCATCTTGATATCCATCTAAGAAATATCTAAGTCAAGTTGAGCAACCAAAGTGCATACCAAGCATAGGGTAGCTATCTTTACAATAGGAGAAAAGACTTCATCAAAGTCCACATCATCTTCTTTCTTCTTAAAGTCCTTAGCAAACCAATCTGACCTTGTATGATGGCTTGGGACATCTAGGGATACTTTTCAACTTATATACCCACTTGCATGGCAAATCATACTTTCCACTAGGCAAAGGAACCAAATCCCATGTATGATTTTCATATAGTGGATCATACTCTGACTATATGGCCCTCTCCCAAGAGTGACTATCACCTTTGTGCATGGCCTCATCATACATAAGCGGTATCATAGCGCGTAGGGTTAAAGGTCACCACAGGGATTTGGCAAGAGAACTGGACAAGATAGATGGAGATGTGTCTTCAAGAGATCGACGGCTATAAGTAATTGTTTGTAGGTTGGAGAGGAGCTTCACAACCTTCAACTCACCATTTACTTTGACTTAACTTGGAAAAGAAAGATTGATACATAAGATGGTCAAATAATGGGTTAAGAACTTGAAACTTTTGATCACAGAAGATTGAATTATAAGCAAAAGTACAACTCAATTAATACAAGCTGGGTCTTGTCCTTCCTTGCCAATGAGTATAGTTTCATATGTCAACCTAGGCAAGAAGAAGATCTTTAAGTCACTTTCTCTTTTCAACTGATAAAAAAGATAGAGGATCAAGAAGAAGAAGACTGCCTATTTCAGCTTATGAAAAAATTACTGTAGTCAGGTTTACATGAAAAACTCATGAGTTTCATGCCTTAGGTCAATGTAACTTGAATTAAGTAGTTGCATAAATGCTTCAGCTGATTAATTCCAAAGTATGGCAAGAAATCTCTGAAATATTACTTTAAACCCTCTCTTGAATGATAAAGAAGCAAGATATTATTGCACTTGTAATGTTTGGAGTTGAGGTAAACTTTGTGTTTACAGATTTCAGTCCATGAGTATCCTGGATTAGATTGAACCAAGGAACAATCCATGTTCTACCAAGTTTAAGGAAGTGATTCATAAGTAAAGCTTTAGCCCATTAATTTCCTATTTTGGGTAGCCAAGAATAAACCAAGATGATACACATAATCTACCAAAGAGTGTCTTCAATGCCCTTTCAAGGCAAGAGTGTTTAGATGCAGCATTTACAAGAGTAGTAGAGCGTAATCTCATCATAAAGCATAATAGTAAAACTTGGAATATTGATGAGACAAGAATCAGCCCAAAGATTGTAGTGGGCTGAATATGACAATTTAAAATCAGATTTTTATTATCTACCAAGCTCTCTTCTTGGTAGGGAGGAGAGATTTCATCAAGCAGTAGATACATAAGAATTTTCCCTTCTTTTCATCCACACAAATATATGTACCTCTTGAGCCGTACAAGAGGTGCCTTACAGAACAGAGATTCAGCCCACAAAAGAAAGTAATGGGCTACATATAACAGTCCAAATTAGAGCCTTTATGCTTTCCAAGACCTCCTCTTGGTAGAGAGGAGAGAACACGTTAAGGGATAAGTGCATAGGACGGTGTCCTTCTCATTTACTTCATAAATACAAGTACCTCTTGAACCATGCAAGAGATGCTTTGTTTAACAAAAATTCAGCCCATTAAAGAACATTTTTGGGCCTTTCAGTTCAGCCCACATGGCTTGATAAGACAAATCAAGATGCCTTCTTGACAGACCCTTCATCAAGCTACCACATTAGGAGGTTGCATTAAGCTTACCAAAAGCAAGGGTGAGCCCTTTGGGTCATGATAATCAATAGAGCAAGTAGAAGAATTTCAGCCCTACAATTTTTAGGATTGGAAGACCAATAACAGTTCCTATTCAACTCTTAAAAGACTCAAGAGAATGGATTTAATGTATCTCTTGACATGCGAGATCTAATTCAGCATACACAAGTCAAGCCTAGACCTTCCTCAAGACTCATAATCAAGCTCCCCTTTGTATGGACTGCTGCCCTTTAAATACATGGTTTGGATAGCCACAAAACTATTTGTTCTCTGCTAAAGGTACTACTTGCCTATCAAGAGATGAAGGTTCCACCACTCCTTTACCCCCCAAGCTTGAGTTGCATTGCAAAGCTCCACTTTGAGTAGCACTGGTGATTCGAATCCTGCAGATCACTTCTCCCAGCCTGCACCCTTATTCAGTGTCAAAAACTATGATGGCCTTCCTATTCATGACTCCCTTTTGCCAAATTTTGTTTCATACAAGTCATATAAAGCATATACAATGTCATATGCTCATTAACATATTATACTCTATGGACTTAAGTGATTCCTCATTCCAAGAACTTGTGAGACATGTTGTTAGAATAACCTCTTCACTGGCATATGTAATCAGGGCCTCATCCAAGCCATATGATTGTCCATAATCACATATACCATGTCATATGCAATATGTTTTGCAAAACTCATAGCAATTTAATACAAGGATGGTTAAGAGTAAGTATCCAAAATCAATCTTCTTGTCAAGGTCCATGATAAATTTATTGCATTTTAAAGTAAAGATTCCCCACCTTTATTACACTATGTCATATGCTGGTGGACTTAGGTTTTTATGATTTATTGCACTAGGCAAGTTTCTATATAGTATGTCTAGACATCAAGTAACTAAGTATTATTTATAAAGGATTAAGGTTGTATGTTTAGATCATGGTCAAAAAATCTCATGGCAGTGGCTTACCAACATTAGTCACTATAACATAATCCATGGAGGGCTCAAATAGTGTAGGTTGTCATCCATCTCTACAAGCGGATCGATTTAGCTCTAGGGCATGTACATCCTATGGAGGCTATCGTCTATCTCTACCAGCGTTGCCTCAAGGACTTGGGCCACGGGGGCAACAACTTGTTGTTGTAGGCTGTCTAGCTAGTTGTACACTAATAGGAGGCTCCTCGTGAAATATCACTTTGCATACCTCAACGACACACTCAAGCTACTTGTGTAGTTTTTTCTCATGGGAAAAAATATCATGGTTGTGGATAACCTTCTGAGCTTGCAGATCCCATATGCAATAGTCCATCTCACATGCATCTCCATAACTAAGAAAGATGTATTTCCTAAACTTAGGATCCATGTACATGGTAGAAAGCCTCATAACCAAAGACATGCAAATGAGCATATAAGGGAGGTTTTTCAAACCATCCTCCTCTGCAACCTAATAGCCAAGAGCAGTACATGGGGACTAATTTATCAAGTGTATGACACTTGTAATTGCCTGAACCAAAAAATGTTGTGGTAAGCTTGCCTAGCTAAGCATATTGCAAAATCACTCTTGAATTATCCGATTCATACACTTAGCCATACCATTCTAGGGTGGGGTGTATGGGGTAGTCAATTGATGCTTAATACCTCTTTCAACATAAATCTACTCAAAGGCTGTAGAGACATACTCATCCCCATTACCTAACCTTAGGCATTTTAGCCTAGACCCAAAATCACTCTTAACCAAAGCAAGCCATCACTAAAATGTAGCCAAGTCTTTGGATTTTCGCTTAATATGATATACCTAGACCTTATGTATATAGTCATGAATGAAAATAATGAAGTACTTTGTTCCACCTAACGACTTATAGGGCATGGGATCACATACATCCGAATGAACAAGAACCAAAGGCTCATCCATGCATATCATACTAGACTTTTTATGCATATTGCATGTGTGTTTGCCATATAACAATGATCACAAGACTCAAAACATTTATATTCAAGGTGCAGAAGCTATTTCAAACGAGTAGGTAATTTTATTCCTTTCAAGGATATGTCCCAAAGGTGATGATGACACATAGATATAGATGTGGAATTGCATCTACTACCAAAATATGGTCAAATAACCCATATACAAGCATGGAGTAAAGAGTATTGGACTTAGCACCACACGAAATGACAAGATTCCCATGAGTAATCTTCCATGGTGATGAATCATCAAAAGAAACTATATAAGCTACATCATCCAAAGTGCCAATAGAGATAATGTTTTTCATCATGAGAGCCAATACTACATGGCCTACATCATGAAGAGTAAACATGCAACTTGAATCAAAATACAGCTAGACATCACTAATACTAGCTATCTCTAATGCCATGTCACTATCTGAATGGATAGATCTAGTCATACTGCTACAATAGGAGTGAAGCCACTCTCTACGAGGGATCACATGAAAGGAAGCCCTTGAATCTATCAACCAACATTAAGTATACCTAGACAAAGCATTAGTTAGCTATTGTGAAGTATCAAAAGAAGAAGTTGTAAGTATGAAATCTCTTTAATCTTAACACTCAACTTGCTAAGGACAATGCTACAATGATCATTTTTATCCTATGCTTTATCCTTACCCTTTTCTTTGCGCTTGTGCTTACGCATCTTATGACAGTGTGGCTAAATATGCCATGGTTTCCCACATTAATGACAAGTCAATGAGGACTTATGGCCATGGGACTTACTGTGAGACTATCCAAGTGACTGAGAGTGAGAGTACTGAGAGTCTCTATCATGACACTCATTACCACCCCTAATATTATTGCCTCTACTTGTCAAAGCATGAGAGATGCGAGAAGCATCCACATTCTTATTGTTAACCTCTTCAGTCATCAAGAGTGCACCCTCTATATCCTCAACTATAATCCATCAGTTGTTTGGTGTATTGGCACAAATAGTAGTACGAAAGGTATCTCATGATTCAGGTAGGGTAACTTTAACCGGAACAAGGGAAGAAGGAAGAGTGCCCTTGAGTTCAATTCCTTGCAAAGACAAATGACTAATAATGAATTGAAGCTCATTTAAGTGAGTTGACATAGAAGTGCTTTCCTTCATATGAAGGTCCATGAGTTGCTTTAGCCAATACATTTGAGAAGCGGGGGTTTGTTTTTCATAGACATTGTGAATCTTTTTCCATTATTTCCATGTGGACTGCCTATCAGAGACAACATTATAGAACACCTGCTTAGAGAGGGATAAGATGATGGTGCACTTACATATCCCATCTAATTTAGCCCAATCCTCTGGATCAATAAGTTTGGGCTTGATACCCTTACGTTTCAAAGCCCTAATCTACATTTTCTACACTAAAACTAGCCAAATTTGGGCCTTTCAATAGCTATAGTTAGTGCCATCATCCAACTTGTCAATATTAAAGATAGCACTATCACTCAAGACACTAACCATAATGAAGGAAAACAAATACACAAACTATCAAAACATGGTGCTATAATTATTGCAAATAGTCCTAAAACTGCTACTAGATCAAGTTGAAAGCAAGGGATACTGACCAAGTAACACTACAAGGGTACACACATATAGCGACACTAAGTAGCGACGTTTTTTTTTTCGGCGTCGCTATTTACGTCGCTAATCCTCAAAATATTTTAAGTCAAAAGATGCGTCGGTATTAGCATCGTTATTAGCAACGCTAATAGTGACGACTTACTCTGGTAACATTTCGCGGAAACCCGAATGTTTCTTTTAAACGCGCGCATGAACTACAGAAGCAAGGTGAAGGCGGAGAGAAAGAGAAAGGGAGGTGAGCAAGAGAGGGAGGTGAGCAAGGAAGCAAGCTGCGACCCGCACGTGAGGAGAGGAGCGTCGCCCGCACGAAGAGGTCGTGGAAGAAGAAGAGAGCACAATGGTATGCCCGGTTTTGGTTTCTTTACAATCTTTGTTTGGCTTTGCAATGTAGGTTAGAAAGTGTTGGTTTCTCTTCGATCTTTGTGTTGCTTTGTATTGCTTTGCAATGTAGGTTAGGAAGTGTTGAAAGAGAGAGAAATGGAAGCGAGTGTTTTCAAAATTTTTCTTGTGTTGGTTTTTATTCTTTGCAATGTAGGTTAGAAAGTGTTGTTTTTTCTTCAATCTTTGTGTTGCTTTAATTTGCAATGTAGGTTAGGAAGTGTTGAAAGAGAGAAATGGAAGAGAGTTTTTTTATATTTTTTCTTGTGTTGGTTCTCTTCAATCTTTGCAATGTATATAGGGTAGGAAGTGTTGAAAGAAAGAGAAATGGAAAGGAGTGTGAAGGGGGATGCTTGTTTTGCTTGATTATAATTTTAGAGAGAGTAAGAGAGATAGAGATGTAGAGAAAGAGAAATGAGATGCTTGTTTTGTTTGGATTGTATCTTTTGCAAGATCTTTCCAAACTACATATTCATCCACAATGATATTTCTAGATGTAGAAATACTTCTTTTTCTAGGATCATAAAAGTAAAATGCTTTGGTGATGTTACTATTACTCATGAGAATATGTTTGAGAGATTTAGAGTCTAATTTCTTTCTATGAGCATAAGTAATGCTTCCAAAAACTTTCAAACAACTCACTACTAGCGTTTGACCAATAAAGGCTTCAAAAGGAGTTGTGCCTTTCAAGGCATAGTGGAAGATCTATTGACTATTATAAAAATGTATGTGTGTGAGCATAGTTTAGAGCCGACCTCAAAGATAGATAAGTTTAGAGCCGAACTCAAAGAGATAGGTACAAAAATAAAATAAAAAATGTAATATTTCCGCACACTGCGTGCCGTAAATATTGACTTCCCGCACGTCGTGTAAATCTCGTGCAAAGATTATCACTAGTGCCAGCAGCTAATCTATAGCCACATGCGGGAAATGGAGACACTCCACCTTACGAAAATAAGGTCGGGGATTCAAACCGGCATAGCCGCAGGAAAACTCCCTCTTGGGAGGAGGATAAGGGGATAAAGGTGGAATTATTGCAAATTTTTTTATTATCTTCCCCAGCCGATGTGTGGCTAGGGGAAAGGGATGGGCTAGCATGAGGGAGGTGAGAGGGAGAGAGCCATGCAACTGACCACGTGGGGAGGTCCCCTCTCCCCCCCCCCGGGCTATAAGAACCCCCTCTTGGGGAGGAAGGAGGGGAGAGAAGGACAATGGGGGAGGACAGAAGGCTGTGGAAGGCCACGGTGGTGAAGGCGCCATGAGAGACGGACGTGCTGGAGGTCGCCAGGCTGCCGTGAAGGAGGGCGTGAGAGGGAGGAGGTGCCGGACATGAGAAGGAAGGGGTAGGTGTGAGAAGGGGGAGGCCGGACGTGAAGGGGAAGAGGGCGGCTGTGGGAAGGAGGAGGCCGCCGTCGCCAGCCGCCATGCTGCGCCCAGTCCGCTAGTCGCCACCACCGCCGCCTGACTGCCCAGTCCGCCGCCACGCCGAATCACTACCCCCCCTCTGCCCAACGTGGCCACGTGCTGAGAGAAGCTTCTCTAGGAAGCTTCTAAGGGGGCTTCTTAAGCCCCCCTTCCCATTACATTGCCCATAGGCCTATCCACACACCCCCGGGAATTTGAAGAGAAGGAGGCGACGAACCTTCTCACCGCTTTTCCATAAGCCCTCTAGGCCCAGGGCTTGTAGAGAAGAAGAAGGGTCCTTAAACACCTTTCCACAATATCTTTAACCCTCGGGATTTTAAAGAATAAGAGAAGAAGCCCATAAAGGCCCTCCCGCTAATCACTTACAAGGCCAGTCCTAGGATTTTTGGAAGAAGAAGAAGAACTCTAAAGCTCCATTCTTGCAAGGCCCATTCGCAAGAGTTCCTTCCCATAACAAGCTTAAATTCCCACAAGCTTGCTCGAGAAAGCCCCAATTCCCGCAAGCATTTATTAAGTTTTATTTTTTCCACAGCTCTTCTGCAAAAAGCCCAAGTTCCAATCCCTAAGGCCTTCCATAAGCCGAATCCCACAAGCCGGTATTTCCTTTTTCAAGGATCCGTACTTCAAGAAGGGATCTTGTACGTATGAGGGAGAAGGGCAAGATCTGGAGGCTGCATTCCGAGGCAAGTCAATTCGTAGACCACAAAGGCAAATCAGAAGCCGAATCCACGCCTACGATGGCCCCAAAAAGATCACAAGGTGCGACTGTGGGAGGTTCATCTCCGAGTATACAAGTGGATATCTCCCCGAGTCCACAAGTCCAGGTTTTATCTATTTGGATTCCACACAGAAGTATTGAACTAATCACGATAACTTCATGGATTAGGAGGCACTCATGCATGTCAAATGCAACTAGTCAAGTTAAATGCAATTGGAAAATGAATTGGCTATTTGAACATTTATTAGAAATAGCTTAAGATATGAAAATTGATCATTGGTACATTCAAAGGAATGAATGGAAAGAGTATAAGGTGTCTATGCATTTGTAAGACCTTATCAGCAAGTTTTCCTTTTGTGTATTCAAAAGCGACGAGCCTAGGACAACCGTTGCCTCATTACAAGGTTGAAATTATTGAGGTAAACCTTTTTACTAGGCATGGAAAGATTAATGGCATGTCCCATTTTTAGATAAATCTTCCGTGTAATGATTTATGAGGAAAAGTTAACACCCATAAGATGTTATTCGAAAAGGAATAGAAGGCCACGAAAATGATCTATGGACTTGAAAGTGGAATGATTATTTGATGTAAGTCCTAGTAGGACCTAGGGAAGTTAGTGTCCGGATTATCATGCATTTTTACCTTACCAAGGAAGGATAGGGTTACTGTGAACCATGTGATGCGTAGAAGCAGTGAATCGCATGTTTACACGTATTGGTGTAGTTGTAACTATTGTTCTCCATTAAATCTAGTTTATTACCTTTGGGAAAGGTTCATCCTTGTCGCAGGACAAGTATATTGTGTTGTCTAAATCACATAAACCACACGGGATTCATATGGGCATTCGCCCTCTTCCCCTTCACGTCCGGCCTCCCCCTTCTCACACTTACCCCTTCCTTCTCATGTCCGGCACCTCCTCCCTCTCACGCCCTCCTTCACGGCAGCCTGGCGACCTCCAGCAAGTCCGTCTCTCATGGCGCCTTCACCACCGTGGCCTTCCACAGCCTTCTGTCCTCCCCCATTGTCCTTCTCTCCCCTCCTTCCTCCCCAAGAGGGGGTTCTTATAGCCCGGGGGGGGGGGGGGAGAGGGGACCTCCCCACGTGGTCAGTTGCATGGCTCTCTCCCTCTCACCTCCCTCATGCTAGCCCATCCCTTTCCCGCAGCCACACATCGGCTGGGGAAGATAATAAAAAAATTTGCAATAATTCCACCTTTATCCCCTTATCCTCCTTCCAAGAGGGAGTTTTCCCGCGGCTATGCCGGTTTGAATCCCCGACCTTATTTTCGTAAGGTGGAGTGTCTCCATTTCCCGCGTGTGGCTATAGATTAGCTGCTGGCACTAGTGATAATCTTTGCACGAGATTTACACGACGTGTGGGAAGTCAATATTTACGGCACGCAGTGTGCGGAAATATTACAAAAAACCTGAAATATATATAGTGGAGTGGTCCCAATATACAATATAGAATCGTTATTAAATTATCATTCCATTACATCGCAGTCAAGATGTCTAGCACTCACGACCAACATGGTGGGGATTGTGAGGCTTGGCTCAATCAATGTGTCCCCTGTCCATGCACGCAATGCAAATTGGCCATTCGTCGGAAACGTCATTTGTCCATAGAGCATATGCAACGGTATGGAGAGTTTCAAGTTGAGATAATCGACCAAGCAGTCTTGAATTACGAGATTGCGGTAATTTCTCTCTCATTACTATATGAAATGTAATTGATTTAACTATAACAGTCTGGGGTTATCTTAGAAGTTAGCTCCTTAACGTCCTTTACAGGGTCAGGGCCATGTCGATACATTGCAGTCCGCAGATCTCTTGCGTCCAGTAAGACGGGTTCGTCCGCGCTCTATACAAATGTCGTCTGAGATAATTAGCTGTCTCATAGAAGGTGATAACTCTCAACCCCCTTCTATGGGTGAGAATGCTGGAGACATGGACGATCCTCCTGCTTTTTTGAAGCTCGAGTTAGAGGACATGATCGAATCATTGGTTTCGACGGACTCCGAATCCCAAGATCCTTTACATGCGGAGGCTGCCATTCCATTGTATGATGGGAGTCGGGTATCCCGTTTGAAGACACTTCTTGCATTGTTGAGCATACAAACAAAGTATGGATGGAGCGATTCGAGTGTGACAGAGTTATTCAGGTATATTATGATGTGTATGATTCTTTATTGAAAGCCATTAAAATGTGCTATGTAGTACTCTAATAATGTGCTTCATTGCAATTTGTAGAACGTTGAAATCTTACATTTTGCCTACCCAAAACACGATGCCTGAGTCTCGTGATGATGCAAGACAAGTGCTGTGAAAGCTAGGCATGGATTATAATTGCATTCATGCTTGCCCCAATGATTGTGTTCTCTTTCGAGGAGAGTTTGAATTGTTGGCCACATGTCCCAAGTGCGGTGCGGACAGGTATCAAAATGACTTGCAAGGATAGACTGTTCCACAGAAGGTTTTGAGGCACTTTCTGCTGATACCTCGTTTTTGTCACATTTTTCGGACCAAGAGTTTTGCAAAGTTGACTACATGGCATGTGGAAAATCGATCCACTGATGGTGTACAACGTACACCAGCTGACTCAGAATCATGGCATCACATTGACGAGACTTTCCTTGACTTTGCAAAGGAGGCGAGGAATCTATGATTTGGTCTTGCCATGGATGGGGTAAATCCTTTTGGTTTACGTTCCACCTCCTATAGTGTATGACCCGTGGTCCTTGTTAACTACAATATACCACCATGGCTTTCCACCAAGAAAGGACACCTTTTGTCAGCTTGCTTGTGCCTGGATGATACAAAGTCAAGAATATGGATGTCTACCTCTCCACTGATTGATGAGCTAAAGGAGTTGTGGGAGGGAATTGTAGTTGAGGACATGAGCAAACATATTGGTAGGCGATCTGCAACTATAAGGGCAATTCTTATGTGGACCATTCATGACTTTCTAGGTTATGGAGAATGCTATGGTACAACGTGTTTTCTTATTTTTCTAGTTTTATTTGAGCGATGTTGGTGTTATGACATGCCTCCTTATACATGTGTTCTGCAGGGCTAGTCACGTCAGGTTACCATGCACGTCCTCTGTGTGGACCAAGGTTGGATATTCGTATGTCAAAATCTATGAAGAAGATGGTATTTGAGGGACATTGGGCTTTTTTGCCAGAGGGTCATGTCATGAGAGAAGGATTTCTTGGTCGCCCTCCTGCGAGAATGAACGCACTGAGCTGGTTTGATCGCAGGATGGTGGACTAAGACTTGCTTCCCAGTGAAATGCGACGCTTCTCAATTTTCTATGAGCTAACTTATTGGAAAAATTTGAAAATTAACCACCTTTTAGATCCCATGCACATTTTTAAGAATGTGGGTAGCTTGCTATGGGACTACCTCATTGGGCAGTGAAACACACTAGGAGCGAGGATGGATTTGAAAGAAGTGGGAAAGATGGAACCATATTGGCCTGTAAGTGGCATCGATGGTCGAGTGCAATTGCCGTGTGCTCCTTGGGTTTTGTCTGGCAATGAAGTGCGACCAGTAAAGGAAAACATCAAGTCCTTTCGCATGCCGACTGGCCTAATGCGTTCTCTCAAGACAGCATTCACAAAGGATGACCAACTAATAGGACTCAAATCCCACGATTGGCATAAGATGTGTCAGATATGTACGGTATGAGGGTGCGTATGGCATGATTCTGCATATTAAATTTCAAAATCTTCGTTTGTTTATACACAATATTAATTACATGGTTTTCACAGTTCGTATTGTCGATCGCAATCGCAGGGTCTCTAACATCGAAGGTACGGACAGCCATTTACAAATTGTCAGAGTTAGTTCAGTTTGTCTCCCAAAAAGAGATTCACAAATCATCGATTGAATCCGTGAAATGCATGGTAGTAGAGACTGCTTGTCTTTTGGAGAAGTATCTTCCCACTAGCATGCTCACGATACAAACCCATCTTCTAGTGCATATTGTAGATGAATTGCAGGTTGCAGATCCAGTCCATAGTCGACGGATGTTTTTCCTTGAACGGTTCATAAAGACCTTAAAGGGATTCGTGCGACAAACGGGCTCGCCTTGAGGGTAGCATGGCTGAAGGTTGGTTAGTGTCGGAGGCCTTGGTGTACATTTCTGAGTGGTTGTCCACCGTGGACCGAGACAAAGGCTTGATATGGTCACTTAAGGAGGATGATCGTCTGAATGGAGATGTCCTAGTGGGAAATGGAATAGAGAAGAAGATGGACACATCTATGGAGTCCAAGGTGAACCGATTTTGTATGCTGCATAGCGCTACGATGGAGAAGTGGCTGCAATGGTATGAGGATGCTCAAGCTAAGCGAGAGTCTGCAAGATCTGACTTTCAACGGAGTACGCGGCAATGGCCCATTCGATATTCGAAGGGCTTAGAGGACATGCCTCTACTCATGTCCACTAGATGGCTACATGAGGCCCTAACCAAAGCATCTCAAGATGGAGAAATAGTTATTGAAGAAGAGTGGGACTTCTCACGTGGATGCAATCCCAAGGTATGCAATCCCAAGAAATTACAATCTATACTACAAATCGCAACTAATATACTTGTTCTTCTCCTAGTATAAGGTCCATAGTGCAGCATGGTCACGTGGACGACATTTCAAAGTAGAGCACATCGACAAGTTATGCTCGACAATGGACCGTGGAGTGATGGCAATGTTTGAGCAGGAAAGCTGACGACGTGCCACAGATCCAAACCATGTAGTTGCAGAGATGGAGTATTTTGGATGTTTACAAAGTATTCTTGCAGTGGACTATCAAAGTTTCTCTGTGACCATATTTGATGTGCAATGGTTCAAGGTTACTCTTGAAGGAGCAGGTGCAACTGTTCGGCGAGGGCCAAGTGGCTTTGTTGAGATTGACTCAACGAAGAAGTGGACCGATTTGAGTGATACATTTGTTTTGCCAAATCACTGTGAGCAGGTAAGAGTCCCTAATACTTGATGCGCTTTAGCAATCTCAAAGTGGACTTTTATACTAATCGTAATATGGATTAGGTCGTCTTTTTCCCTAATTTGCAACAACCTCAATGGTGGTATGTCATTCCCATGACATCTAGGAGTATCCCCGTGTTTGCCAGAACCCACGTACCAATCGTAGAAGAGAAAACTTTAATAGCGGCAATGACAAAAGGCATACAAGAAACTAGGATGAACTACCTGGAGGACCAAGACATCTCACCTATGGAGATAGAGGATGGGTTTTTTGTAAAGAAGCAGAGTCCTCATTTTCTGGAGAATTTTGTATAGATCTCCCGGTGTATACTGAGCTATGTCAAGATGAGATTGTGGAACCCTAAACAAAAGTGACTCGATCAAAACGTTCCTCCCACTATAGCAATGCCACTTTTGCAAATCGATTAGGACAGTTTGTATGTTTTTGGAGGATGGTGTTTTGTATTATCTAATTTTTTTTGTTATTTTAAAGTGAAGTCTTAGTTTTATTATGTCTTGCAATTCATTATCTAATATTATTATTTTTCCTTGTATGTGCAGGTTTAGAATTTGGGCACGGATGGCAGGATGAGTCGCGATTTTAGAGATGACGATATTGACAGATGCTAGCGCGTTTCTCACCAGAGCAGCTAGCACGGGTCAGAGATAGAGCCGATGCACAGATTTTCCGTTCCACCTTAGCACGATCGGCAGACTCTGGACAGTCGGATGCTTCAGTCTCCAGTAGACGCAGTCGCAGGTCTCGCTTTGCTTTAGAGTCACGTAGTCAAGGAGGAGGCAGCTCCTGTTGTGGGGATATAGATGCAGTCTCTCCCACTTGCACTGCCACAAGGGAGTCGACACCGTCTTTCACTAGCGGTGGCAGGCAGATGTCTACTGCTCCCACTCCTTCACACACCCCACAATCACTCCTAGGGCCGACAAGAAGTACACGAAACCCACTCCTCCAGGTATGTATTTTCGCATCCTTTTTCGTAGTAGCACTTATAAATTCAAGTTATGTTTGACACACTTGTATTAATGTCATGAAAGTACCCGTTTGCAAAATCTTGCAGGTTACTCGTATCTCATAGATAAAGCCACTGGCCATTTATACATGAATGATGAGGGAAAAGCTGTCATCTCTAGGATGCATGAGTTGTGCCACAGGTATTTCGGCACAACATTACAGAAAAGTGGAAGCAGATCCCAGATGCCAGCAAGGAGTACATAATCGATACATTGTATCAAGAGTTCTCTCAGCCCTCTAGCAATGATAGATTTTCGAGAGGGTGGATGATGATGCGTGTGCGTGACTATCAATCGCATAGGCGGTCTGATGCACGCAAAGCAGTCAAGTAGGGAAAATCGAAGCCGAAGTGGCTAGATATAGAGGACTAAAGTAATCTGAGGCGACATCCACTCCAGACAAGTGGAAGCAGCAGAAGGACGCAGCAAAGGCATGCTTGGACACAGGATCGGTGCATTACCTTGGTAACGGTGGCTATGCAACATTCCTGGCAGATTTCGTAAGTATTAATAGGGTAGAGTACTCTAATTTAATGACATCCATGTTGATTTATGTATTTCGAACATGAATCTCAAGTACATTGTTTTTCAACGTTTGTGTGCCACAGCAAAGTTTTACGAATCGTGACCTGACTGCACTAGAGGTGACATACGGGGAGAAGCATGGCTTGAGTGCCCTGATCGAGAAGCTCTATGCTCGCCGAGGACTGGTAAGTAGTAATAAATATCATTCCTAATTTGAGAAATTTGTCATTATATGTCAGTTTGTATTTGGTACTCACAATTATATATGTATTTGCTGTTGTAGGCTCCCTTTGATATGCCACTACAACGAGAGGAGTTGTCTGATGTGGATGAGTCGTAGAGAGCAGATTAGGCTACATAGGATTACTCCCAATCTTGTATTATGTAAGGCCTTATGGCCTCTATCCTCCATATGTAATAGCTAAGTGTATATGATTCGAACAAATAAGACACAATCATTGACACATGCATGGATCTTGACATAATCGAGGCCTCCCAGAGATATCAAGTAATGTATTGCTTGCTCTCTCTTAGTTGGCAATTTGTTTCCTTTTGGAAGCATTTGTGATAATAACCTACATATATTTTTAAAAGTGAGTTAAAAAACCACCAATGTCATATATTTCTCTCTGATTTCAAAATAGAACAATTAATATTATGATTCATAAGCCAAACTAAATTGATACCTACTTCAATAACGCATCCAAACTGACATTACTCCATCCATAAATTGTTTGCAAGTTAAGTATCTCGAGGGACGCATGAAGAACGGAGTACGTACAACCTTCATACAATGGAGTAGATGATGCTACATATAGTGGATCATTTGGCTTCATAGAGTGACCTTCTCCCTGAACCGGTTGCGAAAATAGATGGTGTACCATGTTATCCAAAATCTCATCCTCTACGACTTGATGGGGCATTTCATGAGGGCTACTATCATGGTTGTCAGTCTCTACTCTTCTTGAAGACTCTGCCTCCTCGCGTTGACGTTTTGCAGCCTCTCGACGCTCGGGAGGGAGCATCTGAGGATGTGGCACCGCATCCTGCTCAACCACAAAAGGGAGTTTCATGTACGTTGATATATAATTCCCGTAACATAGACTAGCAATCTTAGTGGTAAAAAAAAACAATGAATACCGGTGATTTTTCTCGGTTCCATTCTCCATACAAGCTGAGGTGTGACATTGCAATTCGACGTGCTCGAAAAATACACCCTCGACAACGATCACACATGCATTTAATTTTTCGTCGTAGCCATCCATCTCGATTATGAAGACGCAATGTTTCATCCTCACTTGAGGATGTGCTCATTGACTCATCAACATCATGCACCGCACTAGGTGATGACGACGACATGATTAAATCTAATTCATGATAACATCAAATTAAAATATTTGTCATTCATATGTTTACATAAGATCTCAATTTTAAATACACAAAAATCATAACACAATATTAGTGATTTTGGAAATCTCCCAATTTCCATTTTTTGAATACTAAAAAGATGGCACCCGGATGACATGCCTATAAGTTTCTCAAAACCATATGATGTGACCTATCATTGGAAAGCGCTTGAAAAATGAAATCTATTGAGCTATAGAGCGCTCAATTTGGAGTTATAGTGTTCAAGTTATGATAAATCCAAAGATTTGACCATGTGTCCCAAACTTATGGAAAATTCCCATTTTTCCCAATATGGTGTTTCATCATAAATACATTAAAACTTATGATAAGAATTCACTATTAAAACTTATCTTAAAAACAAAAAATTATGATAAAGCCTAAATGTGCATCTATATTCGCGTTTACCTACGCGTCTATATTCGCGTCTATTTTCGCGTCTATGTTCGCATCTATACTCGCGTCTATCTGAAAAATAGACACGCATATACACGCAAAAATAGACGCATATGTCAAAATTCAAACCATACTTAAATCATTTCTTTTCAAATTGCACGTTTCCTTTCCTGCGTTTTTTGCAATTTTGAAGCTTGTTTAGCCGACATGCAATCTCTTCATGCCTCACCTAGTCTCTTCATGCCTCACCTCCTCATGACTCACCTCTTCTTTCATTTCAAACACACAAGAAGGGAAAAAGGAAAGCTAAGGAGAGGAAGAAAGAGAGAACAAGAGAGAGGAGAACAAGAAGAAGCAGCAAGCAAGCATCAAGGGAGGGTAACTTACCAAGGAGAGGAAGAAGAAGAAGGAAGAAGCGCCACCACCCGCCACACCAAATACCCAAGGTGAGTCTCTCTCTCTCTCTCTCTCTCTCTCTCTCTCTCTCTCTCTCTCTCTTTCTCTTTGTTTCTCTCTTTCTCTCTCTGCTCTATCTGTATATTTAGGATTTGTGATTCCATTATTTATTGCATTTTGTAAATCATCAATGGCGGTCGTCGGGCTAAAATCAGCCGACTGAGCGCGTTTGATAGCGCGCCTACATTTTAGTGTAGACGCAGATATAGATGCGAAAAATGTTTCCTCTCATAGCGTCTGAGGGTGCATCTTAGAGCGCATGTGCTAGCGCGTGTGCTCTGTAGACTACACGCGATGATACACGCGCGTGCAGAGCATTGACCTGGAATATACGTATGACAGCGCGTTTGTGCTGCATCTTAGATGCGAATATAGACGCACTGGACAGAAGGTTGACTTTGGGAGCACATCTGAGGGCGCGTCTAACCTGCAATTTAGACGCGGGGATACACGCGCCGGGTCTCCCAATTCTGATAGTAAACAATATATTTTTGCAATGATGAATGTGACCAATCCCATGTTTGTGTTTATCAGTTTTCTTGTTTATGAGAAGCATTAGCACTTAAGTTTTATGCTTAATGTCTAAAGAAAGCTCTTTGAAAATGTAGGTAATATATGATTTTTTGTATGCAAATAAATTTATATTTTTCCTGTGTTTTTTTTGCAGATGTCGTATCCTGGTTCATCTAGCAATGACCCAGATTTGGATCACATGAATGATACATTGGCCTTGTTTGGCAGAGGGGGGTCAATGCATTTTTTGGAGATTTTCCTAGTAGGGAAGACTTCATGGGAGAGATGACCAGACACCTTGGCCGCTCTCCCACATCGAAGAGGTGTTCAGTGTCATGTCTGGAACGCCTCTGATGTCTTTGCCCGGCACTACTTTCCAAACTCCACATGCAGGTACTCCACATGCAGATACTCCATATGCAGGTACTCCACGTGTAGCACCTGTACGTGCATCGGCTGAAGCACAAGCATCTACAGAAGCATGTGCATCTGCAGAAGCTCGTGCGTCCAGCGAGGCAGAGGGTAGTCGACAGAGAGGGAGGAGGGAGAGTCGAGGGGGAGGACGAGGCTTGTGTGGGGGTTGCCTAGGAGGTGGCGAGCGATCACCCTCACCAGTAGATCACGTAGAGGAGGTTGTATGCCAGTACTATAGAGTTACAGATGCTGGTGGCATCTTTGGTGATGATGAAGGAAGGAATGTAATGGCGTACATGAGGAGCGTCGTGCATGCGATATATAAAGATTATTTCATTGCCTTCAAAAATCAGAAAAGCGGCTTGTGGTAGGAGGTGTTGAGGGCAATCCATAGGAGGTACCCAAATCCTGAGGGTCAGCGATTCTCGGATGATTGGGGACGCACAAAAGTGAGGGATATGCTTCACAACAAAAGATCCCACCTCATGACACGGACCAGGGACTCACTGCGGAGGCAGGAGGAGGGGCGTGGAGCCTATAGCCAACCACCTATGTGCCACCGCATAGAGTGGAAGAAAGCCAAGAAGAAAGCAGCAGAGAAACTGAAGAGTCGCCAGCACGTAGAGGCGAGACGGATCCAAATGGAAACCATGGGATCATCGCATTACGAATCGGATGACAGAGAGTCGTGGGAGGTAGAGTTTGTAAGTATATTTTGATTTCTAGTTTTTTAAAATTTATATTTCTTTCAATTCTTTATATATTTTATTCTAAAATATTGTGACTCATAATTGTTTGTATATATCATAATTGTTTTGCAGACTACTATCGTTGGTAGGATACCTACTCCTAGAGAGGTAGGTTACCATCGAGGCCATAACTGCGTAGCCACATGGCTTCACTTCTATGAGGAGGGTCTCATCATTGAGGACCAATACAACCGGGCCATGAGGATTCGACAACCAGAGGAGGTATGTTTTTCTTACTTTCCTATTAAAAGTATAGCTAATTATAACATTTTATCCACCATGTCTATGTAAGCAACCTTGATCTTTTGTGTGTGTAGGCGAACACGGACGTGGAGCATAGCGAGGAGGGGGATAGCAACGCTAGTAGCCATGGTGATACTAGAGAAGATGTTTCTTCTTCAGATTCGTAGAGGAGCACCATATCTCCTCATGAGGCCTTCTTTTCTTGTATATGTATGATCCATCTTTGACCCTACTGCTTGCGGCCACACTTTAGGTCTCAAGCATCTAAACTTTCCATGTAAATGCTTTTGATCTATAATGAATACATGGACTTTTATTTTCAATTCTCTACCCGTAAGATACATTGTCTTTTTTCCAAATGCACAATCTGATGTATGGGAGGGGGGAAAAAAAAACCAGAGAGCATGTGGTTGCAACCACATGCTCTCTGGTTTTTTTTTTCTAGTTCTGTTTTGCGTGTCTATCTGCGCATCTAAATTGCAGAAAATTCGCGTTTATACGTGCGTCTACAGTGCATATTACACGTGCTTCATAATTCAAATTTAAAAAAGAAATTAAATATCTTTTTTAAAAAAAGGAGATTTTTTGTTTTTCATTTGCATCTACCAGTGCTTGTAAGAGCGCGTCTATCAGCACGTCTATATGCGCGTGTATATGTGCGTCTATTACGCGTCTATTTTTGTGTGTAAATTTGTTGATACATGCGATTATAGACGCGCAAACAGACGGCCGGATAGATGCGCCCGTAAGATTTTCTCTATATTCAATAATCGCGTCTAAAAGTGCGTCTATGAGGCATTTTTGTTGTAGTGTGATACCACTGGATGCCGATACATCTAATCCGCTAAGAGAGGAAGTATCCATATCATTATATGATGGGTGTCGAGTATCTCACCTAAAGAAGCTCCTTGCACTCCTATGTGTGCAAGCAAAATATAGGTGGATCGATGGGAGTGTGATCGAGTTGTTCAGGTACCTTCTATGTATCCTTTCTTGATTTCTTTTCGGCACCATTATAAAAAACAATTGTGCTTTTTCTAGGTGTTTTATGATTTCTTTTTGGGTTGCTAAAGTATCATATATTACCACTTGGAAATACCATGCCTGAGTTTTGTGATGATGCGCAAAATGTTTTACGAAAGCTTGGCATGGACTACAATAGCATCCATTCATGTGTCAACGATTGTGTGCTATTTCAAGGAGAGTACGAGATTATGGAGACATGTCCAAAGTGTAGTACTCACAAGTATTGATAGAAGTTACAAGGGCAAATCATCCCTCAGAAAGTTCTTAGACTCCTGTGGGCCACTGTTAGACTCTTGAAGGTCATAAACCATGAAGAAGTTGGTATATCAAGGACATGTCTCTTTCTTGCCAAAGGATCATGAACTAACGGAAGATTTTCTTGGACAACCTTCAATATGAATGAGCACCCAAAGCTGGTACGAGTTGAAAATGGTCCACACAGAGTTGCATCCAAATAGAATGCGACGGTTCTCAGTTTTCTACGAGTTGGCGTATTGGACCCACTTATAGATCAACCACGTGTTGGATTCCATGCATATTTTCAAGAATGTGGGTAGCTTACTAAGGGACCACATCACAAGAAAGAGAGATTGTAGGGGTTCGAATGGATTTAAAGGAGGTAGGCAAGATAGAGACAATTTGGCCACATCGAGTGCTGATGGTCGCTTGTAACTACCTCACACTCCTTGGGTTTTGTCCACTAATGGAGAGCACATTGTGAAGAAATTATCAGGTCTATATGCACTCCGACGAGTATGTTGCGTTCTCTCATATCCACTTTTTCTAAAGACAACCAACTATCAGGGCTAAAATCCCATGATTGGCGTAAGATATGCCATGTTTATACTACGAATGGATTATAAGTGGCCTTTATATTTTGCTATTTGGATTCTAGTCGATGTTCATAATGCTTCTTCATTTGTGGTAGTTTATACTACTGATTTTGATCACAAGATGCCTTGCTCCAAAAATATGTGGGACGATTTATAGGTTGTCAAATTTAGTACAAATGATCTCACAGAAGGAGATCAAGATATTTTCTATTGAATCTGCAAGGCAAGGAGTAGTGGAGACGGTTTGTCTCTTTGAGAAGTACTTGTCCACCAACATATTCACGATATAAACCCATCTCCTAGTGCATCTTATAGATGAAGTGGAGATTGTGGGACATGTCCATATGCGATGGATGTTCTTCTTAGAGTGCTTCATGAAAACCCTGAAAGGCTTTGTGCAACACTGAGCTCGATTAGAAGATAGCATGGCTTAAGGTTGGTTGGTGAGGCGTTAGTGCATATCTCACAATGGCTACCATCAGTAGATTCAGACGACAGTATGCTATGGTTGCTGAAGGACGATGATAGACTGACCGGAGATGTGGTGGTTGGAAATGGGATAGAAAAAAGTATGAATGCTATAATGGAGGAGAAAGTGAATCATTTTTTTATATTGCACCATGCATCCATGGAGATGTGGCTCGCTAGGTACGAGCAAGCTAGGAAAGATCGGGAAGAATCACAATCACGATTTCAACACAGTGCATGCCATCAAACACTTCAATATCCCAAGGGAATGGAGGAGATGCCATGGTTTATGTCTATGCAATGGAACTTTGATCACAGCCTCTCACGAAGGGGTGAAGGTCTCTACGCAGGAGTAGGAATTCTCAAGGGGATGTAGTTCAAAGGTGACCATGTGTTTTATAAGGTGTCGTATCTAGATTTTTTATGTGATAACTAATTTAATTGTTTCAATGTATACTACAAATATACACAAAATGCACTCCACAACAGATGATAGTGTCATGGCAAGGTTCAAGCAAGAGAGGCGACGGCGAGCCATGGATCCAAACATCATTATAGATGAGATGGAGTATTGTGGGAACTTACAAAGTGTTATCATAGTGGATTACCGTAGCTTCTTCATGATCATATTCAATGTGCAGTGGTTCAAAGAGGTATTGGAAGGAGTCAGGGGAACCACTCGATGAGGTCCATCTGGAATTCTTGAAATAGATTCTGAAAAATATAGATGCATCTATGCGACACATTTGTCTTATTGGGTCCATTATGAAAAAGTGTATGAACTATTTTTTTAAATTTTATTATGACATTGTATATGTCACAAATATTGAATCTCTCTTGTATGTAATTTTGAACATGTAATTTTCTATCCAAACCCCCGACAACCTCGATGGTGGTATGTTGTGCCTTCAGCTCCCCAAAGTGTGAGAGTGTATGATGAAAGCAATTCAGCCTTTCCCACTTAGGATCGACCTGAATGTGGGTTTTCCTAATGGTCAAGTTCCTAGAGAGTAACACGCGTCGAACCCCAGGCGAACTACTTTACGTAGAAACGTCAGGATCAAAGCGAATCCATGCTGCACTTGGTTCAAGGAGAATGAGAAACAAGAGGGATGCAAAGCTCGACCTCTCTGCCCATAAGGCATAGTCCCATTCCGTTCCCCTAAAATAGCATAAATCGAGACTCTAGTATCCTAGATTCTAGATCATCGTTCACCTGTCAATTTCTTGGAGAAAAGTTCCCAGCCAACCAAGACCACCCATCCATAGGATGCACCCATGGCCACATCCACCGCATTTTCCTCGGGGTTGCTTTAGTTGTCTAATTACCTACCACATTTAGTTGGACACGCATAAAACAGCTTCCTTAATTAGCCAAATAGTCACCGTTTCCTTCATGTAATCTTAGCGCGCTAACATAGAAAAACAGTGTCAAACAAGTTCCTTTTCAATAATTTATCCTATTAATCAGTCTTTGGAATACATCATACTAATCCAGCCTGAAGGCTAATCCATAATCCGGCCGAAGGCAATCCATAATCCACCCGAAGGCAATCCATAATCCGCGAGAAGGCAATCTGGTAATCCTCAGGGATTACTAATCCAAGTCTCCGCTCGTAGACTAGTATGCGGGCCTCGACATCCAATCCCAAGTCATTCGGCCTCTTGTGCAGGACTCGAAAGGCAAGGGATTTACGGCCAGAGCCCCCTGGCACCCAAGCGTCCTCCTGCTCCAAGTAGTGCCCAACGGAGAGACCTCTCATGACGCGTTCGGTCCACGTTCTCGGCGCGGCTAACAACCCCATTGGTTAGGGTCAAACAGATAGTCAGGGGGGTAACTAATGTTGCCTCTCCCTCCAGGCCTTCAACCTGAAGCATTAGTTATTTTTCCATATTTAGTTCATTGAGCAAAGAAGTACAAACAGTGCTTCTAACTTATACAAACACAATCAATCCAGTGGTCGTTTATTTGGCCTACTCCTAAGGTGTGGATCCTTCTCTCCAAATGCATCCAACATTCGATCCGGGATCGATTGCGATTTGGCAAGATCCCCAAGGGTTTGTTTGTTTACCCTTTTATCCTTGGGTTAGGGTTTATACCCTCGTTAACCCAAATTAACAAACACCTTAGGTTCCTTAAGTTAAGATAGTAAATCTTGGGCAACTTCGTTGCCCCATATTGATTGATCCTTTGCTTGCTAGGAAATACACAACTTCCCCTAACTTGGCAAATCAGCCCAAGAAAGGTGATGTAGCAGGATGACTACTCATCCTTTTGCAAGTTAGACTTGCGCTAGAACCTGGCAACCTTGTTCTAAGGAGTGGCAACTCTACTTTGTGATTTAACACAAAACCATGCGACGTTGCAACTTGTTCCACAGGTGTCGCACCTAACTCATGGGATCATTTCTCCCATCAAACGACGTTTCTTGGTCAAAAAATATGTTTGGTCAAGATGTAGGATCTGGGAGTCCTCTTGACCCAACCCAATCCCTAACCTTACTAGGCCAATAACTTTTGGCCCTAGGGTTTCTAAACTCAACGGAAGTCTCGTATTTGACCAAATGATCCTTAGGGTAAAACCCTAGATTGTTCTTGCATAGGCGTCCAACTAACCCTAACATTCAGTGAATGTGGGTAGGATATTTGGGATCAAAAGTCTTGACTTGGTGTCCCAAGTGCAATACTAGGCAGAATTTTTATTGTACTAAACCCCACCTAGCACTTTGAAGTGTTCGTCGTACCAACTAGTTACGCTTTTACGAATCCCTTGAGGGTTATACCAATACAAGTGATCTGTCTAAAACGATATAATTGTCTTGCGACAAGAGTGATCTTTGCTTAAAAGAGATGCAAATACTTTTCCTAAGAGATGAAAATAAACAAATTCAAGATGCAACATTCCATGCAAGTATGCGAATCATAGACTTTTACTTCTATGCAACTATAAGGTTTGCAATTGACTATTTCTTTTCCTTGCTAAAATCAGAATGATTGACAATTTGGGGGATAACTTGCATAAAACCTACATAGATTTACATCAAGAGCTTTGCCTACAAACTTGCAACTGAATTTCAGGCTTTAATATGACATGCACCCTTTTCTAGATACAACTTTGATAAATGAAGTTCATGCATGATGAATGTCATAAGACCAATGTTGACTTAATCCATTCTACGGCACTTAATCCATCTTCAATTGCAAGCATCTTCGCATGCAACAGGAAAGTTCATGGTTTCCTTTTCATGCAATGCAATTCTTTGGACAATATTCTACTGGATGTTAATGATTATTTCCTATGAATCATATCTAGGAAATCATTACCTAGATGCTTTATGCACTTGTTCTTTATTGCGAGGAAGACAAGGATGCATTTAAACAAATTTTCATCCTTTTAACCTATGCAATATGCAATTGGGATTGTCACTTTGGAAATGCAAGCAAAGAGCAACATGTAACTAAAACTCATAAGACGAATGAGTAATTTGTGTTCATAACTTCCTCATGAAATTTAAACATGCCTAATACATTCCTTTTATGCAGAATTAAACTTCTAAGAACCTGGGTATGAGGACTCGCAGTGATGTCCATGTGTAAACTTGGGTTGGAGGCTCCAGTGTGTGCACCTTGCATCTTTTGCTTTGGAGCCATCATTGATGTAGTGGATTTGGACTCCGCGATTTGTCCTTTCCTTTATTGATCTCTGAACTCCCTCCGGGCTTTGGGAAGTCAGTCTCAAAATCTTCCTATTCCCTCTTGCGCAGGAATTTCCTTTACAAGATGCGGTTTTAAGAATCCCGGGGATAAGTCGTGTGCACAAGGCTTATGGAAGCTTTGTCTTTAGAAGCTTCTATGCTTCTCTATCAGAACGTGGGAAAAAAAAAACGTGACATTGGGTTGGATGGAGAGGATGATGAAGAAAGAGAAGAGGATGATGATTGATGATGATGGTGGTGTAGGTGGAGGCGAGGCAGTAGCCTGGGCGGCAGAAACGGGCAACGACGGGCAGCAACATTGAATATGGCGGCTCCTCATTGGCAGGCGGCAGCACATCAGCCTTCGTCTTCCTCCTTTTCCCCACATGCTCCGGGGGGGTCATATAGGCTAAGGGGAGGGGAGGTAGCCTCCCACGTGGGTGGCTTGTATGCTTCCTCTCTCCCCCATGCCCTCCACATAACACTACTCCTCTCAAACTCCCTCTTCCCTTACCATGCATCGGTTGAGGGGGGGTAATTAATTTAAAAAATTTGCACTAAAGTTATCCATTAATCCCTTTTCCCCATGAAGGGTGTTCCTATGCGGCTTGCGGGATTTAGCCTTGGCCTTATTTGCACAACATGGTTGGGATTTATTAATGCGCGTGCGGGGTAAGCATTTAACTACCAACTTCTTACGATGTGGGAGATTACTTTGGGGTGCCTTATTGTGCGGGGTTTAAGGTCGACTTAATATTTCGAGTGGAAATATTACATTCTCTCCCCCTTAAAGGAATCAAGATGTCCTCATCTCGAGAAGAACTGGGGGTATTGTTGGTTGAGAGTACTTTCATCCATCCAAGTGGCGTCCTCTTCTGGATAATCTTTTCACTAGACGAGGTATTCTCTCAAGATCCTGGATCTCAAATGTCTCTCCCTAACATCTAAGATCCTATTAGGCCGTAGCTCAAGGACTCCTTGGCTAGCCATTACAACTTATTGATCATCAAGCACGTGACTAGGGTTAGGTTCATACTTCCTCAGTAGGTTGATATGGAACACATTAGGAACCTTTAGATTCTCGAGGAGTTGAAGTCTGTAGGCATTAGGTCCTAGGCACTTGAGGATCTTGTAGGGTCCACAATACTTTGGACTTAGCTTTTTGGATTCACCCAAGAATAGGGAACTCTTCTTTGGACGTACGCTAATGAAGACCGTATCTCCTTCCGTAAAGGATTTATCTTGACATTTCAAATCCGCGTATGCCTTTTTGTCTCTCCTTGGCGACTTGAATGTCCTGTCTTATTGACTTCATTTGGTCATCCATATCTTCTAGCATCTATTTTGAGGCTTCAATCCTCAGGGTTGGATCTGAGAAGTTTAAAGTACTTCGACAGTCATGCCCATACAATGCTTGAAAAGGGTCATGTGAATGCTTTGTTGGTTAGAAGCATTGTAGGCAAACTCAACCAGTGGCAAATATTGAATCCACTTTTTGGGTTTGCGATAGCAGTTTACCCTTAGCATATCCTCGATGACTTGGTTGACTCGCTCTATTTGACCATCGGTTTGGGGATGGTAAGCTGTACTGAAACAGACTTAAGTCCCTAGCGCTTCAAAGATAGCCCTCCAGAAATGTGATGTGAAGAGAGAGTCACGATCACTAATGATTCTTCTAGGCAACCCATGCAGTTTGAATATCTCCTTGATAAATAACCTTGCAATGTCTAAGGCTTTATAGTTTGTCTTAACAAGAATAAGGTGTGCGACCTTGGTGAGCATATCCACCACAACCATAATGGAATTGTATCCTCCCTTAACTTGGGGGAGGCCAACAACAAAGTCCATACTGATGAATTTCCATTTCATTTGGGGAATGTTAAGTGGTTGCAACTTCCCTGGCATTTTGACATGTTCAGCCTTAATGCGTTGACAAGACAAACATTCAGTGACATATTTGAGAACGTCACCTTTAAGCCTCTCCCAATAATAGCTCTTTCTAATTGCATTGAGGGTCTTGACATAGCCAGGATGTCCTGAAAAAGGGGAGTCATGAGCTTCCCAAAGTATCTTCTGTTTGAGTGATTGGCTTGCTGGTATACATAATCTCGTTCTATAGTAGACAAGTCCACTATTGATAGAGAAATCTTGATACTTAGCCTATAGCTTCGGGTCTTGATCCTTGATGGGGATCTCCCTTAGCAACTTCTGATAGATTGGATCATGGCATGCCTCTTCTTTAGCTAGCTCAAGTATTGGGTTGTTTGGCATGGATACCTTTGTGGCTAGAGATCTATGGATCTTGCAAGATTAGAGAATTTAGAAATGCCTTGCGACTAAGTGCATCAGTAACTACATTCTCCTTTCCAGGCCGGTATTTGATTTCAAAATCATATTCCTTCAGCACTTCAATCCATCGACGTTGCCTCATGTTGAGCTCATTCTGGGTAAAGATCCACTTGAGACTTTTATGATCCGTCACTAGGGTAAACTTGTTACCCAACAAGTAGTGTCTCCAAAGCTTAAGAGCATGAATGACAGCTAACAGCTCCAGATCATGGATAGCATAGTTCTTTTCATGGCTCTTCAGTTTCCTTGAAGAGTATGCTACAGGATGACCTTGTTGCATAAGCACACATCCTAAGGCAAGTGTGCTAGCATCAGCTATTACTTCAAACTTCTTACTAAGGTCCAGAAGTTTCAGGATAGGTGCTAATACCAAGCTTTGCTTTAATTTATCAAAGCTAGATTGTTCAGTAGTTGACCACACAATTGATGTTTCCTTCTTCAGTAGATCGGTCAGCGGTGCTGCACTCAAAGCATAGTTTTTGATAAAGACCTTGTACCATCCTGTAAATCCAAGAAAATTGTGTATTTCTTTGACAGTTGTTGGTATTTGCCATTCCAGAACATCTCTGACTTTGGCCAGATCTACCAAAATTCCTTTCGCTGAAACAATGAATCCCAGATATTCAATCTATCGCTTGAAGAACGCACACTTCTTCTTTTTGGCATAAAGCTTGTGTGCCCTCATTCTTTCAAGAACAATGCGAAGCTGGGGTTCATGATCTTCTTCCTGTTTGGAGTAGACTAAGATATCATCGAAAAAGACGAATACGAAGTCATCAAGATATGGTCTAAAGATATCCTGCATTAACCTATTGAAGGTGGCAGGTGAGTTCGTCAACCCGAATGACATGTCCAGGAACTCAAAATGCCTATATCTTGTGTTGAATGCCGTCTTGGGATATCTTCTTCCTTGATCCTTATATGATAGTATCCAGACCTGAGACCAATCTTGGAGAAGATCTTCGCACCTTGAAGACGGTCAAGAAGTTCATCTATTCTTGGAATAGGATATTTGTTCTTAATGGTTGATTGATTCAACCCTCTGTAATCAATACATAGCCGAAGCGTTCCATCTTTCTTCTTCTGGAACAGTACTGGAGCTCCCCATGGCGAATTGCTAGGGCAAATGTAGCCTTGATCTAACAGTTGCTTGAGTTGCTCCTTTAGCTCAATCGCTTCCAGAATGGACATTCTATATGGCCTCTTTGCGATTGGTGCGACTCCTGGCATTAGCTTGATTTCATGATCAACTTTCCTTTGAGGCGGAAGTTCTGTCAGCTCTTCAGGAAATACATCTGCATACTCATTTAGCCATGAAGGTTCTTCACTAGACTCTTGATTCTGATCTAGCTTATTAAGCTTAATCAAATAGATAGGTAGTCCCTTTCTAACTCCCTTTTTTATCCGAGATGCTTTGGCCAATTGAATTTTTGGCTTTCCAGCCTCTCCTTGAGTTGTGACGATGCAGTCTAGGATATTCATCATATCAATCCTTCATCGATAATCCGAGGCACGCATCACGGTCATAAACATAACCTGGAACACCAAGAATCTGTTCCATGCTTCGTGACTTTGTAAGTCAGCATTGATAAGTAAGTAAGGAAATGTTCTTAACAGCAACATTTTCTTTACTTCTCCTTATTAAGTTTCCTTGTAAAAGACAGATCCTTCGTTGATTCACTCTGATACCAACTGTAATGTGTCCACCTATTCACTCGTAAGACACGTCTTAGCAGCCCATCGGGAAGAGAGTCCAGAAAGCGCCGCCCAGCACTCCCAGGGAATGACATGGGGTTTGCGATCTAGGTCTTTCCGAGTCTGCCACGAAGCGGAAGCATTCCGGTCGTTCCCACTTAGGATTGACCTGAATCATGGTTTCTCTAATGGTAAAGTTCCTAGAGAGTAACTAGCATCAAACCCCAGGCGAACTACTTTACGCAGAAATGTCAGGGTCAAAGCGGATCCATGCTGCACTTGGTTCAAGGAGAATGGAAAACGAGAGGGATACAAAGCTTGACCTCTCTGCCCATAAACATAATATTAGTGAGTTTGGGAATCTCCCAATTCCCATTTTTTGAAAACTAAAAAGGAGGCACCCGGATAACATGCCCATAAGTTTCTCAAAACCATATGACGTGACCTATCATTGGAAAATGCTTGAAAAATGGAATCTATTAAGCTATAGAGCGCTCGATTTGGAGTTACGGTGTTCAAGTTATGACAAATGCAAAGATTTGACCACGTGTCCCAAACTTATGAAAAATTCCCATATTCCCCAATACGGTCTTCATAAGGCATAGTTCCATTTCGTTCCCCTAAAACAACATAAATCAGGACTCTAGTATCTTAGATTCTAGGTCATCGTTCACCTTATTGTCAATTTCTTTGAGAAAAGTTCCCGGCCAACCAGGACCACCCATTCGTAGGACGGACCCATGGCCACATCCACTGCACTTTACTCGGGGTTGCTTTAGTTGTCTAATTACCTACCACACACTACAACACAATGCCGCCATACACGCGTCCATTACACGCGAAAAGTTATGGGCGCGTGTATGGTCGTTTATACTTACAGCAATATCGGGCGCGTGTATACATGCATGTAACAGCGCGTGTATAATTGCATGTGTGGGCGCGTGTATTTGCGCGTTAAGTCTGTCATAATACACGCTCTGTTACACGCGACACAGAGCCTAACTACCGAAATCCATTTCTTTTCAAAACAGAAAACCATTAAGTTTTAAAAATGTCATTGTGCATTGCAGTGTTTACAAACCATTACAAAATCCCACTACATGCACTTACAACAACGTAATATATTGAAAAATATATCTTCATATGGTTATTGAAAGACAAAGTATACAATAGAAATGTCATGAATTTGGAACAATACAGTGATGGATTGGTTAGGGTTCGATCTCATCTTCAATAAGATCCATCCTTGCCAAACGATCAACATCAATATCCATTTGATCAATTTGTAAGGCTACGATTAAATTTATTCTACTATCGCTATTTTGCCCATTGATAATGGTACCGATGCCTTGATCATTCTCATCATCATCACCATCATCCTCAATGGAAGGGTCATCCTCATGATCATGAGAAATGGCACGCTCATCCTCATTATCATGATCATCTACATTGGCATGTTCGACATCATCTTCTTTGCGGCTTGCCACATCCTCCATATGCTCCATATCAGTGAATGTATTATACATTACTTTGGAACGTGGTGCAATAGGGATGACATACCACCATTTACTGTCATGCACCATTGGCAGATAGATAACCTGCTCAAATACACATAATTCATTAATTAATTAGCATATCAAAAGTCAAGGGGTGCGCGAGCTTAGATATATATGTACATGAAACACATTTGTAAAAAAATGCATACCTGCTCACATTGTTGTGGCAATACGAGCCTATCTTTCTTTGTTTGCCAAAACTTTGTAGAGTCAATAGTTACATAGCCACTGCCATAGTCAATTACTTTGCTCTGTCCTTTTCCTTGAGGCACAATAGACGTCATCCTCAAGTCCTCTTCATTGCTCCATAGTCGCGGCAAAGAGCTATCCACCTGATCAAGAAATTCTGATATATATACAAGAGACTCTTGTATCAACCAACCCTCAGCCATGCTTCCTTCGGGCCTTGCACTTTGCCTCACAAAGTCTTTTAAGGTCTTCATGAAGCGCTCTAGGAAGAACATCCAACGGGCATGCACAGTGCCACATAAAGCAATTTCATCCACTAAATGCACAATGAGATGTAGTTGACTTGTGAGAATGGTTCGCGGAAAAGTCTCCTCTACCATACAAACCACCTCCACTGCCATAACACGCGCATCATCCAATGTGGCTGGATCAATTGCTTTGGAACTAACATATCTGAAAAATAAATGCACAGTACGTTATACCTCATGCACATTCATTTTGCAAGGTATAATGAAGGGTGATCTTACATGGGATTTACATACCTCACAAGCTCGCCCATCTTATAAATACATCTTTTCAAACTCCTGTCTGCACAATGGTCGATGCTAGTAGGTAGTATGAACTGCGCACATAAGAGCACATGTATATTTGGGTTAGGGCATTACAAAATTTAATTTCAACCTACAATAATTGGAAAACACTTACTTGGAGCATCTTGTGCCAATCGTGGGACTTCAACCCATGTAGTTGCTCAACCCCTCTTTTCTTAGTGGTTGTAAACGCTCCCTTCAACGATCTCATGCATCCAGTGGGAGTACGCAAAGTGGTGATGGCTTGCTTTACCTGCTTCTCCTCCTTCTTTGATATAATCCAGGGAGCAGGCGGAAGACGAACGTGCCCACCCTCCTCTCGTGGCCAAGCTTGACGCATACGTCCTGCGACATCGATTACACGTACACTTGATCCTTTGTGCCAGCCACACGTCGCGATCACGATGACGCATTGTCTCATCCTCACCAGAACTGCTTGAAGAGGATGATGACATGCTATGTCCAAAATAACCAATACAGAAGTAGGATCAGTTTTTAGTGAAATCATACACATCCTATGCACAAAACAATGGATACACAAGAACAATCAGTTTTTAAAAAAAGTATAAACAGGCTCTGTGTCGCGTGTACAGGCGCGTCTACAATGTATTCTGCTGCGCTTTTACACGCGCTTTTACACGCGTGCTTTTCGCGTTTACCTACCGCGCACGCCGCTTTCTTTCTTTCAAAAGCCCTCTTTCAAAACACTTCTTCTTCTTCTTTCTGCGTCGCTTTCTTTCTTTCAAAAGCCCTCTTTCTCCCTCTTGGACTACCCAAAAGAAGCAAAGGGTGCAGACAACACAGAAAGGGAGAGAGAAGCAAGAATCAACGAACTCACTTTTCAAAGACTTTTCAAAGAGGTTGGTTGTCGTTTGTTTGTTTTGGCAAATCTGTCGCTTTCTTTCTTTCCACCCGTGCTATGTGTACTTGAAAGCGACAGAGGATAGAATTCACACACATTGTATATGTGCTTAACTATTTATTTCTTGACAAACGACATCCATCAAGATAGAGGAAAGAGAGAAGAAGGAACCCTTGTGTATGTGTTTAGTCATTTCTCCCTTGATGGACAATGTCCGTCAAGATAGAGGAAAGAGTTTTTGTTTTTCATGAATTTCGTCACTAATTCGAAATGAACTTCTTCTTTTGGCTTATGATCTTCTACTAATTCGATGTTTGGTATTGTAAGAGATATGTTTATTTTCTAGAATGGTAGATATATGTTGTAGGTTATATATTGTAGGAGATATATTGAGGAGATATATTGTAGGAGATATGTTTATTTTTTATATGCATGTTTTGCTTGGTTCATTGAGGCGGAATTTCGACGCTTTGCAGATTCTTCATGGATCCAGGCTCTTCCTCCGATCCGTGGGCATACGCCACTTGGATGATAGAGATGATAAACCATTTTGGGCGCCATCCTAATCCAGTGGAGCTGACAGAGTATATGTATGCCCATCCTCCTCCTAGACTCCCAGGTCACACCGCGCCCCCAAGTACACAAGCCTCTCCACTACCGTCTACGCCTGCGAGTCCGGATAGACGTACCCCTGCGCATACACGCTCACCGAGGAGACACACCCGTGCACGGACACACTCACGCACACCCTCCTCTATACCGTCACGTGAGGGCTCACGGCCACCATCACGTGCTCCCTCACAGCCACAGTCACGTACACAGTCACGTGCAGCCACCCCTAGTCATGGCTACTCCCGCAGTACAGATGAGAGCCGACGCCGCAGTAGGGAGAGCGGGAGTGGAGGATTATGCGGCGGGTGCTTTGGTGGGGGGGGTAGTAGGGCACGCGGTGAGAGAGGGCATGGAGGGAGGCATGTACGAGGAGACAGTGAGGAGTCGGAGGAGGCGAGAGAGGTGGAGGGAGAGATTTTCTACGATGTTACGGATAGGGGCGGGGTAGTCATGGATGCGAGAGGGAAAGAGGTGATGGAGTATATGCGGGGGGTAGTTTCAAACATGTATAGAAACTGTTTTGTAAAATTTAAAGATCAGGATAGCCGGTTAGTTAGGGAGGTCCTAGATAGTGTACATAGTCGGTACCCCAATCCCCCACGAGCGACATTCTCGGATGTATGGGGAAGGACGCGAATAAGGGAGATCTTAAGTAATAAAAGATCTCACCTTAAGAAACTCGCGTACGATGATGGGGTGAATGTAGCTGCGGGTGGCTATCCTTGTGAGAAACCTGCCACTGCCCACAAACGCGAGTGGAAGGAGGCAAAGAAGCGCGCAGAGGGAGGCGTGAAGAGCATGCAGCATGTGGAGGCACGACGGATCCAGATGGAGACCATTGGATCGTCGCATTTCGGATCTGGCGGCGTCGAGTCGTGGGAGGCAGAGTTCGTAAGTAACTTGCCTCTTTATTTGATTGTTTGCCAAATTCATTGATTCTATGATTGTTTTGATCTTACAAACTATCTTGATTATGTTACAGTGACTGGTTATGGGGAGAGGGCCCACAGCCCACGAGACTGGGTATGCTCGCCGCAATAGCAGACGTGACACGTGGGCCATCTTCAGAAACGAGGGACGTATTACGGATGCGCAGTTTGACGCGGCCATGAGACCATACGGTCGACAGGTACTTGAAAACTCTAAATGAATGATTTCGGTTTATTTAATTGCATATATATGTATACTTACATACGGTATATTTCTTGAACAGGCACAAGCTGCTGATGCTCCTGCCCCTGATGATCCAGCCGCCACTGCTGATGTTCGTGCCACTGCTCCTGGTGGAGGCGAGCACCACTCATCGGAACATACCGATGCGAGCTCCTCTGATCATGGAGAGAGCATAGGGTCCTCATCATCCTCTGATTAGCTTTCAGAATACTGTAGGATGTGGTTGTACAAAAATTTTTTGTAACTGAAGCCATGGGCTTTTTTGCACCTAGCTCCCTATTTGACTTTGTATATATTTGTTCCTAATTAAAGCCATGGGCTTTTTTGACATATGGACTCCCTTGTACACAAATGTATCATGTATTGACAATGTATTGAATCGTGAGTCTTGAGTCGTGTATTAAGTTTTAGATAGTAATATTGAATCGTGTATTCATAGAGAGTGAGTCTTGAAATCTAAATCGCTCTTTTTTTATAGTGCAATGCACCAAAAAAAAAATCCAGAGAGTGCCTTTGGGTGGCTGGATGCTGGAACAGCATCCAGGCACCCAAAAGCACTCTCTGGATTTTTTTTTCCCTCTGCGATCGCGTGTATAAGCGCGTGTCATCTGTCAAAATCGCGTAAATTTGCGCGGATAGTCTGTTAGATTCGCGTGTAAATTTGCAGTAAAACTGCGCAGAACGCGTGTATGGGGTCGTGTATTCGCGCAACTGGCTATCACTGTACACGCGCTTTTACACGCATGTCTCTAGCCGCGATGATACACGCGCTATTACACGGGCCCGACACTTTTTTTCCCAAGTCATTTTGTGCGGCTAGGAGCGCGGGTATGAGCCCGATCCCTTGTAGTGACATTTAGTTGGATACGCATAAAACAGCTTAATTAGCCAAATAGTCACCAGTTCCTTTACATAATCTTAGCACTGACATAGAAAAACAGTGTCAAACAAGTTCCTTTTCAACAATTTATCTTATTAATCAGTCTTTGGAATACATCATAATAATCCAGCCCGAAGGCTAATCCATAATCTGTCCGAAGCCTAATCCATAATCCACCCGAAGGCGATCCATAATCTGCTTGAAGGCAATCCAGCAATCCTCAGGGATTACTAATCCAAGTTTCCACCCATAGACTACTATGCGGGCCTCGAGATCCAATCCCAAGTCACGTCGGCCTCTTGTGCAGGACCCGGAAGCCAAGGGATTTATGGCCAGAGCCCCCTTGGCACCCAAGCTTCCTCCTGCTCCAAGTAGCACCCAAGAGAGAGACCTCTCGCGGCAGGTTGGGTTCACGTTCCCAGCATGGCTAACAACTCCCTTGGTTAGGGTCAGGCAGACAGTTGGGGGTAACTGATGCTGCCTCTCACTCCAGACCTTCAACTTGAAGCATTAATTATTTTTCCATCTTTAGTTTATTAAGCAAAGAAGTACAAACAATGCTCCTAACTTATACAAACACAATCAATCCAGTGGTCGTTTATTTGGCCTACTGCTAAGGTGTGGATCCTTCTCTTCGAACGCATCTAGCATTCGATCCGGGATCGATTGTGACTTTGCAAGATCCCCAAGGGTTTGTTTGTTTACCCTTTTATCATTGGATTAGGGTTTCTACCCTTGTTAACCCAAATTAACAAACACCTTAGGTTCCTTAAGTTAAGACAGTAAATCCTGGGCAACTTTGTCGCCCCATCTTGATTGATCCTTTGCTTGCTAGGCAATACATAACTTCCCCTAACTTGGCAAATCAGCCCGAGAAGGGTGATGTAGCAGGATGACTACTCATCCTCTTGCAAGTTAGACTTGCGCTAGAACCTGCCAACCTTGTTCTAAGGAGTGGCAACTCTACTTTGTGATTTAACACAAAACCATGTGACATTGCAACTTGTTGCACATGTGTCACACGTAACTCATGGGATCATTTCTCCCATCAAACGGCGTATCTTGGTCAAGAAATATGTTTGGTCAAGATATAGGGTTTGGGAGTCCTCTTGACCCAACCCAATCCCTAACCTTACTAGGCCAATAATGTTTGGCCCTAGGATTTCTAAACTCAATGAAAGTCTAGTATTTGACCAAATGATCCTTAGGGTAAAACCCTAGATTGTTCTTGCATAGGCGTCCAACTAACCCTAACATTCAGTGAATGTGGGTAGGATATTTGGGATCAAAAGTCTTGACTTGGCATCCCAAGTGCAATACTAGGCAAAATTTTTATTGTACTAAACCCTACCTAGCACTTTGAAGTGTTCGTCATACCAGCTAGCTATGCTTTTACGAATCCCTTGAGGGTTATACCAATACAAGTGATCTGCCTAAAACGATGTAATTGTCTTGCGATAAGAGTGATCTTTGCTTAAAAGAGATGCAAATACTTTTCCTAAGAGATGAAAATAAACAAATTCAAGATGCAACATTCCATGCAAGTATGCGAATCATAGACTTTTACTTCTATGTAACTATAAGGTTTGTAATTGACAATTTCTTTTCCTTGCTAAAATCAGAATGATTGACAATTTGGGGGATAACTTGCATAAAACCTACATAGATTTACATCAAGAGCTTTGCCTACAAACCTACAATTGAATTTCATGCATTAATATGGCATGCACTCTTTTCTAGATATAACTTCGATAAATGAAGTTCATGCATGACGAATGCCATAAGACCAATGTTGACTTAATCCGTTCTACGTCACTTAATCCATCTTAAATTGCAAGCATCTTCGCATGCACCAAGCAAGTTCATGGTTTCCTTTTCATGCAATGCAATTCTTTGGACAATATTCTAACAGATGTTAATGATTATTTCCTACGAATCATATCTAGGATGTAACGTGTCCACCTGTTCCCTTCAGGACACGTCTTAGTAGTCCATCGGAAAGGAGATCTAGAAAGTTGCGCCTGGCACTCCCATGGAATGTCATGGGGTTTGCGATCTAGGACTTTCCGCGTCTCCCACATAGGGAAAGTATTCTGGCCGTTCCCACTTAGGACCGACCTAAATCAGGGTTTTCCCTAATGGTTATTTCCTAAACAGAAACTAGCGTCGAACCTCGAACAAACTACTTTACGCAGAGACGCCATGACCGAAGCGGATTCATGCTGCACTTGGTTCAAGGAGAATGGGAAACGATTTGGATGCAAGGCTCGACCTCTCTACCCCGTAACGCATAGTCCCATTCCGTTCCCCTAAAATAGTGTAAACCGGGATTATTATAATCTAGACTCTAGGTCAACGCCCTTGCTGTTTGTTTCCTCTGAGAAGATCTCCTTGCTGTCCTTTATGATTGAGAAAAGTTCCCAGCCAACCAGGACCACCCATCCGTAGGACGGATCAATGGCCACATCCATCGCACTTTCCTTAGGTTGTTTTAGTTGTCTAATTACCTACCACATTTGGTTGACATGCATCAAGTAGCTTCCTTAATTAGCCCATTAGGCATCGATTCCTTCACATAATCTTAGCACTTGACATAGAAAAACAGTGTCAAACAAGTTCATTTTCAACAGGTTATCATATTTATCTTTGGAATACATTCATAAAGTCTAGTCCGTAGGCTTATCCATAATCTGCTCAAAGGCTATCTAGCAATCCACAGGGATTACTAATCCAAGATTCTGCCCATAGACTAGTATACGGGCCTCCAGATCCAATCCCGAGTCACGTTGGCATCTTGTGCAGGGCCTCGAATTCAAATCCCGAGTCACGTTGGCCTCTTGTGCACGGCCCGGAAGGCAAGGGATTTACAGCCAGAGCCCCCCTGGCACCCAAGCGTCCTCCTAGTCCAAGTAGTGCTCAACAGAGAGACCTCTCGTAGCGGGTTCAGTCCACCTTCCCCGCGTGGCTAACAACCCCCTTGGTTAGGGTCAGACACACATTCGGGGTTAACTGAGGCTGCCTCTCTCTTCACGCCTTCAATCTGAAGCATTAGATATCTTTTCATCCTTTAGTTCCTTGAGAAAACAAAGCAAACAGTGCTCTCTAAATTGTTACAAGCACAATCATTTCTAGTGGTCGTTAATTGGCCAACTGCTAAGGAGTGAATCCTTCTCTTCGAATGCATCTAGCATTCGATCCGGGATCAATTGCGACTCGGCAAGATTCTCAAGTGTTTGTTTGTTAACCCCTATGTCCTTAGGTTAGGGCCGTACCCTATTAACCCAGCTTAACCAATACCTTAAGTTCTATTAACAGTAAATACGTTGCTCTAAATTATTGATTTGTCTTTTTCTTCCAAGCAAATATCTAATCCCCTTATCTTAGTCACTTTTCCCAAGAAAGGTGCTATATCAGGACGGCTACTCATCCTCTTGCAAGATAAACTTGTGCAAGAATCTGCCAATCTCATTCCAAGGATTTGGCCATTCTCTTATGATGAAACCACAAGATCATGCGATGTTGCAACTTATTGCACAAGTGTCGCATCTAATCCATGGGACTATTTCACCCATCAAACCATGTCTTCTAATCATGGAATCATGGTTAGATAGGAAACAGGGTTTAGGGTGTCTTCCTATCCAATCCATTCCCTATTGCACTAGGCCGACATCGTCGGTCCTAAGATTCCAACTCAATCCGAGTTTCATCTTTTTAACGAGCGATCCTTAGGGTAGAAACCCTAGATCGTTTCTTGCAAGTACGTCCTATTGTCCCTACATTCCTGAATGTGGGCAGGACTTTAGGGTATGAGAGTTTTGACTTGGCAATAAGTGCGACTAGGTCAAGTTCTTAACGTGCTAAATCCTAGTTAGCACTTGGAGTATATTATATAGATTTAACTATCCTAAGTGAATCCTTTGTGGTTTAGGTGTTTAGGGTAAATGAATTTACTTGTCTATTCCTAAAGATATTGTCTTGATCGAAGAGGGAAAAAACTAGTTGCATTACGATACCATTCTCGTAAGCACACGATTTATTGCCTCCACGTATGATTAGATTTACAAACCCTAACTTTTCTTGTTAAGATCAAAGCACATGTTAAAATTCGCATAACTTCCATTGATCCTACTAGGACATGCATTCACAATTCATACCACTAAGCTTTTAGGGTTTTAGGTTAAAACGAACCATGCAGCCTTTCCTAACTACTACGCAATTAAATGATATTTATGCCAATTGAAGCTAGAGTTAACCTACTTCATGCAACTCTAGAATCATTTCCATGCTTAGCAAATTCCTACGATTGTTACGGGGTTTGGGATCTAGGACTTCCCTCGTCGGCCACATAGCGGAAGTATTCCGGCCATTCCCACTTAGGACCGACCTAAATCAAGGTTTCCCCTAATAATCACTTTCCTAAACGGCAGTTAGCATCGAACCCTAGGCAAACTACTTTATGCAGAAACGCCAAGAACGAAGCGGATTCATGCTGCACTTGGTTCAAGGAGAATGGAAAACGAGAGGGATGCAAAGCTTGACCTCTCTACCTATAAGGCATAGTCCCATTCTATCCCCTAAAACAACATAAATTGGGATTCTAGTAACCTTAACCCTAGGTCAGTGCCCTTGCTATTCTTTTCCTTTGAGAAGAGCTCCTTGTTGTCCATTTCGATTGAGAAAAGTTCCCGGCCAACCGGGCAAGCATCAAGATCTGTAAGTGGCATAGGAGGCAGCAATGAGTCCGAACGAGACAAGATCTCCATCTCTCTGTGGTGCATATGGCCTAGGCAATAATGTTATAACAATGCATGTGATATCTGGATAACTGCAACCATAGAATCTCCCACATGAGAGACATGCACTAGGTAATGAGAACCAACTGGAGAACCTCTGGCCAAAACCAAGCAACCATGACAGATCTTCTGTGACCTATCCTGAAGAGAAACAGAGTAACCTGCATCATGCAACTGACTGACAGAAATCAGGCTCTTATTGAGCATGGGAACATGTAGAACATCCTTGGGCATAAGAGAAGTCCCATTAGGAAAAGCTAGGTGTATGTTCCCTGTACCAACAATAGCATAAGTCTGCTCAAGGCCCAGATCAATACATCCATCAACCTCCCTGTAAGAAGAGAACCATGCTCTCTATGAAGGGTAACATGACAAGATGCTATAGAGTCGAAAAGCCAATCAAAGGCATGGGCCTGATCATTGAGCAAGTAAGCTGTAGGGAGACTAGATGACAAGAGGACATGCTCAACTGCATCATCATGGGTAACTGCATGTATCTCACCACTATAAAGAGTGATAATACCTGCTGCATCGTTGACTCTCTGCTCATGTCGAGTCTGTCTCTGTCTCTGCTGCTCTCTAATTCATCTAAAGTATTTTCTTTGAACATGCCCAAGCTTCCCACAATGGAAGCAAACAAGATGAAGTAGAAGAACATGTAGAAGATAACAAGGAATCCAAGTCATCATGAATAGGGCTATCCATAGCATCCACGGAGCTCAAATAGTCGAGGGCTATCCCAACATAGGGAATCTGCTCATAAAGACAATCATCTGCTAGTACAACAGTGGTAGAAGCATGCTGTAAATGCTCATGAAACCTCAATGGGTGGGAGGACATAAAGGCATCAATCAAGGATAGCTCCCACATGGAGAAGAGTCGTAGTCAACTGCATGACATAACCAACCACAATACAGTAAATTGCATAGATGAGTAAGCATATAGCATCTGCTCTCTAACATGGATGGGCAAGAGGAGCCCAACTAGCATAGAAGCTAGACAACAGAGGAGCAAGAAAGCCATAACTGTAAATCCCAAGCACTACCCAAGTCCACTGATCAGTAAGTATCCCACATATCAAATGCAAATGAGCAATTATAGCTCAATAGGCAACTGCCAAAATAAGGGAGCAGTTCACTGCTCAATACTTGTAAATGCATCCAAGTAATAGCCAAGATCCATAATTGGAATATCAAATCCCATAAAGCATCTAAGGTCGTAACGGAAAAGCCAAGTTGTAACGGAAAAAGTCAAGTCAATGTCCAACTTCTCAAGGGAATACTCAAATGAATGTCAAGACGAGCTCAAACAACTGCCATCCATATCCAAAGCATAAAGCATTTACCAAGACATCATAACCCGTACTGGGTAGCCTAGGCATAAACCATGTCATAAATGAAATGCTAGCTGCAAAGAAGTGACAGTCAAACCCAAATCAATCTATAATCTCAACTCAAAAGCATTCCAGAGCATAAACAAGATATGTGGCATAGTCCAAATATATCATGACATCATACCGAGTAGCCGGGACAACCCCGTAACCAATAGGCAAAACCCAATTGTAGCATAAATAGCTTCAGCTCTAAAGTTTTCAGAAACATATAACCTCTGTAAATTGAGCAAATTAGTGCTCAATCCAAGCTTAAATCCATAGGCAAACCATAGGCATACATTTCCATATGTATAGGCACCAACCAGGCATAATCGAGCATCAAATGCCAAGACCTGTAAACATAAAATTGAAGTAACAGGTGGCTACCCTGTTTTGGATAGATCTAGGATTGTTCAAAATAGTCAATGACTGAGCTAAATCAGCTCCAAATGTGTCTCATATAAGAGGCATAACATACACAAGTGATCCGGTATCAGTAGACATCAGTAGAAGCATCACATAAGCCATAGGCATACAAATACATGTTGTCTCAAACTTGAAATCTGTTGCAGAATATTTTGTCATCATAATTTGGAAAATCTGACATCACCATTGTATTTGGAGTGTGCCAAAACCCCAACTTACACTCTTACCTTGCCTGAATCGGGTTCCGAATGCCCGAGATATGACAAAAAGAGTGATTTTTGGGCCAGATTTTGAAACAGGCGCAAAAAAAACGTGAGCTGGCTAGGGGGTATGCTGTCCCACGTGTGAACAATGGGGCCCAAATAGGGCACAAATGGGGGCCAAAGAAGGCCTACACTAAGCCTCAATAAGCCTTGATAGGCTGGAGCAAGATCCAGGTGAAGGAAGCTCCAAGAGGTGTGAGCTATGGCTGCCCACAACCTGTGAAAACCTTGTTGAGCTGAAAACTGAGTGAGAATGAAGATCTCATACCTCGTATGGAAGGCCGGGATGAGCTCTTGAAGACCCACTCTGATACCAGTTGAAGGAGATGCAATGGCAATTGAGAAGGAGAAGAGGAAGATGCGGGAGAGAAGAGCACACACAATAATGTAGGTGCTGTCCAACTGAACTGACAGCCTTATTGCACTATTATATTATATATGAATAAAGAATGGGAAGTCACAGTATACACAGGTAGGCCCAGAGGCCTTTTACCCCAACAACTAATGGGACTGTTAATAATGACCCTATCTCACTGGTAGCTTTTTGGAATTGTCTTCAAGCTTCTTGTAAAGCCTCTCGATGAGTTATCAACCCAGTCAAAATAGGTATCAAATCCTTGATTTCCTCACCCCCTAGTTGGCTAGTTGAGGCTAGGTGCAAAGAAATAGAAAGGGGCAAGGTTTTCAGACTTCTAGGAATCCCTATGGGCTTTGATATCTCTATGAAGCAGAGATGGGATTGGGTACTATAGAAAATTAGAAAACACTTTGAGAAATGGAAAGGGCTTCAGCTTAATATGGCTGGTAGGTGCCTAATGCTAAAACATATCCTTATCCCCTCCACAATCTCTTTTTTAGCATATTGGTAGCCAACCAAAACAGGATTGAAACAATTGGAGCAGCTAGCTAGAAATTTCTTGTGGAGTGGGGATGGGGATAAATTTAAGATTCCCAAAGTCTCATGGGCTATTAGTATAAAACCCGAAAATCTTGGGGGACTAGGCCTTCCAAACCTGTGGATATTGGCTAGTAAACTTTAAGCAAAATGGGTTGTCAAGAGTATTGATAGGGAGGAAGATGATTGGACTACCTTGTTACACTCCTCTATCAGTCAATTTCAAGTAGCTGGCTGTCCAAGATGGAAAAACTTAGATTTTCTCACTATTATCCTAGGTCCCATAGAAATCAAGACAACATGGTGCTCATCATTGATGAAGGGGATTTGGCAGGCCTCGTTTAAATATTAAAAACTGTTAGTCCCATCTTCACATTCCAACTTAACCTTACCTTGGGCTACAATTGACTTTGTATGGTTTAGTTTTTTTCACCAATCTATTTCAAAGTGTGATCTCAATAAAGTCCACAAAATATACCAGAAGGGGATTAGAACTTGGGGGGATATAGGGGATCCCAATATAAAAGATTGGCTAAGCAATGTACAACTCACAACTAAATTTGGCCTACTTCCCAACTGAAGTCAATATAGTAACCCTCAGAATGCAACTATGGGATCCACACCTCTCAGTAGTCATCAATCTAAAACAACCTTTCAATCCTAGAGGAGTATGTCTGCCTCTTCTGCCCCTTCCAGATCTTCAGATATGTAATAAAGATTTATGTGCTAAACTCAATGAAAGGTGGCACATTAATTGGAGTAATAAACAATGGAATTACACATTTACTAATATTTGGATGAAAGTTCTTCAACCTAAGATGCCCTGTCTAATGTGGCTTATAATCCTTAAAGGTCTCTGGACTAATGAAAGGGCTTTAAAGGCAGGAATTAGAAATGGACTCTGCCCAAGATGTAATACAAATGTGGAGTCAATATCACATATTTTTTATAACTATCATCATAACACTAATTTTTTTTGTTTCTTGTAGGTGTTGTTAATGCCAGTCCACCCAACTACGTTCACTTGGAAAGAGATCATCTTGGGTAAAATATATGGCATATCTCCAATAGTTTGGAATTGGATTAGAAGCCTCTTTCTTTGGAATATATGGATCTGCAGAAATAAAAAAATATTTGAAAATGTTTCTATTGATCCTATTCATGGATTTAAGACAGAGATTTTGTTGTAGGTGGATATGTTGCAGGTGGATAAGGATACTGAGAAGCTACAAAGTCTCCATGAGGAAGCTTATTCTGGAGGATCAGAGGATGAAGTTGCTGCCATGATGCTAGATCTTAAGAAGAAAGTTGTGAATTCCAAGAGGATCTTAATGGGACTTAAGTTGATTCATGCTGTAATCTAAGGTTGGTGCATAAGGCAACTTCCCTGTATTGAAACCCCTCTTCACTAGCAGCTGTAAAATTCACTCTCTTTTTTAATACATTTTAACGCTTCGTTAAAAAAAAAAAGAGTGAGAAGGCTACGGTCTGTCGCCAGTGGAAATGAAAATGAATGGATAGGTGCCGACTTGGGAGCTTCTCAGTCGCCAATCCTTTTTATAGTCCCTCTGGAGTCTGAACCCGCCACCTCATGTCTCAGCCGCCAGGTCACGCCCTCGCCACGTCAGCGAGTTAGGCACACGTCAGCAGGTCCACGTCAGCCGGTAAGTCAGCATTCAGTATCCGCTTTCCACCGCGTCGAGTTAAAACAAAAAGATTGGGAGAATCATACGAGGTCAGTCGCGGCCATCATGTTAGCATTACGTGGCGGTCCGTCATTGGTTGTGCAAGTGGCGATCCCACGTGAAACCATACGAGGTCAGTCGGGGCCAACATGTTACGATTAGGTGGCTGTCCCTCATTGGTTGTACAGTGGCGATCTCACGTGAAACGTGGGAGGCAGCGAAGAGAAGAGACTGCGGACGATAACTGGGGTCTTATCAGTGCGGGGACAGATAGAGAGCCTGTAGGCTGTGTGTGAGACAGATATTCATAGTTCTCTACCTAGCTTAACCACGAGCTCTGCAGCTTTCAGACCTTGACGCAGTCTAGGATTCCATCCGTAGCTTTAGTCATCGGGAGGGCAACACAGTGAAATGTGCTCGCCATCGTGCCTCTTTGAGGTCAGTATATTAATTCGCCGCTGTTGCCCTGATTGTAATTAATTCTAAGGCCCAAGGGTGAAAACATGTTGCAACCTTCGAATTCGAGCCCGGATTGCGACCATTCGATCGAGAAAACTACTGTAAACCAAGACAAGTGACACTAAACATGACGGTTTACGTGTATAGAGCCTTAGGTTGGAAAATAATAAACCGGCGCTCAGACACACGGCACAAGCAATAACTAAATGAAGGGTTAGCGATTGCTACACGGCTGCATCTGCACCTGCAAAGCAATAACGAAATGAAGGGTTAGCGATTGCTACACGGCTGCATCTGCACCTGCACAAGCAATGCGGTGTGCTCCGTGACAGACAGTATGTAGATCTCTAGTCCTGGACGGACAGGATTGGAGCTGGAAAAGAATGGACAGACGACATTGCAGCTTACGAGGCGCAGGTGCAGATGCAGGCAAGTAACAACGCCACCTCAGCCGCCACGTCACGTCTTCGCCGCGTCAGCGGGTCCACGTCAGTCAGCCCGTCAGAACTCGGCACCCGCTCTCGATTGGGAGAATCAATGCAGGCCTCGCATCTCGCGTAAGGATACATTATACGAGGCCAGTCGGGGGCCAACATGTGACAGAGTGCATGGAGGTCCGTCATTGGCTGTGTAGTTTCACCACCACGTGAAACCCGAGCAGCGAAGAGACGAGAACTTACTGACGGACACCTAGGGTCTTATCAGTACGGGGTCAGATACAGAGCCTGTCTCTGCACGATGAAAATACGATCTGCGCGAGATTGTTTGTATCGAGATTTGCAAAATCTCTTCCGAATACGAAATAGACTCCATCCCATTGTTGAGAAGGGAAGATGGCACACATGCCCAAAACAATGGAGAGAATCTCCTTATAGCTAAGGAATTTTTCTCTAAAATGTTTAGCTCCTCTAGAAAGAGTTCACAAGAAGAGACAACTGCCAAGGCTAAGATAGCAATGGTTAGGAAGAAGGTTGTCCCTCCAAGCTTGGCTGAGATTCTGGATGGGGAGCTATCAGCTATTGAGATCAGTGACACCATTGACTCTCTAGCATCAGGAAAAAGCCTAGGGCTTGATGGCCTTCCGAATGAATTCTTCAAAGAATTCAAAGATTCTCTTATTCACCCCCTTCTCATGGTATGGAGAGAATCCCTGAAATTTGGAGCCTTACCCTACATAATCAATGAAGGAGTAGTCAAACTAATCCATAAGAGAGATGAAAAAGAACTCCTAGCCAATTGGAGACCCATCACATGTCTCACATCAGCATATAAGGTTTTTGCCAAAGCCAGAGCTAGAAGGCTATCTGATCATCTAGATAACTGGATAAGAAAAGAACAAAAAGGGTTCATTAAAGGGAGATATATCCTAGACTCAATAATTGCCCTGTGGGAAGGCATTGAACATGTCCAAAAATCCAACCAAGACTTTGTGTTCTTCAAGATTGATTTTGACAAAGCTTATGATAGGTTAGAATGGGATTTTATCCTCCAATCCCCCCATGATATGGGGCTGGGTAGAAAGTTCATCAACTATGTCACTACTCTTTTTGGTAATGCCTCCACAAGAATTGCCATTAATGGGGAGATGACTGATTCCTTTCCTTTGAGAAGATCCATCAGGCAGGGCTACCCTCTTGCTCCCCTTTTGTCTACCATTGCAGCTGATTCACTGGGTTGGCTCATTCAAGCAGAGATTGATAAAGGCAACATTAAAGGGATTAAACTCCCTAACAACAAAGACATGGTACTCAACCAGTTTGCTGGTGATACAAATAGCATGGTAAATAATGATCCAGTTTCATTAGTAGCTTTTTGGAACTACTTGCAAACCTTTTGCAAGGCTTCTGGTTCTGTTATCAATCCAAACAAAACAGGAATTCAAATGCTAATCAGTCCTTGTCTTGGTTGGCTCCTGGCTGCAGGGTGTAAGGAGATTGAAACAGGTAAAGTATTCAGACTTCTAGGCATACCCATGGGCTTTGGGATCTCAATGAAAAAAAGGTGGGATTGGGTTTTGAAAAAAATCAGGGGAAATTTTGAAAAACGGAAGGGTCTGCAGCTCAATATGACAGGAAGATGTCTGGTTCTGAAACACATACTAATTTCAACCACAATCTACTTCTTGGCTTGCTGGAAACCATCTAAGTCAGGAATGAATTAACTAGAGCAACTAGGGAGAAATTTTTTGTAGAGTGGGGATGGGGAAAAGTTTAAAGTACCTAAAGTATCTTGGGTTGTTTGCACTACACCTAAGAAATTAGGTGGTCTTGGTCTTCCCAATCCTAGTATTCTAGCTGACAAACTTGCAGCCAAATGGATTGCAAGAAGTATCTTAAGAAAAGAAGAAGACTGGATAACTTTGCTTAAGGCAGCCACTAGCAAGTTTCATGTAGAGGGTTGTCCAAAATGGAAAGGCTTAGACCGACTAACAATAACTATTTGTCCAGTCAAACTGAAAGCTAAAGATTGCTCTCCTTTGGAAGAAGGTCTCTGGGAGGCTTGGTTCAAGTACAAGAGTCAGTTAATCCCCTCTTCCCATCCCAACTTCACCCTACCCTGGAGTTCCAAAGACTCCATCTGGTTCAGCTTCTTTCAAGGAGCCATTCCAGATAATCAGATTCACTTAGCCCACAAGCTCTTCAAGAAAGGCATTAGAAGTTGGAGGGACATTTGGGATTCAGCCCTAAAAAGATGGATGACTGGAATACAACTAAAATAGAAATTCAAATTAAAAAGATAGGAACTGGAGTTGATAACTGAAAGGGTTCTCTTGTGGGGACCTAATATGTCTGAAATGATTAATCTTAATCACCACTTCAATTATAGGGGAATCTATTTTATGGGGGGGCAAACCTCTTTTACCCCTTCCAGACCTATTAGAAAGCAATGCTCCTCTTTGTTTTAAACTAAATAACAGATGGCATATTATTTGGTCAGTAGTACAGTGGAATTACACGTTCGGTAACATTTGGGCTCCCTCAATCCAACCAAAGATGTCTTGTCTAATGTGGCTCATTACTCTCAAAAGTCTTTGGACTAATGAGAGAGTACTCAAAGTTAGTCTAGGGAATGGACTTTGTCTAAGGTGTGGCCAACAGGTAGAATCAATCCTTCATATATTCTTTAACTTCCCTAAAAATTCTAACATTTGGTGTTTCATGCAGGTCCTTGTCATCAAGTATCACCCCACTAAACTCACTTGGAAGGAGTTATTACTGGGGGGAAATATATGGACTCCCTCCCTCAATATGGAATTGGATTAGAAGTTATTACCTGTGGAACATATGATAAGCAGAAACAAGAAAACGTTTGAAAATATTGATTTGGATCCTATCCATGGTTCTAAATTTGATCTTTGTTTTCAGGTTGAGAAAGATGCAGAAATAATTCTCAAGCAACATGAAGACAATATGAAGGAGGGACTAGGGAAAACATTTTCCACTGTGGATGTGGCAGCCATACTGCTGGACATCAAGAAGAAGGCTGAATAATAATGATGTAGATATGAATCTTAGGATAAACATCTTGACATCTGATGCTTAAGTTCAGACCTATTATGGACTATATGTTTTGTAATGTTGTTATTATGTACTCTCAAGTCAAGGTAGCTTCCCTACTTTGAAGCAACACTCCCTTAAACAACTGTAAACCTTTTTTTGATATATTTTAATACAACTTTAAAGCTTCCATTAAAAAAAAAAAGAAATAGACTAACAGGGCACAATGCGACATCGTATATATGGCTTCTTCTACCTGTCCAGTCATGCATTTGTTACATGATGACTACGACTCATTCACGTATTTGTTACAGATCCATTAGGGACTATGACTCTGTAAAGTTCATGCACAGTTTTTGCATGTGGTATGACATGCAACTTCTTGGGGTGCAAACACAAATGATATGGCATGTTAGTTCCAACTTCCATGCCTTCCTTGGGCCCATTCCACGACTTGAAGTAACACACTAGTTCATACACACAAATAATTTTACTCACTGCAAGGAAATAGATCGTTTGAAGAGTGAAAATAGATGCATTTAATAAGCTAAGAGAATTTCTTACTATACGCGTGCTTATTCACTCATCATAATCAGTGTCTAAAATCACATGAACTTTACACATATAAGCACAACAATATGTGTGCTTATTCATTCATCATAATCAATGTTAAAAATCACATGAATTTTATAAGCTAAGAGAAATTCTTAATATATGCATGCTTATTCACTCATCATAATCAGTGTCTAAAATCACATGAATTTTACACATACAAGCCAAACAATAAACACATTAATTAAACATGATTCGATTGCAATTTTCACATGGTTTTATATACACATATAAAGGCAATAATAGACACAACACCCACTATTTTAAAAAATAGGAGCTACTACTTGCAATATTATGGTTCCACAATACAATCAGTAGCTCCTTGGTTTGGTTTTACCACTTTCTACATAGTGTAACTTTATGGCTCCATAGTGCAATCAGTAGCTCGTTGGTTTGGTTTTACCACTCTTTGAATGCTCATTTTTAAAGAACGAAACTGTAATAAAGTAGAAATTAAACTTATTTTTACACACAGAATATGTGGGAATTACTCTAGCTACATTGGCATGAGTATATAAGATGTAAGAGGATTATTGTTTCACCACACATTGAATAATAGAAATCCTCTTCATCTCTAACTTTCTTGTCCTTAGCTTCCATTATATCTTTCTATTTTTCTCTCTTCTTCTTGTCCTTGTCTCTCTATTCTCTTCTTTCTCACTTCTCATTTAGACTTTGTCTCTCTTTAATATCCTTCCTTATGAGTGGTATCAAAGCTTAGGCTATTAATCTATTTGGCTTCTCCGTTTCTCCATATCCATTTTCCTATTCTACTCCAAAAAATCCAAGACTACAGGCACTCAGACACATCACATGGACTAACAAGCCTTCTACTTATAGTTGTGACCATCTTTTAAAACTTTGGTAGGATTTTGGAATAAATTTAGCAACATCAAGGCTAAAATAGCAAGTCATGTATCAATTTTAAGCTATTTGGATAGGAATGTTGGTAAAATGGAGATTATCACAATTAGACAAGACTAAAAGCACATTTACTTTTTCAAGACAATTCTCCTTCTCCCTTTCAATCTTTCATCAAACCTTAGCAAGAAATCTTCATCTTCCTTCTTGATCTCCACTTCGTATGCCCAATGGATAACAAAGAAAGATGCCTAGCCTTACAGAAGCATCATATAGGTGAGCTTTGAGCAAACAATGCTTCATGGTGATGAGTAGCACAATCAAGGCAATTTGTGCCAATTTTGCAACACTTAAGAGGCTTCACTTTGGCATGATTCTTATCACTAAATCTTCCTAGTCTTTTTCCTTACTATGGAATAAATAATCATTTAGAAGTGGTGCATATTACTTCATATTGATGGCTTTTCTTACTCATGAAGACCCTAGAAATAGATAGTAGGGGGAGCAACCATGATACTTTGATTGAAAGCTTCAAATCTTCAATGATTTCTTGAAGAAAATACTCTATTTCAGCCTAGGGATTCATTTACGTCAAACTTTCTTAATGAAATCAAAGATATTGAACATGATAGGCAAGAGTGCATCCATGGAGTCTCTTATGGATTCAATATTGGAGACAAATGGTTACAATGCATTAATTTATTTTCTCTAATGCTTAGATTTTATTTCAAAGCTCTTAAAGGAATGAAGATTGATGGGTATTTAAGCTATAATGGTCATCGAGAAGCATGATAAAGCAACATTAGGAGCATTCAAGCCATGCCCAACTAATTGAAAGAGGTGTTCTTCTTCCATTCTTAATATCTCTTATTCATTCTTTTAGTGAGTTTATCCACTTGCTAAGAGATATCAAAGAATTTAAAACTCCATGAACTTTTACTTCAATTCATTGTTAGAATGTGTCTTGATCAAAACAGTAAATTTGAAGTCTCTTATATCCACAATCTATGCTTGATCCCATTCTTGATAAAAACTCATAAAAGAGAGTAATTCAATGGATAGAGAGTTAATCATCCAAGAGGCACTCTTTATGCCAATCATTTCTTCATTTGATTGATTATTTATTTTTCTAATCCAACTTTCAAATCTTCTTTATGTAAAATGATTATAGCCCTTGTTTAGGCTTTAGGGTCTACATTCTTGTTTCAATTTCCAATTCAAGGTAGATAGTAAGACAAAAGAGAGATAAACCCTCCTCACTATTAAATATCTCAAAGGGATGTACAACTTGATCTAGGTTGAAACTTTGCATGCCCCCCAATGATTTGAGCCCATGTAGAGATCCCTAGCTTGTCGTTTTATCCCTCACATAAGTACAATGCATGGAGAATTAAAGACTTGAGATCCAATGAAGATTCAAAACTCTTCAAGATTGAAATAGGGTCAAAAAGAGTATTTTCAGGATACTGCAATATTCGTGCATATCATTACATGTAAAATATTCACTCTAGGAGATGATACACAAGTGTTACAGGTTTCCCACATGTCCTTGGATTGGTGGCTTGAAATAGCCTTTACCAAGGATATGCAACTCGAGACAAAGCACTTGCATGTGTAGAGAGGATGCAAGTCTATGTAGTCTAGGCTCAAAGTTTTGATTATGGTATTTTCTATTTTAAACCTAGTACAATGATTAAGTACTCATCTTGAAGAGGTAGCTGAGCACTTCAATTAATCAAGAATATTTTAAATCAAAGTCTCTTACCTCAAGATATATCCATTTTTCTAATATATAGAGGGTATTACAAGTCTACATTTCTATGACATGTCATCAATGCAAAATTGAGGCCTAGGATGAGTATTTATAGCAAATTTTAAAAAAAACCCAAGGAATCTCCAAAATGAAAGCTTCTTTTGATAAAGTTGTTGAATCCAATACTCAAATCATGTTTGAATTTGCTTAATGGATGCAATCCCAAATGGGGAAAAAAGAGAACAAAGAGAAGGCTTAGCCAGGCAATGATATGAGAGTTTCATTTTAGTCCATCAACTCAAACTCCCAAGCCATTATTGGATGAAGAGACATCCTTAATAATCAATTTGAAGTTGGATGAATTTCTCAAGTACCAAGAGGTCCTCTACCTATGGGCAGGTTTGAATAAATCTCTTGATCATCTCATGGAAAGGCTTTCTTCTAATGTTGGAGGTCAAATCGAGAACTATCATGATCAATTTATAAAGGAAAAACAACCTTATCATGAAAGAATGCTAAGGGATAAATTATTTTTGGCAAATTGCAATGGGCTTGAATAATAATGGTTCTAGGATAAGTTGAATAGAATCAACTATCCACTATAGACTTAATAATATGATATCTATCATATATCATTTGCAAAAGTATTGTTGACATCATACAAGCAATTGATGTACATCCTAAACTATGAAAGCCATAAATATAGGATAGAAAAGTTTTATTTAAGATATTGCAAGTTTCAATTTTTATACAATGAATTTTAAAGTATCACTATTTGTTATCTCTTCTCATTCTTGTGTAATTGCTATTGTAAACAATTGAAAAAGATACATTTACTTTAAATTTTTTTTAGAAATTACTCTAGCTACACTAATGTGAATATGTAAGGTATAGGAGGATTATATTTTTTAATCATATTGAGTAATAAGCATATATTTTTATCTTCAACCTTATTCTTCATAGCTTTAATGGCTTTCATCTCTTTCCCTCCCTTGTTTTGTCTTTCTCTCACATATTCTAGCCTTTTTCTCTCCTTTGAACTCTCTTTCTCTCTCTTTTTTCTATTTTCTCTTAGACCTCTCTCTTACAAGTGGTATCAAAGCTGAGGGTTTTGATCCATTTGATTTTCTCAATTCTCCATATCCATTCTTCTATTTTCATCTCAAAAAAGTGTAGGCAACATGTATATCATACACATGGCAAGGACTTATAGGATTTCTATATTTAGCAATGACTATCATTGGAGGCTTTGAGAAGAGTCATGGTGATAAGTTTTGTAGTATCAAGGCAAAAATAGAAAGTCATGGACCAATTTTTAGTCTTTTTCTCTCCTCTCCACACACACACTCTTCTTTTCCATTTTCTCTCTCTCATGTTGAGAAATAAGCATGGGAACTCTCCTTATATTGGAGAGGATAAGGGTAGCTAGGTGTAAATGGACTAGAGGACAGGGGAGCAAGGGGAAATCCTAACCCTAACTCCTCTAGAGGCTATATAAATAACCTAAAGTACACACACACAGTTGAGGAGAGTGTACTAGTTGTACCTTGAACAATTGACTAAACAATATCTTATTCTTGTACTTGAGCTCTCTCTCTCCCTCTTATATGCACACTTTCTCATGTTTTTAACTCAGATTTGCAACATGGTATCAGAGCCTCCTCTGATTCTTTCAGCTTCCTCCATCCTCAGCTTCACTAAGTGCACATGAGCATTCATCATCATCATCTTTTCCTTCTTATCTCCATAGCCAAACCTTGACCCCCTGACCTTGGAGGGCTTGGTCAAAACAAAGAAGCATGTATCTTGCCCGACATTCTTCTAGGAAGTTGTGCCTTAGCTCCTAGTGCAGCTGCCTATCACATGAAACATCGACATCATCCACATCAGAAGCCAGCATTGTAAAAAACGCGAAGACAAGCGCAGATTTGGGTAAAGATCAATTCGTACTATTGCAATCACTACAGAAGGCGCAATCATGGTGGGCTTGTTAAGACAATGGTAGTCCCCCTAAGTGGGCTTCCTAACCCTAAAAGGGTTTGACGCAATTCCTTCTCTAGTGGCCACACAGAGGCCAACCCTAACTGCTTGGTTTCTCGCAGCCATAGCCAGGGATCTTCAAGCTCACTCATTTTTCATTTTTTTCATTGTTTCTCAACCTGGGCATTATCAACAGTGATCTTAATCACTGAAAAACACTTATCAAGCCTTGTTATTGTCCTGTGGAGCTTAAATACAGAGTGCTTCTCATTCCATGGACAATATTAAGCTTGCAAAGATCAACCTACATTATGAGTACTAGAATGGATGTTGGTAAGAGTGCTTCTTAGCACTATTGATGCATTCAACTAATGCTCCATACTGTTTTTTGCTGGTAAATCTGAGATATGAGTGTTACTGTACTCTCCTCTGATTCATCCCATAGCATAGAGTTGATTGATAAGGTGTGCTCCACCAAGAACTCCTCTAATAGGCCACATTATCAGGAAGAGCTTGAAATCCAGTCAAACCTCACCTCGTTGAAACCTACGAAAACAGTAAAGCTTAAATCAAGGGTTGTTCGAAGAACAAGACCTCCTAAATACTATCTTGAGATATTGCATATGTATGACTTCCAACCGTTTTCAACTCTACAACTTTCAAAGTTGGTTATAATCTATAAGGCTATTAGTTTTGCTATTCAGTTGTCGGCCACCTGTAAAGGACTAGACACTACCATTGCTTAAGGCAATAGGTAAGACCTTCCTATAATGGCCATGTCCTATGCAAATGTAAGGCCTCAAACTTGCAAGTTCAATGGAAAATATTTCCATCCTTGGCAAGTCCTAGTAAAATACAAAATGATGGAACGAGGCTACTGGCCCTTCATAAAAGGGACTAAAGTTATTGACCTATCCAATACCCTTGATGTAGAAGATTGTGAAAGGGATTAGGCCATCATCATGCTTCATTTAGATGAATCTTTAATTCATCGTATGGACCAACTCTCCACTGCCAAGGAGAACTGGGATGAACTTGAAAGGCTCTACGGCACTATAGGGAAGAACTCCAAGATCTTTCTAAAGATTGAGTTTTTTAGCTTGGAGTACAAACAAGGAGAAGATCTATGCAAGTTTATTTCACATAATGAAGGGGCTCATGGCACAGCTAGCCTCTGTTTAAGCACCAATTCATGATGAGGATGCCATTGCCATCCTTTTGAAGTTTGTGAAGAAGGTTTTTCCAACCCTTGTGACTACCCTAACTAATATCCCAACCCCAACCTTGGCAAGTACCATCTAGACTTGCCTAGATGAAGAGAAGAGAAACCATACTGAAGGGACTTCAGCACTTAATTCTCGTGAGAAAGTGTTAGTCCATAGCACTTCTACTAAGTGCTCCTTCTGTCACAAAAAAGGGCATATTGAAAGCAATTGCTGGAAGAAATAGCTTAACAAAATGAAGTGCAATAAATGCAAGAAAACCAAGGCATATCACCAGTAAGTGTCCTAGTGTTCTAGAAATACCTAAGGAATTGAAGGCCAACTTTGCCTCCCAATCCATAGATGGCTGACTCTTTTGAGTCTTGTAACACTCTCTACCTAAAACCTTCTTTTGTAGCCTGATTTATAAAGGCATCTCATTATGGATTAAGGGGGGAAAACCTATCATACTGTATCCAATACCACCTAGCATTGAAGGGGGGGTCTTGAGAAATAAGCATGGGAGATCTCATTATACTGGAGAGGATAAGGGTAGCTAGGTGTAAATGGACTGGAGGACAAGGGAGCAAGGTGAAACCCTAACTCTAACTCCTCCAGAGGCTATATAAACAGCCTAAAGTACACACTCACAGTTGAAGAGAGTGTAATAGTTTTACCTTGAACAATTGATTAAACAAGATCTTATTCTTATACTTGAGCTCTCTCTCTCCCTCTTGTGCACACTTTGTCATGCTTCCAACTCTAATTTGCAACATCTCACACCTTACATGTGTGAAGTAAAAGGTACTATTTTTCTCACTCATTCCTTATTGAGGCACACACACACACACACTCTCTCTCTCTCTCTATATATGTGTGTGTGTGTGTGTGTGTGTGTGTGTGTGTGTGTGTGTGTGTGTGTGTGTGTGTGTGTGCATGTGCATGTGCGCGTGCGCGTGTGCGTGTGCATGTGTGTGTGTGTATGTGTGTGTGTGTGTGCACGTGTGTGTGTGTGTGTAGTCACACTATATATAAGAAGTCAATAATTGAGGTGGCTTGAGTCACCAGCATGCTCATAATGCTTACAAAGAGTGCTCATTGTGTACATTTGCACATTACAAGAAACTATTCTTAATAGCTATATTGCTAGATAGTAAAAGAGAAAAGATACTTGAACCTATAAGTAACTGAGAGAGAGATTATGGTTCTCTCAAAAGAAGAATGATAAGTATATTAAGAAAAATAAGATGAAGGACATCGCAAGTGTTGTGTGGATGCTACTTATTCTCAAATAGAAGTTTTCTCATGAGAACTTTTGTTGGAAATTTTGGACCATTAAGGTGGTTTCTTTTAAGTAGAAGCGTGTGTTTTTCATCGTTCAGTGTTAGTTCATTTATTGATTCCTTTATTAATGGTGAGAATTATCTGATTTTTCATATTTAAGGATATATTTCTTATTTATTCTTGCTTTTTAGTCTTTCTTTTGTTTGTGTTGCAATTCATTATATTTGTTAAACATATATCTAGAGGAGCATAATTATGTCATCCTCATGAGCATTAGTCCCTAAATGTAAGATGATGAGTAGCTAAGATGTTGCAAATTTATTGATGGCTTCCCCAATCACTCGATAGTAGTACCAAGCTATTTTAAACTAGCATGGTTAATATAATACTAATAATAGGTTTTTTGGAACCAAAAGAAGGATATTATCATTAGTAGTAATGAGACAAAAACTGACACATCCCTTAATCAAGAGCTACAACTCTTATCCATGAGGATACCAATTCTTTAACATTGGCAATAAGGATGAAAAATTTTCTATCTACACCAAATGATACTTCTCTAACAACTCCACAACAACTAACAATATCTATTTCTCAGGGGGGTGGGGGTGGTGTTCATGATATATATATTCTCTATATCACATCATTCAAGGCTTATTTATAAATATCCTTATCCCTATGAAATTTTCCTAAATATAACACAATGCATACATATATTTATGATTAATCCCCTAAGTATCTATTCCATATAAATACTACAAAATAATATTTCAACACCAACAAACACAAGGAATTTCAATTATTGCATTAATCTATATAGATTTAAGATTTATTTCCATTGTTACATTGAAGATGGCATAGTCATATACCAATCAAATATGGTTTCTTAGAGGTTTGCTAGTTGTTTGAAGGTAGGCTATGGTACTACACTATAAGTAATCCTTAATTGTGCAAATTCTGGATACTCCATGTGTGGCCTGAAGACTTTCTATACAAAGCTAGGCTCTTCGATCATGACTAATGCACAATAAAAATGCAAGAACCTACTCTTGATAGCTAGTATCTTATGCTCAAATAAACTAGAGGATAGTTTTTAGATGCTTAAACCCTTACACATATTAAAATCCCAAGAAATCTATGAATTTAATATAATTAACATGTTTGACCATAATGAGGAAAACTATATGAGATAGTTCTAGCAGCCTCAACTTGTTGTGATGAAACATCTTAATTGACAAGTGAGGATAGGAGAGTTGACTAAAAGAGAGTGAAATAGAATAGTAGAGAGGGAGAGATGAAGAGAGAAAGAGAGGGAGGGAGAAAAAGAATGCGATATAAGAATTAAATGTTATTTTTGAATCTTAGTATGGATGAGGAGATATAACACTTCATAGTCAAAGGTTCAATTATATGCTCATTATTACAACTTGGGATCCATTGGAAAATATCTTTTTACATAGTGATACTTGTTCCAATGTGTATACCAATGTTGTTTCTAATGTAGATTCCAATGTACCCATACTAAGATGACTTTTGGCATATATATCGATGGCAGGCTTGATAATTTAAACACGTTTTTACTTGTATTCACATTAGAGATACTTTAATAAACCCTTCATCTATTGTGCATGGATTGAAATAAGTCAAGCAATCAAGTATATATGTAATGGTATTCAAATATATTATCCTATATAAAGTGTAGCTAGATATACAATTACAAAGGTTTCAGAGATCAACATAGCTAGAGCCACAGTAACATAGCTTCCTAAGATCGAAGCATTTTCCCATGAGCCAAACCTAATCCAAGGCACCATATGATGAAGAAAAGAAGTGTACATCTCACAAGGTTTGTAATTAGTGACACATTGGGTCAACAAGAAAAAAAATCATTGGAAGATAAGACTAAGTAACTAAGCTAGGTAACTAAGCTCTAATTCATTAGGCTTGTGTATATGTAAGAATTATAATACTTTCTTATTATTGGCTTGCAAGATGTCTTGTTTGTGGAGGCACAAGGCAATGAAGAGGGAGAGGAGGGAGCAAGAAGTACACATGAGTCTAATGGTTTTGATGAGGATAGGAGATGAGATGTACTATCTTAGGTTGTAGTAGTTGTACTTTGTATTGCAAGTCAAAATTTAACTTTAGAGTTTTACGCATAACAAAGGGCATAGTTGAAACCTTTGAGTGCTTTTATCTTGTATGCAAGTCAAATTTTGACTTCCAAAGCTTTATGTACACCCACGTATATTTTATAATGTAATGAATAGTATTCTTTGGTCATTCTTATTCTTGCTTTACATTCACATTGAACATTGTGTTGTGTCAAGCTATATCTTTTCTTGTAGGCTTTTATAATATGTGGGTTAGATTTCTAGAAACAATGCTCAGTGAGCACACAGAAAGGATAGAAATAGTACTATAAATTCCAAGTTGTAGTGATGGTGATATTTGTCACTTAAGCATTGTATATTTCATCATTATGGTCACCACTTTCATGAGTTGCTTATAAAAAATTTATAGAGATGGTGTTGAATATATGATGATGGTTGTCATCTATGTGAAATCTACACAATTAACTTCGCTTAACAATGGCAATTTTCTTCTCCCCTGGCCCCCTATTGTCACAAAATTTATTCTTGATTCAGGCTTTCCACTTTTGTGCTTAAATGACTTAGCCTACTCTCACACACACTCTCTTTCCCTCAATTCCTCTCACTTAGTATACTCTCACTCTCTTTCTCTCTTTTTAGCTTCCTCCCACTTATGCTTATTCATGGGACCTAAAATGGGCTGGCACTAACTATAGCACTAGTCGGACCTCTGACATGCACAAGACAATCCCACAACCTCGCAGTTAGGAGCGTCTACAGGACACATTTCCCTGCCATCGTACGTACATTTTGCGTTTGTATCATGTTTATAGTCCAACCCTTAACCTTCTCAGACTCCTCAGAGGGAGACCCTACACATTTTGGTGTAATTCACCACGTAGAACAACATAGGAGGCACCCCTCAGCTGATTGCTGTAGCCCCACTACGACCCTCCTACACCTTGGGGATTGGCCCCCAGATGTGCCGCTAACACATATAACACATACGAAACTGACTCTGCTCTTGGTACCAATATTATATTGTTCCAGGAATGTACCAGTCCTCACTTACTTGTCCCCCTTGGACCCACCCTCTAGACCTACAGCTTGGGTGCCTTACTCTCTTCAGCGTGGGTCATTTATACTTCAACCAATTGTTGTGCATGCCAGGAATAGATACCGTGCATTTGATTCATGCAATGGTGGATGTCTCATTGTGCACAAATAATTATGGTTTGAATTCAGCATATGTGTCGTGCAAAAATAGCCCTTTTAATGAATTTATGCTAATGCACAATGCTTCATTACATGAACCTAGCACCAAGGCGAACCTCGTGCTGCTAGATCCATTATTTCTAGATAAACCACATCCTAAATGTTATGCATAAAAAGAACAATCAGACTTTGTATTATTCCACCATTTAAACTATTGTATAACATCATCCTCCCCCTCAGCGTTTAAATTTTGCTGCGTTGCATAGGTGTAGAGGTTCTTTTATAATTTTTTTGTATGTAAGAGTAATAAATACACACTTTAATACAAAGGACAAGGGCCAAACTGAGGCTTAACCTCATGCTTTAGCCTCGTCAAACATCCACATACATAGATCTCATTTTCCATTTTTTTAAATATAAGAAACTCATTTTTTTCCATTTTTTCCTATTTTTTCTATTTATTTTTAATTAAAATAGGTATTTTCTGGTTTTTTTTCTGATGATTGATCATTTGAACTGAAATTCAACATTTTTTCTTATTGTACCCCATGTCCACTCATTTTCCCTACTCAAAATCAAAGAAACTATCAATTTCCATCAAAATTTATGTTTTTTCGAGTTTTGAAAATTTATAATTGTTGTAAAGCAATACAGGTTTTGCATAACAGTGATTACAGCCCTCAAACATAATACAAGGAACAATCAAATACAATTTCAGCCCATGTGCACACCATTTAGACCATGAACGATAAAAAACAAGTAAAATTCTTTCATAAAATAAAGCATATTATCGCCTTTTTGCGTGTTTTGGATTTTTTGAATATTTAATTGGGACTGTTTATCGACCAACCAATCATGAATTTTAGCATAGATCTTTAGCCTTTAGTCTCCTTAGCCTCTTGGAACAATCCGATGCCTCCCGGATAAGCATCCATCTGCCGATTCTCTTCTTAATTCTTGCCACATGAATTAGTGCCTCTATGCAGGAGAGAGAAAGAGGAGAGAGAAAGACAAGATCTAGATCTTTCTACATAGTGCATCATTCCTCACATGGTGTGGGGCGATCAGAGGCGCAGAGAATCTTCATTCCATAGCCAGGAGGGTTCCTCTCCATTTTCCTGGTAAAAAAATGCTAAAAAATTGGGGAAAAATGGGGCACCGAAAAACTAATGCCCCCCCTCCCCCCATAGCGTTTCATTTCTTGAGTTTTTTCCCAAGCTTAAGCTTTTAAATCCAAAGTATTTAGTTCATGAATTTTGTTCTCACACATCGGCAAGTAGGTTTTTCAATTTTGAGGGAGCAAACGACATTGGAATCGAGATCCGTCTTGACGGTTGGTTCCGTTGTCGAAGGTTTTTCGAAAGCAAAGTCGCAACCACAGAGGTTATTGAGCAATTCCAAGATAGAAGATCAATCAAGCAAGATCAAGATTCAATTTGAGAATTCAATTTCAGATAATGGCCCTATAATCAATTTGTTCAAGCCTTTGGTCTCTTGAATGTGGCAAACAGACTTGTTGGCCTTGTTCTTCTGAAAGGAAAAAAGTTTGAGAAGTCATGGAGAACTTCCAAAATGTCTTCACGAGTCACTTTCCCATCGCCATCTGCATCATAGACTTTAAAAATGGTCTTCACTATATTTTCGAAGGCTTGCTTTGACACTGAAAACTGAGAGAAGGGTCACAAAATCCTTGAAATTCAAGCCATCCAACATCTTTATCATTTTCTGTAATAACAGGTTAACAGTAAACTCTGGAACTGATAGACTTCTTCTCTGACAAGAAGTTTCTTCCATATGAGCTGACAGAATTGGAGTTCTCTGGAACTGATAGAAACTTCTTGTCAGAGAAGAAGTCTATCAGTTCCAGAGTTTACTGTTAACCTGTTATTACAGAAAATGATAAAGATGTTGGATGGCTTGAATTTCAAGGATTTTGTGACCCTTCTCTCAGTTTTCAGTGTCAAAGCAAGCCTTCGAAAATAAATTGAAGACCATTTTTAAAGTCTATGATGCAGATGGCGATGGGAAAGTGACTCGTGAAGACATTTTGGAAGTTCTCCATGACTTCTCAAACTTTTTTCCTTTCAGAAGAACAAGGCCAACAAGTCTGTTTGCCACATTCAAGAGACCAAAGGCTTGAACAAATTGATTATAGGGCCATTATCTGAAATTGAATTCTCAAATTGAATCTTGATCTTGCTTGATTGATCTTCTATCTTGGAATTGCTCAATAACCTCTGTGGTTGTGACTTTGCTTTCGAAAACCCTTCGACAACGTACAAAAGAGTGGCTCCATGCAAGTTGAGCCATCCCAAATAAATCCATCTTTTGAGCATAGGCATGAAAATATGTAGATAAATTTCTGCCATCAAACAATTTCATCCCATGCTCTATTGCTAGCAAAGCATTTATCACAACAGTTTATGTTTGAGAAAAAGCCTGCATCACATGTTGTTGTATTTGTGTAAGTATATTCATATTATTCTGCACTAACTACTACAAAACATCACTAGAAATTGTTCTTGAAGGTTCTTGCATCTTGAATTTCCTTCTAATGATCTTTCACGTTGGGTTTACCAATGTCAAAGGGGTTTTAGTCGAAAGGTCATATCCACCGAGGGGATGAGAGATAGAAGGAAGTAGAAAATAGGAGATAGAAGAGAAGAAAAAGAATAGACAAGAGGTACACAAGATAAAGACAAAGTCCAATGAATCAAAGTATTATGTATTGATAGAACCTGAAATTTCTTGTCAGGCCCTACTTAGAAGCAATCTCCAAGATTAGATGTCTTGGAGCTCCCTTGTAGACCAAAAATGTGCATCAAATAGTAGCTTCTTCTGTGCTACTCAAGCTGCAAATCTGACGGTTCTGTTGGCTTCAAAAGGGGAGTAAAACCCCCTTAGAAGACAAGGCATCAAGTCTCAACTCATCCGCCCTAGCAATCTAACAGGTCTTCGCAAGACACCTGATCAAAATTCTTACAGATCACTCCTTCTTCTCCCCATTTAGAATGTTGTTTGCTACCTGTAAACTGCGATTGTGGCACGCGCAATTTTGCCAATCCTTCTTTTTCATAAAATCTCTAAAACTGGCTAAAAAAGTAACTTGCTTTTTACATGCCATGCTATTCTAGAAATTTTCATAGCTTTTTAGGATATTTACAAGAAATAATATCCAAAATATCAAAAATAGACTCAACTTGTCCAAAAATTTAGTATTTTTGGACCATCCATACCACGAACAGTAACACTAATGACTAAGATGACATTGACTCTCTACATTAATAAGAAAGCATGATTGTCAATAAATAAGGGGGGACGGTCAATGTGAAAAGTGACATGGAGTGTATTGATAGCTCGAGATGAGTACACAAGTAAGTTTTTTTTAATTAAATATATTTTCCTAAAGTTTAGATATTATGATTTAATTCTAGCCCTTGTTCTTATGCAGGGAATTTGAAATATAAACTCTATGATTTATTGTCTACATGTGAAGGCAATGAGAGAGAAATAAAACTCTATGTGATCAGAAGTAGTACTTTTGCACATTGTGGGATTGAAAAACTTGTCTAAAAATCTTAGAGAATATATTACATCCTATTTCCCTTAGAGAAATTGAGATGTGCTCATCTCAAAAGAACCATAGGGATTGTTGTTATTAAACGATAAGTTCTTACGGTACTGAAGATTTGTGGGTTGGGACCCACCACTCTTCCTCCATTGTGCTACTTCGATTATGTAGAAGCACTGAACTTCATGATAGTTCAATGAAAGCAAGGATACTCTTTTACTGCAATCATTACAAGTATAGAGGTTATTATATCTCATGAAGAGCTTTCTAGGACTTCTAATCATCCTCAAATATTTTAGAGGGCTCTAGATCATCATTAGTATCCAACTCTTTAGGGAAGTCAAATGCTAAACTTGGACATCTTCACTTTACTACTAGTTTCTCCTCTTCCTGATCCAACTTAGGGAAATCACATGGAATATATCATGGCTCATTGGAAAGAAAGAATTGGCGATTAGAGGATCTCTTTTGGATGTGCCCTATCCCACTACACTTATGACACTCTTTTGCTTGGTTCTTTGAGTCATCATATTCTTCTTTGGTATTTTCTAGGCAAAAGTAATCTTGAAGAAGTAGATCTTCATTAGACCGAATCAAAGTTCTTTCTTGTATAAAAGCATCTTGCAAGTCTATCGTCCCTAGGGAATCTAGACAAGTTTCTAGTGCTTGATTCAATCCATTGCAAAATTTGGCCACCTATTGAGTAATATCCATTGGTGACACATATTTTTGAACTATCACAAACTAGAAATAATAGGTTTATAGACTAAACCCTACGTGTTTCAAATATCGAATGCGTAAGGCCAACAACTCCTCTCGATTCAACTCCTCCTCCCAAGGTAACACACTCCATGTGACTGTCATCTCTTCTATCGGCATGATAGGTGTTTGACCATACATCAACTCTGTAGGCATATATCCTGTAACAACACTATGAGTTATTCTGTCAGCCCACAAAGCATAAGGGAGCAATCATGGCCACTCTTTTACCTTCTCTCCACATGCTTTTGCCAATGCCTATACAATAGGTGGGTGGAAAGAAAGTCAGAAGACATAGAGGCAGCAACTGCAAAGTTAAGGGCGCCAAGGATACAGAATAAGAAACGGTTTGACAAAAGACATAGACTGAGACCAAGAACCATACAAGATTGGGATTGGGTATTGGTTTATCATAGCAGTTTAGATAACCAACATAGTGCCATGTGTAAAGTTTCCAAAAGATGGTTTGGACCCTATGTGGTAAGACATGTGTTTGATAATGCTACTTATGCATTAAATGAGCTGGATGGGAGAGCCATCAAACTTCCGATAGCACGGAAAATAATAAAATTATTCGAAAGGCGGGAATCCACTACCTATGAGTTGCCAGATTTGGAAGAAAATAGTGATCCTGATACAGGGGCTAGCTAGGAAGATATGGAAGATGAAAAAGTAAAGGATATGGCTGCAAAGGATGAAGAGGACTCGGGATCCGGTGACAACTAGGATTTTGGTACATACCGGAGGATGTGCAGGTTCAAAGGGGGTGGATGTCGTGATGTTATGAGGACACATTGTTAAAAAGTATGGAATGCATCATCATTCGGCTTCTTATTAATCAAGAGAGTCAATGTGATCTGAGTCATTACTATTAGTATGAGTTGAATGGATTATCCAAAAATACTAGATTTTTGGATAATTTTAGCCTATATTTGATATTATTTTTTGTAAAAATACGAAAAAGTTAGAAAAGCTTCTAGATTAGGATGGCATGCAAAAAGCAAGTTGCTTTTTCAGCCAGTTAAGAGATTTTTCATAAAAAAGACAGATTGATGAAATCGCATGGGTCGCGATCGTTGTAAACAGGTTGAAAACTGCAGATTGAACTGAAAGAAGAAGAAGGAGTGATCTGGGAGATCTGTGAGACCAGGTGTCTTGGGATTTTTCCCCCCCTTTCGGAGCCAATGGAGCCATCAAAGCAGCAGAGAAGGAGCTAGAATTTTGATGCACATTTTGTCCTATAAAGAAGCACCAGGAAATCTAATGCCTAGAGATTGCTTCTAAGTAGTGCGAAGATTCCAGGTTCTTTCTATACATGTTGATTCAATTCATTGTGATTTGTTTTTGTAGTGTTTACTACTTGGGTATTCTCTATCTTCTCTTCCATCTCCTATCTCTACTTCCTTCTACTTTTGATCCCCAGTGGATTTGACCTTTTGACAAAAACCCCTCCGACAGCGTTGCGATAATACCAATCAAAGTGGTATGACACACTAATTGTATTTAGTTCAACTACATCTATTAGCCCAAAATGCGCTATTAATAAAACTATGGTTTGCACGCAATTGTTATAGCCCCATTTCCAAGAAGATAATTGTTCTATGTCCACAACTAATTGCGGGCCAAAATATTTGCCCCCCCTCTACTAATTCTATGTCTCTTGCCCAATCCAATATTCTCCTTTAGCAATCTTGGGGCAAATTCGAAAAATAGTCCTTTAGAAAAGAGACCTCATGTTCATTGGTAAATACCTAGGATTTAAATATCCTAGTGAGATCAGTCACCCGTTCGAGTGCACTTGGCCTCCCAGCAAACATACCAAAAATTGACTAGTCAAAGCCACTTTTAACCAGGTTGCCAAGCCAACTCCTAAGAGTTTTTGCACTAGATAGGTGATTTTTGGCATTAAGTGCGCTAACTCTGTCTAGCCTTCGTCGATATTTATGATGCTCTTCTGTAGTACTCCAGCTATTCTCATGCAAATACCTAGACCACCTCAGTAAGCTTACTTAGTCTTGCACTTTGCTTTTTTCAACCTTCATGGCTATGTCTCTATAATGGGCACTAGGATGCTAATCCTAGGATAACTATGGTTTCCCCCCATCTTTCAAGGGCAACTCCTCATAAATTACTCCTATCATGATAGTGGCAGTTTATCCAGGGGGTTTTGATATTTGACCTTAATAAAATTGGTTTCAGGGCATAGATCCAATGGATCTATCTGCATACCTCTATTTAAGTTTCATTTAAGTTAATTTTTCTCCACCTTTATATAATTAATTCATTTTATTTACTTACTAATCAGCAAACATTCAAAACAATCAACTAATGTTCCACAAATCCATAAACTTTAATTCCCCTTTTAAACATCTCCCCTCTTTTTCTTCACGGTTCGTTTTGACGGCCTCTTTCTCCCCCTTCTAATTTTCATTTTTTTCTTTATTCTCCTTTAATTCATTTCCTCCCCCCCCCCCCCCCCCCCCCAAAACCTTAGAAAGCTTAAACCTTCCAATCTCCCTTTTTCAACTTACCACCATCATCATATGTTCTAGTGATCATCACACCTTCATCACAATAGTATCAATGTTACTGATGAAGAAGCAGCCAATAGGAGGGTTTAATTCTTAATCATGCATTCTAGTTTTTGGGAAGCAATGTCTTTGTAGGTAGAATCATGACGATTTAATAATTTCCTTGGAAGGTAACAAAACTTATGAAATCCTCTATCCCTCTAGAAGATATCCTATCAAGTTGTCAAGACCTTGCCAAGTCTAAAAATCCCCCGAAAACCTCTAATTTGTAACAAGGTCTTATATTCTCTGAGTGATTATAATCCCTACGGGAAAATTCTCATAACTAAGATTCACTAAGTAAATCTATTAGATTTTATCAAAAAATCCACCTTTCTCTCGTACAAGAACTTCCTTGTATACAGACATCTCCTTGCCAGACTACAAAGACCATCTTCCAAAAACAACAACAATGAATAGCACATCTACATTAAATTAATGCAAAAATTTGATAATAATGTATATAAGGTTGTTGAAAATTTCTACAATGTTTTGCATGTTTTTAGGTGTCGTGAGCTTGTTCCACTACAAGTGGCAAACAATCATCTATACCTTGCTATTCGCAGGAGCATATGGTGTAGCAACAACTTGCTATATTAAGTTTGTCCTACCATTTACAGTAGTCATTGACTAAACCAAGAAAAGTATCAAAAGACCCTCAAAGACATCATCAATGTCATGGGTGACTGGCATTTGAAGCTGATAATGTGAATATGTAGCATTTTAAGAAAATATAGCATCCCTAATGACAAAAACTTTATTTAGTGTGGGTCATAGAAACAATAGCCCTTGCTCTCCGAATTGTGGACAATAAATATGCATTTTAGAGCATTTTCATCAATCTTCCCATAAAGCTCTTTTGAACATGTGCATAGCTATGAAACACCTAAAAATAGTCAAATTTGGGCACTATGATCTTTTTTAATGCCTTGGTAGGGGTGCATGATTTTAGCACCTAATTTGCACATTGAAGGCTTAAAGCCAAAATTTATGTAAGAGCCCCTTGCTTTTCAACATATAATGATCCATTTCCATAAGCATTTGATTCTTCCTTTCAACAAATTCATTTTGTTGAGGATTCATTCTAACATGGCTTGATACGTAATGCAATGATCAAGAAAATATGTTTCAAAATCACAAGAGATGTACTCTCCCCTCTACCCATACAAAGTTTCTACACCTTTAAACCCATTTCAGCCTCAAGCTTCGCCGCAATATGTTTAAATGCATGAATACATTATATTTGGCGTTCAACCCATACACCCATGTATATCTCAAGTAGTCATCAATAAAATTAACAAACTTAAGATGGCCCCAAAGTGCATATGTCTTAATGCGACCACAAACATCAGAGTGAATAAGTTGTGTTTTTCATATAGCACACATTGAACCATCCTTTTTGAAGGCAAACCTATGCATCTTGCCAAAAATACATCCCTTGCATGCATGAAGAGGTGGAGTCTCCACTAGAGACAATGTATCTACCATACGACGCCTCTGAAGGATCATCAAACTCCCAAGACTCATATGTCCATAGTGTGCATGCCAAAGCTTTGCATTATGCATAGTGGTTGAAAGATTAGTGACTGCTGGAGCATCATGAGAATGTTTACTATATGTATCTAACAAGAATAAACCCTTATATATCATGCTGAATAGCTTGAGTTCTCTCTGTCTCTGAGGATACATCATTACTTCTGTTTGCGCATGTAACAATAATAGTGACTATCTCAATGCCACATACATCATTACTTCTGTTTGCGCATGTAACATGCTTCCTAGCAAGGGTTGAATGAAAAGAGGTAAAACCCACATCTTGGAAGTGATGTGCTTTTATGACGCATTGTCAAAATACCATGTTTGTTGCATTTTAGCAGCATTAAATGCTAGATTAGCCATAGAAGAATCATAATTGCATGTGAGAAACACATAATCCTCCTCCATAAAGTTGGCTCACGCATCACCATTTGTAGATTCACTCGTTGATATCTATCGGATAGTGGCAAACTAGAGTCTTTTTTGTTTTATTTGACCAATCTCTTTCTACATTCATCAATATAGTGACTGGGCTTCTTTTTAGACTTTTCTTACTCTTGTATGGCCTTGTTGGATAGTTTTCTAGCATCACCCTTTTCCTAATTTTTTGCATTTTTCTTGACTTTACTTTTGCTTTTGAATTTGGAAAGCATAGCCACATCACTTTAACACAATGCAACATTCTTTGGAGTCTATTCCTCCTAGGAGATTGTGGCCTCATTGTAGGCTATAAACATTTGCTCAAGTATATTGCATGTTGATTTTGAGGTCCTACAAGACCAAATGTGTAGAATAATTGTGTTGTTTACTAATAAGGAAATCAAAGAAAGTGATTGTGCATCCCTCGAATCCCATCTCCTTTGATCCTCCATAGGAGGATCAATGGAGATAGGAGGATCAAAGGAAATCAAAGAAAGTGATTGTGCATCCTTTGAATCCCATCTCCTTTGATCCTCCATAGGAGGGGGAGAAGGGGCACTAGCACCAGCACCACCACTACTAATCTCTCCTCAAGCATTAAGCTAAAGTGTTTGAGATGCTAGACCTCTTGGATGCTACAAGTTATCTATAACATTGTCCCATAAATCCTTCACAAAATAAGAAGGTTGCAGACCATACAACTCCACAATGGGTAGTTTGAGCCATGAAGTTTGTCCTCTTGAGTGAGGACACCAAGATTGCTACTCTGATCATGTTTTCAATAATGAACAAAAATCTACTACCAAATACTTTGGTATGAAGTATAGACTGTGTACTCATCAAAGTACCAAAAATTTTCACAAGGTTAAGAAATAAGTACCAAACTGTCACACAAATGTGAAAGTTTACACAATGTCACCCAAATCAATACTCAAGTGAAGAAATAATAACAATGTATTGTTGTACCACACCTGCATTGAAATGTGTGTCCATGAAAGTAGAAATTACATCAACTTAACACTTACTTTCACCAAATTTTCTTGAATTTTTTTTTTTTGCTCAATTTGTTTTTAGCAACAATTAACTGATGCTTTACTACTTGTTTCCTACCTTGGAGTGCACATTGGGCAAAATCTTGAAATCTCTCTTTGAAATTTTAAAGAAATTGAAGAATGTATACCTTATAACTCAATTTTTTATACAAATCTCATCTTGAGATATGTGCCAATTGTGAACATCAACTAAAACGTGCATCGTGATACATACAAAGCTTGTAGGCTAAAGAGTCCCAAATTTATTGCTCAAATTGTAAATAAATTGTGTAATATTAATGTTATCAATGTGAAGATTCATGCATAACAACTCAAATCAAACAGAAAGTGCGTTTTTCACTCGAAGAAATTTTGAGGAATTTTGAAAATTGGAAAATTTAGTTAAAAATTTTCAAAATTCTTAACTTAAAGTGTGAGGAATTGAAAATTCTTCAATATTAGGTATAAGATGAGCAAAGACAAATGAGAAATTGCAAAAATTTTGAAAAACCAATATTTTTTTGAAAATGAGGATATTTGTATTTTTTCTTAAATAGAAAATGGCAAGTAGGGCTGAAAAAATAGCAAGCAAGGTTGAGAAAATGGTGGCAAGGGTTGTCAATATTATGAGTAGGACTAACAAAGGCTATGTGTGCATAGCTACATGTAAGACTGCATATGGGACTGCGTGCAAGTTGAAAATAACAATATCACCTCCTTCAAAACAACAACATTCCAGTAACTCCTCCCTCCAAAGCAGTAGCTCCTCTTCCTTTATCAATTGAGTAGACTCCACATGGGTGGTACTAGTTGAACAATGGAGAGACCAAACCCACATGTCTAGCTTTGATACCAAATGTTAGAAATGGAGGAAGAGAGAGAGAGAATGAACACAAGACAATGAGCAAGAGTGGGCAACAATTTGACACTCAAAAGATGTAAGTGCTTGAATGATTGAAAGTACAATATGTCATCTTAAGTAAGTTAGACCTATCAACTAGAGTTAATATAACTCTAAAACTAATTGAAGAAGTGGCGACACAAATTGTGAATATAGTTGTGTTCACACTAAAACCCAACTAACTAAAAAATTAGGTGCTACCCAAAGAATTGGAAAATTCTAAAAATATTGTGGATTTTCCATTGCCAAGCCTTGCATCTTTAAAGTGAGAGACTCTTGATAAAGAGATTCAAACTTGGAGTATCTTAAGACATCCAAAAAGGCCATGATTCTTGGAAGGATCTAGAGAAGAATGCACTTGTCATTGTTTGTACCCTTACATACCTTTATAGCTTATTTTAAACTATAGTGAGTTTATAGAGAACAAAGATTTCATTGCTAAACATAAAGTTATTAGAGGAGGATTTGGATAACATTCTAGGAATACTTTGAAAATCTAGGGGATGTGACCACAAGGGTGATTTTATATAGTGTGCCCTTAATCATTGGCTATATCTTACATCTCTTAATAATCTCTTGTTATGGGTTTGGATTATAGGAGGTACAAACTCAGATATAGTGATTGGCTCCTTTATATTTGGATATTGATTTTATTCCACTAAAATTGGAGGTATAAGTAATTAGACAAAAAGAAAAGGAGGTTATTTTAACTTCTAACATCTAGCCACGTGGTCAAATATTTATCACTTATTTGAAATTGGGACTTGGAAAATTTCCAAGTTATCTAATATAGTATTTTTAGCTTCTTTCTAATCTTCAATTTCTCCTCGCTTTGTATTTTTCTCATTCTTTGGCACAGTTTCTTCTTCATCACTTTCATCAATCATCACTAGTTTCCTTATACTAAGGTTTCTTTTATTTTGCTGAAAGATTTTGAATTTCATGGGTACCCTTTTCTCTTGAGACTTCAGAGCATATGGATCAAACTTTGAAGGAGAAAGCTTAGGTATTCCTTTCTTTCTAGAGGCTACGCTGTCGCTTGGGATTCGTGCAAGGGGGGAAGGGGGGTTTCGTGATTGTCACTTGCCAGGGACACTTTGCGAGATGGAAGTAAAGGATGATGAATTATGCTCAATTCAAGATAAATACATGGAATAGAAGAATCAATACATTAGTGGGCAAGGTAAGACAGAAGAAGTCATGTATACATTCAATCTTCCTTTGTATATGGGAAGAAGATACAAAGAAACCATCTTCCAAGGTAAGACAACCTCTCCATGGTATAAGCATTAACATGTAGAAGAAGGTGTGGATAAAGAATTTCACAATTGTAAGATTAGATGTTGTGAGTATGCAAGGGCAGTTAGATATTCATCAATTCAATGATTAAGCTTTCTTGATATAATATTTTGGTGAAGCTAAGATTTCGTTGAAGCCTTGGACTTGATGTAACCTGAAGTCATCTTCATGTTCCTTGAAAATAAAAATCAATACTTTTTCCAATTGATGACTATTGAAATACTATAGTCATCAAGAAAACAATGTTTTCTCCTTTCATGTATCATCTTCCCCTCAAGTTGGCGACTTTGAAGCCTTCTTTTTACAATTATTGCAAGTTATAGCAGAATTGAGGTTTGAAGGAGTGTGCTGCCTTTTCCTTTTTCTTGTAATCTTCACAGTACTAGTAAGTTCCAGTGAGAGGACCAATCAACAAGATGGCATTGAGCCAATTGCCGGAGATCTTCTCGTTGATCTTGTGAGGAAGATCCTTCCACAGCCTGCTCATAATGTGCACTTGGTTAGGGGAGAGGGTGTAGACCACCTCCTTCATACACACAAGAACCTTCCCTATCGCTCCAAAGATGCCGTGCGCTGCCTCAGATTACCCTAGCTCGAGAGTCGGTTGCTTCCTTATGTCTCGCACGATCTCTTCTACAACGCGGTCTTCCATTGCTTTCTCATCGTCTTCTTCAGCTATAGTTACTCACTCTTCTAAAGATCTCGCCACTTCGTCAACTTAAATTTGGCCTCGTTCTTGTCTTTTGCGGCTCCTTCTGTCCGTCTTGTCTACAAGCTTCCTCCTTCATCGTTCATTGCTGTAGTCTTCAGCAGGCTGCATCACCGGTCTTTAACTTCGCAATAGCTCGCTAAACTTCTCTTTTCCATCGTCTTCTGTCCTATCATCGTCTTCTGCAGATCACAAATCGTCGTCGGCTTCCTTCGCCTTCAGCGGTTCCAATTTTTTCGTTCTCCTTCATTTCGCCACCTTGGCCAGCAAGTCTTTTCTTTATCATCCTCATCAACAGCTCCTCCTTCCGTTGCGTCTGCAAGCTTCGTTTTCCAAAGCTCTCCGTATGCCAAACTCACCTCCTCTGGATCACCTTCATCGTTTGTCCCTTCTTCAGTTGCATCACGGCCTCCTTGTCTTCTGCGTCTCCTTCCTCTATGGCTTTGTCTACCACCTCATCCTCCTTATATACTCAGTGCCATAACACATGGCTCCTTTAAGATTTTGGAAAAGCTAAAAGCTTCATATACGTCTCTTCTATTTGAGACCCGGAAAAAAAACACACCATTGATGTCACTGATTACATCATTATTCTGCCATATTTTTATGCCCAGTTGAGTCCCAAGCATTGTGGGAACTTGGTTTATAACTCTATATTGTGGCCTCTCACCCTTAGTAAATATAGCTACTCTATCTTCATGCACGTTGCTGAGTTGTTTTATGTGCTGCTAATATGTAGAAGTAAGTTGAACTTGTTTAATTAAATGAGTCCTGCAATGCTTTAAGAGAAAAGCAACGAATCCGCATCCTTAATATCTTCCATTAAGTCCTTTTATTCCCGAGAGAGAGATGTAAATCTTGTAAGAAGCTTCTTTATATTAGTGTGCCTTTACATTTGTCGGTCCTTGTGTTAATGCTATTTGGTATTTCCCATGACTTCTAGGAACTTGTTTACTTCGACTCCTTCAAGTATTGATCTTTCCTTTAGTTTTGCTGCATTGTATCTCTTAGAGAAAAGATACATAGATATTGCAATGGATGAGAAAGTGAACCACTTTGTATGTTGCACCATGCCTCCATGGAGACATGGCTCACTAGGTACGAGCAAGCTAGGAAAGATTGAGAAGAAGTGCGATCTGAATTTCGACGTAGTATAAACCATCGACCGATTCCATATTCCAAGGATATGAAGGAGATGTCGTGGTTTATATCAACGTGATTGTTGCATGGAGCTTTGACCATAGCATCTTGCGAAGGGGCGGAGGTCTCAACTGAGGAGTGGGAATTCTCGAGGGGATGTAGTCCAAAGGAGATTACATGTTTAGGGTTTCTCGTATCTATATTTTATATGTGACAAATAATTGAGTGTTTCAATGTATAGTACAAAATATACAATGCATCGTGGTCACGTGGACAACATTTCCACGTGGAGCATATCGACAAAATGCACTCCACAATAGATTGTGGTATCATGGTAAAGTTCAAAGAAGAGAGCAGACGATGAGCAATGGATCTAAACACCGTTATAGATGAGATGGAGTATTTAGGATACTTGTAAAGTATTATCATGGTGGATTGCCATAGCTTCTCCATGATCCTATTCGATGTGCAGTGGTTTAAAGTGGTACTTGAAGGAGCTGGAGTAACAGTTCGACAAGGTCCATCTCGATTTTTCGAAATAGATTCCAAAAAACGATGGATGGATTTGCGCGACACGTTTGTATTGCTAGCCCATTGTGAACTGGTGCATGAACTCATGTTTATTTAAATTTTATTACGACATGGTATATATCACAAAAGTTAAATCTCTCTTGTACATGATTTTGAACATGTAATTTTCTATCCAAACCTCTGACAACCTCGATGGTGGTATGTTATACTTTTAGCTCCCTGAAGTGCAAGAGTATATGATCAAAGCAATGTTCCTTGTGTAAATGAGGATAGTATGCAAATAGACGGGTCAATATTGTAAGGGGTGGAGGGTGTTGAAATTTTGGATCATGTAGAGAAGCCAGAATCAGGTAACAATTATGGAAATATAGGAATTCAAGAATTGTTTGAGAATGAGGTGGACTCATCATTTTGTGATGACCTGTATATTGACCTTCCAGTGTATGCGGAGTTGTGTCGGGAGATAGATATGGGACCATAGGGTACTTCATACTTGGAGCATCCACCTACTCAATTCGTTGACAAATCACTTATAAAGGTACATAAGATAGAACACAATATTAGTGAGTTTGGGAATCTCCCAATTCACATGTTTTGAATACTAAATAGGTGGCACCTAGATAACGTGCCCATAAGTTTTCCAAAACCATATGATGTGACATATCATTGGGAAGCACTTGAAAAATGGAATCTATTAAGCTATAGAGCACTTGATTTGGAGTAATGGTGTTCAACTTATGACAAATCCAAAGATTTGACCACGTGTCTCAAACTTATGGGAAATTCCCATATTCCCCAATATGGTGTTATATGCATTTTTAAGTAAGATCATTTTTTAAAGATTTATATTATAGTGCTTTGCTTGATTTATATTGATTATATTAACATCAATATTTGTCCTTTTAGGTGACCTTTGTGGATATTTAGATCATCACGATGAGTCGAGGGATGAGTAATGAGGAGCTATAGAAGATCTTCACATATATGTCTCGAAATCAGATGGCTCGACTCAAAGATATGGTGGACTAGGAGCCGTCTTGGACACCATCAGGCCATTCTATTAGATCTATCTCGATGTGCTCTGATGCTTCAATTTCCAGCAGAAGAGGTCGATGCTCCAAACTTGGGCCGGACAAAGGGAGTGGTTGTGAGGGATGCTACGAACACATGCATGCAGTGAGCTCATGGTTGGCTCGGGATATAGATGCTACTCCTCACTCTCATACAGGTTTGAGAGAGCGTAGCTCAAGTGGTTGTTGTGGAGATACCGATGCAATGTCTCCATCTCCTCGTTCTACTAGAGTTGTGTCACCTATGGGATTTGTCACACCTGTGGGGACATCTACTCCAGTCACTCCCTCAGCCGTCCCGCCGGTGGCATCCCTATGGGTGCTACTCCAAGAGATACTACCCCCGTAGGTACACCAGATGTACATGGGTCTCCTAGATATGCCCATGAGCATGGTCGCAGGTGGCAGAGGACACATCTTAGGAATACCCTAGAGGGGTATTGATACCTTGTAGATGATAGGATAGGAGCCATCATCATGAATGATGAGGGGAGGAGGATGATGGCTTGTATGAGAGAGTTTGCCGACAAGTTTTTTGGCACAATGTCTTGGATCATTGGAAGAACATATCAAAGGGGAGCAAGGAATACTGTAACGTGTCCACTGGAACCCTCTAGGACACGTCTTAGCAGTCCATCGGAAAGGATGTCTAGAAAACTCCGCCCGGCACTCCCATGGAATGTTACGGGTTTTGCAATCTAGGTCTTCCCGAGCCTGCCACGTAGCGGAAGTATCCTGGCCGTTCCCACTTAGGATCGACCTGAATTTGGGTTTCCCTGTTTAGTCAATAGCTAGCAACAACTAGCGTCGGACCCGAGCGAACTACTTTACGCAGAAGCACCCGGACCGAAGCGGATTCACGCTGCACTTGGTTCAAGGAGAATGGGAACAAGAGGGATGCAAGGCTCGACCTCTCTGCCATAGGCATAGTCCCATTCCGTTTCCCTAAAACAGCGTAAATCGGGCAGGATGTAACTCTAGGTCATCGTCCTCGTTACTCGCTTTGATGCTGATGGTCAACCTGCTGTTCGTCGAAGACCTTGAGAAAAGTTCCCGGCTAACCGGGACCACCCATCTGTAGGACGGACCCATGGTCCATCCTCCGCACTTTCCTCAGTTTGTTTTAGTTATGTAATTACCTACCACATTATTTTGACATATACAAACAGCTTCCTTGATTAACCCTGTTAAGCACCGGTTCCTTCACGTAATCTTATCACAGGACATAAAGAAAACAATATCAAACAACTTCTTTGTTATCATTTTATCCTTTTATCTTTGAAATACAAGGAGTTCCCGCCCGTAGGCGCATTCATAATCCGCCCGAAGGCTATCCAGTAATCCTTCAATGATTACTTAATCCAAGTTTCCGCTCGTAGACTAGTATGCGGGCCTCGAGATCCAATCCCGAGTCACGTTAGTCTCTTGTGCAGGACCCGGAAGGCGAGGGATTTACAGCCAGAGCCCCCCCTGGCACCCAAGCGTCCTCCTACTCCAAGCAGAACTCAACGGAGAGACCTCTCACGGCGGGTTCGGTCCACGTTCCCGGCGCGGTTCACAACCCCCTTGGTTAGGGTTAGGCAGGCAGTCGGGGGTAACTGAAGCTGCCTCTCCCTTCAGGCTTCAACCTGAAGTATTTAGATATGTTTTCCTCCTTTAGTTCATTGAGCAAACAATGCAAACAGTGCTTTTCTAACGGTTACAAGCACAAACAAATTCCAATGGTCGTTGTGGCTGGCAAACTGTCAAGGAGTGACTCCCTTTTCTCCGAATGCAATCCGCATTCGTTCTGGAATCAATTGCAACTTGGCAAGATTCCTATCATTCTTGGGTTAGGGTCATACCCTACCCATACTTTAGTGTTTAGTTGTGGTAGGTTCCAGCGACCATGTCGCTTCAGTTTATTGTCTGGTCATTTTCAAATACCTAACTTTCCTTTTCCTTGGCAAATTATCCCCAAGAAAAGTGAGTAACAGGATGATTAGTCATCCTCTTGTAAGTTAAATTCTTTCAATAACTTGCCAACCTCATTTTCGAGAGATGACAAAAACTCTCTTGTGGACAAATCTCAAGACTATACAATGTTGCGGCTTTGTGCACAAGTATTGCATCTATTCCACGGAATCCTTCTATCCATTGCTTAGCGTTTCCCGATCACGCAGTTTACCTCCATCGAGTAACAGGGTTTTATTGGGTATCCTCCAACCCATTCCTAATTAGGTTGGCCCATGGTCCTAGAAATAGGCAACTCCGTCGGAGTTTCATCATGATCCTTAGGATAAAACCTTAGATCATTTCATGCATGAACATCCAATTGCTTCGACATTTGTGAATGTGTGTAAGATCTTTAGATTCACGGTTCTTGTCTAAAGCTAGGTCGAATCATTATTGCACTAAACCCTAGTTAACACTTAGGATTCCTATCATATTGACTCAGTCATGTCTATACGAATCCTTGTGGTTTGGATTACTTAGTCAATTCAACTAGGTTTGTCTTGCGACAAGGATGATCCTTTTAAGGGTAATAACTAAATCTAACGGGATCAATAGTTATAACTCCTCCAATTCGCGTAGACATGCGATTGATTGCCTCTACGTATCACATGGTTCATGATAACTTTATCTTTCCTTGGTGCACGATAATCTGGCTACTAACTTTGCCTAGGACCTACTAGGTCTTACATCAATAGTCGTACTTACAACCTTGTTGTCTACACTTTGGCATCTTATGCTTTGACTCCTAATTGCGGCTCTTAATGAATGACATTTTTCACATGACGACTATGCAATACACAACATTCTCCTAGCTACGAAGTAGTCAATGAACTCATCCAAAGCTAGTGCTAACTTATTCCATCTTACATGCTATTTACAAGTTCATAAGATTATCTTCGTTCTCTATTATTCATTTTGGGATAATACCTTATGGTGTTAACCTTGCCTCATGAAGTTATTATGAGAAGCATGTTGCCTAATGTGCGGCACCCGCTTATTCCTACCATGTCTAGGACGAAAGAGAATGCATTTATAAATTCCATTTCTTTGCCTAAGTTTAGACTCATTACCTTGATAAGGTACCAATCTATATGCAACTAGCCTTCTACTCGCTCAAATTCATGACAATTCCAATCTTACCTAACGTTCAAGAGATGTCCTATCACATGTATTTCTTTCCAATTTCCTTATGCATTAAATTTAAGCGTAAAATGCAATTCCTTTTTATGGGCTAAGCGCGCCTTATCATTTCCTTATGCGGAATTAACTCGAAAGAACCTGGACTTGAGGAGTCGGGGAGATGTCCACTTGCACGTTCGGAGATGAGCCTCCCGCGGTCGTATCTTGGGATCTTTTTGGGGCCATCGAAGACGTAAATTCGACTTCCGATTCGCCTTAGTGGACTATGGAGTGACGGCCCTCGGAATGCGGCTTTCCGACCTCTGCCTTTATCCTTGTATGCGGGAGGGTTCCTCTTCGGGATGGTGCTTGCGACGAAGGCTTTAGGAGTCTTTCAAGAACTCGAACCGGCACAGACTTTAACCTCGGACGGCTTGCGGCATAAAATCTTCTTGCGGAAGTCTTTCGATGGATCTTGCGGGGTCTTTATGGCTTCACCGTCCCCTCTTTAAAAATCCCGGGAAGGGTATTAGTGGATTTTTGGGAGTTGTGGTGGGAAGGGCCTTTGGGAAGGGCCTTTGGGAAGAGGGGGTGGGAAGGGCCTTTAAGGAGGCCCCTCTTAGAAGCTTCCAAAGAAGCTTCTAAGAAGCTTCTGAGCTTCACAGAAGCTCGTGGGGTCGTGATCAGCGTGACGGGCGCGTGGTGGTCGTCTGGCGGCTGTGGCGGCAGCGTTGGCGGCTCACGGCGTGGCTGGCAGCAGCAACGGTAGTCTGGGCGGCAGCTTGTCGCTCACGGCAACCTCCCCATCACGTTCGACAACATGGCGACCTCCTCAGCTCCTCCATCACAGCCTCTCTCCTCTCTCCTCTAGCACAGGCCTCCCTTCTCTCTAGCACGGCTTCCCTCCTCCCTAGCACACCCCCTTGATGGGGGGTGTTTATATAGGAATGGGGGGTGGGGAAGAGGGTCTCCACCCACGTGGAGAGCTTCCTCATGCAATCTTCACTTGGCCATCCCCCCCTCCACACTCCCTCTCCTCCAGCCATGCATCGGCTGGGGGAAGGGATAATAGTAAAAAAAAATTGCCTTAATTTAATTAAAATTGTCCCTCCCAAGAGGGTGTTTTTGTGCGGCTTGCGGTTTTGATCTCCCGGTCTTGATTTACCAAAGCGGAGGACCCCATTTCACGCACGCGGGTCACACATTACGCGGTCAATAATTTCAATGCAGGAGATACCCTTTGTACGGGGTTTACACGGCGTGCGGAAGGTTAATATTTACGGTACGGTTACGCGGAAATATTACATTCTCTCCTCCTTAGAAGAATCGAGATGTCCTCATCTCGAGATAAACTGGGGATATTGAAGATTGAGAGAGCTTTCATCCATCCAGGTAGCATCCTCTTTGGGGTAATCTTTCCACTGGATGAGGCATTCTCTCAAGGTTCTAGATCTCAACTGTCTCTCCCTAACATCTAAAATCTTTTCCGGCCTTAGTTCAAGGATTCCTTGACTAGGCATTACAATTTGTTGGTCATCAAGTACATGATTTGGGTTGGGTACATACTTTTTTAAGAGACTAATATGGAATACATTGTGAACCTTTAGGTTATCCGGAAGTTGCAATTTATAAGCATTGGGTCCTAGGCATTTGAGGATTTTATACGGACCACAGTACCTTGGACTTAGCTTCTTGCATTTACCTAGAGATAAAGAGCTCCTCTTGGGCGTACACGAATGAAGACCATGTCTCCTTCTCCGAAGATCCTCTCTTGGCGTTTCAAATCCGCATATGCCTTTTGTCTATCTTTGCCTGCTTGTATGTCTTGTCTTATTGACCTTATTTGGTCATCCATGTCCTCCAACATTTGTCTTGAGGCTTCCACTCTCAGGGTAGGATCAGAAAAATTTAGAGGACTTCGACAATCATGACCATACAATGCCTGAAAAGGAGTCATTTGAATGCTCTGTTGATAAGAAGCATTGTAAGCAAATTCTACTAATGGCAAATATTGAATCCATCTCTTTGGCTCTCGACAGCAGTAAGCCCTAAGAATATCCTCAATGATTTGATTTACTCGCTCTGTTTGTCCATCTGTTTGGGGATGGTAGGCAGTGCTAAAACAGAGTTGAGTCCCAATAGCTTCAAAGATAGCTCTCCAGAAGTGAGAAGTGAAAAGAGAATCTCGATCGCTAATGATCCTTCTAGGTAGTCCATGTAGCTTGAATATTTCTTTGATAAACACTCTTGCAATATCGGAAGCTTTATAGTTTGTCTTTACTGGAATCAGGTGTGCAACCTTAGTAAGCATGTCAACTACAACCATAATGGAGTTGTATCCTCCTTGGACTTGGGTTAAGCCTACCACAAAATCCATACTGATGAATTCCCATTTCATTTGGGGAATGTCAAGTGGTTGTAATTTTCCTGGCATCATGACATGTTCAGCCTTGATGCGTTGGCAAGACAAACATTCAGTGACATATTTGAGGACGTCACCTTTGAGCCTCTCCCAATGATAGCTCTTCCTGACTGCATTAAGAGTCTTTGCATAGCCGGGATGTCTTGCGAAAGGGGAGTCATGAGCTTCCCACAATATCTTCTGCTTAAGTGACTGGCTTGCTGGTATACATAGCCTTGTTCTATAGTAAATAAGTCCATTGTCAATAGAAAATTCATGATACTTTGCTTGCAACTTCGGATTCTGATCCTTGGTAGATATTTCTTTTATCATTGCTTGGTAGGCTAAGTCATGGCATGCTTCCTCTCTAGCTAATTCGAGTACTGGGTTGCTTGGCATAGATACCTTTGTAGCCAGAGATCTGGCCGTTGATGGATCCTGCAAGATTAGGGAGTTTAGGAATGCCTTGCGACTGAGTGCATCGGCAACTACATTCTCTTTCCCTGGTCGATACTTGATTTCAAAATCATATTCCTCCAATACTTCAATCCATCGACGTTGCCTCATGTTGAGCTCGTTCTGGGTAAAAATCCATTTGAGACTCTTATGATCGGTTACTAGAGTGAACTTATTTCCCAACAGGTAGTGTCTCCAAAGCTTTAGAGCATGGATGACAGCTAATAACTCCAGATCATGAGTGGCATAATTCTTTTCGTGACTCTTCAATTTCCTTGAAGAATATGCTACTGGATGACCTTCCTGCATAAGAACACACCCCAAGGCAAGAATGCTAGCATCAGTTACTACCTCGAACTCCTTACTGAGATCAGGAAGTCTCAGAATAGGTGCTGATACCAAACATTGCTTCAATTGGTCGAAACTATTTTGCTCGGGAGTTGACCATGTAATAGAAGTCTGCTTCTTTAGTAAGTCGGTAAGAGGTGCTGCAATCAAAGCATAGTTTTTGATAAAGATCTTATACCATCCTGTCAAGCCAAGAAAACTACGTATCTCTTTGACAGATACTGGTATTGGCCATTCAAGCACATCTCTGACTTTGGCTGGATCTACTGATATTCCTTCTGATGATACGATGAATCCTAGATATTCAATCTGACGTTTGAAGAATGCACATTTCTTCATTTTTGCATACAACTTATGGGACCTCATTGTCTCCAACACAATCCGTAGATGGGGTTCATGATCTTCTTCCTGTTTAGAATAGACTAAAATGTCATCGAAGAAGACAAGCACGAAGTCATCAAGATATGGCCTAAAAATGTCCTGCATTAACCTATTGAAGGTGGCAGGTGCATTCGTAAGTTCGAATGACATAACCAAGAATTCAAAGTGCCGATATCTTGTATTGAAGGCCGTTTTTGGAATATCCTCATCCTTGATCCTGATTTGATAGTAGCCTGATCTGAGATCAATTTTGGAGAAGATCTTTGCACCTTGAAGGCGATCAAGAAGCTCATCTATTCTAGGAATAGGGTACTTGTTCTTGACTGTTGATTGATTCAACCCACAGTAATCAATACATAGTCGAAGTGTCCCATCTTTCTTTTTCTGGAATAGGACTGGAGCTCCCCATGGTGAATTGCTAGGCCGGATGTAGCCCTGATCTAACAGTTGCTTGAGTTGTTCCTTCAACTCAATAGCTTCCGGAATAGACATTCTATAAGGTCTCTTTGCAATTGGCGCAGCTCCTATTACTGGCTTGATCTCATGATCTACTTCTCTTTGAAGTGGGAGTTCTGTTAACTCTTCAGAAACTACGTCCACGTATTCCTTCAGCCAAGTGACCAATTCACTTTACTTCTTTATCAATATTCATAGTCAAGACAATCGTTGATGCTTTTTAACAAAAATTTATTCCATTCATATCAGCATAGCCCTTTTGGGGTACAATTATTTCTTGGGCCGATGGAACAAGTTAATACATTAATTCGAGGAGAATAAGATATTATTGCATTCAGCTACAGGAACTGAGTAGTAGTACGGATTGGGGTCATTGATTTTCAGGAATCGATAGTCCATTGGAAGATTAGGGTATCTTTTCCTTTGATATCCATTCTTCTCATGACGTCCCAAAACTTTGATTCGGTCGACAGGGATTCTTTGAATCACTTCTCTGTACACATACTTATTCTGGTTAACCCTTCGATCTCCAACCTGTAGGGTTGCGTTTGCGTGAGCCTCAACAAAGACGAACAGCTTCACGATCTTCAAATCCTCCATCCACTTGATTCTCTTCAAGTTAATTTGAAGGTACGCAGGTCGATAGGCAGTTATGTAATAGATCCCTGAAACACCCATCCATCTCTGTTCCATGTACACAGGCGATGGATTGTAAATGCGGTCTAGGATGTTCATCATCTCAACCCTCTGTCGATAATCCGTGGAATGCATCACGGTCATGAACATGACTTGGAACACTAAGAACTTGTTCCATGCTTCGTAATTCTGGAAGACAGCAATCAAAGTAAGGAAATGTTTGGGACACAACATTCGCTTTACTTCTTATTAAAATTTCCTAAAAACAAGTCCTTTGTTGGTTTGCTCTGATACCAACTGTAACGTGTCCACTGGAACCCTCTAGGACACGTCTTAGCAGTCCATCGGAAAGGATGTCTAGAAAACTCCGCCCGGCACTCCCATGGAATGTTACGGGTTTTGCAATCTAGGTCTTCCCGAGCCTGCCACTTAGCGGAAGTATCCTGGCCGTTCCCACTTAGGATCGACCTGAATTTGGGTTTCCCTATTTAGTCAATAGCTAGCAACAACTAGCGTCGGACCCGAGCGAACTACTTTACGCAGAAGCGCCCGGACCGAAGCGGATTCACGCTGCACTTGGTTCAAGGAGAATGGGAACAAGAGGGATGCAAGGCTCGACCTCTCTGCCATAGGCATAGTCCCATTCCGTTCCCCTAAAACAGCGTAAATCGGGCAGGATGTAACTCTAGGTCATCGTCCTCGTTACTCGCTTTGATGCTGATGGTCAACCTGCTGTTCGTCAAAGACCTTGAGAAAAGTTCCCGGCTAACCGGGACCACCCATCCGTAGGACGGACCCATGGTCCATCCTCCGCACTTTCCTCGGTTTGTTTTAGTTATGTAATTACCTACCACATTATTTTGACATATACAAACAGCTTCCTTGATTAACCCTGTTAAGCACCGGCTCCTTCACGTAATCTTATCACAGGACATAAAGAAAACAATATCAAACAACTTCTTTGTTATCATTTTATCCTTTTATCTTTGAAATACAAGGAGTTCCCGCCCGTAGGCGCATTCATAATCCGCCCGAAGGCTATCCAGTAATCCTTCAGTGATTACTTAATCCAAGTTTCCGCCCGTAGACTAGTATGCGGGCCTCGAGATCCAATCCCGAGTCACGTTAGTCTCTTGTGCAGGACCCGGAAGGCGAGGGATTTACAGCCAGAGCCCCCCCTGCCACCCAAGCGTCCTTATGCTCAAAGCAGAACTCAACGGAGAGACCTCTCACGGCGGGTTCGGTCCACGTTCCCGGCGCGATTCACAACCCCCTTGGTTAGGGTTAGGCAGGCAGTCGAGGGTAACTGAAGCTGCCTCTCCCTTCAGGCTTCAACCTAAATTATTTAGATATGTTTTCCTCCTTTAGTTCATTGAGCAAACAATGCAAACAGTGCTTTTCTAACGGTTACAAGCACAAACAAATTCCAATGGTCGTTGTGGCTGGCAAACTGTCAAGGAGTGACTCCCTTTTCTCCGAATGCAATCCGCATTCGTTCTGGAATCAATTGCAACTTGGCAAGATTCCTATCATTCTTGGGTTAGGGTCATACCCTACCCATACTTTAGTGTTTAGTTGTGGTAGGTTCCAGCGACCATGTCGCTTCAGTTTATTGTCTGGTCATTTTCAAATACCTAACTTTCCTTTTCCTTGGCAAATTATCCCCAAGAAAAGTGAGTAACAGGATGATTAGTCATCCTCTTGTAAGTTAAATTCTTTCAATAACTTGCCAACCTCATTTTCGAGAGATGACAAAAACTCTCTTGTGGACAAATCTCAAGACTATACAATGTTGCGGCTTTGTGCACAAGTATTGCATCTATTCCACGGAATCCTTCTATCCATTGCTTAGCGTTTCCCGATCACGGAGTTTACCTCCATCGAGTAACAGGGTTTTATTGGGTATCCTCCAACCCATTCCTAATTAGGTTGGCCCATGGTCCTAGAAATAGGCAACTCCGTCGGAGTTTCATCGTGATCCTTAGGATAAAACTTTAGATCATTTCATGCATGAACATCCAATTGCTTCGCCATTTGTGAATGTGTGTAAGATCTTTAGATTCACGGTTCTTGTCTAAAGCTAGGTCGAATCATTATTGCACTAAACCCTAGTTAACACTTAGGATTCCTATCATATTGACTCAGTCATGTCTATACGAATCCTTGTGGTTTGGATTACTTAGTCAATTCAACTAGGTTTGTCTTGCGACAAGGATGATCCTTTTAAGGGTAATAACTAAATCTAACGGGATCAATAGTTATAACTCCTCCAATTCGCGTAGACATGCGATTGATTGCCTCTACGTATCACATGGTTCATGATAACTTTATCTTTCCTTGGTGCACGATAATCTGGCTACTAACTTTGCCTAGGACCTACTAGGTCTTACATCAATAGTCCTACTTACAACCTTGTTGTGTACACTTTGGCATCTTATGCTTTGACTCCTAATTGCGGCTCTTAATGAATGACATTTTTCACATGACGACTACGCAATACACAACATTCTCCTAGCTACGAAGTAGTCAATGAACTCATCCAAAGCTAGTGCTAACTTATTCCATCTTACATGCTATTTACAAGTTCATAAGATTATCTTCGTTCTCTATTATTCATTTTGGGATAATACCTTATGGTGTTAACCTTGCCTCATGAAGTTATTATGAGAAGCATGTTGCCTAATGTGCGGCACCCGCTTATTCCTACCATGTCTAGCACGAAAGAGAATGCATTTATAAATTCCATTTCTTTGCCTAAGTTTAGACTCATTACCTTGATAAGGTACCAATCTATATGCAACTAGCCTTCTACTCGCTCAAATTCATGACAATTCCAATCTTACCTAACGTTCAAGAGATGTCCTATCACATGTATTTCTTTCCAATTTCCTTATGCATTAAATTTAAGCGTAAAATGCAATTCCTTTTTATGGGCTAAGCGCGCCTTATCATTTCCTTATGCGGAATTAACTCGAAAGAACCTGGACTTGAGGAGTCGGGGAGATGTCCACTTGCATGTTCGGAGATGAGCCTCCCGCGGTCGCATCTTGGGATCTTTTTGGGGCCATCGAAGACGTAAATTCGACTTCCGATTCGCCTTAGTGGACTATGGAGTGATAGCCCTCGGAATGCGGCTTTCCGACCTCTGCCTTTATCCTTGTATGCGGGAGGGTTCCTCTTCGGGATGGTGCTTGCGACGAAGGCTTTAGGAGTCTTTCAAGAACTCGAACCGGCACGGACTTTAACCTCGGACGGCTTGCGGCATAAAATCTTCTTGCGGAAGTCTTTCGATGGATCTTGCGGGGTCTTTATGGCTTCACTGTCCCCTCTTTAAAAATCCCGGGAAGGGTATTAGTGGATTTTTGGGAGTTGTGGTGGGAAGGGCCTTTGGGAAGGGCCTTTGGGAAGAGGGGGTGGGAAGGGCCTTTAAGGAGGCCCCTCTTAGAAGCTTCCAAACAAGCTTCTAAGAAGCTTCTGAGCTTCACAGAAGCTCGTGGGGTCGTGATCAGCGTGACGGGCGCGTGGTGGTCGTCTGGCGGCTGTGGCGGCAGCGTTGGCGGCTCACGGCATGGCTGGCGGCAGCAACGGCAGTCTGGGCGGCAGCTTGTCACTAGCACGGCTTCCCTTCTCCTCTAGCACAGGCCTCCCTTCTCTCTAGCACGGCTTCCCTCCTCCCTAGCACACCCCCTTGATGGGGGGTGTTTATATAGGAATGGGGGGTGGGGAAGAGGGTCTCCACCCACGTGGAGAGCTTCCTCATGCAATCTTCACTTGGCCATCCCCCCCTCCACACTCCCTCTCCTCCAGCCATGCATCGGCTGGGGGAAGGGATAATAGTAAAAAATTTTTGCCTTAATTTAATTAAAATTGTCCCTCCCAAGAGGGTGTTTTCGTGCGGCTTGCGGTTTTGATCTCCCGGTCTTGATTTACCAAAGCGGAGGACCCCATTTCACGCACGCGGGTCACACATTACGCGGTCAATAATTTCAATGCAGGAGATACCCTTTGTACGGGGTTTACACGGCGTGCGGAAGGTTAATATTTACGGTACGGTTACGCAGAAATATTACAAATACATATCCTTCCATGAGGATTTTATTTTACCCGCCATAGCAGATAGGTTTTCTACAGGCTAGAGGATGGAGTGTATGCATGCATACATGTCACATAGACGATCGGACGCAAGTAAGGCACTTAAGAGTGCAACCTCCAAGCTCGAGTGGCTAGATGCGAATGACTAATGCCAACTCAGGGAGGAGGCTACAGATTCTCTAGGACATTGGAGATAGTAGCATGAGGCAGCAAGGGTATGACTAGAGACAGGAGCGGTCCATCATCTTAAGAGTGGCAGCCACAGCACTTATCTATAGTACTTTGCAAGTTTTTCTTTTGTTTTGCTTGCTTATTTTTTTGCAATCGTGTTTTTAATAGTTTTATTTTGTTTTCTTTGCAGCACTCCATTACAAACCACGATCCCACCGGCCTAGAGACTCGATATACAGAGAGACACGGTCTCATTGCATTGATCGACCGATTGTATGGATGTGATGGCCCTGTAAGTCACTCATCTTTCTTGTCGGTAGTTACTAATTTTAATTAAAATGCATTATTTTCTCATGCTACTGTCTCCGCTCGATGCTCCTTTGCAAAGGGACGAGCTTCAGATGGCGATGGTCTATAGCTCACCCTTGGATTTGTGTAGCGCACATACTCTTCTTTTTTGGTCATGTGACTTATGTAGGCATTTTCTATGCACTATGTTATTATCATCCTTTCTATCTTGTCATGATTGTAGCATTTCTTTCATTACATGATCTTGTCTTTATTTTATGTATCAATCTTATGGATTTAAGTACACTTTACCTTCATTTAGAGACGAGCATTGTACATATTACTGAAACTCTTTTGTATGACCCAAATAAAGCACATAGTGCCACAAATTTTTTTCCCCTTTTACCGTCGCTATTAGCGTCACAATGTGTGTTGCAAAGCGTCGCTATTTGCATCACTATGAGCATCGCATATACAATGCTGATAGTGATACAAATAGCAATGATGATAGCGATTGTTTTATGGCGTTGATAATACCGATGTTTTTTGCAAAAATGGGGGCAAATTTCTTTATGAACATTTTCGTCGCTTTGAATGCCGGTATAAGGCATGTATCTTGTAGTGTTAGAGCATGGTACCAACAACATTGGATATATAAATCCTTTCTAGGTTTGAACTTCAAAACATGTGCCTCAGATGATAATTTATATGTCTACTGGATTAGTAAAAAGTCTGTAGTGATTTTCCTATGTATGGATGACCTTTTTATTATAGGTGAATGTGAATATATGATTCATTAGACTCGAAAGGCTTTGAGCTCTAAGTTTCAAAGACTTGGACTTCTTGCACTATTCTTTAGAGATTAAAGTCTTTGGCAATTTCCTGGAAAATCTTCATCTCTCAAAATAAGTATGCATGGGATATATTAAAAGCATTTAATATGACCGAGTGTAAGGAGATAACTACACCTATAGAGGTCAATGTGAATTTTTTCAATGAGGATACATCACCACTAGCAAACATTGGGAGGTACATGAGGTTGGTTGGTAGCCTTATCTACTTGTGTGACACCAAGTCAAATATCAATTTTGTTGTTGGTGTTTTGAGTAGGTTCTTAAATAAACCATGAGAAAGTCATTGAAAAGGTGGGATGATAGTGCTCAAATATTCAAAGAGGACTCTTCACTATGGTATCACATACAATTTTGGAAGTGCTCTTATGGTAAACTTTGACTCAGATTGGGCAGGTGACAATTTTTGGATACTGTTTCTATTTAGATTTAGATATTTTATCCTGGATGAGTAAGAAGCAACCTTAGGGAGTCCACCTTATAGAATATGTAAGATACCACATAAGTTCAAAAGAAAGGGTATTATAGTTTAAAATTTACAAGATTATATTTGGAAACGAGGTTTTTAAATTACAATTTTAAAAATTTTGTAAGTTTAGTAAAGTAAAAGGGATCATTTTAAGGCCTTATAGTATGTAACAAAAGCTCGCGAGGGTCACTCATGAATATATGTATATATAACGTGAGTTCAAAATTAGGGGTTTTTAAAACACCTATTTTATACATTTTTTACATACAGAAGGGTACCATATAAAAGGGTTACTTACTGATTGAATAGAAAAGGGTTGTCTTTTTTTCAAGAAAAATTCACAGATTAGGATATTTATAAATAGGCCATGAACGCACGTTATATAGAGAATATATATATAGTGAACCCCCCGAGAACAAAAGGATATTTCTTAATATCCTTTGGACGCATGTTATATAGATGATTTCTTATAGGTGAACTCATTGGGGAAGCAACCAACTATGAAATTTAGCAAAGTACAAGGTAGCTTGCTCTACTGCGTGTGAGGAAGTGTTGAGTGTTGAAATGACTTGTTTTTTGGCTGATTTTTGTTGTTTTTGAGAGCTGAATGGTTGATTTTAAGGGATGATTGATTGATTTGGAAGTGGATTGAGAGTGTTTTGGATGATATTGATTGTGTTTTGGAAGATCATGATGTTTGTTGATGGTTCTGTGATGTTCTGATAGGTTCTGAATGGTTCTGTATACCTTCTGTTTTGCTCTGTTTTGGTCTGTTTTTGTTCTGATTGTCTTCTGTAAAGAGGGATGGAGTATTGATTGATGAAGAATGAGATATTGTGAAAGCTTAGTGAATGGTTTGTGAGAGTTTTGAATGGTTTGAGAGTGAGTTATGTAGTTCTGATGACCTTCTGTAACCTTCTGTAGGTCTTCTGTAGAGCTTCTGTTTCTGTTCTGTTTCTGTTCTGTTTCTGTACTGTAACTGTTCTGGAACTGTTCTGTAGACTGTTCTGTAAGTGTTCTGTGGAATGTATGTGTGACTTTGGGGAAAGTTTTCTAGCCTTGGAAAGAGGTGAATACAAGTGCAAAAGAGCTGAAAGAAGTGGAAGAAGTAGCTGTTGAAGACTCAAGAGAAGACTAGAGTGAAGTGACAGTAGTGAGCTGTGAAGAGACACTGTAGTGGCTCTGGTGACCTTTCATATCAGACATACCTCTTGGGAGGGGTATCCACGACCTAAGAGTGATTATTGAGAGTAATTTTGAGAGATTGTAGTGAGGATATGATGTATTATTGATGGAGTGTGTGAGAGAGAGTCAGAGATAGCCAATTCTATTGAAACAAAGTGATTGTATATGAGAGATTGAGAGAGAAGACTATGAAGATATTGAAGATGAATACTATGTGATGTATTTCCATTCAAAGATGGTGTACTTCTTTGTTTTCTTTGTTCTATTGATGGATTTTGTGAAGATGTTGAAGAATATGGTCGATTCTATTAAAAACCGTGGGAGATTTACATGATGCTGCATGAAGATTTGTTGTGCCTGGTGTTCTTTTCTTCATTGTGATCATATGAAACATAATAAACAAGCTTGTTGATGTTACAAGATAGATTTTCTTGCAAGAGAATTCCCTTTTCCTTGGTGTTCCTCTCGGGGCTCCATGTTTTTGGTGCGCAGCCGGGGAAACTTGCCATCAACAAGCACCAAAAGAGGCTGAAAATGAAGGAATTGGCATTGCCAAGAAGAGAAGAATTCAATGGATGTTTGTAAAATTCCTTCTTCCACTGAAGAGTTGGAATTTCTCATAATAAAAGCCACTTTCCACAAGAAGTTCATCCCACAATGGCGGAAACACATCACCATCATGATGCATGCTCTATGTGGTGGACAGTTTCCTCTTCCTGTTGAAGCAGCAGAAACTTGCATCTTGGTGGCAAACTGTTTGGGAACAAACTGAAGAGCAGAAACAGAGAGAATGAACATCCATGGAAGATTTGGCATTCATTGAGAAGTTTCCAGACAACATCAAGTGGGAGATTGTGAAGAAGCTTCAGGAGTCTTGGTCTGTAGAGGTTCACAGGGACAAGAAGGAAAAGAGTTGGAATTTGTTTGTGGATGCTCAACAGCAAGATACATGGGATGCTTGGTGTACTGATAATCTTCTGTTTGTCCAATTAGCAACCCACTGGAAGTTGGTAGACAGAGTGTTTTTCACAACATACACTATTGAAACCATCAGAAGCTGGCATTACTATGATGATGGCACCACCACAATGCTCAGACGTATGCATTATGACACCTTCAGAACCGAATACCTTCCTCTGTGTAGTGGCATGAAAGCAGAATTCAGGGACGTTGAAAAGAAAGAAGTAGAAGAAATGTTGGCACGAGAGTCCTCCAGAGACTGAAGCCTTCTGTTAACCCTCTGTGGAGCACTAACAACATAGTGGAGTCAACCCCCTGATGAATGACGCAATAAAAAGGCAAGCGTTAGAACGAGTCCAGAGGTACGTACGAAGAGAGAAAGCAAGAATCAAAGCTGAGAGCGAGCTCGCAGCAGAAGCCGCCTTGGACGCCCTTGCGGAACTCTTTACAGAAGTCCCAATGGCACATCAAGCCCTTCCTCCTCTTGCTGGAGGTCCACTTCCAAGCCAGATCCGTCCTGGAAATATTGATGACAGACCAGCGAATGTAGTCCCATTGCCAGTTTTTAAGGGAGAGTACAATGAAGACCCCGATCTTCATGTAGCAGAGTTTATGGTAGCATGTGTGGCTAACAATGCCAGAACCCCTGAGCATTGGTTGGCAATATTCCCCGCCACTTTCAAGGGCGCGGCGTTTCAGTGGTATGAGAGACAAGCAGCTGGAACTTTTGGCACATGGGATGACCTGAAGTTGGCCTTCCTCACTAAATTCAGGCGTGAAGGTTTTGAAGAGCGGATGAGAGAGGAATTTATGAACCTAAGTCAGTCCTCTGGAGAAAGAGTAGAAGCCTATGTCTCACGAATGGAATCCATCCTGAAGAGATGGACTAACCATAATCTAGATGATGGCATTCAGAAGGGAGTGTTTCTCAGAGGATTACAACCAGAAGTTCGTAAGTTTGTGGAGCTACAAAGACCAGCCACACTGCAAGCTGCAACAGAAGGTGCAAGACTGTACGATGAAGTGGAAGCTAGATTAGCAATGAATACAGGAAGAGGAGTCCTACCTCCTCTGGTGTCAGGAATGATGTACCCACCAAATGCAGTCCCAGGGACTGTTCCCTATCCATACCAACAGATGCCCCCGGTCTCACAGTACAGTGCACCAAATCCACAATGGCCACAATCCATGCCTCAAATGATGGCTCAACCACAACAACCATGGTCTCAACCAATTTCCTCAATGCCAAATCAGCAGCAACAGTGGAACCCTACCAACTGGAGTCAACAGCCAACAGTTCAAACAGGAGCTCTGAGTCAGAACCAGAACAGAGACCCCTCTGTACCAGCCCAACCCGTTTATGCAGTGATTACAGAGACTCCTCAAAACCCTCCTACCAGTACGTCTGGAGGAGAAAGCTTGAAGGATTATTTATCCAACTCAGTTGCAAACATAAAAAAGGAGTTGATGGATGTGATTACAGAGCAACTACAGACGCTGAAAGTGAACACAGCGAGCATATCCAACGTTGCAGGAGCAGGAAGAGATGTGATGCGGTCAAATACTTGGTGTGGTAAGTGTCATCAAGCAGGCCATTTAGCCACTGAATGTACACGGAAACCAACTATCCCTGGAGCCTTCTGTTCCTACTGTTTGCGGAAGAACCATACAGAGGACATTTGCTCTCTGAAGGAGATGCATGATAGGAGAAGAAAGGAAGAAGACGCAAGATTTAACTTGCTGGAATCCAAAATGACAACACAAGATATTGGACCCAAGCCTAGAGAGTTTGGTCCTAATTTCGGACCCAGAAGATTTCCTTCTCAAAGTTACAGAGGAAGACAGTCTGGCGGTGGTCAGAGATTAGAAGTCGAGTGTTACAGATGCGGAGAAAAGGGACACATCTCACCAAATTGTCCAAATCCTCGAAGGTCAGTGGATTACAAGCCCTTATGCAGTCGATGCAAAGGAGAAGGCCACACTGCAAAAGACTGTCCAAGCCCAGCCCCAGTGAAAAACAGTGCTACTGATAGTCCAGCCAAGGCCCAAGAGCCTACCTCCAATTTGGTGGAATTGGAAGTTGCTGCCATCACGCGTGCAAAGCAGAAGGAACCACCTATCCAGAAAGAAAATAATCCTCCTGTTAGAACAGTGAAGTTCAATCTTCCACTAGAAAAACAGAACAGAACAGAGCCTAACAGTGCCCTACAGAGCCCTACAGTGCCACAGAGAGTTACAGAGACAGTTACAGAGACAGGACCAGAGGTCCAGGATACAGAAGAGGAGGAAGTGCCACAAGTGGCAGAAGAAGTTCCTGTAATTCCTCTGTTGGAAGAAAGAGGGAAAATGAAAATGGGTGTTGCCCCATTTCCTAACCGATTAGAAAAGCCAGTGGATCCTATTAAGGAATACGATCTGGTCAGAGATCTAGATACCTTCAGACCAAACCTCACATTCCGACAATTATTGTTGTTGTCTCCCAGTTGCCGAAAAAGGTTCAAAAGTATACTGACGAAAAGACGTGGTTTAAGGATTGCTCCCTCAATAGCAACAAAGTCCAACAAGGCTCCAGAGCCTGTAAAAGAAGTGGATGTGGCTAATGCTTTCCTAGATCCGGGTACTCCAGAGACTGGCGTGTGGATAGAAGGCTGCTTCATTGCAAATGCACTGATTGATGGTGGTTCATCAGTGAACATTATGACGGATGTGACGATGAAGGATCTAGGCCTACAAGGTGTGCAACCAACCCAATGGCTCATCAGACTGGCGGATCAGAGCAGAATCAAGCCTCTGGGCATTCTTCCATATGTGAAGACTACAGTGGCGGGAAAAGATTATTGGCTGACCTATTTGGTGGTGAAGCCAAACTCTTATGGTACATCCTATCCTCTGTTACTGGGCAGACCATGGCTTTTTGAAGCCCGAGCAAGGACGGATTGGTTTAAAGGAACTTTGACCTTGGGCAGAGGACCCAACAAAGTGGTGCTGAAACTGTATGGTTCTCAAAAAGGACATGGATCCACCTCCTTGGAATTATCTTCTGATTCCCCTAACGAGGCTACAGATGGAACATCAGCAGACGAAGATGCTGTCAAACAGATCCTTCCCAAGAAAACAGTGGCACATTCCTTAACAGTGGATACTGTAAGCCGACTTCCAAAGGATGCAAAGCCATTATCAATGGGTGAATACTTCCTGCCTGAACCAGGCATGACTTCTGAAATCACTTCTGACAGTGAGATAGAAGCATGGATGTACTGCTCTCCCTGTTATATAGCCACAGCAGAGCCAGAGACAGAGGCAGGAGAGGAAACAGAGAATCTGTTCTTCTGTTACAAAGCTCCTACAGAAGCAGAAGCAGAAACAGAAGCAGAGACAGAAGCAGAAGCAGAAGCAGAGACAGAGACAGAAGAGGATGAATATGATATGGACGAAGAGGATTATGCAAGTGAAATGGAAGAGTCTATCCCACTTGAAGAGGATACATTTGAGGAAGAAGTTCCAGAAGCATCAGAAGCCGATGAGCTCATGCTATGGGACAGAATGGCAATGGTACCATTTGGCTTGGTAAATGTATCTTCTCATATGCAAAACCATTATAAGAAATGGATAAAGAAGAGCAAGCCGTCTTTTAAGTGTGGCTCATGCCGTCCTAACCCATCCTTGCCAAAGAAAGATGATGATGATGCACCGTGCCAACAAGCACCAATCCAACAAACCCAACAGGCATCAGAGGGTCCCTGTTATGTGACGTTCCTGGATGTATCTTCAGAAGATGAGTCTTCAAGCCAGGAGGTAATTAATTTTAAAACCAAACCCGGAACGGCTCTAATTCCATTTCAACATCTTAAGGAGCAACCTAAGTCTACACCAAAAGAAGAAGTGAGTTCTAGTGGGACATCAGAAGAGGACATCACTCCTTTGAAGGAGTCGGATCTGTATCCAGAAGCAGTCCGCGGGACCTTCATCCGTGAAGTAGAAGGTGAAAGGCAGTTAACCTTTGTGGATGCAGAAGGCACTGAACGCCACTTAAAGGTGGGTAGCAGTCTCCCAGAAGAGGAGTTGTCAACTTTGTACAACTTGTTGAAAGAAAATTTGGACGTGTTTGCATGGTCTTACAAAGACCTAAAGGGGATTGATCCCACAATATGTCAACATCATATTGACTTGGAGCCTGATGCCAAGCCAGTACGGCAACGACAGAGGCGAATGAACCCGAATTATTCCACATTGGTGAAAGCGGAGCTGCTGAAGCTTCTAGAAGCCGAGTTCATCTATCCAGTGGCAAATAGTGAATGGGTTTCACCCATCGTGGTTGTACCCAAGAAGAATGGCAAATTGCGAATATGTGTGGATTTTCGAAAGCTTAATTCCAAGACAAAGAAGGATCACTTTCCAATCCCTTTCACAGACCAACTGTTGGACACAGTGGCAGGACATGAGCTTTATTCCCTTCTGGATGGATTCAGTGGATACAATCAAGTCCAGATCGCAGAAGAAGACCAGTCCAAAACAACCTTCACTACAGAATGGGGGACCTACGCTTACCGAGTGATGCCATTTGGGCTCTGCAATGCCCCTGCTACTTTCCAACGAGTCATGATGGCTGCATTTCAAAATCATCTGCACGACTTTATTGAGGTATATTTGGATGACTTCTGTGTCTATAGTTTGATCAGTGAACACTGGGGACATTTGGAACAATGCTTTGATCGATGCCGGGAGTATGGGATTTCCCTTAACCCCGACAAATGCATCTTTGGGGTCTCTTCTGGAGTTCTGTTGGGCCACATTGTCTCAGCACAAGGGATATCAACAGACCCTGCAAAGATCGAAAAGATCTCAGCTCTGACAGCACCCACCAACCTCAAACAGTTGAGGGGATTCCTAGGCCATGTGGGTTACTACAGAAGGTTCATAGCCCATTTTGCGACAAAGGCAACTTCCTTGCATAAGCTCCTAAGGAAAGATGCAGAGTTTACTTGGACAGAAGAATGTGACAAAGCCTTCCACACTCTGAAGCAGTGTCTGATAGAGGCACCCATCCTGCAACCTCCTGATTGGACGAAAGAGTTCCATGTACACACTGATGCATCAATTGAAGGCTTAGGTGTTGTCCTCTGCCAAAAGGGCTCCTCGAAGTTGGATCAACCGATCTATTATGCAAGCCGAAAAGTCACTGATAGGGAACGAAACTATACAGTGACAGAGCTGGAGTGCTTGGCAATGGTGTTTGCCCTGGAGAAGTTCCGCCATTACCTCCTATCTACCCACTTTAAATTTTATGTGGATCATGAGGCCCTCTCCTTCTTGATGAACAAAGCAGATGTGAAAGGACGAATGATGAGATGGCTCCTTTTATTCCAGGAGTTCGACTTTGAGGTGATTACTAAGCCTGGTCGTTCCCATGTTCTGGCTGATCATCTGTCGCGTATCCCACAAACTGTAGACAAGGAACGAGATGATCCAGACCTCCCTGATGCTTCCCTATTCTTGGTAGAAACTGTAACTCCCTGGTATGCAGACATTGCCAATTTGCTGGCAACCCAACAATACCCTCCTGGTATTTCTAGTCGGGAAAGGAAGAAGCTCATGCTAGAATCAGCCCCATACACCTTGCTAGGTGGTGCACTGTACAAGAAAGGCAAAGATGAAGTGCTCAGAAGATGTGTTGCAGGAGACGAGATTGGGATTGTTTTGAAGGCTTGCCACGATGAGCCATGTGGAGGTCACTTTGCAGGAGAAGCTACAGCCAGGAAGGCTCTGCTAGCAGGATATTGGTGGCCTACCATCCACAAAGATTCCTATGATTACTGTAAAAGATGTGATGCTTGTCAAAGAATGGGAAAACCCACGAAGACAAGTGCCATGCCACTGCAACCTATCCTTCCGTTGAAGCCGTTTGAGAAGTGGGGCATTGACTTCGTAGGTCCGATCGATCCTCCTACCAGAAGGAAACAGAACCGATACATCCTCGTATGTACGGATTATGTCACAAAGTGGTGTGAAGCTAAAGCCCTCAAGCGGGACGATGGTAACAGCGTGGCCCTGTTCATGTATGAGAATATCATCACCCGGTTTGGCAGTCCCTTAGAGCTGGTAAGTGACAGAGGCACTCATTTCCTTAACAAAGTCATGGAAGAGTTGACAGAATTGTATAAGATCCGCCATCGCAAGTCCACTCCCTATTACCCCAGAGCCAACGGCCAAGTCGAAGTCACCAATCGCATCCTTTGCTCGATTCTGACAAGAACAATTGCCGCACATCGTCGTGATTGGGATGATCGACTTACAGAGGCCCTCTGGGCATACAGAACCTCCCATAAAGCAGCAACGGGACAAACACCTTTCCAGTTGGTGTATGGTACAGAAGCAGTTTTCCCTGTTGAACTGGAGCTACCCTCGTTGAGAGTGGCTATCAAAGAGCGTTTGGGGGATGACGATTCACTGCAACGCCGTCTCTTGCACTTGGAATGTTTGGACGAAATTCGTAGGATGGCTCTACAGTGCATGGAAGCCACGCAAGCTCGACGCAAGGCTTACCATGACAGCTTCATCAAGCACAAGGAGTTCAAAGAAGGTGATTTGGTCCTAGCCTATGATTCACGCTTTGGCAAGTTTCCTGGCAAGCTCCAACAGCGGTGGATGGGCCCCTATAAGGTACTTGCCGTCAACCCTAATGGTTCTGTCCAAGTGCAGACCGTTGATGCCTCTGATGATCCCTTTCTGATTAATGGATATCGCCTGAAGAAGTACTTTCCTCCTTGGGGATCTTGACAATTACGGACACTTGATCTTTTCCCTCGTTGGCGCGGCACTGTACTTCTTATGATGCTACTTCTGATAGCCGTTCTTCAATCACTCCTGCTGAAGTGGATGCAACCCTCTGTTCCCTCAAAACCTCCTTTCAGCCTTGATCTCTTATTTTCTATTTTTCACCAGCGGCAGTACAGAGGATGGTTTTGACACATGGTTTTTTCCACCATTCCCTTGTTCAATTTGAAGAAAAAAAAAAAAAACACAACATATCGGTCATGGGAGAAAAGGACTTAGGTCCCTGTCATGCCGACCTATTCTTCGAGAAAAGGTGGAAACACCCTCGGGAATAGGGAAAAAAAAAGAAAAGAAAAAAAATCAAAGAGAAAAAAAACAAAACAAATCTGTTATGAGAGAAAAGGAAGCAATTCCCTGTCATAGCGGGCCTCGTTTCAAGGAAAGGTGGTAAACACCCTTGGGCGAGAAGCTGGCTGTGGAAAAGGTGGTAACACCCAGCAGTCCAGAAAGTGGATTCATTGATTGATATCCCTCGGATCCAATTCCGAAGCTGCCTCCCTTGGTACGCTGTGTCATGGGTCTCTTTGCAAAGTAACTAACTGTCCTCTAGCAGATGACATGTCCTATTCAACACAATGTTCGATTTGATGGCTACCTCCCTGGGTACGCCTCTTCAACAACTGATGACGCGATCTTCATCGACAAACAATCGAGTGATGTGAGCTTTCATCCTAACCGGATGGGGAAGTGAGTATGGGCTGCCCTCCTGTAACTATCAACAGAGCGTGAGACAGAGGGTGGGTCGAGAGACCAGTCTTTTCCCTTCAAATCGAATGAGAGGTGAGAAGTGTGAATGAAGTGTTGCACGCACGGGATGGGCCTCTCAATGCACAAAGCACGATTTGTTTCTGTGCACTGCACCATAAGGCTCCCTGGCCTTCCTTCTCGCACCGTATGCCGGCACAGGGCGGGATGCACTGTTGCACCATCAAATGCGCACAAGGCATACACTTTTGCACAAGTGACTGTGAGGATTACATCAATGGGTTTCAGGAAAAGGCTGCCCTCCTGTAACTATCAACAGAGAGTGAGACAGAGGGTGGGCTGAGTGTGACAGGAGTTTTTTTTCAATCAAATACCGAGAGGTGAGATTGAGGGACGTTACGACACTTGGAGTCAGGTATGTTCCCGTTTCCCTATGCACCCACGGGATGGGTCTTTACCGTCAATACAAGACACATCACCCTGTTCTGTACACTGCACTGTAAGGCTCCCTTGCCTTCCTCCTTGCACCTATGCCAGACGGGTTGGACGCACTAATGCACCGTCAATCGTGCACCCTGGCATACTCCTTCTGCACCATTTCCCCCCTTGTTGATTCCTCAACCGGGTATGAGATATGGGTTTTAATCATTCTTTCTCGTGTGATATTAGTCATGGGGCGAGTGACTGTTTTTTCATTTCGTTTGAGTGACTGTGAGTTGAGTGCAATATCCCTCCTCGACAACGAATTTCCTGCGATTCCTTCCATCAGCTACCTCCCTGGGTGCTGCCGCGTGGTCCCTGCCATGACGAACGTGTGCCGAGAAGATGCCTTGGTCCCTCCAGTGCCGACAACCACACTGGACGTGCCGTTGACACTCAACCTTGATTCTTGACGAAATGGGCCAAGTTTTTCTAACCCTACAACTTCTGTTTCTTCGTGATGTTCATGTTTTAAGTGTGGGGAAGTTAGTGGATGGCCTGTGGCATGGTCCTGGGTCCCTGTTGCTCGGTTAACCCTATCCGTTAAGGTCTTAAGTGTGGGGACGCGTCCCTGCGCGTCTACATTGCATACTCATCTGCATATGCCTTATCTTGCTCATGCATGAATGCCTTGACTTGCTTTTACCCTCCTGGGGTCCCTTCCCACCCGCCCGGTTATGTTTCACTCACCCTTGGGGCTGTTTCCTTGCAGTTTTCCTTCATTCCCTGATTTTGAGGTTTTTCCATGTGAATGCACCCTACGTTCACTTAAATCCACATCCAACCTTATAGCCCTGTTCCTCTCTTTGAACGGACCATTTTTCCTTTTTACCTACCCCTGTTCTGGTGCACGGTCTTTGAGTTATTAATTTTTGAAGCATTTTACGCAATTTAGACGGTTTTCCATGTGAACGCGCTTTTCTTGCTTCGAAACCGTGATCTGACGTCATAGCCCTGACCAACGCTTTTCCCCTGACATTTTTCCTTTTTATTCTGTATCCTTCCGATACATGGTTTGTCCGTTATTAATTTTCCGGGTTTTTAAGCCTTTCTCGTGCGTATTTTTGACATTTTTCCATGTGAACTTGCCCTCTTGGCATCGGAATTCCAATTTGCTTTGACAGCCGTGTCCCCTGTGCCTTCCCCTCCCTTTTTCCTTTTTTCCTCTACCCTTTTTCGATGTTCGGATTTTTACTTATTAATTTATAAATGACTTTTCGGGAGTCTTTTTGGAGTTTTTCACATGTGAACCCCTCCTATTTCTGCCGGAACTGCGTTTTAACGTGATAACCCTGTGCCATTCCTTCCTGCGGCCATTTTTTCTTCTTACTGCATGTTATTCCGGTAAACGGTTTGTTCGATTTTAATTTCCGATCCCATTTTCGGGTTTGTTTTTTGGGTTTTTCCCATGTGAACGCGTCTTATTTCAGTCGGAATTATGTTTTGATATGATAGGATTGTCGGGCACCTCTTTCTGCACAGTTTTCCTTTTTTCCACACCTTATTCCGATGCACGGATCTTTCGTAATTAATTTTTCAATTGCGTTTTTGGTTCATTTTTTGTGTTTTTTGCACGTGAACGCCCTTTACCCCTCCCGGAACCCCCGTTCCGTATTTTCCCTGTTTCCCTCCTGTCGTCCTGCCCACTTTTTGTTCTTACGGTATTTCGTTTTGACATCCGGATTGGGAGTTATTAATTTTTCTGTATTTTTGTGTTTTTTCTCGCGCTCGTTTTGCGCGTGAACGTGCCCGTTTTCGATTTAACGCGTCTCCACGCGCCCCGGTCGTGTCCGCGTACCCCGTACCGTCCTCCCAGCGTCATTTCAATCCCGTCACGGCAAATTTTTTTTACCCCGCCCCGCGCACGTGCGCGGGACGGGGATCCGCCTTTTCTTGACCCCGCCCATCCTCCCTAGCCCTTGCTCACCCCCTCCTGCCCGCCCACCCATTTTCTTATTTTTATTATTATTATTTATTTTCTTTTTATTTTTGTTTAAAAAAAAAAAAAAAAACAACCCCCCTCCCGCCTCAACCGTCTCTCTCTCTCTCTCTTTCTTTCTCTCTCTCTCTCTCTCCCTCTCTGCACGTCTTCTTCCTCTCTCCCTTCTTCTTTCTTCTCTCTCCTCTCCCTTCTCTCTCCTTCTTCTCTCCTGCCACCATCGCCTTTCCTTCTTCTTCCCTCTCCCTTCTTCTTTCTTCTCTCCCCTCCCTTCTCTCTCCTTTCTTCTTTCTTCTCTTTCCTCTCCTTTCTTTCTCCTCCTTCTCCCTCCCTGCCCGCCATTGCTCCTCCCTTCCTTCTTCCTCCCCTTCTTCTTTCTCCCCTTCTTCTTCCTCCCTTCCCTCTTCCTCCTTCTTCCTCCCTCCCCTCCTCCCTTTTCCTCCCCTTCTCCTTCCTCCCTCCGTCGCCGCCCGCCGAAGCCGTGGTCGACTGCGCCCTGTCCCAGCCGCCGTGACGCGCCGCCCTCGTCGCCCGTCGTCGCCCTCTGCCCGGGTCGCTGCCGTCGCCGTCCAGTTGGCCGCCGCGCTGCCGCCGCCACCTCGCGCCGCGCCGCCGACCGCCCGCGCTGCCGCCGCCACCTCGCGCCGCGCCGCCGACCGCCCGACCGCCATCGTTCCTCCTCCCTCCCTTCCACCTCCACCCTCCCACTAACCTAGGTTAGTCACCACCTAACCTAAGTTAGTTCATAACTACCCTAAGTTAATAACTAACCTAACCTAAGTTAGTTAATAAGTAACCTAAGTAACTTAACTAACCTAAGTCACCTAAGTAACTTAACTAACCTAAGTCACCAAATAACTTAACTAACCTAAGTCACCTAAGTAACTTAAGTGATTAATGTGCCTTGTGATTAATATGACTAATGTGATTTATGTGATCAATGTGACTTACTTAATCACAACATTCATTTTTTTTCATAAAAAATTTTCAAAAAATTTCTAAAAATTCCTTCTGTTTTTTGTTAATTTTTGGACCTTTGTCTGCTAGGAATTGCCTTTCCTATAATTTTAGAAAAATCCATCTTTCCTAAATTACCCATAAATTGCCAAAAAAATATAGAAAAATCATTTAAAAATTATCAAAAATTCTAAAAAAATTATAAAAACATTCTAACAAATTTCCCTCACCTCCCTTGCTCATTTTCCATTTATTCCAACATAACAACTCATACCTAAAAATTAAATTAAATAAATAAAAATAAAAACCCAACATAAATCAAATTAACACATCTGCTAAGGTGTTATTTGTTGTTTCATCAGTGCTTTTTGCTTTTCCTCTCCTGGGACTCTTCCGTGCGCATTCCTGCATTTCATACACACCCTGCCAGGTATTTATTTTCTGTTATTTATTTATTTATTTTTCCCCTTTAATCACAATTAATTGTTAAAATAAACCCTTTAATTCACCCACCATGGCACGCGCATTCGCGCTAAACACACATCCTTTTTTTTAAATTAAAATAAACCAGCCGTTCACTTCGCACGCGCTACGTGCGCTACAGAGGCACTCTAAAATTTAAAATAAAATCAACCAGCCGTCACTTGAGCACGCGCTGGCAAAAAAGCGCTCCACATCACTTTAATTATAATCAATGAATTGCATTTAGAGACCCAGTCGGGAATCGAAGTCCGGGACTCGTATAACTGCACCGGTTTAACCTAATAATTGGTAAATAAATTTGTAATAAGGAACCGCCGTTTTCTTATTAAGGTTTATCACCTAATAAAAATTCACCCATTTTTCATAATTGATTAAAATCAACCCTTCATTAAATTAAATCCCCCCTCACTGCACTTACTTCCCTTTTCACTGAAGCGTTTCGTGGGATGGGTATACGCAGTTCTTAGTGTTGTTTTCCATGGTCCAATCTTGGTTCTATCACAGATGTCGTATTGATATGTGTTGGATATGGTATGGTTTTGATTTCATGCCTTAGTTACGGTTACGGGTACGGTATGTAGTTTTTTTCTTTTATTGCCTGATACGGGGTTCAGGGTGTTTGTTTGATGCATCGCATGAAGCTTTCGGTCGCATTTGTCTCGAGGTCATGTCAAATTTTTTCTAGGATGTGGTTTGCCTGGGGTTAGTAGGTCGGGTCACGTTTGATTGGTAATTCTCTTATCCTTGGTTTTTGTCTGTTGGTTTGCAGGCATTCACCTTGATTGTCTGTGTTTGTGGTGTGTCTGTAACCATCTGAATGGCGCCTTCTCATGCTCCTCCCCCTATCCAGTACGTCCCACTAGTTAGTAGGGATTACTCGTCCCTACTTACTTTTGAGCCCCTCACGAAGGCAGGACTTGCTGCTTTTGTGGCCACTCCTTTTCCATTACTTCCAGAGGATCCGTCCGTATGTGATGAGTTCCTGGCCTCTTACAGCAAGAAGACAGGAGTAGTCCAAGGCATGTCTATGACATTGACGTCTCGAGGCTTAGGGAAGGCTTTGTCCTTACCCTCCAAAGGAGAACCTTTTGTGACCACTCGACAGCTCTTCTCTAATGAAGAGATTCTCAAACTGTTGCAGAAGCAGACAAGGGAGGTCCTTGATGTTAAGAAAGTGATAAACTCTTCAGGAGTTTCGTTTTCTATGATCACTGATCCCGTCTGGAAGACCATGTGCCAGTTCCTTCAGGACAGGTTCATGCCTGCCAAAACGCCATCCCACTATTTGTCCAAAGAGCTTTTCACAGCTTCCAGGATGGTGCTAAAAGGAGTTGCCATTGATTGGAGCACATACCTCCTTACTAAGATGGATCAGCATTTTGTTAAAGTCACGAGGGGTAATGTTACCAATGTTACCTATGGATCCTATTTGTCTGCCTTCTTGACCTATTCAGGTTTACAGAAGACTGTGCCTCCACCTCCTCCATCAGATCCAGTACCTCCTCCTCCACCTTCCGAAGAGTCAGCACCTATTGACATTGAGGATGATGATTCTCCGCCTCCCCTGGTCATACAGCGCAAACGCTTGAAGAGGGTAGCGGACAAAGCCCCTGCTGTACTTCCCTCAGTGCCTATCCCTGCTACTTCTGGCAGTGACCTCCCTGAGTTTCTCACTTGCAATAACCTATTCAGGGCACATAGAGAAGGATCCTTGGATATATCAGTTCCTTCCTTAAACAGTCTCGTTTCAGGAGATGCCATTCCTTTCCTCTGCAAGGATATTCAAAGTTCCATTGAGTTGTCCGTGACGGCCTGTGTTCAACAGTTGTACGCATCTTTCTATGAGGAGCTTATGCAGTCCAAAGACCAGTTGCATAAAGCAACATCTGAGTTAGCATCTACTAAGGATACCCTAGCAGATCTATTTAAGCAAATGGAACAGCAAACCCAACTGGTTGCCACTCAGAGTGATGAGATTTCTTCATTGAAAACCCAGTTATTCGAGGCTCAGTCACAGGTTACTAGCCTTTCAGCAGAGACGGAGAGGATGTCCAGTGAAGCGAAAGAATTCCAAGATCAATTAGATGACAAGCTTTCAGCTTTACAAATGGCTAATGATACAGTGGCCAACCAAGCCTCCCAAATCCAACAGTTGCAGGATCAGCTTGCAAAGTCCCGCTCTGTTCCTCCAAGCCCTCCTGTTCCATTAATTCCTTCTCTTTCACAGCAGGACTTGGCTGCCTTACAGAGACAGGCTACTTTGTGCCCTTTATTCCAAGACAAAGTGGAAAGATTGCAGTCCAGAATGGACTTGTTATGGTCTACCTTTGAACAGTTTCAGGACTATGTCTTACCAGACCATTCTTTCTTTGTCCACTACCACTTACAGAAGCTGGTCTTCTATATGAAGCTTTCCACGATGGATTTACCTTTTCCAGAGGATGGCTGGAGTGGGGCTTGGTCTGCTGAGTTGTTGACCGAGGTAGTCAGAATGCTCTTTGAAGATTCTGTCACGCCCGACACCATGCTGATGTCATACATGTATCTCCGAGGCGATTTGTTAATTCCAGATGAGGTAGATATGGCATGGTATGTGGGGGATGTGGTCTTACAGGCTGTTCTATATGTCAATCATTTGGAGTTGCGCATAGCTGATATGTTTCAAAGTTATTCCTCCAAAGTAGCTGATTGTCAGGATAATTCGTGGCATCCCATGATTGATTCGGTGGTCCTAAATCAAAGACAAAACACAGCTCCTACCTTTGTCCAGAGTACTAACCAACTAAGGATGGATCTCTTAACCTATCTTTCTAAACATAATCCATTTGATGCTACTTTCTTTGATGCCTATCATAGACGATCTCTTTTAGGACCTTCTGTTCCTACCCTCCTTTATTACCAACAATTGGCTCACCGTTATGCTATATATTTCTCCCTTTGTCAAACTCATTCCACAGTAATTTTACCACTTCTTTTCCAACCTTCCAATTCCCCTCAAATTCCTATTTTCACCTATTGTTCCTTTATTGAGGATAGGGTATTTTCCCCTTCTCCACCCTGTCCTTCACCCCTCATAAATGTACCCTCCACATTTCCTATTTATCAGTTAACACCGTTCCTTAGTGATTCCTTACAAATTTCTGCCACTCCTTCTTTAACCTTTTCTTCCTTTTATGATTTTTCCTATCCTTCCCTACATCCACTTTCCCTTATTCCATTACCCTCTCCTAGCACTTCCATATCTCAACCACCTCAGTTGGTTAGTGACTGTGCTGGTTTTGATAATCAGATTTCCAGAAGAAGGGGATGGAGTTCGGAAGATTGCCTTACAGGACCGCAGATTAATTGGCCAGTAATTCCAGGGGAATGGACAGTTTCAAGTCAAGCTTATCAAAACTATGTTCATTTTGCCCAACAATATTCACAGTCTGCAGATCCCTCAGTGAGATTAACTGCTCACTTTGCTTGGTATCTGGCGTATATGCATAGGCACTCCCATACTGATTCAAAGCCTATCCCAAAGTTGTGCATGAATGTCAATGTTAGCATTGATTCTCAACAGCTGGAGATACTGTATTTTCATGCCCTCTGTTTGCCTAGCAGATACCTAGTCCTATTGGAAAGGATGGGTTGTCTCCAATTTTTCCAAAATCCTCCTAAAAACTTTGTAGATGAATCCTTATCTATGGATCGATTCAGACAACATCAATCTTTTAAGAGGGATCATCTTCATTGATACCTTTCCAATGTATGGTGCAAGCTTTTTAATGCCAAACTCTTCTTTTTGAAGAAGTCATTCAGATGGTTGTGTTGTGTATTAGTGTTTGTGTTGTGAGTTCATTTATGTCAAACGAACATGGTGGTTTCCTATTGGATCTTGTGTACGAGCTATGTTTTGGAGATTTGTAGAGATGGGGTCGTGGTTGGAGAGTTGAAGCTGATGCAGAAGAAGCAGAAGCAAACTCTTATATCCTTTACAAATTTGTGGTGATTTTTAGTTTGCTAAGAGGTGTTAATGTGTGAAAGCGTTTTCCTTTCTTTGTATTTTTATATCAGAAACAGGTTATAAGATGGGGTCGTGGTGGATGGATTCTTTGTATGAAGATATTGAAGATCAAAGTGAAGCTTTTAAATGAACTTGTATTACCTTTTTCCTGGGTCGCGAGGACGCTTCCTTATTAAGTGTGGGGATATGTTGAGTGTTGAAATGACTTGTTTTTTGGCTGATTTTTGTTGTTTTTGAGAGCTGAATGGTTGATTTTAAGGGATGATTGATTGATTTGGAAGTGGATTGAGAGTGTTTTGGATGATATTGATTGTGTTTTGGAAGATCATGATGTTTGTTGATGGTTCTGTGATGTTCTGATAGGTTCTGAATGGTTCTGTATACCTTCTGTTTTGCTCTGTTTTGGTCTGTTTTTGTTCTGATTGTCTTCTGTAAAGAGGGATGGAGTATTGATTGATGAAGAATGAGATATTGTGAAAGCTTAGTGAATGGTTTGTGAGAGTTTTGAATGGTTTGAGAGTGAGTTATGTAGTTCTGATGACCTTCTGTAACCTTCTGTAGGTCTTCTGTAGAGCTTCTGTTTCTGTTCTGTTTCTGTTCTGTTTCTGTACTGTAACTGTTCTGGAACTGTTCTGTAGACTGTTCTGTAAGTGTTCTGTGGAATGTATGTGTGACTTTGGGGAAAGTTTTCTAGCCTTGGAAAGAGGTGAATACAAGTGCAAAAGAGCTGAAAGAAGTGGAAGAAGTAGCTGTTGAAGACTCAAGAGAAGACTAGAGTGAAGTGACAGTAGTGAGCTGTGAAGAGACACTGTAGTGGCTCTGGTGACCTTTCATATCAGACATACCTCTTGGGAGGGGTATCCACGACCTAAGAGTGATTATTGAGAGTAATTTTGAGAGATTGTAGTGAGGATATGATGTATTATTGATGGAGTGTGTGAGAGAGAGTCAGAGATAGCCAATTCTATTGAAACAAAGTGATTGTATATGAGAGATTGAGAGAGAAGACTATGAAGATATTGAAGATGAATACTATGTGATGTATTTCCATTCAAAGATGGTGTACTTCTTTGTTTTCTTTGTTCTATTGATGGATTTTGTGAAGATGTTGAAGAATATGGTCGATTCTATTAAAAACCGTGGGAGATTTACATGATGCTGCATGAAGATTTGTTGTGCCTGGTGTTCTTTTCTTCATTGTGACAATATGAAACATGAAAAACAAGCTTGTTGATGTTACAAGATAGATTTTCTTGCAAGAGAATTCCCTTTTCCTTGGTGTTCCTCTTGGGGCTCCAGGAAGTATAGTTAAGAAGGAATATCATATGGCATATGGGTGTACAGAATGAAGATCCAATAGTGCTAAGATGTGACAATCAGAGTTACATCGCCATTGCCAAAAATATAGTCATAAGACACAGTCACTTAGGAAATGTGTTGATGGACCGCTAAATCATGCCACTGAAATCTTTTCAGTCAAGCACGTTATAGTAGTATTAGAAAGAATTGAATAAGTCATCGATAAGCTATGCATGTATTTCCTTAACAATTTAACTTATAAGTCAGGAGCGAAAGAGTTCTAGCTACCTCAAATAAACAACCTAAATAATATGACCTTGATTGTTAAGCACCTTCCAATAGCATATATATTGATTTATTAGAGAAAAAATTCCATCTCAAGCAAATCAAGCCACCAAAGTTTGACGTCAAAGGGAAGCATGTTGAATTTGAAGTGAAAGTTTCGATTGAGTCCATGGAGGATTACTTTTCTATTGTAAAAATTGCTCATCCTAATGAACTTATGATAGCTAAGTGAAAGCTAACATATGAAGTTCACCTTGGGTGTAAACAATGGTGTAAGGGCTGAGGGGTTTTTGAAGCAACCATCACTTCAGAGAAGTCGAAGGAGGCTATGCATGGGTGATACCTCCCACGAACGTACCAGTACACCTTAAAGATGAATGAATTCTGTTATAGGCTAAAGTTAAAGCAAGCTTTATCCCCAACAGTGCAAAGAAATCATGAGCTTCATCTGCATCCAACTCACCCCTAGTTGCTATAATTTTCCCCACACTCTTTTAAGAGAAAAGTACACATAGCATTTGTTGTCTTAGTATATAAAACTTTCCCTTCCACTTGATTAGTCAAGTCTTCACGAGCAAGCACAAGATACCTCATTTGCCAAAGACCTATAGGCATTGTGACCAAATCCACCAACCACTTAAAATGAAGAGACAATGGATATGTGGGTTGCAATCCATCCCGATGTCTCACAAATGAATACTTTTGACATGTGATACATGTTTCCACAAAGTGAGCAACATCCTTATACATACCCTGCTACCAATATCTTTCTTTGATCTTTGTAAAAGTATCCCAAACACCTCTATGACCAGCCCACAAGCTTTCATGAAATTCTTGCATTACTTTTACTTGTGAAGCTTTGTCACCCAAAACTCGCAATGGCATACTCTGTTTCTTTTTATCATATTTCCATAAGTATCCATCTTTTTAAAAAAACCCATATGCTTTCCTCTTGATTTTCTTAAACTCCTCATCTGAACATTCATGTCTCTTTGTTAATGTACTGAGGTATTGACCAATTCTGAGCCACTGTCCTGTATACTTGTCTTCCAAAAACACTTCTACACAAGATATAAAATATCTAAAGTGTCTTCTCTTTGTTGTCAAAGCTTCTGTTAATGCTATAGCAATACCTTGCATTGCTAAACTCACTCTTGCAACATCATTTTCAGCCATAAGAAAGTCATCTTCTTCCTCCTCATCCATCATCCAATCTTAATTCTCATAATGTGCTTGAGATAGCATGTCTGCCACTAGGTTATCTCTTCCTGCAATATGCTAAAATTCAGGGTTCAAAGATTTGATGTATGTAATCATTGGAGCATAGCAATGTCCGAAGTAGCACAACTAGTAATCATATCCAATAGCGGCAAACAATCGGTCTCAGTGACTACATGAGCACCCATAAAATACTCCTTATCATATCTAAGGGCTGTCACAATTCCCCATAATTCTCTTTTAGCCTGTGGACATCTTCTCTGTCGTTCAGTTAATACTTTAGCACCAAGGCAAATTGCATATCTTTGTCCTTCCTCATCATCTTGCCCAATTTCCCATCCAATCCCGATTGGGCTTGTATCAACAGTAATAATGATAGCCTTTCCATGTGAATAGTCAGCCTTTCTCAATGTAGGAGCAGATTTTAAGAGTTGCTTCAATTTCTTCATTGCTTTTTGATGCTTCCTTTCCCAATGAAATTTCTAACCTTTCCTTAGAAGCTGATAAAGAGCATTGGCTACATGTGTAAAGTGAGGAATCCATATCAAATAGAACACATATGCACCCAATAATCTACGCACCTCTAATACATTCGTGCATACATCTTGCATTCTATCAATCCCATCTATTTTTGCTGGTGATGGCCTTTGCCCATAAGGCCCACACATATGCCCAACAATCAAAATCTCTTCAACTCCAAACACAGACTTTTGTCTATAAAGAGTTAAATGCGCCTCTTCGAGACATGTCAAAATCCTCTCACAATCCACAATATGGTCTGCAACAAACTATCTGCATCCATGAGCATCCATCTTTTCATTCTTTTCATCCACTGCACACCCTTTGATTGGAAGATCCATCTAAGAAGGGCATAGTCAATTGTGGTATAAAATCCTTGAGTACCCTATTCATAGCATTTGTCATGTGTGCCACTGAGTTTGTTGCACCCTGTGGGAGAGTACACATCCGTACTAACCCCAAAGAAGTCTTCATGGTTGTGATAACCCTGCTTTCAATTGCAAGCTGAAACTGATCATAACTCGAGTAAAGGTCACCCAAAGAATAGATCGTTCTGCCTACGAAAGCCTCTGTAAATTCATCAACCTCAGGAGCTGCACCCACATTTCTTATGGTCACTTTATTGATCGGTTACATGTCTTGAATAAATATCAATGCCCCATTATTTTTGGGCACAGTAAACCAACGATTTGAGTACGGGGTTGAAGAAGGCTCCAAGATCTTCATGGGAATCTTTTCATTTAGCAAATCCATCAGCTTTGGCAAGTAAGCTTTAGGCACTAGAATAGGCCTCAAATTCCATGGTACATGTGGCATAGAAAATATGACTATAGGAGAGACAACATTTGGATCCACACAACCTATTTCACTTGGCTGAAATGCAAAAGCCTTCCCATGTCTAGCCAACATCTGCATAAAATAGTCTCTCTCAGCACGCAAAAGAAACCCTTTTGCACCAACTTTCAATTCATGTAATGTTTCATATGTAAACTGATGACCTATATCTTTAGGATCTCATAAGCTTGGCTGCCTTGAAACTTTTTCATACATACCCTCACTCTCTGGTGGAAGTGACAAAGAAATTGGTTTCACATTTTTGTCAACAACTGTCTTATACTTTGTCTCCATAAGTGCTTCAGCTCATTGTAATCCTTCCTGCTAAGCAAACAATGCTATAACATCATACATATCCAAAGAATATATTGACAACACTCTGTTTTTAGCCTCATTTTCTGCATGTATAGTTGCTGAAATTTCAGCCATAGTGTTAGAAATATTTAGCCCATAAAAGATGCTTGAAATGCCATCATTTTCAGCTAACAGCCCCAATTCTCTTTGTTTCTTAATAGCCCGTTTCATAGATATGCATTCAGGCCTACACATAGCTTCCATAGGCTTAAACCAACATGAACTGTTTCCTGTAACTTGAGCATTACCAATAGTAAATGCATGCTTCATTTCATCAAGAGGCAAGTACACCCTTTGAACAGCACTAGTATAGCCCCGCATTACAGCAGTGCTTTAATGAAAATCCAGGTCTTTGAATTCCCTTGCATTTGGAACCAAAGGATACTCTTGAAGCGTATCACAATTTCTGGGATAATTAACACAAACAATAAGAAATTGGACTGCTTTTATCCCATCCTTGCTTCTGACTCTTGCATAAGCAGAACCATCATCAAGCACCTTTGTTTCCATACGCACACTTGTAATATAGGGATGTCCCAAATGTTAGAAGGAAGGCATAGAAACCCACTATAAGCAAGGGAGTATAAGGGCAGATGATTGTGAATAGCCCTAGGGGCAGGGAAAACCCTAACCCTAGCTTGGAAAAGGCTATATAAACAGCCTATGGGTCACTATCAAGTGTGGGAGAGTGTACCCAAGTTGTACTCTAAGCAACTTAGTAAGCAAGATTTCATTCTTGTACTTTGAGCTCTCTTCTCCCTCTTGTGCACACATTCCATTGCTGCAACTCTGGTTTTCAACATGGTATCAGAGCCATCTTTGATCTCCTCAGCTTCCCTTAGCCTCAGCTATCACTAAGTGCACATGAGCCTTTACCTCCTTCATCTTATCCTTCTTTCCTCCATAGCTGCCTATAACCTACCTCCATTGGAGGACTTGGGGAGGACAAAGGAGGCCATATCGGCCTGTGCTTTCTTCTCGAGATCTCTTCCCCACATCAGGGCGCAGTTCCTCGTTAATTCTACCCCCGACATTGTCCACATGTGAGGCTGGCATTGCGTGATTCCCAGAAACAGGTGCAGTTTCTGACAACGCAAAATTCATGCTGCTGTACACGCAGCAGGCGACGCGATCCCAGCAGCTATCTTCTGGCTTTCATAGCCCCCCTAGTGGGCTATCCTCATCTACAAGGGTTCCTGGAAATTTCTCTCACAGAGAGAGATCTCTGCCTAATCCTAACTGTGTTGTTTGAGACAGCCATAGCTAACAAGATCCAAGCTTGACATTTTGTCATTTTTTCACTATGAGCTTCATTAACAGTGATTCTAATCACTGAAGTAGAGTCTCTTAAGCCTATTCCAGATTCTAAAGCTCTTGTGCATGCTCAATGGACATCACTAAGCATTGGGAAGCTGACTTCCAACCGGGTTCCATTCAAGCACTTCATTAAGCTTGACAATAGTGTTTTCTAAACACTAATCATGAATCATCTAATCATTTGCTTGCTGGGCATTCACTAAAATCCAGTGAGTTTTTTTGTTCCTCTTCGTATATTGTTGTAAGGTTATGTGTACAATTAGCACATAGACAATCATACACTAGAAGTGTATTGCATATCGTGAGTGACTTTGTTTCAAGTACACTGGTCAATGAAATCAAAAGCATGAGTGTCATTGTACTCTCCTTGGAATCATCAGCAACAAGCATTGAGATCATAGACCAACCTTGTCCAACACAAGCTTCGTCCACTAATCCATACCATAAGGAGGAGCCTGAAGTCCAGTCTAGGTTTACTTCATTAAAACCTAAAAAGACTATTAAACCTCGGAAGAAGTTTGCACATAAGAAAGGACCACCATAGTCATACTTTGAAATATTGCATTTATATGATTTTCAACCTTTCTCTTCATTGCAACTTTTATTTCAAATTGTTTGATTTTCTTCCGCATTCAATGGAAAATTTGTAAGGGACTAGACACTACCCTTGTCCTAACAAGTGGTAAGACCTTCCCAATGACCACAACATATGCTGATGTCCGTCCTCAAATTCGAAAGTTTGATGGCAAATATTTCCACCCATGGCAGGTACTTATAAAATACAAAATGATGGAGAGAGGGTATTGGCCTCTCATTCAAGGTAGTAGAGCTATAAACTCTGCAAATCTGGTTGATATAGAGGATGACCAACGTGCTCAAGCAATCATAATGTTACACTTAGATGAATCCTTGATTCATCATGTTGATCAACTAAACACTGCTAAAGAAAAATGGGATGAGCTTGAAAAGCTCTATGGAGCCACTGGAAAAAATACTAAAATCTTCCTTAAAATTGAATTCTTTAGCTTGGAATATCGTTCAGGAGAAGATTTGGGAAAATTCATCTCTCATATGAAGGGACTTATGGGACAACTTGCCTCTGTACAAGCTCCAATACATGAAGAAGATGCTATTGCTACTCTCCTAAAAGCTGTAAAACATGTGTTTCCTACTCTTGTAACCACTCTCACCAACATTCCAAATCCTACATTGGCAAGATACCATTCAATCCTGTTTGGATGAAGAAAAGAGGAACCACAAAGAAAGCATCAACAGTCAGGCAACTTCAAATTCCCGTGATCAAGTATTGGTTCATACAATTCTCACTAGATGTTCTTTCTGTAAGAAAAAAGGACATCTTGTAAACAATTGCTGGAAGAAGTATCCCGAGAAGATGAAATGTAACAAGTGCAAGAAGATAGGGCATATCACTAGTAAATTCCCCAACACTCCTAATATACCCAAAGAATTGGTGGCCAACAATGCCTCCAATCCATCTGAAGATCGATTGTTTTGACTATTTAAATCATCTACCTAAAACAACCTTGTAAGCCTGATTTATAAAGGCATCCCAAGAAGGGGGGAACCTCTTAGATGCTTTGTAATCTAATGTCACCCTGGCATTGAGGGGGGGTGTTAGAAGGAAGGCATAGGAACCCACTATAAGCAAGGGAGTATAAGGGCAGATGAGTGTGAATAGCCCTAGGGGCAGGGGAAACCCTAACCTTAGCTTGGCAAAGGCTATATAAACATCCTATGGGTCACTATCAAGTGTGGGAGAGTGTACCCAAGTTGTACTCTAAGCAACTTAGTAAGCAAGATTTCATTCTTGTACTTTGAGCTCTCTTCTCCCTCTTGTGCACACATTCCAATGCTGCAACTCTGGTTTTCAACACCAAAATCAATGCATATGAGGAATTATCTTGCACAAATAAGTGTTGCTCTTCCTGTACATTACCGATCATCACTTTTACATTAGGACATGTAGCATAGAGCTCCCTTGAAGAATTATTTACAGCCCTCATACAACAACCATGATCAGTGTCCATAGGCCATGCACCATTTTCATACAATCCCCACTCAATGACATTTATCTCAGACCCATGGTCAAGAAAAGCAACACAAGTAGTTTCATGTTCCCCTATTTTCAGTACCGTTTCAGTGGTAACTCTAGCCCAATGATTTCTTGTGTAGTGACTTCGAGGAATAAATCCTAGAGTCTCTTCTCCATATTGTTGCATTTGCCTTACTCCACCATGCATATTGCTACAAGACAATGCATTTTCAGCCACTTTCTTCTCTTTTCCACATGATGTCCACTGATTAGTAGCATCCTGCATAGATAATCCAGTACTTACTTCATGCTCATATTCAGCGCGAATACCCAATAAACCAGTTTCCTCTTCAAATTACAACAATGCACTAGTGGTATCACCAAGAAATGGACGCTTCCTTTTAATTATGTCAATGATCTCATCATCAAATTCTCGCTTGGCAATGCCAAGCACCTCTCCCAAGGTAAATTCCACCCGACCGTTTAAGATCCATTCTTCAAGAACCTTCTTAAGATCTCTAGCTGTCTCAATGTCAGATTGCAACTTATATCCTAGCTGCTTGCCTTTATTTTTTCCCTCTTGTTTGTTATCCTGTTTTTTCTCCTTGACCTCTTCCATAAAATGCTCGGGAGGTGGCTGATTTGCAGCTTTAGACTGATCCACACTTCTTCTTGTCATTCTTTTAGATGTCCCTGCAATATCTTCATCTCTTTTTCGTTTTTCTTCCACAAGTACATCTGTGTTTTGTAACTTTGCTAATATGCATACACTGAATTTGGATCTGCCGGTGATTCCCAACCAGTTATGCCACGAATGTCTTGCCCTACATGAGACATTTCACTATTAGTGACCTTTCTCTTTTCAGCTGCATGTAAAGTATGTGTCCATATTTCAGCCATCACTTGGCCATGCATTCTATCCAACTGTAAACCAAAAGTAGAAGCATATACTGCTGCATGGCCAACCATCACTTAGTCATGCATTCTATCCAATTGTAAACCAAAAGTAGAAGCATGTACTGCTGCATAAGCATTTCGGACAGCCAAGTCTTCCAAGAACTTCTGCATACCTCCCTTTCCAAAATTCAAAGCAAGAGGCAATCCCATTTCTTGTGCATGGATCTTGCCATCTTTCCAAAGGATAAGCTGTCCTACCAAGGCCTCTTAATAGGCAGCACAATCCTTTCTCTTGTGCTACAAATTGTCACACCACATACATCTTTCTCCAGGCTTAGGGGTTGCTGCCTGTCCCCTTTCCTCTTGTCCTTTTTCGTCCAATTTTGCAACCTTCAATTGAAGATCCCGCATGCCTTTGACCAATTCATCTAAGACATCTTCCCTAATAGAGGAAACAATAGCAGGTATAGACATACAATTAGCCACAGAAGTAGGTGGCTTATTGGATACATCAATTGTCTTGCCCGTAACAGTGGGCAAGCTAGAGATATGCAATCTTTCTCTTCTTCTATGCTTTTTCACAAGTGTTGTAACAGCTTCCTTGACATGTCTCCACTCTGCTTTCAAACCTGTCTCTGTAGTCTGATCCTCCAGCAAATCATAAAGCTTCTCTTGAAGCGTAGGATCAGCTACCTGTAGAAACAATTCAATTTTCTGACTTGCAAGAGCTTGCTGTTTTGCAAGATCCAGTTACTCAAATTGACTTTCAAATTCTCTTAACAATTCTGCAGCCAGCACAAGACCCTTATTAGGTTGTATAACCCACTTCTGAAAAGTCTTGCGTGTAATCAAACTAGTGTCCTCAATGTAAAATTCTTCTTTGAATGTCTTCTTGAAGGCTACCCAGTCTGCATCCTGCAAGTATAATTTAGTAATCCATGCTTTCAGTTCATGAACAGTGATGCCAGGAGGCATACGCCATGGTGGATTCCGTGACGTTTTACGGTGGATTCCGTAAACTTTGATGACCGGGGCTCATACACAAAGTGGATTCTTTGTGCGAGAAGTTGATGGGGACGCCTGTCCTTTTCCGGCATTTCATTAATTTAGTGTGTACATGGGTGATTCCATAGCGGGTGATTCCGCAAAATGCATATTAAATTAATAAACTTTTATGAGTTTTGAGTGTGCACTCGTAATAAATTAAGGTTAGGATTTATTTCTAACCAGTTGATTTATTTATGTAGCTGAAGACTGCTGTTTATTCACTTTTGTCGATTTAATTGTATTATTTTACTAACGATTGTGAATGCTTCAGTTCATGTGTAGAGATAGCAGCAGTGGCAGAGGAAAGCATTGGAGGATAGCGAGTATTCGATTTATGGATTATATTTTGATAGGCGCCACGCCTATATTTTGTCACGCCTATTTATTGAGGTGTTGGATATTTATTATTATTTTTGTATGCGCATGGGCGCACGATTATGTTATTTCTATTTGGACATTGTATTGGGCGTGCCAGATTCTTTGGGCACCGTCCATTAGCTTTATTCCTATTTTTGTGTTAAAGCAAACTCAAAAGCTAAAAGCTTGCTATTTTGTAAATTGGGCTATTACTTGTGGGGGGAGATTGCACCCAATTGGTCTCTTGCTCTTGTCATTCATGCTTTTTACCTTGTAATTTGTGCAAAAAGTAGAGTTCTATTGTTCTTGGGGACCTTTCGGCATTCACTACGTGAACGTACAGTGTCCAATCTACGCACCAGTGGTATCAAAGCGAAGCTGAGATCAAGACCTTCCAATCGCTACCCATCTCGTGCGAAGGCGGAGCTCCTAGAACGATCGGGCTCTACGGTCAATCTCGTCACAAACTGTCGATACAGTCAGACTTCTAGCGATCAAGAACCCCTGTTTCCATTATCGGATCGCGAAGGACCGGTCTGCAGAGGCGGAGGACCACTCCCAACTCTCCCTCATCAAGTCGTTTTGTACAGAGAACAGAGTAATTTCCATATCTCTTATTAAGCTTCAAAGCTTAAATTTCAAAGTTATTAAGCTTAGCTAGAAGCTTGTTAAAGCTTCATCTCAAAATTCGTCACATCGGGACAAGAGGAGACCTCCGAAAATCACGATGCGTCAGAAAACGACCCCCCCCCCCCCAACGAATTGCACTGTTTGTTGATTTTTAAGCCCTCCCTAAGCTTAATTACTTAAGCTCCTTAATCAGTGAGGTCCTCACAAACTCCAGGTCATACACAGTCAATCAGATTTGGCAAGTCTATCAAGTTGAAGTACTGCAAGTTCCATAAATCGACTAAGTTCTGCAAGTCTGCAACTCTGCAAGTCACATAAGTCTGCAACTCTGCAAGTCAGACAAGTCAACTGGAGTCAGAACTGACTTGTGCTTAAAACTCTTAGAAGGGTTGTTCCTGTGCAGAAACTCCGAGCTGCAAAGTTGTTCATTGGAAGGTACTCTACCCATACGCAGGTTTGTTGAAGCATTTTCAGCATACGAAGAAGGATAAAACGCAGTTTTTCCAAAGATTGTGAAAGCTATACCTAAAAACACATAAGCCTTGTATTCCCTAACTTGAGCTACGCTCATTCCGGTAACTTGATTTTGAGTGAGAAAGGTCTTTTGAGTTTTGCAGGATGACGGAACCACATATGGATGATCTTATGGCTGAAGGCGACCTATCTGAACCTACGATAGAGCAAAAGCTGGACTTAATCATGATGCAATTGGAAGAAGAACGAAGGGCTAGGCAAGCATTGCAAGTTCAACTGGCAAATTTACAAAGAGCGTCTACCGACAAAGAAGAACCTCAATCTGAAGATCTTATCCGACGTACCATTGACACAACTCTTGAAGCTCAAACCATCCGCAAGGAATCAAAGATAAATAAAAGAAGTTTCAAATTTCGTACTTTCAATGGCATACAAGAAGGAAAAACTGTTCTAGCATTCATTAGTCAGTTTGATGACTATTTCCATGAGGAAACCTATGCAAAAAAAGATAAAAGCAAGTGTGTCACTAATCATTTAGTAGACAGAGCATCTCTTTGGTGGACTGTAGTACGCAAGAGTATAGATTGTCCCACTACCTAGGATAATTTCAAGCAAAAGTTCATGCATAATTTCATTCCTCCACAATTTCATGACAAAGCCATTAAGCAATGGGATCATCTCCAGCAACGGGATCGTGAGTCTATTCCTCAGTATACAGAGCATTTTTGGAATGCACTACTCCAGCTACGCATGCTTGAAGACGTACCTAAAGCGACACACAAGCGCAAGTATATGTCTGGACTCCTTGGGCATTACTACGCTGAAGTTAACATGTTCAAGCTTGCTACTCTTGAAGATGCCATTTCACTAGCTCATGACACTGAAAACAAGCTACGAGGTAGAGACAAACGTCCACAACAATTCCAAGCCAATGGTAACTATGGATCTAAGCAATTCAATTCCAACTTTAGAAGATTTAATCCAGGTCGTTTCTCTTCACCATCTTTCCGTAAAAATTAGGCAAAACCACCTGCATTACTATCTAATGTAAATCAAAACCCTAAGCCTATTCCACAACTAAACCCTAATGTCCCTAGACTTCCTGCCATTGCAAACAATGTAACCAAAGCCAAACCAATAGTATGCTATAAATGCCACTAGCCTGGACATCTAGCAGCAAATTGTCATTCGAAGAAGCCACCTGCCCATATCAACTACCTTGGGGCAATGGACAATGAAGAACATGAAGATATGCCTGATTTTACAGAAGATGAGGATGACACTACTACACCTTCGGATACTTTATCAGGTATGCCAACTCCACATTCTTTATTGACTATGAAATGTTTGGTGCATAGAAAGGAAAATATTATTTTGCATGATGATGGTAGCACTCATGATTTTATTTCAGCAAAATTAGTAAAGGAATTGAAGTTACAGACTGTACCTACACATTATTGCATCAAAGCTGCATTCTTAGACACTAGGTATAATGGTACACAGGAAGTGCATGACTTAGAGATTCAAATTGGTCAATACACTGAAAGAAGAAATTTCCTAGTTGTTCCATTACAGTCGAGTGACATTATTTTAGGTATCTATTACATTATATGTATGCATGCATCTAATGTTTTTCCACTGCTTTCGCATACTCAAGCTAAACGTGCATTACGTAAGAGTAGTAAATCTTATCTCATTTGGGTGAATGAATTGCAAGTAAAAGATAATCATATGCACCCTAGGCATAAAGAATTTCTTGCACACTTTAAAGATTGTTTTGCCGAAGACCTACCACCTGGTTTACCTCCTTCACGTCCAGAAGACCATAAAATAGATTTGATTCCTGGCACACAACCACCTTGTAAAGCACCATATAGACATAACCAGATAGAGCAAAAAGAAATTCAGAGTCAAGTTGAGGAATTACTAAATAGAGGATTGATTAGACCTAGTAGTTCTCCATTCGGTGCACGTGTTCTGTTAGTCAAGAAAAAGAATAATACCTATCGTATGTGCATTGACTATCGAGCTTTAAATAAGATCACTATAAAGAATAGGTATCCCATTCCTAGAGTTGATGACCTTATGGACAAACTACAAGGATCTGCTATATTTAGTAAAATAGACCTTAATTCTGGTTATCATCAGGTGAGACTAGATAAGTCTGACATATTCAAGACTGCATTTAGGACATAGTTTGGTCATTACAAATTTTTAGTGATGCCATTTGGATTGACTAATGCACCTGCTACGTTTAGTAGAATGATGAACCGTATATTTTTGAAATATCAGTATTGTGTAATTGTCTTCTTTGATGATATTTTGATGTTTAGTCAAAATAAGAAAGAACATTATGAGCATTTGTCATTGGTTTTCCAGTTACTAAAAGATAATCAACTGTATGCAAATCCTGAAAAGAGTGAATTCTTTAAAATAGAAATTGAGTATTTAGGTCATATTGTATCATCCGATGGAATTAAAGTTGATCCTAAGAAAATAGATGCAATATTGAATTGGCCTGTACCTAAAAACGTGCATGAGTTACGCTCATTCCTTAGTCTTGCTAGTTTCTATAGGAAGCTTGTACATAATTTTTCATTACTTGCTTTACCACTGACTAAACTTCTGAAGAAAGGAATTGTCTATCATTGGTCTGAAAATCAACAGAAATCCTTTGACTTATTGAAACATGCATTAACCCATGCCCCTATCCTACAGTTGCTTGATTTTAATAGACCATTCTTTCTAGTAGTGTGACCGATGCTAGTGGATCAGGAATAGGAGCTGTACTTATGCAAGACAATCATCCCATAGCCTATTCTAGTTGTAAGCTGAAACCCTCTGAACTGAAATATTCCACATATGACAAAGAACTATTAGCAGTTGTACAAGCATTAAGACAGTGGAAACACTACTTAATGGGTTCAGAATTTATGATTAAGACCGATCAGCAAAGTATTAGACATTTACTTAGCCAACCCCAAATATCTGACAGACATATCAAATGGGCATCCTTTATTCATAGTTTTCATCGTATCATTCAATATCAACCCGGCAAAGAAAATGTAGTGGCTGATGCATTAAGTAGAAGACCTGCCATTCATAACATTTCTGTTATATCTTTTGATTCTTTGATTGCTATGAAAGATACTTATCGTCAGGATATTACTTTTCATGCTGATTGGAATAAATTAGTTCAAAATAACTTCATTCCTATTGATTCATTGTCATATAATGATGGATTTATGTTTTATGAAAAGATATTGTGTGTTACAATTCCATTCCGATCTTTTGTTTTGAATGAGATTCACTGTCCCCCATATCAAGGACATAGAGGTATCATATCCACTTTACGTACATTAACTGAAGATTTTTATTGGCTGCATATGGACACTGATGTATCTAACTTTGTTTCTGAATGTTTGATTTATCAAAGAGTTAAGAGACATCATGGTAAACAGTATGGATTACTTATGCCTTTGTCTATTCCATCTAAACCTTGGGAACAAATTTCTATGGATTTCATTACTGGTTTACCTAATACAAAATCTAACCATGATATGATTTGAACAGTAGTAGATAGATTTAGTAAACAAGCATATTTCATTCCATGTAAGAAAACTTTAACAGCATCACAAGCAGCACAATTGTTTTTGAAAACTGTTTTTACTAACCATGGATTGCCAAAAGTTATTATTTCAGACCGTGATTCTAGATTTTGTAACAACTTTTGGATTACTTTGTTCGCTAACCTAGGCACAAAGATTGATTTCTCATCTGCATTTCATCCTAAAACTAATGGACAAACAGAAGCCACTAATAGCACTATTCTAGATCTTTTATGTGCATATACTATTTCTAAACCTCAGACATGGGACACACATTTACATTTATTACAGTTTGCATATAACAATACACCATACACATCTACAAAGAAAGCACCGTTTGAAGTGATTTATGGATATAGATTATCTACACCTGTTGCATCTTTGTCAAATAGAATTCAGAGTGCTGATGATATTGCTAGTATGCATAACACTATTTTTGATGAGGTTAAAGACATGATTGCTAAAGCCCAGCAATCATATACCAAACAAGCCAATAAGAAAAGACAAGCAATGAATTTCAAAGTTGATGACTATGTTTGGTTGAGAATAGAAAAACGTAGACTACAAAGTGTAGATAGACACCCTGTTGTGAAATTAGCCCCTAGATTCTATGGACCATTTAGGATCATTCATAAAATAAATGACAATGCATTCAAGTTAGAATTACCACCTCATTGGAAAATTCACAACACATTTCACATTAGTTTGTTAAGACCTTTTAGAGGCCAATTATCTGTACACCCTGTTTATGAAAATCCACCTTTGTTAGAGGAAGAGACTCAAATACTTGAACCAGAAGCTATCATAGACACTGACTTTATGACCACTAGAACTGGCCGAAGATATTTTAGATATCTAGTTAAATTTAAGAACCATCCTGTAGAGGAAGCACAATGGATGCACGCTAGAGACTTAAATGCTTTCCCCACTCTGTTAGCTCCACATTGAGCTAATAGCAATTGAGTTCAATTGCTATCCCACCCCGGGGGTATGATGCCAGGAGGCATATGCCACGGTGGATTCCGTGAGGTTTTACGGTAGATTCCGTAAACTTTGATGGCCGGGGCTCATACACAAAGTGGATTCTTTGTGCGAGAAGTTGATGGGGATGCCTGTCCTTTTCGGGCATTTCATTAATTTAGTGTGTACATGGGTGATTCCATAGCGGGTGATTTCGCAAAATGCATATTAAAGTAATAAACGTTTATGAGTTTTGAGTGTGCACTCGTAATAAATTAAGGTTAGGATTTATTTCTAACCAGTTGATTTATTTATATAGCTGAAGACTGCTAGGTATTCACTTTTGTCGGTTTAATTGTATTATTTTACTAACGATTGTGAATGCTTCGGTTTATGTGTAGAGATAGCAGCAGTGGCAGAGGAAAGCATTGGAGGATAGCGAGTATTCGATTTATGGATTATATTTTGATAGGTGCCACGTCTATATTTTGTCACGCCTATTTATTGAGGCGTTGGATATTTATTATTATTTTTATATGCGCATGGGCGCACGATTATGTTATTTCTATTTGGACATTGTATTGGGCGTGCCAGATTCTTTGGGCACCGTCCATTAGCTTTATTCCTATTTTTGTGTTAAAGCAAACTCAAAAGCTAAAAGCTTGCTATTTTGTAAATTGGGCTATTATTTGAGCTTGAAGATGAAATATACATAAAATACATGCTTTGTGGAGCGCTCACACAAGGCATGGGGGGAGATTGCACCCAATTGGTCTCTTTCTCTTGTCGTTCATGCTTTTTACCTTGTAATTTGTGCAAAAAGTAGAGTTCTATTGTTCTTGGGGACCTTCTGGCATTCACTACGCAAACGTACAGCGTCCGATCTGTGCACCAAACAGTAACACTTACAAAATACCGGCTCCATGCAAATTGAGCCACCCCAAAGAATTCCATCTTCTGAGCATAGATATATACATATGCAGATACATTCTTGCCATTAAGTAACTTCACCTCACACTCAACTGCTTGCAAAGCATTCATCACAACACTTTCTGTTTGAGCCGAAGCTTGCATCGCCTCTTGTTGTTGTTGTAGCTACATAAGAATATTCATATTTTGCACCAACTGTTGCAAAAAATCACTGGAGAATGTATTCAAAGATTCTCCCATCTTGTCTTTCCTTCTTCTGACGACCTTTCATGTCGGGTTCACTAATGTCGAAGGGGTTTTTGTCAAAAAGTCGAATCCATCGAGGATCAGAAGTAGAAGGAAGTAGAGATAGGAGATGGAAGAGAAGATAGAGAATACCCAAGTGGTAAACACTACAAAAACAAATCACAATGAATTGAATCAATATGTATTGAGAGAACCTAGAATCTTCACACTACTTAGAAGCAATCTCCAGGCAATTAGATCTCCTGGTACTTCTTTGTAGGACAAAATGTGCATCAAAATTCCAACTCCTTCTCTCTTGCTCAGAACCCAAATCAGATGGCTCTCTTGGCTCCGAAAGGGGGGTAGAACTGCAGGACACCTACTCACGGATCTCCCAGATCACTCTTTCTTATTCTTTCAGTTCAATCTGCAGTTTTCAGCCTGTTTATAGCAATTGCGATGCGCGCAATTTTGTCAATCTGTCTTTTTTATGAAAAATCTCCTAACTGGTTGAAAAAGCAACTCGCTTTTTGCATGCCATCTTAATCTAGAAGTTTTTTTAATATTTTCAGATTTTTACAATAAATAATATCAAGTATAGGCTAAAATGATCCAAAAATCTAATATTTTTGGATAATCCATGCAACTCACACTAATACTAATGACTTAGATCACATTGACTCTCTTGATTAATAAGAAGTCGGATGATGATGCTTTCCATACTTTTTTACACTGTGTCCCCATAACATCACAACAACGCTTATCAAACTTTTAGAAGAGTGGTTGAAAACACCTAGAAACAAAGCTTACTATTGCAAAATTTTTAGCAAAACTGTACATAACTGGCACATTGCTACCAACTTTGTTTTCATTAATTTAATGTAGATGCGATCCTCGTTCTTGCTATTTTTTTAGGCCGTGTCTCTGTAGTCTCGTTAGGAGATGTCGATACAAGGAAGTTCTTGTAGGAGAGGAAGGTGGAGTTTTAGAGAAATACTGATAGATTTACTTATTGAATCTGCATGATTTAGAACTAAACCTTGCTACTACATCCTGATCATCATCATCATTTACATTGATAATTTGGTAATGATCTCCAAGGGCGATCATTAGATTATTGATTGTTTTTTAGATCCCTTTGGGGAGGTGTTGAATATCACGTAATTGGAAAGCTTAAACCTTTCCGCAACCAACATAGGATTTTTACATGAGATGGTCAAATTGTCAATGCCAAAATGATTAAGGGACCTTCGCTTTGTATCCATATTATTAGTGTAGCAGAATATCTATTGCATTGAGGGTCTTCATCATTGTCCACACTTGAGGATTTTTTACTTGACTGATCATAATATACGTAGAATTGGAAGTCTAAGGAAATGCATAACGCTTGTAAGCTGGAGGTGTTCTTTCAAATGTAGGATTAATTAATTGAAAGGTTTCAAATTTTTTATAAAATGAAGAAAAAAGAAAGGGATGGCCGTTGCGAAAATGAGGAGGAAAGGAGGGGTCGTGAATATGAAGGGGGGTGCCATCATGCGAAATGAAAGATGGAGAGGGAGACAAAAAAGTTGATGATAAGCAGGCTAGGAGCTTAAAGATGACTTGCCATAAAAAAAGAAAAGGGGGATGAGACACATGTAGAGGAGGGTGAAGTTGAATCAGTGGGAACTTGATTCTATTGAACATGAGGGAGGCATGGGCATCATCTTCAAGGCAAAGAGAATAGATGGGCAATTCGAGAAGAGAGAGAGAGAGAGAGAAATCATCTCCTTGAACTCCATCTTCTTGGCACCATCAATTAGAGAGAGGGAGAGAGATAGGAGGCTTCCCAGGCCATCAAAACAAGAAGATTGCAAGAGAAATGTAATTGGGGAGAAGCAAGAGAGGAGCATTGAAGCCAATGGCCTGTAGAAAACCATCGCCATGTCTTCTCCTTCAATCTCAAATTCGGAGCCTCAATGTACCCCCTTCTTCTGAAGTAATAGGGTAGGAGAATAGTCTATTGCCTTCCAATCGCTCTAGTTCGCTCCTCATTCGGTGGATAAATGATAGAAATATTGAATTATGCTCTTCCCCCCTCTTAGTTGTCAACATGAAACTATGGAGGCTAAGTTCTTTAGCTTGAAATTAATCAAGATTAAGTCTTAAGAGAGTTATAAGTGGTCATTCCTATGGAAACAAGGCAATTCGAAAATGAAAACTTGAGAAAGTGGAAAATGATGAGTTTGCTATTTGGAACAATTGTCTTGGCTAGACTGCAAAGGACACGGCTCCCAAAGACGCAATTACAATCTTCGTACTTTACGTAAGTGCCTTAACTCGTTTAACAGAAATAAGTGATTCACCATAAATACTTCTTTGGTTTATAATTTTTATAAAATGTATTTGAACTTGAGTTTCAACTCTAGATAGTTGTTAGAAGTTATGTTGTAAAAATAAAAAATAGTTTAAAATACTTTAAAATGGTATAGATAAACTTTTATAAATTGTCTGGTTGGGAAATTGTGAGATGTAATATTTTTATAATGAATAATATACTATTAAAAGTATCTTAAATTTTTTTTAGAGTTTTTCAAATATGTTTAATATGTCTTAAAAATAAAAAATAGTTATTTTGGATGAAATTTACAATATTTTGTGATGAAAATCATATTTTTAACTCAACAAAAATTAGGATCTTTTATAGAAAACCTGAGAATATAGTTTTGGATATTTTATCAAATTGTATTGGGGTTAGATAAAAAGAAAATTAATTTGATATTATTACTTTGAACATTATTAATATAAAATATAGTGTGCCTAACTTTATGCAAATTAAAGTGTTGACAAGGTATTGATTAATAGCAATATGGGACAAGGGAAATGTTTATAAGGGAAATTAGAGTTGATCGGTTTGCGAAAATATTAGTTGATTCTTTTTTAATGTTTACTAATTAATAAATAATAAAAGAAATTTATCATATACGGGTAGAGAAGGGATAATTGAAAGGAAATTTAAATGGAGACATGCAAATAGATCTATTGGATTTATGCTCTAAAATTTACTCCTTAAGGGATAAAAATCCTAGGTTTAGTAATTTAGTGTCTAGTATAGAGATAGAGATGAAGTGCGAGAATATGCAAGTTTATTGAGTTTTCGATATTAGATTAGTTGGACTACTATGAACGAGTGTCATAACTATTGAGAAAGGCTAGGATAAATCATAGAGATTAGTTATCAATATCACCTATTCAGTGCAACAACTCCTAAAAGTTGGCTTGACAACCTGGTTAAAAGTGGCTTGGTCTTTGGCTAGTCATTTTTTTGTGCGTTTGCCGGGAGCTAAGTGCACTCGAACACGGGTGATTGATCTCCCTAGGATATTAAAATCCTAGGTATTTATGAGTGAATACGAGGTCTCTTTTCTAGGGGACTATTTTTCTAATTTGCCCCAAAATTGCCAAAGGCGAATATTGGATCGGGCAAGAGACATAGACTTAGTAGAGGGGAGCAAATATTTTGGCCCGAAATTAACGATAGACATAGAACAATTATCTTCTTGGAGTTGGGGTTATAATGATTGCACGCAAACCATAATTTTATTAGCAACGCACTTTGGGATAATAAATACAGTGGAAATAATTACAATCACTGTATCGTACCACTTTGATTGGTATTATTGTAACGCTTATCGATCTTTTAGAATAGTGGTATGGGATGATGTGTTGCCTTGGATATGTGTATTCAGAAGTTAGAAAGTTACTTTGGACACAAAAGACATTAGAGAGGCCGCTGAAATTTTAGGCCTAATTCCTAAGGAAGAAGAAAAGTTTCCTTATGGAGAAATAGATCCAGAGTTAGCAACCATTTTAAACCTTCTAAGCGCGCATGCACACAAACATTTAACTTTATAGCTTCAAACAAAACATGCAAAATTTTGGAGTATGACAATAATAGCTATTTCATTAATAGTGGATGAATTGAGAGGAGAGATGGAGACAACAAAATAAAGCTCGAGATCAATGAGCTAGAGAATGCGCAATGCGATAGGAGGCTTGGCTATTAGAAAGGCTTGAAAGGGTGAATACATTCCTGAACCTGGGGATAGATATTGTGTCTAACTCAAACGTATAACCTTTTAAGCCTAGTATATCATTCAATAGAACACCGTCAATGGGAAGTGAAGTAGACTCATATCAATAGGATCGAGTGGCCTCAGCCACCACTAGTAGTGTCATTGAGAAAAGGAGAAGACAAATTAGCAAAAGTAGATAGAGTGAAGCTAATGCTACAGTGTAGGGAGTACTGAACCACCCTTTGATTGGGATTTAGAGTTGAATTTTGGATTGTGCCAATTATGTAAGGAGCCTAAGGAACGTAAATGGTTGGATATTACCCCAGATTTAGGGTTAGAGATATTATTTTGAGAAACAATGGCTCATAATCCAGTTAGATTAGCTAACTTCACGCAATTTAGGGGATCGTGGGATGAGGATCCTGATGCACATTTGCAAATATTTGAGGTGACATGTGTCACCAATGAGATAGTAGACAATGACCAAAAGCTTAATATCTTCCTTGCAACATTAAAAGATGCAGCAGCAAGGTGGTACGAGAACCTAGATGCCCTATATAAAGTGACTTATGCGACCTTATCAAGAGCGTTCTTGGAAAAATTTCGACAGCAAGGTTTCCAAGATAGACTAGCCCTTCAATTGGATTATTTGTCCCAAGAAATAATCGAAGGTGTTGAACATTACATTGAATGTATGGAAACAATTATTTGAAAGATGAATCCATCTCCTAATGAGCCTACACAAAAGTGTAAATTTATTGATGGCCTTAATCCTGAAGTTCATCAATATGTTAGTCTACAACGGTCAGCTACACTAGCTGATGCTAGAACACATGCTAGATGGTGGGAAGAAGTGCAACTCAGCCAACAACGATGAAGGGACTTATTTAAAGAACCTCATATGGAGTATCCAAGCACTCCAAGAGGGATATCTAAAAATGCGTCTAACCGTTCCTTTAAATCCATTGGTAACTGCAAGTCCAAATGTATCAAGTGTACGTTTAAATCTATACACTTCTATTCTAGCATATATCATGCAAACATGAATGCCTTCTATGTCGCAATCTCAATCCCCTCTTGATGAAGAAAAAATAGCTGATATTATTGCAAAATCTCTAGGAAAGTTGAAGGAGGAAATCATGGGTGCAATGCAAGCACCTTTGAAAGAAATTTATTCGATAACAACATAGTCTTCTAGTGCATAACAATCCTGGAGTAGCTCAATTCCAACCCCACCTAGATCCAATATCTCATGTGCTAAGTGTTATGGGTATGGCCATGTGGCTACTACAGAGTGTTCGACGCCTTCAAGACTAATTCATGACCATCCACAGCTCTACACCTTTTGCCTTAAGACAAGGCATCTAGATAGAAATTGTTGGCATAAGATAGGTCAAGAGCAACAACAAGCTCCTTTGAATTACAATTACATGGATCGTAATAATACGACTTATGTGATTGGACTACCTAATAAACCTTCTAGGCCGAGAGAGTTTCCAACCCAAGGTAGACCCCCAGTACCTCGAAGTAAGTACAATAATGATGGAAACATAGGAAGAGATTCAATGGGACAGAGGAAGAAATAATGGTACTCTTTGTAATCCAACGGGACAAGGGGGACCACAAATGCCTAAGGGATTGGTAATTTGTTATCGATGCCAACAGGAATGTCATATAGCTACATATTGTCCAAATGCGCATAAAAATCAGGACTATACTCCTTTATGCAAGATGTGTAGTAGCAAAGGGCATCATGAAGAGGATTGCCCTAAGTGAGAAGTTAACCAACCTAATGACAGGGTTAAGCAAGTTTCTAATGAACCCTCAACCTCATCCGCAAATTTAGTTGATGCAGAAACAACAAGGAAAGAGAATGGAGTTAGGTATAATGCATACCCCATAGGGTGACCTTTAAGGTTGACCCCATGATTGGTGTGGTTACTAGAGCACAAAAGCAGCAACAAGAGGAAGAAATTTTATAATTAAAAGAAGCAATGAAGGATAAATCTAAGGATATAGATCCTAATGTAGAGAAACCTAAGTAAGATTCTCCACAACATTCCTCTGACCATCCATTATTGCGTGTACCTTTATCAAATCCTAAGATTCAAGTAGGGGTAGCTTCTTTTCTTGAAAGACTGATACCTCCTAAGGAAGGAAGTTAAGAGAAGCAGAAGCAATAAACAAGACCTATGATCTTTGGGCTGCATTAGAACAAATATCTTTAACCATTAACCTTTGACAATTGCTAGAAATAGCGCCTACATGTTGAAAGCAGCTTTATCATAAATTAGTTCGGCATCGAAGAAAAAGGATTGAAATTAACATTCACTACAAGGATATGAGGCTATAGCGACGCCCATTAGCGACGACAAATAGTGGCGTCGCTATTTGTGTCACTAATAGCGATGCAAATAGCGATGGTACCCAGAGGAAAAAAATGCAGGTCGAAACCCGAGCGCATCATTTTTTGCACATTCACGAAAGAGAGAGCGCTGTCGAATCCTCATAGCCCGGTTCTATTGCTCCTCAGTGATGAGACCCTCCTCATAGAAGTGAAGCCATGTGGCTGCGTGGTTATGGCCTCGATGGTAACCTACCTCTCTAGGAGTAGGTATCCTACCAACGATAGTAGTCTGCAAAACAATTATGATATACAAACAATTATGAGACACAATGTATTAGAACAAATTATATAAAGAATTGAAAAAAATATAAATTTTAAAAAACAAAAAATCAAAATATACTTACAAACTCTGCCTCCCATGACACTCTGCCGCCCGATCCGTAATGCGACGATCCCATAGTTTCCATTTGGATGCATCGCGCCTCTGCATGCTGGCGACTCTTCACTTTCTCTGCTGCTTTCTTCTTGGCTTTCTTCCACTCTATGTAGTGGCACATAGGTGGTTGGCTATAGGCTCCACACCCCTCCTCTTGTCTCCGCAGTGACTCCCTCGCACGTGTCATGAGGTGGGATCTTTTGTTGTGAAGCAAATCCCTCACTTTTGTGCGTCCCCAATCATCCAAGAATCGCTGACCCTCAGAATTTGGGTACCTCCTATGGACTCCCCTCAACACCTCCTGGCACAAGCCGCTTTTCTGATTATTAAAGTAAACAAAACAATATTTATATGTCGCATGCACAACGCTCCTCATGTACGCCATTATATCCCTTCCTTCATCATCATGGAAGATGCCACCACTATCTGTAACTCTATAGTACTGGCATACTAGCTCCTCTACGTGATCTTCTGGTGAGGGTGATTGCTCGCCACCTCCTAGGCTACTAGGAAAACCTCCAAAAAAAGCATTGACCTCTCTGCTGAATAAGACCAATGTATCATTCATGCGCTCCAAATCTGGGTCATTGCTAGATGAACCAGGATGCGACATCTGCAAACAAAACATAGGAATAAGACAAATTTGCTAAACTGCAATATTGTGTAAATTGTACTATTGTGTAACATATTTGTACAATTCTAAAAATAAAAACTTATTTTTTATCAGAGCTGACGCATGTATATTCGCGTCTGAGATGCAAAATAGACGCGCTCTTAGACGCTTCCCTAAAGTCAAACCTTTTGGGCACAATGCGCGTATATTCTCATCTAAGATGCAGAATAGATGCGCTCTCAGACGCTTCCCAGAAGTCAAAGCTTCTGAGCAGAGCGGGTGTATATTCGCGTCTAAGATGCAGAATAGACAAGCTCTCAGACGCTTCTCTGAAGTCAAAGCTTCTGAGTAGAGCGTGTGTATTCTCGCGTCTGAGTTGCAAAATAGACGTGCTTGGAGACGCAACTGCAGACGCGAAAATAGCAAACATAGCTGCGCATCTATTTTTGCATCTGCACTGGAATCTATACGCGCTGTCAAACGCGCTAATTCGACCGCTCTCAAACCGAAAACCACCATCCATGATTTATTTGTGATATAAAAACTTTAATCATAGAAAGAAAGATCCTAATACAGAAAGAGAGAGAGAGGGAGGGGGAGACAGAGAGAGAGAGAGAGAGAGAGGACTCACCTTGGGTCTTTGGTGTGGATGGGTGGTGGCGCTGCTTCCTTCCCCTTCTTTCTCTCCTTGGTGAGTTGTTCTCCCTTGATGCTTGCTGCTTGTTATCTCCTCTCTTTGCCTCTTGTTCCTCTTGTTCTCTTTTCTTTTGTTCTCTCTTTCTTCCTCTTCTTGGCTTTCTTCTCTTTAGCTGTCTTCTTTCCCTTCTTGTCTCTTTGAAGTGAAAGAAGAGGTGAATCATGAGGAGGTGAGTCATGAAGAGACTAGTGGAGGTAGATTGCATGTCAGCTGAAGTCGAGCTCCAGAACACGCAAAATACGCAGGAAATGCACAATTTGAAAAGAAATTGCTTGTATCTTTTGAATTTTTACATTTGCGTCTATTTTTGCATGTATATGCGCGTCTAAGTTTACGTAAACGCGCTAATAGATGCAAATTTAGATGCGCAGATAGACACAGGAGTAGACGTGTAGGTAGACGCAGGCATAGACGTACATTTAGTGCGCTTGCATTTTTATCATAAGTTCTTATATTTAAGATAAGCTTTGATAGTAAGTTCTTATGATAAGTTTTTATGTATTTATGATAAGTTTTGTGTATTTAAAATTGAATATCTTAGAATAATTAATATGCCTTGAAGTTTTTATGTAAACATATTAATAACAAAGTTGATGTTGTCATGAATTAGGTTTAATCATGTCGTCCTCATCACCTAGTGCGGTGCATGCTGATGAGTCAACGAGCACATCCTCAAGTGAGGATGAAACATTACGTCTTCATAATCGAGATGCATGGCTACGACAAAAAATTAAATGCATGTGTGATCGTTGTCGAGGGTGTATTTTTCGAGCACGTCGAGTTGCAATGTCACATCTCAGCATGTATGGAGAATGGGACCGAGACAAATCACCGATATTCATTGTTTTTAACACTAAGATTGCTAGTCTATGCTTGAAATATATATCAACCTACATGTAACTCCCTTTTGTGGTTGAGGAGGATGTGGTGCCATATCCTCAAATGCTCCCTCCCGGGCGTTGAGAGGCTGCAAAATGTCGACGCGAGGAGGCAGAGTCTTCAAGAAGAGTGGAGACTGACGAGCATGATAGTAACCCTCATGAAATGCCCCATCAAGTTGTAGAGGATAAGATTTTGCACAACATGGTACACGATCTATTTTCGCAACCGGTTCGGGGAGAAGGTCACTCGACGAAGCCAGATGACCCACTATACGTAGCGTCATCTACTCGGTTGTATGAAGGTTGTACGTACTCCGTTATTCATGCATCCCTCGAGATACTTAACTTGCAAACAATTTATGGATGGATTAATGTCAGTTTGAATGCGTTATTGAAGTAGGTATCAATTCAGTTCATAATATTAATTGTTCTATTTTGAAATCAGACACAAAAATATGTTGGTGGTTTTTTAACTCACTTTTAAAAATATATGTAGGTTATTATCACAAATGCTTCCAAAAGGAAACAAATTCCCAACTAAGAGAGAGCAAGCAAGGCTAATTAACATCTTTGGGAGGCCTCGATTATGTCAAGATCCATGCATGTGTCAATGATTGTGTCTTATTTCGTGGGATTCATGAGTTTGCATGAGAGTGTCCTGTTTGTGGTGAATCAAGATACGAAGTGGAGATGAAGTCAATGGATGTGCCTCATAAGGTTTTGCGATATTTTTTTATTATTCCACGTATTCAACTTATGTTCAAGTGTAAGTCTATTGGAAAGCTCATGTCATGGCATGCTAGTCATCATTCAAGTGATGGAAAATGGAGAATCCCTGTAGACACACCGGCATGGCAACATATAGACAATTTGTGGCCCGTTTTCAAAGAAGAGCCAAGAAATTTGAGATTTGGTTTTAGGTATGGATGGAATCAATCCATTTGGCATCAAAAGCACATCATACAGTGTATGGCCAGTGGTATTGGTAAACTATAATATTCCTCCATCCATGGCAATTAAAAAGGGACATGTAATATTGTCCCTTCTGATTCCTGGAAAGCATAAGGTAAAAAACATGGACATTTACTTAGAGCCTTTGATTGAAGAGTTAGAAATGTTATGGGAAGGTATTGAGGTGCAAGATACAAGTGCATCTGCATCCTCTAGAGATTTCACTTTGAAGGCCATGTTGTTGTGGACCATGCATGACTTTCTAAGATATGTAGAGTGTTCAGGTACATGTATATAACTCTATATTTGAAATTCAAGACTTGAATCAATTGCATGTTATTAATTCACTTGTTTGTTTAGGTTTAACCACATCAGGATATCATGCATGTCCTATTTGCGGTCCCTCTCTAGTTCCCTCTAGGCCGGCACATTTAAAGAAGGTTATCTATGACAATCATCATCGATTTCTTCCTATTAACCATCCCAAATATGTTCTTCCTACTAATGGAATGACTCCACAATCTCTAACCATTCGAGATTGGAAGGAGAGATGGATTAATGTCGACAGCCACCCTCCACTCGGCATGAGTTGGTAAGAAGTATATTTCTCTCGATTGACTTTAAAGTATTTAGCATGATGAATTGTTTACATAATATATTGTTTGTTTGTTAGGTTCTCTATATTTTTTCGTCTTTCGTATTAGACTGAACTCAAGATCAATCACCTGTTGGACCCCATGCACATATTCAAAAATGTTGTATCTACATTATGGGATCACTTGATAGGGGCTCATGATTCAGTCATGTAAGGGAGGATTTACATAACATTGGTCACATGAGACGAGCCTGGCCATGCATTGGACCCAGAGGAAAGATTGAGCTACCGCATGCACCTTGGATGTTGTCAAAGAATGAGTAAAAGCTAGTGAAGGAACATATATGTAGCTTTCGAACACCCACAGGATGTATGAGATGTCTTAAGGGAGCCTTCAAAAAGAAAAAGAAAAGAGGTATGGAGCAACTATCTAGTTTGAAGTCCCACGATTGGCACAAAATGATTCAAGTAAGGGTATCTCTAACCATGAATATAGTAATTAGTGGAGTAACTATGTGTAGACTTTGGCATATAATGAAAATTTCCTCAACTAATCATTTAATCTATGAATATTATTTACATTCAGCTTGTACTTCCTACTAGCATATCCCATTGCGTATCCAAAGATGTACGTGGTATCATTTACAAGATGGGAGAGCTTGTGAGGTGTGTATACATTGTATTTTGTTATTATATATTGCATACATCATGTAGTGAACCTCTTTGAATTTCTACACAAAAATAAACAATTGTCAAATACATCCTGACAGATATGTGAGCTCGAAGGAAATTGATCCAAACACATTGCAAGATGCTCGAGTATTATCTGTTGAGGTGGTTTGTTTGGTGGAGGAATTTTTTCCTCGCTCCATTTTGACTACTCAATTACATTTACTTGTACATTTGATTGATGAGATCGCACCTTGTAGGGCAGTTCATGCAAGGTGGATGTTTTTTCTTGAGCGCTTCATGAAAACCTTGAAAGATTTTGTGACGCAAAAAGCACGGCCTGAGGGAAGCATGGCTGAGGGTTGATTAGTGCAATCATTCCTTGTTTATATCTCTGAATATCTTGCTGAAGTGGACCCCTCTCAACCACGACTATGGAAAGACGATGAAGACTTGAGGATGACCTCTATAATACCTCAAGGAAAAGGAATGAGTAAAGTGCTAACAAAAGAATAACTTCGTAAGTTAAATAGTTTTTGTGTGCTCAATAGTGATGTAATGAGCAAATGGGTGACACTATATAATGAAGCAAGGGCAAGAAGAAAAAGTAAAAGACAAGCATTTCACACCAGATATGGACGTAATGTCTCATTTTCAGATCATCTAAATGCGCTCCCACGTCATATTGATATAGATTGGTTACATGAGGAAATGGAGAGAATGGAAAAAGAGGAGGAAATTAATATATCTCAAGAAGAGTGGGAATACGCACGAGGTTGCTTATCAAAGGTGAGACATACTATCCATTAATTTGTTTTTAGTTATATTTTATATAATAAATTGACATGTTTGATCTTAATCTTTTACTACTAGTGCACATTATTCAATGCTATTTGGTGTGAGGGTAAACATATTCGAGCTCAACGTATAGATGAAAAGAGAAATACCCAAGATTGTGGTGTCCTTGCTCACTTCGAGGATTCCAATGGTACCATGGAAGGTTATTGTGGCTTGATCCAAGATATTTTGAAGCTTGACTTCAGATGATTCTTTATATATGTACTGGATGAGAAGTGGTTTAAAGAAGTTGTAACAAATGGTGAGCATTGCACAATCAGACATCATCCAAGTGGTTTTGTAATCATTGACTCTACAAAATTTCACCAAAACAAGAATGACACATTAGTACTACCTCAACAATGCGAGGAGGTATATATGTAAAAGCTAATTTATTTATATGTAGACATGTGATACATATACACAATATAATAGGTATTTAAGTTTCTTGCTTTTGTTTTTCAAATACAGGTTGTGTATCATCCAATGGTAAACAATAACCGATGGTGGTATATCAGCCCTATATCTAATCGTTCAAAACCAATATATGGTAATATTACTGACATAGAGATAGCAGATGACAATCCAACAATTAATGATGATGTACATGATGACACCATAATGGATGATATGCGTGATATAGTACAAGATGAACCTCGCGAGGTGTTCAAGGAAATGCAAAAGAGGACAGTAATGTGGTTGATGATGATGAAGTTAGTGAGCAATATAGCAACACATCTGATAGTGGGATAGACTTATTTGTTTCGTTACCTCTTGGTAACATAGACCTAGAAGTAGATAGTTTAGCAAGGGCTGATCTCATTGAAGATGAGATGGATCATTCACTGTAACATACTTAATTCACTTAATGATTCAATGTGTATTCTTAATTCTATGGAAAATATCATACGCACATGTGCATACTCAAGAATCAATAGTCAAGTTTAGAGCTAAATTGAATTTTCCATAATAAAAAGGAACTATTTTTTATCATCTTCAAGTAGAGAAATTATGAGATACATGCAATGCTTGCTACCAATTGTATAATAAGGTTTGTGTCGCTTGCCACTAATTACTTAGATCAGGCTTGTCAACTGGAGGAACTGCCATTCATTAGAGAGCAATGCAAAAATAATTATTAACTCTGGTTTTTTTATTATATTAAGTCCAATTTCAGGTGGTTTCATAATTACGCGTCTGAAAACGTGTCTATATTCGCGTCTATCTGCGTGGATATATAGACGCAAAATTCGTGTCTATTTACACACTCTTTTACACGCGCATATAGACGCAATGATAGACGCACCTGACTTTGCGCGTCTAACATACGTGTCTATGACTCGTTTCTGTTGTGGTGAGAGAAAGAGAGGGAGAGGAAGAGGGAGGGAGAGGAAATGAGAGAGGGAGAGGGAGAGGGAGAGGGAGGGAGAAAGAAAGAGAGGGGGAGGGAGAGGAAAAGAGAGAAAAAACATTAAACATAATAGGGAAACAGAGAAAGAGAGGGAGAGGGTGAGGGAGGGAGAAGAAACTAGAGAGGGAGAGGAAGAGAGAAAAAGGAAATGAGAGAGGGAGAGGAGAGAAAAAAAGAGAGAAAAGATGTTAAACATAATAGGAAAAGAGAGAAAGAGAGGGTGAGGGTGAGGGTGAGGGAGGGAGAGGAAATGAGAGAGGGAGAGGAAGAGAGCAAAAGGAAATGAGAGAGGGAGAGGAGAGAGAAAAAACATTAAACATAATAGGGGAAGAGAGAAAGAGAGGGTGAGGGTGAGGGAGGGAGAAAGAGAGCAAAAGGAAATGAGAGAGGGAGAGGAGAGAGAAAAAGAAATGAGAGAGGGAGAGGAGAGAGAAAAAGAGAGAAAAAACATTAAACCTAATAGGGAAAGAGAGAAAGAGAGGGTGAGGGTGAGGTAGCGAGAGTGAGTAAGAGAGGAATGTAAACGCCCCGAACAATGTAGTATGCTTAACAATTATGATATTCGCTTGTTTTCGAGATTTAATATAAAAGAGAATGAACACTTAAAGCTGAAAATGAAAATTACTCACAAAATTACAGCCATGAAAATGTAAAAGTAATGGAGACAAGATTGAGGGTTGAAGATGGGAAACCCCCCCCCCCCCCGAAGGAATGTATTTCTACTCAACCCAATTCCCTTAGGGAAGAGCTCAGTTACAATCAACCTGAGAGTGAGAAGAAGTAATTCTCACTCTCACAAGATCATGCAAAGATGTACAAACACACATGCATTATCTATTATGCAATGATAAGAACTGATTTCTTTACAGTATGAGAGAAGAAAAAGGGAAATTCAGCCTTTCTCCATCGTTGATCAGCAGTACATGGATAGGGCTTGCTTCTTGTAGCTAAAATGGAAGAAAGAGCTCGAGAAGGAGGTGCTGTAAGGAATTTACAGGCTTGCTATCCTGTAAAACAACAGTGATAGAAGAGGGAATATGGAGGAATTTGATAATGGAGAAGTGGGGGATGATGATGGGGATGGATGGGGCCAGTTTCTGGCTATCTGTGGGTGCTGTACATGAGTTTACAGCAAAGAAAAATGATGTTGAATGAAGAAAAACGAGCTCTTATTTATAGGAGAGGGGAGAGCTACTACAAAAGGGGAAAGTGGAGTAGCACAAGACAAGTGTCCAGCCACATGTCATGAGATGTGACAAGTGGTGGGACACTTGGAAACTTGTGTGACAAGTGTCTTGACACTTGTCTCTTCTCTATGGCCTTTCTTTTTGGGTTGAATACTGTCAAGAATAGAAACAACCAAATTTAGTAAGCATAGTCAGAGTACAGAACTTACTATTTTTAGAATGACATCCCTATTTTTTAGGACTAGCATTTTTAGACTAATTCGAGGCTCCTAAATTTTAGGGACCTCCTAAAATTTAGGGATCTCCTAAAATTTAGGGACCCCCCAATATGGGTATCGTATGAAAGCTTTTTCCGTGTACATCGCAAAAATGGTATCCGAATCTTCATGTGACTTTCCTATGCAAAGAAATGTGCATTTCAAGCTTTCAGCCCACACATGCACATTATACAAGCATTTCATGATCATGCCATCTTGTTGATTGTAACTGTCTGTTCTGGTGGATCTAGCCCACACTTCAAGGCATCAATCCTTTCTGTGTGCGAGTCTAACCCTGATATGCGTGAGTTCTAGTCACAAGCGCCCAATCGGGTCATATAGGTGGAAGTGTGAACTATCTTTTCTCTAACCCACCGTGTGGGTCCACCATAACCTGTGACCACTCATCAGTGGCCAGCTCCTATGCACTTTTCTTTATATCTAATTAGTGCAAAGGAAATAAATTTAATAAATCATTATATAGACAAATTAATGAAAAAGGATACAAATTTTGTTTCTATAGAGTTGTGACAAGGGAGAGAAAGAGAGAAAAGGAAATGAGATAGGGAGAGGAGAGAGAAAAATGAGAGAATGAGAGGAGAGAGAAAAACATTAAACCTAATAGGGAAAGAGAGAAAGAGAGGGTGAGGGTGAGGTAGAGAGAGCGAGTAAGAGAGGGAGAGGAAGAGAGAAAAGGAAATGAAAGAGGGAGAGGAGAGAGAAAAAAATGAGAGAATGAGAGGAGAGAGAAAAAGAGAGAAAAAACATTAAATCTAATAGGGAAAGAGAGAAAGAGAGGGAGAGGGTGAGGCAGGGAGAGCGAGTGAGAGAGGGAGAGGAAGAGAGAAAAGGAAATGAGAGAGAGAGGAGAGAGAAAAAACATTAAACATAATAGGGTAAGAGAGAAAGAGAGGGAGAGGGTGAGGGAGGGAGAGGAAATGAGAGAGGGAGAGAAAGAGAGAAAAAAAAATGAGAGAAAGAGAGAGAAAAAAAAAGAGGGATAAAAAATGAGAGAAAGAGAGAAAAAAATGAAAGAGGGAGAGGAGAGAGAAAAAGAGAGAAAAAACATTAAACCTGATAGGGAAAGAGAGAAAGAGAGGGAGAAGGTGAGGGAGGGAGCGTATACGAGAGAGAGAGAGAGAAAGAGAGAAAAGTAAATGAGAGAGGGAGATGAGAGAGAAAAAAAATGAGAGAGGGAGAGGAGAGAGAAAAAACCCATATACCTAATAGGGAAAGATAGAAAGAGAGGGAGAGGGTGAGGGAGGGAGAGGAAATGAGAGAGGGAGAGAAAGAGAGAAAAGGAAATGCGAGAGGGGGATGAGAGATTTAAAAAAATGAGAGAGGGAGAGGAGAGAGAAAAAGAGAGAAAAAACATTAAACCTAATAGGAAAAGAAAGAAAGAGAGGGAGAGGGTGAGGCAAGGAGAGGAAATGATAGAGGGAGAGGAAGAGAGAAAAGGAAATGAGAGGGAGAGCAGAGAGAAAATACACTAAACATAATAGGGAAAGAGAGAAAGAGAGGGAGAGGGTGAGGGAGGGTGAAAAATGAGAGAGGGAGAGGAAGAGAGAAAAGGAAATGAGAGAGGAAGAGGAGAGAGAAAAATGTGAGAGAGAGAGAGGAGAGAAAAAGAGAGAAAAAACATTAAACGTGATAGGGAAAGAGAGAAAGAGAGGGAGAGGGTAAGGGAGGGAGAGGAAATGAGAGAGGGAGAGGAAGAGAGAAAAGAAAATTAATTGTTGTTGTTTGTTGTAGTAGTAGTAGTAGTAGTTTTTTCTTTTCTTTTCTTGTTTATTGTTGTTTAGTTTTCTTGTTTTTTATTGTAGTAGTAGTAGTTTTTTCTTGTTTTCTTATTTGTAGTAGTAATAGTAGTAGTAGCTGTTATTGTTTTCTTTTTTCTTCTTTTCTTGTTTATTATAGTGGTTGTTGTCGTGGCAGTGATAGTGGTAGTGGTAGATGTGGTGGTCGTAATCGTGGTAGTGGTAATGGTAGTCGTGGTCGTGGTCATGGTTATAGTCGTGGTCCTGATCGTAGTCATAGTTGTGGTCCTGGTCATGGTCATAGTCGTGGTCCTGGTCGTAGTCGTAGTCGTGGTCCTGGTCGTCATAGTTATAGTCATAGTCATAGTTGTGGTCGTGGTCCTGGTCGTCGTAGTTATAGTCATAGTCATAGTCGTGGTTGTGGTCATGGTCGTAGTCGTAGTCGTAGTCGTGGTCATAGTCGTAGTCGTAGTCGCAGTTGTATTCGTGGTCGTGGTCGTGGTCGTGAACATGGTCTTCATTGTAGTCATAGCCGTGATCGTTAAAGAAAATGAGAGAGGGGGAGGAAGAGAGAAAAAAAGAAGGAATGAGAGAGAGGGAATAAACATACAACATAATAAAGAAAGAGAAAAAGAGAGAGAGATGGAAGGAGAGGAGATAATGAATGGATAAAAAACAAAGAGAGAGTGGTGGCTAGGTCCAGTGCAACGTCACGAGATGGGAAACACTTGGACATATATATGTTAATCTGTGGGTGGGTGGGTGAAGACTTTACATACGTTAATTTTTGCTGAGTTACAAGAGAAGAAATCCCTTCTCAAACAATTCAAGAAAGAAGAAAAGAATGATAATAAAAACAAATTGTTTGTCGTAACGTAGACAAAATGGAAAACAATGAAGGTCTTGTTGTTCAAGATCACGAGGCGTATCTTAATCAACGTGTCCCATGTCCTTGCTCTCAATGCAAGCTGGCAATTAGATGAAAACGTCGATTATCTATAGAACACGTATGACGCTTCGACGAGTTTCAATCTAAGATCATTGATCAGGCGATTGCGGATTTTCATCAAACGGTAAGAAAAGTTAATATCAATCATGCATTGTTCTCGCAAGCTAATTGAATACCATATACAAGAAGATTAGGTGTGGTTGGAAAATTTTCTATCCAGGGAGGTTACGTCTCATCCCAAGGAGGAGTGCACCCTTTGCGGCCAATTAGAAGAGTTTGTTGGTGTGCGATGGATGGAGTGCCTGAGCCAATCCACCACTTGGAAGGTACTACCCAATCTATATCATCAATACTAGAGGAGACAGGCAGTCTTCCAGACCTACCTACAACTTGGAGCCTAAGATGGAGGCAATGATCGATGCATTGATTCCCATGGATGTCGAGACTTCTGATACGCTTAGAGAGGAAGCATCCATACCATTATATGATGGGTGCCGAGTATCTCACCTGAAGACATTGCTTGCACTCCTAAGTGTGCAAGCAAAATATAGGTGGGCCGATGCGAGTGTGACCGAGTTGTTCAGGTACCTTGTATGTATGCTTCATTGATTTCTTTTCGACACTATCATTAAAAACATTTGTATTTTTTCAAGATGTTTTATGATTTTTTTCAAGTTATTGAAATATCATATATTACCACATGCAAATACCATGCCTAAGTCTCATGATGATGCACGACATGTTTTACGAAAGCTTGGCATGGACTACAACAACATCCATGCATGTATCAACGATTGCATATTGTTTCGAGGAGAATACAAGACTATGGAGACATGTCCAAAGTGTGGTGCTCACAGGTATCGACAGGACTTGCAAGGGCAAAGCATCCCTCTAAAAGTTCTTAGACACTTTTTGCTTATCCCCTGCATAAACCACATGTTTTATACATTCGACATGGTGAGCTTGACAATGTGGCATGTGCAGAATAGGTCCACAGATGGAGTTTAATGAATATTAGCGGATTCACGTACATGGAGCCACATTGACTCTACCTTCCCAGGCTTTGCCCAAGAGCCAAGGAATCTTCGGCTTGGTCTTGCAATGGATGGCGTGAACCCATTCGGTATGTGCTTAACTTCTTACAGTGTGTGGCCTATAGTCTTTGTCAACTACAATATCCCTCCATGGCTTTCTACGAAGAAAGGACATCTTATCCTTAGCTTACTCGTCCCCGGCCGCTACAAAGTCAAAAATATGGACGTATATCTTCATCCATTAGTCGATGAGCTTAAGATTTTGTGGGAGGAGGGGGTCACCGTGCAAGATATGAGCAAGCGCAATGGTCGACGGTCTGCCAATATTCGAGCCATTCTCATGTGGACGATGCATGACTTTTTGGGATTCAGAGAGTGCTTAGGTAAATAGGCTTCCATTCTTGTTGGTAATATCTATATTTTATCTCGTTCAAGTTTATATTCACTGGATAGAGGTGTTGGAATAGGTTTGGTTACCTCAGATTATCATGCATGTCCATTGTGCGGGTCACAGTTAGACTCTCGAAGGTCAAGAACCATGAAAAAGATAGTATATCAAGGACACGCCACTTTCTTGCTAGAGGGTCATGAAGTCAAGGAAGGTTTTCTTGGACGGCCTCCAACACGTATGAATGCCGCAAGCTGATACGAGCTGAAAATGGTCCACGCGGAGTCACATCTAAACGGAATGTGGCGGTTCTCAGCTTTCTATGAGTTGCCATATTGAACCCACTTACAGATCAACCACTTGTTGGATCCCATACATATTTTCAAGAATGTGGGAAGCTTGCTATGGGACGACATCACAGGAAAGAGAGACACTATAGGGGCACGAATGGATTTAAAGGAGGTAGGCAAGATAGAGATGCTTTGGCTGCAGTCGAGCGCTGATGGTCACGTGCAGCTACCTCGCGCTCCTTGGGTTTTGTCCACCAAAGAAGAGCGCATTGTGAAGAAAGTAGTCAAGTCTATCTGCACTCCAATAGGTATGGTGCATTCTCTCAGGTTTGAATTTTCTAAAAACAACCAATTATCAGGGCTAAAATCCCATGACCGGCATAAGATATGTCAGGTTTGTACTACGAATGGATTGTAATTGGCATGCACATTTTTCTATTTGAAGTGTAGCCATTGTTCATAATGCTTTCTCAATTGTGGCAGTTTGTACTACCAATCGCGATCGTAGGATACCTTACTCCAGAAATACACGGGCCTATTTATAAGTTGTCAAATTTGGTACAATGGATCTCACAGAAGGAGATTAAGATGTCTGCTATTGAATCCGCAAGGCAGGGATCAGTGGAGACGGTCTGTCTCTTTGAGAAATATTTGCCTATCAACATGCTCACGATACAAATCCATCTTCTTGTGCATCTTGTAGATGAAGTGGAGATTGCTAAACCTGTCCATATGTGATGGATGTTCTTCTTGGAGCGCTTCATGAAAACCCTGAAAGGCTTTGTGCGACAATAAGCTTGGCTAGAAGGTAGCATGGCTGAAGATTGGTTGGTGTCTGAGATGCTAGTGAATATTTCACAATGGCTACCAACGGTGGATCCAGACAACAAAATGCTATGGTTGCTCAAGGATGATAATAGACTGACCGGAGATGTGGTGGTTGGAAATGGGGTAGAAAAAATAATGGATGCTGCAATGGAGGAGAAGGTGAATTGCTTTTGTATGTTGCACCATGCCTCTATGCAAACGTGGCTCGCCAAGTACCAGATCGCTGGGCAAGATCAAGAGGAAGAGCGATCTAAATTTCGACGTAGTACGCGCCATCGACCGAATCGATATCCCGAGGGCATGGAGGAGATGCTGCGGTTCATGTAAACGTGATGGTTGCATGGAGCTTTGACCGTAGCGTCTCGCGAAGGGGCGAAGGTCTCAATGGAGGAGTGGAAATCCTCAAGGGGATGTAGTCCAAAGGTGATGACGTGTTTAGGATTTGTCGTATCTATATTTTATATGCGACAACTAATTTTAGTGTTTCAATATATAGTACAAAATATATAGTGCAGCGTGGTTGCACGGACGTCATTTGTGTGTGGAGTGTATTATAACGTGTCCACCTGTTCCCTTCAGGACACATCTTAGCAGTCCATCGGAAAGGAGGTCTAGAAAGCTTCGCCCGACACTCCCATGGAATGTTATGCGGTTTGCGATCTAGGACTTTCCACATCTTCCACGTAGCGGAAGTATTCTGGCCGTTCCCACTTAGGACTTACCTAAATCAGGGTTTCCCCTAATGGTCATTTTCTAAATGGAAACTAGTATCAAACCCCTGAGCGAACTACCTTACGTAGAAACGCCAGGCCTGAAGCGGATTCATGCTACACTTGGTTCAAGGAGAATGGGAAAGAGAGGGATGCAAGGCTTGACCTCCCTACCATAAGGCATAGTCCCATTCCGTTCCCCTAAAACAGCATAAACCAGGATTATTATAATCTAGACTCTAGGTCAATGCCCTTGTTATTCATTTTCTTTGAGAATATCTCCTTGCTATCCGTTATGATTGAGAAAAGTTCTCGGCCAATCAAGACCACCCATCCGTAGGACGGGCCCATGGCCACATCCACCGCACTTTCCTTAAAGTCGCTTTAGTTGTCTAATTACCTACCACATTTAGTTGGACAGGCATCAAGCAGCTTCCTTAATTAGCCTGTTAGATACTGGTTCCTTCACATAATCTTAGCACTTGACATAGAAAAGCATTGTCAAACAAGTTCCTTTTCAACAGGTTATCATATTTATCTTTGGAATACATTTATAAAGTCTAGCGCGTAGGCTTATCCATAATCCGCCCGAAGGCTATCTAGCAATCCACAGGGATCACTAATCCAAGATTCTGCCCCTAAACTAGTATGCGGGCCTCGAGATCCAATCCCGAGTCACGTTGGCCTCTTGTATAGGGCCCGGAAGGCAAGGAATTTATGGCCAGAGCCCCCTTGGCACCCAAGCATCCTCCTACTCCAAGTAGCGCTCAACGGAGAGACCTCACGTGGCAGGTTCAGTCCACGTTCCTGGCGTGGCTAACAACCCCCTTGGTTAGGGTCAGGCAGATAGTTGGGGGTAACTGAGGCTGCCTCTCCCTTCAGGCCTTCAACCTGAAGCATTAGATATGTTTTCATCCTTTAGTTCCTTGAGAAAACAAAGCAAACAGTGCTCTTTAAACTGTTACAAGCACAAGTCGTTATTTGGCCAACTGCTAAGGAGTGAATCCTTCTCTCTGAATGCATCCAGCATTCGATTCGGGATCAATTGCAACTTGGAAAGATCCGCAAGGGTTTGTTTGTTAACCCTTATGTCCTTGGGTTAGGGCCGTACCCTATTAACCCAACTTAACCAATACCTTAGGTTCTATTAACAGTAAATCATGGCAACCATGTCGCTCCAATTTATTGATTGGTCATTTTCTTCCGAGCAAATACCTAATTCCCTTATCTTGGCAACTTTTCCCAAGAAAGGTGATATAACAGGATGACTACTCATTCTTTTGCAAGTTAAACTTGCACAAGAATTTTCTAATCTCACTCCGAGGAATTGGCCATTCTCTTGTCATCAAACCACAAGATCATGTGACATTGCAACTTGTTGCACAAGTGTCGTGTCTATTCCGTGGGATCATTTCACCCATCAAACGATGTCTTCTAATCACGGAATCATGATTAGATAAGAAGTAGGGTTTAGGGTGTCTTCATATCCAATCCATTCCCGATTGCACTAGGCCGACATCGGTCCTAAGGGTTCCAACTCAATCCGAGTTTCATCTTTTGAACAAGTGATCCTTAGGGCAAAAACCCTAGATTGTTTCTTGCAAGTACGTCCAATTGTCCCTACATTCCGTGAATGTGGGAAGGACCCTTGGGTATGAGGGTTTCGATTTGACAACAAGTGGGACTAGGTCAAGTCCTTAACGTGCTAAACCCTGGTTTGCACTTGGAGTATATTGTATCGATTTAACCATCCTATGTGAATCCTTTGCGGTTTAGGTATTTTGGGTAATCCAGTTTACTTGTCTTATGACAAGGGCGAACCAATCCTAGGGATGTTGATTTTCTCTAAAAGGGGAAAACTAGTCGCATTACGTCGTAATTCACGTAAGCACACGATTCATTGCCTCTACATATGACTAGATTCACAATCCCTAACTTTACTTGTTAAGACCAAAACACATGTTAAATTACGGCATAATTTCCATTGATCCTACTAGGGCTTGCATTCACGATTTATGCCACTAAGATTTTAAGGTTTTATATTAAAATGAACCATGCAGCCTTTCCCTAACTACATCTCTTGATGAATGAAATTCTTCTTACGATGAATGTGCATTATGCAACCTTTCCTAACTACTACGTCGTTAAATGGGATTCATGCCAATTGAAGCTAGAGTTAACCTGTTTCATGCAGCCTTAGGATCTTTCCATGCTTTGCAGTTTCCTATGGTTGATAACGACTATTTAATGAATCATTACGAAGAAGATTTGTCTAAAATTGTGACATGCAATTTAATCTTTCCATGCATAATCGAAGGTGTACTACATGAATTTTGACTTTGTAATGGTAGTCATTAGTTGTTTTAGATTCGTTACTTTGCAATGCACAAAGGCAAGTTGCTAACAATGCTTAGACACCTTATGTTCTTTTTCGTTCATTCCAATCAAAGTACAAATGACCAATCTTCAGTCGTGAGTTACTTCTAGTAAATTTAAAATAGCCAATTTATTTCAATCGCATATAACTAGGTGGATTTGACAAGCACAAGTGCATCCTAATTCCATGAAAGAACAATGCATAACTGCAATACTTCTACGTAAATCAAAAATAGGAAGAAAACCTGGACTTGTGGGCTCGGTGAAATATCCACATGAATATTAGGAGATGATCCTCCTGTAGGTGCGTCTTGTGACTTTTTAGGGGCCATCGAGAATTCGGCTTCTAGTTTGCCTTCGTGGATTCGAACTTCTTGCCTTGGCTTGCAGACTTATGATCTTGGGATGTCTCCCTCATATGCAGAAATTCCCTTTGAGGTACAGCTCCTTGATAGAAGAACCGACTTGCAGAATTTGGCTTTGGACGGCCTTAGGGTTCGGAGCTTGGGCCTTCTTTCTTTCGGGAAAAGAGGGATTTTGTGAAGGAATCTTGTGAAACAACGGCTTGAGAGATATTCTTCTCCTTGAAATTCCGGCTAGGAATGGTTTAATGGGGCCTTGTGGAAAAAGGAAACTCTAAATCCCAAGCCTAGGGCTTGTGGGTGATTGGTGGAAAGGACTTTATGCTTATTTTCTCCAAAATCCCGGGGGTTAAAGATCTTGTGGACTGGGGGTTTTAAGGAAATCCTCTTCTTCTCTACAAGACCCAAGGGGGGAAAATAGGGATGGGCTTATGGGGGAAATCGAGTGGGAAGGGCTTAGAGAAACCCCTCTTCTTATTTACAATGAGCCGGGCCTAGGGCCTTGTGGTAGATTTGGTAGGAATGCCTTATGGGCTTCCTCTTCGCAGCCTAGGGGAGGTAAAGATGATAGGTGGGGAAACCTAGTGGGAAGGGGGCTTTAAATCCCGGGGATAAAAGGGACTTATGTTGGAGGATCCAATGGGAAGGGGGGCTTAGAGAAGCCCCCTTAGAAGCTTCTAATAGCTTCTGACAGCTACATGGCGGCATGGAGACGGATGACGCCATTCGCGGGTGGATTTGGCAGAGGCTGGTGGTGGCGTGATAGCCCGTGGCGAAGAGTGGCTGCAGTAGCAGCAAGCCCGGTGACTATCTTCTCTAGCGCAACGACGACGTACGCAGCCTCCCTCCTACCTTCCTCACCACACGTCGACAATAGCAGCTCGAACCTCCCACTATTTTGCGCAATCTCTTCCTCCTTTCACCCTTCTTACCCCACCTCCACAAAGGGGTTTCTTATAGTCCAAAGGGGGGAGAGGGGACCTCCCCATGTGGCTCGTTGCATGGCTCTCTCCCCCCACCTCCTCATGTTGCCCTTACTAGCCCATCCCATTCCCTCAGCCACGCATGGGTTGGGGAAGGTTTAAATTTTTTTTTGCAATTATTCCACCTTTATCCCCTTAACCTCTTCCCAAGAGGGATTTCTCCTATGGTTTTGAACCCCGGTCCCTGTTTGCCAATGCGGAGGTCATGATTCCTCGCGTACGATTTACAGGTTGCACTGTCGATAACTCCAATGCCGGAAATAACCTTTGCATGAGTTTCACGCGGGGTGTGGAAAGTCGGACTAGTAATATTTTTCAAATGGAAATATTACATGTATTGACAAAATGTGCTGATAATGGACTGTGGTATCATGGCAAAGTTCGAGTAGGAGAGTCAATGACAAGCAACAGATCCAAACACGGTTATAGACGAGATGGAGTATTTTGGAAACTTGCAAAGTTTTTTTATGGTGGATTACGGTAGCTTCTCCATGATACTATTTGATTGCAGTGGTTCAAAGTGGTACTTGAAGGAGTTGGAGCAACAGTTCGACGAGGTCCATTTGGATTTCTCAAAATAGATTCCGAAAAAAATGGATGGATTTGCGGGACACCTTTGTGTTTCCGGCCCATTCTAAACTGGTGCATGAACTCATTTGTTTGTTAATTGTATTACGACATGGTACATGTCACAATAATTTAATCTCTCTTGTACGTGTTTGTGAACAGGTAATCTTCTATCCAAACCCCCGACAACCTCGATGGTGGTATGTTATACCTTCACCTCCTCGAAGGGCGAGATTATATGATCAAAGTGATGTTCGGAGCATAGACGAGGACAATATGCAAATAGAGGGGTCGATATTGCAAGGGGTGGAGGCTACCAAAAGCTTGGAGCATGTAGAGGAGCCAGAATCAGCTAATAATGATGAAAATACAAGAGTCGAAGAATTCTTTGAGAACGAGGTGGACTCATCGTTTTGTGGTGACATGTCTATCGACCTTCCAGTGTATGTCGAGTTGTGTCAGGAGATTTACATGGGACCATAGGATACTTCATACTTAGAGCATCCACTTACTTAATTCGTTGACTAATCACTTATAAGGGTACATAAGGTATGCATTTTAAGTGAGATCATTTTTTTAGGATTTATATTACCGTGCTTTGTATGATTTAAATTGATTATGCTAACATCATTTTTTGTCTGTGTAGGTGACCTTTTCAGGATGAGTCGAGGGATGAGCGATGAGGAGTTGTAGGATATCTTCATGCACATGTCTCCAGATCAGATGGTGAGATTCAGAGACATGGTGGACCAGAAGCTGTCTTGGACATCGTCAGGCCGCTCTACTAGATCTATTTTGACGCGATCAGATGCTTCAGCTTCAAGCATACGAGATTGATGCTCCAGACTTGGGCCAGAGGGAGGGAGTGCTTCAGGGTCAGGGGGATGCTGTAGAGATACAAAGGCAGTGAGCCCGTGGTTAGCACGGGATACAGGTGCGACTCCTTGCTCTCATGGCGGTTCTAGGGAGCGTGGCTCATATGGTTGCTGTGGAGGCACGGACACAATGTCTCCGTCTCTTCATTCTGCTGGAGTTGCATCACCTCTAGGATTTTTCACACCTGTGAGGATGTCTACTCCAGTTGCTTCGGCTTTTTCTCAGCCATCAGGTGGCACCCCTATGGGTGCTACACCGATAGATACTATCCCGGTCGGTATAGCGGATGTACATGGGTCTCCTAGATATGCCCAGGAATATGGACACATGTGGGAGAGGACCCATCTTAGGCATACCCCAGAGGGATATGCCTATCTTGTTGATGATAGATTAGGAGCCATCATCATGAATGATAAGGGGAGGAGGGTGATGGCTTGCATGAGAGAGTTGTGCCAACAAGTTTTTTGGCACAACATCTTAGATCATTGGAAAAACATACCGGAGGGGAGCAAGGACTACATAGTAGCATCCTTGCATGAGGAGTTTTCGGTTTCAGCCACAGTAGATGGATTTTCTACGGGCTGGATGATGGATTGCATGTGTGCATATATGTCACACAAACGATCGAACGCATGCAAGGCACTCAAGAGTGGGGTTGCAAAGCCCGAGTGGCTAGACGCGGACGTCTGGCGCCGATTTAGGAAGGAGGCTACAGATTCTCTAGGACGTTGGAGTTAGCAGCGCGAGGCGAGGAGGGCATGACTAGAGGCTGGAGTGGTCCATTATTCTGGGAGTGGCAGCCACAAGACATATCTGGAGGACTTTGTAAGTTTTTCTTTTATTTTGCTTGCTTATTTTTTTGCAATATCCTTTGTACTGAGAATCATGTTTCTAACAGTTATATTTTATTTTCTTTGCAACACTCCATTACAAATCACGATCCGACCGGCCTTGAGACTCGATATGCAAAGAGGCATGGTCTCACTACATTGATTGACCGATTGTATGGACTCCATGGCCCTGTAAGTCACTCATCTTTCTTGTTCGTAGTTACCATGTTTAATTAGAATGCATTATTGTATGATGAACTGATGTGTAGTCATTTCTTTTTTTGCAGAGTCCATTCGATGCTCCTTTGCGGCAGGACAAGCTTTCGGATAGGGAGGATATGTAGCTCACCCTTGGATCCCTGAGTTCACACACCCTTCTTTTTTGGTCACCTGATGTGTGTAGACATTTTCTATGTAGTAGTGATATCTTGTTATGATTGTACCAGTCGCTTTCATTATGTGATCATGTATTTATTTCATGTATCAGTGTTATGATTTAAGTACACTTTGTTTTTGTTTACACAAGCATTGTACACAGTGCGTAAACTATTTTGTATGGCCCAAATAAAGCACACAGTGCTATATGTGGCAGGGCAGCAAGCTGCCCTGCCCCCCACAATTTTTTTCTCCCTGTTACCGTCGCTATTAGCGTCGCAAATTTATCTGCACGCATCGTTATTAGCATCGCAAAGCGTCGTTATCAACGTCACTATTTGTGTCGGTATCGACGACGGGGGCAAATTTTGTTATTTACATTTTCATTTCTTTTAACGTCGGTATAAGGCTTATATCTTGTAGTGATTCCTAAAGTAACCACAAATTATTCCAAAATAAAAGTAACTATGGACTTGAAAATAGTAGATTTGTTTGTGGATCCAGGAGCTCCACTTATAGATACTACTATTAATGGCCACTTGCTGAATGAAGTTCACTTAGATGGTGGCTCAGCAGTCATTTTGATGATAGAATAAATGATGTAAGAATTAGGGTTTAAGAATATAGAACCTACCCATATAGTTTTATGTGTACCTTATCAAAGGAAAGTGATTACTTTGGGGTTACTTCAAAATGTGAAATCTATAATTGCTGGCCTAGAATTTCATGTGAATTACTTAGTAGTCCACTCGTTGTCAAATACCTCTTCATATTTTGTGTTGTTGGGTTGACCTCGGTTATACCAAGCAAAGTGCAGTCAGGATTGGTATAAAGGTTCAATTGTGATTGGCCCTCCAAATAATCGGATTAAAATACCAGTTATTTCGAAAGGATTTTTGAAAGAGTCAGGAGATGGGATGGTTAGTGAAATGGATAGCCTTGAATGGAATACCATGCCAGTACTTCAAGCGGGGTGCCTAAGAACATGTCTAATGTGACCATTCCCTTGATCTTGTCTACAATGATAAATTCTAATGTGGCAAGTATACCTTTAAATTCATATACCTCAATCCTAGCTTACATGATGCACACATGCATGCCTTCTAGGCTTCAGACTCAATCCACTTTAGATAAAGGTAAAGTAGCACAAATTATTGCAAAGTCTCTGGGAAAATTAAAAGAGGAAATAATGAGTGCAGTTGAAGCACCATTGAAGAAAATTTATTCAATAAAAACATGTGAAACATTGCACAAATTTTCAACAACATTGTATACATTTGAAGCATTATTATCATATGTTTTACATTAATTTAATGCAGATGCGATGTTTGTTGTTGTTGTTTTTGGAAGACGGTCTTTGTAGTCTAGCAAGGAGATGTCGATACAAGGAAGTTCTTCTATGAGAGGAAGATGGAGTTTCAGATAAAATCTAATAAATTTACTTAGTGAATCTTAGTTATGAGAATTTTCCCATAGGGATTATTATCACTTTAAGAAGATAAGACCTTGTTATAAATTAGAGGTTTTCGTGGGATTTTTAGACTTGGCAAGGTCTTGACAAGATGATAGGATATCTTCTAGAGGGGTGGGGGATTTCATAGTTATGCTACCTTTCAAGGAAATTATTAAATCATCATGATCCTACCTATGGAGACATTGCTTCCCAAAAGCTATCAGGCATGATTAAGAATTAAGCCCTCTTGATGTTGCTTCTTCATTAGCAACATTGATACTGTTGTGATGATCATTAGATCATACGATTATGTTGGTATGTTGAAAAAGGGGGATTAGAAGGTTTAAGCTTTCTAAGGTTTGGCGGGGAGGGGGGAAGGAAATGAATTGAAGGAGAAGAAAGAAAAAACGAAAATTAGAAGGGGGAGAAAGATGCCGTTAAAATGAATCGTGAAGAAAAAGAGGGGAGACATTGAAAAGGGGAATTACAGTTTATGGATTTGTAGAACGTTAGTTGATTGTTTCGAATGTTTGCTTATTAGTAAGTAAATAAAAGGAATTAATCATACAAAGGTGGAGAATAAATAACTTAAAAGGAACTTAAATGGAGATGTGCAAATAGATCCATTGGATCTATGCCCTCAAACAAATTTTATTAAGGTCAAATATCAAAACCCTCTAGATAAACAGTCACTAGTGTGGCAGGAGTAATTTATGAGGAGCTGACCCTAAAAGATGGGGGGGGCGAGGGGGGGGGGAGAACCATATTTATCCTAGGCTTAACATCCTAGTGCCTAGTACAGAGATATAGTCGTCAACGTTGAAAAAAGTTATCCTAGGCTTAACATCCTAGTGCCTAGTATAGAGATATAGTCGTCAACGTTGAAAAAAGTTAAGTGCAAGACTAAATAAGCTTACTGAGGTGGTCTAGATATTTAGATGAGAATAGTGGACCACTACGGAAGAGTGTCGTAAATATCCAAGAAGGCTAGACAGAGTTATTGCAATTATTTAGTGGCAAAAATCACATATCTGGTGCAACAGCTCTTAGAAGTTGGCTTGGCAACCTAGTTAAAAGTGGCTTGGTCTTTGGCCAGTCACAAATAATAAAACATGAAAGGGGTGTTGTAAATGTAGCCAAAGAAGTCCCACGATGGATATTACAGACTCTCTAGGAGAGTAAAATGGATGCTCCTTTATCTTAGCACACTGGAAGGACTATCATACATGCAACACATGATGCAAGAGGGAACATTTAGCTGATATTATGGAGGTAGATGATTGTGATGAGCCTGTTTTTATGAGCTCACTAGTGGATGATGATAAGAGTACTTGCTTGGACAACGCTCAACAAGATGTACATTGGATGCATGCCATGAAGGATGAGTTAGACTCCATTGCTACTAACTCTACATGGGATCTTTGGATTTACCGCTTGATGAAAAGGCCATTAGCACAAAATGGATTTTTAAATTCAAATGCAAGGCTGATAGTACTATTGATAGGTGCAAATTATGATTGGTAGCAAAAGGCTATGCACAAAAAAAGGGCATAGATTATGAGGAAATGTTTTCTCCTACATCTTGTATGAGTACTGTGAGATATGTGATTGCTATGGTTGCAAATTATGGCTGGAAAGAATGATCAATTGGGCATTAAGACATCATTCTTGAATCAGATCTACATGAGGATGTTTATGTATCACAACCTCTAAGGTTTGTGGTTAAAGGGAAAGAGTACATGGTATGCAAGCTGTGTAAGGATCTTTGAGGGATCTTTATGGCCTTAAAAACAAGCTCCTTGTGTAAGTTACTCCAAAATCGATGCTTATTTGGCTAGAAAAAAGTTCAAAAATAGACAGAATGCTCCCACTCTATACATTAAGAATTAAGGGGGACTTGCTAATTATTATTCCTCATGTAGATGACATGCTACTCACTAGACTACACATGAAAAAATTGTAGATTTTAAGGCTAAATTAGAACATACACTTGTTATGTCAGATATGGGCTACCTACACTATTATTTGGGGATTCAAATCGCCCAAAATCAACATAATATCATCATATGCCAGAGTCACAAAATGTGAATAAGCTATTAAATAGATTTAATATGCAAGATTGCAAACCTATGTGCACTTTTATGGAGCCCAGTTGTCCATGCATGATGGTGAAGAGATGTCTAATGTTGTCATTTACATCCAATTACCATATTTATCTTTGCAACACATTCACTACGCAATATCTTAGGTGAGCAAGCACATGCATAGCCCATAAACCATACATTAATAAGTTGTTAACTAGATCTTCAAATACTTGCAAGGTACTTAGTCATATGCATTACTATTTCCCAAGGGGGAGACTTGCATCTAGAGGCTTGTAGTGTTTTAGATTGGGTTGGTGATACAGACACTAGGAAGTCTACTAGTGGACATTATTTCTTTTTGGGCGACTCACGCATTTCATGGCTAAGTAAGAAACAACCTATAGTGGCTACCTCATCTTGTGAGGCTAAGTACATGGTAGCCTTGATTGCAACAATAGTGGAATGTGTATGGATGTCTAGATTGTCAACTAATCTATAGATTTCATTGGAGGGTCCTACAACCATTCTGTCTAACAATCAGAGTGTTATTGCAATGGCATGGAATTTTGTGTTTCATGCTCATAGGAAACACATTGAGGTTCATTATCATTATATCAAAGAGAGATGCTATGCAATAGATATTAGCTTGATGTATGCCCCTACACAAGAGGATCTTGTAGACATTTCCACTAAAGCACTTCCTCATGAGAAGTTGCATTAGGGCCAAAAACGCTTCAAAAAAGGCACTTTTGTTAATGAGTAGATTAAGGAAAGGGCCAAAGAGATTTCACCACGTGGACAAAAATATGATATTCTTGTGTCCTCCACTTTTGAGATAGTAGATTACATTTTGTCGTTCTTCCCTCCTATTTAGGTGAATTCTTCAAATCGGGTGTGTTATTTTTGTGAGCTTTCGATTTCGTGCTTTTGCAATTGAAACTCATTTTTTGAGCTTTTTGAAATAACCTTGGATTTCTTCTAAATATGACATTGACATTATTCTTCACTATATAAAGGTTATGCCATACACTATTGCTTTTTTAAACATGAAGATATATGATATATCATGCATGCACCACTATTTGGGAGCTCTTGACAAAACCTACAACCAAAATAGAGGAAGCAATGGTACCAAACAATTACTACAGAGAAAATTTGCCAAATTTCTACGTTTCCCAAAAATAGCACAATACCTAGAAATATTCCAACATTGCTACCCCCTAATCTTCTTACAATAAAACTGACATGTCATGATGAGCAGGCCAAAACAATGTATGAGCTACGCTTAACTTCAGGCTTCCTGCATAGCGGGGCCTTTTTCTTTTCCCCGAACAAAAATGCAAGGTCAATGTAAGTTAGTGCAAGCGGGTGTATGACCATGTGCTCCTTACGTTGAAGACCAAGTATGTGCATGTATACATAATACACATGTTGCACTATCTCCTCCAAGAAGGTGGCAACCATGCAAGCAACTATCTCTATTCTCTTTTGTACATCTTAGGAAATTCCATGCCTTCACTTCCATCTCCTTCTACTTGAAGCACCTTCTACAGAAGTAGGAGGTTTTCTCTTCTTGTTCCTTGGTGGTGTTGCAAAACATGCAAAGTTGAAACTAGCCTATTTTAGGCCACTACACTCTTCCTTTGATATATTTGTTCATATACCAACTGGCCATAAAGATAGAACAATTGATCATACTATATCAACTATTTCTACACAACATTTGTATGCTTCATGTCATGATTGTAGAACCATATCCATCGTGCTTTACAACACATTGGAAAGCCACAAACATCATATGTGGATGGGATAACCCCTTAAAAACTATCATAGTCTTTAGAAAGGTTCCTTTCAAAGGTGTTGGTGTTTTCTAAAATATAACTATGTGCTCCTTTGGTTGGACATCGATAATGTGCACATATACATGATACAATGATAAGCTTCTTTGGATGGAGACCAAGAATGTGTACATATATGTAAGACAAGCATTTGCAAAGCAACAAATGACTTTTTTGCACTCTCTCTTTTCTAGAATCGAGAATAGGTGTAGCTAGGCTCTTCTTTGATGTGGACATTATATGTACACTTTGTGAGTATCCAAAACACTACATGTTACTTTTTTACTTATATAACATCCTCTAGGAATGTCACATCCATGTTTCTATATGCCTCTACTCTTTTTTGTGCTTCCTTTGAGATCCCATTCCTCCACTTTCGCTTTGTGCTGCTACTACTTGACTAACCCTACCAAAAGCAAGTGGGTTTATATTGATGTGGTAAAACATGAAACTTAGAAGCCAAAATCCTTTGAATTGGATAGCTTCTCATTGGAAAGTGGTGCATACCTAGGCTCATTGATGATATCAAAGGAGGATATGATCATGCAAAAATGTCAACATGTTTATGAGACACTCTTGCAATGTGGTAGATGTTGGCTATGATCATTGTTGGAATTAGTGTATTATGGATGTTATTTGTTTCTTTAAAAATTTGTACTTAGCATATGAAAATGCCCATCTATTTGAGTTTTCTCAACATCTTCTTGTGCCTCAAATGTAGATATCTATCCAAGAAGAAATGGTGTCAAAGTCATAGCTAGCACATCCACTCAATACCTTGTAGCCTATTATGGGAATTGGCTAGCTAGGGCATGACCATTATTTGAGAAAGATTGTTTCAAGATGGTTTTGAGGAAAAAAGTAGGCTTGGGGGCTCTCCCCTCTTTTTTGAATCCTCCTTATAGAACTAAGGCAACAATGCTAGGAAAACTAGACAAAGCATGTTAGGACGAAGCAATATGAAAAGCTTCTAGTTGATCAATATTTTGCTTGCTTCACTATGTATGCCAAACAAAGTTCTTTCACAAAATTGGCAATGTTAGTATCCTAATTCAAAAAAATTGTTTTTGGAAATTTAAATTTGTTTTATTGTGGGGACCATTTTATGTTGATATGTGTTGGTCTTTGGTGATTTATTTAGCATTATTCATCGAGTTGATAGTTCTTAAGAAGAAAAAACTTTATGTAATGTTATCTTTCTTGTAAATATTATGGAATATTGTGATTTGTTACTCTCTTTGTCTCTCACAGTAATCTATTAACTTCTTTACAACTAGTCTTGATTGCTTCCTATACTCAATAGTTGTAAGGAAAAAACTTGTGTAATGTTATGTTTCTTGTAAATGCTATGCAATCTATTATAAATTTGTAAACTCTCCTTCTGTGTGTGTGTGTGTGTGTGTGTGTGTGTGTGATAGCAATCTACTAATAGAAGCTCTTTACAACTAGTCATGATTGCAATTCTTACTTTTCATCAAAATCTACTTAAGTACATACAATTAATCTTAGGTGCAAATAACATGTGTGTAAAGCCACATACTCATGGCTCTTCAATTAAGGAGAGAGCAAGGGTAGAGAAAATATTTCCATTTTGACATAAATAAGAAATTTCATTGACAAAAATTTCCTCTTTACCAAATTTTCCTCTTCACACAAATGGGTAGTAAAACTTCAAACTTGATTATCGTTGCATAGACTTGTCATGCAGTTATAAATAATTTAGACATCACCATGACTATGCACATAAGTAAATTTTGATTGCTTTTGGCCAATCAAATGTTGAGAAATTGTGACATTGTACTCTCTTAAGTTGGCTCTTATTTTGATATTGAAGTAATCTTTGATGGAGCCTTCCCTATTAGGATCATTTTGAGGTTAGCTTGAAATTGTATGGTTATTTATAAAACACTCTCTCCTCCTCTCATGGTATGTCCTATCATGATCCCCCTCCCTAACTCCTTAGCCACCTAAAGTCCCTAGGGGTTCAACTTGGATCATGTAATATGCATGAAATAGAAGACATTCAATTCTCTAGTGGAATTATAGAAAGAAAACATATACATGGGGTTATAGAATAGTTCTTATATTCTAGTGGAATTACAGAAAGCAGATTTGCATAGGGGATAAACAAGAGATTTATGCGAATCTAGTGGAATTGTAAACAGTAGACAAACATTGGGGCTATAAATGGTATCAAATCCTAAAGTATGTTTGAGCATACACACATGCCATATTTGGTTTCTACATAGTGAACCTACTATGTCTAAAGGTTTTCCCAACAAGCTCACTTGGTTCACTAGTAACCTCACCATCAAATAAAATTCTAGAGGGAAAAGATCAATAGTCTTGTCCATTCTAGCCCTCAAGCTTGTATCCGCCATTGGTCCCTTAGGAAATCCCAAAATTGGGATATCACCCACCATTCTCAATGTCCGACCACCATTCTGAATGTCCAACCTTTAGTGCCATTTAAGCTACCCTTTCTTAATTTTACCCTACCCCCTCTCAAACTCCCAAATCTTATTTGTGTGTAGTTCTTTTCGTGCAATGAATGCCAAGTTAGAATGTGTACTAATTACATCGTACCCTTTTTAGAGTGGATATGTGAAAAAAAATGGAACATGTCTTGCTATGTTCTATTGTGAACTGCACTAAACATGGAACTTGTCTTCCTTTTGAGAGATTTCTTTTGTTGTTTCTCTTCTAGCCATTATATTTTTATTGATTTTATATTGGTAGACATTGAACCATGCCATGTAACAATGCAACCTTAACCTTTCTTTTTAAACCATGGTTAGTGTTCTTAAACAAGAGGTTGGATGTGCTCTTGCTTGGCTCTCTTTTGACTAGTCGTCTACTAGGAGGCTAGTGGTGTGACGTCGTCGTTGCAAAGTGACCTGGTTGTTGCGCTATTAATGAAGCCATGAGGTTGGTGGTGCCATTAGTAGTGGTGTGATGTCCTTATTAGCAAAGCAACATGGCTTGCTGTTGGGCTAGTAGTGAAGCCATAAGGCTAATGGTGATGTCACTAAGTGTTGTTGTTGCCACAAGATTGCTTGCAAAATATGCATTGTCCGCATTAGGCAATGCTGTTTGATGTGAGATTGGAAAAGGAATCGAGACGATTTGGCATGTGAGTGTATTTATAATATAATCAGATATGATGTATTCTAATATTTGGCATGGATAGACAAAGATGAGTGGCAAGAAAATGATTATCAATATGTCCGTGTTTAATGAATAAACAATAATAAAGTTAATGATGAATGTTCCTCTCTCCCAATATGGATGTGTCATGCAAGCTGCAATTAATGTAGAGGCCCTTGGTTAGAAATTTCACCCCTTTTACCAATTCATGAGATTCCAGCATTGGGATATAGGTATGCGGGCATGCATGAGTGGACTAGATAATGACAAATAACCACCATTTCAATTAAAAGGCTAGTATTAGGTCAATTCAATAGGATCGTCAATCCCCCACCAACATATCTCAATTTCATATGATCAACAATCCACCCTACAATTATTTACAATTTTGGTTCAAGTTAGTGTGTGGTAGTCCTAACCTCTCTCTCTCTCTCTCTCTCTCTCTCTCTCTAAATTAATAAGCCTAGAGAATATTGAAAGTAGCCTAAAAATGGAAAGTTGCGGAGCCCAATTATATTAAAAGGAATGCATGAGAGGTCCTAGCATGAGGATAGGTATGCCAAGCTTGTGCCAAGGTACGAATGTCCCTCTATCAATACGTCTAATATGTGTAATAGAAAAAGATGGATGGCAACTCCTAGAAAGAAAAAATAGTCAAAACACTTTGCTATTGCTTATCATAATCCTTAAAGAAATACAAACGAGTCAAAGATCACCAAGATTCGTGTGAAATTCTTGAGTGGATATGTGATTTCAACTTATACTAGTTTTTTAATTAGTATGGTGCTTCTTTGTCTTATTTTATTCACCAGATCCTAGCACCACCGAGATATAGGTTAGAGAGCCAATCAATGTAGAGCCTTGTAAAGCACAACCAAGAATTACAACTTGCACTTTCACATGCCAACCAAATCGCCATTATGCCAACCCCATCACCTACATCATCCTCAATTTGTCACACCGATGGATACATGGACCTTGTACACAAAACTGGCAAACGTATGAGCTTAAGATTTCAAAAAAACCAACAAAAAGAAAGGGACTGGTAGCTCCCCCATTGTTTGCGTGCATGTGGACGATGAGGGAGTTGCTTCTCGCTTTTTTTAATGACATTAAGCACCTTTGTATAATTTATCTCAAGGAGGGTATAATTTATGTCTTATGGATAGACATGGTTGTTGAAGACATAAGAATAACATCAATGCAAAATCTGCTTATTCAAGAGCTTTCAATCCTTGGCAAAGATAGATAGACAACACATTTGGTCTATCTCTAGCTTTCCTAATAGTCTAGAATGATAGGGAAAATTCCAACCCGAAAGATATACATTGTATTCAATAGTTCACATAAAATTAATGACATTCTTTTAGGGCTAGATATCTTAGTCACCTAATATCATAGCACTAATAGAACTACAAATAAAGTACAAATAAAAGGAAGGCATAGTAGCCCCATCGTCTGTGTGCACGTGGATGATATGGGGACTACCATCCTCTTTTTTTGTTGTGAGCAAAATTTTTTGATAGGGATGGGATTCACTATTTTTGTAGGGGCACTCAACTAAGTTGTGAGGCAACATTGGTAGCCGAATAGGGGCAATCTTATGGGGCATTTGACATTGTAGTGGGGTTGATTTCCCATGTTGTTCATGGCATGCCCTTTTACATTTTTCAGATGATACTCATTTCAACCATAGTCTTGAGCCTCATGGTCCTCAACTCCCAATTGATTGAAAGGGGCTAGTTTGGGTTTAGACAACAAAATAGGTGGTGGACGTGGTACAATGGGTCTTTAAGTGAGCCTAGGATTAGGAGCATAAGCTACCAATGGCATTTTTAGAAAAATAGTTTTTCTTATTCCTTGTTCTGGTGGTGGAGGAGGTGTAGAAAGAGTGAGTCGATCAAGGGGGATAGTTGTATGAAAGGTGAAAATCAAGAAACCTTATGCAATCCTTTCCTTCATGTGGACATATCCAAGACTTTTAGTAGAATCCATGATATTTGGGATACAACTAGGGGCATCCACTACTAGGATCTATGCCATGGAAGATAGATTGCCATGTGGGTCAATGTATGCTAGACTACTCAAAGCACCTTGGATTATCGCTGCCATGGAAGACAACTTACCATGTGGGTTATTATTTTGAGAGGACAAGTGCAGTATCAATTCCAAAGTAAGTACTTCTACAAGATGATGTCAATGAGCAAGGATATTGCAATACACTTTACTTTTAGTTCATGCGTATGGTGGCCCTATAGAAGCTTGAGAGACCATAATGAGGTCATCATGAAGCTTGTGGATAGTGATTATTCATTGCTTGTACAAATTTAGTAGATGTCAATAGTACATTGAAATTAACAATATGTCCCCAAATTGATAGAGAAACCAAATAGGCATAAATGCACAGATTGGCAATGCTCCATAATATAACTCCATGTCAATGATTTAGAATACTACTTGCTCTTTAGTGCAATGCCAAATGGGGCTAAGAGAAAATTCAAGTCAAACTTCCAATTTAGGAAATCCAAATGGTAGAGTTTCCAAGGGTAAATTGATCAAATATGGTAAATTTCTTAACATAATTACTTTGGAAAGAGCAATGATATTAACACACAGTAGTTACATACTTCAATGTCAATATAGATTTCTCATTTATAGAACTCTTCTTGACATGGAAAGTAGCCAAGTAATATTTTGATAAAGCTTGATGTAGTTGAATTAAGCCTCCTTGAGATGTAGAATATCCCGACTTGAAGCGCTTGATGATGCATAACTTTGTGATGAAGAAATTCTCTCACTAACTCAATGCAAGTATCAAGAAATCAAAACCAAAATGTAGGTGAATTTTTCTCCAATGCAAGACTCAAGAACTTATCAATATAGGTTTGGATTCAATGTTGTAATGGATGAGGATTTGTACACCATGTGGTGAAAATTGCAATGGGAGTTAATAATGAGATAGACTAGTATAAGAATGATAAGTCTACTATTGTGTTTTAGTTAATGCATGTATGCACACACGCACAAAGTTACCAGTGAATATCTTATTTACTACCCTAAGAATATCTCACCTAGCACTAGATATTATGATATGCTCCTTCAAATATCTTATCTACTCCACCTAAGAATATCTCACCTAGTGCTAGATATTATGATATGCTTATGTTTACACATATGATGCTTTGATGCTATATACAAAATAGAGATCATCCCTACATCTAAGAAATTGTAGCTTATGATTCATTATCATGTATTTAAAATTCTGTAGACATATGCTAAAAAGAGGCTCTATTTATAAGCCCAAATGGTATAAGAGGTCTTAGGAAATTTTAAATTCTATAGGTGACCATCTCTTGTTTCATATTATTTTTTATCATGGTCTGTAGATGTTGAGATATAAAAGAGATTTCTATAGTTATGGCTAGCTCAGATCCGTTTTTATTGGCCCTATATGATTTTTTGGGTACACCTCTACAATGGATTCTTTTGTTGCTACTAACCAAGCTATAGCTAAGAAGTAACAAAAATTTTCACTAATTGCCCACAAGTTGAAGAGGACTCCAACAACTTTGTTGGTGTTGAGGCACAAGTTGAAGAGGATTCCAAAAACTTGAATGATAAGATATAGGCTACATGTATGCTATTCTTTATCTATTCTTTTTGCATACTTGTCTCCTTATAATTTAGTTAAGTTAAATGCTTGCTTCTTTTCAAGGAGAAATGTTGAGCATGATATCACTAGTGATCCTCTAAAAAATAACAATGCGAATAGTGGTGAAAATGATTTAAAGGAAGATGGGGAAAAAATCTAAACACTTCAAACAACTAGGAAGGAAAGTGCCTCTAGGGCTAATGCAAGATGTAGTCAGTCACTTTTATGCAAATAGGAGAACTATCCCACCCTGAATTCCATCGTTCACCTGATTCCTCATGAGGTAGTTAAACTTTCCTCTAAGTCAGCCTCATCATGATTCCCACTCTCTACCTTCACGACATGATGTGATTATGTGTTTTGGATGTGATTGTGGGATGTGGTGGCCTTGTATAGGTCAATGCTAAGGATGGCTACCATTTCCTTTGAATGGAGATTGATGGCCTGCTATACAAGAGTGCCTCTCAAACATCACATCTAGAGAAAGGTCCTAATTTATGAGTAACACTTCTATCTTTGGACATGTGACTTGAGGCCTTTCACTATATTTTAGACATTTATCTTGTGAGAGTAATGTCACTATAGCTATGGTTTTGTGTGCAAGGATTTCTCTTTTTTGTATGGACACTCTGATATCACATGAAGTTCTAAGGTTTGCATAGAAAGTAGTCTTAAACATTTTTTGCCATGTGGCTCTTATTTTTAAATGTGCATTGCGAGCTCTTGATATGCTTCAAAAAACCACTTATTCTGTAAATTTAGCACACAAATTCTCCTTCACTTTCATCCAACTATACTTTGTGATATCTTTGGGTATTTCACCAAAATTAAGATTTGCAAAAAGGTTAAGAATTTCACCTTCACAATTACTCCTATTCCTTCACCCAATGAGAGTTTGTGATGACTCAATTTATATTTGTTTGATACAAGCTAACCAAAATATTTACATATGGAAATATTTTTTTAAAAGAAAAAAAAACTAAATGATTGCAAAAGCTCGAAACATTAAGTCCCCATAATGATGTGGTTGGTGTGTGATAATTATTTTTTTCCTTTTTGTATCATTACTTTGCCTTGAATTCCATATCGAAGTCCAAGTGAGGGTGGTTGATATATCATGTTGAAAAATGTTTGCTAGCAATAAGGAGACTTTTCCTAAGTGATTGCATGCATTACAATATTTGATTTGTGCTAGAGAGAGTACCTTGTGACTATATGTGTTAACCCCAACACGAAGAAAGCAAAAGGAAATAAAAAAGACGCAGGGCAAAGGCAAAAAAAAGGTAGCCCGACAGAAGAAAGAAGAAAAGAAAAGTCCAAAAGCGCAGGGGAAACCTTAAAAAGCCCAAGGCAAATGCAAAAGGGGAAAGGTGCATTTTAAAATACAAAGGCGCACCATGAAATCTTATAGAAGAGTGCCAGGTGGTGGAAGATCCGGAAAGTTAAAACAGAAGACAAGACAAAGGCCAAGGCTCACAAGGAAAAGGGCAAGTCAAAAATTTTGTGAAAGAGTGCAAGCGCATCATGGTTTAATTCAAGGAGCGTCGGGCTCTCACCCGTGCAAATTGTAAATGTAGACGGGTGGTGGAAAGGAAGCTAGGAAGATAGAGGGACAATGGGAAAAGGGCCTAGGCCACGGCCGGCCATGTAGAAAAGGGGAAAAGGGGATGACCGCCCAAAAGGGATTTAGGGTTTTGTATATAAAATTGAAAAGTAAATGAGAAGCTCATTCTAGTGTGTGGCCAAAAGTAGCTCTCCTCTTCTTCTTCTTCTTCTTGTTCTTGCTTGCTTGAGCTTGTGCTTGAGAGAGGGAGTGTGAGAGTGTGAGGGAGTGAGTGTGTAGGACTGTGGGGTGGAGAAGCTATCCATCTTCTCCTCTCTTCTTCTCTTCTCTTCTCTTCTCTTCTCTTCTCTTCTCTTGCTCGCAGTGATGGAGCTTGGAGCGTGGAGCTTGAGGATGGAGCTTGCTTGAAGCTTACTTGAAGCTTGCACTTGGATCGTGGAGCTACCGGAGTGCGCAAAAGAGGAGGTAACTTGAACGCCATGGAGGTAAGCTCACTACACTCGTAGATATGGATGGTGCGTCGGCTATATGAGAGGTAGCCATTAGTGCTTAGCTTGGAACGCTTGAAGCAATAAGCAGTCTCTGGGTCTTGGCGGTTGAGCGAAAGCTCCCACATTTTGGTTCCATTGCCGGGACCAATGGATTCAAGCCTTGAGCGCTTGTGCACTTCGAATCGAGCATCGAAGTAAGGGTTTTCTCAAATCAGTGCTTGAGATAGGTAGGAAGTGAGGGGGTTGAAGATGGTATTCGATCTCCTTGGCAAGTAGTTTTTTTTTTGAGATTTATGTTGTGATATGGAGTAGTGTAGGTATTTACATTGTGATTCGGATGCATTAGAGTAGGAGAAAACAAAGAAAAACAAAGAAAATAAGCATTAGGGTTTACTGTTGCAAAATAGGGCAAAAACAAGGCAAAAATCATGTAAAAAATGGTAAAAAGCTCGCTTGTGATGCCTAAGATCAGCAAATGAGTGATTGGGGGCATCAATACCATACCCAGGAAGGGGTATAAAGGCAAAGAGTGGCAAGAAAGGCCACATTGCGCATTGCAAGGTTTCAGGAGAGCAGGAGAGAAGAGGAAAGCTTCGTGAGTGGACCCACTTTTGATCTTGTCATCCGTGAGATATTTGCCCAGCCCAGGTGATTTCTGCACCTTCTTCTACATGAGTAGGATGGATCTAGAGCTGCTTGACTAGGGGGAAGGCCTCCAACGCTCGGCATGGCAGATTTCCTGAGGTCCGACGAAAAAACGCACCGTGCTCGGTGTGTCCGAGTGACGGCGATTCTGGGCCAAGTCCCAGAATCGGCCCCCTCAGACCACTCGACTTGGCCCTCGGCCACTTGGTTCTCAGACCATTCAGCCACTACCACTCGGACACCCACCGCTCGGTCCATCTGAATTGAGCATTCGAACTACCTTGGAATTCGGCCCTCGGCCCTCTTGACTCGACCTCGGCCCACTCGGCCTTCCAGACTCTGCGTCGGCCCACTTGGCCCTTGGACATCTAGGTTTGGACTGGCCAAATTTGGCATTCGGACAGTTACATACGGCCCCTTTCACTTGGCCCTGAGATGGGCCGAATTGAGCACTCGGCCCTTGCAATTCGGACCAGCTGGGCCGAGTAAAAATTTTGATCAAATTCTCAGAAATTTGACCCGACTCGGCTAGAACTCAACAATGCAAACTAGCGAAAGCCCTTAGGATGCTCAAAACTTGACTCTAGCACACGACATAGGCAATTATGTTGCCGCATTCGTTTTTGGCCAATTAGGTTTTAACTATGCAGCCGCTTAGCAGCTTGGAGTAGTCTGTAGCAAAAACTAGAGACCTAGATGCAAAGCGCTGCACAGTTAAAACCTAATTGGCCAAAAACGAACGCGGCAACATATTAGAAAGGTGCTGAACCCCGTCAAGGCGGCCAGAAAAGTGACCAGCAAGCCTATCAGGCCCGAACAAAACGGGAGTGCATGAGACGCTTCAAGTAGCTTGCTGCACTCACCGCAAATTTTCGTACTTGAATGCATTTAAAAGAAATTGAAAGCCTGACTGAGCACAAGTGCACGAGGAGTGACACGCACACTAAGTGACCATAAAGTGAGGGTTGCATTCAATAACTAAAGGAACTCACTCAGATAAACCTCTCAAGGACCCCGCTAGTAGGAGAGGACCCCCGCAGAGGGAGCTCTGCCTCCTCCACAACTCCCGCTAGTAGGTTGGAGAGAAGACGCGCGCCGTGACAGGCCCTCCAAATTAGACCCTAGCGTAGTAATGGCTCTACATGAACATGGATTTTCATTGACGAAAGAGCAACCAAAATCCCATGCCCGGACCGAGAGAAACAGAGACCCTAGAACCTCAATGGGCCAATCTAGCCAACAAGGGCAAAACGGCCACACTGCAAAAACACATACGTGTTGCATTCGTACTGCATCTAGTCAAAGCGGAGAGCAACAACATCAAGCTAGAATAGCGAGAATGACTAGGTACGATAGTCCTGACAATAGATGCTCCTTGAATAGTGCTGCACTAACAAGCCAAGACATCAGTGGAGAATCCACATCTGGTCGTGTAGTTGGGGACTCAAGGGCATATGTCAGAAGGCTTAAATTTACAAGCCAAGACCTGGAAGACGAAGACATAGTATCACCTGCTTATCTTAGGGTCAAACTCACCGCGAAAAGAGAGCATACTATCAATGCTCTAATTGATGAAGGAGCAGATTTTAATGTCTTGACCTATGAGGCATGGACCCTACTAGGCTAACCAGAGCTGAGACCGACTAATGCAACTCTTAACCCTTATGGGGGACCTCCACAAGCACTCATAGGGAAGTACAATATCCTTGCAACAATTGAAACTAAGAGCTTGCCTATCCTCTTCCATGTTCCTCCAAATAGTGCTAAATATGGTAAGGAAACCCTCCTGGGAAGACCCTTCAAAAGGGCAACCAAATGTGAGGTTGACTAGAAGCTCAGAGGATACACCTGACACTACCAGGTGTGAGTATAGTCACAACCTTTAGCAAGGGTGACCTCATCAGTCCTCGGGGAAAAGGCAAGGAAGGCGCTGACGTAACAGCCAAGCCTAGTAATGAGAGCAAGGAGTTGTGGGAGGAGTTGATGCAAGTGCAGGTTGAATGAAGAGAACCAGTGAGTGAGGCAATACTTGAAGCAAAAAGGTCAAGAGACAAGGCCGAGGATAGAATTGGGACTTACAGATATCATAGAAGACCACGAAAGAAGCCCAAGGCTTATAGACGAAGGCATCAATGGAGAGCTACCACAACGCCTCGATGGATTTCCAAGGCGTTGCTTCGTGCTCAAGGGTATTATGCAAGCAACCGATGGATTTGGATACCAAAACCCCCTGCTAAACCACCTCTGCCAGAAGCCCAAATTATGTCAAAAGCAAAGAGGCATAGGAGGAAACCTAAACTAAAATCCAAGTCTCAAACCAAAAATATTGGAGGGATTGAGCCCCTCACGACTAAAATCAAGATACCGAACAGGACCTATCAAAACTTAGATCCTCAGCCTACCGTGCTTAGCAAGCAGATATCGGAGGTAATTGTCGAGCGTGCATGAGGTCCACTAGTAGCCAAGGAGCCTTTGATTCTCCAAGAGCATAACATGCATCATAGGCACATCGCTCATGGCAAGGCTAATCTCTCAACAAAGTAAATGGCACAATTGTCCAATAGCCTTGAGCAAACCATTCAGCTAGTGCCAAGTCCACCTAAGAGTCCTAGATCTCCTACATGCTCTTTTTCCAAACGGCCACAGGAAGCACAACAACGGTCGTCAATGGGCAGCTGCTCACTCCCAATCTCTATCTCCATCAAAGCTTCCAAGTATCCAAGAGGGGGGACATGATACTAGCCCTTGCTCTCGGCCCAAGGATATGCCTATGCAACCCAATGCGACCATATCAACTCATGCTCGATCTACACAGATGAATGCTCAAAGGGCAACAAAAGACACGACCACTTCCTATCGCCCTAAGGACTGGACACCGCAATCCACCAACAGTAGCAAGTCCACTGAACCAACTGCTAGTACTTCAAATCAGGGATCACAGTAGCCACAACCCCTGGCTGTGACAGTGCCCCGTGCGGAGTGTGTCCTTAACAGTTTACCTGTGAAGGAAATGTCGCAAGCAACTTCCTTAACAACTCCATCACCCCCAAAGTGCCTAAAACCTAGGCCGGAGGAGTTAAACACATGAGAACTGGCTGAAGAGCTAGGCTCTTCCAAAAGGGAGAGAGTTGTACCCTCATAACCTGGCGAGGCTAGTCAGCAAGCCACAGCTATGACCCATGTGGACACACTAGAGAAAGTAAATGCTAAGGCCCAACCAAGCACATCAACGGTTGACCTAGTCCAGGGTCCTAAGTCGTTGAAAGATGCACCTTCACTGACCAAGAAAAAGAGGAGAAAACAACAGAAACAACAACAATTGCAGGTGGTTGAGGACTCCAAGAACATTGAGACGAAGAGCACTGGAGAGTTGATGAATAAAGCATCGAGTCCACCCACCAATAAACCCATTGACGCCTCCCCTAACAACAGTGAAACCGCAGACACATCCGTGTGCTCTGAAAAAACAAAGCAGTCGTTACCATCAATGGTTGCTTGCAATACTCAATCCACCGACAATAGAACTTTCATTGAGTAGTCAAGAGTGGATATAACGTTGTCACAAGAGGGTGACAAACCTATACCAGCCACATCCAAGGAAAACCATGACGCAATGGTGAAGCATCAGGAGAAACATGGAAACCCCCAGAGCATCAGATATCCTAGCGTTTACCGATCCTGCTCATCTAGGCGTGAGCCCCCAGCTACGGTAAAGCCCAGGCAAACTCCTAGAACCTTGCATGAGATAGCAACCGAGCAAGCCCTCGTTGAACATAGAAGTGTCACGGAATGCTTAACTGAGTTGGATGCCAAGCTCAAGGTGTTTGCACGTGTCTATGTCTTGGCAGACATGCGCGCATTCCCTAAAGAGCAACTCGGAGAATACTTTCCATTTCCCTTATCTTGGGAAGAGCAAGAACATCTTGACGAGCACTATAACAGGCTCCTACATGAACGCATGTGACTCATCTCGGGCGAGGAAGGCGACCAACTGCGCTTAACTATCACATTCAATGATGCGCTCTGCCAGCCAAATCTCTTAGAGATAGAGCAACTAAAGCGACTGTCAGAGGGCCGAAGTCAATTTGAACAACGTTGGTGTGAAAACCACGTTGCAATAGCCAAACCAGGAGCTTAGATCATGAGAGTCTCTGAGGAGCGATTGGCCAAATGGCGGTCTCAAAGAGACCCAACCTATGTGGCACCAACTTCCCTTCAAGTGCTAACTACCATTCAGGGTACGGACTTGGCTGAACCTAGACAAAAAAACTCTCTGTTTGATAAATTTCTCACTGAGGAGGAGTTACATATTGCCAGTAGATTCGAGCAAGTTTCCATGCTACTCGATGTGGCAAAATATCTATCGGAATTGAGTAAGCTGCCACGTGTACTAGATGCTTGTGTCGGGCTCCAGTACAATCCCGAGTTCTACTATTGGTTTCTATCCTCATGAAGTGACATGGATTCGTAAATAAGTGTACATATAAACAATGATTTTTGTGTCACCCTCTATAGACACTATCAACACACACAAGCAATAACACTCAAGCGCAGACAGAAGAGTTGGGGCCAACAGGCTAGGCTCGTCCGGTCCCTCTCTCACATGACCGCTTCCACCTCCGGTCGAAGGGCATGCAACCCGCATAGCCACTGTGGAAAGGCCTGACCAACATCCTTGATGATGTAAGCAGGGTTCAATCCCATTCTATACACCTTTTCCTTTCCGTTCCATCCTTCCGAGGATGAGCCCTGCCCAAATCCATGACCACCAGCTGATGTAACTCGGCGTGATCCAAGGTCTGCTAATGGTGGGAGGCTAACTCAACATCACCACGAGGCCCACCCCGCTACGACGAGCACAGCACATCCTACTCCGCCTCTTCTAGTCATATGCATTTGTTAACCCACACTATAATTCAGCCCATGCGAACGGTCTTATTCTGCATCAAGGCCTAACCCTTGGTTTGCATGTTGCAGGTCCCCTACAAGAAAAACATGGAAAACCTAGGGCAGCTGGCTTGCAGAGAGGCTCTCCGTGGACGACGGGAACATGCGGCACATTCGCCTCTGCCGGTGCGCTATGTGCCTACCCTCAAAAGGTATGCAAAGAAACGAGGTCCTAAGTGAAACCGTCCCAAACGAAGGCTGAAGAATCCACGGGCCAAGAAAGTTGAGACTCAAAGAAACGCGCAGCATGTGGCAACACCAGTTGCACAGACCTCCAACGTATGCTCGGGCACCAGGTGCTTACGAAAAGAAAGGGCGGCTCGGGACAGGGAAGAATTTAATGAATTGTTTAAGGGCATTTTGGAAACGGTGGCAACTTGGGACTACACCATTCATGTCTTGGCCGACATGTTCCCCGCCCAACCTCACGGGAGTCCCGCACCAGCACCGCCCCAGTCGCCTAACCAATCGGACTCACCCCGCCTGGTATAAATCGACTAAGCCCCTATGATGTACAAGTAGCTTGGCAAGTCATCATGCAATAACTTTTTGTCTTTTTGAGTAAAGGGGCAAGATCCCCACTTGTACACACTTCGTTTACCTATCGTTAATGTATGCAACCTTAACAAGCAATGAAATAGGCATCCCAATAGACATCATAGCATTCTGAAAAATTATGTCTTAACATGATTGCATTTGTTTGATGTACTTAACACAAGCGAGCATATACTCTAACAAAGTGACAAGTGGATGCAGGATGACACAGGTCTTCGTGCAAACAAACGTGTTCAATGGCCAGGCCACCGCAAGACCACCAACTGCACAAGAACCACAACAAAGCCACACTACTGAATGCGAAAGATCACCCTTGCGAGTGCCCACATCGCACGAACCAAAGCATATACATGGGCTACACTCTCTTCTTGGGCCAAGCTCTACAGTGAGCTCACGACGCGTATCATCGCAATCGCACCATATATTGCAACAACGGCTCCCCTAACAACGAGGCTAGGGCAAAATCATCATAGGCATATCCAATTCCAGAGCCTCCGAGGCTTGACATGTCCGGGCCCATTGAAAGGCTCATAGCCTCCGCATAGTGCAATGGTTATATTGTGGCAAAAAAAAAAAGGAACGAAAAGATAAGAAGCACCCACGATCACATCACCACACCTAGGGGTCTTCATGTTCGGTGCATCCAGTGTCCTTGGTCGGTTGGCTCTGCCCCTAGTCCCCTAGCCCCCTAGCAGCCCCCACAATAGTTCAGGGCACATCAAGGGCAAGACATACCTAGGGAGCACCTCTCCTTAAGAAGAGACCACATGAGAGATTTTCCAATTGCAGGTATTAAAGACTCCAACAAATGCACCGTGAGCCCTACATCAACACTCCACTCTGACCTCTTGTCCTTGCCTTCATCATGCAAACCACTAGAGAATCATCAGGAGCAAAATCCCCACGGAATGCGACACGTCATGCACAATGCTCACAATTTGTAGAATGGTCCATCTTGAGGGTAGAAAGTCATATTCATAGCCAAAGAGTATGTGCAAGGTAGTTAGAGGCACATCAAGGGACTTTGTCAAGGGTGGAGAGTGGAGCTATCAATGCGCTACAACAGAGCTCAAACCACGTGGGGTGAGGGAGCTACAACATTTAGGGATTAGTTTAGGGTTTAGAGTTTAGGATTTAGTGTTGTCCTCTTCTTGAATGGGCAATCCTTCACGAAGTGGATACATTTTTTGCCAAGATAACATGTGGGATAGTTTAGAATTTAGGGTTTAGTATTTAGAGTTTAGGGTTTTATGTTGACCTATGCTTTAATGGGTGGTCCTTCGTGAAGTGGATACATTGTTTGCCAAGATAACATGTGGGATAGTTTAGAATTTAGGGTTTAGTATTTAGAGTTTAGGGCTTTATGTTGACCTATGCTTTAATGGGTGGTCCTTCGTGAAGTGGGTATTTAGAGTTTAGGACTTAGTGTTTATGGTTTAGAATTTAGGATTTGGATTTTAGGCTTAGTTTAGGTTTAGTATTTACCATTTAGGTTTTGGTATTTATGGTTTAGTGTTGAGGGTTTAAGGTTTAGGGCCTGGTTTAGGATTTAGGATTTACAGGTTAGGATTTAGTATTCTTCTATGCTTTGATGCATTGTCTATCAGAAAGTGGATATAGTATTTGCCAAGGTGGCATGGAAGAGGACTTCAATGTGTGGTAGTTACATCATTTGCCAAGGTAGCATATGAGAGGAAAAGTTCCAAACTTCACTTGCAAAGAAACCTCAAATATGTTAGTATCTTTAAGCTCCAAGGAATCTACCTTGGGGTTCCAAAGCATACAAGTCCTTATTGGGAGCTTGATGTAATATTTCTGCTGAAAAATATTACGTGCACGCATGAGTCTCATGCAATGACAATGCCGACATTGAAAATAGGGACGGTGAGATTATACACAACGTATCATGATTAGCAGAAACGAGACCGAAGTAAAAGAAACCACATATATTCCTGTGAACCTCCTCTTGGGAGGAGGTCAAGAGGAAATTGATTAATTTATGGCAAAAAAATTTTAACCCTTCTTTCCCCCTGCCGAAGGCTGTGCTAGAGGAGAGGGAGTAGGCAGGGATGACTTAGCTCTCTTGCTGGAGGTTGTGGAAGGGAGAAGGGCCATGCAACTGGCTGTGTAGGGAGAGAGGTCTCCTCTCCCTACCCTATAAAAACCCCCTCTATGGGGTGAAGAAGAAAAATAAAAGGAGGGTCATGACGCTGCCAGTCTGAGAGAAAGAGGAGAGCAACATTGCCTCTGAGTGCGCCGTGAGGGGGGAGGAATTCCGGAGAAGAGCCGCCAGTTGCTGCCGCGCTGCCATCATTCGACTTCCATCGCCAACTAACTGTTAAAAAGTTAGTTGCCTCCTCCTCCACGTGGAGTAGTCACGGCTACAGAAGCTTCATAGAAGCTTCTTGGGAAGCTTCTAAGGGGGATCTCTAAGCCCCCTTTCTCATTGAAATTCCCATGCAAGTCCTTTTTAACTCCCGAATTTCTTCAAAACCCTTTTCCCTTGTTTCCCCCTTGGAATTTAAGCCCCCTTTTCTTCCCTTACATCCTTGAGAATTGAGCAGTTCCCCTTTGCATCCCCCAAGAATCCATTTACCCCCGTTTTAAACCCTTCCCGTGGATTCTCCAACCTAGTCTCTATAAAAGCCACCTTAGCCAGTTTTCAAAACCTTTCCATAGCATTTCCACAAAACCTCTTTCCCCCCGGTTTCCTTTTAAAAAACCCTCCCCACACAAGTCTTATAAATCCATTTTATCCCTTTCCGTGAGGGCCATATTAAATCTGGAATTTAAAAGCCTTCATTTCATCTGTCACAAGGCCAATATCCTTGTTGGGTTTAAGGGCTTTCCCATTAAACCCTCCTAAAGATAACTTCTCGTTTCTCCAAGATTCGAGGAGGAAGCCTATAAGGCCTTCTAAAGCCCGATTCCGAAAGACGGTGCAATGGATCAAGGAAGCCGAATCTCAAAGGGAGTTTCACGTGCGAGGGAGATGGGCCAAGATCATAAGTCAGCGGCCAAGGCAAGAAGGTCGAATTCGCAATGGCCCCTAAAAAGGCACAAGGTGTAACCGCAGGAGGATCTTCTCCTAACATCCATGTGGACATTTCACCACAAGTCCAGGTTTTCTTCCTATTTTTGGTTTACGTCAAAATATTGCAATTGTGCATGGATAATTTATGGAATTAGGATGCACTTTTGGCTATTTTAAAGAAAATAACTCACAATCAAAGAGTCGGTCATTTGTATTTTTCAAAGAAACAAATGAAAGAAGGACATAAGACGTCTATGCATTCTTAGCAAGTTGTTTTTATGCATTGCAAAGTAACGAATTTAGTCAACTAATGATCATCTTTACAAAGTCAAAATTATTGTTCTACAATTCGATTATGAATGGAAAGATAAATTGCATGTTGCATTATTAGACATCTCTTTCTTTGCAATGATTCATTAAAGAAGATGGCTAACAACAGTAGGAATTTGCAAGGCATGGAAATGATTCTAGGGCTGCATGAAGTACATTAAAATCTAGTCAGTTGGCATAAATCTCAATCAATTATGTAAGTAGTTACGAAAGGTTGTGTAATGCTCATTCAGGATACGAATAATTCATTCAGAAATGAAATTAGGAAAAGGCTGCATGGTTCATTTTAATATAAACCCTAAAAGCCTAGTAGCATGAATCGTGAATGCATGTTTTAGAAGGATCAATGGAAATTATGTCGTAACTTAACCTCTTGATCTTAACTAGAAAAGTTAGGGTTTGTAAATCTAATCATATGTAGGCAATGAATCATGTGATTACGAGATTGCATTCGTAATTATCTTCATGAGTAGACAAGTAAATTGGTTTACCCTAAACACCTAAAATCACGAAGGAATCGCTTAGGAATGGTTAAATCGATGCAACATATCCCAAAGTGCTAACTAGGGTTTAGCACGTTGAGGATGTGACATAGTCGCACTTATTGCCAAGTCGAAACTCCATATCCTAAAAACTTGTCCACATTCACAGAATGCAGGGACAATAGGACACACTTGCGAAAAACGATCTAGGGTTTCTACCCTAAGGATCGCTCGCTAAAAAGATGAAACTCGATTTGAATTGGAATCCTAGGACCGACAATGTCGACCTAGTGCAATCAGGAATGGATTGGTTATGAAGACACCCTAACCCTGTTTCCTATCTAATCATGATTCCGTGATTAGAAGACGTTGTTGAATGGGTAAAATAGTCCCATGGATTAGATGCGGCACTTGTGCAACAAGTTGTAGTCACATGATTTTGTGGTTTGACCACAAGAGAATGGCCAATTCCTCGGAATGAGATTGGCAGATTCTTGCGCAAGTTTATCTTGCAAGAGGATGAGTAGTCATCCTGATATAGTACCTTTCTTGGGAAAAGTGACCAAGATAAGGGGATTAGATAATTGCTTGGAAGCAAAAGACCAACCAGTAATTTGGAATACCATAATTACTACTAATAGAACTTAAGATATTGGTTAAGTTGCGTTAATAGGGTATGGCCCTAACCCAAGGAAATAAGGGTTAACAAACAAACCCTTAGGGATCTTGCCAAGTCGCAATTGATCCTGGATCAAATGCTGGATGCATTCGGAGAGAAGGATTCACTCCTTAGCAGTTGGTTGAATAAACGACCACTGGAATTGATTGTGTTTGTAACAGTTTCGAAAGCACTGTTTGAATTGTTTGCACATGGACTTAAAGGATGAAAAGATATCTAATGCTTCAGGTTGAAGGCCTGAAGGGAGAGGTAGCCTCAGTTACCCCCGATTGTCTGCCTGACCCTAGCCAAGGGGGTTGTTAACCGCACCAGGAAGGTGGACCGAACCCTCGTGAGAGGTCTCTCTGTTGAGCGCTACTTGGAGCAGGAGGACGCTTGGGTGCCCGGGGGGGCTCTGGCTGTAAATCCCTCACCTTCCGGGCCTTGCACAAGAGGCCAATGTGACTCAGGATTGGATCTCAAGGCCCGCATACTAGTCTACGGGCGCAATCTTGGATTAGTAATCCCTGTGGATTGCTGGATAGCCTTCGGGCAGATTATGGATAAGCCTACGGGCTAGACTTTATAAATGTATTCCAAAGATAAATATGATAAGCTGTTGAAAAGGAACTTGTTTGACATTGCTTTTCTATGTCAAGTGCTATGGTTACATGAAGGAACCGGTGCCTAACGGACTAATTAAGGAAGCTATTTGATGCATGTCCAACTAAATGTGGTAGGTAATTAGACAACTAAAACAACCTGAGAAAAGTGCGGTGGATGTGGCCATGGGTCTGTCCTACGGATGGGTGGTCCTGGTTGGATGGGAGCTTTTCTCAATCATAAATGACCGCAAGAAAATCGTTTCAAAGGACATGAACAACAAGGGCGCTGACCTAGAGTCTAGGTTATGATAATCCTGATTTACGCTATTTTAAGGGAACGGAATTGGGCTATGCCTTATGGCAGAGAGGTTGAGCTTTGCATCCCTCTCGTTTCCCATTATCCTTGAACCAAGTGCAACGTAAATCTGCTTCGGGCCTGGCGTTTCTGCGTAAAGTAGTTCGCTCGGGCTTCGGTGCTAGTTGCCTTTTAGGAAATGACCATTAGGGAAAACCCTGATTTAGGTCGGTCCTAAGTGGGAACGGCCAGAATACTTCCGCTACGTGTCAGATGTGGAAAGTCCTAGATCGCAAACCCCGTAACATTCCATGGGAGTGCCGGGCGGAGCTTTCTAGATCTCCTTTCTGATGGATTGCTAAGACATGTCCTAAAGAAAACAGGTATTCACGTTACAATTGATATCAGAGCGAACCAACGAAGGTTTTGTTTTTAAGAAATCTTAATAAGAAGAAGTAAAGCAAATGTTGTTGTTCCGAACATTTCCTTACTTTCGATGCTGTCTTTCAGAATTATGAAGCATGGAACAGGTCCTTAGTGTTCCAAGTCATGTTTATGACCGCGATGCATTCCCCGGATTATCAACAAAGGGTTCAGATGATGAACATCCTAGATTGTATTTTTAATCCATCGCCTTTGTAAGTGAAATGAAGATGGATGGGTGACTCTGGAGTCTACTATATAGCTGTCCACCGGTTTTCATACCTTCAAACCAACCTAAAGAGGATCAAGTGGTTGGAAGACCTAAAGATCGTGAAGCTGTTCATTTTTGTGGAGACTCATGTAAACTCAACTTTACATATTCAAGGTCGGAGGGTTGAGCTAAACTCATATGTATATGAGGAAGTGACCCGTGTAATCCCCGCTGATAGGATCAAGGTGTTGGGGCACTATGAGAAGAATGGGTTCCAAAGGAAAGGATACCCTAATCTTCCGATGACTTACCGATTCCTGAAGATTCAAACCATACTATTATCCGGTTCCCGTAGATAAATGTAATACAACATTACTCTCCCCAAACTAAATGTAAATAGTTGCCCTATCATCTCAAGAAATATTGTACTTCGAAAGAACTAGACCCATATAAATGCAATAAGACTTCTTTTTATCAATGTTTGTTTTGTCCATGAGAATCGATAAAAAGTTAAGTGGCTAGGATTCTTGGTTGATAGTAGCTGAATTGTGTATGAAATATAAATCATAACGATTAGCGAGTTATAACGTTAAGAATACTTTATCCAGGTACAACCCCAGGTACAGATTCCCAATTCGCCTCCTACATCAAGTACTATCGTAATCTAGGAGAAGAAGTTTCTTCTCAAGCAGATTAAGCTGCCTGAATTTGATGGGAAAGGTAGAACTGTCCAAGTGGATGCTGAAATTTGGATAGAGTCTATGGAGGATTACTTTGAAGTAGCCGGTACTGCACCTGCCAACCAGGCTATGCTCACCAAGCTGAAGCTCACCGGCCAAGCCAGGCTTTGATGGAAACAATGGTGTAGAGATCAAGGGATCGCGGAAGGATCTATTACCTGGGAAAAGCTGAAGAAAGCGGTGCAAGGAAGATACTTACCACCTGCATAACATATGCAGAAAATGAATGAGTTCTACGAGCTGAAATAGCTAGGACTCACTCTTGATGCATACTACTCTAAATTTGTCTCACTTCTTAAGTATGCGCCAGAGATGGACATGACACAACACGTGTCAAAATTTTGTGTTGGTTTAAACCCACCAGTGAATACCCGTCTCAAATCTATGCAGCATCCCATGAACACCAACCCCCATGCCAGCTATGAGTAGCCATTCCCAAAAAAGACTAGCCATATCACCATCATATCAGCCAGCCAATCAGAATAGCACAGTGCCACTAACTACCTTCATCCACACCAACATCAGAACTCCCCCAAGGCAAACCACAACAGTCCCTTCCACCCACGTCTTCGGTGCAAGCTTCACATGCTACCTTTGATGAAGAGTGCCATGGGACTGGCACTCGTCTAGGAGGGGGGTAATGCTAACCACAACACGAAGAAAGCAAAAGGAAATAAAAAAGACGCAGGGAAAAGGTGGAAAAAAGGTAGCCCGACAGAAGAAAGAAGAAAAGAAAAGGCCAAAAGCGTAGGGGCAACCTTAAAAAGCCCAAGGCAAATGCAAAAGGGGAAAGGTGCATTTTAAAATACAAAGGTGCACCCTGAAATCTTATAGAAGAGTGCCAGGCGGTGGAAGATCCAGAAAGTTAAAATAGAAGACAAGACAAAGGCAAACAAGGAAAAGCGCAAGTCAAAACTTTTGTGAAAGAGCGCAAGCGCATCATGGTTTAATTCAAGGAGCGCCGGCGTGCAAATTGTAAATGTAGACGGCCGGTGGAAAGGAAGCTAGGAAGATAGAGGGACAATGGGAAAAGGGCCTAGGCCACAGCCGTCCATGTAAAAAATGGGAAAAGGGGATGACCGCCCAAAAGGGATTTAGGGTTTTGTATATAAAGTTGAAAAGTGAATGAGAAGCTCATTCTTGTGTGTGGCCAAAAGTAGCTCTCCTCTTCTTCTTCTTGTTCTTGTTCTTGCTTGCTTGAGCTTGTGCTTGAGAGAGGGAGTGTGAGAGTGTGAGGGAGTGAGTGTGTGAGGGTGAGGGACCGTGGGGTGGAGAAGCTCTCCATCTTCTCCTCTCTTCTTCTTTTCTCTTCTCTTCTCTTCTCTTGCTCGCAGTGATGGAGCTTGGAGCGTGGAGCTTGAGGATGGAGCTTGCTTGAAGCTTGCACTTGGATCGTGGAGCTACCGGAGTGCACGGAAGAGGAGGTGACTCGAATGACATGGAGGTAAGCTCACTACACCCATAGATATGGATGGCGCGTCGGCTATGTGAGAGGTAGCCATTAGTGCTTGGCTTGGAACGCTTGAAGCAATAAGCGGTCCGTGGGTCTTGGCAGTTGAGCGAAAGCTCCCACAATATGATATGTATATTTTACTAGTTTTTGGTTGGTTATATTGAGAATATGCCATGTGGGCATTTGTTTTCTTGATGTGCATTCATGTAAATGCAAAGCATGGGGGTATATTGCATAGAAAAATGTATATATAGAATGGGTGCATTGCACAAAATAGCTCTAAAAAAAAGGATTGATTGCAAAAGAACGAAAATAAAAGCTCACAAAAATAAAACCCCCCTTCAATTCGTGACAAGTTTTGGTAGTCCCAAAGGACCTATTAACTAATAAAAGCGAGATAAAAGCTGATAAAACATCTAAAAAAGACATGACAGAGTAAAGGTAATTCAGAACATTTTGAAAATTGAGAGAATTTTCAAAGTTCTTTTTGGCGCTCGTAGTATTTTTAAATTTTCTCATTGAGGTTCACCCTTAGATCCTTGACCTCTCTTTTGTAGGTTTCTTTCTTTGCACATTGTTTGCATGCTTGTTGTCTTTTATGTGGCATCCACAAGGCATCCTTCACATTCCATAAACTCTCACACCATCTATAGTAAAAGCATAAATGGAGAATGGGACCCCAAAACATTTACTATAAATGATTGGGTTACAATGTTACCATCTTGCGGGGGCTCTCTTAAGGTGAAAAGAACCAAATGTGTGTTTTTCTTAGGAAGCACACTGTAAGTTTGAGTTCCAAAATATATATGAATATATTTTTTTGTTTGAAGAAAATGCGAAATAGAATATATTTCCATCTGCGAGTTTTGAGTGGCAACCTATAGAGAGCCTTAGCAGAACATTCCATGCCATTCATAAAGAATTTGTAGACATTATTTATGTTGATCAAACCACAAGTTTTTTAATGAAATTAGAATTTTTGTGTAGTATGCACAATATGTGGTTTACTCGAGAGGAGGTGTGTATGGATACCTTCAAGATTTGTAATTACCAAGTCTCTTATGTTTGGATTGGGAGATACCCGATGAAGCAATAATGGAGAGTTTTAAACTCAAAATTGCTCAAGATATTCAAAAGGCTATGACTCTTGGAAGGACCTCAAGAAGAGTATGCTTATTGTGGTTTTTACCCTTGCATGTTTTTGTAGCTTACTTCAAAACAACATGTTTACAAAGGACGAAGGATTCATGGCTCAATAGAAACTTTTCAAGGGAAGATTTGGGCAAAATTTTGGGTCTTTCTTGGAAAGCCAAGGAATCTGACCACAAAGGTGACTTTATAAGGTGCAATGTATACCCTTTGTCATTGGGTTTATCTTATAATATATCATGACAATCCCTTGTCATATGTTTTGATTATGTAATGAAGGATGCCTAACTAATCTAACTAAAAGAGAGAGAGAGAAGGAGAGAAGGAAGAAGACCACAGAAGAGAGAGAAAAAGAAAGCAGAGGAGAGAGAAACACTAGGAGAAGAGAGAGAAAGACATGAAAAGAGAGAGAAAGAGAGAGAAAGAGGGGAGAGAGAAAGGAAGCCATGGGAGCTGAAGGTGAAGGTGAGGAGACAGATTTGTATTTATCAAAATGGTACCCTAATCAAGTCCTTGTACACCTTAAATACCCCATTAGTGTAACCGGGTATTCACATGTGCTAACTCTGTGTTAACCCTATATAAGACCCTCTAATCCCATTATTTACATTCCATCCCGATCCAAAAGGTTTTTGCCCTCAAAAACAAAAAGAGGGCGTATTAGTATGGCTAGGTGGGGGGGAGGGGGCGGGGTGAAATCTTGTGGAATGGTGGCCTATGAGCATGTATGCAGTGTGAGCATGAGGAAAGCAAGTAACTTAGTACAAGGATAGGCACCAATTGCAAACAAGAAGGGCTGGACAACACTGGACAGCATGCTGTCCCGAACAGGCCTGCAATGGAAAACTAATCATAACTTGCAATGGCAACTCCAAATGAGATGTTCTGCATGTCAAAACGGAGCTCGTTGAGCATACTTTTAGCCTAGGTAGGTCATGCATGGGTGCAATTAATGCAAACCCAAAACCGTTCATAGACAGTTGGTTGTCTACTACAAAATAGGTCCAAATCACGTTGTTCTTCAGCCAAGGTTGTCGCCTCAAGGTGAGGGGACTGCATCCGGGGAGTGCTAATGTAGATAGAGGTTGTTTTCAACCCTCGGGATCAAATGGATAACCTGCATGGTAAGCATCACCAGCATACAGGTCATCCATTCAAGCGTGGGTCTTTGCACTACCACCGAGGTCAAATGGAAAGTGGTTATCCTTTCCATGCATTGGATTACCATCCACAAGTAAAGCTAGAATGGTCAGTACCACTAGCTATTGCATCGAGTCTTCCATAAGCATCATAAGATTAAGCTCGATCTGCGCCTGGATGCTGTCAATAACACATGAGGTTGCATAAGCTGAAAAGTGTACTGCATCAAACCTCATATGTGACATGTGTACAGACTGAAGGGTCTCCTGAAAGGACATGTTTTCTTGATCAGTAATATGAGCATGATCTTTAAGATCTACATGATCTTCTTTCTTGAATGAAAGTTTGCCTTACTTTAGACCCACATCGAAATGGTCTTTAGCAAGATCTGTCCTATCCTTGGTATAATGATATTCAAATACAAATAGGAGTTTTGCATTCTGTGCTCTACATTTGTCTGATTGATCACAAGATATCGGCTTAACACATCAATAGCATAAGCCCGTAGCATGTAGTTCCCGTATCCTATCACTAGTAATGTGTCTAATGCATTGAGCCTTAGATAGCAATCTACACACATACTCATCACCATTGGTGAGCTCAGTAATAGTTCTGACATGCTGCTCATAGTCATCTTGCTGCTCATGTACAACAGATGGCTGCCCATGACCATAATGCTCATGCTATCCATATGGAGGGTCATACCAATGTGGCTGCTGCTCATAATGATACTCAGGTTGTCCATACTATATATGGTGATAATAGCCCTGCTACACATGTACATCTATTTGCTGCTTACTATTACCAAAACTTTGGCCATATTATTGTCCATAAGCATGCTGCCCATGTAGTACATTGATGGACCTAAAAACGGGCCGGCACTGGCTCATGCACTAGCCGGGCCTCGTCACTACGCACAAGACAACCCCTCGGCCTTGCGGCCAGGAGCGTCTATCAAAATCTCTGCCTTCCTAAACATTGCGTTCATAATACGTTCTAGTCCAACTGATCCTACCCAATATTACTCCTCAGAGGGAGTCCCTTTCACATAGCCAAAAGGCTCGAATCACATACACATGGGGTTCCTCCTACGGCTGAATGTCGTCAACCCTCTGCGACTCTCCTACACCTTGGGGATTGGCCCCTCAGTGCGTCGCTCAACAAATAAACACATCGCACAAAAGTCGCTCAAGGTACCAAATAAGCGTGTCCAGGAATGTACCATTGTCCTTACTTCTATTTTCCCTAGACCCCACGACTAGCCTACAACATGGGTACCTCACTGCCTCTTATCGTAGGTCATGTCCTAATAAACCAATTGCAATACATGTCCAGGAGCTGGTCACTGATATTTTTAAATTCTTTTTCATGCTCCATGCATTTGGTGGATGCCTAGTGCTCAAACATTTAGTAAATAGTATCGTGCACAAGTGCAAAAACATTCTTTTAATGGTTTCCAACTACCGTTCGTGCTTCGTTGCATGGGCCTAGCACCGAGGTGATCCTCATGCTACTAAGCTCTTAATTTTAATTATCATCCGTCCTAAATGCTATGCATAGAAATAAACAACTTTCCCATCATCTTCACACGGCCTTTAGACATATTTCAACTCCTCTACCCTTCCCCGTTTAAATATTGCATCGTTGCATAGGTTTATAGGGTATTTTGTCATCACTTTATGTGAAAAAAATGGAAAAAGACACACTAGAACAAGAAGGTGGGGTTGAGCTGAGGCAAATCCTCATGCTTCAGTCCCCACAAACATTCACAAACATTGCTCTTATTTATCCTTATTTTTTGGAACCCAAAATGTATTTTTCCCCTATTTTTTAGGGTTTTTCCACCATTTTGTTGTATTTTCCCTTATTTTCTTGCATTATTTAATTACTAAAAATTCAAAACAGGTTATGGGCTGTGGTCCTTAGTTCCTTCTTGCAGAAAAATGAAAGTTTATTTGATGTTCCTATTTACTTTCCCATTTTTATGCCAAAAAACCATCATTTTCCCTTGTTTTCTCATGTTTTACGTGTTTTAGCATATTATTTTGAACCACAAGATGCATATTTTTTCTGATTTTTTGATTATGACCAGCAAGAACTCATAGAAAACAGCAATATGAACAATTTTAATCCCACATGAACAACATTTTATCCATCAAAAGCCATAAAAGCTCAAATTTCCTTTGAAAATTTTAAATTATCGCTTATTTGCGTGTTTCGGGTTTCATGTCCATGGCTGTAGATTCGGAAATGAGTAGCACTTCATGTCCAGCACAATTACCAATTACCATTTCCAGCCCGTGGAGCAATCCGATCCATGCCGGACAAGCCTCCATCATTCTTTCTTCTTCCTTCTCCTTCCCACATGAATTCCCCCTTAGAAGAGAGAGAGGGAGGAGAGAGAAAGACTGATTTTCTCTCTCCCTCTACAGGCCACCATTCCCTGCGCGGATTGAAGCGATGCAGAGTGTGGATCGATTGTTGAAGCCTGGCATAATGCACTCCATAGCTTGCTTGTCAAGCAGCATCACGATTTGGGGGGGGGGCGCGTTTTTTTCGGCGGCTGAAAACAGCCGCTGCCCCCTCCCCCCCTACATCACGTTTTTTTTTAAAAGGGGGGGTGCCAAAGGTCACCCCCCTCTCTTACACCTTTTGGAATTTCAAATTTGGGCCCCCTTTTGGGCACCCCGGCTGGTTTCGGACCAACTTCCGCATACGAGCTCCGATTGACGTGCTGTAAATTTCTGGGCATCCGCCTCGGCATCCTGGATAGGCCTGCAGCTCCCACATCCTGTCCTGACTGACAAAAAAATTACTAAAAATCCGGAGGTGTCACTTGGGCGCCCGTCGACTGCTTATGCTTAAAATCGTCCTAGATCGAGCCGCCGCCTTTGACATTGAATATTTTTCCCTTGATATCCATGATTTTTAGCTATTTTTAAGCACTTCCCGTCACCTAAATTCCGCTCTCATTGGCGACCACGGTGTCGTGTTGCTGCGCATCCGAGTCGTATACGCCTCCATTTCTTTTGTTGTGCATTTGTGTTAATCTCCGCGTGTGATTCATTGTTTGTGTGATGCATTTTAATAATCCGCATCCAATGTATATATTCCCTTAGTGCATGCGCATGATTTTGTTTGGATGCATGATGTGCGTGTATTAGAAAAATATGAAAAACTGATGCCAAAGGATCTTTGTCCTGCTGCTTTGAATAACAGCCAAGGCACTGCCCTCTAGCCTGCTTATAGGCTCATTCACCATTGCTCCTTTCTCACTGAAATCATCATGAGAGATTGATAGTATATAAACTATCAGAGGCAAATATAAACTGTCAGAGGCCGTCACAGTGGCTGAACAGGTTGCGAGGAGGATGAATTCCGTCAATAGGACTGAAATGCTGATTGCAAAGAGATGTCAGACATCAGATGTTGTGGAAAATCACTACGTCAGAAGCAAGGAGATGAACAGAGGGTAATATGTGAAAGCTTTATGCAGAACATGAACCAAAATGAATGCCCTTATTACGAGATTAAGTGGATGATGATGCTGTGTCTCTCTACGACATTTCTAGTGAACCGGACGTGAAAGTGCTGCGTCATCAGCAAGATGGGAGACTCGCAAGAAGAGATGACAGATGATAATGTCATGAAGAACCTGTTTCAGTCATTTACCATGTATATGCAGCAGCAAGTTCATGCAAAACGTGACAGTGATGCTATGGATGCTTTGAAAGCTGTCCAACAGGAGATGAAGCAGTTTAATGGCCAGGAAGTGTCAACTTATCTGCATTTATATGAAGAAAAGATGAAGTTTTTTGGAGTTTCTCAAGATGTTTGGAGCCGCTACTTCTTGCGGATCGTGGTGCGCGCTCTTGAAGGTCGAATTGCAGAAATTCAAGAGGCACATGCAGGTTGGGCTGAATTTAAAAAAGCATTAAAAGATGAATATTTCCTGGAGGATACAGGTCTTATGAATCGCAGGAATTTTTTAGCATGGGTTTCTATGCCTAATAAGGGACTTTCTGTTACCGCTCTTCTGCGAGAGTTTGAAAGCCGTTATGATCAGTTGGATGGGACTGAACAGCAAGCTTTGGAGATGCAGAAAGTGGAGTTATTTTTGCAAGCTGCAGATGCTGATTTACAGGAAAAGTTGGATGATCTTTTGGAAGATCAAGCTACTGATTCAGGTTTAAAGACTGAGTGGAGACATGTCATTGATGCTGTGAATGCTCTTGTTAAGAAGCAGCGCAGGAGAGTCAGATTGCATCGAAACACAGGATCAGTTCCTGAAAAATCCTTGGAGACTTCTTCTTCTACCCCTGCTGATTCTTTGCCTAAGCCTACTCTTCCTGTTATGAATCCACCAGTTCCTGCTGCTCCAGTGCCCTTATCTGTAGATGATGTTATTAAAGGCTTGGTGGAATTGACGATTGAAGCAGTCAAAGCTGAAGTTGGTAAGTTAAAGGAGCAACTTATGTCAGTACTTGCTGTAGCACCTGCTCCAGTGACTGCTTTTCCAGCTGGTCAAAGGAAAGGGCGACGATGTATTTGGTGTGATAGTACAGAGCACCAACACTGCAGAGATTGTGATGCTTTTCAGGAAGCACGTAAGAAGAATGTAGTGTTCTGGGGACAAGATGGGAAGATATGGCTGACAGAGACTGGCGCTCCTCTTGACACGAACTTTGGTAAGGGAGGTATGAAGAAGCTTGTTGATGATATGGCTGCGCGATCAGCTTATATGAGTGTTAGAGGAGATGCTTCAGCTTTTGGAGTCCAGCTAGAGCAGAAATCTGATGGAGACTCTGCTTTATGGTCTTCTGCCTTGGAGATAGCGAGAAGAGGGAAAGTTCAAACTTCTACTATGACTTGTGTGGGCTCTAGCATCCGAGGAGAAACAGGATGGGATTCTCCTGTTGACAGGTATTCTATTTTTTCTTATATTGCTAAAACGCAGGGTTTAGATGCCATGGTTGAAGAAAAGAGAAGAAGAGATGAGGAGGGTCCTAGTTCCTCCAAAAAGACTAGAGGGGGTGACTTTGTTTCACCACCTGTTACAGCTCCACCTATGTCAAATTCTCCAACTCAAACAGGTTCCGATCAACCAATGGGAGACAAGCAGAAGGAAAAGAGGCAACCAAGAAAAGAGCCAGGATTCAAGCTCTTGTCAGACCTTGATATGCAAACGGATATGAGTAAGATTTTTCATGAAAGAATTTTGAATAGTGAAGTCACTTTTACTGTTGGAGAGGCTCTTGGGATTGCTAGAAGAGAAATACAGGATCAGATGCAGGATCTTTTGCGGAGGAAACGACATGCGATGGAAGGACCTGCTTTACAGGGATTGTGGCATGGAGCTCTTGGAAAAGAGCATGATGATGCAGTGATGGTTGAGAATGCTTCTGTTAATCCGCAATTGGAGAAAATAGTGCAGCCTATGCAGTATGAAGATGATGAGACCCCTATTCTTATTCCTCGCAGCCATTTTTCACGAAGTCATTGGGCTAGAGCAACCACTGAGACAGTGGTAAGGATTGGAAAGAAACAAATTCCCTTGATTGCTTTAGTTGATCATGGTTCTGAGATTAATCTTATTGCTCGAGGTGTTTATGAGAGTGGCAAGTGGCCTATGGATGCAGAGCATGGCTGGCGCATGAGAGCCGCCAATAATACTTCTGGTGATATGTATGCTGCTTGTCCGAGTATCAAAATTTCTATTGGTAATGTTGAAGAGGATTATCATTGCTTTGTTCAGGATTCATGCTCTTATCGGATTATTCTTGGACAGCCTTTCATTACAAAAGCAAGAATGGAAACAAAAGTGATGGATGACGGATCAGCTTATGTGCGGATACGCAGTAAAGATGGTATGCGAGCTGTTCAGTTTATGACTGTTGGGGTAAATCATCCGAGAAACAGGGACTCCTTGCGTGAGGCACCACTACCTGCGAAGGAGTTGGATTTTCATTAGGTACCGCTGTCTTGCGAGACGCCAGTGGTACGGAGCGGAGAAAAGAGGAGATCTCGCCTTCTGGCAGCCAGTCTTTCTCCAATAGCTTTGTTGGGTTTACTTCAGATAGTTCAGTGAGTTATCAGAAAATTTCAGATTTGCCTAGAGCTGCCAGGCATACATTGGTCGTAAGGAGAAAGAGTTGAAGAATGCAGGTATTTTGCAAGCAGAAGAGCATGTAGATGGATTGTATGAAGGGATGTCTTATGCAGATACATTGTTTGAGATGAGAGCAATGCTGAAAACTGATGCATGCAAGGGTTCAAAGATCATACCTGTGCAAACCTTGGATATGTTTCAGGAAATTTCTGGTTTTATGCTGCAAACAGAGTTAGAGGCTGAGAAAACTCAGCAAACTGAATTTATGGCTGATCTTGATCAGCTAACGGAATTGCAGAGGGCTGAATCCATTCAGCCAACAGAGTTGAATGCAGAAAAATTTCTGCATACAGAGTTTCAGGATGCGTCTATGCAGTCCATTGAGCCGAGGGCTGAATTCATTCAGCCAACAGAGTTGAATGCAGAAAAATTTCTGCATACAGAGTTACAGACTGCACCCATGCAGTCCATAGAGCTAAAGGCTGAAAATTTTCAGCCAACAGAGTTGAAAGATGTTGAAAATTTGCAGAAATTGCAGCAAAGGAAAGAGTGCTTGAATGATGCCAAGGTTGACACAAAATATAAAACAGTTGATAAGAAGGTTAAGCCGGTTGCAGGCCCGCTTCCTTCTGATAGTGATGAGCAGATTGAAAAAGCTATGAAACAGCCTATGTTGAGGGATCCTGCAAATATTGGACATAAGTTTTCAGGGCTGAAATCTGTCTTTGCTGTTAATGAAGTCATCATAGTTGGGCATATGGTTGGATATTATGGCAGAAAGCCTTCTCCTGCAAAGGTGGATGCCATAAACAGGATTGCAGAGTATTGCTCAACTACTTCAGAGGTGAGGAGATTTTTGGGAGCTTGTGTATTTTACATGATTTGGATTCCTCATTTTGCTCATATTGCAGATGTTCTCTATCAGCTGTTTCGAAAGGGGCAGAAATTTCATTGGGATGATGAAGCTGATGGAAAAACAGGTTTACTAGAATCAGAAGATGGACTTGACCTGTTTGTGGACTTGAATGATCCTGGATAGTTGGCACATCCGGAGGATGCGCAGGTTTAGAGGGGGTGGATGTCGTGTTGCTGCGCATCCGAGTCGTATATGCCTCCATTTCTTTTGTTGTGAATTTGTGTTAATCTTCGCGTGTGATTCATTGTTTGTGTGATGCATTTTAATAATCCGCATCCAATGTATATATTCCCTTAGTGCATGCGCATGATTTTGTTTGGATGCATGATGTGCGTGTATTAGAAAAATATGAAAAATTGATGCCAAAGGATCTTTGTCCTGCTGCTTTGAATAACAGCCAAGGCACTGCCCTCTAGCCTGCTTATAGACTCATTCACCATTGCTCCTTTCTCACTGAAATCATCATGAGAGATTGATAGTATATAAACTATCAGAGGCAAATATAAACTGTCAGAGGCCGTCACAGTGGCTGAACAGGTTGTGAGGAGGATGAATTCCGTCAATAGGACTGAAATGCTGATTGCAAAGAGATGTCAGACATCAGATGTTGTGGAAAATCACTACGTCAGAAGCAAGGAGATGAACAGAGGGTAATATGTGAAAGCTTTATGCAGAACATGAACCAAAATGAATGCCCTTATTACGAGATTAAGTGGATGATGATGCTGTGTCTTGGCGGGAAGAGGGCCAGCAAAGATGTGAACCTGCAATTATGAAACCAAGTTTATGAGCAGAAAATGATTAGAAGGCACAATGTTGGGAGTATTGATCTCCTTACTCGCAGCGGACTGCTGTCCTCCAACTAGTAGACCATATTCAGACGCAAAATGACGAAAAGGAAGGGGGAGTAATGCTAATTGGGGGAGTTCTAAGGAAAGAAAAAGCTAAGAAAAGAGGGAGAGGTATATTTTTGAAAAAGGTAAAGTGGTGGGCTGCGCTTGAATGGGAAGAGGGGTTCCTTCTTTTTCGCTTTCTGTGGAGACGAGGGGGATATACCGATTACTGGGAGGAACAGAGGGCTGGATTGGAAAGAAAAGGGGGCCATACCCTGCTCCTCGTGGTGTGCCTAAAATCACTGTCGGCTTTGATATCGAGGCCAACGGCATTCTGAATGTCTCCGCTGAGGATAAGACAGACGAAGCAAACAAGCAGGCCAACCATTGATTCGTTCTTCCGCCCATTCACGAATTAAATTCTATCGCGAGGCGTGGCAACAAATGAGCTTTGTGGCACAGGCGTGACAGACACTCAGATCCACACAGTGTTCCCGTCTTTATGTCTGTCTCTCTCTTCCCCGTTCTGAGAAACGCGGCGGCCAAGGCAACCTTCCTTCCATTGCAAGGCGTCAATTTGGCGGATTAAAAGAGCATTGTTCCATTCCTTGGCAGACCTTTACAGAGATCGCGTTCTTCGTCACGGCAAGGACTTAAGTCAGGATGGCAATGAGGTGTTCTTCAAGATAAAGCGTACCACACAGCTGAAAAAGCTTACAAATGCATACAGTGAGAGGCAATCCATTGATGCGAATTGAATTGCATTCATTTTTGGAGGCTGTCTGGCTTGAGTCAATCCTGGTGCTGGTGAAGCCAATTTTGACACATACGTGGCAAACCCATTTGAAACTCTTAAGCAGAGGCAAGAAGCTGAGGTTCACTCGTTACTTGATAAACTGCAACCTGATATGATTGTGCTAGATCCAAAGCAGATTGGCTCTGTTCGGCGTGATGCAAATGAAAATCAGCAAATGAAAAGCCGGCAGGCTATAGAAGCCAATAAGCTTGCTGCTATCAAGGCTGGCAAGGCTGTGGTCCTAAAAAACAAGACGAAAGGGAAGAACAAACCCACAAGGCGGCAAAAGAGGAAACAAAATAACATTATAACTGCAAAGCGGCCGTTTATTGAAGCCGAAGATCGGTTGAGGCCTTCCAAAAAACTGAAATCAACAGATGGCAATGTTCCACGAGCTCTAAAGCGTTTTGTCTGAGATTGCTGCACCAAGTCATGAATTCTTCCTGATCATCTCAGATTAGGACGATTGAACATGGCCTTTATAGGAACGGGAGACTCGTTCTTCAAATGAAAGAGCGATTCTCTGGTAGATTGCACTGATAACACTGATACATCTTGAAAGTGAATTTACTAGGTTTCCTTTGGAATTGATGGGGGTGAATAGCGAGGGGTGCTGGAGCATTGTGTAGGCTTATAGACCCCTTGATTGATGGCGGAAGTGCAGGCTTGAATTCATTTGCTAGAATTGTATCAAGCAGCTATTGAAATCTGAAATCAGTGTTGGACAACAGTTGGATCTCTGCACTAAGGGATATGTTTGACTGGATTACTAGATAAAGTTCATTCTTCTATTCAATGTAACTGTCACCAGAATTCCCTGATCATGAACTTCTTGTAACACTCTTGACAAGAAATAAAGTGTACTTTGGTATCAACAATTAAATTCTCCTTCTTGTTAGCCTCTTCCATTGCTGTGCCCTGAACCCAGTGTTCTGCAGCTCTTGCACGATCTCTTTGAAAACGGGATAGGGCGACTCAGCCCGTCGAATCCACGAACATATCTGCACATAAACAACCAAAGAAGCATCAAACTGATACAAAGCAAATATATAATAAAACTCAGCACAATGCTCCCCTTACCCCTGGACAGAACCAAGGCATGACATCCACAAGGAGTAGGCCTAGCATCATCTAAAAGAAGATCCGAAGTGAGTCACGAACCAGCTGCTCCAACACAGCCAAACTAAAAAACCCTATCAAAGAGGTTGCCCTAAGTGGTAGTCTGCACTACTTACCAACTAAAGACAACACAACTAGGAGCTCCTGCAAGGCGAGGACTCCTATAGCCTGATCAAAGAGTATTTTCTTTCAGTACATGTCTTCTTTTAGGGTTTTTATTTTATGAATATACTTGGGCATGTAAAAAGGAGGGAGCTGAGCGTAGTGACCCAAGGATAACAAGGCATCGACCTCAGGACCTGTCTCGGCACCCAAGAACCTACCAAGCCCTCGCAAGGCGACACTTAATCCTTTTCTAACGCTCACTTTTATTTTTGCTCCAACCTTCCTTGTTTTGGTATTATTTTTCCAGCAAGAAGCCACCCCTAGGAAGACAAGGTATCGGCCCCGGGTCTGATTCGTCCCCAGGAACCTACCAGGCCGTCGCAAGGCAATGATCAACTGCTGATATATTTTCATTTCTTTTCTTTGCTTTGATAGGGGTTAGAACCCCTTTTTACACACCTTCGTATTTATACTCATCTTTTAGGATGTACAAAGTTTCTTGGCATCATCATTATTAACATCTGGCAGGCTTCTCTAACTGCCTCACTACTAACAAGAACTCCTAGAATGGCTGCCTAACAGGCTAGCAGAACAGGGCCACTAGGACTTCCTTCTAAAACAGGTCTTTCAATGTCTAACAATGTCTTTACAGGAGGTAATGACTACTCCGACCTCCCTCAAACATACTCAACCTAAACCTGGGACTTCATGCCCTGGTTGCCGGTCCCCCACAAAAATGTATCCCTTTGACAAGTACAAATACAAATATAACAGGAAAGAAAGGTACTCGTAAAGGAGAAATATCACCTGGATTGGCCACAAGAAGCTTCCATCTCAGCAAAGGCTCCTCCAGGCTCCATCAAATTTCACAAAACACGAAATCTGTCCAGCACAACACTAAAACAAAAACCCGATGAAACGCACCTGCATGAGACAGGGAAATGGCCCTCTTGGCCTAATGAAATCAGACATGACTTTGCTACAAAACTGAATCGGCCCTCTTGGCCTAATGAAATCCAACAATACTATGCATAACATCCTCCTGGAAACAACCATGATAGACATCAAAGCATACCATTCCCAGGGGAACAGGGCTCGTAGCCCTAAACTAGGTGCATTAAATTATGACCTATCCCTCCTGCGTATATTGCAAGAGGTGTTCGCATCACATGTCGTCGAATCGGTCTGTGGGTCCCAGATAATAAAGGCAGATGAGTCTCGCTTACCCTCTGCATCACCCAAATCAACCATCGTCTGCGAAAGAGGGCATGTTCAAAAAGCATACCCCACAAACGACCAGGTCCTGTCTCACTATCAATAGATATATCCGGACAAGGGCCACAATTAAAGAAGAGGTCTTCTTCATACGCGAAATTAGCCAATGAATCGGCAAACTGATTCCAGTTTCGTGGAATCAGCTGAAAAGACACTCTATCGAATTCGTCTAACAAGGCTATGGCAGTATGATGGTACATGCAAAGGATGGGGTTTCCTACCATGTACGTCCCATTGAGTTGATTTAAAACCAACTGAGAGTCCCCTTTCACCAACAACTGGCGGATACCACCCTTCTTCGCAATATTCAAACCCATAATCAGGGCTTTGTATTCTGCCATATTATTGGTAAAATTCGCCGCGAGATAAGCAGCTAACTTCATGACAATGCGTCGACGGGGGTCTCGGATGACAACTCCTACACTTCCTTTTTTGCATGGACCCCTGGACGCCCCATCAAAGTACAAGGTGTACGTCCATAAAGGGTTTACATATCCCGCCATCCTGAACTCTACTCGTAATTATGGTAATCGAAATTCAGCATATTCAACGGGTGGACTGTAGGCTCCATCCCTCCATCATCATTGAATTCAACAGGGATACTCGTCAAAATTTGTAGGCAGTGATGGCAGAAGACCTTGATCTCCCAAATAAATGTCCCGCCGTCTTGCTCAATCACCTTTATCCTTTGCTCCACCAAATGAGCTTTCCCTGATGATACATTTGTTCCAAATATGGGTGTTCTAAGTAAGGAATCAGACGACCCATCAACCTCTATCACGATTTCCTTGCAGATATTTGATCGATCTCTCCTAGACCTGCAAGGCAGTCATAGCATTAGTGCAATCAGAAATAATAAGGTTTAATCTTATTAAGATTAACCTTATTTTTAAATTCTATCCCCTCAAGGTCAGCTAACAAAACTGTGGATTTATTCTTTCTTATTCTAACGATCCTATAGGGCCCATCCCATTTGGGCTCTAGCTTGCCTGGAAATAATTCACGTCGTGCATCATAATATAGAACAAGCTGTCCTTTCTTGAAGGTGTATTTCTTGGCTTTGATGTCGTGTAACTGCTTCATTCGACGCTTCGCCACTTCTTGGTGCAATAAGCTCTGCAACTTAAGCTCATCTAAATGTGCCAGTGTCGTCAAGCGCTCAAAAAGTGCGTCTTCATCACTCAAAGAATGATTGATGGCAAACCGAATAGTCGGGAGCTCAATATCTAAAGGCAAGACACACTCCTCTCCATATACTAACTTGAACGGGGTATGGCCAGTGGCTCGTTTGAAGGTCGTATTATAGGCCCACACTGCCACGTATAACTTTTTATCCCAATCCCGTTTCTTTTCCGACACAATTTTGGACAGGATGCCCACAAGCTACTTGTTGGTGCTTTCAACTTGCCCATTAGCTTGCGGATTATATGGGGTTGTCTTGTTATGCTTGATGTGCCACAACTCTGTCAAACCTTTGATCACCTTATTCAGGAAATGGGTTCCGCGGTCCGACACTAATTCTTTCGGCATACCAAACCGGCATATTATCTGCTCTAAAAGGAAACTAGTAGTTTCTTTAGCATCATCTTTCCTTGTTGCACGTGCTTCTGACCACTTTGTGAAGTAGTCGGTTGCTACAATGATGTACCTCTTTTGTGTAGTCGACGACGGAGTAATAGGATCCACAAAGTCTATTCCCCACTTCTCAAATGGAAGTATCACCATAATAGGGGTGAGTGGTCGTTTCCGATTCTCTCGACTATCATGTCGTTGACAAATATCGCATCGCTTAACATACGCAAACGCATCCTGGAAGATGGCAAGCCACCAATAACATGCTCTTAAAGCCTTTTGTGCTATAAGCCGTCCAGCAAAATGGCCACCGCAAGCAGAATCATGGCACTCTTCCAAAATGAATGGCACCTCGTCAGGCATCACACACCGGCGATAGATGTCATCAACCCCTTGCCGATATAATGTACCTGCAATCAAAGCAAACTTTAACGCTTGCTGCTTAATTTTCCTTTTCTTAGTTTTAGATAGTTCGGATCCCGTCTCTCCCGTTGATAAATAATGTGTTATTGCAGCATACCAGGAGGAAATAGATGCCGTATCTATTTTAAATAACATCTCCATGTCACTACCTTCAGCCACAGATTCTTTCGGCTCCCCAAAGTCCACTAGACATTCCACGATGCCTTGCAACCTTGGTGGCTTACTCTTGATTGCATAATCAAATTCCTGCAAAGTGATTAACCACTTTGCTAGACGATCAGGCGGCTGTAGCTTATTCATCAATAATCGAAGTCCCTCCGCCTTCGTATAAAGCACGACTTTCTCATAGAGAATGTAATGCCTGAATTTCTTGGTCCCAAAGACCATCGCTAGACACAATTTCTCCATGTAAGTATAGTTGATTTCGGATACCCCTAGCTTTCGACTGGCAAAAGTAATCAGGTGGTACCACTTCTCTTCCCGAATTTGGGCTAAACAGCAGCTGATACTATACATGGTGGCTGCTGAAAATATATAAAACACCTCACCTCTTTTAGGTGCTTTTAAAATGGGCGCTCTTGCTAGCTCTTGTTTCACATCCTCGAATGCTACCTTACAAGGGTCACCCCATACAAACGAACAGCTAAAGGACAATAAATTTATAGGCGGCAACGTTCTTTCTGCTAAGGCGTTGATGAATCTACGGTAGTAACCAACCGAAGACAGAAAGCTATGAACTTCCTTCGGAGTGCGTGGTGGACCCATGGCAACTATAACTTTAACCTTCTCGGGGTTTGTCGCAATTCCTACCGAACTGACCACATGACCTAGCAATAGCCCATAAGGTACTCCAAAAACACACTTCCGTGGGTTTAGGGCGATGCAAAATTGTCTACAGCGCTCAAAGCATTTTCTTAGAATGATCGACTGCCTTTCTCTCACGGTGGCAGCCCCTAAGTCATCAATAAACACCTTCAACTCTTCAGGGGATATGTCACCGAATGTCTTATCTGCTGTTCGTTGCCACGAACCAAGCGCATTGCATAAACCAAAGGCCATCACATGGTATGCAAAAGTACCAAATACAGTGATAAACGTTGTTTTCAACTTGTCCTCTTCTGCAATTGCCATTTGGTTGTATCTTGCAAAGCAATCCATAAACGAATATATCTCCCTACCCGTTAATTGATCCAAAATCTAGTCAATAAATGGCAACGGGTAGTAGTCCTTAACTGTCTGCTTATTCATCTCCCTAAAGTCTACACATAATCGGATTTGATTATTCTTCTTCTTTCTTATCACAATCGGCGACCACCATTCCGTGTGTTGCACAGGAAAAATCAAACCCGCTTTTCGAAGCTTCTGCAGCTCTTCAAACAACTCGTCCCTCAGTTCGAAAGGCATACGCCTTACTTTCTGCCGTACAGGACGACTGCCCTCTTTCAACGGAATTGTATGCACAGCAAGACTAGGAGGGATGCCTCTCAACTCATCATAACTCCAGGGAAAGATATCACGGAATTCCTGGATCAAGGCCACATAGTCCTCCCTTTCTGCTGAGCTGAGCATAGAACCTAATTTGATTGGCCACGAATCACCAAGCGTACCAAGGTCTAGCTCGATAACATCTACATCTCTTATACGATCTTGGGCCTCTATCGGCTCGTTCAAACTGACCTGATAGATGTCCTCCATGGTGGATCCCTCTTTGGACTCATCACTCGATGATGTCTCACTGCCAGATAAATCTTTTAATGTCTCCAATTTTGTAGAAGATAGAGGAGCTCTCTCACTCTACGGGGACTCAGGATAAGCATCAACCACCACACGCTGGGCACCTCTACCAAATATTAGCTGACCGGCGGATATATCCACTTGACAGTCCGCTTGCAAGATCCAAGGTCGTCCAAGTAATACTTGGTAACTTGGACGGCCTGCAAAACGAATCACCCTAAAGTCCAACAGGCATTCTACATCTGCAACAGTGATAGGGACCTTAGTAATGCAGCCTTCCGGCTGTCTCAAACTATCATCTGCCATTCTGAGAATTGTGGAGGTATCTTTCTGAATCGCAAGACCCAACCTTTCCATCAGTTCAGAACTCACAATGTTAACAGATGATCCCGTGTCATCAATGGCATAATCTACTAATATCCCATCGACATAGGCTGCAACCCTTGGGCAATGCTTCTCAGCATGCTCAAACCAGTCATCACCAACTCGCACAATACCCAAAGGCTCTACGATATACCCGGTACGTAGGATCTTTCTAAATTCCTTACGTACTCCTGGGGAAAGCTTAATAAGTTGTAAAAGATTCACATCCGGCTTGACTTCGCAAAGAGAGCTCGCCAAATCGAATTCATGATAGTTCGATAGAGCTCGCTTTTCACGCCAAACCATCCGCTCTTTAGGTCGTTGAACTGGCTTTATTGCCTCTTTCTTAACTTTCACCTTCTTCTTTGGTGGTTCCTTATCGGCTTTACTTTCTACGGGCTTCAAAGGTCCCCCTTCCATGGCAGGATCCAAAACTTGCGTTCCTTTGTCGCCTTGTTTAGGGTTTCCGTCGACAGGCTTATCCTTGTCGGTTTCTCTACCCTTTTGACCTCTTGTAAGGACAGCTCGTAGATTAGAGGTTTCAGCATCATTAACGCGTACAGCCTCAATCAAACTAACCCCACTACCACTTGGTAGCTCCTCCATTGTAGTCTTTGGTCGTTGAAGTATTTGTTTAGGCCCGTCCTCTCGCTGGGAATCATTTCCTTGGGCACAATGATTAACAGGCCCTGGTTGCCGACTTCCTCGCTGGAGGGAACTGATCTTACTCCAGCAAGTAGCTGCTAAATGGCCAGATTTTCCACAAATGTCGCACTTAACATTTGGGCAATTTCTTGGATAGTGCTGCCCGCCACACCATTTGCAACTAAACCTCGACGGTGCACCCTCCTCTGGGTATCTACTTCCTATCAAATTTTGTTGTTTTTTAAGGAAGTTGACATCAACGGCTATTTGTCGATACTGCTCCGTAATCATGTCGGTATAATGCTTCATCATGTCCTTAACCTCGCCAAGAACATTGGAAGAACTCGGCTCATAGCCCTGGTCATTACCATGTCATTCCATCAGCCTAACAATTCGATTAGGCACTGGTTGTTGAGCCACAGGCATGGTATTAGAATTGACCGCCTGGCCTCCACCATTTGGAGCCATTTGACTGCCCGTAGGCATCGACATGCTAGGGGGAGCTGGTAATAAAGGGACATTCTGTATCATGTTTCCTCTCCCATTAGGGTTAGCCATCGCTATCCCTTGACGACCACTGCCATTGGCCATTGCCACATTGTTTCCCAATACTAAACCCATATTCGAATTGCCTCGAGAAGCATAGGCTGCTTGTAGTCGGGATTCCACCTCTTGTGCTCGCGTAATGGCAGTATTTATATCCCCCAAGGGGACACTACTCAACTGCAATTGGATATTAAAGTCCAAACCATGTAGGAAATATTGCAATTGGGCAGCTGCAGGGATAGGAATAGAGGTGTCCAACTTACGGAAAACCTCTTTTATTTTCTTAGCATAAGCACGAATATCCTCGTGTGGTTCTTGCGGGTCACGTTAAGTACACGCAACCAATATTGCCCACCCCTTTCAGGGGCAAACTCCCTTCGAAAAGCTCCATAAAATGCATCAATGTTCAATATGGTTCCGACTTCTAAACCATGATACCATATAGCGGCTCTTCCTTTGAGAGTCATATTGAAGAACATCATTAAATGTCCTTCCTCTTGAATGCGACAGTTAAACATCAGCTTGTGAAACTCCCTAATGTGGAGTTCCGCATCTTCCTCAACTAACCCATTAAAAATGGGTAGCGGGTAACCTAGAGCTGGCAAATCCGTCGTTCCTGCTGGAATTGCAATAGGCTGCGCCATGATGAGGATTGGATTTGCACTAGGAATAGGGAACGGTGGGGTTACACCTCCCGTTCTTGGTATAGATTGGATTATGGAAGGAAGGGGAGCACTAGAGCTTCCACCTTCTCCTAACTTACTGCTTGTGGTACTAAGACCACTAGATCCACTCCCTCGTAAGGTTTCAGCACCGCTACGCTTAGGGGAATATCTCCTAAAAATTTCAGCACGTCGCCTAGCTCTTTCGTCTCTTTCTTGTTTTTGGATTTCTGCTAGACGATGCTTATCAATAAATAACGGATCAATCTCAGTATCCTTTGGCATAAACTACTAGTTGGTCCCTAAACAACCAGGATTCGAGAACCGCCACTTTTAAGCGGCTCCCGGCAGATGCACCACTGGTGGACCTAAAAACGGGCCGGCACTGGCTCATGCACTAGCCGGGCCTCGTCACTACACAGAAGACAACCCCTCAGCCTCGCGGCCAGGAGTGTCTATCAAAATCTCTACCTTCCTAAACATTGCGTTCGTAATACGTTGTAGTCCAACTGATCCTACCCAATATTACTCCTCAGAGGGAGTCCCTTTCACATAGCCAAAAGGCTCGAATCACATACACATGTGGTTCCTCCTACGGCTGAATGCCGTCAACCCTCTGCGACTCTCCTACACCTTGGGGATTGGCCCCTCAGTGCGTCGCTCAACAAATAGACACATCGCACAAAAGTCGCTCAAGGTACCAAATAAGCATGTCCAGGAATGTACCATTGTCCTTACTTCTATTTCCCCTAGACCCCACGACTAGCCTACAACATGGCTACCTCACTGCCTCTCATCGTAGGTCATGTCCTAATAAACCAATTGCAATGCATGTCGAGGAGCTGGTCACTGATATTTTTAAATTCTTTTTCATGCTCCATGCATTTGGTGGATGCCTAGGGCTCAAACATTTAGTAAACAGTATCGTGCACAAGTGCAAAAACATTCTTTTAATGGTTTCCAACTACCATTCGTGCTTCGTTGCATGGGCCTAGCACCGAGGTGATCCTCATGCTACTAAGCTCTTAATTTTAATTATCATCCGTCCTAAATGCTATGCATAGAAATCAGCAACTTTCCCATCATCTTCACATGGCCTTTAGACATATTTCAACTCCTCTACCCTTCCCTGTTTAAATATTGCATCGTTCCATAGGTTTATAGGGTATTTTGTCATCATTTTATGTGAAAAAAACGGAAAAAGACACACTAGAACAAGAAGGTGGGATTGAACTGAGGAAAATCCTCATGCTTCAGTCCCCACAAACATTCACAAACATTGCTCTTATTTATCCTTATTTTTTGGAACCCAAAATGTATTTTTCCCCTATTTTTTAGGGTTTTTTCACCATTTTCTTGTATTTTTCCTTATTTTCTTGCATTATTTAATTACTGAAAATTCAAAACAGGTTATGGGCTATGGCCCTTAGTTCCTTCTTGCAGAAAAATGAAATTTTAGTTGATGTTCCTATTTACTTTCCCATTTTTATGCCAAAAAACCATCATTTTCCCTTGTTTTCTCATGTTTTACGTGTTTTAGCATATTATTTTGAACCACAAGATGCATATTTTTTCTGATTTTTTGATTATGACCAGCAAGAACTCATAGAAAACAGCAATATGAACAATTTTTATCCCACATGAACAACATTTCATCCATCAAAAGCCATAAAAGCTCAAATTTCCTTTGAAAATTTTAAATTACCACTTATTTGCGTGTTTCGGGTTTCATGTCCATGGCTGCAGATTTGGAAATGAGCAGCACTTCATGTCCAGCACAATCACCAATCACCATTTCCAGCCCGTGGAGCAATCCGATCCATGCCGGACAAGCCTCCATCATTCTTTCTTCTTCCTTCTCCTTCCCACATGAATTCCCCCTTAGAGGAGAGAGAGGGAGGAGAGAGAAAGACTGATTTTCTCTCTCCCTCTACAGGCCACCATTCCCTGTGCGGATTGAAGCGATGCGGAGCGTGGATCGATTGTTGAAGCCTGGCATAATGCACTCCATAGCTTGCTTGTCAAGCAGCATCACGATTTGGGGGGGGGGGGGCGCGTTTTTTTCGGCGGCTGAAAACAGTTGCCGCCCCCCCTCTACATCACGTTTTTTTTTAAAAGGAGGGGGGTGCCAAAGGTCACCCCCCTCTCTTACACCTTTTGGAATTTCAAATTTGGGCCCCCTTTTGGGCACCCCGGCCGGTTTCGGGCCAACTTCCGCATACGAGCTCCGATTGACGTGCTATAAATTTCTGGGTGTCCGCCTTGGCATCCCGGATAGGCCTGCAGCTCCCACATCCTGTCCTAACTGACAGAAAAACTACTAAAAATCCGGAGGTATCACTTGGGCGCCCATCGACTGCTTATGCTTTCCTAGATCGAGCCGCCGCCTTTGACATTGAATATTTTTCCCTTGATATCCATGATTTTTAGCTATTTTTAAGCACTTCCCGTCACCTAAATTCCGCTCTCATACATGCGAACCAAATTGAACATTGGGGCCTTATTGCCCAAAACTGCCATGTGCATGCTGCCCATTACCATGTGCATGCTGCCCATGTACACCCTGTATACTATGTTGCCCAAAATTTGCATTTTGCCCGTGCATATAGCTTCCACTACGGAGGAGCTGCTGTCCGAAGGATGGGATGGAAGGATTCGTCATGGGTGAGGGGAGGATGAGCTCATCATGTCGCATAGAGGGCTCGCCCAGCTCATAGGTGCTATGAAAAAAACCATGGGTGCTACCAAAATCTTGCTGGCCACGTTGTCGTGCCGCTACGCACACACCGTGTAAAAAAAAATCTAGAGTGTGGCTTCCTTTTAGATTTAGAGAGCCAATGTCACTTTAGACATTAGTATTAGTGTCCATGGTTCAAAATATTAGATTTTTTTGGACAAGTTTTTAGTCAATTTTTGATATTCTAGATATTATCTCTTGTAAAAATCCATAAAACTATAGAAAACTTCTAGATTAGGAGGACATGTAAAAGAAAGTATGTAGCTTTCAGCCAGTTTGAGAGGATTTTATGTAAAAAAAAGAGATTAGCAAAATCGCATGACGCACGATTGATGTTTTTAGGTAGTGAATAGCACTCTAAAAGTGGGAGATGAAGGAGTGATCTGGCAGGATTCTGGTCAGCTGTCCTAATATGTAACCCCCCTTTCGGAGCCATTGGAAGCATCAGATTGGCGATCCAAGCAGCATAGAGGAAGGTATTATTTTGTACACGTTTTTATCTATTAGAGTAATATTTTCTCATAATGCTGAAAGAAACTGACAGGCTTCATCTCTATTAGTATTCTTCTATATTTTCTAATTCTTTTTTAGAGTATTCTTCTACATCTTCAATCTCTTCGAACCCCTTCTCTTTCATCTACTCCTCTCCTTCAATCTACGTACATCCTGCTGTCTCTTATCTTCAAGAACTTGACTTGAAACCTTCAACCCTTCTCTTATCTTTACCATCTCCGAAGTCTAAGCTCTTGAACCCCCATACATTCTTCTCTAGCCAAACCCCTGTGATGACCTTCAACCCTACGTGCTGCGACATTGGTGAACCCAACATGAAGGTCGGTGTAAGAGAACTCCAAGATGGGGGATTCTTCAGGAGATACTCTACAACAATTGGTGCGCATATACTGCAGTAGACTCAGCAACAACAAATCCAAATGTTACAATAACAACAACAAAGGCAAGAGGAAGAGAAGATTGATTCCATAGCTATCAAGGCCCTAGAGGAAGTTGGGCATGAATTAAAACAATTTAATGGTCAAAATGTCTGTGTTTTTATTCTCTTATATTTTGAAAAAATGCTCTTCTTTGGTGTACCACAACATGCATGGAGCCGTTATTTTGCTAGACTAGCCAAGCGTGGTCTTCAAGAAAGAATCCATGGTCTTTTTCAACAAGATGCGGACTGGGCTGCATTCAAAAAAGCCCTATGCGAAGAATTCTTCTTAGAAGACTCCGGCCTAATGACGAAGAAAAGTTTCACTAAATGGGTTGAAAAACCCAACAAAGGTTTAGGTGCAACAGCTCTATACCATGAGCTGGAAAGTAAATTTGGACAACTTGATGCTGAAGACCAACAAAGTATGGAAAGGTCAAAAGATTGAATTATTCCTTAAGGCTGCAGATCCCATTCTGCAAGAGAAGCTTGCTGATCACCTAGAAGATGCTACCTCCGAATCAGGAGTCAAGACAGCATGGACAGATGTTACTAATGCAATTAACATGATTGCTCGAAGAGAGCGAATGCGACAAAGATTAGACTCTACTTCAACTCCAACAACTCCATTGATGGAGCCTGTTCCACCTTCAAAATCCCCTATTCCTTTGACTAATCAACCAGCTCTTTCTTCTTCTGTTCCTTCTAAAAATGATGTAATGGATGAACTGGTGCGCAGATCGGTCGATGTATGCTCACGTAGTGAATCCCGGAAGGTCCTCAAGAATAATGAACTCTACCTTTTTGCACAAATTACAATGTAAAAAGCATGAACGACAAGAGCAAGAGACCAATTGGGTTCAATCTCCCCCCATGCCTTGTGTGAGTGCTTCACAAAGCATGTATTTTATGTATATTTCCATCTTCATGCTCAATAATAGCCCAATTTACAAAAATATGACAAGCTTTTAGCTTTTGAGTTTGCTTTTACAAAAATAGGAGATAAAGCTAATGGACGGTGCCCATAGAGTCTGGCACGCCCAACACAATGTCCAAATAGAAATAACATATCCGTGCGCATAAGCGCATACAAAATAATAATAAATAATCAATGCCTCAATAGACATAAAAAAATATAGGTGTGGCGCCTATCAAAATATAATCCATAGGTCGAATACTCGCTAGACTCCAATGCTTTCCTCCGCCACTGCTGCTATCTCTACACATCATCTGAAGCATTCACAATCGTTAGTAAAATAATACAATTAAACCGACAAAAGTGAATACCTAGCAGTCTTCAGCTACATAAATAAATCAACTGGTTAGAAATAAATCCTAACCTTAATTTATTACGAGTGCGCACTCTAAACTCATAAACGTTTATTAATTTAATATGCATTTTGCGGAATCACCCGCTATGGAATCACCCATGTACACACTAAATTAATGAAACGCCCGAAAAGGACAGGCATCCCCATCAACTTCTCGCACAAAGAATCCACTTTGTGTATGAGCCCCGGTCATCAAAGTTTACGGAATCCACCGTAAAACCTCATGATGAGATGGTAATTCTAACTTGAATGCATTGTCATTAATTTTATGAATGATTCTAAATGGTCCATAGAATCTAGGAGCTAGTTTGACAACTGGATGTCTATCTACACTTTGCAGTCTACGTATTTCTATTCTCAGCCAAACATAATCATCAATTTTGAAATTCATAGCTTATCTTTTCTTGTTGGCTTGTTTGGTATATGATTGCTGGGCTTTAGCAATCATATCTTTAACCTCATCAAAAATACTGTTATGCATACTAGCAATATCATCAGCACTCTGAATTCTATTAGACAAAGATGCAACAGGTGTAGATAATCTATATCCATAAATGACTTCAAACGGTGCTTTCTTTGTAGATGTGTGCGGTGTATTGTTATATGCAAACTGTAATAAATGCAAATGAGTGTCCCATGTTTAAGGTTTAGAGATAGTATATGCACGTAAAAGATCTAGAATGGTGTTGTTTGTGGCTTCTGTTTGTCCATTAGTTTCTGGATGAAATGCAGATGAGAAATCAATCTTTGTGCCTAGATTAGTAAACAGGGTAATCCAAAAATTGTTACAAAATCTAGAATCACGATCTGAAATGATAACTTTTGGTAATCCATGGTTAGTAAAAACAGTTTTCAAAAACAATTGTGCTGCTTGTGATGTTGTTAAAGTTTTCTTACATGGAATGAAATATGCTTGTTTACTAAATCTATCTACAACTGTCCAAATCATATCATGGTTAGATTTAGTATTTGGTAAACCAGTAATGAAATCCATAGAAATTTGTTCCCAAGGTTTAGATGGAATAGACAAAGGCATAAGTAATCCATACTGTTTACCATGATGTCTCTTAACTCTTTGACAAATCAAACATTCAGAAACAAAGTTAGATACATTAGCATCCATATGCGGCCAATAAAAATCTTCAATTAACGTACGTAATGTAGATATGATACCTCTATGACCTTGATATGGGGGACAATGAATTTCATTCAAAACAAAAGATCAGAATGGAATAGTAACACACAATCTCTTTTCATAAAACATAAATCCATCATTATATGACAATGAATCAATAGGAATGAAATTATTTTGAACTAATTTATTCCAATCAAAATGAAAAGTAATATCCTGGTGATATGTATCTTTCATAGAAATCAAAGAATCAAAAGTTATGATAGAAATATTATGAATGGCAGGTCTTCTACTCAATGCATCAGCCACTACATTTTCTTTTCCAGGTTGGTATTGAATGATAGGATGAAAAATTTGAATGAAGGAAGCCCATTTGATATGACGGTCAGAGATTTGAGGTTGACTAAGTAAATGTCTAATACTTTGCTGATTGGTCTTTATCATAAATTCTGAACCCATTAAGTAGTGTTTCCATTGTCTTAATGCTTGTACAACTGCTAATAGTTCTTTGTCATATGTGGAATATTTCAGCTCAGATGGTTTCAGCTTACAACTAGAATATGCTATAGGATGATTGTCTTGCATAAGTAGGGCTCCTATTCCTGATCCACTAGCATCGGTCACTACTAGAAAGAATGGTCTATTAAAGTCAGGCAACTGTAGAACAGGGGCATTGGTTAATGCATGCTTCAGTAAGTCAAAGGATTTCTGTTGATTTTCAGTCCATTGATAAACAATTCCTTTCTTCAGAAGTTTGGTTAATGGTAAAGCAAGTAATGAAAAATTACGTACAAACTTCCTATAGAAACTAGCAAGACCAAGGAATGAGCGTAACTCATGCACGTTTTTAGGAACAGGCCAATTCAATATTGCATCTATTTTCTTAGGATCAACTTTAATTCCATCAGATGATACAATATGACCTAAATACTCAATTTCTATCTTAAAGAATTCACTCTTTTCAGGATTTGCATACAGTTGATTTTCTTTCAATAATTGAAAAACTAATGATAAATGCTCATAATGTTCTTTCTCATTTTGACTAAACACCAAAATATCATCAACGAAAACAATTACACAATATTGATATTTTAGAAAGATACAGTTCATCATTCTACTAAAGGTAGTAGGTGCATTAGTCAATCTGAATGGCATGACTAAGAATTCGTAATGACCAAACTGTGTTCTGAATGCAGTCTTGAATATGTCAGACTTATCTAGCCTCACCTGATGATAACCAGACTTAAGGTCAATTTTACTAAATATAGAAGATCCTTGCAGTTTGTCCATAAGGTCATCAACTCTAGGAATAGGATACCTATTCTTTACAACGATCTTATTTAAAGCTCGGTAATCAATACACATACGATAGGTATTATTCTTTTTCTTGACTAACAGTACAGGTGCACCGAATGGAGAACTGCTAGGTCGAATGAAACCTCTATTTAGTAATTCCTCAACTTGACTCTAGATTTCTTTTTGCTCTATCTGGTTGTGCCTATATGGTGCTTTGCAAGGTGGTTGTGTGCCAGGGATCAAATCTATCTTATGGTCTTCTGGACGTGAAGGAGGTAAACCTGGTGGTAAGTCTTCTGCAAAACAATCCTTAAAATATGCAAGAAATTCCTTATGCCTAGGATGCATATGATTTTCCTTTACTTGCAATTCATTCACCCAAATGAGATAGGATTTACTACTCTTGCGTAGTGCACGTTTTGCTTGAGTATGCGAAAGCAGTGGAAAAACATTGGATGCATGCATACCGTATAATGTAATAGATTTTCCTTGAAAATTAATATTCATTGTGTGTGTGGAATAATCTATATCTGGATTATGCTGGTGTCGCCAAGGCATTCCTAAAATAATGTCACTCGACTGTAATGGAACAACTAAGAAATTTCTTCTTTCAGTATATGAACCAATTTGAATCTCTAAATCTTGCACTTCCTGTGTACCATTATACCTAGTGCCTAAAAATGTAGCTTTTATGCGATAATGCGTAGGTATAGTCTGTAATTTCAATTCCTTTACCAATTTTGCTGAAATAAAATCATGAGTACTACCGTCATCATGCAAAATAGTCTTTTCCTTTCCATGCACCAAACATTTCATAGTCAATAATGAATGTGGAGTAGGCATACCTGGTAAAGTATCGGAAGTAGTAGTAGTGTCGTCCTCATCTTCAGTGAAATCAGGCATATCCTCATGTTCATCTTCGTCCATGGCTCCAAGATAGTTGATATGAGCTGGTGGCTTCTTTGAATGACAGTTTGCTACGAGATGTCCAGGCTAGTGGCATTTATAGCATACTATTGGCTTGGCTTTGGTTACATTATTTGCAATGGCGGGAAGTCTAGGTACATTTGGATTTGGCTGTGGAATAGGCTTAGGATTTGGATTGACATTGGATGGTAATGCAGGTGGTTTAGCCCAATTCTTGCAGAAAGATGATGAAGAGAAATGACCTGGATTAAATCTTCTAAAATTGGAATTGAATTGTTTAGATCCATAATTACCATTGGCTTGGAATTGCTGTGGTCGTCTGTCTCTACCTCATAGCTTATCTTCAATGTCGTGAGCTAGTGAAATGGCATCTTCAAGGGTAGTAGGCTTGAACATGTTCACTTCAGCGTAGTAATGTCCAAGAAGTCCAGACATATACTTTCGCTTATGTGTCGTCTCTGGTACGTCTTCAAGCATGCGTAGCTGTAAGAGTGCATTCCAAAAATGCTCTGTATATTGAGGAATAGGCTCACGATCCCGTTGTTGAAGTAGATCCCATTGCTTGATAGCCTTCTCATGAAATTGCGGTGGAAGGAAATTCCGCATGAACTTCTTCTTGAAATATTCCCAAGTAGCAGGACATTCTATGCTCTTCCGTACTACAGTCCACCAAAGGGATGCTCTGTCTACCAAATGATTAGTAACACACTTGATTTTATCTTTTTCTGGATAAGTTTCCTCATGGAAATAGTCATCAAACTGACTAATGAATGCTAGAACAGTCTTTCCTTCTCGTATGCCATTGAAAGTACGAAATTTGAAACTTCGTTTACTTATCTTTGATTCCTTGTGGATGGTTTGAGCTTCAAGAGTAGCGTCGATGGTACGTCGAATCAAATCTTCAGCTTGAGGTTCTTCTTGATTGGTAGATGCTCTTTGTAATTTTGCCAATTGCACTTGCAATGCTTGCCTAGCCCTTCATTCTTCTTCCAATTGCATCATGATTAAGTCCAGCTTTTGCTCCATCGTAGGCTCAAGTAGATCGTCTTCAGACATAGGATCATCCATATGTGATTCCGTCATCCTGTAAAATTCAAAAGACCTTTCTCACTCAAAATCAGGTTAGCGGGATGAGCGTAGCTCAAATTCGGGGTTACAAGGCTATGTGTTTTTGGGTATTTCTTTCTCAATCTTTAGAAAATCTGCGATTTTTCCTTCTTCGTGTGCTGAAAATACTTCAGCAAACCTGTGTATGGGTAGAATACCTTCCAACGAACAACTTTGCAGTTCGAAGTTTCTGCACAGGAACAACCCTTCTAGGAGTTTTGAGCACAAGTCATTTCTGACTCCAGTTGACTAGTCTGACTTGCAGAGTTGCAGACTTATGTGACTTGCAGAGTTGCAGACTTGCAGAACTTAGCCGACTTAGTGAACTTGCAGGACTTGATCACAGATGACTTGCAAAACTTGATTTCTGGAGTGCAGGACCTAGAGTTGCTGACTTGCAGAGTTGGGAGGTAACTTGTCTAACTTGATTTGAGTAATCTGACTTGATTTGAGTAGCTTAATGAATTAAGCTTAGTGGGGGGGGCTTTGCTACAGAAAAACGGTGCACTCGTGGGGGGGGGCCGTTTTTTTCACCGCCCGAAAATTTCGGAAGCCCCTCAGATACCTCGCGATGATTTACTGAAGCTATTAAGCTTTTTTTTTAAAGCTTATGAACTTGAAGATTCAACTTTGAAAGAGAGGAGATATGGAATTTCTCACTGTATATCCACAACTTGTTGATAGAGATGAATGAGTGGTCCTCCGCCTATATTGCCTGGTCCTTCGCGATTTGATAACAGAAACAGGGGTTCTTGATCACTAGAAGTCTACCTATATCGACGGTTCGCGACGAGACTTACTGTAGAGCCCGATCGTTCCAGGAGCTCCGCATTCATACGAGATGGGTAGCGATTGGAAGCTCTTGATCTCAGCTCCGCTCTGATACCACTGGTGCGCAGATCGGTCACTGTATGCTCACGTAGTGAATCCCGGAAGGTCCCCAAGAACAATGAACTCTACCTTTTTGCACAAATTACAATGTAAAAAGTATGAACGACAAGAGCAAGAGACCAATTGGGTTCAATCTCCCCCCATGCCTTGTGTGAGCGCTTCACAAAGCATGTATTTTATGTATATTTCCATCTTCATGCTCAATAATAGCCTAATTTACAAAAATATGAAAAGATTTTAGCTTTTGAGTTTGCTTTTACAAAAATAGGAGATAAAGCTAATGGACGGTGCCCATAGAGTCTCGCACGCCCAACACAATGTCCAAATAGAAATAACATATCCGTGTGCATAAGCGCATACAAAATAATAATAAATAATCAATGCCTCAATAGACAACAAAATATAGGCATGGTGCCTATCAAAATATAATCCATAGGTCGAATACTCACTAGACTCCAATGCTTTCCTCCGCCACTGCTGCTATCTCTACATATCAACTGAAGCATTCACAATCGTTAGTCAAATAATACAATTAAACCGACAAAAGTGAATACCTAGCAGTCTTCAACTACATAAATAAATCAACTGGTTAGAAATAAATCCTAACCTTAATTTATTACGAGTGCGCACTCTAAACTCATAAACGTTTATTAATTTAATATGCATTTTGCGGAATCACCTGCTATGGAATCACCCATGTACACACTAAATTAATGAAACGCCCGAAAAGGACAGGCGTCCCCATCAACTTCTCGCACAAAGAATCCACTTTGTGTATGAGCCCCGGTCATCAAAGTTTACGGAATCCACCGTAAAACCTCACGGAATCCACCGTGGCACGGAATCCACCGTGGAATATGAACTCATTAAAAGCATGCGTGACCTTCATCTGAATCTTACAGAAATTAGTTCCAAAGTAGAGAAGCTGGATGTCAAAGTCGAAGAGCGAGGACGAGCATCAACTCAAAGACCCATGAGAGAAGGCTTTAAGAGGCACTGTATTTAGTGTGACAAACAACATGACAAGAGGGAGTGTTCTGCCTTCTGTGTGGCTAAAGCATAGAAGCTCGTCTTTTGGAAAGACAAAAAAATTCATGCAGCTGAAACTGGTCTTCCACTGGAGCCAAATTTTGGCAATGGTGGAATGAAGAAAAAATTAGAAGATTTAGCTATAAAGAATGCCTATGCAGCAATTGATGCAGCTACCTATGGGCTGCAAATTGAGCCAATTAAATCAAGTTTGAAAGCATGTAAAGCTAATGTACAATCTAAAGTATGGATGTAGGCACTAGATCAAATGGAATGTGGTAAAGCAGCCAAAGAAGATTTGGCTAACACCAGTCAGTATATTCGAGGAATAACTGGTTGGAAAGAACTGATAGATTCTTTTTTTGTCTTTGCACATTTGGGTGACGTCAATCATAAAGAAGTCTTGATTGAAGAAAAGAGAAGAAGAGAAGATGAACTAGGGCCTTCCTCTTCTGGCCCTCCAAAATAGCGGGTAATTAGAAGAACACCTGAACAACCAAAGCTTGCTAAAAATATAACCCTAAATCAAGAGATGGAAGATACACCACAAACAAAGAAGACCGAAGGAAAGAAGAAAGGCAAGCAGCGAGGCTACAAATTGCACTCTGACATAGAATCTGCAACCGATCTCAAACGAGTCCTAGAAGAACAAATTCTAGGAAGCAAAATTGAATTTACCTTAGGCGAAATCTTGGAATTTTCAAATGTGAATTCCATGATGTAATTATTAATGTAATCAAAAGGAAAATACAATATGTTGGTGATGAAGAAACTGTGCATGCTTTTTTGCAAGTTCTTTGAGTTTTTATGCAAGATGAAGAGAAGCTGACTTCACAAGGAATTCAACTTGAAGTAGTAAAAGAATTAATTGCAGCAATTGAAGCTGAAGATAAATAAAACATGAACGTAAAAATTAAAGAAGTGAAAGCTGAAAATGGAATGTTTAGCTGGTCCAAACTAGTTGGGCAGTCCACCTCTCAAAAAGAAGGCCGTCTACAGCACATGCATGAGGAAGAAGAGGCTTGGTTCATTCCAAGCAGTCACTACTCCTGTACGCATTGGGCAAGAGCAACAATGGAGACAGTCGTAAAAATTGAAGAAAGAGAAACACCATGTATTGCACTCTTAGACCATGGCTCAGAGATAAACGTCATGGCAACGAGTCTCTATGAAAGTGGTGGATGGCCTATGGATGTTGATTGAGGTTGGTGAATGAGAGCTGCAAATAACTGTTCTGGAGAATTATATGCTGCATGTCCTAATGTGCAGGTAATTATTGGAGACATAAAAGATAATTTTCACTTTTTTGTTCAAGACTCTTGTAGTTACTCTATCATTCTTGGGCGACCTTACATTTCTAAAGTCCACTTGGAAACAAAAGCTCTTGATGATGATTCTTCCTATGCTCGAATCCAAAGCAAGGATAATGAACGAGCTATCCAATTTCTTACTGCCTGTGTTAACCATCATTGAAACACAGATCGACTGCGGGATTATCTTGTGCCTCCTAATGCCCGAGAATTCAAGGGCTTTCAGGCTGCACTACTATAAAGGGAGGCTATGGTAGTGCATCATGTAAAAAGATTGAACCTCCTCATGCAATAGAAACTGTGTCTCTAGCAAATTTATATGTATGTACAGCCAATAGTATGGGCCGTTGTAAGTCTCTTCCAGCCATGACTAAGGCTCAAAGAAAATATTTATGTCATGTAAAAAGGGAGCTGAAAACTTATGACATGATGGCTGAAAATGAAGATATTTCGAGCATTTTTTTTGGACTAATTACTACTGACACATTGGCTAAAATATATGCAGCTGCTCATGCAGAAAATCAGGCTAAAAATCAGTCCATAAAAGTATATACATTGGATTTTTATCAAACAATTCAAGAATTTGTTGAACAGGAAGACAATGGTTTACTCAACAAGGTTGAAGCACAAGTGGAGACAAAATACAAGACAATGGATAAGAAAGTCAAGTCCCACTGTCTCTTGAAAGTGAAGGGCTCATTGAAGTCAGCCAAGTCTTCGTGATCCTTCCAACATTGGTCACAAGCTAACATCTGAAAGTATAAAAGAGCTCAAAATAGGTGAAAATTCTTTCTTTCGCCAGCTGAAAAACACTCTTTTATGCAAATGCTAATGAAACATGGAAAAGCTTTTGCTTTTCAACCAAGTGAAATAGGCTGTGTAGATCCAAATATTGTGGCTCCTATTGTCATTTTTAAGGTCCCACATGTGCCTTGGAACCTCAAGCCCATTCCCCTTCCAAGGGCACATCTACCCAAATTATTGGAACTTCTAAATGAGAATATCAGAATGAAGATTTTAGAACCTTCTTCAGCACCTTACTCAAATCGATGGTTTACTGTGCCTAGTAAAAATGGATCTTTACGATTCATTCAAGATCTACAGCCTGTCAATCATGTCACAATCCGAAATATTGGTTCAGGTCCAATTATTGATGAGTTTGCTGAAGCTTTTGCAAGTAGAGCAATTTATTCTATGGGAGACCTATATTCAGGATATGACCAATTTCAGCTTTCATTAGAAAGCTGAGACATTACCACAATGAAGCCACCTCTTGGATTGGTCCCCATGTGCACTCTACCACAAGGTGCAACAAACTCCGTAGCCCATATGATGAATGCCATGCACAAAGTCTTAAGGGACTTTATTCCACAACTTACTCTTCCATTTCTTGATGATGTACCTATCAAGGGATGTGAAGTCAATGAAAAGAATGAGGAGCTTGAAAAAGATGGTTGCAGGACATTTGTAGCTAACCATATTCAAGATTGTGACAAGATTTTGACAAGGCTAGAAGAGGTACATCTTACCCTTTCTGGAGCTAAGTTGATTTTTGGAGTAGAATAAGTCCTAGTGGTCGATCATCTATGTGGCCCCTATGGACGCAAACCTTCTCCAATCAAGGTAGATGCCATCAGTAAAATGCAAGAAAAATGCACAAATGTTTCAGAGGTGAGAAGATTTCTTGGCGCATGTGTAATCTATCTCATATGGATACCACATTTTGCTCATGTAGCCAAAAATCTTTATCAATTATTAAGAAAAGGCCAAAGATTCTCTTGGAATAAAGAGCATACTCTCACTATGTGTAAATTAAGAAAGCTATTAATTTCAACCCCCACTCTCAAAAGGGCTGACTATTCAAATGGTCAACCCATCATCCGTACTGTGGATACAAGTCCCATTGGGATAAGATGGGTTGTTGGCCAAGAGGATCTTGAAGGTAACAAGTATGCAATTCGTTTTGGAGAAAAAGTTCTCAATGAACCTCAAAGAAGGTATGCACAAGTAAAAAGGGAATTGTGGGGAGTTGTAACAGCATTAACGTGTGAACTGAATACTTTATAGGTGCTTCTATAGCAGCAAAAACTGATTGTCTTCCACTCTTGGGCATGATTGCCAACTGCTCTACACCCGACATTGCTATGCTAAGATGGATTGCATATATTAAGTCTCTCAACCCCAAATTAAAGCATATTGTAGGAAAGGCGAATCCAATTGCTGACATGCTATCACGTGCAAAATGTGACAATGAAGAAGAGTTGATGGAAGAATATGAAGCTGAAGAATCTATACTTGCTGAATTTCATTGCTGAAAATACCTTTTCAGTTAGTGCATATATTGGTCCAAAGCTGAAAACAATAGGATGGTCAACTAAAAGCCAGCATGCTCATTGCATTGCTCAAGTTCTAGTTCATTTCCTTGAAGAAGATTCGGCCAATATTTGAGCACAATGAAGAAGAAGGAGACTTGGACTGATGAGGGGTTCAAACATATCAAGAGGAAAGATTATGGCTTTTTTCTTAAAGAAGGACATCTATGGAAGCACGCAAAGAAGAAGAAAGGAGCGCTTGTTCGAGTTTTAGGTAACAAAAGATTGCAACAATAGGTAATGAAGGAATTTCATGAAAGCCTGTGGGCTGGCCATAGAGGCATGTGGGGAACCTTTAGTAAAGTCAAAGAAAAATATTGGTGGCAAAACATGTATCGGGACATAGCACATTTTGTTGAAACCTGTTATGTGTGTCAAATGTATTCTATGGTCAAGCATCAAGATGGGTTACAACCAACTTATCCTTTGTCTACATTATAGATGGGTTATTGATCTTGTAACCATGCCTATAGGAATATAGAATATGCAGTATTTAGTGCTTGCAAGAGAGGATCTAACCAATCAAGTTAAAGGTAAAGCCTTAACAACCAAATCCACTCAAGCTGTTTATTGTTTTTTGCTTGAAGAAGTGTTTTTTAGATATGGTTGTGTGGGTAAAGTAACTACAGATAGAGGAGAGTTGGATGCTGATGAGGCACACAATGTAATATTCCGCGTTAAAAAAATGAATTGGTTTAATGGAAATTTTTTTAAATTCCCCCCTTATCCCTCCAGCCGACTGACGAGCTGGAGGGGGAGGGGAATAGAAGGAGCTATTAAGCTCCTTGGTGGAGCCTTATGGAGGGAGGGGGACCATGCGTGATGACACGCCGGGAGGAAAGATCCCCCTCCCCTCCGCTATTTAAACGAGGGGGGGCCGCTGGAGAAAAAAAGGAGGCTGGAGCCGTGAGAGATCAAAGGATGACGCCGTGTTAAGGGAGAGAAGTGAGAGAGCAAGCTTCCATCGCCCCCATCCTGCTCAGCTTGCTCAAAAGAGGAAGCACATCCTCCATAGCATGCTCCCCGGCCTCCAAGAACTCCCCCATCGCTTGCAGGAGTGCACCGACCTCGCCCCCATCCTGCTCGGTTGAAGGCGCCATCGCACTACTGCTGACGGCCGTGGCTCCATCTGCCCAGCATGTCAAATTTCCCCCCCTAAACCCTTGTTTCCCCCCTCCCGGGTTTAATTCCCCCTAAACTCCTTTTCCCCCCCCCCCTCCCGGGTTTAATTCCCCCTAAACCCCTTCTTTCCCCCCCCTCCCGGGTTTAATTCCCCCTAAACCCCTTGTTTCCCCCCTCCCTGGTTTAATTCCCCCTAAACCCCTTTTTTCCCCCCTCCCGGGTTTAATTCCCCCTAAACCCCTTGTTCCCCCCCCTCCCGGGTTTAATTCCCCTTAAACCCCTTGTTCCCCCCCTCTCGGGTTTAATTCCCCCTAAGCCCCTTGTTCCCCCCCCCCCCCCCTAAGCGCTTGTTCCCCCCCCCCGGGTTTAATCCCTCTAAAGCTTTCCCCCCCCTCCCTCGGTTTTAAACCCCCCTAGGATTTTAAATTTCCTTTCCCCTTAAGCCCCTCCCTTGACTTGGGAATCTACCCCCGTGTTTTATTTCCCTAAACCTTATCACCCCCTTATAACCCTTTTTAACCCTTTTTCAACCCCCCTCATGACTCTTATTTTCCCACAACTCCCTAAGCTTTCTTCTTAATTCCCCCCATATCTCCATTATTATTTTTCCCCCTAAAAATCCAAATCATCATCATGGCCTCGAATGGTATCCCGTAAGGGAGAAACATCCGTGAGATAAAAGGGAAAGTTGAGAGAGTGAAAAAAAAAAAGGAGTGAAGGAGGAAGAGTGGGAAAAAGATAAAAGAAAGGGAAGGAAGGAGAAGACGGTGGAATTCCAGAAGAAAGAGGAAAAAGCTATCTCACATTCGAACTACGATGCCGCCCAAGAAAGTCCAAGGTGTAGCTGCGAGAGGGTCATCCCCCGGTATCCATGTGGATATCTCACCTCAAAGCCACGTTTTTCTCACTACAAGGGAATGGGGCAATAGCGACGCCGATTAGCGACGGCCGATGTTGGCGTCGCTATAGGCGTCGCTAAATGCGACGCAAATAGCGACGCCAATTGCGACGCCGCAGGGAAAAAAAGCGCGGCCGAAACCAGAGCGCCGTTTTCATTTTGTTTTCTTCGCCTTTTGAGAGCGAGAGCGAGGGAGAGAGCGAGGGAGAGAGCCAAGGCTTTGTGGGAGAAGAGGAGGAAGAGACTTGCCGCCGCCGCCGCCGCCGCCACCGCCACCGTCGTTGTTCATGAAGGAGAGGAGGAGCCCTCGTTGCAAAGAGAAGCCGCCCACGCTCGCCATATCTCATTGGTGAGTCTCCCTCTCTCTTTCTTTTACTTGTTGAAGGTTTAAATCGTTCTCTTTTGTTTGTTTAGGAGAGGAAATGAAAGAGAAGGAGAGGGAGAGGGAGAGAGAGGGAGAGAAAGAGAAGGAGAGGGAGAGAAAGAGAGGGAGAGTGCATTCTCTCTCTCTCCCTTTTGCTTGTTTAATGTTTAAATTACTTTCTTCTTTGCTTGTTTAGGAGAGGAAACGAGAGAGTAAGAGAGAGGGAGAGGGAGAGGGAGAGGGAGAGGGAAAGAAAGAGAAAGAGAAAGAGAAATAGAGGGAGAGGGAGAGGGAGGGGGAGAAAATAGGAGAGGGAGAGAAAGAGAAAGAGAGGGAGAAGGAGGGAGAGTGCATTCTCTCTCTCCCTCCCTCTCCCTTTTGCTTGTTTAATGTTTGAATCACTTTATTTTTTACTTGTTTAGGAGAGGAAATGAGAGAGAAAGAGAGTGAGAGGGAGAGGAAGGGAAAGGAAATGAGAGAGGGATAGAAAGAGAAAGAGAGGGAGAGTGCATTGTATCTCTCCCTCTCCCTTTTGCTTGGAGGATGTTTAAATCACTTTATTTTTTGCTTGTTTAGGAAATGAGAGAGAAAGAGAGATAGAGAGGGAGAGGGAAAAAAAGAGAAAGAGAGGGAGAGAGAGAGGAAGAGGGAGAGGGAGGGGGAGGGGAAGGAAATGAGGGAGGGAGAGGGAGAGGGAGAGGGAGAGGGAGAAAGAGGGAGGGAGAGGGAGAGGGAGGGGGAGGGAGGAAATGAGAGAGGGAGAGAAAGAGAACGAGAGGGAGAGGGTGAGGGTGAGGGTGAGAGAAAGAGAGGAAGAGAGGGAGAGGGAGAGAAAGAGAGGGAGAGGGAAGGGAAGAAAATTTAAGATAATATACGTATTGATAATGGTATGCAATGTGCTTTGCATACGGCCACGTACTTCATCAAAATGAACCCAAAATTATTGTTATAGAAAAAGAAACCCTTAAATTGAGTATAGGATAATTTCTCTCAGGTCTTATGACTATGAGTAGAATTGATTGAAATAAATTTTATTACTATAGTTATAAAATTTCATAGATGGCACGCATTAATTTTAAAATGGATTACTTATACTCAAAGCCGAGATATAACAAAAAATTATCTACCGGGACAAACAAATCGTTGAGCATGATACAAGGCCGAGATATAACATCGGAAAATCTCTCGACTACTATATACAATGCAAGGTTTATGGTCAACTTGCAACTTGACGTACATCTCCATAAAGCTATCCATTTAAGCCTTGTTTGCTGTAATGTAGATAAGATGGCAAACGAAGAAGGTCCTATTGTTCAAGACTACGAGTCGTATCATAATCAGCGTGTCCCATGTCCTTGCTCTCAATGCAAGTTGGCAATTAGACGAAAACGCCGATTGTCTATAGAACACGTACGACGATTTGGCGAGTTTCAATCTGAGATCATTGATCAGGCGATTGCAGACTTTCAGCAAACAGTAATTTGAAGTTAGCATTTTTCATGCATTGTACTCTCAAGCTAATTGAAAACCATACACAATAAGATTGGGTCTTGTTGGTAAATTTTGTATCCAGGGGGGTGATGTCTCAACCCAAGGGGGAGTGCACCCTTTGCGACCAATTAGAAGAGTTCGTGGACGTGCGATGGATGGATTGCAGGAGCCAATCGACCACTCGCAAGGCCCATCTATACCGTCAATGCCAGAGGAGACAGACAACCTTCCCGACTTGCCTACAATCTTGGAGCGTGAGATGGAGGCAATGATCGATGCATTGATTCCCATGGATGTTGAGACATCTGACCCGCTCAGAGAGGAAGCATCCATACCATTATATGATGGGTGCCGAGTATCTCGGTTGAAGACATTGCTTGCACTCTTAAGTGTGCAAGCAAAATACGGTTGGAGCGATACGAGTGTGACTGAGTTATTCAGGTACCTTGCACACAGACTTCATTGTTTTTTTTATAAACAGTATTATTGCAAACATGGATAGATTTTTCAAGGTGTTTTATGATTTTTTCAGGTTATTGAAATATCATATATTGCCACCTGCAAACACCATGCCTGAGTCTCGTGATGATGCGCGACATGTTTTACGGAAGCTTGGCATGGACTACAATAACATCCATGCATGTATCAACGACTGAATATTGTTTTGAGATGAATACGAGAGTATGGAGACATGCCCAAAGTGTGGTGCTCACAGGTATCGACAGGACTTGCAAGGGCAAACCATCCCTCAAAAAGTCCTCAGACACTTTCCGCTCATCCCCCGCATAAACCACATGTTTCACACGTCTGCCATGGCAAGCTTGACAACGTGGCATGTGAAGAATAGGTCCACGGATGGAGTTCAACGAATATCAGCAAATTCGCGCGCATGGAGCCACATTGACTCTACCTTCCCAGGCTTTGCGCAAGAGCCAAGGAATCTTCGGCTTGGTCTCGCCATGGATGGTGTGAACCCATTCGGTCTGCGCTCGACTTCTTACAGTGTGTGGCCTATAGTGCTTGTCAACTACAACATTCCTCCATGGCTTTCTACGAAGAAAGGACATCTCATCCTTAGCTTGCTCGTCCCGGGCCGCTACAAAGTAAAAAATATGGACGTGTATCTTCGTCCATTAGTCGATGAGCTTAAGATTTTGTGGGAGGAGGGGGTCACGGTGCAAGATATGAGCAGGCGCGATGGTCGGCGGTCAGCCAACATTCGAGCCATTCTCATGTGGACGATGCATGACTTTCCGGGATTGGGAGAGTGCTCAGGTGAGTAGACCTTTGTTCTTGCCGGTAATATCTATATTTTATTTCATTCAATCACGTATTCACTAGGTCGTGGATCGCCTTGCAGGTCTCGTTACCTCAGGTTATCATGCATGTCCATTGTGTGGGCCACAGTTAGACTCCCGAAGGTCACGAACCATGAAGATGATGGTATATCAAGGACACGCCGCTTTCTTGCCGGAGGATCATGAACTCAGGGAAGGTTTTCTTGGACGACCTCTAGCACGTATGAACGCTGCAAGCTGGTACGAGCTAAAAATGGTAAACCCGGATTCACATCCAAATGGAATGCGGCGGTTCTCAGTTTTCTACGAGTTGCCATATTGGACCCACTTACAGGTCAACCACTTGTTGGATCCCATGCATATTTTCAAAAATGTGGGCAGCTTGCTATGGGACCACATCACAGGAAAGAGAGACACTATAGGGGCACGAATGGATTTAAAGGAGGTAGGTAAGATGGAGGCGCTTTGGCCGCAGTCGAGTGCTGAAGGGGGAGTGCAGCTTCCTCGCGCTCCCTAGGTTTTGTCTACCAAAGAAGAGCGCATTGTGAAGCAAGTAATCAAGTCTATCTACACTCCAACGGGTATGATGCGTTCTCTCAGGTCCGCATTTTCTAAAGATGACCAGATTTCTGGGCTAAAATCCCATGATTGGCATAAGATATGTCAGGTTTGTGAACAGAATGGATTTTAATTAGCGTGGACATTTTGAAATTTGAAAAGTGACCATTATTCTTAATGCTTTCTCATTTTTGGCAGTTTGTCCTACCGATCGCGATCGCGGGGTGCCTAACTCCAGAAATTCGCGGGGCCATTTACAAGCTGTCGACTTTGGTGCAATGGATCTCACAGAAAGAGATTAAGACGTCCTCTATTGAATCCGCAAGGCGGGGAGCAGTTGAGACGGTCTGTCTCTTTGAGAAATACCTGCCCACTAGCATGCTCACGATACAAGTTCACCTTCTTGTGCATCTTGTGGATGAAGTGGAGATTGCTGGACCTGTCCATACGCGATGGATGTTCTTCCTGGAGCGCTTCATGAAAACCCTGAAAGGCTTTGTGCGACAACGAGCTCGTCCGAAAGGTAGCATGGCGGAAGGTTGGTTGGTGTCAGAGGCGTTAGTGCATATCTCACAATGGCTACCAACGGTGGAACCAGACAATGAAATGCTATGGGCGCTGAAGGACGATGACAGGCTAACTGGAGATGTGGTGGTTGGAAATGGGGTAGAAAAAAGAATGGATGCCTCAATGGAAGAGAAGGTGAATCGCTTTTGTATGTTGCACCATGCCTCCATGGAGACGTGGCTCGCCAAGTACTAGATTGCAAGGCAAGATCGAGAGGAAGCACGAGCCGAATTCCGACGCAGTACGCGTCACCGACCGATTCGATATCCCGAAGGCATGGAGGAGATGCTGCAGTTTATGTCAATACGATGGTTGCATGGAGCCTTGACCGCAACATCCAGCGAAGGGACAGAGGTCTCAATGGAGGAGTGGGAGTTCTCGAGGGGATGTAGTCCAAAGGTAATGAGGGGTTTAGAATGTGTCGTATCTAAATTTGCTTGCTACATCTAATTTGAGTGTTTCAATGTGTAGTACAAAATATATAGTGCAGCGTGGTCGCGCGGACGGCATTTTCGGGTGGAGCGTATTGACAAAATGCGCTCCACAATGGACTGTGGTGTCATGGCAAGGTTTGAGCAAGAGAGCCGGCGATGAGCAACGGATCCGAACACGGTTGTGGATGAGATGGAGTATTTTGGGAATTTGCAAAGTATTATTACGGTGGATTACCGTAGCTTCTCCATGATAATATTCGACGTGCAGTGGTTCAAAGTGGTACTTGGAGGAGCTGGCGCAACAGTTCAACGAGGTCCATCTGGATTTCTCGAAATAGATTCCGAAAAAAAATGGATGGATTTGCGCGACACCTTTGTGTTGCCGGCCCATTGTGAACAGGTGCAACTAGGCATTTGCTTGCTAATTGTAATACGACATGGTTTATGTCACAATGGTTTGAAGACGGTTTGTAAGTGTTTGTGAACAGGTAATCTTCTATCCAAATCCCCGACAACCTCGATGGTGGTATGTTATACCTTCAACTCCTCGAGGTGCGAGAGTATACGATCAAAGCGATGTTCCAGGCATAGATGAAGAAAATATGCAAATAGAGGGATCGAAATTACAAGGGGTGGAGGCCACCGCAAGCTTGGAGCCTGCATCGGCTAACAATGATGGAAATACAGAAGTCGTAGAATTTTTTGAGAACGAGACAAACTCGTTGTTTTGTGGTGACATGTCTATCGACCTTCCAGTGTATGCAGAGTTGTGTCAGGAGATTAACATGGGACCATAGAATACTTCATTCTTGGAGAATTGTATTACTCAATTCGTTGTTTAGATCTTCCATAAAGGTAGATAAGATATGCATTTTAAGAGGGATTTTTCAAAAATGATTTTATTAATGTGCTTTGTATAGTTTAAATTGATTATTCTAACATTATTTTTTATCTGTGCAGGTATCGACATTTTCAGGATGAGTCGAGGGATGAGCGATGAGGAGTTTTAGGAGATGATGGCACGTATGTCTCCAGATCAACTCGCGAGATTCAGAGAGATAGCAGATCAGGAGCTGTCTCGTTCTTCGTCAGGATGCTCTGCTAGATCAGCTTCGACGCAATCAAATGCTTCAACTTCGAGTAGACGATCTCGACGCTCGCGACTTGGGCCAGAGGGAGGGACTGCGACTGCAGGAGGATCAGGGGGGTGCTGCTGTGGAGACACGGACGCGGTGTCTCCGTCTCGTCGTTCAGCTGGAGCTCGGTCAGCGCCAGGATTTGTCACACCTGTGGGGATGTCCACTCCAGTTACTCCGGCTTTTGCGCAGCCGTCGGCAAATGTCACGCCTTTTGGTGGCACTCCTTTTGGTGGCACCCCCTCTGGTGGCACTCCTTTTGGTGGCACACCCTCTGGCGGCACCCCTTTGTGTGGCACTCCGGGAGAGGGTATCCCCGTCGGTACACCGGATGTTCAGGGATCTCCTGGATATGCCCAGGAGCGTGGACGGAGATGGGAGAGGGCCCATACAAGGCACACTCCTAGGGATTATGGATACCTAGTGGATGGCAGGTCAGGAGCCATCATCATGAATGATGAGGGGAGGAGGGTGATGGCTCGCATGAGGGAGTTGTGCCAACAAGTTTTTCGGCACAATGTCCTGGATCATTGGAGGAACATACCGGAGGGGAGCAAGGAGTACATAGTAGCATCCTTGCACGAGGAGTTCCCGGTGCCAGCCGCAGTGGATAGATTCTCTACGGGCTGGATGATGGATTGCATGCGTGCATACATGTCACATAGACGATCCGACGCACGCAAGGCAATCAAGAGTGGGGCTCCAAAGCCCGAGTGGTTAGATGCAGATGACTGGCACCGACTGAGGGAGGAGGCTACAAATTTGCCAGGACGTTGGAGTCAGCAGCGGGAGGCGGCGAGGGCACGAATCGAGGCCGGATCGGTACATCATCTTGGGAGTGGTGGCCACATGACATATTTGGAGGACTTTGTAAGATTCTCTTTTGTTTTGCTTATTTATTTTTTTGAGATATTCTTTGTACTAACAATCATGTTTCTAACAGTTAGCATTTTTTTTTCTTTGCAGCACTCCATTACAAATCGCTATCCGCAAGGCCTTGAGACTCGATATGCGGAGAGGCACGGTCTCAGATCATTGATCGACCGATTGTATAGATGCGGCGGCCCAGTAAGTCACTCATCTTTCTTGTTCGTAGTTACCATGAGATATTTGAATGCATTATTGTATGGTGGATTGATATATTGTTTCTTTTTCTGCAGAATCCGTTTGATGCTCCTTTACAGCGGGAAGAGCTTTCGGGGGACGACGATTTGTAGCTCGCCCTTGGATCCTTAGAGCTCACATACCTTTAGTTTTTAGTCGCCCGATCTATGTAGACATTTTCTATGTATTAGTGATATTGTTTTATGATTGTACCAATCACATTTTATGCGATATCATGTATTTATTTCATCCATCAGTTTTATGATTTCAGTATACATTCTTTTTGTTTGCAAACTCTTTGTATGAAGCAGTGCAGAAACTATTTTGTATGGCTCTCATACAGCACACAATGCTATATGTGGCAGGGCAGCTTGTTGCCCTGCCACAATTTTTTTTTTCTCTGTTACCATCGCTATTTGCGTCGCAAATTTACTGCACGCGTCGCTATTGCCGTCGCTATCAGCGTCGCAAATTCTCTGTAACCGTCACTATATGCGTCGCTATATTCGTCGCAAATGCAACGAATATAGTGATGCATATAGCGACGCATATAGCGACGATTCTATGGTGTCGTCAATAACGACGCTTTTTGCGACGACGGGGGCAAATTTTGTTGTTTGAATTTTCGTCGCTTTAAACGTCGCTATAAGGTCTATATCTTGTAGTGTCTTCTTGGCTTTAATTCGGTTTTAAGTCGATCATGCAAAGGAAAAATGTTAAGGATAGGATATATTTGTTCGAGTTATTTGTAACGAAGGAGTTTAGCTTAGGAATGACAATGTATAGAACTTAGCTTTCTTCAAATTGCATCAAGCATTATAAATTATGAGCAAGATTATCCATTTACTATAGTAATATATTTTAGTTAAATCCTAAGGTGTAGAAATTATATCTTGCACCATTTGTCTTATTCCTTTCGCAACGAATCATGATAAATGGCTAAATTCATGAAAGGTTTCTTTCGATGCTCAAATTACTAGGGAGTTATCTTTGCTAGTTGCACATCTTAGCAAGGCAATTATTGTTATTTGGCATGAGTTCATCTTTAAAGAAAACGGAAGTTAAATGTTAGGAATTAGCAAGTATAAAAATTAGATATATGAACTCATTTGGAAAGAAAATGTAATGGGGGATTGCTGGATGACACTCTATTAATACTTTTCCCTTGCTATTTGAGGACTTGGGGACTAATAAAGTGTGTATACACCAATTTCACAGCTAGGCCTTTTTGTCCCAAGGAGTATTGTCGCTCTTTGTATCACCTTGGCATTAGGCTATATGCCAAATTAAATTGTATTGATTGGGAAAGTAAATTGTCACAAGGATAGTAAAACCGTGACAAGACGATTAATATTACCTTTCAAAAGATATTTAAACGGATCTAAACATAGAAACATTCATACCTTAAACACTTGACTACTTTCCTTACCGTAGGAGGCAAGGTCGGTGGATTGAAGTATTGGAGGAATATGATTTTGAAATCAAGTACCGACCAAGGAAAGAGAATGTAGTTGCCGATGCACTCAGTCGCAAGGCATGCCTAAATTCCCTAATCTTGCAGAATCCATCAACGGCCAGATCTCTGGCTACAAAGGTATCTATGCCAAACAACCCTATACTTGAACTAGCTAGAGAGGAAGCATGACATGATTTGGCCTACCAAACAATGATAAAGGAAATATCTACCAAGGAGCAGAATCAGAAGTTGCAAGCTAAGTATCAGGAATTTTCCATTGATAATGGACTTGTCTACTACAGAACAAGGCTGTATATACCAACAAGCCAGTCACTTAAGCAGAAGATATTATGGGAAGCTCATGATTCTCCTTTCGCAGGACATCTTGGCTATGCTAAAACTCTTAATGCAGTTAGGAAGAGCTACCATTGGGAGAGGCTTAAAGGTGACGTTCTCAAGTATGTCACTAAGTGTTTGTCTAGCCAACGTATCAAGGCCGAACATGTCATGATGCCAGGGAAACTGCAACCGCTTGACATTCCCCAAATGAAATGGGAATTCATCAGTATGGATTTTGTTGTGGGCTTACCCCAAGTCCAAGAAGGATACAATTCCATTATGGTTGTGGTTGACATGCTTACCAAGGTTGCACACCCGATTCCAGTAAAGACAAACTATAAAGCCTTCGACATTGCAAGATTGTTTATCAAGGAGATATTCAAGCTACATGGGTTACCTAGAAGAATCATTAGTGATCGAGATTCTCTCTTCACATCACACTTCTGGAGAGCTATCTTTGAAGCTATTGGGACTCAACTCTATTTTAGCACCGCCTACCATCCCCAATCAGATGGCCAAACAGAGCGAGTAAATCAAGTCATCGAGGATATGCTTAGGGCATACTGTTGTCGAGAGCCGAAGAGGTGGATTCAATTCTTGCCTTTGGTTGAATTTGCCTACAATGCTTCTTACCAGCAGAGCATTCAAATGACCCCTTTCCAGGCATTGTATGGTCATCATTGTCGAAGTCCCCTAAACTTTTCTGATCCAACCCTAAGAGTTGAAGCTTCAAGACAAATGTTGGAGGACATGGATGATCAAATAAGGACAATAAGACAAGACATACAAGCGGCCAAGGATAGGCAAAAGGCATACGCAGATTTGAAACATCAAGATAGAGTCTTCGAAGAAGGAGACATGGTCTTCATTCGGGTACGCCCTAAAAAGAGTTCTATATCCCTAGGAGAATGCAAGAAGCTAAGTCCAAGGTATTGTGGGCCATATAAAATCCTCAAATGCCTAGGACCCAATGCTTATAGATTGCAACTCCCTGAGAACCTAAAGGTTCACAATGTATTCCATATCAGCCTATTGAAAAAATATGTACCCAATCCTAATCATGTACTTGATGACCAACAAATTGTAATGCCTAGTCAAGGAGTCCTTGAACTAAGGCCGGAAAGGATCTTAGATGTTAGGGAAAGACAGTTAAGATCTAGAACCTTGAAAGAATGCCTTGTCCAGTGGAAAGATTATCCCGAAGAGGATACCACTTGGATAGATGAAAGCTCTCTCAACCATCAATATCCCCAGTTTATCTCGAGATGAGGACATCTCGATTCCTCCAAGGGGGAGAGAATGTAATATTCCACGTTAAAAAAATGAATTGGTTTAATGGATTTTTTTTTAATTCCCCCCTTATCCCTCCAGCCGACTGACGAGCTGGAGGGGGAGGGGAATAGAAGGAGCTATTAAGCTCCTTGGTGGAGCCTTATGGAGGGAGGGGGACCATGCGTGATGACACGCCGGGAGGAAAGATCCCCCTCCCTTCCACTATTTAAACGAGGGGGGGGACCGCTGGAGAAAAAAAGGAGGCTGGAGCGGTGAGAGATCAGAGGATGACGCCGTGTTAAGGGAGAGAAGTGAGAGAGCAAGCTTCCATCGCCCCCATCCTGCTCGGCTTGCTCAAAAGAGAAAGCACATCCTCCATAGCATGCTCCCCGGCCTCGAAGAACTCCCCCACTGCTTGCACCAGTGCACCGACCTCGCCCCCATCCTGCTCGGTTGAAGGTGCCATCGCATTATTGCTGACGGCCGTGGCTCCACGTGCCCAGCAAGTCAAATTTCCCCCCCTAAACCCTTGTTTCCCCCCTCCCGAGTTTAATTCCCCCTAAACCCCTTTTTCCCCCCCTCCCGGGTTTAATTCCCCCTAAACCCCTTGTTCCCCCCCTCCCGGGTTTAATTCCCCCTAAACCCCTTTTTCCCCCCCCTCCCGGGTTTAATTCCCCCTAAACCCCTTGTCCCCCCCCTCCCGGGTTTAATTCCCCCTAAACCCCTTGTTCCCCCCCTCCCGGGTTTAATTCCCCCTAAGCCCTTGTTCCCCCCCCCCCCCTTGGCGGGTTTAATCCCTCTAAAGCTTCCCCCCCCCGGGTTTTAAACCCCCCTAGGATTTTAAATTTCCTTTCCCATTAAGCCCCTCCCTTGACTTGGGAACCTACCCCCGTGTTTTATTTCCCTAACCTTATCACCCCCTTATAACCCTTTTTAACCCTTTTTCAACCCCCCTCATGACTCTTATTTTCCCACAACTCCCTAAGCTTTCTTCTTAATTCCCCCTGTATCTCCATTATTATTTTTTCCCCTAAAAATCCAAATCATCATCATGGCCTCGAATGGTATCCCGTAAGGGAGAAATAGCCGTGAGATAAAAGGGAAAGTTGAGAGAGTGAAAAAAAAAAGGAGTGAAGGAGGAAGAGTGGGAAAAAGATAAAAGAAAGGGAAGGAAGGAGAAGACGGTGGAATTCCAGAAGAAAGAGGAAAAGGCTATCTCACATCCGAACTACGATGCCGCCCAAGAAAGTCCAAGCTGTAGCTGCGGGAGGGTCATCCCCCAGTATCCATGTGGATATCTCACCTCAAAGCCAGGTTTTTCTTCTTGGCTTTAATTTGGTTTTAAGTCGATCATGCAAAGGAAAAATGTTAAGGATAGGATATATTTGTTCGAGTTATTTGTAACGAAGGAGTTTAGCTTAGGAATGACAATGTATAGAACTTAGCTTTCTTCAAATTGCATCAAGCATTATAAATTACGAGCAAGATTATCCATTTACTATAGTAATATATTTTAGTTAAATCCTAAGGTGTAGAAATTATATCTTGCACCATTAGTCTTATTCCTTTCACAACGAATCATGATAAATGGCTAAATTCATGAAAGGTTTCTTTCGATGCTCAAATTACTAGGGAGTTATCTTTGCTAGTTGCACATCTTAGCAAGGCAATTGTTGTTATTTGGCATGAGTTCATCTTTAAAGAAAACAGAAATTAAATGTTAGGAATTAACAAGTATAAAAATTAGATATATGAACTCATTTGGAAAGAAAATGTAATGGGGGATTGCTGGATGACACTCTATTAATACTTTTCCCTTGCTATTTGAGGACTTGGGGACTAATAAAGTGTGTATACACCAATTTCACAGCTAGGCCTTTTTGTCCCAAGGAGTATTGTCGCTCTTTGTATCACCTTGGCATTAGGTTATATGCCAAATTAAACTGTATTGATTGGGAAAGTAAATTGTCACAAGGATAGTAAAACCGTGACAAGACGATTAATATTACCTTCCAAAAGATAACTGAACCAATCTAAACATAGAAACATTCATACCTTAAACACTTGACTACTTTCCTTACCGTAGGGACAATAAATTCATAAAGATAAGAAACTAGGGTTTGTCCCTAAGGTTCTTAAAAGAAGAAACCCTAGGCCTGACATATGCCAGCTTAAAGAATCTAAACAGATTATTCCATCGCAGGACTTGCGCAACATGTATGAAATCATTTAGTCTTGTGATTGATTCACAAGGAGAAAGGGGAAAAACCCTCATCAAGGACGGCAGATCCTTACACAAGTTATCTTGCAAAAAGACGTATTTTTGGATATCCTTCTAAATAAGGAAAGTTGTAAACCGGAAACTAGCATATCTAAAGCACTTTAGGGTTAACCAAGTTGGGTATGCCTAACACCGGAATGTAAAAGGATATTGCCAATTTACAAGACACCTTGGGAACGAGTGCTGATACACTCAAAAAGGAAAGAACACTTCCTTAGCAGTTTGCCATACAACTGGATTGATTAATGGAAATGGTTGTGCTTGCTAGAGATTTTAGGGCTCTGTTTGAATTATGAATTACAAATTAAATGAGTACCTATACTTCAGGTTAAAAGGCCTGAAGGGAGAGGCAGCTTCAGTTATCCTCGACTGCCTGCCTAACCCTAACCAAGGGGGTTATTGACCGCGCCGGGAACGTGGACCGAACCCACCGTGAGAGGTCTCTACGTTAAGCTCTACTTGGAGTAGGAGGACGCTTGGGTGCCAGGGGGGGCTCTGGCCGTAAATCCCTCGCCTTCCGGGTCCTGCACAAGAGGCTAACGTGACTCGGGATTGGATCTCGAGGCCCACATACTAGTTGACGGGCGGAAGCTTGGAATAGTGATCCCTGAGGATTACTGGATAGCCTTCGGGCGGATTATGGACAAGCCTATAGGCGAAACTCCTTGTATTTCAAAGATAAAATGATGAAATGTAAAGAAAGAACTTGCTTGATATTGTTTTTCTATGTCACGTGATAAGATTACGTGAAGGAACCAGTGCTTAACGGGGTTAATTAACGAAGCTGATTGTTATATGTCAAATTAATGTGTTAGATAATTACATAACTAAAACAAACCGAGGAAAGTGCGGAGGATGGGCCATGGGCCCGTCCTATGGTTGGGTGGTCCCGGTTAGCCGGGAACTTTTCTCAAAAATCTCGAAGAACAGCGGAATGATCATCATCATCAAAAAAGAATAACGAAAACGATGACGTAGAGTTACGTCTTACCCGATTTACGCTGTTTTAGGGGAACGGAATGGGACTATGCCTTATGGCAGAGAGGTTGAGCTTTGCATCCCTCTCATTTCCCATTCTCCTTGAACCAAGTGCAGTGTGAATCCGCTTCGGACCTGGTGTTTCTGCGTAAAGTAGTTCGCTCGGGTCTGACGCTAGTTCCTGTTAGCTAATGACCCATTAGGAAAACCCTAATTCCGGTCGATCCTAAGTGGGAACGGCCAGGATACTTCCGCTACGTGGCAGACGCGGGAAGAACTAGATCGCAAAACCCGTAACATTCCATGGGAGTGCCGGGCGGAGCTTTCTAGACATCCTTTCCGATGGACTGCTAAGACGTGTCCTGGATGATACTAGGGGACACGTTACACGCAACTTCTTTGCTCAATTGGGTATTAAGTTGGATTTAACTTCATCCTAAAATCCTGAAGGCAATGGAAAGAGTGAGAGAGGTCATCAACCTATTCTCAAAGCTCTAGCAAAGTCTTATAGAGAAAAGATCAAAGAATGGCCTAAAATGCTATCTTTTGCATTATGAGCTGACCGGACTACTCACAGTTCAGTGACTGGCTATATGCCAGCTGAACTTATGCATGGACAACAACCAATTGAAGAATCTATTCTCACATGGAGTCTTCTACCTTGGGAGGAAGGCATCAGTAGAGAAGTGTTGTTGACTTTGCGCATATGGCAGCTAGAAAGAAGGTCTAAAGATGTTCAAGCAGCTATTGAGAAGCTAAAGACAGCAAGACTAAAGAACAAAAGAAGATTTGATAAGCAACATCGACTTCAGCCAAGAGCAATTCAAGAAAATGACTGGGTGCTTGTCTATGATAGCAGCCTAGACAATCAGTACAGTGCTTGTAGGAAGATGGTAAAGCGTTGGTTTGGCCCATATGTGGTAAAGGTCGTTCATTACAATGCCACATATTCATTGGCTGAATTGGATGGAACAAGCATGAAGATATCCATAGCTGGAAAAAGAATCAAGCTCTTCAGACGAAGAAAAAGTTCAACATATGAGCTAGAAGACTTGAATATAATTCAAGAGCATGAAGACATAGAGGAAGAAGAAGAGGCAAAAGATGAAGACATTGACATGGCAGAAGATACTTCTTCTGACACTGCAAATCTGTAAGACTTTGGCACATGCCAAAGGATGTGCAGGTTAGGAGGGGGTGAATGTCGTACCGCTATGTGCACACCATGTAAAAAAAAATCTAGAGTGTGGCTTCCTTTTAGATTTAGAGAGCCAATGCCACTTTAGACATTAGTATTAGTGTCCATGGCTCAAAATATTAGTTTTTTTGGACAAGTTTTTAGTCAATTTTTGATATTCTAGATATTATCTCTTGTAAAAATCCATAAAACTATAGATAACTTCTAGATTAGGAGGACATGTAAAAGAAAGAATGTAGTTTTTAGCGAATTTGAGAGGATTTTATGTAAAAAAAGAGATTAGCAAAATCACACGACGTGCAATCGCTGTTTTCAGACAGTGAATAACACTCGAAAGTGGGAGATGAAGAAGGAGTGATCTAGCAGGATTTTGGCCAGGTGTCCTGGAACTCCTCTCCTTCAATCTACCTACACCAAGAACTTGGCTTGAATCCTTCAACCCTTCTCTTATCTCTACCATCTCCAAAGTCTAAGCTCTTGAACCCCCATACATTCTGCTCTTGCCAAACCCTTGTGGTGACCTTCAACCCTACGCGCTGCGACAACGTCCCGTCTCCAAGGGGGAAAGGGGTGGTTGGTCTCACGGGGAGGGTTGAGCCGAGGAAGGTGAGAGGGTGGAGATGAGGGTGCTCATGTGCTCTACGAGGAAGTCCATCTTAGCCATCATCTCACTATGATGTTGATCTTGGCGGTTTTCCATCTCCCTATGGTGGTGTTCTAGCTCTCGATGTCGCTCAACATGATGGGTCTCATGTTGGCATAGTGTGTCGTTAAGCATAGCAAAACGATCCACTATCTCGGGGGCACCTTCTTCTTCACGGTCCTCTTGGGAAAACCTAGGATCATTCATATATGCACGGGAATCTCTGATCTCGGACTAGAAGTCCTCTTGGGCCTTTGCTTTTCCCTTGTGCCCTGCCATCCTAAGTGCAGTCTACTAGACCCCTTGTTACAGAAATGGCAATATCTTGAGCTAGGAAGCTCCGATCGCCAAACATTCTGATTCAAATTAAAGCTCTCGATACCCTCTATGAGGTTATGTAAAAATATCTCTAGTAGTAAATGATTAGGGCTTTGTTGTAATTGAATTTTCTGGGCTGACTATGTAGGACTGCTGCCTGTCCCACAGTACCTCTGAGCACAGAGTGTATCTCCCAAACCATAGGGCGGAATGGGGAGCTTTTTGACTCAAATAGAAAGGGACAATGACCTCTTTGAATCGAGCTATGGGTTCTGTGCTCAATCATGCATGAAGGCTTTGCTGTGATTGACTTTTACGAGCTGGCTGTGTGGGACTAGCTATCTATAATACCCTACAAGAACTCCTTCAATGAGCATATATTATCCCAATTCTGAGGTGCTTATTCCAAGACATCCTAGGCCTAAATGGTGGTTCTCAATGCCACATAGAGCCATACATCATTTGCATCAATAGTTCTCTTCTTGAGATCATTTCTTGACTGCATACCCTACCCATCATTACATACATCCACCATACATTCCCAAATGATACATCTCATTACCAATATATCTACAAGGTTGTGGAATGTAAATGATCCGAGCTCGGGCTATTCATTCAATTGTACCTGCACCTGCAAGAAATTTTTGGGCTTTGGATCACCAAGAGGTGGGCAAAGTTCCCCCCAGATCGGGTTGTGCACCCCTTCAGGGTCTTAATTGGGAGGGGGCTTCAGGGTTCCCTCTTTTGCTCCTGATTCGCCTGGTCTATGTATACATGGCAGGGATTTTTAATTCAAGAAATCAGCATGCTATGCAATTTCAATTGAAGAGTTGGGCTTTTCATGAGATGCATGACCAATAAGGAAATGGGAGAGGGGAAGGGGTTACCTATGCGATTAGCGACTCTCTGATTGCATGACTTACCCTTCTTACAATTTTATTTCTTGTCGGTCAAGAATCAGGGCAAGAGTATGGTTAATGATTGGAGTAAAATATTAATCAATGGGGAAAGAAATTTAAAGAGCATTCAGCCATGCATGCATTTCAAGAGTGTGGAATGGGGATGAGAATTCAATTAGCACTCTCAGGCTTCAAGAAGGCATGCAATTCTTCCGTCTCTCTCATCAAGTGGCTGAGCTCAACAATTGGATGTAAAAGAGAGACCAAGAACCGATTGGCATACCTTACTCAAGCTCGGTGAAGAGTTAATTGATGTGCTCTCCAAGAAATTTGTGGTTGCCCTTCTTCTTACTGTCCGTGGTACTAGATTTCTCATTTGCAGCAAGAGCTCTTCAAGAATGGTTATACAACACATTATCTCCTTTTCCAGGAATGAAGGCCGTTGACTTATTTGTCCATTCCCCTTCTGTATATTACAGTAGCAACACACATTTTCACGGGGAGGAAGTTGGAAGATATTGTGCCTTTCTCTCACAACTATGATGTCCCTGAAGTGACTCGAGTTGATTATCAACTTATTGACATCTCTAAGGATGGATTTGTGAGCTTTATTATGGAAAATGGTGGAACTGAGGATGGCTTGAGACTCCCAACTGATGAGTAGCTTCTTACTCAGATTAAGAATGGATTTGCTTATGGAAAGGACCTTGTTGTGAGTGTCATGCCTATGATTCAGAATGCTGAATCTGCCCTTAGATCCCTCCTCAACATCCTAGAAGATTACACCATCTTGGCAAAGATGGCATGGGTAGCTTCATTCAATCATTGGTGTTCTCTGATCTCAATGTCGATGTCATTACACCATCAGATGAAAGCTCATCTCCCTGCAGGTCCACTTCACAGCATCCTTCTTCATCACCCTACAGGTCTCAAAGTTGAAAACAAGCTACCATTTTTGTCTCCTTGCCTCCAGATTTGGCCAAGCCTCCTACTATAGCTCCTGTGTGTCTTCCAAGAAAGCTTCCATCTCTGCTTGTGTACCTGAAAAGTAGGGTTTATTGTTCGAAAATGAGACTAGATTTGAGGGAAAGGAGAGAGAAAGGAAGGATCAATAACTAAGCTTTGATACCAAACTGTAATGAAGGATGCCTAACTAATCTAACTAAAAGAGAGAGAGAGAGAGAAGGAGAGAATGAAGAAGACTGCAGAAGAGAGAGAAGAAGAGAGAAGAGGAGAGAAAGACTAGGAGAAGAGAGAGAAAGATAGGAAAAGAGAGAGAAAGAGAGAGAAAGAGAGAGAAAGAGGGGAGAGAAAGAGGAAGCCATGGGAGCTGAAGGTGAAGGTGAGAAGACAGATTTGTATTTATCAAAATGGTACCCTAATCAGGTCCTTCTACACCTTAAATACCCCATCAATGTAACCGAGCATTCGCATGTGCTAACCGCGTGTAAGACCCTTTAATCCCATTCTTTACATATTACAAAAGATACAAACTTAGAGTGGGTGCCTAGGTTCCTTTAGATTTAGAGATTGATTGTAAGATATTGAAGCTTATAGTGCAAGTTACTGCACAAGAAGTAAAGGAGGTGAACGTCATTACTGCAAAGTGGAGTCTTAAAGATGTAAGAGACACCTTATAGTGCAAGTTATTGCACAAGAAGTAAAGGGAGGTGAACGTCATTACTGCAAAGTGGAGTCTTAAAGATGTAAGAGACACCTTGGAGTTTCTAGATAATGACATTACTTCTTCTGGATATAAGCTCAAGGTAAATGGTTCTATAATTAGAAAAAGATTTGAGTGCTCTTTATCATGTATGAACTTTTTGCCTCCTAGTGTTGTGACTTTCGGACCATGAATATGAATGCATAAATAATTTTGATTTTTTATTTTTCTCACATATATTGTTGCTAAAAACATGGAATTATACATACTGATAAGTATTATAAAAAAAATCTTGTTATAAACCTTGCATCTATTGTATAAATAACAAATCATCTTTCTTGGAACAAAATGATTTTATTATATCATGGGTTACAAAATTGTAGTACAATTTTACAGAAAACATTTGACATGAACTTTACAATTATCTATGATTCTATGAACAAAAAATCATCTTACATGGGTAAGACCAAAATGAGATTTCATTACGTCATGGGTTAGAAGATTGTACTACAAATATACAAGGGAAATTTAATGATGTACAAATAGAAAAACAAGCTATTCTTTAGCTTCTCTTTGATCTTCAACTTCTCCACCCTCAAGCTGTTCTTTGGCTTCTCCTTGATCTACAACTTCTCCACCCTCAAACTGAGCTTCTCTCTAATTTTCAACTTCTTCCCCCTCAAGACTTTTGTCCTTCTTTGGAATAGTTGCTTCATCTTCATCACTTTCTTTCATCATTACTAGTTTCCCCTTAGTAGGTGTTTTCTTTGGTTGCTCAAAGAACTCGATTTCCTTGGGCACTCTTTTCTCCTAGGGATTTAGAGGAGATGGATTAAATTTCAATGGATAAAGCTCAAACATCCCCTTCTTTTTGGACCCCTTCCTTTTTGACCCTAAGGACTTCTTCTTTTTGGTGGTTGTATTTTTCTTGCATTTTCCCTTAATTGTTGCCTATTCCTTGGAAGTTTTAGGTGGGAGAGGGGAGTTAGGTCCACTAGAGTAATTTCCCTATCCAAAACTAGGTTGATAGATCTCTCTCGTATCCACCACATGTATGACTCAGGGTAGTCTCTACACTGCAACAAAGTATATAAGCTATTTGAACTAGAAGAGACTTTCAAAATAAAAAAGACAAGTCATAGGAGACTTACATTCACCCCCTCTACATTCAATAACTTTGAATCTATTGTGTTTGAAGCATTTAAAATCACTCTCCACACCCACAACTATATATGTCATTTTGCAATGGGACCTCTTGAAGGAGAAACTTGAAAGGCCTTTGAGGATCAGCAATGTTCTCAAAGTTGGTGTCCAAGTGGGTAGAAAAAAGTTTAGCAACACTGTAAATATTAACTTATTAGCAAATAGTATAAACTTCAACCAATAAAAGACAAAATAAAGAGTGTCCATTGACAATAAATCTTTGACTGACTGTGAATTCCTGAAAGAGAATTCATAAAGATTACCTCTCTTGCAGGAATGTCAATATATATTAGGCTCCAATGGTCTCTGGGAACCAAAACACTAGTGAGTGATAATCACTTTCCAAGACCATGAAAACCTGAGTAAGGGAGGTTGCAAGTACTCTTGTAGACCAAGAATATAAAAAAATAAGCAGTGGAAAACCCTCTTCTTATACACAGATTGACTATGAACCCTTGCACATAGAAGATCAAGACATACATTACATCCTCACTCTCCCTCACAAAATCAGACCTGAAGCATAGGAGAAGAAAGTGAGAGTTGTGCAGAAGCAAGAGAGAGAGAAAAGAATCATGTTGGGAAGAGTAGTTCTAAGTGTCAAATTGAAACCACATTGAAACTACCTTCTTCACAGGACCCTTGAAACCCTTTCTTTTCTTTATTATTTAAAAGGAAAAATACAAAATTTCTTTTACACTAAGGTTCATAGCCTTTTAGGGATAGGCCAATACCATATTGATAATACATGTCCAACGCACTTTGCAATTGTACCACATTTTCTAGAAAATAACATTGTCTAATGGAAAAATTTGCACAAAATTAACGGTTCATCAATGAGAAAAAACCCTAAAGGAAAATCATCGAGAGATAGAACGTTGAAGGGATGTACCTTTCAACATATGCAAAAAAATAGATGATGATTTGTGACACTATTAAAGTGCTTTTAAAAATTTGTAATATTTAAACTCGATATTCAAAATAAACCCATAGAGAGAAGTGGATCAACAATAAACATACTCTTAACAATATCATTGCTAAGAGAAGCAATATATGATAGGTATTCTAAGTAAAGAATGAATAAAATAATATTGAATGCAACATAAGGACCCTTGAAAAAATTCAATATAAACAAAGAGAAGCAAAATATCTTACCTTAAACAACATAAGACTATTAAATCTGTTAGTTGACAGTCCTTTTTCTCGAATAGGGCCTTACCTTCAGAAGATATGCTGATGTACTATTCTTTTTCAAGATTAATAGAAACATTTACGACCATTTGGTTGTACACTTTTCCCATCATCTCGTAGCTCACATGACCAAGAGATTGAATGTTTCATTGCCAAATCACATCTTCATTCTCTATTATCTCTTTCCTCTTCTCCTCCAAGACAGCCTCTTGCTCACTTGCGACCCTTGTAGGATACAAGTAAGTAACATCCTCAACCTCAGGCAGCACTGGTGGCTCCTTCCATTTTCTAGACACCTTGGGTGGAATATTGAGGATTTCACATGCCTTTTGATGAATAGTTGACAAAGGCTTTAAAAATTTGTCAAACCTATATCTTAGTCTACCAACCATAATAGTCATTATTCATCAATGTAATTCAATGTGTATGAGGAGCTACAATCTATGCATCGTTAAAAAAATCAATTAAAAAATCCTTGGTTGCCTCTTGTAAAAGTAGAGTAGGGAAGACAACAACCATTTCTTATTGAGGCCCTCCACAGAAGTAATTGAAGGCAACCTATCAGATATCTCCTTGACCACTCTAAAAAAATGAGCCTTAGGAATGAGATGGCGAGTGGTCTTTTGAGCTTTCCTATTCTCTCCAAAACATCTCTCCATGTAGAACCATCTAAATTTTCTCTTCTCTTCAAAGAGGTTTCCTTGGCAGGATTCAAAAGGGAACTTGAAGGTTGAACCTCACTAGCTGACTTGGAGTTCTCTAAGGATTCACCTTCACCTCCAACATTAGCAGGGGTAGTAGGGCAAACAATATCTTCACATGTCTCCTCAAATATTTCCTCTTCACCTTCCCTTGAAGGTTTCTTTAGGTAAATCTTCCTTATAGTTTGCTTTGTCCTAGCCATCATTTGTGCAAGCTAAGGGTCACAAGTACCTAGGGTAGATTTGAGAAAACAACGTGATAAGATGAGGCTCTTGATGTCTAACTACCACTATCCTGTTGTATTAGAAAAATGCTAATATGACATGATAAGATCACACTCTTGATGCACAAATAATACAATTGTGATGTATCAAAAAAATTCTAATACGGCATGATAAGTGCCGTATTAAAAAAATCTTATATGATGCGATAGAGGGAACGAGCCACTACGCATCAATTGTGTTGTATGTGTGCTTGTTGAGTGGTATCACTTTGCATTTATTTCTTCAAGCGTTTCAAGCGAGCACTAATGGCTACCTCTCACATAGCCGATGTGCTATCCCTATCTACGAGTGTAGTGAGCTTATCTTGATGCCTGATTGAGTTGCTTTCTCTCTCAAAAACTCCGATAGCTCCATGATTCATGATGCAAGCTCAAGCATCCTCAAGCCTCTTCCTCCAAGGTCCATCCTCCCTAGCCATGCGTGAGATGAGGGAAGAGAAGAGAAGAAGAAGAGAGGAGATGGTGGAGGGCTTTACCTCCAAGATCCCTGACCCTCACACACTCACTCCCTCACTCACTCACACTCTCTCCCTCAAGCACTTACAAGCAAGCAAGCAAGAGAAGAGAAGGAGAGAAGAAGAAGAGTCCACTTTTTCGTACACCAAATAATGAGCTCTCATTCACTTTTTTAACTTTATATACAAAACCCTAAATTCCTTTTGGGTGGTCATCCCCTTATCCCCTTTTTTACATGGGTGGCCATGGCCTAGGCCCTTTTTCCCATCGTCCTCTTATCTTCCTAGCTTCCTTCCTACTGCCCATCTACCTTTACAATCTGCATGGGTGAGAACCCGGCACTCTTAAAATAAATCATGATGCACCTTGTGCTCTTTTACAAAAGTATTGACTTGCACTTTTTCTTGTGCGCCTTTTTTCTTAATTTAGGAATTTTTTGTCCTTTTTGTGTTTCCATATTTTTCTCGGCGTGCCTTTGTCTTTCGTTTCACTTTTTCCTTGACCTTATCTTCTGCTTTATATTTTCCATATTTTTCACCTTTTTCATCGGAGGGTTATCATTACCCCCCTCCTAGGCAAGTGCCAGTCCCATGGAACTAATACAGAGTGGTTGGAAGGGGTGATGGGTATAGCCATATGGCTTTTTTGAGTTTGTATATAAGCCCTTGCGAGGGATGATGTTGGATGGACAGCCCTTGAAATTGAAGATATAGTTGGGGTAGGCCCTTTTTTGTTGTTGTTGTTGAGGGGGTTCATCCATTGAAATTGAATATAAAGTTGGACGGATCCATCGTCTGACCCTTTGTGGCTGCCTTCTCTTGTGATATTACAAATGAGCTTCTTCATTCACTTTTTTGACTGGGGCTACCTCGAGCTGCCTCAGCCTCAGTTTTCCTTCATGGGAACCTTGTGGCATAAAATGGCCTCTCTCGTAGGTGGTTACTAGTCTCGAGAGATTGCGATTTTGAGCTAATGGTGGTTACTAGTCCTGGGACATTGCGGTTTTGAGCTAATAAGGGTTCAATGAGAAAGGGCGGACATGTGAGTTGATGATGACGAGAATGTAGAGGAATTGAGCTTGGGAAGAAACAAATCACTCGGCTAAGGTGGTGGGGCCAGGGGTGTATTGCATGGATGATGGGGTTGCCAAAGTCGGTGGTTGAGACCTTTGTTTGTACCTGGAAAGAAAAGAAGGTGCACTACCTAGGGTGTCTCTGCCTTACCATGGAGTGCGTGGGGCATGTGATTGTGGAACTGAGAGATGGGTCTAGCCCTTGGTAGTGTCCCACACTTGAAAACCTGGTTTGTGCACAAGGGAGGTGCCGTGCAGGGGGCTTAGGGTGATAGGCCTTAACCATAGGCAAGAATTACCTTCCTAGGTATGTCCTTCCCTTGATGTACCCTAAGCATGTGTGGTGGGGGATTAAAAAAAAGGATAGGGGGTTAGACATGGAAATGGCCGAGTGCACCTATCTTGAGAACCCCTAGGTGCAGTGACTGTGACCTATGTGCAACTTGATGTGTCTACGTGTGATTTATTTCTCCATTGTTGTTCTCTATGATTGCCTTTTCCCTTTTTGTGGCTCCTTGTTTTTTGTTTCTTTTTTTGTTATCTCTTGTCTCCTTCTCCTCCTTCTTCTTTCTGTTTTTTGGACCAAGATGCATAGTCAAGATAGAAGTTAGTATTCGTTATCAGAGTGAGGTGGAAAAGGGGACTTAATAGATTTGTTAAGGAATTGGAAGCTTTGGAGATATCCCTTGAGGTTTAGGCAGACTTGAAGGGTGGTGGTGGAGAGGAATGGATGATTGCAGCAGATGAAGTGGCTATCATTCATATCCTCTAGAAGAGCTAAGCAAAATGAAGGTAGTAGAGCAGCTTGCATCATCAGTCGAGCTACCACACAACTATCTATAGCATTAGGATCAAAATGGAGGATTGGAAGGTGGCACTCCTATGGAGTGAGGTCTTGCCTAAGAAGTGGATTAGGGTATCTTAAATTTTTTTTGAAGTGAAGACAAGGTCATTTTCATATATAGTACAATTAGGATTATAAATTATTGGAAAATCATAGAGGATGTGGACACTGGAGACAAAATCCACTCCCACCCTTTGAGGATAGGGCATAAAGGTTGGGTCATTCCACTCAAAGGATTGAGTGTTTTGAGCTGATGAGGGTTCAATGAGAAAGGTCGGACGTATGAGTCGATGATGACGGCAATGTCGAGGAATTGAGCTTGGGAAGAAATAAATCACACGATTAAGGTGATGGGGGCCAGGGGCATATTGCATGGATGATGGGGTTGCCGAAGTTGGTGGTTGGGGCCTTTGTTTGTACTTGGAAAGAAAAGAAGGTGCACTACCTAGGGGTGTCTCGGCCTTACCATGGAGTACATGGTGCACGTGCTTGTGGAACTAGGAGATGGGTGTAGCCCTTGGTAGTGTCCCATACCTGAGAACCTAGTTTTGCACAAGGGAGGCGCAGTGCATGGGACTTAGGGTGATAGATCTTAACCATAAGCAAGAATTATCTTCCTAGGTATGTCTTGCCCTTGATGTGCCCTAAGCATGTGTGGTGGGGGATTAAAAAAAGGGTTAGGGGACTAAATATGAAATTGACCAAGCATTAGAAAAACAATGAACTCACAAATGGGCCCTTAAAAATTAATACAATTTAAGATGTGGGCCTTTTGGATTGTCCAATAGGAAGGCTAGATGTTGACATCCATGGAGGGTGAATCTTCTCTCTCCAAATCTTGGGTTTTCTATTTAAAAACTAGGTAGTGCAGGATTAAAAAAAGGGATAATGAATAGTACACAAAATTTGAGTTTCTCTCACCTTGTATTTTCTCCCCTTTTTTGGGAGAATTTTCAATTTCGATTTGTTTCCCTCTCACAAAATCAGTTTGACCCAAAAGTTGAGCAATAGAACACTTTCCCTCTCTTCTCTATACTTCTGAATTTTCGTCTCCATTGAAGCTCCCTGCTGAGAGTAATTAGGGTTTTGAGCGTTCTGCTTACCTTTGCACTTTCTTCTCCATGTAGCTCCAGATTTTGGGCAAAACACAAGTGCCCATCTCTCTTTGCATTTTCTCTTGTTTTTTATTTTTTCAATAGGGTTTGATGTCGTTTCTTACTGTTATTGTTGTCTTATTGCAGAGGTTGTTTGGGCCAAGAGACACAGGTGCTCATCTCTCTCTCTCTCTCTCTCTCTCTCTCTCTCTCTCTCCCTTTTTTCCCCCTCTCTTTATGTGTTGTTTCTCTTTTATGTTGTTTTTTCAATAGAATTTGATGTTGGTTCTAATTGTTGTTTTCTTACAAAGTTTATTTAGAGCAAGAGATAAAGGTGTAAATCTCTCCCTATATATTTGTTTTGTTTTTCTAATATCTTTTCAATACAACATAATGTTAGTTCTAACCCTTGTTGTTGTTTTATTGAAAAGATCATTTTGGGTGACATTGCATAAGTGCTCATCTCTCTCTCTCTCTCTCTCTCTCTCTCTCTCTCTCTCTCTCTCTCTCTTTGTGTTTCCTCTTTTCTACTATTTTTTCAGTATACCTTCATGTAAATACTAACTCTTGCTATTGTCTTTTTTGCAGAGATCAATTTGGGCAAGATTGGATAGGTGCTCATTTCTTTCTCTCTCGCGCGTACTCACACACTCTCTCTTTCTTCCTCTCTGCATTTTCCCTTTTCTACTATCTTTATAATAGGGTTTGATGCTAGTTCTAACTTAAGGATCAATTGTTATTGCAGCACTTAACACAAGGTAGAGCAGAGATTCTGTAGCTGAATTTATAGGTAAATCTGCTATATTTTGTGGTGGCAAAATTTATTCATTTAATTAGTGACTTTTATGTTTGATGGGATTTATGTTTTCTTATGTCCATCATTTGCAATGTGTTTTGATTAGCAACGATTCAATCTTATCTTCAACAGATCAGCTTATAGGTAAATTGGCACTATTTTATATTGCTTTTATTCATGCAATTACCTAGATATTTTTTGCTAAAAGAGATTCATGCAAGTATTTTTGTTAAAGGGGATTCATGTAGGTATTTTTTTGTACATGCAAGTATTGTAAAAGGCTTAGGTGAAGCAGATAATTCTCCATCGACTATTTTGATGTGGTGAGTGATTCCTTTGTGCTGGATGATATGGATATGCTGGAAGTCGATGGTTCAAAAATCCTCTACTTTATTGGTCCTATGTGTCCATTCGGATCTCCATACCAATTGGAAATGATCCATGAAACTCTTGTATCATATCATCCATATAACACACAGTGTGATTCTTAGAATATCTCAGGTGTCAATCCAGTGTGCCTATTAAGATTTGCATGCCATGTGGCTGCTATCCTTGTAACAACTACTCTATAATATCCACATTTCATACAATGTATCGAGTCAAATTAGACTCCTATTCATTATAATAAAATTTATTTTGGCAAAATTCTCTGAGTATTCTTGTGCTATTCTTTTTATTATATTTCATATAAATGGTATGATTAAAGTGATGCCTTGAAATTGAATCTATACTTTCTGTTGATGTACATATCCACATGCATTTTGATATTGATGTTTATGTATGTTTACAAAAGTGTAAACATCTCTTAATGCCATGTTGATTTGTATGGCATGTTGGTGGTTACTAGACAGACTTAAAATGCTTATTATTTAGGGGTTAATGCATACTTCTTTACATCTAATGCATAGGTTTTAATGCTTGATAGAAGAGCAAGCATTCTATCGATAGAAGTACGTAACAGAAAAGATGAAGAAGGGAATTGGATCACTGATATGTATCATTGCTCGTCTTGGGTACATATGCATCCAAGTATGAAGGGAGCTTTCAAGGTGCAAGCATATGCAATTACAGATGTATCCAAGCATTGGAAGGGTAAAATTTTAGCTCTCAAACAAAGGAATATTGATTCTCACCTTGTAACATAGGCTTTTGTATAACATGTATTCATGCAAAAACAAATATATATTGTGCCCACTGTGCCCTTTCAATGAAACATTGCAAACAGTAAGTATTTGCAACTCATTGAGAATGAGAAATTTCATGATATCTATGTAACAACTTGTCTCGTATTTACAGAAGTATACCCTTCGGATTGCTATGAGTGGCAAAATGTTGAGAGTTTCCTAGGTTCTTTTAAGTGTTACCACCTCGAAATTGGTAGATTGCTCTTTGAGGGGCATACAACTAAGCAGATTGTAGAGGACCTTGTTTTTTTCTATGACTCCAAATACATATTGCCCAAGGGGGGTCAAGAATATGGAACCCTTGAGTCTATGCACATATTGAATCTCAATAGCATAGAATGTCCATTTTGTAATAGCGACATTTTGCATATGTGTAGCACAAAAATTTCAACAGACATATTGAATCCTATGAAGCCAAGCACCGGCTCAAAGAATGTACATCTAAGCTGGTTCATACCGATTGCAATTTTTGCACACATGTTCAAGGAATATAAGGGTTTGAGACGTACCAAAAGTACATACGTCATAAAAAGTGCATCAGAGGATTATGTAACAAGAATTCTAGGTAGAACTTGGACATAAAAAATGACTCACAATCCTCACATAGTGGAGTGTCGAGTCACAACAAGGGACATGACTTTCAAGTAAAATTTTTATCTCTTAGTTGACTATTATCTTACTTTGGGATGAATGGGTTAACTTTCCTCTCCAATTAGAGGTACTTCGTCACATGATAGACGCTATGCCTAGTATTCAAGTATCGTCGTTTTAACGTGTCCCCTAGTTCATCCAGGACACCTCTTAACAGTCCATCAGAAAGGATGTCTAGAAAACTCCGCTCGGCACTCCCATGGAATGTTACAGGTTTTGTGATCTAAGTCTTCCCGCGTGTGCCACGTAGCGGAAGTATTCTGGCCGTTCCCACTTAGGATCGACTGGAATTAGGGTTTTCCTGATTGGTCATTAGCTAACAACAACTAGCGTTAGACCCGAGCGAACTACTTTACGCAGAAACGCCAGGTCCGAAGCAGATTTACGCTGCACTTGGTTCAAGGAGAATGGGAAACGAGAGGGATGCGAAGCTCAACCTCTCTGCCATAAGGCATAGTCCCATTCCGTTCCCCTAAAATTGCGTAAATCGAGTAAGACGTAACTCTAGGTCATCGCTCTCGTTATTCGTTTTGATGTTCATCCCGTTCTTCTTCAAGATTTTTGAGAAAAGTTCCTGGCTAACCAGGACCACCCAACCGTAGGACGGACCCATGGCCCATCCTCCGTACTTTCCTCGGTTTGTTTTAGTTATGTAATTATCTAACACATTAATTTGACATATAACAATCAGCTTCTTTAATTAATCCCATTAGGCACTGGTTCCTTCACGTAATCTTATCACGTGACATAGAAAAACAATATCAAGCAAGTTCTTTCTTTACATTTCATCATTTTATCTTTGAAATACAAGGAGTTCCGCCTGTAGGCTTGTCCATAATCCACCCGAACACTATCTAGTAATCCCGAGGGATCACTATTCCAAGCTTCCGCCCGTCAACTAGTATGAGGGCCTCGAGATCCAATCCCGAGTCACATTAGCCTCTTGTGCAGGACCCGGAAGGCGAGGGATTTACGGCCAGAGCCCCCCCTGGCACCCAAGCGTCCTCCTGCTCCAAGTAGAACTAAACGTTAAAACCCCTCGCGGCGGGTTTGGTCCACGTTCCCAGCGCGGTCAACAATCCCCTTGGTTAGGGTTAGGCAGGTAGTCGGGGATAATTGAAACTGCCTCTTCCTTCAGGCCTTTAACCTGAAGTATAGGTACTCATTTAATTTGTAATTCATAATTCAAACAAAGCCCTAAAATCTCTAGCAAGCACAAAAATTTCCATTAATCAACCCAGTTGTATGGCAAACTGCTAAGGAAGTGTTCTTTCCTTTTTGAGTGTATTAGCACTCGTTCCCAAGGTGTCTTGTAAATTGGCAAGATCTTTTACATTCCGGTGTAGGGCATACCCAACTTGGTTAACCCTAAAGTGCCTTAGATATGCTAGTTTCCAGTTTACAACTTTCCTTATTTAGAAGGATATCCAAAAATATGTCTTTTTGCAAGATAACTTGCGTAGGGATCTGCCGTCCTTGATGAGGGTTTTTACCCTTTCTCCTTGTGAATCAATCACAAGACTAACTGATTTCATACTTGTTGCGCAAGTCCTGCGATGGAATAACCTGTTTAGATTCTTTAAGCTGACGTATGTCAGGCCTAGGGTTTCTTCTTTTAAGAACCTTAGGGACAAACCCTAGTTTCTTATCTTTACGAATTTATTGTCCCTACAGTAAGGAAAGTAGTCAAGTGCTTAGGGTATGAATGTTTCTATGTTTAGATTGGTTTAGTTATCTTTCGGAAGGTAACATTAATCTTCTTGTCATGGTTTTGCTATCCTTGTGACAATTTACTTTCCAGTCAATACAGCTTAATTTTAACTTCCGTTTTCCTTACAGATGAACTCATGCCAAATAACAACATTTGCCTTGCTAAGATGTGCAATTAGCAAAGATAACTTCCTAGTAATTTGAGCATCGAAAGAAACCTTTCATGAATTTAACCATTTACAACGATTCGTTGTGAAAGGAATAAGACTAATGGTGCAAGATATAATTTCTACACCTTAGGATTTAGCTAAAATATACTACTATAGTAAATGGTTAATCTTGCTCGTAATTTATAATGCTTGATGCAATTTGAAGAAAGCTAAGTTCTATACATTGTCATTCATAAGCTAAACTCCTTCGTTACAAATAACTCGAACAAATATATCCTATCCTTAACAATTTTTCTTTGCATGATCGACTTAAAACCAAATTAAAGCCAAGAAGAAAAACCTGGTTTTGGGGTGAGATATCCACATGGATACCGGGAGATGACCCTCCCGCAGCTACACCTTGGACGTTCTTCGGCGGCATCGTAGTTCGAATGTGAGATAGCCTTTTCCTCTTTCTTCTAGAATTCCACTGTCTCTTTGGATCAAAAAAAGTTTATGGGTGAGTGTTGTTTTGCAACCACGAAACCCTTGGAGGATTTTGACTTGGGGTAGAAGGAATAGAAATCACTTATTCTCCTTCCTTTCCTTTCTTTTATTTTTTTCCCACTCTTCCTCCTTCACTCCTTCTTTTCACTCCCTCTACTTTCCCTCCCTATAATTTATCTCACAGCTACTTTTCCCTTACGGGATATCATCCGAGGCCATGATGATGATTTGGATTTTTAGGTTCAGGGGGGAAAAATAATAAGGGGGATACGGGGAATTAAGAGGAAAGCTTAGGGAGTTTTGGGAAAATAAGAGTTATGAGGGGGGTTGAAAAAGGGTTATAAGGGTTATAAGGGGGTGAAAAAGGGCTTAGGGGAATAAAACACGGGGGTTAGGTTCCCAAAGCCAAGGGAGGGGCTTAAGGGGAAAAGGGAAATTTAAAAACCTAGGGGGGTTTAAAACCGGGGGGGGAAGCTTTAGAGGGATTAAACCCGGGGGGGGCGGGAACAAGGGGGCTTAGGGGGGATTAAACTCGGGGGGGGGGGGGGGGACAAGGGGGCTTAGGGGGATTAAACCCGGGTGTGGGGGGGACAAGGGGGCTTAGGGGGATTAAACCCGGGAGGGTGGGGGGACAAGGGGGCTTAGGGGGATTAAACCCGGGAAGGGGGGGACAAGGGGGCTTAGGGGGATTAAACCCGAGAGGGGGGGTAGTCTTAAGGAGCTATAGGAAGGGGGGCTTCCTAGGAGGCCCAACCTTGGAAGCTTCCAAGAAGCTTCCAAGGCTTCTGGATATGACAGAAGCCCATGTGGAAGGAGAAAGGGCGACTTCGTGGCAAGCTGGCGACTTCGTGGCGAATGGTTGTGGCATGCGGAGACTACAGTGACTCCTCTTCCTCTCACGGCAACCCCACCGAGGCGGACTGCGACAGCAGATGACGACTCCTCCCTCCACACGATAACGACAGGGTCTCTCCCTTCACGACTAACAGTGGGACCACTCTACTTCACGGCTGCCCAGCGTCAAAGTATCCCTCTTCTCTCCCTCTCTACGCAGACTGACGGCCTCCCTGATTTAAATAGGGGAGGGGAGGGGGGATCTTTCCTCCCTACTTGTCGACTCGCATGGCGACCAGTGATGAGAAAGCTCCAGCAAGGAGCTTACTCACCCCTTCTATTCCCCTCCCCCTCCAGCTCGTCAGTCGGCTGGGGAGGGGAATAAGGGGAATTTAAAAAAATTTACATTATCAAATTTCATTTTTATGGAGACAGTTCATGCGGAATATTACATTCTTTCCCCCTTGGAGGAATCGAGATGTCCTCATCTTGAGATAAACTGGGGATATTGATGGTTGAGAGAGCTTTCATCTATCTAAGTGGCATCCTCTTCGGGATAATCTTTCCACTGGACGAGGCATTCTCTCAGGGTTCTAGATCTTAATTGTCTCTCCCTAACGTCTAAGATTCTATCCGACCTTAGTTCAAGGACTCCTTGACTAGGCATTACAATTTGCTGGTCATCAAGTACATGATTAGGGTTGGGTACATATTTTTTCAAGAGGCTGATATGGAATACATTGTGAACTTTTAGGTTCCCAGGGAGTTGCAATTTATAAGCATTGGGTCCTAGGCATTTGAAGATTTTGTATGGCCCACAATACCTTGGACTTAGCTTCTTGCATTCTCCTAGGGATAGAGAACTCTTTTTAGGGCATACACGAATGAAGACCATGTCTCCTTCTTTGAAGACTCTATCTTGACGTTTCAAATCTGCGTATGCCTTTTGTCTATCCTTGGCCACTTGTATGTCTTGTCTTATTGACCTTATTTGATCATCCATGTCCTCCAACATTTGTCTTGAAGCTTCAACTCTTAGGGTTGGATCTAGGGGACTTTGACAATCATGACCATACAATGCCTGGAAAGGGGTCATTTGAATGCTCAGCTGGTAAGAAGCATTGTAGGCAAATTCAACCAAAGGCAAGAATTGAATCCACCTCTTCGGCTCTCGACAGCAGTATGCCCTAAGCATATCCTCCATGACTTGATTTACTCGCTCTGTTTGGCCATCTGTTTGGGGATGGTAGGCAGTGCTAAAACAGAGTTGAGTCCCAATAGTTTCAAAGATAGCTCTCCAGAAGTGTGATGTGAAGAGAGAATCTCGATCACTAATGATTCTTCTAGGTAACCCATGTAGCTTGAATATCTCCTTGATAAACAATCTCGCAATGTCGGAGGCTTTATAATTTGTCTTTACTGGAATCAGGTGTGCAACCTTGGTAAGCATGTCAACCACAACCATAATGGAATTGTATCCTCCTTGGACTTGGGGTAAGCCCACAACAAAATCCATGCTGATGAATTCCCATTTCATTTGGGGAATGTCAAGCGGTTGTAGTTTCCCTGGCATCATGACATGTTCGGCTTTGATACGTTGGCAAGACAAACACTCAGTGACATACTTGAGAACGTCACCTTTAAGCCTCTCCTAATGGTAGCTCTTCCTAACTGCATTAAGAGTTTTAGCATAGCTAGGATGTCTTGCGAAAGGAGAATCATGAGCTTCCCATAATATCTTCTGCTTAAGTGACTGGCTTGCTGGTATACACAGCCTTGTTCTGTAGTAGACAAGTCCATTATCAATGGAAAATTCCTGATACTTAGTTTGCAACTTCTGATTCTGCTTCTTGGTAGATATTTCCTTTATCATTGTTTGGTAGGCCAAATCATGGCATGCTTCCTCTCTAGCTAGTTCAAGTATAGGGTTGTTTGGCATATATACTTTTGTAGCCAAAGATCTGGCCGTTGATGGATTCTACAATATTAGGGAATTTAGGAATGCCTTGCGACTGAGTGCATCGGCAACTACATTCTCCTTCCCTGGTCGGTACTTGATTTCAAAATCATATTCCTCCAATACTTCAATCCACCAACGTTGTCTCATGTTGAGCTCGTTCTGGGTAAAAATCCATTTGAGACTCTTATGATCGGTTACTAGGGTAAATTTGTTACCCAACAGGTAGTGTCTCCAAAGCTTTAGAGCATGGATGACAGCTAGTAATTCTAGATCATGCGTGGCATAATTCTTTTCATGACTCTTCAATTTCCTTGAAGAGTATGCTACTGGATGACCTTCCTGCATAAGTACACACCCCAAGGCAAGAATGCTAGCATCAGTTACTACCTAGAACTCCTTATTGAGGTCAGGAAGTTTAAGAATAGGTGCTGATACCAAACTTTGCTTCAATTTGTCGAAGCTATTTTATTCGGGAGTTGACCATGTAATGAAAGTCTGCTTCGTTAGTAAGTCTGTAAGAGGTGCTGCAATCAAAGCATAGTTTTTTATGAAGACCCTATACCATCCTGTCAATCCAAGAAAGCTACGTATCTCTTTGACGGATATTGGTATTGGACATTCAAGCACATCTCTGACCTTGACTGGGTCTACTGATATTCCTTCTGATGATACAATGAATCCTAGATATTCAATCTGACGCTTGAAGAATGCACACTTCTTCATTTTTGCATACAGCTTATGAGACCTCATTGTCTCAAGGACAATCCGAAGTTGAGGTTCATGATCTTCTTCATGTTTAGAATAGACTAAAGTGTCATCGAAGAAGACAAGCACGAAATCATCAAGATATGGTCTAAAGATATCTTGCATTAATCTATTGAAGGTGGCAGGTGCATTTGTAAGCCGGAATGACATAACCAGGAACTCAAAGTGCCCATATCTTGTATTGAAGGCCGTCTTTGGAATATCTTCTTCCTTGATCCTTATCTGATAATAACCTAACCTGAGATCAATCTTGGAGAAGATCTTTGCACCTTGAAGACGATCAAGAATCTCATCTATTCTAGGAATAGGATACTTGTTCTTGACTGTTGATTGATTCAACCCTCGGTAATCAATACATAGTCGAAGTGTCCCATCTTTCTTTTTCTGGAATAGTACTAGAGCTCCCCACTGTGAGTTGCTAGGCCGGATGTAACCCTGATCTAATAGTTGCTTGAGTTGTTCCTTCAACTCAATTGCTTCCAGTATGGACATTCTATAAGGTCTTTTTGCGATTGGTGCAGCTCCAGGCACTAGCCTAATCTCATGATCTACTTCTCTTTGAGGCAGAAGTTCAGTCAATTCCTCAGGGAATACGTCAGCGTATTCCTTTAGCCAAGAAGATCCTTCATAAGACTCTTGCTTTTGATCTAACTTGTTGAGTTTGATCAGGTAAACGGGTAATCCTTTTCTGACTCCTTTTATGATCCGAGATACTTTGGCTACTTGGATTCTTGGCACTCCTGCCTCACCTTGAGTTGTGACAAATTCCCTTTTGGAGTTTCGAAAGGACACTTGACCCTTTCCACAGTGGATGTGGGCGTCGTTGGGCTTAAGCCAATCCATCCCGAGTAGACACTCATGGATACCTAAATTCACGACTCTGAATTTGACTAAAGTCTTTTTTCCTCCCAGAAAGAATTCCACCTTAGCAGTTTGCCTGGTACAAGTTACCTCACGACCGTTTGCCAACTCCACAAGCAGGGTAGGTGCTTCTACTGTGGTTATTCCTAAACTTTTTACACATGCTGGTGAGATAAAGGAATGTGTACTGCCACAATCAATCAAGGTTTTGAAACCTTTACCTTGATAGTCCGACGGTGTCTGAATTACTGAAAACTGGCGATTCGGCCCTTTCTTGTGTAAAGCGGCATGGACTGTCGCTCTTTCGAATTCTGCTTCCATAGTCAGATCTTGCTCTTCTTCTTCTTCGCATCTTTGCCTATTGGCAATGCAGGCAGTTCTTCCTCTTCCACAGGTGGCGGCTCCTTGACCGCGGCTTGCACCTTGGAAAGGCATTTGACGATGTCCTCTGCTGAGCTTGGGACATTGCCTCTTGAAGTGACCGGGTTCGTTGCAATGAAAACAACGGAGGTTTCGGTCATTACTTTGAGTAGGAACAAAGTTGTTGACGTTATTTGTCCTTGCTTTCTTCCTTTGTCCCTGATTGTGACCTTGAATTCTCTTCATTTGAGGTCTGAATGCTCCTCTGTTCGGGTCACTATAGGACCAAGTTTTGTTACCCCTTGGTCTAGCTTGCACCTCCTCAATTATAGGCGCCGCTCGAATGAGTGCATCCTGAAGATCTGATGGACGTATAGATTCGAGACGGGTATTTACGGGTGGATTTAAGCCCGCACAAAATTTGGACACCTGCTGCGTCATGTTCATCTGTGGTGCATACTTTAAAAGTGAGACGAATTTAGAGTAGTATGCATCAAGAGTGAGTCCTAGCTGTTTTAGCTCGTAGAACTCATTCATTTTTTGAGTACGATATGCAGGTGGTAAATATCTTCCCTACACGGCTTTCTTCAACTTCTCCCAGGTAACGGACCCCTCTGAAATCCCTTGATCTCTGCACCATTGCTTCCACCAAAGTCTGGCTTCGTCGGTGAGCTTTAACTTGGCGAGCATGGCCTGATTGGTAGGTGCAGTACCAGCTACTTCAAAGTAATTCTCCATGGATTCAATCCAAATTTCAGCAGCAGCCTGGACGAATCTGCCTCTCCCGTCAAACTCGGGTGGCTTTATCTGCTTGAGGAGGAACTTCTTCTCCTGGGTCACAGCAGTACTTGATGTAGGAGGCGAATTTGGAACCTGTACCTGGGGTTGTGCCTAGATAAAAGTTTTCTTAACGTTATTATATGATAATCGATGATAGCTTATCTTTCATTTTTAGTTCAGTTATCTTGTAAACAATGTAGCTACTTAACTTTTTAACAACTCTTATGCACAGCCAGATATTGATAAAAGAAGTCTTTATTTGTATTTACATGGGCATAGCCTTATACAACGTTTCATGTGATGATAATCCAATCATTACATTCAGTTTGGGGAGAATAACGTTGTATTGCATTTATCTACAAGAACTGTGTAATAGTAGGGTTTTGGGTCATGGATCTTTAGGAATCGATAGTTCATTGGAAGTTCAGGATACCCTTTCCGTTGGAATCCATACTTCTCATGGCAACCCAACACTTTAATCCTGTCAGCTCGGATTACACGGGTTACTTCCTCATATACATATGAGTTCATTTCAACCCTCTGACCTTGAATATGTAAAGTCGAGTTTACGTGAGCTTCCACAAAAATAAACAGCTTCACGACTTTCAAGTCTTCCAACCACTTGATCCTTTTTAGGTTGGTCTGTAGATAAGCAAACTGGTGGGCGGCTATATAGTAGATTCCTGAAGTACCCATCCATCTTCTTTCTATGAATAAAGGTGATGGATTATAAATCTGCTCCAGGATGTTCATCATCCCAATTCTTTGTCTATAAAGGGGAGAATGCATTGCAGTCATAAACATGACCCGAAATACCAAAAACTTGTTCCACGCTTCATAGTTCTGCAAGACAGCATTTGAAGATGAGAAAATGTTTGGACAGCAACAATTTCTTTACTTCATTTTATTGAGATCTCATAAAAACAATTCCGTTGTTGGTCGGCTCTGATACCAACTTGTAACGTGTCCCCTAGTTCATCCAGGACACGTCTAAGCAATCCATTGGAAAGGATGTCTAGAAAACTCCGCCTGGCACTCCCATGGAATGTTACAGGTTTTGCGATCTAGGTCTTCCCGCGTCTGCCACGTAGCGGAAGTATCCTGGCCGTTCCCACTTAGGATCGACCAGAATTAGGGTTTTCCTGATTGGTCATTAGCTAACAGCAACTAGCATCAGACCCGAGCGAACTACTTTACGCAAAAACGCCAGGTCCGAAGCGGATTTACGCTGCACTTGGTTCAAGGAGAATGGAAAACGAGAGGGATGCAAAGCTCAACCTCTCTGCCATAAGGCATAGTCCTATTCCGTTCCCCTAAAACAGCGTAAATCGGGTAAGACGTAACTCTAGGTCATCGCTCTCGTTATTCTTTTTGATGTTCATCCCGCTGTTCTTCGAGATTTTTGAGAAAAGTTCCCGGCTAACCAGGACCACCCAACCGTAGGACGGACCCATGGCCCATCCTCTGCACTTTCCTCGGTTTGTTTTAGTTATGTAATTATCTAACACATTAATTTCACATATAACAATTAGCTTCTTTAATTAATCCCATTAGGCACTGGTTCCTTCACGTAATCTTATCATGTGACATAGAAAAACAATATCAAGCAAGTTCTTTCTTTACATTTCATCATTTTATCTTTGAAATACAAGGAGTTCCGCCTGTAGGCTTGTCTGTAATCCACCCGAAGGCTATCCAGTAATCCCCAGGGATCACTATTCCAAGCTTCCGCCCGTCAACTAGTATGCGGGCCTCGAGATCCAATCCCGAGTCACGTTAGCCTCTTGTGCAGGACCTGAAAGGCGAGGGATTTATGGCTAGAGCCCCCCCTGGCACCTAGGCGTCCTCCTGCTCCAAGTAGAACTTAACTCAGAGACCTCTCGCGGCGGGTTCGATCCACGTTCCCGGCGCGGTCAACAACCCCATTGGTTAGGGTTAGGCAGGTAGTCGGGGGTAACTGAAACTGCCTCTTCCTTCCGGCCTTTAACCTGAAGTATAGGTACTCATTTAATTTGTAATTCATAATTCAAACAGAGCCCTAAAATTTCTAGCAAGCAGAAACATTTCCATTAATCAACCCAGTTGTATGGCAAACTACTAAGGAAGTGTTCTTTCCTTTTTGAGTGTATCAACACTCGTTCCCAAGGTGTCTTGTAAATTGGCAAGATCTTTTACATTCCGATGTAGGGCATACCTAACTTGGTTAACCCTAAAGTGCCTTAGATATGCTAGTTTCTGGTTTATAACTTTTCTTATTTAGAAGGATACCCAAAAATACGTCTTTTTGCAAGATAACTTGCGTAGGGATCTGCCGTCCTTGATGAGGGTTTTTACCCTTTCTCCTTGTGAATCAATCACAAGACTAAATGATTTCATACTTGTTGCGCAAGTCCTGCGATGGAATAATCTGTTTAGATTCTTTAAGCTGACGTATGTCAGGCCTAGGGTTTCTTCTTTTAAGAACCTTAGGGACAAACCCTAGTTTCTTATCTTTACGAATTTATTGTCCCTACAGTAAGGAAAGTAGTCAAGTGCTTAGGGTATGAATGTTTCTATGTTTAGATTGATTTAGTTATCTTTCGGAAGGTAACATTAATCTTCTTGTCACGGTTTTGCTATCCTTGTGACAATTACTTTCCAGTCAATACAGCTTAATTTTAACTTCCGTTTTCCTTACAGATGAACTCATGCCAAATAGCAACATTTGCCTTGCTAAGATGTGCAATTAGCAAAGATAACTTCCTAGTAATTTGAGCATCGAAAGAAACCTTTCATGAATTTAACCATTTACAACGATTCGTTGCAAAAGGAATAAGACTAATGGTGCAAGATATAATTTCTACACCTTAGAATTTAGCTAAAATATACTACTATAGTAAATGGTTAATCTTGCTCGTAATTTATAATGCTTGATGCAATTTGAAGAAAGCTAAGTTCTATACATTATCATTCATAAGCTAAACTCCTTCGTTACAAATAACTCGAACAAATATATCCTATCCTTAACAATTTTTCTTTGCATGATCGACTTAAAACCGAATTAAAGCCAAGAAGAAAAACCTGGTTTTGGGGTGAGATATCCACATGGATACCGGGAGATGACCCTCCCGCAGCTACACCTTAGACTTTCTTCGGCAGCATCGTAGTTCGAATGTGAGATAGCCTTTTCCTCTTTCTTCTGGAATTCCACCGTCTCTTTGGATCAAAAAAAGTTTATGGGTGAGTGTGGTTTTGCAACCATGGGACCCTTGGAGGATTTTGACTTGGGGTAGAAGGAATAGAAAGCACTTATTCTCCTTCCTTCCCTTTCTTTTATTTTTTTCCCACCCTTCCTTCTTCGCTCCTTCTTTTCACTCCCTCTACTTTCCCTCCCTATAATTTATCTCACGGCTACTTTTCCCTTACGGGATATCATCCGAGGCCATGATGATGATTTGGATTTTTAGGTTCAGAAGGGAAAAATAATAAAGGGGATATAGGGAATTAAGAGGAAAGCTTAGGGAGTTGTGGGAAAATAAGAGTTACGAGGGGGGTTGAAAAAGGGTTAAAAGGGTTATAAGGGGGTGAAAAAGGGCTTAGGGGAATAAAACACGGGGGTTAGGTTCCCAAAGCCAAGGGAGGGGCTTAATGGGAAAAGGGAATTTTAAAAACCTAGGGGGGTTTAAACCGGGGGGGGGGAAAGCTTTAGAGGGATTAAACCCCGAGGGGGGGGGGGGGGAACAAGGGGGCTTAAGGGAGATTAAACCCGGGAGGGGGGGGACAAGGGGGCTTAGGGGGATTAAACCCGAGAGGGGGGGGGACAAGGGGGCTTAGGGGCATTAAACCCGAGAGGGGGGGGACAAGGGGGCTTAGGGGGATTAAACCCGGGAGGGGGGGGTAGTCTTAAGGAGCTATAGGAAGGGGGGCTTCCTAGGAGGCCCAACCTTGGAAGCTTCCAAGAAGGTTCCAAGGCTTCTGGATATGACAGAAGCCCACGTGGAAGGAGAAAGGGTGACTTCGTGGCGAGCTGGCGACTTCGTGGCGAATGGTTGTGGCAGGCGGAGATTGCAGCAACTCCTCTTCCTCTCACGGCAACCCCACCGAGGCGGATTGCGACAGAAGATGACGATTCCTCCCTCCACATGATAACGACAGGGTCTCTCCCTTCATGACTAACAGCTTCCCAAACTACTTCACGGCTGCCCAGCGTCAGAGTATCCCTCTTCTCTCCCTCTCTACGTAGACTGACGGCCTCCCTGATTTAAATAGGGGAGGGGAGGGGGGATCCTCCCTCCCTACTTGTCGACTTGCATGGCGACCAGTGATGAGGAAGCTCCAGTAAGGAGCTTACTCACCCCTTCTATTCCCCTCCCCCTCCAGCTCGTCAGTCGGCTGGGGGGGGGTAAGGGAAATTTAGAAAAAATTCATGATCAAATTTTTTTTTTATGGAGACAGTTCACACGGAATATTACAGTCGTAGATGGAGGATGATCAAGGGTAAATGGTTGTGCCTTGATCAAGACTTACGTGAAAGTAGAACTGTGGATGTTATTGTCATTTGTGAGGGCCGTGAGCCCCAAGTTTTGCAAATGGAGGATGATTGGCCGTTGAGTATAATGCACCAGGAAATTACAATGTTAATGCAGAATCCACCTGTTAGCTTCTATTTTAAACTAGATGATAGGAAAATTCAAAGCCAAGATGAGGATACTGTTACAAGCGGAAAGTATCTGGCTCCACATATTTTAGAAATTGTAGAGTCTCCTTAAAAATTCCAACACCATTAGTTGTAATATCCAACACCTATAATTTTTTGGATTTTTTTGGCCAATAGAATATTGTTGCTTGCAAACTTGCAATATTTAAAACCCTTCATAGCATGAAAAGAAAAGGCTAGAAATTTGCATTTTTCAAAAGAAGAAGTGGCAAAATATGGTCTTTCGGTGGAAACACGAGCCTTCAACCAGTTTAAGTTCCGATATATCTTAAATCTAGAAGACGTGACCATCAAAGAGCAAGGTGTGAAGCAGATCATTGAGCAATGCAATTTGCAAAAATATATTGAAGTAGTAGGCCAAGGGGTGGACTACATTCATTGTGCATAGTTTTTGCGGACTTTCCACAAGAACCATGGCACTGTAACTGTGCCCAATGAGGAAGAGGAAACTCATTGGGCGCAAATCAAATTGACTCCAAAGCTGGTGGAAAAAGCATTGGGCTTGGCAAACAAAGTAGAGAGGAAGCCAAAGAGAGATGTATATGCCGTGCTAGGAATGGACAAGGTGAAGGTCTGTTGGAAGAGAGAGAGAGAGATAGAGTGGAGTGGAAGATGATCCTCAACTCATTGTTGTTCTTCTTCCATTATTCTTCCATCATACTCACTGAAAGAGACTTACATCATTCTTCCATCATACTCACTAAAAGAGACTTACACACATAGGTATGACTAACCAAGACTAACTGTGGTTAATAAGTCATTGACTACATTGACTTTATTGAATGTCACACATGTGTACAACTGTATCTAGCTAATGCTACTCATGCACATAAAGATAGATTAATGGAAGAGTAACGGAAGCTTGATATTCTAACAGTCCCCCTCAAGCTGAACCATTTGATAAACTCTAAGTAGATATCTGAAATATATGAATTTTTCTTTACCAAGAGACTTGGTAAATATATTTGCTACTTGGTCTTTAGTCTTTACATGAATCAAGTCAATCTGCCCTGTAAGAACCATTTCTCTGATGAAATGGTAGTGAACCTTAATATGTTTGGACCTAGCATGGTAGAAAAGATTGCTAGCCAACATAACACTACTGAGGTTATCACAATGTAATCTCACTCTACTTTCCAACTGTATTCCCAAGTCTTTCAGCAGTTTCATCAACCAAAGTACTTCACAAGCCGCTAAGGTAGCTCCTCTATACTCAGCTTCTATGCTAGACAACAATGCAACAATAGGCTGTTTCTTGCTCTGCCAACTAATCATATTGCTGCCCAATCCAAATGCATAAGCACTAGTTGACCTCCTGTCATAGGCACAGCCAGCCCAATTAGCATCACTAAACCCTGTCAAGTCAAGAGATTTTCTATATGCATAAAATAGCCCATAATTTGTAGTACCCTTTACATGTCTCATGATCCTCCTGACTACATCTAAATGTGGTTTTGAGGCTTCTGCATGAACTGACTAATCAACTCCACTGCATAACATAAGTAAGGATGGGTAATAGTCAAGTACATTAAGTTGCCCACCATCTATCGATACATGGTCACATTCTCTATGTCATTTCCAACATCAATCTGCAGCTTGACATTCTGATCAAGAGGTGTCTCCATAGGCTTGCATTCAGCCATACCATATTTCTGTAACATGTAATGAGCATACTACTTCTGTAGCAACCATATACCTTGAGGCATAGAGACTACCTCAATCCCAAGAAAATATTTAGTTCACCAAGGTCTTTGACTCTGAATTCAGCCTGTAAACATGATTTAATTTCAGCAATGCCCTCTTCATCATCTCCAGTGATGATAAGATCATCTACGTAAACCACTAGAAACACATATTCATGATCTGTCTTCTTCGTGAATAGACTATGATCTGCATCACCCAATCTAAATCCATGTTTCTATAAATAACTATTGATCTGAGCATTCTATGCTCTAGGTGCCTATGTTTCAGTCCATATAAAGCCTTTTTTAGCTTACATACATGTGAAGGAAATTCCAGGTGAACATAGCCTCCTTCAGGCTACTCCATATATACTTCCTCAATCAAATCACTATTCAAGAAAACATTTTTGTTTTCCATTTGCCATAATTTCCAGCCTTTGCATGCTGCCAAAGCAATGACAGTTCTAACTGTTGCCATTTTAGCCATCGGACTGAAACTCTCCTCATAGTCAAGGCCATATTGCTATGCATAACCTTTTGCAACCACCCTGGTCTTATAGCATTCTAATGAACCATCTGAGTTGCACTTAACCTTGTACACCCATTTGCAGCCAATGGAAACTTTGCCTTCAGGTAACTCAGCCAATTCCCATGTCTCACTTTCAGCCAAGGCTGCATTCTCCTCATCCATGGTAGCAAACCAATAACCATCCTGTAACTGCATCATCAAACTTTCTAGGTTCTTTATAACCTATCACACTAGCCATATATGCATAATGGTAGGCTTAATAACGAGTTTATATAAATCTCTCAACTGGTTTCTTGACTCTCTCAGATCTCTATAAATGTGGCTCACTTTGAGCTTGCCTCTCATGAGGCGGTACATAACGACTCTACCTTGCTCCAGGCATCATAATAGACGGAATGCCGAACTCACTATCCAAACTGTCGATGTTAGATGACTCATAACCTGCTATAAGTGGACCTGTCACATCCTCAAGCATCTTTTCTTTTCCCTTATCCAATCTCCCCCTCATTGACATATCCGTGTCAGTGGACATAGAAGTACGATTCCGCAAGCGTCCTGATCAAGGACCTTGGGAGGTTCACTATATATATATTCTCTATATAATGTGCATTCATGGCCTATTTATAAATATCCTAATCTGTGAATTTTTCTTGAATAAAACACAACCATTTTCTATTCATTCTATAAGTAACCCCTTTATATGACACCGTTCTATATGTAAAAAATGTATAAAATTGGTGTTTTAAAAACCCCTTATTTTGAACTCATGTTATATATACATATATTCATGAGTGAACCCCCCGAGCCAAGGACTTACTATAGGTGACCCATCACCTGTAGGACCACTCATAGATGTACTCACTGTAGGTGTATTTTTAGCATTACTAGTGTTGGCTGACCCATCACTAGCCATTGCAACAGGATTATCATACCACAATGCCAGCTCATAAAAAATAACATCTCTGCTAATCAGTGTCTCATGTGTAGACAATACATAACACTTGTAAGCTTTTTGGTCTTGTGCATAACCAAGGAACACACTCTTGACAGCTTTAGGATCCAATTTCTTCCTCTTTTCGTTAGGAACATGCACATATGCAATGTTGCAAAATACCTTCAAGTGTAAAATGTTAGGCTTATGACCATACAACCTCTCATATCAAGTTACATCATGAATCCCTAGGGGTTCTATTCAGCACATAAACATCAGTCACTACTACTTCAACATAATAACCATTTGAAAAACTCTTCTCATTCATCATAGCTCTTGTCGATTCCATCAGTATCCTATTTTTCCTTTCTGCTACAGCATTTTGCTACGGTGTATAGCTGCAAGTTAACTGTCTTCTGATCCCATATTTAGCAAGATACCTATAAAAGTAATTAGAGACATATTCTCCATCTCCATCTGATCTAAGACATGAAATTTTACAGCTCAACTCATTTTCAGCATGCTTCTTGAAATCCTTGAATGCATCAAACACATCATTCTTATGTTTCTGTATGTAAAGCCAAGTATACCTGTTGAAATCATCAATGAAGGATACATAGTAATGAGCATCACCAAACAAAGCACTATGAGATGGACCCCATACATCTGAATGTACCAACTGCAAGGGTCGTGAGCTATTCCGTACATGTCTCATAAATGGAAACTGTGCTTTCTTTTCAAAATGGCATGCATCACATACATGTCCAAAGTCATGATACTTGAACTTAGGCATTCCAAGCACAATCTCCTTTTGCTGCATAGATTTTAGCTTTTGTACATTCACATGGCCAATCTGCTTATGCTATATCTCAACATCCCATATAGCACCATCATCATGTGTAAACATGGCTGCTTTCAATTCAAGAATTGATGGATCAAGAGTAAACATTTTGCCATCTCTTCGGCCTCTAGCAATCAATTTGTAGCCATTACCATATTCTTCAACAAAGCATCCATCTCTATTAAATCTCACCTGTAGATTCTATTTTTCCATTTGTCCAACTAACAAAAGAGTCTTGGCTCTTTTTCTTGCCATCAAGGATCAACAATGTAGATGCATTCTTACACACATGCTGCATGGCAAACAATCTGTCAACCTGCTTATCATGAGCACCGCTAGAAGATGCATAGTGCCCATATTGTTTGCCCTTTGCCTCATTTCTCCCTGCTTCTTGTAACAATCCTTTACAATGTGTCCATATCTGCCGCAGTAATGACAGTCCTTATCTCTTTTTGACTGATCATTTGATTGCCATGAACTAGATCCACCATCTCTACCATGGAGTGATCTCCCCCTGCCTCTAAAGCCACCAAAGCCATGCTATCCCTGTGTATCTTTGCCATGCATAAGTGTTTCGAGTGTCTCCTAGACCTCGAAAAGAGCCGTGGCCTCTGTCGCCTCTACCACGATGGCTAGAGTAAAGAACAATGTCTCTGCTTTGAGACGTACTAGAACATGTATTCAGCCCAAGCTTAACTTCCTCATGCAGCAGCAAAGCAATCAGCTCATCCCAATCAGGGGATTCAACTCTCACAGAAATAGACGTATCAAATGCTTTATATTATTTGCCATGTCCATTCAATGTCACTGCAATTATATCATCCTCAGACACTGAAGATCCAATGGTGGCAAGCTGATCCGCTATGTTCTTGATCTCTGTAGTGTAGGCCTGAATGCTTTTTCCATTCCTAGACATGTTATGGAACTGTTGCTTTAGCTGAATCTTTGTTGCATGTGTTACATTTTCATAATTCTTCATGAGTATGTCCCATGCATCCTTTGGGGAACTACATCCAGTAATCTATATAACCATAGCATCTGATATACATAAGGAAAACCAATGTAATACCTTGCATGATCTCTTAGTCCGTAGCTTATGAGCCATTTTCTAATCATTTGTCAGACTCCTTTCATGTATTTCAAGTTCAGCCTCATCACCTGTACATAAGTCCCAATAACCTCTGCCAACCAAAAAGTTCTTCATACGCAACTTTCATAAAGAAAAAATTTTGTTGTCCAGCTTTTCTCCCACAATTAGAGTGATATTTTCAATGCCTTGAGCATTTTCCATAGTTGCAGCTTAGGTATTCAGTAATATATACAACCTGTAAGTATCAGGCTCATTTTCCTACAGTTCAGGACCAGTTTCCTGCTATTCAGGACAATCTCCTGCAATTCAGGACAGTTTTCGTGACAACCTACTTGTTGTAAACTTTATTACAACAATGAAAAGACACAGTCAACTGAGCATAAAACAAGCTCAAATGAATTCAAAACATTCCATGGTAGTGGCAAAACATCCTAGCAACAAATTATGTCCATACAAGTATCAATGTTTGTATTGTATGCAAGTAGCAGTACCAAATTCAGCCAGTCCACTGGTATAACCATCAGTATTTTCTCTGTTAAAACAAGAGTATTCAGACCTCAAAACAACCCTAAAACATCTCATTCAGTTGCGACTCTATGCAGGAGTTGATACATGTCCAACCGGTCAGAATATATTGCATGTATGTCAAGTGAAGATGATAGGTATCCTTCCTGCAGATAATAACCGATCAATACCCTAGTATAACCAGCAACAAATTAGTCCAAAATTTGGACTTTCAGTACTCACAATATCCCAAAAACTCAAGTGGTATGATCCAAGCATTTGTTAGTAGCAAATAAGAATCACATATACTTCAACCCTATAAGTATATTGTTTCCAAATCCAGGACAACAACCAGTTCACTGTTTCTAGCCTACAAATAAGCTCCAAAACTAAGCATTTAACACTCCAATATCATGCTTAAATGCATGATAATAAGGGCATAAACATTGTTAGGATGAAAGCCTCCAGTGCCCTAGAATCACCTCCTGTTTACTGCAGTAAACAACCAGTCTGCACAAGTCTGTGCTGAATATCTCAAAATCTGTGAGGAATTTGGAAAAACCTTCTTCTGCAAAGTTGTAGACCGCGTCGAAACAATCACGAATTGCAGGCAGTTTCTCCAAAAACCATTTCTGTGGTAAGATATAGCTTTTGCAAAAAACAAGCTGCAAGCACAGTCTCTTTTGATGACGTTTTATTCATATATGATGTATTGATGTCAAATGCCCACTGCCAAGCCTTCAGGCTTCAGGCGTTCAAGCTCTGATACCATGTTGGAAGAGAGGGAGAGGGATAGAGTGGAGCGAAAGATGAGCCTTAGCTCATTGTTGTTCTTCTTTCATTATTCTTCCATCATACTCATTGAAAGAGACTTTCACACATAGGTATGACTAACCAAGACTAACTGTGGTTAAGTCACTGACTATAGTGACTTATTGAATGTCACACACGTGTACAACTATATCCAACTAATGTCGGTCACACACATAAATATAAACTGACTGAAGGATCTCGAAGTCGAACTCCAAGCCAAGATGGTGCACGTGTTGTTTTCTAGTCAGAGGTATGACACCATCATGAGCTGCATTAATGTCCCCCTATTAGAAAGCATTTATCATGGTTGCTAGATGAGGTAAACCTCAACGGTTTTGTTAGAAAGACTACTTATACCTTTGCAAAGACTTTGGCAATGGGAGGAGCATCGGAGGAGAATCCCTTGCCACCAAGGCTAAAAGGAAGGCTTCATCTTCAAAGGCCTCAACCATTGGATTCAATGGGATCCTTACTGCCATCAGTAGGGAAGCCTTGGGGCAAGGGCAGGAAGGAGGAGGAGAAGGAGTGGATGAAACACCAAGCAGGTCGCCACCTCACCAGGAATAGGAGACACAGTCCAGCAAAAGGACGCTGAGTGAGGAAGAAGAAAACATGAAACAAGAGGAGAAGACTAGCAAAGGAAAGGATAAGAATATGAAGAAGAAAATTGCAAAAGAAAAGCAAGAAGAGGAGAGGAGGAAAAAAGAGAAAGAGGACTTGCAAAAGGCTTGCAGGGAGTCCAAAAAGGACGAGGAGAAAAGAAGGAGAAAGTAGGAAGAGGAGGAGGAGGAGTTGAGAAGAAAGGACGAGGAAGACATGGCCCTCGCAATGCGTAGATACATTGAGCAACAGTCCAGGCAGGACAAACCAGAACCTGCAAGCCCTCTTAAAGATGAACGGTTGAGCTCAAGCGCCCACATGCCAGAGCTCGTGCCACCTGTGGTGTGACATTAGGAGAAATATGGACTCTCTTTTTTGCCCCTTAAGGAGTGAATAAAGAAATATAGGCCTAATCAAGAGAGAGCTGGGATTCCAGATTCATGTAACATGAATCCTCTAGCCATATCTTGGCCAAAATCGTCGCTCAGCAATAAAATAAGGGAAAATATGGGGAATATAATGCTGACACTTCATGGAAGTTTATGACTCGAATTTTCATTTTATTATTTTTTAATGTTTGACTTTTCATTTCTCCCCTTTTGAGTTTCCCCCTCTTTCTTACGCGGATCTCAAATTTATCATATCTCTTTCCCTGCTTCTTCTTTCCTGACGAAATCTTACATCCTCATTGTTGCTTGCCCTATCTGTAACCTTGTAATTTTTTTTTCCTCTACATAAACACAGAGTGAGTTTCACAAGTTTTATGAGAGCAGAGCTTGTTCTACCAAAGCCCTAATATTTTCTTCACAAAACTTTCTAGATATATTGCTCTCTTCCATGCATGTTCTATGGTAAAGTTTTATCTCGTCTGGACAAAACCTGTGCAAGTTATGTGCATTCTCTGACATGCAATTTCTTTTGTTTTGGTACTCTAGGACTCTCTTACAGTCAAGAACAATGATCTTTTGAACACTCAACTTCTTCTTCAACATCTTACAGTTTCTTTGTAAACAAAGTTATTATAGGTATGTTGTCTTGTTTTTTTCCTACTCCATGGTTAAATTTTATCTTGTTTGGACAAAATGTATGCAAGCTATATGCATACTGAGTTTTCCATTGTTTTTTAACTCTCAGAACCTTTGAGGGTGGAGAACAATGATTTTTTAAAAACTCAACTTCTTCAACATCTTTGGGCTTCTTTGCAAAGAGAACCATAGATATATTGCCACTTTTTTCAGTTGCTCCATGGTTAAGTTTCAACTCATTTGGACAAAACCTATGTAAGTTATATGTATGCTTTGACTCGATATTTCTTTTGTTTTTGTACTCTAGGAATTTGTGAGTGAAGGAACAATGGTCTTGTTAGAAGTCAACTTCTTATTCAACATCTTTGGGCTTCTTTGTGAAAAGAATTGCAGGTACAATGTTTTTTTAAAATTTCTCCATTTAAATTTCATTTCATTTGGAGAGAACATTTGCAAATTATACACATGTTAATAGATAACTTTTCTATTTGGTTATCATAGATGTCTTCATGGAGAAAAAACATCAGTAACATACTTGCAGTGGAGGTCTTCAATATGAAAGATAGTGGCTCTAATTGGATTTGTGATAATTACTATAAGTTGGATTGGATTTTGATGCACCCAAGTACTTGAGGGAGTTTCAAGGTCAGACATAAGGATGTTGCAAACCCTAGCAAACATTGGAAAGGTTGAATTTTAGAGTTCAGAAAAGTGTTCAATGGAACAAGTGCATTAACATAAGTGTTGATCCAACATGTTTATATGCACAAATAAATCTCTGTACACGATAAGAACTACATTGCAAATTATAAACAAAATAGTAAGTTTTTAAATTTTATCATTGTTTATTCTTTTGCATCAGAGTTGTTTCTAAAAGTCTTTGCAATGTTCTAATTCAATCTTGTTTTACTAACAGCTCTATATCCATCAACTTTGCATGAATGGCACAATGTGGAATGTTTGAGCAACAAGATACATGTTCGGCATGAAGACATAGGTTCTTTGATCTATCATAATAACTCTGCAATTCAACTTGCAACTCAAAATATATATTTTTATAATTCATTGTATGTAGTAGAAAGCCAAAGATTGCAGCATGTCCCATTGCTGCCACTATCTAGTGGTGAATGGTTGATTGGTAGCTTGGACTTGTCAAGAGCATGTAAGTCCAAGATAAAATCTGACATCAATAGTGCTATAAAACCCACCACAAGCTCCAAAGATGTGCATCTTAGTTAGTTTATTCCATTCTCATTGTTTGCACATTTGTTTAGTTCATGTGATGTTCTAAAGAAAACAAAGATTACTTATCAATGCAAGTGTTCATTCGAGGAATGGATGAGTCAGCTATTAGGTGAGTCTTGGCAAGTCAAAAGAACACATTTTGATGAGACAATTGAATGCAGGGTCAACCAATCTGATCTCACATTCAAGTAAATCCTTTTTACTACTTTGAATGCCTTGATTTAATTGACATAGGTCTTGTTTAGATGAAATTTTGTATTATTCGCATTTACTTACCATTATTTTTGTTTTTATTACAGGTATTTCATTGCTAGACAAACTCTGTGCATTCATTTTCGATATAGAAAATGGTGACTTTTGCGAGGGGAGTGGATTTGCTTGGATCAAGATACCCGAGATGAGACACATACAGCTCTCATAGATGTGGTTATCTTGTGGAATGGTCATAATCCTTTTGTGGTCAGCACAGAGAGCCATTGGCCCATTTCTTTTCTGAGATAAGAAATCCAATTAATGTCCAATGAGTCCCCTCTGCAACTTCTATTCCAAGTTAGATAATAGAAAAGTCAGGATACGTAGTGAGTAATCCATGACATGTAAACAATGTGCTTCTCCACATATCCTTGAGATAGTGGAATCCTTGTAGTTTTTTAATATAAAGAACTAATATAGACTTGTTTTAAACTTCTGAGTACTTTCAATTTAGATAATCTTAGTTTACTATGATCCAAGCGTGTGATAATATATATTGTAATTAGTCAATCGTGCTAGTTAAAATCATAATTAAATTGCAGGCTGGAGTTCTATAATCTATGCAATATTATTTTTGCATAATGATATATTATAGCTCATCTCTTCTACTTATTTCTTAAAATTAAATTTTAAATTGGATCCAAGGGATTTGGAAGGTCTTTCATATTTCTTTTCTTAAAAGTTTTTTATATTTTTTGTAGTTGGACTTGAATATACTCAACAATCCAAGTATATTCGAGGATATAATAATGTAGAATAAAGCATTTGTCTATATGAGTAATTTTAATGGTTACTTTAAAATATTGAAATAAAGAAACTAAGGTAAGATTTTTAATTTGAAACTTTAGGGTTAAAAAAGAACCTTTATTTAAAACCCTAGATGCATAAAAGCTATAACTCCAAAATCATTTTCACTTTCATTTTCTACTACCCTACACTTGTGCTCTCCTCCCTTCTCACTTTGTGTGTCATGGCTACCACTCTCGCCTTCACTGCATGGATTAGCTCCACATGCTACGCACACATAGGAGACTAGATATACCCTATGTTTTGCATGACCTTGAGTCTAGAGATCGCTTTCCGCCATAGAACCTAGCTCTAGTATATTGACATCGTTTTGTGATGCGGTAAACCCTCTCACCTGGTCTATTTTGGAATCTACTCTCAGATGGGTCCCCATAGATTTCCTATATAGTTTACATGCTGGATCAAGCCATGTAAAGGTAATAAATCAAGCCCTCATACATGTGGGGCAGTATCTCTATGCCAGTCCACCTCATCCCAGGACCCCACCACAATGGATCTCATCGAGCGCGATGTAGTATTTTCCATATATGTTTTGTGCACTGAGGTGCAAGAGGGCAGTGAGGAAGACATCGACACACCTTCTTGGCCATAGCTAGAGTATTTTGAGAGGGATCTTGAAGAGATCACACTCGATCCGAGAGTAGAGGCCGCACAAAGCTTAGTCATTGTGCACCCACCTCCTTGCCCTGTTGAGATGCCGACAAGTGATGAGCCACCCCTCACTTCTCTCCATGCTATCATCATCGAGAGGGTGAAATATTTACTTATGCAGGATGTACTAGAAATTTTGGAGCTAAGGGAAGAAGAGCTATATTGTATCATGGTGCATGATGCGCCTGATGGTTTTATAGATTTTGATATATAAGAGGTGCCGCCACATGTTGATGAGGTGGCTCGATATAATGCCGCGAGTATCGTCATTGTGAGCATCCAAGAACTGATTGAGAATGCGGCCCCACAGTATGAGATCTCACATGAGGAGTTTGAGTGGTTGTAAAAAAGCATTTTTGGATCTCGACCCAACTACATAGTACCTTCCTAAGAGAGAGATGAGGATGGCCTAACTGCAGGAGCACATGTGGATGCTCCATTATAGCAACAGATAGATGATGCATAGAAGGTAATGTTATCGAATTAATGCTATCGGATTTGCATCAAAATTTACCACTAGGGCATCGAGAGTATGCACATCAAATTTTACCAAGATCGGGCCCCCAAAGCTACCCTAGTCGACGGAGGCTCGCGCTTGGCAGCTATAGGGGCCTGATCCCAAAAAAATTGATGTCTATACTCCCTAGCACATCGGAAGTGTGCACATCAAATTTCACAGGATTCGGCCCCTAAAGCTACCCTGGCCGGAGGCTACCGTCTGGGGGCCTTAATCTGTAGCCTCCGGCTAGGGCATCTTTGTGGGCCCGATCCTGGTAAAATTTGATGTGCACACTCCTGACGCTCTAAAGGCCCTACTGGCAAATTTTGACATAAATTCGATGTATATATCTTTATCACACTCAATGGATTACCGTAGCTTCTCCATGATCATATTCGATGTACAATGGTTCAAAGTAGTATTGGAAGGAACCGAGGCAATCATGAGGTCCATTTGGATTTCTCGAAATGGATTTTGAGAAAATATGGATGGGGATATACACAACATGTTTGTCTTGCCAGCCCATTGTGAACAAGTGCATGAACTATTTTTTTTAAATTTTTTCACGACACAGATATATCACAAATATTGAATCTCTCTTGTATGTGATTTTGAATAGATCATTTTCTATCCAAACCCCTGACAACCTCAATGGTGGTATGTTTTTCCTTTAGCTTCCCAAAGTGAGAGGGTGTATGATGAAAGTAATGTTTCCAATGTACATGAGGACTGTATGCAAATGGAGGTATTGATGTTTCAAGGGGTGGACCTCAAAGATGGCTTGGAGTATGTAGAGGAGGTAGAATTAGGTAACGATGGCAGAAAGACAGGAGGCCACGAATTCTTTGAGAACGAGGTGGACTCATCCTTTTGTGGTGACCTATCTATCGACCTTCCAGTGTATGTGGAGTTATGCCAAGAGATTAAGATGGGACCATAGGCTACGTCATACTTGCAACATTCACCTATTGAATTCGGCGATGAATCGCTGATAAGGATACTCTAGAATATGCATTTTAAGTAACATCATTTTTTAGAAGTTATATTACCGTGCTTTTCTTGAATCTTTATATTGATTATGCTAGCATCACTCTTTGTCTGTGCACGTGACATTTGATAATATTTGGAGAGGAGGATGAGCTGAGGATGAGCGATAAGGAGTTGTGGAAGATATTCACATGTATATCTCCATATCAGATGTTTTGATTCAAAGATATGACGGAGTTGTCTCAGACACTAGCAGACCGTTTTGTTAGATCTACTTTGGAATGCTCTGATGCTTTGATTTTCAATAGATGAGGTTGATGCTTCAGATTGGGTCCAGACAGAGGGAGTGGTTCTCGAGATATTGTAGAGACGTGGATGCTATGAGCCCATGGTCGGCTCAAGATATAGATGCTACTTCTCACTCTTGTGCAGGTTTTGAGAGAGGGTGGCTCAAGTGGTTGTTGTGGAGGTACCGATGCAATGTCTCTGTCTCATTGTTCTGGTGGAGTTCTCTCACTTGTAGGATTTGTCACACCTATAGGAACATCTACTCCAATGACTCTAGCTTTTGCCAGCCGTCTGCAGGTGGCACCTCTATGGATACTACTCCGAGAGATAGCACCCCTTGTGGTGGGTACACTAGATGTTCTCTTGGTTATGCCCAAGAGTGCGATTGTAGGTGGGAGAGGACACATCTTAGACATACCCCAGCAGGGTATGGATACCTTGTAGATGAGGACAGGAGCCCCGATCATGAATGATGAGGGGAGGATGGTGATGTCTCATATGAGAGAGTTGTGCCAACAAGTTTTTTGACATAATGTCTTCAACCACTAGCAGAACATATTCGAGGGGAGCAAGGACTGCATCGTAGCATCCTTGCATGAGGAGTTTCTGGTACCCACCACGGTAGAGAGATTTTCCATAGGCTAGATGATGGAGTGCATGGGTGCGTACATGTCACACAGACAATTTGACGCATGCAAGTCACTCAAGAGTGGTGCCTCAAAGTCCAAGGGGCTAGATGCATATGACTAGTGAGTGACTAGCAAAGACTCAAAGAGAAGGCTATAGATTCTCTAGGATGTTGGCAACAATAGCAGGAGGTAGCAAGGGAATGACTAGAGGTAGGGGTGGTCCATCATCTTGGGAGTGGTAGCCACAAGACTTATCTAGAGAACTTTCTAAGTTTTTCTTTTGTTCTTCTTGCTTTTTGATTTGCAATATTGCTTGTATTGACAATCGTGTTTCCAACAATTATATTCTATTTTCTTTGTAGCACTCCATTACAAACTGTGATCCCACCGGCTTGGGGACTTAATATGTAGAGAGGCATGGTCTCAGTACATTGATCGACAAACTGTATGCATGAGGCAACCTAGTAATTCACTCATATTTCTTATCCGTAATTACTATTTTTATTAAAATGCATTATGTATGGTGGAGTGACATGTAGTTGTTCATTTTGCAGACTTCGTTTGATGCTCCTTTGCATTGGAACAAGATTTTGGTTGGCGAGGATCTATAGCTCACGCTTGGATTCATGGAACACACATCCTCTTCCTTTTTGATCCTATGATTTATGTAGGCATGTTCTATGTACTATGTTATTATCATCCTTTGTATATTTCCATAATGCCATGAGTTTTCATCAACACTCTTGTATTTATTCTATGTTCAATCTTGTGGGTTCAAGTACATTTTTCACTCATTTTGACGACCATTGTACAGTTAACATGTAATCCATTTCTACCTTTCCATGATTTTTTTGTCTGCATAACCGTCGCTAGTAGCGTCACTACTAGTGTCACAATATGTGTAAAAAATTGTTGCAATTTGTGTCAGTCTTTGTGTCGCAAAACCAACACAATTTATGATTCTAATACTGATGCAAATTGCGATGGTTTCATGGAGATGCTAATATTGATGCGCTTAACAACAAGGGGGTAATTTTTTTTATGAATATTACCATCGCTTTGAACGTCGGTATGAGGTCTGTATCTTGTAGTGTATTTTAACCCAAAATCTGCATAAAAGCACCTTAAAAATAGGGTTTTCTCATAATATTCACCCAATTTTCTAAACTCTTTACCATTTATTAGTGAAATATACATTCATCTTTCTAGAAAATAAAAATCATGGGGGTCCCTTGAGTTTTACCTTGATTATCTCACATAAAGAAAAGTACAATCCTAAAAAATAAACTACTACTAAAACAAGAAAGGTACACCTTTTAGATATAGAAGAAGGCTAATACAAGAGTAAGAAGGAGGAGGAGGAGGAGGAGGAGGAGGATGAGTGCAAAATAAACCTTACCTATTATTTGAAGAAGGGTCTTTCCTCTATTCTTCAATGGTCTCACATGATCCTTCTTTATTTGTGGATGCAAGAATATGTATTCTCTTTATCATATTCTTTTATTTTTTAATTCAATGCTAGGAATTTCACACACACACATATAAAAGCAAAGGGTTTGTGGATTTTAATGTCAAATTACTAAATTATGTCTATAGGGATGTTTGTAAACATGTCTACATTATGCACATTAACATAAATACATTTGTGCATGCAAGGATAGCCATAGCCACAACATTTCATGTATAGTATCCATCTATGCTTTCTTTTTGTGGTATTAAATTTGATGGGTTGTGTAGAATTAAAGGTTGGTGGATTTTGGTCTCATCATCATCACTTACAAGTGGAAAAAGAAATAAAAAGAGCATAATCTTCAATTATGATGTAAAGGTGAACTCACAAGAATTCTATGGAATTAAATGATCCAAATTGTGAAGTTAGCATGCTTCATTTTTTTGAGACACTTTAAAACATTATCAAAGCTATATTTAGAAGGTTCTCCTTATTCATTTTACTTCTTTGAAGTTTCTTTAGGTTATCACTCAAGGGACACAAAAAATTCATGTGTAGAAATTCACAAGTAGGTTTCTTGAAATTAATACCAAGTTTGGAAGTATGCAAGGGTTACTAATACATTTCAGAGAATTTCAAAATCTTCAAAGTAGATCCAAAAGATCATAATATATATTTTCTATTCATGATTTATCCACTTGATTCACAAATATTTGAGACATTGAAAATTTTGTCGAAGCTACAAATGAAGAACCCTAGCACAATACAATGAAATTAAATTAAAGAATAAGGAAAATGATTCATTGAATGGAAGTTGAGGCACTACAAGATACATGCCTCATATTAACATTCAAAGAGACAAAAATATTCATTAAAAAAATTTCCCATGTCATCACTAAATGTGTCGGTATTAGCATCTCCATAGAATTGTTGCTATCAGTATCAACACAAATACTGAGGCCAATAGCGACGATTTGCGATGTATATTGCGATGTGTGCAGATAAATTTACAACGTTAATAGTGATGGTTATAAAGAAAAAAAATTGTGGCCTGCCACATGTAGTGATGTAATGTATTTACATCCTATAAATGGATTACATGCTAAGTGTACAATGGTCGTCAAAATGAGTGCAAAATGTAATAGAACCCACAAGATTGAAACATAAAATAAATACAAGATCATTGATAAAAACTCATGGAATCATGACAAGATACAAGGGATGATAATAATATAGTATATAGAAGATGCCTACATAAATCACAAGACCAAAAAAGAAGAGGATATGCACTCCACAAATCCAAGTACAAGCTATAGATCCTCGCCATCTGAAAGCTGCTCTCGACGGTAAGAAGTATTGAACATAGTTTGCAAAAAAAAAAACACATTAGTCCACCATACATCATGCATTTTAGTAAAAATAGAACTAGGGAGAAAAAAATTGAGTGACTTACTAGGCCGTTGCGTGCATACAGTGTATCGATCAATGTAGTGAGACCGTGTCTCTCTACATATCAAGTCTCTAGGCTAGTGGGATTGTGGTTTGTAATGGAGTGCTGCAAAGAAAAAAAAATACAACTGCTAGAAGCATAATTGTTAGTACAAGCGATATTGCAAAAAAGAAAGCAAGAAGAACAAAAGAAAAACTTGCAAAGTCCTCCAGATAAGTCCTATGGCCACCACTCCCAAGATGATGGACCACCCTTGGCTCCAATCGTGCCCTCACTTCCTCGTGCTGTAAGCCTTTAATGTGTCGGAGAATTTATAGTCTCTGCCACTCATCTGCATCGAGCCACTCGGGCTTCGAGGCACTACTCTTGAGTGCCTTATGTGCATCCGATCCTCTATGTGACATGTATGCACGCATGTGCTCCATCATCCAACCAATGGAAAACCTCTCTAGGATGGTGAATGCCAAAATCTCCTTATGCAAAGATGCTACGATGTAGTCCTTGCTCCCCTTAGGTATGTTCTTCCAATGGTCTAAGACGTACTGAAAAACTTATTGGTACAACTCTCTCATATGAGCCATCACTCTTCTCCTGTCATCATTCATGATCACAGCTCATGTCCTATCATCTAGAAGATATCTATATCCCTCTGGGGTATTTCTAAGATATATCCTCTTCCACCTACGACCTCGCTCTTAGGCATAACCATAAGACCCTTGTACATGTGGTGTACCCTGGGGGGTGGTATCTCTCAGAGTAGCACCCATAGGGGTGCCACCTATGAATAGCTAAGAAAAAGCTAGAGTCACTAGAGTAGACGTTCCCACAAGTATGATAAATCTTTCGAGTGATGCAACTCCACTAGAACCATGAGATGGAGATACTGCATATCGATACCTCCACAACAACCACTTGAGCCACCCTCTCTCGAACTTGCACGAGAGTGAGAAGTAGCACCTATATCTTGAGCCGATCGTGGGCTCACTACATCCACATCTCCGTAGTATCCCCAAGAACCACTCCTTTTTTCTGACCCAAGTCTAGAGCGTCGACCTCGTGTATTGGAAAAAACCGAAGCATCAGAGCCTACCAATGTAGATCTAATGGAACGGCCTCATGGTGTCCGAGACAACACCATATCTCTAAATCAAGCCATCTTATCTAGAAACATACGTGTAAATATATCTTGTAACTCCTCGTCGCTCATTCCTTGACTCATCGTGCTCTTCAAAATTTCATCAAAGGTCACTTGCACAGACAAAAGTGATGTTAGTATAGTCAATATAAAAATTCAAGCAAAGCATGGTAATATAACTCTCTGAAAAAAATGATATTACTTAAAATGCATATTCTAGAGTACCCTTATAAGCGATTCATCAACAAATTTTGTTAGCGGATACTACAAGTATGACATAGCCTATGGTCCCATGTCAATTTATTGGCACAACTCCGTATAAACTAGAAGATTGATAGACATCACCAAAAAAGGATGAGTCTACCTTATTTTCAAATAATTCTTAGCCTATATGACCCCCCCTCTCGAGCATATGGAGGAAAGGAGAAAGACGAAGGTTGTTGTGCTACCGCCTGCCATGGAGGAGCTGCCATATTCACCGCGGTTGGTCGTCGTTGCCGCCCAGGCTGCCGCCTCGCCTCCACCTACACCACCATCATCATCAATCATCATCCTCATCTCTTTCTTCGTCATCCTCTCCATCCAACCCAACGTCACTTTTTTTTTTTCCTCATGTTCTGACAGAGAAGCATAGAAGCTTCTAAAGACAAAGCTTCCATAAGCCTTGTGCACACGACTTATCCCTGGGATTCTTAAAACCATGTCTTGTAAAGGAAATTCCTGTGCAAGAGGCAGTAGGCAGATTTTGAGACTGACTTCCCAAAGCCCAAAGGGAGTTCGGAGATCGCATAAAGGAAAGGACAAATCATGGAGTCCGAATCCACTACATCAATGATGGCTCCAAAGCAAAAGACGCAAGGTGCACATGCGGGAGCCTCCAACCCAAGTTTACACGTGGACATCGCTGCGAGTCCTCATACCTAGGTTCTTAGGAGTTTAATTCTACATAAAAGTAATGTATTAGGTACGTTTAAATCTCATGAGGAAGTTATGAATGCAAATTACTCATTCGTCTTACGAATTTTAGTTGCATGTTGCTCTTCGCTTGCATTTCCAAAGTGACAATCCCAATTGCATATTGCATAGGTTAAAAGAATGAAAATTTGTTTAAATGCATCCTAGTCTTCCTTGCAAGAAAGAACAAGCGCATAAAGCATCTAGGTAATGATTTCCTAGATACGATTCGTAGGAAATAATAGTTAACATTTGTTAGAATATTGTCCAAAGAATTGCATTGCATGAAAAGGAAACCATGAACTTGCCTGTTGCATGAAGATGCTTGCAATTTAAGACGGATTAAGTGCCGTAGAACGGATTAAGTCAACATTGGTCTTATAACATTCATCATGCATGAAATTCATTTATCGAAGTTGTATCTAGAAAAGGGTGCATGTCATATTAAAGCCTGAAATTCAATTGCAGGTTTGTAGGCAAAGCTCTTAATGTAAATCTATGTAGGTTTTATGCAAGTTATCCCCCAAATTGTCAATCATTTTGATTTTAGCAAGGAAAAGAAATGGTCAATTGCAAACCTTATAGTTGCATAGAAGTAAAAGTCTATGATTCGCATGCTTGCATGGAATGTTGCATCTTGAATTTGTTTATTTGCATCTCTCAGGAAAAGTATTTGCATCTCTTTTAAGCAAAGATCACTCTTGTCGCAAGACAATTAGATCGCTTTAGGCATCACTTGTATTGGTATAACCCTCAAGGGATTCCTAAAAGCATAACTAGTTGGTATGATGAACACTTCAAAGTGTTAGGTAGGGTTTAGTACAATAAAAATTCTGCCTAGTATGGCACTTGGGATGCCAAGTCAAGACTTTTGATCCCAAAGGTCCTACCCACATTCACTGAATGTTAGGGTTAGTTGGATGCCTATGCAAGAACAATCTAAGGTTTTACCCTAAGGATCGTTTGGTCAAATACTAGACTTCTGTTGAGTTTAGAAACCCTAGGGCCAAACGTTATTGGCCTAGTAAGGTTAGGGATTGGGTTGGGTCAAGAGGACTCCCAAACCCTACATCTTGACCAAACATATTTCTTGACCAAGAAACGTCGTTTGATGGGAGAAATGATCCCATGAGTTAGGTGCGACACCTGTGCAACAAGTTGCAACGTCGCACGGTTTTGTGTTAAATCACAAAGTAGAGTTGCCACTCCTTAGAAAAAGGTTGGCAGGTTCTAGCGCAAGTCTAACTTGCAAGAGGATGAGTAGTCATCCCGCTACATCATCCTTCTTGGGCTGATTTACCAAGTTAGGGGAAGTTATGTATTGCCTAGCAAGCAAAGGATCAATCAAGATGGGGCAACAAAGTTGCCCAGGATTTACTATCTTAACTTAAGGAACCTAAGGTGTTTGTTAATTTGGGTTCACAAGGGTATAAACCTTAACCCAAGGATAAAAGGGTAAACAAACAAACCCTTGGGGATCTTGCCAAGTCGCAATTGATCCTGGATTGAATGTTGGATGCATTCAGAGAGAAGGATCCACACCTAAGCAGTTGGCCAAATAAACGACCACTGGATTGATTGTGTTTGTATAAGTTAGGAGCACTGTTTGTACTTCTTTGCTCAATGAACTAAAGATGGAAAAATAATTACTGCTTCAGGTTGAAGGCCTGGAGGGAGAGGCAGCATCAGTTACCCACGACTATCTGCCTGACCCTAACCAAGGGGGTTGTTAGCCGCGCCGGAAATATGAACCGAACCCGTCGTGAGAGGTCTCTCTTTTAGGCGCTACTTGGAGCAGGAGGACGCTTGGGTTCCAGGGGGGCTCTGGCCATAAATCCCTTGCTTTTCTGGTCCTGCACAAGAGGCCGACGTGACTCGGGATTGGATCTCGAGGCCCGCATACTAGTCTACGGGTAGAAACTTGGATTAGTAATCCCTGAGGATTGCTGGATTGCCTTCGGACGGATTATGGATTGCCTTCAGGTGGATTATGGATTAGCCTTCGGGCTGGATTATTATGATGTATTCCAAAGACTCATTAATAAGATAAATTGTTGAGAAGGAACTTGTTTGACACTGTTTTTCTATATCAGTGCTAAGATTACGTGAAGGAACCTATTTGGATAATTAAGGAAGTTGTTTTATGTGTGTCCAACTAAATGTTGTAGGTAATTAGACAACTAAAGCAACCCCGAGGAAAGTGCGGTGGATGTGGCCATGGTTTCGTCCTACGAATGGGTGTTCCCGGTTGGCCAGGAACTTTTCTCAAACGATGACCTAGAATCTAGGATACTAGAGTCCCGATTTATGTTGCTTTAGGGGAACAGAATGGGACTATGCCTTATGGATAGAGAGGTCGAGCTTTGTACCCCTCTCGTTTCCCATTCTCCTTGAACCAAGTGTAGCATGTATCTGCTTCGACCCTGATGTTTCTGCATAAAGTAGTTCACCTGGGGTTCGACGCTAGTTAATGTCTAGGAACTTAACTATTATGGAAACCCTGATTCAGGTCAATCCTAAGTGGAAACAGTCGGAATGCTTCCGCTTCGTGGTAGACTCGGGAAGACCTATATCGCAAACCCCGTGTCATTCCATGGGAGTGCCGGGCGGTGCTTTCTGGACTCTCTTCCCGATGGGCTGCTAAGACGTGTCCTACGAGTGAACAGGTGGACACGTTACAGTTGGTATCAGAGCGAACCAACGAAGGATCTGCCTTTTACAAGGAAACTTAATAAGGAGAAGTAAAGAAAATTTTACTTTCCTTACTTACTTATCAATGCTGACTTGCAGAGTCGCGAAGCAAGGAACAGACTCTTCGTGTTCTAGATTATGTTTACGATCGCGATGCGTGCCTCGGATTATCGACAGAGGATTGATATGATGAATATCCTAGACCGCATCTACAATCCTTCACCCCTGTACGTGGAACAGAGATGGATAGGTGATTCAGGAATCTATTACATAGCTGCCCACCGATTTGCGTACCTTCAAACCAACTTAAAGAGAATCAAGTGGTTGGAAGATTTGAAGATCGTGAAGTTGTTCATCTTTGTTGAGGCTCACGCAAATGCAACCCTACATGTCGGTGGTCGGAAGGTCAAGCAGAACACGTATGTGTACGAGGAAGTAACTCGAGCAATCCCTGCCGATAGAATCAAGGTGTTGGGACGTTACGAGAAGAACGGATATCAAAGGGAAGGATACCATAATCTTCCTATGATCTATCGATTTCTGAAAATCTATGACCCCAATCCATACTATTACTCAGTTTCCATAGTTGAATGTAACATGATCTTATTCTCCCCAAATTAATGTATCAGCTTGTTCCATTTTCCCAAAAATAATTGTACTCGAAAGGGCTATGCCCATATGAATGAAATAAGACTTCTTTTTATCAATGATTGCCTTGACTGTGAGTATTGATAAAGAAGTTAAGTGATTAGGTCACTTGTACCAGGCAAACTGCTAAGGTGGAATTCATGCTAGGTGGAAAGTCGACTTCGGTCAGATTCAGGGTTATGAACCTAGGTATCCATGAGTATTTGCTCAGAATGGATTGGCTTAAACCTAATGATGCCCACATTCATTGTGGAAAGGGCCAAGTTTCCTTTCGAAACTCTAAAGGGGAATCAGTCACAACTCAAGGAGAGGCTGGAAAGCCAAAAATTCAATTGGCCAAAGCATCTCCGATAAAAAAGGGAGTTAGAAAGAGACTACCTGTCTATTTGATTAAGCTTATTGAGCTAGATCAGAATCAGGAGTCTAGTGAAGAACCTTCATGGCTAAAGGAGTACGCATATGTATTTTCTGAAGAAATAACAGAACTTCCACCTCAAAGGGAAGTTGATCATGAAATCAAGCTAGTGCCAGGAGCCGCACCAATCGCAAAGAGGCCATATAGAATGTCCATTCCAGAAGGGAATGAGCTAAAGGAGCAACTCAAGCAACTGTTAGATCAAGGATACATTCGCCCTAGCAATTCACCATGGGGAGCTCCAGTACTATTCCAGAAGAAGAAAGATGGAACGCTTTGGCTATGTATTGATTACAGAGGGTTGAATCAATCAGCCATTAAGAACAAATATCCTATTCCAAGAATAGATGAACTTCTTGACCGTCTTCAAGGTGCGAAGGTCTTCTCCAAGATTGATCTCAGGTCTAGATACTATCAGATAAGGATCAAGGAAGAAGATATCCCAAGGACGGCATTTAGTACAAGACATGGGCATTTTGAGTTCCTGGTCATGTCATTCGGGCTGATGAATGCACCTACCACCTTCAATAGGTTAATGCAGGATATCTTTAGACCATATCTTGATGACTTCGTACTCGTCTTCTTTGCCGATACCTTAGTCTACTCCAAACAGGAAGAAGATCATGAACCCGAGCTTCACATTGTTCTTGAAACAATGAGGGCACACAAGCTTTATGCAAAAAAGAAGAAGTGTACATTCTTCAAGTGACAGATTGAATACTTGGGGTTCATTGTTTCAGCGGAAGGAATTTCGGTAGATCCGGTCAAAGTCAGAGACGTTTTGTAATGGCCAATACCAACAACTGTCAAAGGAATACGCAGTTTTCTTGGATTGACAGGGTGGTACAGGGTCTTTATCTAAAACTATGCTTTGAGTATAGCACCGTTGACCGATCTACTAAAGAAGCAAACATCAATTGTGTGGTGAACTACTAAACAATCCAGCTTTGATAAATTAAAGCAAAGCTTGGTATCAGCACCTATCCTGAAACTTCTAGACCTTAGTAAGAAGTTTAAAGTAATAACTGATGCTAACACACTTGCCTTAGGATGTGTGCTTATGCAAGAAGGTCATCCTATAGCATAATTTTCAAGGAAACTGAAGAGCCATGAAAGGAACCATGCTACCCACGATTTGGAGCTGTTAGCTATCATCTATGCTCTCAAGCTTTAGAGACACTACTTGTTGGGTAACAAGTTTACCCTAGTGACGGATCATAAAAGTCTCAAGTGGATCTTTACCCAGAATGAGCTCAACATGAGGCAATGTTGATGGATTGAAGTACTGGAGGAATATGATTTTGAAATCAAATACCGGCCTAGAAAGGAGAATGTAGTTACCGATGCACTTAATCACAAGGCATTTCTAAATTCTCTAATCTTGCAAGATCCATCAACATCTAGATCTCTAGCCACAAAGGTATCCATGCCAAACAACCCAATACTTGAGCTAGCTAAAGAAGAGGCATGCCATGATCTAATCTATCAGAAGTTACTAAGGGATGTCAAGAATCACATGGTGGGGGGATTTGCTCAAGATGCTGCACCGAACACACACATAATGCACAAGGAGAAGCTCACTCAAGATACAAGAAGAGAGATGGAGGCCAAAACGTTTTCTTGCTGGTTTCTTCTTTTTCTTCCACACACTTTACAATGTACAAAAAGTATAGATAAGATACAACATAAAGGAAAGTGGCCTACTAAGTCAAACAATGCATAACCGACTACACTAGTCCACTGGTGCTATAACTATACCAACTGTAAGTAGGTGTAACAACCTGAATATAATAAGTAATGAGTCAGTGGCCATGTGAGAGTCATAATGACCACCAACGTGCTAAGTGTAGACATGTGGACCCATCTAACTATGTGGTCCATCATCAATGTCCGCATGTGTTGAGCTTGTCATCTCAACACTCCCCCTCAAGCTCAACTGCATCTTTGCAACTCCAAGTAAGCTTCGAAACTTTTGAAGATTCTCTGTACCCAATGCCTTCGTGAAGATGTCAGTTATCTGATCCTGTGTACTGACATACACCAAGTCAATCTCACGTGCTAGTACCTTTTCTCACACAAAGTGGTAGTGTACCTCAATATGTTTTGTCCTGGCATGGAACATAGGGTTCCTAACCAACTGTATACTGCTCATGTTGTCACAATAAATGACAACTGGACCTTCCACTTGTACATCTAAATCAACCAATAACTTTTGTAGCCATACTACCTCACATGATGCAACAGCAGCACCTCTATACTCAGCCTCTGTACTCGACAAAGCAACTGTAGGTTGCTTTTTGCTGCTCCATGTAACTGCTGCACTACCAAGAGAGAACATGTATCCGCTAGTAGATCTTCTATCAGACATACTACTAGCCCAATCTACATCTGCGTATCCAAATACCTGTACATCTGTACCTGCCTCATAGAAAAGTCCATAATGTAATGTGGACTTCACATATCTCAATATGCGTCTGACTACATCCAATGTGGCTTTCTAAGTACTTGCATAAACTTACTCACAAGAACAATAGCGTAGCTCAAGTCTAGCCTTGTAATGGTCATGTAGATCAAACTCCCCACTATCCTCCTGAACATAGTAGGGTCTTCTATCTCATCCCCAACATCAGCACTCAACTTTACATTCTGCTCCAACGGGACTAAAAGTGGTTTGCATGCTGTCATACCATACTTGGACAACGTATCCAAGCCATACTGTCTTTGGAACAGCCATATACCATCATCACATCTAATCACCTCAATGCCAAGGAAGTACCTTAGCTCATCCAAATCCTTCATCTCAAACTTCTTCTTCAAAAAGTCATTGACTTCAGCAATCCCACTATCACTATCACCTGTAATAATCAAGTCATCCACATAGATGACTATGATGACCAAACTTGCATCTCCCTTTCTCACATAAAGTGAGTGATCAGCATCAAAAACATAAAAGCCAATATTGATAATATACTCTCTGATCTTGTCAAACCATGCTCTAGGTGCTTGCTTGAGCCCATAGAGCACCTTCTTCAACCTGCACACATACGTGGGATACTCTAAATCTTCATAACCTACTAGTTGATCCATATACACTTCTTCCTGCAAATCACCATGCAAGAAGGCATTCTTCACATCCATTTGCTGCAAACTCTAACCTTTGGCTGCTGCCAAAGCAATCACATATCTGACAGTTTCCATCCTAGCAACTGGACTGAAGGTTTCATCATAATCTATGCCATATGTCTGGGCATAACCTTTTGCAACCAGTCTAGCTTTGTACCTACTAATAGAACCATCTGCATTATGTTTAATCTTATAAACCCACTTTTATCCAATAGCTTTCTTGCCCTTCGGCAATGATACTACATCCCAATTCTTATTGGCCTCTAATGCAGCCATCTCCTCATCCATTCCTGCATCCCAATGACTATGACCAACAACATCCTCAAAACAAGTGGGCTCAACATCCTCAACTAATTTCATCATATAAGCATAATGGTGAGCTGTATAACCTTTAAAACCAAATCTTTTAACAGGGTGTCTAACCTTGCTAGATCTGCGTACCACTGGATCACTCAATTGAGCCTTTACATTATTATGAGCTCTCTATACACCTGGTGTCCTGACAGATGGAATACCAAGCTCATCATCCAAGCTCTCTGAGCCACTGGAGTCTCCATCAAGAACTATATCAATGCCATCTGACACTTTATTCTTTCCTTTGTCTTTATCTGTAGTGCTACTAGATGCACCTGAAGATGTAGAGCTACTCCTTAGTCTCCCAGACCATGAGCTACCAGATGATGTCTCTAGTCTACTAAGAGTCCGTGATTCTTGCTTTTCAGCTTGCACATGAGTGCCATGATCATCATCATCATCCAATGCATCACCACTAGATGCATACCAATTGCTCATTTCATCAAAGATGACATCCCTGCTCAATCTGAATTTACATGTGACAGGGGCCTTTTTGCTTTAAAGAGTATTCAATAAAGACACATTTTTCTGCCTTTGGATCAAGCTTCTTCCATAGCTCATCTCGCACATGAACATATGCAACACAGCCAAATACTTTCAAGTGCGATACATCAGGCTTCTTGCCACAGTAAAGAATTCTTCAGGAGTCATTCCATGAACTGCAGTTGTGGGAGTTCTGTTCATAATATAAACAGCAATATGAACAGCCTCAGACCAAAAATGCTTCGGCATATTCTTTTCAGCCATCAAGACGCGTGCAACTTCTACAATATGCATGTTTTTCATTTCTGCAACCCCATTTTGCTGTGGGGTATACTTGTATGTGAACTGTCTCTTTATCCCATGAGACCTCAGAAATTCATTGAACTCATTTGAGAGGTACTCTCCCCCTCCATTTGACCTCAAGTACTTTACTTTCAAGCATGTTTCTCTTTCAACTGCAGCCTTGAAAGTTCTAAAGTGCTCAAATGCTTCACTCTTTTCCTTCATAAAATATACCCACAACTTTCTAGAACAATCATCAATGAATGTGACAAAGTATGAATTGCCTCCAAGAGATACATTTTGTGTAGGCCCCCAAATGTTTGTATGCACAACATCAAGGATATTTCTACTTACATCTCTATCATGTGAAAAGGGTTGTCTTGCCTGTTTACCAAACTGACATGCTTCTCATACCTTATGAAATTCTACAACTCTAAATGTAGGCAAACTTGTAACCAACCCTTTGGATTGCATTAATTTCAGCCTTTGTACATTTGCATGTCCAATGCATTTGTGCCAAATTTCAATATCTGCAACAACACCTTTTCCTTTAGCATATATAGCAACATTCATAGTAGGAGTTCCAGCATCCAGAGTAAACATACGTCCAACTCTACTTCCCTTTGCAACTAACCTACACTTGTCATTGAAGTCTTCTACAAAGCAGTCCTTTGCATTAAATCTGACTTGCAGCCCTTGCTCTACCATCTGACCAACTGACACCAAGTTCTTTGTGATAGATGGCACATGTAATATATCTGAAAGACTCTTGTCTTACCATCATGCAAGGACAAGGAAACTTTTCCAATGTGTGAATTTGGGTGGCATAAATCATCACCCGTCTGCATATAACCTGCATTTTGCAAATCTTGCATCTCTCCAAACCATTCTACATGGCTGGTCATATGATTGGATGCACCTGAATCAACATACCAAACATCATCATGTGCTCCCTTTCCTGTAACAGCATTTAGCATATGCTGCATAACAAACAGATGTTCATTTTTGTCTTCATTCTGTCGTGAAGATGATGCATACTTACCACAGCAAATATCATCTTTCTTAGCATAACATTGGGCTGCAATATGATATGCTTTTCCATAGTAGTGATACACAATACTAGAGTTATTAGAACCTCTGTTCTGCCATCCACCTCTTTCTCTAAAGCTTCCCCTGCCTCTAAAGTTATCAAGACCTCCTGAAACCTGCATATCGCCAAATTACTGATTCAATCTGTTTTGTTGGTTATCACTACCACGTCCTGTACCATGACCTCTTGAAGAGAACCTGCCACGTTCCCTTCCTGAAGTGGAGTAGAAAGCTTGGACCTATTCACCACTTCTTTCAAATGTCTCACTCTGCATGTTGATCTCTTCAGTGATTATAAGGGAGACCAACTCATCGAAATCTGGAAATGGCTTTCTGACATATACGGAAGTTACAAAAAACTTCCAAGCCTATTTATTGTTAAGTCCACCCAAGGTAGACGACACCAAATCATCATCATTGGTCATTGCATCAATCGCTGCCAAGGCATCTACAATGCTTCTTACCTTCAGTACATACTTATTGATAGACATATTCCCTTTCTTCAATGTATTCAACTCTTGCTTGAGTTGAATCTTTCATGCCTTTGTATTTACGAAAAACATACTTTCAAGTATGGTCCAAGTTGCATATGAATTCTCTGCATTTTTTATATGTCCCAGCATATTATTGTCAATTACTGCAGACAGCCAATACATGACCTTTTTGTCTTTTGTATTCCATTCCTTCCGTGCCTTTGTCTCTTCTGCAGTTGGAGGATCACTCACCTCCGGTTCCTTTTCTTCACCTGACACAAACTCGTAGAGGCATTTTCCAATAAGGAAGTTCGTGATACAAAACTTCCATGAAGGGTAGTTATTCTTGTCGAGCTTCTCAATGATGGGGTTTCCACTATCCTCTGCCATTATCACAAAACTAATACCAAACAGCAAGCAAATCTTCTGTAACCCTCAACATGTAGTGCAGAGCAATACACCAGACAGCCTTTTTCACTGTCTGCTTAACAATACATGCAATCTACAACCAATTTGCAGATGAACCTTGTGTTTATTTGCTGATAAACACATTTGAACTTACAGATCTGAAATCTCTAACCTGTGCATCTGTATACGGCAAACATAGTTAAAATTACAAGGTATCTTGAACTCCTGTCCGCAACCTTGTGGCTCTAAAACGGAGCCTGAAATGACCTCGGATGGCCAAAATAGCAGTGGAAAGACCTAAAGGGCTCATCTATAGAATACATAGCGCTCTTCGTGCACACAATATCTCACTACAATCTGAGATTTTTGCTCTGCCCTGCTTCTGGTGCCTCCACAGGCACTGTCCAAGAGAAAGAGTGGAAGAATGGGAGAGCTTCTCACCCGTGGCTTGCTTGCTCGAACCTTGCTTCTTCTCCTTCACTTTAGCCTTCAAAATCAGCCTCTCTCAATGGCGTGGCTATGATACTATGTCAAGAATCGCATGCTGGGGGGACTTGCTCAAGATGCTATACCAAACATACACAGAATGCAGAAGGAGAAGCTCACTCAAGAGACAAGAAGAGAGATGGAGGCCAAAACGTTTTCTTGCTAGTCTCTTCTTCTTCTTCCACACACTTTACAATGTACACAAAGTATAGATAAGATATAACATAAAGAAAAGTGGCCTACTAAGTCAAACAATGCATAACCGACTACACTCGTCGACTAACGCTATAACTATGCTAGCTGTAAATAGGTGTAACAACCTGAATATAATATGTAATGAGTCTGTGGTCATGTGTGAGTCATAATGACCACCAACGTGCTAAGTGTAGACATGTGGACCCATCTAACCAGGCGGTCCATCATCAATGTCCGCATGTGTTGAGCTTGTCATCTCAACAAGGGAGATCCCCATCAAGGATCAAGACCCGAAGCTACAGGCTAAGTATCAAGAATTCTCTATCAAAAGTGGACTTGTCTACTATAGAACGAGATTATGTGTACTGGCAATCCAATCACTCAAACAGAAGATACTTTGGGAAGCTCATGACTCCCCTTTTTCAGGACATCCTGGCTATGCCAAGACCCTCAATGTAGTTAGAAAAAGCTATTATTGGGAGAGCTATTAAAGGTGATGTTCTCAAATATGTCACTGAATGTTTGTCTTGTCAACGTATTAAGGCTGAACATGTCAAAATGCCAGGGAAGTTGCAATCACTTGACATTCCCCAAATGAAATGGAAATTCATCAATATGGACTTTGTTGTTGGCCTGCCCCAAGTTCAGGGAGGATACAATTCCATTATGGTTGTGGTGGATATGCTCATCAAGGTTGCACACCTTATTCTTGTTAAGACAAACTATAAAGCCTCAGACATCTCAAGGTTATTTATCAAGGAGATATTCAAACTGCATGGGTTGCCCAGAAGAATCATTAGTGATCCTGACTCTCTCGTCACATCACATTTCTGGAGGGCTATCTTCCAAGCCATAGGGACTCAACTCTGTTTCAATACAGCTTAGCATCCCCAAACCGATGGTCAAACGGAGCGATTCAACCAAGTGATCGAGGATATGCGAAGGGCACACTGCTGTCGCGAACTCAAAAAGTGGATTCAATATTTGCCACTGGTTGAGTTTGCCTACAATGCTTCTTACCAACAAAGCATTCAGATGACCCCTTTTCAAGCATTGTATGGGCATGACTATCGAAGTCCTTTAAACTTCTCGGATCCAACCCTGAGGGTTGAAGCCTCAAAACAGATGCTGGAAGATATGGATGACCAAATGAAGTCAATAAGATAGGACATCCAAGCCACCAAGGATAGACAGAAGGCATATGCGGATTTGAAACGTCAAGATAGATCCTTTGTTGAAGGAGATATGGTCTTCATTCGCGTACATCCAAAGAAGAGTTCCCTATCCTTGGGTGAATGAAAAAAGCTAAGGCCAAGGTATTGTGGACCCTACAAGATCCTCAAGTACCTAGGACCTAATGCCTACAGACTTCAACTTCCCGAGAACCTAAAGGTTCCTAATGTGTTCCATATCAGTCTACTAAAGAAGTATGTACCTAGCCCTAGTCACGTGCTTGATGATCAACAAGTTGTAATGCCTAGGCAAGGAGTCCTTGAGCTACGACCTGATAGGATCTTAGATGCTAGGGAGAGACATTTGAGATCCAGGATCTTGAGAGAATACCTTATCCAGTGGAAAGATTATCCTGAAGAGGATGCCACTTGGATAGATGAAAGTACTCTCAACCAACAATATCCCTAGTTTTTCTCTAGATGAGGACATCTCGATTCCTCTAAGGGGGAGAGAATGTAATATTTCCACTTGAAATGTTAAGTCGACTAAAGACCGTGCAATAAGGCACCCCAAAGTACTCTCCCACATCGTAAAAAGTTGGCAGTTAAATGCTTACCTTGCGTGCACATTAATAAACCCCAATCGTGTTGTGCAAATAAGGCCAAGGCTAAATCCCGCAAGCGGCAAGGGAACACCCTTCACGGGGAAAAGGGGTTAATGGATAACTTTAGTGCAAATTTTTTAATTAATTACCCCTCCCCTCAGTCGATGCATGGAAGGGGAGAGGGAGTGTGAGAGGAGTAGTGTTATGTGGAGGGCATGGGGGAGAGAGGAACATGCAAGCCACCCATGTGGGAGGCTATCTCCCCCCCCCCCATTAGCCTACATGACCCCCCCTGGAGCATGTGGGGGAAAGGAGGAAGACGAAGACTACTGTGCTGCAGCCTGCCATGGAGGAGCTGGCATATTCACCGCCATTGCCTGTTGCTGCCGCCCAGGCTGCCGCCTCGCCTCCACCTACACCACCATCATCATCAATCATCATCCTCATCTCTTTCTTCATCGTCCTCTCCATCCAACCCAACGTCACGTTTTATTTTTTTCCCACGTTTTGACAGAGAAGCATAGAAGCTTCTAAAGACAAAGCTTCCATAAGCCTTGTGTACACAGCTTATCCCTAGGATTCTTAAAACCGTGTCTTGTAAAGGAAATTCCTGCACAAGAGGGAGTAGGAAGATTTTGAGACTGACTTCCCAAATCCTAGAGGGTGTTCGGAGATTGCATAAAGGAAAGGACAAATCGTGGAGTCCAAATCCACTACATCAACGATGGCTCCAAAGAAAAAGACGCAAGGCACACACTTGGGAGCCTCCAACCCAATTTTACATGTGAACATCACCGCGAGTCCTCATACCCAGGTTCTAATAAATTTAATTCCGCATAAAAGGGATGTATTAAGCACGTTTAAATTTCATGAGGAAGTTATGAACGCAAATTACTCATTTGTCTTACGAGTTTTAGTTGCATGTTGCTCTTTGCTTGCATTTCCAAAGCCACAATCCCAATTGCATATTGCATAGGTTAAAAGGATGAAAATTTGTTTAAATGCATCCTTGTCTTCCTCACAAGAAAGAAGAAGCGCATAAAGCATCTAGGTAACGATTTCCTAGATATAATTCGTAGGAAATAATCGTTAACATCTGTTAGAATATTGTCCAAAGAATTGCATTGCATAAAAAGAAAACCATGAACTTACCTATTGCATGCGAAGATGCTTGCAATTTAAGATGGATTAAGTGCCGTAGAACAGATTAAGTCAACATTGGTCTCATGACATTCGTCATGCATGAACTTCATTTATCAAAGTTGTATCTAGAAAAGGGTGCATGTCATATTAAAGCTTGAAATTCAATTGCAGGTTTGTAGTCAAAGCTCTTGATGTAAATCTATGTAGCTTTTATGCAAGTTATCCCCCAAATTGTCAATCATTCTGATTTTAGCAAGGAAAAGAAATGGTCAATTGCAAACCTTATAGTTGCATAGAAGTAAAAGTCTATGATTTGCATACTTGCATGGAATTTTGCATCTTGAATTTGTTTATTTGCATCTCTTTTAAGCAAAGATCACTCTTGTTGCAAGACAATTAGATCGTTTTAGGCAGATCACTTGTATTGCTATAACCCTCAAGGGATTCGTAAAAGCATAACTAGTTAGTACGATGAACACTTCAAAGTGCTAGGTAGGGTTTAGTACAATAAAACTTCTACCTAGTATCACACTTGGGACGCCAAGTCAAAACTATTGATCCCAAAGGTCCTACCCACATTCACTGAATGTTAGGGTTAGTTGGACGCCTATGCAAGATCAATCTAGGGTTTTACCCTAAGGATCATTTGGTCAAATACTAGACTTCCGTTGAGTTTAGAAACCCTAGGACCAAACATTATTGGCCTAGTGAGGTTAGGGATTAGGTTGGGTTAAGAGGACTCCCAAACCCTACATCTTGACCAAACATATTTCTTGACCAAGAACCACCGTTTGATGGGAGAAATGATCCCACGAGTTAGGTGTGACACCTGTGCAACAAGTTGCAACGTCGCATGGTTTTGTGTTAAATCACAAAGTAGAGTTGCCACTCCTTAGAACAAGGTTGGCAGATTCTAGCGCAAGTCTAACTTGCAAGAGGATGAGTAGTCATCTTGCTACATCACCCTTCTTGGGATGATTTGCCAAGTTAGGGGAAGTTATGTATTGCCTAGCAAAGAAAAGGATCAATCAAGATGGGGCAACAAAGTTGCCCAGGATTTACTATCTTAACTTAAGGAACCTAAGGTGTTTGTTAATTTGGGTTAACAAGGGTATAAACCCTAACCCAAGGATAAAAGGGTAAACAAACAAACCCTTGGGGATCTTACCAAGTCACAATCGATCCCGGATCGAATGCTGGATGCATTCGGAGAGAAGGATCCACACCTCAGTAGTTGGCCAAATAAACGACCACTGGATTGATTGTGTTTGTATAAGTTAGGAGCACTATTTGTACTTCTTTGCTCAAAGAACTTAAGATGGAAAAATAATTAATGCTTCACGGTGAAGGCCTGGAGGGACAAGCAGCATCAGTTACCCCCGACTTTCTGCTTGACCTTAACCAAGGGGTTTTTTAGCCACGCCGAGAACATGGAGCAAACCCACTGCGAGATGTCTCTCCGTTGGGTGCTACTTGGAGCAGGAGGACACTTGGGTGCCAAGGGGGGCTCTGGTCATAAATCCCTTGCTTTCCGGGTTCTGCACAAGAGGCCGACGTGACTCTGGATTGGATCTCGAGGCCCGCATACTAGTCTACAGGCAAAAACTTGGATTAGTAATCTCTGAGTATTGTTGGATTGTGCCTTTGGGCAGATTATGGATTGCCTTCAGGCAGATTATGGATTAGCCTTTGGGCTGGATTATTATGATGTATTCCAAAGACTGATTAATAAGATAAATTGTTGAAAAGGAACTTGTTTGACATTGTTTTTCTATGTCAGTGCTGAGATTACGTGAAGGAACCGGTGACTATTTGGCTAATTAAAGAAGCTGTTTTATGTGTGTCCAACTAAATGTGGTAGGTAATTAGACAACTAAAGCAACCTCGAGGAAAGTGCAATGGATTTGGCCATGGATGCGTCCTATGGATGGGTGGTCCCGGTTGGCTGGGAACTTTTCTCGAAGAAATTGACAGCAAGGTGAACAATGATCTAGAATCTAGGATACTAGAGTCCTAATTTATGCTGTTTTAGGAGAACGGAATGGGACTATGCCTTATGGATAGAGAGGTCGAGCTTTGCATCCCTCTCGTTTCCCATTCTCCTTGAACCAAGTGCAGCATGGATCCGCTTCGCCCTGACGTTTCTGCGTAAAGTAGTTCGCCTGGGGCTCAATGCTAGTTACTTTGTAGGAACTTGACCATTAGGGAAACCCTAATTCAAGTCGATCTTAAGTGGGAACGGCAGGAATGCTTCTCCTTCGTGGCAGACTCAGGAAGACCTAGATCGCAAACCCCGTGTCATTCCCTGGGAGTGCCGGGTGGCGCTTTCTGGACTCTCTTCCCGATGGACTGCTAAGACGTGTCCTATGAGTGAACAGGTGGACACGTAGCAGGCCACATCTCCATGGATGCATGGTGCAACATAAAAAAAATATTCACTTTCTCCTCCATTATAGCATTCATCCGTTTTTCTATCCCATTTCCAACCACCACATGTCCGGTCAGTCTATCATCGTCCTTCAGCACAACCATATCATACTGTTGTCTGAATCTACCGATGGTAGCCATTGTGAAATATGCACTAACTTCTCACCACCAACCTGAAGCCATGCTATCTTTTAACTGAGCTCATTGTTGCACAAAGCCTTTCAAGGTTTTCATGAAGCACTCTAAGAAGAACATCCATCGCATATGGACATGTCCCACAATCTCCACTTCATCTATAAGATGCACTAGGAGATGGGTTTATATCGTGAATATGTTGGTGGATAGGTAGTTCTCAAAGAGACAAACCGTCTCCACTACTCCCTGCCTTGCAGATTCAATAGAAAATGTCTTGATCTCCGTCTGTGAGATCATATGCACTAAATTTAACAACCTATAAATTGCCCCACGTATTTTTGGAGCAAGGCATATCGTGTGATCACAATCGGTAGTATAAACTACCACAAATGAAGAAGCATTATGAACATCGACTAGAATCCAAATAGCAAAATATAAAGGGCACTTATAATCCATTCATAGTATAAACCTGGCATATCTTATACCAATCATGGGATTTTAGCCTTGATAATTGGTCGTCTTTAGAAAAAGTGGATATGAGAGAACACATCATACTCATCGGAGTGCGGATAGACCTGATAATTTCTTCACAATGTGCTCTCCATTAGTGGACAAAACCCAAGGAGTGCGAGGTAGTTGCAAGCAACCATCAGCACTTGATGTGGCCAAATCGTCTCTATCTTGCCTACCTCCTTCAAATCCATTCAAACCCCTGCAATGTCTCTCTTTCTTGTGATGTGATCCCTTAGTAAGCTACCCACATTCTTGAAAATATGCATGGAATCCAACACGTGGTTGATCTGTAAGTGGGTCCAATACGGTCACTCGTAAAAAACCAAGAACCGTCGCATTCTGTTTGGATGCAACTTTGTGTGGACTATTTTCATCGTACCAGCTTTGGGTGTTCATTCGTATTGAAGGTTGTCCGAGAAAATCTTCCCTTAGTTCATGATCCTTTGGCAAGAAATAGACATGTCCTTGATATACCAACTTCTTCATGGTTTATGACCTTCATGAGTCTAACAGTAGCCCACAGGAGTCTAAGTACTTTATGAGGGATGATTTGCCCTTGTAACTCCTGTCAATACTTGTGAGTACTACACTTTGGACATGTCTCCATAATCTCATACTCTCCTTGAAATAGCACACAATCATTGGCACATGAGTGGATGCTATTGTATTCCATGCCAAGCTTTCGTAAAACATTTTGTGCATTATCACAAAACTCAGGCATGGTATTTTCAAGTGGTAATATATGATACTTTAGCAATTACCCAAAAAGAAATCATAAAACACCTTGAAAAAGCACAAATGTTTTCTATAATGGTGCCGAAAAGAAATCAACAAAGGGTACATAGAAGGTATGTAATATATCAAATCACGCTTGAACCACCTATTAAGGTAATGGAAATTTTTTTCTTTCTTCTTCTTATCCTCCCATTGGCGACGGTCGTGCTCGAGAGGGGAGAGGGGAATGGAAGGGCCAGCAAGCTCGTCGCTGGAGCTTGCTCAGCCTTAAGGCCATGCGATGCGACACATAGGAGAGGGAGGATCCCCCTCCCCTCCCCTATTTAAACAGGAGGAGGCGCTACCATAGAGGATGGCTGGAATACGTGAGGAGTGAGGGCCGCCATTCTCAAACGTTGAGGGAGAGAGAGAAGGTTAAGCCAACGTCGCTGCCGCCCTACAATAGTAAAGGAGGGAGGACCCCTCGTCCGCCACTCTGCCCGGACGAGCACTCTGTTGCTGCCTGATTCTACCGTCCGCCTGTCTGTCCTCCCAGCGCTGCCACCTGCAGTCGCACGCCTTGCCGCCTGTCCAACACGCCGCCAGTAGCCGTTTAAGCTTTCCCCCCATGTGGCGAAAGCTTTAGAAGCCCCCCTTTCACCCCCATGTCCTAAAAGCTCCCAAGGCCCCCCTTCTTATGCCTTTTGGAATCACAACCCCCTCCCTCCCCCACCCCCCCTCGGTTTTAATCCCTATAAGCCCCCTTTCTCTTGGGCCTTGGAACCCACCCCCCCTCCGTCTTTTATAAACCCTTAAGCCCCCGTTTCCCCTAGGTGTTGAAACCCCCATATCTAAACCCTTAAGCCCATTTTCCCCTGGGTGTTGGAACCCCTGTGTCTAAACCCTTAAGCTCCCTTTTCCCGTGACATATTGTAAACCCCCCTGTGTAAAATCCCTTATCTCCCTTCCCTTGTGACATATTGACAACCCCCCCCTCGTGTTTAAAGCTCATAAGCCCTTTTTCCCCTTAGTCTTTCCCATGCCTCCCGTCGGCTTTGAAAACCCCGTGCTTTATAAATTTCCTTAAGCCTTTCCTTTTGACTTAGGGATTACTCCCCATTTCTCGTTCGTGGTTAAGCCCCTTAGGCCGTTCCTTGCCCTATGCAAAATACCCTTGGGCCTTTGTTCTTTTTCCCCACTCGAAAAAGAGAAGAAGAGTGTTGAAGGTTTTAACACCTCCCTTTCCCACTCAAAAGAAACCCTCGTAAGGGATTCCACACCTCATTATTCCCCATTCGTGTGAGTCCTTACAAAGGACATTAAGCCTTTCCCATGGCTTAATAGGTCTTAGTTGTGAAAGATTCTGAAACACCCCCTTTCGAACTCCCAACTCCAAGGAGGAAGCCTTCTAAAACTGCTTTCGATGGATGGTGCAAGTTATTGCGAAAGAGAGCCAGGGTGGAATATCAAAAAGAAGTTGTTAAGTTGCTTCCACGGCGGAAATGCCTCCTAAGAAAGTCCAAGGCGCAGCCGCGGGAGGGTCATATTTGGGCATCCACGTGGACATCTCACCCCAATCCCAGGTTTTCCTTCCTAATTTTTAAATGTTGAATTTCAATCATGCAAGGTTAATTGTTGGATATAGGATATATTTTTTTCCTAGATGTTCACAACGAAGGAACTTAGTCATTGATACTTTTATTGAAACATGCAAATTAAAGAAAGCATAAACGCAATTCTAGCAAATAGCTTTATGCATTGAAGTGAATTATAAACTAGATTATTGTCCATTAAAGTAGTTTACTTCGTTTAAGCGTAGAAATATAAACTGTATATCACACTATTAACCCATATCCTCTTCGCAATGAATCATCATGGAAAGTGCAAAGCATGAAATGATTACAATGCATAAATCTAGGAAATTGTCGTTTGTCAACTGCATAAATTATCAAAGAAAAGGTTGCTTGTTAGCATGAATTTTATTTGCAAGATTATAGGAAGATTAGTTGGAATTCACCTAATCTATGCCTGACCTTAAATCCACAAGTTAGGGTTGAAAGAGAAATTTACGTGTAGACAACAGGTCATATAATGATAACGTAGCTATCTTCTAGAGTTAAACAAATTGGCATGAACCTAAAAACCGCGGAGTACTCAATTAGAATGGGTTAAATTCCAATAGATTCACTAGGAATTTATACGTAACATAATCCCTACGTATTGTTAAATTTGAAACTCCTATACCCTAAATACTTTCCCACTGTCACCAAAACGTAGGGATAGTGAAACATATTTTGAAAGTGAGCTAGGGTTTGTCCCTAAGAATCTTACAAGATGAAACTTGGAAACCCTAGATCTAACGACGTTAGCCTAATGTAATCACGAACAGATTGTTCGTGATTGCATTCAATGCGACACTTGTGCAACAAGTGTGGAGTCATATGATATTGTGATTGGATCATAGGGGAATGGCCAAATTCTTGCAACGAGGATGGCAGGTCCTTACGCAAGTTATCTTGCAAGAGGATGAATAATCATCCTAATTTAGTATCTTTCTTGAGTAAAGAATATTGATTGGAAACTAAAGACTAGCCGATAAACTGAAATAACTGATGAACTTAAGGTTTGCCCAAGTCGGGTTAATAGGGTACACCCTAACCTAGGATATAGGGGATCTTGCCAAGTTGCAAGTCATCCCCGATCGAGTGTTGGTTGCATTCGAAAGGAAGGATTCATTCCTTAGCAGTCTGCCAACAAAAACGATCAATGGAAATGTTTGTGCTTGCTACAGATTCTAGAGCACTGTTTGGCTTTGGCTTTGTTTGATCAATGAATTAAAAGATAAATGAATATCTATACTTCAAGTTAAAGGCCTGAAGGGAGTGGCAGCTTCAGTTACCCCCGACTCTCTGCCTAACCCTAACCAAGGGGGTTTTTAACTACGTCGGGCAAGTGGACCGAACCGGCCGCGAGAGTCACTCCGTTGAGTGCTACTTGGAGCAGGAGGACGCTTGGGTGCTAGGGGGGCTCTGGCTGTAAATCCCTCACCTTTCGGGCCCTGCACAAGAGGCTAACGTGACTCGGGATTGGATCTTGAGGCCCGCATACTAGTCTACGGGCGGAAACTTGGAATAGTGATCCCTGTGGATTGCTGGATCGGGCGGAGTTTGGATAAGCCTACGGGCTGGACTCTTTGTATTTCAAAGATAAATATGATAACCTGTTAATAAAGGAACTTGTCTGATATTGTTTTTCTATGTCAAGTGATAAGATTACGTGAAGGAACTAGTGCCTAACGAGTTAATTAAAGAAACTGGTTGTTACATGTCCAATTAATATGTTGGGTAATTAAATAACTAAAACAACCTGAGGAAAGTGCGGAGAATCGGCCATAGATTCGTCCTATGGATGGGTGGTCCCGGTTGGCCGTGAACTTTTCTCAAATCACGATGGACAGCGGGAAGATCGTCAAAGAACACGAACAAACAAAAGCGTTGACCTAGAGTTACGATTAAACCCGATTTACGTTGTTTTAGGAGAAAGGAATGGGACTATGCCTTATGGTAGAGAGGTTGAGCTTTGCATCCATCTCGTTCCCCATTCTCCTTGAACCAACTGCAGCGTGAATCCGCTTCGGACCTGGAATTTCTGCGTAAAGTAGTTCGCTTGGGTCCGACGCTAGTTTCCATTAGGAAATGACCAATTAAGAAAACCCTAATTTAGGTCGATCCTAAGTGGGAACGGCCGGAATACTTCCACTACGTGGCAGACGCAGAAAGCCCTAGATCGCAAACCCTGTAACATTCCATGGGAGTGCCGGGCGGAGCTTTCTAGACATCCTTTCCGATGGACTGCTAAGACATGTCTTGAAGATACAAGTGGACACGTTACAATTGGTATCAGAGCCAACCAACAACGGAATTGTTTTATGAAATCTTAATAAGAATAAGTAAAGAAAATGTTGATGTTCCAAACATTTCCTTACCTTCAATACTGTCTTGCAGAATTACGAAGCGTGGAATAAGTTCTTAGTATTTCGAATCATGTTTATGACTGCAATGCATTCTCCGCATTATCAACAAAGGGTTGAGATGATGAACATCTTGGAGCAAATCTATAATCCATCACCCTTGTACATGGAAAGAAGATGGACGGGTGCTAAAAGAATCTACTATATAGCCGCCACTGGTTTGCTTACCTACAAACCAACCTAAAAAGGATCAAGTGGTTGGAAGACCTGAAAGCTGTGAAGCTATTCATTTTTGTGAAAGCTCACGTAAACTCAACTTTACATATTCGAGTCGGAGGGTTGAGATGAACTCATATGTATATGAGGAAGTAACCCGTGTAATCCTCGCCAGACAGGATTAAAGCGTTGGGCCGCCATGAGAAGAATGGATTCCAACGGAAAGGATATCCTGAACTTCCAATGATTTGCCGATTCCAAAAAATCCATGACCCGAAACCATATTACTATACAGTTCCTGTAGATAAATGTAATACAACGTTGTTCTCCCCAAACTAAATGTAATAGTTGGCTTATCATCTCAAGAAATGTTGTATTTCGAAAGGGCTATGCCCATATAAATACGAATAAGACTTCTTTTTATCAATGTCTATTTGTGCATGAGAATTGAAAAAAAGTTAAGTAGCTACATTGCTTACATGATAGCAGAATTGAAGATGTAATATAAATTAATAACGATTATTGTATAATAATGTTAAGAAACCTTTATCCAAGCACAACCACAGGTACAGGTTCCTAGTTCACCTCCTACATCAAGTACTGCTATAATCCAGGAGAAGAAGTTCCTTCTCAAGTAGATTAAGCCACCCGAGTTTGACGGGAGAGACAGATTCGTCCAAGTTGATGCTGAAATTTGGATTGAATCCATGGAGGATTACTTTGAAGCAGCCGGTACTACACATCAGGCTATGCTCGCCAAGCTAAAGCTCACCGGCGAAGCGAGGCTTTGGTGGAAGCAATGGTGCAGGGATCAAGGAATTGCGGAGGGTTCTATTATCTGGGAGAAGCTAAAGAAAGTCATGCAAGGAAGATACCTACCACCTGCATATCGCACGCAGAAAATGAATGAGTTCTACGAGCTAAAACAGATGGGGCTCACGCTTGACACATACTATTCTAAATTTGTCTCACTTCTTAAGTATGCGCCACAGATGGACATGACACAGTAGGTGTCCAAATTTTGTGCTGATTTAAATCCACCAGTAAATACCCGTCTCGAATCTATGCATCCATCGGATCTTCAGAACGCACTCATTCGAGCGACGCCTATAATTCAAGAGGTGCAGACTAGACCAAGGGGTAACAAAATGTGGTCTTATAATGACCCAAACAAAGGAGCATTCAGATCTCAGATAAAGAGAGTTCAAGGTCATAATCAGGGACAAAGAAAGAAAGCAAGGGCTAATAACGTCAATAACTTTGATCTTACTCAAAGTAATGGCCGAAACCTCTGTTGTTTCCACTACAACGAACCCGGTCACTTCAAGAGGCAATGTCCCAAGCTTGGTGGAGGACATCGCCAAGCGCCTTTCCACAGAACGGGCCATGGTCAAGGAGCCGCTACTCGAGGCAAAGGAAGAACCACCTGCATTGCCAATAGGCAAATGTGCGAAGAAGAAGAAGAAGAAGATCCGACCATGGAAGCAGAGTTTGAAAGGGCGATAGTCCATGCCACTCTACATAAGAAAGGGCCGAATCACTAGTTCTCGGTGATTTAGACACCGTCGAACTATCAAGGTAAAAGTTTCAAGACCTTGATTGATTGTGGCAGTACACATTCCTTTATCTCACCAGCTTGTGCAAAAAGATTAGAAATAGCCAAAGTAGAAGCACCTACCTTGCTTATGGAATTGGCAAATGGTCGTGAGGTTACTTGTACCAGGCAAACTACTAAGGTGGAATTCTTTCTGGGAGGAAAGAAGACTTCGGTCAAATTCAGAGTCATGAATTTAGGTATCCATGAGTGTCTACTCAGAATGGATTGGCTTAAGCCTAACGACGCCCACATTCATTGTGAAAAGGGTCAAGTTTTCTTTCGAAACTCTGAAAGGGAATTAGTCACAACTGAAGGTGAGGCTAGAGTGCCAAGAATCCAATTGGCCAAAGTATCTCGGATCATAAAAGGAGTTAGAAAAGGATTACCTATCTACTCGATCAAACTCAACAAGTTAGATCAGAAGCAAGAGTCTAGTGAAGGACTTTCTTGGCTAAAGGAATATGCGGACGTATTCCCTGAAGAGTTGATAAAGCTACTGCCTCAAAGAGAAGTGGATCATGAGATTAGGTTAGTACCTAGAGCTAAGCCAATTGCAAAGAGACCTTATAGAATGTCCATACAAGAAGCAATTGAGCTGAAGGAGCAACTCAAGCAACTACTAGATCAGGGCTACATCCGGCCTAGCAGTTCACCATGGGGAGGCTCCAGTACTATTCCAGAAAAAGAAAGATGGGACACTTCGACTATGTATTGATTACCGAGGGTTGAATCAAGCAACGGTCAAGAATAAGTACCCTATTCCTAGAATAGATGAGCTTCTTGATCGTCTTCAGGGTGCAAAGATCTTCTCCAAGATTGATCTCAGGTCAGGATATTATCAGATAAGGATCAAGGAGGAAGATATCCCCAAGACGGCCTTTAATACAAGATATGGGCACTTTGAGTTCCTAGTTATGTCATTTGGGCTTAGAATGCACCTGCCACCTTCAACAGGTTAATGCAGGATATCTTTAGGCCATATCTTGATGTTTTCGTGCTTGGCTTCTTCAACGACACTTTAGTCTATTCTAAACATAAAGAAGATCATGAACCCCAACTTCGGATTGTCCTTGAGGCAATGAGGTCACATAAGCTGTATGCTAAGATGAAGAAGTGTGCATTCTTCAAACGTCAGATTGAATATCTAGGATTCATAGTATCAGTAGAAGGAATCTCACTGGACCCAGCCAAGGTCAAAGATATGCTTGAATGGCCAATACCAACATCTGTCAAAGAGATACAGAGCTTTCTTGGATTGAAAGGATGGTATAGGGTCTTCATAAAAAACTATGCTTTGATTGCAGCACCTCTGACAAACTTACTAAAGAAGCAAACAACCATTGCATGGTCAACTCCTGAACAAAATAGCTTCGACAGATTGAAGCAAAGTTTGGTATCAGCACCTATTCTAAAACTTCCAGACCTCAACAAGAGTTTGAGGTTGTAACTGATGCTAGCATACTTGCCTTGGGGTGTGTACTCATGCAGGAAGGTCATCTAGTAGCATACTCTTCAAGGAAATTGAGGAGTCATGAAAAGAATTATGCTACGTATGATTTGGAATTGTTAATTGTCATCCATGCTCTAAAGCTTTGGAGACACTACCTGTTGGGTAATAAGTTTACACTAGTAACTGACCATAAGAGTCTCAAATGGATCTTTACTCAGAGTGAGCTCAACATGAGGCAACATCGGTGGCTTGAAGTGTTGGAGGAGTATGACTTTGAAATCAAGTACCGACCAGGAAAAGAGAATGTAGTTGCCGATGCACTTAGTCGCAAGGCATTCCTTAATTCCCTAATCTTGCAGAACCCATCAACAACCAGATCTCTAGCTACAAAAGTATCTATGCCAAACAACCCTATACTTGAGCTAGCTAGAGAGGATACATGCCATGATCCGGCCTACCAAACAATGCTAAGGGAGATTTCTATCAAGGATCAGAATCAAAAGCTGCAGGCTAAGTATCATGAATTCTCTATTAATAATGGACTTGTCTACTATAGAACAAGGTTGTCTATACTAGCTAGCCAGTCACTTAAGCAGAATATATTGTGGGAAGCTCATGATTCCCCTTTCGTAGGACATCTTGGCTATGCCAAGACTCTTAATGCAGTTAGGAAGAGCTACCATTGGGAGAGACTCAAAGGTGACATTCTTAAATATGTCACCGAATGTTTTTCTTGTCAACGTATCAAATCCGAACATGTCAAGATGCCACGGAAATTGCAACCGCTTGATATTTCCCAAATGAAATGGGAATTCATTAGTATGGATTTTGTTATAGGCCTACCCCAAGTTCAAGGAGGATACAACTCCATCATGGTTGTGGTTGACATGCTTACTAAGGTTGCATACCTTATTCCAGTAAAGACAAACTATAAAGCCTCTGACATTGCAAGATTGTTTATCAAGGAGATATTCAAGATAGATGGGTTACCTAGAAGAATCATTAGTGATCGTGATTCTCTCTTCACGTCACACTTCTGGAGAGCTATCTTTGAAGCTATTGGGACTCAACTCTGTTTTAGCACCGCTTACCATCCCCAAACAGATGGCCAAACAGAGCGGGCAAATCAAGTCATCGAGGATATGCTAAGGGCATACTGCTGTTGAGAACCGAAGAGATGGATTCAATACTTGCCTTTGGTTGATTTTTCCTACAATGCTTCTTACCAACAAAGCATTCAGATGACCCCTTTCCAAGCATTGTATGGTCATGACTGTCGAAGTCCCCTAAACTTTTCAGATCCAACCTTAAGGGTTGAAGCTTCAAGGCAGATGTTGGAAGAGATGGATGACCAAATAAAGTCAATAAGACAGGACATCCAAGCTGCCAAGGATAGACAGAAGGCATACACGGATTTGAAACGTCAAGATAGAGTCTTCGAAGAAGGAGACATGGTCTTCATTCGCATACGCCCTAAGAAGAGTTCCCTATCCTTAGGAGATTGTAAGAAGCAAAGTCCAAGGTATTGTGGACCGTACAAGATCCTCAAATGCCTAGGACCTAATGCTTATAGATTGCAACTCCCTGAGAACCTAAAGGTTCACAATGTATTCCATATCAGCTTATTGAAAAAGTATGTACCTAACCCTAACCATGTACTTAATGATCAACAAGTTGTAATGCCTAGTCCTTGAACTAAGGCCTGACAGGATCTTAGACGTTAGGGAGAGACAATTAAGATCCAAAACCTTGAGAGAATGCCTCGTCCACAGTGGAAAGATTATCCCGAAGAGGATGCCACTTGGATAGATGATGAAGGCACACTCAACCATCAATATCCCCAGTTTATCTCGAGATGAGGACATCTCGATTCCTCTAAGGGGGAGAGAATGTAATATATCAAATCACGCTTGAACCACCTATTAAGGTTAATGGATTTTTTTTTTCTTCTTTTTATCCTCCTGCCGGCGACGGTCGTGCTGGTGGGGGGAGAGGGGAATGGAAGGGCCAGCAAGCTCCTTGCTGGAGCTTGCTCAGCCTTAAGGCCATGCGATGCGACACATAGGAGAGGGAGGATCCCCCTCCCCTCCCCTATTTAAATAGGAGGAGGCACTGCCATAAAGGATGGCTGGAATATGTGAGAAGTGAGGGCCGCCATTCTCAAACGTTGAGGGAGAGAGAGAAGGTTAAGCCAACGCCAACGCCGCCCTGCAATAGTGAAGGAGGGAGGGCTGCCTCATCGCCACTCTGCCTAGACGAGCACTCCGCCGCTGCTACCTGATTCTGCCATCTGCCTGCCTGTCCTCTCAGCGCTGCCACCTGCAGCTGCAGGCCTTGCTGCCTGTCCAACATGCCGCCAGTCGTCGTTTAAGTTTTTTCCTCACGTGGCGGAAGCTTTAGAAGCTTCCTAGGGGGGAAGCTTCTAAAGGGTTAAATAAGCCCCCCTTTCACCCCCTTGTCCTAAAATCTCCCAAGGCCCCCCTTCTTATGCCTTTTGGAACCACAAACCCCCCCCCCCCCCCCCCACAGTTTTAACCCCTATAAGCCCCCTTTCTCTTGGGCCTTGGAACCCACCCCCTCTCCGTGTTTTATAAACCATCAAGCCCCCTTTTCCCCTGGGTGTTGGAACCCCCGTATCTAAACCCTTAAGCCCCTTTTCCCCTGGGTGTTGGACCCCGCATGTCTAAACCGCTAAGCCCCCTTTTCCCGTGACATATTGAAACCCCTCCCCCCCTCGTGTGTAAAATCCCTTATCTCCCTTCCCTTGTGACATATTGACAAACCCCCCCCCCCCCCTCGTGTTTAAAGCTCATAAGCCCTTTTTCCCCTTAGCCTTTCCCATGCCTCCCGTCGGCTTTGAAAACCCTGTGCTTTATAAATTTCCTTAAGCCTTTCCTTTCGACTTAGGGATTGCTCCCCATTTCCCCCTGTGGTTAAGCTCCTTAGGCTGTTCCTTGCCCTATGCAAAATACCCTTGGGCCTTTGTTCTTTTTCCCCACTCGAAAAAGAGAAGAAGAGTGTTGAAGGTTTTAACACCTCCCTTTCCCATTCAAAAAAAACCCTCCTAAGGGATTCCACACCTCATTATTCCCCATATGTGTGAGTCCTTACAAAGGCCATTAAGCCTTTCCCATGGCTTAATAGGTCTTAGTCGTGAAAGATTCTAAAACACCCCCTTTCCAACTCCCGACTCTAAGTAGGAAGCCTTCTAAAATTACTTTCGATGGACGGTGCAAGTTATTGCGAAAGAGAGCCAGGGTGGAATATCAAAAAGAAGTTGTTAAGCTGCTTCCACGGTGGAAATGCCTCCTAAGAAAGTCCAAGGCGCAGCCGCGGGAGGGTCATCTCTAGGCATGCACATGGACATCTCACCCCAATACCATATTTTCCTTCCTAATTTTTAAATGTTGAATTTCAATCATGCAAGGTTAATTGTTGAATATATGATATATTTTTGTCCTAGATATTCACGACGAAGGAACTTAGTCATTAATACTTTTATTGAAACATGCAAATTAAAGAAAGCATAAACGCAATTCTAGCAAATAGCTTTATGCATTGAAGTGAATTATAAACTAGATTATTGTTCATTAAAGTAGTATACTTCATTTAAACCTAGAAGTATAAATTGCATATCGCACTATTAACCCATATCCTCCTCGCAATGAATCATCATGGAAAGTGCAAAGCATGAAATGATTCTTACAATGCATAAATCTAGGAAATTGTCGTTTGTCAATTGCATAAATTATCAAAGAAAAGGTTGCTTGTTAGCATGAATTTTATTTGCAAGATTATAGGAAGATTAGTTGGAATTCACCTAATCTATGCCTGACCTTAAATCCACAAGTTAGGGTTGAAAGAGAAATTTATGTGTAGACAACAGGTCATGTAATGATAACGTAGCTATCTTCTAGAGTTAAACAAATTGGCATGAACCTAAAAACCGCGGAGTACTCAATTAGAATGGGTTAAATTCCAATAGATTCACTAGGAATTTATACGTAACATAATCCCTACGTATTGTTAAATTTGAAACTCCTATACCCTAAATACTTTCCCACTCTCACCGAAACGTAGGGATAGTGAAACATATTTTGAAAGTGAGCTAGGGTTTGTCCCTAAGAATCTTACAAGATGAAACTTGGAAACCCTAGATCTAACGACGTTAGCCTAATGTAATCACGAACAGATTGTTCGTGATTGCATTCAATGCGACACTTGTGTAACAAGTGTGGAGTCATATGATATTGTGATTGGATCACAGGGGAATGGCCAAATTCTTGCAACGAGGATGGCATGTCCTTACGCAAGTTATCTTGCAAGAGGATGAATAATCATCCTAATTTAGTATCTTTCTTGAGTAAAGAAGATTGATTGGAAACTAAAGACCAGCCGATAAACTGAAATAACTGATGAACTTAAGGTTTGCCCAAGTCAGGTTAATAGGGTACGCCCTAACCCAGGATAAAGGGGATCTTGGCAAGTTGCAAGTCATCCCCGATCGAGTGTTGGTTGCATTCAAAAGGAAGGATTCATTCCTTAGCAGTTTGCCAACAAAAACGATCAATGGAAATGTTTGTGCTTGCTACAGATTCTAGAGCACTGTTTGGCTTTGTTTGATCAATGATTTAAAAGATAAATGGATATCTATACTTCAGGTTGAAGGCGTGAAGGGAGTGGCAATTTCAATTACCCCCGACTGTTTGCCTAACCCTAACCAAGGGGGTTGTTAACCGCACCGGGCAAGTGGACTGAACCCACCGCGAGAGGTCACTCCGTTGAGCGCTACTTGGAGCAGGAGGACGCTTGGGTGCCAGGGGGGCTCTGGCTGTAAATCCCTCGCCTTCCGGGCCCTGCACAAGAGGCTAACGTGACTCGGGATTGGATCTCGAGGCCCGCATACTAGTCCACAGGCGGAAACTTGGAATAGTGACCCCTGTGGATTGTTGGATAGCCTTTGGACAAATTGTGGATAAGCTTACGGGCTGGACTCTTTGTACTTCAAAGATAAATATGATAACTTGTTAATAAAGGAACTTGTTTGATATTGTTTTTCTATGTCAAGTGATAAGATTACGTGAAGGAACGAGTGCCTAATGGGTTAATTAAAGAAGTTGGTTGTTACATGTCCAATTAATGTGTTAGGTAATTAAATAACTAAAACAACCTGAGGAAAGTGCGGAGGATGGGCCATAGGTCCGTCCTACGGATGGGTGGTCCCAGTTGGCCGGGAACTTTTCCCAAATCATGATGGACAGTGGGAAGATCGTCAAAGAACATGAACAAACAAAAGGGTTGACCTAGAGTTATGATTAACCCAGATTTACGCTGTTTTAGGGGAACGGAATGGGACTATGCCTTATGGCAGAGAGGTTGAGCTTTGCATCCCTCTCGTTTTCCATTCTCCTTGAACCAAGTGCAGCGTGAATCCACTTCGGACCTGGCGTTTCTGCATAAAGTAGTTCGCTTCGGTCCGACGCTAAAGAAAACCCTAATTCAGGTCGATCCTAAGTGGGAACGGCCGAAATACTTCCGCTATGTGGCAGACGCGGAAAGCGCTAGATCGCAAACCCCGTAACATTCCATGGGAGTGCCGGGCGGAGCTTTCTAGACATCCTTTCCGATGGACTGCTAAGACGTGTCCTGGAGATACAGGTGGACACATTACAAGGTACCTGAACAACTCGGTCACACTCGCATCGCTCCACCTATATTTTGCTTGCACACATAGAAGTGCAAGGAGCTTCTTTAGGTGAGATACTCGACACCCATCATATAATGATATGGATACTTCCTCTCTTAGTGGATCAGATGTCTCGGCATCCGTGGATATTAATGTATCCATCATTGTGTCCATCTCAAGCTCCAAGATTGTAGGAAAGTCTGAAAGACTACATGTCTCCTCTAGTATTGATGGTATAGAGAGGGTTGTGCCTTCCAAGTGGTGGATTGGCTCAAGCACTCCATCCATTGCACGCCTATGAACTCTTCTAGTTGACTGCAATAGGTGCATTCCTCCTTGGAATGAGACGCCACCTCCCTATATAAATATTATGACCACGTTTAATGTTTTTGTATATAATGTTCAATTAGTTTGCAAAAATAATATAAGGCATGATTGATACATATTTTTCTTACCGTTTACTCAAAGTTTGAAATTACCTAATCAATGATCTCATATAGAAACTCGTCGTAGCATCCTGCGTGTTCTATAGAGAAGCGACACTTTCATCTAAGTGCCAGCTTGCATTGAGAGAAAGGACACGGGACACGCTAATTAAGATACACCTCATGATCTTGAACATCATGACCATCATCATTTTCCATTTTGTTTACATTACGACAAACAATTGGTTTTTGTTCTTATTCTCTTTTTCTTTGTTAATTTGTTTGAGAATGAATTTCTTCTCTTGTAACTCAACAAAATTATCGTCAACTAAAGTCTTGGTTTTCTCCCCCTTTCTTTGCACTCTTCGTTTTATGTTCTCTCCCTTTCTCTTTCTTTCTCTCTCTCTCTCTCTCTCTCTGTTGGCATTCTCTTTGTTTCTCTCCACCCCCTCGTGTTTTCTCACTCATTATTCTCTCTCCCTCCCTCCCTCTCTCTCTTTTCCCATTTCTTTGTTATCTTTCATATTTATTCTCTCATTCTCTCTTCTTTTTCCTTTCTTCTTCTACCTCTCTCATTTCCTCTCTTTCTCCCTCAATGCACCTCATTCTCAAGAAAATTTTTAAAAAAGAGAAGAAAGAACAAGAACAAACCAAGAGGAGAATGGATTGTTCATCTCCTCTTCGCAAAAAACCCTCTCTTTGTTTCTCTCCACCCCCTCGTGTTTTCTCACTCATTCTCGTCTCTCCCTCCTCTCTCTCTCTCTCTTTTTAAATCAGTTAGAAATAATGGCTAGAAATCTATAAATCTAAACTTACTAATTGTAAATAAACCTATTAACTTACAAATCAATTATTTAGATAGATAACAATTTAAACAATACAAACCTCTCTATATCTCTCTCTCTCTCTCTCTCTCTCTCTCTCTCTCTCTCTCAATCATTGATCATTAATCTAAACAATTTAAAGCAAAGTATTTAACTAAACTAACTAACTAATAGATCAATCTATAATATCCCTAAACTATACAAGCCTCTCTCTCTCTCTCTCTCTTTCTTTCTTATTCTCCCTCTCTCATTTTCTCTCTTTCTCCCTCAATGCACATCATTCTTAAAAAAACAAACAAAAAAATGAAGAAAGAACAAGAATATATCAAGAGGAGGATAGATTGTTCATCTCCTCTTTTTGAAAAACCCTCTCTTTGTTTCTTTCCACCCCCTCATGTTTTCTCACTCATTCTTCTCTCTTCCTCCCTCCCTCTCTCTCTTTCTTACATTCTTTGTTATCTTTCAGGTTTATTCTCTCTCTCTTGTGCTCTCTCTTCCTTTTCCTTTCTTCTTCTCCCTCTCTCATTTCCTCTCTTTCACCCTCAATGCACCTCATTCTCAACAAAAACAAACAAAAGAAAAGAAGAAAGAATAAGAACAAACCAAGAGGGGGCAATGTACTCAACGCAAAGGCCGAAAGATGGATTCTTTGTCTCCTCTTCGTGGCAGCCCCTCTTTTTCCTTCGTGCACTTCCTGCTCTTCTTCGGGAATGGTGATGGCGGTGGCAGTGGCGGTGAGAAGCTCTCCTTCTCTCTCTTTCTCTCTTCCTCTTCCTCTCCCTCCCAAACGCACAATCTCTTTTGCTCTCTCTTTCGCTCTTTGCGGCAAAAATGTCACACTTGGGTTTCTCTCGCTTTTTTTTTCTCTGAGTACAATGCAAATAGCAACACCACTAATATGCATCACAACTGCCCGTTGCTATGCCCCTATATTCTTATAGTGAGGGGTGTATAGAAGATGGTCCAACAATCAATTCTCAAGGTGTTTCTTGGAATGCGGCATGTTTACCATTTGATATAATCCCTAATAGAGAGAGTCTACCATTTGATAGAAATATGAAGATGTTTTACTATCTAAGATAGATGAATTTAAAGCTTTTATTATCAATAATTGTTTGAAGAAAATGGGTTAAAAACTTTCTTAGAAATGGACATCTTTAGTGCATAGGACCTAGCTTAAAATCAAATACTTGGAGCTAACATTAACATTATTGAAATAATGGCAAGCATTGGAAACCAGTCCATCCCATGATTCACAACTATCTTCTCAAATCCTCCGTACTAGTAGTATTTGATACATGTTTTAATCCTAAACTTATTACCCAACAATAATTTTCTAAAGAAAATAATTATTTTGATAAGTATTTCAAGTTTGATTATGATGGTCATATTGATCATTTCCACAATCATAATGAGTTTATTTTGCTCTATATATTGATTTTTATAATTGTCTTTAGTTTCCATCACTAATTTTGACAAAAACTATGACTAGAAACTTGATGTCACTATATAGACATTCTATATAAATGTGTATACTACAAAAAGATATATGAGTTTATTTTCAATAGGAAATTAGGTGTATCTAGAATTAAGCTCTTAGAATTCGACCTCTAAAAGAATGATACAATTGCTTAACCCATCAAGATTCAATTACCTAGCATGGAGAATGTTATATCACTTGTTTAATGACCTTTTTTTTGTAATAAAGGGGGTTCACTATTAAAAAACCCTCTCCATCATGTTTGTTCAAGGCCTCCTATAAAAGCTCCTTAATATCAATAAGTTTTTCATGGATATATGCACCTTTCTCTTATTCAACGTGTGAACACTCCCATTGAAAAACACCATTCTATACATTAAATTTTTCAAAAAGAGAAAATTGAATAATCCCTTTTGTTGAATCCACATTATAGATTTACATATTCATTATTGAATCCCTAGAGTCTAATCATATAATGGCGCTACTTATATGCATGTAATGATTGGATTGCATTGGTATACTTTGTAAAAGAATTTGACAAGAATGGTTGCTCATTCTATTATACCGATTATAGTAAAATCAATGTATCACACTAGTATTTGTGAAACTTTTTGAAAAGAAGCAGGATCCATTCTGCTTTACTACAAGAGGGGAGTGGAAACTTTGGAGCTACTCAGTCTATCAAAGCCCTCAAGTAAACACTAAGCCTTTACATAGCATGGTAAAGTTAGAGCTAGAAATGAGGCTAGTCAACTATATTGAGTATTCACTTAATCAATATATGTTAAGTAACATCTGCATAGAAATTAGAAACTTGTAATAACCTTGGTGGAACCTGTTGAGAGAGAGAGAGAGTACGAGAGATACACAAGACATGCTTCCAAAGAATGATTCATATTGATGTAGAGTTAGTATATATAAGTGAGACCCAAGTCAAGTAAGAGATGATATATATATAGTTGTAACATCCCCACTCAAACAAAGGTCTTTGGCTGCGAGTGAAAAAACCCTTTGGGAGAACAAGGGAAAAATCCGAGCCCCTACACATACCTACGATACAAAAATGATTTACTATAAAGTTTTCTTGAATACAATGATACATGCCTCAATCAGTGAGACAAGAACTTGGAACAATACCAAGTGCATGTCTTAATGAACTAAAGCAAGCTTCACTAAGAGCTTTTGTGAAGATGTCTACAACCATTTGATCACTGGGACAATGCTCCACCATAATGGGACCTTTCTTGACTTCATGTCAAGCATAATGATAATGAATAGCAATATGCTTTGATTTACTATGTTGTATATAGTCTTTGGTAAGACTAATAGCACTTTGGTTGTTGCATCGAAGAGGTGTACTAGATGATGAAGGATGTCCCAAATCTGAGTAGTTGTCGAAGCCAAACTAGCTCGCGAGCTGCTAATGATGCAACAACATATTCTGCCTCAGTTGTAGAAACCGCAACACATCATTGTTTCTTATTGGACCAAGAAACCAAACATCCATCCATTTACAAAGAAACAATTCCCACTTGTAGATCTCATGGATAAATGTAAACTTTCCCAATCAGCATCTGTATATCCAATAAGGTCAAGAGAAGTTGAAGAAGATAAAGAAGAATCCTCTCCACAACGATAAATAAGACCAAACTCCTTAGTACCCTTGAGGTACTTAAGAATATGTTTTGCAGCACTCCAATGAATAGTGGAAGGGGAAGAAATATACTGTCCCAAAAAGTTAGCTGCAAATAAATTATATGGTCTTGTGTTTAAACCAATAAATTGAAGACAACCAACAAGATTAGCAAAAGGTTGATGAATGGCTGATTCTTCATTGCGTGTTGTAGATGTATCCTTGGTAGAGCTCGAAAGAATGGGAGTGTTGGCCGAGTGCATATTTGTCAACCCAAACTTCTTAACAATATCATTAATAAATTTTTTCTGCCGAAGAAGAAGAATGCCTTGTTGTCGGTGTCGTTGAACTTGAATACCCAAACAAGAATGTATCTCACCAAGATCCACCATTTCAAATGCAGTCAATAAAAGCTTCTTCATAGTATCCAAGAAAGCAATATTATTTGACACAATAATATTCAGTTTGAAGCTCCACACTTATCTTGTATTGTTTAAATATAGATAAATCCTCAGACTTATGTCGAAGAAGATAGACATGTGTGTACTGTGAGAAATCATCAATGAAAGTTATAAAATATCGATATTGAAACTTTGAGGCAGGAAAAGGACCGCAAATATCGATATGAACCAAATCCAAGAGAGCACAAGAATGTGATGAAGTAGAAGTGTGGAAAGGCGAACGATGGTGTTTTCCAAGTGCACAGTACTCACATATTCCCATACGTGGATGAGATTTAAGATCCATACCTTGCACAAGACCATGAAGATAAAGATCAAGAATTTTGGCAAAATCGGAGTGTGCAAATCGTTGATGCCATAATTTGCAATCTGCATTTCCAGGGGCAGTAACAACATTTGCAACCGTATCGTTCAATGATAGCTCAAATAGATTACCATGTCGAGGAGCCACTGGTATAGTATGTCCGTCTTTCTCTATACGACATTGATTATGATCAAAGCCAACAAACAAACCAAGATCAACTAGACGAGCAACATAAAGAATATTTCTTTGCAAATCTGGAACATGAAGAACTCCTCTTAATATTCTAGTGGATGAAATAGTCCCCAGATATAAATCACCCACTCCTTTGACTTGACAAGTCGTATCATCCGCAAGGTAAACAAACTTCTTGACAGGAAGAGAATGATAATTGTGAAGCCACTACGATTGATATGTCATGTTTCCAGTGGCACCTGAATCAATGATGAATAGAGAACCATCATGAACATGAAGTACCTTTTCTAGAGAGATATCATGATGGACGAAATTGAGCTCCTGATGAGTATGATCATCATCAGTTGTAGTTTGTTGAACAATATAAGCTCGAGAATGTTCTTCATCATATCTGTGTTTATAACAATGATGACATGGATGATCTGTATGTGCACAATAATCACAATGACGAAAACTTTTGGACGAGCGAGGTTGCTTTGTAGTAACTCCATGCTCCTCATCATATTGACGTGCCCAACAAAATCAGAAGCTGCATGACCTTTCTTATCACAATAAGAATAATGTTTGTTATGATAAGCAAGACGAGAAGATTTACCACCTTGATTAGGGCGTCCACCCTGCTGAAAACGTGAAGCAGGACGCTTGCGAGCAACAAAAGCAGCATCAAAATCCCTTTGTTCGCGAGTGACCAAAACAGCATCAGATTTTTCCAAATGATGCTCATGACGTTGAGAATATTCAATAAGAGATATACATGCTTTGTCAAACTGGATATCATCCTTGTGAGACAAAATGGTGATGATATTGTCATATAAAGGATCTTTGATGGTATGAAGAAGTTGAGTAACAATCTGATTTTTAGCAACAGGAGTGCCGGTAGCACCAAGCTGATTGATAATGTCTTTAAAAGCCTCGATATGAGAGTGCATAGAAGTACCAACCTTATATTGAAGATTCTTCAAATGAGTTTGGAGATATAAATTTTCGGTGACCGATTTATTCTCAAACGTTGAGATAAGATACTCCCAAACAGCATGAGAGGTTTCCAGATGAAAGACATCCAATATAAGTGAGTCAAGAAGTGCAGACAATATATAACGATGAGCTGCTTTGTCACGACGAATCCAATCAGTATGATCAATTTTCCATTGTTCAAATAACAGGCCATTAGTAATCAGAGAATTGTCATTCATCACATCAATAGGTTGAACTGGACAAGATAGGTCGCCCAAAACAATATCAAATAATTCGTCACCTTTAAGAATTAGCATCATCTTTGCTTTCCACCCAAGAAAGCCTTGTCCTTGGAAGAAGGGAACCGAACGTTGGCCAGACGGATATCCATTAACAATTATGCAATTGGCCATGCATGTAACTCCAGAGAAAACAAATAAGATGAGATCGCAGAATCTGCAAACCATGAACAAGACGAGCATAGTTGAGACGTGGTGGTGCATAGATCGGACGCCGTATGCACGCGTAGTGAGCGTCAGAAGGTCCCCAAGAACAAAAGAACTCTATTTTTGCACAAAAAACAAGAAAGAAATCTTACAGGACATGAAGCAAGAGACTAATTGGGTGCAATCTCCCCCCATGCCTTGTGTGAGTGCTCCACAAAGCATGTATTTTATATATTATTCATCTTCAAGCTCAAAAAATAGCCCAATTTACAATTAGCACGCTTTAGCTTTTGTGTTGTATTTTGTGTCACTAAAGAATTAAAGTTATTGGGCGCCCAAGGAGTCAGGTGGTACCCAAATACAATGTCCAATACAAATATTTAAATTGTGCGCCCATGCGCACACAAAAGTAATAAATAAATATCAAGTGCTTTAGCAAATAAGCGCGAAAAAATATAAACGCCATGCCTAAGATACGCATCCATCAATAAATTGATGATAATTTGAATGCACGCTATCCTTCAATGCTTCCCAATGCCACCCCTGCTTGCTCTACACATCAACTGAAGCATTCACAATTGTTAGAAAAATAATACAATTAAATCGAAAAAAGTGAATACCTAGCAGTCTTCAGCTACAAAAATAAATTGGTTAGAACTCAATCCTAACCTTAATTTATTACGAGTGCGCACTCTAAACTCATAAAAGTTTATTAATTTAAATATGTATTTTGCAGAATCACCTGCTATGGAATCACCCACTTACACATTAAATTAGCAAAACGCCCGAAAAGGATAGGCGTCCCCATCGACTTTTCACACAAAGAATCCACCTTGTGTATGTGCCCCCGTAATAAAATTTTACGGAATCCACTGCAAAACCTCACGGAATCCACCGTGGAATATGCCTCCTGGCATCATACCCCGGGGGTGGGATAGTAATTGTCCTCAATTGCTATTAGCTCAATGTGGAGCTAACAGTGTGGGAAAAGTATTTAGGTCTCTAGCATGCATCCATTGGGCCTCTTCAACAGGATGATTTTTAAACTTGATCAAATATCTAGAATATCTACGGCTAGTTCTAGTGGTCATAAAGTCAGTATTTATAATAGTTTCACGCTCAAGCATTTTAGTTTGTTTATCTAGTAAAGGAGAATTTTTCATAGACATGGTGTATAGGTAATTGTCCTCTAAAAGGTCGTAATAAACTGATATGGAAGGTGTTGTGGATTTTCCAATGTTGTGGTAATTCTAGTTTAAATGCATTGTCATTGATTTTGTGTATGATCTTGAATGGTCCATAAAATCTAGGTGCTAGTTTGACAACGGGGTGTTTATCTACACTTTGTAATCTTCGTTTTTCAATTCGTAACTAAATATAATCATCAACTTTAAAATTCATAGCTTTTCTTTTCTTGTTTGCTTATTTTGTGTATGATTGTTGGGCTTTGGCAATCATATCTTTAACTTCATCGAAAATAGTAGCATGCATGTTAGCAATATCATCAGCAGTTTGAATTTTGTTTAATAATGATGTAACACGTGTAGACAATTGATATCCATAAATAATTTCAAATGGTGCTTTCTTTGTAGCTATATGTGGTGTGTTATTATATGTAAACTGAAGTAAATGTAGATATGTATCCCATGCGTGTGGTTTTAAAATTGTGTAGGCACTTAAAAGATCTAAAATGGTACTGTTAGTAGCTTCTGTTTGACCATTTGTTTCAGGATGAAATACAGATGAAATATCAATCTTTGTTCCTAAGTTAGTAAACAAAGTAATCCAAAAATTATTGCAGAATCTAGAATCACGATCAGAAATAATAACTTTTCGTAAACCATGGTTAGTGAAAACAGTTTTCAAAAACAATTGAGCAGCTTGAGATGCAGTTAAGGTTTTCTTGCATGGAATAAAATATGCTTATTTACTAGACCTGTCTACAACAGTCCAAATCATATCGTAATTAGCTTTAGTGTTAGGTAGACCAGTGATAAAATCCATTGAAATCTGTTCCCATGGTCGTGATGGAATGGATAATGACATTAGTAAACCATATTGTTTACAATGGTGTCTTTTTACTCGTTGACAAATTAGACATTCAGATACAAAATTAGATACATTAGTATCCATGTGTGGCCAATAAAAATCTTCAATCAATGTACGCAAAGTAGATATAATTCCTCTATGACCTTGATATGGGGGACAATGAGTTTCATGCAAAACAAATGAGCGAAATGGAACAGTCACACATAATCTTTTTTCATAAAACATAAATCCATTAGTATAAGACAATGAATTAATAGGAATCCAATTATTTGCAACTAGTTTATTCCAATCAGCTTGAAAAGTAGGATCTTGGTGATAAGTATCTTTCATAGGAATAAGGGAATCAAATGATATCATAGAAATATTTTCAATTGTCGGCCTTCTACTCAAAGCATCAGCAATAACATTCTCTTTTCCAGGTTGATATTGTAAAAGGGGATGAAACCTTTGAATAAAAGCAGCCCATTTAATATGTCGGTCAGATATTTGTGGTTGTCTAAGGAGATGTCTAATGCTTTGTTGGTCAGTTTTGATCATGAATTCAGATCCCATTAAATAATATTTCCATTGATGTAAGGCTTGTACTACGGCTAACAATTCCTTGTCATAGATAGAATATTTAAGTTCAGATGGTTTGACTTTGCAGCTAGAGTAAGCTATGGGATGAGAATCTTGCATAAGGATTGCTCTTATTCCAGATCCACTAGCGTCAGTAACTACTAAAAAGAATGGTCTATTGAAGTCAGGTAATTGTAATACAGGAGCATGAGTTAAAGCATGTTTCAGCAAATCAAAGGACTTTTGTTGATTGTCAGACCAACTATACACGATTTCCTTCTTTAAGAGTTCTGTCAAAGGTAATGCAAGTAATGAGAAGTTCCTCACAAATTTTTTGTAAAAGCTAGCAAGACCTAGAAAAGAACGTAATTCATGCACATTTTTGGGTATCGGCCAATTTAAAATTGCTTCTATTTTTTTAGGGTCGACTTTAATACCTTCTGATGAAATAATATATCCTAGATATTCAATTTCTGTTTGGAAGAATTCACTCTTTTCTGGATTAGCATATAATTGATTGTCTTTTAATAACTTAAAAACTAAAGACAAATGTTCATAATGCTCATTCTCATTTTTACTGAAAACTAATATGTCATCAAAGAAAACAATGACACAATGCTGATGTTTCAAAAATATGCGATTCATCATACGACTGAATGTGGCTGGTGCATTAGTTAAACCAAAAGGCATAACCAAAAATTCATAGTGTCCAAATTGTATTCTAAATGCAGTTTTGAATATATCAGATTTATCCAATCTTACTTGATGATATCCAGATTTAAGATCTATCTTACTGAATATGGCAGATCCTTGTAGCTTGTCCATAAGATCATCTACCCTAGGAATCGGGTATCTATTCTTAACAGTAATTTTATTTAGGGCACGATAATCAATGCACATGCGATAGATATTATTTTTCTTTTTCACTAATAAGACAGGTACACTAAATGGAGAACTACTAGGTCTAATTAATCCTCTGTTAAGCAATTCGTCTATTTGGTTTTGAATTTCTTTCTGTTCAATTTGGTTATGTCTATATGGTGCTTTACATGGTGGTTGTGTTCTAGGAATTAAATCTATCTTATGATCTTCAGGACGTGTAGATGGCAATCTAGGTGGTAAATAAGCAGCAAAACAATCTTGGAATTGGGAAAGAAATTGTGTATGCCTAGGATGCATCTGTTTTTCTTTAGCTTGAATTTCATTCACCCATATTAAATAGGATTTACTACTTTTATGTAATGCACGTTTAGCTTGAGTAGGAGTAAGCAATGGAAAATTATTGGAAGCATCACTACAAGATATAGACCTTATAGCGACGTTTAAAGCGACGAAAATACAAACAATAAAATTTGCCCCCATCGTCGCAAAAAGCGTCGTTATTGACGACGCCATAGAATCGTCACTATATGCGTCGCTATATGCATCGCATTTGCGTCGCATATAGCGACGCAAATAGCGAGCATATAGCGATATGCGATGCAAATAGCGAGCATATAGCGACGCAACAATTTGCGACGCTTATAGCGACGCCAATAGCGACGGGAGCAGTAAATTTGTGATGAAAATAGCGACGGTAACAGAGAAAAAAAAAATTTGTGGCAGGGCAGCAAGCTGCCTTGCCACATATAGCATTGTGTGATGTATGAGAGCCGTACAAAATAGTTTCTGCACTGCTGCATACAAAGCGCTTGCAAACAAAAAGAATGTATACTGAAATCATAAAACTGATACATGAAATAAATACATGATCGCATAAAATGCGATTGGTACAATCATGAAACGATATCACTAATACATAGAAAATGTCTACATAGATCAGGCGACTAAAAACTAAAGGTGTGTGAGCTCTAAGGATCCAAGGGCGAGCTACAACTTCTCGTCCCCCGAAAGCTCGTCCCGCCACAAAGGAGCATCAAACGGATTCTGCAGAAAAAGAAACAACATATCAATCCACCATACAATAATGCATTCAAATATCTCATGGTAACTACGGACAAGAAAGATGAGTGACTTACAGGGCCGCCGCGTCTATACAATCGGTCGATCAATACCCTGAGACCGTGCCTCTCTACATATCGAATCTCAAGGCCTTGCGGATCGCGATTTGTAATGGAGTGCTGCAAAGAAAACAAAATGCTAACTGTTAGAAACATGATTGTCAGTACAAAGAATATCTCAAAAAAACAAATAAAAAAAATAAAAGAGAAACTTACAAAGTCCTCCAAATATGTCCTGTGGCCGCCACTCCCAAGATGATGCACCGATCCAGCCTCGATTCGTGCCCTCGCCGCCTCCCGCTGCTGACTCCAACGTCCTGGAAAATCTGTAGTCTCCTCCCTCAGTCGGCGCTAGTCGTTTGTATCTAACCACTCGATCTTTGGAGCCCCACTCTTGATTGCCTTGCGTGCGTTGGATCGTCTATGTGACATGTATGCACGCATGCAATCCATCATCCAGCCCGTAGAGAATCTATCTACTGCAGCTGGCACCGGGAACTCCTCGTGCAAGGATGCTAGTATGTAGTCCTTGCTCCCCTTCGGTATGTTCCTCTAATGATCCAGGACGTTGTGCCGAAAAACTTGTTGGCACAACTCCCTCATGCGAGCCATCACCCTCCTCCCCTCATCATTCATGATGATGGCTCCTGACCTACTATCCACTAGGTATCCATAACCCCTAGGAGTCTGCCTAAGATGGGCCCTCTCCCATCTCCGTCCACGCTCTTGGGCATATCCAGGAGACCCCTATACATCCGGTGTACCGATGGGGGTACCCTCTCCCGGAGTGCCACTCAAAGGGGTGCCACCAAAGGGGGTACCACCAAAAGGAGTGCCACCAAAAGGCGTGCCATCTGCCGATGGCTGTGCAAAAGCCCGAGTAACAAGAGTGGACGTCCCCATAGGTGTGACAAATCCTGGAGGTGACGCAGCTCCAGCTGAACGACGAGACGGAGACACCACGTCCGTGTCTCCACAGCAGCACCCCTCTGATCCTCCTGCAGTCGCAGTCCCTCCCTCTGGCCCAAGTCGTGAGCGTCGAGATCGTCTGCTCGAAGCTGAAGCATCTGATCGCACTGAAGCAGATCTAGCAGAGCGCCCTGACGAAGAACGAGATAGCTCCTGGTTTGCCATCTCTCTGAATCTCGCAAGCTGATCTGGAGACATTCGTCTAATTGCCAACTTGCATTGAGAGCAAGGACATGGGACACACTGATTAAGATACGTCTCGCGGTCTTGAACAATAAGACCTTCTTCGTTTTCCATCTTATCTACATTACAACAAATGAGGCTTAAATGGATAGCTTTATGGAGATGTAGGTCAAGTTGCAAGTTGACCATAAATCTTGCATTGCATATAGTAGTTGAGAGATTTTCCGATGTTATATCTCGGCCTTGTATCATGCTCAAGGATTTGTTTGTTCCGATAGATAATTATTTGTTATATCTCGGCTTTGAGTATAAGTAATCCATTTTAAAATTAATGCGCGCCATCTATGAAATTTAATAACTATAGTAATAAAATTTATTTCAATCAATTCTACTCATAGTCATAAGACCTGAGAGAAATTATCCTATACTCAATTTAAGGGTTTCTTCTTCTATAACAATACTTTTGGGTTCATTTTGATGAAGTACCGTAATGACCATTAGCTAGGGTATCATTTTCTTTTAGTCCTTCCATTGACTAGTTGGCATGATTTCTAATTTGGCATGCCTATAAAGTTAATACAAAAACAATGAATTATGCATATCACAATTAGATCCCCTACTTGGACATTATGAAGGAATTGACCACTTTTAAGCCATCTTAAAGAGTCACCAATGTACGTAGCCCATGGCAAAGCACATTGCATACCATTATCAATAAGTCTATTATCTTAAATTTCCTTCCCCTCCCTCTCCCTCTCTTTCTCTCCCTCTCTCTCCCTCTCCCTCTCTTTCTCTCTTTCTCTCTCATTTCCTCTTCTAAACAAGAAAAAAAGAAAGTGATTCAAACAACAAACAACCAAACCCGTCGTGAGAGAGAGAATGCACTCTCTCTCTCTCACCCTCTCCCTCTCCCTCTTGTTCTCTTTCTCTCCCTCTCTCATTTCCTTCCCCTCCCTCTCCCTCTCCCTCTCTTTCTCTTTTTCTCCCTCTCCCTCTCTATCTCTCTTTCTCTCTCATTTCCTAAACAAGCAAAAAATAAAGTGATTTAAACATCCTCCAAGCAAAAGGGAGAGGGAGAGAGACAATGCACTCTCCCTCTCTTTCTCTTTCTATCCCTCTCTCATTTCCTTCCCCTCCCTCTCCCTCTCGCTCTCTTTCTCTCTCATTTCCTCTCCTAAAAAAGCAAAAAATAAAATGATTTAAACATTAAACAAGCAAAAGGGAGAGGGAGAGAGAGAATGCACACTCCCTCTCCCTCTCCCTCTTCCTCTTGTTCTCTTTCTCTCCCTCTCTCATTTCCTCCCCCTCCCTCTCCCTCTCCCTCTTCCTCTCTTTCTCTTTATCTTTCTCTTTCTCTCCCTCTCCCTCTCCCTCTCTTTCTCTCTTACTCTCTCATTTCCTCTCCTAAACAAGCAAAAAAGAAAGTGATTTAAACATTAAACAAGCAAAAGGGAGAGGGAGAGAGAGAATGAACTCTCCCTCTCTTTGTCTTTCTCTCCCTCTCCCTCTCCCTCTCTTTCTCTCCCTCTCTCTCCCTCTCCCTCTCCTTCTCTTTCATTTCCTCTCCTAAACAAGCAAAAGAGAACGATTTAAACCTTGAACAAGCAAAAGAAAGAGAGAGGGAGACTCACCAATGAGATATGGCGAGTGTGGGGCGGCTTCTCTTTGCGATGAAGGCTCCTCCTCTCCTTCGCGAACAACGGCGGTGGCGGCGGCGGCAGTGGCGGCGGCAGCAAGTCTTCTTCCTCTTCTTCTCTCACAAAGCCTTCGCTCTCTCCCTCACTCTCGCTCTCAAAAGTCCAAGCAAAAGAAATGAAAACCGCGCTCGGGTTTTGGTCGCATTTTTTTCCCTGCGGTATAGTGACGCCAATAGTGACGCCAATAGCGACGTCGATATCCGGCGTCGCTAATCGGCGTCTCTAATTGCCCAATTCCTTGTAGTGTATGAATACCATGTAGTGTGATTTGTTTTCCTTGAAAATAAATTCTAATTGAATGGGTAGAATAATCTATATCAGGATTGTATTGATGACGCCAAGGCATTCCTAAGATAATGTCACTAGACTGCAAAGGTACAACTAAGAAATTTCTACGTTCAGTATAATCACCAATTTTAATTTTTAAATTATGCACCTCTTGTGTTCCATTATATCTTGTACCTAGGAATGCAGCCTTGATGCGATAATGTGTAGCTATTGCTCCTAGATAATTGATATGAACATATGGCTTTTTGGATTGACAATTGGCTGCTAGATGTCTAGGTTGATGACATTTGTAACAAACTATGGGTTTTCCTTTGGATACATTTTTGGTAATGGCAGGAAGTTTAGGAATGTTGGGATTTGACTGTAGGGATGGCTTAGGGTTTGGATTTGTGTTTGATGGCGATGCAGGTGGTTGTGTCTAAGATTTATGGAATGAAGATGGAAGAAAATGACTCTGATTGAATATTCAAAAATTTGAATTGAATTGTTTGGAGCCAAAGTTACCATTAGTTGGAAATTGTTGTGGTCGCTTATCTCGTCCGCGAATTTTTGTCTTCAGTATCATGGGCCAAGGAAATTGCATCTTCAAGGGTTGTTGGCTTGAACATATTGACCTCTGCATACAAATGTCCAAGTAGGCCAGACATAAACTTGCGTTTATGAGTTGCTTCAGGTACATCTTCGAGCATACATAGTTGCAATAGAGTATTTCAGAAACGTTCAGTATATTGTGAAATAGGTTCGCGATCCCTTTATTATAGAAGATCCCATTGCTTGATTGCTTTTTTGTAGAATTGGGGAGGAAGGAAATTCTGCAAAAAATTCTTTTGGAAAGTCTCCCAAGTAGTGGAACAATCAACGCTTTTGCGGACCACAGTCCACCATAAGGATGCTCGGTCAACTAAATGGTTAGTGACACATTTAATTTTGTCTTTCTCAGCATATATTTCTTCATGGAAATAATCATCAAATTGACTGTTAAAAGTAAGTATAGTCTATCTATCATGTGATCCATTGAAAGTACAGAATTTGAAGTTTCTTTTACTTATCTTTGTTTCTTTCTGAATAGATTGGGCTTCAAGTATTGCATCAATGGTACATCGTATAAGATCTTCAGGTTGCGATCCATCTTGGTCGGTGGTAGATCGTTGTAGATTGGCCAATTGAGCTTGCAAAGTTTGTCGTGCTCTTCGTTCCTCTTGAAGCTGCATCATAATCAATTCCAACCTTTGCTCCATTGTTGGTTCGGCTAGATCACCTTCAGCCATAAAATCTTCCATGGTTTGATCAGTCATCCTGCAAAATTCCAAAAGACCTCACACACTCGAAACCTTGTTAGCGGGATGAGCGTAGCTCAAAGGCGGGTTTACAAGGCTTGTATATATATATATATATTTAGTTTGGCTTTTGTAGTATTTCTCCTTTACGATTGCGAAATTCGATGTTACAATCGTCTTCCAAGAAAATAATTTTGCGTATAGACTGCGTGTTAATGATTGTTTGCTATAATCTGCTTCTGTCAGTTCATAGGTGTGAACAGGGGATTCTAGAGGATAGTAAACTGAGTCGTGTGCTGCTGAGTATGAATTGCCTTTATGATAGTTATTGTAGATGACCTTTAGGACCTTAGTGACTTGCATTACTTAGAGTACTTGGATTTTTTAGTCTTTTAGACTAATCGTGAATTTAGAGGACTCCAGGATGTTTTCACCTAATTCGGCGACGGGCACTACATGCTGCCATCGCCACGAGTGAAATTGAAGATTGAAGCTTTTTTATTAAGCTTCTTTTGAAGCCTTATAGCTTATCTTTAAAGCTTGCAAAGCTATGGTGATGAATTTCTTATCTGTGAAGAAAAAACCAACGACTTCTTGAAGGATCTACCTGCGTGGTCCTCCGCCTGCAGAGGTCGGTCCCTCGCGATCTGAGTGTATAGTAGGGGGTTCTTGACTGCCAGGAACACGCTGGTATCGACTGTTTTCCACGAGACTGATTGTAGAGCTCGATTGTTCCAGGAGCTCCATCTTCGCGCAAGATGGTAAACGATTGAAAGCTCTTGATCTCAGCTTCGCTCTGATACCACTGGTGCACAGATCGGATGCCGTATGCGTGTGTAGCATGTGTCAGAAGGTCCCCAAGAACAAAAAAACTCTACTTTTGCACAAAAAACAAGGAAGAAAGCTTGCACGACATGAAGCAAGAGACTAATTGGGTGCAATCTCCCCCCATGCCTTGTATGAGTGCTCCACGAAGCATGTATTTTATATATTATTCATCTTCAAGCTAAAAAAATAGCCCAATTTACAATTAGCATGCTTTAGCTTTTGTGTTTGCTTTTGTGCCACTAAAGAATTAAAGCTATTGGGTGTCCAAGGAGTCAGGCGGTACCCAAATACAATGTCCAATACAAATATTTAAATCATGCGCTCATGCGCATAAAAAAGTAATAAATAAATATCAAGTGCTTTAGTAAATAAGCGCAACAAAATATGGACGTCATGTCTAAGATACGCGCCCATCAATAAATTGATGATAATTTGAATACACGCTATCCTCCAATGCTTCCCAATGCCACCGTTGCTTGCTCTACACATCAACTGAAGCATTCACAATTGTTAGAAAAATAATACAATTAAACCGAAAAAAGTGAATACCTAGTAGTCTTCAGCTACAAAAATAAATTGGTTAGAACTCAATCCTAACCTTAATTTATTACGAGTGCGCACTCAAAACTCATAAACGTTTATTAATTTAAATATGTATCTTGCGGAATCACCCGCTATGGAATCACTCACTTATACATTAAATTAACAAAACGCCCGAAAAGGATAGGCGTCCCCATCGACTTTTCGCACAAAGAATCCACCTTGTGTATGAGCCCCGGTAATAAAATTTTACGGAATCCATCGTGGAATATACCTCCTAGCATCACACATGACAATCAAAATAGGGAGATGCACGTAAGAACAACGAAAAGTATTGAGTGACTAAAAAGAAAGCCCAAAATAGAGAGGTGTAACATGCAAGACGAGATGGCACGTATAAGAAAAGTGCTATTTCGGTCAAACAAAGAACGTGAACGAGAATAAAACATCGCTAAAAATAGTAAGATGTTTGCTTGTTGTAATCAACATCATTAACAAAGACAAGTGATTAACGAACTGTAATTGGCAATTAACGAACTGTAATTAGAATTACATTTTAAAATAAAGAATCGCAGATTCGAGCAGAATTATTGTCTTGAATCTTGAATTTCATAACTTTTGATCCAGAACTCCCATTGACAAGGGGTTTTGATAGGATTCGAGAGCACGACGAGAGCTACGCACCAATACAAAATTAACTAATACTTCTAATTTGAACAAGTTCACGTATCAAATCATCACTTGTGCAAAGAATTCAATCAAGTATAAACAATGAAACAACTTATCTTCCTTGTTGTTGCTATGCATCCATAGCTCTAATACCATGTTGAGAGAGAGAGAGAGAGTACGAGAGAGATACACAATGTTGAGAGAGAGAGAGAGAGAGAGTACGAGAGATACACAAGACATGCTCCGAAAGAATGATTCATATTGATGTAGAGTTAGTATATATAGGTGAGACCCAAGTCAAGTGAGAGATGATATATATATAGTTGTAACAGAACCTCCATGCATCTATGTTGTGCATCCCTCAACTGTTCACATTGATGCATAAATATTTTTAAAATCCCCATTCAATCCACTTATGAACATGGTATAAATATAGCCTAAGTATCTTTAACACTAAAAGCTAAAGATCACCACATTGCTATTTTCATAAAAACTATAAGGTCCAGTGGGATGTCTATTACTTGGATTAAAAAGCATACTTTGAAGATTTTTTTTGAAAAAATACTTTTATTGAATTTTAAGGACTATGCTAGGAACATTCAATATTTCTACTATAGTTTGTGGTCATCCAATTTTGTAGATAATGACTTAGCTGTAACTTTTTTCAACTCAAGTGTCTTCTTTCTCCAATCCAAACATTGTCCTTCATCCTTGGTCCTTCTTGAAGGGTATTTCTTCTCCATTCTCATTCAGATTTAAATTTAATAAATTATTAAAAAATGGTTTATTCAAAAGGTACACTAGGGAGATTTTTTTAAAGAAGAGCAAGACCTCACTTGATAGAGGTTTGTTGCATAAATAAGATAAAACATACAACTAGAAAAGCATTTTAACTCAAGAGAAAAATTGTAGCAATAAATGGTTAGCCATTGTAAACATGATAACTTAGATTGGCCTTGCATAACATGTCATTATCTCATCATAAGTAATTCAATAGAGGAAATAATTATACACATTCATTCTAATCAATTGTTTGTACAATTAGATTCTAACAATGCCTTCCCCTTTAATATGGAAAACTTAAATTGGTCTAGGACAATATGAGCACCATTTTATACTTTTTTGTTTTAAATGAATCGGTACATAGTATCCCCTCTTTGCTAAGGTTCATTGTCATGATTTTGTACAATATAATTTGTGGTTTGTGACTAGCCTTCATTGTTATGATTTTGTACAATATAACTTGTGGTTTGCGACTTGTTTGTAAATAATTGTAAATAGCATTCCTTTGTCGCATGATGACACTTCAAAAAGCAATAATGGGTTGAAATTTGGATGTAAAGAGATCAAGTGGGGTTTACATAGTTGGAAATAAGAACATGTCTTATGCACAAGGATCTATGGATATAAATGGTTTTTAACATCCTTAACTTCAAACGTACAATCCACTCTTTACGTTTGACGTATGAGTCCTTAATGCAAAGATGTTCAAAAATACAAAGCAAGCCGAACAAAACTCGACTGAACCACATTGAAAGAACATGAAGGTTGGTGGGAACCGTCTTCACAAATACTAACCTAGCAATGACGGATTGAGTATAGATCATTGCATTTCTTCCTTAGGAGGGGCTAAAGCTTTCGCACTAGCCTATCGAAGATCTCAAAACCCACGTGAGAAGGAAGGTCACATTGCTACGATCACCAAACCAACATTGGTAGGATAGGACTGCAACCTATTTCATCGAGACAAAGCACTACAAAACAAGACACGTGATATTAAACATTAGGGTTTACCGCTACTATAGGTTTAGGGTTTGGAAAGTAATAATTCTGTCAGAGACGGCACAAGCAACAATGAAATGAAGGTAAGGGAGCTGGAGATAGTGACCGCGATTGCCAAGCGGCTGCTTCTCAACCTGCACATGCAATGCTGTTTGCTCCGTCACAGTATCGGTTATCACACTACACCTCTCGTCCTGGACGGAGAGGATCGGAGGTGGAAAAGAACGGACGGAGGAGATTGCAGATGATAAGGTGCAGGTGCAGATGCAGGCACGTAACAACGCGGCAGCCGTGGAGCGGTGGAGCACGTCGATAGATTGAAACCTAACGATACACTTAAACTAACGATATGCTGGACTCACACTATAAGAAAATGAATGGACAGCTGGCGACCGCGGAGCTTCTCAGCCTTTTTATAGCCCCTCTGAGTCCGCCACCTCGCCGCCACGTCACGCCTTGCCACGTTAGCGGGCCGGTCCACGTCAGCCCGCACGTCAGGTCTGAGTACCCCGTCATTGGCTGTGCAGTGGCGATAGCACGTGAAACCCGGGCAGCCAACAGACGAGAGACAGGACGGACGCATGGGGTCTTATCAGTACGGGGACAGATAGAGAGCCTGTGTGAGACCGGTCTGCATGATGCGAATATTCTCTACCTAGCTTAATCACCAGCGCTGCAGCTCTCACATTGCATTATAAAATATATATGCATGGGTGTACAGAAAACTTTGGAAATCAAAACATAGCTTACATACAAGCTAGAAGTACTCAACATGGCCAAATAATTTCTTTTTGTATTACAACTAACATTTGGCATACATAAAGCTTTGGAAGCCAAATTTTGACGTGCATTACAAAGTGTTGAAGAATTGGTATAATACAACATTGTAAAATAGAATGTAAGAATATACAATATACAATGCACAAAAGGATGCTAGTTGCTCTACTTGCCCTAGTGTTGCACTACTGCTTGAGTAGCTAGCACTGAGTGGCTTATATACAAGTACAAGAGAGTGCTTGGTGAGATTCACAATTAATGGGTGGTAGGTGAGAGTTAATACATGTGGTAGCTTGCGGCCTTGCCAGGGACCATGATGATAATAAGGAGGTAGGATATTGATGTTGTTAGAAATCCATATGAAAGTCTTATATTTCTTGATCTTATGATATGTGTCTTAGAATTTCCACTAGAAAAGTAGCTCAATGACAAAGTGATGAAAGGTCCATTGGAGGGTGGTACACTTGATGATGAAGTTAGATAGCTCATGGCATAGATGAGTGCATGCCTCTTCTTTCTTTGAGAGGGAAGTCTCAAGGAATAACTAAAGTCCCTCCTTTCACACTACCAAAGTAGATCATTATTGGCCACTAGACAACAAAAGTACTAGATGAACTGAATGTTGAATGGACAAAGTCCAAAATATAGTCATGGGCCATGATGTCGACGAATGATTGTGTCAAGCCACGAAATAATGGAGGTTAAAGGGTAAGAAAGATGAAAGATAAAAGGAAGCTAAAGAAAAGTAAAAACTCTGGTGAAGTGTACATCCTCTTCGATGAGATCCCTGGAGTAGTGGTTTGGGTTTCATTTACTTCAACTCAATAGGAGTTATATCCCATGCACTTGACACTCAATATACTATAAGGATATTACACAATCTTCAATATCTTTACACATACAATTTATCATGAGTGTGGATGTTGATCAAGTTCCAATGACACTTCCTCCCTAAGGCCTTTTTGATAACATTCATTTAGTTAATAACAATAGAAGCTCCAAGAAGATTAACTTAAGGATCTCAAGAAGGACTTTTGTGAGATTCTAACAAGGTATGCCAATGTGGATATTAAGCTACAAACACATAAGGAACATGATTCCTTTCCTCTAGGTGATGTTGTGATTCCTAATTCTCATATAAAGCCTCATTGAAATAACAACCATTAGTGATCATGTTATTCTTTGAACAATTCCTAGAAGTAAATCTCAGCCTCTCTTTTTAATGAGATGGATGGAGGCTTGAATGGCACCCTTTGCACTCAAGGCTTTTAGGTACCATTAGTTGCATCAAAGCCTTTGAATTAGGAGATGAAAAACAAGCTTCCTCCTTTGATTTTGCACCTTTTACGGCTGCTCATGTAGCAATTAATCATAATTGTTCATGACAAAGAGAGGTTGGTCATCAATGGATCATGCATGAGTTACTCCATGGCTCCACTTGTGTGAGCATGTCCTTTCCATGTGTGGATGAGACCAACATCAAGCACTACTACAACCACCATGTGCATAGGCTTGTGTAGTAGCCATAAATGCCAAAACAAATCGATAATAATTGGAAACAGAATAACCAGCACACTGCTAGGCTTCACGCTTACACTCAAAACAAGATAGCCACCACACCAATCACTTCTGCAGTTGTGAGGTCAAGCTTGGCCGTTCTCCCCACAAGAGGCTTCTTGGGTAACACAGTAAATAATAGATGTATACACATTGGGAAGAATGAATACTCGCCTCCTCCTGTAGGCTTAGTACTATCCCCCTCAGAAAAAAATTCAAGAACATGCCCAATGCACAAGGATCTAAGGATATAAATAGTTTCTAACATCCTTAAGTTCAAACCTACAATCGACCATTTAGGTTTGATGCAAAATTCGTTAATGCAAAGATGTTCAATAATACAAAAGCAAGAAAAAAACTCAATCGAATCACGATATAAGGACATAAGGTTTGTGGGAACCATCTTCACAAATACTAACCTAGCAATGACAGATTGAGTATAGATCATTGCATTTTCTCCTTAGGAGGGGCTTAAGCTTCCTCACTAGTCTATCACAGGATCACAAAACTAGCATGAGAAGGAAGATCACATTGGTAGAATAGCTGTTGAAGTTTACATGTTCCACTACCTTGTTACGCGGATAACATATTTTAGCTATTCACTATAACAACTTTACAACCACGTGAGTCAAGTCCAGATCGTACACCGGACAGGCCGACCTATTTTTGATTTGGCTGCTAGGCATAAGAAGCCATATATACGATGTCGCATTGTGTTCTATTGCTATGTTTTCAAAGAGATTTTGCAAATCTCGATAGAAACAATATTGTGCGGATAGTTACCGCACAGAGTCGTCATGGACTACGACTCTTTAAAGTTCCTGCATACTTCGGGTGTGATATGGCATCGACATTCATGTAACTTCTGCGGTTGCCAACACAAATATCCATTTTGCTTTAGTTCCACGTACGGTGACGCCTTCCTTGGCCAAGCCTAGCCCCATTCCAGTTAAGTCATGCCTGCCCTGAATTGGCTTGTAGTAACTCATTTGTTTATATTCACAAATGCATTTCCTTGCATGTGGAAAGAAGTTTACTTTCATGTGGGAGAACTCTTAATAAAACTAGCACTTGACGGAAATAGGTCATTTCATGAATGAGTAAAACATTTGCATTTCATGAAAATGCTTATAAGTGCATATATAGGCATGCTTATTCGTGCTTCAAATAACCTACATCTAAAATTACATGTTTCTTACGCATAGTAAGGATAACAATAAACACATATTTTAATGCAATTTGACTACAATTTTCACACAATTTTAAATATACATATAATGCAGTAATAGACAAGATGTCTACTGGTGGGAAAAGGAGAACTATTAGTTGCAATATTATGACTCCATACTACAATTAGCAAGTCCTTGATTTGTTTTCACTACTAAAAATAAGTAATGTTTTTGATAGAGCTCGTAAAATTACCGAGAGTCCCTCATGTGAACGCATCTTATATAAGCATCGCATATATGACCCTCATAAAATATGCATAAATGATGATGTTTGAGTAATGTTTATGCGATATCGTTTCCGAAGAAGTTTGCAATGTATGTAAACTAAAGATCGAGACTTAAGTAGCATTTGCTAAGGTACATTGTATTAGTGATGCTTCTAGTTACAAAATTTTCCTCAAAAGTAAACCCTTTTTGTTTTGTTTCTTATTTCTTCAAAAGTAAACGCCTCAAAAAGTCAACAAATCTTATTTCTTCCACTACAAGGGCATGAAGATATACTGTTAGTCGTTTCGGACTTAAATTGGTGGTGCCACTAAGAGCGTCACAAAAAGCATCGCTATCTACATCACTATAAATTGCAACGCTAATAGCGATGCATATTGGCTCTTAGTGATACTTTTTGCAACATAGATAGTGAGTCGATAGTGATGGCATTTTGAGAAAAATATAGGGGTGACAATCGAAGTGTGACAAGTTGAGTGCAACAAAACAAAAACGAGAAAAGGAGAGAGGGAGAGAGCTCGAAGTAGAGAGAGAGAGAGAGAGAGAGAGAGAGAGAGATACTACCGTTGCCGCTACTGCCAATGTTTGTAAGGCAAGAGAAGAGGAGCACAAAGAGAAAATGAAGGAAAACCATGGAAGCAATATCAATTGCTTGGCTGTCATTTGTATCCTCCTTGGCCCATTGCAATGATTCACATCTACCAGGGATTTAACTAGAATTCTAACATCCTTTATGGCATCCATTGAAGTACCCAATCGTGCATCCTAATTATGAGACCCCACATATAACATCAAATGCTCCATGCAAACATGTGACGTATATGTGGGATAAGTGGAAGGTGTCTAAGAAATTTCTAAGGAATAGTTTTCCCTTGCAGGTCTTGTCAATACATGTAAGCACCACACTTTGGACATATCTCCATAGTCTCGTACTCTTCTCGAAATAGCATGCAATTGTTGAAACATGCACAGATGCTATTGTAGTTTGTGCCAAGATTTTGTAAAACATATCGCACACAATCACTCAATCCATCGCACACCTACGAACTCTTCTAATTGGCCGCAATAGGTGCATTCCTCGTTGGGATGAGACGTCACCTCCTTGTATAAATTGTACGGCCACGTCTTATATTTTTGTATACGATATTCAATTAGTTTGCAAATGTAAGGCATGATTGATACACACTTTTCTTACAGTTTGCTCAAATTCTAAGATCTCCTAATCAATGATCTTGGATTGGAACTCACTGAAGTATCGTACGTGTTCTATAGACAAGCGACGCTTTCATCTGATTGCTAGCTTGCATTGAGAGCAAGGACATGGGACACGCTGATTATGATATGCCTCATGATCTTGAACATCACGACCATCATTGTTTTCCATTTTGTCTACGTTACAACAAATAATTGATTTTTGTTCTCATTCTCTTTTTCTTTTTTAATTTGTTCGAGAACGGATTTCTTCTCTTGAAACTCAATAGAATTAATGTCAACTCAAACGTCTTTTTTTACAATACATAATGAACTAGTTTAATATACATTATAAAGATTCCATATAAACCTTCTTACATTTTAATATAAATTTTTATGAGCTATTAGGATTACACAAGTATAAGGTAAAGATTCATCTTTTATTTATAGTTTTCCAATAGCTAAGAGACATTACATCATGATAAGAATCCTATTATAGAGATTGACCCATGGAAATTAGATACATTAATAGTATGGTCAACCATAGATTCCTTCAAAATAAACATTAAACAACTTATAAATTTTCCATCCACTATATCTACTTAAGGTTGGTTCTAATATAGGGAAGATGATCATCGGCATTGATAAAGTAATACATGCCATTCCATATCCAACACCTTTTATAATGTAGAAAGATCATAAAGTCAATCTAAGGTGTGCACAAATTGATCCCTTTTCATCCAAATTCTAGAGAGTGCATGGCCTTGCAAATCTAGAGACTATAGTCATATCTAGGTGTATATCTATATTTGTAACATGTCTATTCACCGAATCCTAATGGCACAAATTTATTAAGAGGTAATTAATGTGACTCGTGCTCAAAACTCCCTTGTCCTAATCAAACTGCATTACCTAAAACTACTTAAGTCTACATCGTAGGGAAAGTTTCACCTCAACCCCACAAGGATCAACCTAAAGCAAGCCTTCACCATGACTATAGTCTCCTACCATGGTTATCTAATATTAGCTTAAGATAACTACTTTACTATAATCTTTAAGACTTAAGTAGAACATTGTATTGGTTTAAAGAGAGTGAGAAATGAGGGGGAGTAATATGCATCAACCACTTTATTAATAAGGTATAGTCTCAACTCAGGCCTCCTAAAATAACATTGATTTGGATCTAGGCTGACAAACTAGGATAGTTGACATTCGATCATTCCTAACTTGACCTAGTCTAGCATTTCAAAATTTTAATGGAATTCTCTTGGCCAACCAAGACCATTTTGCTATATAAAAAATCCATGGGCAATTTAAACACCATCTTCTCTCAAAGAGTAGGTTTAGTTTTCTAACTAACCTAATACAATTTATCCACCTCTCTCTATGCTCTTTCTTTCAATATGTTCCCTCACCCTTCTCTTTCTCTCTCTCTCTCTCTCCCTCTCTCTTTCTTTGTTGCCCCTCTCTTTATTTCTCTCCACCCCCTCATGTTTTCATGCTCATTCTCCTCTCTCCCTCCCTTTATCTCTCTCTTTCTCTCTTTCTTTGTTATCTTTCATGTTTATTCTCTATCTCTCTCTCATTCTCTCTTCCTTTTCCTTTATTCTTCTTCCTCTCTCATTTCCTTTCTTTCTCCCTCAATGCACCTCATTCTCAAGAAAAGCAAACAAAAGAAAAGAAGAAAGAATAAGAAAAAACCAAGAGGAGGCAATGTACTCACCGCAAAGGCTCGAGGATGAATTCTTTATCTCCTCTTCACAACAACCCATCTTCTTCTTTCCTGCCCCTAATGGGAGAGGAAGTATGGTTAAAAATATACCTTTACTGCCAGCTCCTCCCAGTGTGACTATGCCTATGGCTAGTCAGTTGGCTCCACCAAATGTTGGAGACCAAGTTTCGAACCCTAATGTTGTTCATGTGAGTCAACAACCAATGCCCAATCAAATTGTTAGGCCAATGGAACGACGGATAGATGATCAAGGCTATGAGTCGATGTTGTTTTCTCTCTCCCCTCTATATTTATATTTCTCTCTCCCTTCCCTCCATCTCTCTATATTTCTCTCCCCCTCTCTCTACCTCTTTGTTTCTTTAGCTCCCATCCATTTCTCTAGGTTTCTCTCCCTTCTCTCATTTTCTCTCTTTTCTCCCCCGTTTCTTTTTTCTCTCTCTATTTTTCCCTCCCTCCCCCTCTTTGTCTCTATCCCTCCTTTTATCTCTTTGTTTCTCTCTGCCTCCCTCTCCTCTCTTTATTTCTCTGACTCCCTCCCTTTATCTCATTCTTTCTTCTGTATCTCACTACAAGGGTATAGGGGTATAGTGATGGGCCTTTGTGATGCAAACTAGCAGTGTCACATCACAAATAGCAGTGCAAATAGAGACGGTACTTTGAGAAAAAAATGGGCAAAACTCAAGTACGGAATTTTTCCGCAAAGAGTTTGAGAGAGAGAAAAAGAGAGAGAAAGGGAGGGAAAGAAAGATAGGAGAGGGAGAGGGAGAGGGAGAGGGAGAGGGAAAGAGAGGGGTAAAGAGATATAGAGAGAGGGAGGGAAAGAAAGAAAGATAGGAGAAGGAGAGGAAGAGCGAGGGAGAGAACGTGGGAAAGAAGTAAATAGAGAGAGACAAAGAAAAATAGAGAGGGACGGAGGGAGGGAGAGGGGGAGAGAGAGACGAATGGAGAGAGGGGAGGGAGTGAAACAAGAAGAGGGAGAGAGAATGAGGGGAGAAGAGAGAGAGAATAGAGAGAAGAGGAAAAAATTTAAAAAAAAGGGAGAGAGGGAAAGAAATAGAAGCAAAGGTGAGTAAAATGTGAAAAAAAGGAGAGAGGGAGGGGAGAGAAACAAGAGAGAGAGCAGAAGGAAGAGAGAAATAAAAATATGAGGAAAGAGGGGAAAAGATGGCCCTAAAAGAGAGGGAGGTAAAGAGAAAAATAGAGAGAGGGGGGAAGAGAAACCGAGAGATAGGGAGGGAGAAATAAAGATACAAAGGGAGAGGGAGGAGGGAGGCGGGGAAAAAATAAAAAATATAGATAGAAGAGAGAAAAATAAAAAATAGAGAGAGAGGAAATGAAATAGAAATAATGATAAATATAAAATAATTTAAAATAAAAATTGTATATATATACGGAGAAATAAAGAAAGAGAGGAGAAGAGAGAGATAAAGAGGGGGAGAGAAACAATGAGAGATGGAGGGAGAGAGAAACAAGATGCGAAGAAAGAGGAGGGGAGAAGAGAGAGATAAAGATAGGAAGGGGAGGAGAGAAACAACGAGGGAGAGTGGGGGAGAAATCAAGATGCGAAGGGAGAGAGAGATGGAAAATAGAAAAATAGAGAGTTTAAGAGAGAAAAATAGAAAGAGGGAGAATAGATGGAGAATGAGAGAGGGGAAGAAAAATAAAGAGAAAGGGATGGGAGAATTGAAGTGCATTGTCGGTTAATGACATAGAGAAAATGGACAACAATGAGGGTTGTGGCATTTGAGATCAAGAGGCATATCTCAATCAGCATGTTCCATGTCCATGCACTCAATTCAAGCTTGCAATTCGACGAAAATGTCACTTGTCTATAGACCATGTGCAATGCTTCAGCGAATTTCAATCGGAAATCATCAAGCAAGTGGTCTTGGACTTTAAGTTAACAATGAGCAAAGTGTGTATCATTCATACTTTGCAATCAAAATCTAGTTGAAATAAAATTTAATAATATTAAATATTCCATACAAATGCCCAGAAGGAGGTGTTGTTTCATCTCAAGTAATGCACCTATGATAGACTTTAAGAAGAATTCATGGCTGTACAATGACATAGCACCCAAGTCGATAGACCCGTTAGAGGACACTTTGCTAATTGTGCTATGGACATTAGAAGACATTGAGGATTGTCTGGACCTTCCTCAAATATTAGAGCTTGAGATGGAGGCTATGATCTTGATGCATTACTACCCAGGAATATGGGTCATCCGATCGATGAAGAGAGGAAACCTCCATACCATTATCATTGAGGGTCCACCTATAAGAAATAATCTATATAACATGCCTTTAAAGAATATTAAGAAATACCCTTTTTTTACATGCTATAAGATCTTAAAATGACCATTTTTACTTTACTAAACTTATAGATCTTTTTAAAATTATAATTTAAAAACTACTTTTGAAAATATAATCCTATAAATTTTACTAGATATAATACCATTTCATTTAAACTCATGTGGTATCTTACATCTTCTAAAATAAGGTGGACCTCAGGGATCCTTGTACGATGGGTGCCAAGTATCTTACTTAAGGAGGCTCCTTATGCTCCTAAGTATATAGGCAAAGTACAGATGGAGCAAGTAAGTGTAACCGAGTTGTACAAGTACATATTATACTCCATTTCCTTGATATATAAATAAAAACAATCTTTTATTTCCTCAAAGAATTTGGATTTTTTAAGGTTGCTAGAATGTCACATATTTTCATTTGGAAACACGATGTCAAAGTCTCATGATGATGCGCGACAACTATTGCAGAAGCTTGGAATGGATTATAACAACATTTATGCATGTGTCAATGATCGTGTGCTCTTTTGAGGAGAATATGAGTCCATGGAAACATGTCTAAAGTGTGGTACTCATAAGTATCACTAATACCTAAAAGAGCAAATAGCCTTGAAAAGGTTCTTAAAGACTTTTCACTTATACCACACATCCATCACATATTTTGCATCGCAACCATGGCGAGTTTGATAATATGGCATATGCAAAATAGGTCCATAGATGAAATCCAATGAATACCAGCAGACTCGCGAGCATGGGGTCACATTGACTCCACCTTCAAGCTTTACACAAAAACCAAGAAATCTTTTGGTTGATTTTGCTATGGATGGCATGAATCCATTCGAACTCTACTTAACTTCTTACATTGTGTGGCTAGTCCTTGTGAACTACAATATCCCACCATGGCTTTCTATGAATAAGGCACATGTGATCCTTAGCTTGCTCAGTCTTGGGAACTACAAAGTCAAGAATGTGGACATCTACCTCCATCCATTAGTTGATGAGGTCAATATTTTGTGGGAGAAGGGGACTGCTATGGAAAACATGAGCAAGCATATTGGGGGGCGGTCCATTAAAATATGAGCCATTCTTGTGTAGACCATGCATGACTTTTTTTGGGATTGAATGAGTGCTTAACTAGGCTTGCTTCCATTCTTGTTGTTGGCATCTCACATGGCTTGTTTATGTTTGTGTTCATCACTAGATATAGATATTGTGGCATGCCTAGTGACATTGGGTTACCATGCCTATCCATTGTGCAGACTAAAGCTAAACTCCAAAAGATCGTGGACCATAAAGAAGATGGTTTATTAGGGGCATGCCATATTCTTGCCAAAGTGCCATGATTTGAGAGTGGAAGTCCACCAAGAGTCACTTCCAAGTGAAATGCAACGGTTTTCAATTTTCTATGAGTTTTCATATTGGATTCGTTTATAGATCAACAATTTGTTGGATTGTATGCACACTTTTAAGAATATTGGCCGCTTATGGTGGGACCATATCACAAGAAAGAGAGACACTATAGGGGCACGAATGCATTTGAAGGAAGTAGGAAAGATGGAAGCACTTTGGCCACAAATGAGCTCTGATGGTCGTATGTAGCTACCTTGTTCTCCTTCAGTCCTCCTAACCAGTAAAGAAAAGTGTATAGTGTGGAAAATTAGCAAATCTATCCACACACACTGATGGGTATGATGCATTCTCTTCTGTGTGTATTTTCTAAAGAGAACTAACTAATAGGACTAAAGTGCCATGATTGGCATAAGATATACCAGGTTTGTACCAACCTTCATAGTAAGACCATGTAGTACTTCATTACCTTGTGTCAATCTATAGTTTTTAATGAATTAAATTTTCTAGCAATTCATACTGTTAGGGGTAAAGGTGTCTCTACCTAGCCGCATGTATATTACTACACTGACAGTACCCGCGCCTACACACTGCAGGTTGTGGGTGCCCATCAGTGTTACCTTATTCTTTATTCTTTTAGTGACAGATAAATAAAGGGAAGGCCGGTCATACATGGTGACTATTGGAGTTCCCACATTGTGAGTCTCTCTCTCTCTTGCTCTTGCTCTCTTGCCATAGCTCTCCCGTGCAATCTTGAATACTTCTCACCTTTCATTTGGTATTAGAGCATGGTTGCTTGAGCATTTGAGCTTGGTTTGTGACTCCTTCAACATTCATTCGAATCCCTATACCATTGGTTCTCACTCTTGGCAGCCATGTTTGACTCATTCGAGCTCTGATAACTCTTGGCAGCCATGTTTGACTCCTTCGAGCTCTGATCACTCCCTTGCTTCTCGAGCACCTACCTGGCCCATTTGGATACCCTCATGGCATTCCTTTAGAGGTATTGAAGCATTCTTTTGAGTGTTTATTTTAGTTTGCAAGGTACAACAGGAAGGTGCAGCCATAGCTCCAACGATTGGAGCTCCCCCATTTCATATCTTGGCTCCTGCATGATTAGGCTTGACACGGCTTTGTGTAGGCATTCTTTAGGCCCTACTTGAGTCCCCCCTTCCAACCCATTAATGCCACGTGGACCACTAGCATACCCAGCAACATCAACCCTATTTGGGCTAGCTTGAAGATTTGCAAAAAAAATCGATTTTTACTTCAGCCCTCCCTTGGCACTCATTTGCAGCTTGAAAACACTTCATTTGGCACTTGGGAACACCCCCTTGATGCTCCGGATTGGTGCTTATCATTGCCATTGATTTGTGGACTGATTTACCTCAGTCCAGGACTATTTTCCATAGTCCACAAGCACACTTCACAGGTAGCCACAAATAGTGTTACATCAACACTTTATGTTTATGCTTGGTTGGCATTGACATTTGATGTCCGATTGGTCCCGAATAGTCCCCAAATGTTAGGGGAATGTATGCCTATTTATTTTCCATCATTTGGAGCTGATTCAGTGGCATGAAATACTCAATTTTATATAGTAAATCACTACTATACACTCCAAGGCTAAAGCTTATTTAGTTACTTTATGCTTTGCCTATTGGTCTCACGGGTGCTTCCCAAGTGTTTTATATGACTATTGGGATGCAAATGAAGGTTGGAAAATGATTTGAATGGTTCTAGAATGTATTTTGAGCCTTGTTTGAGCTATGTATTTGTTGGAATTTACTTGACATTGATCTGCACTGACATGCTTTGTGACAGAGGTTATACCTATGGTCTATGTATGACCCGTTGGTACATGCTTGATACTTATGTTACCTACACATCCTAGTTACATTGTTTGGACTTGAATGTTACTAGAGCTTTATTTGGGCTTGAATTTGGATATTCAAGAGCTTATTTTGGTCTTGATTGTCTTGTCATAGATTGATTGGGATTGTCTTTATGACATTGGATACTATCATTGGATACTTGACCGCTCATATGCTCTAGATGTTTTATTGATGTATGATCTTGGATACTCCATCATTGACGCTCTTACATGCTTTGTTTGAGCTTATTTTCTTGACACTTGTGGCTTTTGTACCAGTGGGAGCATCTTTGTATGCTTATCGGACATTGAGTTGTGCGGGTTATGTATATTGAGCTTTTGGATCTTTGAGACCGATATCTCCTCGTGGATGATGTATGTTTTATATACCTTGGTCCATCTAGATGTACTTGGGCTGATTCAACTTCGTATTCACTAAGCAGACACTGACTTGTGTCAGGTCTTGGGAGTGGTATGTACATTTTGCCCTATTGATTGGGGGGTGTACCGACTTTACTGACGGACTTTGTTTGACATGCTTGGGTATTGGCGCATGTCGGTTTGACTATTACATTCTCTGGATTTTGCCTATTGTTAGCTCTCATTGTGCACTGTTGTCATAAACTATAGCAAGCATATATCTCCAAATTGTCATGTATTTTTCATGCTGAATCATCTTGATTTGATGTAATTTTGATGGTACTTGGTGGCCAACATCATTAAATGCTCATTTCTCACCATTTTGCCTTGATTTTGGTGGTTTTTTGGTCATTTTCTGCAGTTTACACCAAGCAGTTTTAAACTGTCTACATTGTTTCAGCTTGCAATATGGCATCTTCCACTGACAATGCTATCTTCAACATCACTAAGCTTGATGGTATGAATGATGTCTATTGGAAGAGCCAGTTTTGCCAGGTATTGGTGCATAAATCATAGATAAAGCCACAAAGGTTGAGTGGATAGCAGCTTGAAACTATGACTAATGACAAATGGATAGAGCTTGATGAGTTATGCAAGTCCACTCTCATCTTGTCTCTCACTAAACAGGTGCATTGCAATGTGGTTGAGGAAGCACATAGTGCTTGGTAGCTTTGGGATAAGATCAAGAACCTCTATGAAAAGCAAAGTCGTGCAAGTCAAATGTATGGACTGAAACAACTTATGGATCTCCACATGAAAGAGAATGTGACCATGTCAACTCATCTGAGTCAGTTTCATGCTATTCTTAAGAACTTGGTTTTGCAAGGCATTGATTTCAAAGAGGATGTCACTCCGTTGTTCTTACTTAGAACTCTTAATGAGTCCTGGGATGTATTCCACAATGCCATATGTGCTTCTGCTACTACTCTGAAGCTATCTGATGCTGAGAGCTCCCTTCTGCAAGAAGAGATAAACCATAAGAATTTGGATCCCTCTCATGTGTCTCATGATTTGACAGTTAGAGTCGAATATGATGAAAATGCAAAGAATGACAATAGTAATGGTCATGGACGAGATTCGTAGAAATCTCAATTCAAGTCGTGTGGCAAGTCACGTAGTAAGTTTCATGGGAGAAATGCAAATCTAACTTGTCAGCATTGTGGGAAGAAAGGCCACAGTATCATGAAATGCGCAATGAAAGGTGCAAAGACAAGGGGAAAGAGAAAGTGCAAGAAAAGTATTTTGATCACAGCATAGTACCTACTAAGTCAAGTGTTAAAATTGAAGAGATCAATGTTATGCAGCCCAAGGATAGTGATGGGGATTATATCCTTGCAACAACTTCATCTAGTGTTTCACATATGATAGAGATACACTCTATGTATGCACACTATTGGCTCTTGGACTCAGGTGAGTCCTTGCATGTAACACTTTGTTATTTTTGTCTCATTACTAATAATGATAATATCCTTCTTTTGGTTTTAAAAAACCTATTATCAGCATTATATTAGTTAGGCTACTTTAAAATAGCTTGGTACTACTATCGAGTGATTTGGAAAGCCATAAATAAATTTGCAACATCTTAGCTACTCATCATCTTTAGGGACTAATCCTTATGAGGATGACGTAACTATGCTTCTCTACATATATGTTTAACAAAGATAATGAATTGCAACACAAACAAAAAAAGGACTAAAAAGAAAGAAGAAATAATAAAAATATCCTTAAATATGAAAAATGAGATAATTCTCACCATTAATAAAGGAATCAATAAATGGAGTAACACTAAACGATGAAAAACACACACTTCTACTTAAAAGACACCTTAATGGTCCAAAATTTCCAACAAAAGTTCTCACGAGAAAACTTCTCTTTGAGAATAAGTAGAATCCACACAACACTTGCGATGCCCTTCATATTATTTTTCTTAATATACTTATCATTCTTCTTTTGAGAGAACCATAATCTCTTTCTCAGTTACTTATAGGTTCAAGTATCTTTTCTCTGTTACTATCTAGCAATATAGCTATTAAGAATAGTTTCTTATAATGTGCAAATGTACACAATGAGCACTCTTCGTAAGCATTATTAGAATGCTTGTGACTCAAGCCACCTCAATTATTGACTCATAATGTAGGTTGATCTTTTCAAGCTTAATATTCTCCATGGAATGAGAAGCACTCTATATTTAAGCTCCACATGGCAGTAACAAGGCTTGACAAGTGTTTTTTAGTGATTAAGATCACTATTGATAATGCCCAAGTTGAGAAACAATGAAAAAAATGAAAAATGAGTGAGCTTGAAGCTCCCTGGCTATGGCTGTCAGAAATCAGGCAGCTAGGGTTGGCCTATGTGTGGCCAGCAGAGAAGGAATTTTGTCAAACCCTTTTAGGGTTAGGAAGGCCAATTGGGGGGACTACCATTGCCTTTACAAGCCCGCCATGATTGCGCCTTTTGTAGTGCACGCAACAGTACTAATTGATCTTGACCTAGATCTGTGCCTGTCTTTGCATTTCTTACAATGACTTTGCCAAAAACAATGTATCCCTTAGCATTCTTTCATGATAAGGTTTTTTTTCATTTATAAATTGATCATGATAGTTCTCGATTTGACGTCCAACATTAGGAGAAAGCCTTTCCATGAGACGATCAAGAGATTTATTCAAACGTACATGTAGGTAGAGGACCTCTTGGTGCTTGAGAAATTCGTCCAACTTCAAATTGATTATTACGGATGTCTCTTTATCCAATAATGGCTTGGGAGTTTGAGTTGATGGAATAAAATGAAACTCTCATATCATTGCTTAGCTAAGCTTTCTCTTTGTTCTCTTTTTTCCCCATTTGAGATTGCATCCATTAAGCAAATTCAAACATGATTTGAGTATTCGATTCAACAACTTTATCAAAAGAAGCTTTCATTTTAGCATTGTACTCAAGAAGTTTGCATTTGGTTATCTTTGGATATTCCTTGGGTTTTTTTTTATAAATTGCTATAAATACATATCCTAGGCCTCAATTTTGCATTTATGACATGTCCTAGAAATGTAGACTTGTAGTACCCTCTATATATTAGAAAAATAGATATATCTTGAGGTAAGAGACTTTGATTTAAGATATTCTTGATTAATTGAAGTGCTCATTTTCCTCCTCAAGATGAGTACTTAATCACTGTACTAGGTTTAAAATAGAAAATACCATAATCAAAACTTTGAGCCTAGACTACATAGACTTGCATCCTCTATACACATGTAAGTGCTTTGTCTCGAGTTGCATATGCTTGATAACGGCTACTTCAAACCACCAATCCAAGGACTGTGGGAAACCTGTAACACTTGTGTATTACCTCCTAGAGTGAATATTGTACATGTAATGATATGCACAAATATTGCAGTATCGTGAAAATACTCTTTTTGACCCTTTCAATCTTGAAGAGTTTTGAATCTTCAAGAGATCTTGAGTCTTTAATTCTCCATGCATTGTACCTATGTGAGGGATAAAATGACAAGCAAGGGATCTCTACATGGGCTCAAATCATTGGGGGGCATGCAAAGTTTCAACATAGATCAAGTTGTACATCCCTTAAGATCTTTAATAGTGATGAAGGTTTATCTCTCTTTTGTCTTACTATCTCCCTTGAATTGGAAATCGAAACAAGAATTTATGTAGACCCTAAAGCCTAAACAAGGGCTATAATCATTTTACGTAAATAAGAATTGAAAGTTGGATTAGAGAAGAAAATAATCAATCAAATGAAGAAAAGATTGGCATAAAGAGTACCTCTTGGATGAGTAACTCACTGTCCATTGAATATACTTACTCTCTTTTATGAGTTTTTATCAAGAATGGGATCAAGCATAGATTGTGGATATAAGAGACTTCAAATTTACTGATTTGATCAAGACACATTCTAACAATGAATTGAAGTAAAAGTTCATGGAGTTTTAAATTCTTTGATATCTCTTAGCAAGTGGATAAACTGACTAAAAGAATGAATAAGAGAGATTAAGAATGGAAGAAGAACACCTCTTTCAATTAGTTGGACATGGCTTGAATGCTCCTAATTTTGCTTTATCATGCTTCTCAATGACCATTATAGCTTAAATGCCCATCAATCTTCATTCCTTTAAGAGCTTTGAAATAAAATCTAAGCATTAGAGAAAAGAAATTAATGCATTGTAACCATTTTTCTCCAATATTGAATCCATAAGAGACTCCATGGATGCATTCTTGCCTATCATGTTCAATATCTTTGATTTTGTCAAGAAAGTTTGACATAGATGAATCCGTAGGCTGAAATAGAGTATTTTCTTCAAGAAATCATTGAAGATTTGAAGCTTTCAATCAAAGTATCATGGTTTCCCCCCTACTATCTATTTCTAGGGTCTTCATGAGTAAGAAAAGCCATCAATATGAAGTAATATGCACCACTTTTAAATGATTATTTATTCCATAGTAAGGAAAAAGAGTAGGAATATTTAGTTATAGGAATCATGCCAAAGTGAAGCCTCTTAAGTGTTGCAAAAATGGCACAAATTGCCTTGATTGTGCTACTCATCACCAGGATGCATTGCTTGCTCAAAGCTCACCTATATGATGCTCATGTGAGGCTAGGAATCTTTCTTTGTTATCCATTGGGCATAAGAAGTGGAGATCAAGAAGGAAGATGAAGATTTCTTGCTCAGGTTTGATGAAAGATTGAAAGGGAGAAGGAGAATTCTCTTGAAAAAGTAAATGTGCTTTTAGTCTTCTCTAATTGTGATAATCTCCATTTTACCAACATTCCTATCAAAATAGCTTAAAATTGATGCATGACTTGCTATTTTAGACTTGATGTTGCACCAATTGAACAATGGAGAAACCAAACCCACATGTCTAGCTTTGACACCAAATGTTAGAAATGGAGGAAGAGAGAGAGAGAATGAACACAAGACAATGAGCAAGAGTGGGCAACAATTTGGCACTCAAAAGATTTGAGTGCTTGAATGATTGAAAGTACAATAGGTCATCTTAAGTAAGTTAGACCTATCAACTTCTAGAGTTAATTTAACTCTAGAACTAATTGTAGAAGTGGTGACACAACTTGTTAATATAGTTGTGTTCACACTAAAAACCAACTAACTAAAAAAATAGGTGCTACCCATAGAATTGGAAAATTCTAAAAATATTGTGGATTTCCCATTGCCAAGCCTTTCATCTTTAAAGTGAGAGAATCTTGATAAAGAGATTCAAACTTGGAATATCTTAAGACATCCAAAAAGGCCATGATTCTTGGAAGGATCTAGAGAAGAATGCACTTGTCATGGTTTGTACCCTCACATGTCTTTATAGCTTATTTTAAACTATAGTGAATTTATAGAGAACAAAGGTTTCATTGCTAAACATCAAGTTATTAGAGGAGGCTTTGGATAACATTCTAGGAATACTTTGGAAATTTAGGGGATGTGACCACAAGGGTGATTTTATACAGTGTGCCGTCAGTCATTGGCTATATCTTACAACATCTCTCAATAATCTCTTGTTATGGGTTTGGATTATAGGAGGTACAAACTCAGATATAGTAATTGGCTCCTTCAGATTTGTATATTGATATTATTCCACTAAAATTGGAGGTATAAGTAATTAGACAAAAAGAAAAGGAGGCTACTTTAACTTCTAACTAGTGTTTAGAGGATGTAAGAGACATCAACGATACTATAATGGAAAGAAGACCTGAATGCTCTTTCGTTGATATGAGGTGTTTTCCTCCTAGCACTTTGAGTTTTGAATCATGAATATATATAAACAATATCAAAGTTGTTCTTTCTGACAAACATTATTGCCCAACATATTATTCAATGATACTCACAAGCATTCTAGAGAAAGACTTGGCATGAGCTTTAAATTTTAATATGATTCTATAAAGCAAACACATTTCATGTGACTAAGATCCAAATTTTTCACTATATTGGGGTTACAAAAGTAAAATATACAAAGGAAATGATACTATACTACAAATTTACAAAGGGTACATACAAGGCTAGTCTTTGAACACTATATTAGGGAATTAGGGAATTTCCATGCACTTGGAAATCCCCAATACATTTATTATTTGACCACATGGTCAAATCTTGTTGTCTTAGTTAAAGGAGGAGTCTACCCTAAATACTATATAAGCTACTTTCCCAAATCCCACTTTCAAATATGGATCAAGATCTAGCCACGTGGTCAAATATTTATCACTTATTTGAAATTGGGACTTGGAAACTTTCCAAGTTCTCTAATATGGTATTTTTAGCTTCTTTCTAATCTTCAATTTCTCCTTGCTTTGTACTTTTCTCATTCTTTGGCACAATTTCTTCTTCATCACTTTCATCAATCATCACTAGTTTCCTTATACTAAGGTTTTTTTTATTTTGCTAGAAGATTTTGAATTTCATGGGTACCCTTTTCTCTTAATACTTCACAGCATATGGATCAAACTTTGAAGGAGAAAGCTTTGGTATTCCTTTCTAGAGGCTACACTAGTCTTTTTTATTCTTCACTTTGCCTTGCCTTTGCCCTTGCTTGTTACCTTTAAATATACATTGGCTTTGCCCTTGGAAGTTTTAGGTGGAGTAGGGAACTCATGGTCAACTAGAATAATTTCCCTATATCTAATTAACTCAATACACCTCTTCCTTATCCACTATATGTATGAATCAAGGTAATATTTACACTATAATAGAGCATACAACAACTAAGTTTAAATTACAAGAGACTTTCAATTTAAAATAAAAATATAAAAAATGTACATTCACACCATCTATGTTAGTAACTTTGAATCTATTATCCTATAAACATTTGAAATGACTCTCCATCCGCAACTATGTGAGTCATTATATAGTGGAACCTCTTGAAGGAGAAACTTGAAAGGTCTTTGAGAGTCGGCAATGTCTTCAAAACTAGCATCCAAGTGGGTAGTAACAAGTCTAGTAGCGCTGCAAAATAAAAAATTCTTAGCCAATAGTAAAGAATCTATTTGCAACAAAACTGAAAAACAAGGGAAAACCAAAACGTATGAGAAAACAATTGACCATAGATTTTTTCCATGCCATGAATTTAAAAAAGAGAATATATAACAATGACCTCTCAAGATGGAAGAATATTGATCTATAGTAATATATCTTTCAATATACTAAAAATATATATGAAAGTGTGTGGCACTATCAAAAATTTTCAAAAACACTTGTATATTTGAGTCACACTTTGAAAATCGATCCATAGAAAGAAATGGATTAAAAATAAATATATTCTTAGCAATATTGTTGCTAAGAGAAGCAATGCATGCCCTTCATTAAAACAAAGTCCAAATAAGAGAATGAAGATGCAATGAACTTTGAAAAACTCAATAAAAACAAAGAGAGGCCTTACCTTTAAAAAACAAAAACACCAAGTCTTATAACTAAATATCTTTCTTCTCTAACATACTATTGTCTTCCGAAGATATGCTAAGGTAATCCTCTTTCTCTACATCACAAGAAACATTTACAATCATCTGGCCAAATACTTTGCCCATCCTCTCATAGTTAACTAGGCTAAGAGACTTTCTCTTGTAAATTATATCCTCATTTCCAATCTCCTCTTTAATTTTCTCCTCATGGCCAAGTCTCTTGATGAGCCACACATCTTGTAGGATACAAGTGAGTAACCTATTCAACAATAGGCTCTTTCTCCTTTCTAGATAATTTTTTGGGAACACTCAAGATCTCAAAGGCTAGATAAGGGATTCAAAAGTTTGTCAATTTAACATATGCCTTAGCTTGCCCACCATATTGAAGTCCTTATTTATTAATGTGATCATATGTGTATGGGAAACAACAATGTAAGCATGAGTTCATGAAATCAATGGTGAAGTCATCTCTAGTCTCTTGTAAACAAAGTATAGAAAATTTTATGAAGTCCATCAACAATAAAAACCTTGGACAATCTATTTACAGTATCTTGACGACTTTGATAAATGTTACCTTTAGGATGAAATGGTTGGTTGTCTTATGAAATTTATTGACCTCTCTTTAGCATATTTGTATGTAGAACCACCTTCACTTCCTCATTCTCTTCATTGGAGTTGGTTTGGAAGGATGTTGAGTTGGCAGAACTGAAGGTTGACGATGGTTAGGGGCATCTAGAGGAATTGAAAGCTCTCCATAGTTACAAACATTAGGAAGACTTGAAGGTTGAGGATCATGAGAAGCTAGAGTTTTTCTATTATTTGATGATGTGTCCTGAGTTGGAGAATGAGAAGTATCTTGCTCTTTAGTACTCTCATGAAGCATTGGGGAGCCCTTTGGGACAACAGGGCCAAGATTTTCCTCAAAAACTACATAAAGAGTCTTCGTGGGTGCTTGTTGCACAAGCACCTTCCTTGCAAATTTCTTGGTTCTAGCCAATTAAAATTTTTTATTTGATAGGAGGGAGGAGTCCCCAAAAAAAACCAAGGAACTAATGTGACATGAGGGGAAGAATAAGTAGCTGACCAAAAGAGTGGATTGTGTTGTATTTGTTGCATTCACAAAGAAAAAGCTGTGATTCGGCATGAGAAGGACTCCATCGACTCATTCACACAAATGCAATCACATAATTGCAACAAGGAACCGAGTTGCAAAATGAAGAGAAGGCTCCAAAATGGTGTGGGGAGGACTTCAACAACTCACCTAAAGTCCAATCATGGTGGTGCAACAAAAAGTCATGTCACAAAGACAAAGATTCCATATGGCACAAGAAGGACTACATTACCTAACCCATAGTAGTGCAATCACATCATTATGGCAAGGAGTCGAGTTGTAATTAAGAGAGACCTCTGATATGGCACAAGGTGTTGAGTTGCAAGGAATGTGAATAACTTCTATCTTGATGTATCAATGAGACCACAAGCAAGACCGATGATATGGCATGAAGATGATCTAGAATGGATATCAAAATGAGTATGCTCACGTCATGAGCTAGAAGATGAAAAAAATGAGTGACTCAATCAAAAATTCCAACTTAGATAATGGTAGCATTGCTAGTGCCACATGTCAAATCCCAAATGAATCTACATGTTAGGGTTTCCAATAGTCAAATCCAATGGTCTGAACTGTGCCATATATCATCCTCGATTTGCAACCAGTTAGATTTCTCCCATATGTCACCTACACCTATAAAAAGACCGAGTTTGCTTTTTGCAAGCTTTTTTTCACTTTCTTTCCTTGTATGTCCTCAACATTTGCATTGTTATTTTTGCATGATGTTACAATATGATATGGAGTGACTGGTACACATTGGATCATCACCCAAGTCCCCTTGCGTTCTATTAGCATAGCTCTTGACATCACCTTGTAGTATGGAGGAGGACCTTTGATGTGGAGCGATCAATACACTTTGTGGATTATCCTCAAGCTCCCCTCATGCTATATCGTCATACTTTTTGACATCCTCTTGCCTTCTTTCTCAATCACCAAGCAAGACGACTGATACAAAGCAATCTAGAAAGTCTGACTTGGTACAATCTCTTATGTTTGGAATGTATCTACCATGGATTTCTTCTTTTGGATCTCTATCTAGGGATTTCTTTAGTTTCCTTTATTTTGCATCTTGAGTTGCCATGTTTAAAGACTCAAGGTTCTTTTCTATTTCTTCTCCAAAGAACTAATTTTGAAAATGAAAGGAAGGATGACCTCCATAAGATCCAGGGAGTCAACTAAATGAAAGAAATCCTTTATCCCTGATGTACTTTTACCCACTTCTCCATGTTTCGTAGGAAGTGTATGGATGTAAAGGGCCCCAAGCCTTACCCAAATTTTAGATATCACCCCCTCGAAGGGGCTTCTGGATTTTCTTATGAGAGTTGATTTTAAAGACAAATTTCAAGCGCAAAAGTGGCTCAAGATCCATAAAAGAGGCATTTTTGGCAAAAAATGTATCAATCACGAATCAAGGAGCTAGAGCTTTGCTAGATGCATTTTGATGCCATGAATTCAATGCAAGTGTTCGTTCATCGATTAGATTTAATGACAGCAAGGTTTGGCGTTATGAAGCAACTACCTCATTAAGAAGCCAAAAAGCAAGTGACAGAGGCCAAGCTAATAGATTTCAATGCCAGAAAGTTGCTCGTCTAGTTGGATCATGAATTGAAGGTTATTTGTCCCTCTATCAGGTCCGAAACCACTTGCAAGATAGTGTGAATATGCAAGGGTGAACAGATTTTAAAAAATGATGTTTAAAAGAAGTTTAATTAATCAAGAAACATCATGAGAAGGGGGGAGGCATATTTTCACCATCCCCTCAATCCATTAAAATTTTCATTTTTTTGCCCATTCGAATTAGGATTCATACTTCTGGCTATGGATTCCTTGATTTTTTTGCTCTCTACCGTGAAAAAAAACAAGCAAATTCACGCATTGAATGGAAAGGTAAAAATTCAATCTTTCTCTCTCCTCTTTCTCTCTCGCCATAAACATGGTTCATATGGGCTAAGAGAATGAGGGGGATGTCAAGATTGTGGGAGAGAAGGAAGGAGTCTCACTTGTAGCTTTCTTGCTTGCACAATGGGGGAATACACACAAGGGTGGAGGCTGAAAACAGTTTTCCTCTTCTTAGTTGTGTAAGCCAAAAAGAACTCTAGTACATAGAAATAGAAGAACCCTATATATGGGTCTCAAACCAAACTCAATTAACTAAGGTGGCATACTAACTGAGCCACGAACTAGAGTAGATAAGGATAGCTGTCATCTAGCTATTATTCATGGCCGATGTACCAACCGCATCTGCAACTGACAAGTCGGTGACATAAATGCACAATGGTCACCCTGGCATATCAGGAGTGGAGCTCAATATCTCAACAGGGGAATGGGTGCTAGTTTGTGACAAGATGTGAGGGATAGATCAAGGAAGTGCAAAGAATGCATCAGAAGATATAAAAGAGCAACATCACCTTCTTAATTTTGAAATATGATGTGTGCATATGTGGATTATAAAGTAAGCAATCTTTATTGAATTTTATGTCGAATTGCTTGTTCTTATGATGGAAAATGATTGAAAATGGTTCAAAACACTTGAATATATTTAAAATTATATAATAATCATTAAATTATAGTAACTCATGTAATAATAATCAAAATCATGAAATTGCAATGTGAGATTTTGTAGAAAAATGATAATTCTCATGGACTTTTATGGTTCGAATGGTATTCCTATGGAGTTATATTGAATGCAATGCTAAATCACAATCCACATAAGCTTCATAAATTAAAAAATTACAAAATTAATATTAAAATTAATGATAAAGATTATTAAAAATGAGTTTTTTGATGAAAATTTTTAGTTAAAGGATGAAAAAATTAGTGAAAATAAGAAAAAGGTCCGTGAGTATATGATGGCTATAAAGCATGAGGTTGACCTCACTCTACATCCATTTTTGTATTAAAGTGGTTGTTTAGAGGGTGTTTTTATAGGGAAAATATCATGAAACATAAGAAACATCCTACATAATAAATGAACACGTAAAGAAGCTGAAATGTTAAGAATTTTATATAGAAATATACGTACTCGTGTATTGAAATGAAGTATATAGGGTTCATTTAATATTTTTAAAGGAACAATAGCACAGATTAGTTCAGTGTTGTTTCTAAGCAATGTAGCACTTCGTTAGACAGAAATCATTGAAAAATTGTATTCACACAACATGTTGACTAATTTGTGGTTAGTTTGTTTGAGTACTATATGATATTACACCTTTCATTTGCATTATTATATATGGTATTAGGAAAGAGGAAGTCTCCTAGATTCATTGCAATTGGTTGCTATATCTATCAATGATGAGAGTGTGAGAATCCCTGAGCTATAGGATAGTACACTTTCTTTGGGGGATCTTATGTGAAAAAACAAAAATATGTCCTTGATGGCTTTATCGAAAGAGTGGACTATGTTATAATTTTGTTTTATGTTTAGACAATACATGTTGGGGCCAATCCTTGAGGTGTAAAAGACCCATAGGAGCAGAGTAATCGATTGGGATAGCTAGCAGACTTGGAAGAAGTACTTGCTAATTTAGCATGGAGAGTATATACGCAAGCCGAGTATGACAACATAATAAAGAATGGCACTTGGGAGCTAGTGGATTCATAAAAAAATAGGAAGATTATTAGCATCAAGTGGAACTTGAAGAGGTAAAGTATAAAGTTTATGGCAGCTTAGAAAAGCACCAAATAAGATTAGTTATATACGAAATTTCACAAGTTGAAGGATTTGATTTTTAAGAATCATGTGCTCAAACTGTTAGAATGACCACTATTCGCATAGTACATGTAGTAGTTTGCTCATAAGAAGTGGCTAATTTACCAAATGGATGTCAAATCAACATTCTTAAATGGTAGCCTTAACGAGGAGGTGTACATGGCTCAACCAGTAGGGTTTGAGACTTTCCATATTGAGAATAAAGTTTGTAAGCTGAAGAATGCCTTGTATGGACTAAAACAAGCACTTATTACACTACAAGGATATAGGAGTATAGCGACAGCCATTTTCGACGAAAATTAGCGGTGTCGCTGTCGTATTGCTGTGCATTCGAGGTGTGTAAACCACCCAAAAGTTGTGCATGGGATTTGGTACTTTGTACATATTTAGTTGTTGTGATTGCATTTATTCTCAGCGTATGAGTATTGATGCTCACATGAAGGGCTTCACTTCAGAAGTTTTTGTTAATAGCACACTTATTAGTATTTATGGTAAATGTGGCGCTTGTAGCCCTTGGTGGGCAACTCTCTTGTGGATATGTATGGGAAATTTGGCTCCCTTGCGGAAGCGCATCATGTTTTCAACAATTTACCCATTCGTGATGCAGTCTCTTGCCTCAGCTTTATGTTGGAAACAAACTGGTAGACATGTATGGCAGAAGTGGCTTACTTGCTAAAGCACACCGTGTCTTTGACATGCTGCCAGTTCATGATGTAATCTCATGGAATGCATACATTTCAGGATATGCTGAACTTGGAGCTTGGGGGATTTCTTGAAATCTTTGTAGGATCACTGTCTGCAGGACTCATTGTTGGTGATATTGCAAATATATCAAATATTGAAGAAAGTTTCCTTTTATTTCTGATGTACAGGACAGTGGTGAAGGTTCGACATCATCCAGCTGCCAAGCACAGTCTTATTGCAGGATTCAGAGGGTCTAATAAAGGAAAAAGCAAAGCCACGGATGGCTATTTTAAAAGGAGGCTTTGCCACGGATGGCTATTTTTGAAAAAGGAGGCTTTTTGGGGGGAAAAAACAGAGAATTATTAAAGGGAAAATCGACAGGTTGCAGGGGGGGAGAAAGAGTCGACACGCAGGGATTGGAGCGCGGACTGACGCGGAATCTGGGAGAAAGGAGGACAAAGGGAGATGCCTCACGGAGCACACTAGACCAGGGATTCAAAAAGCAGCAGCAGATTTATGGGATGTTTGGAAGAAAACTGTGACTGAGAGGATGGGAAGTGAAAAAACGAAGATTAAGGAAGTTATTTCATTGTTGTGACGCAGATCATTTCAGGATTTCCTTCTGAACAGTTCTCAGGGTGGAATTACGCCGTTTAATCTGCTTATTTGATGTTAAGAGGGATTGGATTGAGTGAGTGGTAGGCCGTGCCTGACACTGATCTGTGTTTGTGAGGAAGTCGGCTACTGTGGCAGACAGGAACTTGAATAGGATTGGGCTTTTACTCGAGAAGAAGAAGAGAAAGATGACGCGGTAGACATGGCTACAATGACAATGAAGGACAGACCCAACGATGTTTGACGGATCTATAGACGGTAGGAAGGCTGGAACGAGGATGAGGTGAAGAAGGATGAGGCCATCAATAAAGAAAACTGACAAAAGAAGAAGTACGATGAAGAAGATGCATTGAAACGGCGCTCGGGCTGACAATAAAGAACACAGTAAAAGAGAATAATGGGATGGGGTGGAATAACGACTGCAATGAAGTGACAGAGAGGATAAAAAAGAAGACTCTAAAGACATCAGAGCTGAAGGAGACGGACCATGGAGTTGAAGGAAGACAAAACGACGATGATTGAGCTGAAAAAGGCGAGGCGAGCTCTTTAGTCCAGAATTACAACTTCTATGATTGAAGCTTCACCTTCTCCGACTGCGCGCCTGGAAGAGGATGAAGTGAAGACGAAAAAGAAGAGGCCGAAGGTAATGTAGAAGTTGATGAGCTCGAGAAGTGAAAACGACAAAGAAGAAGACAGAAATTGAAGTTGCTGCGGACGAAGGTGCTAAAGGACGAGGTCGAGAAGTTCGGACGGAACGGAGCAACAACGCAAAAGATGATGTAAAATCAGTAGCATCAGTGAAGATGGTGGACTGGGGAGGATGAGCTCTGAAGACGAAGCCGAAGGAATGTGATGAAGCCATAGCGAAATCGACTGAAGGGAACAATGAAGCTGGCACAGCAGAGATGAATTCAAAGTGTGCTCGTTAAAAATTGATTATGGCATATGTTCAGGGCCTGTTGTGTGTTTGCAAGATGGTTGCTAATGCCTTGAAGACTTTCTTCCATCCCTTTTGTAATTCCACAGATCTTTCGGCTGTCTCTGTATGTTCTCCTGATCCGTCTGGTCATCATTAAAAAGAGGGAGCATAGCGAAGAGAAGGGATGCTTGTCCTGATTTTCCAACTGGTGACCAAATTCTTGGCTCTCTTGGTATTATTAAGGCATACAGAAGTGGTAAAGATAAACTGACAATATAGAAGGTTGCTTTCAACCTGCTGGAAAATTCTTGGTGCTATTACAGGGAGCATTTAGAGCCCATGATACCCATGACACAGCAGATGGTGGATCTGTTATATGGTCTTTAAAGTTGGAAGAGTTAGATCTGTAATAACTCATCAAGGTACAAACCTATGCAGAGATAGTGGAGAGATAGGATGCAAGCCTGACCTCATTGCATTTGGCATGGACTTAAAGCTGGTGCAGATATCAAGGAGATGAAGGATAAGAATCCTGATGACATCTATATGTCCTCCTTTCCTTCAAGGTGGAATGATGTAGCTAATATACAAAAGTCACTTATTGCTACAGTGAATGACTTTATTTGGAGCAGCATTTGTATTGAATGATCAAAAGGAAGGTTCAAAGAAAAGGTGCTCTCTTAAAAGTGGCTATAAACTATTCCGTTTACTGCAAATGACTCTCTTTACATGAGCTCAAAGCTAGAATTTAATTGGCCATTCTGTTCTAAGTCAGCCTACCAAAGTGTAGATTCCAGGAAAGCATTTGAACAACATAAAAAAAAAACAGCAAGTTTATTGAACATATGCATGTTAAATCAGCAATCTTTGCATTCAATATGAAGAGTCTGGAGTTTACTATGGCATAGCCTGATCTCACTTGTTTAATCTTCTATCTTGGAATTTCTTGAGAACCTCTGTGGTCGCGACTTTGCTTTCGAAACCCTTCGACATCTTTGGTGAACCCGACGTGAAAGCGTCGCAGAAATTTCAGGATGGGAGACACTTCAGCCTCTATTTCAGCTTCCTCTACAACTCCAGCTGTCTCTACTTCAGCTCCATCAATGACTGCTGCGTCAAGTACTTCAACGGAGGATCTAAAACAGATTTTGCAGAATATGTCCATGTATATGCAGCTCCAAAATCAGCAAACACAAATGTATATGCAGCAGCAATAACAATTGCATCAACAACAGTTGTCTCAGCAAAGGCAACTCTATTCGGAGCAGGAGAATGCAAACAGCGCGACTAAGGCTATTGAAGCAGTTGAGAGTGAGAAGAAGCTATTTGACGGGCGTAATGTTTCAGCATATTTGAAGACATATGAGATCAAGATGGGGTTTTTTGGAGTTCCTGCTGGACTTATGAGTAAGTACTTCCTTCGTCTTGTCACACCTGCTTTGAGGACAAAGGTGACTGATCTTTTTATTCAAAACACACATTGGCAAGATTTTAAGAAGGCTCTAAAAGAAGAATACTTCCTTGAGGACTTTGGTATGGCTACTCGGCGGTCATTCCGAGAGTGGGTCTACATGCCAAACAAAGGTCTTGCTGCTTCGGAGTTGATTCGAGAATTCGAAGAGAGGTATAGTCAGCTTGATGCCATTGAACAAAGAGCATTGGATGTTGAAAAAGTTGAACTTTTCTTGCAAGCTGCAGATCCTGATCTTCAAGAAGAATTGGGTGAGCTTCTTGAAGATCGCATGAAGCCTATGGGTCTTAAAACTGATTGGCAGGATGCTCAGGATGCAGTCTCGACATTGACCAAGAGGAGGATATGGAAGACTCGTCTACAGAATGGTTCCATGACACCTACACCATCATCTGCTCCTATGCCTACTTCTATCCCTGTTATTTCTTCTCCTCCTCAGCCAGTTTCTTGGCCTATGCCAGTGCCTACTATTTCCACTCCACCTATTCCTTCTGTTCCACGACCTATGCCTACACCTTCTGCTCCAAAACCATCCGCTCCATCGGTGCCTACTTCTCTTGATGACATAATCAAAGGAATCACAGATTTGACACTTGAGTCAGTCAAAGCGGAGTTGGTGGGTAAGTTGAAGGAGCAGTTTGCTTCGACTGCGCCTACTACTTCTTCTAGTGCTCCTACTGCTCCTAGGAGTGCTCCTAGTGCACCTAGGAGAGATCGGAGATGTATTTGGTGTGATAGTACGGAGCATCAGCATTGCAGGGATTGTGACTCTTTCCAGGATGCAAGGAGGTAGAATTTGGTATATTGGGGGCAAGATGGTAAGATTTCGTTGACTGAGACAGGAGCTCCACTTGCTACCAACTTTGGTAAAGGTGGAATGAAGAAGTTAGTGGAGGACATGGCTGCGCGTACTTCTTATGTGACAGCTAGAGGTGATGCTTCTGCATATGGAGTACAGATTGAGAAGGGATTGGAGACTCAGTCCGCACTATGGACTTATGTTATGGAGACTGCAAACAAAGGGAAAATTCAGCAAATTGTTTTGACTAGCGCAGGCTCTAGCATCAGATCAGAGACAGGTTGGGACTCGCCTGTTGACAGGTATTCTATTTATGCTTATTTGGCTAAATCTCATGGTGCAGATGTATTTGTTGAGGAGAAGCGTAAGAGGGATGAAGAAAATCCAAGTGCAGCTAAGAAGACTAGAGGGGGTGAGTTTGTTACTCCACCTACTGCAGGACCGTCTTCACGATCAGGGCCAGATCGACAAATGGAGGATACTCAAAAAAGGGAAAAGAGGCAAGAGCCTAGAGAGAGAAAGCAGCCAGGATTCAGATTGATGTCCGACATTGAAACATCTACAGACATGAAGAAAATCTTTAATGATAAAATACTTGGCAGTGAGGTGACTTTCACTATTTCTGAGATTTTGGGCATCTCAAAAAGAGAGTTTCAGGATCGGTTTTAGGAGGTCCTGAAGAGGAAAAGACATGCATTGTCTACCACTGATACACAGGGAGTTTTGATTGGAGAGTTGGATGATGATGATGATGAGGTTATGGTCTCGGACACCATCACGCCATTCTATTAGATCTACTTCAGTGCACTCTAATGCATCAGTTTCCAGTAGACGAGTCAATGCTCTAGACTTAGGCCGGATGGAGGAAGTGGTTGTGGGGGATGCTAGGGAGATATGGATGCAGTGAGCTTGCAGTCGGCTCGAGATATAGGTACTACTCCTCGCTCTCGTGCAAGTTTGAGAGAGCATAGCTCAGGTGGTTGTTGTGGAGGTACTGATGCAGAGTCTCCGTCTTGTTGTTCTTCTAGAGTTGTATCACCTATGGAATTTGTCACACCTGTGGGGATGTCTACTCCAGTCACTCCCTCAATCGTCCACAGGCTGCACCCCTATGGGTGCTACTCTGAGAGATACTAGCCCCGTAGGTACACCTGATGTACAGGGGTCTCTTGGATATGCCCAAGAGCGTGGTCGCAGGTCGGAGAGGACACATCTTAGGCATACCCTAGAGGGGTATGGATACCTTGTAGATAATAAGATAGGAGCTATCATCATGAATGATGATGGGAGGAGGGTGATGGATCATATGAGAGAGTTATGCCAACAAGTTTTCGGCACAATGTCTTGGATCATTGGAAGAACATACCGGAGGGGAGCAAGGACTACATAGTCGCATCCTTATAGGAGGAGTTTTTGGTACCCACCACACCAGATAGATTTTCCACATGCTAGATGATGGAGTGCATGCATACGTACATGTCACACAGACGATCGGATGCACGCAAGGCACTTAAGAATGGGACCTTAAAGCCCGAGTGGCTAGATGCGGATCACTGGCATCGACTTAGGAAGGAGACTACAAATTCTTCTAGACATTGGAGATAGCAACGTGAGGCGGCAAGGGTATGACTCGAGGTAGGAGTGGTCCATTATCTTGGGAGTGGCGGCCACAAGACTTATCAAGAGGACTTTGTAATTTTTTCTTTTGTTTTGCTTGCTTATTTTTTTGCAACCATATCTCTAACAATTGTATTTTATTTTCTTTGCAACACTCCATTCCAAACCGTGATCCCACCGTCCTAGAGACTTGATATACAGAGAGACATGGTCTTACTGCATTGATCTACCGATTGTATGGATGTGGTGACCCTGTAAGTCACTTATCTTTCTTGTCCGTAGTTACTAATTTTAATTAAAATGCATTATTGTATGGTGGACTAATGTGTATTTGTTTCTTTTTTTGTAGAGTCCGTTCAATGCTCCTTTGCAGAGTGACGAGCTTTCGGATGGCGAGGATCTATAGCTTGCCCTTGGATCCGTGTAGCACACATGCTCTTCTTTTTTGGTCATGTGATTTATGTAGGCATTTTCTATGCACTATGTTATTATCATCCTTTTTATCTTGCCATGATTGTATCTTCACTTTCATTACGCAATCTTGTATTTATTTTATGTATCAGTCTTATGGATTCAAGTACACTTTTCCTTCATTTAGACGAGCATTGTACGCATTACTAAAACTATTTTGTATGGCCCAAATAAAGCACATAGTGCTATTTGTGGTAGAGTAGCTTGCTGCCTTGTCACAATTTTTTTTTCCCCTGTGACTGTTGCTATTAGTGTCACAAATTTACTACATGCATTGCTATTAACGTCGCAATGTGCATCGCAAAGCGTTGCTATCAGTATCGTATATACGACGTTGATAGTGATGCAAATAGCAACGTTGATAGTGACTGTTCTAGGGCCTTGCTAATACCAACGTTTTTTGTAACAATGGGGAAAATTTTCTTTATGAATATTTTTGTCTCTTTGAATGTCGGTATAAGGCATGTATCTTGTAGTGTTAGAGCATGGTACCAACAACAGTAGATATATAAATCCTTTTTAGGTTTGAATTTCAAAACATGTGCCTTAGATGATAACTTATATATTTACTGGATTAGTAAAAAGTTTGTAGTGTCTTTCCTATGTATGGATGATCTTTTTATTACAGGTGAATGTAAATATATGATTCATTAGACTCAAAAGGCTTTGAGCTCTAAGTTTCAAATGATAAACTTGGACTTCTTGCACTATTCTTTAGAGATTGAAGTCTTTGGCAAGTGCCTAGAAAATCTTCATCTCTCAAAATAAGTATGCAAGGGAGATATTAAAAGTATTTAACATGATCGAGTGTAAGAAGATAGCTACACATATTGAGGTCAATATGAAGCTACTCAATGAGGATACATCACCACTAGTAAACTTTGGGAGGTACATGAGGTTGGTTGATAGCCTTATCTACTTGTGTGACACCAAGCCAAATATCAATTTTGTTGTTGGTGTTTTGAGTAGGTTCTCAAATAAACCATGAGAAAGTCATTGAAAAGGTGGGATGATGGTGCTCAAATATTTAAAGAGGACTCTTCACTATGGTATCACATACAATTTTGGAAGTGCTCTTAAAGAAAACTTGGTAGGTGATAGTTTTTGGATAATGTTTATATTTTGATTTAGAAATTTTCTATTGGATTAGTAAGAAGCAACCCCAAGGAGTCCACCTTATAGAACATGCAAGATATCACGTGAGTTCAAAAGAAATGGTATTATAGTTTAAAACTTACAAGATTATATTTGCAAAAGAGATTTTTAAATTATAATTTTAAAAAAAATTGTAAGTTTAGTAAAGTAAAAGGGATCATTTTAAGTCCTTCTAGTATGTAACAAAAGGGTATTTCTTAATATCCTTTGGACGCATGCTATATTGATGATTTCTTATAGGTGGGCTCCTTGGGGAAGCAACCAACTATAAAATTGAGCAAAGTACAAGGTAGCTTGCTCTACTGTGTGTGAGGAAGTATAGTTAATAAGGAATATCCTATGGCATATGGAAGTACAAGATGAAGATCCAACAGTGCTAAGATGTGACAATCAGAGTTACATCGCCATTGCCAAAAATATAGTCATAAGACACAGTCACTTAGGAAATGTGTTGATGGACCGCTAAATCATGCCACTGAGATCTTTCCAGTCAACCACGTTATAGTAGTATTAGAGAGAATTGAACAAGTCATTGATAAGCTATGCATGTATTGCCTTAACAATTTAACTTATGAGTCAAGAGCAAAAGAGTTCTAGCTACCTCAAAGAAATAGCCTAAATAATATGATCTTGATCATTAAGCACCTTCCAGTAGCATAGATGTTGATTTGTTAGAGAAAAAATTCAATCTCAAGCAAATCAAGCTACCAAAGTTTGCCGTCAAAGGGAAGCATGTTGAATTTGAAGTGAAAGTTTCGATTGCGTCCATGGAGGATTACTTTTCTATTGCAAAAATTGCTCCTCCCAATGAACCTATGATAGCTAGATTAAAGCTAACATATGAAGTCCAACTTTGGTGGAAACAATGGTGTAAGGACTAAGGGGTTTTTGAAGCAATGGGAGAAGTCGAAGGAGGCTATGCATGGGTGATACCTCCCACAAACATACTGCACCTTGAAGATGAATGAATTCTTTCATTTGAAACAGATAGGGTTTAGCCTAGAAACCTATTATTTCTAGTTTGTGATAGTTCAAAAATCTATGTCACCAATGGATATTACTCAATAGGTGGCCAAACTTTGCAATGGATTGAATCAACCACTAGACACTCATCTAGATTCCCTAGGGAGGATAGAGTTGCAAGATGCTCTTATACGAGACAAAACTTTGATTCGATCTAATGAAGATCTACTTCTTCAAGATAAGTATTGCCTAGAAAATACCAAAGAAGAATATGATGACTCAAAGAACCAAGTAAAAGAGCGTCATAAGTCTAGTGGGATAGGGCACATCCAAAAGAGAACCCCCAATTGCCAATTCTTCCTTTCCAATGAGCCATGATATATCCCAGGTGATCGTGCTAAGTTGGATCAAGAAGAGGAGAAACTAGAAATAAAGTGAAGATATCCAAGTTTATCATTTGACTTCCCTGAAGAGTTGGATACTAATGATGATCTAGAGCCCTCCAAAATATTTAAGGATGATTAGAAGTCCTAGAAAGCTCTTCATGAGATGTAATAACCTCTATACTTGTAATGATTCCCTATTATTTCAATAATATTTGAGCTATAATACATTATAATAAAAGGGTATCCGTGCTTTCATTGGACTATCTTGAAGTTGAGTGCTTCAACATGATCAAAGTAGCACAGTGGAGGAAGAGTAGTATGTCCCAACCCACAAATCTTCAGTACCCTAAGAACTTATCCTTTAATAACAACAATCCCTAGGGTTCTTTTGAGATGAGCACATCTCAATTCCTCTAAGGGGAAGAGGATGTAATATCTCTAAGATTTTTAGACAAGTTTTCAATCCCACAATGTGCAAAAGCACTAATTCTGATCACATAGAGTTTTATTTCTCTCTCATTGCCTTCACAATTAGATAATAAATCATAGATTTTATATTTCAAATGCCCTACATAAGAACATGCCTAGAACTAAATTGTAATATCTAGACTTTAGGAATAAATATTTATTTTTTAAAAAATAAAAAGAAAAAAATTACTTGTGTACTCATCTCAAGCCGTCAACACACTCCATGTCACTTTTCACATTGACCGTCCCCCCTTATTTATTGACAATCATACTTTCTTATTGATCTAGAGAGTCAATGTCATCTTAGTCATTAGTGCTAGTGTTTTGGTATGGATGGTTCAAAAATACTAGATTTTTGGACATGTTGAGCAGTTTTTTATATTTTGGATATTATTTATTGTAAATATCTTAAAAAGCTATAAAAAATTCTAGACTAGGGTGGCATGCAAAAAGCAAGTCACATTTTCAGCCAGTTTTGGAGATTTTATGAAAAAGAAGGTTTGGTAAAATCACACGTGCCACAATCGCAGTTTATAAGCAACAAACAATACTCCGAACAAGGAGAAAAATGAGTGATTTGTAAGAGTTTTAATCAGGCATCTTGGGGTTTAACTCCCCTTTCAAAGCCAACAGAATCGTCAGATTTGTGGTTTGAGTAGCAGAGAATAAGCTACTATTTGATGCATGTTTTTGCTCTACAAGGGCGCTCCAGGATATCTCATCTTGGAGATTGCTTCTGAGTAGAGCCACACAAAGAATTTCAAGTTCTATTAACACATAATGCTTTGATTCATTGAACTTTGTCTTTATCTTGTGTACCTCTTGTCCATTCTTTTTCCTTATATTCTATCTCCTATTATCTACTTCCTTCTATCTCTCATCCTCCCGGTGGATATGATCTTTCGAATAAAACCCCTCTGACATTGGTAAACCCAACATGAAATATCATTAGAAGGAAAGTCAAGATGCGAGAACCTTCAAGAATAATTTCTAGTGATGTTTTGCAATAGTTAGTGTAGAATAATATGAACATACTTACATAAATACAACAACAAGTGATCCAGGTTTTTTCTCAAACACAAACTGTTGTGATAAATGCTTTGCTAGCAATAGAGCATGAGATGAAATTGTTTGATGGCAGGAATTTATCCACATATTTGCATGCCTATGCTCAAAAGATGGAATTATTTGGGATGGCTCAACTTGCATGGAGCCACTATTTTATACGTGTTACTATACATTAATTGAAAGTGCGAATTATTGAATCGTATATGCATGATGCTGATGGATAGCTTTCAAGAAGATACTCAAGGAAGAATTTAACATTGAATACACCAGTTTGATTTCTTGCAAGACTTTCTAGAAGTCGGTTCTATAACCCAATAAGGGTCTTGTGGCAATGGAGTTATTCACAGAATTTGAAAGTCAATTTGAGTAGTTAGATCTTGCAAAACAATAAGCTCTTACAAGTCAAAAAATTGAATTGTTTCTATAAGTGGCAGATCCTCAGCTTCAAGAGAAGCTTGATGATTTGTTAGAGGATCACACTATAGAGACAGGTCTTAAAACATAGTGGAGGTATGTTAAGGAAGCTATTACTACACTGGTGAAAAAGCATAGAAGAAGAGAAAGATTCCATGTATCTAGCTTGCTCATTGTTACGGGAAAAATAGTTGATGTATCCATTAACCCATCCACTTATATGGCTAATCCTATGGTTGCACTTGCTATTCCCAATGTTAGAAAGAAATATATATTAGATTAATTAGTCAAAGGCATGCATGATCTTCAGTTGAAGGTCGCAAAATTGCATGAGAAATGACAAGAGGAAAGGGGACGGGAAGTAGCCCCTAAACTAGGGAAAAGATGTATGTGATGTGATAGTTTACAATATGAAATGAAGTATTATGCTACTTATCAGGAGGCCTTGGCACGATAGCTCATCCTTTGGAAAGATGGCAAGATTCATGCACAAGAAATAGGATTGCCTCCTGCTTTGAATTTTGGAAAGGGAGGTATGCAAAAGTTGTTGGAAGACTTGACTGTTCAAAATTATTATGCACATGTATATACTTCTACTTTTGGGTTGTAGTTGGATAGAATGCAAGTGATGGTTGCTACAATATGGACACATGCTTTGCATGCAACTAAAAAGAGAAAAGTTACTTATAATGAAGTGTCTCATGCAAGGCAAGACATTCGTGACATAATTGGTACTGGGAATCACTAGTAGATGCATATTTTACAAAAGGGAAAAATATGGATGTACTTGTGGAAGAGAAATAGAAGAGAGATGAAGATAATGCATAGATATCTAAGAGAGTGACAAGAAGAAGTGTGGATCCTTATAAAGCTACAAATTAGTCACCTGCCCAGCATGTTATGGAAGAGGTCAGTTGGGAGCAAAAATAGTATAGCAAACAAGAGGGCAAAAAGAAGGGCAAGCACCTAGGATATAAGCTGCAATCTAATATTGAGACAGCCACACATACCTTAGAAGATCTTGTATTGGAAGAGTTAGCCATTGCATCTATAAATTTTCTTAATGCATCTGAAGAGGTTTATGAAGATCATGTTTTACTTGATGTAGGGACTCAAAGGGAGATTGATGAAGCATTGCATGCACATGATTTGCAAGATATAGTTATCATTTCTAAGACAGTTTATGAGCTCGAGGATATGCCTTTATGGAGGATGTTAGATGTGATGCTCCACAAATGGAAATTGTTTCAAATGCTTTATTAGAGGCCTTGATAGGAAATTCAAAGATGCTTCAATATATGGACTACTTTACTATTTTTGGTAATGATGAGCATGTGTTGAATACAAGTGAGGCTTTGTTTATGTTTGTTGCCATGGTATATAATTATCACTATAAGAAAACTGCCATGCATTGGACTTTGAAAGAGTAGGCTTTTTGCTATGTATTTGTTGATGGGTACACTAATACCTTGTATATGGCATTTTAAGAGCCTCTAGTATATGATGCACACCCAAGACCTTATGACCCTAGAGGGGGCACTAGGTGTGATTCAAGAGTCATGCAGATACTTAGTATTTTGATCGACAATCTAGGGGGATATCTTCTTATGGGCATGATAAGGGACAAGTTGACACTATGGGTATTTGACCTAGGTGGATGTATTGTTAGCACACACCAGAGGATGTGCAGGTTCAGAGGAGGTGAATGTTATGCCACTACATGGACACAATGTGAAAAACTCTAGAGTGCATTGTCATCTAGCTTTCTTATTGATCTAGAGAGTCAATGTCATCTTAGTCATTAGTGCTAGTGTTCGTGGTATGGATGGTTTGAAAATACTAGATTTTTGGACAAGTTTAGCCTATTTTTGATATTTTAGATATCATTTCTTGTCAATATTCTAAAAAGCTATTGAAATTTTTAGAACAGGGTAGCATGATAAAAGAAAGTTTCTTTTTCAAGCAATATTGGATATTTCATGGAAAAAGAAGGATTGGAAAAATTGCGCGTGTCGCAAACGCATTTTACAAGCAGTAAAGAACACTCTAAATGGGGAGACAAGGAAGACATGATCTTGAAGAATTTTGACAAGGTGTCTTGTGGTTTACCCCCTTTTGGAGCCAACAGAACCATCAAATTTGTGGTCTAAGCAGCAAAGAAGAAGCTAGTGTTTGATGCATGTTTTTGGTCTACAAGGGAGCTCCCGGAGATCTAATGCTCAAAGATTGCTTGTGAGTAGGGCCAGACAAGGAATTTCAAGTTCTATCAATACATAATGCTTTGATTCATTGAACTTTGTCTTTATCTTATGTACCTCTTGTCTATTCTTTTTCTTCTCTTCTATCTCCTATTCTCTACTTCCTTCTATCTCTAATCCTTGGTGGATGCAACCTATTGACTTAAACCCCTCCCAACAACGTGGAGAGAAAGAGGGGGTTAGCATCCCTTTTCCCTTAGCCTATAAAAGGCTACATTTTGGACGAAGGAATGAGATATAGTAGCATTGATACCTTATTTCAAAGAGGGAAGAGAGAGAGAGAGAGAGAGAGAGTTAGGAGACAAAGAAAGAGAATTTAAGAGATAGAGAGAGAGAGATAAGGAATGAGAGTGGTAGTAGGAAAAGAAGATAAGAGAAAGAGAGAGATAGAGAGAACATAGAGAAAGATAGATTAGAAAAAGAATTTTCTATCATCTAAGAAAAAATTAATCAAGACCATCAAAGGCATCAAAGTCACACATCCACTAGGGCTCCAAAAACGAAAAGCTAAAGAGCCACAAGAGGATGTGGAAGCCATTGGAGCTACGAAAGCTATGGTAGCTAGCATAAGTAGAGATAATATTCAAATTTTCACTCTGTAAACTCAAGTTTCCCTAACCCCTATTAATTCCAAAAGTAGATTTGTTATATTGTTCAAAAGGGATGGCTAGCTTGCATTCCCAATGGTGTTAGTGATAGTAGTTAATATCGTCTTAATGAATGCATGTTACAAGGGGTAACCAATGGGTAGCCTTAGGAGAAGAAAATAAAATGTGCATGAGTTAGGTTCTTTGGATAGTCTAATGAGTATGCATCTTTTGGGATCTATCCTTCATACGAAATGAAAACCCTTTAGGATGGTGTACTATTCAAGTTGCTGATTACTGAGAACCTAAAATTGTGTCTTTGAATCCTAGAAATTTGACATCATTTGCTCATGATCCTTCATTTACGAAGCATGTCACCTATAATATTGAGGATAGTGGGTTCCTATAGTTGAGGATGATATATGCTACTTGTCTATTTGACAATCTTAAAAATCTGATGTCATTTGCTAAAGTTTTGTCATTCAAAAAACATATAGCATGTGATATTAATTATATTGTATTCTTATAGTTAATCATGATGTATGGTACTTGTCTATGTGGTAATCTTCAAAATCTAATGTTGTCTCCTCATGATCCTTCATTCAAAAAAGTTGTGATTCGTAACATTCAAGACATGGTCATCCTATAGTTGATTATGGCATATGTTTTATGTCTAAGTGAAAGTCTTGAAATTTGTATGTCATCTATGATTATTCCTTCATTCAAGAAACTTATGATCTGCAATATTCATGATAGTGTGTTCCTCTAATTGTTTATGATTGTATGCTTCATATCTATGTCGAAAACCTGAAAATTGTATGTAATCTATAGTTATGAGGAAGTTGTATGGTGTAATATGAATATTGCAAGTAGAGTACTATTTTGCATTGGTTCATGGAATGAAAAAGGGATGTTTTCCTAGCTATAAATGATAGCTAATTGCCTTGATTGTGTATCTATACAGAAGTTATTGTGCCTTATGGATGGGTTTATGGTTATATACTAAACCTCCCCCAGGGTTATTGGTGAAAACCCTTCACCAAGGGGCTAGATTAACTACTCTGGATACTAGGACCACCCTAGATGCAAAAGAACTCTCTATAGGAAGGATGTTAGGTGAGGAGGTGATAAGGGTGCCAAGGGGCTCAAGCTGTCGTAAAGCCTTGGGTCTATCAAGGACCAACCTAGCCCTTACATGGCCCAATATGGAATTTCTAGAAGGCATCTCAGAGAAGGTGCATTTTATAGCTACTTTTAAAGGATTATTTGATATTATCTTTGTGTCTTTAACAAAATTTACGTGAAGAAATTAGTGTTTAAAGGTTAATTAAGGAAGCTATCTTTGCATGGCAAACACAAATGTGATTAGATAATTAAATAACTAAAACGCACCCTGAATGAAAGCAGGAGGGTGGAGCCCCCAATGGGTCTATCCTATACATGGGTGGTATCAGTGAGGCAGTAGTTTTCCTTCAAGGCATTAGAATTAGGAAAGGTCTGAAATACTTGATTGCCTAGTATATTGACTTAGATTTCCATCAGTACCATATTAGGGATGATAGTTAACACTATACCTTACAAGTAGAGCAATTGACACCTATCTCTCTCCCTTGTTTATCGGATGCTACGAACATGTACAACATTGATCTACTTTGGTTCATGTTGGCTTACAAATGTGGTGTGTTTAGAATCGATGCAAGATAATCTATTACGAGACCTTAGCATTGAATTAGAAATATTGATTCAGGTATAGGTGAGAAACCTCATGTTATTCTAAGGAGTACTGAAAGGCGTCACTTGGGAAAATCTCTTGATGAACCACTAAATCATTCCACTTAGGTCTTTTCAATTGAGCATATTACATCAATCAACAAAGTAGTAGGTAGATAAAATAATACATTTGTGCAATCTTCACAAAAATCACTACAAGGATATAGGGGCATAGCAACGAGCGTTTGCAACACAGATTAGCGACATCGCTAATAGCAGCGGTACTCGGAGAAAGAAAAAAGCAGGCGAAACTCGAGCACAACTCTTTTTTGCAAAGATTTTGAGAGAGAGCGAAAGAGATCGTAGCTTTGGAAGGGAGAGGGAGAGGAATAGAGAAAGAGAGAGAAGGAGAGCTTCTCACCGTCACCGCCGCTATTCACGAAGAAGAGGAGGAAGTGCACAAAAGAAGAAAAGGGACCGTCACAAAGAGGAGACAAAGAATCCATCCTCGTGCCTTTGAAGTGAGTACATTGTCCCCTCTTGGTTTGTTCTTGTTCTTTCTTCTTTTCTTTTGTTTGTTTTTCTTGAGAATGAGGTGCATTGAGGGACAAAGAGAGGAAATAAGAGAGGGAGAAGATGAAAGGAAAAGGAAGAGAGAACAGGGGAGAGGAATAGAGAAAGAGAGAGAAGGAGAGCTTCTCACTGTCACCGCCACTATCATCACTGTTCACGAAGAAAAGGAGGAAGTGCACAAAAGAAGAAGAGGGGCCGTCACAAAGAGGAGACAAAGAATCCATCCTTGTGCCTTTGAAGTTAGTACATTGTCCCCTCTTGGTTTGTTCTTGTTCTTTCTTATTTTCTTTTGTTTGTTTTTCTTGAGAATGAGGTGCATTGAGGGACAAAGAGAGGGAGAAGATGAAACGAAAAGGAAGAGAGAACAGGAGAGAGAGAGAGAATAAACATGAAAGATAAAAGGGACAGAGAGAGAGAGAGGGGGAGAGAGGAGAATCAATGAGAAAACACGAGGGGGTGGAGAGAAACAAAGAGAGGGTTTGTCGCGAAGAGAAGACGAAGAATCTATCCTTCTCTTGGTTTGTTTTTGTTCTTTCTTGTTTTTTCTTGTTTGTTTTTTAAAAGAATGAGGTGCATCGAGGGAGAAAGAGAGGAAATGAGAGAGGGAGAAGAAGAAAGGAAAAGGAAAAGAGAAAGAGAGAGAGAGAATAAACATGAAAGATGACAAAGAAAGAGAGAAGGAGAGAACGAGAGAGAGAGGGGGAGGGAGAGAGGAGAATGAGTGAGAAAACATGAGGTAGGGGGTGGAGAGAAGCAAAGAGAGAGGCAACAAAGAAAGAGAGAGCAAGAATCAAAGATCAAAGAAGGGGTAGAGAACATAAAATGAAGAGCATAAAGAAAGACGGATAAATTGTGTTAGGTTAGTTAAGAAACTAAAGCCACTCTTCGAGGGAAAGGGGGCCTCAACTTAAGCTAAGCTAATACATAAGCTAGATCTTGGATTAAGGGAGACTAAATGAGAGTCTTTCAACTAGTGAGACACATTCAAAGGTGAGAGGTTGTGGCAAGTGGAGATTATGATCTAGTCACAAAATCTTGGGGAGGTGTAACGTGTCCACCTGTTCCCTTTCAGGACACGTCTTAGCAGTCCATCGGGAAGAGAGTCTAGAAGGCTCCGGCCGGCACTCCCATGGAATGTTACGAGGTTTGCAAACTAGGACTTCCCAAATCTACTACGTAGAGGAAGTATTATGGCCGTTCCCACTTAGAACCGACCTAAATCAGGGTTCCCCCTAATGGTCACTTTCCTCAAATGGTAGCTAACGTCGAACCCCAAGCGAACTACTTTACGCAGAAACATCACGGTCGAAGCGGATTCATGCTACACTTGGTTCAAGGAGAATGGGAAACGAGAGGGATGCAAGGCTCAACCTCTCTGCCCATGAGGCATAGCCCCATTCCCTTCCCCTAAAATAGCATAAATTGAGATTCTAGTAACCTAAACCCTAGGTCAGTGCCCTTGCTGTTAATTTCCTTCGAGAAGAGCTCCTTGCCGTCTATTTCGATTGAAAAAAGTTCCCGGCCAACCGGGACCACCCATTTATAGGACGGACCCATGGCCACATCCACCACACTTTCCTCAAGGTTGCTTTACTTGTCTAAATTACCTACCACATTTAGTTGGACATGCATCAAGCAGCTTCATTAATTAGCCCGTTAGACACTGGTTCCTTCATGTAATCTTAGCACTTGACATTAAAAAAAATCTCAAACAAGTTCCTTTTCAACAAGTTATCTTATTTATCTTTGGAATACATCCATAAAGTCCAGCCCGTATGCTAATCCATAATCCGCCCGAAGGATATCCGGCAATCCACAGGGATTACTAATCCAAGATTTCGCCCGTAGACTAGTATGCGGTCCTCAAGATCCAATCGTGAGTCATGTTGGCCTCTTGTGCAGGGCCCAAAAGGCAAGGGATCTACGGCAAGAGCCCCCCTGGCACCCAAGCGTCCTCCTGCTCCAAGCAGTGCTCAACGGAGAGACCTCACACGTTGGGTTCGGTTCACATTCCCGACACGGCTAACAACCCCCTTGGTTGGGGTTAGGCAGACAGTTGGTTGTAACTGAAACTGCCTCTCCCTTCAGGTCTTCAACCTGAAGCATTAAATATATTTCCATCTTTAGTTCCTTGAGCAAACAATGCATACAGTGCTCCTAAGCACAATCAAATCCAGTGGTCGATTATTTGGCCAACTGCTAAGGAGTAAATCCTTCTCTCTTAATGCATCCAGCATTAGATCCGGGCTCAATTGCAACTTGGCGAGATCCCCCAAGGGTTTGTTTGTTTTTCCTTTTTTCCTCGGGTTAGGGTCATACCCTGTCAACCTGAATTAACCAACACCTTAGTGTTTCTTAAATTAAGATAGTAATTCGTGATGACCATGTCTCTCTAACTTGATTGATCCTTTGCTTACCAGACAAAGCATAACCTACCTTAACTTGGCAATTCAGCCTAAGAAAGGTGATGTAACAAGATGTCAACTCATCCTCTTGCAAGTTAGACTTGCACTGGAACATGCCAACCTCATTCCAAAGAATGGGAAATCTATCTTGTGATTAAACCACAAGGCCATGCGACGTTGCAACTTGTTGCACAAGTGTCGCATCTATCTCATGGGATTATTTCACCCATTGAACAATGTTTTCAGGTCAAGGAATTATGTCTAGACAAGAAGCAGGGTTTAGGGTATCTTCCTATCCTAATTGCACTAGGCCGATCCTAGGGATTCCAACTCAATCCGAGTTTTAGCATTTGAACGAATGATCCTTAGGGTAGGAACCCTAGATCGTTATTTGCATGAGCGTCCAATTGATTCAACATTCTGTGAATGTGGGTAGGACCTTCGGTTTGAGGGTTTCAACTTGGCAACAAGTGCGAAACTAGGGCGTGCCAAACCGTAGTTAGCACTTGGGGTATTTATCGTATCGACTTGAATCATGCCTATACGAATCCCTTGCGGGTTAGGTGATTTAGATAATTCGATCTACTTATCTTGCGACAAGGACGAGAACCATTCCTAGAGATGTTAACTTGATCTAAAGGAGAAAACTAGTTGCAACATGTCACAATTCGCGTAAACACGTGATTCATTACTTCTACATACCACTAGATTTGCAATAACCCTATCCTTCCTTGTTAAAATCAAAACGCATGATAAATTGAAGGATAACTTACATAGGACCTACTAGGATTTACATTCAAGAATCATGCCTGCAACTCTTTTTCTAAGCTTTAGAATTTCATAATTTAATAAACCATGCAACCTTTCTCTAAATACAACCCTTGATGAATGAATTTTGCGCATGACAAATGTGCAACATGCAATCCTTTCCTAACTACAATGTAGTTAAATGAAATTCATGCCAATTAAAGCTAGAGTTAACCTATTCCATGCAAGCTCATCAAATCATTTCCATGCTCTGCTATTTTCTACGAGTGTTAACAACTTTCCCTAATTAATCATTACAATGAAGATATTGCCTAAAAATGGGACATATGCTTAATCTTTCCATGTCTAATCAAAGGTGCACTTTAATAATTCCAACCTTATAATGATAGGCAATAGGTGTCCTAGGCTCGTTACTTTGAAATGCACGACAAGGCAACATACTATGAAGGTCGTAAGATGGATAGACAATTTGCATTCATCACATTGAAAATACCAATTTTCCCAATTGCATTTAACTAGGCTAGGTGAATTTGAACGTGCATGGGTGCTTCCTAATCCATAAAGTTATCGTGCTTAATGTATTACTTTTTCATGGAATCAAAATAGTAAAAACCTGGGTTTGTGGGATTGAGAAAATGTCCACGTGAATGTTAGGAGAAGAACCTCCCGCAGACGCACCTTGCGACTTCTTGGGGGCCATCGTAGGCATGATTACGAACTTCTGGTTTGCCTTTATCCTTACACGATCAGTGAAACTCCTCAGCTTTGGTAAGCAGCCTCAAGCTCTTGCCCTTCTCCCTCGTACGCAGGAGATCCCTTGCACTAAATGCGGATTCTTGAGAATACCGAGGCTTGCGGGATTTGAGCTTATGGGAGGGCTTGTGGGGTTGGAGCTTTGTTCGTGGGAATGGGCTTTTATGAATGGAGCTGTGGAATGGAGCTTCTCGAAAAATCTTATGGAAATGGAGGCTTTACGCGGAGGTTTGCGAAAATGGGGCTCTTACGAAAAAGGTTCTTGGGAATGGGGGGCGTTTAAACACCCAGGGTGGCCACGCGAAAATAGGCCATAAGGAAGCCCCCCTTATGGAAGCTTCCAAGAAGCTCAAGGAAGCTTTTGCTTCCCCCAGCAACCACGTGGGTTAAAATGTAAATGATTGGGGGGTAAAAGAAAAAGTGGAAGGATGACGTCGAATAGGGGGAAAGAAAGATTGACTTGCTGGGCACGTGGAGCCATGGCCGACAGGAACAATGCGACAGCGCCTTCAGCTGTGAGGTGGCGGCGGATTTATGTGGCAACGGCAGCGGCGCTCCTCCACCTCTTTCTTTGCTCGACGGCGCGGCAGCCTGCTGCTTGGGATGGCGATGGCAGCTTGCTCTCTCACTCCTCTCCCTCAACACGGCGTCGTCACTCTGCTCCCTCTACCTTCTCCTCCTAGGGCTAAGGGGGGTCTATATAGGGCTTAAGGGTGGGGAGAGAAGCTCCCCCACGTGGCCTGTGCATGGCTTCCCCCCCCTCATGCAGCCCACAACTCCCACCTAGCCCATCCCTCTCCACACTCCCTCTCCTCCAGCCATGCATCGGCTGGGGGAAAGGGATAATAATAATAATAATGCATTAATATTATCCATTTTTGCCCCCTCCCAAGAAGTTGTTTCCCCACGGTTATGCAGATTTGAACCCCGTGGCTCAATTTCCCAATGCGGTGGTCCCGTTTTTAGGCATGTGGGCTACGAATCAAACTATTGGTAATTAGAATGCAGAAGATAACCTTGCACAGGGTTTACACGGCATGCAGGGAGTCAAGTTGGGTAATATTTTCGAGCGGGAATATTACATTCTCTTCCCCTTAGAGGAATCGAGATGTCCTCATCTCGAGAAGAATTGGTGGTATTGTCGGTTGAGAGTGCTTTCTTCCATCCAAGTGGCATGCTCCTCGGGATAACCTTTCCACTGGATGAGGCATTCTCTCAAGGTTCTGGATCTCAATTGTCTCTCCCTAACATCTAAGATCCTGTCAGGCCGTAGCTCAAGGACTCCTTGGCCAGGCATAACAACTTGTTGGTCATCAAGTACATGGCTAGGATTAGATACATACTTCTTAAATAGGCTGATATGGAATACATTATGAACCTTTAGGTTCTCAGGGAGTTGCAATCTATAAGCGTTGGGTCCTAGGCACTTGAGGATCTTGTATGGTCTCCACAATACCTTGGACTTAGCTTCTTGCAATCTCCTAAGGATAGGGAACTCTTCTTTGGGCATACGCGAATGATGAAGAGCATGTCTCCTTCCTCGAACGTTCTATCTTGACGTTTCAAATCCACGTATGCCTTCTGTTTATCCTTAACGGCTTGGATGACCTGTCTTATTGACTTCATTTGGTCATCCATCTCTTCCAGCATCTGCCTTGAAGCTTCAACCCTCAAGGCTGGATCTGAGAATTTTAAAGGACTTCAATAGTCATACCCATAAATGCTTGAAAAGGGGTCATCTGAATGCTTTGTTGGTAAGAAGCATTGTAGGCAAATTTAACCAAGTATTGAATCCACCTTTTTGGTTCACGGCAGCAATGTGCCCTTAGCATATCCTCGATGACTTGGTTGACTCGCTCCATTTAACCATTGGTTTGGGGATGGTAAGCTGTACTAAAACAGAGTTGAGTCCCAATGGCTTCAAAGATAGCTCTCCAGAAGTGTGATGTGAAGAGAGAATCACGATCGCTAATGATTCTTCTGGGCAACCCATGTAGCTTGAATATCTCCTTGATGAACAACCTTGCAATGTCTGAGGCTTTATAGTTTGTCTTAACAAGAATAAGGTGTGCAACCTTAGTAAGCATATCAACCACAACCATAATGGAGTTGTATCCTCCCTCAACTTGGGGTAGGCCAACAACAAAGTCCATACTAACAAATTCCTATTTCATTTGGAGAACGACAAGTAGTTGTAACTTTCCTGGCATTTTGACATGTTCGGCCTTAATACGTTGACAAGACAAGCACTCAGTGATATCTTTGAGAATGTCACCTTTAAGCCTCTCCCAATAGTATCTTTTCCTGACTGCATTGAGGGTCTTGGCATAGCCAGGATGTCCTAAGAAAGGGGAATCATGAACTTCCAAAGTATCTTCTGCTTGAGCGACTAGCTTGCCAGTATACATAATCTCGTTCTATAGTAGACAAGTCCACTACTGATAGAGAATTCATGATACTTAGCTTGTAGCTTTTGGTCTTGATCCTTGATAGGGATCTCCCTTAGCATCTTTTGATAGTTTGGATCATGGCATGCTTCTTCTAGCTCAAGTGTTGGGTTGTTTGGCATGGATACCTTTGTGGCTAGAGATCTAGCTGTTGATGGATTTTGCAAGATTAGAGAATTAAGGAATGCCTTGTGACTGAGTGCATCGGCAACTACATTCTCATTTCCAGGCCGGTATTTGATTTCAAAATCATACTCCTCCAGCACTTCAATCCACCAACGTTGCCTCATGTTGAGCTCGTTCTGGGTAAAGATCCACTTGAGACTTTTATGATCCGTCACTAGAGTAAACTTGTTACCCAACAGGTAGTGTCTCCAAAGCTTTAGAGCATGGATGATAGCTAAGAGTTCTAGATCATGGGTAGCATAATTCTTCTCATGGCTCTTCAGTTTTCTTGAAGTGTAAGCTATAGGATGACCTTCTTGCATAAGCACACATCCTAGGGCAAGTGTGCTAGCATCAATTACTACTTCAAACTCCTTACTGAGATCCTGAAGTTTCAATATAGGTGCTGATACCAAACATTTCTTTAATCTATCAAAGCTAGATTGTTCGGTAGTTGACCATGCAATGGATGTTTGCTTCTTCAGTAGATCTGTTAGAGGTGCTGCAATCAAAGCATAGTCTTTGATAAAGACCCTATACCATCCTGTCAATCCAAGAAAATTGCGTATTTCTTTGACAGTTGTTGGTATTGGCCATTCTAGAATATCTCTGAATTTGGCCGGATCCACTGAGATTCCTTCCGCTGACACAATGAATCCCAAATATTCAATCTGCCGCTTGAAGAATGTACACTTCTTCATTTTAGTATAAAGCTTGTGTGCCCTCATTGTCTCAAGGACAATCCGAAGCTGGGGTTCATGATCTTCTTTCTGTTTGGAATAGAGTAAGGTATCGTCAAAGAAGATGAGTACAAAGTCGTCAAGATATGGCCTAAAGATATCCTACATTAACCTGTTGAAGGTGGCAGGTGCATTCATCAACCCGAATGACATGACTAGGAACTCAAAGTGTCCATATCTTGTGTTGAATGCCGTCTCTGGGATATCTTCCTCCTTGATCCTTATCTGATAGTATCCAGACCTGAGATCAATCTTGGAGAAGATCTTCACACCTTGAAGACGGTCAAGAAGTTCATCTATTCTAGGAATAGGGTACTTGTTCTTAATCGTTGATTGATTTAATCCTCTGTAATCAATACACAGTCCAAGAGTTCCATCTTTCTTCTTCTGGAACAGCACTAGAGCTCCCCATGGTGAATTGCTAGGATGGATATAGCCCTGATCTAACAGTTGCTTGAGTTTCTCCTTTAGCTCAATTGCTTCTGAGATGGACATTGTATAAGGCCTCTTTGCAATTGGCGCAACTCCTGGCACTAACTTTGATCTCATGATCCACTTCCGTTTGAGCGCAAGTTCTGTCAACTCTTCAAGAAATACGTCTGCGTACTCCTTTAGCCATGAGGGTCCTTCACTAGACTCATGCTTCTGATCTAGCTTATTAAGATTAATCAAGTAGATAGGTAGTCCCTTTCTAATTCCCTTTATAATCCGAGATGCTTTGGCCAATTGAATTTTCAGCTTTCCAGCCTCTCCTTGAGTTGTGACCAATTTCCCTTTGGAGTTTTGAAAGGAAACTTGGCCATTTCCACAATGAATGTGGGCGTCATTAGGTTTAAGCCAATCCATTCCGAGCAAACACTCATGGATACCTAAGTTCATGACCCTGAATCTGACCGAAGTCGACTTTGCTCCTAGAAAGAATTTCACCTTAGCAGTTTGCCTGGTACAAGTGACCTCATGAACATTTGCTAATTCCACAAGCAAGGTAGATTCTTCTAATGTGGCTATAACTAATATTCTTGCACAAGATGGTGAGATAAAGGAATGCGTACTGTCACAATCAATCAAGGTTTTAAAACCTTTACCTTGATAGTCCGATGGTGTCTAAATCATTGAAAACTAGCGATTCGGGCCTTTCTTGTGAAGGGCGGCATGGACTGTTGCCCTTTCAAAGTATGCTTCCATGGTCGGGTCCTCTTCTTCACACATTTCCCTATTGGCAACACAGGCGGTTCTTCCTCTGCCTCGGGTGCCGGCTCCTTGGCCACGGGCGGTTCCATGGAAAGGTCCTTGATGTTGTCCTCCGCCAAGTTTGGAACATTGCCTTTTGAAATGATCGGGCTTGTTGCAGTGGAAACTGTGGAGATTGCAGCCATTACCTTGGGTAGGGACAAAGTTATTGACATTATTGGTCCTTGCTTTCTTTCTTTGTCCCCGGTTTTGACCTTGAACTCTCTTGGCTTGGGGCCTATATGCTCCTCTGTTCTGATCATTATAAGACCAAGTCTTGTTATTTCTTGGCCTAGCCTACACCTCCTAAATTATGGGTGCAGCTCGAATGAGTGTGTCTTATAGATCTGTTGGGCGCATAGATTCGAGGCAAGTATTCACTGGTGGGTTTAAACTGGCACAAAATTTCGACACTTGTTGTGTCATATCCATTTGTGGCGCATACTTCAGAAGTGAAACGAATTTTGAGTAGTACGCGTCAAGATTCAGACCCAGCTATTTCAGCTCTAGAACTCATTCATTTTCTACCTGTGGTACGCAGCATGTTGAGGCCAGATCTTTGAGAACGAAGACCACTAGTGCAGTGTGTAAGTTCTTATTGGAGGAAATTTTCTGCAGGTATGGTTGTGTGAGTAAGATCACTGCGGATCGTGGTGAATTGGATGCAGATGAAGCTAGGGAGTTTTTCTCTCAGCTAGGAATCAAGTTGGCTCTAACTACAGCATATAATCCAGAGGGAAATGGGAAGAGTGAAAGAGGACATCCGCCGATAGTGAAAGCATTAGCCAAAGCATGCAGAGGACGGATTGGAGAATGGCAGAGACTTCTACCATTTGCTTTATGGGCTGATCGTACGACTCACAGTGTTACCACAGGATATATGCCCGCAGAGTTGATGTATGGTCAGAAACCGGTTATGCCGACTGAGACTTGTGCTTTGACTTGGTCAATTTTACCTTGGCAGGAGGATTTGACAAGAGAGGAGCTCTTAGCTCTTCGGATTCAACAGTTGGAGAGAAGACCAGAGGATATTCAGCTAGCTATTGACAGGTTGAAGGTTGCTAAACTAAGAAATAAGGACCGGTTTGACAGCAGGCATCGCTTGCGGCCTAGAGCAATAGAAGAGGGAGATTGGGTATTGGTCTTTGATAGCAGCCTTGAAAATCAGCATACTGCATTTCGGAAGATGGTGAAAAGATGGTTTGGGCCGTACATAGTCAGACATGTCTTTGATAATGCAACATATGAGCTGACAGAATTGGATGGGACAATGCTTAGAGTGCCTATTGCTAGAAAAAGAATCAAAATTTTCAAGAAAAGAGATGATGGGGATTATGCATTGGAAGAATTTGCAAGAGAAGAGCAACGAGAAGAAACTCCAATGGAAGAGACAGATGATATGATAGATAATGTTGTTGATCTACCGGAAATGCATAACGAAGAGATTGATCTGTTTGTGGATCTTGATGATAACGATCATGGGTAGTTGGCCCATCCGGAGGATGTGCAGGATTAGAGGGGGTGGATGTCGTATTGCTGCGCATTCAAGGTGTGAAAACCACCCGAAAGTTATGTGTGTGATTTGATACGTTGTACATACTTAGTTGTTATGTTTGCTCTTTCATTCTATGCTGAAGACGGAGAAAAACAGGGAGTTTTTGATAGATTGGTAACTCGAGATGCAATCTCATGGGCTACACTTATTTCAAGATATGCCGATTATGGCCTTTGTGAGGAAGTACTAAACTAATTCCAAGAGATGCAAGTCGAAGTACATTAGTGGATATGTATGCGAAATGTGGGAGCTTGCTTGATGTTTAGCACACCTCAGAATGGTGCAATACAGTTGGTAGGAGCATGAAGACAGGCTTGATTGCAAGTGTCATTGTATCACAGTGGACTTGGGCAGCTACTATTTTGCAAAGCTCTAATGTTACATGGGAGTATGGTGTCGATCAATGGCCCTTTCTAGTATGCGAGTGAGACGACAATTCAGGTGCTCCTTTTTGGAGTACTTGCCATTGAAATCAAATGGAAGGCATCATCAGCACATACAGTTGGTGAGATTGTGCGTGCGAGGTGGGGTTTTTTGGTGCACATTGTTGTTGCTGGTGTTTGTTTTGCCCACTTCACTAAGACGGATATGCATAGTAGTAGCATGTTTCGGCTTCTATAGGCCTCATCGTCTTGATTGTTTTGTTGGACCCTCCCCCCCAAGACAAGTAATAGTGCTACTTCAGGTGGCAGTACAGCACTGTTTAATCTGCCTTGAAGGGGCAAGTTGTGTACATGCTATGCCAACCTTTGATTGGAGATTGTGCTATCCTTGTCACTCTCCATTTATATTTGCTAAAGATGGAGGCCGCTTTTTGATAGGCACAATCTGCGTATGTATTTAAAAAAAAAAGGGCCACTAATCCTGGAAAAGGAGAGCGAAAAGGGAGGGCTCTCTGGTTTTTCTTGGGGGGCAGAACGAATGGGAAAACGACACTCTTGGATCTACGAGGAAAAGGAAAAAAATAAGAGTTTTTTTTTAATCTTGAGGGGAAAAATGGTGGCTAATGTTAGGGAGCAGAAGAATGCTGAAGAAGGAGGAAATCAGGGAGCTCTACGGGGAATTTGGGGGTCCTTGCTGATCATTATGACGAGGATCAAAGAGGAGAGCCAAAGTCGACGACGGTGCTGAAGACAAAGTCAAAGTCGATAGCAGAAGAGGCGGAAGAAAACGACGAAGAGAGGGGAAGAATGTAAAAAAGAATGGAGGGAGTTCAATAGTCTGACATTGAGAGGAGGGCAGATCGAGTGGAGGTAATCGTGATACATAGAGATGAAAGACGATTAAGGGAAAGAATACGTAGAAAGCAGGGAATTTTCTTTTCACAATCGAGGAGGAACTCTGCAAAACTAGAGAAGGAGAGCTACGGAAAAGAAAAGAGGAGATTTTTTTTTTGCCAAACGGGGAGCTCTACTGAGGGAAAAGGGGAATCGGAGAGGATCTCTGCAACAACTGAGTTGGAGGAAAAAGAGGACGAAGCTCTGGATGTAGCCATGAAGAAGCTCAGTTTTGAGCAACAGAGGGGACCTTATCGGCTTGTTTTCTTTCCCTCTCGATCAGGTGCGATGTTTATGTTCTGCAGCTCACAAAGGTCTGGCTATGGCGACCGCTCCTCAGAATTGCCCCACTGTGAGACGCTTTTCAGCTCTCTCCCCTATACTCAAAATTGTGGTGGTAGGTGGCGTGAGCTTGTAAACGGTTACTAATAGCATTTTCAATATTGAGGGAGGACATTGCGCCATCGTCTTCAACCGCTTCGTGGGAATCAAAGAGAAGGACCTTAAAATTCATACCCACCTGATCGTGTGCAGATGATGGATGACACAGCCGTGCTAAAAGGTATGAAAGAAGTAGTAGACAATATGATCAGATTACAGGCGACATGTTATTCTGCGTGTTGCTAATCATCATAAGGCAGCAACTCTCCAATATCATGGAATGAAGGTTCTGTTGGCAAGTTCGAAAGAAAAATTCATGAGTTTCAGAGGTGCTCAATAAGCTAGCTGATTTGGCAGCCCACATCGACATCTCTTTATTACAGAATTGGCAGATGCTGCTAGAAACCTAAGTAGCTCTGCTGTCGACGATCTGAAAAACCTTGCAGATGTAGACTCTTTACCGATAATTACCCCTTTGTAAACATTTACTTTGCTTGGATTGTGTAGCTCTAGATAGGGAAACATGCACCTTGCCTGGCTGTGGAAATCCATATAAAATGCAAACTTTTGAAGATCTAACTCGGCCTGAGAATCCCAATCCAAAAATGACCAATGCCACAGGATCTAATTGAATTGCAGCCTTCATATGTTCAGGACAATTGGGATCCAGATTAGCAAGCAACTTCAAACAGCATGGTGGCTTATCTTGTTGACAGGCTGAAAGAACTGAAAGGCAATAGACGATAATCCAGGAACAGGGCAGATTGAAGACTAACATTATATATAAAAATGGAAAATTTGAAAACAGTTTCTAACCGTAAACCATCTCAATATCAGTAAACAGTCATCATGATGGAACTTGAATCAGAAAATTATCCATGTTCATCCACTTTCTTACTCATCGATGAAGACCATACTCTTGGAAATTTTCTTTGAAATGTATAGATGATCTATGTAATCCAGAGGTTGCTCGCGTTTCTTCATCTTGAATCTTGAATCTTGAATCTCTTATTGACAGAAATAAAACAGAGTCTTGACATTATTTTCTCATCTTGCTTATTCATCTGTTGGATTTTTTATCCTGAAATTTATCAAGGTCTTCTGAAGACGCGACTTTGCTTTCACAAACCCTTCGACAGCACTTTTCTCAAGGTTGCTTTAGTTGTCTAATTACCTACCACATTTACTTGGACATGCATCAAGCAGCTTCCTTAATTAGCCAGTTAGACACTGGTTCCTTCACGTAATCTTAGCACTTGACATAGAAAACAATCTCAAACAAGTTCCTTTTCAACAGGTTATCTTATTTATCTTTGGAATACATCCATAAAGTCCAGCTCGTAGGCTAATCCATAATCCGCTTGAAGGCAATCCATAATCCACCCAAAGGCTATCCAGCAATCCACAGGGGTTACTAATCCAAGACTCCGCCCGTAGACTAGTATGCGGGCCTCGAGATCCAATCCCGAGTCACATTGGCCTCTTGTGCAAGGCTCGAAAGGCAAGGGATTTAGGGCGAGAGCCCCCCCTCGCACCCAAGCGTTCTTCTATTCCAAGTATCGCTCAACGGAGAGACCTTACGTGGCAGGTTCGGTCCACGTTCCCAGTGCGGCTAACAACTCCCTTTGTTAGGGTCAGGCAGACAGTCGAGGGTAATTGATGCTGCCTCTCCCTTTAGGCCTTCAACCTGAAGCATTAATTAACTTTCCATCATTTAGTTCCTTGAGCAAACAATGCAAACAGTGCTCCTAAACTGTTACAAGCACAATCAAAACAGTGGTCGTTTATTTGGCCAACTGCTAAAAGGAGTGAATCCTTCTCTCCGAATGCATCCAACACTCGATCCAGGATCAATTGTGACTTGGCAAGATCCCCCTGACTGGCCAAAGACCAAGCCACTTTTACCCAGGTTAACAAGCCAACTCCTAAGAGTTGTTGCACTAAACAAGTGATTATTGCACTAATTGTTTTAATTCAAACGTTGTTTGTAGTAGTCCAACTGCAAAGATTCTAAACTTCAATAAATTATACTGGGCACTAAATTGCTAAACCTAAGATGACTATGGTTTCTCCCCATCTCTCAGGGGCAGCTCCTCATAATGTTCTCCTGCCATGCTGGTGGCCGGTTTATCCAGGAAATGTTTTTAATGTTTGACTTTGGAAAGGTTGTTTCAGGGATATAGATCTCTTGGATCTATTTGTATATCTCCGTTTAAAATTCATTTTTATGTTTTTCTCCACCTGATTAAAATTAATTCTTTTTATTTGTTTAATTTTAAACAAACATTCAAATCAAATTTTCAAATCAAATTTTCTGACGTATCATAAACCCCTAAATTTTAATCTCCCTTGGTAGACGTTTCCCACTCCGTATATAAATTTCGTCGTTGTTTTTAATTTTTAAATAATTTTTTTTCGTTCTGCGAAAATCACGTCCTTTCTTTTCCTCTTGTATAACTAGTATCAAGCATGATAAAACAAGTTCTTTCTTCCCTCTTATGGTTCACATACAACGTTCATTTTAAATCCCGTATATCCCCTTAGTTTTCTTTAAATTATCCTAGTGGCCCTCCACTCCATGTATTTAAGAAATTGGTTGTAAAATGAATAACATGTAAAAATTTAATATATATGCTCAGGCTTTTTCTCCCATGCCATCCAATCGTTAAATTATTTGATTTTATTTTGGTTTTAATTTAAACTAAATTTTGTAATAGCAACATAACATTATAAATTATTATAAAGTGTTGTTAAGTTTTTTAATTTATTTGTACCCTCCCATGTTTCATAAATGTCCACGGCATGTGTAATTTCTCTTATCAAAACCAAAACACCATATCTTTATACAAGCATGTTTTAGTAAAATATTATTAAATTGTTGTTTCTTTACTTTAACCCTTACAACATAAATGCACTAACAAATCAAAGATTTTGTTTCCAATATTTCACTAAGAATCCATAGTTTATATCAATAAATAACACATTTTACGTAAAGGAAAACTATGCTTTTTCCCTAAATATAACTCTTTTCTAATTTTTAAATATAACAAAACATCTTTAAAAATCTTGATAGAAATTCAGTAAATTCCTTGACTCATAAGATTTATAGAAAAAATATCAGAACTTATAAATTTTTAGTCAAAAATTTTATAAAATTTTATTTATGATAATTTTGAGTCATTTTTTTAGTGTTTTCGACTATTTTTGATTTTTAATAAATAAAAACCAGTTCAGATAAATGCATACAACCATTCAACATAGAACAACAAGTTTCAAAGCATTTTCTAAAAATATTAAACTGAACATTTACTTATAATATATCATTCATTTTAGATAAATATGGTAGGCATGTACTTGTAAATCCCGCGGATAGTTGTGTTGTCTTTGAAGACCGTGTCCTCTTTTCGTCCAGTCACGTAAAGTCTAGCTTCTAGCCAGTCGTCTCAACCCCGAGCTTGTACTATTACTCTTGTTCTCCTTCAACTTCTTGCACTCAAATCATAGCAATACGTTGAGGCTCTAGAGTTGGGTGCTTCAAAGAAATCGTGGCGATGGCTTCGAGAGTAGACCACATACTTCAATTCCCTTCCTTTGTTCTTCCAGAATGATATTCAAGACAAATCGGTGACTTCGCAATTGGTTATGAAGTGGTTTATGTCTTCAGGTCAAGCAGGGTAAGGCACTCTCTTATTGCTTTCCCAAGAGGCATCTCTCTCTCTCTCTCCTCTTTCTTTGTCTCTGTGTATAATATTCAATTTCAGCTAGCATCCATTTCCGTGGCGGCTTCATAATTCATTGTTCTATTGATCCCCCATAAGGAGAGGAAATGTTGATGTTTGGTCATTATTGCTGCTGTATTGATTGGGTGACAAGCCAGAGAACGAAGGTGCTACAGGTTCAAAGCCAAGCTTGCGAATTGTGCGGAACAACGTGTACGGATCTTCAATCTTGCCATGGAAGCCTGTTGGATTTGAGAAGAGGATCACATTGTTGCCTAAGCCAGTGGTATCATGCAGGTGGTAGCATGCTTCTTCCGTCCTCCCCTCGCTCCATCCTCTACTGTCGCCAGCAGCGCAACCATCTCCTTTCACCTCTTCTCCTCTGACTGAACTGAGCGTGGCTATGGCAGCGGCCCAGAGTGGAAGGGAAGAGTCCGTTGCAGAAAAGAAGGCCCAGCCAAGCCCACCATAACCCGAAAATCATATACGCCACCCGCCAATACTGACCATGATGATTACTGTACTTGCTAAGGTCCAGCGCCCCCATCTTTAGTAGTGCCCTCCCTTACGGCCCCAGCAGCGGGCCCGGCAGACTTCAGGAACAGGGCGGCCATTAAAGCGCCCCCCAGTAGGTACATGAGGCCCACCTTCCAGAAGCCGAAGGCCAGCTCCAGCCACACCCCCACCGTCAGCAGCCCCACGCTCGTCTCTACTACCTGGAACAGCCCCGCGTGCACCCACATGCTCTATGCCACCCAACGATCTTGGCGATTTTCTGCAAGAAAGCTTGCAGGAATTGTTTTTTCCTTTTCAGATCCGTGGAGCCACGAATTTTCCTTCCTTCTTTCTTGGCGACCATTCGACGGATTCATGAGAGAGGGAGAGACCTCCAAATTGTAACTACCCCCTTACTAGTAAAGCTTTTTTTTTTTTAAATTAAAGGATTAGGTGATAGTGACCCCCATACCTAACAAAGGGCAATACAAATTAAATCCCCCCATTTCTTAATTATCTACAAGCCTAATAATGGAAGCCATTCAAGAGTGTCATTAGCTACAACACTTCAAATTTGGTCTTGCTTATTATTGAACCCGATAAGTCATAGAAATTTTGAAAAGCCTCAAATGCTGTGTTGAATTGAATTCATTGGGCTGTGATAATGTTGGAGTTATCCTCCACCAAGAATTAAATCATTACTTACCCTAATATCATGCATCCTTAGATTTTGCAAGGTCCCTCTAGTCGAATCTTCTTTGCAATGGCTAATTCCTATGGCATAGAGAAGCAAGGCTATGGGACAACCTTGTCTCAAAGACCTTTTTAGCTCAAAGGATTTGGAGACCGCCCCTTTAATGGATATTCTTAACTTCTACACTTGAAATGAGTGTCATAATTATTCTAAAGAACTTCCTTCCAAAGACCATTGCTTCAAGGTAAATGCAGATGAAATCCTAAGGAATGTGATTACATGCCTTTTCAAAATCCATTCACTAAGAGGTAGTCCTGTCCACCAATCATTGCTTAGTCAATAGCTGTTGCAAGGCTAGGGATGGCATTTTCTATCTTCTGATTAAAAAAATTGAAGCCATAATGCTGGGAGTGGATGACTTAAGCTAATAATACCTTAATTTTGAGTGCCAAAGCCTTGACAACAAGCTTATAGGACATATTCAACATGGTCAAAGGCTGCTAATGGTTACTTTGATGCACATGGGTAATCTACAAATTGCCTTTATAACACCCATGTTGGCCCCATAGGGAATTGCCTAGTAGCAAAGCAGTCCCTTTTGAATTACTTCGTCCTTGCCAAGAGTCATTCTCTTGAATCTAATATTCAACACCTCCCCAAAGAAATCTCCATAATAATCATCAATGATCTAATGATCACCCCTTGATCATCACTACAGTATTACTGTAGACAATAATCACAATCATAATGCTATGTATTTTTCATAAAGAATTTCATAATTAGGAGGTAGGAGGTAGCATAACTAATGAAATCCTCCATCCCTGAGATTAATACTAAGATATCCTATCAACTTGTCAAGACCTTGTGGTTTGTTTAAAATTCCCCCGAAAACTCCTAATTTATAACAAGGTCCTATCTCCTCTAAGTAGTAATAATCCCTACAGTAAAATTTTAAATAGTCATAGCTGAGATTCACTAAGTAGACCTATCAAATTTTTATCTAAAACTCCACCTTCCTCTCATACAAGAACTTTCCCATAGATTCATCTCCTAGCTAGACTGCAAGGACACGGCCTCCAAAGACAGCAACAACGAACACCGCATCTGCATTGAATTCATGTAAAAATTTAGTAATAAGGTGTCAATTGTATACAGTTTTGCCAAAAAATTGTTGCAATAAATGGCATTTTTTAAGGTGTTGTCACCCCCAAGGGTTTATCTTTTCACCCTTTTGTCCCTGGGTTAGGGCCATACCATGTTAACCCAACTTAACCAATACCTTAGGTTTCATGAATTAACAGTAAATCCTAGTGACCCTGTCGCTCCAAATTGTTGATTGATCCTTTGCCTCCAAGCAAATACCTAACTTCCCTTAACTTGGCAATTTTTCCCAAGAAAGGTGACATAACAGGATGACTACTCATCCTCTTGCAAGTTAAACTTACGCAAGAACGTGCCAACCTCATTCCAAGGAATGGCAAAACTCTCTTGTGATCAAACCACAAGGCCATGCGTCGTTTCAACTTATTGCATAAGTGTTGCATCTATTCCAAGGGATCGTTTTACCCATTGAATGGCATTTTCTGGTCAAGGAATTATGTTTAGAAAAGAAGCAAGGTTTAGGGTGTCTTTTTACCCAACCCAATCCTAATTGCACTAGGCCGACAACATTCGGTCCTAGGGATTCCAACTCAATCTGAGGACCTTCGGGTTTGAGGTTTTCGACTTGGCAAGAAGTGCGAAACTAGGCCGAATCCCTAACGTACTAAACCCTAGTTAGCATTTGGGATATTTATCGTATCGACTAAACCATGCCTATGTGAATCCCTTGCGGACTAGGTGATTTAGATAATTCAATCTACTTGTCTTGCGACAAGGATGAGCCATTCCTAGAGACGATAAACTTGATCTAAAGGAGAAAACTAGTTGCAACATGTCACAATACACGTAAACACGCGATTCATTGCTTCTACGTACCACTAGATTCGCAATAACCCTATCCTTTCTTGTTAAAATCAAAACACATGTTAATTTGAAGGATAACCTACATAGGACCTACTAGGATTTACATTGAGGAATAACGCCTACAACCTTTTGTCTAAGCGCTTGAATTTTATGCTCTAATAAGCCATGCAATCTTTTCCAAATGCAACTTGACGAAATGAAATTTGCGAATATGTAACATGCGACCCTTAGATACAACAACATAAAAAATGAAGTTCATGCAACACTAAGGCTAGGGTTGATTTAATCCATTTCCAAGCATCTTTTTCCATGCAACTTACAAGACTGGAGTTCATTTTCATGCCATGAAATGGAAGTTAACAATTTCCTCGTGCGAATCATAACGAAGGGAATTATTGACTAAATGCAAGATACTCCTTTCCTTCACGGCCAATGCACTTAACAATTTCATTCCTTTGCCCTAAGTAATAGGCATTTAGACTCATTAATTTGGAAATTCACCAAAATAGCAACATGCAGCTAATCTCCTAAGACAGACAACTCTAGAAATGCAAACGTCCCAATTTCATGACATGCACCAACCTTGTCTAACGTTTAAAGAGATAATTTATCAAGTGTACTTTTATCTCTGCCACATGCATTAATGATAAGCGCAAAATGCATTCTCCCTTATGGAATAAGCATGCCTAAAACATTTCTTTATGTGAGAATAAACTTGAAAAAACCTGGACTTGTGGGCTCGGGGAGATGTCCACATGTGAGCTCGGGGAGGAACCTCCCGCAGGTGCCCCTTGTGACTTCTTGGGAGCCATCCTTTGAACTCCGTGGATTACCCTCGCTTGAACGCGTTCTCCGAATAGCTTGAAGATTTTCCTTCTCCCTTGTACGCAGGGGGTTTCCTCACTGAAGTGCAGATTTTTGAAAATATCAGAGCTTGTGGGTCGTGGGCTTACAGGAGGGCTTGTGGGGTTGGAGCTTTGCTTGTGGGGATGGGGCTTTTATGAAGAAGCTGCAGGAATGGAGCTTTAGGAAAAAGCTATTGTGGGAAGGAGCTCTACGGGCTCAGTTTTAAACCCGAGAAGGGTGCTTAGGAACAAGGCCCAAAGCCTTATCCTCTAGAAGCTTCTGATTGCCCAGGACCACGTGGAAGGCCCCAATGATTGGGAAAAAGGATTGATGAGGGGGGAAATGGGCAGCGAATCATGGCGCTGTTGGCGAGGAGCAAGGACAGTAGTCCGCGTTGGGCACAGAAGGGCGGCGGCTATGGCAGCTACAGCACGGCAGCGCGTCTCTTCACAACACGATGGCTCCCTCTACCTTCCCCCCCAAGGCTAAGGGGGTTTTATATAGAGCTTAAGGGGGGGAAGAGGGAAACCACCATGTGGCTATGCATGGCTTCCCCCCCTGGACACCACTTCACCATATCACCATCTTCTCCCATTCTCTTCCCTCCAGCCATGCATTGGCTAGGGGAATTAGTAAAAAGAATTTGCATTAATTTGATCATTATCCATTTAGCCCCCTCCCAAGAGGGTGTTTCCCTACGGTTATGTAGTCTTGAACCTCGGGGCTCGTTTTCACAATGCAGAGGCCTCATTTTTTTGCATGCGGGGTACGGATTAAACTGCCAGAAATTACAATGCGGGTGATAAATTGCACAGGTTTTACGCGGCGTGCGGGGAGTCAAGTTTGGTAATATTTTTTAGCAGGAATATTACATTCTCTCCCCCTTGGAGGAATCGAGATGTCCTCATCTGGAGAAGAACTGGGGGTATTGTTGGTTGAGAGTGCTTTCATCCATCCAAGTGGCATCCTCCTCGGGATAATCTTTTCACTGGATGAGGCATTCTCTCAAGGTTCTAGATCTCAATTGTCTCTCCCTAACATCTAAGATCCTGTCAGGACATAGCTCAAGGACTCCTTGGCTAGGCATTACAACTTGTTGGTCATGAAGTACATGGCTAGGAATAGGTACATACTTCTTCAATAGGCTGATGTTGAATACATTATGAACCTTTAGGTTCTCAAGGAGTTGCACTCTATAAGGATTGGGTCCTAGCCACTTGAGGATCTTGTAGGGTCCACAATACCTTGGACTTAGCTTCTTGCAATCTCCTAAGGTTAGGGAACTCTTCTTTGGATGTACGCGAATGAAGACCATGTCTCCTTCACCGAAGGTTCTATCTTGACGTTTCAAATCCACGTATGCCTTCTGTCTATCCTTGGTGGCTTGGATGTCCTGTCTTATTGACTTCATTTGGTCATCCATATCTTCCAACATCTGCCTTGAAGCTTCAACCCTCAAGGTTGGATCTGAGAAGTTTAAAGGACTTCGACAGTCATACCCATACAATGCTTGAAAAGGGGTCATTTGAATACTTTGTTGGTAAGAAGCATTGTAGGCAAACTCAACCAGTGGCAAGTATTGAATTCACCTTTTTGGTTCAGGGCAACAGTGTGCCCTTAGCATATCCTCGATGACTTGGTTGACTTGCTTCATTTGACCATCGGATTGGGGATGGTAAGCTATACTAAAACAGAGTTGAGTCCCAATGGCTTCAAAGATAGCTCTCCAAAAGTGTGATGTGAAGAGAGAATCATGATCACTAATGATTCTTCTGGGCAACCCATGTAGCTTGAATATCTCCTTGATAAACAACCTTGCAATGTCTAAGGCTTTATAGTTTGTCTTAACAGGAATAAGGTGTGCAACCTTAGTAAGCATATCAACCACAACCATAATGGACTTGTATCCTCCATGAACTTGGGGTAGGCCAACAACAAAGTCCATATACTGATGAATTCCCATTTCATTTGGGGAATGTCAAGTGGTTGCAACTTTCCTGGCATTTTGACATGTTCGGCCTTAATACGTTGACAAGACAAACACTCAGTGACATATTTGAGAACATCACATTTAAGCCTCTCCCAATAGTATCTCTTTTTGACTACATTGAGGGTCTTGGCATAGCTAGGATGTCCTAAGAAAGGGGAATCGTGAGCTTTCCAAAGTATCTTCTGCTTGAGTGACTGGCTTGCTGGTATACATAACCTCATTCTATAGTAGACAAGTCCACTATTGGTAGAGAATTCTTGATACTTAGCCTGTAGCTTCGGGTCTTGATCCTTGATAGGGATCTCCCTTAGCATCTTCTGATAGGTTGGATCATGGCATGCTTCTTCTCTAGCTAGCTCAAGTATTGGATTGTTTGGCATGGATACCTTTTGTGGCTAGAGATCTAGCTATTGATGGATTTTGCAAGATTAGAGAATTAAGGAATGCCTTGCAACTGAGTGCATCGACAACTACATTCTCCTTTCCAGGCCGGTATTTGATTTCAAAATCATACTCCTACAGCACTTCAATCCACCGACGTTGCCTCATGTTGAGTTCATTCTGGGTAAAGATCCACTTGAGACTTTTATGATCTGCCATTAGGGTAAACTTGTTATCCAGCAGGTCGTGTCTCCAAAGCTTGAGAGCATGGATGACAGCTAACAGCTCTAGATCATGGGTAGCATAATTCTTCTCATGGTTCTTCAGTTTCCTTGAGGAGTATGCTACAGGATGACCTTCTTGTATAAGCACACATTCTAGGGCAAGTGTGCTAGCATCAGTTCCTACTTCGAACTCCTTACTAAGGTCCGGAAGGTTTAGGATAGGTGTTGATACCAAACTTTGCTTTAATCTATCAAAGCTAGATTGTTCAGTAGGTGACCATACAATCGATGTTTGCTTCTTCAGTAGATCCATCAGAGGCGCTGCAATCAAAGCATAGTTTTTGATAAAGACCCTGTCCCATCCTCTCAATCCAAGAAAGCTACGTATTTCCTTGACAGTTGTTGGTATTGGCCATTCCAGAACATCTCTGACTTTGGCCGTGTAACGTGTCCACTAGTATCATCCAGGACACGTCTTAGCAGTCCATCAGAAAGGATGTCTAGAAAACTCCGCCCGGCACTCCCATGGAATGTTACGGGTTTTGTGATCTAGCTCTTTCCGCGTCTGCCAAATAGCAGAAGTATCCTGGCCGTTCTGACTTAGGATCGACCGGAGTTAGGGTTTTCATGCTTAGTCATTAGCTAACAGCAACTAGCATCAGATCCGAGCGAACTACTTTACCAGAAACACTAGGTCCGAAGCGGATTCATGCTGCACTTGGTTCAAGAAGAATGGGAAACGAGAGGGATGCAAGGCTCAACCTCTCTGGCATAAGGCATATTCCCATTCCGTTCCCCTAAAACAGCATAAATCGGGTAAGACGTAACTCTAGGTCATCGCTCTCGTTATTCGTTTTGATGATCATCCCACTGTTCTTCGAGATATTTGAGAAAAGTTCCCGGCTAACCGGGACCACCCAACCGTAGGACGGACCGATGGCCCATCCTCCGCACTTTCGTCGGTTTGTTTTAGTTATGTAATTATCTAACACATTAATTTGACATATAACAATCAACTTCTTTAATTAATCCTGTTAAGCACTGGTTCCTTCATGTAATCTTATCACATGACATAGAAAAAAACAATATCAAACAAGTTCTTTATTAACATATCATCATTTTTATCTTTGAAAATACAAGGAGTTCCGCCCGTAGGCTTGTCCATAATCCGCGCGAAGGCTATCCAGTAATCCCCAGGGGTCACTAATCCAAGCTTCCGCCCGTAAACTAGTATGCGGGCCTCGAAATCCAATCCCGAGTCATGTTAGCCCCTTGTGCAGGACCCAGAAGGCGAGGGATTTACGGCCAGAGCCCCCCCTGGCACCCAAGCGTCCTCCTGCTCCAAGTAGAACTCAACGGAGAGACCTCTCGCGGCGGGTTCGGTCCACGTTCCCGGCGCGGTCAACAACCCCCTTGGTTAGGGTCACACAGGCAATCGGGGGTAACTGAAGCTGCCTCTCCCTTCAGGCCTTAAACCTGAAGCATTAGATATCTTTTTATCCCTTTAGTTCCTTGAGTAAACAATGCAAATAGTGCTTTCTAAACTCTTACAGGCACAGTCATTTCTAGTGGTCGTTTATTTGGCCAACAGCTAAGGAGTGAATCCTTCTCTCCGAATGTATCTAGCACTCGATCCGGGATCAATTGCGACTTGGCGAGATCCCCAAGATTTTTTTTGTTAACCCTTATATCCTTGGGTTAGGGCCGTACCCTATTAACCCAGCTTAATCAATACCTTAAGTGCTATTAGCAGTAAATATATTATTCCAATTTACTGATTCGTCTTTTGCTTCCAAGCAATTATCTAATCCACTTATCTTGGTCGCCTTTCCCAAGAAAGGGGCTATATCATGATGACCACTCATTCTCTTGCAAGATAAACTTGCGCAAGAATCTGCCAATCTCATTTCGAGGAATTGGCCATTCCCTTGTGGTCAACCCACAAGGTCATGCAACTTTGCAACTTGTTGCACGTGTCGCATCTAATCCATGGGATTATTTTTCCCATCGAATGTCATCTTCTAATCACGAAATCATGATTAATAGGAAATAGAGTTAGGGTGTCCTCATATCCAATCCATTTTTGATTGCACTAGGCCAACCTCGTCGGTCCTAGGGCTCCAATTCAAACCGAGTTTCATCCTTTTAGCGAGCGACCCTTAGGGTAACAACCCTAGATCGTTCCTCGCAAGTATGTCCTATTTTCACTACATTTCGTGAATGTGGGCAGGTCTTTAGGGTATGAGAGTTTCAACTTGGCAATAAGAACAACTAGGTTACGTCCTCAACGTTCTAAATCCTAGTTAGCACTTGGGATATGTTGCTTTGATTTAACCATTTCTAAGCGAGTCCCTCGCGGTTTAGGTGTTTAGGGTAAACCAATTTACTTGTCTATTCTTGAAGATATTTACGATACCATTCTCATAATCACATGATTCATTGCCTACATATGATTAGATTTACCAACCCTAACTTTCCTGGTTAAGATCAAAGCGTAGGTTAAGTTACGGCATAATTCTCATTGACCCTTCTAGAACATGCATTTCATGATTTATGCTGCTAGGCTTTTGGGGTTTATGTTAAAATGGACCATGTAGCCTTTTCCTAATTTTATTTCTAAATGAATTATTCGTAGGTTAAATGAGCATTACCCAACTTTCGTAACTACTTACGTAATTGATTGAGATTTATGCCAAAAAAACTATAGTTGACTTATTCTAGTTTACAATCCATGCCACACGCAAATTTATAGAATCATTTCTAGGCTCATCTATTTTCTACGGGATTAATGACTTTCCCTAATGAATCATTCAATGAAGATTTGTCTAAAAATGCAACACGGGATTAATCTTTCCATGCCTAATCAAAGGTGCACTTTAATAATTTTTGACCTTATAAGGATAGGCAATAGGTGTTCTAGGCCGTCACTTTGACATGGACGCAAGGGAAACTACTAATAAGGTCGTGAGATGCATAGATTTTTTTTTAAACGTTATTTTGTTCATCATGTTGGAAATACCAATGACCACTTCATGTCATGAGCTAATTATTCAAATAGTCAATCTATTTCCAATTGCATTTAACTAGGCTAGGTGAATTTGACATGCGTGGGTGCTTCCTAGTCCATGAATTTATTGTGCATGATGCCTTACTTTTGCGACAAATCAAAAAATAGTAAAAACCTGGACTTGTGAGCTCAGGGAGATATCCACGTGAATGTTAGGAGAAGAACCTCCCGCGGTTGCACCTTGTGGCTTTTTAGAGGCCACCGCGAATTCGACCTTCTTGCCTTGGCCGCAGACTTATGATCTTGGCCCGTCTCCCTCGCACGCGCAATTCCTTTTTAGATTCGGCTTCCTTGACCGATTGCACCGGCTTTCGAAATCGTGATTTAGAAGGTTTTATAGGTTTCCTCCTCGAAGTAGAGATTTCACGATTAGGACTTTACAATCGTCAAAAATGACTTTGGGAAATGTAAGGGAAAGGGGAATTGGAAATCCCGGATATAATAAGGTTTCATGAAAAAGGATATAATGGTTTTAAAAAGGCTTGTGTGGGAAGGGTTTTTAAAAGAAAAGAACCGGGCTATGATGGGATCTAAAAGGGAATGCAAGGGGAAAAAGGGTACTTAAAAAAAACCCAGGGTAATAAGACCCGCCTGATAAGGCCTATGAAAGGTAGATTTAAATGGGCTTTGTGAAAGGCTAAAAGGGGGAAAGGAAAGGGTTTAATTCTCAGGATATGTCAAACTTTAAGGGGACTTGGGTAGGAATTGCAAGAAGAAGGGGACTTACGTGGAAATTGTGAGGGAATGGGTGCTTAAATCCTGGTGGGGGGTATAAAATCCACTTAAAGAAGGGCTTAGGAAAGCCCACAGGAAGGGGGCTTTAATGACTTTTAAGGAATTTTTTGGGAGGGTTTAAAAGGGAACAGGGGGTAAAGTGGACTTAAGGAGATTCAGCGGGAAAAGGGGTTTAAAACCTGCTAGTGTGGCTTTAAGTGAATCCATGAAAAGGGTTTACGACTGGGTAAATGGATTTTGGGATGCAAGGGGGAAGGCTCAATTCCCGGGGGTAAAAACCCCTTGTGTAAAGATGCAATGAAAAAGGGGTTTTAAAGAAACCCGGGGGCAATATGAACCTGGGTGGGAATTTCCATGGGAAGGGGTGCTTGGAGAGCCCCCTTAGAAGCTTCCAAAAAACTTCTTGGAAGCTTCTGGGCTGTAGTACGTGGCGCAAGGGGATGAGGAATTGGTGATGGCACTTAGTGACTTGATCGTGATGGCAGTCGCGGCCTCAGGTTGTAGGCGGTGGCTGGCATACTTCCTCGAGCTCCGCGGCAGATGGCAACGTCCGTCCCACACTCCTCCCTTCACGACGATCTACAACAGTCTCCCCACACCCTCTGCTTCTCCACGACTCTTCTTGGCTGCATCATTATGGCCCTTCTTCTTTCTCTTCTTGGCCTAACAGCGACCCATCCTATCTCCTCCTTTTCCACTATCAAATTGGCGGCGGGGGTTGAAGCAGAATTTCTTCTCTTTGTCACACAGCCTGGCAACGTCGATCCTCCTCGCTCCACGATGGTCTATGGCAACCTCACGACACTCTTTGATTCTCCCCACTCCACCCTTCTCATCCCTTAGAGGGGTATTTATAGGAAGGGGGTAAGGCCTCCCCTCCACCCCACGTGGTGCCTGCATGTAGTCCCTCCCCTCCACGTCTACACTCACCCATTTTAGCACCATCCTCTTCCCTCAGCCACACTTCTGTTGGGGGAAGAGTATTAAAAAAATTTGCATTAACTCCAATATTATCCTCTTGACCTTCTCCCAAGAGGAGGTTCTCATGAAAATATACGGTTTTATTAGACCATAGTCTCGATTCTGCCAATGGAGATCATGACACATCGTGTTAAAGTTCGCATCGTCTGTGACCAAAATGTTGGCATTAACATTTGCCCGGGACTTCATACGGCCTCGTAATATTTTCAGTAGAAATATTACATTCTCTTCCCCTTAGAGGAATCGAGATGTCCTCATCTCGAGATAGAATGGGGATATTGATGGTTGAGAGTGCTTTCATCCATCCAAATGGCATCCTCCTCTGGATAATCTTTCCACTGGACGAGGCATTCTCTCAAGGTTCTAGATTTCAGTTGTCTTTGCCTAACATCTAAGATCCTGTCAGGCCATAGTTCAAGGACTTCTTGACTAGGCATTACACTTGTTGGTCAACAAGTACATGGCTAGGATTAGGTACATACTTCTTCAATGGGCTTAATCATGGCATGCTTCTTCTCTAGCTAGTTCAAGTATTGGGTTGTTTGGCATGGACACCTTTGTAGCTAGAGATTTAGCTATTGATGGGTTTTGCAAGATTAGTGAATTAAAGAATGCCTTAAGACTGAGTGTATCGGCAACTACATTCTCCTTACTGAGGTCTAGAAGTTTTAGGATTGGTGCTGATACCAAACTTTGCTTCACCCTATCAAAACTAGTTTGTTTGGCAGTTGACCATGCAATAGATATTTGCTTCTTCAGTAAGTCTGTCAAAGGTGCTGCAATCAAAGCATAGTTTTTTTTAATGAAGACCCTATATCATCTTGTCAATCCAAGAAAGCTGCGTATTTGTTTGACAGTTGTTGGTATTGGCCATCTTAGAACATTTCCGAATTAGGCCAGATCCACTGAGATTCCTTCTGCTGATAGGATGAATCCCAGATAACCAATCTGACGTTTGAGGAATGCACATTTCATCATCTTAGCATACAGCTTGTGTGACCTCATTGTCTCAAGGAAAATCCGAAGTTGGGGTTCATGATCTCCTTCTTGTTTGGAATAGACTAGAGTGTCATCGAAGAAGACGAGCACGAAGTTATCAAGATATGGTCTAAAGATATCCTGCATTAACCTATTGAAGGTGGCAGGTGCATTCGTAAGCCCTAATGACCTAACTAGAACTCAAAGTGTCCATATCTAGTGTTGAAGGTCGTCTTTGGGATATCTTCTTCCTTGATTCTTATCTGATAGTAACCAGACCTAAGATAATCTTGGAGAAGATCTTGGCACCCTGAAGACGATCAAGAAGCTCATCTATTCTAGGAATATGATATTTTTTCTTGACTGTTGATTGATTCAACCCTCTGTAATCAATACATAGTCGAAGTGTTCCATCTTTCTTTTTCTGGAACAGTACTGGTGCTCCCCATTGTGAACTACTAGGACGGATGTAGCCCTGATCTAGTAGTTGCTTGATTTGCTCCTTCAGCTCAATTGCTTCCGAGATGGATATTCTATAAGGTCTCTTGTAATTGGCACAGCTCCTGGCACTAGCTTGATCTCATGATCCACTTCTCTTTGAGACAGAAGTTCTGTTAACTCTTTACGAAATACGTCTGCATATTCCTTTAGCCAAGTGACCAAGTGACTTTACTTCTTTATCAATATTCACAGTCAAGACAATTGTTGATTTTAAAAAAAAGTTTTATTCCATTCATATTGTCATAGCCCTTTCGAGGTAAATTATTTCTTGGGGCGATGGAACAAGTTAATACATTAATTCGAGGAGAATAAGATGTTGTTGCATTCAGCTACAGGAACTGAGTAGTAGTACGGATTGGGGTCATCGATTTTCAGGAATCGATAGTTCATTGGAAGATTAGGGTATCTTTTCCTTTGATATCCATTCTTCTCATGATGTCCCAAAACCTTGATTCGATCGGCAGGGATTCTTCGAATCACTTTCCCGTACACATACTTATTCTGGTTAACCCTTCGACCTCCGACCTATAGGGTCGCGTTTGCGTGAGCCTCAACAAAGACAAACAGCTTCACGATCTTCAAATCCTCCATCCACTTGATTCTTTTCAAGTTAATTTGAAGGTACGCAGGTCGATGGGTAGCTATGTAATAGATCCCTGAAACACCCATCCATCTCTGTTCCACGTACACAGGCGATGGATTGTAAATGTGGTCTAGGATGTTCATCATCTCAACCCTTTGTCGATAATCCGTGGAATGCATCGCGGTCATAAACATGACTCAGAACACTAAGAACCTGTTCCATGCTTCATAATTCTGCAAGACAGCATTGAAAGTAAGGAAATGTTTGGGACAATAACATTTGCTTTACTTCTTCTTATTAAAATTTCTTAAAAACAAGTCTTTTGTTGGTTCGCTCTGATACCAACTGTAACGTGTCCACTAGTATCATCCAGGGAACGTCTTAGCAGTCCATCGGAAAGGATGTCTAGAAAACTCTGCCCGGCACTCCCATGGAATGTTACGGGTTTTGCGATCTAGGTCTTTCCACATCTGCCACACGTAGCGGAAGTATCCTGGTCATTCCCACTTAGGATCAATTGGAATTAGGGTTTTCATGCTTGGTCATTAGCTAACAGCAACTAGCGTCAGACCCGAGCGAACTACTTTACGCAGAAACTCCAAGTCCGAAGTGGATTCATGCTGCACTTAGTTCAAGGAGAATGGGAAACGAGAGGGATGCAAGGCTTAACCTCTCTGCCATAAGGCATAGTCCCATTCCGTTCCCCTAAAACAGCGTAAATCGGGTAAGACGTAACTCTAGGTCATCACTCTCGTTATTCGTTTTGATGATCATCCCGCTGTTCTTGGAGATATTTGAGAAAAGTTCCCGACTAACCGGGACCACCCAACCGTAGGACGGACCGATGGCCCATCCTTCGCACTTTCCTCGGTTTGTTTTAGTTATGTAATTATCTAACATATTAATTTGACATATAACAATCAGCTTCTTTAATTAATCCTGTTAAGCACTGGTTCCTTCACGTAATCTTATCACATTACATAGAAAAAAACAATATCAAACAAGTTCTTTATTAACATATCATCATTTTTATCTTTGAAAATACAAGGACTTCCGCTTGTAGGCTTGTCCATAATCCACCCGAAGGCTATCCAGTAATCCCCAGGGGTCACCAATCCAAGCTTCCACCCATAAACTAGTATGTGGGCCTCGAGATCCAATCCCAAGTCACGTTAGCCCCTTGTGCAGGACCCGGAAGGCGAGGGATTTAGGGCCCGAGCCCCCCTGGCACCCAAGCGTCCTCGTGCTCCAAGTAGAACTCAACGGAGAGACCTCTCGCAGCGGGTTCAGTCCACGTTCTCGGCGCGGTCAACAACCCCCTTGGTTAGGGTCAGAGAGGCAGTCGGGGGTAACTGAAGCTGCCTCTCCCTTTAGGCCTTACACCTGAAGCATTAGATATCTTTTTATCCCTTTAGTTCCTTGAGTAAACAATGCAAACAGTGCTTTCTAAACTCTTACAGGCACAATCATTTCCAGTGGTCGTTTATTTGGCCAACAACTAAGAAGTGAATCCTTCTCTCCGAATGTATCCAGCACTCGATCCGAGATCAATTGCGACTTGGCAAGATCCCCAAGATTTTGTTTGTTAACCCTTATATCCTTGGGTTAGGGCCGTACCCTATTAACCCAGCTTAATCAATACCTTAAGTTCTATTAGCAGTAAATATGTTATTCCAATTTACTGATTCGTCTTTTGCTTCCAAGCAATTATCTAATCCACTTATCTTGGTCGCCTTTCCCAATAAAGGGGCTATATCATGATGACCACTCATTCTCTTGCAAGATAAACTTGCGCAAGAATCTGCCAATCTCATTTCGAGGAATTGGCCATTCCCTTGTGGTCAACCCACAAGGTCATGCAACTTTGCAACTTGTTGCACGTGTCGCATCTAATCCATGGGACTATTTTTCCCATTGAATGTCGTCTTCTAATCACGAAATCATGATTAATAGGAAATAGGGTTAGGGTGTCCTCATATCCAATCCATTTTTGATTGCACCAGGCCAACCTTGTCGGTCCTAGGGTTCCAATTCAAACCGAGTTTCATCCTTTTAGCGAGCGACCCTTAGGGTAACAACCCTAGATCATTTCTCGCAAGTATGTCCTATTTTCGCTACATTTCGTGAATGTGGGTAGGTCTTTAGGGTATGAGAGTTTCAACTTGGCAATAAGAATAACTAGGTTACGTCCTCAACGTTCTAAATCCTAGTTAGCACTTGGGATATGTTGCTTTGATTTAACCATTTCTAAGCGAGTCCCTCGCGGTTTAGGTGTTTAGGGTAAACCAATTTACTTGTCTATTCTTGAAAATATTTACGATACCATTCTCATAATCACATGATTCATTGCCTACATATGATTAGATTTACCAACCCTAACTTTCCTGGTTAAGATCAAAGCGTAGGTTAAGTTACGGCACAATTTTCATTGACCCTTCTAGAACATGCATTTCATGATTTATGTTGCTAGGCTTTTGGGGTTTATGTTAAAATGGACCATGTAGCCTTTTCCTAATTTTATTTCTGAATGAATTATTCGTAGGCTAAATGAGCATTACCCAACTTTCATAACTACTTACGTAATTGATTGAGATTTATGCCAAAAAAACTATAGTTGACTTATTCTAGTTTACAATCCATGCCACACGCAAATTTATAGAATCATTTCTAGGGTCATCTATTTTCTACGGGATTAATGACTTTCCCTAATGAATCATTCAATGAAGATTTGTCTAAAAATGCAACATGGGATTAATCTTTCCATGCCTAATCAAAGGTGCACTTTAATAATTTTTGACCTTATAAGGATAGGCAATAGGTGTCCTAGGCTGTCACTTTGACATGCACGCAAGGGAAACTACTAATAAGGTTGTGAGATGTATAGATTTTTTTTTAAACATTATTTTGTTCATCATGTTGGAAATACCAATGACCACTTCATGTCATGAGCTAATTATTCAAATAGTCAATCTATTTCCAATTGCATTTAACTAGGCTAGGTGAATTTGACATGCGTGGGTGCTTCCTAGTCCATGAATTTATCGTGCATGATGCCTTACTTTTGCGACGAATCAAAAAATAGTAAAAACCTGGACTTGTGAGCTCAGGGAGATATCCACATGAATGTTAGGAGAAGAACCTCCCGCGGTTGCACCTTGTGGCTTTTTAGGGGCCATCACGAATTCGACCTTCTTGCCTTGGCCGCAGACTTATCATCTTGGCCCGTCTCCCTTGCACGCGAAATTCCTTTTTAGATTCGGCTTCCTTGACCGATTGCATCGGCTTTCAAAATTGTGATTTAGAAGGTTTTATAGGTTTCCTCCTCGAAGTAGAGATTTCATGATTAGGACTTTACAATCGTCAAAAATGACTTTGGGAAATGTAAGGGAAAGGGGAATTGGAAATCCCGGATATAATACGGTTTCATGAAAAAGGATATAATGGTTTTAAAAAGGCTTGTGTGGGAAGGGTTTTTAAAAGAAAAGAACTGGGCTATGATGGGATCTAAAAGGGAATGCAAGGGGAAAAAGGGTACTTAAAAAAAACGCGGGGTAATAAGACCCGCCTGATAAGGCCTATGAAAGCCCAAGGAAGGTAGTTTTAAATGGGCTTTGTGAAAGGCTAAAAGGGGGAAAGGAAAGGGTTTAATTCTCAGGATATGTCAAACTTTAAGGGGACTTGGGTAGGAATTGCAAGAAGAAGGGGACTTACGTGGAAATTGTGAGGGAATGGGTGCTTAAATCCTGGTGGGGGGTATAAAACCCACTTTAAGAAGGGCTTAGGAAAGCCCACATGAAGGGGGCTTTAATGACTTTTAAGGAATTTTGTGGGGGGATTTAAAAGGGAACAGGGGGTAAAGTGGACTTAAGGAGATTCAGCGGGAAAAGGGGTTTAAAATCTGCTAGTGTGGCTTTAAGTGAATCCATGAAAAGGGTTTACGACTGGGTAAATGGATTTTGGGGGATGCAAGGGGGAAGGCTCAATTCCCGGGGGTAAAAACCCCTTGTGTAAAGATACAATGAAAAAGGGGTTTTAAAGAAACCCGGGGGCAATATGAACTTGGGTGGGAATTTCCATGGGAAGGGGTGCTTGGAGAGCCCCCTTAGAAGCTTCAAAGAGGCTTCTTGGAAGCTTCTGGGCTGCAGTACGTGGCGCAAGGGGATGAGGAATTGGTGACAGCACTTAGTGACTTGATTATGATGGCAGCCGCGGCCTCAAGTTGTAGGCGGTGGCTGGCATACTTCCTCGAGCTCCGCGGCAGATGGCAGCATCCGTCCCACACTCCTCCCTTCACGACGATCTACAGCAGTCTCCCCACACCCTCTACTTCTCCATGACTCTTCTTAGCTGCAGCGTTATGGCCCTTATTCTTTCTCTTCTTGGCCTAACAACGACCCATCCTATCTCCTCCTTTTCCACTATCAAATTGGCGGCAGTGGTTGAAGCAGAATTTCTTCTCTTTGTCACACAGCCTGGCAGCGTCGATCCTCCTCGCTCCACGATGGTCTATGGCAACCTCACGACACTCTTTGATTCTCCCCACTCCACCCTTATCGCCCCTTAGAGGGGTATTTATAGGAAGGGGGTAAGGCCTCCCCTCCCCCCCACGTGGTGCCTGCATGTAGTCCCTCCCCTCCACATCTACACTCACCCATTTTAGCACTATCCTCTTCCCTCAGCCACGCTTCGGTTGGGGGAAAGAGGATTAGAAAAATTTGCATTAACTCCAATATTATCCTCTTGACCTTCTCCCAAGAGGAGGTTCTCATGAAAATATACGGTTTTATTAGACCATAGTCTCGATTCTACCAATGGAGATCATGACACATTGTGTTAAAGTTCGCATCGTTTGTGACCAAAATGTTGGCATTAGCATTTGCCCGGGACTTCATACGGCCTCGTAATATTTTCAATAGAAATATTACAGGCCGAATCCGCTTAGATTCCTTCTGTTGATACAATGAATCCCAGATGTTCAATCTATCATTTGAAGAATGCACACTTCTTCATCTTGGCATAAAGCTCGTGTGCCCTCATTGTCTCAAGGACAATGTGAAGTTGGGGCTCATGATCTTCTTCCTGTTTGGAGTAGACTAAGGTATTGTCGAAGAAGACGAGTACGAAGTCATCAAGATATGGCCTAAAGATATCCTGCATTAACCTGTTGAAGGTGGCAGACACATTCATAAGCACGAATGACATGACTAGGAACTCAAAGTGTCCATATCTTGTGTTGAATGTCATCTTTGGGATATCTTCTTCCTTGATCCTTATCTGATAGTATCCAGACCTGATATTAATCTTGGAGAAGATCTTCGCACCTTGAAGACGGTCAAGAAGTTCATCTATTCTAGGAATAGGGTACTTGTTCTTAATCGTTGATTGATTCAACCCTCTGTAATCAATACATAGTCGAAGCATTCCATCTTTCTTCTTCTAGAACAGCACTGGAGCTCCCCATGGCAAACTGCTAGGACGGATGTAGCCCTGATCTAACAGTTGCTTGAGTTGCTCCTTTAGCACAATTGCTTCCGGGATGGACATTCTATAAGGCCTCTTTGCAATTGGCACAACTCCCGGCACACTAGCTTAATCTCATGATCCACTTCCCTTTGAGGCAGAAGTTCTGTCAGCTCTTCAAGAAATACGTCTGCGTACTCCTTTAGCCATGAAGGCTCTTCACTAGACTCCTGCTTCTGATCTAGCTTATTAAGCTTAATCAAGTAGATGGGTAGTCCCTTTCTAATTCCCTTTATAATCCGAGATGCTTTGGACAATTGAATTTTCGGCTTTCCAGATTCTCCTTGAGTTGTGACCAATTCCCCTTCAGAGTCTCAAAAGGAAACTTGGCCCTTTCCACAATGAATGTGGGCGTCATTAGGTTTAAGCCAATCCATTCCGAGTAAACACTCATGGATACCTAGGGTTCATGACTTGAATCTAACCGAAGTTGAATTTCCTCCCAGGAAGAATTCCACCTTAGCAGTTTGCCTGGTACAAGTGACCTCAAGACCATTTTCTAATTCCACAAGCAAGGTAGGTGCTTCTATTGTGGCTATTCTTAATCTTCTTGCATAAGCTGGTGAGATAAAGGAATGCATACTGCCACAATCAATCAAGGTTTTGAAGCCTTTATCTTGATAGTTCGATCGTGTCTGAATCACCAAAAACTGGCGATTCGGGCCTTTCTTGTGAAGGGCGGCATGGACTGTTTCCCTTTCAAAGCCTGCTTCCATGGTCGGGTCTTTTTCTTCGCACATTTCCCTGTTGGCAACACAGGCGGTTCTTCCTCTGCCCTGGGTGGCAGCTCCTTGGCCACGAGTGGTTCCTTGGAAAGGTGCTTGACGTTGTCCTCCGCCAAGTTTGGGACATTGCCTTTTGAAATGACCGGGCTCGTTGCAGTGGAAACAACGGAGATTGCGGCCATTATCTTGGGTAGGGACAAAGTTATTGACATTGTTGGTCCTTTCTTTCTTTCTTTGTCCCTGGTTTTGACCTTAAACTCTCTTGACTTGGGGCCTATATGCTCCTCTGTTCTGATCAATATAAGGCCAAGTCTTGTTACTTCTTAGCCTGGCTTGCACTTCCTGAATTATGGGCGCAACTCAAATGAGTGTGTCTCCTGAAGGTCTGTTGGGCGCATAGATTCGAGGCGGGTATTCACAGGTGGGTTTAAACCGGCACAAAAGTTTGACACGTGTTGTGTCATATCCATTTTTGGTGCATACTTCAGAAGAGAGATGAACTTTGAGTAGTATGCGTCCAGAGTTAGACCCATTTGTTTCAGCTCATAGAACTCATTCATTTTCTGTGTGCGGTACACAGGTGGTAAGTATCTTCCTTGCACAGCTTTTTTCATCTTTTCCCAGGTAATGGATCCTTCCGAGATCCCTTGATCTCTGCACCATTGCTTCCACCAAAGCCTGGCTTTGCCGGTGAGCTTTAGCTTGGCGAGCATTTCTTGGCTGACGGGTGAAGTACCGGCCGCTTCAAAGTGATCTTCCATGGACTCTATCCAAATCTCAGCATCAGTCCTTCCTTTCTCATTAAATTCTGGCGACTTGATCTACTTGAGAAGAAACTTCTTCTCCTGAATCACGGTCGTACTTGGTGTAGTGGTGGGATTGAGAATCTATACCTAGGGTTGCACCTGAGTAGAGGATTCTTAACGTTAACAACTCACTAATCATTACCATTATATTTCATACCCAATTCAGCTTTCACCCAAGAACCCTAGCCACTTAACTTTTTATCAATACTTATAGAAAGGACAATCATTGATAAAAAGAAGTCTTTATTTCATTCATATGGGCCTAGCCCTTTCGGAGTACAATATTTCTGGGAATGGTATAGCAAACTGATACATTAGTTCGGGGAGAATAAGATTGTGTTACATTTAGCTACGGAAACTGGGTAATAGTATGGATTTGGGTCATGGATCTTCAGGAATCGATAAGTCATTGGAAGAATAGGGTATCCTTTCCTTTGGTACCCATTCTTCTTGTAGCGTCCCAACACCTTGATCCTGTCGGTGGGGATTATGCGGGTCACTTCCTCGTACACATATGTGTTCAGCTCGAGGACCACCCATCCGTAGGACGGACCCATGGCCACATCCACCGCACTTTCCTCAGGGTTGCTTTAGTTGTCTAATTACCTACCACATTTAGTTGGGCATGCATCAAGCAGCTTCCTTAATTAGCCAGTTAGACACTGGTTTCTTCACATAATCTTAGCATTTGACATAGAAAACAATCTCAAACAAGTTCCTTTTCAACAGGTTATCTTATTTATCTTTGGAATACATCCATAAAGTCCAGCCCGTAGGCTAATCCATAATCTTCCCCGAAGGCAATCCATAATCCGTCCGAAGGCTATTGAGCAATCCACAGGGATTACTAATCCAAGACTCCGCCCATAGACTAGTATGCAGGCCTTGAGAACCAATCCTGAGTCACGTTGGCCTCTTGTGCAGGGCCCGAAAGGCAAGGGATTTACGGCTAGAGCCCCCCTGGCACCCAAGCGTCCTCCTGCTCCAAGTAGCGCTCAACGGAGAGACCTCATGCAGCGGGTTCGGTCCATGTTCCCGGCGCGGCTAACAACCCCCTTGGTTAGGGTCAGGCAATCAGTCGGGGGTAACTGATGCTGCCTCTCCCTTCAAGCCTTCAATGTTAAGCATTAATTAACTTTCCATCATTTAGTTCCTTGAGCAAACAATGCAAATAGTGCTTCTAAAGTGTTACAAGCACAATCAAACTAGTGGTCATTTATTTGGCCAACTACTAAGGAGTGAATCCTTCTCTCCGAATGCATCAAGCATTGGATCCAGGATCAATTGCGACTTGGCAAGATCCCCCAAGGGTTTGTTTGTTCACCCTTTTGTCCCTGGGTTAGGGCCATACCATGTTAACCCAACTTAACCAATACCTTAGGTTTCATGAATTAACAGTAAATCCTGGTGACCATGTCGCTCCAAATTCTTGATTGATCCTTTGCCTCCCAAGAAAATACTCAACTTCCCTTAACTTGGCAATTTTTCCCAAGAAAGGTGATGTAACAGGATGACTACTCATCCTCTTGCAAGTTAAACTTACGCAAGAACGTGCCAACCTCATTCTAAGGAATGGCAAAACTCTCTTGTGATCAAACTACAAGGCCATGCGACGTTGCAATAAGTTGCACAAGTGTTGCATCTATTCCAAGGGATCATTTTACCCATTGAATGGCATTTTTTGGTCAAGGAATTATGTTTAGACAAGAAGTAGGGTTTAAGGTGTCTTCTTACCCAATCCAATCCTAATGGCACTAGTCTGACAACATTCGATCCTAGGGATTCCAACTCAATCCAAATTTTAGCATTGGAACGAATGATCCTTAGGGTAGAAACCCTAGATCATTATTTGCATGATCATCCAATTGACCCAAGATTCCATGAATGTGGGTAGGACCTTCGGGTTTGAGGGTTTCGACTTGGCAACAAGTGCGAAACTAGGCCGAATACCTAACATGCTAAACCCCTAGTTAGCACCTGGGGTATTTATCATATCGACTGAACCATGCCTATACGAATCCCTTGCGGGTTAGGTGATTTAGATAATTTGATCTACTTGTCTTGCGACAAGGACGAGCCATTCCTAGAGATGATAAACTTGATCTAAAGGAGAAAACTAGTTGCAACATGTCACAATACACGTAAACATGCGATTCATTGCTTCTACATACCACTAGATTTGCAATAACCCTATCCTTTCTTTTTAAAATCAAAACACATGATAATTTGAAGGATAACTTACGTAGGACCTACTAGGATTTACATCGAGGAATAATGCCTATAACCTTTTGTCTAAGTGTTTGAATTTCATGCTTTAATAATCCATGCAATCTTTTCCAAATGCAACTTGACGAAATGAAATTTGTGAATATGTAACATGCGACCCTTAGATACAACAACATCGAAAATGAAGTTCATGCAACACTAAGGCTAGTGTTGATTTAATCCATTTCCAAGCATCTTTTTCCATACAACTTACAAGACCGGAGTTCATTTTCATGCCATGAAATGGAAGTTAACAATTTCCTCGTGCGAATCATAATGAAGGGAATTATTGACTAAATGCAAGATACTCCTTTCCTTCACAGCCAATGCACTTAACAATTTCATTCCTTTGCCCTAAGTAATAGGCGCTTAGACTCATTAATTTGGAAATGCACCAAAATAGCAACATGCAGCTAATCTCCTAAGACGGACAACTCTAGAAATGCAAACGTTCCAATTTCATGACTTGCACCAACCTTGTCTAACGTTTAAAGAGATAATTTATCAAGTGTACTTTTATCTCTGCCACATGCATTAATGATAAGCGCAAAATGCATTCTCCCTTATGGAATAAGCATGCCTAAAACATTTCTTTATGTGAGAATAAACTCGAAAAAACCTGGATTTGTGGGCTCGGGGAGATGTGCACGTGTAAGCTCGGGGAGGAACCTCCCGCAGGTGCCCCTTGCGACTTCTTGGGAGCCATCATTTGAACTCCGCGGATTACCCTCGCTTCAACGCGTTCTCCGAATAGCTTCAAGATTTTCCTTCTCCCTTGTACGCAGGGGGTTCCCTCACCGAATTGTAGATTTTTGAAAATACAGGATCTTGTGGGTCTTGGGCTTACGGGAGGGCTTGTGGGGCTGGAGCTTTGCTTGTGGGGATGGCGCTTTTATGAGGAAGCTGCATAAATGGATCTTTACGTAAAAGCTTATGGGGATGCAGGCTTTACAAGAAGTTTTACCGAAATGGGGCTTTTACGAAAAAGGGTTATGGAAATTGGGATTTTACGAACATGCTTGTGGAAAGGAGCTCTATGGGCTCGGTTTTTAAACCCAAGAAGGGTGCTTAGGAACAAGGCCCAAAGCCTTATCCTCTAGAAGCTTCTTAGAGAAGCTTCTGATTGCCCAGGACCATGTGGAAGGCTCCAATGATTGGGAAAAAGGATTGATGAGGGGGGAAACGGGCAGCGAATGATGGCACTGCTAGCGAGGAGCAAGGGTGGCAATTGTCATTGGGTGCAGCAGGGCAGTGGCTATTGCGGCTACAACACGGCAGTGGCGTCTCTTCGCAGCACGACGGCTCCCTCTACCTTCCCCCCCCCAAGGCTAAGGGGGGTTTATATAGAGCTTAAGGGGGGGAAGAGGAAAACCACCACGTGGCTATGCATGGCTTCCCCCCCTGGACACCACTTCAGCATATAACCATCTTCTCCCATTCCCTTCCCTCCAGCCATGCATCGAGTGGGGGAATTAGTAAAAAAAAATTGCATTAATTTGATCATTATCCATTTAGCCCCCTCGTTTTTGCGCATGCGGGGTACGGATTAAACTGTTGGAAATTACAATGCGGGTGATAACCTTGCACAGGTTTTACGCGGCGTGCGGGGAGTCAAGTTTGGTAATATTTTCGAGCGAGAATATTACATTTCTATCCTTCATTATCACAACCATGGCATGTTTCAAGCTTCCTATCAAGAAGGCACCTGCGAGCAAGAGCTCAACACTCTTTCAAATCTAGTAAGTGTATTGTGAGTGACAAAGGTCCCTTGGTGGCTAACAATGGTGGCCCTACTGCAGCTAATAATGGTGGTGCTACTGTGTCTGACAATGGTGGCCCTAGTGTGGTCAATAATGATGGTTTGCCATTTTTCAGAAATGGTGGTTCACGTGCTCCAGTTTCTCCACCTCCCACTACTACTCGAGCTGGTAATACATGTCCTCCAACACATAAGAAGAGAAGAAGGAGACCATGCATAGATGTGGTGTGCTACGTGAGATAAGGAAATTCCAGAAGAGTGTAAACTTGATTATTCCTAAGGCACCATTTGCTAGGTTGGTGTGAGAAATACTACAAGATCTGTAGTTAGGGCATCATCACAAGTTCTTTTCAAGGAACTAGGCAAGGAATGTGGGGCGATGGGGTCAAGCCAAGCCTTGCTTACTCTCCAAGGAGCAGTTGAAAGCTACTTGATTGATCTAATGGGTGATTCTCAAGTTTTAGCCATTCATGCCTGACGTATCACTATTAAGCCCATAAATATGATTATTGTTTGTAGGATCCGCAACAACAAGGATGTATTTAATCTTAATGTCAACAATATGCTTTGAGAAGCTACCTTGTAATTGGATCTATGTTTTTAGCTCAGGTTTGGTTGTAGATTGTAAGGAGCTTAGTTTTGGTTTATCTTTCCAGTAGACCTTCAAGTATTTGATAGCAGTGGTCTATAAAATGGAGCTAAATTTTGCCTAGCTCTAGTTGTACTTCGTGCAATGCACTATCTAGAGTGTATTTCATGGTTTTGTAATGCCAAATATGATATTTGTTATTCTATTTTGCCATGATTTGCATTGTGCATATTTCCAAGTTTCTAATTTTGAAAGTAGGTTTGTTAAGGATAAATTCAATGTGCAATCATGCACACATTAGTGATGAGTTGTACATGGGCCGATACACTATATCTTTATTGTATTTAGCAATTTGACAACACTATATCCGATATGCGATATTCTATTTGACCCATGACTTATTTTTTGTGAATTTTGAAGTTTCTAATATTTCACATAGTTTGGTTGATAACACATTTAATATACAATTGCGTACACTTGGTGCGGTGGTGAGTTTTTCTGTTTTTATCAGTGAAGTATAATCCAGTTAATGAATTTTCAAAAAATGATTGAACCGTCAATTTTATAAATCAAAATCTGGTGAAACTTCACCCATATGTCGGGCATCATAAAAACTCATGGATATTTAAAAATTGGCCCCATCAGAAGTCTTTGGGACGCCTGTTCAGAGGCTCGATCCCAGACGCCAGCCTCTAGATAGGTGTCTGAGAGACTTCTAATGAGGCCAAAGTTTTTTTGGTAGTTGATGTATCCTAGAGGAGTCAACAGGTAAAATTTCACGTTAATCGGATCAGTGGTCATACTTTTCCAAAGCCTGGATACATTAATTCAGGTTCAAGAGCTTTTTTAAAGTTTTGCTATAAGTTTAAAGTTTCATCTCATTTTACACATTTCACTTTTGAGTTTTGGATTTTCTCTCCTAGAAGACATGGCACACACCAAGCAAGCCGCCTGGAGACACCCTCCTAGAAATCCTATGTAGATGCCATCTCCCCCAAGCTCCACCACCACCACCATCATGCTAGCATCACAAGTTTCGATGGAAGCTAGGCACAGTGTCTCTTCATGAGATCCACCATTACCAAAAAACCATGCACCTCCTGACACCAAAGGCTCCATTCGAAAAGCTAGTGTACAAGATTATGGACAACATACTCATTAAGAACAACAGGAGGCACTTCCCAGATGGAACACGCTTGCAACAACCCGATCGCTGGATTGCCCAAGCCCTCCTTGCACTATAGGAAGCTGCCGAAGCTTACATCATCGACTTGTTCAGAGACTCAATCTATGCAGAAGTACATGCAAGGAGAGTCACTGTCACCAATAGGGATTTGCGAATAGTAAGGTTCTTCTGGTGATGGAAGGATAGTCCTCACGGAGATCAACAATGATAGGGGTGTACTACCAAATCATATACGGAATGTAGCTTCCAGAAAGATTTTCTAAAATCTTGGTTGTAATGGATCCCATGTAAAATGTTATGAATATGAATATAATTTTTTTGGCGAGTCTTATTTTGTTTATTCAGTTTTTATTTTTTTTATTTATGTCTTTGAGTTATCGTTACATATGTTCGAAAGAATACATATTGCGTACAAACTTGATAAAGCACTACGTATTTAATTTAGGCTACGAATTGTGTTGCGTATAAATTCGATAAATAAATATAATATTCAAGTAAATAATAATAATAAATGCCCCGTATGACAAACTACATTGTATGCAAATCCAACAAATATCGGTTTTCATTTCGTCAAGAGAAGATTACAAATTACATTACATTGGTGATGAGATATCATTTGGCACTAAGTACATCTTCTCTCTCCTAGGTTTCTTTGAGCTAGACTCCCCATGGTCAGAGCTATTCTTGATCATAGGAAACAACACATTTTGCACTAGTAATTCCTACCTAATGACATTGGGGTCTTCAACACCAGCAACCATGCCACATGCCATCATGGAAAAAAGTGGCCCAGACCTAGTACTAGAGAATAAGTAGAGGAGCTTCGAACATTGAAGCAATACTACTTTCTCCAAGCTAGAGTTCATTTGGATGGTCTTGAAGGGCCCAACCTTTGTTAGTGCCCTCAACTAGTTCTAAAAAAAAAGAGCATGTCTTATGGAATACGAAAATGTCTCTCACAAGCTGGCCGATATACTCCTTTAATGCCAAGTCATGCACCCTTCCTTGGCTATCGGATCAGCCACATTGTCTAGATGAAAATTCATCTATATAGGCAATGTCCTACATCACACAAGTTCAGTGTCAGACTCACTGTGTCAAACTCGCTATGCATGGATTTTTGAAATGGTTAGATTAATTGTCACATATAAAATCTAGATACGACAGCTTATAAAACATGTGGTCACCTTTGGACTACATCCCCTCCGAAATTCCCATTCCTCAGTAGAGACGTCCACCCCTTTGTGAGAGGCTACAATTAAAGTTCCATGTAACCATTGCATTGACATAAATCACTATATCTCCTCCATGCCATTAGGATATGAAATCAGTTCATGTCACATACTACGTCGAAATTTTGATCGCACTTATTCCCTATCTTTCTTGGCTTGCTCGTACCTAGCAAGCCACATCTCCAAGGATGCATGGTGCAACACATATAAAAACGATTTACTTTGTCCTCCGTTGCAGCATCCATACTTTTCTCTACCCCATTTCCAATCACCATATCTCCGGTCTATCTATCAACATCCTTCAATGACCATAGCATACTATTGTGAGGATCCACCGTTGGTAGCCACTGTGAAATATGTACTACTGCCTCCGACACTAGCCAATCTTTAGCCATACTGCCTTATGGCCAAGCTTTTTGTCACACAAAGCCTTTCAGGGTTTTCATGAATCACTCCAGGAAGAACATCCATTGTGTATGGACAAGTCCCACAATCTTCACTTCATCCATAAGATACACCAAGAGGTGGATTTATATCATGAGCATATTGCTGGTTGGGTAGGTACTTCTCAAAGAGACAAACCATCTCCACTACTCCCTGCCTTGCAAATTCAATAGAGGATGTCTTGAACTTCTTCTGTGAGATCCATTGCACTAAATTTGACAACTTGTAAGTCGCCCCACATATTTCTCAAGTGAGGTTTTCTGCGATTGTTATTAGGAGTACAAACTGCCACAAATGAAGAAGCATGACGAACACCAACTAGACTCCAAATAGAAAAATACGCAAGCTACTTATAATCAAGGCAAGTAAAAACTTGACATATCTTATGCTAATCATGGGATTTTAGCTCTAACAATTGGTCATCTTTAGAAAAAGTGGATTTGAGAGAACGCATCATACCCATCGGAGTGCGGATGGACCTGATAATTTTCTTCACAATGCACTCTTCTTTAGTGGACAAAACTCAAGGAGCGGGAGATAGTTGCAAGCAACCATTAGCACTTAATTGTGGCCAAAGCACCTCCATCTTGCATACCTCCTTAAAATCCATTTATGCACCTACATTGTCTCTCTTTCCTATGATGGGTCCCATAGTAAGTTGCCCACATTCTTGGAAATATGCATGGGATCCAACAAGTGGTTGATTTGTAATAGGTGGGTCCAATACGGAAACTCATAGAAAATGGGGAATCGTCGCATTCCATTTGGATGTGACTCCATGTGGACCATTTTTAACTCATACGAGCTTTAGGCATTCCTTCGTGCTGGAGGTCATCCACAAAAACGTTCCCTCAATTCATGACTCTCCAGAAAGAAAGTGGCGTGTCCTCGATATACCATCTTTTTCATGGTTCGTGACCTTCGGGAGCCTAACTCTGGCCCACACAATGGACATGCATGATAACCTGAGGTAACCAGACCTATCTCAACACCCGTGTTTAGTGAACACAAACTTGAACGAGCTATGATAGATATTAGCCAACAAGAACATAAGCTTACTTACGTGAGTACTCCCTAAATCCCAAAAATTCATGCATGGTTCACATGAGAATGGCTCATATATTAGCGTATTGTTCACCATCGTGCTTGCTCATAGTTCCATAGTCACCCCCTCCTCCTACAAAATCTGAAGCTTATCGACTAATGGATGGAGATAGATGTCCATATTCTTGACTTTATAGCAGCTAGGAATGAGCAAGCTAAGGATCAAGTATCCTTTATTCGTAGAAAGCCATGGCGGGATGTTGTAGTTAAAAAAAACTAGAGGCCACACACTGCAAGAAGTTAAGTGAATACCAAATGGGTTCACGCCATCCATAGCAAGACCAAGCTAAAGATTCCTTGGCTCCAGTGTAAAGCTTGGAAAGGTAGAGTCAATGTGGCTCCATGTGTGTGAATCCATTGATATTTGTTGGACTCCATTTGTGGATCTATTCTCTGTATGCCATGTTGTCAAGCTCACCATGCCCAACGTACAAAACATGTGATGTATACGGCGGATAAGTGGAAAGTATCTAAGAACTTTTTGAGGGATGGTTTGCCCTTGTAAGTCATGTCGATACTTGTGAGCACCACACTTTGGACATGTCTTCATAGTCTCGTACTCTCCTCGAAACAACACACAATCATTGACACATGTATGGATGTTGTTGTAGTCCATGCCAAGCTTTCGTAGAACATGTCCTGCATCATCATAAGACTTAGGCATGGTGTTTCCAAGTGGTAATATATGATTTTTAGAAACCTTAAAAAAAATCATAAAAAACCTTGAAAAAGAACAATTATTTTTTATAATAGTGTGGAAAAGAAATCCATGAATCATACATAGAATGTACCTGAATAATTCGATCACACTCGCATCATTCCACTCATATATTATTTGCACACTTAGGAGTGCAAGTAGCCATCTCCAGGGGGTTTCTCGCTCTCTCTTTCTTTGTTGCCTCTCTCTTTGTTTCTCTCCACCCCCTAGCTCGTGTTTTCTCACTCATTCTCCTCTCTCCCTCCCTCTCTCTTTCTCTCTTTCTCTTTTTCTTTGTTATATTTCATGTTTATTCTCTCTCTCTCTCTCTCTCTTCATTTCCTTTCTTCTTCTCCTTCTCTCATTTCCTCTCTTTCTCTCTCAATGCATCTCATTCTCAAGAAAAACTAAAAAAAGGAAAGAATAAATAACAAGAACAAACCAAGAGGAGGCAATGTACTCAAAGGAAAGGCCCGAGGATAGATTCTTCAGATGGTCCCTCTTCTTCCTTCATGCACTTCCTCCTCTTCTTCATGAACAACAGCGGCAGCAGCGGTGGCGGTAAGAAGCTCTCCTTCTCTATCTTTCTCTCTTCCTCTCCCTCTCCTTCCCAAAGCTACAATCTCTTTCACTCTCTCTTTCACTCTCTCTCAAACTCAGCAAAATGCCGCACTCGGGTTTTGGTCACTCTTTTTTCTCAGAGTACCATCACTATTTGCATCGGATTTGCGACACAAAGGCCCGTCGCTATACCCCTGTACCCAAAAAGGATTTTTAAACTCAAATACAAGGTTGATGGTACTATTGATAGGTGAAAATTATGATTGGTAGCAAAAGGCTATGCACAGAAAAACGGCATAGATTATGAGGAAACTTTTTCTTCTACATCCTGTATGAGTATTATGAGATGTGTGCTTGCTATGGCTGCAAATTATGGCTTGAAAGTATTATCAGTGGGTATTAAGACATCATTCTTGAATCATGATCTACATGAGGATGTTTATGTGTCACAACCTCTAGGGTTTGTGGTTAAAGGTAAAGAGCACATGGTATGCAAGATAAATAAGGCTCCTTATGGTCTCAAACAAGCTCCTTATGCATGCTACTCTAAAATTGATGTTTATTTCGCTGGGGAAAAGTTCAAAAATAGTCTGAATGTTCCCACTCTATACATTAAGAATGAAGAGGGACTTGCTTATTATTATTCATTATGTAGACGTCATACTACTCACTAGACCTACACAGGAAAAAATTGTAGATTTTAAGGCTAAATTAGAATATGCATTTTCTATGACAGGTATGGGCTATCTACACTATTATTTGGGGATTCAATTCACCAACAATAAATATAATATCATCATGTGATAGTCACAATATGTGAATAAGCTATTACATAGGTTTAATATGCAAGATTACAAACCTATGTGCACTCCTATGGAGCATAGCTCAAAGTTGTCTATGCATGATGGTGAAGAGATGTCTAATGTTTCAACTTCCAGAAAATTGCCATATCCATGTTTGCAACATACCCTCACCTTCAGTATGTAGTATCTCAGGTGAGGAGATACATGCACATCCCATAGACCATACACTAATATGCTAGTACGTGGATCTTTAGATACTTGCAAGGTACTCAGTCACATGTATTGTGATTTTCCAAGGGGGAGACTTGCATCTAGAGGCTTATAGTGATTTAGATTGGGCTTGTGATATAGATAATAAGAAATCTACTAGTGGGCATTGTTTCTTTCTAGGCTGCTCATGAATTTCATGGCTAAATAAGAAACAACCTATAATGGCTACCTCATGTTGTGAGGCTAAGTATATGGACATAGTCTTGACTGCAACAATGGAATGTGTATGGATGCATAGATTGTTGGTTGATTTACATATTTCATTAGACGGTCCTACACCCATCCTTTCTAACAATCAGAGTGCTATTGCAATGGTATGGAATCTTGTGTTTCATGCCCATAAGAAACACATTGAGGTACATTATCATTATATTAGAGAGAGATGTTATGAAGGAGAGATTAGTTTGATGTATGTCCCTACACAAGAGAATGCTACAAACATTTTCACTAGAGCACTTCCTCATGAGAAGTTGAGGATCTTTGAAAGTCCTTGAACTTTCTACCCTTTTGTGATTATTCTTCCTATACTTCTACCACATTGGCATTGCATGGGGGTGTTAGAATTTTCCAATTCTATGGGCTAGTGTCCAATGTTTTAATTAATTGGTTTGTAGTGTAAACACAACTACATTAATCAGTTGTATCACTACTTCTAGAGTTAGTTCTAGAGTTAAATTGACTCTATTTGAGTTAGGATTAGGTATCTAACTTACTTAAGACATATTGTACTTTCATTATATCATTCAAGAACTTGCATGTTTTGAGTGTGGAACTATTTCGCACTCTTGCTCATTGTCTTGTATCCACACACACACTCTCTCTTCCACCATTTCCAACAAATATGTCCATACACATCAGCTCTTGATGGAATTGCAAGTTGTGCATAATATCCAAGAATCCTACCTTCATTTTAAAAATGTGTCATTTGATTAGCATAGATAATGTTTGTAAATTCTTTATGAATTTCATAGAATATACCAATGAGGCTCTCCATAGGTTGCCCTTCAAAAACTTATCAATGGAAAGATATCCAATGTCAATAATCCACTATTTACTACATTCTTTAACAAAACATATATGTTCGCATATAATATTCAACTCAAAAAAAAACTTATAGTGGGTTTCTTAGAAAAACATTCATTTGGAGGCAAGTACATATTCTTCACCATGTAAACATATTGCACACGAGTAAACCACCTTTAGGCTTTGATTTTGAAACCAATGATACATTCCTTCTAGTGATATGTGATATTCTCTTGTTTCATTTTCTTCACCTTGTGAGAGCCCTTGCAAGATGGAAGCATGGTAACCCAATTGTTTATATTGAATGTTTTGACCTCACATTTCCCATCTACACTTTTGGTAAAGACAATGAAAGAGTTTATCAAATGAGAAGGACGTTGTTAAGAAATTGTGAGTCTTAGGTGTCAAAACATATTCCTTAATGTTACATGGTTTGAATGTGTGCTTATGGGATGAGTTATTGAGTGATTTATGTGACTAGTCAAGAGTACAAGATACATAATATGAGGGGAAAGTGACAAAATACTTTGATTGGTACTACCTCTCCTTGCATATCAACCCAATAATAGTCTATGCTACATTTTAGACATGCATTTAGATCTATAGATGCATTTTTAAAGATAACTTAGTCATTAAAATGCATGGATCATATTGCAGTATCAATAACCAGCATAAAATATGATGCAAACATCAAACAATGTATCTAAATATGGGTCTTGGGAGTTCACCTAAAAAAATATAAATATGTCACATGTAATGAACAAAAAGTTATTTAATTTAGTAAAATTTATAAGATTATACCTATAGAATGGGTTTTTCAACTACAATTTGAAAAACAACTATAACGTTGCTTAAGGAAAGGTGTCCTTTTATTGCCTTATAACATGTAAGGAAAGGGTAGCTTTGAATACACTTCAATTTGTTGTGGGTGCACCCCCTAAGGTAAGGATATTACACTAGTGTTAGTCTATTTGTAAGTGTGCAATTTTAGAGATCATAAATACTCATTGAGCCTAAATATCCTTGCCCCTCACAAATGGTTGCATCTGCCTCCTTGTTTCAAGGAATCGAGACAAGGATTATTTTACTCAAGGAGATCCTCTATAATTTAATCCATCTTGATTGAATGTATCCTTGAATAGCAGCTCAAACGGGTCATGCTTAGCCACTCCATTTGATGGTACCTCTTGTGATTGTCCTCCTGTAATATTCCCCCTCGAAAATATTACCCAACTTGATTCCCGGCATGCCGCGTAAACCTTGTGCAAGGTTATCTTCTGCATTGTAATTGCCATCAATTTGATCCATAGCCCGCACGTGCAAAAACTGGACCTCCACATTGGGAAATCGAGCTAGGGGGTTCAAATCCGCATAACCGCGGGGAAACACCCTCTTGGGAGGGGGCAAAAATGGATAATATTAATCCAATTTTTTTTATTATTATCCCTTCCCCCCAGCTCATGCATGGCTGGAGGAGAGGGAATGTGGAGAGGGATGGGCTAGGTGGGAGTTGTGGGCTGCATGAGGGGGGGGCATCCATGCACAGGCCACATGGGGGAGCTTCTCTCCCCACCCCTTAAGCCCTATATAAACCCCCCTTAGCCTTAGGGGGGGAAGGTAGAGGGAGCAGAGGGACGATGCAGCGTTGAGGGAGAGGAGTGAGAGAGCAACTGCCATTGCAATCCCAAGCAGCAAGTTGTCGCATCGTCAAGCAAAGGAAGAGGTGGAGGAGTGCCGTTGCTGCCGTTGCCACATAAATCCTCCGCCATCTCACGGCTGAAGGCGCCATCGCATTGTTGCTCTCGGCCGTGGCTCCACGTGCCCAGCAAGTCAATCTTTCTTTCCCCCCATTCGACGTCATCCTTCCACTTTTTCTTTTACCCCCCAAATCATTTATCTTAAACCCACGTGGTTCTTGGGGGAAGTAGAAGCTTCCTTGAGCTTCTTGGAAGCTTCCATAAGAGGGGCTTCCTTAAGGCCTATTTTCGTGTGGCCACCCCGGGTGTTTAGAAGCCCCCCATTCCCAAGAACCGTTTTCGTAAGAGCCCCATTTCCGCAAACCTCCTCGTAAAGCCTCCATTCACATAAGCTTTTTCAAAAAGCTCCATTCCGCAGCTCCATTTGTAAAAGCCCATTCCCACGAACAAAGCTCCAACCCCACAAGCCCTCCCATAAGCCCAAATCCCGCAAGCCCCGGTATTCTCAAGGATCCGCGTTTCAATGAAGGGATCTCCTGCATACGAGGGAGAAGGGCAAGAGCTTGAGGCTGCTTACCAAGGCTGAGGAGTTTCACCGATCCTGTAAGGGTAAAGGAAAATCGAAAGTCCGTAATCACGCCTACAATGGCCCCCAAGAAGTCGCAAGGCACGTCTGCGGGAGGTTCTTCTCCTAACATTCACGTGGACATTTCCCCGAGCCCACAAACCCAGGTTTTTACTATTTTGATTCCATGCAAAAGTAATGCATTAAGCACGATAACTTCATGGATTAGGAAGAACCAATGCACGTTCAAATCACCTAGCCTAGTTAAATGCAATTGGGAAAATTGGTATTTTCAATGTGATGAACGCAAATTGTCTATCCATCTTACGACCTTAATAGTATGTTGCCTTGTCGTGCATTTCAAAGTAATGAGCCTAGAACACCTATTGCCTATCATTATCAGGTTGGAATTATTAAAGTGCACCTTTGAGTAGACATGGAAAGATTAAGCATATGTCGCATTTTTAGGCAATATCTTCATTGTAATGATTCATTAGGGAAAGTCGTTAACACCCATAGGAAATAGCAAAGCATGGAAATGATTCGATGAGCTTGCATGGAATAGGTTAACTCTACCTTTAATTGGCATGAATTTCATTTAACTACGTTGTAGTTAGGAAAGGATTGCATGTTGCACATTCGTCGTGCATAAAATTCATTCATCAAGGGTTGTATTTAGAGAAAGGTTGCATGGTTTATTAAAGTATGAAATTCTAAAGCTTAGAAAAAGAGTTGTAGGCATGATTCTTGAATGTAAATCCTAGTAGGTCCTATGTAAGTTATCCTTCAATTTATCATGCTTTTTTATTTTAACAAGGAAGGATAGGGTTATTGCAAATCTAGTGGTACGTAGAAGCAATGAATCGCGTGTTTACGTGAATTGTGACATGTTGCAACTAGTTTTCTCCTTTAGATCAAGTTAACATCTATAGGAATGGTTCATGCTTGTTCCAAGACAAGTAGATCGAATTATCTAAATCACCTAACCCGCAAGGGATTCGTGTAGGCATGGTTCAAGTCGATACGATAAATACTCCAAGTGCTAACTAAGGTTTGGTATGCCCTAGTTTTGCACTTGTTTCCAAGTCGAAACCCTCAAACCGAAGGTCCTACCCACATTCAGGAAATGTTAGGTCAATTGGACACTCATTCAAATAACGATCTAGGGTTTCTACCGTAAGGATCATTTGTTCAAATGCTAAAACTCGGATTGAGTTGGAATCCCTAGGACCGAATGTTGTCGACTTAGTGCAATTAGGATAGGAAGACACCCTAAACCGTGTTTCTTGTCTAGATATAGTTCCTTGACCAGAAAATGCCATTCAATGGGTGAAATGATCCCATGAGATAGATGCGACACTTGTGCAACAAGTTGCAACATCGCATCACGTTGCGGTTTAATCACAAGATAGATTTCCCATTCTTTGGAATGAGGTTGGGAGGTTGTAACGCAAGTCTAACTTGCAAGAGGATGAGTTGACATCTTGTTACATCACCTTTCTTAGGCTGAATTGCCAAGTTAAGGGAGGTTATGCTTTGTCTGGTAAGCAAAGGATCAATCAAGTTAGAGCGACATGGTCGTCACGAATTACTGTCTTAATTTAAGAAACATTAAGGTGTTGGTTAATTTGGGTTGAAAGGGTATGACCCTAACCCGAGGACAAAAGGAAAAACAAACAAACCCTTGGGGGATCTTGCCAAGTTGCAATTGAGCCCGGATCTAATGCTAGATGCATTCAGAGAGAAGGATTTACTCCTTAGCAGTTGGCCAAATAATCGACCAGTGGATTTGATTGTGCTTGTAACAGTTTAGAAGCACTCTTTGCATTGTTTGCTCAAGGAACTAAAGGATGGAAATATATTTAATGCTTCAGGTTGAAGGCCTGAAGGGAGAGGCACTTTCAGTTACCCTCGACTGTTTGCCTGACCCTAACCAAGGGGGTTGTTAGCCGCACCGAGAACGTGGACCGAACCCGCCACGTGAGGTCTCTCCGTTGAGCACTGCTTGGAGGGGTGCCAGGGGGGATCTGGCCATAAATCCCTTGCCTTTCGAGCCCTGCACAAGAGGCCAAGGTGACTAGGGATTGGATCTCGAGGCCCGCATACTAGTCTACGGGCAGAATCTTGGATTAGTAATCCTTGTGGATTGCTGGATAGCCTTCGGGCGGATTATGGATTAGCCTATGGACTGGACTTTATGGATGTATTCCAAAGATAAATAAGATAACCTGTTGAAAAGGAACTTGTTGAGATTGTTTTTTTATGTCAAGTGCTAAGATTACGTGAAGGAACTAGTGTCTAACGGGCTAATTAATGAAGCTTCTTGATGCGCGTCCAACTAAATGTGCTAGGTAATTTAGACAATTAAAGCAACCATGAGGAAAGTGCGGTGGATGTGACCATGGGTCCATCCTATGGATAGGTGGTCTCGATTGGCCGGGAACTTTTCTTAATCAAAATGGACAGCATGGAGCTCTTCTCGAAGGAAATAAACACAAAGGGTGCTGACCTAGGTTTAGGTTACTAGAATCCCGATTTATGCTATTTTAGGAAAACGGAATGGGACTATGCCTTATGGGCAGAGAGGTTGAGCCTTGCATCCCTCTCGTTTTCCATACTCCTTGAACCAAGTGTAGCATGAATCCGCTTCGACCCTGACGTTTTTGCGTAAAGTAGTTCGCCTGAGATTCGACGCTATAGCTGCCATTTTAGGAAAGTGACCATTAGGGAAAACCCTGATTCAGGTCGGTCCTAAGTGGAAACGACCGGAATACTTCCACTACGTAGCAGACTCGGGAAGTTCTAGTTTGCAAACCCCATAACATTCCATGGGAGTGCGAGGTAGAGCCTTCTAGACTCTCTTCCTGATGGATTGCTAAGACGTGTCCTGAAAGGGAGCAGGTGGACATGTTACAGTTGGTATCAGAGCAAACCGACCAAGGATCTGTCTTTATAAGAAAAATTAATACGAAGAAGTAAAGTAAATGTTGTTGTTAAGAACATTTCCTTTGTTTTGATGCTGTCCTGCAGAATTATGAAGCATGGAACAGATTCTTAGTGTTCCAAGTCATGTTTATGACCGCGATGCATGGCCTGGATTATTGACGAAGGATAGATATGATGAACATCCTAGACCGTATTTATAATCCATCACCTTTGTACGTGGAATGGAGATGGACGGGTGACTCAGAAATCTATTACATAGCTGCCCACTGGTTTGCGTACCTTCGAACCAACCTAAAGAGAATTAAATGGTTGGAGGACCTGAAGATCGTGAAGCTATTCATTTTTGTTGAGGCTCACGTAAACACAACTTTACATATCGAAGGTCGGAGGGTCGAGCTGAACTCATATGTGTACGAGGAGGTGATCCGCATAATCCCCGCTGATAGGATCAAGGTGTTGGGATGCTATGAGAAGAATGGGTACCAAATGAAAGGATACCCTAATCTTCCGATGACTTATCGATTCCTAAAGATCCATGACCCAAATCCATACTATTATCCAGTTCCCGTAGCTAAATGTAACACAACATTATTCTCCCCAAACTAATGTACCAATTGCTCTACCTTCCCAAGAAATATTGTACTCCAAAAGTACTATGCCCATATGAATGAAATAAGACTTATTTTATCAATGATTGTCTTGTCTATGAGTATTGATAAAAAGTTAAGTGGCTAGGTTTCTTGGCTGAAAGATGAATTGGGTATAAAATATAATCGTAACGATTAGCGAGTTGTTAACATTAAGAATCATCTACTCAAGCGCAACCCCAGGTACAAATTCCCAGTCCAACCCCCACATCAAGTACGGCCGTGATTGAGGAGAAGAAGTTTCTTCTCAAGCAAATCAAGCCACCAGAATTTGACGGGAAAGGAAGGACGGTCCAAGCTGATGTTGAGATTTGGATAGAGTCCATGGAAGATTACTTTGAAGCGGCCAGTACTGCACCTGCCAACCAGGCAATAGTCGCCAAGCTGAAGCTCACTGGTGAAGCCAAGCTTTGGTGGAAGCAATGGTGCAGAGATCAAGGGATCTCGGAAGGATCCGTTACTTGGGAAAAGCTGAAAAAAGTTGTGCAAGGATCCATTACTTGGTAAGATCCTCTCTAGCCAAAACAATGTATCTCATCTGCCATAGACCCATAGGCATGGTAACCAAGTCAACTACCCACTTATAATGAATGCATAGCGGATAGGTCGGATGAAGCTCATCTCAATGACGCACTACCGAATACATCTGACAGTCTCTGCAAGTCTCAACAAAGTGAGAAACATCTCTCTACATGCCTTTCCACCAATATTTCTCCTTAATTTTCTCATAAGTAGCCCACACTCCTCTATGACTAGCCCAAGGACTCTCATGAAACTCCCTCATCACCTGTAACTGTGTCCCTCTATCGCAGACAACCCGCAAAGGTAATCCGCCTCTTTTCTTCGGATGCTTCCAAAGAAATCCATCCTTGAGAAAATAACCATAGGCTTTCCTTCTGATCTTCTTGAACTCTTCATCTGTCCATTCATCTCTTTTGCTTAATGTACGAAGGTACCTGCCAATCTGCAACCAATCTCCCACATAGAGTTCTTCTATGAAAGCCACAATATCATAGACATGACAAACATGATCAACCATAGTGGCTGAAATTTCTGCATCATCCTCTTCTGCAAGTAGAGTCTCCTCATCATCATATCTGGCTCTAGACAACATATCTGCCACTGGATTATCCTTCCCTGCTATGTGTTTAAATTCCGGATTTAATGACTTGATGTATGCAATCCATCTCAACATAGCTATATCCGGAGTAGAGCAACTCGTGATCATACCAATCAATGGCAAGCAATCTGTCTCTACCACAACTGAAGCTCCAATAAAGTACTCCTTGTCACATTTGAGAGCCGTAATAATCCCCAGTAGCTCCCTCTTGATTTGCGGATATCTCCTCTGTCTCTCGTTTAGGACTTTCGCCCCAAACCGAATAGCATACCTATTTCCATCTGCATCATCTTGACCCACAGCCCAACCTATGCCAATTGGACTAGTGTCAACTGTCAATACAATAGGCTTTCCACAATTATAATCCGCTTTCCTGAGAGTAGGAGCATTCTACAATAACTTCTTCAATTTTCGCATGGCTCTAGTGTGGCTCTCATCCCAATAGAATTTCTGCCCCTTTTGAAGCAGCTGATACAAACAATCTGCTATGTGTGCAAAATGAGGTATCCAAATCATATAAAACACACAAGCTCCAATGAATCTTCGTACCTCTGAAGTGGTAGAACAATACTCCGCAATCTTGCCTATAGCATTCACCTTATCAGGTGAGGGTTTCCTGCCATAATATCCACACATATGCCCAACAATGACAACCTCATTCACTCCAAAAACAGATTTTTGCCCTGAAAGTGTCAAGTTCACTTCTTTCTAACCTGGCCAAAATCTTCTCACATGCTGAAATATGATCAGCCACAAAGTATCTGCATCCCTGCTCATTTAGACTCTCATTCTTCTCTTCTTCTGCACACCCTTTAATGGGTACATCATCCAAGAAAGGCATAGTAAGCTGAGGTATATAATCACGAAGGACCTTATGCATGGAATTCATCATATGCGCAACAGAATTAGTGGCACCTTGAGGCAAGGTACACATCCTGACAAGCCCAATAGGAGTTCTCATGGTGGTTATGTCCCTGCTTTCCAAAGCCAGCTGAAACTGATCATATCCTGAATACAAATCACCTAAAGAATAGATGGCACGTCCAGCAAATGCCTCTGCAAACTCATCCACAACTGGACCTATACCAACATTCCTGATAGTAACTCTGTTCACTGGCTGCATGTCCTAAATAAATCGGAGAGTACCATTCTTCTTTGGAACTGTAAACCACTTGTTTGAGTATGGTGCAGGTGAAGGCTCAAGAATTCCCATCCTGATTTTCTCATTCAATAAATCAATCAGCTTTGGCAAGTGTGCTTTAGGCACCGGAATAGGTCGAAGATTCCATGGGATATGAGGAATAGTAAAAATGACCATAGGAGCAACAATATCAGGATTCACACATCCAATCTCATGCGGGAAAAAAGCAAATCCCTTGCCATGTCGCTCAAGCATCTCCTGAAAGCATTGCTTCTCTATGGGTAATAAGAAATCACCATTTCCAATTTTCAATTCAACAAGAGTCTCTGCTGAAAATTTATGACCAATATGCTCCGGATTCCTCAAAATTTGTTGTTTAGCAGCCCTCTCTATTTGCTGATCACTGTCAGGTGGAAGCGATACAGCAACCGGCTTCACCTTCTTATCCACAGTTTTGTATTTCGTGTCAACCCTAGCTTCATTATGCTCTTCTGCATTACATAAATCTTGATGTAAATCAGCAATTCTGCACTCCAATGGCTGAATATCCTCAGCCCTCTGCTCTATGGACTGCATAGGAACAGCCCCAAACTCTGAATGCTGAAATATTTCAACAGTAAACTCTGTTGGCTGAAAGTTTTCAGCACCCTGTCTCTCTGAAAGCTGATCATAACCAGCTGGAAACTCTGTTTGCTGAATTTCTTCAGCACTCAACACTCTTTGCTGAGTTACCTCAGCCTCTGACTCAATCTGTGACATAAAATCTGCAATTTCATGAAACATGTCCAGGGATTGCACTATTACATTACTGTGACAATTCTGCATATCAATTTTCAGCATATCTCCCATCTCTGTCATCGTATCTGCACAAATCACACTGTCATACATCCCATCTATGTGCTCATCATCCTCCAAAATTCTTGCATTTTTTAAAATTTTCTCCTTCCTGCATATATACTGCCTGGCAGCTCTAGGCAACCTAGAAGTCTTCTGATAGCTCATTGAACTGTTTGTTGAAATCCCAACAAAACCGGAGGAGAAAACACCGCTACCAGGAGGCGAGAACTCCAATCTCCTCTCCTCTGTACCACCGTCGTCTCGTGAAACGGCGGTACCTAATGAAAACCCGAATCCCTCACAGTGGGCAAAGGTGCATCTCTGAGAGTATCCGTGTTTCTAACATGGTTCACACATACAGTCATAAACTGAACTGCTCTCATACCATCTTTACTGCGAATCCGTGCATAAGCAGATCCATCATCCATGACCTTTGTTTCCATACGCATCTCTGTGATGAATGGCTGACCAAGAATTATGGGATAAGAGCATGAATCCTGCACAAAGAAATGAAAATCCTCCTCTACATCACCAATAGAAACCCTGACACTAGGATAAGCAGCATACAAATCACTTGCAGTGTTATTGGCGGCTCTCATATGCCACCCATGCTCTACATCCATAGGCCATCTGTTACTCTCATAAACTCCACGAACTATGAGATTAATCTCTGAACCATGATCCACCAATGCAACATAAGGCACCTGTTTCTCTCCAATCTTTACCATCGTCTCTATAGTTGCCCTAGCCCAATGGCTCCGCGAAAAGTGACTACGCGGTATCAAGACAGGCTCATCAATTTCAGCATAATGCATAGGCTGAACCCTCTTCTCTACCTGCGGAAAAATAGAAGCATTTTCAACCATAACCTCATCCTCATCCTCATCCAACTCCCCAATCAAAACTCCCTGTGTATTAGTGGTAGACAATGCATGTCTTTTCCTCTTCAAAACCTCCTGAAACTGATCCTGAAACTCTCTTTTCGAGATGCCCAAAATCTCTGAAATAGTGAAAGTCACCTCACTGCCAAGTATCTTGTCATTAAAGATTTTCTTCATGTCTGGAGATGTCTCAATATCAGACATCAATCTAAACCTTGGCTGCTTTCTCTCTCTAGGCTCTTGCCTCTTTTCTCTCTTTTGAGCATCTTCCATCTGTCGATCTGGCCCTGGTCTTGAAGACGGTCCTGAAGTAGGTGGAGTAACAAACTCACCCCCTCTAGTCTTCTTAGCTGCACTTGGATTTTCTTCATCCCTCTTACGCTTCTCCTCAACAAGTACATCTGCACCATGAGACTTAGCCAAATAAGCATAAATAGAGTACCTTTCAACAGGCGAGTCCCAACCTGTCTCTGATCTGATGCTAGAGCCTGCACTAGTCAAAACAGTTTGCTGAATTTTCCCCTTGTTTGCGGTCTCCATAGCATAAGTCCATAGTGTTGACTGAGTCTCTGATCCCTTCTCAATCTGGACTCCATATGCAGAAGCATCACCTCTAGCTGTCACATAAGAAGTACGCACAGCCATGTCATCCACTAACTTCTTCATTCCACCTTTACCAAAGTTGGTAGCAAGTGGATAGTAGCTGCCCAAGTCTACTGTGATACAATGACACTCGCAATCAAGCCTGTCTTGATGCTCCTACCAGCTGTATTGCACCATTCTGAGGTGTGCTAAACATCAAGCAAGCTCCCACATTTGGCATACATATCCACCAATGTACTTCGACTTGCATCTCTTGGAATTAGTTTAGTACTTCCTCACAAAGCCCATAATCGGCATATCATGAAATAAGTGTATCCCATGAGATTGCATCTCGAGTTACCAATCTATCAAAAACTCCATGTTTTTCTCCGTCTTCAGCATAGAATGAAAGAGCAAACATAACAACTAAGTATGTACAAAGTATCAAACCACACACACAACTTTCGGGTGGTTTTCACACCTCTAATGCGTAGCAATACGACAGCGCGGTGGATGTGGCCATGAGTCCATCCTACGGATGGGTGGTCCCGGTTGGCCGTGAACTTTTCTCAATCAAAATGGACAGCAAGGAGCTCTTCTCAAAGAAAAAGAACAGCAAGGCCGCTCACTTAGGGTTTAGGTTACTAGAATCCCGATTTATGCTATTTTAGGGGAACGGAATGGGACTATGCCTTATGGGCAGAGAGGTCAAGCTTTGCATCCCTCTCGTTTCCCATTCTCTTTGAACCAAGTGCAACATGAATTCGCTTCATCTGTGGCGTTTCTGCGTAAAGTAGTTTTCCTGGGGTTCCATGCTAGCTACCATTTAGGAAAGTGACTATTAGAGCAACCCTGATTCAGGTCGGTCCCAAGTGGGAATGGCCGGAATACTTCCGCTACATGGTAGACGCAGGAAGTCCTAGATCGCAAACCCCGTAACATTCCATGGGAGTGCCGAGCGGAGCTTTCTAGACTCTCTTCCTGATGGACTGCTAAGACGTGTCCTAAAAGGTAACAAGTGGACACGTTACAAGAAAGGTGGAGGGTAGAGTGAAGAGTAATGGAAAAAAATGAAAGAAGAAACTTGACTTAAGTACGAAACTTTTAAACTTACTGTGGTGTAAATGAACTTTAAAATTAAAAAACATAGTTCAAAATCAACTTTGAAAAACATAGTGACAAATCTTCAAAATTTTAAACAAAGTTTCCAAGACATCTCATGTTAAAGATGGGAGTATTGATGTGTCATATCCTAGGTACCTATGCTCTCTCATGGACTCCAAATGCATCAAAAGTATTATATTTATCTAGGTCTCCATTTATTGCCATATCTCTCTTGGTTTGCTAACCATTCTGCATGGCGTTGTCTAGTTGTGATGTTCTCATATCTTTCTTTTCTCACTTTATATATTTCCCTACTTATAAATTTTGCTTGAGAGTTTTTGGAATTCTTTTCTTTTTCCTCATATCGTATCTCTAATCTCCTATACCACCATTGTAATAATTGCCTAATAGAATTGGAATCATTGATGCCACCTCCATGATTAGTTGCCTTTTGAAAAGCACAGTAAGCTTGCCAATGAGATCGTTCCATGCCTTGAGTTGACCATACTACCAAACTTCCTTGATTTGCAAAGTATGGACCATGTGCTTCAGGTATATGCTACACAAGAAGAGAGATTAGAAATACAAAATATATTCTTTTGTAATGGTGACAATACTAACCATATAGTGTGTTATACTATTTGTAGTCCATGCCTCCACTATGGACTTATGAAATTTAGCAACTGTCTCTTTAAATGTATTGGCATCACCATCCCTAAACCTCAACTTTTGTAAGAGAGCTACTAATTTATCTAGGTGTATCCACACTTCTGCCTTTGCAATCCTCGTTTGTCCCCCATTGCTCCAATCCAAAACAGAAAGGTGCAACTTTTTCCATGCTTCATACTTCTCTAGTGGTTTTACAAGTATATTGATTTTCTCATCTCAAGGTGGAGATATAAACTTCCTAGCCTTGGGTCCACCAAATCCCATATGGTTTACAAGATATATTTCCACTCTTTCTCGATTTTTTTCTCTTCCTTTTTTATTTCTACTTAGCCCCGTGCAATCCAACTTCAGAGAGGACTTGTTCTACCTTTTTACATCTAGCATCAGCTTTTAACATAGACTGCATCTTGTATGCAAAGCATATATATTCATATACTAGCTTCTCAATTATTCCAACCAAACAATGCAATGTGCAAAAGTGAATCCTTGTTAGTGGTATTTCCAAAATTGGGCGCCAGTTTGGATTCATTGGAACTAGCATTCCATTTATCATGACTTTTTGATCACGTGTTGGAACACCTTGTTGATCATGACTTTTTGATCACGTGTTGGAACACCTTGTTGTCCTGCCTTGGCAAGCCATTCTTTCTTTCCATCTTTCCCTTTCTTCCTAGTTGGCATACAGTATATGCATGGAAATTTTTCATTCGCGGCATTTGATAAACCAAATATATACTTCAATGTTTTTTAATCACCTGCAAGATGCCATTCAACTTGATAGTCCCCAAACCCCTCGATGTGTAAAATTGCTCCATTATTTTGATGTTGAATAACATTCGGTATATTAGTGAGGTTTAAAAAAACTTTAAGTACTTCATGGTCCTCCTTTGGTACTTCAAATGTTGCAAGCCACCATATTTCATTCTCTAGCTATACACTAAAGTATAAAGGATGGTTTTCATCGATGTTGGGATCCAATGCTCGATTCATAAGTATTATACTCACACGTTCAAGTTTTTTTCCCTTAATAATCTCACTCTCATCAAGTTTGAGGACAAACTTAAGCTTGCCTCTACATTCTTCCATAGACATATTGTAGAACTTGACCATAGCAATCTGAACGCTATATATATCCAATACAAAGTTGTTGGATGCATTCAATAAAAATGCAACTTCTTTGGAACCATACTTCAATATATGTGTATTTTCCAAATGCATTGGCTCACCAATTAGTTCTAAAACTTTCTCATTTAGTTATTTTCGAGCCTTCTTCATGTGAAATGGTTTTGGCAGAGGCATTACTCGCTTAGTTTTGAAGACTTGCTTAAATCCTGTATCCAATTGTTGATAGAGTATACTATATGACTCAGAACTGATTTTCAACTTGTCACATAATCCCTGAGCATTTGTAGTAGTAAACAATTTGCTCACATCCCTAAGATGTTCACTTGCAACACCATCTACAATGTCCCTGAATCTACAATTTTCCAATGTATCTTTTACCATATCCTTGCCTAGGACTTGGCAATAGTATCATTCTCTACATGAGGGAACATATTTCTCATTATAGCAGATTGAGCATATATTCCTCTATGATATTGTCCACTTCCTTTGATGAATTGGTGAATCGGTTTAACTAATTGGATGCGCCGACGTGCTTCTTTGGTATTTAAAGTGGGCCCAATCTCCAAAGTTTTTGTGAGCTTCCTCTTTATGTTTCGATTCTCCTTCTCCAAGTCCATAACTTTAGACTGTAACTTCATCCTTCAGCTCCCATGGCTTCCTTTCTCTCTCCCCTCTTTCTCTCTCTTTCTCTCTCTTTTCATGTCTTTCTCTCTCTTCTCCTAGTCTTTCTCTCTCATCTGCTCTCTTTTTCTCTCTCTTTTGCAGTCTTCTTCCTTCTCTCCTTCTCTCTCTCTCCTTTAGTTAGATTAGTTAGGCATCCTTCATTACATAATCAAAACATATAACAAGGGATTGTCATGATATATTATAGGATAACCCCAATGATGTAGGGCATACATTGCACCTTATAAAGTCACTTTTGTGGTCAGATTCCTTGGCTTTCCAAGAAAGACCTAAAATTTTGTCCAAATCTTCCTTTGAAAAGTTTCTGTTTAGCCATGAATCCTTCATCCTTTGTAAACATGTTTTGAAGTAAGCTACAAAAACATGCAAGGGTAAAAACCACAATAAGCATACTCTTCTCGAGGTCCTTCCAAGATTCATAGCCTTTTGAATATCTTGAGAAATTTTGAGTTTAAAACTCTCCATTGTTGCTTCATCTAGTATCTCCTAATCCAAAGATGAGAGACTTGGTAATTACAAATCTTGAAGGTATCCATACAAACCTCCTCTCGAGTAAACCGCATATTGTGCATAATACACAAAAATTCTAATTTCATTAAAAAACTTGTGGTTTGATCAGCATAAATAATGTCTACAAATTCTTTATGAATGGCATGGAATGTTTCGCTGAGGCTCTCTATAGGTTGCCACTCAAAACTTGCGGATGGAAAGATATTCTATTTAGCATTTTCTTCAAACAAAAAAATATATTCATATATATTTTGGAACTCAAACTTACAATGTGCTTCCTAAGAAAAACATTCACGTGAAACCAAGTACATATCTCTAGCCATGTAAACATGTTGCACCAAAGCAAACTAGCCTTGAGGTGTAGTTTTCAAAGCAATGATGCATCCCTTTTAGTGATATTTGATATCGTCCCATTTGGTTCTTTTCACCTTAAGAGAGCCCCTGCAAGTTGGTAACATTGTAACCCAATCATTTATAGTAAATGTTTTGGGGTCCCATTCTCCATTTGTGCTTTTACTATAGATGGTGCGAGAGTGATGCCAGGAGGCATATTTCACGGTGGATTCCGTGCCACGGTGGATTTCGTGCCACGGTGGATTCCGTGAGGTTTTACGGTGGATTCCGTAAACTTTGTTGACCGGGGCTCATACACAAAGTGGATTCTTTGTGCGAGAAGTTGATGGGGACACCTATCCTTTTCAGGCATTTCATTAATTTAGTGTGTACATGGGTGATTCTATAGTGGGTGATTTCGTAAAATGCATATTAAATTAATAAACGTTTATGAGTTTAGAGTGCGCACTCGTAATAAATTAAGGTTAGGATTGATTTCTAACTAGTTGATTTATTTATGTAGCTGAAGACTGCTAGGTATTCACTTTTGTCGGTTTAATTGTATTATTTTACTAACGATTATGAATGCTTCAGTTGATGTGTAGAGATAGCAATAGTGGCGGAGGAAAGCATTGGAGGATAGCGAGTATTCGAATTATCACTTATATTTTGATGGGCGCATACCTTAGGCATGGCGTCTATATTTTGTCGCGCCTATTTATTGAGGCATTGGATATTTATTTATTATTTTGTATGCGCATGGGCGCACGATTATGATATTTTTATTTGGACATTGTATTGGGTATGCCTGACTCTTTGGGCACCCGCCCATTAGCTTTATTTCTATTTTGTGCTAAAGCAAACTCAAAAGCCAAAAGCATGCTATTTTATAATTTGGGCTATTATTTGAGCTTGAAGATGATTAATACATAAAATACATACGTTCTGAAGCGCTCACACAAGGCAGCCCAATTGGTCTCTTCTTCATGTCGTGCATGCTTTTTACCTTGAGTTTTGTGCAAAAAGTAGAGTTCTTTTGTTCTTGGGGACCTTCCGGCATTCACTACGCAAGCATATGGTATCCGATCTGCGCACCAGTGGTATCAGAGCGAAGCTGAGATCGAGAGCTTCCAATCACTACCCATCTTGTGCGAAGGCGGAGCTCGTGGAACGATCGAGCTCTACGGTCAATCTCATCGCGAATGGTCGATACGGGTGGATTCCTGGCGGTCAAGAACCTTTGTTTCCATCCTCTAATCGCGCAAAGGATCGGCCTGCAACGACGGAGGACCACTCCTACATCCTCTTCTTCAAGTCGTGGATATACAGAGATAAGCCATATCTTCTCTTAAGCTTAAAAGCTTAAGTTTTAAAGTTTTAAAGCTTAGCTTAATTTGAAGCTTTATAAAAGCTTCAAATCGTTGATCAACGGCGACGGCAGGATCTTCAGGGCGCCGAAAATTCCGCCGAGGACATATTCATGTCCTAAAAGTCCACGATTTACTGAGAAGCCTAAAGCTTCTTAATACTCTAAGTCTACTAAGGCTTCCCAACTACTCAAGTTCAAAGTTACTTATCCTGCAAGTTCTGTTAGTCAACAGTCACATAAATCTATCAAGTTGATCAAGTTACATAAGTTCTGGTACTCTGCAAGTCCCATAAGTCTGCAACTCTGCAAGTCAGACAAGTCACCTGAAGTCAAAACTGACTTGTGCTCAAAACTCCTAGAAGGACTATTCTTGCGCAGAAGCTCCGAACTGCAAAGTTGTTCTCTGGAAGGTATTGTTCGCATACGCAGACTTACTGAACCAGTTTCAGCACACATAGAAGGATAAAACACAGATTTTTCAAAGATTACAAATCCCCCAATAGCCAAAGACGAAGATTGTGAAAGTCACATACAAAAATATATAAGTCTTGTATACCCGATCTTGAGCTATGCTCATCCCGCTAATTGGATTTTGAGAGTGTGAGGTCTTTTGAAATTTTGCAGGATGACGGAACCACATATGGATGATTTAATGGCTGAAGGCGATCTACCTGAACCTACGATGGAGCAAAAGCTGGATTTAATTATGATGCAGTTGGATGAAGAACGACGAGCTCGGCAAGCATTGCAAGTTCAATTGGATAATTTACAAAGATTGACTACTGACAAAGAGGAACCACAATTTGAAGATCTTATCCGACGTACCATCGACGCGACTCTCAAAGCTCAATCCATCCACAAAGAAACAAAGATAAGTAAAAGAAATTTTAATTTTCGTACTTTCAATGGCACTCGAGATGGAAAAACTATTCTTGCATTCATCAGTCAGTTTGATGATTACTTTCATGAGGAAACATACGCAGAAAAAGATAAAAACAAGTGTGTCACTAATCATTTAGTGGATAGAGCATCTCTTTGGTGGACCGTAGTTTGTAAGAGCATAGATTGTCCCACTACCTGGGAGAATTTCAAGAAGAAGTTTATGCAGAATTTCCTTCCTCCACAATTCCATAAAAAAGCCATAAAGCAATGGGACCTTCTTCAGCAAAGAGATCGTGAGCCTATTCCTCAGTACACCGAATGTTTCTGGAATGCATTACTCCAATTACGCATGTTTGAAGACGTACATGAAGCAACTCACAAGCGCAAGTATATGTCTGGATTACTTGGGCATTACTACGTTGAAGTCAATATGTTCAAGCTTGCAACTCTTGAAGATGCAATTTCTTTAGCTCATGAAAGAGACAAGCGTCCACAGTAATTTCAAGCCAATGATAACTATGGAACTAAGCAATTCAATTCAAATTTTAGAAGATTTAATCAAGGTCATTTTCCTTCATCACCTTTCCGTAAAACTTGGGCAAAACCACCTACTTTACCATCCAATATCAATCAAAACCCCAAGCCAATTTCACAGCCAAATCCTAATATTCCTAGACTTCCTGCCATTGCAAACAATGTATCTAAAGCCAAACCTATAGTGTGTTACAAATGCCACCAACCTGGACATCTAGCAGCCAATTGCCAATCGAAGAAGCCACCTGTCCATATCAACTATCTTGGAGCAATGGAAGATGACGAACATGAAGAAATGCCTAATTTCACAGAAGATGAAGATGACATTACTACTCCTTGGGATACTTTTCCAGGTATGCCAACTCCACATTCTTTATTGACAATGAAATGTATAGTGTATGGAAAGGAAAAGATTAATTTGCATGATGATGGAAGTACTCATGATTTTATTTCTGCAAAGTTAGTGAAAGAATTAAAATTACAGACTGTACCTACACATTACCGCATTAAAGCAGCATTCTTAGGCACAAGGTATAATGGAACACAAGAAGTGCATGATTTAGAAATTCAAATTGGTGAATACACTGAAAGAAGGAATTTTCTAGTTGTACCATTACAGTCCAGTGATATTATTTTAGGTATGCCTTGGCGTCATCAGCATAACCCTGATATAGATTATTCCACACATTCAATTAATATTCATTTTCAAGGAAAACATATTACATTGTATGATATGCATGCATCTAATGCTTTTCCACTGCTTTCTCATACTCAAGCTAAATGTGCATTACGCAAAAGTAGTAAATCTTATCTAATTTGGGTGAATGAACTGCAAGCTAAAGAAAAATATATGCACCCTAGGCATAAAGAATTTCTTGCACAATTTAAAGATTGTTTTGCAGAAGATCTACCACCTGGTTTACCTCCTTCACGTCCTAAAGACCACAAAATAGATTTGATTCCTAGTACACAACCACCTTGTAAAGCACCATATAGGCATAACCAGATAGAGCAAAACGAAATTCAAAATCAAGTTGAGAAATTACTAAATAGAGGATTGATTAGACCTAGTAGTTCTCCATTTGGTGCACCAGTTTTGTTGGTAAAGAAGAAGAATAATACTTATCATATGTGCATTGACTATCGTGCTTTAAATAAGATTACTGTAAAGAATAGATATCAAATTCCTAGAGTCGATGACCTTATGGATAAACTGCAAGGTTTTACCATATTTAGTAAAATAGACCTTAAATCTGATTATCATCAAGTGAGATTAGATAAGTCTGACATATTCAAGACTGCATTTAGAACACAATTTGGTCATTATGAATTTTTAGTGATGCCTTTTGGATTGACTAATGCACCTGCTACATTTAGTAGAATGATGAACCGTATATTTTTGAAATATCAGCATTGTGTTATTGTATTCTTTGATGATATCTTGGTGTTTAGTAAAAATGAGAAAGAACATTATGAACATTTGTCCTTGGTTTTCACGTTGTTGAAAGATAATCAACTGTATGCTGACCCGAAAAAGAGTGAGTTTTTTAAAACAGAAATTGAATATTTAGGTCATATCGTATCATCAAATGGTATTAAGGTTGACCCTAAGAAAATAGAAGCAATATTGAACTGGCCTATACCTAAAAATGTGCATGAGTTATGATCTTTCCTAGGTCTTGCTAGTTTCTATAGGAAGTTTGTGCGAAATTTTTCATTACTCGCTTTGCCTTTGACTAAGCTTTTAAAGAAAGGAATTGTTTATCATTGGTCTGATAATCAACAAAAATCTTTTCATTTATTGAAACATGCATTAACCCATGCTCCTGTATTACAACTACCTGATTTTAATAGACCATTCTTTTTAGTAGTTACTGATGCTAGCGGATCTGGAATAGGAGCCATACTTATGCAAGATAATCATCCCATAGCTTATTCTATTTGTAAGCTGAAACCCTCTGAACTTAAATATTCCACATATGATAAAGAATTATTAGCTGTAGTAAAAGCTTTAAGACAATGGAAATACTACTTAATGGGTTCTGAGTTTATGATTAAGACTCATCAACAAAGTATTAGACATTTACTTAGCCAACCCCAAATATCTGACAGACATATCAAATGGGCAGCCTTTATTCAGAGTTTTCATCCGATTATCCAATATCAACCAGGTAAAGAAAATGTAGTGGCTGATGCATTAAGTAGAAGACCACTATTCATAATATTTCTGTTATATCATTTGATTCTCTAACTCCTATGAAAGATACTTATCATCAAGACATTACTTTTCATACTGATTGGAATAAATTAGTTGGAAATAACTAGATTTCTATTGATTCACTGTCTTATAATGATGGATTCATGTTTTATGAAAAGAGATTATGTGTTACAGTTCCATTTAGATCTTTTGTTTTGAATGAGATTCATTGTCCTCCATACCAAGGTCATAGAGGTATCATATCTACTTTACGTACATTAACTGAAAATTTTTATTGGCCACATATGGACATGATGTATCTAACTTTGTTTCTGAATGTTTGATTTGTCAAAGAGTTAAGGGACATCATGGTAAACAGTATGGATTACTTATGCCTTTACCTATTCCATCAAGACCATGGGAACAGATTTCTATGGATTTTATTACTGGTTTACCTAATACTAAAGCTAACCATGACATGATTTGGACTGTAGTAGACAGGTTTAGTAAACAAGCATATTTTATTCCATGTAAGAAAACTTTAATAACATCTCAGGCAGCACAATTGTTTTTGAAAATTGTTTTCACTAATCATGGATTACCAAAAGTTATTATTTCTGATCGTGATTCTAGATTTTGTAACAACTTTTGGATTACTTTGTTTGCTAACCTAGGAACAAAAATTGATTTTTCATCTACATTTCATCCTAAAACTAATGGACAAAAAGAAGCCACTAACAGTACTATTTTAGATCTTTTACATGCCTACACTATTTCTAAACCACAGACATGGGACACACATTTGCATTTATTACAGTTTGCATACAACAATACACCACACACATCTACAAAGAAAGCACCATTTGAAGTGATTTATGGTTATAGATTGTCTACACTTGTTGCATCTTTATCAAATAGAATTCAGAGTGCTGATGATATTACTACTATGCACGCTACTATTTTTAATAAGGTTAAAGACATGATTGCCAAAGCCCAGCAATCATATACCAAATAAGCCAATAAGAAAATACAAGCAATGAATTTCAAAGTTGATGATTATGTTTTGTTGAGAATAGAAAAACGTAGATTACAAAGTGTAGATAAACATCCAGTTGTGAAATTAGCACCTAGATTCTATGGAGCATTTAGAATTATTCACAAAATCAATGACAATGCATTCAAGTTAGAATTACCACCTCACTGGAAAATTCACATCACATTTCACATTAGTTTATTACGACCCTTTACAGGCCAATTACCTGTACACCCTGTTTATGAAAACCCACCTTTGTTAGAGGAAGAGACTGAAATACTTGAACCTGAAGCTATTCTAGATACTGACTTTATGACCACTAGAACTAGCTGAAGATATTCTAGATATTTAGTCAAGTTTAAGAACCATCCTGTAGAGGAAGCCCAATGGATGCATGCTAGAGACTTAAATGCTTTCCCCACTCTGTTAGCTCCACATTGAGCTAATAGCAATTGAGGTCAATTGCTATCCCACCCCGGGGGTATGATGCCAGGAGGCATATTTCACGGTGGATTCCGTGAGGTTTTACGGTGGATTCCGTAAACTTTGTTGACCGGGGCTCATACACAAAGTTGATTCTTTGTGCGAGAAGTTGATGGGGACGCCTATCCTTTTCGGGTGTTTCATTAATTTAGTGTGTACATGGGTGATTCCATAGTGGGTGATTCCGTAAAATGCATATTAAATTAATAAACATTTATGAGTTTAGAGTGCGCACTCGTAATAAATTAAGGTTAGGATTGATTTCTAACCAGTTTATTTATTTATGTAGCTGAAGACTGCTAGGTCTTCACTTTTGTCAGTTTAATTGTATTATTTTACTAACGATTGTGAATGCTTCAGTTGATGTGTATAGATAGCAGTAGTGGCGGAGGAAAGCATTGGAGGATAGCGAGTATTCGAATTATCACTTATATTTTGATGGGCGCATACCTTAGGCATGGCGTCTATATTTTGTCGCGCCTATTTATTGAGGCGTTGGATATTTATTTATTATTTTTTATGCGCATGGGCGCACGATTATGATATTTTTATTTGGACATTATATTCGGTATACCTGACTCTTTGGGCGCCCGTCCGTTAGCTTTATTTCTATTTTGTGCTAAAGCAAACTCAAAAGCCAAAAGCGTGCTATTTTGTAATTTGGGCTATTATTTGAGCTTGAAGATGATTAATACATAAAATACATGCTTTGTGGAGCATTCACACAAGGCATGGGGGGAGATTGCACCCAATTGGTCTTTTGTTCATGTCGTGCATGCTTTTTACCTTGAGTTTTGTGCAAAAAGTAGAGTTCTTTTGTTCTTGGGGACCTTCCGGCATTCACTACGCAAGCATACGGCATCCGATCTATGCACCAGAGAGTTTATGGAATGTGAAGGATGCCTTGTGGATGCCACATAAAAGACAACGAGCATGCAAACAATGTGCAAAGAAAGAAACCTAAAGAGAGAGGTCAAGGATCTAAGGGTGAACCTCAATGAGAAAATTTAAAAATACTACGAGCACCAAAAAGAACTTTGAAAATTCTCTGGATTTTAAAAATGTTCTGAATTAACTTAACTCTGTCATGTATTTCTTAGATGTTTTATTAGCTTTTATCTCGCTTTTATTAGTTAATAGGTCCTTTGGGACTACCAAAACTTGTCACAATTTGAAGGGGGGTTTTATTTTTGTGAGCTTTTATTTTCGTTCTTTTGCAATCAATCCTTTTTTTTAGAGCTATTTCGTGCAATATACCCATTCTATATATAAATTTCTCAATGCAATATACCCCCATGCTTTGCATTTACATGAATGCACATCAAGAAAACAAATGCCAACATGGCATATTCTCAATATAGCCAACCAAAAACTAGTAAAATATACATACCATATAGTCACAAGGTACTCTCTCTAGCACAAATCAAATATTCAAATGCATGCAATCACTTAGGCAAAGTCTCCTTACTACTAAAAAACATTTTTCAACATGATATATCAACCACCCTCACTTGGACCTCGATATGGAATTCAAGGCAAAGTAATGATACAGAAAGGAAAATAATAATAATCACACGCCAACCACATCAGTATGGGGACTTAATGTTTTGAGCTTTTGCAATTGTTTAGTTTTTTTTTAACTTTTAAAAAAATGTTTCCATATGTAAATCTTTTGGTTAGCTTGTATCAAACAAATAGAATAGGAGGAATTTTGAAGGTGAAATTCTTAACCTTTTTGCAAATCTTAGTTTTGGTGAAATACCCAAAGATATCACAAAGTATAGTTGGATGAAAGTGAAGGAGATTTTGTGTGCTAAATTTATAGAATAAGTGGTGTTTTTTGAAGCATATCAAGAGCTCGCAATGCACATTTAATAAGAAAAGCCCCATGGCAAAAAATGTTTAAGACTACTTTCTATGCAAATCTTAGAACTTCATGTGATATCAGAGTGTCCATACAAAAAAGAGAAATCTTGCACACAAAACCATAGCTATAGTGACATTACTCTCACAAGATAAATGTCTAAAATATAGTGAAAGGCCTCATGTCACATGTCCAAAGATAGAAGTGTTACTCATAAATTAGGACCTTTCTCTAGATGTGATGTTTGAGAGGCACTCTTGTGTAGCAGGCCATCAGTCTCCATGCAAAGGAAATGGTAGCCATCCTTAGCATTGACCTACACAAGGCCACCACATCCCACAATCACATCCAAAACACATAATCACATCATGCCGTGAAGGTAGAGAGTGGGAATCAAGATGAGGCTGACTTAGAGGAAAATCTAACTACCTCATGAGGAATCAGGTGACACGATGGAACTGAAGGTGGGATAGTTCTCCTATTTACATAAAAGTGACTGACTACATCTTACATTAGCCCTAGAGGCACTTTCCTTCCTAGTTGTTTGAAGTGTTTAGATTTTTGCCCCATCTTCCTTTAAATCATTTTCACCACTATTCGCATTGTTATTTTTTAGAGGATCACTAGTGATATCATGCTCAACATTTCTCCCTAAAAAGAAGCAAGCATTTAACTTAACTAAATTACAAGGAGACAAGTATGCAAAGAGAATAGATTAAGAATAGCATACATGTAGCCTATGCCTTATCATTCAAGTTTTTGGAATCCTCTTCAACTTGTGCCTCAACACCACCCAACAAAGTTGTTGGAGTCCTCTTCAACTTGTGGGCAATTAGTGAAAATTTTTGTTACTTCTTAGCTACACCTTGGTTAGTAGCAACAAAAGAATCCATTGTAGAGGTGTACCCAAAAAATCATACAGGCCCAATAAAAATGGATTTGAGCTAGCCATAACTATAGAAATCTCTTTTATATCTCAACATCTACCGACCATGATAAAAAATAATATGAAATAAGAGATGGTCACCTATAGAATTTAAATTTTCCTAAGACCTCTTATACCATTTGGACTTATAAATAAAGCCTCTTTTTAGCACATGTCTACAGAAATTTAAATACATGATAATGAATCATAAGCTACAATTTCTTAGATGTAGGTATGATCTCTATTTTGTATATAGCATCAAAGCATCATATGTGGAAACATAAGCATATCATAATATCTAGCACTAGGTGAGATATTCTTAGGTGGAGTAGATAAGATATTTGAAGGAGCATATCATAATATCTAGTGGTAGGTGAGATATTCTTAGGGTAGTAAATAAGATATTCAGTGGAAACTTTGTGTGTGTGTGCATACATGCATTAACTAAAACACAAGAGTAGACTTATCATTCTTATACTAGTCTATCTCATTATTAACTCCCATTGCAATTTTCACCACACGGTGTACAAATCCTCATCCATTACAACATTGAAGCCAAACCTATATTGATAAGTTCTTACATGCATCTTAAAATAAATCTCAATTGGTTGTTGCATCTATTAGTTGGTGTCAGCTTGATAGATTGTCATTGGAGAAACATTCACCTACATTTTGGTTTTGATTTCTTGAGTCTTGCATTGAGTTAGTGAGAGACTTTCTTCATCACAAAGTTATGCAAGATCAAGTGCTTCAAGTCGAATATTTATTGGGGATATTCTACATCTCAAGGAGGCTTAATTGAACTACATCAAGCTTTATCAAAATATTATTTGGCTACTTTCCATGTCAAGAAGAGTTCCATAAATGAGAAATCTATATTGACATTGAAGTATGTAATTACTGTGTGTTAATATCATTGCTCTTTCCAAAGTAATTATGTTAAGAAATTTACCATATTTGATCAATTTACTCTTGAAACTCTACCATTGGATTTCCTAAATTGGAAGTTTGACTTGAATTTTCTCTTAGCCCCATTTGGCATTGCACTAAAGAGCAAGTAGTATTCTAAATCATTGACATGGAGTTATATTATGGAGCATTGCCAATCTGTGCATTTATGCCTATTTGGTTTCTCTATCAATTTGGGGACATATTGTTAATTTCAATGTACTATTGACATCTACTAAATTTGTACAAGTAATGAATAATCACTATCCACAAGCTTCATGATGACCTCATTATGGTCTCTCAAGCTTCTATAGGGCCACCATACACATGAACTAAAAGTAAAGTGTATTGCAATATCCTTGTTCATTGACATCATCTTGTAGAAGTACTTACTTTGGAATTGATATTGCACTTGTCCTCTCAAAATAATAACCCACATGGTAAGTTGTCTTCCATGGCAGCGATAGTCCAAGGTGCTTTGAGTAGTTTAGCATACATTGACCCACATGGCAATCTATCTTCCATGGCATAGATCCTAGTAGTGGATGCTCCTAATTGTATCCCAAATGTCATGGATTCTACTAAAAATCTTGGATATGTCCACATGAAGGAAAGGATCGCGGAAGGTTTCTTGATTTTCACCTTTCATACAACTATCCCCCTTGATCAACTCACTCTTTCTACACCTCCTCCACCACCTGAACAAGGAATAAGAAAGCTATTTTTCTAAAAATTCCATTGGTAGCTTATGCTCCTAATCCTAGGCCCACTTAAAGACCCATTGTACCACGTCCACCACCTATTTTGTAGTCTAAACCCAAACTAGCCCCTTTCAATCAATTGGGAGTTGAGGACCATGAGTCTCAAGACTATGGTTGAAATGAGTATCCTCTGAAAAATGTAAAAGGACATGCCATGAACAACTTGGGAAATCAACCCCACTACAGCCCCATAAGATTGCCCCTATTCGGCTACCAATGTTGCCTCACAACTTAGTTGAGTGCCCCTACAAAAATAGTGAATCCCATCCCTGTCAAAAATTTCTGCTCAAACCCAAGCCACTTGCAATGGGCCACTTGCAATGGGTGTGATATTGAGCATTTATTTTTCCAATGCCCTAACAAAACCTCTAATGCACCAACCATCATACCCTCCTTCAATATCTTTAGTAGATAGAAATTAGCACTTATCATAAGTGATTCAAAACCTTTAATCCCATCACAAGTCTCAGTGTAGTAGCACCACCTATAGGACAATCTTAATGACCTATTATAATGAAGAATGTTAAGTCTTGAAGGAAATTTAACACAAAGATAAAAAAAGAGAGCTCTATGCAACATTACATCAAACCTCGTCACCCTCCACATTCTTAGAGAGGATTCTAAAAGCCATGCTTCCATAAACACTACTCAAAATTCCCTTTTTTGCTAGTTCGCAAACAAACCTCATCACTACCTAGCCCATTAAGACAAAGACCAATGACATGGCACTATACCCCTCTTGGCTAACTGATAAGGAAATTAAGAAAGGAAATGAGACCATTACCTTAGTAAAAAAAAGACACAAGAAACTTTAGAACCTCATTCCAAACCCATAGAAAATGCTTTGACTCTTAATGAAACACTCCATAAATCTCAAAATAGAGAAAATATGCTTCAAGTTCTAGATCAAATGCAAGATCAGCTAGATTATATTACCCTAGACCAATGGAAAGACTAAAAATGATCAAATGATTGTGCCTAAACCAACAAAAAAAGAGGATGGTAGTCCCCCTATCATCCACGTGCACACAAACGATGGGGCTACTATGCCTTCCTTTTATTTGTACTTTTTTTGCAGTTCTATTAGTGCTATGATATTAGGCGACTAAGATATCTACCCCTAAAAGAATGTCATTAATTTTATGTGAACTATTGAATACAATGTATATCTTTCGGGTTGAAATTTTCCATATCATTGTAGACTATTAGGAAAGCTAGAGATAGACCAAATGTGTTGTCTATCTATCTTTGGCAAGGATTGAAAGCTCTTGAATAAGCGGAATTAGCACTGATGTTATTGTTATGTCTTCAACAACCATGTCTATCCATAAGACATAAATTATACCCTCCTTGAGATAAATTATACAAAGGTGCTTAATGTCATTAAAAAAAGGGAGCAGCAACTCCCCCATCATCCACATGCATGCAGACAATGGGGGAGCTACCAGACCCTTTCTTTTTGCTGGTTTTTTTGAAATATTAAGCTCGTGCAATTGCCAGTCGAGCTTGTGTACGAGGTCCATGTATCCATCGGTGTGACAAATTGAGGATGATGTAGGTGATGGGGTTGGCAAAATAGCGATTTGGTTGGCATGAGAGAGTGCAAGTTGTAATTCTTGGTTGTGCTTTACAAGGCTCTACATTGATTGGCTCTCTAACCTATATCTCAATGGTGCTAGAATCTGGTGAATAAAATAAGACAAAGAAGCACCATACTAATTAAAAAACTAGTATAAGTTGAAATCACATATCCACTCAAGAATTTCACATGAATCCTGGTGATCTTTGACTCGTTTGTATTTCTTTAAGGATTATGATAAGCAATAGCAAAGTGTTTTGACTATTTTTTCTTTCTAGGTGTTGCCGTCCATCTTTTTCTATTACACATATTAGACGTATTGATAGAGGGACATTCGTACCTTGGCACAAGCTTGGCATACCTATCCTCATGCTAGGACCTCTCATGCATTCCTTTCAATATAATTGGGCTCCGCAACTTTCCATTTTTAGGCTACTTTCGATATTCTCTAGGCTTATTAATTTTGAGAGAGAGAGAGAGAGAGAGAGAGAGAGAGAGAGAGAGAGAGAGAGAGAGAGGTTAGGACTACCACACACTAACTTGAACCAAAATTGTAAATAATTGTAGGGTGGATTTTTTATCATATGAAATTGAGATATGTTGGTGGGGGATTGACAATCCTATTGAATTGACATAATACTAGCCTTTTAATTGAAATGGTGGTTATTTGTCATTATCTAGTCCACTCATGCATGCCCGCATACCTATATCCCAATGTTGGAATCTCATGAATTGGTGAAAGGGGTGAAATTTCTAACCAAGGGCCTCTACATTAATTGCAGCTTGCATGACACAACCATATTGGGAGAGAGGAACATTCATCATTCACTTTATTATTGTTTATTCATTAAACACGAACATATTGATAATCATTTTCTTGCCGCTCATCTTTGTCTATCCATGCCATATATTAGAATACATCATATCTGAGTATATTATAAATACACTCACATGCCAAATCGTCTCGATTCCTTTTCCAATCTCACATCAAACAACATTGCCTAATGCAGACAATGCATATTTTGCAAGCAATCTTGTGGCAACAACAACACTTAGTGACATCACCACTAGCCTTGTGACTTCACTACTAGCCCAACAACAAGCCATGTTGCTTTGCTAATAAGGACATCACACCACTACTAATGTCACCACCAACCTCATGGCTTCATCACTAACGCAGCAACTAGGTCACTTTGGAACAACGACGTCACACCACTAGCCTCCTAGTAGACGACTAGTCAAAAGAGAGCCAAGCAAGAGCACATCCAACCTCTTGTTTAAGAACACTAACCATGGTTTTAAAAGAAAGGTTAAGGTTGCATTGCTACATGGCATTGTTCAATGTCTACCAATATAAAATCAATAAAAATATAATGGCTAGAAGAGAAACAACAAAAGAAATTTCTCAAAAGGAAGACAAGTTCCATGTTTATTGCAGTTCACAATAGAACATAGCAAGACATGTTCCATTTTTTTGTCACATATCCACTCTAAAAAGGGTACGATGGAATTAGTACACATTCTAACTTGGCATTGATTGCACAAAAAACATTGAGAATGGTGGATGATATCCCAATTTTGGGATTTCCTAAGGGACCAATGGCAGATACAAGCTTGAGGGCTAGAATGGACAAGACTATTGGTCTTTTCCCTCTAGAATTTTATTTGATGGTGAGGTTACTAGTGAACCAACTGAGCTTGTTGGGCAAACCTTTAGACATAGTAGGCTCACTATGTAGAAACCAAATATGGCATGTGTGTATGCTCAAAAATACTTTAGGATTTGATACCATTTATAGCTCCAATGTTTGTCTACTGTTTACAATTCCACTAGATTCGCATAGATCTCTTGTTTATCCCCTATGCAAATCTGCTTTCTATAATTCCACTAGAATATAAGAACTATTCTATAACCCCATGTATATGTTTTCTTTCTATAATTCCACTAGATAATTTAATGTCTTCTATTTCATGCATATTACATGCTCCAAGTTGAACCCCTAGGGCCTTCACGTGGCTAACGAGTTAGGGAGGGGGATCATGATAGGACATAACATGAGAGGAGGAGAGAGTGTTTTATAAATAACCATACAATTTCAAGCTAACCTCAAAATGACCCTAATAGGGAAGGCTCCATCAAAGATTACTTTAATATCAAAATAAGAGCCAACTTAAGAGAGTACAATGTCACAATTTCTCAACATTTGATTAGCCAAAAGCAATCAAAAGTTACTTATGTGCATAGTCATGGTGATGTCTAAATTATTTATAACTGCATGACAAGTCTATGCAATGATAATCAAGTTTGAAGTTTTACTACCCATTTGTGTGAAGAGGAAAATTTGGTAAAGAGGAAATTTTTGTCAATGGAATTTCTTATTTATGTCAAAATGGAAATATTTTCTCTACCCTTGCTCTTTCCTTAATTGAAGAGCCATGAGTATGTGGCTTTACACACGTTATTTGCACCTAAGATTAATTGTATGTACTTAAGTAGATTTTGATGAAAAGTAAGAACTGCAATCATGACTAGTTGTAAAGAGCTTCTATTAGTAGATTGCTATCACACACACACACACACACACACACACACAAGGAGAGTTTACAAATTTATAATAGATTGCATAGCATTTACAAGAAACATAACATTACACAAGTTTTTTCCTTACAACTATTGAGTATAGGAATGGTGCAATCAAGACTAGTTGTAAAGAACTTAGTAGATTACTGTGAGAGACAGAGAGAGTAACAAATCATAATATTCCATAATATTTACAAGAAAGATAACATTACATAAAGTTTTTTCTTATTAAGAACTACCAACTCAATGAATAATGCTAAATAAATCACCAAAGACCAACACATATCAACATAAAATGGTCCCCACAATAAAAAAAAATTAAATTTTCAAAAACAAATGTTTTGAATAAGGATACTAACATTGCCAATTTTGTGAAAGAACTTTGTTTGGAATACATAGTGAAGCAAGCAAAATATTCATCAACTAGAAGCTTTTCCTATTGCTTCGTCCTAACATGCTTTGTCTAGTTTTCCTAGCATTGTTGCCTTAGTTCTATAAGGAGGATTCAAAAAAGAGGGGAGAGCCCCCAAGTCTACTTTTTTCCTCAAAACCATTTTGAAACAATGTTTCTCAAATAATGGTCATGCCCTAGCTAACCGATTCCCATAATAGACTACAAGGTATTGAGTGGATGTGCTAGCTATGACTTTGACACCATTTCTTATTGGATAGATATCTACATTTGAGGCACAAGAAGATTTTGAGAAAACTCAAATAGATCGGCATTTTCATATGCTAAGTACAAAATTTTGAAGAAACAAATAACATCCATAGTACACTAATGCCAACAATGATCATAGCCAACACCTACCACATTGCAAGAGTGTCTCATAAACAAGTTGACATTTTTGCATGATCATATCCTCCTTTGATATCATCAATGAGCCTAGTTATGCACCACTTTCCAACGACAACCTATCCAATTCAAAGGATTTTGGCTTCTAAGTTTCATGTTTTACCACATCAATATAAACCCCACTTGCTTTTGGTAGGGTTAGTCAAGTAGTCGCAGCACGAAGTGAAAGTGGAGGAATGGGATCTCAAAGGAAGCACAAAAAAGAGTAGAGGCATCTAGCAACATGGCCATGACATTCCTAGAGGATGTTATATAAGTAAAAAAGTAACATGTAGTGTTTTGGATACTCACAAAGTGTACATATAATGTCCACATCAAAGAAGAGCCTAGCTACACCTATTCTCGATTTCTAGAAAAGAGAGAGTGCACAAAAGTCATTTGTTGCTTTACAAATGCTTGTCTTACATATATGTGCACATTCTTGGTCTCCATCCAAAGAAGCTTATCATTGTATCATGTATATGTGCACATTATCAGTGTCCAACCAAAGGAGCACATAGTTATATATTAGGAAACATCAACACCTTTGAAAGGAACCTTTCTGAAGACTATGATAGTTTTTAAGGCGTCATCCCATCCACATATGATGTTAGCGGCTTTCCAATGTGTTGTAAAGCACGATGGATATGGTTCTACAATCATGATATCAAGCATACAAATGTTGTGTAGAAATAGTTGATATAGTATCACCTATTGTTCTATCTTTATGGCCAGTTGGTATATGAACAAATATATCAAAGGAAGAGTGTAGTGGCCTAAAACAGGCTAGTTTCAACTTTGCATGTTTTGCAACACCGCCAAGGAACAAGAAGAGAAAACCTCCTACTTCTGTAGAAGGTGCTTCAAGTAGAAGGAGATGGAAGTGAAGGCCTGGAATTTCCTAAGATGTACAAAAGAGAATAGAGGTTTGCTTGCATGGTTGCCACCTTCTTGGAGGAGATAGTGCAACATATGTATTATGTGTACATGCACATACTCGGCCTTCAACGTAAGGAGCACATGGTCATACACCCACTTGCACTAACTTACATTAACCTTGCATTTTTGTTAGGGCAAAAAAATAAGTTATGCCCCGCTATGTAGGAAGCCTGAAGTTAAGCATAGCTCATACATTATTTTGGCCTGCTCATCATGACATGTCATTTTTATTGTAAGAAGATTAGGGGGTAGCAATGTTGGAATATTTCTAGGTATTGTGCTCTTTGGGAAACGTAGAAATTTGGCAAATTTTCTCTGTAGTAATTGTTTGGTACCATTGCTTCCTCTATTTTGGTTGTATGTTTTGTTAAGAGCTCCCAAATAGTGGTGCATGCATGATATATCATGTATCTTCATGTTTAAAAAAGTAATAGTGTATGGCATAGCCTTTATGTAGTGAACAATAATGTCAATGTCATATGTAGAAGAAATCCAAGGTTATTTCAAAAAGCTTGAAAAATGAGTTTCAATTGCAAAAGCACGAAATCGAAAGCTCACAAAAATAACACACCCGATTTGAAGAATTCACCTACATAGGAGGAAAGAATGACAAAATAGAATCTACTATCTCAAAAGTGGAGGACACAAGAATACCATATTTTTGTCCACATGGTGAAATCTCTTTGGTCCTTTCCTTAATCCACTGATTAACAAAAGTGCCTTTTTTGAAGCATTTTTGGCCCTAATGCAACTTCTCATGAGGAAGTGCTTTAGTGGAAATGTCTACAAGATCCTCTTGTGTAGGGGCATACATCAAACTAATCTCTCTTGCATAGCATCTCTCTTTGATATAATAATAATGCATCTCAATGTGTTTCCTATGAGCGTGAAACACAAAATTCCATGCCATTGCAATAACAGTCTGATTGTTAGACAGAATGGTTGTAGGACCCTCCAATGAAATCTATAGATTAGTTGACAATCTAGACATCCATACACATTCCACTATTGTTGCAATCAAGGATACCATGTACTTAGCCTCACAAGATGAAGTAGCCACTATAGGTTGTTTCTTACTTAGCCACGAATGCATGAGCAGCCCAAAAAGAAACAATGTCCACTAGTAGACTTCCTAGTGTCTGTATCATCAACCCAATCTAAATCACTACAAGCCTCTAGATGCAAGTCTCCCCCTTGGGAAATAGTAATGCATATGACTAAGTACCTTGCAAGTATTTGAAGATCCAATTAACAACTTATTAATGTATGGTTTATGGGACTATGCATGTGCTTGCTCACCTAAGATATTGCATAGTGAATGTGTTGCAAAGATAAATATGGTAACTGGATGTAAATGACAACATTAGACATCCCTTCACCATCATTCATGGAGAACTGGGCTCCATAAGAGTGCACATAGGTTTGCAATCTTGCATATTAAACCTATTTAATAGCTTATTCACATTTTGTGGCTCTGGCATATGATGATATTATGTTGATTTTGGGTGATTTGAATCCCCGAATAATAGTGTAGGCAGCCCATATCTGACATAGCAAGTGCATGTTCTAATTTAGCCTTAAAATCTACAATTTTTTCATGTGTAGTCTAGTGAGTAGCATGTCATCTACATAAAGAATAATAATTAGCAAGTCCCCCTTAATTCTTAATGCATAGAGTGGGAGCATTTCGACTATTTTTGAACTTTTTTCTAGCCAAATAAGCATCGATTTTGGAATAACATACACAAGGAGCTTGTTTTTAAGGCCATAAAGATCCCTCAAAGATACTTTCACAGCTTTCATACCATGTACTCTTTCCCTTTAACCACAAACCTTAGAGGTTGTGATACATAAACATCCTCATGTAGATCGTGATTCAAGAATGATGTCTTAATGCCCAACTGATCATTCTTTCCAGCCATAATTTGCAACCATAGCAATCACATATCTCACAGTACTCATACAAGATGTAGGAGAAAACGTTTCCTCATAATCCATACCCTTTTTTTGTGCATAGCCTTTTGCTACCAATCATAATTTGCACCTATCAATAGTAATATCAGCCTTGCATTTGAATTTAAAAATCCATTTTGTGCTAATGGCCTTCTCACCAAGTGGTAAATCCAAAGATCCCATGTAGAGTTAGTAGCAATGGATTCTAACTCATCCTACATGGCATGCATCCAATGTACATATTGTTGAGCCTTGTCCAAGGAACCACTCTTATCATCATCCAATAGTGAGCTCATGAAAATAGGCTCATCACAATCATCTACCTCCATAATATCAACTAAATGTTCCCTCTTGCATCATGTGTTGCATGTATGGTAGTCCTTCCAGTGTGCTAAGATAAAGGAGAATCCATTTTACTCTCCCAGAGAGTCTGTAATATCCATCGTGGGACTTTTTTGGCTACATTTACAACACCCCTTTCATGTTGTATTGTTTGTGACCGCCAAGCCACTTTTAACTAGGTTGCCAAGCCAACTCCTAAGAGTTATTGCACTAGATAGGTGATTTTTGCCACTAAATCATTACGATAACTCTGTCTAGCCTTCTGGATATTTACAACACTCTTCTATAGTAGTCCACTATTCTCATCCAAATATCTAGACCACCTCAGTAAGATTATTTAGTATTGCACTTAACTTTTTTCAACGTTAACGACTATATCTCTATACTAGGCACTAGGATGTTAAGACTAGGATAAATATGGTTCTCCCCCCCCCCCGCCCCCCATCTTTTACAGTTGGTTCCTCATTAATTACTCCTGCCATACTAGTGACTATTTATCTAGAGGGTTTTGATGTTTGACCTTAATAAAATTTGTTTGAGGGCATAGATCCAATGGATCTATTTGCACATCTCCATTTAAGATCCTTTTAAGTTATTTCTTTTCCACCTTTGTATAATTAATTCCTTTTATTTACTTACTAATAAGCAAACTTTCGAAACAATCAACTAACGTTCTACAAATCCATAAACTTTAAGTCCCCTTTTCAATGTCTCCCCTCTTTTTCTTCACGATTCATTTTAATGGCCTCTTTCTCCCCCTTCTAATTCTCGTTTTTTCTTCCTTCTCCTTCAATTCATTTCCTTCCCCCCTCCCCGCCAAACCTTAGAAAGCTTAAATCTTCCAATCCCCCTTTTTCAACATACCAACATAATCATATGATCTAATGATCATCACTCCTTCATCACAACAGTATCAATGTTGCTGTGGGAGACTTCGCTCAACTGCCAAGACCCATGGATCGCTTATTGTTTCAAGCATTCCAAGCAAGCTCTAATGGCTATCTCTCACCTAGCCGATGCGCCGTCCATCCTACGAGTGTAGTGAGCTTACCTTAGTGCCGATATGAGTTGCTTCCTCTCTCACACACGCCGATAGCTCCACGATCCTAGATGCTAGCTCAAGCATCCTCAAGCCTCCTCCACCTCCAAGCTCCATCCTCCATAGCTGTGCGCGCAAGAAGAGAGAAGAGAAGAGAATAAGAGAAGAGGAGATGGTGAAGAGCTTCATCCTCTTGATCCCTCACTCTCACACACTCACTCCCTCACACTCTCACTGTTGAGTGTTGAAATGACTTGTTTTTTGGCTGATTTTTGTTGTTTTTGAGAGCTGAATGGTTGATTTTAAGGGATGATTGGTTGATTAGGAAGTGGTTTGAGAGTGTTTTGGATGATATTGATTGTGTTTTGGAAGATCATGATGTTTGTTGATGGTTCTGTGATGTTCTGATAGGTTCTGAATGGTTCTGTATACCTTCTGTTTTGTTCTGTTTTGGTTTGTTTTTGATCTGATTGTCTTCTGTAAAGAGGGATGGAGTATTGATTGATGAAGAATGAGATATTGTGAAAGCTTAGTGAATGGTTTGTGAGAGTTTTGAATGGTTTGAGAGTGAGTTATGTAGTTTTGATGACCTTCTGTAACCTTCTGTAGGTCTTCTGTAGAGCTTCTGCTTCTGTTCTGTTCTGTTCTGTTCTGTACTGTAACTGTTCTGGTACTGTTCTGGTACTGTTCTGTAGACTGTTCTGTAAGTGTTCTGTGGAATGTATGTGTGACTTTTGGGAAAGTTTTCTAGCCTTGGAAAGAGGTGAATACAAGTGCAAAAGAGCTGAAAGAAGTGGAAGAAGTAGCTGCTGAAGACTCAAGAGAAGACTAGAGTGAAGTGACAGTAGTGAGCTGTGAAGAGACACTGTAGTGGCTCTGGTGACCTTTCATATCAGACATACCTCTTGGGAGGGGTATCCACGACCTAAGAGTGATTATTGAGGGTAATTTTTGAGAGATTGTAGTGAGGATATGATGTATTATTGATGGAGTGTGTGAGAGAGAGTCAGAGATAGCCAATTCTATTGAAACAGAGTGATTGTATATGAGAGATTGAGAGAGAAGACTATGAAGATATTGAAGATGAATACTATGTGATGTATTTCCATTCAAAGATGGTGTACTTCTTTGTTTTCTTTGTGATATTGATGGATTTTGTGAAGATGTTGAAGAATATGGTTGATTCTATTAAAAACCGTGGGAGATTTACATGATGCTGCATGAAGATTTGTTGTGCCTGGTGTTCTTTTCTTCATTGTGATCATATGAAACATGATAAACAAGCTTGTTGATGTTACAAGATAGATTTTCTTGCAAGAGAATTCCCTTTTCCTTGGTGTTCCTCTCGGGGCTCCATGTTTTTGGTGCGCAGCCGGGGAAACTTGCCATCAACAAGCACCAAAAGAGGCTGAAAATGAAGGAATTGGCATTGTCAAGAAGAGAAGAATTCAATGGATGTTTGTAAAATTCCTTCTTCCACTGAAGAGTTGGAATTTCTCATAATAAAAGCCACTTTCCACAAGAAGTTCATCCCACAATGGCGGAAACACATCACCATCATGATGCATGCTCTATGTGGTGGACAGTTTCCTCTTCCTGTTGAAGCAGCAGAAACTTGCATCTTGGTGGCAAACTGTTTGGGAACAAACTGAAGAGCAGAAACAGAGAGAATGAACATCCATGGAAGATTTGGCATTCATTGAGAAGTTTCCAGACAACATCAAGTGGGAGATTGTGAAGAAGCTTCAGGAGTCTTGGTCTGTAGAGGTTCACAGGGACAAGAAGGAAAAGAGTTGGAATTTGTTCGTGGATGCTCAACAGCAAGATACATGGGATGCTTGGTGTACTGATAATCTTCTGTTTGTTCAATTAGCAACCCACTGGAAGTTGGTAGACAAAGTGTTTTTCACAACATACACTGTTGAAACCATCAGAAGCTGGCACTACTATGATGATGGCACCACCACCATGCTCAGACGTATGCATTTTGACACCTTCAGAACCGAATACCTTCCTCTGTGTAGTGGCATGAAAGCAGAATTTAGGGACGTTGAAAAGAAAGAAGTAGAAGAAATGTTGGCAAGAGAGTCCTCCAGAGACTGAAGCCTTCTGTTAACCCTCTGTGGAGCACTAACAACATAGTGGAGCCAACCCCCTGATGAATGACGCAATAAAAAGGCAAGCGTTAGAACGAGTCCAGAGGTACGTGAGAAGAGAGAAAGCAAGAATCAGAGCCGAGAGCGAGCTCGCAGCAGAAGCCGCCTTTGATGCCCTTGCGGAACTCTTTACAGAAGTCCCAATGGCACATCAAGCCCTTCCTCCTCCTGCTGGAGGTCCACTTCCAAGCCAGATCCGTCCTGGAAATATTGATGACAGACCAGCGAATGTAGTCCCATTGCCAGTTTTTAAGGGAGAGTACAATGAAGACCCCGATCTTCATGTAGCAGAGTTTATGGTAGCATGTGTGGCTAACAATGCCAGAACCCCTGAGCATTGGTTAGCGATATTTCCCGCCACTTTCAAGGGCGCGGCGTTTCAGTGGTATGAGAGACAAGCAGCAGGAACTTTTGGCACATGGGACGACCTGAAGTTGGCCTTCCTCACTAAATTCAGGCGTGAAGGTTTTGAAGAGCGGATGAGAGAGGAATTTATGAACCTAAGTCAGTCCTCTGGAGAAAGAGTGGAAGCCTATGTCTCACGAATGGAATCCATCCTGAAGAGATGGACTAACCATAATCTAGATGATGGCATTCAGAAGGGAGTGTTTCTCAGAGGATTACAACCAGAAGTCCGTAAGTTTGTGGAGCTACAAAGACCAGCCACCCTGCAAGCTGCAACAGAAGGTGCAAGACTGTACGATGAAGTGGAAGCTAGATTAGCAATGAATACAGGAAGAGGAGTCCTACCTCCTCTGGTGCCAGGAATGATGTACCAACCAAATGCAGTCCCAGGGACTGTTCCTTATCCATACCAACAGATGCCCCCGGTCTCACAGTACAGTGCACCAAATCCACAGTGGCCACAATCCATGCCTCAAATGGTGGTTCAACCACAACAACAATGGTCCCAACCAATCTCCTCAATGCAAAATCAGCAGCAACAGTGGAATCCTACCAACTGGAGCCAACAGCCAACAGTTCAAACAGGAGCTCTGAATCAGAACCAGAACAGAGACCCCTCTGTGCCAGCCCAACCCGTTTATGCAGTGATTACAGAGACTCCTCAAAACCCTCCTGCCAGTACGTCCGGAGGAGAAAGCTTGAAGGATTATTTATCCAACTCAGTTGCAAACATCAAAAAGGAGTTGATGGATGTGATTACAGAGCAACTACAGACGCTGAAAGTGAACACAGCGAGCATATCCAACGTTGCAGGAGCAGGAAGAGATGTGATGCGGTCAAATACTTGGTGTGGTAAGTGTCATCAAGCAGGCCATTTAGCCACTGAATGTACATGGAAACCAACAATCCCTGGAGCCTTCTGTTCCTACTGTTTGCGGAAGAATCATACAGAGGACATTTGCTCTCTGAAGGAGATGCATGATAGGAGAAGGAAGGAAGAAGACGCAAGATTCAACCTGCTGGAATCCAAAATGACCACACAAGATATTGGACCCAAGCCTAGAGAGTTTGGTCCTAATTTCGGACCCAGGAGATTTCCTTCTCAAAGTTACAGAGGAAGACAGTCTGGCGGTGGTCAGCGGTCAGAAGTGGAGTGTTACAGATGCGGAGAAAAGGGACACATCTCACCAAATTGTCCAAATCCTCGAAGGTCAGTGGATTACAAGCCCTTATGCAGTCGATGCAAAGGAGAAGGCCACACTGCAAAAGACTGTCCAAGCCCAGCCCCAGTGAAAAACAGTGCTACTGATAGTCCGTCCAAGGCCCAAGAGCCTACCTCCAATTTGGTAGAATTGGAAGTTGCTGCCATCACGCGTGCAAAGCAGAAGGAACCACCTATCCAGAAAGAAAATAACCCTCCTGCCAGAACAGTGAAGTTCAATCTTCCACCAGAAGAACAGAACAGAACAGAGCCTAACAGTGCCGTACAGAGCACTACAGTGCCACAGAGAGTTACAGAGACAGTTACAGAGACAGGACCAGAGGTCCAGGAGGCAGAAGAGGAGGAAGTGCCACAAGTGGCAGAAGAAGTTTCTGTAATGCCTCTGTTGGAAGAAAGAGGGAAAATGAAAATGGGTGTTGCCCCATTCCCTAACCGATTAGAGAAGCCAGTGGATCCTATTAAGGAATACGATCTGGTTAGAGATCTAGATACCTTTAAACCAAACCTCACATTTCGACAATTATTGATGTTGTCTCCCAGTTGCCGGAAAAGGTTCAAAAGTATACTGACAAGAAGACGTGGTTTAAGGATTGCTCCCTCAACAGCAACAAAGTCCAACAAGGTTCCAGAGCCTGTAAAAGAAGTGGATGTGGCTAATGCTTTTTTAGATCCGGGTACCCCAGAGACTGGCGTATGGATAGAAGGCTGCTTCATTGCAAATGCACTGATTGATGGTGGTTCATCAGTAAACATTATGACGGATGTGACGATGAAGGATTTAGGCTTACAAGGTGTGCAACCAACCCAATGGCTCATCAGACTGGCGGATCAGAGTAGAATCAAGCCTCTGGGCGTTCTTCCATATGTGAAGACTACAGTGGCTGGAAAAGATTATTGGCTGACCTATTTGGTGGTGAAGCCAAACTCTTATGGTACATCTTATCCTCTGTTACTGGGCAGACCATGGCTTTTTGAAGCCCGAGCAAGGACGGATTGGTTCAAAGGAACCTTGACCTTGGGCAGAGGACCCAACAAAGTGGTGATGAAACTGTATGGTTCTCAAAAAGGACATGGATCCACCTCCTTGGAATTATCTTCTGATTCCCCTAACGAGGCTACAGATGGAACATCAGCAGACGAAGATGCTGTCAAACAAATCCTTCCTAAGAAAACAGTGGCACATTCCTTAACAGTGGATACAGTAAGCCGACTTCCAAAGGATGCAAAGCCATTATCAATGGGTGAATACTTCCTGCCTGAACCAGGCATGACTTCTGAAATCACTTCTGATAGTGAGATAGAAGCATGGATGTACTGCTCTCCCTGTTACATGGCCACAGCAGAGACAGAGGATGGAGAGGAACCAGAGAATCTGTTCTTCTGTTACAGAGCTCCTACAGAAGCAGAAGCAGAGACAGAAGCAGAAGCAGAGACAGAAGCAGAAGCAGAGACAGAGACAGAGACAGACGAGGATGGATATGATATGGATGAAGAAGCTTATGAAAGTGAGCCAGAAGGGTCTATCCCACCTGAAGAGGATACATTTGAGGAAGAAGTTCTAGAAGCATCAGAAGCCGATGAGCTCATGCTATGGGACAGAATGGCAATGGTACCATTTGGTCTGGTAAATGGATCATCTCATATGCAAAACCTTTATAAGAAATGGATGAAGAAGAACAAGCCGTCTTTCAAGTGTGGCTCCTGCCGTCCTAACCCATCCTTGCCAAAGAAAGATGATGATGATGCATCGTGCCAACAAGCACCAATCCAACTAACCCAACAGGTATCAGAGGGTCCCTGTTATGTGACGTTCCTGGATGTGTCATCAGAAGAGGAGTCTTCAAGCCAAGCGGTAATTAATTTTGAAACCAAATCCGAAACGGCGCTTATCCCATTCCAACGTCTTAAGGAGCAACCTAAGTCTCCACCAAAAGAAGAAGTTGGTTCTAGTGGGACATCAGAAGAGGATACCACTCCCTTGAAGGAGTCGGATCTGTATCCAGAAGCAGTCCGCGAGACCTTCATCCGTGAAGTAGAAGGTGAAAGGCAGTTGACCTTTGTGGATGCAGAAGGCACTGAACGCCACTTAAAGGTGGGTAGCAGTCTCCCAGAAGAGGAATTGTCAACTTTGTACAATTTGTTGAAAGAGAATTTGGACGTGTTTGCATGGTCTTACAACGACCTAAAGGGGATTGATCCCACAATATGTCAACATCATATTGACTTGGAGCCTGATGCCAAGCCAGTACGGCAACGACAGAGGCGAATGAACCCGAATTATTCCACATTGGTGAAAGCGGAGCTGCTGAAGCTTCTGGAGGCCGAGTTCATCTATCCAGTGGCAAATAGTGAATGGGTTTCACCCATCGTGGTTGTACCCAAGAAGAATGGCAAATTGCGCATATGTGTGGATTTCCGAAAGCTTAATTCCAAGACAAAGAAGGATCACTTTCCAATCCCTTTCACAGACCAACTGTTGGACACAGTGGCAGGACATGAGCTTTATTCTCTTCTGGATGGGTTCAGTGGATACAACCAAGTCCAGATCGCAGAAGAAGACCAATCCAAAACAACCTTCACCACAGAATGGGGGACCTACGCTTACCGAGTGATGCCATTTGGGCTCTGCAATGCCCCTGCTACTTTCCAACGAGTCATGATGGCTGCATTTCAAAATCATCTGCACGACTTTATTGAGGTATATTTGGATGACTTTTGTGTCTATAGTTTGATCCGTGAACACTGGGACCACCTGGAGCAATGCTTTGATCGATGCCGGGAGTATGGGATTTCCCTTAACCCCGACAAATGCATCTTTGGGGTCTCTTCTGGAGTTCTGTTGGGCCACATTGTCTCAGCACAAGGGATATCAACAGACCCTGCAAAGATCGAAAAGATTGCAGCTCTGACAGCACCTACCAACCTCAAACAGTTGAGAGGATTCCTAGGCCATGTGGGTTACTACAGAAGGTTCATAGCCCATTTTGCGACAAAGGCAACCTCCTTGCACAAGCTCCTGAGGAAAGATGCAGAGTTCACTTGGACAGAAGAATGTGATAAAGCCTTCCACACTCTAAAGCAGTGTCTGATAGAGGCACCCATCCTGCAACCTCTTGATTGGACGAAAGAGTTCCATGTACACACTGATGCATCAATTGAAGGCTTAGGTGCTGTCCTCTGCCAAAAGGGCTCCTCGAAGCTGGATCAACCGATCTATTATGCAAGCCGAAAAGTCACTGATAGGGAACGGAACTATACAGTGACAGAGCTGGAGTGCTTGGCAATGGTGTTTGCCCTGGAGAAGTTTCGCCATTACCTCCTATCTACCCACTTTAAATTTTTTGTGGATCATGAGGCCCTGTCCTTCTTGATGAACAAAGCAGATGTGAAAGGACGAATGATGAGGTGGCTCCTTTTATTCCAGGAGTTCGACTTTGAGGTGATTACTAAGCCTGGTCGTTCCCATGTTCTGGCTGATCATCTGTCGCGTATCCCACAAACTGCAGACGAGGAGCAGGATGATCCAGACCTCCCTGATGCTTCCCTATTCTTGGTGGAAACTGTAACTCCCTGGTATGCAGACATTGCCAATCTGCTGGCAACCCAACAATACCCTCCTGGTATTTCTAGTCGGGAAAGGAAGAAGCTCATGCTAGAATCAGCCCCATACACCCTGCTAGGTGGTGCACTGTACAAGAAAGGCAAAGATGAAGTACTCAGAAGATGTGTTGCAGGAGAAGAAATTGGGATTGTTTTGAAGGCTTGCCACGACGAGCCATGTGGAGGTCACTTTGCAGGAGAAGCTACAGCCAGGAAGGCTCTGCTAGCAGGATATTGGTGGCCTACCATTCACAAAGATTCCTATGATTACTGTAAAAGATGTGATGCTTGTCAAAGAATGGGGAAACCCACCAAGACAAGTGCCATGCCATTGCAACCTATCCTTCCGTTGAAGCCGTTTGAGAAGTGGGGCATCGACTTCGTAGGTCCAATCGATCCTCCTACCAGAAGGAAACAGAACCGATACATCCTCGTATGTACGGATTATGTCACAAAGTGGTGTGAAGCTAAAGCCCTCAAGCGGGACGATGGTAACAGCGTGGCCCTGTTCATGTACGAGAATATCATCACCCGGTTTGGCAGTCCCTTAGAGCTGGTAAGTGACAGAGGCACTCATTTCCTTAACAAAGTCATGGAAGAGTTGACAGAGTTGTATAAGATCCGCCATCGCAAGTCCACTCCCTATTACCCCAGAGCCAATGGCCAAGTCGAAGTCACCAATCGCATCCTCTGCTCGATTCTGACAAGAACAATTGCTGCACATCGGCGTGATTGGGATGATCGACTTACAGAGGCCCTCTGGGCGTACAGAACCTCCCATAAAGCAGCAACGGGACAAACACCTTTCCAGTTGGTGTATGGAACAGAAGCTGTTTTTCCTGTTGAACTGGAACTACCCTCTTTGAGAGTGGCGATCAAAGAGCGTTTGGGGGATGACGATTCACTGCAACGCCGTCTCCTGCACTTGGAATGTTTGGACGAAATTCGTAGGATGGCTCTACAGTGCATGGAAGCCACGCAAGCTCGACGTAAGGCTTACCATGACAGCTTCATCAAGCACAAGGAGTTCAAAGAAGGTGATTTGGTCTTAGCCTATGATTCACGATTTGGCAAGTTTCCTGGCAAGCTCCAACAGCGGTGGATGGGCCCCTATAAGGTACTTGCAGTCAACCCTAATGGTTCTGTCCAAATACAGACCGTTGATGCCTCTGATGATCCCTTTCTGATCAATGGATATCGCCTGAAGAAGTACTTCCCTCCTTGGGGATCTTGACAATTACGGTCACTTGATCTTTTCCCTCATTGGCGCAGCACTGTACTTCTTATGATGCTACTTCTGATAGCCGTTCTTCAATCACTCCTGATGAAGTGGACGCAACCCTCTGTCCCCTCCAAACCCCCTTCCAGCCTTGATCTCTTATCCTCTATTTTCCACCAGCGACAGTGGCGAGGTGGGTTCTGACACATGGTCTTTCTACTATTCCCTTGTTCAATTTGAAGAAAAGAGAAAAAGAAAAAAAAAACAAAACAAAAAACAAAATATATCGGTCATGGGAGAAAAGGACTTAGGTCCCTGTCATGCCGACCTATTCTTTGGGAAAAGGTGGAAACACCCTCGAGAATAGGGGAAAATAAGAAAAAGAAAAAAAAACAAAGAAGAAAAGAAAAAAAAAACAAAACAAATCTGTTATGAGAGAAAAGGAAGCAATTCCCTGTCATAGCAGGCCTCGTTCCAAGAAAATGTGATAAACACCCTTGGACGGGAAGCTGGCAGTGGAAAAGGTGGTAACACCCCGCAGTCCAGAAAGTGGATTCATTGATTGATATCCCTAGGATCCAATTCCGAAGCTGCCTCCCTTGGTACGCTGTGTCCTGGGTCTTTCTGCAAAGTGACTACCTGTCCTCTACTAGACGACATGTTCCTATCCAACACAATGTTCGATTTGATGGCTACCTCCCTGGGTACGCCTCCTCAACAACTGATGACGCGATCTTCATCGACAACTCCTTGAGTGATGTGAGCTTTCATCCTAACCGGATGGGGAAGTGAGTATGGGCTGCCCTCCTGTATCTATCAACAGAGAGTGAGACAGAGGGTGGGGCGAGAGACCAGTCTTTTCCCTTCAAATCAAATGAGAGGTGCGAAGTATGAATGAAGTGTTGCACGCACGGGATGGGCCTCTCAATGCACAAAGCACAATTTGTTTCTGTGCACTGCACCATAAGGCTCCTTGCCTTCCTTCTCGCACCGTATGCCGGCACAGGGCGGGATGCACTGTTGCACCATCAAATGCGCACAAGGCATACACTTTTGCACAAGTGACTGTGAGGATTACATCAATGGGTTTCAGGAAAAGGCTGTCCTCCTGTATCTATCAACAGAGAGTGAGACAGAGGGTGGGTTGAGTGTGACTGGAGTTTCTTCAATCATTTACCGAGAGATGAGATTGAGGGACGTTACGACACTTGGAGTCAGGTATGTTCCCGTTTCCCTATGCACCCACGGGATGGGTCTTTACCATCAACACAAGACACATCACCCTGTTCTGTGCACTGCACCCTAAGGCTCCCTTGCCTTTCTCCTTGCACCTATGCCAGACGGGTTGGACGCACTAATGCACCATCAACTGTGCACCCTGGCATACTCCTTTCTACACCATTCCCCCCTTGTTGATGCCTCAACCGGGTATGCGATATGGGTTTTAATCATTCTTTCTCGAGTGATATTAGTCATGGGGCGAGTGACTGTTCTTTCATTTCAATTGAGTGACTGTGAGTTGAGTGCGATATCCCTCATCGACAACGAAATTCCTACGATTCCTTCCATCAGCTACCTCCCTGGGTGCTGTGGCGTGGTCCCTGCCATGATGAACGTGTGCCAAGAAGATGCCTTGGTCCCTCCAGCGCCGACAACAACACTGGACGTGCCATCGATATTCAACCTTGATTCTTGACGCACCGGGCCAAGTTTTTCTAACCCTACAACTTCTGTTTCTTAGTGATGTTCATGTTTTAAGTGTGGGGAAGTTAGTGGATGGTCTGTGGCATGGTCCTAGGTCCTTGTTGATCGGTTAACCCTATCCGTTAAGGTCTTAAGTGTGGGGACGCGTCCCTGCGCGTCTACATTGCATACCCTTCTGCATATGCCTTATCTTGCTCATGCATGTATACCATGACTTGCTTTTACCCTCCTGGGGTCCCTTCCCACCCACCCGGTTATGTTCCACCCACCCTTGGGACTGTTCCTTTGCAGTTTTCCTTCATTCCCTGATTTTGCGGTCCTGTCCTGTGAATGCATCCTACGTTCACCAAAGTCCAAATCCAACCTCATAGCCCTGTTCCTCCTGTTGAACTGACCATTTTTCCTTTTTACCTACCCCTGTTCCGGTGCACGGTTTTTGAGTTATTAATTTTTGAAGCATTTTACGCAATTTAGCCGGTTTTTCCATGTGAACGTATTTTTCTTGCTTCGGAACCGTGATCTGACGTCATAGCCCTGACCAACGCTTTTCCCCTGACATTTTTCCTTTTTATTCCGCATCTTTCCGATACATGGTTTGTCCGTTATTAATTTTCCGGGTTTTTAAGCCTTTCTCGTGCGTATTTTTGACATTTTTTCTATGTGAACTTGCCCTATTGGCATCGGAATTCCAATTTGATTTGACAGCCGTGTCCGCTGTGCCTTCCCCCACCTTTTCCCTTTTTCCTCTACCCTTTTTCGATGTTCGGATTTTTACTTATTAATTTATAAATGACTTTTCGGGAGTCTTTTTGGAGTTTTTCACATGTGAACCCCTCCTATTTCTGCCGGAACTGCGTTTTAACGTGATAACCCTGTGCCATTCCTTCCTGCGGCCATTTTTTCTTCTTACTGCATGTTATTCCGGTAAACGGTTTGTTCGATTTTAATTTCCGATCCCATTTTCGGGTATCTTTCCGATACATGGTTTGTCCGTTATTAATTTTCCGGGTTTTTAAGCCTTTCTCGTGCGTATTTTTGACATTTTTTCTATGTGAACTTGCCCTATTGGCATCGGAATTCCAATTTGATTTGACAGCCGTGTCCGCTGTGCCTTCCCCCACCTTTTCCCTTTTTCCTCTACCCTTTTTCGATGTTCGGATTTTTACTTATTAATTTATAAATGACTTTTCGGGAGTCTTTTTGGAGTTTTTCACATGTGAACCCCTCCTATTTCTGCCGGAACTGCGTTTTAACGTGATAACCCTGTGCCATTCCTTCCTGCGGCCATTTTTTCTTCTTACTGCATGTTATTCCGGTAAACGGTTTGTTCGATTTTAATTTCCGATCCCATTTTCGGGTTTGTTTTTTGGGTTTTTCCCATGTGAACGCGTCTTATTTCAGTCGGAATTATGTTTTGATATGATAGGATTGTCGGGCACCTCTTTCTGCACAGTTTTCCTTTTTTCCCCACCTTATTCCGATGCACGGATCTTTCGTAATTAATTTTTCAATTGCGTTTTTGGTTCATTTTTTGTGTTTTTTGCACGTGACTGCCCTTTATCCCTCCCGGAACCCCCGTCCCGTATTTTTCTTGTTTCCCCCCTGTCGTCCTGGCCACTTTTCGTTTTTACGCTATTTTGTTTTGCCGTCCGGATTGGGAGTTGTTAATTTTTCTTTATTTTTCCGTTTTTTCTCGCGCTCGTTTTGCGCGTGAACGCGCCCTTTTTCGATTTAACGCGTCTCCACGCGTCCCGGTCATGTCCGCGTACCCCGTACCGTCATCCCCGCGTCGTTTCAATCCCGTCACGGCAAATTTTTTTACCCCGCCCCGCGCACGTGCGCGGGACGGGGATCCGTCCCCTCTTGACCCCGCCCATCCTTCCTGACCCCTGCCCACCTTTTATTTTTTATTTTTTTAAAAAACCTAAATCATAATTAATTAATTTTTTTTTAAAAAAAAAAAACAAAAAAAACAAAAAACAACCTCCCCAACGAACACCCTTCCCCCCCCGACCCTCAACCAACTCCTTCCTCTCCTCTCTTTCCCTTCTTCTTTCCTTCTCTCTCTCCCTCTCTGCACGTCCTCTCTCTCTCCCTTCTTCTTTCTTCTCTTTCCTCTCCTTTCTCTCTCCTCCTTCTCCCTCCCTGCCCGCCATCGCTCCTTCCCTCTTCCTCCTTCTCCTCCTCCCTCTCCTCCTTCCCCAGTCCGCCTTCTTCCTCCCCCCCCTCCTCCTCCTCCTCCTTCCTCTTCCATCCTCCCCTCCTTCCTCGTTCCCCCCCCGCCTTCCTCCTCTTCGCCTCCCTTCTGCCCCCCCGCCATTCCGCCCCCCCGCCTCCTATCTTCACCCCCCACCTCCTTCACAGCGCCCGCCCGGCGGCCTTCTCCTCCACCCGCCGCCTGTGCCCGCCCGCGACCTCCCCTTCTACCACCTCCTTCACAGCGCCATCTCCGCCTACCCCCCGCCCCCCGTAGCCTTCTCCTTCCTCCCCCGCAGCGACCTCCTCCTTCGCCTTCTCCTCCCTCCCCCGCAGCGACCTCCTCCCTCGCCTTCTCCTCCCTTCCCCCAGCCCACCGTGCTTCTCCTCCGCCCCCCCGCCCTTCTGCCGCCCTCCTCTCCGCCTCTGCCCACCCCTCTGGAGCAGTCGCCGCCACCGCCGCGCTGTGGAGCAGTCTTCGCCGCCGCCCGCAACGCCGTAGCCGCCGCCGTCTGCACCGCCGCCGCCACCGGCTCATCTTCCCCTACCTCCAGCCTCCACCTCCTACCCCACCTCCTTAGGTTAGAAGCTAACCTAAATTAACCATTAATTAACTAACCTAAGTTAATCACTAACTTAACTAGACTTAACTTAACTAGACTTAAGTTAACTAACCTAACTGACTTAGGTAAACACTAACCTAACTGCCTTAGGTAGACTTAACCTAACTGACTTAGGTAGTGTAGACTTAACCTAACTGACTCATGTGACTTGTGACTAATGTGACTTATGTGATTTATGTGATCAATGTGACTTACTTAATCACAATATTCATTTTTTCATAAAAAAATTTCAAAAAAAATTCTAAAAATTCCTTCTGTCTTTTGTTAATTTTTGGACCTTTGTCTGCTAGGAATTGCCTTTCCTATAATTTTAGAAAAATCCATCTTTCCTAAATTACCCTTAAATTGCCAACAAAATAGGAAAAATCATTTAAAAAATTGTACAAAATTCTAACAAATTCTAAAAACCTTCTAAAAAATTTCCCTCACCTCCCTTACTCATTTTCCATTTATTCAAACATAACCAAACTACACCTAAAAATAAAATAAAATACATAAAAATAAAAAACCAACATAAATCAAATTAACACATCTGCTAAGGTGTTATTTGTTGTTTCATCAGTGCTTTTTGCTTTTCCTTTCCTGGGACTCTTCCGTGCGCATTCCTGCATTTCATACACACCCTGCCAGGTATTTATTTTCTGTTATTTATTTATTTATTTTCCCCCTTAATCACAATTAATTGTTACAATAAACCTTTTAATTCCCCCACCATGGCACGCGCATTCGCGCTAAATACACATTTTTTTAATTAAAATAAACCAGCCGTTCACTTAGCACGCGCTACGTGCGCTACAGAGGCACTCTAAAATTTTTAATTAAAAAGAACCAGCCGTCACATGAGCACGCGCTGGCAAAAAAGCGCTCCACATCACTTTAATTATAATCAATGAATTGCATTTAGAGACCCAGTCGGGAATCGAAGTCCGGGAATCGAATAACTGCACCGTTTAACCTAATAATTGGTAAATACATTTGTAATAAGGAACCGCCGTTTTCTTATTAAGGTTTATCACCTAATAAAACTTCACCCATTTTTAATAATTGATTAAAATCAACCCTTCATTAAATTAATTCCCCCTCACTGCACTTAATTCCCTTTTTAATGAACCGTTTCGTGGGATGGGTATACGCAGTTCTTAGTGATGTTTTCCATGGTCCAGTCTTGGTTCTATCACAGATGTCGTATTGATATGTGTTGGATATGATATGGTTTTGGTTTCATGTTTTTGTTACGGTTACGGGTACGGTATGTAGTTTTTTTTCCTTTATTGCCTGATACGGGGTTCAGGGTGTTTGTTTGATGCATCGCATGAAGCTTTCGGTCGCATTTGTCTCGAGGTCATGCCAAATTTTTTCTAGGATGTGGTTTGCCTGGGGTTAGTAGGTCGGGTCACGTTTTGTTGGTAATCCTCTTATCCTTCGGTTTTTGTCTGTTGCTTTGCAGGCATTCACCTTGATTGTCTGTGTTTGTGGTGTGTGTGTAACCATCTGAATGGCGCCTTCTCATGCTCCTCCCCCTATCCAGTACGTCCCATTAGTTAGTAGGGATTACTCGTCCCTACTTACTTTTGAGCCCCTCACGAAGGCAGGACTTGCTGCTTTTGTGGCCACTCCTTTTCCATTACTTCCTGAGGATCCGTCCGTCTGTGATGAGTTCCTGGCCTCTTACAGCAAGAAGACAGGAGTAGTCCAAGGCATGTCTATGACATTGACATCTCGAGGCTTAGGGAAGGCTTTGTCCTTACCCTCCAAAGGAGAACCTTTTGTGACCACTCGACAGCTCTTCTCTAATGAAGAGATTCTCAAACTATTGCAGAAGCAGACAAGGGAAGTCCTTGATGTTAAGAAAGTGATAAACTCTTCAGGAGTTTCGTTTTCGATGATCACTGATCCCGTCTGGAAGACCATGTGCCAGTTCCTTCAGGACAGGTTCATGCCTGCCAAAACGCCATCCCACTATTTGTCCAAAGAGCTTTTCACAGCTTCCAGGATGGTGCTAAAAGGAGTTGCCATTGATTGGAGCACATACCTCCTTACTAAGATGGATCAGCATTTTGTTAAAGTCACGAGGGGTAATGTTACCAATGTTACCTATGGATCCTATTTGTCTGCCTTCTTGACCTATTCAGGTTTACAGAAGACTGTGCCTCTACCTCCAGCATCAGATCCAGTACCTCCTCCTCCACCTTCAGAAGAGTCCGCACCTATTGACATTGAGGATGATGATTCTCCGCCTCCCCTGGTTATACAGCGCAAACGCTTGAAGAGGGTAGCGGACAAAGCCCCTGCTGTACTTCCCTCAGTGCCTATCCCTGCTACTTCTGGCAGTGACCTCCCTGGGTTTCTCACTTGCAATAACCTATTCAGGGCACATAGAGAAGGATCCTTGGATATATCAGTTCCTTCCTTAAACAGTCTCGTTTCAGGAGATGCCATTCCTTTCCTCTGCAAGGATATTCAAAGTTCCATTGAGTTGTCCGTGACAGCCTGTGTTCAACAGTTGTACGCATCTTTCTATGAGGAGCTCATGCAGTCCAAAGACCAGTTGCATAAAGCAACATCTGAATTAGCTTCTACTAAGGATACCCTCGCAGATTTATTTAAGCAAATGGAACAGCAAACCCAACTGGTTGCCACTCAGAGTGATGAGATTTCTTCATTAAAGGCCCAGTTATTCGAGGCTCAGTCACAGGTTACTAGCCTTTCAGCAGAGACGGAGAGGATGTCCAACGAAGCGAAAGAATTCCAAGTTCAATTAGATGACAAGCTTTCAGCTTTACAAATGGCTAATGACACAGTGGCCAACCAAGCCTCCCAAATCCAACAGTTGCAGGATCAGCTTGCAAAGTCCCGCTCTGTTCCTCCCAGCCCTCCTGTTCCATTAATTCCTTCTCTTTCACAGCCGGACTTGGCTGCCCTACAGAGACAGGCTACTTTGTGCCATTTATTCCAAGACAAAGTGGAAAGATTGCAGTCCAGAATGGACTTGTTATGGTCTACCTTTGAACAGTTTCAGGAATATGTCTTACCAGACCATTCTTTCTTTGTCCACTACCATTTACAGAAGCTGGTCTTCTATATGAAGCTTTCCACGATGGATTTACCTTTTCCAGAGGATGGCTGGAGTGGGGCTTGGTCTGCTGAGTTGTTGACAGAGGTAGTCAGAATGCTCTTTGAAGATTCTGTCACGCCAGACACCATGCTAATGTCATACATGTATCTCCGAGGAGATTTGTTAATTCCAGATGAGGTAGATATGGCATGGTATGTGGGGGATGTGGTCTTACAGGCTGTTCTCTATGTCAATCATTTGGAGTTGCGCATCGCTGATATGTTTCAGAGTTATTCCTCCAAAGTGGCTGATTGTCAGGATAATTCGTGGCATCCTATGATTGATTCGGTGGTCCTCAATCAAAGACAAAACACAGCTCCTACCTTTGTACAGAGTACTAACCAACTGAGGATGGATCTTTTAACCTATCTTTCCAAACATAATCCGTTTGATGCTACTTTCTTTGATGCCTATCAGAGACGATCTCTCTTGGGACCTTCTGTTCCTACCCTCCTTTATTACCAACAATTGGCTCACCGTTATGCTATATATTTTTCCCTTTGTCAAACTCATTCCACAGTAATTTTACCACTTCTTTTCCAACCTTCATCTTCCCCTCAAATTCCTATTTTCACTTACTGTTCCTTTATTGAGGATAGGGTATTTTCCCCTTCCCCACCCTGTCCTTCACCCCTCATAAATGTACCCTCCACATTTCCTATTTATCAATTAACACCGTTCCTTAGTGATTCCTTACAAATTTCTGCCACTCCTTCTTTAACCTTTTCTTCCTTTTATGATTTTTCTTATCCTTCCCTACATCCACTTTCCCTTATTCCATTACCCTCTCCTAGCACTTCCATATCTCAACCACCTCAGTTGGTTAGTGACTGTGCTGGTTTTGATACTCAGATTTCCAGAAGAAGGGGATGGAGTTCGGATGATTGCCTTACAGGACCGCAGATTAATTGGCCAGTAATTCCAGGGGAATGGACAGTTTCAAGTCAAGCTTATCAAAACTATGTTCATTTTGCCCAACAATATTCACAATCTGCAGATCCCTCAGTGAGATTAACTGCTCACTTTGCTTGGTACCTGGCGTATATGCATAGGCATTCTCATACTGATTCAAAGCCTATCCCAACGTTGTGCATGAATGTCAATGTTAGCATTGATTCTCAACAGCTGGAGATATTGTATTTTCATGCCCTCTGTTTGCCTAGCAGATACTTAGTCCTATTGGAAAGGATGTGCTGTCTCCAATTTTTTCAAAATCCTCCTAAAAACTTTGTAGATGAATCCTTATCTATGGATCGATTCAGACAACATCAATCTTTTAAGAGGGATCATCTTCATTGATGCCTTTCCAATGTATGGTGCAAGCTTTTTAATGCCAAACTCTTCTTTTTGAGAAAGTCATTCAGATGGTTGTGTTGTGTATTAGTGTTTGTGTTGTGAGTTCATTTATGTCAAACGAACGTGGTGGTTTCCTATTGGATCTTGTGTACGAGCTATGTTTTGGAGATTTGTAAAGATGGGGTCGTGGTTGGAGAGTTGAAGTCGATGAAGATGTAGAAGAAGAAGAAGCAAACTCTTATATCCTTTACAAATTTGTGGTGATTTTTAGTTTGATAAGAGGTGTTAATTTCAAAAGAGTTTTCCTTTCTTTATATTTTCATATCAGAAACAGGTTATAAGATGGGGTCGTGTTGGATGGATTCTTTGTATGAAGATATTGAAGATCAAAGTGAAGCTTTTAAATGAACTTGTATTACCTTTTTCTTGGGTCGCGAGGACGCTTCCTTATTAAGTGTGGGGATATGTTGAGTGTTGAAATGACTTGTTTTTTGGCTGATTTTTGTTGTTTTTGAGAGCTGAATGGTTGATTTTAAGGGATGATTGGTTGATTAGGAAGTGGTTTGAGAGTGTTTTGGATGATATTGATTGTGTTTTGGAAGATCATGATGTTTGTTGATGGTTCTGTGATGTTCTGATAGGTTCTGAATGGTTCTGTATACCTTCTGTTTTGTTCTGTTTTGGTTTGTTTTTGATCTGATTGTCTTCTGTAAAGAGGGATGGAGTATTGATTGATGAAGAATGAGATATTGTGAAAGCTTAGTGAATGGTTTGTGAGAGTTTTGAATGGTTTGAGAGTGAGTTATGTAGTTTTGATGACCTTCTGTAACCTTCTGTAGGTCTTCTGTAGAGCTTCTGCTTCTGTTCTGTTCTGTTCTGTTCTGTACTGTAACTGTTCTGGTACTGTTCTGGTACTGTTCTGTAGACTGTTCTGTAAGTGTTCTGTGGAATGTATGTGTGACTTTTGGGAAAGTTTTCTAGCCTTGGAAAGAGGTGAATACAAGTGCAAAAGAGCTGAAAGAAGTGGAAGAAGTAGCTGCTGAAGACTCAAGAGAAGACTAGAGTGAAGTGACAGTAGTGAGCTGTGAAGAGACACTGTAGTGGCTCTGGTGACCTTTCATATCAGACATACCTCTTGGGAGGGGTATCCACGACCTAAGAGTGATTATTGAGGGTAATTTTTGAGAGATTGTAGTGAGGATATGATGTATTATTGATGGAGTGTGTGAGAGAGAGTCAGAGATAGCCAATTCTATTGAAACAGAGTGATTGTATATGAGAGATTGAGAGAGAAGACTATGAAGATATTGAAGATGAATACTATGTGATGTATTTCCATTCAAAGATGGTGTACTTCTTTGTTTTCTTTGTGATATTGATGGATTTTGTGAAGATGTTGAAGAATATGGTTGATTCTATTAAAAACCGTGGGAGATTTACATGATGCTGCATGAAGATTTGTTGTGCCTGGTGTTCTTTTCTTCATTGTGATCATATGAAACATGATAAACAAGCTTGTTGATGTTACAAGATAGATTTTCTTGCAAGAGAATTCCCTTTTCCTTGGTGTTCCTCTCGGGGCTCCACTCACACTCCCTCTCTCAAGAGCACACACAAGCAAGAAGATGAGAAGGAGAGAAGAAGAAGAAGACTCTTCTTGCCACACACCAAAGAATGATCTCTTATTCACTTTTTGAACTTTATATATACAAATGCTAAAATCCCATGGGCACCCATCCATTTTTTACATGGCCAGCCATTGCGACAAGGTCATTTTTCCGTTTCCCTCTTCTAGCCTTGTGCCTCTAGCCTACAACCATCTAATATTTTACAATTGGCACAGGAGGGAGTCTGGCGCTCTTTTACAAGAGTTTTCCAAGTTTTTTGAGGCGCCTTTTCATTTAAGGTTGCGCTTTTTGCCCCGGTTCATCTTTAGAGGCCGCCTCCGTGTCTTTGCTCTTTTTCCATCTTCCTTTTGCTTTTTCCTCCATTTTTCCGCCATCTCGACTTGGGGTTAACATTACCCCCCTCCTAGACGAGTGCTAGTTCCATGGCACTTCGGCGTTGGTGTCATGGTGAGGGCCACATGTAGACTCAAGTGCTTGTGGAAGCTCAAGAATGATGTTCGTCGGAGCAGCTCACTGGATGTCATGGGTGGACGAGGGCCTCCGAAGTTGGTGGTTTGGCGCTTTTGGTGTGCCTGAAGAAGAAGGTGCGGTGCTCGACCTAAGGGGAGTGCTTTCCTAAGCGTGTTGGTGCATTGTGCTCATGCTAGTGAAATGGGGAGGTGGGTCTAACCGAAGCCCGGGTGATGTCCCACACTTGAGGACCCCATGTGTGCCAGGGGGTGCGGTGCCAGTGGCTTAGGGTGACAGGTCTAACCATAGGTGAGTGTCACCTCCCTAGGTGTGTCCTGCCCTTGATGTTCCCTAAGCGTGAAGTGGGGGAGAAAAAAGGGCTAGGGGGTTAGGAGCGGATCCAGCCGACCGAAGCCATTGGACATGTCTAACTTAAGGACCCCTAGGTGCAATGATCGTTTTTTTTTTAATACATTTAGGGGTAGTATTACATCAGGAGTATGACATCCAAGTCTAATTCTCATCATCGGAATGAGGGGGGAGGGAGGGCGGATGGATTTGCATAAAAATTGGTGACTTTGCATGTACCCTTTCAAGTTCATGCGGACATGGAGAGAGGTGGTGGATAGGAAGAGGTGATTACACCTAGTGAATTGGTTGTCGCTCATATCCTCTAGGAGAGCTAGGCAAAAGGACAGTAGTAGCCTAGCTCTCATCATTAAGCGGGCCATAGCACAGCTATCAATAGCATTAGGATCAAAAAAGAGGGGAGGCAAGCCATTTTCTTGTGGTGCCGGGTCTTGCTTAAGTAGGAGCTTAAGGATCCTAAGGTAATTACACGTGGTTATGAAAGCGAGATTGGGAGAGGAGGAGAATTCAGCGAGGAAGCGCGTCATGGAGACGGGTAGGCTTCCTAAATCAAAAAGTAGAGCGTCCTCGAAGGAGGTGGCATTGGAATTATAGATGACGGGGAAGTCATGCCTCCCATGGAGGGTGGTGACAAAATCCACGCCTACCCTATGAGGATACGCCATGAATGTGGGGTCATTCCTCTCGTAGGGTAGGGTATTGCAAAATGCCATCTAGGCGAGCATGTTGGTATTGCATATTTGCCTTCTCTAGAGGGATTGGCAGTCGTAGCCCCTTACTGTGTGTGGCACTTCGTACACTTTGTCTTGCCAAAATTCAGCTTCCTCCGTGCCCCACAGAGTGGGGGTCCTTGCCCTGTCATCCAGCCATTTTTGGCCTAGTGGGCTGCCAGCCGTGATCACCTCCTTCGTTACTTTGATCGGCAGGACCCTTCTCAAGCTCTTAGGCATAAGGAAGTTGAAAGAGAAGGGGTCCTTTTCAATTTCATGCCGTTCCCAGACCACCAACTCCGCATGGAATTGCATTGGGAGGTCATCGGGGCATGGTGGGAGGGATGCGGATGGCCGCACGACTGGCCTGGCCTGCACTATTGCCTCTTGGCTTCTTCCACCAATTTTTTTCGTTGCTCCTTGAGTGTGGCTTGTCTATCCAGGGGCGGGTCGAGTTGTTGCTGTTCCTGATCGTGCGGCGAGGGGGGTTGTGGGATTATTTCTTTGCTGTTTCTTCTTATGACAAATTCGATGTCACTGTCCTCCCCCTGCCGATCATCTAGCTATGCCCCTTCCTCAAAGCCGAGTGCATCTGCCTCCCGGGAGGTTAGGCCGACCAGTAGTAGGTACTTTCGTTGTTCTTCTAAGCCCAGCCTAACCTCCGCAGGTTGGGGTGGCATCTGTAGCCCCGCATGTAGGGCTCTGCGTGCGATGCTCAGTTTCTTCTGCACCACCTCCAATGGCTCCTTTACCTCTGGTTTGGGTTGTGTCCAGCAGTGTGTTAAGGAAGGCCTGCTGAGCAGTGAAGACTATTTGGGCGGCATCCGCTTTGCTTTCTGCCAAGATTTTTTCTTTCTCCACCAAGGCGAGGCGCCGTGCTAGTGCTTTTACCCATTTCTCGTTCTGTGTGGCCCATTCCTCGGCCCTTTTGCTCATTCCTTCCATGCTCTCCCCCTGCTTTTATGCTAGGGTTACGAGCTTCTGCTCTTCGGCTCTGAGCTCTTTGCTCATGTTGTCTTGCTCTTTCTTCCCGAGGTGTAGTTGATCGATCATGGACTCGATCTCTTTTCATTGTTTCTCCCTCTTTTGTCTTCTCTTCTCTTCTTTGGCATTCAGTTCCTCCATCGTCTGCTCAATGGTAGCAATTTTTGACTCCAGTTCCTTATATTGCATCAGGAGGAGCTTGTACTCCCATTGAATTCGCACAGGTTCTTGATTCTCGTCCTCCAGCCTATTTGTAGCTTTCTTCCCTGTCCTCTTTTGCTTTCAATTCTTGCTTGAGTTCAAATATTTGACGTTGTTGCATGGCAATGATGCGGGTTTTCTCCAGTTGGAAAGCCGCCACTGACTCTTTCTCTATCACCAACTCAGCCACCACCATTCTTTTTTCCTCCTTGGCTCTCTCCAGTTGGGAGAGAAGCTCAGCGATGTATTCGTTTTAACTGGATGGTGGCGTCATTGTTGCGTGGGTGGGGGTGGTTGAGACCTCCATACGCGGACGCTTCTGGTCCTGCCTCGATTCTGCATCTGCGGCTCCCCTTTTTAGTCTTGTGGTCATGGTTTCCGTGCTCTTCCCTTGGGCCATTTCCTTACTGATGAATTATTGCATCCAGGCCACCATGTTGGACACTTCCAAGCTGGTGGGGATGCTAGGGGTGAGCGTAGTGGGTTCAATCGGGGGGTGCCATGAGGGTGGGGATAGGATGGAGGGGTGCTTTGCCTTTTCCTTCCAAAAGTATGGGGGGCACGGGTTCTGGTGCCTGCATGCTGGAGCTAGGCCCTTCTTCCCTCGGCTGGCTCTAGGCTTTTGGGTCATCCACCCTGCATTGCTACTCAATGGACCGGTGTGTGGCCTCGGCCAAGTCCTCCTCCTCCTTTCTTCTTAACTCCTCTGCCTCCTTCGCGACTATTCTTTTCCTTTCCTTTTCGGCCTTTTTGCATTCTTCCTCTAGTTTCTCTTTTTCCTCATGCTCTTCTCTTCTTCTCCTTTCAGCCTCTTGCTTTGACACCTTTTTAGCCTGCCTGACTTGCTCTGTTGTTTCTTCTTCTTCCTGCTTCCTCTTCCTTTCTCTTTCCTCGGCCTCCCTAAGGGATTATCTTTTTGCTTTTTCTAAGTCTTCCTTCTCCTTCTTATGGCCTTCATCCTGTCTCTTTTTCTTTTGCGTTGCTTTTTTCTTGGTCTCCTTGACGTGCTTTTTGCTTTTCTGTTCTTTTCCTTCTTTCTAGATCTCTATCCTATCACTAGACCTCTCCTGGTATTGATAAGGAGGTGATTTGTCGGGTGTTTCCCCCTCCCTCTCTTCTGCTTCCTTCACAGCCTCCTGGATAAGCGCCATTAAGATGCCGCCATAGGCGATGAACAAGGATTTGGAGGAGGCCCTCTTTCTTTCTGCGGCCTTCAACACTGGGGATTCTCCTCCTACTGGCATGCTTCCTAAGGCTAGCGCTCGAGCTGCCTGGTCGATGGTCTTGCGCACGTAGCCGTTCCAGTTGACTTCATGTAGGGTATGGGCTGCCACGTTCTCCAGTATCGGTACGCTGATCCGATGCATCAATGCGTTGTAGCGCTAGTTGGAAAAGAGTGCATGTATGAGTTTCGCCTATAACCTGGTCTCGGCATTGGGGATATCTTGGATATTGATGCTATCGTTTGTCAGCATGTCCTCCTTTCTCATCCCCAGCATGGCGTATACATCCCTCTTCTACTTCTTTTCCACCTTCGGTTCCAGTCCCAATGCCTTCTCCACCAAGGCCGGTGTTAGACGAAACCAATACTTGCTTAGCATTCTGTCCTCTTCCCATTGTGACGGTGCCGCATTCACTGTCGGGGTTGTAGGACTTGAGAAATTCCACACAGCTCGTGTGTTCGGGTTCTTGTGCAAAACTTTGCAGGTACTTCTTGAAGTTGCAGCTTTCCATGACTCTCCTCGCCGCCTCTTCCTTGGCCACTAATTCTTCTAAATTGTGAATAGTTTGGAATTTCAATTGATTGTAGATGCGGCTCTCCAAGTTGATGCTGTACCGCGTTCTCTCCTCTTCCGTGAATGGGAGTCGGTGGGCTCGGTCTTGCTGCGATATTTTTTGTTCTTGTCATAAACCGTAATTTTCATTAGTGATTGCGACATAATAATTTGCTGAAAAAGAAAAACTCTATAATTTTGAATGAATTCATTAAGATCTAATGCAGATTCCCCTTTTCAGAATTTGATTTTTTGCCCTTTACTTCAAAGTTTTCATGGCCTTTTCCTACCCCATCCATTTTCCACCATGTATATCTATGTGCTTCACTGATTTTGATTTGATTTACTGATTCTGATTCTGATTTGATTCACCTTCACTGACTTTGATTTGATTTACCGATTCTGATTTGATTCACCTTCACTGACTTTGATTTGATTTACTACCTTACCCCCTCCCCTTCCAGCTTACTAATTCTGATTTTATTCACCTTACCCCCTCCCCTTCCAGCTTGAGAAGAATCCTTCCTAGGATTTAGGGTTAAAAGGTGAAGGGCTTTCGGCATGGAGGTGTAGGGGGTTACTTGTGAAGGAGCCAAGTATAGAAATTTGGATTGTATTCCAAATGGGATTTGCGGTCCAGGTCTGAGGGTTTAATCCCCACTTGGGTGATGTAGGTGAGAACATCAGTTAGGAAGTCACCCGAGTTGACTCGGCTAGCAATGTGCAACTCCTCCTCGATCAATAAGCGGTCGAGGTAGGGGTGTCCTTTGATGTGTTCTTCTATAGGACGGCCCCGCAGAGTGGTTAACACTCGATATGAGGTTGGCGCGACATATGTGGGGTCGTATTCTGCTGTTTTGATAGCGCGACACTGCTCTGTGTTGGTCATTATTCAGCATCCTTCAACTTCCCATTACAACCTAAGAGTGTACCAATGCCTTAAGAACTGGGATTTCATCTCAGCAAGTCTTGACAGCTCTGCCGCTTCTTGGTTACTGATGGCAGAAGTGGTTCACTAATCATACGACATGATGAGGCGTTGCTTGATTGCTTGCTCTTTGGACATCTCACTGCTGAGCAATTTAGTAGCGGAGGTAGTGACTTTTGCAAATGCGAATTCAAACGTTTCCCAAGAACAAGGCATCGTTTGAACTTTGGTTGTGAAGGATTTTTCCAATAGGCCTAAGTCAAGGCGATCATAGCTCAGAGCTAGCGACACAAAAGTGGCGTCCAGTTGCTTAATGCAATCCACCACGTAATCTCCTGTTTCTTCAGCTAAATCAGCTGCTAGGGAGAGAAAGGATTTCCTCTCATAAGAGGGCCTAAGGCGTGCCGATGGTTGGGGTTTGGTAGGACTTGAGCCTTTGGCGACAAAAAGTTGCGGTGATGAGTGTTCTTGAGCTTGCGATTGGGTCGCTGGAATGAAGATTGGGTTAGCAGTAGCCTCGAGTGACGGTCTGTTGCTTTCAGGATGGATTTGGAAAGTCAGATCGACTCCGGCGGATGATGACTCTTGTGATGGTGGCTGTCGCTTGGGTTGATAGGCTTGGATGACTTGCTTGGGTTCTCGCGTAGATGAACTTGATGGTTGCGGGTTAGGGAAGCTTTGCGGCTTGTGGTTTTGAGGTTCTACGGTTTTTGGGATGATCAAGCTTGAGGTTGGCGTACGAGTGGTGTCTCTGGCCGTGTGGGCCTTAGGTATCCATAGCCAAGGATTGCCGTCATAGTAGCCTTGTGCGTGCAAGAGGGCCTTGGGGACCCATCTTTGACGGATTACACGTCTATTCCTATAATTGCGTTTGGGCCTCCTAGGTTTAGAGTTTCTAGTCTTATGAGGGTAGGAACGTCGACTCCTAGGCAGTTATTGCAGCTGTTTAGGCATCCATTGAAGGCAAGGCTATGGTGCCTTAGCTTTGACTACTATGGGTTGCGGTCTATGAAACTCGGGGAGTGGCGGCCGCGCACTACCCCCTCCTTAGACTTGCCTACATATGTTTCTATTAGTGGCTTTGTGGCCCGGGATGAGGTTGCACAGCCCTTGTTGAAAGCTGTAACAATGCAAACATTGCCTATTGCAAGGTGGATGCACTGCGATGCGTAGTCAACATTGTAGTGGGTCTGCTTTTTGAAGGTTCCCCCCAGCAGTGACTCTGTGCCTGCGTTTTTAGCATTTGACAACATGTAAAAAATCATTGGAACAGTCTCAAACTCAATAGAAACGGTTGTTTTTCACTTGTCGAGTAGTGCGTAGGAATGGGCCCCATATGGGCTTAATTTGACAGTGGTGGGTTGAAGTTGTGATTTGCCAAGTTGAGTCCAATGATCGTGGGTTAAGACATTGCAGTCTGCTCCCTCGTCGATCAAGGTGTTGAAAGCACATGTTTGTATTGTCGTGACCGTGATATGAAGGTATGCGGGTTCTACGGCTTCCTCATCCTCGCCGTCAATTTCAGTGATTGTGGCTACTCGTACTTTGCCAGGCGATTCTAACATCGGTGCCTCATGCAAAGGATGCGTAGGAGGGTAGTACTTCTTGATACGACTACCATTGAAGAAGCCTATTCCTTCACCGTTTAGGGTCTCAAGTTCGACATTGCCTGTTTGGCTGATCGCACGAACTTTGAAGGGTCCAAGACCTCTAAATTTCATTTTTTGCTTATACCCCTTAACTGAGTAGAGGAGCACTAAGTCACTCTGTTCAAACTCGCGCTGCTTGACGTGCTGGTCAAACTAGCTCTTGCGTCAGACTTTCTCACAGATCAGTGCATGGGTGGCTAGAAGACGAGTCTCGGAGAGGCGTTCGAGATCAAGTAGGCATTGGGTCTATGCCTCCTTCCCTTCCTATCATTCTTGAAGCGCTATTCTCAAGCTAGGAACGAAGAATTCTAACGGTAGAATCGCTTCTGCTCCATATGTTAGCCTAAAGGGGGTTTGACCGACAACCGTTTTATAAGCTCTTCAGTAAGCCCACAGAGCTGTTATCAACTTTTTGTCCTAATCGCTACGTGAAATAGAGACAAACTTGGTTAGGACATTGGCAAGAATCTTATTAGTTGATTCGGCCTGGCCGTTTGCCTGAGGGTAGTATGGCGAGGATTTGAGATGGATGATGAGGAAGGTGGACAAGAGATGCGTGATCACTTCATTGATGAAGTGCATGCCTTGGTCACTGACCAGTTCGTTGGGACAGCCAAATCATGAAATCACCTTCTCCCATAAGAACTTAGCCATCATTCTAACGTCGTTTTTTCATGTCGCTCGCGCTTCTGCCCATTTAATGAGTTAATCCATAGCCACAATGATGTACTTGGCCTGCGAATACTGTGCTGTAGGACTGATGGGTCCAATGAAATCAATTCCCCATTTTTCGAAGGGTGGTCGAGCAATAACTGGGGTTAATTCCATTTGATCCTTGCGAATTGGGACCTTCATCACAGTGCTTGACTAATCGTGCTGCGTCGCGGAAAAGCGTGGGCCACCACAGTTGAGACTGCAACACTTTTCGTGCTATCGTGTCTCCACTAAAGTGCCCTCCGGCAATGCCGTCGTGCGCTTCCGAGAGCACATCATGCATCTCATATTCGCACATGCGTCTGCGCAACAATCCGTCTTGCCCCAGCCTATAGAGTTGGCCTGCAATGAGCTGATAGGGCTGGATCTTAAGGATTAATCTCCTAAGTCGGGCTTTTTCTATCGATCTATCAGGCAGTCCGTACTTAAGCACTTGGACTATGTCATCTATTCAATATAGCGTTAGATCACCCTTAAATAGATCTCTCTTGCTGGAAAGGTTAAACAGATGGGCGCCGGGCAATTCATCAACAACACCTTGTCCAGCGGCTTCTCCGGTGGGAATGCGTGACATGTGATCAGCCATGTAATGTTGTTTTCCCTTCCGTACCACCATGAAGAAGTCGAACTCTAAAGCAGAAGGAGCCATCAAGCTATGCGTCCTGTAGCGCAAGTTTTGTTTACTAGATAGAGCTAGGCTTGATGGTGCACAAAGAAGGTAAAGGGCGTGGCCAAAAGATAATGCCCGAATTTCTTCACTGTGAATACCATGGCTAATCCCTCTCTTTCCATCGTCAAGTAATTCATTTTCGTCTCAATGATTTGTGTGCTAGCAAAGCTCAGTGGATAGTCTAAATTGTGTTCGCGAGGTTGGCACAACACTGCCCCCACGGCAAACTTAGAAGCATCGATATGCACGTGGAAGGTAATGGTCTAGTCTGGGGTCGTGGATTGGTGCTGTGGTTAGAGCCTTCTTCAACTCTTCGTATGCCCATTGGCATGCTTTGGTCCATTCGAAGACAATAAGCAGCTTGTACAAGGGTCTGGCGATCAACGCATAATTCAGTACAAACCGCCGATAGTATCCCGTATGGCCTAGGAAGCATTGAACTCCCTTGTAGTTGTTTGGGGGTGGAAGGTCAACAATGAACCTGACCTTCAAGAAGTCAGTGGAAATGCCGTTCTTCGATACCACATGCCCTAGGATGCATCCATGCTTCACCCAAAACTGGCACTTTAAGGGGTTCAAGGAGAGACGATATAAGTGGCACCGCTCGAAGACTACTCGGAGTTTGTCTAAGTGTTCGATCCAGGTCGAGTGGACATAGAGGTCATTGACAAAGACTTCTAACTCCTTGAGAAGCATGTCCTTAAAGATGGTGCACATGAGGCATTTGAAAGTGGTAGGGGCATTAGTTAACCTGAAGGGCATGACTATGTAAGCAAAGACGCCCCACTCAGTGGCGAAGGCAGTCCGCAGGATGCAATTGCACCTGGTTGTACCCTGAGAAGCCTTCCAGAAAGCTGTAGGCTTCCTTGCCTGCCACTCTCTCAAGCATGTGCTTGGTGTATGGCTACGGATAGTTGTCCCTCTTGGTAGCAGCGTTTACCTTCTTATAATTGATGCACACTCAGATTTTTCCATTCTTCTTCATCACGATGACTATGGGTGATACCCAGTCTGTGTGCTCAATTTTGTAAATGAATCCTACTCTCATCAGCTTATCAATCTCTTCCTTGACAGCATGAGCATGTTTTGGATTCATAGGGTACGGTCGCTGCTTGACCGGCGTTGCGTCTGGCATCATGGTTATGTTGTGAGTCATGACACTCGGATCTACCCCCTTAAGCTCTTCTAAGGATCAGGTGAACACGTCTATGTACTCTCGCAAGAGAGTGACAAGACTCGTTTCTTCTTCATTAGTCAAGTCATCGGTAATGAAGATTGGTCGAGGAGTTTACCCTTCCTGGGCTAGGTCCACCTCCTTGACCTCGGTTGGTCCCTCGATTGGTTCGCTTGTCTGTGCTTGATGTTTGTCACCTAACAGAACTACCATCCTATCCCCTTTTTTGAATTTCGTAAATCGTTTAGGGAGGTCCTACGGTTTTCGTTGTTCTTCCGTTTGAGTATCCCTGGGTTGTTTTGCCTTTTCCTGCCTTAATCGTCTACGCCTCAGGTGGACAGGTAGGTCCCCCTTGGTGCGTCTGGTTGTGGGTGGCCTAGGGATTTCTGGATCACTATTTAAACTAACCTTTGATTTAGAGTCGAACCCTCCGTCTTCGATAGAAGAGGTGGTCTCCCTTGGTGGGTGTAGTTCAGATGGTGATTCAGTCCTAAACAGTGATGTCATTCCTGGTTGGGCTAGTCCTGCTTGCTCATGGTCTATGGCTCCTACGTATTCCAACCAGGCGCGATCACATTCCATGCGCATGACTCCTTGCTCCATCCTGAAGACACTCTTTTTCTGCGGCTTGGAGTTTGTTCGTATTTGCTCTATTTCTTATCCTTCAGTGTCGTATTCCACGGTATCTACCTCACCCTCACTTTCATCACTGAAGGATTGGCAGTCTTCGTATTCATCATTAGAATTTTCTTCATCAGACTGCTCGTTGTCTCCTAGGGCTTGGTATCTCTCTGGTCATTGGTCAGGAACCAGGGCCCAACTATACATGAGATTTAAATCATGCACTCTGGTCCATTGCTACTTGGATTCATCTAAGAAATCCTGGAGTGCTTTGAAATTTGTAGCTAGATTGCCAGCTAGCTTGTTCGTTAGGTATTCCAGTATCTCCTGGAGTTCCCTTTTGTTGGTTGGGACTTGGGAGTTGACGAGCTTCGATTCCCCTCGAAGGCTTACTGCCATCATGCAAGGTGTGTCATTAGCCTTGCCATTTGTTTTGATGGCTTTCTCATACGCCTCATGATCAGAGAACAGCAGGTCGATTGTAGCAAGGACATGCATCCAATCTCGCTCGTCCTCTGGGCATGGGATATACTTGGTCAAGGGCCCATAGGACTTCTTGACTTGAGCATAGCAGAGATGGTATCTAAGTTGAATGGTGAGGTCTTCCAGTGTCCATCTCTACTCTCACGGCGTCCTCGTCCTATTGCCAAGGAAGATCAAGCCGTTACCACAATCTTTGATGACTCTAGCGTTGCGCATCCAGGGACGGCCTAATAGGATGTCGTAATCCACTCCCTTCATGACTATAAAGTCAACGGAGAACTGGACACCTGCGATCTTCACTGGCCAATTCTTAAGCACCCCAAATGGCTTGACTCTCATACTATTTGCTAGTGTGACATTAAACCTAGCAGTCTCAATAGGTGGGTTTCCCCAAGTCTGAAGCACTGCGTGGCTAAGCACACTAACCCTAGCCCCCGTATCCACGATTCCCTTCCTCGTTGTATCGCCTAGGGCTAAAACCGGTAAGACTGCATGCATCTCGGAACCTTCCCAGAAGTCATTGACATGCAAGGACTTAGGCATAGAGTACAGCATTAAACTCGGTATTTGCATCTCTGCATCATGGTCATGAGGGTCTGCCATGACCTGCTCTTGTGACCCTTCAACCCACTACTTAAGATCTTGCCATAGGGTAGGGTGCTGCCTAAGTAGATCCCCGAGGCTAAGTGCTACATGGGTAGTCATCAACGTGGTCAGGAGATCGTTGGGTGTTCGTCTCTCCCCTAACCTGGATTATCCTGACCAGTGGCCGTGACTAAACTGCGGCCCTGTAGCAGCGCCGAGGCTTGGCCTTAGCGGCATCGCTTGTGGTGCAGTTGCTTCTCTTTACTTTGGTTGTGAGGGCGAGGTTGGCGTACTTATGCTGGAGAGATCATAAATCCAGTCCTCTACGATGGGCTCAGCGTCTTTTAGATGTTCTTGGGCTTTCTTCACCCATTCCTTCACCTTTTCTATGGCCTCTAATTGTCGCTTCGGATGCGGGTATCCCCCTACCTTAGCGCTTCCCTTTTCAGCCGTCTTAGGGACTGACGTCTCTACCTCTGCATCAGAGACCTTCTTTCCAGTAGGCAGAGTTATAGCACTCTCCGTTTTTAGTGTGATTTTAGCTTCTGACTTCTTCCTCCTCTGTCTATGGCTCTTCTTCCCTATCGAGGCTGCATCGAGATTGCTAGGTCCTGGCAAAGAGATGCCGGCCTGATTCGTTTGGGCACGGGTCATGACCCGCAATGGGATAGGCATGGCCTCCCCATCGTGGTTCTTGACACCAAACAGTCCCAATGGGACAGATGGCTCGTTAGTTGAGCTAGACGATAGCTTTCGCCTTGGGCAATCGACGAAGAGATGGGTGATTCCGCACTCAGTACACCTTTGGTCAGCCTTGTCTCTGTTTTGCTGCTCCCTTTCAGGGCAGCATGATGAGACATGACTTGGGTGGCCACAAGTCCACAACAGGTGATTGGATCCTATGTATGCCCTCCTAGGCTTTTACCTTGTCCTCTTCCTAACGCCATCACCGGTACGGGGCGATAATCCATTAGCAAAGCGTTGCCCTCATCGTCATGCGAGACATAAGGGCATATGTAAGCTTCTTTCTCGTTTGGTTCTTCCACATAGTGGACAGGAGTGTCACTCGGTGGATGGGTTACATAAGGACCAGGCGGTCTAGGAATGCCTGTAGGATTTATTTCCATCCTAGGAACACTTAATGTCGTTAGGCATAGGGAGGGCCAATGGCGCTCCCCTTCCGAAAAATGGCTACGGCGTGTTCGCTAGGTAAGGCTGGCCATATGGTTGTGAGTATGGAAGTCTCCTTGGCAGTCTACAATGCGTGACATCATGACCAAACCTACCGCAGTTTAGCGCAAGGTCTTGACCTAGGGTCTTGACACTCGGCTGGCAAGTGGTTTCTGCCACAGTACACGCATTGGACATGTAGGTGCCTTGGTCGTCTCAACATGTCTTGCAACTTGGCTAGTTCCATCTTAACGTTAATCAAGTCTTGATTCATCTCGGTGGGTTTCCCCTTATCCTGGGATGATGGAGCTGATCGCTCACTTGAGGCTGATGCTCTCTCTGAGCTTCACGAGTTGGTCTCTTCTAGGTTCGCGCTTCTGGAGCTTCGTTCCTTCAACTGATCGTCAACTCGGATGGCTTCCTCAAAGACCCTGGCGAGCATGTCTCGCTGCAAGATCGAGTTGCCTGCCAAAGTCTTGTATAGTTCCTCGTTCTGAATCTCGCTAATGAATACAGTTGATACTGCTCTTTCAGTCAGTCGCTCTCTAGTAGGGATTCTCTTGAAGAGACTCCACACATGGGTCACGTAATTGTGAATGTTCTCTTTCTCTTTCTACTTAACGTTCATCAAGTGTACTAGTAGATTATCGGAGTATCCGGGCTCGATAAATCTCTTAATGAAGAGATCCTTGAGGCCATCAAAGTTGGCTCGCTCTACGTTATCTAAGCTCACGTACTACGTCCTACCCTTGTCGCCCAAGCAAAGCCCGAATGCTTGAGAGCATTGAGTCAGGTCGTTGAGGCCGTTGGCTTCGTAGACTTGCTCGAACTGCTCAACAAAGCTGTATGGATTTTCATGGGGTTGGTACTTATCGAGTTGCTTGGCAACAATAGGGATTTTAGACTGGCTCTTTCAGTCTTGGTTTGCTCCCAGTCCTGCGAGCAAGGATGTCGCTAGAGCCGTGGCACTTTGCTCTACAGCCGTGTTGTCCAGCACCCGCTTCATGAGAAGCTCACTCAGCATTAAGTCTCCTTCTAGTGCTCTCTCATGGTCCATTCGATTTCTGCCAGCCAAGTTCAGTACCCGTTGTGCCTCTCGCAACTCCATGCTTTGTCTTTGGCTCATAGCTTGCTAATCCCTATTGTATTCAGCCATGCTTTGCAATGCTTTGTGGGCCAGCTTTCTCTCCTCTTCTAGATCTGCAATGATAGCGTCTGTTGACCTACCGCGGTGCTCATACCGAGCATGAGCGTCATAACTGTTGACCAGCTGTTGAATAGCATCTGGAAAGGCTTCTAAGTTCAATTCCTCATTAGATCTGCGGTCTGAACTTTCTTCTGCCATTGTCGAGTTATCATGCTCCACCAAGCTATCAATCAGGTTTAGTAGACTTGTTAAATCCACTTTGTCGGCATCCCTCGCTTGGTTCTACTTTTGCGCATTGATGGTTTGTCTATGTATTGGGTTCTCTCCTACTGGTGGGTTCCTTGAGTGGTTTATCTGGGTGAGTTCCTTCAGTTATTTAATACAGTCCTCAATTTATGGCCACTCAATGTGTCTTTCCCTATGCACTTGTGCTCAATCAGGCTTTTAGTTTCCTTATGTGTACTTCAAGTGCGAAAATTCAGGGTGAGTGCAGGAACCAATTTCTAGACGTGTTACGCACTCTCGCATTGTTTTGGGCCGAATAGGCTTGTTGGTCAATTTTCTGGCCGTCTTGGCAGGGTTTAGGGTCTCTCTAATATGTTGCCTCGTTTGTTTTTGGTCCAATTAGGCTTTACAACTCAGCGGTTTGCGTCTAAGCCTCCGGGTCTCGCAACTGCCCAATTCTAGCTGCTAAGTGGTGGCGCTCTACGATTTTGCCTATTCCGTGTGCCAGAATCAAGTTCTGAGCGTCCTAAGGGCTTTTGACAGTTTGTGCTGTTGATTTCTAGCCGAGTCATGTCAAATTTCTGAAAATTTGGTAAAAATATACACTAGGCCCAACTGGTCTGAATTGCAAGGTCCGAGTGGGTTACTCAGACGGGCTAAGGGCCAAATTTGGGACTTGGACAGGGTGGACTCGGATGGATTGGCTCGGATGGGCCGAGTGGTTGATTCGAACAAGGTGGCTCGGACGGGCCGAGGCAAGTGGACCGAGGGTCGAGTTTGACACATAGCAGAGGGCCAAATTTGTCCACCGTCCAAATGGTGGACTTGAATGGGCCAAGTAGGTTTGGGCCGAGTGGGTCGATTAGGGTTTTGGCCGAATGGGCCGAATGGCAAGGGGCCGAGGGCCAATTCTGGGACTCGGCCTAGAAATGACCGTTCGGATGGGCCGAGCGCGGCACATGTAAACAATGCGAGTTTTATTTCGATTGTTTCTTGTGATTCACTCAATTGTACCATGCACAAACCTCCAGATCCTACCTAAGGGGGTAAGATAAGGGATTCATATACCTGGATAGAGTGGTGGACTCATCATTGGTGCGATCAAATCGAATCGGACGATAGCTCTCTCTCTCTCTCTCTCTCTCTCTCTCTCCCACTGAAATGGTTGCAAATGAGTCCTCCCTTGGCCTCTCGGCTCTTATACCCCTTCTCGGATATGGTGTTGATGCCCCCAATCACTCACTTGCCGATCTTAGGCATCACAAGCGATCTTTTTGCCATTTTTGCATGATTTTTGCCCTGTTTTGCAACAGTAAACCCTACCCTTCTCCGGTGTGATTTCCTAATCCTATCCTACTCTAAATGCAATAAGAATCAAAAGAAAAATACTGAAATGATTTCTCCATGTTTCCTGATCATCAAACAAACAAAATCACCCAAAATACTTACTTGTTTTGAAAACCACCCAACCTTCCTACCTATCTCAAGCTCTGTTTCAGGGATGAATCCCTTACTTCCATGCTCGATATGAGGCGCGCAAGTGCTCAAGCTTGAATCCATTGGTCATGGCAACGGAACCAAAATGTGGGAGACTTCGCTCAACTGCCAAGACCCACGGACCGCTTATTGTTTCAAGCATTCCAAGCGAGCTCTAATGGCTACCTCTCACCTAGCCGACGCGCCGTTGATCCTACGAGTGTAGTGAGCTTACCTTAGTGCCGATATGAGTTGCCTCCCCTCTCACACACGCCAGTAGCTCCACAATCCTAGATGCTAGCTCAAGCATCCTCAAGCCTCCTCCACCTCCAAGCTCCATCCTCCATAGCTGTGCACGCAAGAAGAGAGAAGAGAAGAGAAGAAGAGAAGAGGAGATGGTGAAGAGCTTCACCCTCTTGAACCCTCACTCTCACACACTCACTCCCTCACACTCTCACACTCCCTCTCTTAGGAGCACACACAAGCAAGAAGATGAGAAGGAGAGAAGAAGAAGAAGACTCTTCTTGCCACACACCAAAGAATGATCTGTTATTCACTTTTTGAACTTTATATATACAAACGCTAAAATCCCATGGGCACCCATCCCTTTTTTGCATGGCCGGCCATTGTGGCAAGGCTATTTTTCCATTTCCCTCTTCTAGCCTTGTGCCTCTAGCCTACACCCATCTAATATTTTATAATTGGCACAGGAGGGAGCCTGTCACTCTTTTACAAGAGTTTTTCCAGTTTTTTGAGGCACCTTTTCATTTAAGGTTGCGCTTTTTGCCCCAGTTCATCTTTAGAGGCCACCCGCGTGTCTTTGTCCTTTTTCCATCTTCCTTCTGCTTTTTCCTCCATTTTTTTGCCATCTCGACTTGGGGCTAACAGTTGCTAATGAAAAAGCAACATCAAGAGGGCTTAATTCTTAATCATGCCTGATAGCTTTTGGGAAGCAATGTCTCCGTAGGTAGGATCATGATGATTTAATAATTTCCTTGAAAGGTAGCATAACTTATGAAATCCCCCACCCCTTTAGAAGATATCCTATCATCTTGTCAAGACCTTGCCAAGTCTAAAAATCCCACGAAAACCTCTCATTTGTAACAAGGTCTTGTCTTCTTAAAGTGATAATAATCCCTACAGAAAAATTCACATAACTAAGATTCACCAAGTAGATTTATCAGATTTTATCTAAAATTCCACCTTCCTCTCATAGAAGAACTTCCTTGTACCGACATCTCCTTGCTAGACTACAAAGACAATCTTCCAAAAACAAGAACAACGAACATCGCATCTGCATTAAATTAATGTAAAAAATATGATAATAATGTATCAAATGTATACAATATTGTTGAAAATTTGTGTGATGTTTTGCATGTTTTTATTGAATAAATTTTCTTTAATGGTGCTTCAACTGCACTCATTATTTCCTCTTTTAATTTTCCTAGAGACTTTGCAATAATTTATGCTACTTTACCTTTATCTAAAATGGATTGAGTCTGAGGCCTAGAAGGCATGCATGTGTGCATCATGTAAGCTAGGATTGAGGTATATGAATTTAAAGGTATACTTGCCACATTAGAATTTATCATTGTAGATGGGTTCAAGGGAATGGTCACATTAGACATGTTCTTAGGCACCCTGCTTGAAGTACTGGCACGATATTCCATTCAAGGCTCTTTGAATAGATCATTTTGTCATTGTTGGCTGAGAATAGATCATTTTGCACTTCTTTCCACCATCTAGAATGTGTTTTTGCATCCACCAATGTAGTTGGCCTTTGTAGGCTAACATGCTGATGGACTTTGGGACAAAGTCTGTCAATAAATTTATGCTTTTGCATAAGCTCGTCAGGAGCTAGATTCATCTTTTTAATAATTGTTTCCATATGCTCAATGTAATGCTCAACACTTTTGGCTGCTCCTTGAGATAAATAGTCCAATTGAAGAGCTAACCGATCTTGAAAACCTTGCCATTGAAACTTTTCTAAGAACGTTGCAGCATAGGTCCCTTTATTTTGAGCATCGAGGTTACTGTACCATCTAGGTGCTTCATCTTTTAGCGTTGCTAGAAATATATGCAACTTTTGATCATCATCTCCTATCTCATTCACTACACAAGTCATCTCGAACCTTTGCATGTAAGCATCAGGATCTTTGTCGCACAATCCCCCAAATTGGGTAAAGTCAGCTAATCTGACTAGGTTGCGAGCCATTGTTTCTTTAAATAATATCTCTATCCCTAAATATTTGGTAATATTGAACCACATAGGTTCCTTGGGCTCCTTAAATAAAGATCTTAGACCTAGATCACGTACGTCTTGAATTGAATCTCCTTGGTGGAAAATTCTGAACAAATATCGTAGTTTAAAATTTGCTACTCACTCTAGCCACAGAACCTCTTTTAACTCCTTAAATAATTGGCACAATCCAAAATTAGACTCTAAATCCCAATCAAAGGGCGGTTCAATACTCCTTACTGAAGCATTAGCTTCACTCTCTCTACTTTCACTATTTTGTCTACTCCTTTCCCTAGTGACACTACTGGTGCCTGAGGCCATTAGATCCCATTGATATGAGTCCGCTTCACTTTCTTTTGGTGGTGTTCTATCGAGTGATATGCTAGGACTAACGCATTCTACGTTTGAGTGTTAGACACAACATCTATCCCCAGGTTCAGGAATGCATTCACCCTTTCAAGCCTTTCTAATAGCCAACCCTCATGTCGTGCCACGTGTTCTCTAGCTCATTGATCTCGAGCTTCATTTTGTTGTCTCTGTCTCTCCTCTAAATTCATTCAATATTAATGAAATAGCTATTACTGTCATACTCCAAAATTTCACACGCTTTATTTAGATCGCTAAAGTTAGGTTCTTGATTGTATGTGCACTTAGAAGTTTAAGAATGGTTGGTAACTCTGGGTCTATTTCTCCATAAGGCAACTTTTCTTCTTGCTATGGAATTAGGCCTAAAATTTCAGCAACCTCTCTAACATCTTTTGTATCCAATGTAACTTTTAAACCTTTGGATATATGTAACTAAGGCAACACATCATCCCATACCACTGACTCGCCAAAGATCCAAGCCACTTTTAACCAAGTTGTCAAGCCAACTCCTAGGAGTTGTTCCACTGAATAGGTGATATTGATAACTAATTTCTATGATTTATCCTAGCCTTCCTCAATAGTTATGACACTCTTTCCTAGTAGTGAAACTAATCTAATATTGAGAACTCAATAAACTTGCATATTCTCGTACTTCGTCTCTATTTCTATACTGAACACTAAAATACTAAACATAGGATTTTTATCCCTTAAGGAGTAAATTTTAGAGCATAAATCCAATATATCTATTTGCACGTCTCCATTTGAATTCCATTTAAATTATCCCTTCTCTACCCTTACATGATAAATTTCTTTTATTATTTATTATATAGTAAACATTCAAAACTAATCAATTAACATTTTTGCAAACCTATAAACTCTAATTTCCCTTATAAACATTTCCCTTGTCTCATATTCATATAACTCAATACCTTGTCAACACTTTTAATTTGCATACATAAAACATCAAAATTTATATTTTTAATTTTTCTATAAAATATCCTAATTTTTGTTGAATTAAAAATATATTTTTAATAAAAAATACTATAATTTTCATTCAAAATAACTATTTTTTATTTTTAAGATATATTAAGCATCTTTCAAAAAATTTGAAAATTTTTCAAAATACATTTAACAATATATAAACTTCATTAGAAAAATATTACAGCTCATAATTGTTCAACCAAATATTTTATAAAATTTATCTATATCATTTTAAGCCATTTTAAAGCATTTTTAACTATTTTTTATTTTTAAAATATAAAATCAAAGGTACATAACTTCTAACAACTATCTAGAGTTGAAACACAGATTTAAAGACATTTTATAAAATTTATAAACCAAAGAACTATTTATGGTGAATCACTTATTTCTGTTAAACTAGTTAAGGCACTCACGTAAAGTACGAGAATCGTAATTGCATATTTGGGAGCCATGTCCTTTGTAATCCAGTCAAGGGGAGTCTATCCAATCATTCCAAATAGCAAGCTCATCATTTTACACTTCCTTAAATTTTCATTTTCAAATTGTCTTGTTGCCATAGGAATAGCCACTTATAACTCTCTTAAGACTTAATCTTGATTAATTTCAAGCTTAAGAACTTAGCCTCCATAGTTTTGTGTTGACGAGTAAGAGGGGGGAAAGAGAGTAATTCAATATCTCCATCATCTGTTCACGGAATCATGAGCAAATTGGAGTGATTGCAAGGCAACAAACTATTCTCCTATCCTATCACTTTAGAAGAAGGGGGTACATTGAAGCTCCAAATTTGAGATTGGAGGAGAAGACATGGTGATGGTTGTCTACAAGTCATTGGCTTCAATGCTCCTCTCTTGCTTCTCCCCAATTCTCTTACAATCTTCTTGTTTTGATGGCTTGGGAAGCTTTCTATCTCTCTCCCTCTCTCTAATTGATTGCACCAAGAAGATGGAGTTCAAGGAGATGATGGCGCACTCCTTCAAATTTCAAAGATTTCTCTCTCTCTCCCTCTTCTCCAATTGCCCATCTATCCTCATTGTCTTGAAGATGATGCCTCCCTCATGTTCAGTAGAATCAAGTTCCCACTCATCCAACTTCACCCTCCTCTACATGTGTCTCATCCCCCTTTTCATTTTTTATGGCGAGTCACCTTTAAGCTCCTAGCCTACTTATCATCAACTTTTTCATCTCCCTCTCTCCATCTTCCATTTTGCATGATAGCACCCCCCCTTCATATTCACGACCGCTCCTTTCCTCCTCGTTTTTGTAATTACCATCCCTTTCTTTTTTCTTCATTTTACTAAAAAATGAAACCTTTTAATTAATTAATCCTACATTCAAAAGAACACATCCAACTTACAAGCCTTATGTAATTCCTTAGACTTCCAAATCTTTGTATATTGTGCTCATTCAAGTAAAGAATCCTCAAGCATGGACAATTATGAATACCCTCAATACAAGAGATATTCTGCTACACTAATGATAGGGATACAAGGCAAAGGTCCCTTAATTGTTTTGGCCTTGCTATCATAATTACAATGATGTTCACTAGATGTTTGTGTAAACCTATGTAAGGCCGAAGCTGAGTCGTCCTCATCATCATGCAATATTGGTCTTTGTAACGGTTTGCATCTACTCCTCCATTCTTTTTCTTGTCTTTCTAATTGGTGATAATAAATTCTTTTACCTATATCTGGCAATTGTTCAAATCCAAAGGGTAGAGCATTTTCCTCACAAGGGAAAGCAACAAAGACCCTACTTCCAAGCATGCCTTTATTATTCTTAGTAACATCAAATTTGTCCATGTTCTCCAAAGAGGTTGTATAGATGTCATTAAATGCCACTAACTCAAGCATCTCTTCCTCTTCTAATTCATCCATATAAATCACTTCTGCCTTGCTATACATAAAAATTGCATCTTTTAGATTATTTACTTCCTGATCCATGGATAATCAGGATATGTTTCAAGCGAATCATCAAAGTATTTTGCTTCCTCTGTAGAGAGCATTAAGCAATCTCGGGTTGAATCTTCACACGTAGACAAATAGTGAGTACTATCACTATCCAAATCATTGTTTGATGAAAATGTTACAATATATTCACCAATACCCATATGTTCTACCTTGCGAGATTGATGTACTGTATTTACCTCAACTTTTTTTGCTCCTGCTAGGCATTGTGTTCTAAATAACCAGGCATAAGGCTCTTCATTATCAGTCCTCTCCAATTTCGAATCATAAAACTCATTGTTGGATTTCTCATCAATTTCACTAACCATCTCATCTCCTGACTCTTTAACCCAATTATTTGGAGGGCCAATCACAATTGAACCTTTATACCAATCATGACTGCACTTTGCTTGGTATAACCAAGGTCGACCCAACAACATAGAATATGAAGAGGTATTTGAGAATGAGTGAACTACTAAGTAATTCACATGAAATTCTAGGCCAGCAATTATCGATTTCACATTTTGAAGTAACCCAAAAGAAATCACTTTCCTTTGAAAAGCTATGCGTAAAACTATATGGGTAGGTTCTATATTCTTCAACCCTAATTCTTACATCATTTGTTCTAAGTGGAGCTTCTGGATCCACAAACAAATCTACTATTGCCAAGTCCATAGTTACTTTTCTTTTGGAATAATTTGTGGTTACTTTAGGAATCACTACAAGATATAGGCCTTATACCGACGTTAAAAGCAACGAAAATGTAAATAACAAAGTTTGCCCCCGTCGTCGATACCGATGCAAATAGCGACGTTGATAACGACGCTTTGCAATGCTAATAACGACAAAAATAATGACGCGTGCAGGTAAATTTCCGATGCTAATAGCGATGGTAACAGGGGAAAAAATTTGTGGGTGCCACATATAGCACTCTGTGCTTTATTTGGGCCATACAAAATAGTTTTTGCACTGTGTACAATGCTTGTGTAAACAAAAACAAAGTGTACTTAAATCATAACACTAATACATTAAATAAATACATGATCACATAATGAAAGCGACTAGTACAATCATGACAAGATATCACTACTACATAGAAAATGTCTACACACATCAGGCGACCAAAAAAGAAGGGTGTGTGAGCTACATATCCTCACCATCCGAAAGCTTGTCTCGCCGCAAAGGAGCATCGAACGGAATCTGCAAAAAAACAAACAACTACACATCAGTTCATCATACAATAATGCATTCTAATTAAACATGGTAACTATGGACAAGAAAGATGAGTGACTTACAAGGCCGCCGTATCCATACAATCAATCGATCAATATAATGAGACCGTGCCTCTTTGTATATCGAGTCTCAAGGCCGGTCAGATCGCGATTTGTAATGGAGTGATACAAAGAAAACAAAATACTAACTGTTAGAAATATGATTGTCAGTACAAAGGATATTGCAAAAAAATAAGCAAGCAAAACAAAATAAAAACTTACAAAGAAATCCATATATGTCTTGTGGCTGCCACTCCCAAGATGATGGACCACTCCGGCCTCTAGTCGTGCCCTCGCCGCCTCGTGCTGCTGACTCCAACATCCTAGAGAATCTGTAGTCTCCTTTCTCAGTCGGCGCCAGTCGTCCGCGCCTAGCCACTCGCGCTTTGCAGCCCCACTCTTGAGTGCCTTGCGTGTGTCCGATCATCTGTGTGACATATATGTACGCATGCAGTCCATCATCTAGCCCGTAGAAAATCTATCTGTTGTGGCTGGAACCGGAAACTCCTCATGCAAGGATGCTACTATGTAGTCCTTGCTCCCCTTTGGTATGTTTTTCCAATGATCTAAGATGTACCGAAAAACTTGTTGGCACAACTCTCTCATGCGAGCCATCACCCTCCTCCCCTCATCATTCATGATGATGGCTCCTGACCTATCATCGACAAGATAGGCATATCCCTCTGGGATATGCCTAAGATGGGTCCTCTCCCACCTGTGTCCACACTTCTGGGCATATCCAGGAGACCCATGTACATCCGTTGTACTAACCCGGGTAGTATCTATCGGCATCTTCACTCTTCTTGAAGACTCTGCCTCCTCGCGTCGATGTTTTGCAGCCTCTCGACGCCTGGGAGGGAGCATCTGAGGATGTGGCACTGCATCCTGCTCAACCACAAAAGGGAGTTACATGTATGTTGATATATATTTCAAACATAGACTAGCAATCTTAGTGTTAAAAACAATGAATACCAGTGATTTTTCTCGGTCCCATTCTCCATACATGCAGAGGTGTGACATTGCAACTCGACGTGCTCGAAAAATACACCCTCGACAACGATCACACATGCATTTAATTTCCCGTTGTAGCCATGTATCTCGATTATGAAGACGTAATGTTTCATCCTCACTTGAGGATATGCTCGTTGACTCATCAGCATGCACCGCACTAGGTGATGATGACGACATGATTAAACCTAATTCATGATAACATCAAATTTGTTATTAACATGTTTACATAAAAACTTCAAGGCGTATTAATTATTCTAAGATATTCAATTTTAAATACACAAAACTTATTGTAAATACATAAAAACATATGATAAGAACTTAATATCAAAACTTATCTCAAATAGAAAAACTTGTGGTAAAAATGAAAGTGAGCTAAATGCGCTTCTATGCCTGTATCTACCTGCACGTCTACTCATGCATCTATCTGCGCGTCTAAATCCGTATCTATTTGCACATTTACATAAACTTAGACGCGCATATACATGCAAAAATAGATGCAAATGTCAAAATTCAAAAGATACAAGTGATATCTTTTCAAACTGCGCCTTTCTTGCATTTTTTGCGCGTTCTGTAGCTCGAGTTCAGCCCAAATGTATATACCTCCACTAGTCTCTTCATGACTCACCTCCTCATGACTCACCTCTTCTTTCACTTCAAAGAGACAAGAAGGGAAAGAAGACAGCTAAAGAGAAGAAAGCCAAGGAGAGGAAGAAAGAAAGAACAAAAGAGAGGAGAACAAGAGGAACAAGAGGCAAAGAGAGGAGACAACAAGTAGCAAGCATCAAGGGAGAACAACTCACCAAGGAGAGGAAGAAGGGGAAGGAAGTAGCGCCACCACCCGTCCACACCAAAGACCCAAGGTGAGTCCTCTCTCTCTCTCTTTGTATTAGGATCTTTCTTTCTATGATTGAAGTTTTTATATCACAAATAAATCATGGATGGCGGTTGTTGGTTTGAGAGCAACCGACTTAGCGTGTTTGACAGCACGTGTAGATTCCACTGCACATGCAGAGATAGACATGCAACTATGTTTGCTATTTTCGCATCTGCAATCGCATCTCCAAGCACATCTATTTTGCATCTCAGACACGAGAATACACGCGCTCTGCTCAGAAGCTTTGACTTCAGAGAAGCGTCAAAGAGTGCATCTATTCTGCATCTCAGATGCGAATATATACGCGCTCTGCTCAGAAGCTTTGACTTCTGGGAAGCGTCTGAGAGCGCATCTATTCTACATCTTAGACGCGAATATACACGCGCTCTACCTAGAAGGTTTGACTTCAGGGTAGTGTCTGAGAGTGTGTCTATTCTGCATCTCAGATGCAAATATACATGCACCAGATCTGATAAAAAAATGAGTTTTTATTTTTGAAATTGTACAAACATGTTACACAATAGTACAATTTACACAATATTGCAGTTTAGCAAATTTGTCTTAGATGTCGCATCCTGGTTCATCTAGCAATGACCCAGATTTGGAGCGCATGAATGATACATTGGTCTTGTTCAGCAGAGGGGTCAATGCTTTTTTTGGAGGTTTTCCTAGTAAGGAAGACTTCATGGGAGAGATGACTAGACACCTTGGCCGCTCTCCCACAGCAGATGAGGTATTCAGCATCATGTCTGGAATGCCTCTGACGTCTTTGCCTATCACTGCTTCCCAAATACCAAATGTCCAGACTCCAATTATAGGTAATCCATGTGCAGCGCCAGTACATGCATCGGCTAAAGCACAAGCGTCAGCCGACACACGTGTATTTGCGGAAGCACGTGCATCCAATGAGGTAGAGGGTAGTCGACAGAGAGGGAGGAGAGAGAGTTGAGGGGGAGGATGAGGCTTATGTGGGGGTTGCCTAGGAGGTGGCGAGCGATCATCCTCACCAAAAGATCACGTAGAGGAGCCAGTACGCCAGTACTATAGAGTTACATATACTGATGGCATCTTCCATGATGATGAAGGAAGGGATGTAATGGCGTACATGAGGAGCGTCGTGCAAGCGACATATAAAGATTGTTTCGTTTACTTTAAGAATCAAAATGTGGCTTGTGGCAAGAGGTGCTGAGGGCAGTCCATAGGAGGTAACCAAATCCTGAGGGTCAGCAATTCTCGAATGATTGGGGATGCACAAAAGTGAGGGATTTGCTTCACAACAAAAGATCCCATCTCATAACACGTGCCAGGGAGTCACTATGGAGACAAGAGGAGGGGCATGGAGTCTATAGCCAACCATCTATGTGCCACCGCATAGAGTGGAAGAAAGCCAAGAAGAAAGCAGCAGAGAAAGTGAAGAGTCGCCAGCACAGAGGTGCGATGCATCCAAATGGAAACTATGGGATCGTCGCATTACGGATCGGGCGGCATAGAGTCGTGGAAGGCAGAGTTTGTAAGTATATTTTGATTTTTAGTTTTTTAAAATTTATATTTTTTTCAATTCTTTATATAATTTGTTCTAATACATTGTGTCTCTGCCTTATTTGTATATCATAATTGTTTTGCAGACTACTATCGTTGATAGGATACCTACTCCTAGAGAGATAGGTTACCATCGAGGCCATAACTGCACAGCCACAATATGGCTTCACTTCTATGAGGAGGGCCTCATTATTGAGGAGCAATACAACCAGGCTATGAGGATTCGACAGCCAGAGGAGGTATGTTTTTCTTACTTTCCTATTAAAAGTATGGCTAATTATAACTCTTTCTTTGCAATTGTACATAAGCAACCATGATCTTTTGTGTGCGTAGGCGAACTCCGATGTGGAGCATAGCGAGGAGAGGGATAGCGATGCTAGTAGTGATGGTGGTGCTAGCGAAGATGTTTCTTCTTTAGATTCGTAGAGGAGCACCATACCTCCTCTATGGCCTTGTTTCCTAGTTTTTCTATTATCCATGTTTGAGCTTACTGCTTGTGGCCACGCTTTAGGTCACAAGCACTTAAACTCCCTATATAAATGCGTTTTATATATAATGAATACATGGATTTTTGTTTTCAATTCTCATATCTTCAGATCCATTGTATTTTTTCCAAATGCACAATTTGATGTATGGGAGGAAGAAAAAAAAACCAGAGAGCATGTAGTGCTCTCTGTTTTTTTTTTTTCCAATTCTGTGCTTCGCATCTATCTGCGTGTCTAAATTGTATAAAATACGCATCTATACTCGCATCTAGAATGCAGAGTACACGCGCCTAAAGATGCGCTATATAATTCAAATCAATAAAAGGAAATTAAATATCTTTTTTAAAAAAAGGAGATTTTTGGTTTTGCAGTCACGTCTACCGGTACATGTAAAAGCGCGTCTATGCACGTGTCTATGTGCCCGTCTAATCTTCCATGTAGACGCACTTGTAGATGCACAAAAGAAATTAAATAAATAATAATTTTGGTTTTCGTATGCACATTTATTGATGCGTGTATATGCACGTCTATTGGTGTGTGTGGATTTCTTGATACATGTGATTATAGATGCGAAATGATACACACACCAATAGACGGGATTATAGACGCGCTCATAAAATTTTCTCTCAATTCAAAAATCGCGTCTAAGAGGCCTTTTTGTTGTAGTGTCTCTCATTTCCTCTCCCTCTCTCAATACACACGGATTATACCAAAAACAAGTAAAAGAGAGAGAAAATACAAAAGCAAAGCAAGAATGGACAATGCACTCACCTTAAAGGCTTGAAGAAGGGTTTGGCGGCTCCTCTTTGCGACGACAGTTCCTCTTCGCCCTCCGTACACCTCCTCCTCTTCTTCACAAACTACAGCGATGGGAGCGGCGGTGGCAGTAGCGATGGCGGTGAGAAGCCTTCTTTCTCTCTTTCTCTCCCTCTTAGCAAGATGGTCGCTCTCCCTTTCGCTCTCTCTTTCATGAATGCGCAAAAAATGACGCACCCGGGTTTCGGCCTGCGTTTTTTTCCTCTGGGTACCGTCACTATTTGCGTCGCTATTAGTGATACAAATAGCAACGCCACTATTTGTCATCGCTAATGGGCATCGCTATAGCCTCATATCCTTGTAGTGAATGTTAATTTCAATCCTCTTCGTTTGACACCGAACTAATTTATGATAAAATTGCTTTTAACATGTATGCACTATTTCTAGCAATTGTCAAAGATTAATGGTCAAAGATATTTGTTCTAATGCAGCCCAAAGATCATAGGTCTTGTTTATTGCTTATGTCCGCTCTTAACTACCTTCCTTAGGAGATATTAGTCTTTCAAGAAAAGAAGCTACCCCTACTCGAATCTTAGGATTTGATAAAGGCACACGTAATAATGGATGGTTAGAGGAATGTTGTGGAGAATCTTACTTAGGTAGCTCTACATTAGGATCTATATCCTTAGATTTATCCTTCATTGCTTCTTTTAATTATAAAATTTCTTCCTCTTGTTGTTGCTTTTGTGCTCTAGTAACCACACCAATCATGGGGTCAGCCTTAAAGGTCACCCTATGGGGTATGCATTATACCTAACTCCATTCTCTTTCTTTGATGTTTCTACGTCAACTAAATTTGTGGATGAGGTTGAGGGTTCATTAGAAACTTGCTTACCCCAGTCATTAGGTTGGTTAACTTCTCGCTTAGGGCAATCCTCTTCATGATGCCCTTTGCCACTACACATCCTACATAAAGGAGTATAGTCCTGATTTTTATGCGCATTTGGACAATATGTAGCTATATGACCTTCCTATTGTCATCGATAACAAATTATCAATCCCTTAGGCATTTGTGGTCCCCCTTGTCCCATTGGATTACAAAAAGTATAATTATTTCTCCAAAAAGGAGAACCTCTTCCTTTGTTTCCATCATTATTGTACTTATTTCGGGGTACTGGGGGTCTACCTTGGGTTGGAAATTCTCTCGGCCTAAAAGGTTGATTAGGTAGTCCAATCACATAAGTCGTATTATTATGATCCATGTAATTGTAATTCAAACGAGCTTGTTGTTGCTCTTGACCTATCTTATGCCAACAATTTCTATCTAGATGCCTTGTCTTAAGGAAAAGTGTGTAGAGATGTGGAGGGTCATGAATTAGTCTTGAAGGCATCGAACACTTTGTAGCCACATGGCCATACCCATAACACTTACCACATGAGATATTGGATCTAGGTGGGGTTGGAATTGAGCTACTCGAGGATTGTTATGCACTAGAACATTGTGTTGTTATCAAAAAAATTTCTTTCAAAGGTGCTTGCATTGCACCCATGATTTCCTCCTTCAACTTTCCTAGAGATTTTCCAATAATATCAGCTATTTTTTCTTCATCAAGAGGGGATTGAGATTGCGGCATAGAAGGCATTCATGTTTGCATGATAGAGGCTAGAATAGAAGTGTACAGATTTAAAGGTACACTTGATACATTTGGACTTGCAATTACCAAAGGATTTAAAGGAACAGTCACATAAGACACGTTTTTAGATATCCCTCTTGAAGTGCTTGGATACTCCATATGAGGTTCTTTAAATAAGTCCCTCTGTCATTGTTGGCTGAGTTGCACTTCTTCCCACCATCTAGCATGTGTTCTAGCATTAGCTAGTGTAGCTGACCGTTGTAGGATAACATATTGATGAACTTCAGGATTAAAGCCATCAATAAATTTACGATTTTGTGTAGGCTCATCAGGAGATGGATTCATCTTTCAAATAATTGTTTCCATACATTCAATGTAATGTTCAACACCTTTGATTATTTCTTGGGACAAATAATCCAATTGAAGGGCCAGTCTATCTTGGAAACCTTGTTGTCAAAAATTTTCGAGGAACGCTCTTGATAAGGCTGCATAAGTTAGTTTATATAGAGCATCTAGGCTCTCGTACCACCTTGCTGCCTCATCTTTTCATGTTGCAAGGGAGATATTAAGCTTTTGGTCATTGTCTACTATCTCATTGGTGACACATGTCACCTCAAATATTTGTAAATGTGCATCAGGATCCTCGTCCCACAATCCCCTAAATTACGTGAAGTTAGCTAATCTGACTGGATTATGAGCTATTGTTTCTCAAAATAATATCTCTAACCATAAATCTTGGGTAATATCCAACCATGTACGTTCCTTAGGCTCCTTAAATAATTGGCACAATCCAAAATTCAACTCTAAATCCCAATCAAAGGGTGGTTCAGTACTCCCTACACTGTAGCATTAGCTTCACTCTATCTACTTTCGCTACTTTGTCTTCTCCTTTTCTCAATGACACTACTAGTGGTGGCTAAGGCCACTCGATCCTATTGATATGAGTCTACTTCACTTCCCCTTGAGAGTGTTCTATCAAATGATATACTAGGCTTAAAAGGTTATATGTTTGAGTTAGACACAACATCTATCCCCAAGTTCAGGAATGTATTCACCCTTTCAAGCCTTTCTAATAGCCAAGCCTCCTATCGCACTGCGTGTTCTGTAGCTCATTGATCTCGAGCTTTATTTTTTTATCTCCATCTCTCCTCTCAATTCATCCACTATTAATGAAATAGCTATTACTGTCATACTCCAAAATTTCGCACGTTTTGTTTGAAGCTATAAAGTTAAATGTTTGTGTGCATGCGCGCTTAGAAGGTTTAAAATGGTTGGTAACTCTGGGTCTACTTCTCCATAAGAAAACTTTTCTCCTTGCTCAGGAATTAGGCCTAAAATTTCAGCGACCTCTCTAATGTCTTTTGTGTCCAAAGTAACTTTCTAACCTCTGAATACACATATCCAAGGCAACACATCATCCCATACCACTATTCTAAAAGATCGATAAGCATTACAATAATACCAATCAAAGTGGTACGATACAGTGATTGTAAATATTTCCATTGTATTTATTATCCCAAAGTGCGCTGCTAATAAAATTATGGTTTGCGCGCAATCATTATAACCCCAACTCTAAGAAGATAATTGTTCTATGTCTATCGTTAATTTCGGGCCAAAATATTTTCCCCCCTCTACTAAGTTTGTGTCTCTTGCCCGATCCAATATTCGCCTTTGGCAATTTTGGGGCAAATTAGAAAAATAGTCTCTTAGAAAAGAGACCTCATATTCACTCATAAATACCTAGGATTTTAATATCCTAGGGAGATCAATCACCCATTCGAGTGCACTTGGCTCTCGGCAAACGCACAAAAAAATGACTGGCCAAAGACCAAGCCACTTTTAACCAGGTTGTCAAGCCAACTTTTAGGAGTTGTTGCACTGAATAGGTGATATTGATAACTAATTTCTAGGATTTATCGTAGCCTTTCTCAATAGTTACGACACTCGTTCATAGTAGTCCAACTAATCTAATATCGAAAACTCAATAAACTTGCATATTCTCGCACTTCGTCTCTATCTCTATACTGGACACTAAATTACTAAACCTAGGATTTTTTTCCCTCAAGGAGTAAATTTTAGAGCATAAATCCAATAGATCTATTTGCATGTCTCCATTTAAATTTCCTTTCAATTATCCCTTCTCTACCTTTATATGATAAATTTCTTTTATTATTTATTAAATAGTAAACATTAAAAAAGAATCAACTAACATTTTTTCAAACCCATCGACTCTAATTTTCCTTATAAACATTTCCCTTGTCCCATATTGGTATTACTCAATATCGTGTCAACACTTTTAATTTGCATAAAGTTAGACACACCATATTTTATATTAATAATGTTCAAAGTAATAATATAAAATTAATTTTCTTTTTATCTAACCCCAATAAAATTTCATAAAATATCCAAAACTATATTCTCAGGTTTTCTATAAAAGATCTTAATTTTTGTTGAGTTAAAAATATGATTTTCATCACAAAATATTGTAATTTTCATCCAAAATAACTATTTTTTAGTTTTAAGACATATTAAGCATCTTTGAAAAAATCTAGAAAAATTTAAGATACTTTTAATAGTATATAATTCATTATAAAAATATTACATCTCATAATTTTTCAACCAGACAATTTATAAAAATTTAGCTATACCAGTTTAAAGCCATTTTAAAGCATTTCAAACTATTTTTTATTTTTACAACATAACTTCTAACAACTATCTAGAGTTGAAACTAATGTTCAAATACATTTTATAAAAAATATAAACCAAAGAAGTATTTATGGTGAATCACTTATTTCTGTTAAACGAGTTAAGGCACTTACGTAAAGTATGAAGATTGTAATTGCGTCTTTGGGAGCCGTGTCCTTTGCAGTCTAGCCAAGACAATTGTTCCAAATAGCAAACTCATCATTTTCCACTTTCTTAAGTTTTCATTTTCTAATTGCCTTGTTTCCATAGGAATAACCACTTATAACTCTCTTAAGACTTAATCTTTATTAATTTCAAGCTAAAGAACTTAGCCTCCATAGTTTCATGTTGACGACTAAGAGGGGGAAGAGCGTAATTCAATATTTCTATCATCTATCCACCAAATGAGGAGCGAACTAGAGTGATTGGAAGGCAATAGACTATTCTCCTACCCTATTATTTAAGAAGAAGGGGGTACATTGAGGCTCCGAATTTGAGATTGAAGGAGAAGACATGGCGATGGTTTTCTACAAGCCATTGGCTTCAATGTTCCTCTCTTGCTTCTCCCCAATTACATTTCTCTTGCAATCTTCTTGTTTTGATGGCTTAGGAAGCCTCCTATCTCTCTCCCTCTCTCTAATAGATGGTGCCAAGAAGATGGAGTTCAAGGAGATGATTTCTCTCTCTCCCCCTCTTCTCGAATTGCCCATCTGTTCTCTTTGTCTTGAAGATGATGCCCATGCCTCCCTCATGTTCAATAGAATCAAGTTCCCACTGATCCAACTTTACCCTCCTCTACATGTGTCTCATCCCCCTTTTCATTTTTTATGGCAAGTCATCTTTAAGCTCCTAGCCTGCTTATCATCAACTTTTTTGTCACCCTCTCCATCTTTCATTTTGCATGATGGCACACCCCCTTCATATTCACGACCCCTCCTTTCCTCCTCATTTTTGCAACGGCCATCCCTTTCCTTTTTCTTCATTTTACCAAAATTTGAAACCTTTAAATTAATTAATCCTACATTCGAAAGAACACCTCCAACTTACAAGCATTATGCATTTCCTTAGACTTCCAATTCTACGTATATTATGCTCAGTCAAGTTAAAAATCCTCAAGTGTGGACAATGATGAAGACCCTCAATGCAATAGATATTCTGCTACACTAATAATACGGATACAAAGCGAAGGTCCCTTAATCATTTTGGCATTGACAATTTGACCATCTCATTGAAAAATCCTATGTTGGTTGTTGCAGAAAGGTTCAAGCTTTCCAATTACGTGATATTCAACACCTCCCCAAAGGGATCTAAAAAATAATCAATAATCTAATGATCACCCTTGGAGATCATTACCAAATTATCAATGTAAAATGATGATGATCAGGATGTAGTAGCAAGGTTTAGTTCTAAATCATGCAGATTCAATAAGTAAATCTATAAGTATTTATCTAAAACTCCACCTTCCTCTCCTACAAGAACTTCCTTGTATCGACATCTCCTAACGAGACTACAGAGACATGGCCTCAAAAAATAGCAAGAACGAGCATCGCATCTACATTAAATTAATGAAAACAAAGTTGGTAGCAATGTGCTAGTTATGTACAGTTTTGCTAAAGATTTTGCAATAGTAAGCATTGTTTCTAGGTGTTTTCAACCACTCTTCTAAAAGTTTGATAAGCGTTCTCGTGATGTTATGAGGACACAGTGTAAAAAATTATGGAATGCATCATCATTCAACTTCTTATTAATCAAGAGAGTCAATGTGATGTGAGTCATTAGTATTAGTGTGAGTTGCATGGATTATCCAAAAATATTAGATTTTTGGATCATTTTAGCCTATATTTAATATTATTTATTGTAAAAATCTGAAAACGTTAGAAAAGCTTCTAGATTAGGATGGCATGCAAAAAGGAAGTTACTTTTTTAGCCAGTTAGGAGATTTTTCATAAAAAAGACTGATTGACAAAATTGTGCGTGTCGCAATCGCTATAAACAGGCTGAAAACTGCAGATTGAACTGAAAGAAGAAGAAGGAGTGATCTGAGAGATCCGTGAGTAGGTGTCCTGCAGTATTACCCTCCTTTCGGAGCCAACAGAGCCATCAGATTTGGGTTCCGAGTAGGAGAAAAGGAGTTGGAATTTTGATGCACATTTTGTTCTACAAAGAAGCACCAGGAGATCTAATGCCTAGAGATTGCTTCTGAGTAGTGTGAAGATTCCAGGATCTCTCAATACATATTGATTCAATTCATTGTGATTTGTGTTTGTAGTGTTTACCACTTGGGTATTCTCTATCTTCTCTTCCATCTCCTATCTCTACTTCCTTCTACTTCAAATCCTCGGTGGATTCGACCTTTCAACAAAAACCCCTTCAACATTGGTAAACCCGACATGAAAGGTCGTCAGAAGAAGGAAAGACAAGATGGGAGAATCTTTGAATACATTCTCCAATGATGTTTTTCAATAGTTGGTGCAAAATATGAATATGCTTATGCAGGTACAACAACAATAACAGGTGATGCAAGCTTCAGCTCAAACAGAAAGTGTTGTGATGAATGCTTTGCAAGCAGTTGAGTGTGAGGTGAAGTTATTTAATGGCAAGAATGTATCTGCATATGTATATACCTATGCTCAGAAAATGGAATTCTTTGGGGTGGCTCAATTTGCATGGAGTCGGTATTTTGTACGTGTTACTGTTCATGAACTGAAAGCACCAATTACTGAATTATACTTGCAGGATGCAGATTGAGTAGCCTTCAAGAAGACACTCAGGAAAGAATTTTACATTGAGGACACCAATTTGATTATGCGCAAGACTTTTCAGGAGTGGGTTATACAACCCAATAAGGGTCTTGTGCTGGCTACAGAATTGTTAAGAGAATTTGAAAGTCGATTTGAGCAACTGGATCTTGCAAAATAGCAAGCTCTTGCAAGTCAGAAAATTGAATTGTTTCTACAAGCAGCTGGTCCTAAGCTTCAAGAGAAGCTTGATGATTTGCTGGAGGATCGGACTACAGAGACAGGTTTGAAAGCAAAGTGGAGACATGTCAAGGAAGCTGTTACTGCACTTGTGAAGAAGCATAGAAGAAAAGAAAGATTGCATGTCTCTAGCTTGCCCACTGTTATGGGCAAGAATGTATCTGCATATGTATATACTTATGCTCAGAAAATGGAATTCTTTGGGGTGGCTCAATTTGAATGGAGTCGATATTTTGTACGTGTTACTGTTCATGAACTGAAAGCACAGATTACTGAATTATACTTGCAGGATGCAAACTAAGTAGCCTTCAAGAGGACACTCAGGGAAGAATTTTACATTGAGGACACCAGTTTGATTACGCACAAGACTTTTTAGGAGTGGGTTATACAACCCAATAAGGGTCTTGTGCTGGCTATAGAATTGTTAAGAGAATTTGAAAGTCGATTTGAGCAGCTGGATCTTGCAGAACAGCAAGCTCTTGCAAGTCAGAAAATTGAATTGTTTCTACAGGCAGCTGATCCTAAGCTTCAAGAGAAGCTTGATGATTTGCTGGAGGATCAGACTACAGAGACAGGTTTGAAAGCAAAGTGGAGACATGTCAAGGATGCTGTTACTGCACTTGTAAGGAAGCATAGAAGAAGAGAAAGATTGCATGTCTCTAGCCTGCCCACTGTTATGGGCAAGAATGTATCTGCATATGTATATGCCTATGCTCAGAAAATGGAATTCTTTGGGGTGGCTCAATTTGCATGGAGTCCGTATTTTGTACGTGTTACTGTTCATGAACTGAAAGCATAGATTACTGAATTATACTTGCAGGATGCAGACTGAATAGCCTTCAAGAAGACACTCAGGGAAGAATTTTACATTGAGGACACTAGTTTGATTACGCACAAGACTTTTTAGGAGTGGGTTTTACAACCCAATAAGGGTCTTGTGCTGGCTATAGAATTGTTAAGAGAATTTGAAAGTCGATTTGAGCAGCTGGATCTTGCAGAACAGCAAGCTCTTGCAAGTTAGAAAATTGAATTGTTTCTATAGGCAAGTTATCCTAAGCTTCAAGAGAAGCTTGATGATTTGCTGGAGGATCAGACTACAGAGATAGGTTTGAAAGCAAAGTGGAGACATGTCAAGGAAGCTGTTACTGCACTTGTAAAGAAGCATAGAAGAAGAGAAAGATTGCATGTCTCTAGCCTGCCCACTGTTATGGGCAAGAATGTATCTACATATGTATATGCCTATGCTCAGAAAATGGAATTCTTTGGGGTGGCTCAATTTGCATGGAGTCGGTATTTTGTATATGTTACTGAAAGCACAGATTACTGAATTATACTTGTAGGATACAGACTGAGTAGCCTTCAAGAAGACACTCAGGGAAGAATTTTAAATTGAGGACACCAGTTTGATTACGCGCAAGACTTTTTAGGAGTGGGTTATACCACCCAATAAGGGTCTTGTGCTAGCTATAGAATTGTTAAGAGAATTTGAAAGTCGATTCGAGAAGCTGGATCTTGCAGAATAGCAAGCTCTTGCAAGTCAAGAAATTGAATTGTTTCTATAGGCAGTTGATCCTAAGCTTCAAGAGAAGCTTGATGATTTGCTGGAGGATCAGACTACAGAGAAAGGTTTGAAAGCAAAGTGGAGACATGTCAAAGAAGCTGTTACTGCACTTGTAAAGAAGCATAGAAGAAGAGAAAGATTGCATGTCTCTAGCTTGCCCACTGTTATGGGCAAGACAATTGATGTATCCAGTAAGCCACCTACTTTTGTGGCTAACCTTATGGTTGTACCTGCTATTTTTCCCTCTATTAGGGAAGATGTCTTAGATGAATTGGTCGAAGGCATGCGGTATCTTCAATTGAAGATTGCAAAATTGGACGAAAAAACACAAGAGGAAAGGGGAGAGGCAATAGCCCCTAAGCTTGGAAAAAGATATATGTGGTGTGACAGTTTGCAGCACAAGAGAAAGGATTGTGCTGCCTATCAAGAGGCCTTGGCACAACAACTTATCCTTTGGAAAGATGGCAAGATCCATGCATAAGAAATGGGATTGCCTTTTGCTTTGAATTTTGAAAAGGGAGGTATGCAGAAGTTCTTGGAAGACTTGGCTGTCCGAAATGCTTATGCGGCAGTACATGCTTCTACTTTTGGTTTATAGTTGGATATAATGCATGGCCAAGTGATGGTTGGTCGAAAGGTTGAAATATGGACACATACTTTACATACAGCTAAAAAGAGAAAGGTCATTGATAGTGAAATGCCTCATGCAGGGCAAGATATTCGTGGCATAACTAGTTGGGAATCACCGGTAGATGCATATTCAGTGTATGCATATTAGCAAAGGTACAAAACACGGATGTACTTGTGGAAGAAAAATGAAAAAGAGATGAAGATATTGCAGGGACATCTAAAAGAATGACAAGAAGAAGTGTGGATCAGCCTAAAGTTGCAAATCAGCCACCTCCCAAGCATTTTATGGAAGAGGTCAAGGAGCAAAAACAAGATAACAAACAAGAGGGAAAAAAGAAGGGCTAGCAACCAGGATATAAGTTGCAATCTGACATTGAGACGGCCAGAGATCTTAAGAAGGTTCTTGAAGAATGGATCTTAAACAGTCGGGTGGAATTTACCTTGGGACAGGTGCTTAGCATTGCCAAGCGAGAATTTCATGATGAGATCATTGACATAATTAAAAGGAAGCATCAGTTTCTTGGTGATACCACTAGTGTATTGCTGCAATTTGAAGAGGAAACTGGTTTGTTGGGTATTCGGGCTGAATATGAGCATGAAGTAAGTATTGGATTATCTATGCAGGAGGATGCTACTAATCAGTGGACATCATGTGGAAAAGAGAAGAAAGTGGTTGAAAATGCATTGTCTTGTAGCAATATGCATGGTGAAGTAAGGCAAATGCAACAATATGGAGAAGAGACTCTAGGATTTATTCCTCGAAGTCACTACACAAGAAATCATTGGGCTAGAGCTACCACTGAAACGGTAGTGAAAATAGGGGAACGTGAAACTACTTGTGTTTCTTTTCTTGACCATGGGTCTGAGATAAATGTCATTGAGCGGGGATTCTATGAAAATGGTGTATGGCCTGTGGACACTGATCATGGTTGATATATGAGGGCTGCAAAAAATTATTCAAGGGAGCTCTATGCTACATGTCCTAATGTAAAAGTGACGATCAGTGATATACTGTGCAAGATAATTTCTCATATGCAATGATTTTGGGACAGCCCTATATTACATGTGTGCATATGGAAACAAAGGTGCTTGATGATGGTTCTGCTTATGCAAGAGTCAGAAGCAAGGATGCGAGAAAAGTAGTCCAATTTCTTATTGTTTGTGTTAATTATCCTAGAAATTGTGATATGCTTCGAGAGTCTCCTTTGGTTTCAAATGCAAGGGAATTCAAAGACCTGGATTTTCATTAGGCGCTGCTGTAATGCAGGGCTAGAGTAGTGATGTTCAGAGGGTGTACTTGCCTCTTGATGAAATAAAGCATGTATTTAATATTGGTAATTCTCAGTTTACAGCAAACAGTGCATGTTGGTTTAAGCTTATGGAAGCTATGTGTAGCGCTGAACGCATATCTATGAAACAGGCTATTAAGAAACTGAGAGCATTGGGGCTATTAGCTGAAAATGATGGCATTTCAGGCATCTTTTATGGGCTGAATATTACTAACACTATGGCTGAAATTTCAGCAACTATACATGCAAAAAATGAGGCTGAAAACAGAGTGTTGTCAGTCTGTTCTTTGGATATGTATGATGTTATAGCATTGTTTGCTCAGCAGGAAGGATTACAATGGGCTGAAGCACTTATGGAGACAAAGTATAAGTCAGTTGACAAAAAGGTGAAACCAATTTCTTTGCCACTTCCACTAGAGAGTGAGGGCATGTATGAAAAAGTGTCAAGGCAGCCAAGCTTACGAGATCCTAAAGATATAGGTCATCAGTTTACATATGAAACATTACATGAATTGAAAGTTGGTGCAAAAGGGTTTCTTTTGCCTGCTGAGAGAGACTATTTATGTAGATGTTGGCTAGACATGGGAAGGCATTTGCATTTCAGCCAAGTGAAATAGGTTGTGTAGATCCAAATGTTGACTCTCCTATGGTCATATTTACTATGCCATATGTACCATGGAATTTGAGGCCTATTCTAGTGCCTAAAGCTTACTTGCCAAAGCTGATGGATTTGCTAAATGAAAAGATTCACATGAAGATCTTGGAGCCTTCTTCAGCCCGGTACTCAAATCGTTGGTTACTGTGTCCAAAAAGAATGGGGCTTTGATATTTATTCAAGACATGCAATCGGTCAATAAAGTGACCATAAGAAATGTGGGTGCATGTCCTGAGGTTGATGAATTTGCAAAGGCTTTTGCAAGCATAGCAATTTATTCTTTGGGTGATCTTTACTCGGGTTAATCAGTTTCAGCTTGCAATTGAAAGCAGGGATATCACAACCATGGAGACTCCTTTGGGGTTAGTATGGATGGGTACTCTCCCAAAGGGTGCAACAAACTCAGTGGCACACATGACAAATGCTATGAATAGGGTACTCAGGGATTTTATACCACAATTGACTATGCCCTTCTTTGAATGATGTTCCAATCAAAGGGTGTGTAGTGGATGAAAAGAATGAAGAGATGGATGATCATGGATGCAGATAGTTTATTGTGGATTGTGAGAGGATTTTGACATGTCTAGAAGAGGCGCATTTAACTCTTTCTAGGCAAAAGATTTTGATTGTTGGGCATATGTGTGGGCCTTATGGGCAAAGGCCATCACCAGTAAAAATAGATGGGATTTATAGAATGCAAGATGAATGCATGAATGTATCAGAGGTGCGTAGATTCTTGGGTGCATGTGTATTCTATTTGATATGGATTCCTCACTTTACACATGTAGCCAATGCCCTTTATCACCTTCTAAGGAAATGTCAGAAATTTCATTGGGAAAGGAAGCATCAAAAAGCAATGAAGAAATTGAAGCAACTCGTAAAATCTGCTCCTACATTGAGAAAGGCTGACTATTCACATGGAAAGGCTATCATTATTACTGTTGATAAAAGCCCAATCGGGATTGGATGGGCAATTGGGCAAGATGATGAGGAAGGACACAGATATGCAATTCACTTTGGTGCTAAAATATTGATTGAATGACAGAGAAGATGTCCACAGGTTAAAAGAGAATTATGGGGAATTGTGACAGCCCTTAAATGTGGTAAGGAGTATTTTATGGGTGCTCGTGTAGTCATTGAGACCAATTTTTTGCCGCTATTGGGTATGATTACTAGTTGTGCTACTTCAGACATTGCTATGCTCCGGTGGATTGAATACATCAAATCTTTGAACCCTAAATTTCAGCATATTGCAGGAAGAGATAACCCAGAGGCTGGCATGTTATCTCGAGCACATTATGAGAATGAAGATGGGATGATGGATGAGGAGGAAGAAGATGACTTTCTTATGGCTGAAGATGATGTTGCAAGAGTGAATTTAGCAATGCAAGGTGTTGCTACAACATTAACAAAAGCTTTGATAACAAAGAGAAGACACTTTAGATGTTTTGTATCTTGTGTAGAAGTGTTTTTGGAAGACAAATATACAGGAGAGTGGCTGAGAATTGGTCAATACCTCAGTACATTAACAAAGAGAGATGAATAGTCAGATGAGGAGTTTAAGAAAATCAAGAGGAAAGCGTATGGGTTTTTTTTAAAAAGATGGATACTTATGGAAATATGCTAAAAAGAAACAGGGTATGCCATTGCGAGTTTTGGGTGACAGAGCTTCACAAGTAAAAGTAATGCAATAATTTCATGAAATCTTGTGGGCTGGTCATAGAGGTGTTTGGGATACTTTTACAAAGATCAAAGAAAGATATTGGTGGCAGGGTATGTATAAGGATATTGCTCACTTTGTGGAAACATGTACGACATGTCAAATGTATTCATCTGTGAGACATCGGGATGGATTGCAACCCACATATCCATTGTCTCTTCATTTTAAGTGGGTGGTGGATTTGGTCACAATGCCTACAGGTCTTTGGCAAATGAGGTGTCTTGTGCTTGCTCGTGAAGAATTGACTAATCAAGTGGAAGGGAAAGCTTTACGTACTAAGACAACTAATGCTATGTGTACTTTTCTCTTAGAAGAGATCGTTTGTCGATATGGCTGTGTGGGAAAAATTACAGTAGATAGGGTGAGTTGAATGCAGATAAAGCTCATGATTTCTTTGCATGGTTGGGGATCAAGCTTGCTTTAGCTTCAGTCTATAACCTTGAAGGAAATGGGAAAAGTGAAAGAGGTCACCAAACTATTGTATAGGCATTGGAAAAAGCATGTGGAGAGAAGGTAAAAGAGTGGCCACGATTGCTCCCTTATGCTTTGTGGGCTGACAGAACAACTCATAGTGCTGTTATAGGATATATGCATGCAGAGTTGATATATGGTCAAAAACCTATCATGCCAATAAAAGAGATGACAATCACATGGAGTGTATTACCGTGGGAGGAGGAGTTGAATCGAGAGGAGTTGTTGGCCTTACGCATTAGACAATTGGAAAGAAAGTCAGAAGACATAGAGGCAGAAACTGCAAAGTTAAGGGCACCAAGGATACAGAACAAGAAACGATTTGACAAAAGACATAGACTAAGACCAAGAACCATACAAGATGGGGATTGGGTATTGGTTTATGATAGTAGTTTAGATAAGCAGCATAGTGCCATGCGTAAAGGTTCCAAAAGATGGTTTGGACCCTATGTGGTAAGACAGGTGTTTGATAATGCTACTTATGCATTAAATGAGCTGGATGGGATAGCCATCAAACTTTCGGTAGCAGGGAAAAGAATAAAATTATTCAAAAGGTGGAAATCTACTACCTATGAGTTGCAAAATTGGAAGAAAATAGTGGTCTTGATATAGGGGCTAGCCAGGAAGATATGGAAGATGAAAAAGTAAAGGATATGGTTGCAAAGGATGAAGAGGACTCAGGATCCAGTGACAACAAGGATTTTGGTACATACCGGAGGATGTGCAAGTTCAGAGGGGGTGGATGTCATGATGTTATGAGGACACAGTGTGAAAAAGTATGGAATGCATCATCATCCGACTTCTTATTAATCAAGAGAGTCAATGTGATCTGAGTCATTAGTATTAGTGTGAGTTGCATGGATTATCCAAAAATTCTAGATTTTTGGATAATTTTAGCCTATATTTGATATTATCTTTGTAAAAATCCGAAAAATTTAGAAAAGCTTCTAGATTAGGATGGCATGCAAAAACCAACTTGCTTTTTCAGCCAGCTAAGAGATTTTTCATAAAAAAGACAAATTGATTGTGAAAACCATGTAATTAATATTGTGTATAAACAAACGGAGATTCTGAAATCTAATATGCAGAATCATGCCATACGCAGCCTCATACCGTACATACCTGACACATCTTATGCCAATCATGGGATTTGAGTCATGTCAGTTGGTCATCCTTTGTGAATGCTGTCTTGAGAGAACGCATTAGGCCAGTCGGCGTATGAAAGGACTTTATGCTTTCCTTTACTCATTGCACTTCATTGCCAGACAAAACCCAAGAAGCACGAGGCAATTGCACTCGACCGTCGATGCCACTTACAGGCCAATATGGTTCCATCTTTCCCACTGCTTTCAAATTCATCCTCGAGATCGCGCGGGTCGCGATCGCTGTAAACATGCTGAAAACTGCAGATTGAACTAAAAGAAGAAGGAGTGATCTGGGAGATCCATGACCAGGTGTCTTGGGGTTTTCCCCCCCTTTCGGAGCCAACGGAGCCATCAGAGCAACAGAGAAGGAGTTGGAATTTTGATGCACATTTTGTCCTACAAAGAAGCACTAGGAGATCTAATGCTTGGAGATTGCTTCTAAGTAGTGTGAAGATTCCAGGTTCTTTCAATACATATTGATTCAATTCATTGTGATTTGTTTTTGTAGTGTTTACCACTTGGGTATTCTCTATCTTCTCTTCCATCTCCTATCTCTACTTCCTTCTACTTCTGATCCCCGATGGATTCGACCTTTTGACAAAAACCCCTCCGACATTGTTGCGATAATACCAATCAAAGTGGTACGACACACTAATTGTATTTATTTCAACTGCATCTATTAGCCCAAAATGCGCTACTAATAAAACTATGGTTTTGGTGCAATCGTTATAGCCCCAACTCCAAGAAGATAATTGTTCTATATCCACAACTAATTGCGGGCCAAAATATTTTCCCCCCTCTACTAATTCTATGTCTCTTGCCCAATCCAATATTCTCCTTTGGCAATCTTGGGGCAAATTCAAAAAATAGTCCTTTAGAAAAGAGACCTTGTGTTCACTCGTAAATACCTAGGATTTAAATATCCTAGTGAGATCAGTCACCCGTTCGAGTGCACTTGGCCTCCCAGCAAACATATCAAAAATTGACTAGCCAAAGCCACTTTTAACCAGGTTGCGAAGCCAACTCCTAAGAGTTTTTGCACTAGATAGGTGATTTTTGGCATTAAGTGTGATAACTCTGTCTAGCCTTCGCCGATATTTATGATGCTCTTCCGTCGTACTCCAACTATTCTTATGCAAATACCTAGACCACCTCAGTAAGCTTACTTAGTCTTGCACTTTGCTTTTTTCAACCTTCATGACTATGTCTCTATACTAGGCACTAGGATGCTAAGCCTAGGATAACTATAGTTTCCCCCCATCTTTCAGGGGCAGCTCCTCATAAATTACTGCTATCATGATAGTGGCGGTTTATCCAGGGGGTTTTGATATTTGACCTTAATAAAATTGGTTTTAGGGCATAGATCCAATGGATCTATCTACACACCTCCATTTAAGTTTCATTTAAGTTATTCTTTCTCCACCTTTATATAATTAATTCCTTTTATTTACTTACTAATCAGCAAACATTCAAAACAATCAATTAATGTTCCACAAATCCATAAACTTTAATTCCCCTTTTAAACATCTCCCCTCTTTTTCTTCACGATTCGTTTTGACGGCCTCTTTCTCCCCCTTCTAATTTTCATTTTTTTATTTCTTCTCCTTTAATTTATTTCCTTCCCCCCTCCCCCCCCAAAAAAAAACCTTAGAAAGCTTCAACCTTCCAATCTTCCTTTTTCAACTTACCACCATCATCATATGATCTAGTGATCATCACACCTTCATCACAACAATATCAATGTTACTGATGAAGAAGCCGCCAATAGGAGGGTTTAATTCTTAATCATGCATTCTAGTTTTTGGGAAGCAATGTCTCTATAGGTAGAATCATGATGATTTAATAATTTCTTTGGAAGGTAGCAAAACTTATGAAATCCTTCATCCCTCTAGAAGATATCCTATCAAGTTGTCAAGACCTTGCCAAGTCTAAAAATCCCCCGAAAGCCTCTAATTTGTAACAAGGTCTTATATTCTCTAAGTGATAATAATCCCTACGGGAAAATTCTCATAACTAAGATTCACTAAGTAAATCTATTAGATTTTATCTAAAAATACACCTTCCTCTCGTGCAAGAACTTCCTTGTATACCGACATCTCCTTGCCAGACTACAAAGACCATCTTCCAAAAACAACAACAATGAATAGCGCACCTGCATTAAATTAATGCAAAAAAATGATAATAATGTATATAATGTTGTTGAAAATTTCTGCAATGTTTTGCATGTTTTTAGGTGTTGTGAGCTTGTTCCACTACAAGTGGCAAACAATCATCTATACCTTGCTATTCGCAGGAGCATATGGTGTAGCAACAACTTGCTATATTAAGTTTGTCCTACCATTTGTAGTAGTCATTGACTAAACCAAGAAAAGTATCAAAAGACCCTCAAAGACATCATCAATGTCATGGGTGACTGGCATTTGAAGCTGATAATATAAATATGTAGCATTTTAAGAAAATATAGCATCCCTAATGACAAAAACTTTCTTTATGTGTGGGTCATAGAAACAATAGCCCTTGCTCTCCGAATTGTGGACGATAAATATGCATTTTAGAGCATTTTCATCAATCTTCCCATAAAGATCTTTTGAACATGTGCATAGCTATGAAACACCTAAAACTAGTCAAATTTGGGCACTATGATCTTGTTTAATGCCTTGGTGGGGGTGCATGATTTTAGCACCTAATTTGCACATTGAAGGCTTAAAGCCAAAAATTTTATGTAAGAGCCCCTTACTTTTCAACATATAACGATCCATTTCCATAAGCATGTGATTCTTCCTTTCAACAAATCCATTTTGTTGAGGATTCATTCTAACATGGCTTAATACGTAATGCAATGATCAAGAAAATATGTCTCAAAATCACAAGACATGTACTATCCCCCTCTACCCATGCAAAGTTTCTACACCTTTAAACCAATTTCAGCCTCAAGCTTCGCCGCAAGATGTTTAATTGCATGAATACATTATATTTTGCATTCAACCCATACACTCATGTATATCTCAAGTAGTCATCAATAAAATTAACAAACTTAAGATGGCCCCCAAGTGCATATGTCTTCATGCGACCACAAACATCAGAGTGAATAAGTTGTGTTTTTCATATAGCAAATATTGAACCATACTTTTTGAAGGCAAACCTATGCATCTTGCCAAAAATGCATCCCTTGCATGCATGAAGAGGTGGAGTCTCCACTAGAGACAATGTATCTACCATACGACGCCTCTGAAGGATCATCAGACTCCCAAGACTCATATGTCCATAGTGTGCATGCCAAAGCTTTGCATTATGCATAGTGGGTGAAAGACTAGTGATGACTGCTGGAGCATCATGAGAATGTTTACTATATGTATCTAACAAGAATAAACCTTTATGTATCATGCTGAATAGCTTGAGTGCATAATCCATCTCTCTGTCTTTGAGGATACATTTATTCTCCTAGGAGATTGTGCAATATATTTGCTCAAGTATATTGCATGTTGATTTTGAGGTCCTACAAGACCAAATGTGTAGAATAATTGCATTATTTACTAATAAGGAAATCAAAGAAAGTGATTGTGCATCCTTCGAATCCCATCTCCTTTGATCCTCCATAGGAGGGGGAGAAGGGGCAGTAGCACCAGCACCACCACTACTAATCTCTCCTCAAGCATTAAGCTAAAGTGTTTGAGATGCTAGACCTCTTGGATTCTACAAGTTATCTATAACATTGTTCCATCAATCCTTCACAAAATAACAAGGTTGCGGACCATACAACTCCACACTGGGTAGTTTGAGCCATGAAGTTTTTCCTCTTGAGTGAGGACACCAAGAATGCTACTCTGATCATTGTTCTCGTGACATGCCATGTTGTCAATAATGAACAAAAATCTACTACCAAATACTTTGGTATGGAAGTATAGACTGTGTACTCATCAAAGTACCAAAAAATTTCACAAGGTTAAGAAATAAGTACCAAACTATCACACAAATGTGAAAATTTACACAATCTCACCCAAATCAACACTCAAGTGAAGAAATAATAACAATGTATTGTTGTACCACACGTGCATTGAAATGTGTGTCCACGAAAGTAGAAATTACATCAACTTAACACTTACTTTCACCAAATTTTCTTGAAATTTTCTTTTTTTTTTTGCTCAAATTGTTTTTAGCTACAATTAACTGATGCTTTGCTACTTGTTTCATGCCTTGGAGTGCACGTTGGGCAAAATCTTGAAATTTCTGTTTGAAATTTTAAAGAAATTGAAAAATGTATACCTTATAACTCAAATTTTTATACAAATCTCATCTTGAGATACGTGCCAAATGTGAACATCAACTAGAACGTGCATCGTGATACATATAAAGCTTGTAGGCTAAAGAGTCCCAAATTTCTTGCTCAAATTGTAAAGAAATTGTGTAATCTTAGTTTTATCAATGTGAAGATTCATGCATAACAACTTAAATCAAACAGAAAGTGCATTTTTCACTCGAAGAAATTTTGAGGAATTTTGAAAATTGGAAAATTTAGTTAAAATTTTTCAAAATTCTTAGCTTAAAGTGTGAGGAATTGAAAATTTCTTCAATATTAGGTATAAGATGAACAAAGACAAATGAGAAATTGCAAAATTTTTAAAAAACTAATATTTTTTTGAAAATGAGGATTTTTGTATTTTTTCTTAAATAGAAAATGACAAGTAGGGCTGAAAAAATAGCAAGCAAGGTTGAGAAAATGGTGGCAAGGGTTGTCAATATTATGAGTAGGACTAACAAAGGCTATGTGTGCATAGCTACATGTAAGACTGCATATGGGACTACGTGCAAGTTGAAAATAACAATATCACCTCCTTCAAAACAACAACGTTCCAGTAACTCCTCCCTCCAAAGCACTAGCTCCTCTTCCTTTATCAATTGAGTAGACTCCACATGGGTGGTACTAGTTGAACAATGGAGAGACCAAACCCACATGTCTAGCTTTGATACCAAATGTTAGAAATGGAGGAAGAGAGAGAGAGAATGAACACAAGACAATGAGCAAGAGTGGGCAACAATTTGACACTCAAAAGATGTAAGTACTTGAATGATTGAAAGAACAATATGTCATCTTAAGTAAGTTAGACCTATCAACTAGTAACTCTAGAACTAATTGTATAAGTGGTGACACAAATTGTTAATATAGTTGTGTTCACACTAAAACCCAACTAACTAAAAAATTAGGTGCTACCCAAAGAATTGGAAAATTCTAAAAATATTGTGGATTTTCCATTGCCAAGCCTTGCATCTTTAAAGTGAGAGAGTCTTGATAAAGAGATTCAAACTTGGAATATCTTAAGACATCCAAAAAGGCCATGATTCTTGGAAGGATCTAGAGAAGAATGCAATTGTCATGGTTTGTACCCTTACATACCTTTATAGCTTATTTTAAACTATAGTGAGTTTATAGAGAACAAAGATTTCATTGCTAAACATAAAGTTATTAGAGGAGGATTTGGATAACATTCTAGGAATACTTTGAAAATCTAGGGAATGTGACCACAAGGGTGATTTTATATAGTGTGCCCTCAATCATTTGCTATATCTTACATCTCTTAATAATCTCTTGTTATGGGTTTGGATTATAGGAGGTACAAACTCAGATATAGTGTGCCCTCAATCATTGGCTATATCTTACATCTCTTAATAATCTCTTGTTATGGGTTTGGATTATAGGAGGTACAAACTCAGATATAGTAATTGGCTTCTTTATATTTGGATATTGATTTTATTCCACTAAAATTGGAGGTATAAGTAATTAGACAAAAAGAAAAGGAGGTTATTTTAACTTCTAACTAGTGTTTAGAGGATATAAGAGACATCAACGATACTATAATGGAAAGAAGACTTGAATGCTCTTTCCTTGATATGAGGTGTTTGCCTCCTAGCACTTTGAGTTTTGAATCATGAATATATATAAACAATATCAAAGTTGTTCTTGCTCACAAACATTATTTCCTAACATATTATTCAATGACACTCACAAGCATTGTAGTGAAAGACTTGGCATGAGCTTTAAATTTTAAAATGATTCTATAAAGCAAACATATTTCATGTGACTAAGATCCAAATTTTTCACTATATTGGGTTTACAAAAGTAAAACATACAAAGGAAATGATACTATACTACAAATTTACAAAGGGTACATACAAGACTAGTCTTTGAACACTATATTAGGGAATTAGGGAATTTCCATGCACTTGGGAATCCCCAATACCTTTATTGTTTGACCACATGGTCAAATCTTGTTGTCTTAGTTAAAGGACAAGTCTACCCTAAATACTATATAAGCTACCTTCCCAAATCCCACTTTCAAATATGGATCAAGATCTAGCCACGTGGTCAAATATTTATCACTTATTTGAAATTGGGACTTAAAAATTTTCCAAGTTATCTAATATAGTATTTTTAGCTTCTTTCTAATCTTCAATTTCTCATCGCTTTGTATTTTTCTCATTCTTTGGCACAATCTCTTCTTCATCACTTTCATCAATCATCACTAGTTTCCTTATACTAAGGTTTCTTTTATTTTGCTAGAAGATTTTGAATTTCGTGGGTACCCTTTTCTCTTGAGACTTCAGAGCATATGGATCAAACTTTGAAGGAGAAAGCTTAGGTATTCCTTTCTTTCTAGAGGCTACGCTGTCGCTTGGGATTCGTGCAAGGGGGGGGGGGGGGGGTTTCATGATTGTCGCTCACCAGGGACACTTTGTGAGATGGAAGAAAAGGATGATGAATTATGCTCAATTCAAGATAAATACATGGAATAGAAGAATCAATGCATTAGTGGGCAAGGTAAGACAGAAGATGTCATGTATACGTTCAATCTTCCTTTGTATATGGGAACAAGATACAAAGAAACCATCTTCCAAGGTAAGACAACCTCTCCATGGTATAAGCATTAACATGTAGAAGAAGGTTTGGATAAATAATTTCACAATTGTAAGATTAGATGTGGTGAGTATGCAAGGGTAGTTAGATATTCATCAATTCAATGATTAAGCTTTAGACTTGATATAATATTTTGGTGAAGCTAAGATTTCGTTAAAGCCTTGGACTTGATGTGACCTTAAGTCATCTTCATGTTCCTTGAAAATAAAAATAATTTTTTTTTCCAATTGATGACTACTCAAATACTATAGTCATCAAGAAAACAATGTTTTCTCCTTTCATGTATCAAGTTGGCGACTTCTGATGCCAAGAGGCATATTCCACGGTGGATTCCGTGAGGTTTTACGGTGGATTCCGTAAACTTAGATGACCGGGGCTCATACACAAAGAGGATTCTTTGTGCGAGAAGTTGATGGGGACGCCTGTCCTTTTCGGGCGTTTCATTAATTTAGTGTGTACATGGGTGATTCCGCAAAATGCATATTAAATTAATAAACGTTTATGAGTTTAGAGTGCGCACTCGTAATAAATTAAGGTTAGGATTTATTTCTAACCAATTGATTTATTTATGTAGCTGAAGACTGCTAGGTATTCACTTTTGTCAGTTTAATTGTGTTATTTTACTAACGATTGTGAATGCTTTAGTTGATGTGTAGAGATAGCAGCAGTGGCGGAGGAAAGCATTGGAGTCTAACGGGTTTTCGACTCTTGGACTAGATTTTGATAGGCGCCACGCCTATATTTTGTTATGTCTATTGAGACATCGATTATTTATTATTATTTTGTATGCGCTTATGCGCCTGGATATGTTATTTCTATTTGGACATTGAGATTAGGCGTGCCAGACACTATGGGCACCGTCCATTAGCTTTATTTTACTATTTTTGTAGAAAGCAAACTCAAAAGCTAAAAGCTTGTCATATTTTTGTAATTGGGCTATTATTGAGCATGAAGATTGGAAATATACATAAAATACATGCTTTGTGAAGCGCTCACACAAGGCATGGGGGAGATTGAACCCAATTTGTCTCTTGCCTCTTGTCGTGCTTGCTTTTACATGGGTTTTTGTGCTAAAAAGTAGAGTACTTTGTTCTTGGGGACCTTCCGGGATTCACCACGTGAGCTATCTGCGACCGATCTGCGCACCAGTGGTATCAGAGCGGAGCAGAGATCAAGGGCTTCCAATCGCTACCAATCTCGGGCGAAGGCAGAGCTCCAGGAACAAACGGCCTCTACAGTCAACCTCGTCGCGAACCGTCGATACAGGCAGACTTCTGGCAATCAAGAACCCCTGTTTCCACTATCAAATCGCGAAGGACCAAGCTCTGCAGGCGGAGGACCACTCAAACATCTCCATCATCAAGTTGTGGAGTTACAGAGATAAGCTTCATTAATTTTCTTATTACTTCATTGGAAAAGCTTAAGACAAAGCTTAAGAAGCTTAAAAGCTTCTAAAAATTCTCATCGTGGCCTCAGAGGAGGTCCGAATTTTTCGCGCGGCGAAAAAAAACGGACCCCCCTCCCCCACGAAATCGACGACGGCCTGCCATTAAGCTATTAAGCTTAACTTCTTTAAGTTAAGCCAAATCACTCCAGTCACACAGGGCAAACAAGTCTGTAAACTCCGGGTCCTGCGCATCAGAAGTCAAGTTCAGCAAGTCAATTGTAATCAAGTTCTGCAAGTTCTGCAAGTCGGCCTAAGTCCAGCAAGTCAACAACTCTGCAAGTCTGCTAAGTCTGCAACTTTGCAAGTCAGACTAAATCAGAACTGACTAGTGCTTAAAACTCATAGAAGACTTGTTCGTATGCAAAAACTCTGAATTGGAAAGTTGTTCGCAGCAAGCTATTCTACCTATCTACAAGTTTGTTGAAGTACTTTCAACAAATGGAGACTAAAATATTGCATAATTTCTGAAAATTGAAGAAGAAAATACCCAAAAATACATAGCCTTGTAACCCCAAATTTGAGCTACGCTCATCCCGCTTACTGATTTTGAGTGAGAAAGGTTTGTTGAGTTTTACAGGATGACTACCCCACATATGGATGATCCTATGGCTGAAGATGATCTACCCGAGCCTACCATGGAACAAAAGCTGGATCTTATCATGCTGCAATTGGAAGAAGAGCGAAGAGCTAGGCAAGCCTTGCAAGCGCAATTGACAAAGCTACAAGGAGCGTCCACTGACAAAGAAGAACCCCAAGCTGAAGATTTGATTCGCCGTACCATCAACGCCACTCTTGAAGCACAAACCATTCGCAAGGAATCCAAGATAAGTAAACGAAGTTTCAAGTTTCGCACTTTCAATGGCATAAGAGAAGGAAAGACTGTTTTATCATTCATTAGCCAGTTTGATGACTATTTTCATGAGGAAACTTATCCCGAAAAAGATAAAATCAAGTGTGTTACTAATCATCTGTTAGACAGAGCATCACTTTGGTGGACTGTAGTCCGCAAGAGCATAGAATGTCCTGCTACATGGGAAGATTTCAAGAAGAAGTTCATGCAAAATTTCCTACCACCGCAATTTCATGAGAAGGCTATCAAGCAATGGGATTTACTTCAACAGCGCGATCGTGAGCCTATTCCACAGTATACAGAGCGTTTTTGGAATGCACTCCTACAGCTACGCATGCTTGAAGACGTACCAGAGACGACACATAAGCGGAAGTATATGTCTGGACTTCTTGGACATTACTACGCTGAAGTGAACATGTTCAAGCCTGCTACCCTTGAAGACGCCATCTCCTTAGCCCACGACACTGAAGATAAGTTACGCGGAAGAGATCGACGACCACAGCCATTCCAAGCAAACGGTAATTATGGATCTAAACAATTCAATTCCAATTTCAGAAGGTTTAATCCAGGTCGTTTCTCATCACCATCTTTCCGCAAGAATTGGCCTAAACCACCTGCATTACCATCCACTGTCAATCCAAATTCTAAACCTATTCCACAAGCAAATCCAAATATACCCAGACTCCCAGCCATTGCAAATAATGTGACCAAAGCCAAGCCCATCGTATGCTACAAGTGTCACCAGCCAGGGCATCTCGCAGCAAATTGTCATTCAAAGAAGCCATCAGCACATATCAACTACCTTGGAGCTATGGATGAAGACGAGCATGAGGATATGCCGGATTTCACTGAAGAAGAAGATGATCCTACTACTACTTCCGACACTTTACCAGGTATGCCTACTTCACATTCATTGTTGACTATGAAATGTATGGTGCGTGGAAAAGAAAGAACTATATTGCATGATGACGGTAGTACCCATGACTTTATTTCAGCAAAATTGGTAAAGGAATTGAAACTGCATACTGTACCTATGCACTATCGCATAAAAGCTGCATTTTTAGGCACTAGGTACAATGGCACACAAGAAGTTCAAGATTTAGAAATTCAAATTGGTCCATATATTGAAAGAATAAATTTCTTAGTTGTCCCATTACAGTCTAGCGACATTATTCTAGGAATGCCATGGAGACACAAACATAATCCCAATATAGATTATTCCACACACACAATGAATATAAATTTTCAAGGAAAATCTATTACATTATTTGGTATGCATGCATCTCATATCTTTCCACTGCTTTCGCATACTTAAGCAAAACGTGCACTACGCAAGAATACTAAATCATATCTCATTTGGGTAAATGAATTGCACGCAAGGAAAATCGTATGCACCCTAGGCATAAGGAATTTCTCGCATATTTTAAGGACTGTTTTGCAGAAGACCTACCACCAGGTTTACCTCCATTCCGTCCAGAAGACCATAAGATTGACCTAATACATGGCACACAACCACCTTGCAAAGCCCCATATAGGCACAATCAAATAGAGCAAAAAGAAATCCAGAGTCAAGTTGAAGAATTACTAAATAGAGGCTTAATTCGACCTAGCAGTTCTCCATTCGGTGCACCTGTGCTCTTAGTCAAGAAAAAGAATAATACTTATCGGATGTGTATTGACTACCGAGCATTAAACAAGATCACTGTAAAGAATAGGTATCCTATACCTAGAGTTGATGACCTTATGGACAAACTGCAAGGATCTTCTATATTTAGTAAAATTGACCTTAAGTCTGGATATCATCAGGTGAGGCTAGATAGATCCGACATATTTAAGACTGCATTCAGGACACAGTGTGGCCATTACGAATTCTTAGTTATGCCATTCGGATTAACTAATGCACCTGCCACTTTCAGTAGAATGATGAATCGTATTTTTCTAAAATATCAATATTGTGTGATTGTTTTCTTTGATGATATTTTAGTGTTCAGTCAAAGTGAAAAAGAGCATTATGAGCATTTATCATTAGTTTTTCAATTACTGAAAGAAAATCAATTGTTTGCAAATCCTGACAAGAGTGAATTCTTTAAGACAGAAATAGAATATCTAGGTCATATTGTATCAAAAGAAGGAATAAAAGTTGATCCTAAGAAAATTGATGCAATATTGCATTGGCCTGTTCCTAAAAATGTACATGAATTACGCTCATTCCTTGGTCTTGCTAGTTTCTATAGGAAGTTTGTACGTAATTTCTCATTACTTGCCTTACCATTGACCAAACTTCTTAAGAAAGGCATTGTTTATCAATGGACTGAAAACCAGCAGAAATCCTTTGACTTACTCAAACGTGCATTAACCAATGCCCCTGTTCTACAATTGCCTGACTTTAGCAGACCATTCTTTTTAGTTGTGACCGATGCTAGCGGATCAGGAATAGGAGCCGTGCTAATGCAAGACAACCATCCAATAGCATATTCTAGTTCTAAGCTGAAACCCTCTGAGCTCAAATATTCCACTTATGACAAGGAACTCTTAGCAGTTGTCCAAGCATTAAAACAATGGAAGCATTATTTAATGGGTTCAGAATTCATGATAAAGACCGACGAGCAAAGCATTAGACATCTACTTAGCCAACCCCAAATTTCTGACCGTCATATCAAATGGGCTTCATTCATTCAAAGTTTCCATCCTATCATTCAATACCAACCTGGAAAAGAAAATGTAGTTGCTGATGCATTGAGTAGAAGACCTGCAATTCATAACATTTCTATCATATCTTTTGATTCTTTGATTGCCATGAAAGACACATATCACCAGGATATTACTTTTCATTCTGATTGGCAAAAATTAGTTCAAAATAATTTCATTCATGTTGATTCATTGTCATATAATGATGGATTCATGTTCTTTGAAAAGAGACTGTGTGTTACTATTCCATTCTGATCTTTTGTTTTGAATGAAATTCATTGTCCCCCATATCAAGGTCATAGAGGTATCATTTCTACATTACGCATGTTAACTGAAGATTTTTATTGGCCGCATATGGATGCAGATGTATCTAATTTTGTTTCTGAATGTTTGATTTGTCAAAGAATAAAGAGACATCATGGTAAACAGTATGGACTATTAATGCCTTTGTCTATTCCATCTAAACCTTGGGAACATATATCTATGGATTTCATTACTGGTTTACCAAATACTAAATCAAACCATGACATGATTTGGACAATTGTAGATAGATTTAGTAAGCAAGCATATTTCATTGCATGTAAGAAAACTTTAACAGCATCACAAGCAGCACAGTTATTTTTGAAAACTGTTTTTACTAACCATGGATTGCCGAAAGTGATTATTTCAGATAGAGATTCTAGATTTTGTAATAATTTTTGGATTACACTGTTTGCAAATCTAGGCACAAATATTGATTTCTCATCTGCATTTCATCCAGAAACGAATGGACAAACAAAAGCCACAAATAGCACCATTCTAGATCTTTTACGTGCATACACTATCTCTAAACCTCAGACATGGGATACTCATTTACATTTATTACAATTTGCATATAACAATACACCGCACACATCTACAAAGAAAGCACCTTTTGAAGTTATTTATGGATATAGATTATCTACACATGTTGCATCTTTGTCTAATAGAATACAAAGTGCCGATGATATTGCTATTATGCATAACTCTATTTTTGATGAGGTAAAGGATATGATTGCTAAAGCCCAACAATCATATACCAAACAAGCCAACAAGAAAAGACAAGCCATGAATTTCAAAGTTGATGATTATGTTTGGCTTAGAATAGAAAAGCATAGACTGCAAAGTGTAGATAGACATCCAGTTGTTAAATTAGCTCCTAGATTCTACGGACCATTTAGAATCATTCATAAGATTAATGACAATGCATTCAAGTTAGAACTGCCATCTCATTGGAAAATTCATAATACATTTCATATTAGTTTATTGAGACCATTTAGAGGCCAATTACCTATCCACCCTGTCTATGAAAACCCACCTTTACTAGAAGAAGAGATTGAAATACTTAAACCAGAAGCCATTATAGACACTGACTAAATGACCACTAGAACTAGCCGAAGGTATTCTAGATATCTAGTCAAATTTAAGAACCATCCTGTAGAGGAAGCACAATGGATGCACGCTAGAGACCTAAATGCTTTCCCCACTCTGTTAACTCCACATTGAGCTAATAGCAATTGAGGTCAATTGCTATCCCACCGCGGGGGTATGATGCCAAGAGGCATATTCCACGGTGGATTCCGTGAGGTTTTACGGTGGATTCCGTAAACTTAGATGACCGGGGCTCATACACAAAGAGGATTCTTTGTGCGAGAAGTTGATGGGGACGCCTGTCCTTTTCGGGCGTTTCATTAATTTAGTGTGTACATGGGTGATTCCATAGCGGGTAATTCCGCAAAATGCATATTAAATTAATAAACGTTTATGAGTTTAGAGTGCGCACTCATAATAAATTAAGGTTAGGATTTATTTCTAACCAATTGATTTATTTATGTAGCTGAAGACTGCTAGGTATTCACTTTTGTTGGTTTAATTGTGTTATTTTACTAATGATTGTGAATGCTTCAGTTGATGTGTAGAGATAGCAGCAGTGGCGGAGGAAAGAATTGGAGTCTAGCGGGTTTTCGACTCTTGGACTAGATTTTGATAGGCGCCACGCCTATATTTTGTTATGTCTATTGAGACATTGATTATTTATTATTATTTTGTATGCGCTTATGCGCCTGGATATGTTATTTCTATTTGGACATTGAGATTAGGCGTGCCAGACACTATGGGCACCGTCCATTAGCTTTATTTTACTATTTTTGTAGAAAGCAAACTCAAAAGCTAAAAGCTTGTCATATTTTTGTAATTGGGCTATTATTGAGCATGAAGATTGGAAATATACATAAAATACATGCTTTGTGAAGCGCTCACACAAGGCATGGGGGAGATTGAACCCAATTTGTCTCTTGCCTCTTGTCGTGCTTGCTTTTACATGGGTTTTTTTGCTAAAAAGTAGAGTACTTTGTTCTTGGGGACCTTCCGGGATTCACCACGTGAGCTATCTGCGACCGATCTGCGCACCAACTTCGAAGCCTTCTTTTTACAATTATTGCAAGTTATAGCAGAATTGAGGTTTGAAGGAGTGTGCCGCCTTTTCCTTTTTCTTGTAATCTTCATAGTACTAGTAGGTTCCAACAAGAGGACCAATCAACAAGATGGCATTGAGCCAATTGTCAGAGATCTTCTCATTGATCTTGTGAGGAAGATCCTTCCACAGCCCGCTCATAACGTGCACTTGGTTAGGGGAGAGGGTGTAGACCACCTCCTTCATACACACAAGAACCTTCCCTATCACTCCAGAGATGCCGTGCGCTACCTCAGATCACCCTAGCTCGAGAGTCGGTTGCTTCGTTATGTCTCGCACGGTCTCTTCTACAACACGGTCTTCCATTGCTTTCTCATCGTCTTCTTCAGCTATAGTTACTCACTCTTTTGAAGATCTCGCCACCTCGTCAACTTCAATTTGGCCTCGTTAATCTTGTCTTTTGCGGCTGTGGATATATATCAGTAAGGGCCCCACACTCTTTCACGGGTTTACGGGTTTACCCGGTCGTTGGGTGAGTGTGGGGCCCACAAATTAAAAGCCCCCTAAAAGGTGCATTGGTCTCACCCGGAGAATCATCCCAAGGATTGAACCCTGTACCCCCCATCCCACACCCTGAAGTCTTACACCACGCGCCCGCGAATCACATTGCTGATAGATTTGTATCTCGTTTTGACTTGACTTTGAAAAAACGAAAAGGTCGAGAGACCGGCCAGCAACCGGGAGTTTACCGACACGTCCCCATAAAAGCGGGACCCATGCTGAAATTTATCTTCGGCCGTCTTTTGCGGCTCCTTCTGTCCGTCTTGTCTACAAGCTTCCTCCTTCATCGTTCATTGCTGTAGTCTTCAGCAGGCTGCATCACCGGTCTTTAACTTCGCAATAGCTCGCTAAACTTCTCTTTTCCATCGTCTTCCCTCCTATCATCGTCTTCTGCAGATCACAAATCATCGTCGGCTTCCTTCGCCTTCAGCGGTTCCAATTTTTTCGTTCTCCTTCGTTTCGCCACCTTGGTCAGCAAGTATTTTCTTTATCATCCTCATCAACAGGTTCCGGTACCACTCCTTCCGTTGCGTCTGCAAGCTTCGTTTTCCAAAGCTCTCCGTATGCCAAACTCACCTCCTATACATCACCTTCATCGTTTGTCCCTTCTTCAGTTGCATCACGGCCTCCTTGTCTTCTGCGTCTCTTTCCTCTACGGCTTTGTCTACCACCTCATCCTCCTTATATACTCAGTGCCATAACACACAACTCCTTTAAGATTTTGGAAAAGCTAAAAGCTTCATATACGTCTCTTCTATTTGAGACCCGAAAAAAAAAACACACCATTGATGTCACTGATTACATCATTATTCTGCCATATTTTAATGCCCAGTTGAGTCCCAAGCATTGTGGGAACTTGGTTTATAACTTTGTATTGTGACCTCTCACCCTTAGTAAATATAGCTACTCTATCTTCATGCACGTTGCTGAGTTGTTTTATGTGCTGCTGATCTGTACAAGTAAGTTGAACTTGTTTAATTAAATGAGTCCTGGAATGCTTTAAGAGAGAAGCAACGAATCCGCATCCTTAATATCTTCCGTCAAGTCCTTTTATTCCCGAGAGAGAGATGTAAATCTTGTAAGAAGCTTCTTTATATTAGTGTGCCTTTACATTTTCCGGTCCTTGTGTTAATGCTATTTGGTATTTCCCATGACTTCTAGGAACTTGTTTACTTCGACTCCTTCAGGTATTGATCCTTCCTTTAGTTTTGTTGCATTATATCTCTTAGAGAAAAGATACGTGGATGCATAAAGGTAAAGGAACAGTGGTGAACTAAAGTTTCCTCCTTCTCCTCAAAGAGTGCTAATGTTAGTTTGTAGCATAATTCCACTAATATGAACGGATATCTATGGACTGCTAAATATTGTTCCAGTTTTCATACCCAATCACTCACGCTTTAAGGAAATACAAAATTTTTGATTCGTGATATGCAAACAATTAAGCAATACTCCACAAAAAAAATTATGAATGCATTAAGGAACTCGTGCCTATCCTATCTACATATGCTCGTGCGTCATACAAACACACATAACAAAAATTAAACTTATAATGATACTGACTTAAGAGTCCAAAATTTTGGTTGAAAATTCCGCCCTTAGGTTTGCAGTGATAGACGTGCAACGTCACGAATGCTAGTCTTGTTTATTCTTCACTTTGCCTTGCCTTTGCCCTTGCTTGTTGCCTTTAAATATACATTGGCTTTGCCCTTGGAAGTTTTAGGTGGAATAGAGAACTCATGGTCAACTAGAATAATTGCCCTATATCTAATTAACTCAATACACCTCTTCCTTATCCACCATATGTATGAATCAAGCTAATATTTACACTGTAATAGAGCATACAACAACTAAGTTGAAGTTACAAGAGACTTTCAATTTAAAAGCAAAATATAAAAAATGTACATTCACACCATCTATGTTCAATAACTTTGAATCTATTATCCTATAAACATTTGAAATGACTCTCCATCCACAACTATGTGAGTCATTATATAGTGGAACCTATTGAAGGAGAAACTTGAAAGGTCTCTGAGAATCGGCACTGTCTTCAAAACTAGCATCCAAGTGGGTAGTAACAAGTCTAGTAGCACTGCAAAATGAAAACTTCTTAGCTAATAGTAAAGAATTTATTTGCAACAAAACTAAAAAACAAGGGAAAACCAAAACGTATGAGAAAACAATTGACCATAGATTTTTTCCATGCCATGAATTTCGAAAAGAGAATATATAACAATGACCTCTCTAGATGCAAGAATATTGATCTATAGTAATATATCTTTCAATATACCGAAAAAAGATCTGAAAGTGTGTGGCATTATCAAAATTTTTCAAAAACACTTGTATATTTGAGTCACACTTTGAAAACGGATCCATAAAAGAAATGGATAAAAAATAAATATATTCTTAGAAATATTGTTGCTAAGAGAAGCAATGCATGCCCTTCATTTTAAAAAATCCAAATAAGAGAATGAAGATGCAATGAACTTTGAGAAATTCACTAAAAACAAAGAGAGGCCTTAACAAAAAAAAACACACCGAATCTTATAGCTAAATATCTTTCTTCTCTAACATACTATTATCTTCCGAAGATATGCTAAGGTAATCCTCTTTCTCTACATCACAAGAAATATTTACAATCATCTGGCCAAATACTTTGTCCATCCTCTCATTTTTAAATAGGCTAAGAGACTTTCTCTTGTAAATTATATCCCCATTTTCAATCTCCTCTTTAATTTTCTCCTCATGGCCAAGTCTCTTGTTGAGCCACACATCTTGTAGCATACAAGTGAGTAACATATTCAACAATAGACTTTCTCCTTTCTAGATAATTTTTTGGGAACACTCAAGATCTCAAAGGCTAGATAAGGGATTCAAAACTTTGTCAATTTAACATATGCCTTAGCTTGCCCACCATATTGAAATCCTTATTTATTAATGTGATCATCTGTGTATGGGAGCAACAATGTAAGCATGAGTTCATGAAATCAATGGTGAAGTCGTCTCTAGTCTCTGGTAAACAAAGTATAGCAAAAAGTTGCCACTTTTTATGAAATCCATCAACAATAAAAACCTTGGACAATCTATTTAAAGTATCTTGACCACTTTGATAAATGTTGCTTTTGGAATGAGATGGTTGGTTGTCTTATGAGATTTCTTAACCTCTCTATAGCATATTTGTATGTAGAACCACCTTCACTTCCTCGTTCTCTTCATTGGAGTTTGTTTGGAAGGATGTTGAATTGGCAGAACTGAAGGTTCACGATGGTTAGGGGCATCTAGAGGAATTGAAGACTCTCCATAGTTACGAACATTAGGAAGACTTGATGGTTGAGGATCATGAGAAGCTAGAGTTTTTCTATCATTTGATGATGCGTCTTGAGCTGGAGAATGAGAAATATCTTGCTCTTTAGTACTCTCATGAAGCATTGGGGAGCCCTTTGGGACAACAAGGCCAACATTTTCCTCAAAAACTACATCAAGAGTCTTCGTGGGTGCTTGTTGCACAAGTACCTTCCTTCTGAATTTCTTGGTTCTAGCCAATGAAAATTTTGTCTTTGATAGGCGAGAGGAGTCCCCAAGAAAAAACAAGGAATTAATGTGATATGAGCGGAAGAATAAGTAGCTGACCAAAAGAGTGGATCGTGTTGTATTTGTTGCGTTCACAAATAAAAAGCTATAATTCGGCATGAGAAGGACTCCATCAACTCATTCACACAAATGCAATCACACCATTGCAACAAGGAACCGAGTTGCAAAATGAAGAGAAGGCTCCAAAATGGTGTGAGGAGGACTTCAACAACTCACCTACATAAGTCCAATCGTGGTGTTGCAACAAAATGCCATGTTGCAAAGACAAAGCTTCGATATGGCACAAGAAGGACTACATTACCTAACCCATAATAGTGCAATCACATCATTATGGCAAGGAGTCAAGTTGTAATTAAGAGAGACCTCTAATATGGCACAAGATGCTGAGTTGCAAGGAATAGGAAGAATTTCTATCTTGATGTATCGATGAGACCACAAGCAAGACCAATGATATGGCATGCGGATGATCTAGAATGGATATCAAAACGAGTGTGCTCGCGTCATGAGCTAGAAGATGAAAAAATGAGTGACTCCATAAAAAATTTCAACTTATATAATGGTAGCATTGCTAGTGCCACATGTCAAATCCCAAATGGATCTACATGTTAGGGTTTCCAATAGTCAAATCTAATTGTCTGGATTGTGCCATATATCATCCTCGATTTGCAACCAGTTTGATTTCTCCCACATGTCACCTACACCTATAAAAAGGCCGAGTCTACTTTTTGCAAGCTTTTTTTCACTTTCTTTCCTTGTATGTCCTCAACATTTGCATTGTTATTTTTGCATGATGTTTCAATATGATATAGAGTGACAAACACATTGGATCATCGCCCAAGTCCCCTTGTGTTCTATTAGCATAACTCTTGGCATCACCTTGTAGTATGGAGGACCTTTGATGGGAGCAATCAATACACTTTGTGGATTATCCTCAAGCTCCCCTCATGCTATATTGTAATACTTTTTGAGATCCTCTTGCCTTCTTTCTCAATCACCAAGCAAGACGACTGATACAAAGCAATCTAGAAAGTCTAACTTGGTACAATCTCTTGTGTTTGGAATGTATATGCTTGGATTTCTTCTTTTAGATCTCTATCTAGGGATTTCTTTAGTTTCCTTTATTTTGCATCTTGAGTTGCCATGTTTGAAGAGTCAAGGTTATTTCCTATTTCTTCTACCAAAGAATTGAGTTTGAAAATGAAAGGAAGGATGACCTCTACAAGATCGAAGGAGTCAACTAAATGAAAGAAAGCCCTTGTCCCTGATGTACTTTTGCCCACTTCTCCATGTTTCGCAAGAAGTGTATGGATGTAAAGGACCCCAGACCTTACCCAAATTTTAAATATCACCCCCTCTAAGGGGCTTTTAGATTTTCTTATGATAGTTGATTTTAAATACAAATTTCAAGCGCAAAAGTGGCTCGAGATCCATAAAAGAGGCATTTTTGGTGAAAAATATATGAACACGAATCAAGGAGCTAGAGTTTTTCTAGATGCATTTTGATGCCATGAATCCAATGCAAGTGTTTGTTCGTCGATTGGAATCTGTTTGACCCCCCATTTAATGACTGCAAGGTTTGGCGTTATGAAGCAACTACCTAATTAAGAAGCCAAAAAGCAAGTGATAGAGGCCAAGTAATAGATTTCAATGCCAGAAAGTTGCTCGCCCAGTTGGATCATGAATTGAAGGTCGTTTGTCCCTCTATTAGGTCCGAAACCACTTCAAGATAGTGTGAACATGGAAGGGTGAACTGATTTTAAAAAATGATGCTTAAAAGAAGCTTAACTAATCAAGAAATATCATGAGACTAGGGGAGGCATTTTTTCGCCATCCCCTCAATCCATTAAAATTTTGATTTTTTTGCCCATTCGAATTCGGTTTCATACTTTTGTCTATGGATTCCTTGATTTTTTTGCTCTCTACCGTGAAAAACAACAAGCAAATTGACACATTGAATGGAAAGGTAAAAATTCAATCTTTCTCTCTCCTCTTTCTCGCTCGCCATAAACATGGTTCATATGGGCTGAGAGAATGAGGGGAATGGGTGTCAGTTTGTGACGAGATGTGAGGGATAGATCAAGGAAGTGCAAAGAAGGCATCAACAACTATAAAAGAGAAACATCACCTTCCCATTTTTGAAATATGATGTGTGTATGTGGATTATAAAGTGAGCAGTCTTTATTGAATTTTATGTTGAATTACTTGTTCTTATAATGGAAAATGATTGAAAATGATTCAATACAATTGAATATATTTGAAATTATATAATAATCATTAAATTTCAATAAATCATGTAATAATAAGAAAAATTATAAAATTGCAATGTGAGATTTAGTAGAAAAATGATGATTTCATGGATTTTTATGGTTCGAATGGTGTTCCTATGGAGTTATATTGAATGTAATCCTGAATCGCAATCCATATAAGCTTCATAAATTTAAAAATTAACAAAATATTTAATATTCAAATTAATTATAAAAATTTATTAAAAATGAGTTTTTTGATGAAATTTTTTAGTTAAAGGATGAAAATATTAGTGAAAATTAGAAAAAAGTCTGTGAGTATATAATGGCTATAGCGCATGAGGTTGACCTCAGTCTACATCCATTTTTGTATTAGAGTGCTTGTTTAGAGGGTGTTTTCATAGGGAAAATATCGTGAAACATAAGAAGCATCCTACATAATAAATGAACATGTAAAGAAGCTGAAATGTCAAGATTTTTACATAGAAATATAAGTACTTGTGTATTGAAATGAAGTATATAGGGTTCATTTAATATTTTTAAAGAAACAATAGCATGGATTAGTTCAATGTTGTTTCTAAGCAACATAGCACTTTGTTAGAAAGAAATCATTGAAAGATTGTATTCACACAACATGTTGATTGATTTGTGGCTAGTTGGTTTGAGTACTATATGATATTACACCTTTCATTTGCATTATTATACATGGTATTAAGAAAGAGAAAGTCTCAGAGATGCATTGCAATTGGTTGATATATCTATCAATGATGAGAGTGTGAGAATCCCTGAGCTATAGGATAGTACAATTTCTTTGGGGGATCTTATGTGAAGAAACAAAAATATCTCCTTGATGGCTTTATTGAAAGAGTGTACAATGTTATAATTGTGTTTTATGTTTAGACAATGCATGTTGGGGCCAATCCTTGAGATGTAAAAGAGCCATAGGAGCAGAGTGATTGATTGGGATAGCTAGCAGGCTTGGAAGAAGTACTTATCGATCTAGCATGGAGAGTATATATGCAAGCCGCCGAGTATGACAACATAATGAAGAATGACACTAGGGAGTTAGTGGATTGATAAAAAAAGAGGAAGATTATTGGCACCAAGTGGGTCTGGAAGAGGTAAATTATAAATTTGATGGCAGCTCAGAAAAGTACAAAATAAGATTAGTTGCATATGGATTTTCAAAAGTTAAAGGATTTTATTTTTAAGAATCATTTGCTCAAACTATTAGAATGACCACTATTCGCACAGTACATGTAGTAGTCTACTCATAAGAAGTGGCTAATTTACCAAATGGATGCCAAATCAACATTCTTGAATGGTAACCTCAAGGAGGAGGTGCACGTGGCTTAGCCACTAGGGTTTGAGACTTTCCATTTTGAGAACAAAGTTTGTAACTTGAAGAAGACATTGTAGTTTTTGTTAAAAATGATGTGTACTGAGAAAGAAAGAGAGAAAATGAGAGAGGGAGAGGAAAATAGAAAAAGAAATAAGAAATAAGAGAGAGAGGGAAAAAACATGAAACATAATAAAGAAAGAGAGAGGGAGGGAGGGAGAGAGGAGAATGAATGGATAAAAAACAAAGAGAGTAAGATCTTGTTCTTTAATTTCTTCTTTTCTTGTTAGTAGTAGTAGTAGTAGTAGTAGTAGTAGTAGTAGTAGTAGTAGTAGTAGTAGTAGTAGTAGTAGTAGTAGTAGTAGTAGTAGTAGTAGTAGTAGTAGTAGTAGTAGTAGTAGTAGTAGTAGTAGTAGTAGTAGCTCTTTAATTTTTTTCTTTTCTTATTTGTAGTGGTAGCAGTAGTGGTGGTGGTAGTAGCAGTAGCAGTAGCAGTAGCAATAGTAGAAGAGAGAGAGAGAGAGAGAGAGAGAGAGAAATATTTTGTTAAAGGAAACCAGAGATGGAGAGGAAGAGAGAAAAGGAAGGAAGGAATGAGAGAGAGATTGGATAAACATGAAACATAATAAAGAAAGAGAGAAAGAGAGAGAAAGGGAGGGAGAGAGGAGAATGAATGGATAAAAAACAAAGAGAGGGTAAGATCTTGCACACAGATGAAAAAAGGTGGTGAGGTCTGGTGCAATACCATGGGACGGCCGGCATAAGGTAGCTACTTCCTCATCCCCATGCATAGCATATTAGACTTTACATACTGTAGGCCCGCCATTCGTAGGCGGATGGAGACTTTACATATGTTAATTTTGTTGAGTTACAAGAGCAGAAATCCCTTCTCAAACAATTTCAAAAAGAAAAAAAGAATGATAACAAAAACAAATTGTTTGTCCTAACGTAGACCAAATGGAAAACGATGATGGCCTGATGTTCAAGATCTGTAACGTGTCCACTAGGATCATCCAGGACACGTCTCAGCAGTCCATCGGAAAGGATGTCTAGAAAACTCCGCTCGGCACTCCCATGGAATGTTACGGGTTTTGCAATCTAGGTCTTCCCGTGTCTGCCCCGTAGCGGAAGTATCCTGGCCATTCCCACTTAGGATCGACCGGAATTAGTGTTTTCCTGTTAGGTCATTAGCTAACAGCAACTAGCGTCAGACCCGAGCGAACTACTTTACGCAGAAGCGCCAGGTCCGAAGCGGATTCACGCTGCACTTGGTTCAAGGAGAATGGGAAACGAGAGGGATGCAAGGCTCAACCTCTCTGCCATAAGGCATAGTCTCATTCCGTTCCCCTAAAACAGCATAAATCGGGTAGGATGTACCTCTAGGTCATCGTTCCCGTTATTTGTTTTGATGATGACGATCATCCTGTTATTTTTCAGGATTTTTGAGAAAAGTTTCCGGCTAACCGGGGCCACCCATCCATAGGACGGACCCATGGCCCATCCTCCACACTTTCCTCGGTTTGTTTTAGTTATGTAATTACCTAACACATTAATTTGACATATAACAAATAGCTTCCTTGATTAATCCCGTTAAGCACTGGTTCCTTCATGTAATCTTATCACGTGACATAGAAAAACAGTATCAAACAACTTCTTTATTATCATATCATCATTTATCTTTGAAATACAAGGAGTTCCGCCCGTAGGCTTGTCCATAATCCGCCCGAAGGCTATCCAGTAATCCGCTAGGGATCACTATTCCAAGCTTCTGCCCGTAGACTAATATGCGGGCCTCGAGATCCAATCCCGAGTCACGTTAGCCTCTTGTGCAGGACCCGGAAGGCGAGGGATTTACGGCCAGAGCCCCCCCTGGCACCCAAGCGTCCTCCTGCTCCAAGTAGAGCTCAACGGAAAGACCTCTCGCGGTGGGTTCGGTCCACATTCCCGGCGCGGTCAACAACCCCCTTGGTTAGGGTCAGGCAGGCAGTCGGGGGTAACTGAAGCTGCCCCTCCCTTCAGGCCTTCAACCTGAAGCATTTATATATCTTTTCATCCTTTAGTTCCTTGAACAACAATGCAAACAGTGCTTTCTAAACTGTTACAAGCACAATCAATTCCAGTGGTCGTTTATTTGGCAAACTGTTAAGGAGTGACTCCTTCTCTCCGAATGCATCCAGCATTCGATCCGGAATCAATTGCAACTTGGCAAGATTCCTATAGTCCTTGGGTTAGGGTCATTCCCTGTTAACCCAACTTAACCAATACCTTAGGTTTTATTAATAGTAAATCCCAGCTGGCATGTCGCTTTAATTTATTGATTAATCATTTGCGTCCAAGCAAATACCTAACTTCCCTTAACTTGGCAACTTTCCCCTAATGAGGGCGATGTAACAGGATGACTAACCATCCCCTTGCAAGTTAAACTTGCGCAAGAACCTGCCAACCTCATTCCAAGGAATGGCAAAACTTTCTTGTGATCAAACCACAAGGCTATGCGACGTTGCAACTTGTTGCACAAGTGTCGCCTCCATTCCAAGAGATCATTTCACTTTTGAATGGTGTTTTCTGGTCAAGAATTATGATTAGACTCGAAGTAGGGTTTAGGGCGTCTTCTCACTTACCCCAATCCTAATTGCACTAGACCGACAACGTTCGGTCCTAGGGAATTCCAACTCAACCCAAGTTCTAGCACTAGGTCGAATGACCCTTAGGGTAGAAACCCTAGATCATTATTTGCTTGCGCGACCCATTTGCTCAATTTTCCGGGAAGGTGGGTAGGACCTTTGGGTTTGAGGACTTCGACTTGGTGCCCAAGTACGTTACTTGGCTACATCTCTAACGTGCCAAGCCCTAACTAGTACTTGAGGTTTTTATTGAATCGGCTAGCTACGTCTATACGAAACCCTAGCAGTCACGATACTACAATTGACTTGGGTAAATTGACCTACTTGTCTTTGACAAGGACAATTCTTTCATAGAGATGATATACTCTATCTAAAGTCGAAAATAGTTGCAAAATTTTACAATACATGTAAACCTGTAATTCATTACTTCCTCATGCCATAAGATCCGCAATAGACCTATCCCTTCCTTTTAGTTAAAGTCAAAAGGCAAGATAATTTGAAGGGTAATCTATGTAGGGCTTACTAGGATTTAGGTCAATGGAAACACCTACAATCTTGTGTCTAAGTATTTGCATTTCATGCTTTTATAGGCCATGCAATCATTCCTACATGTTACATGATGAAACGAAGTTTGCGAAAGTAAAAGTGCGACCCTTAGACACAACAACATCGTGAGTGAAGTTCATGCAATAATAAGGCAAGAGTCGATTTAATCTATTTGCAAGCATCATCCTCCATGCCATTTATAAGATCGGGGTTCTTTATCATATCGTGAAACAGAATTTAATAAAACCCTCACGCGAATCATAACGAAGGGAGTTATTGACTAAATGTAGAATACTCCTTTCCTACATGATCAATGCACTTTAACAATAATCCTAGGCCATATGTGGCTTCCACTTTGAAGATGCATGACGAGACAGTTGCAACTAAGTTCACAAGGAGAATAAGTGCTATTCATTCATAACTTTGTAGATGCATGATATGCACGGATCCTTTATCTATAATTTATCGAATGTACTATTATCGCTACCCATGAATTAATGATAACGTAGAATGAATTTCCCTATGGAGTTAAGCGTATTTAAACATCTCTTCATGTGGAAATATATTTATGGAACCTGGATTTGTGGATCCGCGGTGATATCCACATGTAAGTCCGGGGAAGAACCTCCCGCAGGCGCGCCTTGCGTCTTCTTGGGAGCCATTGTAGGCGTGGTCACAACTTCGCGGATTACCCTCGCTTATACGCTTTCTCCGAACAGCCTTGAGATGTGCCTTCTCCCTTGTACGCAGGAATTCCTGAGAAGGCCGCAAGAACAAGGGCAAAGCTTATCCCTGAGAAGCTGTGGGAAAAGGCTCTAAGGGAGGCCTTTTAACCCTTTCCCCCTCCCCGCGGTGGAACCCGTGTGCACAAGGCCTAAAGTAGCCTTATCCTTGGAAGGTTCTAAGGGAGCTTCTTCAGCATGTCACAGACGTGACGTGGGAGGAAAAAGGGGGTAATGATTAGAGTAGAGGTCGTCGACAGAAAAGGGGGGGAAAATTAATCATTATAGCGATGATGGCAGGGAGTATGGATGGCAGCCCAACGCCGTAGACGGACCGTGGCACAGCAGGCGGCGGAATGGCGATGGCAGCGGCAGAATCGTCTGATCCTTCCCCTTTTCTCACAGCAGCGTTCGGCCTCTCCACTCTAATCATGCCTTCCCATGCCTTTGTTTCTCAGAGCGGCAGCCTCCTCACCCGTTCGTCTGATCCTCTAGCATGCAGCCTTCCCTCTCCCTTCGTCTGATCCTCCCCTCAGCACGGCGACGTGTATCCGAGCCTCCCCCTCCTTAGCACGTAACGGGTGTTTATATAGGCATGGGGGGGGAGAGAAGGGCTCCACCACGTGGCCCTTGCATGGGTTCCCCCCCCCTCCCATGTAGCCCACAACTCCTCCTTGGCCCATTCCCCCACATTCCCTCTTCTCCAGCCGTGCATTGGCTGGGGAAAAGGGATAAAAAAATAAAAAAATTTGCTTTAATAATAACTATTTTGCCCCTCCCAAGAGGGTGTTTACGCGGGAATTTCGGTTTTAAACCCTCGGCTGGCTTTGCCAATGCAAATGGTCTCGATTTCTCACGTGCAGGTTACACGTTATACTGCCGGTAAATCCAATATGTGGGATAACCTTTGTACAAGGTTTACGCAGTGTGCGGGAAGTCAATATTGACGGGTGGGAATATTACATGCTCTCCCCCTTAGAAGAATCGAGATGTCCTCATCTCGAGATAAACTGGGGATATTGAAGATTGAGAGAGCTTTCATCCATCCAGGTAGCATCCTCTTCGGGATAATCTTTCCACTGGACGAGGCATTCCTTCAAGGTTCTAGATCTTAACTGTCTCTCCCTGACATCTAAAATCTTTTCCGGTCTTAGTTCAAGGACTCCTTGACTAGGCATTACAATTTGTTGGTCATCGAGTACATGATTAGGGTTGGGCACATATTTTTTTAAGAGACTAATATGGAATACATTGTGAACTTTTAGGTTATCCGGAAGTTGCAATTTATAAGCATTGGGTCCCAGGCATTTGAGGATTTTATACGGCCCACAATACCTTGGACTTAGCTTCTTGCATTCCCCTAGAGATAGAGAACTCCTTTTAGGGCGTACACGAATGAAGACCATGTCTCCTTCTCTGAAGACCCTCTCTTGGCGTTTCAAATCCGCATATGCCTTTTGTCTATCTTTGGCTGCTTGTATGTCTTGTCTTATTGACCTTATTTGGTCGTCCATATCCTCCAACATTTGTCTTGAAGCTTCCACTCTTAGGGTTGGATCAGAAAAGTTTAGGGGACTTCGACAATCATGACCATACAATGCCTGGAAAGGGGTCATTTGGATGCTCTGCTGGTAAGAAGCATTGTAGGCAAGTTCTACTAACGGCAAGTACTGAATCCACCTCTTCAGCTCCCGACAGCAGTATGCCCTAAGCATATCCTCAATGATTTGATTTACTCGCTCTGTTTGTCCATCCGTTTGGGGATGGTAGGCGGTGCTAAAACAGAGTTGAGTTCCAATAGCTTCAAAGATAGCTCTCTAGAAGTGTGAAGTGAAGAGAGAATCTCGATCGCTAATGATCCTTCTAGGTAACCCATGTAACTTGAATATCTCCTTGATAAACACTCTTGCAATGTCGGAGGCTTTATAGTTTGTCTTTACTGGAATCAGGTGTGCAACCTTAGTAAGCATGTCAACTACAACCATAATGGAGTTGTATCCTCCTTGGACTTGGGGTAAGCCCACCACAAAATCCATACTGATGAATTCCCATTTCATCTGGGGAATGTCAAGTGGTTGCAATTTTCCTGGCATCATGACATGTTCAGCCTTGATACGTTGGCAAGACAAACATTCAGTGACATATTTGAGAACGTCACCTTTGAGCCTCTCCCAATGGTAGCTCTTCCTAACTGCATTAAGAGTTTTTGCATAACCAGGATGTCCTCGAAAGAGGAATCGTGAGCTTCCCATAATATCTTCTGCTTAAGTGACTGGCTTGTTGGTATACATAGCCTTGTTCTGTAGTAGACAAGTCCATTATCAATGGAAAATTCCCGATACTTAGCTAGTGACTTCAGATTCTGCTCCTTGGTAGATATTTCTTTTATCATGGTTTGGTAGGCCAAATCATGGCATGCTTCCTCTCTAGCTAGTTCGAGTATAGGGTTGCTTGGCATAGATACCTTTGTAGCCAGAGATCTGGCCGTTGATGGTGAGGGCTGAAATGATGAACGGGTTGCCTCTTACCCATCCAACCTCCAATCCTCACTAAGAGAACTAAAGAGGGGCACCACCTAGCCAAAGGGAGGATGGGCTAGGACATCCATTTTCTCAAAGAGAATCAAGAGAACCAAGACACAAATTTTCAAGAGAGAATATATGTACTAGACACCATATTGAAATATAAGAGAGAGAGATGAGAGGAGAGGGAGACACGAGGAGAAGAGGTAGAAGAAGCTTTCCATTATGCTACATGGAATGAGAAGATGAGAAGAGATGGAGATAATAGGAGAAGAGGTAGAAGAAGCTTACCATTATGCTACATAATAAAAGAACTCACTCATAGCTTCCCTCAAAGAGATGAGGGTATTCTAGAATGCTCTCATGGACTTGTCATTCTCCCCTTTCCTTTTCTAAAAGAGAATCAAGAGAACCAAGACACAAATTTACAAGAGAGAATATATGTACTAGACACCATATTGAAATATAAGAGAGAGAGAGATGAGAGGAGAGGGAGACAAGAGGAGAAGAGGTAGAAGAAGCTCGTCATTATGCTACATGGAATGAGAAGATGAGAAGAGATGGAGATAATAGGAGAAGAGGTAGAGGAAGCTTGCCATTATGCTACATAATAAAAGAACTTACTCATAGCTTACCTCAAAGAGATGAGGATATTGTAGAGTGCTCTCATGGACTTGTCATTCTCCCTCCTCCCTCTTTTCTAAAAGAGAATCAAGAGAACCAAGACACAAATTTACAAGAGAGAATACATGTACTAGACACCATATTGGAATATAAGAGAGAGAGATGAGAGGAGAGGGAGACAAGAGGAGAAGAGGTAGAAGAAGCTCGTCATTATGCTACATGGAATGAGAAGATGAGAAGAGAGGGAGATAATAGGAGAAGAGGTAGAAGAAGCTTACCATTATGCTACATAATAAAAGAACTCACTCATAGCTTCCCTCAAAGAGATGAGGGTATTCTAGAATGCTCTCATGGACTTGTCATTGTCTCTCTCCCTTTCCTTTTCTCAAAGAGAATCAAGAGAACCAAGACACAAATTTACAAGAGAGAATATATGTACTAGACACCATATTGAAATATAAGAGAGAGAGAGATGAGAGGAGAGGGAGACAAGAGGAGAAGAGATAGAAGAAGCTTGCCATTATGCTACATGGGATGAGAAGATGAGAAGAGAGGGAGATATTAGGAGAAGAGGTAGAAGAAGCTTGCCTTATGCTACATAATAAAAGAACTTACTCATAGCTTACCTCAAAGAGATGAGGATATTGTAGAGTGCTCTCATGGACTTGTCATTCTCCTCCTCCCTCTTTTCTCAAAGAGATGAGGATATTGTAGAGTGCTCTCATGGACTTGTCATTCTCCTTCTCCCCTTTCTTCATTCTCCATGGGCTCTTTATATAGCCTCCATGAGGGATTAGATTAAGCTAATCTTCTTGATTAACATAATCCTAGATGATGTATGGCATCTTTGAAAATATGGAGCATAGTGGATGGGACAAGTCCCCACCTTGGTCATCATGCAAGAAGCCAAGGGTGGTGGTAGACAAAATAGATAAATGGAGCTAGATTACAAGAGGTGGGTGGCCAAAGCACATTATTATAATATATTTACAAGAAGGATAGAGTGGAAAGTTGGTGTGGTAAAAGAGAGAAGAAAATTGCATGTAGCCAGCAGTCTGCGCCTTCGTAACTTCAAATCCGTGAGGAATTTGAAAAAAGTTTCTTCTGCAACTTTGTAGACCAGGTCGAAACCGATCGGCCTTCGCGGGAATTTTCTTGAAATTCGCTTTTTCTTGGGAGTTATTGAGATTATAAAAAATGGCTTCTAAAAGCTGCTTTGACTTTAGTCCCCCATATGCATATAAATACATATAAGCATGTGACAAAAGGGGTCCATGCTTGTAAGCTTTTGTGCAAGATCCAAATGACACCATGATGTGGATATTGACTTGTGTGTAAGGGTGAGGTGTCCTCTAATGATGGTGATAGATTCCAAATCTTAGTGATGCAGACGAGGCCCATGTGTAGTTGGAGGCTAGTCCTTTGAAAAAATCTATGCATTCACTCAACTCCTAGGTGTAATCCATTTTCATCTTCACTAAGATAACCATCCCTTTGACCCTTTACATTGACATGCCTTCTAAGAACTTGTTCCTCCCATTTGCTAGAGTTATCATAATCGAGAAGCAATGTAGCATACCTAGTGCTTGAAGAGTAAACCCAAAGTGATATGGTAAGCTCTTGATAGGGGCTTTGGCCAAAATTTTGTGGTAATAATCCGGGTTGTAAAAAACCCGGATCATTAGCCCTCCCCTTAGGCTAGAGGTATTCATGCCTCTAGCTTGATAATGATGGTCCAATAGAGCAAGGAGGACTGCACCCCCTCATTGGCGGCTCTTCATTGAATGACTGCTCCCAAGTGTTCATATTTCTTTGAAAATAAGGCTTCAGTCGCCATCCATTTACCCTTGTCTTGTGAACCTTCCCATCCATGTCACCTAGCTTATAGCTGCCATTTGGATATCTCCTTATGACCATGAATGGCCCTTCCCACTTGAACACAAGTTTAGCATCCTTTCTGTTATCGAAGCGGTTATCATAGCGTAGCACAAGTGATCCTTCCCTTATGTGTTTGCTAGCCAGCTTCTTATTAAAGGTCTTCCTCCTCTCTTCAGCCTGCATGGAATAGTGTTGGACTGCTGCTTCTCTATCTAACTCCAGCCTCTCTAGATCCAAGATCCTTTCCTCTAACTTCTTATCTTGATTCTTCTCTTGACTGGCTACTAAAACACGCAAACTGGCCAGTTCCACCTCTATAGGAAGCAAAGCTTCTTGGCCATAGACGAGGTGAAATGGAGTATAGCCAAGCGAGGTTCTAAATGAAGTCCTGTAGGCCCAAAGAGCTGCATTCAATTTTTTATCCCAGTGCTTGGGGTGCATGTGTACCTGCTTGGTAATTATCTTACAAATCAGCCCATTGACTTTTTCGACCAAACCATTACACTGTGGATAGTAGGGAGTAGAATGCCTGTGCTTGATTTTTAGCCTTTCCATTAGCTCCCCTACTAGGTTTGCCCTAAAACCAGGACCCCGATCAGAGATAATTTCCAAAGGTGTGCCAAACCTGCAACAAATATTTTCAAACACAAATTTTCCCACTTCTTGGGCTGTGATCCTACTAGTTGCTAAAGCCTCTGCCCACCTCGTCATGTAGTCCACTCCCATTATGATGTATTCCTTGCCAGATTGAGTTCGTGGGAGTGGTCTTATTGCATCAATCCCCCATTTCTCAAATGGGCCATATGTAGTTATGGGATTTTGTTCCTCATGCACTAGCTTCCTTGGTCCGGCCTTTTGGCAATCGTCACAAGTGCGGCACCAATGTTGCACATCTCGATGTAGACTAGGCCACACAAAACCGGCTTGGAGAATCTTTCTGCTGGTTATTTCTTGAGCAAAATGTCCACCACAAACCCCTTCATGGCAGCTCTTAATCACATCTATAATCTCCTTTGCTGTTGGCACCCTTCTAAGCACTGCATCCTTTCCTTTGCAATACAACACATCATTTATCAAGCGGTATTTAGTGGCCTTAGTAGCTAGCCACCTTTTCTCACTTTTACTCATATGTGTAGGTGCCTCACCTTGCTCGAGAAAATAAAGCACATCTTGTAGTTGAAACTTTCCTTGAAACAAGGGAAGCTTTACGGCAATGATGCCCACCATTGCCTCTTTCAATTTTTCAGCTGCTAGAGCATCTGCGTCGCCATTTGTGCGCCTTGGCACAAAATAGATTTGGGCTTTCTGTAGCTTTCTCATGAGAGTTTTAGCTTCCCTCATTGTCACTGCTAAGTTATCATTTTTACAAGCCCAGATTCCTTTCATTTGCTTAACAATGAGCATAGAATCCCCAAAAACATTAAGCCGAGTGATACCATGTGAGAGACACCACTTCAAACCTAAAAGCAAGGCTTGATATTCTGCCTCATTGTTAGAATGGACATCCTCCAAGCTGATACCTTCTCCATAAAGTTTGTCACCTATGGGGCTGAACACCACTATTCCTGCTGCCGCTCTGTCTTTAATACGCTTGTAGGCTCCATCAAAGTAGAGGGCATGGGCATTCTCCACCCGTGGCGGCTCCTCAAGAGGAGGTGTCTCCTCTTTTACCTTTCCCTTCTCATTTTCCTTCTTTTGATGGCATCTATGGGTCAACAAATCAGCTAGGCAAGCTCGAGTAGAATCCTCCACTTTGAAGGTGTAGTCAAACTCTTGGAGTTGTATCACCCACTTAGCGATTCTAGCTGAAACATCCATGTGCTGTAAGGCATAGGGAAGATGCTCTTCTGTTGTGATCACTGTGAATGGCCTAGGAAGAAGATAAGGACGAAACTTTCTTACAACAAACATTAGAGACAAAACCATCAGCTCAACCATCTTGTACCCTCGTTCTGATGCTGTCATTACTCTACTAGAAAAGTAAACCGGTCTCATTAGGCCAGTTTTAGCATCTTTTTGTATTAGTGCTGCCCCTAGAGCATCTTCTCCAAAACTTGGGTTGACAAAAAACTCTTGATCCCAACAAGGCTGTAAAATTATAGGAAGGGTGCTAAGAGCCTTCTTCACCTCGTGAAAGCACCTTTCGCTTTCGTCACTCCACAGGAGCTCCTCAGAGTGGGTTAACTGTTGCAGTGGAAATATTAATTGGGAGAGGAGATGAATGAACCGCCCCATATATCGCACCTTCTGAATGAAAGAGGTTAGTTGCTTCACAGAAGATGGTGATGGCACTGCCAATAGGGCCTTAACTTTGTTTGGATCTGCTTCAATGCCCCTCTCACTTACGACATGCCCTAACAAAGTTACACTGCTTTCGCCAATGCGACACTTCTCATGGTTTAACTGCCCCCCCATTTGTGCGAGTCGGTTGAAAGCTTCATCCACCTTCCCTAAATGTAGAGCCTTAGAACTATAAATACAAAAATCATCAATAAAGACCCTGATGGATTTCCCAAAATATGGCTGGAAGACATAATTCATGAATCGCTGGAAGGTAGCTGGGGCATTTGTTAATCCAAATGGCATTACTTTGTAAGCAAAACAACCCCAAGGTGTAATGAAGGTGGTCTTCTGTTGATCCTCCTCAGCTATTCGGATCTGGAAATAACCTGAATACCCATCACAAACAGTGTATCTCTCATGCCCAGCCACCTCGTTGAGTATTTCATCCTGAAAGGGAAGAGGAAAGTGATCTCTCTTAGTTGCGGCATTTAGCGGCTTGTAATCCACACAAATCCTCCATTTTCCATTCTTCTTGGGTATCACCACCACAGGTGAAACCCACTCTGAATCCCCTATTGGATAGATAAAGCCTGCCTTTAAAAGTCGTTGCACCTCATTGAGTAGAGCGTTTTGTTGAACTACTCCCAATCGTCGTAGTCGCTGCACCACTGGCCGTGCTCCCTCTTTTAGATTAATGTGATGTTGTACTGCTGTCACACATGTGATGTGTTCATAATCAGAAATAAAAAGTGCAGAATGTTTTATCACCACTTCCATGTAGGCTGCCTTCTCCTCAACTGATAGATCCTTAGCCAACATTTTTTCTAACCCCTCCTTCTCGACCTTTGGAAGCTGCTGCGGAATTTCACTACTAGAAGGCCCTTTTAATGTAATCCCCATCACTTCTAGAGAGCTTTCTTCCTCCTCATTAGAAGACTCTCCCTCTGTCATAGATGACCAACCCTCGCTGGAACTCCATTCATCAGCGGTGGTTTCTAACACAAGATCCTCCTGTCGGCCCTCCTTCATGTTGTAGATAGTGCTCTTCCATTTTTTATGCAGCCCCTTTTGTGGCCTGAGCTCTAAAGCCCCTGTCTCCCAATCTTGTCTGGCTTTCATTCCCATTAGCCATGGTCGCCCAAGAATGAGCGGATAGCCATCCCCCTTCACTGGCATCACATACATGTCAAGCTCCAATTGCACTCCACACACCTTTACCTTGACTTTCTTTATAACTCCCAAACAATTTACTACCACATTGTTAGCCATTTTGGCCCCAAATTTAGTAGTTTCATTTACCTCTAATCCCAAACGATGCATCAGCTTTTCCGTCATGACACAAATCTCTGCACCTCCATCCACATATGTTTTTGACACTCTCTGCCCATTGATTTCGGCTTCCACTAGAGGTACAATATCTTTCATCTTTCTAGCCTGGATTGCATTCACATGTCTATTCTTCATGGGTCTAATGCTTACCATCTTTGACCATTGTCGCCGCACTGTTGGAGATAGATGTAGTAATTGTGGCCATGAAATTTTTGGCCCTTGATTCCTCACATCAGCAAGCAAATCATAAGCTCTAGTACCTTTACCCAAGGGAAAATCATCTGGCTCAATGTGTCGGCGTGAGCGAGCCCTCCTCTTTTTACTGGTGCGTGTCTTTGCAGCCACTGATGACTCTGCCTCCTCTTCCATATTTTCAACCTCCTTTGGTGGTGTAGGCTCCATCTTCTCAATTCTCCGGGCTTTCTTCACCGGCATTGCTTCAACCTCTACTACTTTGGCCTTCCCTTTGACATCACTCTCATCTAAACTAATTATCCTAACATCATGATTCTCTGGCGGTTGAACAGGCAAGGGCGGCACCTCTGCAAGTGGTCGAGGATGCTGGAGAACTTGAACCGGTGGTGGAGGCCTTGGATTCGGTGGAACAAACCTTTCCCTAGGTGGTGTCACTTGTTGTCCCCTCCTTCTTGGTTGGAACCCATTTCCTGGAAAACGCCTGGGATGAGGGCAAAAGTACATACCATGGCCAGTCTCTCCACAATTATAGCAAACATACTCTCTTTCTTGTCTTCTTGGACCTTGATTGCCTTCATTTATGAGGGGAGGGGGCCGCACTCCTTGCACCAAATTTAATGAAAGGCTTTCGAGTTGATTAGTAATGCGTTGTAGGAGCTCTTGCTGTGGTATCTCTGGTTCAGGTGGGGCCTCTGCTATTTCTCTAGGCCTTTGCATGGTTGGTAAAACCTGTATGGGCTCAACTCCCCCCTTCACTTGGGCTTGATACTTCAATTTTCTATCTTTCTCTCTCGCATAAGTGACTGATTCTTCATATGATGTGGGAAACTTTCCTTTGACTTTCTCCCTTAGTAGAGGATGGAGTCCGGCTAGAAAACAATCTTTCTTAAGGCAATCAGGTACTCTTTCTCCCTCGGCTAAAGATGTTGTCCATTTATCCCACAATTTTATAAACATGCCTTCATAGGTTTGGTACTCCCCTGCTATGGTTTGGCGAAGATCTAAGAGTTGTCTCCAAATATCTTCAGGTGGCTCTGTATCTTGGTACTTGTGCATGAATGCGGTCTTGAGATTCTCCCAATTACCCCTTGTAGCCTCTGGGAGAGCTTGATACCACACTCGAGCATCACCCTTTAGAACTAAAGGGAAGGCCCGTACTTTGGTTGCTTCATCATCCCGGCCTGTGACTAGGAAGGCCATTTCTAAGTCATCCAAAAAGTCCAGAGATTTCTCCCCTTTGTGCCCAAAAAAACTTGGAAAAGCCATGATAGGAAGATGTTGGCCTAGCTCAATACAAAATAAAGATGAACACGTCTAGGCCCAAGTCATATCTTATTAAGGGTAGAATAAATGGATTTACAGATGCATTAATCTCAGCAAGACGACGAGGGCCCAATAAGACCCTTATAACATTTTGAAACCTGAGCTTTGTGCTAACGATTATATGCACGGTTTGCCTAGCAAGTGGACGGATAGGTCCATACAAGTCCCTATGGTTCATGGGATACACTTAGAGTAGAATGAATATGTGCACATTAAAGGAGATGTTATAATCCAAAATAGGAAGTATTATGGGATCAGGAGACAACAAGATCTCTCTCAACCTCTCAGCTCCAAAATAGAAGACCAACCTTTGCTGAAAATGTATCTTTCTACTAATGCACACATCCACCCGAATGTTTTGAACCGATTGAAAGTTGTAGAAAGTAGGAGTAGCCATTTATGCATTAACTACAAATTTACACTACAAACTTTCATGAAGCGTGTCGTTGAAGCTATGGCCTCTTAGATCCCACCATTCGAGAGATGCGAAGGATTTGCTCACCACTAATTAGCGTAGCTTTTGTGTGACCATCATCAGCCTTGTAAAGTTCATAGGCTTCGATAGCTATCTTTTCAATTACTTTGAGTCTTCTTGCTAGTAGCAGTTGAAGCGCATCACCATATGTAGCCTCTCGCCAATACCGCACACCATTGATGTGTAACTCACCCTCCAAAAACTTGTTAATCCCCGAATTTGAAAGCGCCTTCACTACTTGAAGACGAAGCTCCGTAGGGAGTGTCTTTACACTAGACACCAAGCACTCAACACAATGCCTTGACGTAGAGACTTGATGAGAGCAAGATTTCTCATGAAGCAAAGAAGGATGTGTGTAATTAACTTGCTTTACCCGCATACGTGCCGTTTGTCGATAAAGGTCCTTCTTCTCTTGAGCTTCTTTTGGAGACCATTGCGGTACTCTTGAGCGGCGAATCCCTTGAATAGGGTTTGATGAAGATTCCTCCTTAGTGATTTCTTGACAAATACTCGTTGAAGAAGAGGACAACTCCTTAGATGTTTCTTTCTTCATGGAAGTTGTAGAGCATAGCTTGAGAACTCCTCAGTGGGGGCACCAAAAAATGAGGGCTGAAATGATGAACGGGTTGCCTCTTACCCATCCAACCTCCAATCCTCACTAAGAGAATTAAAGAGGGGCACCACCTAGCCAAAGGGAGGATGGGCTAGGACATCCATTTTCTCAAAGAGAATCAAGAGAACCAAGACACAAATTTTCAAGAGAGAATATATGTACTAGACACCATATTGAAATATAAGAGAGAGAGATGAGAGGAGAGGGAGACACGAGGAGAAGAGGTAGAAGAAGCTTTCCATTATGCTACATGGAATGAGAAGATGAGAAGAGATGGAGATAATAGGAGAAGAGGTAGAAGAAGCTTACCATTATGCTACATAATAAAAGAACTCACTCATAGCTTCCCTCAAAGAGATGAGGGTATTCTAGAATGCTCTCATGGACTTGTCATTCTCCCCTTTCCTTTTCTAAAAGAGAATCAAGAGAACCAAGACACAAATTTACAAGAGAGAATATATGTACTAGACACCATATTGAAATATAAGAGAGAGAGAGATGAGAGGAGAGGGAGACAAGAGGAGAAGAGGTAGAAGAAGCTCGTCATTATGCTACATGGAATGAGAAGATGAGAAGAGATGGAGATAATAGGAGAAGAGGTAGAGGAAGCTTGCCATTATGCTACATAATAAAAGAACTTACTCATAGCTTACCTCAAAGAGATGAGGATATTGTAGAGTGCTCTCATGGACTTGTCATTCTCCCTCCTCCCTCTTTTCTAAAAGAGAATCAAGAGAACCAAGACACAAATTTACAAGAGAGAATACATGTACTAGACACCATATTGGAATATAAGAGAGAGAGATGAGAGGAGAGGGAGACAAGAGGAGAAGAGGTAGAAGAAGCTCGTCATTATGCTACATGGAATGAGAAGATGAGAAGAGAGGGAGATAATAGGAGAAGAGGTAGAAGAAGCTTACCATTATGCTACATAATAAAAGAACTCACTCATAGCTTCCCTCAAAGAGATGAGGGTATTCTAGAATGCTCTCATGGACTTGTCATTGTCTCTCTCCCTTTCCTTTTCTCAAAGAGAATCAAGAGAACCAAGACACAAATTTACAAGAGAGAATATATGTACTAGACACCATATTGAAATATAAGAGAGAGAGAGATGAGAGGAGAGGGAGACAAGAGGAGAAGAGATAGAAGAAGCTTGCCATTATGCTACATGGGATGAGAAGATGAGAAGAGAGGGAGATATTAGGAGAAGAGGTAGAAGAAGCTTGCCTTATGCTACATAATAAAAGAACTTACTCATAGCTTACCTCAACGAGATGAGGATATTGTAGAGTGCTCTCATGGACTTGTCATTCTCCTCCTCCCTCTTTTCTCAAAGAGATGAGGATATTGTAGAGTGCTCTCATGGACTTGTCATTCTCCTTCTCCCCTTTCTTCATTCTCCATGGGCTCTTTATATAGCCTCCATGAGGGATTAGATTAAGCTAATCTTCTTGATTAACATAATCCTAGATGATGTATGGCATCTTTGAAAATATGGAGCATAGTGGATGGGACAAGTCCCCACCTTGGTCATCATGCAAGAAGCCAAGGGTGGTGGTAGACAAAATAGATAAATGGAGCTAGATTACAAGAGGTGGGTGGCCAAAGCACATTATTATAATATATTTACAAGAAGGATAGAGTGGAAAGTTGGTGTGGTAAAAGAGAGAAGAAAATTGCATGTAGCCAGCAGTCTGCGCCTTCGTAACTTCAAATCCGTGAGGAATTTGAAAAAAGTTTCTTCTGCAACTTTGTAGACCAGGTCGAAACCGATCGGCCTTCGCGGGAATTTTCTTGAAATTCGCTTTTTCTTGGGAGTTATTGAGATTATAAAAAATGGCTTCTAAAAGCTGCTTTGACTTTAGTCCCCCATATGCATATAAATACACATAAGCATGTGACAAAAGGGGTCCATGCTTGTAAGCTTTTGTGCAAGATCCAAATGACACCATGATGTGGATATTGACTTGTGTGTAAGGGTGAGGTGTCCTCTAATGATGGTGATAGATTCCAAATCTTAGTGATGCAGACGGGGCCCATGTGTAGTTGGAGGCTAGTCCTTTGAAAAAATCTATGCATTCACTCAACTCCTAGGTGTAATCCATTTTCATCTTCACTAAGATAACCATCCCTTTGACCCTTTACATTGACATGCCTTCTAAGAACTTGTTCCTCCCATTTGCTAGAGTTATCATAATCGAGAAGCAATGTAGCATACCTAGTGCTTGAAGAGTAAACCCAAAGTGATATGGTAAGCTCTTGATAGGGGCTTTGGCCAAAATTTTGTGGTAATAATCCGGGTTGTAAAAAACCCGGATCAATGGGTTCTGCAAGATTAGGGAATTTAGGAATGCCTTGTGACTAAGTGCATCGGCAACTACATTCTCTTTCCCTGGTCGATACTTGATTTCAAAATCATACTCCTCCAATACTTCAATCCATCGACGTTGCCTCATGTTGAGCTCATTCTGGGTAAAAATCCATTTGAGACTCTTATGATCGGTTACTAGAGTAAACTTGTTACCCAACAGGTAGTGTCTCCAAAGCTTTAGAGCATGGATTACAGCTAATAATTCCAGATCATGCGTGGCATAATTCTTTTCATGACTCCTCAATTTCCTTGAAGAATATGCTACTGGATGACCTTCCTGCATAAGTACACACCCCAAGGCAAGAATGCTGGCATCAGTTACTACCTCGAAATCCTTATTGAGGTCAGGAAGTTTTAGAATAGGTGCTGATACCAAACATTGCTTCAATTGGTCGAAGCTATTTTGTTCGGGAGTTGACCATGTAATAGAAGTCTGCTTCTTTAGTAAGTCGGTAAGAGGTGCTGCAATCAAAGCATAATTTTTTATAAAGACCCTATACCATCCCGTCAAGCCAAGAAAACTACGTATTTCTTTGACGGATACTGGTATTGGCCATTCAAGCACATCTCTGACTTTGGCTGGGTCTACTGATATCCCTTCCAATGATACTATGAATCCTAGATATTCAATCTGACGCTTGCAGAATGCACACTTCTTCATTTTTGCATACAGCTTATGAGACCTCATTGTCTCAAGGACAATCCGAAGTTGAGGTTCATGATCTTCTTCCTGTTTAGAATAAACTAAAGTGTCATCGAAGAAGACAAGCACGAAATCATCAAGATATGGTCTAAAAATATCCTGCATTAATCTATTGAAGGTGGCAGGTGCATTTGTAAGCCCGAATGACATAACCAAGAATTCGAAGTGCCCATATCTTGTATTGAAGGCCGTTTTTGGAATATCTTCATCCTTGATCCTGATTTGATAGTAACCTGACCTGAGATCAATTTTGGAGAAGATCTTTGCACCTTGAAGGCGATCAAGAAGCTCATCTATTCTAGGAATAGGATACTTATTCTTGATTGTTGATTGATTCAATCCACGGTAATCAATACATAGTCGAAGTGTCCCATCTTTCTTTTTCTGGAATAGTACTGGAGCTCCCCATGGTGAGTTGCTAGGCCGGATGTAACCCTGATCTAACAGTTGCTTGAGTTGTTCCTTCAACTCAATAGCTTCTGGTATGGACATTCTATAAGGTCTCTTTGCAATTGGCGCAGCTCCAGGCATTAGCCTTATTTCATGATCAACTTCTCTTGGAGGTGGAAGTTCAGTTAATTCCTCAGGGAATACGTCAGCGTATTCCTTTAGCCAAGAGGGTCCCTCATGAAACTCTTGCCTTTGATCTAATTTGTTGAGTTTGATCAGGTAAACAGGTAATCCTTTTCTAACCCCTTTCATGATCCGCGATACTTTGGCTAACTGGATTCTTGGCACTCCTGCCTCACCTTGAGTCGTAACAAACTCTCTTTCAGAGTTTCGAAAGGAAACTTGACCCTTCCCACAGTGGATGTGAGCGTCATTCGGCTTAAGCCAATCCATCCCGAGTAGACACTCATGGATACCTAAATTCATGACTCTGAATTTGACTGAGGTTTTCTTTCCTCCCAGATAGAACTCCTCCTTAGCAGTTTGCCTGGTACAAGTTACCTCACGACCGTTTGCCAATTCCACAAGTAGGGTAGGAGCTTCTACTGTGGCTATCCCTAATCTTTTAGCACACGCTGGTGAGATAAAGGAATGTGTACTGCCACAATCAATTAAGGTTTTGAAACCTTTACCTTGATAGTCCGACGGTGTTTGAATCACCGAGAACTGGCGATTCGGCCCCTTCCTGTGTAAAGCAGCATGGACTGTCGCTCTTTCGAATTCCGCTTCCATAGTCGGATCTTCCTCTTCTTCTGCTTCACCTCTTTGCCTATTGGTAATGCAGGCAGTTCTCCCTCTTCCACGGGTGGCGGCTCCTTGACCGCGGCCTGCACCTTGACGGTGTCCCTCGCTGAGCTTGGGACATTGCCTTTTGAAGTGACCGAGTTCGTTGCAGTGGAAACATCGGAGGTTTCGGCCATTATTGTGAGTCGGAACAAAGTTATTGACGTTATTTGTCCTTGCTTTCTTCCTTTGCCCCTGATTGTGGCCTTGAACTCTCTTAACTTGGGGTCTGAGTGCTCCTCTGTTTGGGTCGCTATAAGACCAATTCTTAATACCCCTTGGTTTAGCTTGTACTTCCTGAATTATAGGTGCCGCTCGAATGAGTGCATCCTGAAGATCTGATGGTCGCATAGATTCGAGACGGGTATTTACAGGTGGATTTAAGCCTGCGCAAAATTTGGACACCTGCTGCGTCGTGTCCATTTGTGGCGCATACTTTAAGAGTGAGACAAATTTAGAGTAGTATGCGTCAAGGGTGAGTCCTAACTGTTTTAGCTCATAGAACTCATTCATTTTCTGTGTACAATATGCAGGTGGCAAATATCTCCCCTGCACGGCTTGCTTTAACTTCTCCCAGGTAACGGACCCCTCTGAAGTCCCTTGATCCGTGCACCATTGTTTCCACCATAATCTAGCTTCACCGGTGAGTTTTAATTTGGCGAGCATGGCCTGATTGGTGGGAGCAGTACCAGCTGCTTCGAAGTAATCCTCCATAGATTCAATCCAAATTTCAGCATCAGACTAGACGAATCTGCCTTTCCCGTCAAACTCGGGTGGCTTTATCTGCTTGAGGAGGAACTTCTTCTCCTGGATCACATCAGTACTTGATGTAGGGGGCGAATTTGGAACCTGTACCTGGGGTTGTGCCTGAGTAAAAATTTTCTTAACATTATTGTATGATAATTGACATTAACTTATCTTTAGTTCAGCTATCTCGTAAATCATGAAGCTACTTAACTTTTCGTAACAATCCCTGATGCACAATCGGATATTGATAAAGGAAGTCCTTATTTATATTTACATGGGCGTAGCCTTATACAACATCTCGTGTGATGATAATCCAATCATTACATTTAGTTTGGGGAGAACAACATTGTATTGGATTTGTCTACAGGAACTGTGTAATAGTAGGGTTTTGGGTCATGGATTTTCAGGAATCGATACTTCATTGGAAGTTCAGGATATCCTTTCCGCTGGAATCCATATTTCCCATGCGGCCCAACACCTTAATCCTGTCGGCTGGGATTACACGGGTTACTTCCTCATATACATATGAGTTCAATTCAACCCTCCGACCTTGAATATGCAGAGTCGAATTTACGTGAGCTTCCACAAAAATGAACAGCTTCACGATTTTCAAATCTTCCAACCACTTGATCCTCTTTAGGTTGGTTTGTAGATACGCGAACCGGTGGGCAGCTATGTAGTAGATTCCTGAAGACCCAGTCCATCTTCGTTCTATATATAAAGGTGATGGATTATAAAGCTGCTCCAGGATGTTCATCATTTCAATTCTCTGCCTATAATGCGGAGAATGCATTGCAGTCATAAACATGATCCGGAACACCAAAAACTTGTTCCACGCTTCATAGTTCTGCAAGACAGTATTGAAGATGAGGAAATGTTTGGACAGCAACAATTTCTTTACTTCATTTTATTGAGATCTTACGAAAACAATTCCGTTGTTGGTCGGCTCTGATACCAACTGTAACGTGTCCACTAGGATCATCCAGGACACGTCTCAGCAGTCCATCGGAAAGGATGTCTAGAAAACTCCGCCCGGCACTCCCATGGAATGTTACGGGTTTTGCAATCTAGATCTTCCCGTGTCTGCCCCGTAGCGGAAGTATCCTGGCCGTTCCCACTTAGGATCGACCGGAATTAGTGTTTTCCTGTTAGGTCATTAGCTAACAGCAACTAGCGTCAGACCCGAGCGAACTACTTTACGCAGAAGCGCCAGATCCGAAGCGGATTCACGCTGCACTTGGTTCAAGGAGAATGGGAAACGAGAGGGATGCAAGGCTCAACCTCTCTGCCATAAGGCATAGTCCCATTCTGTTCCCCTAAAATAGCATAAATCGGGTAGGATGTACCTCTAGGTCATCGTTCCCATTATTTGTTTTGATGATGACGATCATCCTGTTATTTTTCAGGATTTTTGAGAAAAGTTCCCGGCTAACCGGGACCACCCATCCATAGGACGGACCCATGGCCCATCCTCCGCACTTTCCTCGGTTTGTTTTAGTTATGTAATTACCTAACACATTAATTTGACATATAACAAACAGCTTCCTTGATTAATCCCGTTAAGCACTGGTTCCTTCACGTAATCTTATCACGTGACATAGAAAAACAGTATCAAACAACTTCTTTATTATCATATCATCATTTATCTTTGAAATACAAGGAGTACCGCCCGTAGGCTTGTCCATAATCCGCCCGAAGGCTATCCAGTAATCCGCTAGGGATCACTATTCCAAGCTTCTACCCGTAGACTAGTATGCGGGCCTCGAGATCCAATCCCGAGTCACGTTAGTCTCTTGTGCAGGACCCGGAAGGCGAGGGATTTACGGCCAGAGCCCCCCCTGGCACCCAAGCGTCCTCCTGCTCCAAGTAGAGCTCAACGGAAAGACCTCTCGCGGCGGGTTCGGTCCACATTCCCGGCGCGGTCAACAACCCCCTTGGTTAGGGTCAGGCAAGCAGTCGGGGGTAACTGAAGCTGCCCCTCCCTTTAGGCCTTCAACCTGAAGCATTTATATATCTTTTCATCCTTTAGTTCCTTGAACAACAATGCAAACAGTGCTTTCTAAACTGTTACAAGCACAATCAATTCCAGTGGTCGTTTATTTGGCAAACTGTTAAGGAGTGACTCCTTCTCTCCGAATGCATCCAGCATTCGATCCGGAATCAATTGCAACTTGGCAAGATTCCTATAGTCCTTGGGTTAGGGTCATTCCCTGTTAACCCAACTTAACCAATACCTTAGGTTTTATTAATAGTAAATCCCAGCTGGCATGTCGCTTTAATTTATTGATTAATCATTTGTGTCCAAGCAAATACCTAACTTCCCTTAACTTGGCAACTTTCCCCTAATGAGGGCGATGTAACAGGATGACTAACCATCCCCTTGCAAGTTAAACTTGCGCAAGAACCTGCCAACCTCATTCCAAGGAATGGCAAAACTTTCTTGTGATCAAACCACAAGGCTATGCGACGTTGCAACTTGTTGCACAAGTGTCGCCTCCATTCCAAGAGATCATTTCACTTTTGAATGGTGTTTTCTGGTCAAGAATTATGATTAGACTCGAAGTAGGGTTTAGGGAGTCTTCTCACTTACCCCAATCCTAATTGCACTAGACCGACAACGTTCGGTCCTAGGGAATTCCAACTCAACCCAAGTTCTAGCACTAGGTCGAATGACCCTTAGGGTAGAAACCCTAGATCATTATTTGCTTGCACGACCCATTTGCTCAATTTTCCGGGAAGGTGGGTAGGACCTTTGGGTTTGAGGACTTCGACTTGGTGCCCAAGTACGTTACTTGGCTACATCTCTAACGTGCCAAGCCCTAACTAGTACTTGAGGTTTTTATTGAATCGGCTAGCTACGTCTATACGAAACCCTAGCAGTCACGATACTACAATTGACTTGGGTAAATTGACCTACTTGTCTTTGACAAGGACAATTCTTTCCTAGAGATGATATACTCTATCTAAAGTCGAAAATAGTTGCAAAATTTTACAATACATGTAAACCTGTAATTCATTACTTCCTCATGCCATAAGATCCGCAATAGACCTATCCCTTCCTTTTAGTTAAAGTCAAAAGGCAAGATAATTTGAAGGGTAATCTATGTAGGGCTTACTAGGATTTAGGTCAATGGAAACACCTACAATCTTGTGTCTAAGTATTTGCATTTCATGCTTTTATAGGCCATGTAATCATTCCTACATGTTACATGATGAAACGAAGTTTGCGAAAGTAAAAGTGCGACCCTTAGACACAACAACATCGTGAGTGAAGTTCATGCAATAATAAGGCAAGAGTCGATTTAATCTATTTGCAAGCATCATCCTCCATGCCATTTATAAGATCGGGGTTCTTTATCATACCGTGAAACAGAATTTAATAAAACCCTCACGCGAATCATAACGAAGGGAGTTATTGACTAAATGTAGAATACTCCTTTCCTACATGATCAATGCACTTTAACAATAATCCTAGGCCATATGTGGCTTCCACTTTGAAGATGCATGATGAGACAGTTGCAACTAAGTTCACAAGGAGAATAAGTGCTATTCATTCATAACTTTGTAGATGCATGATATGCACGGATCCTTTATCTATAATTTATCGAATGTACTATTATCGCTACCCATGAATTAATGATAACGTAGAATGAATATCCCTATGGAGTTAAGCGTATTTAAACATCTCTTCATGTGGAAATATATTTACGGAACCTGGATTTGTGGATCCGCAGTGATATCCACGTGTAAGTCTGGGGAAGAACCTCCCGCAGGCGCGCCTTGCGTCTTCTTGGAAGCCATTGTAGGCGTGGTCACAACTTCGCGGATTACCCTCGCTTATACGCTTTCTCCAAACAGCCTTGAGATGCGCCTTCTCCCTTGTACGCAGGAATTCCTGAGAAGGCCGCAGGAATAAGGCCAAAGCTTATCCCTGAGAAGCTGTGGGAAAAGGCTCTAAGGGAGGCCTTTTAACCCTTTCCCCCTCCCCGCGGTGGAACCCGTGTGCACAAGGCCTAAAGTAGCCTTATCCTTGGAAGGTTCTAAGGGAGCTTCTTCAACATGTCACAGACGTGACGTGGGAGGAAAAAGGGGGTAATGATTAGACTAGAGGTCGTCGACAGAAAAGGGGGGGGAAAATTAATCATTATAGCGATGATGGCAGGGAGTATGGATGGCAGCCCAACGCCGTAGACGGACCGTGGCACAGCAAGCGGCGGAATGGCGATGGCAGCGGCAGAATCGTCTGATCCTTCCCCTTTCCTCACAGCAGCGTTCGGCCTCTCCACTCTAATCGTGCCTTCCCGTGCCTTTGTTTCTCAGAGCGGCAGCCTCCTCACCCGTTCGTCTGATCCTCTAGCATGCAGCCTTCCCTCTCCCTTCGTCTGATCCTCCCCTCAGCACGGCGACGTGTATCCGAGCCTCCCCCTCCTTAGCACGTAACGGGTGTTTATATAGGCATGGGGGGGGAGAGAAGGGCTCCACCACGTGGCCCTTGCATGGGTTCCCCCCCCCCTCCCATGCAGCCCACAACTCCTCCTTGGCCCATTCCCCCACATTCCCTCTTCTCCAGCCGTGCATTGGCTGGGGAAAAGGGATAAAAAAATAAAAAAATGTGCTTTAATAATAACTATTTTGCCCCTCCCAAGAGGGTGCTTACGCGGGAATTTCGGTTTTGAACCCTCGGCTGGCTTTGCCAATGCGAATTGTCTCGATTTCTCACGTGCAAGTTACACGTTATACTGCCGGTAAATCCAATATGTGGGATAACCTTTGTACAAGGTTTACGCAGTGTGCGGGAAGTCAATATTCACGGGTGGGAATATTACAAGATCGCAAGGCGTATCTTAATCAGCGTGTCCCATGTCCTTGCTCTCAATGTAAGCTAGCAATTAGACGAAAATGTCAATTGTCTACAGAACACATACGACGCTTCGGCAAGTTTCAATCAGAGATCCTTGATCACGCGATCTTAGATTTTGAGTAAACGATAAGAAAAGTGTATATCAATCATGCATTGTATTCGCAAACTAATTGAATATCATATACAAAAACACTGGATGTGGCCAGCAAATTTATTACAGGGAAGTGATGTCTCATCCCAAGGAGGAGTGCACCCTTTGCAGCCAGTTAGAAGAGTTTGTGGGCATACGATGGATGGAGTGCCTGAGCAAATCCACCACTTGGAAGGTACTACCCAATCCATACCGTCAATACCAGAGGAGATAGGCAACCTTCCAAACTTTCCTACAATCTTGGAGCCTGAGATGGAGGCAATGATCTATGTGTTGATGCCTATGGATGTTGAGACATCTGATCCATTTAAAAACAAAGCATCCCTACCATTATATGATGGGTGCTGAGTATCTCACCTAAAGACACTGCTTGTGCTCCTAAGTGTGCAAGCAAAATACGGGTGGAGGAATGTGATGTGACCAAGTTGTTCACGTACCTTGTACGTACAATTCGTTGATTTCTTTTCAGCACTATCATTAAAAAAAAATTCTGTTTTTTCAAGGTGTTTTATTATTGTTTTCAAGTTAATGAAGTATCATATATTACCACTTGCAAATACTATGCCTGAGTCTTGTGATTATGCGTGACATGCTTTACGAAATCTTGGCATGGACTATAATAGCATCCATGCATGTATCTATGATTGCATACTGTTTTGAGGAGTATATGAGACTATGAAGATATGTCCAAAGTGTGGTGCTTACAGGTATTGACACGACTTGAAAGGGCTAACCATCCCTCAAAAAGCTCTTAGATACTTTTCGCTTATCCCCTGCATAAATCACATGCTTCGTACGTCCAGCATGGTAAGCTTAACAACGTGGCATGTGTAGAATAGGTCCACAGATAGAGTTCAATGAATATCAGCTGATTCACATGCATGGAGCCACATTGACTATGCCTTTCCAAGCTTTACCCGAGAGCCAAGGAATCTTTGACTCAGTCTTGCTATGGATGGTGTGAACCCATTTGGTCTGCGCTAAAGTTCTTACAATGTGTGGCCTGTAGTCCTTGTCAACTACAACATCCCTCCATGGCTTTCTACAAAGAAAGGACACCTCAGTCTTGCTATGGATGGTGTGAGCCCATTTGGTCTGCACTCAAGTTCTTACAATGTGTGGCCTGTAGTCCTTGTCAACTACAACATCCCTCCATGGCTTTCTACAAAGAAATGACACCTATCCTTAACTTGCTCATTCTTGGCCGCTACAAAGTCAGAAATATGGATGTATATCTTTGTCTATTAGTCGATGAGCTTAAGATTTTGTGGGAGAAGGGGGTCACCATGGAAGATATGAGCAGGCGCGATGGTCGATGGTCCACCAATATTTGAGTCATTCTCATGTGGACCATGCATGACTTTCCGGGATTCGGGGAGTACTCAGGTAAGTAAGCTTCCGTTCTCATTGATAATATCTATCATAGCTCGTTCAAGTTTGTATTCACTGGATAGAGGTGTTGGGACAGGTCTGGTTACCTCAGGTTATCATGCATGTCCATTGTGTGCCACAGTTAGACTCCCAAAGGTCACGAACCATGAATAAGATGGTATATCAAGGACATGCCACTTTCTTGTCGGAGGGTGATGAATTGAGGGAAGATTTTCTTGGATGACCTCTAGTACGTATGAACGCCCAAAGTTGGTACATGGTACACATGGAGTCACATTCAAACAGAATGCGCCGATTCTCAATTTCCTATGAGTTGTCGTATTGGACCCACTTACAGATCAACCACTTGTTGGATCCCATGCATATTTTCAAGAATGTGGGTAGCCTACTATGGGACCACATTATAGGAAAGAGTGTAACATGTCCACTTGTTCCCTTTCAAGACACGTCTTAGCAGTCCATCGGAAAGAGATTCTAGAAAGCTCCGCCCCTGCACTCCCATGGAATGCTACGGGGCTTGCGATCTAGGACTTTCCGTGTCTGCCACGTAGCGGAAGTATTTTGGCCATTTTCACTTATCCTAATAGTCATTTTTCTAAACGGCAGCTAGCGTCAAACTCCAAGCGAACTACTTTACGTAGAAATGCCAGGGATGAAGCAGATTCATGCTGCACTTAGTTCAAGGAGAATGGGAAACGACAGGGATACAAGGCTTGACCTCTCTGCCCATAAGGCATAATCCCATTCCGTTCCCCTAAAACAGCATAAATCAGAATTCTAGTAACCTAAACTCTAGGTCAGCGCCCTTGCTGTTCATTTCCTTTGAGAATATCTCCTTTATAGTCCATTTTGATTGAGAAAAGTTCCTGGCCAATCGGGACCACCCATCTGTAGGACGGACCCATGGCCACATCCACTGCACATTCCTCAGGGTTGCTTTAATTGTCTAATTACCTGCCACATTTAGTTGGACACACATCAAGCAGCTTCATTAATTAGCCAGTTAGACACTGGTTCCTTTATGTAATCTTAGCACTTGACATAGAAAAAACAGTGTCAAATAAGTTCCTTTACAATAGGTTATCTTATTTATCTTTGGAATACATCCATAAAGTCCAGCCAGCAGGCTAATCCATAATCCGCTCGAAGGCTATCCATAATCTGCCCGAAGGCTATCCACCAATCCACAGGGATTACTAATCCAAGATTCTGCTCATAGACTAGTATGGGGGCCTTGAGATCCAATCCTGAGTCATGTTGGCCTCTTGTGCAAGGCCTTGAGATCCAATCCCGAGTCACATTGGCCTCTTATACAGGGATTACTAATCCAAGATTCCGCTCGTAGACTAGTATGAGGGCCTTGAGATCCAATCCCGAGTCACATTGGCCTCTTGTGCAGGGCCCGGAAGGTGAGGGATCTATGGCCAGAGCCCCCCCTGTCATCCAAGCGTCCTCCTGCTCCAAGTACTGCTCAACGGAGAGACCTCATGCGGCGGGTTTGGTCCATGTTCCTAACGCGGCTAACAACCCCCTTGGTTAGGGTCAGGCAGATAGTCAGGGATAACTAAAGTTGCCTCTCCCTTCAGGCCTTCAACCTGAAGCATTAAATACCTTTCCATCCTTTAGTTCCTTGAGCAAACAATGTAAACAGTGCTCTTAAAACTGTTACAAGCACAATCAATTCTAGTGGTCATTTATTTGGCCAACTGCTAAGGAGTGAATCCTTCTCTTCGAATGCATCCAGCATTCGATCCAGGATCAATTGCGACTTGGCAAGATTCCCAAGTGTTTGTTTGTTAACCCTTTTGTCCTTGGGTTAGGGCCAACCCTATTAACCCAACTTAACCAATACCTTAGGTTTTAATAACAGTAAATCCTGGCGACCATATCGCTCCAATTATTGATTGATCCTTTGTTCCCAAGCAAATACCTAACTCCCTTAACTTGGCAAATTTTCCCAAGAATGTGATATAACAAGATGACTACTCATCCTCTAGCAAGTTCAACTTGTGCAAGAACCTGCCTCATTCCAAGGAATGGCAACTCTCTTGTGATCAAACCACAAGACCATGCGACGTTGCAACTTGTCGCACAAGTGTGGCATCTATTTCATAGGATCATATCACCCATTGAACTGTGTTTTCTAGTCAAGGATTTATGATTAGATAAGAAACAGGGTTTAGGGTGTCATCTTACCCAACCCATTCCTAATTGCACTAGGCCAACAATGTTCGGTCCTAGGGATTCCAACTCAGTCCGAGTTTCATCATTTGAAAGAGTGATCCTTAGGGTAAAACCCCTAGATCGTTTCTTGCAAAAGCGTCCAATTGTCCCTACATTCCATGAATGTGGGTAGGACCTTTGGGTATGAGGGTTTTGACTTGGCAACAAGTGTGAAACTAGGTCGAGTCCTTAACGTGCTAAACCCTAGTTAGCACTTGGGGTATTTATTGTATCGCTTGAACCATCCTATGCAAATCCCTTGCAGGTTAGGTGATTTAGGTAATTCCATCTACTTGTCTTGCGACAAGGACGAACCATTCCTAGAGATGTTAACTTGGTCTAAATGGGGAAGACTAGTTGCATTATGTTACAATTCATGTAAGCACACGATTCATTGCTTCTAACTACGACTAGATTTGCAATAGCCCTAACATTTCTTGTTAAGACAAAAATTCATGTTACATTGCGGCATAACTTCCATTGAACCTACTAGGTCTTACATTCAAGGATCATGCTCACAATTCTTTTTCTAAGCTTTCTAAGATTTCATGCTTAAATGAACCATGCAGGCTTTCCTTAATTACATCTCGATGAATGAAATTCTTGTGTACGACGAATGTGCAACATGCAATCCTTTCCTAACTACACATAGTTAAATGAAATTCATGCCAATTGAAGCTAGAGTTAACCTCTTTCATGCAGCCCTTAGAATCATTTCCATGCTTTGCTATTTCCTATGGGTGATAACGACTTCCTTAATGAATCATTACAAAGAAGATTTGTCTAAAAATGCGACATGCCATTAATCTTTCCATGCCTAGTCAAAGGTGTACTTCAATAATTTCAACCTTGTAATGATAGCCAACAATTGTCCTAGGCTCATCACTTTGAAATGCACAAAAGGAAACTTACTGATAAGGTCCTAAAAATGCATAAACACCTTATGTTTTTTTCATTCATTCCATTGAAAGTACCAATGACCAATTTTCATATCTTGAGCTAATTCTAGTAAATGTTCAAATAGCCAATTTATTTTCCAATTGCATTTAACTTGACTAGGTGAATTTGAGCATGCATGGGTGCTTCCTAATCCATGAAGTTATCGTGATTAGTTCAATACTTTTGCGTGGAACCAAAATTAGTAAAAACAAGTGGCATCCTCCTCGGGATAATCTTTCCACTAGATGAGGCATTCTCTCAAGGTTTTGGTTCTCAGTTGTCTCTCCCTAACATCTAAGATCCTGTCAGGCCGTAGCTCAAGGACTCCTTGGCTATGCATTACAACTTGTTGGTCATCAAGTACATGGCTAGGATTAGGTACATACTTCTTCAGTAGGCTGATATGGAATACATTATGAACCTTTAGGTTCTCAGGGAGTTGCATTCTATAAGCATTGGGTCCTAGGCACTTGAGGATCTTGTATGGTCCACAATACCTTGGACTTAGCTTCTTGCAATCTCCTAAGGATAGGGAACTCATCTTTGGGCATATGCGAATGAAGACGGTCTCCTTCATCGAAGGTTCTATCTTGACGTTTCAAATCCGTGTATGCTTTCTGTCTATCCTTGGCAGTTTGAATGTCCTATCTAATTGACTTCATTTGGTCATCCATCTCTTCCATCATCTGCCTTGAAGCTTCAACCCTCAAGGTTGGATCTGAGAAGTTTAGGGGACTTCGACAGTCATGCCCATAGAATGCTTGAAAAGGGGTCATCTGAATGCTTTGTTGGTAAGAAGCACTGTAGGCAAATTTGACTAGTGGCAAGTATTGAATCCACCTTTTTGGTTCACAGCAGAAAAGCAGTGTGCCCTTAGCTTATCCTCGATGACTTGGTTGACTCACTCCGTTTAACCATCAGTTTGGGGATGGTAGGTTGTAATAAAACAGAGTTGAGTCCCAATGGCTTCAAAGATAGCTCTCCAGAAGTGTGATGTGAAGAGAGAATCACGATCACTAATGATTCTTCTTGGCAACCCATGTAGCTTGAATATCTCCTTGATAAACAACCTTGCAATGTCTCAGGCTTTATAGTTTGTCTTAACAGGAATAAGGTGTGCAACCTTAGTAAGCATATCAACCACAACCATGATGGAGTTGTATCCTACCTAAACTTGGGGTAGGCCAACAACAAAGTCCATACTGATGAATTCCCATTTCATTTGGGGAATGTCAAGTTGCTGCAACTTTCCTGGCATTTTGACATGTTCGGCTTTGATACGTTGACAAGACAAACACTCAGTGACATATTTGAGAACGTCACCTTTAAGCTCTCCCAATAGTAGCTCTTAACTGCATTGAGTGTCTTGGCATAGCTAGGATGTCCTAAGAAAGGGGAATCATGAGCTTCCCATAGTATATTCTGCTTGAGTGATTGGCTTGCCGGTATACATAATCTCATTCTATAGTAGACAAGTCCACTATTGACAGAGAATTCATGATACTTAGCTTGTAGTTTTTGGTCCTGATCCTTGATAGGGATCTCCCTTAGCATATTTTGATAGGTTGGATCATGGCATGCTCCTTCTCTAGCTAGCTCAAGTATTGGGTTGTTTGGCATGGATACCTTTGTGGCTAGAGATCTAGCTGTTGGTGGATTTTGCAAGATTAGAGGATTAAGGAATGCCTTGCGCCGACTGAGTGCATCGGCAACCACATTCTCCTTCCCAAGTCGGTATTTGATTTCAAAATCATACTCCTCCAGCACTTCAATCCACCGACGTTGCCTCATGTTGAGCTCGTTCTGGGTAAAGATCCACTTGAGACTTTTATGATCCGTCACTAGAGTAAACTTGTTACCCAACAGGTAGTGTCTTCAAAGCTTTAGAGCATGGATGATAGCTAACAGTTCTAGATCATGGGTAGCATAATTCTTCTCATGGCTCTTCAGTTTTCTTGAAGAGTATGCTACAGGATGACCTTCTTGCATGAGCACACATCATAAGGCAAGCGTGCTAGCATCAGTTACTACTTTGAACTCCTTACTGAGGTCCGGAAGTTTCAGGATAGGTGCTCATACCAAACTTTTCTTTAATCTATCAAAGCTAGATTGTTTGGCGGTTGACCATGCAATGGATGTTTGCTTCTTCAGTAGATTCATCAGAGGTGCTGCAATCAAAGCATAGTTTTTTATGAAGACCCTATACCATCCTGTCAATCCAAGAAAACTGCGTATTTCTTTGACAGATGTTGGTATTGGCCATTCTAGAACATCTCTGACTTTGGCCGGATCCACTGAGATTCCTTCCGCTGATTCAATGAATCCCAGATATTCAATCTGACGTTTGAAGAATGCATACTTCTTCATCTTAGCATAAAGCTTGTGTGCCCTCATTGTTTCAAGGACAATGCGAAGCTGGGGTTCATGATCTTCTTCCTGTTTGGAATAGACTAAGGTGTCGTGGAAGAAGACGAGTATGAAGTCATCAAGATATGGCCTAAAGATATCCTGCATCAACCTGTTGAAAGTGGCAGGTGCATTTGTAAGCCCGAATGACATGACTAGGAATTCAAAGTGTCCATATCTTGTGTTGAAGGCCGTCTTTGGGATATCCTCTTCCTTGATCCTTATCTGATAGTATCCAGACTTGAGATCAATCTTGGAGAAGATCTTCGCACCCTAAAGACAGTCAAGAAGTTCTTCTATTCTAGGAATAGGGTACTTGTTCTTAATCGTTGATTGATTCAACCCTCTGTAATCTATACACAATCGAAGCGTTTCATCTTTCTTCTTCTGGAATAGCACTGGGGCTCCTCATGGTGAACTGTTGGGACGGATGTAGCCCTGATCTAATAGTTGCTTGAGTTGCTTCTTCAACTCAATTGCTTCCGGGATGGACATTCTATAAGGCCTCTTTGCAATTGGCGCAGCTCCTAGCACTAGCTTGATCTCATGATCCACTTCCCTTTGAGGCGGGAGTTCTGTCAGCTCTTTAGGAAATATGTCTGCATAATCCTTTAGCCATGAAGGTCCTTGACTAGACTCCTGCTTCTGATCTAGCTTATTAAGCTTAATCAAGTAAATAGGTAGTCCCTTTCTAACTCCCTTAATAATCCGAGATGCTTTGGCCAATTGAATTTTTAGCTTCCCAGCCTCTCCTTGAGTTGTGACCAATTCCCCTTCAGAGTTTTGAAAGGAAACTTGGCCCTTTCCACAATGAATGTGGGCGTCATTAGGTTTAAGCCAACCCATTCCGAGCTAACACTTATGAGTACCTAGGTTCATGACCCTGAATTTGACCGAAGTCGACTTTCCTCCTAGAAAGAATTCCACCTTGGCAGTTTGCTTGGTACAAGTGACCTCACGACCATTTGCTAATTCCACAAGCAAGGTAGGTACTTCTACTGTGGCTATTCCTAATCTTCTTGCACAAGCTGGTGAGATAAAGGAATGGATACTACCACAATCAATTAAGGTTTTGACACCTTTACCTTGATAGTCCGATAGTGTCTGGACCACTGGAAACTGGCGATTCGGGCCTTTCTTGTGAAGAGCGGCATGGACTGTTGCCCTCTCAAACTTTGCTTCCATGTTCGGGTCTTCTTCTCACAATTCCATGTTGGCAACACAGGCGGTTTTTCCTTTGCCTCGGGTGGCGGCTCCATGGCCACAAAGGAGCTTAACGTTGTCCTCTGCCAAGCTTGGGACATTGCCTTTTGTGTTAGAAATCAAGCTCCACCCCCGTCAGTTTGTCTTGGTGTGTAACCGACATCTGTGACAACTACTGTGTACAACTATCTCCATGTGACTACATTAAATAAGTCGGGTTAGTAGTTAGTAAGTGACTTGACTAGAGTTAGTCAGTCTAGTTTACATTACATTGTATTGTGTGGTTGAGGGTTATGTTGCATAATGAAGAAAAGACATTGAGAGCCTAGAGGCTCATGGATATGGTGTTTCCCTGTCTCTCTCTCTCTCATCTTTGAACATGGTATCAGAGCATCCACAAGACTGGGCTCTGTGGAGTAGAGCGTTGCAGAAGAAGACTTCAAGACTAACCTGAAGGGCTGGAAAAAGAATAGGACTAACTGTCATTTTCACTATTTTGGTCACACAGAAGTATGCATTGTTGAAGGAGAGCAGCCATTGGTCAAGAGGTTGTTGGAGACCCTGCTGGAGCATCTGAGAGGCTCTATTGAGCCTATGCAAGCCTTGTATAGGCTCAGATCAGCCATTGTATAGAGTAGCAACCCCTGCTGAATCAACGTGAACTGCGCTTGTTGAGCTCGATGGACTGCAACCTGTCAAAGATCAAATGGGGCACTTGGACAAGACTCATAAGGCATGTATGCTCACTCTTAAAGGCATCTGAAGAGTACAAGAGGTAAAGGCTTGTGTGGGAGCTTCGTTATGAGCTGGAGTAACAGACACAAATTTGTAACCAGTTCTGAACTGCTGTGAAAATGAATGGACAACATGCATTCAATCATTGTTGACATACAGAAGCCTTGTACTACACTCAAAAGGCATCATTGAAGCACAAGAATGTGCCAAAGCATGTATACATTGGATCAAATGTCTTGGAGCTGAGATTTCTTGCTTAGAACACTCAAATTTGAAAATCATTGATAGGCTGAAAACTGTCATACACAGTGAATAGCAAGCATTGTAACTTGCTGAAGCAATACATGTCATGTTGGAGCTTCTATCACCTATATGAACTGACATATGTATGCTGAATGTATGGAGGATTGTGGAAAGCATTGGATGTTGCTGAATACTCAGATCTTGACCTGAAATAATTGCTTTGACAGTGCTTGGGCTGGTTATGAATAGTCATGTATTCCTTGGCAGCGATTAATGAAGACAGGTTGTCTATGCCTACCCCAATGCTCATGTATTGAACCCATCACTTCAAAGTGAATGTATGACATGATTTGAAGACTTTTTGGAGCTGCTTAAAGCTTGCTATGCTGATTTTTGGTTGACTGCAACCTGCAACCAAACTAGTTGACATTTGTACTTGCTGGTTATGCACTGCTTTGTGCTTCTATGCCTATCTATGGCTTGACACATATACTAGTAGCCATCTGGGAAGTTCTAGGACATGTATGACATGTATGCATGTTGGTTTTAGACTTGAATTTGTTATTGGTTATACACAGTCTACAGTCTTTAGACTGCATCTTTGGTCCCTGGCAATGAGGTTGCAGGAGTTTAAACTGAAGCAAATACATAGCATATCTATTGACTGTTTTACCTACGGGATAGACCATCTGTTTTGAGATTTTTTTGGATTATCAGTGGGCTGAAATACCCTGGTTTTTTTTTGCAAATGGTTGCAGAAAATTGTCATAAACTGTTGTGGACTGAACTTGGTCAGTCATACTTATTGGTTTGCAGGTAGTTAAACATCTGACAGACAGTCTATTGCATCATGGCTAATGCACATGGGACTGATAGTATCACTCAGATAGTTGGAGAGAAGTTAGACAACAAGAACTTTGCATTATGGAAATTCAGAATGAAGAACTTTCTAGTTGGCAGGGGTTATTGGGATCTATGTACAGGAGATGAGGCTACTTCTGAATGGCCTGCAATGAATCCAACTAATGATTGCTACCATTGGCTCAACTGTATCAGAAGATGATATGATTGTTGTTGCCTTGAATGGATTAGGGAAAGAGTACAAAGCTTTTGACACATCCATTCTGTTAGAGAAGACCCCCCTACCTAGGAAGAGCTAGTTGATTTGTTGCTGCATGAGGAGGTCAAGCTTGGTTTGAATACAGATTCCAATGTATCTCAGACTAGAGACATTGTATTATACTCTAGCCAGCATGGCAGAGGATTTAGAGGTCTGGTTCATTTCGAGGTCGTGGTGACACTCGTAATGCTTATGGACAGCAGCAGTAGCAGGGTAATTGGCATGGTGCAAATACACAAGGCTAGCGTGGATCTGGCGAGTTTAGAGGCAAGGGGAGATCACCCCGAGATAGAGGTGGTGGATCTGGTTCATGGCAGTCATCTGATCAGTCAAATAGGGACAAGGATTGCCATTATTGTGGCAAGTATGGGCACATTGCAAAGGATTGCTACAAGAAGCAGGGAGTTATGAAAGCAAAGGGCAGACATCATGGGCACTATGCATCTTCTAGTGATGCTCATGATGAGCAAGTTGATAGACTATTTGCCATGCTGCATGTATCCAAAAATGCATCGAGACATAATAGAGATGATAGATGGTACATTGACTCTGGAGCATCGAACCACATGACACCGCATGGAGAGTGGTTTGATGAGATGGTTGCAAGTACACATGGTCATGTATGTACTGGGGATGACACTCAACATGACATAAAGCATAAAGGGATTGTTCCTCTCATGATGCCTGATGGCAAGAAGAAAGGCCTACATGATGTATTACATGTACCGACCATAACAAAGAATCTTTTGTCTGTGGGTCAAATGATAGAACAGAATTTGCAAGTGAGATTTAACAAAGATGGGTGTTTCATTTAGGAGTACGGAAATGGCTGCAAGCTAATTGCCAAGGGCAAAAGGGATGGCAAGATGCTTACTTTGGATGCGACCATTCCGGGACTTAAGGCAGCCATGTTTGCTCATGATGAGAGTGCCATTCGGGATGTAGAGATTTGGCACAAGCCGATTGGACATGTCAATGTACAAAAGCTGAAATCTATGCAGCAGACGGAAGTAGTACTTGGATTACCTAAATTCAAGTATAATGACTTTGGTCATGTATGCCATGCATGTCAGTTTGGGAAGCAGGCACGGTTTTTGTTCATGAGACATGTAAAAAATAGCACTAGGCCTTTACAGTTGGTACACTCTAATGTCTGGGGTCCTTCACATAATGCTTCATTTGGAGGTGCAAGGTATTATGTCTCATTTATCGATGATTTCAGCAGCAGCAGGTACACTTGGCTTTATATTTTGAAGCATAAAGATGATGTTGATGCATTCAAAGATTTCAAGAAGCATGCAAAGAATGAGTTGGGCTGCTACATATCATGTTTGAGATCAGATGGAGGAGGTGAATATGTTTCTAATTACTTTGACAGGTATCTTGCTAAATATGGGATTAGAAGACAGCTTACTTGTTGCAGCTATACAGTGCAGCAAAACGGTGTTGTAGAGAGAAAAAATAGGGTCCTGATGGAATCAGCTAGAGCTATGCTGAATGAGAAATGTCTGCCAAATGGTTATTGGGTTGAAGCAGTGATGACTACTGTCTATGTACCGAATCGAACCCCTACAGCAGGGATTCATGATGTCACTCCATATGAGAGGCTGTGTGGTCATAAACCTAATATTTCGCACTTGAAGGTATTTGGTAGCATTGCATATGTGCATATACCGGATGAAAAGAGGAAGAAATTGGATCCTAAGGCAGTGAAGAGTGTGTTTCTGGGATATGCACAGGAATGGAAAGCTTATAAGTGTTATGTATCTTCTATGCATGAGACACTCATAAGCAGTGATGTGGTATTTAATGAGTTAGCATCCTGGTATGGGAATCCTGTTGCAGTGCCTACTGATGGCTCACCCAGTATGAGTCATGCTGAAAATACTCCTGCAGAGAGTACTTCCATGAGTGGTCAAACAGGTGATGTATCATCTACAGTGAGTCCTTGGACATGACAATTGCGTAGTCACACTACTGCATCCATTGACACGGATATGTCAGTGAGGGGGAGAACAGATAAGGGAAAAGAAAAGGTTTTTGAAGATGTAACATGTCCACTCACTGCAGGTTATGAGTCATCTAGCAGTGACAGCTTAGACAGTGAATTGGGGATTCCGTCTGTTATGACGCCAGGTGCTAGGCAGAGTCGTTATATGCCGCCTCATGAGAGGCAAGCTCATAGTGAGCCATATCTCAGGAGATCAAAGAGGGTCACATGACTTGTTGATAGATACACTTACACTAGATATTCAGCCCGTCATTATGCTTATATGACAAAAGTAACAGGTTTTAGAGAATCAAGTAAGTCTGATGAGGCAGTTCAGATGAGGATTGGCGTGCTGCTATGGATGAGGAATATTCATCTTTGGCTGAAAATGGCACATGGGATTTAGTACAGTTGCTTGAGGGCAAAACACCTATTGGCTGCAAGTGGATGTATAAGGTAAAATGTAAATCAGATGGATCATTGGAAAGATACAAGGCCAGGCTGGTTGCAAAAGGGTATGCACAGCAGTATGGTCTTGATTATGAGGAGACTTTCAGCCCTGTAGCAAAGATGGCTACAGTTAGAACTGTGATTGATTTGGCAGCAACTAGAGGCTGGAAACTATGGCAGATGGACGTAAAGAATGCCTTTCAGAATGGAGAGTTACAGGAAGAAGTTTACATGGAACAGCCTGAAGGCTATGTGCATCCAGAATTTCAAGCACATGTATGCCGGCTGGAAAAGGCATTATATGGACTGAAACAGGTACCCAGAGCATGGAATGCTCGCATCAACAGTTATTTGCAGCAGCATGGTTTTCGATTGGGTGATGCTAATCATAGTTTGTTTGTGAAGAAGACAGATCGTGGCTGTGTATTCCTAGTTGTCTATGTTGATGACTTGATCATTATAGGAGATGATAAAAGCGGGATTGCTGAGGTAAAGACATGTTTAGAGGCTGAGTTTAAGGTCAAGGACCTAGGAGAGCTGAAATATTTTTTGGGGATTGAGGTTGTCTCTACACCTCAAGGCATATGGCTCCTACAAAAGTAGTATGCTCAGGACATGTTACAGAAATATGGTATGGCTGATTGCAAGCCTATGAATACACCTTTAGAGCAGAATGTCAAGCTACAGATTGATGTTGGGACAGAGATTGAGAATGTTACCATGTACAGACAGATGGTAGGCAGCTTGATCTATCTCACGATCACTAAACCTGACTTGAGTTATGCTGTGGGGCTGATCAGTCAGTTCATGCAGAAGCCTCGCAAACCACACTTGGATGTAGTCAGGATAATTCTGAGATGTGTAAAGAGTACCACAGATCATGGGTTGTTTTATGCATATGGGAAACCCCTTGACTTAATGGGTTATACTGATGCTGACTGGGCTGGTTGCACTTATGACAAGAGGTCAACTAGCGGCTATGCATTTGGATTGGGTAGTAGCATGATCAATTGGCAGAGTAAGAAACAACCTACAGTTGCACTGTCCAGTACAGAAACAGAGTATCGTGGTGCGGCCTTAGCGGCCTGTGAAGCTATGTGGTTACAAAAGTTGCTGAATGACTTGGGGATACACTTGGACAGCAAAGTAAGGTTGTACTGTGACAATTTAAGCAGTGTCATGCTAGCAAGCAATCCTGTTTATCATGCAAGATCGAAACACATTGAGGTCCACTACCATTTCATTAGGGAAATGGTTTTAGCAGATCAGATTGACTTGGAGCATGTGAAGACTGAAGACCATGTAGCAGACATCTTTACCAAATCACTTGGTAAAGATAAGTTCCTTCACTTTAGACAGCTACTTGGAGTGATGCAGATGGTTTGAGTTTTTGGTTTGAGCTTGAGGGGGAGTGTTAGAAATCAAGCTCCACCCGTCAATTTGTCTTGGTGTGTAACCGACATCTGTGACAGCTATTGTGTACAGCTGTCTCCATATGACTACATTAAATAAGTCGGGTTAGTAGTTAGTAAGTGACTTGACTAGATTTAGTAAGTCTAGTTTTACATTACATTGTATTGTGTGGTTGAGGATTATGTTGCGTAATGAAGAAAAGACATTGAGAGCCTCGAGACTCACGGATATGGTGTTTCCCTCTCTCTCTCTCTAATCTTTGAACATTTTGAAATGACCGGGCTCGTTGCAGCGGAAGCAACGGAGATTGCGGCCATTGCTTTGGATAGGGACAAAGTTATTGACATTATTAGTCCTTGCTTTATTTCTTTGTCCCCGGTTTTGGCCTTAAACTCTCTTCTTTTGGGGCCTATATGCTCCTCTGTTCTGATCATTATATGGCCAAGTCTTGTTACTTATTGGCCTAGCTTGCACCTCCTAAATTATGGGCGCAGCTCAAGTATATTGCATGTTGATTTTGAGGTCCTACAAGACCAAATGTGTAGAATAATTGCGTTATTTACTAATAAGGAAATCAAAGAAAGTGATTGTGCATCCTTCGAATCCCATCTCCTTTGATCCTCCATAGGAGGGGGAGAAGGGGCAGTAGCACCAGCACCACCACTACTAATCTCTCCTCAAGCATTAAGCTAAAGTGTTTGAGATGCTAGACCTCTTGGATGCTACAAGTTATCTATAACATTGTCCCATAAATCCTTCACAAAATAAGAAGGTTGCGGACCATACAACTCCACAATGGGTAGTTTGAGCCATGAAGTTTGTCCTCTTGAGTGAGGACACCAAGAATGCTACTCCAATCATTGTTCTCGTGACATGCCATGTTGTCAATAATGAAGAAAAATCTACTACCAAATACTTTGGTATGGAAGTATAGACTGTGTACTCATCAAAGTACCAAAATTTTTCACAAGGTTAAGAAATAAGTACCAAACTATCACACAAATGTGAAAGTTTACATTACACAATCTCACCCAAATCAACACTCAAGTGAAGAAATAATAACAATATATTGTTGTACCACACCTGCATTGAAATGTGTGTCCACGAAAGTAGAAATTACATCAACTTAACACTTACTTTCACCAAATTTTCTTGAGATTTTCTTTTTTTTTACTCAATTTGTTTTTAGCAACAATTAGCTCATGCTTTGCTACTTGTTTCATGCCTTGGAGTGCACGTTGGGAAAAATCTTGAAATTTCTCTTTGAAATTTTAAAGAAATTGAAAAATGTATACCTTATAACTCAAATTTGTATACAAATCTCATCTTGAGATATGTGCCAATTGTGAACATCAACTAGAACGTGCATCGTCATACATACAAAGCTTGTAGGCTAAAGAGTCCCAAATTTCTTGCTCAAACTGTAAAGAAATTGTGTAATCTTAGTGTTATCAAAGTGAAGATTTATGCATAACAACTTAAATCAAACAGAAAGTGCGTTTTTCACTCGAAGAAATTTTGAGAAATTTTGAAAATTGGAAAAATTAGTTAAAAATTTTCAAAATTCTTAGCTTAAAGTGTGAGGAATTGAAAATTTCTTCAATATTAGGTATAAGATAAGCAAAAACAAATGAGAAATTGTAAAATTTTTGAAAAACCAATATTTTTTTGAAAATGAGGATTTTTGTATTTTTTCTTAAATAGAAAATGACAAGTAGGGTTGAAAAAATAGCAAGCAAGGTATGAGTAGGACTAAGAAAGGCTATGTGTGCATAGCTACATGTAAGACTGCTTATGGGACTGCGTGCAAGTTGAAAATAACAATATCACCTCCTTCAAAACAACAACATTCCAGTAACTCCTCCCTCCAAAGCAATAGCTCCTCTTCCTTTATCAATTGAGTAGACTCCACATGGGTGCTACTAGTTGAACAATGGAGAGACCAAACCCACATGTCTAGCTTTGATACCAAATGTTAGAAATGGAGGAAGAGAGAGAGAGAATGAAAACAAGACAATGAGAAAGAGTGGGCAACAATTTGAAACTCAAAAGATGTAAGTACTTAAATGATTGAAAGTACAATATGTCATCTTAAGTAAGTTAGACCTATCAACTAGTAACTCTAGAACTAATTGTATAAGTGGTGACACAAATTGTTAATATAGTTGTGTTCACACTAAAACCCAACTAACTAAAAAATTAGGTGCTACCCAAAGAATTGGAAAATTCTAAAAATATTGTGGATTTTCCATTGCCAAGCCTTGCATCTTTAAAGTGAGAGACTCTTGATAAAGAGATTCAAACTTGGAATATCTTAAGACATCCAAAAAGGCCATGATTCTTGGAAGGATCTAGAGAAGAATGCACTTGTCATGGTTTGTACCCTTACATACCTTTATAGCTTATTTTAAACTATAGTGAGTTTATAGAGAACAAAGATTTCATTGCTAAACATAAAGTTATTAGAGGAGGATTTGGATAACATTCTAGGAATACTTTGAAAATCTAGGGGATGTGACCACAAGGGTGATTTTATATAGTGTGCCCTCAATCATTTGCTATATCTTACATCTCGTAATAATCTCTTGTTATGGGTTTGGATTATAGGAGGTACAAACTCAGATATAGTAATTGGCTCCTTTATATTTGGATATTGATTTTATTCCACTAAAATTGGAGGTATAAGTAATTAGACAAAAAGAAAAGGAGGTTATTTGAACTTCTAACTAGTGTTTAGAGGATGTAAGAGACATCAACAATACTATAATGGAAAGAAGACTTGAATGCTCTTTCCTTGATATGAGGTGTTTGCCTCCTAGCACTTTGAGTTTTGAATCATGAATCTATATAAACAATATCAAAGTTGTTCTTGCTCACAAACATTATTTCCTAACATATTATTCAATGACACTCACAAGCATTATAGTGAAAGACTTGGCATGAGCTTTAAATTTTAAAATGATTCTATAAAGCAAACATATTTCATGTCACTAAGATCCAAAATTTTCACTATATTGGGGTTACAAAAGTAAAACATACAAAGGAAATGATACTATACTACAAATTCACAAAGGGTACATACAAGGCTAGTCTTTGAACACTATATTAGGGAATTAGGGAATTTCCATGCACTTGGGAATCCCCAATACCTTTATTGTTTGACCACATGGTCAAATCTTGTTGTCTTAGTTAAAGGACGAGTCTACCCTAAATACTATATAAGCTACCTTCCCAAATCCCACTTTCAAATATGGATCAAGATCTAGCCACGTGGTCAAATATTTATCACTTTTTTGAAATTGGGACTTGGAAAATTTCCAAGTTATCTAATATAGTATTTTTAGCTTCTTTCTAATCTTCAATTTCTCCTCGCTTTGTATTTTTCTCATTCTTTGGCACAATCTCTTCTTCATCACTTTCATCAATCATCACTAGTTTCCTTATACTAAGGTTTCTTTTATTTTGCTGGAAGATTTTGAATTTCGTGGGTGCCCTTTTCTCTTGAGACTTCAGAGCATATGGATCAAACTTTGAAGGAGAAAGCTTAGGTATTCCTTTCTTTCTAGAGGCTACGCTGTCGCTTGGGATTCATGCAAGCGGGGGGGGGGGGGGGGGGCTTTCGTGATTGTCGCTCGCCAAGGACACTTTGCGAGATGGAAGCAAAGGATGATGAATTATGCTCAATTCAAGATAAATACATGGAATAGAAAAATCAATACATTAGTGGGCAAGGTAAGACAGAAGAAGTCATGTATACGTCAATCTTCCTTTGTATATGGGAACAAGGTACAAAGAAACCATCTTCCAAGGTAAGACAACCTCTCCATGGTATAAGCATTAACATGTAGAAGGAGGTGTGGATAAAGAATTTCACAATTGTAAGATTAGATGTGGTGAGTATGCAAGGGCAGTTAGATATTCATCAATTCAATGATTAACCTTTCTTGATATAATATTTTGGTGAAGCTAAGATTTCGTTGAAGCCTTGGACTTGATGTGACCTTAAGTCATCTTCATGTTCCTTGAAAATAAAAATCAATACTTTTTCCAATTGATGACTACTGAAATACTATAGTCATCAAGAACACAATGTTTTCTCCTTTCATGTATCATCCTCTCCTCAAGTTGGCGACTTCGAAGCCTTCGTTTTACAATTAAGTTATAGCAGAATTGAGGTTTGAAGGAGTGTGCCGCCTTTTCCTTTTTCTTGTAATCTTCACAGTACAAGTAGGTTCCAGCGAGAGGACCAATCAACAAGATGGCATTGAGCCAATTGTCGGAGATCTTCTCGTTGATCTTGTGAGGAAGATCCTTCCACAGCCCGCTCATAACGTGCACTTGGTTAGGGGAGAGGGTGTAGACCACCTCCTTCATACACACAAGAACCTTCCCTATCGCTCCAGAGATGCCGTGCGCTACCTCAGATCACCGTAGCTCGAGAGTCGGTTGCTTCCTTATGTCTCACACGGTCTCTTCTACAACACGGTCTTCCATTGCTTTGTCATCATCTTCTTCAGCTATAGTTACTCACTCTTCTGAAGATCTCGCCACTTCGTCAACGTCAATTTGGCCTCGTTCTTGTCTTTTGCGGCTCCTTCTGTCCGTCTTGTCTACAAGCTTCCTCCTTCATCGTTCATTGCTGTAGTCTTCAGCAGGCTGCATCACCGGTCTTTAACTTCGCAATAGCTCGCTAAACTTCTCTTTTCCATCGTCTTCCCTCCTATCATCGTCTTCTGCAGATCACAAATCGTCGTCGGCTTCCTTCGCCTTCAGCGATTCCAATTTTTTCATTCTCCTTCGTTTCGCCACCTTGGTCAGCAAGTCTTTTCTTTATCATCCTCATCAACAGGTTCCGGTACCGCTCCTCCTTCCGTTGCGTCTGCAAGCTTCGTTTTCCAAAGCTCTCCGTATGCCAAACTCACCTCCTCTGGATCACCTTCATCGTTTGTCCCTTCTTCAGTTGCATCACGGCCTCCTTGTCTTCTATGTCTCCTTCCTCTACGGCTTTGTCTACCACCTCATCCTCCTTATATACTCAGTGCCATAACACATGGCTCCTTTAAGATTTTGGAAAAGCTAAAAGCTTCATATACGTCTCTTCTATTTGAGACCCGAAAAAAAAAACACACCATTGATGTCACTGATTACATCATTATTCTGCCATATTTTTATGCCTAGTTGAGTCCCAAGCATTGTTGGAACTTGGTTTATAACTTTGTATTGTGACCTCTCACCCTTAGTAAATATAGCTACTCTATCTTCATGCACGTTGCTGAGTTGTTTTATGTGCTGCTGATCTGTACAAGTAAGTTGAACTTGTTTAATTAAATGAGTCTTGGAATGCTTTAAGAGAGAAGCAACGAATCCGCATCCTTACTATATTCCATCAAGTCCTTTTATTCCCGAGAGAGAGATGTAAATCTTGTAAGAAGCTTCTTTATATTAGTGTGCCTTTAATTTGCCGGTTCTTGTGTTAATGCTATTTGGTATTTCCCATGACTTCTAGGAACTTATTTACTTCGACTCCTTCAGGTATTGATCCTTCCTTTAGTTTTGCTGCATTATATCTCTTACAGAAAATATCCATGGATGCATAAAGGTAAAGGAACAGTGGTGAACTAAAGTTTCCTCCTCCTCCTCAAAGAGTGCTAATGTTAGTTTGTAGCATAATTCCACTAATATGAACAGATATCTATGGATTGCTAAATATTGTTCCAATCTTCATGCCCAATCACTCACGCTTTAAGGAAATACAAAATTTTTGATTCATGATATGCAAACAATTAAGCAATACTCCACAAAAAAAATTATGAATGCATTAAGGAACTCATGCCTATCCTATCTACACATGCTCGTGCGTCATGCAAACACACATAACGAAAATGAAATTTATAATGATGCTGACTTAAGAGTCCAAAATTTTGGCTGAAAATTCCGCCCTTAGGTTTGCAGTGGTAGACGCGCAACGTCACGAAAATGCTAGTCTTGTTTATTCTTCACTTTGCCTTGCCTTTGCCCTTGCTTGTTGCCTTTAAATATACATTGGCTTTGCCCTTGGAAATTTTAGGTGGAATAGGGAACTCATGGTCAACTAGAATAATTGCCCTATATCTAATTAACTTAATACACCTCTTCCTTATCCACTATATGTATGAATCAAGCTAATCTTTACATTGTAATAGAGCATACAACAACTAAGTTGAAATTACAAGAGACTTTCAATTTAAAAGCAAAATATAAAAAATGTACATTCACACCATCTATGTTCAATAACTTTGAATCTATTATCCTATAAACATTTGAAATGACTCTCCATCCACAACTATGTGAGTCATTGTATAGTGGCACCTATTGAAGGAGAAACTTGAAAGGTCTCTTGCTCTTTAGTACTCTCATGAAGCATTGGGGAGTCCTTTGGGACAACAAGGCCAACATTTTCCTCAAAAACTACATCAAGAGTCTTCGTGGGTGCTTGTTGCACAAGTACCTTCCTTCCAAATTTCTTAGTTCTAGCCAATGAAAATTTTGTCTTTGATAGGCGAGAGGAGTCCCCAAGAAAAACCAAGGAATTAATGTGATATGAGCGGAAGAATAAGTAGCTGACCAAAAGAGTGGATCGTGTTGTATTTGTTGTGTTCACAAATAAAAAGCTGTGATTCGGCATGAGAAGGACTCCATTGACTCATTCGCACAAATGCAACCACACCATTGCAACAAGGAACTGAGTTGCAAAATGAAGAGAAGGCTCCAAAATGGTGTGAGGAGGACTTCAACAACTCACCTACATAAGTCCAATCATGGTGTTGCAACAAAAAGTCGTGTCACAAAGACAAAGCTTCGATATGGCACAAGAAGGACTACATTACCTAACCCATAGTAGTGCAATCACATCATTATGGCGAGGAGTTGAGTTGTAATTAAGAGAGACCTCTGATATAGCACAAGATGCTGAGTTGCAAGGAATAGGAAGAATTTCTATCTTGATATACCAAGGAGTCCACAAGCAAGACCAATGATATGGCATGAGGATGATCTAGAATGGATATCAAAACGAGTGTGCTCACATCATGAGCTAGAAGATGAAAAAATGAGTGACTCAATAAAAAAATTTCAACTTATATAATGGTAACATTGCTAGTGCCACATGTCAAATCCCAAATGGATCTACATGTTAGGGTTTCCAATAGTCAAATCTAATGGTCTGGATTGTGCCATATATCATTCTCGATTTGCAACCAGTTTGATTTCTCCCATATGTCACCTACACCTATAAAAAGGCTGAGTTTACTTTTTGCAAGCTTTTTTTCACTATCTTTCCTTGTATGTCCTCAACATTTGCATTGTTATTTTTGCATGATGTTTCAATATGATATAGAGTGACAAACACATTGGATCATCACCCAAGGCCCCATGTGTTCTATTAGCATAGCTCTTGACATCACCTCATAGTATGGAGGACCTTTGATGGGAGCGATCAATACACTTTGTGGATTATCCTCAAGCTCCCCTCATGCTATATTGTCATACTTTTTGAGATCCTCTTGCCTTCTTTCTCAATCACCAAGCAAGACGACCGATACAAAGCAATCTAGAAAGTTTAACTTGGTACAATCTCTTGTGTTTGGAATGTATATGCTTGGATTTCTTCTTTTGGATCTCTATCTAGGGATTTCTTTAGTTTCCTTTATTTTGCATCTTGAGTTGCCATGTTTGAAGAGTCAAGGTTATTTCCTATTTCTTCTACCAAAGAATTGAGTTTAAAAATGAAAGGAAGGATGACCTCCACAAGATCCAAGGAGTCAATTAAATGAAAGAAATCTCTTGTCCCTAATGTACTTTTGCCCACTTCTCCATGTTTCGCAAGAAGTGTATGGATGTAAAGGACCCCAGACCTTACCCAAATTTTAAATATCACCCCCTCTGAGGGGCTTTTAGATTTTCTTATGAGAGTTTATTTTAAAGACAAATTTCAAGCGCAAAAGTGGCTCGAGATCCATAAAAGAGGCATTTTTGGCAAAAAATATATCGATCACGAATCAAGGAGCTAGAGTTTTCCTAGATGCATTTTGATGCCATGAATCCAATGCAAGTGTTTGTTCGTCGATTGGAGTCTGTTTGACCCCCCATTTAATGACTGCAAGGTTTGGCATTATGAAGCAACTACCTAATTAAGAAGCCAAAAAGCAAGTGATAGAGGCCAAGGTAATAGATTTCAATGCCAGAAAGTTGCTCGTCCAGTTGGATCATGAATTGAAGGTCGTTTGTCCCTCTATCAAGTCTGAAACCACTTGCAAGATAGTGTGAACATGCAAGGGTGAACTGATTTAAAAAAATGATGCTTAACTAATCAAGAAACATCATGAGATGGGGGGAGGCATTTTTTCGCCATCCCCTCAATCCATTAAAATTTTGATTTTTTTGCCAATTCAAATTCGGCTTCATACTTCTGGCTATGGATTCCTTGATTTTTTTGCTCTCTACCGTGAAAAAAAACAAGCAAATTGACACATTGAATGGAAAGGTAAAAATTCAATCTTTCTCTCTCCTCTTTCCCGCTTGCCATAAACATGGTTCATATGGGCTGAGAGAATGAGGGGAATGGGTGTCAGTTTGTGACGAGATGTGAGGGATAGATCAAGGAAGTGCAAAGAAGGCATCAACAACTATAAAAGAGCAGCATCACCTTCCGATTTTTGAATTATGATGTGTGTATGTGGATTATAAAGTGAGCAGTCTTTATTGAATTTTATGTCGAATTACTTGTTCTTATAATGGAAAATGACTAAAAATGGTTCAATACAATTGAATATATTTGAAATTATATAGTAATCATTAAATTCCAGTAAATCATGTAATCATTAAATTCCAGCAATGTGGGATTTAGTAGAAAAATGATGATTTCATGGATTTTTATGGTTCGAATGGTGTTCCTATGGAGTTATATTGAATGTAATGCTGAATCGCAATCCATATAAGCTTCATAAATTTAAAAATTAACAAAATAATTAATATTCAAATTAATTATAAGAATTTATTAAAAATGAGTTTTTTGATGAAATTTTTTAGTTAAAGGATGAAAATATTAGTGAAAATTAGAAAAAAGTCTGTGAGTATATAATGGCTATAGAGCATGAGGTTGACCTCAGTCTACATCCATTTTTGTATTAGAGTGCTTGTTTAGAGGGTGTTTTCATAGGGAAAATATCGTGAAACATAAGAAGCATCCTACATAATAAATGAGCATGTAAAGAAGTTGAAATGTCAAGATTTTTACATAGAAATATAAGTACTTGTGTATTGAAATGAAGTATATAGGGTTCATTTAATATTTTTAAAGAAACAATAGCATAGATTAGTTCAATGTTGTTTCTAAGCAACATAGCACTTTGTTAGAAAGAAATCATTGAAAGATTGTATTCACACAACATGTTGACTGATTTGTGGTTAGTTGGTTTGAGTACTATATGATATTACACCTTTCATTTGCATTATTATACATGGTATTAAGAAAGAGAAAGTTTCATAGATGCATTGCAATTGGTTGATATATCTATCAATGATGAGAGTGTGAGAATCCCTGAGCTATAGGATAGTACAATTTCTTTGGGGGATCTTATGTGAAGAAACAAAAACATCTCCTTGATGGCTTTATTGAAAGAGTGTACAATGTTATAATTGTGTTTTATGTTTAGACAATGCATGTTGGGGCCAATCCTTGAGATGTAAAAGAGCCATAGGAGCAGAGTGATCGATTGGGATAGCTAGCAGGCTTGGAAGAAGTACTTGCCGATCTAGCATGGAGAGTATATATGCAAGCCGCCGAGTATGACAACATAATGAAGAATGACACTAGGAAGTTGTGGATTGATAAAAAAAGAGGAAGATTATTGGCACCAAGTGGGTTTGGAAGAGGTAAAGTATAAAGTTGATGGCAGCTTAGAAAAGTACAAAATAAGATTAGTTGCATACGGATTTTCAAAAGTTAAAGGATTTTATTTTTAAGAATCCTTTTGTCAAACTGTTAGAATGACCACTATTCACACAGTACATGTAGTAGTCTACTCATAAGAAGTGGCTAATTTACCAAATGGATGTCAAATCAACATTCTTGAATGGTAACCTCAAGGAGGAGGTGCACGTGACTTAGCCACTAGGGTTTGAGACTTTCAATTTTGAGAACAATATATGTAAGTTGAAGAAGGCATTGTATTTTTTGTTAAAAATGATGTGTACTGAGAAAGAAAGAGAGGAAATATGAGAGGGAGAGGAAGATAGAAAAAGAAAGAAGAAATGAGAGAGAGAGGGAAACAACATGAAACATAATAAAGAAAGAGAAAGGGAGGGAGGGAGAGAGGAGAATGAATGGATAAAAAACAAAGAGAGAGTAAGATATTGTTCTTTAATTTCTTCTTTTCTTGTTTGTAGTAGTAGTAATAGTAGTATTAGTAGCAGCTCTTTAATTTTTTTCTTTTCTTGTTTGTAGTGGTAGCAGTAGTGGTGGTGGTAGCAGTAGTGATGGTGGTAGTAGCAGTAGCAGTAGCAGTAGCAGTAGCAATAGCAGTAACAGTAGCAATAGCAATAGCAGTAGCAATAGCAGTAGCAGAAGAGAGAGAGAGAGAGAGGATAGAGAAATGTTTTGTTAAAGGAAACAAGAGATGGAGAGAAAGAGAGAAAAGGAAAGGAGGAATGAGAGAGAGTGTGAAAAAACATGAAACATAATAAAGAAAGAGAGAAAGAGAGAGAGAGGGAGGGAGAGAGGAGAATGAATGGATAAAAAACAAAGAGAGGGTAAGATCTTGTTCTTTAACTTCTTCTTTTCTTGTTTGTAGTAGTAGTAATAGTAGTAGTAGTAGTGGTGGTGGTGGTAATAGCAGTGGTGGTGGTGGTGGTAATAGAGAGAGAGAGAGAGAGAGAGAGGTTTTGTTAAAGGTGCACCTTTGGTGTGTTCAAGAAGATGAGTACTAGTAGTAGTAGTAGAGAGAGACAGAGAGAGATGTTTTGTTTAGGGTGCATCTTGGGTGTGTTCGATGCTTCAGGAATGCGAGTACCAGTAATAGTAATGGTAGTAGTAGAGAGAGAGAAAGAGAGAGAGAGAGAGGTTTTGTTAAAGGTGCAGATAGAGGAAAGAAGGTGGTGAGGTCTGGTACAATACCATGGGACGGCCGGCATAAGGTAGCTACTTCCTCGTCCCCATGCATAGCATATTAGACTTTACATACTGTAGGCCCGCCATTCGTAGGTGGATGGAGACTTTACATATGTTAATTTTGTTGCATTACAAGAGAAGAAATCCCTTCTCAAACAATTTCAAAAAGAAAAAAAGAATGATAATAAAAACAAATTGTTTGTCCGTGATGTTCAAGATCGCAAGGCGTATCTTAATCAGCGTGTCCCATGTCCTTGCTCTCAATGTAAGCTGGCAATTAGACAAAAATATCAATTGTCTACATAACACATATGACACTTCGGCAAGTTTTAATCAGAGATCCTTGATCAGGCAATCTTAGATTTTGAGAAAACGGTAAGAAAAGTGTATATCAATCATGCATTGTATTCGCAAACTAATTGAATATCATATACAAAAACACTAGATGTGGCCAGCAAATTTATTACAGAGAGCTAACGTCTCATCCCAAGGAGGAGTGCACCCTTTGCAGCCAGTTAGAAGAGTTTGTGGGCATGCGATGGATGGAGTGCCTGAGCAAATCCACCACTTGGAAGGTACTACCCAATCCATACCGTCAATACCAAAGGAGATAGGCAGCCTTCCAAACTTTCCTATAATCTTGGAGCCTGAGATGGAGGCAATGATTTATGCATTGATGCCTATGGACGTTGAGACATCTGATCCGTTTAGAAAGAAAGCATCCATACCATTATATGATGGGTGCTGAGTATCTCGCCTAAAGACACTGCTTGTTCTCCTAAGTGTGTAAGCAAAATATGGGTGGAGGAATGTGAGTGTGATCGAGTTGTTCACATACCTTGCGCGTACGATTCGTTGATTTCTTTTCAACACTATCATTTAAAAAAATTATGATTTTTCAAGGTGTTTTATTATTTTTTTCAAGTTAATGAAGTATCATATATTACCGCTTGCAAATACTATGTCTGAGTCTTGTGATTATGTGTGACATGCTTTACGAAATCTTGGCATGGACTATAATAACATCCATACATGTATCTATGATTGCATACTGTTTTGAGGAGAATATGAGACTATGAAGATATGTCCAAAGTGTGGTGCTTACAGGTATTGACACAACTTGAAAGGGCAAACCATCCCTCAAAAAGCTCTTAGATACTTTTTGCTTATCCTCCGCATAAATCACATGTTTCGTACGTCCATCATGGTAAGCTTAACAACGTGGCATGTGCAGAATAGGTCCACAGATGGAGTTCAACGAATATCAGCGGATTCACATGCATGGAGCCACATTGACTTTACCTTTCCAAGATTTACCCGAGAGCCAAGGAATCTTTGACTCAGTCTTGCTATGGATGGCGTGAACCCATTTGGTCGGTGCTCAAGTTCTTACAATGTGTGGCCTGTAGTCCTTGTCAACTACAACATCCCTCCATGGTTTTCTACAAAGAAAGGACACCTCATCCTTAGCTTGCTCATTCTTGGCCGCTACAAAGTCAGAAATATGGATGTATGTCTTTGTCTATTAGTCGATGAGCATAAGATTTTGTGGGATGAGGGGGTCACCATGGAAGATATGAGCAAGCGCGATGGTCGATGGTCCACCAATATTTGAGCCATTCTCATGTGGACCATGCATGACTTTTTGGGATTCGGGGAATGCTCAGGTAAGTAAGCTTCCGTTCTCATTGATAATATCTATCATAGCTCGTTCAAGTTTGTATTCACTAGATAGAGGTGTTGTGACAGGTCTGGTTACCTTAGGTTATCATGCATGTCCATTGTGTGCCACAATTAGACTCCCGAAGGTCACGAACCATGAATAAGATGGTATATCAAGGACACGCCGCTTTCTTGTCGGAGGGTGATGAATTGAGGGAAGATTTTCTTGGACGACCTCTAGTACCTATGAACGCCCAAAGTTGGTACATGGTCCACACGGAGTCACATTCAAACGGAATGCGATGATTCTCAATTTTCTATGAGTTGTCGTATTGGACCCAGTTCAAATCAACCACTTGTTGGATCCCATGCATATTTTCAAGAATGTGGGTAGCCTACTATGGGACCACATTATAGGAAAGAGTGTAATGTGTCCACCTATACCCTTTCAGGACACGTCTTAGCAGTCCATCGGAAAGAGATTCTAGAAAGCTCTGCCCAGTACTCCCATGGAATGTAACGGGGCTTGCGATCTAGGACTTTCGGCGTCTGCCACGTAGCGGAAGTATTTTGGCCATTCCCACTTAGGACCATCAGGGTTTTCCCTAATGGTCATTTTTCTAAACGGCAGCTAGCATCGAACCCCAAGCGAACTATTTTACGTAGAAATGCCAGGGACGAAGCAGATTCATGCTACACTTGGTTCAAAGTGAATGGAAAACCAGAGGGATACAAGGCTCGACCTCTCTACCCATAAGGCATTGTTCCATTCCGTTCCCCTAAAACAGCATAAATCGGAATTCTAGTAACCTAAACTCTAGGTCAGCACCCTTGCTATTCATTTCCTTTGAGAAGATCTCCTTTATAGTCCATTTTGATTGAGAAAAGTTCCCGGCCAATCGGGACCACCCATCCGTAGGATGGACCCATGGCCACATCCACCGCACATTCCTCAGGGTTGCTTTAGTTGTCTAATTACCCTAGCACTTGACATAGAAAAATTAGTGTCAAATAAGCTCCTTTACAATAGGTTATCTTATTTATCTTTGGAATACATCCATAAAGTCCAACCAGCAAGCTAATCCATAATCCGCTCGAAGGCTATCCATAATCCGCCCGAAGGCTATCTAGCAATCTATAGGGATTACTAATCCAAGATTCCGCTCGTAGACTAGTATGCGAACCTCGAGATCCAATCCAGAGTCAAGTTGGCCTCTTGTGCAGGGCCCGAAAGGCGAGGGATTTACGGCCAGAGCCCCCTTGGTACCCAAGCGTCCTCCTGCTCCAAGTAGCGCTCAACGGAGAGACCTCACGCGGCAGGTTTGGTCCACGTTCCTAGCGCGGCTAACAACCCTCCTGGTTAGGGTCAGGCAGACAGTCGGGGGTAATTGAAGTTGCCTCTCCCTTCAGGCCTTCAACCGGAGGCATTAAATATCTTTCCATCCTTTAGTTCCTTGAGCAAACAATGCAAACAGTGCTCCTAAAACTGTTACAAGCACAATCAATTCTAATGGTTATTTATTTGACTAACTGCTAAGGAGTGAATCCTTCTCTCCGAATGCATCCAGCATTCGATCCGGGATCAATTGCGACTTGGCAAGATTCCCAAGGGTTTGTTTATTAACCCTTTTGTCCTTGGGTTAGGGCCAACCTTATTAACCCAACTTAACCAATACCTTAGGTTTTAATAACAGTAAATTCTGGCGACCGTGTCGCTCCAATTATTGATTGATCCTTTGTTCCCAAGCAAATACCTAACTTCCTTAACTTGGTAATTTTTCCCAATAAGGTGATATAACAGGATGACTACTCATCCTCTAGCAAGTTATACTTGCGCAAGAACCTGCCTCATTCCAAGGAATGGCAACTCTCTTATGATCAAACCACAAGACCATGTGACGTTGCAACTTGTCGCACAAGTGTCGCATCTATTTCGTAGGATGATTTCACCCAATGAACGGTGTTTTCTGGTCAAGGATTTATGATTAGATAAGAAACATGGTTAAGGGTGTCATCTTACCCAACCCATTCCTAATTGCACTAGGCCGGTCCTAGGGATTCCAACTCAGTCCGAGTTTCATCATTTGAAAGAGTGATCCTTAGGGTAGAACCCCTAGATCGTTTCTTGCAAGAGCGTTCAATTGTCCCCACATTCCATGAATGTGGGTAGGACCTTTGGGTATGAGGGTTTTGACTTGGCAACAAGTGCAAAACTAGGTCGAGTCCTTAACGTGCTAAACCCTAGTTAGCACTTGGGGTATTTATCATATCGCGTGAACCATCCTATGCGAATCCCTTGCGGGTTAGGTGATTTAGGTAATTCGATCTACTTGTCTTGCGACAAGGACGAACCATTCCTAGAGATGTTAACTTGGTCTAAATGGGGAAGACTAGTTGCATTATGTCACAATTCACGTAAGCACGCGATTCATTGCTTCTACATATGACTAGATTCACAATAACCCTAACATTTCTTGTTAAGACAAAAACACATGTTACATTGCGTCATAACTTCCATTGAACCTACTAGGTCTTACATTCAAGGATCATGCTCACAAATCTTTTTCTAAGCTTTCTAAGATTTCATGCTTAAATGAACCATGCAACTTTTCTCTAATTACATGTCTTGATGAATGAAATTCTTGTGTACGACGAATGTGCAACATGCAATCCTTTGCTAACTACACGTAGTTAGATGAAGTTCATGCCAATTGAAGCTAGAGTTAACCTATTTCATGCAGCCCTTAGAATCATTTCCATGCTTTGCTATTTCCTACGGGTGATAACGACTTCCTTAATAAATCATTACAAAGAAGATTTGTCTAAAAATGCGACATGCCATTAATCTTTCCATGCCTAGTCAAAGGTGTACTTCAATCATGTCAACCTTGTAATGATAGGCAACAGTTGTCCTAGGCTCGTAACTTTGAAATGCACAAAAGGCAACTTACTGATAGGTCCTAAATATGCATAGACACCTTATGTTTTTTTTGTTCATTCCATTGAAAGTACCAATGACCAATTTTCATATCTTGAGCTAATTCTAGTAAATGTTCAAATAGCCAATTTATTTTCCAATTGCATTTAACTGGACTAGGTGAATTTGAGCATGCATGGGTGCTTCCTAATCCATGATGTTATCGTGATTAATTCAATACTTTTGCGTGGAACCAAAATTAGTAAAAACCTGGACTTGTGGGCTCAGAGAGATATCCACATAAATACTAGGAGATGAACCTCCTGTAGGCATGCCTTATGACTTTTTAGGGGCCATCGTAGGTGTGATTTCGGCTTCTGGTTTGCCTTTGCAGTCTATGAATTACTTGCCTTGGTATGCAGCCTCAAGATCTTTGCCCTTCTCTCTCGTACGCAGGAGATCCCTTTTTGAAGTACGGATCCTTGAAAAAAATACCGGCTGCGGGATTTGGCTTATGTAAGGCCTTAGGGGTTGGAGCTTGGGCATTTCTCGGAAGAGCTGTGAAAATGGAACTTTATGAGTGCTTGCGGGAATTGGGGTTTCCACGAGCAGGCTTGTGGGAATTGAAGCTTGTTGCGGGAAGGAGCTCTTGCGAATGGGGCTTGCGGAAAAGGGCTTTATGAGCTTCTTTAGGAAAAACCGGGGTGGCTAGGAATGGGTTTACAGATGGCTTGTGGGCTTTGAAGCCTATTTTTGGAAAGGCTCTCATGATGGGTCTTACGGGAAGGGGAGGCTTATGAGCTTCTTCTTCTTCTCTTAAAAATCCCGGGGGCTAGGAATGGACTTTTGGGATTGGTGTGAAAGGGGCTTATAGAGCCCCCTTAGAAGCTTCCTAAAAGAAAAGAAGCTTCTGACAAAAAGTCAGAATCGACGTGGGAAAGAAAAGACTATTAGGAGATTAACGTAGGGGGAAAAGGAAAGAAAAAAAAAAACTTATGATGGGCTTGTCAGGAAATGGCGGCGGCCTGACACGGTGGAGCTTGGGCGATCTTGGCAACGGTGGTAGTAGCGCCCTCCCCGATAGTAGCGGTTCACAGCCACACGACGTCCTCCCAGTCTGGCGGTGATTTTCTTCCATATTTGAGAACGTCAGCCACACGACGTCCTCCCCGATAGTGACATATTTGAGAACGTCACCTTTAAGCCTCTCCCAATAGTAGCTCTTCCTAAATGCATTGAGATTATTGGCATAGTGAGGATGTCCGGAGAAAGGGGAACCATGAGCTTCCCACAGTATCTTCTGCTTGAGTGACTGGCTTGCCGGTATACATAATATCATTCTATAGTACAAGTCCACTATTGATAGAGAATTCATGATACTAAGCTTGTAGTTTTTGGTCCTGATCATTGATAGGGATCTCCCTTAGCATATTTTGATAGGTTGGATCATGGCATGCTCCTTCTCTAGCTAGCTCAAGTATTGGGTTGTTTGGCATGGATACCTTTGTGGCTAGAGATCTAGCTGTTGGTGGATTTTGCAAGATTAGAGGATTAAGGAATGCCTTGCGATTGAGTGCATTGGCAACCACATCCTCCTTCCCAAGTCGGTATTTGATTTCAAAATCATACTCCTCTAGCACTTCAATCCACTGACATTGCCTCATGTTGAGCTCGTTCTGGGTAAAGATCCACTTGAGACTTTTATGATTCATCACTAGAGTAAACTTATTACCCAATAGGTAATGTCTCCAAAGCTTTAGAGCATGGATGACAGCTAACAGTTCTAGATCATGGTAGCATAATTCTTCTCATGGATCTTCAGTTTTCTTGAAGAGTATGCTACAGGATGACCCTTGCATGAGCACACATCGTAAGGCAAGTGTGCTAGCATTAGTTATTACTTCGAACTCCTTACTGAGGTCGAGAAGTTTCAGGATAGGTGCTCATACCAAACTTTTCTTTAATCTATCAAAGCTAGATTATTCGGCGGTTGACCATGCAATGGATGTTTTCTTCTTCAGTAGATCCGTCAGAGGTGCTGCAATCAAAGCATAGTTTTTTATGAAGACCCTATACCATCCTGTCAATCCAAGAAAACTACGTATTTCTTTGACATATGTTGGTATTGGACATTCTAGAACATCTCTGACTTTGGCCGGATCCACTGAGATTCCTTCCGCTGATACGACGAATCCCAGATATTCAATCTGACGTTTGAAGAATGCACACTTCTTCATCTTAGCATAAAGCTTGTATGCCCTCATTGTTTCAAGGACAATGCGAAGCTGGGGTTCATGATCTTCTTCCTGTTTGGAATAGACTAAGGTGTCGTGGAAGAAGACGAGTACGAAGTCATCAAGATATGGCCTAAAGATATCCTGCATCAACCTGTTGAAAGTGGCCGGCCGTGCATTTGTAAGCCCGAATGACATGACTAGGAATTCAAAATGACCATATCTTGTGTTGAAGGCCGTCTTTGGGATATCCTCTTCCTTGATCCTTATCTGATAGTATCCATACCTGAGATCAATCTTGGAGAAGATCTTCACACCCTGAAGATGGTCAAGAAGTTTGTCTATTCTAGGAATAGGGTACTTGTTCTTAATCATTGATTGATTCACCCTCTGTAATCAATACACAGTCGAAGCGTTTCATCTTTCTTCTTCTGGAACAGCACTCGGGCTCCCCATGGTGAATTGCTGGGATGGATGTAGCCCTGATCTAACAGTTGCTTGAGTTGCTCCTTCAACTCAATTGCTTTCGGGATGGACATTCTATAGGGCCTCTTTGCAATTGGTGCAGCTCCTGGCACTAGCTTGATCTCATGATCCACTTCCCTTTGAGGCGGGAGTCCTGTCAGCTCTTCAGGAAATACGTCCGCGTAATCCTTTAGCCATGAAGGTCCCTGACTAGACTCCTGCTTCTGATCTAGCTTATTAAGCTTAATCAAGTAGATAGGTAGTCCCTTTGTAACTCCCTTAATAATCCGAGATGCTTTGGCCAATTGAATTTTCGGCTTCCCAGCCTCTCCTTGAGTTGTGACCAATTCCCCTTCAGAGTTTCGAAAGGAAACTTGGCTCTTTCCACAATGAATTTGGGTGTCATTAGGTTTAAGCCAACCCATTCCGAGCAAACACTCATGGGTACCTAAGTTCATGACCCTGAAATTGACCGAAGTCAACTTTCCTCCCAGAAAGAATTCCACCTTAGCAGTTTGCCTGGTACAAGTGACCTCACGACCATTTGCTAATTCCACAAGCAAGGTAGGTGCTTCTACTGTGGCTATTCCTAATCTTCTTGCACAAGCTAGTGAGATAAAGGAATGCGTACTGCCACAATAAATCAAGGTTTTGACACCTTTACCTTGATAGTCTGATGGTGTCTGGATCACCGAAAACTGGCGATTTGGACCTTTCTTGTGAAGAGCGTCATGGACTGTTGCTCTCTAAAACTTTGCTTCCATGGTCGGGTCTTCTTCTCACAATTCCATGTTGGCAACACAGGTGGTTCTTCCTCTGCCTCGGGTGGCAGCTCTCTGGCCACAAAGGAGCTTGACGTTGTCCTCTGCCAAGCTTGGGACATTGCCTTTTGAAATGACCGGGCTCGTTGCAACGGAAGCAACGGAGATTGCAGCCATTGCTGATGCTAGGAGGCATATTACACGGTGGATTCTGTGCCATGGTGGATTCTGTGAGGTTTTACGGTAGATTCCGTAAACTTTTATTATCGGGGCTCAGACACAAAGTGGATTCTTTGTGTAAGAAGTCGATGGGGACGTCTATCCTTTTCAGGCGTTTCGTTAATTTAGTGTGTACATGGGTGATTCCATAGCGGGTGATTTTGCACAATATATATTAAATTAATAAATGTTTATGAGTTTAGAGTGTGCACTCGTGATAAATTAAGGTTAGGATTGATTTCTAACCAATTGACTTATTTGTGTAGCTGACTACTAGGTATTCCCTTTTGTCGGTTTAATTATATTATTTTACTAACGATTGTGAATGCTTAGGTTGATGTGTAGAGATAGCAGTAGTGGCGGTGGAAAGCATTAGAGGACATCGTATATTCGAGTTATCATCTATATTTTGATGGGCGCATACCTTAGACATGGCGCCTATATTTTGTCGCGCCTATTTATCAAGGCGTTGGATATTTATTTATTATTTTTGTATGCACATGGACGCATGATTTAGATATTTGTATTTGGACATTGTATTGGGTATGCCTGACTTTTTGGACGCCCATTAGCTTTATTTCTATTTGGCACTAAAGCAAACTCAAAAGCCAAAAGTGTGCTATTTTGTAATTTGGGGCTATTAATTGAGCTTGAAGATGATTAATACATAAAATACATGCTTTGTGGAGCGCTCACACAAGGCATGGGGGAGATTGCACCCAACTGGTCTCTTGTTCATGTTGTGCATGATTTCTACATTAATTTGTGTGCAAAAAGTAGAGTTCTTTTGTTCTTGGGAACCTTCTATCGCTCACTACGCACGCTTACGGCATTGGATCTGTGCACCAGTGGTATCAGAGCGAAGCTGAGATCAAGAGCTTCCAATCGCTATCCATATTGCGCGAAGGCGGAGCTCCTAGAACGATCGAGCTCTACAGTGAGTTTCATCACAAACGGTCAATACGGGTGGATTCCTGGCGGTCAAGAACCTCTGTCTATAGCCTTTGATCGCGAAGGACCGGCCTGAGAAGGCGGAGGACCACATCAACATCTCCTTCTACAAGTCGTTTTGTAACAGTGAATAGTAAGCTTTCCTCCATAACCAAAAGCTTAAAAGCTTAAGTCAAAAGCTTAATAAGCTTATTTAAAAGCTTAAAGCCCCACAAAATCGACGATCAGTAACGCGGCATATTCTGAACAAAATTAGCGGTGTGAAAAACGCCCCCTCCTAAAATCGAATTTACGACAATCAGTTTAAGCTTAAAGCTTAGTCATATAAGCTACAAGTCATAAATCTTCCAAAGTCAGTCAAGTTCGGCAAGTCTTCTTACTCTGCAAGTCCTGCAAGTTCCCAAAAGTTAAAACCGACTTATCTCAATTACTCCTATAAAGGCTATTCCTGCGCAGAAGCACAAAACTACAAAATTGCTCCTTGGAAGACTCTATTCACATACACAGACTTGCTGAACCAGTTTCAGCACACACAGAAGGTCATACACACTTTCTAAGAAGACTACAAATCCCACAACCGCAAAAGACAAAGACCGTAAAAGCCAAACAAAAATCTATAAGCCTTGTATACCCGACTTTGAGCTACGCTCATCCTGCTAATCAGATTTTGAGAGTGTGAGGTCTTTTAGATTTTTACAGGATGGCGGAATAAAATATGGACGATTTAATGGCTGAAGGTGATTTACCCGAACCTACGATGAAACAAAAATTGGATTTGATTATGATGCAGCTTGATGAAGAACGAAGAGCCCGACAAGCTTTGCAAGTTCAATTGGCCAATTTGCAACGATCTACCACCGACAAAGATGCACCGCAACCTGAAGATCTTATTCGACGTACCATTGATGCGACACTCAAAGCTCAATCCATCTGCAAAGAAACAAAGATAAGTAAAAGAAATTTCAAATTTCGTACTTTCAATGGATCACGAGATAGAAAGACTGTACTTGCATTTATCAGTCAGTTTGATGATTACTTTCATGAAGAGAGATACACTGAAAAAAACAAAATTAAATGTGTCACTAAACATTTAGTCGATCGAGCATCTCTTTGGTGGACAGTGGTACGCAAGAGCATTGATTATCCCACTACCTGGGAGAGTTTCAAAAAGAAGTTTTTGCAGAATTTCCTTCCTCCTCAATTCCATGAAAAAGCCATAAAGCAATGGGATCTTCTACAGCAAAGAGATCATGAGCCTATTTTCCAATACACTGAACGTTTTTGGAATGCCCTACTGCAACTACGCATGATAGAAGGCATACCTGAAGCGACTCACAAACACAAATTTATGTCTAGCTTACTTGGACATTACTACGCTGAAGTCAATATGTTCAAACCAACAACCCTTGAAGATGCAATTTTTTTGGCTCATGACACTGAAGACAAGATTCGAGAAAAAGACAAGCGTCCACAACAATTTCAAGCAAATGGTAACTACGGTTCCAAGCAATTCAATTCAAATTTTAGAAGATTCAATCCAAGTTTTTTTTTTCCATCGTCATTCTGTAAGCCTTGGAAAAAACCACCTGCTTTGCCATCAAATACCAATCAAAACCCTAAGCCATCCTCACAGCCAAATCCTAATATTCCTAGACTTCCTGCCATTGCTAGCAATGTATCTAAAACAAAACCTATAGTTTGTTACAAATGCCATCAACCTAGACATCTAGCAGCCAATTGTCAATTGAAGAAGCCACTTGTCCATATCAATTATCTTGGAGCAATGGATGAAGAAGAACGCGAGGAAATGCTTGACTTTACGGAAGATGAAGACGACATTACCACTACTTCGGATATTTTGCCAAGTATGCCAACTCCACATTCTTTGTTGATAATGAAATGTTTAGTACATGGTAAAGAAAAGATTATTTTGCATGATGATGGTAGTATACATGATTTTATTTCTGCAAAGTTAGTGAAAGAATTGAAATTACAAACTGTTTCTACACATTATCGCATTAAAGCAGCATTCCTAAGCACAAGGTATAATGGAACACAAGAGATGCATGACTTAGAAATTAAAATTGTTGAATACACTAAACGAAGGAATTAGTTATACCTTTGCAGTCTAGTGATATTATCCTAGGTATGCCTTGGCGTCATGAGTATAATCCTGACATAGATTATTCCACGCATTCAATTAAAATTCATTTTCAAGGAAAACAAATTACATTGCATGGTATGCACGCATCTAATAATTTTCCACTACTTACTCATACTCAAGCTAAACGTGCATTACGTAAAAGTAGTAAATCTTAGGTCAATGAACTTCAAGATAAAGAAAAACATATGTATCCTAGGTATAAACAATTCCTTGCTCAATTTAAAGATTGTTTTGCTGATGATTTACCACCTGGACTACCACCTTCACGTCCTGAAGATCACAAAATAGATTTAATTCTTGGTACACAACCACCCTGTAAAGCACCCTATAGGCATAATCAAATTGAACAGAAAGAAATTCAAAATCAAGTAGAAGAATTGCTAAACAGAGGATTAATTAGACCTAGTAGTTCTCCATTTGGCGCACCTGTTTTATTAGTAAAGAAGAATAATAATACTTATAGCATGTGCATTGATTATCATGCCCTGAATAAGATTACTGTTAAGAATAGATATCCAATTCGTAGGGTAGATGATCTTATGGATAAACTACAAGGTTCTGCTATATTCAGTAAGATAGATCTTAAATCTGGTTATGATCAAGTGAGATTGGATAAATTTGATATATTCAAAACTGCATTTAGAACACAATTTGGACATTATGAATTTCTAGTGATGCCTTTTGGATTGACTAATACACCTGCTACATTTAGTCGAATGATGAAACGCATATTTTTGAAATATCAGCATTGTGTTATAGTATTCTTTGATGATATCTTAGTATTCAGTAAAAATGAGCATGAACATTATGAACATCTGTCTTTAGTTTTCAAGTTGTTAAAAGATAATCAATTGTATGCTAATCTAGAAAAGAGTGAATTCTTTCGAACAGAAATTGAATATCTAGGTCATATTGTTTCATCAGAAGGTATTAAAGTTGACCCTAAAAAGATAGAAGCAATCTTAAATTGGCCTATACCTAAAAATGTGCATGAGTTACGTTCTTTTCTAGGTCTTGCTAGCTTTTATAGAAAGTTTGTGTGAAATTTTTCGTTACTTGCTTTGCCTTTGACTAAACTTTTAAAGAAGGGTATTGTGTATACTTGGACTGATAATCAACAAAAGTCTTTTGATTTATTGAAACATGCATTAACCCATGCTCCTGTATTACAACTATCTGATTTCAATAGAGCATTCTTTTTAGTAGTTATTGATGCTAGCAGATCTGGAATAGGAGATCTCCTTATGCAAGATAATCATCCCATAGCCTACTCTAGCTGTAAACTAAAACCGTCTGAACTTAAATATTCTACATATGATAAAGAATTGCTAGCTGTAGTACAAGCCTTATGTCAATGGAAACATTACTTAATGTGTTCTGAGTTTATGATTAAGACTGACCAATAAAGTATTAGACATCTCCTTAGTCAACCCCAAATATCTGATAGACATATCAAATGGGCAACTTTCATTCAGAGTTTTCATCTCCTTATCCAATATCAACTAGGAAAAGAAAATGTAGTAGCTGATGCTTTAAGTAGAAGACTGACCATTCATAATATCTCTGTCATATCATTTGATTCCCTTATCCCTATGAAAGATACTTATCATCAGGATATTACTTTTCAAGCTGATTGGAATAAATTAGTTGCAAATAATTTGATTCCTATTGATTCACTGTCTTACAATAATGGATTCATATTCTATGAAAAGAGATTATGTGTTATAGTTCCATTTAGATCATTTGTATTGAATGAGATTCATTGTCCTCCATATCAAGGCCATAGAGGTATTATATCTACTTTGTGTACATTGACTAAAGATTTTTATTGGCCACATATGGACACTGATGTATCTAACTTTGTTTCTGAATGTTTAGTTTGTCAAAGATATTATGGTAAACAGTATGGTTTACTAATGTCATTATCTATTCCATCACGACCATGGGAACAAATTTCTATGGATTTTATTACTAGTTTACCTAACACTAAAGCTAACCATGATATGATTTGGATTGTTGTAGACAGGTTTAGCAAACAAGCATATTTCATTCGATGCAAGAAAACTTTAACAGCATCTCAAGCAGCTCAATTGTTTTTGAAAACTGTTTTCACTAACCATGGTTTACCAAAAGTTATTATTTCTGATCGTGATTCTAGATTCTGTAATAATTTTTGGATTACTTTGTTTACTAACTTAGGAACAAAGATTGATTTCTCATCTGCATTTCATCCTGAAACTAACGGTCAAACAGAAGCTACTAACAGTACTATTTTAGATCTTTTACGTGCTTACACTATTTCAAAACCACATATATGGGATACATATCTATATTTACTTCAGTTTGCATATAACAATACACCACACACAGCTACAAAGAAAGCACCATTTGAAGTTATTTATGGTTATAGATTACCTACACCTGTTGCTTCATTATCAAATAAAATTCAGAGTGTTGATGATATTGCTAACATGCACGCTACTATTTTTGATGAGGTTAAAGATATGATTGCCAAAGCCTAGCAATCATATACAAAACAAGCAAATAAGAAAAGACAGGCCATGAATTTCAAAGTTGATGACTATGTTTGGCTAAGAATAGAAAAACGTAGGTTACAAAGTGTAGATAAACACCCAATTGTGAAATTAGCACCTAGATTCTATGGACCATTCAAGATCATACACAAAATCAATGACAATGCATTTAAACTAGAACTACCACAACGCTGGAAAATTCACAACACCTTTCATATTAGTTTACTACGACCCTTTAGAGGCCAATTACTTGTACACCCTGTCTATGAAAACCCACCTTTGTTAGATGAAGAGACTGAAATCCTTAAGCCTGAAGCTATTATAGATACTGACTTTATGACCACTAGAACTGGTCGTAGATATTCTAGATATTTGGTCAAGTTTAAAAACCACCCTGTTGAAGAGGCCTAATGGATACACGCTAGAGACTTAAATGCTTTCCCCACTCTGTTAGCTCCACATTGAGCTAATAGCCATTGAGAACAATTGCTATCCCACCTCGGGGATATGATGCTAGGAGGCATATTACACGGTGGATTCCGTGAGGTTTTACAGTGGATTCCGTAAACTTTTATTATCGGGGCTCATACACAAAGTGGATTCTTTGTGCGAGAAGTCGATGGGGATGCCTCTCCTTTTTGGGCATTTTGTTAATTTCATGTGTACATGGGTAATTCCATTGCGGGTGATTCCGCAAAATACATATTAAATTAATAAACGTTTATGAGTTTAGAGTGCGCACTCGTGATAAATTAAGGTTAGGATTGATTTCTAACCAATTGATTTATTTGTGTAGCTGAAGACTGCTAGGTATTCACTATTGTCAGTTTAATTATATTATTTTACTAACGATTGTGAATGCTTTAGTTGATGTGTAGAGATAGCAGCAGTGGCGGTGGAAAGCATTGGAGGATAGCGTGTATTCGAGTTATCATCTATATTTTGATGGGCGCATACCTTAGGCATGGCGCTTATATTTTGTCGCTCCTATTTATCAAGGCATTGGATATTTATTTATTATTTTTGTATGCGCATTAGCACACGCTTTAGATATTTGTATTTGGATATTGTATTGGGTATGCCTGACTTTTTGGGCGCCCATTAGCTTTATTTCTATTTGGCACTAAAGCAAACTCAAAAGCCAAAAGCGTGCTATTTTGTAATTTGGGACTATTATTTGAGCTTGAAGATGATTAATATATAAAATACATGCTTTGTGGAGCGCTCACACAAGGCATGGGGGGAGTTTGCACCCAATTGGTCTCTTGTTCATGTCGTGCATGCTTTCTACATTGATTTGTGTGCAAAAAGTAGAGTTCTTTTGTTCTTGGGGACCTTCTGTTGCTCACTACGCGCGCTTACGGCATCTGATCTGTGCACCAATTGCTTAGGGTAGGGACAAAGTTATTGACATTATTAGTCCTTGCTTTCTTTCTTTGTCCCTGGTTTTGGCCTTAAACTCTCTTCATTTAAAGCCTATATGCTCCTCTGTTCTGATCATTATATGACGAAGTCTTGTTACTTTTTGGCCTAGCTTGCACCTCCTGAATTATGGGCGCAGCTCAAGTATATTGCATGTTGATTTTGAGGTCCTACAAGACCAAATGTGTAGAATAATTGTGTTATTTACTAATAAGGAAATCAAAGAAAGTGATTGTGAATCCTTCGAATCCCATCTCCTTTGATCAGTGTTTGAGATGCTAGACCTCTTGGATGCTACAAATTATCTATAACATTGTCCCATAAATCCTTCACAAAATAAGAAGGTTGAGGACCATACAACTCCACAATGGGTAGTTTGAGCCATGAAGTTTGTCCTGTTGAGTGAGGATACCAAGAATGCTACTCTGATCATTGTTCTCGTGACATTCCATGTTGTCAATAATGAACAAAAATCTACTACCAAATACTTTGGTATGGAAGTATAGACTGTGTACTCATCAAAGTACCAAAAATTTTCACAAGGTTAAGAAATAAGTACCAAACTATCACACAAATGTGAAAGTTTACACAATGTCACCCAAATCAACACTCAAGTGAAAAAATAATAACAATGTATTGTTGTACCACACCTGCATTGAAATGTGTCCACGAAAGTAGAAATTACTTCAACTTAACACTTACTTTCACCAAATTTTCTTGAATTTCTCATTTTTTTGCTCAATTTGTTTTTAGCAACAATTAACTGATGTTTTGCTACTTGTTTCATGCCTTGGAGTGCATGTTCGGCAAAATCTTGAAATTTCTCTTTGAAATTTTAAAGAAATTGAAAAATTTATACCTTATAACTCAAATTTTTATACAAATCTCATCTTGAGATACGTGCCAATTGTGAACATCAACTAGAACATGCATCGTGATACATACAAAGCTTGTAGGCTAAAGAGTCCCAAATTTCTTGCTCAAATTGTAAAGAAATTGTGTAATCTTAGTGTTGTCAATGTGAAGATTCATGCATAACAACTTAAATCGAATAGAAAGTGCGTTTTTCACTCGAAGAAATTTTGAGGAATTTTGAAAATTGGAAAAATTAGTTAAAAATTTTCAAAATTCTTAGCTTAAAGTGTGAGGAATTGAAAATTTCTTCAATATTGGGTATAAGATGAGCAAAGACAAATGAGAAATTGCAAAATTTTTTAAAAACCAATATTTTTTTGAAAATGAGGATTTTTGTATTTTTTCTTAAATAGAAAATGACAAGTAGGGCTGAAAAAATAGCAACCAAGGTTGAGAAAATGGTGGCAAGGGTTGTCAATATTATGAGAACTAACAAAGGCTATGTGTGCATAGCTATATGTAAGACTGCATATGGGACTGCGTGCAAGTTGAAAATAACAATATCACCTACTTCAAAACAACAATGTTCCAGTAACTCCTCCCTCCAAAGCAGTAGCTCCTCTTCCTTTATCAATTGAGTAGACTCCACATTGGTGATACTAGTTGAACAATGGAGAGACCAAACCCACATGTCTAGCTTTGATACCAAATCTTAGAAATGGAGGAAGAGAGAGAGAGAATGAACACAAGACAATGAGCAAGAGTGGGCAACAATTTGACACTCAAAAGATGTAAGTACTTGAATGATTGAAAGTACAATATGTCATCTTAAGTAAGTTCCACCTATCAACTAGAAACTCTAGAACTAATTGTATAAGTGATGACACAAATTGTTAATATAGTTGTGTTCACACTAAAACCCAACTAACTAAAAAATTAGGTGCTACCCAAAGAATTGGAAAAATCTAAAAATATTGTGGATTTTCCATTACCAAGCCTTACATCTTTAAAGTGAGAGACTCTTGATAAAGAGATTCAAACTTGGAATATCTTAAGACATCCAAAAAGTCCATGATTCTTGGAAGGATCTAGAGAAGAATGCACTTGTCATGGTTTGTACCCTTACATAAATTTATAGCTTATTTTAAACTATAATGAGTTTATAGAGAACAAAGATTTCATTGCTAAACATAAAGTTATTAGAGGAGGATTTGGATAACATTCTAGGAATACTTTGAAAATCTAGGGGATGTGACCACAAGGGTGATTTTATATAGTGTGCTCTCAATCATTGGCTATATCTTACATCTCTTAATAATCTCTTGTTATGGGTTTGGATTATAGAAGGTACAAACTCAGATATAGTAATTGGCTCCTTTATATTAGGATATTGATTTTATTCCACTAACATTGGAGGTATAAGTAATTAGACAAAAAGAAAAGGAGGTTATTTGAACTTCTAACTAGTGTTTAGAGGATGTAAGAGACATCAACGATACTATAATGGAAAGAAGACCTGAATGCTCTTTCCTTGATATGAGGTGCCTCCTAGCACTTTGAGTTTTGAATCATGAATCTATATAAACAATATCAAAGTTGTTCTTGCTCGCAAACATTATTTTCTAACATATTATTCAATGACACTCACAAGCATTGTAGTGAAAGACTTGGCATGAGCTTTAAATTTTAAAATGATTCTATAAAGCAAACCTATTTCATGTGACTAAGATCCAAATTTTTCACTATATTGGGGTTCCAAAAGTAAAACATATAAAGGAAATCATACTATACTACAAATTTACAAAGGGTACATACAAGGCTAGTCTTTGAACACTATATTAGGGAATTAGGGAATTTCCATGCACTTGGGAATCCCCAATACCTTTATTGTTTGACCACATGATCAAATCTTGTTGTCTTATTTAAAGGACGAGTCTACCCTAAATACTATATAAGCTACCTTCCCAAATCACACTTTCAAATATGGATCAAGATCTAGCCACGTGGTCAAATATTTATCACTTATTTGAAATTGGGACTTGGAAAATTTCCAAGTTATCTAATATAGTATTTTTAGCTTCTTTCTAATCTTCAATTTCTCCTCGCTTTGTATTTTTCTCATTCTTTGGCACAATCTCTTCTTCATCACTTTCATCAATCATCACTAGTTTCCTTATACTAAGGTTTCTTTTATTTTGCTAGAAGATTTTGAATTTCGTGGGTACCCTTTTCTCTTGAGACTTCAGAGCATATGGATCAAACTTTGAAGGAGAAAGCTTAGGTATTCCTTTCTTTCTAGAGGCTACGCTGTTGCTTGGGATTCGTGCAAGGGGGGGCTTCGTGATTGTCGCTCGCCAGGGACACTTTGCGAGATGGAAGCAAAGGATGATGAATTATACTCAATTCAAGATAAATACATGGAATAGAAGAATCAATACATTAGTGGGCAAGGTAAGACAGAAGAAGTCATGTATACGTTCAATCTTCCTTTGTATATGGGAACAAGATACAAAGAAACCATCTTCCAAGGTAAGACAACCTCTCCATGGTATAAGCATTAACATGTAGAAGAAGGTGTGGATAAAGAATTTCACAATTGTAAGATTAGATGTGGTGAGTATGAAGGGCAGTTAGATATTCATCAATTCAATGATTAACCTTTCTTGATATAATATTTTGGTGAAGCTAAGATTTCATTGAAGCCTTGGACTTGATGTGACCTTAAGTCATCTTCATGTTCCTTAAAAATAAAAATCAATACTTTTTCCAATTGATGACTACTGAAATACTATAGTCATCAAGAACACAATGTTTTCTCCTTTCTTGTATCATCCTCTCCTCAAGTTGGCGACTTCGAAGCCTTCGTTTTACAATTAAGTTATAGCAGAATTGAGGTTTGAAGGAGTGTGCCGCCTTTTCCTTTTTCTTGTAATCTTCACAGTACAAGTAGGTTCCAGCGAGAGGACCAATCAACAAGATGGCATTGAGCCAATTGTCGAAGATCTTCTCATTGATCTTGTGAGGAAGATCCTTCCACAGCCCGCTCATAACGTGCACTTGGTTAGGGGAGAGGGTGTAGACCACCTCCTTCATACACACAAGAATCTTCCCTATCGCTCCAGAGATGCCGTGCGCTACCTCAGATCACCGTAGCTCGAGAGTCCGTTGCTTCCTTATGTCTCGCACGGTCTCTTCTACAACACGGTCTTCCATTGCTTTGTCATCATCTTCTTCAGCTATAGTTACTCACTCTTCTGAAGATCTCGCCACTTCGTCAACTTCAATTTGGCCTCGTTCTTGTCTTTTGCGGCTCCTTCTGTCCGTCTTGTCTACAAGCTTCCTCCTTCATCGTTCATTGCTGTAGTCTTCAGCAGGCTGCATCACCGGTCTTTAACTTCGCAATAGCTCGCTAAACTTCTCTTTTCCATCATCTTCCCTCCTATCATCGTCTTCTGCAGATCACAAATCGTCGTCGGCTTCCTTCGCCTTCAGCGGTTCCAATTTTTTCGTTCTCCTTCGTTTCGCCACCTTGGTCAGCAAGTCTTTTCTTTATCATCCTCATCAACAGGTTCCAGTAGCGCTCCTCCTTCCGTTGCGTCTGCAAGCTTCATTTTCCAAAGCTCTCCATATGCCAAACTCACCTCCTCTGGATCACCTTCATCGTTTGTCCCTTCTTCAGTTGCATCACGGCCTCCTTGTCTTCTGCGTCTCCTTCCTCTACGACTTTGTCTACCACCTCATCCTCCTTATATACTCAGTGCCATAACACATGGCTCCTTTAAGATTTTGGAAAAGCTAAAAGCTTCATATACGTCTCTTCTATTTGAGACCCGAAAAAAAAAACACACCATTGATGTCACTGATTACATCATTATTCTGCCATATTTTTATGCCTAGTTGAGTCCCAAGCATTGTTGGAACTTGGTTTATAACTTTGTATTGTGACCTCTCACCCTTAGTAAATATAGCTACTCTATCTTCATGCACGTTGCTGAGTTGTTTTATGTGTTGCTGATCTGTACAAGTAAGTTGAACTTGTTTAATTAAATGAGTCCTGGAATTCTTTAAGAGAGAAGCAACGAATCTGCATCCTTACTATCTTCCGTCAAGTCCTTTTATTCCCAAGAGAGAGATGTAAATCTTGTAAGAAGCTTCTTTATATTAGTGTGCCTTTACATTTGCCAGTCCTTGTGTTAATGCTATTTGGTATTTCCCATGACTTCTAGGAACTTATTTACTTCGACTCCTTCAGGTATTGATCCTTCCTTTAGTTTTGCTACATTATATCTCTTAGAGAAAAGATCCATGGATGCATAAAGGTAAAGGAACAGTGGTGAACTAAAGTTTCCTCCTCCTCCTCAAAGAGTGCTAATGTTAGTTTGTAGCATAATTCCACTAATATGAACAGATATCTATGGATTGCTAAATATTGTTCCAATCTTCATGCCCAATCACTCACGCTTTAAGGAAATACAAAATTTTTGATTCATGATATGCAAACAATTAAGCAATACTCCACAAAAAAAATTATGAATGCATTAAGGAACTCATGCCTATCCTATCTACACATGCTCGTGCGTCATGCAAACACACATAACGAAAATGAAATTTATAATGATGCTGACTTAAGAGTCCAAAATTTTGGCTGAAAATTCCGCCCTTAGGTTTGCAGTGGTAGACGCGCAACGTCACGAAAATGCTAGTCTTGTTTATTCTTCACTTTGCCTTGCCTTTGCCCTTGCTTGTTGCCTTTAAATATACATTGGCTTTGCCCTTGGAAGTTTTAGGTGGAATAGGGAACTCACGGTCAACTAGAATAATTGCCCTATATCTAATTAACTCAATACACCTCTTCCTTATCCACTATATCTATGAATCAAGCTAATCTTTACACTGTAATAGAGCATACAACAACTAAGTTGAAATTACAAGAGACTTTTAATTTAAAAGCAAAATATAAAAAATGTACATTCACACCATCTATGTTCAATAACTTTGAATCTATTATCCTATAAACATTTGAAATGACTCTCCATCCACAACTACGTGAGTCATTGTATAGTGGAACCTCTTCAAGAAGAAACTTGAAAGGTCTCTGAGAATCGGCATTGTCTTCAAAACTAGCATCCAAGTGGGTAGTAACAAGTCTAGTAGCACTGCAAAATGAAAACTTCTTAGCCAATAGTAAAGAATCTATTTGCAACAAAACTAAAAAACAAGGGAAAACCAAAACGTATGAGAAAACAATTGACCATAGATTTTTTCCATGCCATGAATTTCGAAAAGAGAATATATAACAATGACCTCTCCAGATGCAAGAATATTGATCTATAGTAATATATCTTTCAATATACCGAAAAAATATATAAAAGTTGTGGAATTATCAAAAATTTTCAAAAACACTTGTATATTTGAGTCACACTTTGAAAACGGACCCATAGAAAGAAATGGATAAAAAATAAATATATTCTTACAAATATTGTTGCTAAGAGAAGCAATGCATGCCCTTCATTAAAAAAAAGTCCAAATAAGAGAATGAAGATGCAATGAACTTTGAAAAATTCACTAAAAACAAAGAGAGGCCTTACCTCAACAAAAAAAAAACACTACGAATCTTATAGCTAAATATCTTTCTTCTCTAACATACTATTATCTTCCGAAGATATGCTAAGATAATCCTCTTTCTATACATCACAAGAAACATTTACAATCATCTGGCCAAATACTTTGCCCATCCTCTCATATTTAAATATGTAAAGTTCTAAATTTCTTTCCTCGCGTGAACTAACCCTTATAGGAAATGGGGATAATAATATGGCCGTTTTGGTCATTTCTTTATGGATAATGCAAATTTTTTTATTATTACCCTCCCCAGCCGACTGATGTGCTAGAAGGGAAGGGGAATAGAAAGGAGTCGGAAGCTCCTCGGTGGGAGCTCACAGGTGGTAGTGCCATGCATGCTGACACGAAGGAGAGGGAGGATCCCCCTCTCCTCCCCTATTTAAACAGGAGGAGGCACTGTCATAGGAGGGGGCTGAACATACGTGAGGAGTGAGGGCTACTGCCATGGGAGAGAGAAGCTGTGCTTGTGCCACCTGAAGGGAGAGAGGAGGATGCCACGGTGCTGCTGAAGGAGTAGATGCCATCGAAGCCATCGCCCTGCTGTCAGTCCGCACCCGCCGCTGCCGTCTGTTGAGCCATCAACGGACGGCCTTATTACCCCCCCCCCCCCCCCCATGTGGAAGTCTGGAAGCTCAGAAGCTTCCAAGGGGGGGCTCTCTTAAGCCCCTTTTACCCCCCCCCCCCCCCCCCCCCTTCTTGTGCCTTATGAAACCCTTTTTATTATCCCTCGTGTTTTAAGCCCCCTCTCCCATCCGTGTTGGAACCCCCGTGATTTAAACTTTTAAGGCCTTCTTATGGGCTTTGACACCCTTTTCTTCCCCTCCCCATGTTTAAAACCATCACAAGCCCCTTAGCCCTTTCCCATGAATGTTGAAATACCCCTTTCCCTCCCAAAAGAATTAAGGCCTTAAAAGGTCTTATTACCCCTCCCTCGGGATTTTAAAGTTCACTTAGGCTCCCTTTCCTTGGGCTCCCCTCCGTGTTTTTATAAACCCTTAAGCCCCTTTTTCGTGGATATTGCAATCACCCCCCCTCCCCCCGGTGCTTTAACCACCTATTAGCCCTTTTTGGGCTTCATAAGTCCCTTTCCCCCCCAAAAGTACTAAGGCCTTAAAAGGTCTTATTACCCCTCTCCTCGTGGTTAAACCCCTTAGCCGTTCCTTGCCCTTTTCAAAATACCCTTGAAACTTTGGTTTTTTTCCCCACTCGAAAAAGAGAAGAAGAGTGTTGAAGTGCAAGGGAGCGACAGTGGAATTCCAAAAAGGAGTGTAAAGTTGCTTCCACGTCCAAAAGACTACAATTGCGATGCCTCCTAAGAAAGTCTAAGGTGTAGCCCCGGGAGGGTCATCTCCTAGCATCCACGTGGATATCTCACCCCAAGCCCATGTTTTCCTTCTTAATTATTATTTGATATTGTCTTGCAAGGTTAATTGTTAGAAATAGGATATATTTTTATCCTATATGCTCACGACGAAGGAACTTAGTCGTTAATACTTTTAATGAAACATGCAAAATAAAGAAAGCATAAAAGCATTTCTAGCAAATAGCTTATGCATTCAAATGAATTATAAGATTAGATTATTATCCATTAAAATAGTATACTTCGATGAAGCCTAGAAGTATAAACTACATCTCGCACTATTAACCCATATCGCAATGAATCATCATGGAAAATGCAAAGCATGAAAATGACTTTTACGATGCATAAACTTTATGAAATTATCGTTGTCAACTGCATAAATTAGCAAGAAAAAGGTTGCTTATCTAGCATGAATTTTGTTCTCACAAAGAAAAGGAAAGATTAGTTACCTCAAATCGATAAGTTAGGGTTAAAAAAATCAATTTACGCATAGACAACGAATCATGTGGAAGTAATCTCAAAATTATCTTCTAGAGCTAACCAAATTAGCATAAAACCTAAAACACCTAAGTCGTGGAATACTCGTTCGGAATAAGTTAAATTCCAAGAAACGCCTATACCTTAAATACTTGCCCACATTCACTGAATGTAGGGACAGTGAATTGTAATCGTAAAGTGAACTAGGGTTTTTCCGTGAGAATCTTACAAAGACGAAACTTGGAAACCCTAGGTCTAACGATGTCAGCCTAAAGAACCTGAAACAGATTGTTTCGTGACTCCAAAGTCTCATAGTTCGATGCAGCACTTGTGCAACAAGTGTAAAGTCACTTGATCTTGTGATTGGATCACAAGGGGATGGACAAGTTCTTGCAATGAAGTTGGCATGTCCTTACGCAAGTTATCTTGCAAGAGGACGAATAATCGTCCTAATTTAGTGGTCTTTCTTGAGTAAAGAAGATTGATTGGAAACTAAAGACCAACCGATAAACTGAAGTACCTAATGAACTTAGGGATTGACCAAGTTGGGTTAAGAGTGTATGGCCTAACCCAGGATATAGGGGATATTGCCAAGTTGCAAGTCATCCCGGATCGAGTGCTAGTTGCATTCAAAAGGAAGGATTCATTCCTTAGCAGTTTGCCAACAAAAACGATCAATGGAAATGTTTGTGCTTGCTATAGATTTTAGAGCACTGTTTGGCTTTGTTTGATCAATGAATTAAAAGATAAATGGATATCTATACTTTAGGTTGAAGGCATGAAGAGAGAGGCAGCTTCAGTTACCCCCGATTGCTTGCCTAACCCTAATCAAGGGGGTTGTTAACCACGCCGGGCAAGTGGACCGAACCTGCCGCAAGAGGTCTCTCCATTGAGCGCTACTTGGAGCAGGAGGACGCTTGGGTGCCAGGGGAGGCTCTGGCCGTAAATCCCTCGCCTTCCGGGTCCTGCACAAGAGGCTAACGTGACTCGGGATTGGATCTCGAGGCCCGCATACTAGTTTACGGTTGGAAACTTGGATTAGTGATCCCTGTGGATTGCTGGATAGCCTTCGGGTGGATTGTGGATAAGCCTACGGGCTGGACTCTTTGTATTTCAAAGATAAATATGATAACATATTAATAAGGAACTTGTCTGATATTGTTTTTCTATGTCAAGTGATAAAATTACGTGAAGGCACCAGTGCCTAACAGGTTAATTAAAGAAGCTGGTTGTTACATGTCCAACTAATGTGTTAGGTAATTAAATAACTAAAACAACCCGAGAAAAGTGCGGAGAATGGGCCATAGGTCCGGCCTACGGATGGGTGGTCCCGGTTGGCTGGGAACTTTTCTCAAATCGTGATAGATAGCAGGAATATCGTCAAAGAACACGAACAACAAGAGCGTTGACCTAGAGTTATATTTGAACCTGATTTACGCTGTTTTAGGGGAACGGAATGGGACTATGCCTTATGGCAGAGAGGTTGAGCTTTGCATTCATCTCGTTTCCCATTCTCCTTGAACCAAGTGCAGCGTGAATCCGCTTCAGACGTGGCGTTTCTGCGTAAAGTAGTTCGCTTGGGTCCGACGCTAGTTGCTATTAGAAAATGACCAAGAAGGAAAATCCTAATTTAGGTCGATCCTAAGTGGGAACGGCCGGAATACTTCCGCTACATGGCAGGCGTGGAAAGCCCTAGATTGCAAACCCCGTAGCATTCCATGGGAGTGCTGGGCGGAGCTTTCTAGATACCCTTTCCAATGGACTGCTAAGACGTGTCCTGAAGATGCAAGTGGACACGTTACAAAATAGGCTAAGAGACTTTCTCTTGTGAATTATATCCCCCTTTTCAATCTCCTCTTTAATTTTCTCCTCATGGCCAAGTCTCTTGCTGAGCCACACATCTTGTAGGATACAAGTGAGTAACATATTCAACAATAGACTATTTCTCCTTTCTAGATAATTTTTTGGGAACACTCAAGATCTCAAAGGCTAGATAAGGGATTCAAAACTTTGTCAATTTAACATATGCCTTAGCTTGCCCACCATATTGAAGTCCTTATTTATTAATGTGATCATATGTGTATGGGAGAAACAATGTAAGCATGAGTTCATGAAATCAATGGTGAAGTCGTCTCTAGTCTCTGGTAAACAAAGTATAGCAAATTAAAGCTGCCACTTTTTATGAAGTCCATCAACAATAAAAACCTTAGACAATCTATTTAAAGTATCTTGACCACTTTGATAAATGTTGCCTTTGGGATGAGATGGTTGGTTGTCTTATGAGATTTCTTAACCTCTCTATAGCATATTTGTATGTAGAACCACCTTCACTTCCTCATTCTCTTCATTGGAGTTTGTTTGGAAGGATGTTGAATTGGCAGAACTGAAGGTTCACGATGGTTAGGGGCATCTAGAGGAATTGAAGGCTCTCCATAGTTACGAACATTAGGAAGACTTGATGGTTGAGGATCATGAGAAGCTAGAGTTTTTCTATCATTTGATGATGTGTCTTGAGCTGGAGAATGAGAAATATCTTGCTCTTTAGTACTCTCATGAAGCATTGGGGAGTCCTTTGGGACAACAAGGCCAACATTTTCCTCAAAAACTACATCAAGAGTCTTCGTGGGTGCTTGTTGCACAAGTACCTTCCTTCCAAATTTCTTAGTTCTAGCCAATGAAAATTTTGTCTTTGATAGGCGAGAGGAGTCCCCAAGAAAAACCAAGGAATTAATGTGATATGAGCGGAAGAATAAGTAGCTGACCAAAAGAGTGGATCGTATTGTATTTGTTGTGTTCACAAATAAAAAGTTGTGATTCGGCATGAGAAGGACTCCATTGACTCATTCGCACAAATGCAACCACACCATTGCAACAAGGAACTGAGTTGCAAAATGAAGAGAAGGCTCCAAAATGGTGTGAGGAGGACTTCAACAACTCACCTACATAAGTCCAATCATGGTGTTGCAACAAAAAGTCGTGTCACAAAGACAAAGCTTCGATATGGCACAAGAAGGACTACATTACCTAACCCATAGTAGTGCAATCACATCATTATGGCGAGGAGTTGAGTTGTAATTAAGAGAGACCTCTGATATAGCACAAGATGCTGAGTTGCAAGGAATAGGAAGAATTTCTATCTTGATATACCAAGGAGTCCACAAGCAAGACCAATGATATGGCATGAGGATGATCTAGAATGGATATCAAAACGAGTGTGCTCACATCATGAGCTAGAAGATGAAAAAATGAGTGACTCAATAAAAAAATTTCAACTTATATAATGGTAACATTGCTAGTGCCACATGTCAAATCCCAAATGGATCTACATGTTAGGGTTTCCAAAAGTCAAATCTAATGGTCTGGATTGTGCCATATATCATTCTCGATTTGCAACCAGTTTGATTTCTCCCATATGTCACCTACACCTATAAAAAGGCTGAGTTTACTTTTTGCAAGCTTTTTTTCACTATCTTTCCTTGTATGTCCTCAACATTTGCATTGTTATTTTTGCATGATGTTTCAATATGATATAGAGTGACAAACACATTGGATCATCACCCAAGGCCCCTTGTGTTCTATTAGCATAGCTCTTGACATCACCTCATAGTATGGAGGACCTTTGATGGGAGCGATCAATACACTTTGTGGATTATCCTCAAGCTCCCCTCATGCTATATTGTCATACTTTTTGAGATCCTCTTGCCTTCTTTCTCAATCACCAAGCAAGACGACCGATACAAAGCAATCTAGAAAGTTTAACTTGGTACAATCTCTTGTGTTTGGAATGTATATGCTTGGATTTCTTCTTTTGGATCTCTATCTAGGGATTTCTTTAGTTTCCTTTATTTTGCATCTTGAGTTGCCATGTTTGAAGAGTTAAGGTTATTTCCTATTTGTTCTACCAAAGAATTGAGTTTGAAAATGAAAGGAGGGATGACCTCCAAAAGATCCAAGGAGTCAATTAAATAAAAGAAAGCTCTTGTCCCTGATGTACTTTTGCCCACTTCTCCATGTTTTGCAAGAAGTGTATGGATGTAAAGGACCTCAAACCTTACCCAAATTTTAAATATCACCCCCTCCGAGGGGCTTTTAGATTTTCTTATGAGAGTTGATTTTAAAGACAAATTTCAAGCGCAAAAGTGGCTCGAGATCCATAAAAGAGGCATTTTTGGCGAAAAATATATCGATCACGAATCAAGGAGCTAGAGTTTTCCTAGATGCATTTTGATGCCATGAATCCAATGCAAGTGTTTGTTCGTTGATTGGAGTCTGTTTGAACCCCCATTTAATGACTCCAATGCCATGAATCCAATGCATTTTTTTGCTCTCTACCGTGAAAAAAAACAAGCAAATTGACACATTGAATGGAAAGGCAAAAATTCAATCTTTCTCTCTCCTCTTTCTTGCTCGCCATAAACATGGTTCATATGGGCTAAGAGAATGAGGGGAATGGGTGTCAGTTTGTGACGAGATGTGAGGGATAGATCAAGGAAGTGCAAAGAAGCCATAAACAACTATAAAAGAGCAACATCACCTTCCCATTTTTTGAATATGATGTGTGTATGTGGATTATAAAGTGAGCAGTCTTTATTGAAGTTTATGTCGAATTACTTGTTCTTATAATGGAAAATTATTGAAAATGGTTCAATACAATTGAATATATTTGAAATTATATAATAATCATTAAATTCCAGTAAATCATGTAATAATAATCAAAATTATAAAATTGCAATGTGAGATTTAGTAGAAAAATGATGATTTCATGGATTTTTATGATTCGAATGGTGTTCCTATGGAGTTATATTGAATGTAATGCTGAATCGCAATCCATATAAGCTTCATAAATTTAAAAATTAACAAAATCATTAATATCGAAATTAATTATAAAAATTTATTAAAAATGAGTTTTCAAATGAAATTTTTTAGTTAAAGGATGAAAATATTAGTGAAAATTAGAAAAAAGTCCGTGAGTATATAATGGCTATAGAGCATGAGGTTGACCTCAGTCTACATCCATTTCTGTATTAGAGTGCTTGTTTAGAGGGTATTTTCATAGGGAAAATATCGTGAAACATAAGAAGCATCCTACATAATAAATGAACATGTAAAGAAGCTGAAATGTCAAGATTTTTACATAGAAATATAAGTACTTATGTATTGAAATGAAGTATATAAGGTTCATTTAATATTTTTAAAGAAACAATAGCATGGATTAGTTCAATGTTGTTTCTAATCAACAAAGCACTTTGTTAGAAAGAAATCATTGAAAGATTGTATTCACACAACATGTTGACTGATTTGTGACTAGTTGGTTTGAGTACTATATGATATTACACCTTTCATTTGCATTATTATACATGGTATTAAGAAAGAGAAAGTCTCAGAGATGCCTTGCAATTGGTTGATATATCTATCAATGATGAGAGTGTGAGAATCCCTGAGCTATAGGATAGTACAATTTCTTTGGGGGATCTTATGTGAAGAAACAAAAATATATCCTTGATGGCTTTATTGAAAGAGTGTACAATGTTATAATTGTGTTTTATGTTTAGACAATGCATGTTGGGGCCAATCCTTGAGATGTAAAAGAGCCATAGGAGCAGAGTGATCGATTGGGATAGCTAGCAGGCTTGGAAGAAGTACTTGCCGATCTAGCATGGAGAGTATATATGCAAGCCACCGAGTATGACAACATAATGAAGAATGACACTAGGGACTTAGTGGATTGATAAAAAAAGAGGAAGATTATTGGCACCCAGTGAGTCTGGAAGAGGTAAAGTATAAAGTTGATGGCAGCTTAGAAAAGTACAAAATAAGATTAGTTGCATACGGATTTTCAAAAGTTAAAGGATTTTATTTTTAAGAATCATTTGCTCAAACTGTTAGAATGACCACTATTCACACAGTACATGTAGTAGTCTACTCATAAGAAGTGGCTAATTTACCAAATGGATGCCAAATCAACATTCTTGAATGGTAACCTCAAGGAGGAGGTGCACGTGGCTTAGCCACTAGGGTTTGAGACTTTCCATTTTGAGAACAAAGTTTGTAAGTTGAAGAAGGCATTGTATTTTTTCTTAAAAATGATGTGTACGGAGAAAGAAAGAGAGGAAATGAGAGAGGGAGAGGAAGATAGAAAAAGAAAGAAGAAATGAGAGAGAGAGGGAAAAAACATGAATTAACATAATAAAGAAACAGAGAGGGAGGGAGGGAGAGAGGAGAATGAATGGATAAAAAACAAAGAGAGAGTAAGATCTTGTTCTTTAATTTCTTCTTTTCTTGTTTGTAGTAGTAGTAATAGTAGTAGTGGTAGTAGCTCTTTAATTTTTTTCTTCTCTTGTTTGTAGTAGTAGCAGTAGTGGTGGTGGTAGCAGTAGTGGTGGTGGTAGTAGCAGTAGCAATAGCAGTAGCAGTAGCAGTAGCAGTAGCAGTAGCAGTAGCAGTAGCAGTAGCAGTAGCAGTAGCAGTAGCAGTAGCAGTAGCAGTAGCAGTAGCAGTAGTACCAATATTTGAGCCATTCTCATGTGGACCATGCATGACTTTCCGGGATTCGGGGAGTGCTCAGGTAAGTAAGCTCCGTTCTCATTGATAATATCTATCATAGCTCGTTCATGTTTATATTCACTGGATAGAGGTGTTGGGACAGGTCTAGTTACCTCAGGTTATCATGCATGTCCATTGTGTGCCACAGTTAGACTCCCGAAGGTCATGAACCATGAATAAGATGGTATATGAAGGACACACCGCTTTCTTGTTGGAGGGTGATGAATTGAGGGAATATTTTCTTGGACGACCTCTAGTACGTATGAATGCCCAAAGTTGGTACATGGTCCACATGGAGTCACATCCAAACGGAATGCGACGATTCTCAATTTTCTACGAGTTGTCGTATTGGACCCACTTACAGATGAACCACTTGTTGAATCCCATGCATATTTTCAAGAATATGGGTAGCCTACTATGGGACCACATTATAGGAAAGAGTGTAATGTTTCCACCTGCTCCCTTTCAAGACACGTCTTATCAGTGCATCGAAAAGAGATTCTAGAAAGCTCCGCCCGACACTACCATGGAATGTTATGGGGCTTGCGATCTAGGACTTTCCACAAATGCCACGTAACGGAAGTATTTTGGCCATTCCCACTTAGGACCGACCTAAATGAGGGTTTTCCCTAATGGTCATTTTTCTAAACTGCAGCTAGCATCGAACCCCAAGCGAACTACTTTACGTAGAAACGCCAAGGATGAAGCAGATTCACGCTGCACTTGGTTCAAGGAGAATGGGAAACGAGAGGGATACAAGGCTCGACCTCTCTACCCATAAGGCATAGTCCCATTCCGTTCCCCTAAAACAGCATAAATCGGAATTCTAGTAACCTAAACTCTAGGTTAACACCCTTGCTATTCATTTCCTTTGAGAAGATCTCCTTTATAGTCCATTTTGATTGAGAAAGGTTTCCTGCTAACCGGGACCACCCATCCATAGGACGAACCTATGGACCCATGGGCACATCCACCGCACTTTCCTCAAGGTTGCTTTAGTTGTCTAATTACCTACCACATTTAGTTGGACACACATCAAACAACTTAATTTATTAGCCAGTTAGACACTGGTTCCTTTACGTAATCTTAGCACTTGACATAGAAAAAACAGTGTGAAATAAGTTACTTTATAATAGGTTATCTTATTTATATTTGGAATACATCCATAAAGTCCAGTCAGCAGGCTAATCCATAATCCGCTCGAAGGCTATCCATAATCTGTCCGAAGACTATCCAGCAATCCACAGGGATTACTCAGTCCAAGATTCCGCTCGTAGACTAGTATACGGGCCTCGAGATCCAATCCCAAGTCACGTTGGCCTCTTGTGCAGGGCTCGGAAGGTGAGGGATTTACGGCCAGAGCCCCCCTGGCACCCAAGCGTCCTCCTGCTCCAAGTAGCGCTCAACGGAGAGACCTCACGCGGCGGGTTCGGTCCATATTCCTGGCGCGGCTAACAACCCCCTTGGTTAGGGTCAGGCAGACAGTCAGGGGTAACTGAAACTGCCTCTCCCTTTAGGCCTTCAACCTGAAGCATTAAATATATTTCCATCCTTTAGTTCCTTGAGCAAACAATGCAAACAGTGCTCCTAAAACTGTTGCAAGCATAATCAATTCTAGTGGTCGTTTATTTGGTCAACTGCTAAGGAGTGAATTCTTCTCTCCGAATGCATCCAGCATTCGATCTAGGATCAATTATGACTTGGCAAGATTCCCAAGGGTTTGTTTGTTAACCCTTTTGTCCTTGGATTAGGGCCAACCGTATTAACCCAACTTAACCAATACCTTAGGTTTTAATAACAGTAAATCCTAGTGACCATGTCACTCCAATTATTGATTGATCCATTGTTCCCAAGCAAATACCTAACTCCCTTAACTTGGTAATTTTTCCCAAGAAGGTGATATAACAGGATGACTACTCATCCTCTATCAAGTTAAACTTGCACAAGAACCTGCCTCATTCCAAGGAATGGCAACTCTATTGTGATCAAACCACAATACCATGCGACGTTGCAACTTGTCGCACAAGTGTTGCATCTATTTCATAGGATCATTTCTCCCATTGAACAGTGTTTTCTAGTCAAGGATTTATGATTAGATAAGAAACAGGGTTTAGGGTGTCACCTTACCTAACCCATTCCTAATTGCACTAGGCCGACGGTCCTAGGGATTCCAACTCAGTTCGAGTTTCATCATTTGAATGAGTGATCCTTAGGGTAGAACCCCTAGATCGTTTCTTGCAAGAGCATCCAATTGTCCCTACATTCCATGAATGTGGGTAGGACCTTTGGGTATGAGTTTCATCATTTGAATGAGTGATCCTTAGGGTAGAACCCCTAGATCGTTTCTTGCAAGAGCGTCCAATTGTCCCTACATTCCATGAATGTGGGTAGGACCTTTGGGTATGAGTTTCATCATTTGAATGAGTGATCCTTAGGGTAGAACCCCTAGATCGTTTCTTGCAAGAGCATCCAATTGTCCCTACATTCCATGAATGTGGGTAGGACCTTTGGGTATAAGGGTTTTGACTTGGCAACAAGTGCAAAACTAGGTCGAGTCCTTAACGTGCTAAACCTTAGTTAGCACTTGGGGTATTTATCGTATCGCTTGAACCATCCTATGCGAATCCCTTGCGGGTTAGGTGATTTAGGTAATTCGATCTACTTGTGTTGCGATAAGGATGAACCATTCCTAGAGATGTTACCTTGGTCTAAACGGGGAAGACTAGTTGCATTATGTCACAATTCACGTAAGCACGCGATTCATTGCTTCTACGTACGACTAGATTCGCAATAACCCTAACATTTCTTGTTAAGACAAAAATGCATGTTACATTGCAGCATAACTTCCATTGAACCTACTAGGTCTTGCATTCAAGGATCATGCTCACAATTCTTTTTCTAAGCTTTCTAAGATTTCATGCTTAAATGAACCATGCAGTCTTTCCCTAATTACATGTCTTGATGAATGAAATTCTTGTGTACGACGAATGTGCAACATGCAATCCTTTCCTAACTACACGTAGTTAAATGAAATTCATGCCAATTGAAGCTAGAGTTAACCTATTTCATGGAGCCCTTAGAATCATTTCCATGCTTTGCTATTTTCTACGGGTGATAACGACTTCCTTAATGAATCATTACAAAGAAGATTGGTCTAAAAATGCGACATGCCATTAATCTTTCCACGCCTAGTCAAAGGTGTACTTCAATAATTTCAACCTTGTAATGATAGGCAACAGTTGTCCTAGGCTCGTCACTTTGAAATGCACAAAAGACAACTTACTGATAAGGCCCTAAAAATGCATAAACACCTTATGTTTTTTTCGTTCATTCCATTGAAAGTACCAATGACCAATTTTCATATCTTGAGCTAATTCTAGTAAATGTTCAAATAGCCAATTTATTTTCCAATTGCATTTAACTTGACTAGGTGAATTTGAGCATGCATGGGTGCTTCCTAATACATGAAGTTATCATGATTAAGTCAATATTTTTGTGTGGAACCAAAATTAGGAAAAACCTAGGACTTGTGGGCTCGGAGAGATATCCACATGAATACTAGGAGATGAACCTCCTGCAAGCGCGCCTTGTGACTTTTTAGGGGCTATCATAGGTGTGATTTCAGCTTCTAATTTGCCTTCGCAGTCTACGAATTACTCACCTTAGTATGCAGCCTCAAGATCTTTGCCTTTCTTCCTCGTACGCAGGAGATCCCTTTTTGAAGTACGGATCCTTGAAAAAAATACGGGCTGCGGGATTTGGCTTATGGAAGGCCTTAGGGGTTGGAGCTTGGGCCTTTCTCGGAAGAGCTATGGAAATGGAACTTTATGAGTGCTTGCGGGAATTGGGGTTTCCACGAGCAGACTTGTGGGAATTGAAGCTTGTTGCGGGAAGGAGCTCTTGCGAATGGGGCTTGCGGAAAAGGGCTTTATGAGCTTCTTTAGGAAAAACTGGGGTGGCTAGGAATGAGTTTACGAATGGCTTGTGGGCTTTAAAGCCTATTTTCAGAAAGGCTCTCACGATGGGTCTTGCGGGAAGGGGAGGCTTATGAGCTTCTTCTTCTTCTCTTAAAAATCCCGGGGGCTAGGAATGGACTTTTGGGATTGGTGTGAAAGGGGCTTATAGAGTCTCCCTTAGAAGCTTCTGACAAAAAGTGAGAATCGATGTGGGAAAGAAAAGACTATTGGGAGATTAACGTAGGGGGGAAAGGAAAGAAAAAAAAAATTATGATGGGCTTGTCAGGAAATGGTGGTGGCCTAACATAGCGGAGCTGGGGCGATCTTGGCAACGACGGTAGTGGCGCCCTCCCCGACGACAGCGGTCCACAGCCGCACGGTGTCCTCCCAGTCTGGCGACGATTGGCTTCCATGGCGGTGGCGTCTACAGCGTCCTCCCCACATAGCACGGCCCTCTCTTTCCTCTCCACGACCTCAGCCTGCAGCTCTCTACCCTTCTTCTTTGTTATCCCCCCCTCCCAACTAAGGAGGCTTTTTGTAGGACAAGGGGAGGAAGAGGGGCCTCCACTATGTGGCCACTGCATGGCATCCCCCCCCCTCCTCATGCAGTCCAAATCTCACTAAGCCCATCCCCCCACACTCCCTCTCCTCCCGCCGTGCATTGGATGGGGGAAAGGGATAAATATATTAAAAATTTTGTTTTAATAATATCCTTTTTGCCCCTCTAAAGAGGGTGTTTACCCGCGGTTTGCGAATTTGAACCCCCGGCTCGCTTTGCCAATGCGGAGGTCTTGATTTCTCGCATGTAGGTTAGAGATTACACTGCCCGTAATTCCAATACGCAAGATAACCTTTGCACGAGATTTACATGGTGTGCGGGAAGTCAATATTCACGAGCGGGAATATTACATTATCTCCCCCTTGGAGGAATCGAGATGTCCTCATCTCGAGAAGAACTGGGGGTATTGTTGGTTGAGAGTGCTTTCATCCATCCAAGTGGCATCCTCCTCGGGATAATATTTCCACTAGACGAGGCATTCTCTCAAGGTTTTGGATCTCAATTGTCTCTCCCTAACATCTAAGATCCTGTTAGGCCATAGCTCAAGGACTCCTTGGCTAGGCATTACAACTTGTTGGTCATCAAGTACATGGCTAGGATTAGGTACATACTTCTTCAGTAGGTTGAATACATTATGAACCTTTAGGTTCACAGGGAATTGCATTCTATAAGCATTGGGTCCTAGGCACTTGAGGATCTTGTATGCTCCACAATACCTTGGACTTAGCTTCTTGCAATCTCCTAAGGATAGGGAACTCCTCTTTGGGCATACGCGAATGAAGACCATGTCTCCTTCGTCGAAGGTTCTATCTTGATGTTTAAAATCCACGTATGCTTTCTGTCTATCCTTGGTAGTTTGGATGTCCTGTCTAATTGACTTCATTTGATCATCCATCTCTTCCAGCATCTGCCTTGAAGCTTCAACCCTCAAGGTTGGATCTGAGAAGTTTAGGGGACTTCGACAATCATGCCCATACAATGCTTGAAAAGGGGTCATCTGAATGCTTTGTTGGTAAGAAGCATTGTAGGCAAATTCAACCAGTGGCAAGTATTGAATCCACCTTTTTGGTTCACAGCAGCAGTGTGCCCTTAGCATATCCTCGATGACTTGGTTGACTCACTCCATTTGACCATCAGTTTAGGGATGGTAGGCTGTACTAAAACAGAGTTGAGTCCCAATGGCTTCAAAGATAGCTCTCCAGAAGTGTGATGTGAAGAGAGAATCACGATCACTAATGATTCTTCTGGGCAACCCATGTAGCTTGAATATCTCCTTGATAAACAACCTTGCAATGTCTCAGGCTTTATAGTTTGTCTTAACAGGAATAAGGTGTGCAACCTTAGTAAGCATATCAACCACAACCATGATGGAGTTGTATCCTCCCTGAACTTGGGGTAGGCCAACAACAAAGTCTATACTGATGAATTCCCATTTCATTTGGGGAATGTCAAGTGGTTGCAACTTTCCTGGCATTTTGACATGTTCGGCTTTGATACGTTGACAAGACAAACACTCAGTGACATATTTGAGAACGTCACCTTTAAACCTCTCTCAATAGTAGCTCTTCCTAACTGCATTGAGAGTCTTGGCATAGCAAGGATGTCCTGAGAAAGGGAAATCATGAGCTTCCCATAGTATCTTCTGCTTGAGTGACTGGCTTGTCGGTATACATAATCTCGTTCTATAGTAGACAAGTCCAACAGATAATTCATGATACTTAGCTTGTAGTTTTTGGTCCTAATCCTTGATAGGGATCTCCCTTAGCATATTTTGATAGGTTGGATCATGGCATGCTCCTTCTCTAGATAGCTCAAGTATTGGGTTGTTTGGCATGGATACCTATGTGGCTAGAGATCTAGCTGTTGGTGGATTTTGCAAGATTAGAGGATTAAGGAATGCCTTGCGACTTAGTGCATTGGCAACCACATTCTCCTTCTCAAGTCGGTATTTGATTTCAAAATCATACTCCTTCAGCACTTCAATCCACCGACGTTGCCTCATGTTGAGCTCGTTCTGGGTAAAGATCCACTTGAGACTGTTATGATCCGTCACTAGAGTAAACTTGTTACCCAACAGGTAGTGTCTCCAAAGCTTTAGAGCATGGATGAGAGCTAACAGTTCTAGATCATGGGTAGCATAATTCTTCTCATGGCTCTTCAGTTTTCTTGAAGAGTATACTACAGGATGACCTTCTTGCATGAGCACACAACATAAGGCAAGTGTGCTAGCATCAGTTACTACTTTGAACTCCTTTACTGAGGTCCGGAAGTTTCAGGATAGGTGCTGATACCAAACTTTTCTTTAATCTATCAAAGCTAGATTGTTCGGCAGTTGACCATGCAATGGATGTTTGCTTCTTCAGTAGATCCGTCAGAGGTGCTGCAATCAAAGCATAGTTTTTTATAAAGACCCTATACCATCCTATCAATCCAAGAAAACTGCGTATTTCTTTGACAGATGTTGGTATTGGCCATTCTAGAACATCTTTGACTTTGGCCGGGGATCCACTGAGATTCCTTCCGCTGATACGATGAATCCAAGATATTCAATCTGACATTTGAGGAATCCACACTTCTTCATCTTAGCATAAAGCTTGTGTGCCCTCATTGTTTGAAGAACAATGCGAAGCTAGGGTTCATGATCTTCTTCCTGTTTGGAATAGACTAAGGTGTCGTCGAAGAAGACGAGTACGAAGTCATCAAGATATGGCCTAAAGATATCCTACATCAACCTGTTGAAAGTGGCAGGTGTATTTGTAAGCCCGAATGACATGACTAGGAATTCAAAGTGTCCATATCTTGTGTTGAAGGCCGTCTTTGGGATATCCTCTTCCTTGATCCTTATCTGATAGTATCCAGACCTGAGATCAATCTTGGAGAAGATCTTCGCACCCTAAAGACGGTCAAGAAGTTCATCTATTCTAGGAATAGGGTACTTGTTCTTAATCGTTGATTGATTCAACCCTCTATAATCAATACACAGTCGAAGCGTTTTATCTTTCTTCTTCTGGAACAGCACTGGGGCTCCCCATGGTGAACTACTGGGACAAATGTAGCCTTGATCTAACAGTTGCTTGAGTTTCTCCTTCAACTCAATTGCTTCCGAGATGGACATTCTATAAGGCCTCTTTGCAATTGGTGCAGCTCCTGGCACTAGCTTGATCTCATTAATAATCCGAGATGCTTTGGCTAATTGAATTTCAGCTTCCCAGCCTCTCCTTGAGTTGTGACCAATTCCCCTTCAGAGTTTCGAAAGGAAACTTGGCCCTTTCCACAATGAATGTGGGCATCATTAGGTTTAAGCCAACCCATTCCGAGCAAACACTCATGGGTACCTAGGTTCATGACCTTGAATTTGACCAAAGTCGACTTTCCTCCCAGAAAGAATTCCACCTTAGCAATTTGCCTGGTACAAGTGACCTCACGACCATTTGTTAATTCCACAAGCAAGGTAGGTGCTTCTACTGTGGCTATTCCTAATCTTCTTGAAAAAACTGGTGAGATAAAGGAATGTGTACTGCCACAATCAATCAAGGTTTTGACACCTTTACCTTGATAGTCCGATGGTGTCTAGATCACCAAAAACTGGCGATTCGGGCCTTTCTTGTGAAGAACGGCATGGACTGTTGCCCTCTCAAACTTTGTTTCCATGGTCAGGTCTTCTTCTCATAATTCCATGTTGGCAACACAGGCGGTTCTTCCTCTGCCTTGGGTGGCGGCTCCCTGGCCACAAAGGAGCTTGACGTTGTCCTCCGCCAAGCTTGGGACATTGCTTTTTGAAATGACCGGGCTCGTTACAGCGGAAGCAATGGAGATTGTGGCCATTGCTTTGGGTAGGGACAAAGTTATTGACATTATTAGTCCTTACTTTCTTTCTTTGTCCCTGGTTTTGGTCTTGAACTCTCTTCGTTTGGGGCCTATATGCTCCTCTTGTTTTATCATTATAAGACCAAGTCTTGTTACTTCTTGGCCTAGCTTGCACCTCCTGAATTATGGGCGCAGCTCAAATGAGTGCATCCTGTAGATCTGTTGGGCGCATAGATTTGAGGCGGGTATTCACAAGTGGATTTAAATCGGCACAAAATTTCGACACCTGCTGTGTCATATCCATTTGTGGCGTATACTTCAGAAGTAAGACAAACTTTGAGTAGTATGCATCAAGAGTCAGACCCAGCTGTTTCAGCTTGTAGAACTCATTCATTTTCTACGTGCGATACGCAGGTGGTAAGTATCTTCCTTGCACAACTTTCTTCCGCTTTTCCCAGGTAACAGATCCTTTTGAGATCCCTTGATCTCTGCACCATTGCTTCCACCAAAGCCTAGCTTCGCCAGTGAGCTTCAGCTTGGAGAGCATAACCTGGTTGGCAGGTGCAGTACCGGTGGCTGCTTCAAAGTAATCTTCCATGGACTCTATCCAAATCTCAGCATCTGCTTGGACAGTCCAACCTTTCCCGTCAAATTCTGGCGCCTTGATCTGCTTAAGAAGAAACTTCTTCTCTTGAATCATAGCCGTACTTGATGTAGGGGACGGACTGGAAACCTGTACCTGGGGTTGTGCCTAGGTAGAGGATTTTCAACGTTACAACTCACTAATTGTTATGATTATATTTCATACCCAATTCTTCTTTCAACCAAGAACCTAGCCAATTAACTTTTTATCAATTCTCATAGACAAGACAAACATTGATAAAAAGAAGTCTTATATCATTTATATGGGCCTAGCCCTTTCGGAGTACAATATTTCTTGGGATGCTAGAGCAACTGGTACATTAGTTCGGGGAGAATAATGTTGTGTTACATTTAGGCACGGAAACTGGATAATAGTATGGTTTTGGGTCATGGATCTTTAGGAATCAATAAGTCATCGGAAGATTAGGGTATCCTCTCCTTTGGTATCCATTCTTCTCGTAGCGTCCCAACACCTTGATCCTGTTGGTGGGGATTATGCGGATCACTTCCTCATATACATATGAGTTCAGCTCAATCCTCCAACCTTCGACATGTAAAGTTGTGTTTACGTGAGCCTCAACAAAAATGAACAGCTTCACAATCTTCAGGTCCTCCAACCACTTGATCCTCTTTAGGTTGGTTCGAAGGTACGCAAATCAGTGGGTAGCTATGTAGCAGATTCCTGAGTCACCCATCCACCTCCGTTCCACGTACAAAGGCGATGGATTATAAATATGGTCTAGGATGTTCATCATATCGATCCTTCGTCGATAATCTGAGGAATGCATTGTGGTCATAAACATGACTCGGAACACTAAGAACTAGTTCCATGCTTCATAATTCTGCAAGACAGCATCGAAATTAAGGAAATGCTCTTAACGATAACATTTTCTTTACTTCTTCATATTAAGATTTCTTATAAAGACATATCCTTTATTGGTTCGCTCTGATACGTACTATAACGTGTCTATGTTTTCTAAAGACGACCAATTATGAGAGCTAAAATCCCATGATTGGCATAAGATATGTCAGGTTTGTACTATGAATGGATTGTAAGTGGCCTACGTATTTTGCTATTTGGAGTGTAGTCGTTGTTCGTCATGATTCTTCATTTGTGACAGTTCTTTACGCTTTTCATTGCACATTTCATGATACTGTGGCCTTTCTTCCCACAATGATGACAAGTTAGATTTGCATTTCTCCCACGAATGGATATGACACAATAGGTGTCGAAGTTTTCTGCCGGATTGAACCCACCTGTAAACACCCACCTCGAATCAGTGCGCACAACAGATCTTCAGGACGCACTCATTCGAGCTGTGCCCATAATTCAGGAGGTGCAAACCTGGCTAAGAAATATCAAGACTTGGTCTTATAATGATCTGAACAAAGGAGTATATAGGTCCCAAGCAAAGAGAGTTCAAGGTCAAAACCAGGGACAAATGAAGAAAGCAAGGACCAACAATGTCAATAACTTTGTTCCTATCCAAGATAATGGCCGCAATCTCTGTTGCTTCCTTTGCAACGAGCCCAGTCATTTCAAAAGGCAATGTCCCAAACTTGGCAAAGGACAACATCAAGGACCATTCCAAGGAACCAGCCGTGGCCAAGGAGCTGCCACGCGAGGCAAAGGAAGAACCGCCTGTGTTTCCAACAGGGAAATATGCAATGAAGAAGACCCGACCATGGAAGCAGACTTTGAGAGGGAAACAGTCCATGCCACCCTTCACAAGAAAGGCCCAAATCACCAGTTTTTAGTGATTCAGACACACCATCAGATTATCAAGGTAAAGGCTTCAAAATCTTGATTGATTGTGGCAGCACTCATTCCTTTATCTCACCAGCTTGTGCAAGAAGATTACGAATAGCCACAATAGAAGCACCTACCTTGCTTGTGGAATTAGCAAATGGTCGTGAGGTCACTTGTACCAAGCAAACTGCTAAGGTGGAATTCTTTCTGGAAAGAAAGTCGACTTTGGTCAGATTCAGGGTCATGAACCTAGATATCCATGAGTGTTTGCTCGGAATGGATTGGCTTAAACCTAATGATGCCCACATTCATTGTGGAAAGGGGCAAGTTTCCTTTCGAAATTCTAAAGGGGAATTGGTCACAACTTAAGGAGAGGTTGGAAAGCCCAAAATCAATTGGCCAAAGCATCTCGAATTATAAAGGGAGTTAGAAAGGGGCTACCTATTTATTTGATTAAGCTTAATAAGCTAGATCAGAATTAGGAGTCTAGTGAAGAACCTTCATGGCTAAAGGAGTACGCAGACGTATTTCCTGAAGAGCTGACAGGACTTTCGCCTCAAAGGGGAAAGTTGATCATGAGATCTGCCGGGAGTTGCGCCAATTGCAAAGAGGCCTTATAGAATGTCCATCCCAGAAGCGATTGAGCTGAAGTAGCAACTCAAGCAACTGTTAGATCAGGGCTACATTCATCCCAATAATTCGCCATGGGGAGCTCCAGAAGAAGAAGGATGGAACACTTTGGCTGTGTATTGATTACAGAGGGTTGAATCAATCAACCATTAAGAACAAGTACCCTATTCCAAGAATAGATGAACTTCTTGACCGTCTTCAAGGTGCGAAGATCTTCTCCAAAATTGATCTTAGGTCTGGATACTATCAAATAAGAATCAAGGAATAGGATATACCAAAGACGACATTCAACACAAGATATGGACACTTTGAGTTCCTAGTCATGTCATTCGGTCTCACAAATGCACCTGCCACCTTCAATAGGTTAATGCATGATATCTTTAGGCCATATCTTGATGACTTCGTACCCGTCTTCTTCGACGATACCCTAGTCTACTCCAAACAGGAAGAAGATCATGAACCCCAACTTCGGATTATCCTTGAGACAATGAGGGCACACAAGCTTTATGCCAAGATGAAGAAGTGTGCATTCTTCAAACATCAGATTGAATATCTGGGATTCATCGTGTCAGCGAAAGGAATCTCAGTGGATCCGGCCAAAGTCAGATTTGTTTTAGAATGGCCAATACCAACAACTGTCAAAGAAATACATAGTTTTCTTGGATTGACAGGATGGTATAGGGTCTTTATCAAAAACTATGCTTTGATTGTAGCACCTCTGACGGATCTACTGAAGAAGCAAACATCGATTGTATGGTCAACTTGAACAATATAGCTTTGATAGATTAAAGCAAAGTTTGGTATTAGCACCTATCCTGAAACTTCCGGATCTTGGTAAGGAGTTCGAAGTAGTAACTGATGCTAGCATACTTGCACTAGGATATGTGCTTATGCAAGAAGGTCATCCTGTAGCATACTTCTCAAGAAAACTGAAGAGCCATGAGAAGAATTATGCTACCCATTTTATAGAGCTATTAGTTGTTATCCATGCTCTAAAGATTTGGAGACATTACCTGCTAGGTAACAAGTTTACCCTAGTGACGGATCATAAAAGTCTCAAGTGGATCTTTACCTAGAACGAGCTCAACATGAGGCAATGTCGGTGGATTGAAGTGCTGGAGGAGTATGATTTTGAAATCAAATACTGGCTTGGAAAGGAGAATGTAGTTGCCAATGCACTCAGTCGCAAGGCATTTCTAAATTCTCTAATCTTACAGGATCCATCAACAACTAGATCTCTATCCACAAAGTTATCCATGCCAAACAATCCAATACTTGAGCTAGCTAGAGAAGAAGCATGCCATGATTCAACCTATCAGAAGATGCTAAGGGAGATCCCTATCAAAGATCAAGACCCGAAGCTACAGGCGAAGTATCAAGAATTCTCTATCAATAGTGGACTTGTCTACTATAGAAGGAGATTATGTATATCGGCAAGCCAGTCACTCAAGCAAAAGATACTTTGGGAAGCTCATGATTTCCCTTTCTCAGGACATCCTGGCTATGCCAAGACCCTCAATGCAGTCAGAAAGAGCTACTATTGGGAGAGGCTTAAAGGTGACGTTCTCAAATATGTCACTGAGTGTTTGTCTTGTCAACATATTAAGGCCGAACATGTCAAAATGCTAGGAAAGTTGCAACCACTTGACATTCCCCAAATGAAATGGGAATTCATTAGTATGGACTTTGTTGTTGGCCTACCCCAAGTTCGGGGAGGATACAACTCCATTATGGTTGTGGTGGATATGCTTACCAAGGTTGTACATCTTATTCCTATTAAGACAAACTATAAAGCCTCAGATATTGCAAGGTTGTTCATCAAGGAGATAATCAAACTGCATGGGCTACCCAGAAGAATCATTAGTGATCGTGGTTCTCTCTTCACATCACACTTCTAGAGAGCTATCTTTGAAGCCATTGGGACTCAACCTTGTTTTAGTACAGCTTACCATCCCCAAACCGATGGTCAAACAGAGTGAGTCAACCAAGTCATTGAGGATATGCTAAGGGCATACTACTGCCGTGAACCAAAAAGGTGGATTCAATACTTGCTACTAGTTGAGTTTGCCTACAATGCCATTTCAAGCATTGTATGGGCATGACTATCGAAGTCCCCTAAACTTCTCAGATCCAACCTTGAGGGTTGAAGCTTCAAGGCAGATGCTGGAAGAGATGGATGACCAAATGAATTCAATAAGACAGGACATCCAAGCTGCCAAGGATAGGCGGATTTGAAATGTCAAGATAGAATCTTCGCTGAAGGAGATATAGTCTTCATTCACGTACGTTCAAAGAAGAGTTCCCTATCCTTAGGTGAATGCAAGAAGCTAAGTCCAAGGTACTGTGGACCCTACAAGATCCTCAAGTACCTAGGACCCAATGCTTATATAGTGCAACTCCCAGAGAATCCAAAGGTTCATAATGTATTTCATATCAGCCTACTGAAGAAGTATGTACCTAATCCTAGCCATGCACTTGATGTCCAACAACTTGTAATGCCTAGCCAAGGAGTCCTTGAGCTACAACCTGACAGGATCTTAGATCTTAGGGAGAGACAATTGAGATCCAGAACCTTGAGAGAATGCCTCATCTAGTGGAAAGATTATCCCGAGGAGGATGCCACTTGGATGGATGAAAGCACTCTCAACCAACAATACCCCCAGTTCTTCTCGAGATGAGGACATCTCAATTCCTCCAAGAGGGAGAGAATGTAATATTTCCGCTCAAAAATATTATTGAACTTGACTCCCCGCATGCCGCGTAAAACCTGTGCAAGGTTATCTCCCACATCGTAATTATTGGTAGCTTAATCCATACCCCGCACGCGCAAAAATGAGGCCTCCGCATTGTGAAATCGAGGCCGGGGTTCAAGACCGTAAAAGCCGTGGGGAAACACCCTTTTTGAAGGGGCAATTGGATAAATTTAAGTCAAAATTTTTTAATAATTATCCCTTCCCCCAGCCGATGCATGGCTGGAGGAGAGGGAGTGTGGGGAGGAATGGCCTAAGGTGGAGTTGTGTGTGGGAGCATGAGGAGGGAGGGGCATGCTTAAGCCACATGGTGGCTACCATCTCCCCCTCCCCTAAGGCTATATGAACCCCCTGTGGCACAAGGAGGGGGTGGTGGAGGAGAGGACTAAAGGGAATGATGGCCGTCGCCTGTCCACCTGCCACCGTGCTACCTGGGACCACCGCTTGCTGTGGAGAGAGGAGGAGGGACTGTTGCACCACCGCCGTGAGAGATGCCGCCCCCTACAGCACCTGCTGCATTCTGCTGCCATTTTTCCCCTTGCCGTCATCCTAATCACCCCTCCCCCCATCGTCAATCCTTCCCTCTTCCCAATCATTGGATCCACGTAAGCTTCTGAAGCACATAAGCTTCCTTCGAAGCTTCCACAAGGGCTTCCTTAAGCCCTGTTTATACGTGCCCTCTCCGGTTTTGAAATCTGGCTTGTAAAGCTCAAATTCCTACGCAAGAGAATAGGCATCGACCTATAGGCAACCTTGGAGAGCGGGAATAAAGGCTAGGAGGAGGCCGCGGAGTCCATATTTCACTACGTCCACGATGGCTCCAAAGTCCAAGTCACAAGGGGCACGAGTGGAAGCCTCGGACCTTAACTTACACATGGACGTCAGCGCAAGTCCTCATAACAAGGTTCTTGGAGTAAATTCCGCGTTGGGCATGTTTAAAAAATTCATAGGGAAGCTATGAATATAAATTGCTTATTCATCTTGCGAGCGTAGTCGCATGTTGCTATTTTGGTGCATTTCCAAAGTAATGAGTCTAAATGCCTATTGCTTAAGACAAAAGATGAAATTGTTAAGTGCAATTTTGACTGGCCATGGAAAGAATAAGCGTATGTTGCATTTTAGCCAATATCTTCCTCGTAGTGATTCGGATGAGGAAAAGTCGTTAGCACCCGTAGAATGTTATCCTAAAAGAAATTGCAGAGCAAGAAAATGAATCTATGGACTTGCATGTTGCATATGCTTGTAAAATGGAATAAGTCAACACTAGTCCTATAATATTCTCTTTGCATGAACTTCATTAACTATGTTGTAGTTAGGAAAGGGTTGCATGTTACATATTCGTCATGCAAAAAATTCATTCATCAAGAGTTGCATTTGGGAAAGGTTGCATGGCTTATCAAAGCATAAAATTCTAAAGCTTAGACAAAAGGGTTGTGGGCATGATTCTTTGATGTAAATCCTAGTAGGTCCTATGTAAGTTATTCTTCAAATTATCATGCGTTTTGACTTTAACAAGGAAATATAGGGTTATTGCAAACCTTTTTGGTGCGTAGAAGTAATGAATCGCATGTTTACATGTATTGTGACGTCTCGAAACTATTTACATCCTTAGAACAAGTTTAGCATCTCTAGGAAAGGATCGTCCTTGTCGCAAGACAAGTAGGACAATTTACCCAAATTACTTGTAATATTATAAATGTTAGGGATTCGTATAGGCATAACTAATCGATAAGATAAATGCCTCAAGTACTAGCTAGGGCTTGGCACGTCAGAAATACAGCCAAGTATCGTACTTAGACGCCAAGTTGAAACCCTCAAACCTAAAGGTCCTACCCACATTCACGGAATGTTTGGGTCAATTGGACGCTCATGCAAACAACGATCTAGGGTTTCTACCCTAAGGATCGTTCGACCTAATACTAAAACTCGGATTGAGTTTGGAAACCCTACGACTGAACGTTGTTGGCCTGGTACAATTAGGGTTGGCTTGGTAAGAAGACACACCAAACCCTGCGTCTTGTCTAGACATAATTTCTTGACCAGGAAACGTCGTTCAATGGGTGAAATGATCCCATGAGCTAGGTGCGACACTTGTGCAACAAGTTGCAACGTCGCGCGGCTTTGTGGTTTAGCCACAAGGTAAATTTGCCACTCCTTGGAATACGGTTGACAGGTTCGAGCGCAAGTCTTACTTACAAGAGGATGAGTAGACATCCAGTTACATCACCCTTCTTGGGCTGATTTACCAAGTTAAGGAAAGTTATGTTTTACTCAGTAAGCAAAGGATCAATCAAGTTAGAGCGACATGGTTGCCAGGATTCGCTGTTTTAACCTAAGAAACCTAAGGTAATGGTTAATTTAGGTTGACAGGGTATGACCCTAATACAAGGACAAAAGAGGTAAACAAACAATCCCTTGGGGAATCTTGCCAAGTCGCTGATCTCGGATCAAATGCTGGATGTATTCGGAGCTAAGGATTCACTCCTTAGCAGTTGGCCAAATAAACGACCACTGGATTGATTGTGCTTGTAACCGTTTAGGAGCACTGCTTGCATTGTTTGCTCAAGGAACTAAAAGATGGAAAGTGAATTAATGATTTAGGTTGAAGGCCTGAAGGGAGAGGCATCATCAGTTACCCCCAATTGTATGCCTGACCCTAACCAAGGGGGTTGTTAGCCGCGCCAAGAATGTGGATCGAACACGTTGCGAGAGGTCTCTCCATTGGGCGCTACTTGGAGCAGGAGGATGCTTGGGTGCCAGGGGGGCTCTGGCCGTAAATCCCTTGCCTTCCGGGCCCTGCACAAGAGGCCAACGTGACTCGGGATTAGATCTTGAGGCCCGCATACTAGTCTACAGGTAGAATCTTGGATTAGTAATCCTTGTGGATTGCTGGATAGCCTTCGGGCAGATTATGGATTGCCTTCAGGTGGACTTATGGATTAGCCTATGGGCTGGGTTATATGATGTTTTCCAAAGATAAATAAGATCAATTGTGTTGAAAGGGACTTGTTGGGCACTGTTTTTCTATGTCAAGTGCTAAGATTATGTGAAGGAACCAGTGTCTAACTAGCTAATTAAGGAAGCTGTTTTATGCGTGTCTAACTAAATGTGGTAGGTAATTAGACAACTAAAGCAACCCTAAGGAAAGTGCGATGAATGTGGCCATGGGTTCGTCCTACGGATGGGTGGTCCCGGTTGGCCGGGAACTTTTCTCAAATGAAATCGACAACAGGGAACTTTTTCGAAGGAAATGAACAGCAAGGGCGTTGACCTTAAGTCTAGATTACTAGAATCTCGATTTATGCTGTTTTAGGGGAACGGAATAGGGACTATGCCTTATGGTTAGAGAGGTCGAGCTTTGCATCCCTCTCGTTTCTCATTCTCCTTGAACCAAGTGTAGCATGAATCCACTTCGACCCTGACGTTGCTGCGTAAAGTAGTTCGCCTGGGATTCGACGCTAGCTACCGTTTTAGGAATTTGACCATTAGGGAAACCCTGATTCAGGTCGGTCCTAAGTGGGAACGGCCGGAATACTTCCACTCCGTGGCAGACTTGGGAAGTCCTAGATCGCAAACCCCGTAACATTCCATGGGAGTGCTAAGCGGAGCTTTCTAGACTCTCTTCCCGATGGGCTACTAAGACGTATCCTACGAGCAAACATGTGGACACATTACACTATTATCCCTACGGATGCAAAAGATTCAAGCTTGGATTAGCTTAGAGCTTTCAATGCATTTAACAAAAGGGACAAATTAACAAATTCTTTAAACCATGATCTCATGCTATTTTTGCTCTATGATGATGCCTTGTTGCCACAAGTATGTCCATATATCAAGCTGATTATGACTATGCTTATAAGAATCTCATCGACAGTGGGTATTTGGCCAACAATACTCTAATGAAAAATGAAAACACAAAAAGGATTAGATACATTTTAAATAGTCACATATAAAAAATCAAATATATAGAAATACTTACATAGTGTGCTTCCCATGTGTCGATACCTCCTTACCGAAAAAGAAACAAACCAAACCATTCCATTTTGATTCATTGGGTCTCCCTCTCCCTTTGTTGTGGATTAAAGATCTTGTGCTCAATTTTGCTTTGGCCTTCTATCACTCTTAACCATATATGATCATCACCATTGGCTTAAGATCTATGCCTTGCTCTAGCCTTTCCTTATTTTCCATAGCCCTTTGTTTGGCCATGTATCTCTTGTTGGAAAGTTCCCTTTGGATCTTTTCTTCATCCCAATGGTTTGTAAATCTCACATAGGGGGGGATTAGGATAATTGTCATACACTATAACAATGCTTGCTCGTAGTGTATTTGGATTTTGGTTTTTGAAGACTCAAAAGTAATCTCTATAGTTTACCCACACCATAGTGTGCAATCAACTAAGACCTCCTTTCCCGCAAAATCTTGGAATACCCCACCCAAAAGGATGAAGCTAGTACTACACATATGGCTAGGGTTCTGCCTCGCTCTCTTTGTGCTATTGGGGTCTCTCCCTATTTTGCTTTGGAGAGGGTCTCCTATCACCATCGAAACAACCTCTATCAAATGAATCTCTCTCAGTAGTTACACCCATGACTCTACTACTACTACTATCAAGAGACACCTCATCCTTAGGGTTCTATTGAGGGTTTGAACCTTCATAAGGAAAACCTACACTACCAGTATGATTGGTGACTGTGTGGTCATTTTTGGTTGAGAAAATGGTCATATAGTCATATATCTTGGTGGGGTAGGAGGGTGCCCAAAGAAGGTATCCACCTCAATCATCATTCTCTTTCTCTCAACCTCAAGTTTGGAATCTTGTGATGATGACTCCCACCACATAAAAAATTGCATCAAGAGGAATAGAAACATCTACAAAAACATAATATAATAGGATTAGTTGCATGACATGACTTACAGATACACATAGATGTACAGATTCATATATGTATAGGCACATGTATACTTATTGATGCATATGTAGCCTATGTGTATACTATCCCTAAAATGTATATGTAGTATCACATAGTAAAACAATATTAATAACATAACATGGCTATGTGTATGTAGGATTATATATATGTATATGTATGTCCATATGTATACATTGACACATAGGTATAAGTATACTTGTGTATACACATGTATATCTATAGGCATATGCATAGGCTATGCCTATGCGTGTACCTATACCTATAAGTAGTCTCTCTTCCTATATATACACATAGGCATATGTATACACTACACACATGCACATGTTTAACTATAGGCTACATGCATGCATATGTATAGATGTATGCATAGCCTATACATATGTATGTGCATATATGCATATGTACGTGTAGTTAATGGATATATTGTGCCTATCCATATATGTATGCACATATTCATATGTATATACATTAATTATGCATACATTACTCAAACTATGCATAAGCACATCCAAAGGCCACACATATGTTAGCTATATATAGTGTTAGTTATATATATTCTGTCTATATATAGTGCCCCAGGTCCCCTCTATATATTCCAATCATGTGTGCTCAGTGTACACACTTTTGGGATTCCACTTCGGGTGTCTCATATCTCTCTTCTCTCCTCTCTTCCTTTCGTCTTTTGTCTTCCTCGCAGTTTCCAACATGGTATCAAAGCCTAGCAGCGCCTGCGAGAGATGGCGGCCTGCTGCCGACCCTATGAGGCCTAAGCCTATAACTGCAAGGGGGAAGACACGCGAGGGCAAAAGCTGGAGACGAGGACAAGACGATGGGGCAGAAAAGCGAGTTCTTCATCTCCACCTTCTTCTGCGGCATCCGTTTTTGAATGCAACCTAAAAGGACAAAGCGCCAGCCATGGCACGGTGCCGCACGACGATCCAGTGACGAGAGAGAGTGTTCTTGGAGAAGAAGGTGAGCCGACTGTGTGAGAGGAAAGGTGGAAGGCAGAGAAAGATGGCACGGTGCCACAGGACGATCCAGTGACGAGAGAGTGTTCTTGGAGAAGAAGGCGAGCCGACTGTGTGAGAGGAAAGGGGGAAAGCAGAGAAAGAGACGAATCCGGCAGCCATGACATCAGAATGTCGGAGCGTTTGCTGCTGTGACGGTCGGCTCCTTCCTCCACCAGTGGCATTTGCGTCCCTCCTCTGCCAGTGCCTCCCTTTATCTCCATCTCTCCCTGAGCCTCAGTATGCACCCCTTTCTCTCTCTCGCGCAGGCTGAGAATCTCTTTGTGGAAACCCTGGAGGGCGGGTCGGGCAGGCCGCAGGCAAGCACAGGCTCACGAAAAGAGAGGAGCATCAAATCGCCGTCAGCACAGGTGCAATAAGTGCTGTGTGAAGGGTTCAATACCTCGAGCTCGCATACTCATGCATCCTATTGGTGGAGGAGAAGATGATGACTGCCACCTGAGCACAGGTGCAATAAGTGCTGTGTGAAGGGTTCAATACCTCGAGCTCGCATACTCATACATCCTGTTGGTGGAGGAGAAGATGATGACCGCCACCCGTGCTTCACAGAGAACGGAGAGCTCGTAGGCTGATAACGATATTCTGCTGTTCCAAGAACAAAGCTGTTGCTGAGGTATAGCAAATCTGGATACGCATCCTTGTGTAGCTACAAAGGTAAGCTGCTGCGGCTTCAGCAAAGGCTTGTGCGAACTTCATCCGTTGACAACAAGATTTCACTCAGGTAGAAGGAGCTTCTCTTTTGCAGCATTCATCCTCCGTCCATGTAGTTTCAAGCATCCCCATCACTTGTCAAAAACTCTAGCCATGGCGACCTTCACCAGACCATTTCCTCTCCCTCCTTGACCCCCTCTTCCACTCGGTTCTCATTTCTAACGACTTGTCCCATCTCTCACAGATTTGAAATTCTGCTGATTGTGTGTTTGCTCGCCCTGATTCCTGCATGCCATGGGGTCTGCTCCTCCTTTTCATGGACCCGGGAGCTTTGAATCCCTTGGATCTGGAAGCCTGAATACAGACTACTCTCCTCCTTGCATTCCCCCCACCTGCTTGGTTCCTTACTCTACAGCTCCAATCTTCCCAATCAACGGGGATGACTTCCTTGACAGCTTCGGGATGAATCCTCCCGAGCCCTGCTCTAAAGACCTGCAATCAAAGCAAGAAAGAAGGACATGTCTATGAAAACTCGATTAACTATTTGCGAGGGTCGCGATGGCACTGATTCCTCCAATGGGGATGTATTGATATTTCCAGACTTTGTTCGATACAGGGGATTAACTCATTTTGATGTGGATGCCTTTGTGGAAGAAGTCCTAGTACATAACCGAGAATGGGTACCAGGAAGGCCAGAGAGGCTGCGTGGCATGCATATCTTTGTGTGTGCACATCAGAGTCATGATATTCAATGTGGTATTTTGGGCCCTGTTGTCATTAAGAAGTTCAGAGATGAGCTATCTGCTCGAGGTCTCACTAGTTATGTAGCTGTAAAACCATGTTCTCATGTGGGGGGCCCCAAGTATGCAGCAAATTTTATTTGTTATGGCTCTAATGCGACTAGTGCAGTCTCAAGCCACTGCTATGGATATGTTACGTCGGAGATGATGTCAGCAATGTTTTGGATGAATTTTTGGACCGAGGGTTCTTGGCTTCCCCGCAGAGCAGTTGTTGTGGCCAAACAAATAATCCAGAGGAACAGACTATGCAAAATCTAGTTGGGCATGCTGATGAAGTGCTTTCATTTAGAATTGAGGATGGGCAAGCCAGGTTGCAAGTTGTGAGGCAAACAGTAATTCAGGGTACTCATTGTAAGAGTTTCTTAATGTCTTGACTTTTACTCAGATTCATGATGATCGTCCTCGTTTGTTATTCCAGCTGATGAGGGTCTATATTCCAGCTGATGACACATTATTTCGTTTATATTCTTTCCAGTTGATGAGCGTCTATATTCCAGCTAATGACAAATTGTTTTATTTATATTCTGCTCATGGGGCTCCACATGTGTTATATTATCTATAGAGCGGCGTTGCGAACCGTCTCTATAGACTTTATGTTGTTCTAATGTCACTGTAACGTTTTTTCTTTAAGTTTTGATGTGACAGATATACTGCTTATATCCCAAGTTCAGTTGAAGGAATTTCTTGGAGATTTTATCTTTTGCAGTGATGTCGCTTATCCTTATTTTACATGTATATTTAGGAGTGATAAAGCTCTTTTGATGCCTCTGAATAGGCTATTGTAATTCAGGAGTGATGTGGCTCCTTTGATGCCTATGAATAGGCTCTTGTAAGTTCAACTTTGTGATTTTATATTTTGAATATTAATATAATGGTAGGCCTATATAGAGCTGTGGGTTTTTCCCATGAGTCCCCAAGGGTTTTTTTTATCCATAGTAAGGGACTATGTTGGAAACTGCGAGAAAGACGAAAGACGAAAGGAAGAGAGGAGAGAAGAGAGATATGAGACACCGGAAGTGGAACCCCAGAAGTGTGTAAACTGAGCACACATGATAGGAATATATAGAGGGAACCTGGGGCTCTATATACAGACATACTATATATAGCTAACAACATATACATATATGCATGGATTATGCATATGTACACATGTATATGCACATGCTATACATATAGGTTATGCATATATACACATGTATATATATAGGCTATACATATACATGCACACACATATATAGGTGTATGTGTAGCATATGAATGTATGTGTGTAAATATGCATATAAATACACAGTCAATGCACAATCACTTGTACACATACTCATAGGCTACATAGACACACATATATGCATAGGCTATGTGCATATATATATGTATGTACAAATGGATACACTATGAATAAGCATGTAGGGACATATGGCATCACTTGTGATATTGATCATGATGGCCATATCATGCCACTTGGATAAGGATTGATATTTTATCGACGAATCTGTCATGTTATTGATCTATACATGCCATAAGTTCATTTAATGTGTGTATAATTATAAATCCAATATCATTTATATAACATTAATCTAATGAATATGCTAAATCTATTTATCTCATTGCAACAATGAGATATAGATATTAGGATTTAATGTCAAAGAAGTTTGTCCCTGCATAATTGGAGCAAGAGTTTGGGACACAAGCTAGAGCCATGAGTGAGTCTTGAGTGATAGAACTCTGAGTGAGTCTTGAGTGATAGAACTCTCCTACTATGACGCAAATGGAAGAATGCATGGTATGTTCACATTCATTAAAGTTTAATTTCATGAATTGATTGATCAATACAATTTTGAGGAGAGATGGAGCTTGAGTTAAAATATAAAAGGCATGAACATGACGAGAATATAATAACTCAAAAGAGAACACAATAGATGAAAAAACATGCACCAAAACTAGATGATGCTTCTACCTTAGGACTACTTGGACCTAGCTTGGACTATTATATTTACATTCCCATGGTGACAATCCAAAGTTGTTCTAGGTTAGTAGGTATGACTACTTAAAATAATACAAATGGATGGGTGTGAATTGGACTCTTATAATATAATACAACAATAAAGATGATGTGTCCATGAAATACATTTGTGCATTTTTATTAGGCAAAAAACCAATCTACCTTCAAGACAACTTGTCATAAAACCAATCTACCTTCAAGAAAACTTATCATAAAACACGACCTCTTAGAAAGTAGAAAAATTCTATAATGAATATAGAAAAGACATTCAATATGGTACCATTTCTTGTACCTATTTATGACTTGATTTTTGAGCTTATAAATTGCAACCAAATAACCAACATAACCAAACTTGGAATTAATTAGATTTTGATTTTCTGTGCTTGTATGTGAAATTTTTGTGAAAGGACACAACAACGGAGCAATCTTGTGTATCTAAAAACATGGTAGGTATACCCACATACTATCAAGAGTAAACATTCATGCGCATACTAGATACACATATAAAGATGCAACGGAATATGTTGAACGTTTAAATTTTAACACAATTTTAAAAATGTCATAGATTCCCAATCACACACAAAACTCATGGTTCTCTCTACTAACACCAATATATTATTTGCGTGCTCTTCTAAGTTGCATATTCATCTAAGAAACGATAGATGGAGGAGGTTTAGTCTTGTAGCTTGTTTTTCTATTTTTCTTATGTACTCACATTTCTCTTTGTATTGTTTCATGGAGCTTCCCATAAAAATAAGTGTTGTAAACCATGAAGGTCTTTCTCATCTTACTTTTGATATAGAGCATTGGACCTTGCTAATAATGTGCTTGCTTTGCCTTTCATAACATAGTACTTCATGTCTTTATATTTTTGTACTATTGAATAAGTAATCTTTCTACTAAATAATACGTTTTAAAGGATCTAAACCCCTAAAAATGAGGTAAAAAAGCTGAGAAAATGTATAAAGTTTACTTTATAAGTTTAGCCATACAATGATGTATATATTTTACATAATGAAGGGAGAGAGCCTTGAAGTGGAAGCATAGAGCAAAAGCAAGAGCTATGGTGAAAGAAGTAACATAAAGAGAGAGAGAGAGAGAGAGAGACAGAGAGGATGTCAGAACTCCAACAATCACAATGTGTGACTAGTATTCTCTTGATTTAAATGTTACTAAAATAATAAACAATGAATTGATAGTGATGGGTATGTGCCACTTGCAATGAACAAGTGTGTAGGTATGCACGTATAGTCAGTGTAACTAATATATGGGTGGCTAGGCATAGGCACCTTTATCCCCAATAACCTCCCACTTAAAGATGAATGTGCCTCTAGTGAGGAGAGAACAAGAAGTGAGTCGATCTGCAGGATTTTGTTCAGTTGATATTTTGATAAGCTCAATGGATTTGTCTTTAACAAACACTCGAATAAAGTGGTAATGTATCTCAATGTGCTTCGTTTTTGCATGAAAGACCAAATTCTTGGCCAACTGAATAGCACTCATGGAATCTGAATGCAGTGCAGGGACCGCATTAGGAATGCCAAGGTCTACTACCGCATGGCCTAGCTAGAGAGCATCCTTGCAAGCCTTAGTGGGGTTGCAATGTACTATGCCTATGTGTAGTAGATAGAGACGTGCATTTCTACACCTTGTACATCCAGGAAACAATACCTCTAGCAAAGGTGAAGATATGGATAGCGGTGATCATTCTACTATTTGTATGTGTTGCATAATCAGAGTTACTATATCCCATCACTCTTGTATCCTAGCCACCATAATAGATGCACATAGCTTCTATGCCCTTCAAGTACCTCATGATACCCTTGATGGCATCCTAATGTTGTCTGCTAGGTGTAGTCATATAGCATGCCATAAGTCCCACTGCAAATGCTATTTTATAAGGAGTGGCTAGGATGGCATACATTAAATTGCTCACTACATATGCATAAGGGATCTTGGCTATCTCGGCCTTCTACTCATCAGATTGTGGACAATAGTCTTTACTAACCTTCACATGAGAAGGTAAAGGAAAGTCAGTAGGCTTAATATCCTACATATGAAACCACTCAAGGACCTTCTAGATGTACTCTTGTAATAAGTAGAGGAGCCCCTTACAGCAATCATTCGTAATGCACATCCCAAGAATGTATGAGGCCCATCCCATGTTCTTCATCTTAAAGTTCTTCTTGACCTGACCTTTCAAGGTATCCATCTCATCATGAGCACTCCTAAGAATCAATCTATCATCCACATAGAGGACCAAAATCATAAGGCTACCATCACGAGCCTTTTTCATGTATAGACATGGATCCATATCACTAGAGAATATCCCTGTGAATGCATAAAGGCATCAAACTTATGGTGCCATTCCCTAGGTGCCTGCTGAAGGCCATAAAGGGTCTTCCTCAATTTGCACACTAGATGGTCCTTGCCAGGTTCTACAAATCCCTTAGGTAGCTCCATGTAGACCTTATCAGGCAAGTCCCCATGAAGAAAAACCATCTTGACATCCATCTAAGAAATATCTAAGTCAAGCTGAGTAACCAAAGCCAATACCAAGCATAGAGTAGCTATCTTTACAACATGAGAAAATACTTCATCAAAGTCCACACCATCTTCTTTCTTCTTGAAGCCCTTAGCAAACCAATCTCTCCTTGTATGATGGCTTGGGGCATCTAGGGATACTTTTCAACTTATACACCCACTTGCATGGCAAAGCATACTTTCCACTAGGCAAAGGAACCAAATCCCACGTATGATTTTTATACAGTGAGTCATACTCTGACTATATGGCCCTCTTCCAAGAGTGACTATCACCTCTATGCATGGCCTCATCAAAAGTAAGCGGAGTTGTAGCATGTAGGGTTGAAGATCACCACACAGATTTGGCAAGAGAACTGGACAAGATAGATGGAGATGTGTCTTCAAGAGGTCGGTGGCTATAAGTAATTGTTTGTAGGTTCAAGGGGAGCTTCACAACCTTCAGCTCACCATTTACTTTGACTTAACTTGGAAAAGAAAGATTGATACATAAGATGGTCAAATAAATGGGTTAAGAGCTTAAAACTTTTGATCATAGAAGATTGAATTATAAGCAAAAGTACAACGTCAATTGATACAAGCTGAGTCTTGTCCTTCCTTGTCAATGATTATAGCTATCTATGCCAACCTCGGCATGAAGAAGATCTTTAAGTCACTTTCTCTTTTCAACTGATAAAAAAGATAGAGGATCAAGAAGAAGAAAACAACCTATTTCAGCTTATGAAAAAATTAATGTAGTCAGATTTACATGAAAAACTCATGAGTCTCATGACTTAGATCAATGTAACTTGAATTAAGTAGCTGCATAAAAGCTTCAGCTGATTAATTCCAAAGTATGGCAAGAAATCTCTGAAATATTACTTTAAACCCTCTCTTGAATGATAAGAAAGCAAGATACTATTGCACTTGTAATGTTTGGAGTTGAGGTAGACTCTATGTCTATAGATTCCAGCCCATGAGTATCCTAGATTAGATTGAACTGAGGAACAGTCCATGTTCTACCAAGTTTAAGAAAGTGTTTCATAAGTAAAGCTTCATCCCATTAATTTCCTATTTTGGGTAGCCGAGAATAAACCAAGATGATACACATAATCTACCAAAGAGTGTCTTCAATGCCCTTTCAAGGCAAGAGTGTTTAGATGCAACATCTACAAGAGTAGTAGAGCATAATCTCATCATAAAGCATAAGAGTAAAACTTGGAATATTGATGACACAAGAATCAACCCAAAGATTGTAGTGGGCTGAATATAACAATTTAAAATCAGAGTTTTATTATCTACCAAGCTATCTTCTTGGTAGGGAGGAGAGATTTCATCAAGCACTAGGTACATAAGAATTTTCCCTTCTTTTCATCCACACAAATACATGTACCTCTTGAGCCGTACAAGAGGTGCCTTACAGAACAAAGATTCTACCCATAAAAGAAAGTAATGGGCTACATATAACAGCCCCCTCTTGGTAGAGAGGAGAGAACACATTAAGGGATAAGTGCATAGGATAGTGTCCTTCTCATTTACTTCATAAATACAAGTACCTCTTGAACCATGCAAGAGATGCTTTGTTTAACAGAAATTCAGCCCATTAAAGAACATTTTTGGGCCTTTCAGTTCAGCCCACATGGCTTGATAAGACAAATCAAGATGCCTTCTTGGCACACCCTTCATCAAGCTACCACATTAGGAGCTTGTAGTAAGCTTACCAAGAGCAAGGGTGACCCCTTTTGGGTCATGATAATCAATAGAGCAGGTAGAAGAATTTCAGCCCTACAATTTTCACGATTGGAAGACCATAATAGTTCCTATTCAGCTCTTAAAAGACTCAAGAGAATGGATTTAATGTATCTCTTGACATGCGAGATCTAATTCAGCATACACAAGTCCCCTTTGTATGGGCTGCTGCCCTTTAAATACACAGTTTGTACAGCCAGAAAATAGTTTGCTCTCTGCTAAAAGTACTACTTACTTGTCAAGAGATGAAGGTTCCACCACTCCTTTACCCCCCCAAGCTTGATTTCCATTGCAAAGCTCCACTTTGAGTAGCACTGGTGATTTGAATCCTGCAGATCACTTCTCCCAACCTCCACCCTTATTCATTGTCAAAAATTGCAATGGCCTTCCTGTTCATGACTCCCTTTTGCCAAAAAAAAATTCATACAAGTCATATAAAGCATATACAATGTCATATGCTCATTAACATAGTATACTCTATGGACTTAAGTGATTCCTCATTCCAAGAACTTGTGAGACATGTTGTTAGAATAACCTCTTCACTGGCATATGTAATTAGGGCCTCTTCCAAGCCATATGATTATCCATAATCACATATACCATGTCATATGCAGCATGTTTTGCAAAACTCATAGAAATTTAATACAAGGATGATTAAGAGTAAGTATCCAAAATCAATCTTCTTGTCAAGGTCCATGATAAATTTATTGCATTTTAAAGTAAAGAGTCCCCACCTTTATTACACTGTCATATGCTGGTGGACTTAGGTTTTTATGATTTATTGCACTAGGCAAGTTTCTATGTAGTATGTCTAGACTTCAAGTAACTAAGTGTTATTTGTAAAGGATTAAGGTTGTATGTTTAGACCGTGGGCAAAAAATCTCATGACACTGGCTTACCAACATCAGTCACTATAACAAAATCCATAGAGGGCTCAAACAGTGTAGGTTGTCATCCATCTCTAGAACTAGACTGATTTAGCTCTGGGACATGTACATCCTATGGAGGTTATCGTCTATCTCTACTAGCCCTGGCTCAGGGACTTGGGCCACGCGGGCAACACTTGTTGTTGCAGGCTGTCTAGCTAGTTGTGCACTAATAGGAGGCTCCTCGTGAAATATCACCTTGCATACCTCAACGACACGCTCAGGCTACTTTTGCATTTTTTTCTCGTGGAAAAAAACATCATGGTTGTGGATAACCTTCCAAGCTTGCGGATCCCATAGGCAATAGTCCATCTCACATGCATCCCCATAACTAAGAAAGATGTATTTCTTAAACTTAGGATCCATGTACATTGTAGAAAGCCTCATAGCCAAAGACATACAAATGAGTATATAAGGGAGGTTTTTTAAACCATACCTCTGCTACAACCTAATAGCCAAGAGCAGTACATGGGGACTAATTTATCAAGTGTACGACAATTGTAATTGCCTGAACCAAAAAATGTTGTGGTAAGCCTGCCTAGCTAAGCATATTGCAAAATCACTCTTGAATTATCCGATTCATACACTTAGCCATACCATTCTAGGGTGGGGTGTATGGGGTGGTCAATTGATGCTTAATACCCCTTTCAACATAAAACTACTCAAAGGATTTAGAGACATACTCATCCCCATTGCCTGACCTTAGGCATTTTAGCCTAAACCCAGATTGATTCTTAACCAAAGCAAGCCATCACTAAAATGTAGTCAAGTCTTTGGATTTTCGCTTAATATGATATACCTAGACCTTATGTCTATAGTCATGAATGAAAATAATAAAGTTCTTTGTACCACCTAACGACTTGTAGGGCATGGGATCACATACATCCGAATTATCAAGAACCAAATGCTCATCCATACATGTCATACTAGAATTTTTATGTATATTGTGTGTGTGTTTGCCATATAACAATGATCAGAAGACTCAAAATATGTATAGTTAGGGGACATAAGCTATTGCAAACGATTAGGTAATTTTATTCCTTTCAAGGATATGTCCCAAAGGCAACAATGCCACATAGATATAGATGTGGAACTGCATCCACTACCAAAATATGGTCAACCAACCCAGATACAAGCAAGGAGCAAAGAGTATCGGACTTAACACCACACGCAATGACAAGACTCCCATGAGTAATCTTCCATGGTGATGAATCATCAAAAGAAACTATATAAGCTACATCATCCAACCCTTCTTCATTTTCTTTTTGCTTTTATCTTGTACAAATTTTAAACAATGTACATTGAACCAAGTAAGAAACAAAGTAAATAATAATGAAAAAGTCTAGATTTTACCAAAGGAAGCAGGAAATCAAGGGAAAGAAAAAGAGAAGGCAATCTCAAGGCAATGCACTCACCATTTTCAAATGGCACCAAAGAATGACCACAAAACATTATATTTTTGGATTTTTGCCCCAAAATTTATCACCTTTGGTATGTGCACCAAAAATTATTTTAAAGTTACCTCAATATATACCTAGAAACAAGCATTAGATATATCTTTAAAATTTTGATAGAATTAAACTTTAAAATTACTCCATCATTTTTAATGCTTTCTTTGATGTACACACAGTCACCAATATTGTTTTCCTTGAAATGTCCACATTCTTTATTGGTATTTAATATAATTTTCTAGTCACATGATTATTTATGTATTTTTTTCTTGGATTTTTACTTCAATATTTACATATATATATTATGATTGTTGATAAAATATTGTTCAATCCTATAATGCTCTTTATTCGATTTAATTTTACAAACTGTAGTTATGAAAGCAAAATTGGTTCACTAGCTTGTTATACTTAGGTTTTTGAACTAGTCATGTGTATGGTGCATCTATCAAGTGTATGCATTGAGTAGCATGTGAGGATGGACAAGAGAGATTGATTAAGTGAGAGATGAGTAAGTGAGAGAGAGTGTGTGAGGGTGAGAGAGATAGAAACATAGACACAAAGAGTGTGTGATGTATGTGTGTGGGTTCAGGCACACATGCTCAAGAGTTAGAGAGATTATCTCAATGTGTGTTTGAGGGAGTGAGAGTAAGAGAGAGAAAATAAGTGACGGATGATTTTTGATACCGAGAAGTGCTTAAAAATAGCTAAAATTTTTGAATTTCAGGGGAAAAATAGACTTCGTCGAAGGCGGCGGTGGCAATCAATACGATTTTAAGCGGTAAGTCCCTAAAGCGCTAGTGCTTATTTTCATGGAAAATCAAATGGTGGCAGATAGCTGAGTTGAAGTTTCCCTGGATGAAAAACCACGTCAGGAATCAATGCAAGTCTCGGTTCTCCATTCTGAGGCCGTTTGATCCCCCATTTAATCCCCTCAAGGTTTGGGGTTGTGAAGCGAATACTGGATCTGGAAGTTAGGAAGAGTGGGGCAGGGCCGAGCTTTGTAGATTTCAATTTCATGGAACCACCCGTCTAGACGGATCTCGATTCTGATGTCGTTTTCTCCCTCAAAACTGAAAAACCCACTTGCCGAAGTGTGAGAGCAAAAGCCATGAACTAGATACTTTGGATTTAAAAGCTTAAGCTTGCTTAAGCTTGGGGAAAAACTCAAGAAATGAAACACCATTGGGGGGGGGGAGGCATCAGTTTTTCGGTGCCCCATTTTTCCCCAAATTTTTAGCATTTTTTAATCAAGCAAAAGGAGACGAACCCTCCTGGTTGTGGAATGAAGATTCTCTGCGCCTCCGATCGCTCCACACCATGCGAGGAATGATACACTATGCAGAAAGATCCAGATCTTGTCTTTCTCTCTCCTGCATAGAGGCACTAATTCATGTGGCAAGAATCAAGAAGAGAATCGGGAGATGGATGCTTGTCCCAGGAGGCACCGGATTGTTCCAAGAGGCTAAGGAGGCTAAAGACTGAAGATCTATACCGAAATCCATGATTGGTTGGTCGATACACAATCCCAACTAAATATTCAAAAAACCCGAAACACGCAAAAAGGCGATATGCTTTATTTTATGAAAGAATTTTACTTGTTTTTTATCGTTCATGGTCTAAATGGTGTGCACATGGGCTGAAATTTTATTTGAATGTTCCTTGCATTATGTTTGAGGACTGCAATTACTGTTATGCAAAACTTGTATTGATTTATAGCAATTATAAATTTTCAAAACTTGAAAAAACACAAAATTTGATGGAAATTGATAGTTTCTTTGATTTTGAGTGGGGGATATGAGTGGACATGGGATAAAATAAGGAAAAAGTTCAAATGATCAATCATTTAAAAAAAACCAAAAATACCTACTTTCTATTAAAAATAAATAGGAAAAATAGAGAAAAATGAAAAAAAATGAAAAATGAGATCTATGTATGTGGATATTTGACGGAGCTAAAGCATGAGGTTCAACCTCATTTTGGCCCTTGTCCTTTGTGTTAAAGTGCATATTTATTGCTCTTACATACAAAAAATATTATGAAAGAACCTCTACAATTATGCAATTTCACAGTAAAATTTAAACGGTGAGGGGGAGGATGATGTTATACAACAGTTTAAATGCTCGAATAATACAAAGTCTAATTGTTCTTTTTATGCATAACATTTAGGATGCGGTTTATTTAAAAATAATGGATCTAGCAGCATGAGATTCGCCTTGGTGCTAGGTTCTTGTAATGAAGCATTGTGCATTAGCAAAAATTCATTAAAAGGGCTCTTTTTGCATGACACATAGACTGAATTCAAAGCATAATTGTTTGTGCACAATGAGGCATCCACCATTGCATGAATCAAACGCATGGTATCTATTCCTAGCATGCACAACAATTGGTTGAAGTATAAATGACCCACGGTGAAGAGAGTAAGGCACCCAAGTTGTAGGTCTAGATGGTGGGTCCAAGGGGGACAAGTAAGTGAGGACTAGTACATTCCTGGAACAATATAATATTGGTACCAAGAGCGGAGTCTGTTTCGTATCTGTTATATGTGTTAGCGGCGCATCGAGGAGCCAATCCCCAAGGTGTAGGAGGGTCGCAGTGGGGCTATGGCAATTAGCCGAGGGGTGCCTCCTATGTTGTTCTACATGGTGAATTACACCAAAATGTGTAGGGTCTCCCTCTGAGGAGTTTGAGAAGGTTAAGGGTTGGACTATAAACACGATACAAACGCAAAATGTGCGTACGATGGCAGGGCAATGTGTCCTGTAGACGCTCCTAACTGCAAGGCTGTGGGATTGTCTTGTGCATGTCAGAGGTTCGACTAGTGCTATAGTTAGTGCCGGCCCATTTTAGGTCCCATGAATAAGCATAAGTGGGAGGAAGCTAATAAGAGAGAGAGAGTGAGAGTATACTAACTGAGAGGAAATGTGGGAAAGAGAGTGTGTGTGAGAGTAGGCTAAGTCATTTAAGCACAAAAGTGGAAAGCCTAAATCAAGAATAAATTTTGTGACAAGAGGGGGCCAGGGAAGAAGAAAAATTGCCACAGTTGAGTAAAGTTAATTGTGTAGATTTCACATAGATGACAACCATCATCATATATTCAACACCATCTCTATAAATGTTTTATAAGCAACTCATGAAAGTGGTGACCATAATGATGAAATATACAATGCTTAAGTGACAAATATCACCATCACTACAACTTGGAATTTATAGTACTATTTCTATCCTTTCTGTGTGCTCACTGAGCATTGTTTCTAGAAATCTAGCCCACATATTATAAAAGCCTACAAGAAAAGATATGGCTTGACACAACACAATGTTGAATGTGAATGTAAAGCAAGAATAAGAATGACCAAAGAATACTATTATAAAATATACGTGGGTGTACATAAAGCTTTGGAAGTCAAAATTTTACTTGCATACAAGATAAAAGCACTCAAAGGTTTCAACTATACCCTTTGTTATGCGTAAAACTCTAAAGTTAAATTTTGACTTGCGTTACAAAGTACAACTACTATAACCTAAGATAGTACATCTCATCTCCTATCCTCATCAAAACTATTAGACTCATGTGTACTTCTTGCTCCCTCCTCTCCCTCTTCATTACCTTGTGCCTCCACAAACAAGACATCTTGCAAGCCAATAATAAGAAAGTATTATAATTCTTAGATATACACAAGCCTAATGAATTAGAGCTTAGTTACTTATAGTCTTACCTTCCAATGATTTTTTTCTTGTTGACCCAATGTGTCACTAATTACAAATCTTGTGAGATGTACACTTCTTTTTTTCATCATATGGTGCCTTGGATTAGGTTTGGCTCATGGGAAAATGCTTCGATCTTAGGAAGCTATGTTACTGTGGCTCTAGCTATGTTGATCTCTAAAATCTGTGTAATTGTATATCTAGCTACACTTTATATAGGATAATATATTTGAATACCAGTACCTATATACTTGATTACTTGACTTATTTCAATCCATGCACAATAGATGAAGGGTTTATTAAAGTATCTCTAACGTGAATACAAGTAAAAATGTGTTTAAATTATCAAGTCTGCCATCGATATATATGCCAAAAGTCATCTTAGTACGGGTACATTGGAATCTGCATTAGAAACAACATTGGTATACACATTGGAACAAGTATCGCTATGTAAAAAGATATTTTCCAATGGCTCCCAAGTTGTAATAATGAGCATATAATTGAACCTTTGACTATGAAGTGTTATATCTCCTCATCCATACTAAGATTCAAAAATAACATTTAATTCTTACATTGCATTCTTTTTCTCCCTCCCTCTCTTTCTCTCTTTATCTCTCCCTCCCTACTATTCTATTTCACTCTCTTTTAGTCAACTCTCCTATCCTCACTTGTCAATTAAGATGTTTCATCACAACAAGTTGAGGCTCCTAGAACTATCTCATATAGTTTTCCTCATTATGGTCAAACATGTTAATTATATTAAATTCATAGATATCTTGGGATTCTAATATGTGTAAGGGTTTAAGCATCTAAAAACTATCCTCTAGTTTATTTGAGCATAAGATACTAGCTATCAAGAGTAGGTGCTTGCATGTTTATTGTGCATTAGTCATGATTGAAGAGCCTAGCTTTGTATAAAAAGTCTTCAGGCCACACATGGAGTATCCAGAATTTGCTCAATTAAGGATTACTTATAGTGTAGTACCATAGCCTACCTTCAAACAACTAGCAAACCTCTAAGAAACCATATTTGATTGGTATATGACTATGCCATCTTCAACGTAACAATGAAAATAAATCTTAAATCTATATAGAGTAATGCAATAATTGAAATTCCTTGTGTTTGTTGGTGTTGAAATATTATTTTGTAGTATTTGTATGGAATAGATACTTAGGGGATTACTCATAAATATATGTGTGTATTGTGTTATATTTAGGAAAATTTCATAGAGATAATGATATTTATAATTAAGCCTTGAATGATGTGATATAGAGAATATATATATCACAAACACCACCCCCACCCCCCCTGAGAATAGATATTGTTAGTTGTTGTGGAGTTGTTAGAGAAGTATCATTTGGTGTAGATAGAAAATTTTTCCTCCTTATTGCCAATGTTAAAGAATTTGTATCCTCATGGATAAGAGTTGTAGCTCTTGATTAAGGGATGTGTGTAATTTTTGTCTCATTACTACTAATGATAATATCCTTCTTTTGGTTCCAAAAAACCTATTATTAGTATTATATTAACCAGGCTAGTTTAAAATAGCTTGGTACTACTATCGAGTGATTGGGGAAGCCATCAATAAATTTGCAACATCTTAGCTACTCATCATCTTACATTTAGGGACTAATGCTCATGAGGATGACATAACTATGCTCCTCTACATATATGTTTAACAAAGATAATGAATTGCAACACAAACAAATGAAAGACTAAAAAGCAAGAAGAAATAAGAAATATATCCTTAAATATGAAAAATCAGATAATTCTCACCATTAATAAAGGAATCAATAAATGAAGTAACACTGAACGATGAAAAACACACGCTTCTACTTAAAAGAAACAACCTTAATGGTCCAAAATTTCCAACAAAAATTCTCATGAGAAAACATCTCTTTGAGAATAAGTAGCATCCACACAACACTTGCGATGTCCTTCATCTTATTTTTCTTAATATACTTATCATTCTTCTTTTGAGAGAACCATAATCTCTCTCTCAGTTACTTATAGGTTCAAGTATCTTTTCTCTTTTACTATCTAGCAATATAGCTATTAAGAATAGTTTCTTGTAATGTGCAAATGTACACAATGAGCACTCTTCATAAGCATTATGAGCATGCTGGTGACTCAAGCCACCTCAATTATTGACTTCTTACATATAGTGTGACTACACACACACACACACACACACACACACACACACACACACACACACACACACACACACACACACACACACACACACACACACACACACACACACACACACACATATATACATACATACATACATACATAGAGAGAGAGAGAGAGAGAGAGAGAGAGAGAGAATGTGTGTGTGTGTGTGCCTCAATAAGGAATGAGTGAGAAAAATAGTACCTTTTACTTCATACATGTAAGGTGTGAGATGTTGCAAATTAGAGTTGGAAGCATGACAAAGTGTGCACAAGAGGGAGAGAGAGAGCTCAAGTATAAGAATAAGATATTGTTTAATCAATGGTTCAAGGTAAAACTAGTACACTCTCTTCAACTTAGGCTGTTTATATAGCCTCTGGAGGAGTTAGAGTTAGGGTTTCACCTTGCTCCCTTGTCCTCCAGTCCATTTACACCTAGCTACCCTTATCCTCTCCAGTATAATGAGAGCTCCCATGCTTATTTCTCAAGACTCCCCCTTCAATGCTAGGTGGCATTGGATATAGCATGATAGGTTTTCCCCCCTTAATCCATAATGAGATGCCTTTATAAATCAAGCTACAAAAGAAGGTTATAGGTAGAGAGTGTTACAAGACTCAAAAGAGTCGGTCATCTATGGATTGGGAGGAAAAGTTGCCCTTCAATTCCTTAGGTACTTCTAGAACACTAGGACACTTACTGGTGATATGTCTCGGTCTTCTTGCATTTATTGCACTTCATTTTGTCAAGCTATTTCTTCCAGCAATTGCTTTCAATATGCCCTTTTTTGTGACAGAAGGAGCACTTGGTAGAAGCGCTATGGACTAACACTTTCTCACGAGAATTAAGTGCTGAATTCCCTTCAGTATGGTTTCTCTTCTCTTCATCTAGGCAAGTCTGGATGGTACTTGCCAAGGTTGGGGTTGGGATATTAGTTAGGGTAGTCACAAGGGTTGGAAAAACCTTCTTCACAAACTTCAAAAGGATGGCAATGGCATCTTCATCATGAATTGGTGCTTAAACGGAGGCCAGCTGTGCCATGAGCCCCTTTATATGTGAAATAAACTTGTGTAGATCTTCTCCTTGTTTGTACTCCAAGCTAAACAACTCAATCTTTAGAAAGATCTTGGAGTTCTCCCCTGTAGCGCCGTAGAGCCTTTCAAGTTCATCCCAGTTCTCCTTGGCAGTGAAGAGTTGGTCCATACGATGAATTAAAGATTCATCTAAATGAAGCATGATGATGGCTTGATCCCTTTCACAATCTTCTACATCAAGGGTATTGGATAGGTCAATAACTTTGGTCCCTTTTATGAAGGGCTAGTATCCTCAATCCATCATTTTGTATTTTACCAGGACTTGCCAAAGATGGAAATATTTTCCATTGAACTTGCAAAATTGAGGCCTTAAATTTGCATAGGCCATGGCCATTATAGGAAGGTCTTACCTATTGCCTTATGCAATGGTAGTGTCTAGTCCTTTACAGGTGGTCGACAACTGAATAGCAAAACTAATAGCCTTATAGATTATAACCAACTTTTAAAGTTGTAGAGTTGAAAACGGTTGGAAGTCATACATACGCAATATCTCAAGATAGGATTTAGGAGGTCTTGTTCTTCAAACAACCCTTGATTTAAGCTTTACTATTTTCCTAGGTTTCAACGAGGTGAGGTTTGACTAGACTTCAAGATCTTCCTAATAATGTGGCCTATTAGAGGAGTTCTTGGTGGAGCACAACTTATCAATCAACTCTATGCTATGGGATGAATCAGAGGAGAGTACAGTAACACTCATATCTCAGATTTACCAGCAATAAATAGTATGGAGCATTAGTTGAATGCATCAATAGTGCTAAGAAGCACTCTTACCAACATCCATTCTAGTACTCATAATGTAGGTTGATCCTTGTAAGCTTAATATTCTCCATGGAATGAGAAGCACTCGGTATTTAAGCTCCACAAGGCAGTAATAAGGCTTGATAAGTATTTTTCACTGATTAAGATCACTGTTGATAATGCCCAGGTTGAGAAACAATGAAAAAAAATGAAAAATGAGTGAGCTTGAAGATCCATAGCTATGGCTGCAAGAAACCAGGCAGTTAGGGTTGGCCTCTGTGTGGCCACTAGAGAAGGAATTTTGTCAAACCCTTTTAGGGTTAGGAAGCCCCTTGGGGGGACTACCATTGGCTTAACAAGCCCACCATGATTGCGCCTTCTGTAGTGCTTGCAATAGTACGAATTTATCTTTGCCCAGATCTGCGCTTGTTTTTGCGTTTTTTACAATGCCGCCTTCTGATGTGGACGATGTCGATGTTTCATGTGATAGGCACCTGCACTAGGAGCTGAGGCACTTCCTAGAAGAATGTCGGGAAAGATACATGCTTCTTTGTTTTGACCAAGCCCTCCAAGGTCAGGGGGTCAAGGTTTGTCTATGGAGATAAGAAGGAAAAGATGATGATGATGAATGCTCATGTGCACTTAGTGAAGTTGAGGATGGAGGAAGCTGAAAGAATCAGAGGAGGCTCTGATACCATGTTGCAAATCAGAGTTAAAAACATGAGAAAGTGTGCATATAAGAGGGAGAGAGAGAGCTCAAGTACAAGAATAAGATATTGTTTAGTCAATTGTTCAAGGTACAACTAGTACACTCTCCTCAACTGTGAGTGTGTACTTTAGGTTATTTATATAGCCTCTAGAGGAGTTAGGGTTAGGGTTTCCCCTTGCTCCCCTGTCCTCCAGTCCATTGACACCTAGCTACCCTTATCCTCTCCAGTATAAGGAGAGTTCCCATGCTCATTAGGGCCAAGAACGCTTCAAAAAATGCACTTTTGTTAATCACGGGATTAAGGAAAGGGCCAAAGAGAGTTCGCCACATGTGCAAGAATATGGTATTCTTGTCTCCTCTTTTTTAGAGATAGTGGAGTCCATTTCGTGATTCTCTATTCTTTTTTAGCCAAAATCCCTAAAGTCTGACATGTTTTGGAGTCCCAAAGACGTTATTTACTTACAAATCTGACAAAATACGTGACAGAGATGTGATGAAATTAATAATGAGTTTTTTGAAAGTCGGAGATCTTTAAATATTCTTTTTGGCGCCCAATACATACTCATTTGTGTTCTTGGCACTACTTTTTAGTTCATTCACCCCTCTTTGAGCTTCTTTCTTTGGGCTTTCGTTCTTTTCATGGCTTCCTCTAGGCGCCCTTCTCGTTTAATACACTCTTGCACAGTCTATAGCCAGGGAGCGGATGGAAATTGGGAGCCCAAAACCTTTACTGTAAACGATTGGGTTACGATGCTGCCATCTTGCAAGGGCTCTCATAAGGTGAAAAGAAGAAAAATAGATGATATAAAACATCACTAGAAGGGGCGTATCATTGCCTTCAAAATTATGCCCGAAGGGTGGTTTGTCAAGGTGCAACATGTTTACATGGCCAAGGATATGCACTTGCCTTCAAACGAACATGTTCCCCAACAAACACATTGTAAGTTATTAGTTGAATAACGTATATAATTATTTTCCATTTAGGCAAGTTCTAACAAACGGTTTGTCATTGCAGATATCTTTCCATCAACAAGTATTGAATGGCAACCTGTGGAAAGCCTAGGTGGGACTTTCCATGCCATTCATAAGGTATTGGCAGACATTATTTATGCCGATCAAACTATGTCTTTTTTTAGTGAATGCAAGGTTTTTATATATTATGCACAGCATGTGGTTCCCTTTAAAGCGGATAGGTATGGGAATATCGAAGATTTGCCATTGCCAAGCCTTTCATCTCTAAACTGGGAGATTCCTCACAAGGTAACGGTGCAGAGTTTCAAATTCAAAATATCTCAGGATATTCAAAAGTCCATGACAGTTGGAAGGATCTCAAGAAGAATACGTTTATCATGGTTTGTTCCCCTCCATATCTTCGTGGCTTGCTTCAAAATAGCAAATTTACAAAGAACAAAGGTATCTTGGCTAAGTAGAAACTTTTCGGAAGAGGATTTGGACAACACTATAGGGACGCTTTGGAAATCTAGAGAGTGCGACCATAAGGGTGATATCTTGAGGTGCAGTGCATGCCCTCAATCCTTGGCTTTGGCTTACAGTATCCCTCGCCAAACTCTTGCTTTGGGCTTTGATTACAGGAGATACAAACTAAGATTGGGTATTTGGGTTCCCTTGGATTCCGATACAGATTGCACACCATATAAACTTGCGGTGCACGTTTTGCCTCATGAAGAAGTAAAGAAGGTGAATGTTACTTCCAATTGGAGTCTGAAAGATGTGAGGGATACCTTGGAATTGTTAGACAATACATCCCCTAGATATAAGTTCAAAGTGAATGGCATAACAATTGGTAAAAGAGCCGAGCGCTCTTTCTCTTGTACGAGTTGTTTGTCTCCCACAATTGTGAGTTTTGAGCCTTGAGAATGAAAACTTTGCAGGAATTTATCTTAATAGACAGTCCTTAAGATATTTTTTAGTGGGAACTCATAAGCTATCATGAAGCAAGTTGCCTTTCGAATGTATATAAATAAAAAGTGGATTACATTCGATTTATAAGTGAAAAAGTTCATTACATCATGAGGTACAAAAATATCATATAAATGTACAAAGCCAAAATAATAAGGTATGCTTATGTTTGCTCTTTTGATTCTTTATCTACTGCCTTATCCTTTGTTGGCTTTGTGGCTTCTTTATCGATTTCTTCAAAGATGTTTTTTCTCACAAGGCCTTTCTTTGATTGTTGAAAGAATTTCATCTTTACAAGTACTCTCTTTTCTTGGGGTTTAAGAGGGGATGGATCAAATTTTAGAGGAGAAAGCCATTGCTCTTGCCCTTGCCATTGCCATTGCCATTACCATTGCCTTTACCCTTTCCCTTGCCCTTTCCCTTGCTTGTGCCCTTGGCCATTGAAGTTTTGGGAGGAAGAGGGGAGTCAAGATCATATGGTGTGATTGCCTTGTCCAAAATCAGCTCAATGCATCTCTCCCTTATCCACCAAACATATGAATCAGGATAGTCTCTACATTATAAGAATAAATGTTATAAGTTAGTGAAAAGAAATCATGATAAGGGTTACACAAAAATCAAATGAAATTAACTTACATTCACTCCTTCTATTTGTAACAACTTTGAATCCACTGTTCTGCAAATATTTGATATAACTCTCCATCCCCACAAGAATGCGTATCGCTTTGCAATGGAACTTCTTGTAGAAGAAACGCATAAGGCTTTTGAGGATCAGCAAGATCCTCATATGTAGTATCCAAACATGTAGAAACAAGTCTACCAGCACTGCAAAAGGAAGATTTGTAAGTTTAAAATATTTTTTGTAAATATAATCAAAGCAAGTAATTTTCTTTCAACATACATTCGTGCTTGGCCATGAACACCGCTAAGAGAGTTCATAAAGATAATTTTTCTAGTAAGACAGTTAATATAGATGAGACTCCAATGCCCTCTGCAAATTCAAAATAGAGGTGAGCAGAAGGGTGAAAGCAAATGAATATAAATTTTCCTCTATAGAAAAGAAAAATACATTTCTACATAAGGAAAAAAGATGTGGTAATTTGTCACACTATCGAAAGTACGAAAGAATGGTGCAATATTAGACCCAGATCTTGCAAATAGTTCCACAGAGAGAAGTGGATCAACAATATATATGGTTCTACGGATATCAAGAGTGCGAGAGGAGACAAATGCCCTGCAGTCAATAGCAAAAGCTATTTGAATCGATCAAAATCAATAAAAATTACATATAAAATATACTTGAACCTATAGGCCTTACCTTATGCAAAAAAAAAAAAAAGGCCTTACCTTATGCAACAAAAAACAACGGAGTCAGATAGTTGGACATCCCTTTTCTCCAACATGGGCTTGTCCTTGGGAGATATACTAAGGTATTCCTCCTCAGATTCTGCAGAAACATTCACAAGTATTTGCCCATACACTTTACCCATCCTCTCGTTGTTGACGGGAACAAGTGATGCGGCTTTCCTCTTGTAAACTTCGTCTTCAGTTTCCAACACCTTTTGAAATTTTTCACTCAAGAAAGACTCCTGCTGGGTGGCACCCCTTGTAGAGTAAAGGTGAGTTACATCCTCAACCTTTAGCTTTTTCCCTTTCCTGGACAATTTCGGGAGAATGTTAAGGATTTCAAGGGCTTTTTTATCGTTGGAAGGCAAGGGCCTCAACACTTTATCGAACCTATACCTGATTCTGTTGATGATGCTGAAATCTTTATTCATAAGGGTAATTCTATGAGCATGCGCATCAGCAGAGTAAGCATCATTCATGAAATCAATAACAAAATATTCTACGGCCTCCTGTAGAGCAAGAATGGCTGAGAGTTGCCACTTCTTATTTAGACCAGAGACAGTTGCCACTTGAGACAATCTATCAGAGATCTCTTTAACAACTCTTATGAAAGCAGCCTTTGGAATCACGTGCTCTGTAGCTCTCTGGGATTTTCTAATCTCACTAAAACACCTCTGCATTGTAGAAGAACCGGGACTTCCTCTTTCTCTTTTGTGGCTTGGGAGGCTCAGTGACTTCAGCAGATGTAGGCTCAGGTGCAATTGGAGGGGATGAATCCTTCACAGGGAAAGTCTCACCCTTTGCTTCTTCAACTTCAGGAGAAGAAACATTCATGGTGATTTTGAAGGCTTTGAATCTAGAATCTTTTGCAACCTTGGCCTTGGTTGTGGCATGTGGGTTCGTGTGGTCAAGTTTGAGGATGGCATTCAATTAGTACCATGGGCCGTTTTGGCCTTACGAATCCATATCTAGGCATTACCCTCCTATAAGCTTTGCGCTCGCAATAGGGTCTTGGGGACCCATCACAACTTGACTGTACATCAATATCTATAGTTGTGTTTTGATTCCCTAGGTCGCGAGGTGGAGTTCTTAGCCTTGCGGGGTTGTGGGTGTCTACCCCTAGGTGACATTCTTGCTGTTTGGGCACCCATTAAAGCTTTGGCCCATGGGCTTTAGCTTTGACTTCAGTGATTTTCCAGTCTTAAGGCTTGGTGGATTGTGACAAAGCACCACCCCCTCCTTAGAATTGGTGGTAGGTTTCTCCATCGGTGGCTTTGTAGACTTGGAAGGATCCATGTGGCCCGTGCTGAAAGCTGTAACTATGCAAATGCTGCCCATGGCTAGGTGGATACATTGAAACTCGTAGTTGACATTACAATGAGCTTGCTTCTTAAAGGTTCGCCCTAACAATGACTCTGTGCCTGCATCTTTAGTGTTGGGAAACACATAGAAAATCATCAGCATGATTTCAGACTCGATAGAAATTGTAGCCTTGCACTTTCCCAAGAGTGCATATGATCGACTCCCATATGGGCTGAGCTTAGCATTAGTGGGTTGTAAGTGCAGTTTTCCAATTTGGGTCCAATGATCTGGACTTAAGACATTAAATTCAGCTCCCTCATTGATCAATGCATTGATGGTGTAGTGCTTGGTGGTGATTGTTATGCTTAGGTAAGCTAGTTCTACATCTTCCTCATCCTCATTGTCCATCTTAGTGATATTGGCTACTCGTACTTTGAGAGGGAATGGTAGCATTGGAGGCTCATGTAATGGGTGCATGGGAGGGAAGTACTTCTTCATGCGGTTGTCATTGAAAAAGTCTATGTCCTCACCTTATAGGATTTTGAGTTCTACATTGCCAGTTTGGTTGATGAGTAGAACTCTGAAAGTACCTAGCCCCCGAAATTTCATTATTTGTTTATGTCTATAGTAGTACTAAGTCACCTTGTTTAAAGTCTCGGTGCTTGACATGCTTGTGTTTCCACCAGTATAGTAGCGCATGGATGATTAAGAAGGTGGATAGGACATGAGCTATCACTTCATTGATGAAGTGTGTGCCTTGGTCGCTAACAAGTTCGATGGGGCAGCCGAATCGTGAGATCACTTGCTCCCATAAGAACTTGGCACTAGTCCTAGCGTCATTTGTTCTCATATCTCATGCTTTTTCCCATTTCATTAGATAGTCGGTGGCAACAATGATGTATTTAGCTTGTGAATACTGTGCCTCAGGACTAATAGGTTCAATGAAGTCAATCCCCTATTTCTCGAAGGATTGTCATGCAATGATTGGGGTTAGCTCCATGTGATCCTTACAAATAGGGACCTTAGTCCGTTGGCACGCTTTACAAATCGTGTTGCATCTTAGAAAAGAGTAGGCCACCACAGCTAGGATTGCAGCACCTTGTAGGCTATTGTGTCTCCATTGGCATGTCCTCCTACGATTCTGTCATGTGCATCTGTGAGTACATCATGCATCTCATGCTCGCACATGTATCTGTGCAGCAACCCGTCTTGTCCCAACCTATAAAGTTGGCCTACTATCAATTGATAGGGTTGGATCTTCAAGATGAGTTGCCTAAGTCAAGCCTTTTCTATTAGTTTTTCTGGTAGTCCGTGCTCAAGCACTTGGACTATGTCATCCACCCAATATGGTGTCATGTCAGTTCTAAACAAATCTCTTTCAATGGATAAGTGGAATAGATGCGTGTTTGGCAGTTCGTCTACAATGCCTTGTCCAATAGCTTCTCTTGTGGGGATGCAAGATATATGGTTAGCCATGTAGTATTGCTCCCCTTTACGTACCACCATAGAGAAGTCAAAATCTAAAAACATAAGTAGCTATCAAGCAATACATCTTGTAGCACAAGGTTTAATATCAAGATATAATAGGGCTTGATGGTCAACATAGAAGGTAAAAGGCATAGCCAAAAGATAATGTTGAAATTTATTTATAGAAAATACCAAGGCCAAGCCATCTCTCTCCATTTTTGAGTAATTTATTTATGTCTCAATGAGTTATCTACTAGCAAAGCTCACTGGGTAATCTAGGTTGTGTTCACCAAGCTGGCACAACAAAGCTTCTACGACGAATTTTGATACGTCAATGTGCACATGGAACGTGAGTGTCCAATCTGGGGCTCACAAAATTTGTGCCGTGGTTAGAGCCTTTTTTAGTTTCCCATATGTGCCTTGGCATTCCTTTATCCATTTGAATATGATCAACAACTTGCATAGAGGTCTAGCAATCAATGCGTAGTTCAACACAAATCACGAATAATACTCTGTATGGCCTAAGAAGCACTGAACGCCCTTGTAATTAGTTGGGGATGGAAGATCAACAATGACTTTGACCTTCAAGAAGTCCTTGGAAATGCCATTCTTCGGCACTACGTGCCCTATGATGCATCGATGCTTTACCCAAAACTAGCACTTCAAGGGGTTCAATGAGAGATGATATAGTTGACACCGTTCAAAGACTACTTGGAGTTTGTCCATGTGTTTCATTCAAGTGGAGTGAACACATAGGTCCTCTATGAGGACCTCTAACTTCTTTCTACGCATGTCTTTGAGTATAGTACACATAAGTCGTTGAAAAGTAGCTGGCGCATCAGTCAACTCGAAGGGCATGACCATGTAGGAAAAGACGTCCCACTTAGTGGCGAATGCGGTCTTATGCCTATCATTAGGATGCACTTGCACTTGATTGTATCCAGAGAAGCCGTTAAGGAAACTCTAGGCCTCCTTGCCAGCCACTCTCTCGAGCATGTGCTCGGTGTATGGAAATCGATATTTATCTCTCTTTGTAGCAGTGTTTACCTTCTTGTAATTGATGCACACTCTAATCTTTTCGTTCTTCTTCAATACGATGACTATGGGCGAAACCCAGTCCATGTGCTCAATTTCGTAGATAAATCCCACTGTGATTAGCTTGTCAATTTCTTCCTTGATGGCAGGGGCATGCCTTGGATTCATGGGATACGGTCTCATTGCTCGATCGGCATTGCATCATGCGTCATGGGTATGTTGCGAGTCACTAAACTTGGGTCTATCCCATTGAGCTCTTCTAGGGACCACACAAAGACATCTATATACTCTCGTAAAAGAGCAATGAGACTTGCTTCGTCTTCCTCAGTCAATTCATTGGCTATAAAGACAGGTTGGTTAATCTCTCCTTCCGTGGATAAATTGACCTCTTTGACCTTGGCTCTCAGCAATATCAATTTAGCCACCAAGGTCAAAGAGCTAAATTTCACCATAAAAGGGGAGATAAACCAAACTCTCTTTTGTAGTATGGGAGCAAGATCACTACCCTATCTCCTTTTTTGAATTTTGTAAATTGCTTCGATAGGTTTTGCGGTTTTGGTTACTCCTCTGCCTTTGTTTCCTTAGGCAGCTTCCGTCGTTTCTCCCTTAGCCGTCGGTGCCTCCGGTGGATGGGGAGGTCCCCCTTGGTGTGTCTAGTTTTGGAAGGTTGAGGAATCTCAAGATCACTATTTGAGCTGACTTCTGACTCAAAATCAAACTCCCCATCCTCGCTAGAAGAGGGAGTCTCTCCTAGTGGTCGTAGCTCAGAAGGTGAGTCCGTACCTAGTAGTGGCATGTCACTTGGTTGGGCTAGGCCTGCCTGATGGTAGTCAATTGCGCCCATGTGCTCCAACCAAGCTCGATCACACTCCATGTGCATGACTTCTTTCTGTATCCTAAAGGCGTTCTACTTGCATGGTTTGGAGTCAACTCCTATTTGTTCAATTTCACACTCCCCACTGTCATATTCTATATTACTACTTCTCTTTCACTCTCATCATTGAAGGAATAATAGTCTTCATATTTGTCGTTAGAGCTATCCATGTCCAACTGCTCATCATTTCGCAAGTTTTGATATATCTATTCTTGTTTATTAGGGATTAGAGCCCAATTGTATATCAAGTTTAAATTGTGCACCTTGGTACATCACCATTCAGGCTCACCCAAGAGATCATGGAGTGGCTTGAGATTAGTTGCTAGCCAGTCAACTTGTCGGTCAAATGTCCTAGGATCTCTAGGAGCACTCCTCTCTTGTTCAGGACTTGGAATGTGACATGGTTGCTAGTTGCTTACCTCTCTCTTGACTTTGCAATTCTTGGCCAGTGGCCTTGATTGGTTTGTTGGCTTGTAGCATTTAGACTTTGTCTAAGTGGCACTGCTTGTGGTGTTGTCATATCCCTCAATTTTGATTGTGGGTATGAGATTGTCGTGCTCATGCTTGAGAAATCATCGATCTTGTCTTCTAGTATGGGCTCAACATCTTTTAGGTGTTTTTGGGCTTCCTTTATCCAATCCTTCACCTTCTCGATGGCTTGGAGTTGGTGCTTTGGGTTAGGGTACTCCTCAACCTTAGCACTTCCCTTTTCAGTTCTCTTTGGAGTTGACATTTTTTCCTTTGCATCAGTGACTTTCTTTCCAGCAAGAAGTGTCGAGGCACTTTCTGTTTTGAGCGTGACCTTAGCGTCTAGTCTTTTCTTCCTCTGTCTTCGACTCTTCTTTCCAACTGAGGTTGCGACGAGGTTTCCAGGCCCTAGCAATGATATGTTGACCTGCTTTATCTACGTGCGGGTCATGACGTGCAATGGGATAGGCGTGGCCTCCCCATCGAGTGTCTCGACACCAAATAACTCCAATGGAACCGATGGCTCATTTTATGACGATGGGTTCTGTCTAGGCCAGTTAACAAAGAGATGAGTGATTCTGCACTCAACACATCTTAAGTTAGTCTTGTCTCTATTTTCTTGCTCCCTCTCAAGGTAGCCTGAAGAAATGTGTCTTGGGTGATCGCAAGTCCAACACACAATTGGCTCTTGTATCTGACCTAGGCCTCTACCTCTCCCTTTACTTGACGCCATCATCAGCACTAGTCACTAGTCCATAAGGACTGCATTTCCTTCTTTGTCATAGGATACGTAAGGGTGTACATAAGGATCATTATCATTCGGCTCCTCCACATAGTGGATTAGAGTGTCACTCAGTGGATGGGTTATGTAGGGTCCAGCTGATCTAGGGATACACGTAGGATTTATCTCTGTCATCCTAGGGATAGTCTACTTAGCATCATTAGGTGCTGGAAGGACCCATGGGGATCCCTTTCCTCTAAAGAAGTTCAGTGGTCTATTCGCAAGGTAGGGTTGAATGTAAGGCTACTTGTACAGGAGTCTTCGAGGTAATAGAGAATGCATGCCATCATTGTTGAACCTATCACATTTAGCACAAGGTTGGGATCTAGGGTCCTCATACTCAGTTGGGAGGTGGTTTTTGCCACAATACACACATTCAATGTGTGGGCATGCTGGTGGTCTCATCATCTCTTGCAATTTATCTATGCCCATCTTCATCTCTGCTAGCTCTTGCCCTGAATTGGTTCCCTTCCCTTTATCCTGGGCACTCGAATGTGATCTCTCGATTAGATCTCTCACATCTCCATACTCTGGCCTAAGATCCTAGTCTGTTGATCCTAGTTGTACATGACTATGCCTTGCAGAGCTTTGCGCCTAGCTTTCTCTTCTCCTGAAGATGTGCTATGATGTCCTCCGTAGGTCTGCTGTGGTTTTCTAACTGAGTTTGAGCATCATATCTACTCCCTAATTGCTAGATCGCCTTAGGAAAGTCTCCTAGGTCAAGTTCTTTATTGCTCCTACGGCTTGAGCTGCCCTCTTCCATGTCTAAGATTTTCTGTTTTACCAAGTTGTTGATTAGGTTGATGAGGTCGGGTAGATCCACTTCACCGATAGTGTTCGTCCTTACTGCTTAGGCTTTCCAGTCGTGTTCTTGGCTTGGTCCTACCTTTGGGGATTTGATCACCTATCTATGTCTTGGGATCTTCTCTTATTGGTGGGTTCCTTCAAGTTTATACATTTGAGTGAGTTCCTTGTTAATTACAAATAGTCCTCAACTTACCCTCACTCTATGTGTGTATGTGTGTACTCGTTTCTGTGCATTGTGCGAAATCAGGCTTTTAGCTTTTCTCAAGTATGTTTTGAGTGCTTGAAATTAGAGTGAGTGAGAAAACAAAGTCTCTAAGCGGCTCTTGCACTCTCGTTTATGGTTTTGGCCAAATAGGCTTGTATGTTCGGTTTCTGGCCACGTCCTTACCGGTTTATAGGGTTTTCGCTACGTCTCCCACTCAATCAAGATTCATTTGGGGGTCTATGACTCCACTTGATGCCATTAATGGACCGAATTGCTAGATGGTCGACTAGCATCGCCTTCACATCTACGTCTTGTCGATTCTTCTATTCCTTGGGCCAAGGAGACGTTTCAAGTGTTTGTATGGCCTTCGAAGATTCGTATGCTGGTGTCTAGGTGAGTTTGTGGTCCAGGATTTAAAAATTTTGGAAAAATTCAAACTCGGCTCAATAGGTCCAAATTGCAGGGGCCGAGTATATGGCTCGAATGCCAGAGTGAATGGCTGGGGCTGAGTGAAATTGGATCGAATGGCCAAGTGGTCGAGGGCCGAATGGGGGTGGTGTCCAAGGCCGAGGGTTGCGTGCTCAGAGAAGTTACTATATATATATCCTCTATATCACGTGCGTTCAAGGCCTATAAACACCATAATGGGAAATATGGGAATTTCCCATAAGTTTGGGACATGTGGTCAAATCTTTGGATTTGTCATAACTTGAATACTATAACTCCAAATCGAGTGCTCTATAGCTCAATAGATTCCATTTTTCAAGCACTTTCCAATGATAGGTCACATCATATGGTTTTGAGAAACTTATGGGCATGTTATCGGGATGCCACCTTTTTAGTATTCAAAAAATGGGAATTGCGATATTCCCAAACTCACTAATATTGTCTTTATGTATAAGTATCCTTATATGTGAATTTTTCCTAAATAAAATATAAATTTTTTCTATTCAATATGTATATAACCCCTTTATACCTTATGTATGTAAAAAATGTATTAAAATGGTATTTTAAAAATCCCTTATTTTGAACCCACATGATGCACACATATATTCATGAGTAACTTACCTAAGGCCGTGTGGCTGAGCTAGACTGGGTCGAATCGAGCGACCGAGGTTGAAATGGGTGGGCCAACTACCTACTACGCCCGAATTTTCCACTCGGATGGGCCAAGTCTATATCACATGAGTAGTTACATGTCTGAATGTGCTAGGAGGACTCAGATAAGCGGAATGGCTGAAGACAAGTGACCGAAAGCCGATTCTGGGACTTCAGCTCAGGCTCGAGCCACTCAGATGGGCTGAACATGGCACATTTTTTTCAAAATGATGAAAAATTTATCGCCGTGACTGATTCTGAGCTTCACATTTACCAAGCACTTCTAGATCCTATCTATGCATGAAGGAGAGGGTGTGGGTATACATGTAGTGGAAAATAAACTTGTCAGTAGTAAGATTGAAGTGAATCCCCATAATGGAGCTCTCTCTCTCTCTCTCTCTCTCTCTCTCTCTCTCTTTCACAACGAGGGTTTCAAATGAGCTCTCCCTTAGTCTCTTGGATCTTAAAACCCCTTCCGAGTAAAGGTCTTGCCACTCCTAATCCCTCACTTTTCCCTTGATCACTCTTTCTTCCCTATTTTTCTTGATTTGTGCCCTACTCGAGCCTGTTTTTGTGTAGCAAACTCTATGCTTTTCCAATCTGATTTCTTAATTCTAACCTACTCTAAATGCAACAAGAATCAAAAGCAAAGCACTGAACTGATTTCTCCTACTCTCCTAATCATCAAACCATACTTACTTGTTGTGAAGATTAAAACCCAAAAGTTCCTACCTATCTAAAGCTTTGGTTTAGGGATGAAACCCTTATTTCATTGCTCGATTTTGAAATGTGCAAGCACTCAAGCTTGAATTCGTTGGTCTTGGCAACAACTGAATCAAAATCTAGAGGCGGTGGGCTCACACTCAACCGCCAAGACTCACAGACCGCTTATTCCTTCAAGCGTTTCAAGTGAGCACTAATGACTACCTCTAACAGAACTGATACACTATCCCTCTCCACGAGTGTAATGATCTTACCTTGATGCCCGATTGAGTTGCTTTCTCTCTCAAGGGCTCTGATGGCTCCATGATTTGTTATGCAAGCTCAAGCCTCTTCCTCCAAGCTCCATCCTCCATAGCCACGCGAGACGTGAGAAGAGAAGAGAAGAGAAGAAGAAGAGAGGAGATGGTGGAGGGCTTCATCTCCAAGATTCCTCACCCTGACACACTCACTCCCTCACTCGCTCACACTCCCTCCCTCAAACACTCACAAGCAAGTAAGCAAGAGAAGAGGAGAGAAGAATAAGAGTTCACTTTGCCAAACACCAAAGGAATGAGCTGTCATTCACGTTTTGAACTTTATATGCATGCCCTAAAATCCCATGGGCACCCATCCCCTTTTTTACATGACCAGCCATTGTGGTAAGGTCCTTTTTCCCATTCCCTTCTACTTGGCCTATTTCTTTAGTTTATGCTCATCTATCCTTTTGCAATTTGCACAAAAGAGATCTGAGAACTATTTTAAAAATTTTGAGGTGCCTTTCACTTAAGAATGTGATTTTGCCTTTAGCTTAATTTTAGAGGCCATCCTTGCGCCTTTGCTTATTCTCTGATCTGCTTCTTCCATCTCGAGCTAGCTTAACAGAGATATCTCACAGTTTGTTAAGACATGCACTAATTCTCTATTGTTTTCTTCAGTGAAGCATAGAGGAGAGCTTCACCCTACTTACCCGCTATGTATTCACTACAAGTGGGTTTTGATTTGATTACCATGTCTCTTGGATTATTGTGGTAGATATGCATTACATTGTTTTAGCACGAGAGGATCTCGCGAATTAGGTGAAAGGAAGAGCATTGACGACGAAGACTACTTCAGGGGTCTATAAGTTTATGTTGGATGATATTATTTGCACGTATGGTTTCATTGGAAAAATTACAGAAGATAGAGGTGAGTTGGATGTTGATGAGGCTAGGGAGTTTTTCTCTCGCCTTGGCATTAAACTTGCTTTGACTTCAGCATATAATCCAGAAGATAACGAGAAGAGTGAGAGAGGCCATCTACAGACTGTGAAAGCCTTGGCGAAAGCATGTGGTGGGCAGGGAGTGGCAGAGATGGAAGAAAATCAAATGAAATAGTATAAATGGGAACCATAATGTTTCATAGATTGGTCTAAAGAAGAGATATCAACACATGAGGGATTCACTAGTAGTAATAAGGAGACATCACCTATGTATAAGAAATATATGAAAATACCCCTTATCTACCCTCTATTTATGGGACCTTACCTTATAAAATGTACATTCCTTCCCTTAAATAACCCCCCTCCCTTACACTCACGTGGTACCATACGGTAAACCCTAGTGGACCCCCCGGGTATGAACAGAGAATATGAAAGGAAACACATGTTTCAAAGACAGATCGGGGGAATGAAAGACTATGAATATGTAATTTATCAAAGAAAGTGAAGTCTTGTCATTTCTCTTTGTGCTTTGTTGAGGGTCTAGACACACGTTTATCCTCATATTCATTAGGGAAGAAGAAGGTGGATAAAAAAAGAATAAATTTGTTACCCACTATGATTGGGCTATTTGGCGTATTGCTAGAGGATTCCGCTTCAATGAAGAGATGAAAATGTGTTTCTTGCCAAGGAGAATTCGAGGGAGAAGATCGGCATGTAAGAAGGAATTTACAAATTAAATTCTATTTGCCAACTCACATTGCAGCAAGGCCGGTCGACATGCATATGTTGTATTTAAAAGAAACTGGATGATATGACATTATGATGATGGGCAGGCAAAATAGGCAACATATTATCAATGATATGCAATAGAGTGGCCATTTGTTGACCCAGAAATTAGAATGACATTGTTCTAAAGCGATGACATTGTAGGCTGGAAGATGATTGCTATAATTGAGGCTACGGGATGACATGGCGGCAATCAAAGTTGATGCACGGAATGATGGTGTTTAGCAAATGCAGCATAATAGCATATTTTTATGAAAAAGTGCCGATGTTGACAGCAAGCGAGAGGATTTTTTTGGAATTCATGCTTTTTTGTAGTAGTAGGTGGTCATGATTAAATATAGAGAAGTTCCCGAAGCTAATTCGCACCAGATCATCCTCAGTGATTTTCATCATCATGGCATCGTAGGCCAATCGGCTGTGCAATCTCGCAAGGTGGTTGTGATTAGGCAGCATTGGAAGAAGGTGCAAATTTAGGGAGGGAACTACCACAATCAAGAGGAGAGTCGATGTTACCCCTATCTTGGGGGCTGTGCGCTTGAAAGGTGGCACATTACACAGAGAACATGATGTGTAGTAATGGCGGCCTAGTGGAGAATTGAATGGGCAAAAATAGTGATTTTTTTTTTTGTGAAAACGAGAAGTTGTATTAAAAATAAAGTAAAGGTAAAAGTATTACAAATTGTGGGCTTGAGGAGGAGTCCCACCTAGACTTAGCTAGCTAGTAGTTCTTTACAATAACTTGGCTTGCCTTTACATGTTCAGACTTGCTTTTCCATTACATCAAGCATGCCAGCACAGTGGATTTTTGAAACATTTCAAGGAACCATGTTTCTTTGCACTCCATTTTCCTTCTCATTTCTTCATGGAAGTTCTTCATAGATGAGGAACTTTCTCATCTCGATGCCAAGTCCTTCATACGGGTCCTCCTTCTTTTTCTTCCTGGCTGAGGGATGTTTGCTGCAGTCCTTGGCTAATTGCTTTCTTTGACTCTTGACCTGAAACAAAAGTTCTTCCTTGAAACTGTACATTGGATCCACATTCACTTGTTCAAACAATTTTTTATTTCTAGAGACCCAAATCTACCACAAAAATAAACTGCGCAGTGTTCACTCCATATATTTCGCCTAGTATTATTTCTTTCCATGTTAGGGATGAGGGATGGAAGGGAGCTATCATTTTTTGGAGCAGATTAATAGCATTCTGATTATCTTGGCACGAGAAGAAAAGATGGGGAATGATTTTCTCTTCTTTTTGGCATCGAGGGCATAAGCCTATGCCTAATCCTAATTTTTTGGCCTTGGAGGCTGTCCACACAGCTTTTAAGTGAATCAACCATAGAAGACTGCATTTTTTGGTTGGATGCTGGGAATCCAGATCATGACAAATCTGTAGTTCTATTAGTGATGATTCCAATTGATGTGCCACCTCCTGTTTAGTTTTTTGACCAATTTGTTGGGTGATTCCTTCCTCTCTTGAATAGGTAGTAGTGGTTTATTATTTAACCAACATATCCCTCTGACATTAAACTCTTTGTTCATCTGAATTGCATGGCAGATGTGGGGTTTCCATTTGTATCTTCTCTGCATCAGCAGGGTGATTTCTTCTTCAATCAAGTTATGCTGATTCATTAGAGTATTTGGATCTTTCCAATTACTTTTATTGTAATCCTAGATGTCTGACCATTGTTGGATTCCTTTCTTGAAATTTTGTATGCACTCGGGGTTTGTTCCTCCTCCACTAGTCCATGGAATATGCTGAGCCAGATTGAGTCAAAGGCACTCCATGGAAGAGTGAAGTTGCTGATTGAAGAAAAGCCAACCTGATCTTTAAAAGTAAACAATGAGGTCCAGATGCTTCTCATCAGATCTAAACACCCTTTTACTTTTACTTTAGCTTGACTGAAAGCAACTATAAATGGATCCATCTCCCTCCATCTTGGGTAGGTTGAGAGAGAGAAATTCCTACAGCTGGCCTTGATAAGGATAGACCAGTCTTCATTTTCATATTGGAATGTTCTTGGAATCCATTTTGCTGCCAGCTTATTGGCAATCTTATCCAAGTTTGGGAGTCCCAGTCCTCCCATTTCCTTTGGCAGAATGCAATCTTCCCATGCTACCTGTAGAATTTTAAATTGTTCACTACTTCCTAACCATAAAAAATTTCTTGCAAGAGTCTCTAGCTTTTTGATTCCATCTTTTGAAGGTCTCCAGCAAGCTAAGAAATAGATTGTGGAAGGGATAAGGATATGCTTCAGTACCACCATTCTATCTCAGCAAATGAGCACTGGAGTCCATTGAGATAGTCAAGCTTTTTTTTTACTTTATTCAGCACCCATTCCCATCTTTGTTTCAATGAGACTCCAAAACCCATTGGAATTCCAAGAAGCCTAAAGACTTTACCTTCTTCCATCTCCTTGCATCCTGCATCAATCAACCATAAGGGAGGAGGATTAGTTAGTGTCTTTGTACCAGTTTTATTTGGATTAACAATAGATCCTGATGCTTGACAAAATTCTTGTATGTATCTCCAAAAGGCTTCTATGGAAGAAGGATTGTTATTGACTGTGTCATTTGTGTCATCCGCGAACAAATTAAGCACCATATCTCTATTGTTAGGAAGTTTGATTCCTTTGAGCCTTCCCTCTTTAATTTCCTCCTCAATTAGCCAGCCCAATGCATCTGAGGCTATTACAAATAGTAGAGGGGCCAGTGGAGATCCATGTCTTATGGACCTGTAAAGGGGAAAAGGGGCAAAAAGATCTCCATTGATTGTCACTTGCACTCACATTACCTAATAATATAGTAACATACTTAATAAATCTTCCCCCCAAGCCCATATCATGCAGCGACTGTAAGACAAAGCACCAATCTAGCCGATCATAGGCCTGATCAAAATCAATTTTGAAGAATAACAAGTCTTGTTTTTGTTTTTGGGCATGTTCAAAACCCTCCCAGAGGATGAAAATGGCATCTAAGATAAATCTAGCCTTTACAAATCCTTTCTGTTCTTTTCGTAGCCATCCATCTATATGAGGGTGAGTCTTCATGCCACCACTTTTGCAAATATTTTATAAGCTGATGCAAGGCAGGTTATTAGTCTCCAGTTAGAGAGATCAGCCTTGTCATCTCTCTTATGAATTAGTTTAATCACTCCTTGATTGATATTTGCAGGTAGCGCATCAAATTTTACCGACTCCTTCCATACCATTAGTAGATGGGACAAAATAGAGTTTTTATGCTCTTTGAAGAATTCATTTGAGAGTCCATCTAGGCCTAGACTCTTGCCATTAGCTAGGCTATCTATGGTATCCGAGAGTTCTATCTCGGAAATATCGTAATCTAGTATCCTTGCCAGGCATTGTGGATTTACTACATTAGGTCTTATTCTTACTATTTTGGCCCTAGCTAGCAATGTCTCTAGAGATTGTTGACTAGGTGAAGAAAATATTCCTTCAAAGAATACTCTGGCTATCTCTAGATTCTCCTCTTTGGTTGAGGAAACTGAACCATCCTTTTTCATAAGCATGGGAACTAGATCTCTATCTTTTTTTTCCTTTAACGTATTGAACATCTCTTTTGTGGGTTTGTCATTTTTTCCAGCCCACCATGTTCTAAGATACAATCAGATTGCCTCTGCTACATCGTCTTCTAGCTTGCTTAAGCTTCTTTTTATTTACAAGATATGGTTTTAAACTTCCTCCTTCCCTTGGTCCACTTGGTTCTCTAATTCATTAAGAAGAGCATATTTAGAGCTTCTCTCTTGTTTTCTTTTTTTAATCCTTTCTTGCTTGGCAGCTTTAGGATAGCTTGTGTAGTCCTTATTGCTTCTGCCCAGGCTTTTGCTGGATACCTGCAGTTCTTGAAGGCAGAATCCCATATTTGTTTTATTTGATCTATAATTCCTTGGTCTTTAAAGAGGGCATGATCCATATGGAACCATCCAGCCCTAACTATTTTAGTATTTGAAGAGAAACAAGAAGATACTGGATAATGATCTGAAAGGACTAAGTCTTTACTTACCTTACAGCTTATGCTTGAGAAGGTTGAGAGCAAATCTAAAGAAACATAAGTCCTGTCCAGTCTGGCTTTTCTTAGGGCTATACCTTTTTTATTATTGCCCCATGTAAAGCGAGTATTGTTACTTACATCAATCAGTCCATGAAATGAGACCATCCTCTGCCGTGCCTCCTTCTCTTGCCCATTTATAACAGGGTCCTTTTGCAGATATGTGTTTGTAATTTCTTCAACCATATTAAAATCACCAACCAGGATTAGTGGACACTGCAACTCCATGAGAGAAGTCCATACCACTATTTGTTCTTGGGAAGAACAAGGGGCATACATAGACACAATAGCAAATTCTTCATTCGTTTTAAAGTGGATAGCTATCCATCTATTTTCAGAATCCATAGTTACTCTATTAAAAAGACTTGATAGTCTTGTATTCTCGGGGGGGTCACTCATTAATATATGTATATATAATGTGAGTTCAAAATAAGGGTTTTTTAAAACACCATTTTTATATATTTTTTACATACAGAAGGGTGTCATATAAAGGGGTTACTTACAGATTCAATAGAAAAGGGTTGTGTTCTATTCAAGAAAAATTCACAGATTAGGATATTTATAAGTAGGCCATGAACGCATGTTATATAGAGAATATATATATAGTGAACCCCCCGAGCTTGTATTGAGCCCCACTGTTGTACCTCCACTCCTTGGAGTGTGGTTTGTGGCCACCCATTCAAAATTTGGAAGGAGTCTCTTGAGATTATTAGTGAGGGTTAAACTTCTGCTTTAATTTCTTGTAGGCATAACAAATCTGGAAAATTATTTTTATCTCTGAACCAGTTCCTAATTATGTCCGATCTAGAAGGATCAATGAGTCATTTACAATTTAGAGAGACAACTTTGAATGAATTTAAAGACATGATGATTATTTTTTGTTTTTATTTTTCTTGGACTCTTGGTTATTCTTCCCAAATGGGTTGCTTTCACTCTGCCCCACTTTTGAGTCTTTTGTTCAATTTACTGCTATCATTGATATGTTTTTGAGGGCTCATTGAAAACTCTAGATTCTGAAATTGGTCAGCATCCTCATTGTTTTTATCAAGATCCTCAATTACAACATCATACAACATTATCATTTAGATTAGGAACTGTTCCCTTCCTTTGAGAACGTTCAACAATTTCATCTTCATCTTCTAAGCCATTAGATGGATTTTCCCCCTTAGAGGTCCCTTCAGCAGGTTTTGGGCCTACAGTGTTATCAGGGACTTCTGATAGAAGTGGAGAACACAATATTAGTGAGTTTGGGAATCTCCCAATTCCCATTTTTTGAATACTAAAAAGGTGGCACCCGGATAACATGCCCATAAGTGCTTTAAAACTATATGATGTGGCCTATCATTGGAAAGTGCTTGAAAAATAGAATCTATTGAGCTATAGAGCGCTTGATTTGGAGTTATAGTGTTCAAGTTATGGCAAATCCAAAGATTTGGCCACATGTCCCAAACTTATGATAAATTCCCATAATCCCCAATATGGTGTTGGAGAGTATCTGTTACTGTTGCTATTAACTCTTTTAGTGCCACTGGTTCCTGCCTGGCTAGAATTACTAGCCTTCTTATCCTTTTTTTAACAGCTTGAAAGCCATCATCCGAGGCCGTTTTACCTTCTTGTGCTGTCTAATCCTTAGGTTTCATTTCAGGGCAATCCCTGATGTAATGTCCCACTTTCAGACATTTAAAGCACGCATTCGGTAAATTCCTGTAGGTCAAAGGTTGTTTGACTAGTACTTGGCCTTCAGAGTCTGTTACTAGTAAAAAATCAAGGATTTTCTTGGAAAGATCCATTTCAATAAGTACTTGAGGAAACCATCTAGGGGTGATGAGATTGGCTGGTCTCTGCCCTAGAATCTGCCTAATGGAGCTGTCAGAGCTTTGACAAATGGCCACAAGTTCCTGGGCAGATCCGTGAGCTACCCATATGGGGATTTTAACTGGCTTGTCTATTCTAGGGTTAAATTCTAGCATCCATTTAAACAATGTTAAAGGGGCATTCTTGATCATCCATTGCCCCATCCCTAATACGTTTAGGGCCATCTCTTCGGATTCAAATAAGACGAAGAAGAAGTTATTTGGCATGTAGTTAATTTCACTTACTCTACAATCAATGGACTCCCAACTATTTCTGATCTAGGATCGCATGTATTCAGTTGGGGGACGAGGTTCATGACAATACCCTACGAGTGCTTTCTTTTCAAATTCATTGTTCCATATTTTAAGACTTGCAGAAGAAACAGAAACAGGAATTACCAGCTCACCTTCTAGGTTTCCAGTTTCTTCACCTTTCTTACCAGATGATGTCGTTCTATTTTCAGTCGGTGGATATGTTCCTTGTTCATTGCCAAACTGATTTAATGTAGGTGCTCTTTAAGGACCGGCTTCAGTGGTTTGATGACATTGCTTCTCACCTCCTTGGGGTGAAGAATCCACTCCAGAAGTTTGAGCTTCTCTTCGTTGAATCTGCTCATTGGGTTGCCAATTGCCATGTGTTGGGTGCCAAATCTCCTATCTGAGCGAGTTGCTTAATAGGCTTGTGTTATAGAGTGGGTTGAAGGAGGCCCTCAATGAGTCTACTATTCCCATGCCCAATCCTTCTTGGTTAAAGAGAGCTCCTGAGGAGCTCATTAATCCTGCCGGGACTGTCCCGAACTGTGGCATATGCTGCACGTGCAGAGGAAGACCGATGCTCATCGCCTGTTGTGGAGGAATTGTCATGCCTCTTTCCCCTCCCCCTAGGGGGAGAGAGTTTCTTTGATTGCCCTTCTCGATATCTGCAATATTCTGCTCTGAGACTCTAGTGTGGCCCGAAATGTTGAAACTCCTTTGTTGGGTCATTTTGATTTTGATTGAGCGGCCTTTTGCATCCCAATTCCCGACTGGCAAATACAGGCAGACAGGGCGAGACAGACAGACACAGAGAGAGGTTCCCCACTGCACACCAACAATGGCGAATCCCAGTTGCGTCCCACACTCTCACGCTAGCTCTGGTCAGTGACTTTTTGTTTTCGATCGCAGGAAGATGAGACGGCACTGAAAATCTTGGTGGAAAAGTATAGCTTTAAAGCTTTCAGTCTTGCAAAAATTACTCGATGGCAATCTGTTTACGAATGAAGATGGCGGTTGATTGGTGGTTGGTAATGATGAAGACGGGCAATGCAGGGCCGCAGGCTACGATGGTGTGTGGCAGCCGAGCAGGTGTGAAAGGAGTGATGATCAGCCGTGTTCATCAGCATACGAACATCAAGAGTTGTGACAATGCAAGTTCAATTGATGGACGGCCTGTTTTGGACATGAAGAAGACTAAGGATACTCTGAATTGGCATACTACTACGATTGCAAGAGTGAAGACGACTAAGTCTAGCTGAAAAGCTTTTTCAACATCCTTCCGGTGGCGAGAATTTGAACTATGTCGACTTGTAGGACGTCATTATCTGAAGAAGGGAAGTATCGAGATTAGCATTGCTGGATTCTTAAGCTTCATCATTACCAATTGGCAGCAAAGGAGAAGAAGTTGCGAGGTTCTATACTTGCATGGACAGAACATCTAGATGGCAACGAAGTTGCAGTTCTAAAGAAGAAGCCTCTATAAATTGTAAAAGAGATGGAGCGACCATAATCAGTGCAAAAATTAGTAACATGGCATGTATAAGTATCCTCAAACAAAACGTGATATAGATATTGCCATCCAAACAAACCAACTATATTTCTCTTCATGATTGATGTATGAACACCTAGTTTGACATGTATTCCTTGTTGTCAAAGCTTTGAATATTCGACTTGGCATTTATGGCTATGGATTTATCTCTTCTGATTGAGCTTTGGATTTGTAATCTTGCTTGGATTTGTACTTGGAACTCCCATCACACAAAGTGTCCCTACGACGAGTGACTTTCACAAACTCCCGCACGTATTATGTGCGACAGCGGTGTGTGTGCAAGAGACTGGACATTTGTGTATATGTCACTGTCATGTTATGCAACTAATCTTATTATACTATGTTTTTGTAGGTGTTTCTATTCCTCTTGATGCAATTTTTGATGTGGTGGAAGTCATCATCATAAGATCCTAAACTTGAGGATGAGAGACAGAGAATGATGAGTGAGATGAAGACCTTCTTTGGGTAGTCTCCTACCCCACCAAGCTATATGACTATATGACCACTATCTCAACCATAAATGACCACACAATTGTCAATCATTCTAATAATGTAGGTTTGCCTTATGAAAGTTCAACCCTCAATAGAACTCTAAGGATGAGTTGTCTTCTAAGAGTAGTAGTAGTAGCATCCATGTGCATAAGAGACAGATTTCCTTCATAGAGTTTGTTTCGGATCGGACACAGCTACTGGCCACATCTCTTGATCCTACTCTCCACTTGTCGAAGGATACCCTAGGATAGCCCTTCGATACACACACCTATCCTTCTATTGTAGAAAAACTTCTTTCGTTAATTCACACTAGGCCAAATTTAGCTTAATTAGCACACTCAGTCAGTATTTCATAGCACCTAGGATGTCACATTGGATTGCATGTCTTCGTGTGTTGCGTTATTTGCGGTATACTTTTTCTTATGGCTTGACATATGGTTCTGGTTTATGTTTGTAGGGATACACTGATTCTGATTGGGCGAGAGATCCTCACACCCGACGTTCCCATGGCGGCTACCTCTTTATCTTGGGCACGGCTCCCATTTCTTAGTCCAGCCGTAAGCAAGAGACGGTGGCGGCTTCCACGGCCGAGGCTGAGTACCGGGCTCTCTTCGATGGCACCACCGAGGCTAAGGTTATCTCCCACATCGTAACTATTGGCAGCTTAATCCATACCCCGCAGGCGCAAAAATGAGGCCTCCGCATTGAGCAATTGATACCGGGGCTTAAGACCGCAAAACCCGTGGGGAAGCACCGTTTTTGAAGGGACAAAATGGATAATGGTAAGGCTAAGTCAAATTTTTTTAAATAATTATCCCTTTCCCTAGCCGATGCATGGCTAGAGGAGAGGGAGTGGGAGAGGAAGTAGGTGTGGTGTAGGGAGCATGAGGGGGGAGGGCCATGCATAGGCCATGTGGTGGCTACCACCTCCCCCCCTTGGCCTATATAAACACCCCTTAGGCATTGGGGGAAGGCACATAAGAAGAGAGGCTGCCGTGCTGCCTAGAGACACCACCACCATTAGCCGCCAGTTGCCGCCTACAGCGCTGTTGCTGCTGCCATATTTCCCCCTGCCATCATCCTAATCACCTCCCCTTGTCTTCGATGTCCCCTCCTTCCAATCATTGGTCTCCCTCTCTTCCACGTGGTCCTGGAAAGTCAGAAGCTCTTTAGAAGCTTCTCGGAAGCTTCTAAAGGATAAGGCCCTTAGGCCATGTTCCTAGTTGCCCTCCCCGGTTTTAAAACTAGGTTCGTAAAGCCCCAATTCCTGCGCAAGGGAGAAAGCAGGTGGGCTTGGAGGCCGTTTTTCCAAAGCGGAGGAAATTGGGAGATCGAGTAAGAGATCGCAAAGTTCAAGTCATCAACAATGGCTCCCAAGAAGACGCAAGGCGTACCCGCGGGGGAGGCTCTTCCCCAAACATACACGTGGACATTCCCACGGATCCACAAGCCCAGGTTTTTCGAATTCAATCCCACGTATAAGAAATGCTTTGCACATGCTTAATTCCATAGAGAGAATGCATTTTACGCTTATCATTAATTCATGTAGTAGTGATAAAAGTACATTTGAGAAAGTATCTTTGTAAGTGATGGATAAGGATTGGTGCATATCATGCAATTGGATCGTTTGCATCTCCAAAGTTATGAATGAAAATCACTTACTTGCCCTATGAACTTAGTCGCAAATTGCCTTGTCGTGCATTTTCAAAGTGGATTTCTAAAGCGCATATTGCCTAGGGTTAAAGAGAAAATTATTAAGTGAATTTGCTGTGAAGGAAAAGAGTATCTTGCATTTAGTCAATAACTTCCTTTGTTATGACTCACATGAGGAAATTGTTAACTTCCGTTGCACAGCATGAAAATGAAACTATGGACATTGCACGTTGCATGCAAAGATATTTGTCGAACGGATTGAAGGTTGCATGTCACATGAAATTCATTGACGATGTTGTATCTAAGGGTCGCATGCTACATATTCGTTATGCGTAAATTCATTTCATCGAGTTGCATTTAGAAAATATTGTATGGCTTATCAAAGCATGAAACTCAAATGCTTAGACAAAAGGTTGTAGGCATTATTCCTCAATGTAAATCCTAGTAGGTCCTATGTAAGTATTCTTCAAATTATCATGCATTTTGACTTTAGCAAGAAAAGATAGGGTTATTGTGGATCTTGTGGTGTGTAGAAGCAATGAATCGCATGTTTACATGTATTGTGACATTTTGCAACTATTCTTCTCCTTTAGATCAAGTTTATCATCTCTAGGAAAGGGTCGTTCTTGTCGCAAGACAAGTAGAACAATTTACCCAAATCACTTGTAATATTATAACCGTTAGGGATTCATATAGGCATAACTAGTCGATACAATAAACACCTCAAGTACTAGCTAAGGCTTGGCACCTTAAAAATACAACCTACTATCATACTCGAACGCCAAGACGAAACCCTCAAACCCAAAGGCCCTATCCACATTCACGGAATGTTTGGGTCAATTGGACACTCATGCAAACAACGATCTAGGGTTCTATCCTAAGGATCGACCGACCTAATGTTAATACTCGGATTGAGTTTGGAAACTCTAGGACCGAACGTTGTCGGCCTAGTACAACTAGGGGTGGGTTGGGTAAGAAGACACCCTAAACCCGCATCTTGTCTAAACAAAATTCCTTGACCAGGAAACAACGTTCAATGGGTAAAATGATCCCATGAGTTAGGTGGGACACTTGTGCAACAAGTTGCAACGTCGCGCGGCTTTGTGGTTTAATCACAAGATAGATTTTCCATATCCTGGAATGAGGTTGGTTGGTCCTAGCACAAGTCTAACTTGCAAGAGGATGAGTAGTCATCCTGTACATCACCTTTCTTGGGCTGATTTTTCAAATTAAGGGAAGTTATGTATTTGCTTGGAAGCAAAGGATCAATCAACTTAGAGTGACATGGTCGCCAGGATTTACTGTTAATTTATGAAACCTAAGGTATTTGTTAACTTGGGTTAACAGGGTATGGCCCTAACCCAAGGACAAAAGGGTGAACAAATAAACCCTTGGGGATCTTGCCAAGTCGCAATTGATCCCGGATCGAATGCTGGATGCATTCGGAGAGAAGGACTCACTCCTTAGGAGGTGGCTAAATAAACGACCACTCGATTGATTGTGCTTGTAACAATTTAGGAGCATTGTTTGCTCAAGGAACTAAAAGATGGAAAGTTAATTAATGCTTCAGGTTGAAGGCCTGAAGGGAGAGACAACATCGGTTACCCCCGACTATCTGCCTAACCCTAACGAAGCGGGTTGTTAGTAGCTGTGCTGGGAACGTGGACCGAACCCACCATGAGAGGTCTCTCTATTGGGCGCTACTTGGAGCAGGATGATGCTTGGGTGCTAGGGGGGCTTTGCCCGTAAATCCCTTGCCTTCCTCGGGCCCTGCATAAGAGGCCAATGCGACTCAAGATTGGATCTGGAGGCCCGCATACTAGTCTACGGGCAGAATCTTGGGTTAGTAATCCCTGTGGATTGCTGGATTGCCTTCGGACGGATTATGAATTAGCCTACTGGCTGGATTATATGGATGTATTCCAAAGATAATAAGATAACCTGTTGAAAAGGAACTTGTTTGACACTGTTTTTCTATGTCAAGTGCTAAGATTAGGTGAAGGAACCGGTGTCTAACTGGCTAATTAAGAAAGTTATTTTATGTGTGTCCAACTAAATGTGGTAGGTAATTAGACAACTAAAACAACCCTGAGGAAAGTGCGGTGGATGTGGCCATGGGTCCGTCCTACGGATGGGTAGTCCCAGTTGGCCGCGAACTTTTCTCAAGCGAAATGGATAGCAAGGAACTTCTTCTCGAAGGAAATGAACAGCAAGGGCACTGACCTAGAGTTTAGGCTACTAGAATCCCGATTTATGCTGTTTTAGGGGGACGGAATGGGACTATGCCTTATGGGCAGAGAGGTCGAACCTTGCATCCCTCTTGTTTCGCATTCTCCTTGAACCAAGTGCAGCATGAATCTGCTTTGACCCTGGCATTTCTGTGTAAAGTAGCTCGCCTGGGGTTTGACGCTGGTCACTCTCTAGGAATTTGACCACTAGAGGAAACCCTTGATTCATGTCGGTCCTAAGTGGGAATGGCTGGAATACTTCCGCTACGTGGTAGACATAGAAAGACCTAGATCGCAATCCCCGTAACATTCCATGGGAGTGCCGGGTAGAGCTTTCTAGACCCTCTTTCTGATGGGCTGCTAAGACGTGTCTTGCAAATGAATAGGTGGACACGTTACAGTTGGTATCAGAGCGAACCAACGAAGGATCTGTCTTTATAAGAAAACTTAATAAGAAGAAGTAAAGCAAATGTTGTTGTTAAGAGCATTTCCTTATTTATCGATACTGTCTTGCAGAGTCATGAAGCATGGAACAGATTCATGGTGTTCCAGGTCATGTTTATGACCGCGATGCATGCCTCGGATTATCGACGAAGGGTCGATATGATGAACATCCTAGACCATATTTACAATCCATCGCCTCTGTACGTGGAACAGAGATGGTCGGGTGATTCAAGAATCTATTACATAGCTACCCACCCATTTGCGCACCTTCGAACCAACCTAAAGAGAATCAAGTGGTTGGAGGACCTGAAGATCATGAAGCTGTTCATCTTTGTTGAGGCTGACGTAAACACAACTTTACATGTCTGAGGTCAGAAGGTCAAGTTGAACACATATGTGTATGAAGAAGTGACCCGCATAATCCCCGCTGATAGGATCAAGGTGTTGCGATGCTACGAGAAGAATGGGTACCAAAGGAAAGGATACCCTAATCTTCCAATGACTTATCGATTCCTGAAGATCCATGACCCAAATCCATACTATTACCAAGTTCCTATAGCTGAATGTAACACAATCTTATTCTCCCCGAATTAATGTATCAGCTTGCTCTACCATCCCAATAAATATTGTACTCCGAAATATTAATAAAATAAGACTTCTTTTTATCAGTGATCATCTTGACTATAGTATTGATAAAAAGTTAAGTGGTTAGGTTTCTTGGCTGAAAGCTGAATTGGGTATAAAATATAATAGTAATGATTAGCGAGTTGTTAACGTTAAGAATCTCTTACTCAGGCACAACCCCAGGTAGAGATTCCTAGTCCAAACCCTACACCAAGTATGGTCGTGATTCAAGAGAAGAAGTTTCTTCTGAAGCAGATCAAGCCACCAGAATTTGATGGGAAAGGAAGGACTGTCCAAGCTAATGCTGAGATTTGGATCGAGTCCATCGAAGATTACTTTGAAGCGGTCGGTACTACACTCGCCAACCAGGCAATGCTAGCCAAGCTGAAGCTCACCGACGAAGCCAGACTTTGGTGGAAGCAATGGTGCAAAGACCAAGGGATCTCGGAAGGGTCCGTTACCTGGGAAAAGCTGAAAAAAGCTGTGCAAGGAAGATACTTACTACCTGCGTATCGCACGCAGAAGATGAATGAGTTCTATGAGCTGAAACAGCTGGGTCTCACTCTTGACGCATACGACTCAAAGTTCGTCTCTCTTCTAAAGTATGCGCCACAAATGGATATGACACAACAGGTGTCGAAATTTTGTGCCGGATTAAACCGACTTGTAAATACCCGCCTCAAATCAATGCGCTCAACAGACCTTTGGGACGCACTCATTCAAGCTGCGCCCATAATTCAGGAGGCGCTGTCGTATTGCTGCGCATTCGAGGTGTGAAAACCACCCAAAAATTGTGTGTGTGATTTGATACTTTGTATATACTTAGTTGTTGTGTTTACATTTATTTTCTATGCATGAGTATAGTGAGGAGGAGTTAGAGGCATAGTGGTGAACATGATGAGATGCTTTCAGCCTATGTTGATACATGTTGCTGCAAAAAGGTCTGGAACCATTGCTTGTCAAAATCCATCAGCACTATTGCTCGTAGACTCAGCAGAAGGGAGCCATTGACAGTAGGACGGATTCATGGTTTGAGCTCAATGACTGAGGCTGCTCCATCTGTGGCAAGACATGTTGTGCTGAATTACTTGATGACATTGTTCAAAGTTGCTTTCCTGTTGTTAATTGAGCTTGGAGTGTTTCCTTTGATGTGCGGGTGGTGGTTGGACATATGTACTCTAAGCCTGTGGGACGGGATTTAAGGAACACATTGTGTTAATTTCAGATTGTGGTTATTCTGTTCAGCATTTTCATGGTGACCTTTTGGTTTACTCTGCGCTGGACGAAAGGAAGGGAGATGAGCTTTTTCAATGGAAAGGAAAGGAGGAGACTAAAAAAAGAAAAGGATTTTTGAAAAGCTAAAGAGGGAGGGAAAAAAAGAGGCGGATGTGACAGAAAAAGGGGGAGAGGAATTACGCTAATAGGAAGAACAGAGCATTAGAGAAAAGAGGGGAGAGTGCTCTGCAATCGGTGAATAAGGGGAGTAACGAGAAATGCAGAAAAAGGATGGGAGGGAGAGCTACGAGGAGGGCAGACAGGCGAAATCATGTAGAGAAGAGCGTTAAAGAAAGACAGGTTACAAGTTAGCTTCCTCTGAGATGGAACAACCGAGGATGATCTGTGCAACTGTACATTCTTATCAACATTACTGTGATAGCCAACATTTGCCAGCTCATTTCTCAGTCCCGCATTGGTATCGTCATACCCAGTGTGAGACGCCTCTGAAACATCCTGATTCTTTAAATGGGTGTTTTTGTCAGACTTGACTGCTTTCAACCATGGCATGGACCAAGAGAGACTACTTGAATGCACACCTTGAAATCCGACAATGTGAATGAAAATCAGACTGAGAAGAACGATGACGATCCATGCCGTAGAGAGAAGGGAGCACAGGGTGAAGGAGCATTCCTTGGCTTCAGATGAACCACAGGAAGGCGTATGAAGCTTCCATGCTGCACGTCTCCGACCTCTGCTCTTCAACATGATTCATGTTGCCATGACCCGCTTCAGAAGAAGCTTTTAATGAAATCCAAGAAGGGCCAGCCGCTGCGCCTCATGCGGTCGGATCAAGGGAAGATTTGGAAATTAAGTATCACCTTTCTGGAGTTTACAGAGTCCGACTAGCGATCGTGCGAAAATCAAAACGAAGCAAAACAAAGAAGAGGAAAAAGCCTTGCGGATTGGGAGCATTAGGATCATAAGGGGAGATAGGGGCTTCACAATTTTCGCTTTTCGACATCTGGAGAAGCAGTTATTGCAGTAAATTCATTCTCCTGATCAGCTTCTTCGTCTCCCTATACAGAGGCTGTGAACGAAAAAGAAGAGGGGAAGGATAATCGTGGTCTCAGTGCGACTATAACTTGAATCGCAATTGCCAGAAGCAGGCCGCTCGCATGGATCATTAGAGTAGAGAGCTTTGGAAGCTGATTGATAAAGTCCTACGAATTGAAGGGGATTCATGATGATATCATCAAGTTCAAGAACCATGAATACATGGGTTTTCTGAATTTGTGTACAGCCAGATTATCAAAGCCTGGCACCTTTCCACGGACTGTAATCTTATCTGCACATTCCAAATTTGGTCAAGACAAGCAGGTTATCAAACTGTTTCATTTGATAAGACAATTTGGTGAGAAGATAGATGTACATGCGATTGTTGCAACCCTTAAAGCCTGCGGTGGCAATAAGTCTCTGCAACAGGGAAGTTCTGTGTTGAGATTGCCCATAATGTCTCAACTTTAAAAAGGAAGTCCTTTCTATGCTTGACATTCTTACTTCTGTAAATTAAAGAGTTATCTACACTTCTAAGTGGCAGAATTCTAGCAAAAACTTCTGGAGGAATTGGAGAAGCTACGCCTAGTGATATTTTAGAGATGTTGTTGAAAGACTCAAGTACCTTCACAAGCAGAATGTCATGCATGGTGATATTAGGATCGAGAATCTTATGCTATCCTTTTATCGATGTTACTTTGCAGGATGTACCAGAAGCTTCAAATCCAGATGTAATAAACATTCTTTCAAATTGAATTGTGATCTTGCTTGATTGATCTTCTATCCTGAAATTAGTCAAGGTCCTCTGTGGTCGCGACTTTGCTTTCAAAAACCCTTCGACAGCGCAGACCAGGCTAAGAAATAACAAGACTTGGTCTTACAATGATCAGAACAAAGGAGTGTATAGCTTCCAAGCAAAGAGAGTTCAAGGTCAAAATTGAGGACAAAGGAAGAAAGCGAGGACCAACAATGTCAATAACTTTGTTCGTATCCAAGGTAATGGCCACAACCTCTGTTGCTTCCATTGCAACGAGCCCGATCATTTCAAAAGGTAATGTCCCAACCTTGGCCAAGGACAACGTCAAGGACCATTCCAAGGAACCATCCGTGGTCAAGGAGCCACCACCCGAGACAGAGGAAGAACCACATGTGTTGCCAACAGGGAAATGTGCGAAGAGAAAGACCCGACTATGGAAGCAGGCTTTGAGAGGGCAACAGTCCATGCCGCCATTCACAACAAAGGCCCGAATCACCAGTTTTTGGTGATTCACATACCATCGGATTATCAAGGTAAAGGATTCAAAACCTTGATTGATTTTGGCAGTATGCATTCTTTTATCTCACCAGCTGGGGCAAGAAGATTAGGAATAGCCACAATAGAAGCACATACCTTGCTTGTGGAATTAGCAAATGGTCGTGAGGTCACTTGTACCAGGAAAATTGCTAAGGTGGAATTCCTTCTGGGAGGAAAGTCGACTTTGGTCAGATTCAAGGTCATGAACCTAGGTATCCATGAGTGTTTGCTCAGAATGGATTGGCTTAAACCTAATGACGCCCACATTCATTGTGGAAAGGGCCAACTTTCCTTTCAAAACTCTAAAGGGAAATTGGTCACAACTCAAGGAGAGGCTCGAAAGCCGAAAATTCAATTGGCCAAAGCATCTCCGATTATAAAGGGATTTAGAAAGGGACTATATGTCTACTTGATTAAGCTTAATAAGCTAGATTAGAAGTAGGAGTCTAGTGAAGAACTTTCATGGCTAAAGGAGTACGCGAACGTATTTCCTGAAGAGCTGACTGAACTTCTGTCTCAAAGGGAAGTTGATCATGAAATTAAGCTGATGCCAGGAGCTTTAGCAATCACAAAGAGGCCATATAGGATGTCCATCCCGGAAGCAATTGAGCTGAAGGAGCAACTCAAGCAACTGTTAGATCAGGGCTACATCTGTCCTAGTAGTTCACCATGGGGAGCTCCAGTGCTGTTCTAGAAGAAGAAGGATGGAACGCTTCCGTTGTGTATTGATTACAGAGGGTTGAATCAATCAACCATTAAGAACAAATACCCCATTCCAAGAATAGATAAGCTTCTTGACCGCCTTCAAGGCGCAAAGATCTTCTCCAAGATTGATCTCAGGTCTGGATACTATCAAACAAGGATCAAGGAGGAAGATATTCCAAAGACGGAATTCAACACAAGATATGGACACTTTGAGTTCCTAGTCATGTCATTCGGGCTGACAAATGCATGTGCCACCTTCAACAGGTTAATGCAGGATATCTTTAGGCCATATCTTGACGACTTTGTACTCATCTTCTTTGACGATACCTTAGTCTATTCCAAACAGGAAGAAGATCATGAACCCCAACTTTGCATTATCCTTAAGACAATGAGAGCACACAAGCTTTATGCCAAGATGAAGAAGTGTGCATTCTTCAGACGTCAGATTGAATATCCGGGATTCATCGTATCAATGGAAGAAATCTCAGTAGATCCGGCCAAAGTCAGAGATATTCTGGAATGGCCAATACCAACAACTGTCAAAGAAATACACAATTTTCTTGGATTGACAGGATGATATAGGGTCTTTATCAAAAACTATGCTTTGATTGCAGCACCTCTAATGGATCTACAGAAGAAGCAAACATTGATTGTATGGTCATCCACTGAACAATCTAGCTTTGATAGACTAAAGCAAAGTTTGGTATCAACACCTATCCTGAAACTTTCGACCTTGGTAAGGAGTTCGAAGTAATAAAACTGATGCTAGCACACTTGCCTTAGGATGTGTGCTTATGCAAGTAGGACATCCTGTAGCATACTCTTTAAGGAAACTGAAGAGCCATGAGAAGAATTATGCTACCCATGATCTAGAGTTGTTAGTTGTCATCCATGCTCTCAAGCTTTGGAGACACTGCTTGCTAGGTAACAAGTTTACCCCAGTGACGGATCATAAAAGTCTCAAGTGGAACTTTACCCAGAACAAGCTCAACATGAGGCAACATTGGTGGATTGAAGTGCTGGAGGAGTATGATTTTGAAATCAAATACCGGCGTGGAAAGGAGAATGTAGTTGCCGATGCACTCAATCGCAAGGCATTTCTAAATTCTCTAATCTTGTAAGATCCATCAACAGCTAAATCTCTAGCCACAAAGGTATCTATGCCAAACAACCCAATACTTGAGCTAGCTAGAGAAGAAGCATGCCATGATCCAACCTATCAGAAGATGCTAAGGGAGATCCCTATCAAGGATCAAGACACGAAGCTACAGGCTAAGTATCAAGAATTCTCTATCAATAGTGGACTTGTCTACTATAGAACGAGATTATGTATACCGGCAAGCCAGTCACTCAAACAGAAGATACTTTGGGAAGCTCATGATTCCCCTTTCTTAGGACATCCTGGCTATGCCAAGACCCTCAATGCAATCAGGAAGAGCTACTATTGGGAGAGGCTTAAAGGTGACGTTCTCAAATATGTCACTGAGTGTTTGTCTTGTCAATGTATTAAGGCCGAGCATGTCAAAATGCCAGGAAAGTTGCAATCACTTGACATTCCCCAAATGAAATGGGAATTCATCAGTATGGACTTTGTTGTTGGCCTATCCCAAGTCTAGGGAGGATACAACTCCATTATGGTTGTGGTTGATATGCTCACTAAGGTTGCACACCTTATTCCTCTTAAGACAAACTATAAAGCCTCAAACATTGCAAGGTTGTTCATCAAGGAGATATTCAAACTACATGGGTTGCCCAGAAGAATCATTAGTGATGGTGATTCTCTCTTCACATCACACTTCTGGAGAGCTATCTTTGAAGCCATTGGGACTCAACTCTGTTTCAGTACAGCTTACCATCCCCAAACCGATGGTCAAACAGAGCGAGTCAACCAAGTCATCGAGGATATGCTAAGGGCACACTGCTGCCGTGAACCAAAAAGGTGGATTCAATACTTGCCACTGGTGAGTTTGCCTACAATGCTTCTTACCAAGAAAGCATTCAGATGACCCCTTTTCAAGCATTATATGGGAACGACTGTCAAAGTCCTTTAAACTTCTCGTATCCAACCTTGAGAGTTGAAGCTTCAAGGAAGATGCTGGAAGATATGGATGACCAAATGAAGTCAATCAGACAAGACATCCAAGCCGCCAAGGATAGATAGAAGGCATACGCGGATTTGAAACGACAAGATAGAACCTTTGCTGAAGGAGACATTGTTATCATTTGCGTACGTCCAAAGAAGAGTTCCCTATCCTTAGGAGATTTCAAGAAGCTAAGTCCAAGGTATTGTGGACCCTACAAGATCCTCAAGTACCTAGGACCCAATGCTTATAGACTGCAACTCCCTGAGAACCTAAAGGTTCATAATGTATTCCACATCAGCCTACTGAAGAAGTATGTACCTAATCCTAGCCATGTACTTGATGATCAACAAGTTGTAATGCCTAGCCAAGGAGTCCTTGAGCTACAGCCTGAAAGGATCCTAGATGTTAGGGAGAGACAATTGAGATCCAGAACCTTGAGAGAATGCCTCGTCTAGTGGAAAGATTATCCCGAGGAGGATGCCACTTGGATGGATGAAAGCACTCTCAACCGACAATACCCCCAATTCTTCTCGAGATGAGGACATCTCGATTCCTCCAAGGGGGAGAGAATGTAATATTTCCGCTCAAAAATATTATTGAACTTGTAAAACCTGTGCAAGGTTATCTCCCACATCGTAACTATTGGCAGCTTAATCCATACCCCGCATGTGCAAAAATGAGGCCTCTGCATTGAGCAATTGAGGTCGGGGTTTAAGACCGCAAAACCCGTAGGGAAACACCCTTTTTGAAGGGGCAAAATGGATAATGGTAAGGTTAAGTCAATTTTTTAAAAATAATTATCCCTTCCCCTAGCCGATGCATGGCTGGAGGAGAGGGAGTGGGAGAGGAAATAGGTGTGGTGTAGGGAGCATGAGGGGGGAGGGCCATGCATAGGCCACGTGGTGGCTACCAACTTTCCCCCTTGGCCTATATAAACACCCCTTAGGCATTGGGGGAAGGCAGATAAGGAGAGAGGCTATCGTGCTGGGAAGAAGGCCGTCGTGCTGCCTAGAGATGCCGCCACCATTCGCCACCAGCTGCTACTATCGCCATATTTCCCCTGCCATCATCCTAATCACCTCCCCTTGTCTTCGACATCCCCTCCTTCCAATCATTGGTTTCCCTCTCTTCCACGTGGTCTTGGAAAGTCAGAAGCTCTTTAGAAGCTTCTTGGAAGCTTCTAAAGGATAAGGCCCTTAGGCCTTATTCCTAGGTGCCCTCCCCGGTTTTAAAACCGGGTTTGTAAAGCCCCAATTCCTGTGCAAGGGAGAAAGCAAGCCGGCTTGGAGGCCATTTTGCCAAATCTGAGGAAATTTGGAGATCGAGTAAGAGATCGCGGAGTTCAATTCATCAACGATGGCTCCCAGGAAGACGCAAGGTGCACCCGCAGGAGGCTCTTCCCTAAACATACACGTGGACATTCCCACGGATTCACAAGCCCAGGTTTTTCTAATTTAATCCCACGTATAAGAAATGCTTTGAACATGCTTAATTCCATAGGGAGAATGCATTTTACGCTTATCGTTAATTCATGTAGTAGTGATAAAAGTACATTTGAGAAAGTATCTCTTTAAACAATGGATAAGGATTGGTGCATATCATGCAATTGGATCGTTTGCATCTCCAAAGTTATGAATGAAAATCACTTACTCGCCCTATGAACTTAGTCGCAAATTGCCTTGTCGTGCATTTTCAAAGTGGAAGTCTAAAATGCATATTGCCTAGGGTTAAAGAGGAAATTATTAAGTGCATTGGCCGTGAAGAAAAAGAGTATCTTGCATTTAGTCAATAACTTTCTTTGTTATGACTCGCATGAGAAAATTGTTAACTTCTGTTGCACGGCATGAAAATGAAACTATGGACATTGTAGGTTGCATGTAAAGATGTTTGTAAAATGGATTGAAGGTTGCATGTCACATGAACTTCATTGATGATGTTGTATCTAACGGTCGCATGTTACATATTCGTTATGCGTAAATTCATTTCATCGAGTTGCATTTAGAAAAGATTGCATGGCTTATCAAAGCATGAAACTCAAATGCTTAGACAAAAGGTTGTAGGCATTATTCCTCGATGTAAATCCTAGTAGGTCCTATGTAAGTATTCTTCAAATTATCATGCATTTTGACTTTAGCAAGAAAAGATAGGGTTATTGCGGATCTTGTGGTGCGCAGAAGCAATGACTTGCATGTTTATATGTATTGTGACATTTTGCAACTATTTTTCTCCTTTAGATCAAGTTTATCATATCTACGAAAGGGTCATTCTCGTCGCAAGACAAGTAGAACAGTTTACCCAAATTGCTTGTAATATTATAACCATTAGGGATTCATATAGGCATACATAGTCGATACAATAAACACCTCAAGTACTAGCTAGGGCTTGGCACCTTAAAAATACAGCCTAATATCATACTCGGATACTAAGACGAAACCCTCAAACCCAAAGGTCCTACCCACATTCACGGAATGTTTGGGTCAATTGGACGCTCATGCAAACAATGATCTAGGGTTCTACCCTAAGGATCGACCGACCTAATGTTAATACTTGGATTGATTTTGGAAACCCTAGGACCGAACATTGCCAGGCTAGTACAACTAGGGGTGGGTTGGGTAAGAAGAAACCCTAAACCTGCATCTTGTCTAAACAAAATTCCTTGACCAGGAAACGCCGTTCAATGGGTGAAATGAACCCATGAGTTAGGTGCGACACTTGTGCAACAAGTTGCAACGTCGCACGGCTTTGTGGTTTAATCACAAGATAGATTTTCCATTCCCTGGAATGAGGTTGGCAGTGTTGAGAGAGAGAGAGAGAGTACGAGAGAGATACACAAGACATGCTCCCAAAGAATGATTCATATTGATGTAGAGTTAGTATATATATGTGAGACCCAAGTCAAGTGAGAGATGATATATATAGTTGTAACATCCCCACTCAAACAAAGGTCTCTGGCTGCGAGTGAAAAAACCCTTGGGGAGAACAAGGGAAAACCCCGAGCCCCTACACATACCTATGATACAAAAATGATTTACTATAAAGTTTTCTTGAATACAATGATACATGCCTTAATCAGTGAGACAAGAACTTGGAACAATACCAAGTACATGTCTTAATGAACTAAAGCGAGCTTCACTAAGAGCTTTTGTGAAGATGTCTGCAATCATTTGATCACTGGGACAATGCTCCACCATAATGGAACCTTTCTTGACTTCATGTCGAACATAATGATAATGAATAGCAATATGGTTTGATTTACTATGTTGTATATAGTCGTTGGTAAGACTAATAGCACTTTGGTTGTCGCATCGAAGAGGTGTACTAGATGATGAAGGATGTCCCAAATGTGCAAGTAGTTGTCAAAGCCAAACTAGCTCGCGAGCTGCTAATGATGCAGCAACATATTCGGCCTTAGTTGTAGAAACCGCAACACATCGTTGTTTCTTGCTGGACCAAGAAACCAAACATCCATTTACAAAGAAACAATTCCCACTTGTAGATTACATGGATAAATGTGAACTTGCCCAATCAACATCTGTATATCCAATAAGGTCAAGAGAAGTTGAAGAAGATAAAGAAGAATCCTCTCGACGACGATAAATAAGACCAAAATCCTTAGTACCCTTGAGGTACTTAAGAATACATTTTGCAGCACTCCAATGAATAGTGGAAGGGGAAAAAAGATATTGTCCCAAAAAGTTAGCTGCAAATAAAATATGTGGTCTTGGTAGATTAGCAAAAGGTTGATGAATGGTTGATTCTTCATTGCGTGTTGTAGATGTACCCTTGGTAGAGCTCGAAAGAATGGGAGTGTTGGCAGAGTGCGCATTTGTCAACCCAAACTTCTTAATAATATCATCAATAAACTTTGTCTGGCGAAGAAGAAGAATGCCTTGTTGTCGGTGTCGTTGAACTTGAATACCCAAACAAGAATGTATCTCACCAAGATCCACCATTTCAAATGCAGTCGATAAAAGCTTCTTCATAGCATCCAAGAAAGCAATATTATTTGACACAAGAATAGTATCATCAACATATAGAGCAAGAATAATAAAACATTTGTCCTCCCTTTTGATGTAAAGATTTGGGTTAGCAAAACATGCAACAAAACCTTTAGATGTGAGGAACTAATCAATCTTAATATACCAAGCACAAAAGGCTTGCTTCAATCCATATAATGCATGATGAAGCTGGTATACAAGATGCTCCTTTCCTGCAATCATAAAACCTTCAGGTTGCTCCATATAGATTTCTTTTTCAAGATCTCCATTGAGAAAAGCCGTTTTAACATCCATTTGGTGAATTTCTAGATCAAATAGTGTTGCAAAAGCCAAAAGCATACGAACAGTTGTGGAGCGCACAACGGGAGAAAATGTTTCTTGATAATCTACTCTTGCAATCTGCGATTAACCTTTTGCAACAAGTCATGCTTTGAACTTATCAAACGAGCCATCAGCTTTGGTCTTGTTTTTATGAACCCATTTACATTTGATAGGAACACGATTTGGGGGGAGTTCCGTAAGAATCCATGTACCTTTGGAGATTAAAGAATCGTACTCAGCTTCTTGCATAGCTTCTTGCCATGGATCCCTTTGAGACGAATTGATAGCTTCCATATACGATATTGGATCCTCTTGGACAGACATAGCATCATCAAAGACATCATATTCAATAGAATAGAATCCATGCTCTATCTCAATAGGAAGATCGACATATATCTCCAAATTTTCATCAATCTTCTTTGGAGGTGAAGGAGGTTTATGATCATCAGAACTAGTAGACTCACAAAGCAAGTAAGGAAATGCACTAAGCAAAGACTGTGTATCATCTGAAACATCTGACGACCATGTGCCACCCATAGTCTTCTCATCAAATATAGCATCACGACTAATGATAACCTTTTGAGTAGAAGGCTCATAAAATTTGTAACCTTTGGAATGATCTAAATAACCAAGAAAAATAACCTTCAAACTTGGAGGATCCAGCTTATGTCGAGTATCCTTGGGCACATGAATATAAGCAATGCAGCCAAATGTGCGAAAGTAAGAGACTAAAGGTGTCTTCCCTGTCCAGCTTGTTATAGGAATTTTACTAGTAGGTGCAGTTGTTGGAAGATGATTTTGAATAAAAACGGCTGTTAGAAGTGCTTCAGTCCAAAACTTTTGAGACAAACCAAAGTGTATAAGCATGCGACGTATAGCATTAAGAATAGTGCAATTTTTGTGCTCAGCAACACCATTTTGCTGAGGAGAATAAGGAACTGTAAACTCATGATGAATACCTTAATCCTTACAGAAGTCATCAAATAGATTGGATACATATTCACTACCATTGTCACTATGAAGAGTCTTTATAGAGAATCCAATTTGAAGCTCCACACTTATCTTGTATTGTTTAAATATAGATAAAGCCTCAGACTTATGTCGAAGAAGATAGACATGTGTGTACCGTGAGAAATCATCAATGAAAGTTATAAAATATCGATATTGAGACTTTGAGGCAGGAAAAGGACTGCAAATATCGATATGAACCAAATCCAAGAGAGCACAGGAATGTGATGAAGTAGAAGTGTGAAAAGGCGAACGATGGTGTTTTCCAAGTGCACAGTACTCACATATTCCCATACGTGGATGAGATTTAAGATCCATACCTTGCATAAGACGATGACGATGAAGATCAAGAATTTTGGCAAAATTGGAGTGTGCAAATCGTTGATGCCATAATTTGCAATATGCATCTCCAGGGATAGTAACAACATTTGCAACCGTATCATTCAATGATAGCTCAAATAGATTACCATGTTGAGGAGCCACTGCTATAGTATGTTCGTCTTTCTCTATACGACATTGATTATGATCAAAGCCAACAAACAAACCAAGATTAACTAGACGAGCAACAGAAAGAAGATTTCTTTGCAAATCTGGAACATGAAGAACTCCTCTTAATACTCTAGTGGATGAAACAGTCCCGAGATATAAATCACCCACTCCTTTGACTTGACAAGTCGTATCATCCGTAAGGTAAACAAACTTCTTGACACGAAGAGAATGATAATTGTGAAGCCACTGCGATTGGTATGTCATGTTTCCAGTGGCACCTGAATCAACGATGAATAGAGAACCGTCATGAACATGAAGTACCTTTTCTGGAGAGATATCATGATGGACAAAATTGATCTCCTGATGAGTATGATCATCATCAATTGTAGTTTGTTGAACAATATAAGCTCGAGAACGTTCTTCATCATATCTGCGTTTATAAAAATGACGAGATGGATGATCTGTATGTGCATAATAATCACAAGGAGGAAAACTTTTGGACGAGCGAGGTTGCTTTGTAGTAACTCCATGCTCCTCATCATATTGACGTGCCTAGCAATCAGAAGCCACATGGCCTTTCGTATCACAATAAGAACAATTTTTGTTAGAATAAGCAAGATGAGAAGATTTACCACCTTGATTAGGGCGTCCACCCTGCTGAAAACGTGAAGCGGGACGCTTGTGAGCAACAAAAGTAGCATCAAAATCCCTTTGTTCGCGAGTGACCAAAACATCATTAAATTTTTTCAAATGATGCTCATGACGTTGAGAATATTCAATAAGAGATATACATGCTTTGTCAAAGTGGATATCATCCTTGTTAGACAAAATAGTGATGATATTGTCATATAAAGGATCTTTGATGGTATGAAGAAGTTGAGCATTAGGGGAGTTTTGAGGTCTCGAAAATGCCCTGTAAGAGATCCTAGAGAGAGAAAACAATTTAAGAAATAAAATCATTTTATAGAATTTTTAAAAGGTTTATATTTTGGTAAGTTAAAATATCAAACTTCGTTAATAAGTCATTATCGTGATATTCTCGTGGTCACATCAAACCTAGAAATCTAGGTCGCCATAAAGTTGGCAAGGTTGTCATAATGAAGATCTTACCTCTCCTCATTAAAGTGAAAAATAATATTCAATTTGAATTTTGGTGGATACTCGATTGCCTTGCTCCATCGTTTCTCTCTTCTTTTTTTCTCCTCCTTAGTAGTCTCTTCTTTGTTTTCATTCTTGCTTCTAATCATATCCTTAGCTATGGATCAATCATCCAATGATCTCTATAACTCAGCTATAGATCAATCATCTAATGATCTCTGTAGCTCTCATAAAAGACCTCTCTATCATCTTCATATTGAGTTGGACAGTGAGTATGAACTAATAAGAAAGAGAACAAAATCTATCACGGTTACAGAGTCTATGAAACATATACTGAGGTTTGAAGGAAAGAGGAATATTGATCTTTGGTTAGATGGAAAGCTATATCCCAAAGATCCTAGCAGAAATAGCACTCCTCATTTCTATAATAGCTCATCATTAATGAGGTTTATTGGTGATGGCTACAATGGATTTTTAGGTTATACACTTAATCTTGTTGCAGAAAAGGATATCGTTGGACTAGAGAATCATCTTTTGATGAAACACAATATAGAGTTGTTGCAAAAGCTAGAGGATTGTCAACAAAAAATTCATTCATTGAAAAAGTGTATCAAAGCTTATCAACGAAAGCAAACTTTATTAGGCCTTCGAAATCGACAAAGAGCTCTTAAAAATATTGAGAATCTCAAATGAGGAGGAGGAGGCTGTGGTAAAAGAATCCAAGCAACAAGGTATATTTTTTTTCACTTGAAAAATCTTAGATATGGCTTTATTTAAACTACTTGCATTGATTTGTGATGTTAATTTTGATTAGATCTCTTCTACAACCAAATGCAAGTGAAAGAGATTCTTTAAAAGCATCTCAGTTTTATTATCATCTTCTTCCTTCAGTAGTTTCAAAGGATATTTTGGAGAAGAAGAAATTTAAAAATGCAAAGAAACAATGCTTGAAGTCATCTGTAAAGGATCATTCTTTGGATTTTGAGTTAGTACAGAAGACGCTGGATAGTATTGGTATCAGTCGAGATGCTTATATGCAACTTTTCTAGCTTTTACAATCAAATATGAAGCAATGATAGGTACGCAATTGCATACTTCCGAAGCCATTTGTGGTTAGGACTATCAGACAGAGAGTTAATAACAAAGTGATGGAGATTCTAGGTGAGCCTTTTCATATCAAGGCTAGCTTCAAGGGCAAGAAAAAGGAGGTTACATTCAATGAATTTAACAATATTCTCCTTGACTTGCCCACCCTACAATGCTTAATGATCAAATTTTATGACTTGTCAGTAGGAGAGGCACAGGGAGTGGCTAGATTTGTGATTAAACTTGATGAAAGTGAGATTCTGAAATGTAAAAAATTGGAGAGAATCTCTATCACCTTGATGAATAGAGCACTTTCGTCAGGTCATTGCAATCACTCAACATCATTTAGTGTTCAATCTGAATATAACATCTGGTGGCTAGGAGCATTTGAGGTAGATACTGAGAATTTTGATATACTATATTGGGTTTTTTATCAAACATCAATACCTAATGTTATTCAAAGGCAACAAGTAGGAGAAGAGCTATTTGTTGAAGGATTTGGGAACTACAGGATTGAGTGGCACATAGTTGGTGACCTAAAGACACTCAAATGTATGTATAATGTATCAAAGGGAGCTAACTCGAGATCTCCTTGCTTATACTGCATGTCACCAGCTGCAGAGTTAAACTCAAGCAATTGGAATAGAGCTCCCTCTAGGCACAATAAGGATCCACAGTTTAAACCAGTCTTGGACATTCCTTTAGAGAATGCACATATTTGTACACTTCATGCACTTTGTAGGATAATTGAAAAGCTTGTTCATCTCTATATAGGATTTGCATGGAAGCTGAAGCCATTATCAACTAGAACAGATGCTATAACAAAGGTTGAAAAAGTTCTCTCTGCAATTGGTTTGCATGGTGGCAATGTTGTTATTGAACCAGATCTTCAAAAGTCTAAGGATGGTAATTGTGTCCCAAAAAAACCATCTATTGGTGGAGTGAAGGCTAGAAGGTTTCTAGGCTTTCATGGGAAACTTGGCAAGATAAACTCAAGAAATGGTGGCTCAACTATTAAATTTAATCAGTGGAAATCCCTACATAATGCAGTTAAGGATCACACTGATAATGGACAAGCTCGAAATAGAAAAGCTGAAGTTTGGGAAACACCAGACAAAGTGTTTTCTTATTGTGATAAGACTGAATGGAATGATGATGATCTCAAAGACTTTAAAAACCAATTGAACCTTTTCAAAAAGGCGATGACAGAAGCTTGGGGTGATCAACACTTTACTCACTATATGGTAAGAAGTTTGTATATGTTTGTTTCTTCATTGTCAAACTCACATAATGTTTTTTAATAACTTTCTTTATTTGTTGACTATGCAGCATATTCTATACAACCATGCTCCATACTTTATTAAACAATATGGATCTCTATCTATATGGTCATCCCAAGGTATGGAAAAATCACATTATCAAGCAAGAACAAAATATTTCAGACACACAAGACATGGAGGTGGAAGACACAAAGCCAACAGTTTATTAGAGGTCTTTCAATGGTTCTATCGACAAATTTGGCATAAATTCAAGCTTAAAGATACAAGCACATCAGGCAATACATCATCTTTAGCAAGGACTATACAAATTGTTACCCAAAGAAGAAAATATAGATATTTAAATTCTTGCGCAAAGCAAAGATTTACAGAATGGTTACAAACCAAACAAAGAGTTGGGAAAAGATGGGTTTCAAGAAACCCTTAATCTTTGGCATCTTCTAGTCTGATTGTGTTGCAGAAGAGTCCTTAGTTTCAGGTACCTCAACAGGGCCTTCAGAGGAGTCCTTGGTTTCAGGTAGCTCGACAGGGCCTCTAGAGGAATCTTTTGTTTCATCCCACTCAATAAGACCTCTGTATTTCAAAAACTCTTGTCTTCGATAGCCTGGAAGAAGCTTCAAATTCTTACTATCTCCTACATAAGAGAGCAAATAGGAGCCAAGAACTCCAAAATATCCAGCTCTAGATCCACTGTATCCAGGCATGAAGCCAAAAACTCTTATGGATTCTTCCTTTTCCACTAAAATGATCTTGTCCAAACCTCTGCTGAAAACTTGAGATCCAATTACCTTTGAGATAGCTCTCAAAGCCATCATTGGTAGACTTGGAGAGCTTGACAATCTACTATGATATATTACAATTGTTTGATTGTTTAAGTTTCCAATATAATGGCCAAGGCTTTGATTTTTTCCAAGCTTCATTGGCCTAGAGCCCTTGGCCCTTCCAAGAAAGTTGTCCAGATCTTTAATCTCGATCTACAGAACAAACCACAACAGTACAAGATATAAGATATTTATCTATAATGCATAATAAAGTCTAACATAAACTCAATAGGTAACTTCGAATTATATTTCATACCTTAGGGTGTTCGTCTTCTTCAAGAAGACTATCATCATAAAGATTTATTGAACTCTTGGGCTTCTCATCTGATGGAGACTTCAATCTCTCTTCATACCCTACATCATCAATATGAAGTTTCTTCTGGACCTGCAAGAACTCTTCTTCTGTAGGTAGCCCCCCCTTTTCGTATTCTATGATCTGATTAATACATGTATGTAAGGCTATAGAGCTATCTTGGAAATTCTCTCCCTCAACATCAAGACTTGCTAGTGGTTTTTGTTCATAACCTATAAAATTCATGTCATTTTTGCCCCAACCTGCAAGGATTGCTAAGCAATAATCTTCTCTAAGATAAAAAAGATGTTGAATATCATTTGGCAACACATATCTCTTCTTGTTGATAAGATAAGTGGGAAATGTTGGAACACATGCAAGAGGACCTTCTTCATCAACCTGTGCACTTGGCTCGATCTCATTTTCTTCCAGCATTGTGATATTGTCACTCTTGAACAAACCTACATCAAAACCTTGGACAAGTTGATTCTCAACATCTTCTTGGAACATCTCCTCCTTCTCTTCGACCTCCTTATCCATACTTGCAATATCCTCTAGCTTTCCCTGTTGGTCTATATCTGGAGAAGAATTTTCCATGTACTGAAGATACACAATAAATCCAACGTCCTTGTGGATCAGAAGGCATTGGTGTTGATACCTGTGGAAAGGGCAACATGTTTCTTTCTTTCTGAATTCCTCATCAATGAGGTTGAACCTGCCTAGCAAAGTTGACCTGGATGTACTGGTAGCTCCCATGACATCACTATAATGAACAAATCCATTGACTTCCAAACCTTGCACATGTCTATCATAAAAACATCTGTACTCCTTAAGTTTATCTTCAAGATCCTTCAATAACTCCTTCAAATCAAAAGGAACATTGAAAATTTCCCTGATATAGCCAAACTTGGAAGAATTTCCAGTGGTGTATAAGAAATCAAAGAGCCTATCATCAGATGTCTCCATTAGCTCCTCCTTATCCATTCCTTCCAGAGATAGCTTCCTCTTTGCCATCTTGACCAGGAAAAGATTTATCCCTGAAAACAAAGCAGAATAGCAACAATATCCAATAAAACAAGATGGAACCATGGAAAGAGGCCCCAAAATTGCATTTTTCAAGACAAAAAAATCAAAAAAGGAGAAATTTTTTTAGTTGACTAGTGAAACGTGAAAATTAAAGTGTCCAAGGCAAATGCCTGTGAAGAAATCGCGTTTCACCAGACACTAGCTTGAAGACGAAAATTATTTCAATATCTCACTGGTGAAACGCGATACCTAGCAAAATATCACTAACAGGGACATTATTTCGCGTTTCACCGGTCAAAAGATGCAAATCAAGAAGAGAAACATGAACTATAAATTAATTCTATGGAAACACAAAAATTTATAATAAAATCCTTTTTGGAAAAGCTATGCTGCTTTTAATAGATACAAAGCACATAACATCTGTAATTATTCAAGTGTTATTAAAAATTCTTTCTATATTAATCAAATTTATTTTGTTAAAATACTTGTAATAAAAATTTTTTGTTACCTATCAAAGATTGTTGAACTGCTCTTCACACAGGAAGCAAGGACCTTGAAGGGAAGTCAAGACAAAATTTCGACAGAAAAGAAGACAATGTCGGAGAAATGGCTTCGAAATGCTTTTATATTGACCGTTAAGCATGTGGTGATAGTTCCAATGAAAAAATTCATGTAATGATGGAAAAATAAATGGGACCGCAAATTTGGATGAAATTTCCAATATTTTTGCATGCACGAAATACCTCAGAATACGTGCACACGTGTCTCACTTAACACACCGTATCAAACTCCTCAGAAGACATGCGCACTCCCTTTTTTCGAAAATACGTCGCACGTGTGTTACATAACACTTTTCCAAGTAATGCTTGTACCATATATTAAAAAATTCCGGTAAGTGAGAATACGTCACACGTGTGTTACTTAATACTTTGCCAAAAAATTTGAGTCCATGCAAATTCACCGCCTTCGCCTTTCACTGCATTTCCAGCAACAAGCAGAAAACATTGCTACTCTGCCTTTACCTTTGGTGTTCCTTCCAATCTCCAAGCATTTCACTGCTTCCCCAACAAAGGAAACCTTCGAGCATATTCTCGTCATTAGGCTGAGATTATGAAGAATAAGCTAAAAAGAAGGTATGGTTTTCTGCATCTTGCTTTTCAATAACAGGCTCCATTCAATGCATTCTTTTGATACTTTTCCTTAATCCTTTATGCTATTATGAGCTTATTAGCACTACAAAAGAATTTTTTCCACAGTGGGAGCATTCCTTAATGTTGTGGAGATTTAAGGAAATCTTCAAACTTCTTCCCTAATTCTGTGGATATTTTATGTAATTTTAAAATCTTTCCTTAGATCAAAGCTCTTTTTTCTTGGTTTTGTCGATTTCTTTGCTATTCATGAGTTGTCCGGTGAAACATGAAAAGAACGTGCTTCAAGGATGCCCCTGTCTTAAATTCGCGTTTTACTGGACACAATGGACAACAAGTCCGGTGAAACGCGAAAAGAAGCAGCTGCAAGGAGGCGCCTTGCTTGACACTTGCGTTTCATTGGGCACGCTTGAGAAAAATTCAGCTGAAGCGCGAAAACGACATGCAGCATGGATACCTCTTGTCTGAGACTTGCGTTTCGCTGGACATGCTGGAGAAGAAGTAACATGTCTTTTTTTGGCAGATGGCTAGGACTAAGGCAACAGCAAGAAAGGAGAAGATTCATCCTAGGGATTTGACATCAAAGATTCATCAGTCTTCACTCTAGAAAGTCAAAGCCAAAGAGAAAGTTTTCTCAAAATGTCAGGTGCCTAAGGGAGATTAGGAAGGCAATAAAGGCTCTTGACAATGCTGTGCAATTCCAAAGTTTTATTTTTAGAGGCTTGTTAGGGAAATTTGTGACAAATATAGTTTGGATAGTTTCAGATGGACAAGAACAGCTCTTAATTGTTGAGTTTTTTCAAGATGCCTATATTTGTGCTGCTCATGCTCATAGGCTCACACTCATGGACAAGGACATGGTAATTCTTAGGAGGCTAAGATATAGATTTTCAAAGGTCCTTGAGCCAATTCCCCTCACTGATGTGAAGACATTTAATATTCTTAATGTGCCCCCAGCTAGGAGAAAGCAAGATGATTCTGGTCTTAGGGTTGAGGATGTCACCCATGAGAGGGATACAAGGCAACATGAAAAAGAGGAGAAAGCTAAAGAGGAACAGGCAGATAAATGGAGAGAGTATAGGAGGCAAAGGGTTGAAGAAAGGGAAACAGAGCAACTAGAGTCCTTTGAAAATGAGCTAGCCACCCTTCTTGAAGCAGCTAATCCAAAAGGATTCAGTGTGTTTTGTTTCTTACCTGGTGACTTAGGCAGAAGAACTGAGGTTATCTCCTTTGATGTTGTATGTGTTCAGATTCTTAAGGATAAAAGAAGAGAAGTAAATGACAGTATTATTCTTGTTGGCCTAAGGTATATCCATCCATAATTACTTATACTTTTTGACATTTTTTTAACAATAAGATTTTTCTTGTTTATACTCACTATTTCTATGCCTTTTCTAGGTGTATAATGCATGATTTTCCTTTGGATATACAACAAAAAATTGAGGTTCTTGATCCATCTATCTCATTCTTTATGAGGAACGAGCTTGATACAAGTTTTATTGAGCACTGGTTCAATCTGATTGACTTCGATACTTTGGAGCTCCTTATAATTCCATATAATGAAAAGTAAGTGATTCAATATTATATTAGACTTTTTGAGACTTTATCCTACTAATTTGTTGAGATATGATTGCTTTTAGTTCTCATTGGAGCTTGATTGCAATAGACCTTGTGGATAAGCAATGTCTTTTAATCAACTCTATGAAAGGAAGCCATGGAAATGCTAAATTGTAAGTTATATTATCCAAGGGCTCCTTGATATTTCAATTCTTTTTTTTGTAAGTACTCTAAATTTCAACATATTTTATATATAGAGGTGCCAAAAGATTAATTGAAGAGCTAGAGAAAAGATCCCCTATGCCGTCTGATTTGCTTGCAACAATGCAATATAGACAAGTTGCGGTAAGTTATTCATTAAAATAATTGAAACATGAGTTTATTCTATGAACTACCATCCGTCCTCTTTATAGTTTTACTTTATGTTGGTGGTTGGAGTGTCCCCATCAGGATGATAGCCATTCTTGTGGCTGGAGGGTGATTGCAAATGCTAGAAGAATAGTTAACTTTGTTTATCTTAATGATGATAAACATGTAAAGGTAATATGAAAGATGCTAAACTTTAAGATAGATATTAATTGCAAATAGTCCATTGATGATAAAAATATAGTCTACTGTAAGAACAATAATGAACTAAAACTCTTTTTTCTATAAATGTGTGACAGTTTTCGAAGGATTACTATACATCTGAGCATGTTTGGTACATCAGAGCAAAGCTCTTGAAGTATATAATGGTCAATTGTATACATCCAACAATAGAGATTGGTGGGGATTTGCACCATGAAGGAGATGCGGTGCCTATAACCATGGAAGGCGAAGCCACAACTTCAACACCTTCTATACCCAAGACATCAAAGAAAGGCAAAAGGACTCCTAGAAAGGATAGTTCTCCAAAAAAGAAATAGCTTTGCCATATCACCTTGTAAGCCTTCATATATAGAAATTTTCCCTTCAGCCCTTGTATATCTCATAGAGATGGCAGATACACATCTGCTACAAAATTTGTACATATATTTTATATTGATAGTAAAGATATCTTTTCTTGAATGTCCTTGCAGTGTATATGATTTTCACTCCTTTTCGATATCTGCAAAAAATAAATTACAAATGTTTGTTAGTTAGAAAGTGAGATATTGATATACATCTAAGTAGATATAATATGATGTGAAAACTTACTCGTTTCTTGTCAAGTTGGAATACAAAGGAGCATGGTAGTTCAATGTCTTCATTTTGTAAATCCATCCTCACTTGATGTAGCGTATATGATTTTCTGATATTTAAGATTGCAATAATATCCTCGTTGAACCAAATATCAAGATCCACCATAGGATCTTTGCTGAAATCATTAAGATTCTGGTCTAAAGCAACTAGACTACTACCAACAAAATGCCATCGACTATAGTAAAAGCTAAGGATAAAATTTTGAGTAGCAATCATGTATTTACAAGCTATAGAGTCTTGATCTATCTTACATATAATTTTTCCTTCTGTCCTTGTATTCCATCCTTCATCAACAAATTGTATGATATGATCATATGTTAGTCTCTTCACTGAAAGCATGGTTTTTGTTATTCTTATCTCCATATTAGAGAAGAAATCAATAAATTTATTAATAGGCATAAATAAAGTAACTTTGCTTAGCCTACTTGAGATATTAGATTTTAGTGCTTTCTGGATCTCAGAAAATATCTTACATCTATAGCCCTCACTAGTAGCTGGACTTGGCAAAGGCCACTCAAAGCTTGAAAAATCTGGCAAAGGAAGGAGTTTTATTGATCCCCATTGGCAACGCCGCATAGGAATAACATAAGAATGGTCATAAAAGAATATTCCATTCTCTGCAAGCTTTGTCTTCTTTCTGCCTCTATACATTTCTTCTCCAATTGAACCATGTATAACATCAATAACATCAATAATAGATTCCACTAGTTGCCATTCCTCAAGATTAGAGGGATATACATCTACAAGACAAACAAATATTATAATGGAAAAACCTAAACCATGTTTAAGAAAGGAAAAACTTTAAGAATCAAATTCTTACAATTTGGTCTATGCATTGGAAGCTTTGAAGATCCAGGTTTCAAACACAGCTCTCTATGCATGAACACATGTTGCACTAGTACCTCTTTGATGCTATTCTTATTTGCTCCAAGCTTAAAATCTCGGATTCTGCCCTTCCAAGCAGAGATAAACGAGCTCTCATGTCTTTGCCTTTTTCCATGTTTTGCTTGTTGCATGGTGATCCAACTACCTTTGCTAATGATAGTAGGAATCCATCTTCCATCAGTTTGGAATGAGTTAAATACTGATATGGATGTGATTTGGGAGCTTGGATGCCTTGTTGAAGGTCGAATTTCTGTATCCATGGTAGAAGAGAGAGAGACATGTACAAAGAGAGAGAGAGAGAGAGAGAGAGAGAGAGAGAGAGAGAGAGAGAGAGAGAGAGAGAGAGAGAGAGAGAGGACTAGGCTACCATAACGGAGGGAAAAACAATAGAGGAATAAAAGAAAGGAGGGAAAAAAGTGAGCGCCATGCTTTTCACCAATTTGAATTTCGATTACATCAGTCATTATCATTAATCTAGAAACATCATTAAATAAAAGTAGCCGAGACTCTATGCCATTAATGCAAAAGATGTCATAATCACGAATATAAGAGACTAAAAATAAATAATAAAAATACAAATTCATAATATTATTATATTTATATATTTTTGTAAAACGATTTTTTATTTTTTTTAAAAATAGAAGTTCCGTTACGGAAGCTTTGCTCTTATTGGTCTAGAGCACTCTCTCTCCACATCCTAAAAGGCATTTTCGAGACCTCAAATCTCCCCTAATGTAACAATCTAATTTTTAGCAACAGGAGCACCGGCAGCCCCAAGCTGATTGATAATGTCTTTAAAAGCCTCGATATGAGAGTGCATAGAAGTACCAACCTTATATTGAAGATTCTTCAAACGAGTTTAGAGATATAAAATTTTGGTGACCTTTTTCTTCTCAAACGTTGAGATAAGATACTCCCAAACAGCATGAGAGGTTTCCAGATAAAAGATATCCAACATAAGTGAGTCAGGAAGTGTAGACAATATATAACGACGAGCCGCTTCAAGAATTAGCATCATCTTTGCTTTCCACCTAGAAAAGCCTTGTTCTTGGAAGAAGCAAACTGAATGTTGGCCAAACGAATATCCTTTAACAATTACGCAATTGGCCATGCTTATATCTCAAGAGAAAACAAATAAGATGAGATTGTAGAATCTGCAAACCATGAAAAAGATGAGTGTAGTTGAGACGCGTGACAATCACAATAGGGAGATGTACGTAAGAATGACGAAAAGTATTGAGTGACTAAAAAGAAAGCCCGAAATAGAGAGACATAACGTGTAAGACGATATGACGCGTATAAGAAAAGTGCTATTTCGGTCGAACAAAGAACGTGAAGGAGAATAAAACATCACTAAAAATAGCAAGATGTTTGCTTGTCGTAATCAACTCATTAACGAAGACGAGCGATTAACGAACTGTAATTAGGGATTAACGACGAACTATAATTAGAATTACAATTTTAAATAAAGAATTGCAGATTCGAGAAGAATTGTTGTCTTGAATCCTGAACTATCATAACTTTTGATCCAGAACTCCAATTGATAAGCGGTTTTGGCAAGATTCGAGAGCACCGTGAGAGCTACGTATCACTTGTTTTTAAAGACAAAAACAACTAATACTTCTAATTTGAACAAGTTCATGTATCAAATCATCACTTGTGCAAAGAATTCAATCAAGTATAAACAATGAAACAACTTATCTTCCTTCTTGTTGCTACGCATCCATAGCTCTGATACCATGTTGAGAGAGAGAGAGAGAGAGAGTACAAGAGAGATACACAAGACATGCTCCCAAAGAATGATTCATATTGATGTAGAGTTAGTATATATAGGTGAGATCCAAGTCAAGTGAGAGATGATATATATAGTTGTAAAAGGCAGGTCCTAGCGCAAGTCTAACTTGCAAGAGGATGAGTAGTCATCCTGCTACATCACCTTTCTTGGGCTAATTTTCCAGATTAAGGAAAGTTAGGTATTTGCTTGAAAGCAAATGATCAATCAAGTTAGAGCAACATGGTCGCTAGGATTTACTGTTAATTTATGAAACGTAAGGTATTGGTTAAGTTGGGTTAACAAGGTATGGCCCTAACCCAAGGACAAAAGGGTGAACAAACAAACCCTTGGGGATCTTGCCAAGTTGCAATTGATCCCGGATCGAATGCTAGATGCATTCGGAGAGAAGGATTCACTCCTTAGCAGTTGGCCAAATAAACGACCACTGGATTGATTGTGCTTGTAATAGTTTAGGAGCACTGTTTGCATTGTTTGCTCAAGGAACTAAAAGATGGAAAGTTAATTAATGCTTCAAGTTGAAGGCCTGAAGGGAGAGGCAGCATCAGTTACCCCTGACTGTCTTCCTGACCCTAACCAAGGGGGTTGTTAGCCGTGCCGGGAACATGGATCGAACCCGCTGTGAGAGGTCTCTCCGTTGAGCACTACTTGGAGCAGGAGGACGCTTGGGTGCCAGGGGGGGACTCTCACCGTAAATCCCTTGCCTTCCGGGCCCTATACAAGAGACCAACGTGACTCGGGATTGGATCTCGAGGCCCCATACTAGTCTACGGGCGAAATCTTGGATTAGTAATCCCTGTGGATTGCTGGATTGCCTTCGGGAGGATTATGGATTAGTCTACGTGCTGGATTATATGGATGTATTCCAAAGATAATAAGATAACTTGTTGAAAAGGAACTTGTTTGACACTGTTTTTCTATGTCAAGTGCTAAGATTAGGTGATGGAACCGGTGTCTAACTGGCTAATTAAGGAAGCTATTTTATGCGTCTCCAACTAAATGTGGTAGGTAATTAGACAACTAAAACAACCCTAAGGAAAGTGCGGTGGATGTGGCCCTGGGTCCGTCCTATGGATGGGTGGTCCCGATTGACCGGGAACTTTTCTCAAGCGAAATGGACAGCAAGGAACTTCTTCTCGAAGAAAATGAATAGCAAGGGCGCTGACCTAGAGTTTAGGCTACTAGAATACCAATTTATGTTGTTTTAGGGGGACGGAATGGGACTATGCCTTATGGGCAGAGAGGTCGAGCCTTGCATCCCTCTCGTTTTCCATTCTCCATGAACCAAGTGCAGCATGAATCTGCTTCAACCCTGGCATTTCTGCGTAAAGTAGTTCACTTGGGGTTCGACGCTAGTCACTCTCTCTAGGAATCTGACCACAGAGGAAACCCCTAATTCAGGTCGTTCCTAAGTGGGAACGGCCGGAATACTTCCGCTACGTGGCAAACATGGAAAGACCTAGATCGCAATCCCCGAAACATTCCATGGGAGTGCCGGGCGGAGCTTTCTAGACCCTCTTTCCAATGGGCTACTAAGACGTGTCTTGTAAACGAACAGGTGGACACGTTACAGTGAGTTGCTACTCTATATCCCCTCTTAGACTATAGCAAGGAATTGAATGCAAGTACTAAAAACAATGTCAATACAAATCAGGAGCATTACAAGTGAGGTGAAATTTTTTATGAGTGACCATTTTTGCAAGAAAATGTGCCTAGTTATAGGAACTAGGCACATGATCAATGTGAAGATAGCCCTCTTGATATAGTTATTTGACAAAATAGTAGCATAGACATATATTTTAGTTTGTATGAGTTGAAATCGCCTAAAGTAATGATTGTAACACATGATTGATTATTACAACAAATTGTAAAGTATTGATGTGTTGTGGGTGTTCCCATGGGAGAAAACCCATGTGTGGAAGAGATTGTTGTGGCATAAATGATGTGGATAGAGGAAGTAGAAAAGGAAGGCTCACATGGTGACTTGTGGGAGCGGAAGACACGAGTTGAGGGTCGTACCTTTGACTGCTCTGTGACATTGGTGAAGGTGATAAGAGCTTATTTTCATAGAAGATAACACTTCATGCAAAAGAAAAAACCTGATTAATAGGATCATAAACATGATAATCCTCTATGTCGAAGTGATCAATATAGCTAACAAAGATATGATGTTTTTCCTTTGGATCAAGCTTCTTGTGGAGATCAGATGGAGCAACTACGTAGCGAGGTGAGCTAAAAATATTTAAATGAGAGAAATGAGGTGGGTGAATATACCACAAAGTATATGGGGTGGACTTCTTTGTTGTTTTGATTTTGTAGATAGCATCTTGTGGTAATAATATCTTCTTCCTAATGATCATTACTTAACCTTAGGAGGCTAAGCATAGCTCATGCAATATTCATGAAAGTTTGGTTTTTTTGTTCAAAAACACCATTTTGGTGAGGATATTAGGGGATTGAGTATTCATCTCGAATGCCACTGGCTTGAAGATACTCCTTGAATTCATTTGAATAATATATTTATTGTCTCTTACCTCACCTTCTTATTCAAAACTTCTATGGTTTATTTCTCTTCTTTTCTAACTTTTTAGTATTTCTCTCTATGTTTCTAGTTTCTCTCTCTCCTTATCTAGAATTTCTCTCTTCTACTCTTCTTTCACTCACCTCTCAATTCTCTCCTTGACAAGTGGTATCAGAGGATAGGCTTTTGATCCATTTTGATTTTCTCATTTGAGTCATATTTTCTCCAAATTTCCACCATTAAATCTTGGATAATAGGTACAAGAGTCACATGGCAAGTACTTGCAAGAGTTCTACTTGAAGGAGAGACTAATCTTGAAGCTCTGGCAAAGATCTTGGAGAGATTTGGCCAAGCTGTGGCTAAAATGGAAGGTCCTGCATCCATTACAGGCTATTTTGAATGTAACTTGGTAAAATAGGAGTTAATCAGACTTAGAAGAGAAACAAATTGTAGTTACTTTTCAAAGAGAGGCTCCTCTCTCCCCTTTCCTACAGGTTCCATGGAGTTTCTAGCCAAGATCTCTTCCTACCACACAAATCTCAACCTACAAACTTCATCTAAGTTGAGAATCAGTTGCTTCATCTTACAAGCTTCAAGTCTACAACCATTATGAAGGCTTAACAGCTATTGAGACACGCTAAACAATCTTGAAAATTGCCACATCAATTTTGGGTTGGTTTTTTCTCTAATCTCTTACTTCTATGATTGATTTATATCAAGCTTGGTTGTTCCATTTTTGAATAAGTGGAATCCCTTAGGAATCATCAATATTTGTACTCCATTCTTCATCTTCAAGCTCTCTTGAAACTTTAAGTGTGAAGTCCATGGATAGCCATGAAAGCTTCAACTCAAGCTTCAATTTCTCTTCAATTTCTTAGGCACTCTTCATCATTTTAGCTCTACGACTCATTTTAGTAAAGATTCTTGAAGAAATTGAAAGGATTGAGCAAGAATGGCCAAGCATTCAACCTTAAGAGCTTCTATGGAGTCAAGATTTGAGAAAAATAGGTTCAACGCTTCAGTCTTAAGCTTATGAAGTTTCAAGATTGCTTCTAAGCACTAAATGTACAAGTATTGAAGGTTATTTCAGCAAAATTGAGCAAATGAAGGCTTCATCATGCATTTGGGGATCATTCAAGCCTTCATTAAGCTAACAAGAGGTATTTCTCTCTTCAATTGTTAATCTCTCTCATTCATCCAATTATCCATTTGATTGAGAGATTAAAGAACTTAAAAAATTTCCATCAAACTTCAATCTATCATTGGTTAAATCACCCCATTCGTGGAGTGCATTACTTACTTGATTCAAATAGTGAATTTGAAGCTCTTGCTTGAAGTTTTAGCATTACATTCAATCCCATTTAGTAAAGCCCAATTGATTGATTAGATTTCTTACTCTAATCCATTGATTTGCTTATGATTTTTTGATTCATGACAAAATATATCATAATCCATTGTAAAGGGTAAGTCAGCTGTGTGGTAAGACCCTCTCCCTAATTCATTTTGCCAATTTCAATCCTATTGCATTTCATGGAAAGAGCTGAATGAAAATTTCAATAATGCATATCATATTGATTGATTAGAGTAGCATATCCCTACCATGTTGATACTCCCACTGAGGAAAAAGGTGGATGCCGGACAAGATAGTAGGACAATAGAGAGGTGACCCTCTCCCACTATTAAAGATCCCAAAGGGGTACAACCAACTGACCCCGAAAGGGGGGGGACGTTTTCTACTTCTTGGTGATTAGGAGCCTATATAGGGAGCCTTGAAGATCAAAATAGGGTGAAACAAGGATTTTGTGGGATAGACAGGGTATATAGACGTCATTACAAGTATCATCTTCATCATTGATAGTACAAGTGCAAGTGCTACACATTTCCCACAGTTCCTATCGAGCTCCCCGTAGGGTTTGGAAGCCCTTAGGTACTACCATTGTGCTCTCACAAGTGGAAACATGGTACTTAAAGGTTAAAACAAGGTGCAAGCTTGAACAGTTTAGCCTCAAAGATTGAGTTGTTGAATTTTCTATCTTAAATCTATTATGAAGTCCCATAGCTCATCTTGAAGAGGGCATTGTTGGCTTTTGTTTAAATAAAGAATTTTGGAATTGGATTTTCCTAGCTCAAGTTATAGACAATTTTCTGACAGGGGAACTGCTGGGGTGCACTACTATGGTAGGCTATACGGGAAAGAATAAGGCCTAGCATGAATATGCTCAACAAATAAAAAATTCCATGTTGAAAAATACACCTCAAGAGAGCCCTAAAGAGCTTGAAATGCAAGGAGAAATTAGTGCACTCAATAATAAAATGTGTAAATATGAGAATAGGCATTCTCAAAGGCATATGGAGCTACTATCTAGAGTTAAATAGATGGTATTGTCTAGTAATCAAATGAAGTATTCCATTGAGAAGTTTGTGGTTTCCAGTACCCAAATGAAGGCCTCAATTGACAAAATAGTAGAATCCAATGCTTAAATAATGGCTCAATTCTCCCAATGGATGTAAATGCAAATGGGAACCAAGGAAGCTAGGGAGAAAGCTCAATCAAAGAGTAATTTGTCAGTCCCACTTCATGCACCTAATCAAAATGGCCAAATTCAAGAAATCATTGGACAAAGGGACATTCTTAATAGTCAATATGAAGTAGGAGAGACTTCAAAAAAGGCATGATGACTATTTGGGCAATATGAATAGTGTTAAGCACAAATTTATGTGCTAAATCCTCAACTCTCTAGAGGTCCTCTACCATCGGTGTCGCAACACGTAGAGTTGAAGGTCACCACAAGGGTTTGGCAAGAAAACTAGACAATATAATTGGAGATGTGGCTTCAAGAGATAAGTAGTTTGTAGTGAATGCTTAAAGGTTCAAGAGGTACTTCATGGTCATTCACAGAGTTTTGAGAAAGAAGAATGTTTGGAGTTTAAGAGTTTAGACTCTAGAGATGGTAGATATAAGAGAAGAGTTGAAGGTCTCAAGCCAAATCCAGGACTTCCAATTGCAAGTTTTTAGCATAGATCACAAGCATATTACCTCATAAGCTTTAATTCAAGCCAAGCTTGTTTTCTTGACTATAAGACTAATCATGGATTATGAAGTTAAGTACAAGTATCAAAAACAAGTTTGCGTCCCATCATTCAAGCATGGACCAACTTTGCATGATTACATTCAATGTATACTTGTAAGGAAGAAAGCTTATGAGTTAATTACAAGGCTTGTAGGACAAAGAATTTCGCTTCAAGAGATCTTCAGATAAAGATCCTGAAAAGGTTAAGATACTATAGCCAAGAAATAAAAGAAAGAAGTCCTCTTAATTCAATTCATAGCATCTATGAATGATCCTCAAATATTGCGCTATCATAAAGGCACGTAATTCTTGCATAATTTGACAATATGTCAACTACAAAGCGAGAAATAACTTAAAATATCACTACTACAGCTAATTCTCTCAATATGACTAAAGATTTCAGCCCCAAATCAGCCCATAAAGCTTCCGGAATTCACCTCTAATGATAGTATGAACTTTCCTTAATATAGAGAGAATAGAACAACCAAGTACAAGTGTAAAACATACCATATGAAGCATTTCAGAAGTAAAAGGAATTGTTGTCCACAAAAATCACTATGTGGGCTACCTCTTTCAGCCTATGTACATGGTTTCAACATTTCAATAAGACACATTGATGTAGCACAAAAAGAGCCCCTATATTCAAGAGCATGAAACAAGCAATAGGTAGCTTGCACTAGGCATGTAGAAGTAGGAGAGAAGAAGGACTACATGTAATTTTCCTTGTTTGCTTTGTAATTGGAAACCTATTTCAGTCTTAAGCACGTACATAGAGAAATCAAGATGCTCCCTTCCACAATGCTTATGCAATATCTACTTGCATCAAGCATAGCAATGCCATGAATCTACAAGAAGAGAAAAATAAGTGTTGCTACCCACAATAATCTATTTGGGCTGAAATATTCAATCCACTTTCTTCTCATAAACAAGTCAAGAAAATTTCTTGACACTCCTCTCCTCAAGCTTCCTCTATGGTAGATTGCAGTGAGATTCCAAGAGCATGAATGAGCCCTTTGTGTCAAGATTATTCAATAAAGCAAGTAGATGAACTTCAGCCCCCCAAATTACAGGACTGGAAGATCAATAACAGTCCCTATTCAACTCTTAAAAGACTTAAGAGAGTGGATTTAATGTCTCTCTTGACATGGGAGTTCAACATTAGCATACATAGGTCAGACCTAGACATTTTTGAAGACACCTCATTCAGCTCTCGTATGTATGGGCTTCTGCCCTTTAAATACACAATTCTGCTCTGTTAACTACGCCAAGAGTGGCCTTCCATTTTTGTCAAAGCATAGAAGGAGTAGCACTTACATGTCAAGTGGAGTTTACTGCAGTTACTTGTGGTTGCATGGCTTCCTCTTCCTTTGTTGTGGCAGTGAAGGAGCTCTTTCCGCCCCCATCCAAGATGTGCCTTGATCAATTCTGAGATCTGCCCACAAAATGTGGTGCAGATCACGCTGCCCCTTGATTTCTTCGTTGACTATTGTATTAATCACATAAGCATGGCACAAGACATATACAATGTCCTATGCCTAGTCAACTTACGTATTTCCGTCTTCTTTGTGACTTGGCTTGTGAATATACTTAAAACTTTGAATATCATAAGTACATAATGACATCATTGGCTCCTGGAAAATGCAATCTCAGGGAATCTACCAAGTCAACTGCTCATGTCCTTATTTTATATTGTTTAATGCTCCATGACTTACAGAATTGTAGCAATTTCGTGTAAGTATTGCAAGGAAAGTTAAAAGTAAATGACCAAATTCAACCTTCTTGTCAAGGACCCATGATAAATTTGTTGCATTTTAAGGCAGAGAGCCCTCATCTTTGTTTCACCATGCCATATGCTAGTGAACTTAGGTTTTTATGACTTATTGCACTAGGCAAGTTTTTTGTAGTAGGTCTAGATTACAAGTGACTAAGTAGTATAGGCACAGGTTTAATGTTTTATGTTTAGACCATGGGCAAAGAATCTCATGAGATTGACCCCCCTCTAACCTGCACATCCTCCAGCATGTGCCACTTTATGTTTCTTTTATCTTCCATCATGTCCTCTTCTCTGTCTTTGAAGTCATCTTCTTCCTCCATGTCTTCATGCTCTTGGATTATATCCAAGCCTTCTAACTCATATGTTGAACTTTCTTTTATTTTGAAGAGCTTGATTCTTTTTCCAGCTATGGGTATCTTTATGCTTATTCCATCGAATTCAGCCAATGAATATGTGGCATTGTTGTGAACGACCTTTACCACATATAGGCTGAACAAACAATGCTTTACCATCTTCCTAGAAGCATTGTATTGATTGTCTAGGCTATTGTCATAGACAAGCACCCAGTCATTTTCTTCTATAGCTCTCAGCCGAAGTCGATGTTGCCTATCAAATCTTATTTTGTTCTTTAGTCTTTTTGTTTTTAGCTTCTCAATAGCTGCATGAATATCTTTAGGCCTTCTTTCTAGCTATCATATGCGCAAAGTCAGCAATCTTCTCTACTAATGCCTTCCTCCCAAGGAAGAAGACTCCATGTAAGAATATATTCTTCAATTGGCATAATTGATTGTTCCAGGTGCATAAGTTCAGTTGGCATATAGCCAGTTACAACACTATGAGTAGCCCGGTCAACCCATAATGCAAAAGAAAGCATTTTAGACCATTCTTTGATATTTCCTCTACAAGACTTTGCTAGAGCTTTGAGAATAGGTTGATGCCCTCTCTCACTTTTCCCATTTCCTTTAGGGTTGTAGGCTGACATTAAAGCCAACTTAATACCCAATTGAGAAAAGAAGTTGCATGCCTCATCGGCATCCAATTCCCCTCTATCTGCGTTTACCTTACCAACACAACCATATCTTCAAAATACTTCTTCAAGCAAAAGCAAAAAATATCTTGAGTGGTCTTGGTTGTTCAAGCTTTACCTTCCACTTGATTAGTTAGATCCTCTCTTGCAAGCACTAACTACAGCATATTCCATATCCTTATAGGCATGGTTACAACATCAATAATCCATCTATAATGTATAGACAAAGGATAAGTCGGTTGTAACCCATTTTGATGCTTAACAATAGAGTACATCTAACACAAATAACATGTTTCAACAAAATACTCTATGTCTCAATACATGATCTGCCACCAATATTTTTCTTTGAGTTTACTAAAAGTTTCCCTTATGCCTCTATGGCCAGCTCACAAGCTTTCATGAAATTCCTTCATTACCTGTTGTTGTAATCTTTTGTTACCTAAAACTTGAATAGGCACTCCTTTCTTCTTCTTTGCATGCTTCCATAGATGCCTATTTTTAAGAAAGAAGCCATATGCTTTCCTCTTAATATGCTTGAACTCTTCATTAGTCAAAGTCTCTTTCTTCTTCCAAGAGAATCTTTGGCCTTTTCTTAATAATTGATAAATATTTTTGACTACATGAGAAAAATGTGGTATCTATATGAGATAGAATACACATGCGCCAAGAAATCTTCTCACCTCTGAAATATTTGTACATTTTTCTTGCATTCTACTGATGGCATCTATCTTGATTGGTGAAGGTTTGCATCCATAGGGGCCACACAGATGTCCAACCACTAGGACTTCTTGAACTCCAAAGATCGATTTAGCTCCAAAAATGATAAAATAAACTTCTTGCTTTGTCAAAATCCTTTCACAATCATGAATATGGTTAACTACAAATGTTATGTAGCCATCCTCGTCAAGCTCCTCATTCTTTTCATAGACTTCACATCCTTTGATAGGTACATCATCAAGAAATGGAAGAGTAAGCTGCAGAATAAAGTCCCTTAAGACTTTGTCAATGGCATTCATCATATGGGCTAAGGAGTTTGTTGCACCTTATGGTAGAGTGCACATGCGAAACAATCCAAGAGGTGTCTTCATTGTGGTAATGTCTCGGCTTTCTAATGAAAGATGAAATTGGTAATGCCCAGAATATAGGTCACCCATAGAATAAATTGCTCTCTTAGCAAAAGCTTTAGCAAACTCATCAACAATTGGATGTGAACTAGTATTTCAGATTGTGATACGGTTAATAGCCTGTAGATCTTGAATGAATTGTAGAGATCCATTTTTATTGGGCATGATAAACCATCGATTTGAGTAAGGTACTGAAGAAGGTTCTAAAATCTTCATTTTGATCTTTTTATTTAGAAGTTCTAGTAATTTGGACAAATTCGCCCTTGGAACAGGAATGGGCTTGAGGTTCCAAGGCACATGTGGGAACGTGAAAATGACCATAGGAGCCACAATATTTGCATCCACACAATCTATTTCACTTGGCTGAAATGCAAAAGATTTTCCATGTTTCATTAATATTTGTATAAAAGAGTGTTTTTTAGCTGGTGAAATGAAAGAATTATCACCTATTTTGAGCTCTTTTATACTTTCAATTGTAAACTTGTGTCCAATGTTGGAAGGATCTTGAAGACTTGGCTGATTTGCTGCCCTATCAGCTAGCCCTTTACTTTCAGGAGGCAGTGGGACTTGACTTTCTTATCCACTATCTGGTATTTTGTCTCCACTTGTGCTTCAGCCTTGTTGAGTAAACCAATGTCTTCCTGTTCAACAAATTCTTGAATTATTTGATAAAATCCCAATGTATGGACTTCTATGGACTGATTTTCAATCTGATTTTCTACATGAGCAGCTGTGTATATGTCAGCCAATGTGTTAATAGTACTCAGCCCAAAAAAGAAACAAAAAATATATTCATTTTTAGCCATCATGTCATAAGTTTTCAGCACTCTTTTTTCATGATATAAGTATTTTCCTTTAGCTCTTGTCATGACTGGAAGAGACTTGTAACAGCCCATACTGTTGACTATACATACATGTAGATTTTCTAGAGACACGGTTTCTGTAGCATGCGGATGCACAATCTTTTTGCATGAAGCAATGCCATAGCTCCTTTTACAGCAGTGCGGTCTGAAAACCCTTAAATTCTTGGGCATTCAGAGGCACAATATAATCTTGCAATTGATCTTTGTTTCAATGATGGTTAACACACACAGTAAGAAATTAGACAACTCATTCATTATCCTTGATTTGGATTTGAGCATAGGAAGAACTATCATTAAGAGTTTTTGTTTCCAAATGGGATTTAGATAGGATTGTTCAAGAATGATAGGGTAACTACAAGAGTCTTGAATAAATAAATGAAAATTTTCTTTTATGTCTCCAATAGTTACCTGCACATTAGGACATGTAGCATATAACTCTCCAGAAGAGTTGTTTGCAGCTCTCATTTGCCAACGTGGTTCAACATCTATGGGCCATCCGCCACTTTCATAGAGACTCCTTGCTATGACGTTTATCTAAGAGCCATGGTCCAAGAGTGCAATACATGGTATTTCTTTTTCTCCAATTTTTGACGATTGTCTTCGTTGTTGCTCTTGCCCAATGCATATGGGAGTAGTGATTGCTGAGATTATTCCTCTTTATGCATGTATTGTAGACGGCCTTCTCTTTGAGAGATGGGATGCCCAACTGGTTTGGACCAACCGACCATTATATTTTCAGCTTTCACTTCTTTATTTTTTGCATCCATCTTTTCCTTATCTTCAACTTCAATTGCTGCAATTAATTCTTTAACTGCTTCAAGCTGAATTCCTTGTGCAGTCAGCTTCTCTTCATCCTGTAGAAAGACTTGAAGAGATTGCAAAAAAGCATGCACTATGTCTTCAGCGCATCATTACCAACATATTGTCTTTTTCTTTTGATTACATTAATAATTACATAATGGAATTCACGTTTGATAATTCCAAGAATTTTTCCTAAGGTGAATTCAATTTTGCTTCCCAGAACTTGTTCTTGTAGGACTCGTTTGAGATCGATTGCAGATTCTATGTCAGACTTCAATTTGTAGCCTAGTTGCTTACCTTTCTTCTTTCCTTTGGCCTTCTTTGTTTGTGGTGCATCTTTCATCTCTTGATCTGGGGTTATATTTTCAGTAGACTTTGGTTGCTCATGCGTTCTTCTAGTTATCCATTTTGGAGGGCCAAAAAAGCGAAAGAGTCAGGTTCATCTTCTCATCTTCTCTTTTCTTCAATCAAGACCTCTTTATGATTGACATCAGCCAAATGTGCAAAAGTAGAAAAAGAATCTACCAGTTCTTTCCAATCAATTATTTCTCGAATGCACTAACTGGCGTTAGTCAAAGCATCTTTGGCTACTTTTCCGTGTTCCATTTGATCTAATGTCTGCATCCACATTTTAGATTGCACATTAGCTTTACCTGCTTTTAAATTAGATTTAGTTGGCTCAATTTGCAGCCCATATGTCGCTGCATCAATTGCTGCGTAGGCATTCTTTATAGCTAAATCCTCTAATATTTTCTTCATTCCACCATTGCCAAAAGTTGGCTCTAGTGGAAGACAAGTTTCAGCTGCATGAATTTTCCCGTCTTTCCAAAAAACGCGCTTCAAGGCTTTTATACAGCGCCGCTTAAAGCCTTCTCTCATGGGTCTTTGAGTTATGATCATCCTCGTTTCTCAACTTTGACATTCAGCTTCTCCACCTTAGAACTAATTTCTGTAAGATTCAAATGAAGGTCATGCATGCTTTTAATGAGTTCATCCATGACATTATTTTTGGAAGAAATAGAAGAAGAAAGAGTTGGCTAGTTAATCAAAGGAATAGGGGATTTTGAAGGTGGAACAAGCTCCATCAATGGATTTGTTGGAGTTGAAGTAGAGCCCAACATCTGCTCTCTTTGAGCAATCATGTTAACTGCATTAGTAATATCTATCCATGCAGTCTTGATTCCTGATTCAGAGGTAGCATCCTCTTAGCGATCAGTAAGCTTCTCTTGCAGAATGGGAGCTGTAGCCTTAAGAAATAATTCAATCTTCTAACCTTATATACTTTGTTGGTCTTCAACATCAAGTTTTCCAAATTTACTTTCAAACTCATTGTATAGAGCCGTTGCAGCTATTGGTTTTTGAACCCAATCAGTGAAACTTTTCTTCGTCATTAGGCTAGAGTCTTCTAAGAAGCATTCTTTGCATAGGGATTTTTTAATGTAGCCCAATCCGCATCTCACCGAAAAAGACCATGGATTCTTTCTTGAAGACCATGCTTGGGTAGCATGACAAAATAATCGCTCCATGCATGTTGTGGTACACCAAAGAGAAGAGCATTTTCTCAAACATATAAATGAATGAATACAAAGAAATTTTGACATTTAAATTGTTTCAATTCATGCCCAACTTCCTTTAGGGCCTTAACAGCTGTGGAATCAATCTTCTCTTCGTCTTGCCTTTGTTGTTGTTGTAACATTTAGCTTTGTTGTTGTTGAGTTTGTTGTAGAATGCGCACCAACTATCATAGAGTATCTCCAGAAGAATCCCCGATCTTGCAGTTTTCTTACATTGACCTTCATGTCGCGTTCACCAATGTCACACCATGTAGGGTTAAAGGTCACCACAGGGGTTTGGCAAGAAAACTAGACAAGATAATTGCAAGAGATAAGTAGTTTGCAATGAATGCTTAAAGGTTGGAGAGGTACTTCACGGTCATTCAGAGGGTTTTGAGTAAGAAGAATGTTTGGAGTTCAAGATTTAGACTCCAGAGATGGTAGAGATAAGAGAAGAGTTGAAGGTTTCAAGCCAAATCTAGGATTTCCAATTGCAAGTTTTTAGCATAGATCACAAGCGTATTACCTCATAAGCTTTAATTCAAGCCAAGCTTGTTTTCTTGACTGTAAGACTAATCACAAATTATGAAGTTAAGTGCAAGTATAAAAAACAACTCTGTGTCTCGTCATTCAAGCATGGATCAACTTTGCATGATTACATTCAATGTATACTTGAAAGGAACAAAGCTTATGAGTTAAATACAAGGCTTGTAGAACAAAGAATTTTGCTTCAAGAGATCTTCAGATAAAGATCATCAAAAGGTTAAGATACCATAGCCATGAAATAAAAGAAAGAACTCCTCTTAATTCAATTCATAGCATCTATGAATGATCCTCAAATATTGCCCTGCCATAAGGGTACATAATTCTTGCATAATTTGACAAGATGTCAACTATAGAGCAAGAAATAACTTAAAAGATCATTGCTGTAGCTAATTTTCTGAATATGGCTAAAGATTTCAACCCCAAATCAGCCCATAAAGCTTTCGGCATTCACCTCTGATGATAGTATAAACTTTCCCTAACATAGAGAGCATAGAACAACCAAGGACAAGTGTAAATCATACCATATGAACCATTTGAGAAGTAAAAGGAATTGATGTCCACAAAAATAATTGTGTGGGCTGCCAATTTCAGCCAATGTACATGGTTTCAACCTTCCAAGAAGACACATTGATGTAGCATAAAGACAACCCCTATATTCAAGAGCATGAAACAAGCAATAGATAGCTTGCAATTGGCATGTAGAAGTAGGAGAGAAGGACTACATGTTGTCCTTGTTTGCTTGGCCACCTATTTCAGTCTTAGCACATACATAGAGAAATCAAGATGCTCCCTTCCACAATGCTTATGCAATATCTACTTGCATCAAGCATAGCAATGCCATGAATCTAGAAGAAGAGAAAAATAAGTGTTGCTACCCACAATACTCTGTTTGGGTTGAAATATTCAGCCCACTTTCTTCTCATAAACAAGTCAAGATGGTTTCTTGACACTCCTCTCCCCATGCTTCTTCTATGGTAGATTGCAGCGAGCTTCCAAGAGCATGAATGAGCCATTTGTGTCAAGATTACTCAATATAGCAAGTAGATGGACTTCAGCCCCCAAATTACAGGATTGGAAGATCAATAACACTCCCTATTCAACTCTTAAAAGACTTAAAAGAGTGAATTTAATGTCTCTCTTGACATGGGAGTTCAAACTTAGCATACATAGGTAAGACCTAGACCTTTTTGAAGACACCTCATTTAGCTCTCGTATGTATGGGCTTCTGCCCTTTAAATACACAGTTTTGCCCTGTTAACTACACCAAGAGTGGCCTTCCATTTTAATCAAAGCACAGGAGTAGCACTTACATGTCAAGTGGAGTTTGCTACAGTTACTTGTGGTCACATGGCTTCCTCTTCCTTGTTCTGGTAGTGAAGGAGCTCTTCCCCCCCATCTAGGATGCGCCTTGATCAGTTTTGAGATCTGCCCGTGAAATGCGGCACAGATCATGCTGCCCCTTGATCTCTTCGTTGACTATTGTATTAGTCACATAAGCATGGCACAAGACATATACAATGTCCTATGCCTAGTCAACTTAGGTAACTTCGTCTTCCTTGTGACTTGGCTTGTGAATATACTCACACTACAAGATATAGGCCTTATACCGACGTTAAAAGCGACAAAAATATAAATAAAAAAATTTGCCCCCGTCGTCGCAAAAAGTGTCGTTATTGGCGATGCCATAGAACAATCGATATCAACGTCGTTATCAGTGTTGCTATTTGCGATGCTGATAGCGACGCAAATAACCACGCTGATAATGACACTCTATGATGCTAATAACGATGCAAATAACGATGCGTGCAGGTAAATTTGTGATGCTAATAGTGACGGTAACAAGGGAAAAGAAAATTTGTGGCAGGGTAGCAAGTTGCCCTGCCACATATAGCACTATGTGCTTTACTTGGGCCATATAAAATGGTTTTTGCACTGTGTACAATGCTCGTGTAAACAAAAACAAAGTGTACTTAAATCATAACACTGATACATGAAATAAATACATTATCGCATAATGAAAGCGATTGGTACAATCATGACAAGATATCACTACTACATAGAAAATGTCTACACATATCAGGTGACTAAAAAAGAAGGGTGTTTGAGCTCGAGGGATCCAAGGGCGAGCTATATATCCTCACCATCTGAAAGCTTGTCCTGCCGCAAAGGAGCATCGAACGGACTCTGCAAAAAAATAAATAACTACACATTAGTCCACCATACAATAATGCATTCTAATTAAACATGGTAACTACGGACAAGAAAGATGAGTGACTTACAGGGCCGCCGCATCTATACAATCGGTCGATCAATGCAGTGAGGCCGTGCCTCTCTGCATATCGAGTCTCAAGGCCGGTCGGATCATGATTTGTAATGGAGTGCTGCAAAGAAAACAAAATACTAACTATTAGAAACATGATTGTCAGTACAAAGGATATTGCAAAAAAATAAGCAAGCAAAACAAAAGAAAAACTTACAAAGTCCTCCAGATATGTCATGTGGCTGCCACTCCCAAGATGATGGACCACTCTGGCCTCTAGTCGTGCCCTCGCCGCCTCGCGCTGCTGACTCCAACGTCCTGGAGAATCTATAGCCTCCTCCCTCGATCGGCGCCAGTCATCCGCATCTAGTCACTCGGGCTTTGCAGCCCCACTCTTGAGTGCCTTGCATGTGTCCGGTCGTCTCTATGACATATATGCACGCATGCAATCCATCATCCAGCCCATAGAAAATCTATTTGATGTGGCTGGAACCCGAAACTCCTCATGCAAGGATGCTACTATGTAGTCCTTGCTCGTCTCCGATATATTTTTATGATGATCTAAGACGTTGTGCCGAAAAACTTATTGGCACAACTCTCTCATGCGAGCCATCACCCTCCTCCCCTCATCATTCATGATGATGGCTCCTGACCTATCATTGACAAGATAGGCATATCCCTCTCGGATATGCCTAAGATGGATCCTCTCCCACCTGCATCCACGCTCTTGGGCATATCTAGGAGACCCCTGTACATCCGGTGTACCGACTGGGGTAGTATCTATCGGTGTAGCAGCCATAGGGGTGCCACCTGCAATAAGCGGTTGAACAAAGGCCAGAGTAATTGGAGTAGATATCCCCATAGGTGTGACAAATCTTGGAGGTGATACAACTCTAGCAGAACGATGAGACGGAGACACCGCATCCGTGCCTCCACAGTAACCACCTGAGCCACGCTCCCTGGAACCACCACGAGAGCAAGGAGTCCTACATGTATCTCGTGCCGACCGCGGGCTCACTGCCTCCGTATCTCTACAGTATCCCCTTGATCATGAAGCACTCCCTCCCTATGGGCCAAGTCTTGAGCATCGACCTCGTCTGCTCGAAGCTGAAGCATCTGATCGCACCGAAGTAGATCGAATAGAGCGGCCTGACAATGTTCGAGATAGCTCCTGGTTCACCATGTCGTTGAATCTCGCCATTTGATCTGGAGACATGTGCGTAAAGATATCTTGCAACTCTTCATCGCTTATCCCTCGACTCATCCTGAAAAGTTCACCTACACAGATAAAAAATGATGTTAGCATAATCAATTTAAATCATACAAAGTACAATAATATAAATCCTAAAAAAATAATCTCACTTAAAGTGCATATCTTATGTACCCTTATAAGCGATTAGTGAACGAATTGAGTAAGTGGATGCTCCAAGTATGAAGTATCCTATGGTCCCATATCAATCTCCTCACACAACTCCGCATACACTGGAAGGACGATAGACATGTCACCACAAAAGGATGAGTCCATCTCGTTCTCAAAGAATTCTTGGACTCCTATATTTTCATCATTATTAGCCGATGTTGGCTCCTCTACATGCTCCAAGCTTTCGGTGGCCTCCACCCCTTGCAATATCAACCCCTCTATTTGCATATTTTCCTCATCTATGCTCAGAACATTGCTTTGATCATATACTCTCGCACTTCAGGGAGTTGAAGGTATAATATACCACTATCAAGGTTGTCGGGGGCTTGGATAGAAGATTACATGTTCACAAACACGTACAAGAGAGATTAAACTATTGTGATATGTACCATGTCGTAATATAATTCACAAGCAAATGAGTTCATATACCTGTTCACAATGGGCCGGCAACACAAAGGTGTCATGTAAATATGTCCATTTTTTTTCAGAATCTATTTTAAGAAATCTAGATGGACCTTGTCAAACTATTGCTCCAGCTCCTTCAAGTACCACTTTGAACCACTGCACATCGAATAGTATCATGGAGAAGCTACCATAATCCACCGTAACAATACTTTGCAAGTTTCCAAAATACTCCATCTCATCTATAACCGTGTTTGGATTCGTTGCTCATCGTCGGCTCTCTTGCTTGAACCTTGCCATGATACCACAGTCCATTTTGGAGCGCATTTTGTCAATATGCTCCATGCGAAAATGTCGTCCGCACGACCACGCTGCACTATATATTTTGTACTGTACATTGAAACACTCAAATTAGTTGTCGCATATAAAATATAGATACGACAAATCCTAAACACATCATCACCTTTGGACTATATCCCCTCGAGAATTCCCACTCCTCAATTGAGACCTCCGTCTCTTCGCAAGATGCTGTAGTCAAAGCTCTATGCAACCATCGTGTTGACATGAACCGTGGCATCTCCTCCATGCCCTTGGGATATCAAATCAGGATGGCGCATACTATGTCAAAATTCAAATCGCGCTTCCTCTCAATCTTGCCTAGCGATCTAGTAACTGGCAAGCCGCGTCTCCATAGAGGCATGGTGCAACATACAAAAGCGATTCACCTTCTCCTCCATTGCAGCATCCATTCTTTTTTCTACCCCATTTCCAACCACCACGTCTCCGGTCAGTCTATCATCATCCTTTAGGGACCATAGCATTTTGTTGTCTAAATCCACCATTGGTAGCCATTGTGAAATATACAGTAGTACCTCAGACACCGACCAACCTTCAGCCATGCTACCTTCTAGCCGAGCTCCTTGTCGCACAAAGCCTTTCAGGGTTTTCATGAAGTGCTCCAAGAATAACATCCATCACATATGGATAGGTCCAACAATATCCACTTCATCTACAAGATGCAAAAGAATGTAAATTTGTATCATGAGCATGCTAGTAGACAAGTATTTCTCAAAGAGACAGACCGTCTCCACTGCTCCCCGCCTCGTGGATTCAATATAGGACGTCTTAATCTCCTTTTGTGAGATCCATTGCATCAAAGTAGACAACTTGTAAATGGCCCCGCGTATTTCTGGAGTAAGGCATCCTGCGATCGCGATCCGTAGTACAAACTGCCACAAATGAGAAAGCATTATGAACAATGGATACACTCCAAATAGCAAAATGCACATGCCAATTATAATCTATTCTAGTACAAACCTGACATATCTTATGCTAGTCATGGGATTTTAGCCATGATAATTGGTCATCTTTAGAAAATGCAAATCTGAGAGATTGCATAATACCCATCGGAGTGCGGACAGACTTGACTACTTGCTTCACAATGCGCTCTTCTTTAGTGGACAAAACCCAAGGGGCGCGAGGTAGCTGCGCACGACCATCAGCACTCGAGTGCAGCCAAAGCGCCTCCATCTTGCCTACCTCCTTCAAATCCATTCGTGCCCCTATAGTGTCTCTCTTTCCTGTGATGTGGTCCCATAGCAAGCTACCCAAATTCTTGAAAATATGCATGGGATCCAACAAGTGGTTGATCTGTAAGGGATTCCAATATGGTAACTTGTAGAAAATTGAGAACCATCACATTCCGTTTGGATGTGACTCTGTGTGGACCATTTTCAGCTCGTATCAGCTTGTGGCATTCATACGTGTTGGAGATTGTCGAAGAAAACCTTCCCTCAGTTCATGATCCTCTGGCAAGAATGCGACATGTCCTTGATATACCATCTTCTTCATGGTTCGTGACCTTCAGGAGTCTAATTGTGGCCCACACAATGGACATGCATAATAACCTGAGGTAACCAGACCTGTTTCAATACCTCTATCCACTGAATACAAACTTGAATGAGATAAAATATAGATATTACCAACGAGAATGGAAGCCTATTTACCTGAGCACTCACTGAATCCCGGAAAGTCATGCATCGTCCACATGAGAATGGCTCGAATATTGGCAGACCGTCGACCATCGCGCTTGCTCATATCTTGTACGGTGAACCCCTCCTCCCTCAAAATCTTAAGCTCATCGACTAATGGACGAAGATACACGTCAATATTTTTGACTTTGTAGCAACCGGGGATGAGTGTCCTTTCTTCGTAGAAAGCCATGGAGGGATATTGTAGTTGGCAAGGACTATAGGACACACACTGTAAGAAGTTGAGCGTAGATTGAATGGGTTCATGCCATCCATTGCAAGACCGAGTCAAAGATTCCTTGGCTCTTGGGAAAAGCCTGAGAAAGTAGAGTCAATGTGACTCCATGCGCGTGAATCCGCTAATATTCGTTGAACTCCTTCTGTGGACCTATTCTGCACATACACATTGTCAAGCTCACCATGTCGGACGTATGAAACATGTGGTTTATGCGGGGGATAAGCGAAAAGTGTCTAAGAACTTTTTGAGGGATGATTTGCCCTTGCACTGAGCACCACACTTTAGACATGTCTCCATAGTCTCGTATTCTCCTCAAAACAGTATGCAATCATTGATACATGCATGGATGATGTTGTAGTCCATGCCAAGCTTTTGTAAAACATGTCGTGCATCATCACAAGACTCAGGCATGGTATTTGCAGGTGGTAATATATGATATTTCAGTAACTTGAAAAAAATCATAAAACACCTTTAAAAAGCACAAATGTTTTTAATGATAGTACCAAAAAGAAATGAATGAAGTGTACCTACAAGGTACCTAAACAACTCGGTCACACTCGCATTGCTCCACCCGTATTTTGCTTGCACACTTAGGAGTGCAAGCAGTGTCTTCAGGCGAGATACTCGGCACCCATCATATAATGGTATGGATGCTTCCTCTCTAAGCAGATCAGAAGTCTCGACATCCATGTGAATCAATGCATCGATCATTGCCTCCATCTCAGGCTCCAAGATAGTAGGTAGGTCTGGAAGGCTACATGTCTCCTCTAGTATTAACAGTATAGATTGAGTAGTACCTTCCAAGTGGTGGATTGGCTCAAGCACTCCATCTATCGCACACCCACGAACTTTTCTAATTGACCGTAAAGGGTGCACTCCTCCTTGGGACGAGATATCACCTCCCTGGATAGAAAATTTTCCAGCCACACCCAATCTTCTTGTATATGGTATTCAATTAGCTTGCGAGTATAATTCATGATTGATATGAACTTTTCTTACCATTTGCTAAAAATCCAAGATCGCCTAATCAATGATCTCAGATTGAAACTTGCCGAAGCGTCGTACGTGTTCTATAGACAATCATGTTTTCGTCTAATTTCTAGCTTTCATTGAGAGCAAGGACATGGGACACACTGATTAAGATATGCCTCGCGATCTTGAAAAACAAGACCTTCATCATTTTCCATTTTGTCTACGTTACGAACAATTTGTTTTTGTTATCATTCTTTTTTTCTTTTCTTAAATTATTTGAGAAGGGATTTCTTCTCTTGTAACTCGGCAAAAATTAACATATGTAAAGTCTCCACCCACCCACCCACAAGTTAACATATATATATATCGGAGTGTTTCCTATCTTGTGGTGTTGCATCAGACCTCGCCACCACTCTCTCTTTGTTTTTTATCCATTCATTATCTCCTCTCCTTCCATCTCTCTCTCTTTTTCTATTTCTTTATTATGATGTATGTTTATTCCCTCTTTCTCGTTCCTTCTTTTTTTTTCTCTTCCTTCCCCTCTCTCATTTTCTTTAACGATCGCGGCTACGACTACAATGAAGTCCACGACCACGACTATGACTATGACTACGACCACGACCACGACCACGACCACGACTACGACCACGACTACGACTATGACTATGACTACGATGACCACGACCACAACTACAACCACAACTATGACCATGACCATGACCACGACCACGACCACGACCACGATGACCATGACCATGACCACGAAAACAACTACGACCATGACCACGACCACGACCACGATTACCACTACCACTACCATGACTACGACCACCACATCTACCACTACCACTACCAGTACGACGACTATGACCACTATAATAAACAAGAAAAGAAGGAAAAAAAAAAAACAACAACAACAACAACTACTACTACTACTACTACATAAACAAGAAAAGAAAAGAAAAACTACTACTACTATAAAAAACAAGAAAACTAAACAACAATAAACAAGAAAAGAAAAGAAAACTACTATTACTACTACTACTACAAACAACAACAATTAATTTCCTTTTCTCTATTCCTCTCCCTCTCTCATTTCCTCTCCCTCCCTCATCCTCACCCTCTCTTTCTCTCTTTCCCTATCAGGTTTAATGTTTTTTCTCTATTTTTCTCTCTCCTCTTCCTCTCTCATTTTGTTTCTCTCCTCTCCCTCTCTCATTTCCTTTTCTCTCTTTCTCTCCATCTCTCATTTCCTCTCCCTTCCTCACTCTCTTCCTCTCTTTCTCTCTTTCCCTATTATGTTTAATGTTTTTTCTCTCTCCTCTCCCTCTGTCATTTCCTTTTCTCTCTTCCTCTCCCTCTCTCATTTCCTCTCCTTGCCTCACCCTCTCCCTCTCTTTCTCTCTTTTCCTATTAGGTTTAATGTTTTTTCTCTCTTTCTCTCTCTCCTCCCCCCTCTCATTTCCTTTTCTCTCTTTCTCTCCCTCCCTCACCCTCTCCCTCTCTTTCTCTCTTTCCCTATTAGGTTTAATGTTTTTTCTCTCTTTTTCTCTCTCCTCTCCCTCTCTCATTTTTCTCTCTCCTCCCCCTCTCTCATTTCCTTTTCTCTTTCTCTCCCTCTCTCGTTTCCTCTCCCTCCCTCACCCTCTCCCTCTCTTTCTCTCTTTCCTTATTAGATATATGGGTTTTTTCTCTCTTTTTCTCTCTCCTCTCCCTCTCTCATTTCCTTTTCTCTCTTTCTCTCCCTCTCTCATATACGCTCCCTCGCTTACCCTCTCTCTCTCTTTCTCTCTTTCCCTATCAGGTTTAATGTTTTTTCTCTCTTTTTCTCTCTTCTCTCCCTCTCATTTTTTAAATCTCTTTCTCTCATTTTTTTTTCTCTCTTTCTCTCATTTTTTTCTCTCTTTGCCTCACTCTCTCATTTCCTCTCACTCCCTCCCCCTCCCCCTCTCTTTCTCTCTTTCTCTATTATGTTTAATGTTTTTTTTCTCTCCTCTCCCTCTCTCATTCCCTTTTCTTTCTTCCTCTCCCTCCCTCACCCTCTCCCTCTCTTTCTCTCTTTCCCTATTAGGTTTAATGTTTTTTCTCTCTTTTTCTCTCTCCTCTCTCTCTCTCATTTTTTCTCTCTCTCCTCTCTCTCTCTCTCTCATTTCCTTTTCTCTCTTTCTCTCCCTCTCTTATTTCCTCTCCCTCCTTCACCATCACCCTCTCTTTCTCTATTTCCCTATTAGGTTTAATGTTTTTTCTTTTTTTCTCTCTCCTCTCGCTCTCTCATTTCCTCTCCCTCCCTCACCCTCACCCTCTCCCTCTCTTTCTCTATTTTCCTATTATGTTTAACATCTTTTCTCTCTTTTTCTCTCTCCTCTCCTTCTCTCATTTTTTTCTCTCTCCTCTCCCTCTCTCATTTCCTCTTCCTCTCTCATTTCTTCTATTTCCTTTTGCTCTCTTCCTCTCTCTCTCTCTCTCATTTCTTCTCCCTCTCTTTCTCTCTTTCCCTATTATTTTAATGTTTTTTTCTCTTTTTCTCTCTTCCCTTCCTCTCTCATTTCTTTTTCTCTCTCCTCCCTTTCTCTCATTTCCTCTCCCTCCCTCACCCTCACCCTCTCCCTCTCTTTCTCTCTTTCCCTATTATGTTTAATATCTTTTCTCTCTTTCTCTCTCTCCTCTCCTTCTCTCAATTTTATCTATCTCCTCTCCCTCTCTCATTTCTTCTCCCTCCCTCCCTCACCCTCTCCCTGTCTTTCTCTCTTTCTGTATTATGTTCAATGTTTTTTCTCTCTTTTCCTCTCCCTCCCCCTCTCTTTCTCTCTCCCTCCCTCTCCCTCTTCCTCTCTTTCTCTCTTTCAATGTTTCCCTCTCCCTCCCTCTCCCTCTCCCTCTCACATTTCCCTCTCTCTCTCTCTCTCCCTCTCCCTCTCGCTCTCCCTCTCCCTCTCCCTCTCTTATTTTCTCTCCCTCCCTGTAACGTGTCCACCTGTTCCCATTCAGGACACGTCTTAACAGTCAATCGGAAAGAGATTCTAGAAAGCTCCACCCGACACTCCCATGGAATGTTACAGGGTTTGCGATCTAGGACTTCCCGCGTCTGCCACGTAGCGGAAGTATTCCGGCCGTTCCCACTTAAACCGACCTGAATCAGGGTTTCCCGTAATGGTCACTTTCCTAAACGGCAGCTAGAGTCGAGCTACTTTACGTAGAAACGTCAGGGACGAAGTGGATTCATGCTGCACTTGGTTCACGAAGAATGGAAAACGAGAGGGATGTAAGGCTTAACTTCTCTACCCATAAGGCATAGTCCCATTCCATTCCCCTAAAACAACATAAATCAGGATTTTAGTAACCTAAACTCTAGGTCAGCGCCCTTGCTGTTCATTTCCTTTGAGAAGAAGTCCTTGCTGTCCATTTCAATTGAGAAAAGTTCCCGGCCAAGCGAGACCACCCATCCGTAGGACACACCCATGGCCACATCCACCGCACTTTACTTCGGGTTGCTTTAATTGTCTAATTACCTACCACAATTAGTTGGACATGCATAAAACAACTTCCTTAAATAGCCAGTTAGACACTGGTTCCTTCATGTAATCTTAGCACTTGACATAGAAAAATAGTGCCAAACAAGTTCCTTTTCATCAGGTTATCTTATTTATGTTTGGAATACATCCATAAAGTCCAGCCCGTAGGCTAATCCATAATCTGCCCGAAGGCTATCCATAATCTACCAGAAGGCTATCCAGTAATCCACAGGGATTACTAATCCAAGATTTTGTCCGTAGACTAGTATGCGGGCCTCGAGATCCAATCCTGAGTCATGTTGGCCTCTTGGACAGGTCCTGAAAGGCAAGGGATTTACGGCTAGAGTCCCCCTGGCACCCAAGCGTCCTCCTGCTCCAAGTAGTGCTCAACAGAGAGACCTCACGCGGCGAGTTCGGTCCATGTTTTCGGCGCGCCTAACAACCCCCTTGGTTAGGGTCAGGTAGTTAGTCGGGGGTAACTGATGCTGCCTCTCCCTTCAAGCCTTCAACCTGAAGCATTAAATATCTTTCTATCATTTAGTTCCTTGAGCAAATAATGCAAACAGTGCTTTTAAACTGTTACAAGCACAATCAATCTAGTGGTCGTTTATTGGGCCAACTACTAAGGAGTGAATCCTTCTCTCCGAATAAATCCAGCATTCGATCCAGGATCAATTGCGACTTGGCAAGATCCCCCAAGGGTTTGTTTGTTTACCCTTTTGTCCTTAGGGGGCCATACCCTGTTGACCCGACTTAACCAATACCTTAGGTTTCATAAATTAATAGTAAATCCTGGCGACCATGTCGCTCTAACTTGATTGATTCTTTGCTTCCAAGCAAATACCTAACTTCCCTTAACTTGGCAATTTTTCCCAAGAAAGGTGATGTAACATGATGACTACTCATCCTCTTGCAAGTTAAACTTGCGCAAGAACCTGCCAACCTCATTCCAAGGAATGGCAAAACTCTCTTGTGATCAAACCACAAGGCCATGCTATGTTGCAACTTGTTGGATAAGTATTGTATCTATTCCATGGAATCATTTCACCCAATGAACGACGTTTCCCGATCAAGGAATTATTTTTAGATAAGAATCAGGGTTTAGGGTGTCTTCTTACCCAACCCAATCCTAATTGCACTAGGTTGACAACGTTCGGTCTTAGGGATTCCAAACTCAAACCGAGTTTTAACATTAAGTCGGTCGATCCTTAGGGTAGAGACCCTAGATCGTTATTTGCATGAGCGTCCAATTGACCCAAACATTGCGTGAATGTGGGTAGGACCTTTGGGTTTGAGGGTTTCGACTTGGCAACAAGTGCGAAACTAGGCCGAATCCTTAACGTGCTAAACCCTAGTTAGCACTTGGGGTATTTATCGTATTGACTGAACAATGCCTATACGAATCCCTTACGGGTTAGGCGATTTAGATAATTCAATCTACTTGCCTTGTGACAAGGACGAGCCTTTTCTAGGGATGATAAACTTGACCTAAAGGAGAAAAATAGATGCAAAATGTCACAATACATGTAAACATGAGATTCATTGCTTCAACGTACCACTAGATTCACAATAACCCTATCCTTTCTTGCTAAAAGTAAGAATGCATGATAATTTGCAGAATAACTTTCATAGGACCTACTAGGACTTACATTAAAGAATCATGCCTACAATCTTTTTGTCTATGCTTTAAAATTTCATGCTTTAATAAACCATGCAATCTTTCCTAAATGCAACTCTTGATGAATGAACTTTTTTCACATGAGGAATATGCAACAAGCAACCTTCTCCTAGCTACAATGTAGTTAATGAAGTTCAAAAAAAACTAAAGCTAGTGTTAACTTATTCCATTTTACAAGCACATGCCACATGCAAGTCCATAGAATCATTTTCATGCTCTGCTATTTCATTTCGGATAACATCCTACGGGTGTTCATGACTTTTCCTCATGAATCATTACAATGAAGATTTTTCCTAAAATGTGACATATGCTTATTTTTTACATGTCTAGTCAAAAGTGCACTTAATAATTTTAACATTATAATTATAGGCAATAGGTGTTTTAGGCTCGTCACTTTGAAATGCACGAGAAGGCAACATGCTACTAAGGTTGTAAGATGGATAGACAATTTGCGTTCATTATATTGAAAATGCCAATAACCCAATTGCATGTCATGAATTAATTCTAGTAATCGATCAAATAGGCAATTTTTCCTTAATTGCATTTTAACTAGGCTAGGTGAATTTGAACATGCATAGGTGCTTTCTATTCCATGAGAGTTATCGTGCTTAATGCATTACTTTTACGTGGAATCGGAATCGTAAAACCTAGGATTGTGGACTCAGGGAGATATCCACGTGTAAGCTCGGGGAGGAATCTCCCGCAGGTGTGCCTTCCGACTTCTTGGGAGCCATCGTTGGGAGGAACCTCCTGCAGGTGCGCCTTGCGACTTCTTGGGAGCCATTGTTGATGACTTGAACTCCACAAAGATGGTAGCCACCATGTGGCCATGCATGGCTCCCCCCCTGGACACCACTTCACCACATCACCTCATTCCCCCATTCCCTTCCCTCCAGCCATGCATCGACTGGGGGAATTAGTAAAAAAATTTGCCTGATTTCCATCATTATCCATTTTGCCTCCTTCAAAAAATGTGTTTCCCCGCGGTTATGCAATCTTGAACCCCTGGGCTCGATTTCACAATGTGGAGGCCTCATTTTTTCGCGTGCGGGGTACGGATTAAACTACGGGTAATTACAATGTGGGAGATAACCTTGCAAAGGTTTGGCATGCGGGGAGTCAGGTTTAGTAATATTTTCGAGCGGGAATATTACATTCTCTCCCCTTGAAGGAATCGAGATGTCCTCATCTCGAGAAGAACTGGGGGTATTGTTGGTTGAGAGTGCTTTCATCCATCCAAGTGGCATCCTCCTCAGGATAATCTTTCCACTAGACGAGGCATTCTCTCAAGGTGCTGGATCTCAATTGTCTCTTCCTAACATCTAAGATCCTGTCTGGCCATAACTCAAGGACTCCTTGGCTAGGCATTACAACTTGTTGGTCATCAAGTGCATGGCTAGGATTAGGTACATACTTCTTCAGTAGGCTGATGTGGAATACATTATGAACCTTTAGGTTCTCAGGGAGTTGCAGTCTATAAGCATTGGGTCCTAGGCACTTGAGAATCTTGTATGGTCCACAATACCTTGGACTTAGCTTCTTACAATCTCCTAAGGATAGGGAACTCTTCTTTGGGCGTACGCGAATGAAGACCATGTCTCCTTCCTCGAAGGTTCTATCTTGATGTTTCAAATCCGCATATGCCTTCTGTCTATCCTTAACGGCTTGGATGTCCTGTCTTATTGACTTCATTTGGTCATCCATATCTTCCAGCATTTGCCTTGAAACTGCAACCCTCAAGGTTGGATCTGAGAAGTTTAAAGGACTTTGACAGTCATGCCCATACAATGCTTGAAAAGGGGTCATCTGAATGCTTTGTTCGTAAGAAGCATTGTAGGAAAACTCAACCAATGGCAAGTATTGAATCCACCTTTTTGGTTCATGGCATCAGTGTCCCCTTAGCATATCCTCGATGACTTGGTTGACTTGCTCCGTTTGACCATCGGTTTGGGATGGTAAGCTATACTAAAACAAAGTTGAGTCCCAATGCTTCAAAGATAGCTCTCCAAAAGTGTGATGTGAAGAGAGAATCACGATCACTAATGATTCTTCTAGGCAACCCATGTAGCTTGAATATCTCCTTGATGAACAACCTTGCAATGTCTGAGGCTTTATAGTTTTTCTTAATAGGAATAAGGTGTGCAACCTTAGTAAGCATATCAACCACAACCATAATGGAGTTGTATCCTCCCTAAACTTGGGGTAGGCCAACAACAAAGTTCATACTGATGAATTCCCATTTCATTTGGGGAACGTCAAGTGGTTGCAACTTTCCTGGCATTTTGACATGTTCGGCTCTAATACATTGATAAGCCAAACACTCAGTGACATATTTGAGAACGTCACCTTTAAGCCTCTCCCAATAGTAGCTCTTTCTCACTGCATTGAGAGTCTTGGCATAGCCAAGATGTCTTGAGAAAGGGGAATCATGAGCTTCCCAAAGTATCTTCTACTTGAGTGACTGGCTTGCCGGTGTACATAATCTCGTTCTATAGTAGCCAAGTCCGCTATTGATAGAGAATTCTTGATACTTAGCCTGTAGCTTCGGGTCTTGATCCTTGATAGGGATCTCCCTTAGCATCTTTTGATAGGTTGAATCATGGCATGCTTCTTCTCTAGCTAGCTCAAGTATTGGATTGTTTGGCATGGATACCTTTGTGGCTAGAGATCTAGCTGTTGATGGATTTTGCAAGATTAGAGAATTTAGAAATGCCTTGCGACTGAGTGCATCGGCAACTACATTCTCCTTTCCAGGTCGGTATTTGATTTCAAAATCATACTCCTCTAGCACTTCAATCCATTGACGTTGCCTCATGTTGAGTTCGTTTTGGGTAAAGATCCACTTGAGACTTTTATGATCCGTCACTAGGGTAAACTTGTTACCCAACAGGTAGTGTCTCCAAAACTTGAGGGCAGAGATGACAGCTAATAGCTCTAGATCATGGATAGCATAATTCTTCTCATGACTCTTCAGTTTTCTTGAAGAGTATGCTAAAGGATGACCTTCTTGCATAAGCACACATCCTAAGGCGAGTGTGCTAGCATCAGTTACTACTTCGAACTCCTTACTGAGGTCCGGAAGTTTCAGGATAGGTGTTGATACCAAACTTTGCTTTAATCTATCAAAGCTAGATTATTCAGCAAGTGACCATGCAATCGATGTTTGCTTCTTCAGTAAATCCATCAAAGGTGCTGCAATCAAAGCATAGTTTTTGATAAAGACCCTATACCATCCTATCAATCCAAGAAAACTGTGTATTTCTTTGGTATTGGCCATTCTAGAACATCTCTAGTGGATCCACTGAGATTCCTTCCGCTGATATGATGAATCCCAGATATTCAATCTGATGCTTGAAGAATGCACACTTCTTTATTTTGGCATAAAGCTTGTTCCCAGTTATTCAATCTGATGCTTGAAGAATGCACACTTCTTCATTTTGGCATAAAGCTTGTGTGCCCTCATTGTCTCAAGGACAATGCGAAGTTGGGGTTCATGATCTTCTTCCCATTTGGAATAGACTAAGGTATCGTCAAAGAAGACAGTACAAAGTCATCAATATATGGCCTAAAGATATCCTGCATTAACCTGTTGAAGGTGGCATGTGCATTCGTAAGCCCGAATGACATGACTAGGAACTCAGTGTCCATATCTTGTATTGAATGCCGTCTTTGGGATATCTTCTTTCTTGATCCTTATCTGATAGTATGAATATTTGAGATCAATCTTGGAGAAGATCTTCACACCTTGAAGACGGTCAAGAAGTGTTGTTCTTAATCGTTGACTGATTCAACCCTCTGTAATCAATACACAGTCGAAGTGTTCCATCCTTCTTCTTCTGGAATAACATTGGAGCTCCCCATGGTGAACTACTGGGACAGATGTAGCCCTGATCTAACAGTTGCTTGAGTTTCTCCTTCAGCTCAATAGCTTCTAGGATGGACATTCTATAAGGCCTCTTTGCAATTGGCGCAGCTCCGAGCACTAGCTTGATCTCATGATCAACTTTCCTTTGAGGTGAATGTTCTGTCAACTCTTCAGGAAATACATCTGCGTACTCCTTTAGCTATGAAGGTTCTTCACTAGACTCCTGGTCTAGCTTGTTAAGCTTAATCAAGTAGACAGGTAGTCCCTTTCTAACTCCCTTTATAATCTAAGATGCTTTGGCCAATTGAATTTTTGGCTTTCCAGCCTCTCCTTGAGTTGTGACCAATTCCCCTTCAGATTTTTGAAGGGAAACTTGGCCCTTTCCACAATGAATGTGGGCGTCATTAGGTTTAAGGCAATCCATTCCGAGCAAACACTCATGGATACCTAGGTTCATTACCCTGGTACAAGTGACCTCATGACCATTTGCTAATTCCACAAGCAAGGTAGGTGCTTCTATTGTGGCTATTTCTAATATTCTTGCATAAGCTGGCGAGATAAAGGAATGCGTACTGCTACAATCAATCAAGGTTTTGAAGCCTTTACCTTGATAGTCCAATGGTGTCTGAATCACCGAAAACAGGCAATTCGGGCCTTTCTTGTGAAGGGCAGAATGGACTGTTGCCCTCTCAAAGTCTGCTTCCATGGTTGGGTCTTCTTCTTCGCACATTTTCCTATTGGCAACACAGGCGGTTCTTCCTCTGCCTTGGGTGGCGGCTCCTTGGCCACTGCCGGTTCCTTGGAAAGGTCCTTGATGTTGTCCTCCGCCAAGTTTGGGACATTTCCTTTTGAAATGACCGGGCTCATTGCAATGGAAGCAACAGAGATTGCGGCCATTACCTTGGGTAGGGACAAAGTTATTGACATTATTAGTCCTTGCTTTCTTTATTTGTCCCCAGTTTTGAGCTTGAACTCTCTTCACCTCTGACCTATATGCTCCTTTGTTCTGATCATTATAAGACCAAGTCTTGTTACTTCTTGGCCTGGCGTGCACCTCTTGAATTATGGGCACAGCTCGAATGAGTGCGCCCTGAAGGTATGTTGGGCGCATTGATTCGAGGCAGGTATTCACAGGTGGATTTAATCGAGCACAAAAATTTGACACCTGTTGTGTCATATCCATTTGTGGCGCATACTTCAGAAGAGAGGCAAACTTTGAGTAATATGCATCAAGAGTCAGACCCAGTTGTTTCAGCTCATAGAACTCATTCATTTTCTGCGTGCGGAACGCAGGTGGTAAGTATCTTCCTTGCATAACTTTTTTCAGCTTTTCCTAGGTAACAGATCCTTCCGAGATCCCTTGATCTCTGCACCATTGCTTCCACTAAAGCCTGGCTTCGCCGGACGGTGAGCTTCAGCTTGGCGAACATTGCTTGGTTAATGGGTGCAGTACTCGGGTGCAGTATCGGCCGCTTCAAAGTAATCTTCTATGGACTCGATCTAAATCTCAACATCAGCTTGGACAGTCCTTCCTTTCCCGTCAAATTTTGGCGGCTTGATCTGCTCGAGAAGAAACTTCTTCTCTTGAATCACGACTGCACTTGGTGTAGGTGTCGGACTGGGAATCTGTACCTAGGGTTGTGCCTAAATAAAGGGTTCTTAACATTAACAACTCGCTAAATGTCTCTTACATTACATATTATGCCCAACTCAGCTTTCAACCAAGAAACCTAATCACGTAACTTTTTATCAATACTCATAGACAAGACAATAATTGATAAAAATAAGTCTTATTTCATTCATATGGGCATAGCCCTTTCCTAGTACAATATTTCTTGGGATGGTAGAGTAAACTGATACATTAGTTCATGGAGAATAAGGTTATGTTACATTTAGCTATGGGAACTGGGCAATAGTATGGATTTGGGTCATGGATCTTCAGGAATCGATATGTCATTGGAAGATTAGGGTATCCTTTCCTTTGGTATCCATTCTTCTCATAGCATCCCAACATCTTGATCTTGTCGGTGGGGATTATGCAAGTCACCTCCTCGTACACATATGAGTTCAGCTCGACCCTTCGACATGTAAAGTTGTGTTAACGTGAGCCTCAACAAAAATGAATAGTTTTACAATCTTCGGGTGGGTCCTCCAACCACTTGATTCTCTTTAGGTTGGTTCAAAGGTACACGAACTGGTGGGCAGCTATGTAATAGATTCCTGAGTCGCCCGTTCATCTCTATTCCACATACAGAGGCGATGGATTGTAAATACCGTCTAGGATGTTCATCATATCAATCCTTCGTTGATAATCTGAGGCATACATCGCGATCATAAACATGACTTGGAACAGTAACAATCTGTTCCATGCTTCATAATTCTGCAAGACAACATCGATAAGTAAGGAAATATTCCTAACAACAACATTTTCTTTACTTCTTCTTATTAAGTTTTCTTATAAAGATAGATCCTTCGTTGGTTCGCTCTCATACCAATTGTAACGTGTCCACATGTTCCCTTTCAGGATACGTCTTAGCAGTCCATCAGAAATAGAGTCTAGAAAGCTCTGCTCGGCACTCCCATGGAATGCTACGGGGTTTGCAATCTAGGACTTTCCGTGTCTGCCATGTAGCGAAAGTATTCCGGCCGTTCCCACTTAGGACCGACCTAAATCAAGGTTTCCCCTAATGGTCACTTTCCTAAACAACAGCTAGCGTCGAACCCCAGGCGAACTACTTTACGCAGAAATGCCAGAGACAAAGTGGATTCATGCTGCACTTGGTTCACACTACAAGGATTTGAGCTGGTACCGACGGTGATTAGCGACAGCGGGTATCGGTGCGACGCAAATAGCGATGGTCCACATGGAAAAAAGCGGGCCAAAACCGAGTGCAGCTTTATTTTGCGTTTTCACGTTTTGTGTTTTGAGAGAAAGAGCGAGGGAGAGAGCGACCGTCGTGAGAGAAGGAGAGGAAGAAGACTTTCCGTCGCCGTCGCCACCGTTGTTCGGGAAGGAGAGGAGGAGCCTTCATTGCAAAGAGGAGCCGCCCCACACTCGCCATATCTCATCGGTAAGTCTCCCTCTCTCTTTCTTTTGCTTGTTTAAGGTTTAAATCACTTTCTCTTTTGCTTGTTAAGGAGAGGAAATGAGAGAGAAAGAGAGGGAGAGGGAGAGAGAGACAGAGGAAGAGGAAGGGGGAGGAAATGAGAGAGGGAGAGAAAGAGAAAGAGAGGGAGAGGGAGAGGGAGAGGGAGAGGGAGAGGGAGAGGGAGAGGGAGGAAGAGTGCATTCTCTCTCTCCCTCTCCCTTTTGCTTGTTTAAGGTTTAAATCACTTTCTCTTTTGCTTGTTTAGGAGAGAAAATAAGAGAGAGAGAGAGAGGGAGAGGGAGAGAGAGGGAGAGGGAGGGAGAGTGCATTCTCTCTCTCCCTCTCCCTTTTGCTTGTTTAAGGTTTAAATCACTTTCTTTTTTGCTTGTTTAGGAGAGGAAATGAGAGAGAAAGAGAGCGAGAGGGAGAGGGAGAGAGAGGGAGAGAAAGAGAAAGAGAGGGAGAGGGAGGGAGAGTGCATTCTCTCTCTCCCTCTCCCTTTTGCTTGTTTAATGTTTAAATCACTTTCTTTTTTGCTTGTTTAGGAGAGGAAATGAGAGAGAAAGAGAGAAAGAGAGGGAGAGGGAGAAGGGGAGAGAGGGAGAGAAAGAGAAAGAGAAAGAGAGGGAGAGGGAGAGGGAGAGGGAGGGAGAGTGCATTCTCTCTCTCCCTCTCCCTTTTGCTTGTTTAAGGTTTAAATCACTTTCTTTTTTGCTTGTTTAGGAGAGGAAATGAGAGAGAAAGAGAGAAAGAGAGGGAGAGAGAGAGGGAGAGAAAGAGAAAGAGAAAGAGAGAGAGAGGGAGAGGGAGAGGGAGAGGGAGAGGGAGAGGGAGAGGGAGAGGGAGAGGGAGGGGGAGGAAATGAGAGAGGGAGAGAAAGAGAAAGAGAGGGAGAGGGAGAGGGAGGGAGAGTGCATTCTCTCTCTCCCTCTCTCTTTTTCTTTTGGAGAGTGTTAGGATATATTGTGAGAGGGAGAGGAAATGCGACAGAAAGAGAGGGAGAGGGAGAGAGAGAGGGAGAGAAAGAGAAAGATAACATATATTGGACTTCGACTCATGAACCTTATGAACCAATGCTTTTTTTTTTTACAATAACGAATAATTATCTACCGAGACAAACAAATCCTTGAGCATGGTATATGGCCCCGAGATATAACATCAATAAATCTCTCAACTACTATGTCCAATGCATTCTTTACATCAATCAGTAAAGCATTTCTTATATCTTGAAGTTTAGATTTCAACACCATGGATGCATCAATATCAACCTCAATGTTTTAGAAAATTTGCTTATCAAGCTCTTGCAGAGGCTAAAACCTCTCAATCAAGAGCTTATGGTCAACTTGCAACTTGACATACATCTCCATAAAGCTATCCATTTGAGCCTCATTTGTTGTAATGTAGATAAGATGGAAAAGGTCTTATTGTTCAAGATCGCGAGGCATATCTTAATAAGCGTGTCCCATGTCCTTGCTCTCAATGCAAGTTGGCAATTAAATGAAAACGCCGATTGTCTATAGAATACGTACGACGATTTGGTGAGTTTCAATCTGAGATCATTGATTAGGCCATTGCGGATTTTTAGCAAACGGTAATTTGAAGTTAATATTAATCATGCATTGTACTCGCAAGCTAATTGAAAACCATACACAATAAGATTGGGTCTTGTTGGCAAATTTTCTATCCAGGGAGGTGATGTCTCGTCCCAAGGGGGAGTGCACCCTTTGTGGCCAATTAGAAGAGTTTGTGGGCGTGCGATGGATGGAGTGCAGGAGCCAATCCACCACTCGCAAGGCCAATCTATACCGTCAATGCCAGAGGAGACAGACAACCTTCTAGACCTACCTACAATCTTGGAGCCTGAGATGGAGGCAATGATCGATTCATTGATTCCCATTGATGTCGAGACATCTGATCCGCTTAGAGAGGAAGCATCCATACCATTATATGATGAGTGCCAAGTATCTCGATTGAAGACATTGCTTGCACTCTTAAGTGTGCAAGCAAAATACGGGTGGAGCGATACGAGTGTGACCAAGTTATTCAGATATCTTGCACATAGGCTTCATTGATTTTTTTTTTGACACTATTATTACAAAAATTTATGCTTTTTCAAGGTGTTTTATGATTTTTTTCAGGGTATTGAAATATCATATATTACCACCTGCAAATACCATGCCTAAGTCTCATGATGATGCACGACATGTTTTACGGAAGCTTGGCATGGACTATAATAACATCCATGCATGCATCAACGATTGCATACTGTTTCGAGAAGAATACGAAGTAAAAAATATGGACGTGTATCTCATCCTTAGCTTTCTCGTCCCAAGCCGATACAAAGTAAAAAATATAGACGTGTATCTTTGTCCATTAGTCGATGAGCTTAAGATTTTGTGGGAGGAGGGGGTCACTATGCAAGATATGAGCAGACACGATGGTCGGTGGTCAGCCAACATTCGAGCCATTCTCATGTGGACGATGCATGACTTTCCGGGATTGGGAGAGTGCTCAGGTGAGCAGGCCTCCGTTCTCGCTGGTAATATCTATATTTTATCTCATTCAATCAAGTATTCACTAGGTTGTGGTGTCCTTACAGGTCTGGTTACCTCAGGTTATCATGCATGTCCATTGTGTGGGCCACAGTTAGACTCTCGAAGGTCACGAACCATGAAGAAGATGGTATATCAATGACACGCCACTCTTTCTTGCCTGAGGATCATGAACTCAGGGAAGGTTTCCTTGGACGACCTCCAATACGTATGAACGCCGCAAGCTGGTACGAGCTGAAAATGGTCAACCCGGAATCACATCCAAATGGAATGGAGCAAGAGTTCGATGAGGTCCATCGGGATTTCTCAAAATAGATTCCGAAAAAAAATGGACGGATTTGCGCGACACCTTTGTGTTGCCGGCCCATTGTGAATAGGTACATGGAGTCATTTGCTTACTAATTGTAATATGACATGGTTTATGTCACAATGGTTTGAACTCGCTTTGTACGTGTTTGTGAACAGGTAATCTTCTATCCAAACCCCCGACAACCTTGATGGTGGTATGTTATACCTTCAACTCCCCGAAGTGCGAGAGTATATGATCAAAGCGATGTTCTGAGCATAGATGAAGATAATATGCAAATAGAGGGGTCGATATTACAAGGGGTAGAGGCCGTCGAAAGCTTGGAGCCAGCATCGGCTAACAATGATGGAAATACAGGAGTCCAAGAATTTTTTGAGAACGAGACGGACTCATTCTTTTGTGGTGACATGTCTATCGACCTTCTAGTGTATGCGGAGTTGTGTCAGGAAATTAACATGGGACCATAGGATACTTCATACTTGGAGCATCCACTTACTCAATTCGTTGACCAATCTCTTATAAAGATACATAAGATATGCATTTTAAGAGGGATTTTTTTAAAATGATTTATATTACTGTGCTTTGTATAATTTAAATTGATTATTCTAACACCATTTTTTATCTGTGCAGGTGACATTTTCAGGATGAGTCGAGGGATGAGCGTGATGAGGAGTTTGCACGCATGTCTCTAGACTAGCTCACGAGATTCAGAGAGATGGCAGACCAGGAGCTGTCTCGTTCTTCATGAGGGTGCTCTGCTAGATCTTCTTTAGCGCGATCAGATGCTCCGGCTTCGAGCAGACGATCTCGACACTCATGACTTGGGCCAGAGGGAGGGACTGCATCAGGATCAGGGGGATGCTGCTGTGGAGACACGGATGTGGTGTCTCTGTCTCGTCATTCAGCTGGAGCTGCATCACCTCCAAGATTTGTCACACCTGTGGAGCCGTCTACTCCAGTTACTCCGGCTTTTGCGCAGCAGTCAGTAGGTGGCACCCTTTTGGGTGCCACTCCGAGAGAGATTTCCCCCATCGGTACACTGGATGTAGAGGGGTCTCCTGGATATGCCCAGGAGCGTGGACGCAGATGGGAGAGGACCCATCTTAGGCAGACTCCTAGGGGTTATGGATATCTGGTCGATAGTAGGTCAGGAGCCATCATCATGAATGATGAGGGGAGGAGGGTGATGGCTCGCATGAGAGAGTTGTGCCAACAAGTTTTTTGGCACAACGTCCTAGATCATTGGAAGAACATACCAGAGGGGAGCAAGGACTACATAGTAGCATCCTTGCACAAGGAGTTTCTGGTGCCAGCCGCAGTAGATAGATTCTCTACAGGCTGGAAGATGGATTGCATGTGTGCATACATGTCACATAGATGATTCGACGCACGCAAGACAATCAAGAGTGGGGCTGCAAACCCCGAGTGGTTAGATGCAGACAACTGGCGCTGACTGAGGGAGGAGGCTACAGATTCTCCAGGACGTTGGAGTCAGCAGCGCGAGGTGGAGAGGGCACGACTCGAGGTCGGAGTGGTCCATCATCTTGGGAGTGGCGGCCACAGGACATATTTGGAGGACTTTGTAAGTTTTTCTTTTGTTTTGCTTGTTTGTTTTTTTGAAATATTCTTTGTACTGACAATCATGTTTTTAACAGTTAGCATTTTGTTTTCTTTGCATCCATTACAAATCGCGATCCACAAGGCCTTGAGACTCGATATGCAGAGAGGCACAGTCTCAATGCATTGATCGACCGATTGTATAGACGCGGCGGCCCTGTAAGTCACTCATCTTTCTTGTCCGTAGTTACCATGAGTTTGACCATACTTTGACCACCAGCATGATGCATTTGGCTATAGAATGTTTTTACTCAACCATTTGGCTATACTTTGACCACTAGCATGAAGGATCCTTTGTGGGTTTTTCTTATAATGCTAATACGATATTAAATGTGATTTTGATCTTCATAAAGACCATTTCATGCCCTTCTATGATGATGAATATGTATAGATATACACATATGTGTGTGTATAATCATACGTGTGTGTGTGTGTGTGTGTGTGTGTGTGTGTGTGTGTGTGTGTTTTTCACACAACCTTGTGATGATATGATGCAGCATCACACCCATGGTTGCAAGTATTGTTACTTGATTATAAAAACATTTTTGGATTACAATGGAGTCAAATGCTAGAATGCTTTGTAATGCACTATGAGAGGTATCTTTATGTCAACAAAAATTCATGGTTGCATAATTTTGAGGTGTGACAAAATCTAACATTGCATCTAGGGTGGAGGATGCTAGATGATTGAAAAGACATGCCACCATGATTTATCCTAATTGTCTAAATGTCATTAAATGTGCATACACATTAGCTCTTTCATTAAAAACTCTCTTAGCCAATGTAGAAATTATATGGATTTTACTTCTAAAAGGATTCCTCAAATCCAATATCTATTGAATTATAATGCAATTCCTTGGTGATGCTAGTCTTGGAAATCTCAAGAATGATGTATCATCAACCTCCTTTGGTAATGGGATCAACAATGATTTCAAATTGAAAGAAAACCAAAATGAAAGTTTATGCAACTCAAGCATTATCAAAATTTTGATAGTTTTATGACCTTGTACTTTTTCTCCATGACATGTATTATGACCAAAGGTATGAATTTTCCATAAAAGAAAAATAGAGTCCATAAGATTTAAGCATAGTATTTTTAAACTCTAAAAGAGAATATATCAAATAGAAAAAAGTAATCTCAATCAGAGTGAAAACTATAAAAGATTATTAGATTTTACCTAAATTGTCAAACATCAAAAGTTATGAATATTCAAAAAGTACACATTTTCTATATCATTTTGAAAAAACATAACTCAAAAAACTATGGTTTTATAAAAAGTATTGCTTTTGAGCTTTTTTAAACGGAATATTTGAGAAAATTTCAAATGTTTCTTCTAAGGTGCAATATTACCCAAGAGGTTTGCACTTGTGTTAAAAGTAATTTTTATTCTATCCATGTAATTTAAAAAAAAAGATTATTTTCTATGAGCATATTTCCATCAACAATTTTTGAGTGAAAATCTATGGAGAGATTGAGTGGTATTTTCTAGGACATTGGAAGTTACTAGAGACACATTGAAGTTCTTAACAAGACAACACAAGCTCAAGATATAAGTTCTTATGCTAGCTCTTACATAACTTGGTTTGTGACAACACTTGTAAAACCTAGTTTTGCATACATTGTAATGAATGAGGCCAATAGGAGAGAGGAAAATGAACAGAAGAGAGAAAGAGAGGAGGAAGAAGAGAGAGAAAAAACTAGAAGAGCATAGAGAAATATAAGAAAGAGGGGAGGAGGAGGAAGGAAGCCATGAGAGCTAAAGAATGAGGTGAAGAGTCAGTTCTTGATTATCTCTGGATGCCCTAAAATAGGTCTCTTACAGCTTATATACTGTAGTCAATGTGACTGGGTATCTAACCCCTAGTTCTCCTGTATTCCACTTGTTATATTCCATCCCAACCCTGAAAGTTTTTGCCCTAAAAAATATGTGAAAGTTGGGGGGACTTGATAGATTGGCTAAGGAGGGGGTAGAGCACTACTTTGATTCATATTACAATAAAAAGATTGGGTAAAGACTATGGATATCGTGTTGTCCCACTATAGGCCTATTGAGGTGAATTTGACTTTTGATGGGCTATTCCAAATGGGATTTTCCACGCATCAAATCAGAGCTTATGATGAGCACTTTTATCTCATGTAGGAAGCACACGATTGTAATTAATGTAGGTACAAACATATTCTCAATCAATGTGTAGTCTACAGGTAGTGTGGAGTTAAACATGATATATCTAGCTAGTCTTCAACTTATTGGGCCTCTTAGAGATGAGAAAACTCATAATGATGATTAGGAACCAAGAGGCTTCTTCTAGGGGTAGGCCTTGCCATTTAATGAGGTAGTCTTTGATGGATTGAGATATCAAGTGTTTATCTCGCTGCGCCTGATGATTGCCTCAAGGATATACTGAATGATGCCTTCTTCGTCTATGAAAGGTAGCTCTTCCAAATAGTCCACTCAGGTACCAATGAAAGGCTTCAGGTGGCTGACATGAAACAGATTGTAAATCTTGGTAGTGGGAGGAAGCTCTAATCGGTAAGCCAAGTCACTTACTCTCTTGAGGATCTGGTAGGGACCATAAAAACGGTGGGCCAGCTTGTTATTACTACCTTTCTTCAAAGTGGAGCAACAAGACTTAGGCACTTTCAAGAGGACCAGCTCTTTCTCATGGAATTCCAAATGTCTTCTTTTCTCATCAGCATAAAGTTTCATGTGGTCTTGCACCTTCTAAAGATTCACTTTGCATTGCTCAAGTAGGGCCTGCATGCACTCTAACTCCTCTTTACTCTAGGGGTTGATCTTATCATTTAACAAGATTGTAGATAAGGGAACCTTATACTATATAATGCCTTAAAAGAAGAAACCCCAATGCTAGAGTGGGTGGAGTTGTTATATGCAAATTCAGCCCAGTGGAGCTACATATCCCAACTTTGTTGTACATCATGGCAAAAGTATCGTAGGTAGGTCTCAAGCCATTTATTTACCCTTTTGGTCTGACCATTAGTCTATAGGTGGTATGTAGTGGATGGAGTAAGCTTGGTGCCCATAGAGGTTAAAATATCCTATCAAAAGCTGCTCATAAACTTGGTATTCAGATCATGCACTATGACTTGTAGTAACCCATTCAACTTAAATACATGCTCCATAAACTGAGTGGCCACTTGAGAGGCAGTGTACTGGGTCTTAGTTGGGATAAAGTGGGGAGCCTTAATGAAGTGGTCAACTACCACATATATATTTTTTCGTCTTTTCTTGGTGACGGGAAGGCCAATAATGAAATCCATAGTGATACATGTCCATTTTCCTTCACCAATAGGCAAGGGCTGCAAGAGACCAGCGTGTCTAAGAATGTTGTCCTTGTTCTATTGGAATGGAACACAATAGGCCACAAAATCCTTGCAAGAGACTAGTGGGTCTAAGCGTGTTGTCCTTGTTCTGTTAGAATGGAACACAATTGGCTACAAAATCCTTGGCAATCCTCCATAGGCCCTTCCAGTGAAAGCTTTTGGCAATCCTATCATATGTTTTGAAACATCCAAATGACTAGTAGTGGGGCAATAATGCATCGCTTCCATGATCTTCCATGTGAAGTGAAAAGTGTGGGGATGACAATCTTGCCATGGGACCAAATAGGGCCATGTTTGAGCTGGTATTGGGAGTTTTCATCCAGGAATGGGCTTTCTAAAGCTCCTCAATCCAATCATTATGCCACTCTAAAATAGAAGATACTTTGCATGCCCACATCCGTGAGAGTGAATCAGCTACTATATTATCTTTGCCCCTAGTATGAGAGATATCAAGATTATAATTTTCCAAAGTTTCCACCCATCTCCTTTCTTTAGGAGTCCAAGTACACTAAGTTAGGAAGTACTGGAGGACTTGATGGTTGCTCTTCACTCTAAACCAACTACCATATAGGTAATGGTGTAATTTCTTAATAGCATGGAGGATGGCCAACATCTCCTAGTAGTCATAAACACTCGGTTGCATCTCTTTTTCATTGAGCTTATGACACTCAAAAGCAATCACGTCATGCTATTGTAATAATACAACATCAATATCTAGGCTAGTAGCACCACATTGAATGGCAAACTATTTTGAGAAGTTAGGGTATATAATAAAATGAAGATAGGCCAAGGAAGCCATGTAATGAGGTAGTGTTGGATGGTGTGGGCCAGTCCTTTACACATTGCACCTTTCTAGGGTGAGCCTGTATGCCATGTTGGTTAACAATGTGCCCCAAGTACTCCACTGATGTCTATGTGAAGAAACACTTACTTTCCTTAGCAAATAGTCTATGCTCTCTCCAAAAATCAAACACCCTTCTGACATGTGCTACATGCTCCGCTTGTGATTTACTATAAATGAGAATGTCATTTAAAAAATGAGTAAAAACTTGAATAGAAAGGGGTATAAGATTTTATTCATGAGGCTATGAAATGTGGTGGGGGCATTAGTCAATCCAAAAGGCATCACGAGAAAATAATAAAGTTCACGATCAGTCATGAAAGCTATTTTAATCTCATCATCCTACCTCATGCATATCTAATGATAGCTAGAGTGCAAATCAATCTTACTAAAATATCATATCCCTTTTAATTCATCCAACAAGTCATCAATCCATTCCATCTTTTTTTTTTACTAGTGGGACTAGAGATGCATAAGGTGAGGAAATTGATTCAATTAGCCCCATCTCAAGTAACTCTTTGACTTGATTTGTAACTTTTTCACGTTCACACTTGGAGAGTCTATAAGCTAGTGGCTTGTTCACTGACTTGGAATGCCGCTCTAGATAAAGTGGTTGGTCCACTTACCTCTTAGGGGAAAGGGTTGTAGGCATCTAAAATAAATCATTATAATCCTCAAGAAAGGCCTTCAAAGCTGAATTCTTAGATATTTTGGAGGGCTAAGGTGAATGGTTTGTATTCAAGTGCAAGACAAATATGTATGAGCATTTCTTAAACTCCCTTTCAAGTTGCTTTGCTCTAATTAGCTAAAATTAAACATTATCATGAACTCTCTCTAAGCTGGTGAGCTATCCATGCATCATAAACTCCATGTAGATATGAGAGAATTCCATAGCAATTTTACAAAATGTTACAACCAGTCAGAATCCAAGACAACATCAATGGGGTCCATATCTAATGCAATTAGATCAACTAATGCCACATAGTTCTCAGTCAAGTATAGGGAAACTTTCGAGCATATAGGTGTGCTAATTTCTTCTTTTACTTGAAATTTTAGGGGGTGTTATAATTCCATAGCGGTGCACTTCAACCAATCAATGATTGATTTATTGATAATACTTTGTGTACTACCACTCTCCATAAGGATAAATACATGGCTTCCATTAATACTGCCTTGAATAATCATAAAGTCCTAGGGCTCCTAGAGCCAGTTCATGTGTCCATGGAGATGGAGCAGAGGGAAGTGATAGTCAAGTGGGTTGTTATAGTAGGGGTAATCAAAATCAAGAGCATGAGATGGAAAACTACCCGGTCAAAGGGAGGCACATTCCTAAATTTAGCATGTAATTCTTCCTCATCATTATTCCAATCTTCTATTATGTGCATGCTATGAACTTTAATCTTTGTTGTTTTCTAAGGGTATTTTGAGGCATGGTTGACCGTGTACTTATCACCACATTTAAAACATAGATATTTTTCTTGGACCATTCAATGCTAATGTAATTTGAGGTCTATTTTCAACACATTTACTCTCACCATTAGAGCCAAATGATGTCCCAAAAGCACCCTATTTCTTACCTCAATGGGGCACAGGACTGTCGATATAACCTTGTTGGAAATTATCATTTTTACGATACTTTATTGCATATCTTTTAGCCAATTCAATTGCATCCAATAAAGTGGAAGGATTTTGAGCAATTACACCAATGCTCTAACCTATAGATATACTTGTGCAATTTTGCATCATTCACTAACAATCTCAACATATATGGTCAAGTTCATGAACTGATTTTATACTCCCATACTATGAGATTACATTGCTCAAGTTGAAACCATTGTCTTACCACCCGCTCTTTTTCCATTGGGGGTACAAAGACATGAACCATATGCATCTTAAAGTCTTCTCAATCAATGGACTAATGATTATCACGATTGTTGTAGCGCCACCATATGTGTGAAAATCCCCCAAGATGAAAAGAAGCAAAGAGAATTTTGTGATCATCAATGTGTGGGTAAGTATTGAGGTAGGAATTTAATTTGGAGGTCATTTCTTCCAAGTCTTATGGTTGGGAATGGTAATTGCCCAGTGTACTTGGTAAGAACGGCCTTGTCATGGAGTTCATTGGAGCCTTGCTGCCCATGCATACCATACTGCCCATACATACCATGCTATGCTATCCATACATGCCATGTTGTGCATTTAACCCATGCTAGCCATTAATATGATATAACTCTCCATGATGGGGCTGAGTTGGATAAGGCCCATCGGGGCTCTAGGGAGAGTGGGTCAGGTTCTGATGGGGTGGGGGTCTTATGGGGGCATTGGCTACATGGATGATGGGAGAGATCAAGAGAGGCTCATCCTAGTTGTGGGAAGGCTCACCAATCTTGAATGTTGAAGGAGGGGGAATACCCTTAGCTCCAAGAATACCCTCTAGGCCATGAAGTGGGTCCAAAGGTGAAGGCCGTTGAGATTCACACTTGGACTCATTTTCCTTGTCTTGTGCTGAGGTAGTTGCCAATTGGGCTACAAGGGTGGTGAGATGTTCCAATGTCTATTGAGTTTGGGAGTTGGAAAGGGCCATTTGTTTAATTTCAAGATCTATTTTTGAGAGCATCTGATGATGATTGGTAACCATATCATTGTGTGTTTCCATGTGGTCATGTTGACAAAGGGTGCGATTAGGCATGCCATAAGGGTCCATATTGTGGTGAGCTATGTTATTCATTCATTGAGGCTCTTGAGTTCCTATTCTCCCTCTAGACCTCCTCATGGGCCTTGCCTTTGCCTTTTTGTCCTATCACTTGAGTGCAGTCCTCCACGAGAGCCACTATATGTCCAGTGGGCATAACTTCTAGTAGACAACTGTGATTGATGAGATTTTTGATTTAAATAGAAGGGGAAAATTCCTATTTGAGACGAGCTATAAAGCTTTGTGATAGAAAATGATCAGAGAATTTTGCAGTTGGATCTCTCTGCTTATTCTCAAGCGGTCTGCACCTTGTCCACAATGCCTAAGTGCACAAAAACGGTCATATCCTTTAGACCATAACTTTTATTGGGGAAAATTTCAATTCAAATTGAAGGGGATAACTCCCTCTTAGAGACGAGATATAGGGTTTCCTCCCATATATAATACATAATTTACTGCAATAAGCTATTTGTGACTGTTCTTGAGTGGTTTTGACTAAAGCACTATTTGTCTCAATTCAAACATGCACTATATGAGTTGCTCATGGGCTGAGGACCCTAAGCATCATAGTAAGGAACACTATGAGCATACTAAGAGTGATCCCAATTATATTTAAGCATCAATTTTCTCTACCATCAATGCATAAGGAAGCCTCACTATCATACATCTTCCATTGACTATATACATATCAAGTACCATATATGGGTGTCTTGATCATTGAAGATGTGTCAAAAGAGGGGGTATCTCATTCAGAATGGGGTCATCTACCTGTATATAAGTATCAAGCTCTAGATCACCAAAAGATGGGAAAAGTGTTAGATATGCTCAATGCATCACCCTCGTAAGGTGCCACCAATGATCCATGGTGGTCTAAGTTGTAAGGCCCGCGTTATGAGAAGAAGCCATGTGTGAGCATGGACATTGGGTGGGTCTTGACTTGTATGCTAGATGAGGTCTATGTGATCATATGGCAAAAATGTGACCTTTGTGAATCTAACCTTTGGGTTAGATAGAGAAATTATGTTAGTAGTAACTCAAGGCACAAAATGTGACCTTTGTGAATCTAACCTTTGGGTTAGATAGAGAAATTATGTTAGTAGTAACTCAAGGCACAATGCATCAAGTTACAGGGTATGGGAGCTATTAGGGGCCTCTATTTTGGGGTTTTGGGGTTGTGGAAGTAACCCCTAGCTAGGGGGTCTCAAGGAGGCAAGTGGCCCTCTGATGACGGGGGTCTGGGGCCAGTGCCCCCAACCCTGATGGTAAAGAGAATATTTCCCAGAATATTTCGTGGCCGACTAGAGAAGGTTCATAATATGGTCAGACATGCCGACTAGACTACCTTTCCAGGCTATAAAAGGAAGACCCTTCTAAAGCTAGTCAGAGTTCTTCCATCTATCCTAAGCTCTTCATCTATCATCTATTTGGATTGCTATCACAGTGGAAATGCACAGGTGGACCCAAGGAGGTAAGTCATAAATATATGTATGTATCACGTGGGTTCAACATAAGTGATTTTTAAAGTACCATTTGTACACATTTTTTACATAGAGAAGGGTCCCATATAAAGGGGTTACTTATAGATTGAATAGAAAAGGATTATTTTTTATGAAGGAAAAGTTCACAAATAAGGGTATTTATAAATAGGTGAACACATGTGGTATAGAGGGTATACATATAGTAAACTACTCGAGTGGGTGGATAAAGGCATCTTTATATCAGTTTGTTTGAAATTAAAGTAGTCTATTCTTCTCATATTTATAGTGTGTTCTCTATTCCTTGGTTACATTTTGGCTACTATGCCGTGCAATTTCTACATAAAGTTTTCCCTAGGTCATCGGTTGTGCATCCCTTCAGTATCTTAAGTGGTAAGGGAGAGTCAACTCTCTTTTCGCTTACCACCTCGCCTGGCATCGACCTTTTTCTTAAGCCACAATATACATGGTAGATATTTTTAACTATGCAACTAATATGAGATGCATTGGAAAATAGACATTGCGCCTTTTCATGAGATGCAAGTATTGAACAAGAGCTTGGGTGGGGCTTACCTTGGTAGCTAGCTACCACTTACAACACTATATTAGGGAATTTGAGAATTCTCATATAGTTTGGAAATTTTCAATATAGTTAATATTTGGCCACATGATCAAATTTTGTCCCCGTACTTGAAAGTGGAGTCTACCTTAATTACTATATAGGTTCTCTTTCCAAGTCCCACTTTGAAGCATGGATTAACATTTAGCCACATGGCCAAATCTTTACCCCTTAGTTGAAAGTGGGACTCAGGAGATTCCCAAATTGTGTTTTACCTGTTTACAATGGCTTATTATCCACTTGGGATCAATTCAACACACACATGATCAAATAAGTGTTAGAGTCATAAATAATCAATGAAGAAGAGTTAACATGATGCATTGGAAAGAAAATGGGGAACAATTAGGCTACTAATTCCATGTGGGTAGCATACATTCAACGAATGACTCTTCAATGTAGGAAATATGCATTCTTAATCTCTCCAGCAAAGGGACTCGGCTCATCAAGTGGATTAAAATGAGAGACTAAGATAACATACCTCTTCAATGCTTGAAGTAGATGGAAAAAGCATGATCCCATAATGATTCAAGTTCTTCATTAAGTTAGCCTAAGTAATCAAAGCACTCCAATGGGCACAATCTTCAAGATCTTGGTGCTTCCTCTAAAGGTGGGGCTCCTATGCTTGACCCTAAGCTTGCTCTTCAGTAATTAAAAGCTTCAAGTGGAGCTTTCATGGCTACCCATAAGAAATCCTTACATGTCGAGCTCCATACCTTCAATTAAGGTAAGTGTGTCCAAGGATGGTTGAAGGAGCTCCTGAGGGCTAATATTTTAGAGGTTGGGGAGCTTGAACCAAGCTTTAATGGATGATCAAACTAGGGTATAGTAGTGAACTAGAGTTTGCAAGAGAGGGGGGCTCAAATGTTGAAGAAAAGGGGGTCAAAACCTGATCAAGAGGGGTGAAGAGAGGTTCCATATCCTCTCTTGCAACTCAGGTTTTTATCCTCTTACTCTCTAATCTCCAACTTTGTCCTAGAACCCCTAAAAGTTGCATAGAAAAGAGTGACAACCTGCTAAGTTAACCATTTTACCTCTAGATATGTCAAAGGCTCCAGCCATAGCTCCTGCTTACTTTAAGAAATCTATTACTAACTTTAGTCCTCCTATTGTACATGTACGTATTGCCTACTAACTAGGGCTTTTAGATTTAAAAAGAGAAGGAGGAAAGGGAAAATGACCAAAGCTTGAAGCTTTGATACCACTTGTAATGAATAAGGCCGAGAGGAGAGAAGAGAATGAGTAGAAGAGAGAGAAAGAGATGAGGAAAAAGAGAGAGAAATGCTGAAAGACGAGAGAGAAGGCATGAGAGAGGGGAGAAGGAGGAAGGAAGCCATGGAAGTTGACGAAGGATGTGAAGAGTCTATTCTTGATTATCTCTGAAAGCCCTAATTGGGTCTCTTACACCTTATATACCCTAGTCAGTACAATTGGGGTATATACGGGTATTTAACCCCTAGTTCCTGTGAATCCTCTTTGTTGCATACATGACTCACAAAACAAAACAAAACAAAGATATAATATCAAGTTCAATAGTGTAAATAAATGATACCTTTTTGACAATAAAAAACTTCTAGATATATGTTGAAGCTTTATGGTATTTAATATTGAAATAAGATTGGAATATTATTTGATTTTTATAAGTTATATATCCCTTGCTATTGAATTTTTTGAACAAAAAATATATAAGCCATTGAGTATTTGGTCTTATTCATTAACGCTTCTTATAAAGAAACATTTGAAAAAATATATATATGCTTTAATATTATTTTCTAGAGGAAAATATATTTCATTTATATATTCAATTTATTTTATTACATCATGAGTTATAAGATGTGAATGTACATATATAAATATATAAATAATAAATTATAAGTGGAATATACTCCTTGGATATTATCAAAAGCAATAAAAAATATTTACAAGATAAAAACTATAAGAAAAAAATGTGCACATTATATTTTGGCATGGTCATATATTCCATTTAAATTTTTTATAAACTTACATGACTTCTCCAAGATAAGTACCAACATAAAGTAGGGTATCATAAAGAAAGGATATATGGTAATTTATTAGACTATCAAATGAGTTGAAAAAAATTATAATATTTGGTATTATTTCTACACACCATTAAAAAGTTATCAAATATAGGACTTTTCAAAGGGTTAGATACATTCACAAGAAAATCAAGGCCTCAATGCTCTTTTATAGATCTATTCCACTATTTTGAGTTCTTCTTTAATATTCTCATCATATGTGATATGACTCGAATAGGGGTTTCTAGCCATGCTTGAACCCCTTTTTCACACAATATCAAATATTATTTTTTCATGAATTTCTCAAGGTTTTTTTAATTTTATCTAAAATTTTCTATTTTTCTAAGATTTTTTTAGCTTTAAGATATTTATCAATATTGGATTTAACAATGTGATAATACTATGATCTTTATTTTTAATGAGACCTTGCACTTGTAAAAAAAATGTAAAAATATTTCACAAATATCTTATGCTTTGAAGAAAAATAAAAATTTACCACAAAGTTTTTAAAGCTTATTTGCTATTTTTAGAGTACTTTTAATCTCAAAATAGGCTTGAAAAAGACAATAAATCACAAAAAATAGCACTTGTCTACAACATGATTAGGTGGGCTAGTAGATGCAAGGGATTTGGTGGATGCCACCAACTCTCTATAATTGCAATGTAGGGATAAGTGCTACTTTTTGTGATTTTTGGTCATTTTTAAAGCTTATTTTTAGCTTAAAAATACTCAAAACATAGAAATGAGCTTTGAAGGTTTTTGAAAAAAATTAATTTTTAAAAGCACAATAAATTTTGGTAATTGTATTTAGATACTAAGAATAACTTGGAAAAACTACTTATTTAAACACCCTAGACCACAGTTATAGCAAGTAGATTTTCTTAATAATATTAATATACTGAACAAAATTATTTATTTCATATTTTAAAAGAAAATAGTGAAAATTATTTTTTTAAGAAGTAAACTTATCAAATGCCTTTATAGTCATTGAGATCAAAGACTAGTTAAACATAGCAAGCCCCTATGCATGTCTAGTGTTTTTATGAAAATATTTTTTACTAGAAAAATTTCTTTCATATAAACTAACTCTTTTGTAAAATCTAACCTTTAAAATAATATTTTTAGTAATCCACTTCGTAATCAAATATGATAATGAATGCTTTTAATGGCATGCCCCTATATTATAGCTTTTATATTTTAGGGGACATTGTGATATCATATTGTATTTATTTGTATTATAGAAATCTTATATTACTATTCATGCAATCTAGAGAGAGAGAGAGAGAGAGAGAGAGAGAGAGAGAGAGAGAGAGAGAGAGAGAGAGAGAGAGAGAGAGAGAGAGAGAGAGAGAGAGAGAGAGAGAGAGAGAGAGAGAGAGAGATGTGCATGTGGGCAACCACACGTGCACATGTGAGTGAGTGAGTGAGTGAGAGTAGCTATGAGAGAAAGTGAGAGTAAGTAGGAGATGCAACACTTGTATAATTTTTTGCATAGGAAAATGGATAATATCAATACCTTTCAAATTTTCTATTCGAATCTTGTAAAGTAGTAATGCAATATATATATGTATGTATGTATGTATGTATGTATGTATGTATGTATGTATGTATGTATGTATGTATGTATGTATATATATATATATATATATATATAGGATTCAATATACAAAGAACAAAATAGTTTATATTAACAAAGGTGAAATGTGAATCTATCTTATTTTATTTTATAATTAAAACTATGAAAAATGAGAAGAACGTGGATAAATAGTATTGAAAATCTTATGAGAAGAAAAGGAGTAATAAAAGGTATTTAGGCTTAGTCTAAGTCAAGCTAAGCTAGGTTTAAACACGTATTGGGTATATGCTAGAATCCATACATGTTAGATTGCCTAGCCTAGAGTTATGTTAGCACATAAGATGGAGCTCTAGGTTAGACTAGGATCAAGTGAGACTTAGTGTAGACTATGCTTATAATACATGAAAAATATCTTATGCTTACAATCGACATATCCCACATATAGGCTAGGGCTAAGATAGACTATGTTTATACATAGACCAGATATAAACTAGAATTTCTGTCAGGCTATGCTTATAACACACATGAACCGAGATGTGAACAAAACTAGGATTACATCTACAACAAACACATATGAGATATAGGCTAGGGTACATTTATACATAGATTAGGTGTAAGCTAGAATCCATGCTAGGTTAGACTAGGCTAGCCTTGGCCTCAACTTAAGCTAGGCTAACACACAAGTTAGAGCTTGGATCAAGGGAGACTTAGTGAGATTCTTTAACCTAGTGAGACACATTGAAAGGTGATAGGTTGTGGCAAGTGGAGGTGATGATCTATTCACAAACTCTTGGGGAGGACAATCGTAAGAGATATCATCCAATGGAGGGGCTAAGCATCACCCGTTAAAGCTGCTAGGCAAGGATGCATTCAATCAAGAGATGGATTAAATGATAGACGGTCTCCTCGAGCAAAATGATCATTGTCTCAATTCCTTGAATGAGAAGGTGACTACAACCATTTATGAGGAGTCAAGGAAATTTAGGCTCAAGGGGAATATTCATGATCTCTAAGATTGCACTCTTTACAAATTATAGACTAACATTAGTGTAGTACCCTTATCTTAGGGCTGCACCTATAACAAATAAAAGTGTACTCAAAACTACCCTTTCCTTACATGTTAGAAGGCATTAAAAGGACCCCTTTCCTTAAGCAAAGTTAAAGTTTTTTTTCAAATTGTAATTAAAAAACCCATTTTATAGATATAATCTTATAAATTTTACTAGATAAAATAACCCTTTTGTTCATTACATGTGATATATTTACATTTTCTTAGATGAACTCCCCAAGACTCTTATTTAGGTACATAGTTTGATGTTTACATCATATTTTTTGCTGGATATTGATAGTGCAATATGATCCATGCATTTTAATGACTAAATTCTCTTTAAAAATGAATCTATAGAGCTAAATGGATGTTTAAAATGTAGCATCGACTAATGTTGGATTGATATGCAAGAACATGTAGTACCAATAAAAGTACTTTTGTAACGTGTCCACTAATATCATCCAGGACACGTCTTAACAGTCCATCAGAAAGGATGTCTAGAACGCTCCGCCCGGCACTCCCATGGAATGTTACGGGTTTTGCGATCTAGGGCTTCCCGCGTCTGCCACGTAGTGGAAGTATTCTGGCCGTTCCCACTTAGGATCGACCGGAATTAGGGTTTTTCTGATTGGTCATTACCTAATAGCAACTAGCGTCGGACCCAAGCGAACTAATTTACGCAGAAACGCCAGGTCCAAAGCGGACTCATGCTGCACTTGGTTCAAGGAGAATGAGAAACGAGAGGGATGAAAAGCTCAACCTCTCTGCCATAAGGCATAGTCCCATTCTGTTCCCCTAAAACAGCGTAAATCGGGTAAGACATAATTCTAGGTCAACGCTTTTGTTGTTCGTGTCCTTTGATGATCATCTCGCCGTTCTTCGAGATTTGAGAAAAGTTCCCGGCCAACCGGAACCACCCAATCGTAGGACGGACCCATGGCCCATCCTCCGCACTTTCCTTGGTTTGTTTTAGTTAGATAATTATCTAACACATTAATTGGACATGTAACAATCAGCTTCTTTAATTAAAACGTTAAGCACTGGTTCCTTCACATAATCTTATCACGTGACATAGAAAAACAATATCAGACAAGTTCTTTGTTAATACATCATCATATTTATCTTTGAAATACAAGGATGTAAAATTCTGCGTGGGGAAAAAAAAGTTAAAAATCGGATTTTTGAAATTTTTTTAATTCCCCCCCTTATCCCTCTAGCCGGCGGACGAGCTGGAGGGGGGGGAGGAAAATAGAAGGAGTTGTAAGCTCCTTGGTGGAGCCTATGGAGGGAGGGAGGACATGCGTGTTGACACGCAGGAGGAGAAAATCCCCCTCCCTCCACTATTTAAAGCATTGGGAGGCGGAGCCATGGAAAGGGGAGAGAAAAAAAGGTTGCCGTGCTGCACAAAGAGTGAGGGAGGAAGCCGCAGACGTTGCCGCACCGCTGGGGAAGCCATTAACCGCGGGACGAGGGAATGCCATCGCCTGTGGCATCAACAGTCACCACCATCCCTCATGCCGTCATCTTCACGTTGATCTGCCGCACTAGAAGCTTCTTTAAGAAGCTTCTAAGGGGGCTTTCTTAAGCCCCCTTCCCACTAATACTCCTAAGCCCCTTATTTCCCCCCCCCCTCTCGGGATTCTAAATTCCCCCCTAAGCCCTTATTCCCCCCCCTCCCGGGATTCTAAATTCCCCCCTAAGCCCCTTATTCTCCCCCTCCTCCCGGTATAATCCCCTCCTAAGCCTTGTTCTTTCCTCCCCCCCGCCGGATTTTTAATCCCCCAAAAGTCCTTATTAACCCCCCCCCCCCCCCCCCCCCCCCCGGGTTTTAATTTCCCCCTAAGCCCTTGCCCTTTTTCCCTCCGGATTTTTCTTTAAACCATTCAAGTCATCATCACGGCCTCGTATGTACCCCGTAAGGAAGAATATAGCCGTGAGATAAAAGATAGGGAGGGAAGTAGAGGGAGTGACGGAGGAAGAGTGGGGAAAAGGAAAAAGAAAGGGAAGGAGAAGACGGTGGAATTCCAAGAAGAAAAAGGAAAAGGCTATCTCACGTTCGAACTACGATGCCGCCGAAGAAAGTCCAAGGTGTAGCTGCGGGAGGGTCATCTCCCGGTATCCATGTGGATATCTCACCTCAAAGCCAGGTTTTTCTTCTTGATGTTAATTTGGTTTTAAGTCAGTCATACAAAGAAAAATTGTTAAGGAAAGATATATTTGTTCAAGTTATTTTTAACGAAGGAGTTAGCTTATGAATGACAATGTATACAAATTAGCTTTCTTCAAATTGCATCAAGCATTATAAAATTATAGGCAAGATTAACCATTTACTATAGTAATATATTCAAATTATATCTTGCACCATTAGTCTTATTCCTTTCGCAACGAATCATGGTAAAATGGCTAAATTCATGGAAGGTTTCTTCAATGCTCAAATTACTAGGGAGTTATCTTTACTAGTTGCACATCTTAGCAAGGCAACTGTTGTTATTTGGCATGAGTTTATCTTTAAAGAAAACGGAAGTTAAATGTTAGGAATTAACAAGTATAAAAATTACATATACGAACTCATTTGGAAAGAAAATGTAATGGGAAATTACTGGATGACACTCTATTAACACTTTTCCCCTACTATTTGAGGACTTGGAACTAATAAAGTGTGTATACACTAAATTCTCAGCTAGGCCTTTTGTCCCAAGGAGTATTGTCGTCTTTGTATCATCTTGGCATTATGCTATATGCCAAATTAAACTGTATTAATTAGGAAGGTTAATTGTCACAAGAATAGTAAAACCGTGACAAGACGAGTAAGATTACCTTCCAAAAGATAACCGAACCAATCTAAACATAGAAACATTCATACCCTAAACACTTGACTACTTTCCTTACCGTAGGGACAATAAATTCATAAAGATAAGAAACTAGGGTTTGTCCCTAAGGTTCTTAAATGAAGAAACCCTAGGCCTGACATACGTCAGCTTAAGGAATCTAAACAGATTATTCCATCGCCAGACTTGCGCAACATGTATGAAATCATTTTGTGATTGATTCACAAGGAGAAAAGGGAAAAACCCTCTTCAAGGATGGTAGATCCTTACGCAAGTTATCTTGCAAAAAGACGTAATTTTTGGATATCCTTCTAAATAAGGAAAGTTGTAAAATAGAAACTAGCATATCTAAGGTACCTTAGGGTTAACCAAGTTGGGTATACCCTACACCCGAATATAAGGGATCTTGCCAAGTTACAAGACATCTTGAGAACGACTGCTGCTACACTCAAAAAGGAAAGAACACTTCCTTAGCAGTTTGCCATACAACGGGGTTGATTAATGGAAATGTTTGTGCTTGCTAGAGATTGTAGGGCTCTATTTGAATTATGAATTACAAATTAAACAAGTACCTATACTTCAGGTTAAAGGCCTGAAGGGAGAGGCAGCTTCAGTTACCCCCGACTGCCTGCCTAACCCTAACCAAGGGGGTTGTTGACCGCGCCGGGAATGTGGACCGAACCCGCCGCGAGAGGTCTCTCCGTTGAGTTCTACTTGGAGCAGGAGGATGCTTGGGTGCCAAGGGGGCTCTGGCCGTAAATCCCTCGCCTTCCGGGTCCTGCACAAGAGGCTAACGTGACTCGGGATTGGATCTCGAGGCCCGCATACTAGTTGATGGGCGGAAGCTTGGAATAGTGATCCCTGGAGATTACTGGTTAGCCTTCGGGCAGATTATGGAAAAGCCTATGGGCGGAACTCCTTGTATTTCAAAGATAAAATGATGAAATGTTAAAAGAACTTGCTTGATGTTGTTTTTCTATGTCTCGTGATAAGATTACGTGAAGGAACCAGTGCTTAACAAGGTTAATTAAAGAAGTTGATTGTTATATGTCAAATTAATGTGTTAGATAATTACATAACTAAAACAAACCGAGGAAAGTGCGGAGGATGGGCGATGGATCCGTCCTACGGTTGGGTGGTCCCGGTCAGCCGGGAACTTTTCTCAAAAATCTCGAAGAACAGCAGAATGATCATCATCATCAAAAAGAATAACGAGAACGATGACCTAGAGTTACATCTTACCCGATTTACGTTGTTTTAGGGGAATGGAATGGGACTATGCCTTATGGCAGAGAGGTTGAGCTTTGCATCCCTTTCGTTTCCCATTCTCCTTGAACCAAGTGTAGCGTGAATCCGCTTCGGACCTGGCGTTTCTGTGTAAAGTAGTTCGCTCGGGTCTGACGCTAGTTGCTGTTAGCTAACGACCCCTTTAGGAAAACCCTAATTCCTGTCGATCCTAAGTGAGAATGGCCAGGATACTTCCACTACGTGGCAGACGCGGGAAGAACTAGATCGCAAGACCCGTAGCATTCCATGGGAGTGCCGGGTGGAGCATTCTAGACATCCTTTCCGATGGACTGCTAAAACGTGTCCTCGATGATACTAGGGGACACGTTACAAAGGAGTTCCACCCGTAGGCTTGTCTATAATCCACCCGAAGGCTATCTAGTAATCTACAGGGATCACTATTCCAAGCTTCCGCCCGTAGACTAGTATGCGGGCCTCGAGATCCAATCCCGAGTCACGTTAGCCTCTTGTGCAGGACCCGGAAGGTGAGGGATTTACGGCCAGAGCCCCCCTGGCACCCAAACGTCCTCCTGCTCCAAGTAGAGCTCAACGGAGAGACCTCTCGAGGTGGGTTCGGTCCATGTTCCCGGTGCGGTCAAGAACCCCCTTGGTTAGGGTCAGGCAGGAAGTCGGGGGTAACTGAAACTGCCTCTCCCTTCAGGTCTTCAACTTGAAGTATAGATATTCATTTAATTTGTAATTCATAAATCAAACAGTGCTCTAAAATCTCTAGCAAGCACAAACATTTTCATTAACCGATCTTGTTATTGGTAAACTGCTAAGGAATGATTCTTTCCTTTCGAATGCATCAGCACTTGTTCCAGGGTGTCTTGCAACTTGGCAAGATCCCTTATATTCTGGGTTAGGGCGTACCCTATTAACCCAACTTGGTCAACCCTAAAGTTCATTGGATACTTTAGTTTCCCGTTTTTTTAACCTTCCTTACTTAGAAGGATATCAAAGAATACATCCTTTTGCAAGATAACTTGCGTAAGGATCCGCCATCCTTGTTGAGGGTATTTAACCTTTCTTCTTGTGAATCAATCACAAGACCATATGACTTCGTACTTGATGCGCAAGTCCTGCATCGTAATGTACGATGAAACAATCCGTTTTAGTTTCTTTAAGCTGATGTTTGTCAGACCTAGGGTCTCTTTTTAAGAACCTTAGGGACAAACCCTAGTTCTTTTACATTTACGATTTATTGACCCTACAATCAGGGAAGGTAGGCAAGTATTTAAGGTATAAACATTTCTTGGATTTCTAAATCATTCCCAATGCATATTTCGCAGCATAGGTATTTCTAAGTTTATATTAATTTGGTTAACTTTTAGAAGGTAATATCGAGATCACCTCGGCACGATTTGTTATCTATGTGACAATTGATTTTTCAGTCCTAAAATTTATTGCTTTGAGGTTAGGTAAATTCAATTAAACTTTCTTTTTCCTTGCGAACAAAACTCATGCCAAATAAACAATCTTTTCCTTGCTAAGATATGCAGTTAGCAATGATAACTTCCTAGAGTTTAAGCAACGTAAGAAACCTTTCATGAATTTCACCTTCTATGATGATTCGTTGTAAAAAGAATAGGGGTTAATGGTGCAAGATGCAGTTTTTTATACCTTCAAGATTTAACCGAAATATACTACTATAGTGGGTAGATAATCTGCTCGTAATTCGTTTCACTGCATAATACTATTTGAAGGAAAACTATGTTTTATACATTATCCATTTTGCATGTTCAATTAAACTAAATTCCTTCATCGTAAATAACTAGAACAAAATATATCTTATCCCTAACAATTAATCTTGCATGATTGAATTAAAACCGATATAAAACCAAGAAGGAAAAACCTGGTTTTGGATGAGATATCCACGTGGATACCGGGAGATGACCCTCCCACAGCTACTCCTTGGACTTTCTTAGGCGGCATCGCAGTTGTAATCCTTCGAACATGAAGGCAGTTTTACACTTCTTTTCGGAATTCCACCGTCGCTTCAATACTCTTCTTCTCTCTTTCGAGGCAAGGAGCCGTTGTCGTATTGCTATGCATTCGAGGTGTGTAAACCACCCAAAAGTCGTGTGTGTGATTTGATACTTTGTACATACTTAGTTGTTATGTTTGCTCTTTCATTCTATGCCGAAGACGGAGAAGAATAAGGAATTTTGGTAGACTGGTAACTCGAGATGCAATCTCATGGGCTACACTTATTTCAAGATATGCCGATTATGGAACTTTGCGAGGGAGGAGAGTTGTTGGATCGCATTCTCTCACGGGGCGGAAGATACTCTGAGGAGGATGCAAAAGTTATTGTGGTTCAAATTTTGAACATAGTATCCTTCTGCCACTTGCAAGGTGTTGTTCATCGGGATCTGAAGCCAGAGAATTTTCTCTTCACAACAAAGGATGAAGCTGCATCAATGAAGGCTATTGATTTCGGTCTGTCGGATTTTGTCAAGCCAGAGGAGAGACTTAATGACATCATGGGAAGTGCCTACTATGTTGCACCTGAAGTTCTTCATCGATCATACAGCACAGAGGCTGATGTTTGGAGCATTGGAGTTATTACTTATATTCTTCTTTGTGGAAGTCGGCCTTTTTGGGCTCGCACTGAGTCGGGGATATTTCGGGCTGTGATCCGTGCTGATCCCAATTTTGATGAGATGCCTTGCACCCCTGGCTTTGTGGAGATAATAAGATTCCTTTGGATATATTGGTTTACAAGTTGGTGAAAGCTTATCTCCGATCGTCACCTTTGAAACGAGCAGCTTTAAAGGCTTTGTCCAGGACTCTTACAGAAGATGAGTTGGTTTATCTTCGTGCCCAGTATACCCTGCTAGAACCTAATAAGGATGGGCATGTCACTCTTGAGAACTTCCGACAGGCTTTTCTGAGAAATGCTTTTCTGAGGCTATTGTGGGAAAAAACGAGAGCTTTATTGGCCGTTTTGCTTTTCTGAGGACAAGGAGGAGCTTTTGTTTTTGAATCGAATTTGGGGGGGAGTTTTTTTGGGGAATCAAAAGACAAAAGGAGAAAAGGAACGCAGAGGAATCGGGAGGAAAATAGGATGGCATGGGGGGTGCAGGGAATTTCTAAATGGTGTCTAATGTAAGCTTTTGATCCAACATCGAAAGGAGGGGTAGTGATAAATGGTACTCTGCGCTGGACGAGAGAAGAAGAAAAGGCAGGGAGGCAAAGAAAAGGAGGAAGGAGGAGCGAGCGGAGCCCTCTCTACGATCTCTCTACCAGTTCTGCTTTGCGCCTGGTTAACAGTAATGTTTCTACCATCCAGCTCCTTCCCATTCATTGATTCGATAGCATCTATCACAGACTGCTCCTCAGCAAATGTCACAAAGCCAAAACCACAAGATCTACCGGTCTCTCTACCATTGATAACCTTGGACTCGATCACTTCACCAAAGGCATAGAAGGCATCTCCGAGGCTACGATCATCAGTGGACCAAGCGAGGCCTCCAACGAAGTAGCGGTACTCGACAACAACGGATACAGGACAAAGATATTGTACGCCTCAAGAATAATACATCTCCCTGGCTCGCACTTGAGTGGCATCAATGCTAGACGAAGTTGCCGCAGAGGAATGTCCGATGTGCAGATCTGAGGAGAAAAAGCTTGGATGTGGATGATGCAAAAGTTGGAAGGTGGAGGACCAACAGCAAGGAGATAGTTACGATGGTTATGTCGGCACAGCCCAGGGATGTGGCCTACGGATTTGCAAAGGGATCTGCTTAATCTGATTTTAAAGACAAAGGTGAGTTAAGTCACATCTTGATCCTAGCTGATATCTGAATAGACGCTAAAATCAAGGAACACTACATCACCCGACAAACTCATTGTATGAGCCACCAAGGGATTACATGGTGTGAGCCTCAGGAGCAATCACATGCCTATTTACAGATGCAGAGGCTGGCTCCTAGAGTGTATATTTGTAACCTGTGGAAGTTTTTGGGGAGGCCAGAAAATACACGCAGCCACTGTTCTTCTTTTGGGCCTCTTCGTCCAAGGCAAGAGCTGAAGCAAAGGTCTGATGAATGGAGGCTTGTTGACTTTGTTAGAGGGATATACTGTGCAGGGATATATTGTGCCATTGATTTCTTCTGGAATGTATTTGTGATTCGTTAATTGTGTTGATGGAACTTTGGTGCTCTATGAGGTTGTACGCAAGATACTTCCCTGACACAATCTGTTAGATAAAAACAACTTCCATTACTGCATGTTGTACATCAGCTTGGTCTTTCAGTGAACGGATCTATTGCTTTAAATCAGAATAATTGTTTTTGAACCATAGTCGCTGCCATGTTGGTGATCTATGCCCAGAGGCTATTTAGACTTCTTCTTCTTGAACCTTGTATTTGTTATTAGCAGAAATAAAATAGAGTCTTGACATTATTTCCTCATCTTGCTTATTCATCTATTTGATCTTTTATCCTGAAATTTATCAAGGTCTTCTGAAGACACGACTTTGATTTCACAAACCCTTCGACATCTTTGGTGAACCCGACGTGAAAGCGTCGCAGAAAATTTCAGGATGGGAGATCCTTCAGCCTCTATTTCAGCTTCTTCTACAGTTTCAGCTGCGTCTACTTCAGCTCCATCAATGACTGCTGCGTCAAGTACTTCAACAGAGGATCTAAAGCAGATTTTGCAGAATATGTCCATGTATATGCAGCTCCAAAATCAGCAAACACAATTGTATATGCAGCAGCAACAACAATTGCATCAACAACAGTTGTCTCAGCAAAGGCAACTCTATTCGGAGCAGGAGAATGCAAACAGCGCGACTAAGGCTATTGAAGCAGTTGAGAATGAGAAGAAGCTATTTGACGGGCGTAATGTTTCAGCATATTTGAAGACATATGAGATCAAGATGGGGTTTTTTGGAGTTCCTGCTGGACTTATGAGTAAGTACTTCCTTCGTCTTGTCACACCTGCTTTGAGGACAAAAATGACTGATCTTTTTATTCAAAATACACATTGGCAAGATTTTAAGAAGGCCTTGAAAGAAGAATACTTCCTTGAGGACTTTGGTATGACTACTCGGCGGTCATTCCGAGAGTGGATCTACATGCCAAACAAAGGTCTAGCTGCTTCGGAGTTGATTCAAGAATTCGAAGAGAGGTATAGTCAGCTTGATGCCATTGAACAAAGAGCATTGGATGTTGAAAAAGTTGAGCTTTTCTTGCAAGCTTCAGATCCTGCTCTTCAAGAAGAATTGGGTGAGCTTCTTGAAGATCGCACAAAGCCTATGGGTCTTAAAACTGATTGGCAGGATGCTCAGGATGCAGTCTCGACTTTGACCAAGAGGAGGATATCGAAGACTCGCCTACAGAATGGTTCCATGACACCTACACCATCATCAGCTCCTATGTCTACTTCTATCCCTGTTATTTCTTCTCCTCCTCAACCAGTTTCTTGAGTCTATGCCAGTGCCTACTGTTTCCACTCCACCTATTCCTCCTGTTCCACGACCGATGCCTACACCTTCTGCTCCAAAACCATCCGCTCCATCGGTGCCTACCTCTCTTGATGACATAATCAAAGGCATCACAGATTTGACATTGGAGTCAATCAAAGCGGAGTTGGTGGGTAAGTTGAAGGAGCAGTTTGCTTCGACTGCGCCTCCTACTTCTTCTAGCGTTCCTACTGCACCTAGGAGTGCTCCTAGTGCACCTAGGAGAGATCGGAGATGTATTTGGTGTGATAGTACGGAGCATCAGCATTGCAAGGATTGTGAGTCTTTCCAGGATGCAAGGAGGAAGAATTTGGTATATTGGGGGCAAGATGGTAAGATTTGGTTGACTGAGATAGGAGCTCCACTTGCTACCAACTTTGGTAAAGGTGGAATGAAGAAGTTAGTGGAGGACATGGCTACGCGTACTTCTTATGTGACAGCTAGAGGTGATGCTTCTGCATATGGAGTACAGATTGAGAAGGGATCAGAGACTCAGTCCGCGCTATGGACTTATGCTATGGAGACTGCAAACAAGGGGAAAATTCAGCAAACTGTTTTGACTAGTGCAGGCTCTAGCATCAGATCAGAGACAGGTTGGGACTCGCCTGTTGACAGGTATTCTATTTATACTTATTTGGCTAAGTCTCATGGTGCAGATGTACTTGTTGAGGAGAAGCGTAAGAGAGATGAAGAAAATCCAAGTGCAGCTAAGAAGACTAGAGGGGGTGAGTTTGTTACTCCACCTACTGCAGGACCGTCTTCAAGACCAGGGCTAGATCGACAGATGGAAGATGCTCAAAAGAGAGAAAAGAGGCAAGAGCCTAGAGAGAGAAAGCAACCAAGATTCAGATTGATGTCCGATATTGAGACATCTACAGACATGAAGAAAATCTTTAATGATAAGATACTTGGCAGTGAGGTGACTTTCACTATTTCTGAGATTTTGGGCATCTCAAAAAGAGAGTTTCAAGATCAGTTTCAGGAGGTCCTAAAGAGGAAAAGGCATGCATTATCTACCACTGATACACAGGGAGTTTTGATTGGGGAGTTGGATGAGGATGAGGATGAGGTTATGGTTGATAATGCTTCTATTTTTTCGTAGGTAGAGAAGAGGGTTCAGCATATGCATTATGCTGAAATTGATGAGCCTGTCATGATACCGCGTAGTTACTTTTCGCGGAGCCATTGGGCTAGGGCAAGTACAGAGACGATGGTAAAGATTGGAGAGAAATAAGTGCCTTATGTTGCATTGGTTGATCATGGTTCAGAGATTAATCTCATAGCTCGTGGAGTTTATGAGAGTAACAGATGGCCTATGGATGTAGAGCATGGCTGGCGTATGAGAGCCGCCAATAACACTGCAGGTGATTTGTATGCTGCCTGTCCTAGTGTCAGGGTTTCTATTGGTGATGTAGAGGAGGATTTTCATTTCTTTGTGCAGGATTCATGCTCTTATCCCATAATTCTTGGTCAGCCATTCATTACAGAGATGCGCATGGAAACAAAGGTCATGGATGATGGATCTGCTTATGCACGGATTCGCAGTAAAGATGGTATGAGAGCAGTTCAGTTTATGACTGTATGTGTGAACCATGTTAGAAACAGAGATACTCTCAGAGATGCACCTTTGCCCACTGTGAGGGATTCGGGTTTTCATTAGGTACCGCCGTTTCGCGAGACGATGGTGGTACAGAGCAGAGGAGATTGGAGTTCTCGCCTCCTGGCAGCAGTGTTTTCTCCTCCGGTTTTGTTGGGATTTCAGCAAACAGTTCGATGAGTTATCAGAAAACTTCTAGATTGCCTAGAGCTGCCAGGCAGTATATATGCAGGAAGGAGAAAAATTTGAAAAATGCAGGAATTTTGGAGGATGATGACCACATAGATGGGATGTATGACAGTGTGATTTGTGCAGATACGATGATAGAGATGGGAGATATGCTGAAAACTGATATGCTGAATTGTCACGGTAATGTATTAGTGCAGTCCCTGGACATGTTTCATGAAATTGCAGATTTTATGTCACAGATTGAGTCAGAGGCTGAGGTAACTCAGCAAAGAGTGTCGAGTGCTGAAGAAATTCAGCAAACAGAGTTTCCAGCTGGTTATGATCAGCTTTCAGAGAGACAGAGGGCTGAAAATTTTCAGCCAACAGAGTTTACTGCTGAAATATTTCAGCAGTAAACATTCAGAGTTTGGGGCTGTTTCTATGCAGTCCATAGAGCAGAGGGCTGAGAATATTCAGCCATTGGAGTGCAGAATTGCTGATTTACAGCAAGGTTTATGTAATGTAGAAGAGCATAATGAAGCCAAGGTTGACACGAAACACAAAACTGTGGATAAGAAGGTGAAGCCGGTTGCTGTACCGCTTTCACCTGACAGTGATCAGCAAATAGAGAGGGCTACTAAACAGCAAATTTTGAGGAATCCGGAGCATATTGGTCATAAATTTTTTCAGCAGAGACTCTTGCTGAATTGAAAATTGGAAATGGTGATTTTTTGCTACCCATAGAGAAGCAATGCTTTCAGGATATGCTTGAGCAACATGGAAGGGGATTTACTTTTTTCCCACATGAGATTGGATGCGTGAATCTTGATATTGTTGCTCCTATGGTCATTTTTACTATTCCTCATATTCCATGGAATCTTCGACCTATTCCAGTGCCTAAAGCACACTTGCCAAAGCTAATTGATTTATTGAATGAGAAAATCAAGATGGGAATCCTTGAGCCTTCATCTGCACCATACTCAAACAGGTGGTTTACAGTTCCAAAGAAGAATTGTACTCTTCGATTTATTCAGCACATGCAGCCAGTGAACATAGTTACTATCAAGAATGTTGGTATAGGTCCAGTTGTGGATGAGTTTGCAGAGGCATTTGCTGGACGCGCCATCTATTCTTTGGGTGATTTGTATTCAGGATATGATCAGTTTCAGCTGGCTTTGGAAAGCAGGGACATAACCACCATGAGAACTCCTATTGGGCTTGTCAGGATGTGTACCTTGCCTCAAGGTGCCACTAATTCTGTTGCGCATATGATGAATGCCATGCATAAGGTCCTTCGTGATTATATACCACAGCTTACTATGCCTTTCTTGGATGATGTGCCCATTAAGGGGTGTGCAGAAGAAGAGAAGAATGAGAGCCTAAATGAGCAGGGATGCAGATACTTTGTGGCTGATCATATTTCAACATGTGAGAAGATTTTGGCCAGGTTAGAAGAAGTGAACTTGACACTTTCAGGGAAAAAATCTATTTTTGGAGTGAATGAGGTTGTTATTGTTGGGCATATGTGTGGATATTATGGCAGGAAACCCTCACCTGATAAGGTGAATGATATAGGCAAGATTGCAGAGTATTATTCTACCACTTCGGAGGTACGGAGATTCATTGGTGCTTGTGTGTTTTATATGATTTGGATACCTCATTTTGCACACATAGCAGATTGTTTGTATCAGCTGCTTCGAAAGGGGCAGAAATTCTATTGGGATGAGAGCCACACTAGAGCCATGCGAAAATTGAAGAAGTTATTGCAGAATGCTCCTACTCTCAGGAAAGCTGATTATAATTGTGGAAGGCCTATTGTATTGATAGTTGACACTAGTCCAATTGGCATAGGTTGGGCTGTGGGTCAAGATGATGCAGATGGAAATAGGTATACTATTCGGTTTGGGGCGAAAGTCCTAAACGAGAGACAGAGGAGATATCCGCAAATCAAGAGGGAGTTATTGGGGATTGTCACGGCTCTCAAATGTGATAAGGAGTACTTTATTGGAGCTTTAGTTGTGGTAGAGACAGATTGCTTGCCATTGATTGGTATGATTACGAGTTTCTCTACTCCGGATATAGCTATGCTGAGATGGATTGCATACATTAAGTCATTAAATCCGGAATTTAAACACATAGCAGGGAAAGATAATCCAGTGGCAGATATGTTGTCTAGAGCCAGATATGATGATGAGGAGACTCTACTTGCAGAAGAGGATGATGCAGAAATTTCAACCACTATGGTTGATCATGTTTGTCATGTCTATTATATTATGGCTTTCACAGAAGAACTCCATGTTGGAGATTGGTTGCAAATTGGCAGGTGCCTTAGTACACTAAACAAAAGAGATGAATGGACAGATGAAGAGTTCAAGAAGATCAGAAGGAAAGCCTATGGTTATTTTCTCAAGGACGGATTTCTTTGGAAGCATCCGAAGAAAAGAGGCGGATTACCTTTGCGGGTTGTCTGCGATAGAGGGACATAGTTACAGGTGATGAGGGAGTTTCATGAGAGTCCTTGGGTTGGTCATAGAGGAGTATGGGCTACTTATGAGAAAATCAAGGAGAAATATTGGTGGAAAGGCATGTACAGAGATGTTTCTCACTTTGTTGAGACTTGCAGAGACTGCCAGATGTATTCAGTAGTGCGTCATCGAGATGAGCTTCATCCGACCTATCCGCTATGCATTCATTATAAGTGGGTAGTTGATTTGGTTACCATGCCTATGGGTCTATGGCAGATGAGGTACATTGTTTTGGCTAGAGAGGATCTTACCAATCATGTTGAGGGCAGATCTTTGAGAACGAAGACCACTAGTGCAGTGTGTAAGTTCTTATTGGAGGAAATTTTCTGCAGGTATGGTTGTGTGGGTAAGATCACTGCGGATCGCGGTGAATTGGATGCAGATGAAGCTAGGGAGTTTTTCTCTCAGCTAGGAATCAAGTTGGCTCTAACAACAGCATACAATCCAGAGGGAAATGGAAAGAGTGAAAGAGGGCATCCGCCGATAGTGAAAGCATTAGCCAAAGCATGCAGAGAACGTATTGGAGAATGGCCAAGACTTCTACCATTTGCTTTATGGGCTGATCGTACGACTCATAGTGTTACCACAGGATATATGCCTGCAGAGTTGATGTATGGTCAGAAACCTGTTATGCCGATTGAGACTTGTGCTTTGACTTGGTCAGTTTTACCTTGGTAGGAGGATTTGACGAGAGAGGAGCTCTTAGCTCTTCGGATTTGATAGTTGGAGAGGAGACCAGAGGATATTCAGCTAGCTATTGACAGGTTGAAGGTTGCTAGACTAAGGAATAAGGACAGGTTTGACAGCAGGCATTGCTTGCGGCCTAGAGCAATAGAAGAGGGAGATTGGGTATTGGTCTTTGATAGCAGCCTTGAAAATCAGCATACTGCACTTCGGAAGATGGTGAAAAGATGGTTTGGGCCGTACATAGTCAGACATGTCTTTGATAATGCAACATATGAGCTGACTGAATTGGATGGGACAGTGCTTAGAGTGCCTATTGCTGGAAAAAGAATCAAGATTTTCAAGAAAAGAGATGATGAGGATTATGCATTGGAAGAATTTTCAAGAGAAGAGCAACGACAAGAAACTCCAATGGAAGAGACAGATGATATGACAGATAATCTTGTTGATCTACGAGAAATGCATAATGAAGAGATTGATCTGTTTGTGGATCTTGATGATAATGATCATGGGTAGTTGGCCCATCCGGAGGATGCGCAGGATTAGAGGGGGTGGATGTCGTATTGCTGCGCATTCGAGGTGTGTAAACCACCCAAAAGTCGTGTGTGTGATTTGATACTTTGTACATACTTAGTTGTTATGTTTGCTCTTTCATTCTATGCCGAAGACGGAGAAGAATAAGGAATTTTGGTAGACTGGTAACTCGAGATGCAATCTCATGGGCTACACTTATTTCAAGATATGCCGATTATGGAACTTTGCGAGGGAGGAGAGCTGTTGGATCGCATTCTCTCACGGGGCGAAAGATACTCTGAGGAGGATGCAAAAGTTATTGTGGTTCAAATTTTGAACATAGTATCCTTCTGCCACTTGCAAGGTGTTGTTCATCGGGATCTGAAGCCAGAGAATTTTCTTTTCACAATGAAGGATGAAGCTGCATCAATGAAGGCTATTGATTTCGGTCTGTCGGATTTTGTCAAGCCAGAGGAGAGACTTAATGACATCGTGGGAAGTGCCTACTATGTTGCACCTGAAGTTCTTCATCGATCATACAACATAGAGGCTGATGTTTGGAGCATTGGAGTTATTACTTATATTCTTCTTTGTGGAAGTCGGCCTTTTTGGGCTCGCACTGAGTCGGGGATATTTCGGGCTGTGATCCGTGCTGATCCCAGTTTTGATGAGATGCCTTGCACCCCTGGCTTCGTGGAGATAATAAGATTCCTTTGGATATATTGGTTTACAAGTTGGTGAAAGCTTATCTCCGATTGTCACCTTTGAAACGAGCAGCTTTAAAGGCTTTGTCCAGGACTCTTACAGAAGATGAGTTGGTTTATCTTCGTGCCCAGTATACCCTGCTAGAACCTAATAAGGATGGGCATGTCACTCTTGAGAACTTCCGACAAGCTTTTCTGAGGCTATTGTGGGAAAAAAGGAGAGATTTATTGGCCGTTTTGCTTTTCTGAGGACAGGGAGGAGCTTTTGATTTTGAATCGAATTTGGGGGGGAGTTTTTTTGGGGAATCAGAAGGCGAAAGGAGAAAAGGAACGCAGAGGAATCGGGAGGAAAATAGGATGGCATGGGGGGCGTAGGGAATTTCTAAATGGTGGCTAATGTAAGCTTTTGATCCAACATCGAAAGGAGGGGTAGTGATAAATGGTACTCTGCGCTGGACGACAGAAGAAGAAAAGGCAGGGAGGCAAAGCAAAGGAGGAAGGAGGAGTGAGCGGAGCCCTCTCTACGATCTCTCTACCAGTTCTGCTTTGCGCTTGGTTAACAGTAATGTTTCTACCATCCAGCTCCTTCCCATTCATTGATTCGATAGCATCTATCACAGACTGCTCCTCAGCAAATGTCACAAAGCCAAAACCACAAGATCTACCGGTCTCTCTACCATTGATAACCTTGGACTCGATCACTTCACCAAATGCATAGAAGGCATCTCCGAGGCTACGATCATCAGTGGACCAAGCGAGGCCTCCAACGAAGCAGCGGTACTCGACAACAGCGGATACAGGACAACGATATTGTACGCCTCAAGAATAATACATCTCCCTGGCTCGCACTTGAGTGGCATCAATGCTGGACGAAGTTGCCGCAGAGGAATGTCCGATGTGCAGATCTGAGGAGAAATAGCTTGGATGTGGATGATGCAAAAGTTGGAAGGTGGAGGACCAACAGCAAGGAGATAGTTACGATGGTTATGTCGGCACAGCCCAGGGATGCCGCCTGCGGATTTGCAAAGGGATCTACTTATTCTGATTTTAAAGACAAAGGTGAGTTAAGTCACATCTTGATCCTAGCTGATATCTGAATAGACGCTAAAATCAAGGAACACTACATCACCCGACAAACTCATTGTATGAGCCACCAAGGGATTACATGGTGTGAGCCTTAAGAGCAATCACATGCCTATTTACAGATGCAGAGGCTGGCTCCTAGAGTGTATATTTGTAACCTGTGGAAGTTTTTGGGAAGGCCAGAAAATACATGCAGCCACTGTTCTTCTTCTGGGCCTCTTCGTCCAAGGCAAGAGCTGAAGCAAAGGTCTGATGAATGGAGGCTTGTTGACTTTGTTAGAGGGATATACTGTGCAAGGATATATTGTGCCATTGATTTCTTCTGGAATGTATTTGTGATTCGTTAATTGTGTTGATGGAACTTTGGTGCTCTATGAGGTTGTACCCAAGATACTTCCCTGACACAATCTGTTAGATAAAAACAACTTCCATTACTGCATGCTGTACATCAACTTGGTCTTTCAGTGAACGGATCTTTTGCTTTAAATCACAATAATTGTTTTTGAACCATAGTCGCTGCTATGTTGGTGATCTATGCCCAGAGGCTATTTAGACTTCTTCTTATTGAACCTTGTATTTGTTATTGGCAGAAATAAAACAGAGTCTTGACATTATTTCCTCATCTTGCTTATTCATCTATTTGATCTTTTATCCTGAAATTTATCAAGGTCTTTTGAAGACACGACTTTGCTTTCACAAACCCTTCGACACCGTTTAAAGAATTGACCACGAGAAAGGGGTAAAAAGACCTTTAAGGTCTTAGCTTCTTCGGAGAGGGAAAGGTTTATAAAGCCTAAAAGAAAAAGGGTCTATAGGGTATAATCACGGTGAAAAGGGTGTGTGTGAGTGTGGTTTCACAAACATATATGAAGGGCCTTGGGAGATCTTTGGGCTTGGGGTAAAAGGTATAGGAAGGGGGATTTTTGGAGAGGTTTTTGGGACATGGAGTAGTAAAGGCTTAGGGATTTAAACCCAGGGTGAAAGGGGAAAGGTAAAAAGGGGGTAAAAAGCACACGAAGGGGGTAATAAGTTAAACACGGGGATTAAGGTGGATAAGACTTTTCAAGCCTTAGTTCTTTGGGGGTTTCCATCCAAGGAAAGGGCTTAAGGGAGAAAGGCCTTAAGGCTTACAAAGCACGTAGGGGGGTGAAACACGGGTTTTAAAAAAACACAAGGGCTTATTAATTTAAGCATGGGGGGAAAATTTGTGGTTTTTGAGGCCAAGGGAAGTGGGGTTTAATGGCCCACGGGAAGGGTTAAGGGTTTAAGACTGCAGGGGGGGGGGGGGGGGGGTTGTGAAAGGAAAAAGGGGATAAAACCGGGAGGGGGGTGAAAAAGGTAATAAGGCTATAGGAAGGGGGGCTTAAGGAGCCCCCCCCTTAGAAGCTTCAAGAAGCTTCTTGAAGCTTCTGTGGGAGTCAGAAGCCAAGTGGGGGGGAATTCCGACGACGACAACGGGGGGGGTGAAAGTCTGCTGGCGGCGGTGCTAGCAGCTGGTCTGGGCGGCGGATTAGGCAACGACAGCAGCGTCGATTCAGTGTGGTGGCGTACTCAGTCCAACGACGCTCCACGATGGCTCCCTTTCCTCCTCAATGGCGCGGCATAGCCCTCCTTCAGCACATCGACTTCTCGTCTCCTCTCCCCTCTAGTTAGCCTGCGGCCCTCCCTCATTTATATAGGGGAGGGGAGGGAATCCTCCCCCTCCTATGTGTCATTGTGCATGCTAGTGGAGCCGAGCAAGCTCCAGTGAGGAGCCTGGCTCCTCTATCCCCTTCCCCCCTTCTAGCACGATGCCCGCGAGAAGGGAAAAAAATAATATTTGATATATTACAACTTTGTCACTTGCCCCTTATAATATGCATCCAATATTTATTTAGGTTGAAAAACCTAGTAAGCCTTATGTTGTGATACTCCAAATATCATTCCTTTGACAATATGCTACATCTTTCCATAGATGACAAGGAGTCGAAAGATATTGAGGACTAGAGTGGCCTAACTCTAGAAAAAAGCTTTAACATTTGAGACCACGACTTGTAATGGAATGGGTTCTAGGTCACATTTACATGCCCCTTGTCACCTAGTTATAGGCTCAATGAAGGAAAAGCATAGTTAAGTCCATTTATAAAAAGACACATGGCAACAAATCTTTATATGATTTTCTAGGAATAGAACTAGTCCTGAGATAGTCCGAATACCTAGTATTAAGTTTTAATGAATTAACAAGATATTTGGCTGAATGCGAATACATACAAGGACTCATTTTGGGTCAATTTTGCTGCTCATTGATTATGTTTGTTCGCTTTGATTTGAGTACTTGGATAACCCTATTTTCAGTTACTATTACAAAGTTATGGTCAAAACATGTTGTAGCCAAGCACAAGGCTTGTACACAACAAAATGAATTCAAGAAAAGTGCTAAAGTTAATATAGAGAAGATTGACAAATGCTTATGGATGCATGTTTGTGATATATACTAGGGAGATTTGGGATTGTTTTACTACATATTTAATAGGGCTGAGGTAAAAGGAAAGTGATTCTACCTCTTTAAAGGTACCTTTAGCCCAGAAAAGCCTACTTGTAAGAGGTTATTTTTGGGACAAATATGAAGATATATTTACCTACTGTTGTATATGAGGAACTAAAAGTGTTTGTGTGGTGTAGTTGAAGATATCTCATGGGGTTTTACCATAGAATGAGGGTTAAATTGGTTTTGGGTTAGTTTATGCATATTCCTGCTATTTTGGTAGAGTATTCTACACTATTTGTAGATGTTTCCTTTGTATTTGTTGTGATAATTACTTCTTGACTGAAAGCGTGGTATTGAGCTATCATCTTAGGCACAATGTATTCAACATAAAGGGATTTATTACAATTGTATAGAGTTTTCAAGGTTAATACACTTTCTTGTAGGGGGCCTATTTGTTTTTCTTATGTTCTACAATATATTCAAGAGTTCTCGTTCGAATGTTTCTTAGCTAGTAACTCAAACCTAGTGGATTTTGGCCTAAAACTTTCCAATTGCGAATATTTAGTAATACCAATGTAAAATGTCTACCTTAGAGTGTATAAGATGGGAGAACCAACTAAGGATGAAGTTGTTAGTACAACATATATATTAGAGATTTCATGAGGACTTATGAATTGATTAAATACGATGAGGATTTTAAAGGGAGTATTTCATAGAGGATGTAGATAGAGTAACCAAGAAAACTTTTCTAGAATGGGTTCATAAACTTGCAATGGGCTTTTCTACTCCAAAATTATAAAGAGAGTTTGAGATAACTTTTGATCAATTGGATGGTGTAGAAACAAAGAAAAATATTTTCCATTATGGCCATTAGATTAAGAAAAGGGCCAAAGTTTGCCACATATGTAAGAATATAGTATTCTTGTCTTCTCTACTTTAGAGATAGTAGAGTCCATTTTGTGGATTTATTCTTTTTAGTCAAAATCTCTAAAATCTAATATCTTTAGGTAGTCCTAAAGTTTCTAAAGCTAATAAAAACTGAAAAAATATGTAATAAAAATAGGATGAAGTTAATAATCTCTAGTTTGAAACTTTTGAGAGGCATTTGAATATTCTTTTTGATAGCCATTATATTTTCATAAGTCTCATTTATATCCTCTTTGAGTTCATCTTCCTTTTCTCTTCAAGTTTCTTTCTTTTCACATGTTGTTTTCTTTTCCTATATTCGTGTTTTTTAAAATGTCTAGCTGCAACTTGATTCAACCATAACTTCCACATACAAACTCAAAACAGTGTCATCAAGATACTCAAATTGAAGGGAATGGATCTAGTTGACATGCCAATCTGGGTATAATTGCAAAAATCCCTTCAAAATAGCCAAAATTATCCCTTTTTGGTAAACACTTTACTTTTTTATATTTTTTAACTTGAAAGACTTATACCAACCAAAATAAGTATAGGTACACTGGTAATGTCCTTTGATATTTTAATTTTGATTACTTACATATCTAGCATATGAACTGATACTATACACTATGGTATACACTCACTTACTCTCACTACCAGAAAATGGAAGTATAGCGATGGTCATTTTCAATGCAAAATAGCAGCGTTGTTATTGCGACACAAATAGTGACACCAATAGTGATTTCACTCTGAGAAAAAAAAGCGGCGAAAACCCAAGCGTAGCATTTTACCGCAAAGAGTTTAAGAGAGAGTAAAAGAGAGCAAAACAGATCATACCTTTGGGGAGGAGAGGGAGAGGAATAGAAATAGAGAGAAGGAGAGCTTCTCACCGCCACCACCAGTGTACCACATCAAGAAGAGGGCGAAGGGAGAAGTGCACAAAGAAGAAAGAGGGGACATCGCAAAGAGAATACGAAGAATCCATCCTCGAGCCTTTGCAGTAAGTACATTGCCTCCTCTTGGTTTATTTTTGTGCTTTCTTTTTTTCCTTTGTTTTTTTCTTGATAATGAGATGCATTGAGAGAGAGAGAGAGAGAGAGAGAGAGAGAGAGAGAGAGAGAGAGAGAAAGAGAGAGAGAAGACTTAGGAAAAGGAAGAGAATAAACATGAAATATAATAAAGAAAGAGAGAAAGAGGGAGAGAAAGGGAGGGAGAGGGGAGAATGAGTGAGAAAACAATGAGGGGGCAGAGAGAAGCAAAGAGAGGGGCAACAAAGAAAGAGAAAGAGAGAAAGAAAGAGAGGGGGGAGAGAACATGAAACAAAGAGTGAAGGGAGAGGTGGATAAAAGGGTGAAGTAAAGAGAAGGATAGTGGAGAGAGAGAGAGAGAGAGAGAGAGAGAGAGAGAGAGAGAGAGAGAGAGAGAGAGAGAGAGCAAGGGAGAGAGGAGAATGAGTGAGAAAATAACAAGCGAGCAGAGAGAAACAAAGAGAGGGGCAACAAAGAAACAAAAAGAGAGAAAGAAAGAGAACAATGAGGGGATGGAGAGAAATAAAGAGAGGGGCAACAAAGAAAGAGAAAGAGAAAAATAAAGAAAAGAGGGAGAGAACACGAAACACAAAGTGAAGGGAGAGGTGGATAAAAGGGTAAAGTAAAGAGAAGAAGGATAGTGGAAAAAAGAAAGAGAGAGAGAAAGGGATGGAGAGAGGAGAATGAGTGAGAAAACGAGGGGGCAGAGAGAAAAAAAGAGAGGGGAAACAGCAAAGAAAGAGAAAGAGAAAGAAAGAGAGGGGGGAGAGAACATGAAATAAAGAGTGAAGGGAGAGGTGGATAAAAGGGTGAAGTTAACAGAAGATCAAGGATAGTGGGAAAAAAAAAGAGAGCTAGAAAGAGAATTGGAGAAAAAGAGACAAAAAGAAGGAGAACAAGAGATAGAAAAAACAATAAATAGAGAGTGAGAGAAAGAGAGAGAAAAATGGAAACAACAAGAGAATTAGAGAGAACAAAATTATAGAAAGAGAATGGTAGAGGGGGAAGAGAGGCATGGAGATGGGAGGGGAGAGAAAGTCTTTCAATGCCTTGTTTTATGAGTTTTTAATTTTTGGTCTTTGATTTTGATTTTAGTGAGATACGTTGAGTGAAAATGAAAAGGAAAAGAGAAAAGTAGTGAGAGTGGCGAGGAAAAATGGGAGGGGATAAAGAAACATTTATAGAAATAGAGGGGGAGAGAGAAGAAAAGAAGGATGAAGGGAGGAAAATAAAAAAAGAAAAAGAGAATGAGAACAAATACCTGTTGTTTATCGTAACATAGACAATGAAAAATGATGATGGTCGTGATGTCCAAGATTACGAGGCGTATCTTAATCAACATGTCTCGTGTCCTTGCTCTCAATGCAAGCTAGCAATCAGATGAAAGCATCACTTGTCTATAGAACATGTACAACGCTTAGGCGAGTTCCAATGGGAGATTATTGATCAGGTGATCTTAGAATTTGAGAGAATTGTAAGAAAAGTGTGTATCAATCATGCCTTACATTCGCAAACTAATTGAATATCATATACAAAAATATTAGATGTGGCCGTAAAATTTATATAGGGAGGTGACCTCTCATCCCAAGGAGGAATGCACCTATTGTGGCTAGTTAGAAAAGTTCGTGGGCATGCAATAAATGGAGTACCTGAGCCAATCCACCACTTGGAAGGCATGACTCAGTTTATACTCTCAACACCAGAGTAGACATGCAACATTTCAAACCTTTCCCCAATCTTAGAGCCTGAGATGGAGGCGATGATTGATGCATTGATGCCCATGGATGTCGAGGCATTTGATCCGCTAAGAGAGGAAGCGTCCATACCATTATATGATGGGTGTCAAGTATCTCACATGAAGACGCTACTTGCACTTCTAAGTGTGCAGGAAAAATATGGGTGGAGTAATGCGAGTGTGACCAAGTTGCTCAGGTAATTCTACATATACTCCATTGATTTTTTTTACTCCATTATAAAAAACACTTATGGCTTTTCAAGGTGTTTTATGATTTTTTTTCACTTTGCTAAAGTATCATATATTACCACTTGGAAATACCATGCCTGAGTCTCGTGATGATGCGTGACATGTTTTACAAAAGCTTTGTATAGACTAGAACAAGATCCATGCATGTGTCAACAATTGCATGTTGTTTTTGAGGAGAGTAGGAGACTATGGAGACATGTCCAAAGTGTGGTGCTCACAAGTATCGATAGGACTTGCAAGGGCGAACCATCCCTTAGAAAGTTCCTAGATACTTTCCACTTATCTCGCATATATGTCACATATTTTATACGTCATGTAGTTTATACTATCGATCACGATCGCAGGATACCTCACTCGAGAAATACCCGAGGTTATTTACAAGTTGTCAATTTTAGTGCAATGGATCTCAGAAAAGGAGATCAACATATCCTCTATTAAATTTGCAAGGTGAGGAACAGTGGAGATGGTCTGTCTCTTTGAGAAGTATTTGCCCACTAGCATGCTCATGAGACAAACCCACCTCCTGGTGCATCTTGTAGATGAAGTGGAGATTGCAAGAAAAGATGGATGGATCTATGCAAGACATTTGTTTTTCTAGTCCATTGTGAACAGGTGCATTAACTATTTTTTAAACATCTTTTAGGACACAGAACAGTCATAAATGTCGAATCTCTCTTATATGTGATTTTGAAGATGTAATTTTCTATCCAAACCCCTGACAACCTTGATGGTGGTATGTTCTGCCTCTAGCTCCTCAGAGTGCAAGAGTGTATGATAAAAGAAATAATCCCAGTGCAGATGAGGAGAATATGTAGGTGGAGGGGTCGATATTGCAAGGGGTGGAGGTCGAAGATGGCTTGGAGCGTGTAGAGGAGACCTATCTACATCTGGTGTACCCACGAGGGTGGTATCTCTCAAAGTAGCACCCATAGGGGTGCCTCCTATGGACGGCTCAACAAAATCTAGAGTCACTGGAGTAGATGTTCCCACAGGTGTAACAAATCATACAGGTGATACGTCTCCACCAGAACAATGAGATGGAGACACTGCATCAGTGCCTCCACGATATCCACCTGAGCCATCCTCTCTCGAACTTGTACGAGAGTGAGGATTAGCACCTGCATTCAAGCTGACCATGGACCCATAACATCCATATCTCTGCAACATCCCCCAAAACCACTCCCTCCATCTCGGCCCAATCTCTAGAGTCGACCTCATATATAGAAATCGAAGCATCAGAGTGTGCCAAAGTAGATCTAGCGGAATGGCCTGATGGTGTTCGAGATAGCTCTTGGTCTGCCATATCTTTGAATCAGGCCATCTGATCTAGAGACATACGTGTGAATATCTCCTACAATTTCTCATCACTCATCCCTCGACTCATCTTGCTCTTCAAATATCGTCAGAGGTCACTTACAGAGACAAAAAATAATATTAGCATAATCAATATAAAGATTAAATCAAAGCACAGTAATATAACTCTGAAAAAAATAATGTTACTTAAAATGCATATTCTGGAGTACCCTTATAAGTGATTCATCAACAAAGTGAGTAGGCGGATGCTGCAAGTATGATGTAGGCTATGGTCCCATGTCAATCTCCTAGCACAACTTCATGTACATGGGAAGGTCGATAGATATGTCATCACAAAAGGATGAGTCCACCTCATTCTCAAAGAATTCATGGCCTCTTGTCTTTTTGTCATCGTTACTCGAATTTGCCTCTTCTATACGGTGCGAGCCATCTTCAACCTCCACTCCTTACAATGTTGACCCCTCCACTTGCATACTCTCCTCATCTACACTGGGAACATTGTTTTTATCATACACTCTCACAGATGAAGGCACAACATACCACAATCAAGGTTGTTAGGGGTTTGGATAGAAAATTATCTTTTCAAAATCATATATAAGAGAGATTGAACGTTTATGACATATCTATGTTATGAAAATAAAAAAAAAAACAATTTATGCACTTGTTCACAAACAATGTGCCCAACAAGACAAACATGTCATGTAGATCCATCAATCTTTTCTCGAAACCTATTTTGAGAAATCTAGATGGACCTTGCTGAACGGTTACCCTAGCTTCTTCCAATACCACTTTGAACCACTCCACATCGAATATGATCCTAGAGAAGCTACAATAATCCACTGAGATAACACTTTGCAAGTTCCCAAAATACTCCAACTCATCTATAACGGTGTTTGGATGTGTGGCTTGGCATTGGCTCTCTTGCTCAAACTTTGCCATGACACCACAATCCCTTGTGGAGGTATTTTGTTGATGTAATGTCTTGACACTGCACGTCCACCACTGCAAACCTGAGGGCAGAGTTTTTCGCCAAGAATTTGAACACATTAGTCAGTGTCATTGGGAATTTATTTTTCATCATGTGTGTCTTTTTTTTTGCATGAGACACGAGCATAAGTAGTTAGGATAGGCACAATTTCTTCAGTGCATTCATACTTTTTTGTGTGGGTGTATCATTTGAATGATTGCATTATATGGTTTTAATTTGCAAATTGCATGAATAATTGGGCACAAAATTTTCTTCCAAAGCATTCTTTTTGTTAGAGCACAATGCATGGAAAAATAGGTTCATATGAAGGAAACCATTTTGAAGACTCAAGGATTAAAGGAAAATGTCATAATGTTGATCCTTCACTTTGGACTTTCCCCATGTGACTTAATTGGAATGTTGCCAGTGCATATGATATGTCTCTTCATATGTAAAATTGGTCTAACATTTAGCAGCCTACAAAAGCTAAAAAGACATATTGAGCAAAACGTGGTTATATTTTGTCAGCTTCAACTAACAAAGAAAAGATATTTTGCATGAGTTGCAAGTCCTTGGATCATCAGCATCTAGAGTGCTAGATTTTCAACATAATCAGCAAAGTGTTGCACATTTGCAAGGCATGGCTCCCTTTTCCAGCACTCAAACAATGCATACTATTCCAGATTGCAACCAAGCTATACTTCTAGAAGTCAGAGGTACTTCATAAGCATCATAAGTTCATGGTAAGAATAAGATTGATGTTACTAGTGGATGAGGAGGAACTGAGCCTTATGGAAGTACGGGATGATCCTGTAGACAAGAGTACTGGTGCACCATGGCAGCAAATAAAGTGGACTAATTCTATGGTGAAGCTCTTGCTCAATGCCATACTTTTTGTAGGGGAAGATGGACTTGACATTGTTCATCGATCAAATTATAGTTCACTTACAATAACCATACTCACTAGACTGCATTCCTGTGGAGATGCAATATCAAAAATAAATTTTCAATGCTTTTACTTAAATTAGGTGGTGACTATGGGGTTTTAACCTCAACAATATCTGATTTTCAGTGGACATAGGGTTTCAAACACCCACCTGCAGTCTGGGGAAAGCTTTTGCAACCTATTCCAGTGGCAATCACATCATATACCCACTACTTTGAGGGGCTTATGGCAATGAGAGACTCTGTAGCATCCATGTAGAAGGCAAGAGTTTGTATTGTGTATCCAATAACCCCAATGAAAGATGCATCTTGGGCTTCAGATCATGGAGATTCCGAGTGTGCCACACCAACACCTTGGAATCAAGAAAGCTATGCATTTGAAGAGCCGAATTTTGATGATGCTATCATTTGTAGTCGAAAGAGGTCTGATAAAGCAAAGCTTGCTGCTATGAGAATTCTGAATGGGGCAGTTCCATATCTGATCTTAGCCAGTCAAAATCTGTTGAAGATTAGCTTAGGCAAAGGCGATTGTTATGGCCTGGATAGACATATGGACCAATTATGTTTATTATAGTGATTGGATTGGTTGATATTGAAATGGAAGCTTCTCTTCTTCAAACTGCACTACGTGTGTTCTCATCAATCTTCTTTCCACGCTCGTCAAGGCTGCTTCCAAGCACGCCAAGCCATATACTTGGTTGTCTCTAATTGCATCAGCCAATCTGATGCATGCATTAGTGATGAGGACGAGATGATGACTTCTTGGAATAGAGGATGGTGATATGTCTATTTAGAGATTCGAATTTTGGTGTAGTTGTGATGGCATTTAGAACATTGTAATGATTGAATTAATGAGCGGGATGGAAAAAGCTATTTGATTATAGATTTAAACATTTAACTTTTAGCCTTAGGAAAAAGCTAGGGCTTTAAAAGCCTTATGCTTTTATAAAAAAGATAAAAGCACGACGTGTGAAGATGGAAGAAGAAAAACTAAATAATGGGGACGCTATGAGAGCCTAAGGGCCATCAAACAAAGGGAGAGAGACTAGAGGTTGAGCTTGAATCCCTCGTCTCCTTGAAGATCTTGCTTCAAATTCAGGAGTGTAGGCTTGAGGTGGTGGATATCAAATTGGTTAATGGCGCATACTGTGTCAAAATTTTGATTGCACTTTTTTCCAATCATTCTTGGCTTGCTCATACCTAGCGAGCACGTCTCCATGGATGCATGGTGCAACATACCAAAGCGATTCACTTCCTCCATTGTAGCATCCATCGTTTTTTCTACCCCATTTCCAACCACCACATCTCTGGTCAGTCTATCATCATCCTTCAACGTCCATAGCATACTGTTGTCTGAATCCACAGTTGGTAGCCACTCCAGAATATGTACTAACACCTCCAACACCAGCTAACCCTCAATCATGCTACCTTCTAACCGAGCTAGTTGTAGCATAAATCCTTTTAGGGTTTCCATGAAGTGCTCCAAGAAGAACATCTATCACATATGGATGGGTCCTAGTATCTCCACCTCATCTACAAGATGCACTAAAAGGTGGATTTGTATCGTGAGCATGTTGGTGGATAGGTACTTCTCAAAGAGACAAACCATCTTCACTACTCCCTGCCTTGCGGATTCAATAGAGGACGTCTTGATCTCCTTCTATAAGATCCATTGCACTAGATTTGACAACCTGTGAATCGCTCTATGTATTTCTAGAGTGAGGCATCTCGTGATTGCAATCTGTAGTACAAACTGCCACAAATGAAAAAGCATTACAAACACTGACTACACATTAAATAGCAAAATATGCAAGCCAATCACAATTGAGGCCACTGACATATGTTATCCCAATCATGGGATTTTAGCATTGATAGTTGGTCATCTTTAGAAAAAGTGGATCTGAAGGAACGCATCATATCCATTGGGGTGCGGATAGACCTAATAATTTGCTTCACAATGTACTCTTCTTTAGTGGACAGAACCCAAGGAGTGCGAGATAGTTGTAAGCGACTATCAATGCTTGACTATGGCCAAAGTGTCTCCATCTTGTCTTCCTCCTTCAAATCCATTCGTGCCCCTATAGTGTCTCTCTTTCCTATGATGTGGTCCCATAGTAAGGCGCCCACATTTTTTAAAATATGCATGGGATCCAACAAGTGGTTGATCTATAAGTGGGTCCAGTATGACAACTTGTAGAAAATCAAGAACCGTCACGTTCCATTTGGATTTGGCTCCGTGTGGACCATTTTAAACTCGTACCAACTTTGGGCATTTATTCGTGTTGGAGGTCATCCAAAAAAATCTTCCCTTAGTTCATGACTCTCCGACAAGAAGGCAGTGTGTCCTTGATATACCATCTTCTTCATGGTTTGTGACCTTTCGGGAGTCTAACTATGGCTCACATAATGGACATGTATGATAACTTAAGGTAACCAGACCTATCCCAACACCCCTATTTAGTCAACAAAAACTTGAACAAGCTATGTTAGAAATTACCACAATGATAATGGAAGCCTACTTACCTGAGCACTCTCCAAATCTCGGAAAGTCATGCATCGTCCACATGAAAATGGCTTGTATATTGGCAGACCATCGACCATTTTGATTGCTCATATCTTTCACAAGAACCCCCTCCTCCCACAAAATCTTAAGCTCATCAACTAATGGATGGAGATAGACATCCATATTCTTGACTTTGTAACGGTTAGGAATGAGGATGCTAAGGATCAGGCGTCCTTTCTTCGTAGCAAGCCATGGCGGGATGTTGTAGTTAACAAGGACTACGTGCCACACATTGTAAGAAGTTGAGCGGAGACCACATGGATTCACGCTATCCATAGTAAGACGGAGCTCAAGATTCCTCAGCTCTCATGCAAATCTTGGAAAGGTAGAGTCAATGTAGCTTCATGCGCGTGAATCCGCTGATATTCGTTGGACTCCATCTGTGGATTTATTATGCACATGCCACCACATTGTCAAGCTAGCCATGCTCGATGTACAAAACATGTGACGTATACGCGGGATAAGTCAAAAGTGTCTAAGAACTTTCTGAGGGATGGTTTTTCCTTGTAAGTCCTTTCGATACCTGTGAGCATCACACTTTGGACATGTCTCCATAGTCATGTAGTCTTCTTGAAATAGCACACAATCGTTGACACATGCATGGATGCTCTTGTAGTCCATTCCAAGCTTTCATACAACATGTCGTGCATCATCATGAGACTCAGACATGGTATTTCCAAGTGGTAATATATGATACTTTAGCAACCTTTTAAAAATCATAAAACACCTTTAAAAATGGTATCGAAAAAAATGAATAACTCGGTCACACTTGCATCTCTCCACTTGTATTTTACTAGCACACTTATGAGTGCAAGAAACGTCTTTAGGTGAGATACTCCACACCCATCATATAATGGTATGGATGCTTCCTCTCTTAGCAGATCAGATGCCTCGGTATCCATGGGCATCAATACATCAATCATTGCCTCCATCTCAGGCTCCAAGATTGGAGAAAAGTCTAAAAGGCTGTGTGTTTCCCCTAGTATTGATGGTATAGATTGAGTCCTGCCTTCTAAGTGGTGGAGTGGATTGGCTCACGCACTCCATCCATCGCATGCCCAAAGACCCTTAACTAGCTGCAATAGGTGCATTCCTCCTTGGGATTAGACGTTACCTACCTATATAAATTTTACAGCCATGTCTAATGTTTTTGTATATGATATTCAATTATTTTGCGAATGTAAGGAATGATTGATACACACTTTTCTTACCGTTTGCTCAAATTTTGTGATCTCTTGATCAATGATATTTGATTGGAACTCGTCAAAGCATCGTATGTGTTCTATAGACAAGTAACACTTTCTTCTTATTGCTAGCTTTCATTGAGAGCAAGGACACGAGACATGCTGATTAAGATATGCCTCGTGATCTTGGACATCACAACCATCCTCGTTTTCCATTTTGTCTACATTATAACAAACAACATGTTTTTTTCCTCATTCTCTTTTTCTTTTTTTATTTGCCTGCCTTCATCCTTCTTTGCTTCTCTCTCCCCCTCTATTTCTATAAATGTTTCTTTATCCCCCCATCTTCCCTCCCTATTCTCACTTCTTCTCTTTACCTTTCCAATTGCATTTGACACATCTTGCTAAAATCAAAATCAAATATAAAAAATAAAAAACTCATATAACAAGACATTGAAAGACTCTCTCTTTCCACCCCTCTTCATGCCTCTCGCTCTCTATTTATTGTTTTTTCTATCTCTCTTTTCCTCCCTCTTTTTGTCTTTTTTAATCCAATTCTCTTCCTAGTTCTCTTTTTTTTTCCACTATCCTTCTTCTCTTCATTTCATCCTTTTATCCACATCTCCCTTCACTTTCCGTTTCGTGTCCTCTCCTCCCTCTCTTTTTTTCTCTCTTTCTTTTTCTTTGTTTCGCCTCTTCGTTTTATGTTGTCTCCCCTTTCTCTTTCTTTCTCTCTTTCTCTTTCTTTGTTGCTTCTCTCTTTGTTTCTCTCTACCCCTCATTTTTTTCTCACTCATTCTCCTCTTTCCCTCCCTTTCTCTATCTCTTTTTTTTCCACTATTCTTATTCTCTTTACTTCACCCTTTTATCCATCTCTCTTTGCATTCTTCATTTCATATTATCTCCCCCTTCTCTTTCTTTCTCTCTTTCTCTTTCTTTGTTGCCCCTGTCTTTGTTTCTCTCTGCCCCCTCGTTGTTTTCTCACTCATTCTCCTCTCTTCTTGCCTTTCTCTCTTTCTTTGTTATCTTTCATGTTTATTCTCTCTCTCTCTCTCTCTCTCTCTCTCTCTCCCTTTTCCTTTCTTCTTTTTCCTCTCTCATTTCCTCTCTTTTTCCCTCAATGCACCTCATTCTTAGGAAAAACAAACAAAAAAAAGAAGAAAGAATAATAATAAACCCAGAGGAGGAAATGGACTTACCGCAAAGGCCCAAGGATGGATTGTTCATCTCTTCTTCGTGATGTCACCTCTTTCTCCTTCATGCATTTTTCCCTCTTCTTCTTGCAAACGACAATGATGGCAGCGACAGCAATGATAAGCTCTCGTTCTCTCTCTTTTTCTCTTCATGTCCCTCTTCTTCTCTCAAAGCCACGATCTCTTTCTCTCTCTCTCAAACTCTTTGCGGCAAAATACCGTACTTAGGTTTTTGCTGCTTTTTTTCTCAGAGTGGCGTCACTATAGCGACGCTACAAATTTGCTTCAGAAAACGACCATCGCTCTACCCCCATTCCCTTAAATACAATATTAGTAAGTTTGGGAATCTTCCAATTCCCATTTTTTGAATACTAAAAAGGTGGCACCCGGATAACATGCCCATAAGTTTCTCAAAACTATATGATGTGACCTATCATTGGAAAGCACTTGAAAAATGCAATCTATTGAGCTATAGAGTGCTCGATTTGGAGTTATAGTGTTCAAGTTATGACAAATCTAAAGATTTGACCAGGTGTCCCAAACTTATGGGAAATTCCCATATTCCCCACTATGGTGTTATTGCAGTGGAACTTTGTAAGTTTTTCTTTTATTCTTCTCGCTTTCTTATTTGCAATATCACTTGTACTAACAATCGTGTTTCTAACAGTTGTATTTTGTTTTCTTTGCAGCACTCCATTACAAACCGTGATCCCATCAAGCTTGGAGACTCCATATGCAGAGAGACATAATCTCACTGAATTGATCGATAGACTGTATGCACATGGTGGCCTAGTAAAATTGACAAAAATTACAACACAAATAGCAATGCAAATACCGACACATACAACGATGATTTTATGGAGACACTGACAGCGACACATTTAGTGACAATGAAGGAAAATTTTTAATGAACATTTTTGTCACTATGAACGTCCATATGAGGCCTATATCTTGTAGTGTCTTGACAAGTCACATAAATCACTAAATAACTCATCCTATAAGCATGCACTGAAACCCTCTAACATTGAATAATCTATTTCTTTTCACCTTTTAGACATGTAGTATCTCGATATCCATGACTCTAAACCTATACATCTTATGATATGTGCGAATTACTCTTCTATAAGTTTGAGGACTTCATCATCTTCCATAAGCTTTGAATCTTCTTTGTCTTTAATATCCTCATCTACCTCTTAATCTTCAAGCTCTAGTTCTTCATAGTCCTCAAATTCTTATCTCTTGAATATCTTGATTGTTTTGCATGAAATTGGCTTCCCCTTTTTGTCCATTGTTTTGTACTTTGTCTTTTTCCATATGACTCTTTATGCATCATAAATTTAACAATTACTTGAAATACATCCAAAGAATCAACCTATATGATGGATGGACGAAAGAAATATTGGGAAAACAACTCTTGAATATAGTGTAGAACATAAGAAATAGATACACCCAACAAACAATTGTACTACTCTTCTACATTAACATACTACATCTAATATGATAGTTTAAGTAAACTCTATCTAAGACAATATCTCAACACCACTCTTCCAACATGAAAGAAATTATAATAGCAAGTACTAAAGGAAAACATTTTGTTATCTACATTAATAGGTAAACATATCTTCGTATATATCTTAAAAAAATCTTTTATATGCAATACTTTTTGGACTAAAGGCACTTCTAAAGAGATAAAATCACTTGTCTTTTACTCAAGCACTTGTTGATTTGCTGAGTGTTGTAACAAATAGCCTAAATATCTATTTATTACTACTTTTAGTAGTTGAGGCTTACTTTTCACTGTTGCATTTTATGTTTTTTACCTTTTGAACTCTTGTTTTTTTCTTTTCATCTATTCATTTTTTATATCTCCAGATATAACTTGTCTCAATCATAACTTTCACACAAACTCAGAATAGGGTCATCTTGGTACTTAAATCAAAGCACATAGACCTAGGAGACAAGTTAAAGTGGACAAATGTAACGTGCTCACCTATCACCTATATAGACACGTTTTTAGCGGTCCATCGAGAGACCAATCTAAGCGATGCCGCTCAGCACTCCCATGGAATGTTATGGGGTTTATTGCCTAGGGTTTCTCGAGTCCACCTCATAATGGAACGTTCATAGCCAAACCCACTGGGATTGACCTGAAATTTGGATTCCTAGTGGTATAGGCCTCCCGACGGGATTCAAGCATCGGGTCTTGGACATCCTACTTTATGCAAACATACCCAATCCAAAGTAGATCCATGCTGCACTTGGTTCAAAGAGGATGGGAAACGAAAGCGATGCACCGCTCAAATCTCTACCTGTAGGCCATAGTTCCATTCCCGTCTCTTAAAACGACATGAATCGGGGTTCTAACCTAATGATTTCTAGAGGTCATCGGTAAAACCTTGTGAGAAGCCTCCAAGATCTTCGGGACCACCCTATTGTAGCACGACTAGTCGAGGGTTTGACCCACCTGCTTCCCTCAATATGTGTTCTTTAGTTATTTAATTAGGACCTATCATATTTATGTGTGATGTTTAAAGTCAGCTTCCTTAATTAAGCCTTTTAGGGAACATAGTTTATTCACATAATTTATGGCACTGACATGAAAACAGAGCAAATAGTCTTGTTGACAAATAAGTTTCTTAACTTATCTTCAAGTTAATCTTTATCTCTTGCCCATACAAGAGAAATTATATATCCCTTCTACCCTGCTGAAGTAATTGGTCCAAATCACATGGCATCAGAATCTCCATCCTTTATCTAGAATAGGATCTTCCAATACCACAGATGTTGGGGCCACGACAATCTTGAACTCCATTCCAAACTTGGCAAGGGATATCCAGAGCTCCACTTGACCCACAAGCGGCCTAGGAGTGAAACACCATTTCCGTGGTTTCACCATTCGACCTTCAGTCTGTGAATCAAACAGTGCCCTTCTCGGGTTGATGCGTGGTGCAACCTTGGAGGTGATCCACCTGTGCAAAATATCATTTCATTGATTAATCTAGTTAAGAATCAAGCACAATAGGCAATTAGCCCTAATATCATCTTCCAAGAAAACATTCCTTTATCCTCATTGCAAATTGTCATCACACACCCCTGCCATGAATTTACCATCAATCACAAGCACTTGGAATAATCATCCAAAGGACAATCCAACAAGCAATTGAATGTAAAAGCATTTAGGATGTTGTTTGATCAACCAATAAAACCAATTGTATTTTTCCAAACAATGCAAGAATAGACGCGATAACTTTTTCATCGCATATTCTCTCTTTTTCTTTGGATTTAGGAGCGATACTATGCAAAATTTTACTTAACACTCCCTTTCTTTGGCTAAGGTATATGTTAGGGTTTCGGGCACTATACAAGACATAAGTTGTATAGATCACTTACATTGATCAATAAGCCAACCTTCTTGAATCAGATTGGTGAACATAGTAGCTATCGAACGGATCTCAAGGCATTTTGGTTTTAATCCTTATGATCGTTGTTTGTACTAACTACACACGTTATCAAGATCCCAATGAACTAATAGTTCGTGATATTAGCGAGAGTTTGGGCAAAGATCTAGAATTTCTAAGAGGAATTTCCTTTAGGCTAGATCGCTTACCATGCCATCTGTCAAGCGTGCAAGCTACAACATACCTTCAGTGTGGTGAAAAATATATCTATTATTTACAAGAAAAGGGGAGTTGATAATACCTTGGAATCTTATATGCTATCTATGCTATGTACAAATTTGTCACATATCAACTTAGTGCAATTTAATTCTCTTGATACTTGCACTTTGCAAACTCCATCTTTCGAATATGTGAGATGAAACCTATCCCTTTTGATGACCTATTTTCGAGCGGCATAGTATGGGACCTAACATATCTCATGCAAAAATCAAAGAAAGAATCTATTAATTTGAAAAATACATTACTTACAATCGGTATCGCAGTTGGATTGGTAGTGATGCCCTCACCAGAGGCTTCATTGCAAATTGTGGGATTTCCGCTTGCACTCAACATTCTTTGCTTGGGGGCCATTCTGGATCTTCTTTGCTTTAAATGGGATCCCCACAAGACTTTAGCAGCCTCTTTCTTAAATAATGGGCGTCAATTGGGAAAAATTGGCTTGCAAGAAAGGGAATAAGTTCATGGATTAAAGGGGAGTGCATGTGGACATCCTCTAAGGAGGGGAAAAAGAGGAGAAGGATTTCTATTTCCCTCTCTCTCTATCTTTCCCTGCAACGTGCCTTATTTTCCTTGCGATGGGGAAGAGGAACAAGTCCTAAATCGTAGCCCTGAAGGGGGGGAGCAGTTTATATATATTGGGGGATATTATTGGGGGGTGTGACGGAGCCTCTCACCTCCATCTGGGCAGCCAAATTGGCCCGCCGCCATGCCATTGTTGAGTTGGCGGAAGGAATAGTGGGGAGGGGAGGTGGCACACGTGTGCCCCTCCTCCCCATCATTATCAACATCATCCTCGTCATCATTGTTTCCTACTTTCTCTTCTTTGTCATCATCACTCCTACTTCCCCCCTCCCTCTGCTAGCTAGCACTGTCATCAGGGGGGAGAGAGTAAAAATAAATTAGATTAATTTTAATGCTTAAAAGAGGGGGGTCCTAAGGGAAATATTACATCCTCTCCCCCTTAGAGAACTTAGGATGTCCTTATCTCGAAAGAACTAGGGATTTCATTTTGGAACCTATGGGGGTAGGACCCATCACGGATTCATTGCGACACTCTGACTACTCATAAGCATGCGGTCTTTTGAAACAACAACTTATTGTATTTAATATATCCGAGTCTAGATTATAAGAGACAAGTTTATTGTAGTTACATCTCATGAATATCTTCTAGGTTTTTCCTAGGTATTTGATAATTTCTTGGTAGATTCTGGGTCATTGAAGCTTGTACAACTTTATTTCTTGTAAGTTCAAGTTCCCTTTGAGTCTTGTTGGGACAATTGACGTGGATTTGTCTAATGTTGCTGCACTTTGAAGCATCGTTGTTTAGGGTTCTTTGGACATTCCCTTTTGAAATGACCTAACTCCTTGCAATAGAAACAACGCAGAGCTTTATCACTTGCGGTCACAAGATTCTTGGTTAGCTTTGGCAGGATTTTCTTCTTTACACCAAATTTCTCTAGGATCCTTTTAGCAGACCAAAGTGATCCTTTATCTCAAAACCTCTATTTTCAAATTGTCCTCTTTTTAGATCTAGACCGAGATCCATGGACAACCGGCTTTCCTTGTAATACCAAAGAATAATCCCAAGCTTCACATTCTGGCAACACCAAATCTATTTTAGTTAAGAAGAAACAACTTAAGAGAAATTCATTGTAAGTTATAACTGTCATTCCTTGTTAAAGTATTTGTGATCACTTGCAAGTTCTAGGCTCAAAATTGATGCAACTCATATTACTCGGGAAAACTGAAGTTACAAGAGTAAGGTTTAGCCCAATACAAGTTGTATTATCTGATGTTAAAATTTTCTAGGATTTCTAACCATCATGAAGAGGTGTAGTGTACTCTAGGTCTTTGTCTTCATTTGATTCCTTTACATATCCAAAGACTACGCTTGTGTAGCTTTATTTTCTTAGAGGCTCAATTCCGAGGGCAGTCTGCTTGGATGTGCCTTAGCTCATTGCAGTGGAAGCATCGACAGTTGGGACTTCTCCTACACGGATGTGCCCTATCTCTCCACATGTTTGGCATCTCTTGTCTTGATCTCAAGAATCATCTTTGTCACAATTGCCCCATTTAAGTTCTTGGATGATCGGCCTTGCTCGAAGTAATGTATCTTGCAAGTCCGTTGGACGCATTGCTTTAAGGCGATGGTTCAGAGGAGTGTTCTAGCCATGGCAAAACTTGGATACTTGCTATGCAATATCCATAGGTGGTACCTATCTTAGTAGGGTTAAAAGCAAGAAAAAAACTTGATTGAATCATGTTATAAAGACATAAGGTTTGTGGGAACCATCTTCACAAATACTAACCTAGCAATAAAAGATTGAGTATAGATCATTGCATTCCCTCCTTAGGACATCCTTAGACCGGAATTAAGCTTCCTCACTAGTCTATCAAAGAATCACAAAACTAGCATGAGAAGGAAGATTACATTGGTAGAATAGAAATTCAAGTTTATATGTTCAACTACCTTATGACGCAGATCACATATTTTAGCTATTCACGAGTATCGTAATGTTTCTATTGCGACTTGGATTCATTGTAACAACTTTACAACCACATGACTCAAGTCTATCGTACTGGACAGGTCGACGTGTTTTTGATTTGACTGCTAGGCATAAGAAACCATATATACGATGTCGCATTGTGTTCTGTTGCTATATTTTCAAAGAGTTTTTGCAAATCTTGATAGAAACAATATCGTGCGGATAGTTACTTCACAGAGTCATGATGGACTACAACTCTATAAATTTCGTGCATACTTCGAGTGTGGTATGGCATCATTCACGCAACTTCTGCGGTTGCCAACACAAATGACACAGCATGTTAGTTCCACGTACGGTGACGCCCCCCTTGGCCAAGTCTAGCCCCATTCCACTTGAGTCATGCATGCCCTGAGTTCAGCCGTAGTAACTCATTTGTTTATATTCACAAATGCATTTACTTGCATGTGGAAAGAAGTTTATTTTCATGTTGGAGCACTCTTGATAAAACTAGCACGAGAGGGAAATAAGTCATTTGATGAGTAAATAGTTGCATTTTATGAAAATGCTTATAAGTTTATTTATAGGCATGCTTATTTGTGCGTCAAATAACTTGCCTCTAAAATTACAACTTTCTTACACATAGTAAGCATAACAATAAACACATTTAAATGTGATCGGACTACAATTTTCACACGATTTTAAATACACATATAATGGAGTAATAGACACAATGTCTACTAGTCGAAAAAAGAGAGCTATTAGTTGCAATATTGTGACTCCATACTACAATTAGCAGGTCCTTGATTTGTTTTTACTACTAAAAATAAGTAATGTTTGTGATAGAGCTCGTAAAATTGCCGAGAGTCCCTCATGTGAATGCATCTTACAAGCATTGCATATGTGACCCTCATACATGTTCCATAAAGGATGATATTTGAGTCATGCTTATACGACACTGTTTTAAAAGAAATTTGCAATGTATACAAACTAGAGATTGAGACTTAAGCAACATTTGCTAAGGTGCATTGTATAAGTGACACTTTTAGTTACAAATTTTTGCTCAAAAGTAATGCTTTTTGTTTCGTTTCTTTTTGTTCTCTCTCTTTCTCTCTCTCTCTCTCTCTCTCTTGTTGGAAACTTATTCAAATATCTCATCTGAGCCATCAAAAGTTAACAAATCTTACTTTTCCCACTACAAGGCCATGAAGATATATCAACATTCATTTCTGACATAAATTGGTGGTGTCGCTAAGAGTGTCACAAAAATCATCACAAGAGGCATCTCTATCTACATCACTATTTAGAGCAAACAAGGCTTTTTGTGATGCTTTTGCGATGATCTTAGCTATGTTTTTTGGGACACACATAGTGACAACAATAGTGGCAACATTCTAAGAAAAAAATAGGGGAGAAAACCTAAGTACAACATTTTTAGTGCAACAAAATGAAAACAAGCTCTTTAGAGGAGAATACGAGTCCATGAAAACGTGTTTGAAGTGTGGTGCTCACAAGCATGGCCAAGACTTGCAAGGGTAAACCATCCTTGAGATGGTTCTTAAATACTTTTCACTCATATCACACATCTTTCACATATTTCACATAGCAGGCATGGCGAGTTTGATAATGTGGCATGCACAAAATAGGTCCACAAATGGAATTGAGTGAATATGAGCAAACTCACGAGCATGGGGTCACATTAACTCCACCTTTCCAAGATTTGCATAAGAACCAATAAATTTTTGGATTGATCTTGCTATGGACGGCGTGAATCCATTCAAACTTCACTCAACTTCTTACAATGTGTGGCTAGGAGTCCTTATGAACTATAACATCCCACTATGGCTCTCTACAAAGAAGGGACACATGATCCTTAGCTTGCTCATTTTTGGGTGTTACAAAGTCAAGAATATGGATATTTATGTCCATTCATGAGTTAATGATGTCAATATTTTGTGGAAGGAGGGGATTACTGTGGAAGATATGAGCAAGCATTTTGGGAGGTGGTGCATTAACACGAGCCATTTTTATGTGGACCATGCATGACTTTTTGAGATTCAGTGATTGCTCAAGTAAGATTCCTTCCATTCTCATTGTAAGTGTCTCACATGGCTCATTTATTCTTGTGTTGACTAGATATAGATATTGTGACTGTCATGGTCACATTAGGTTTTCATGCGTATCCATTGTGTAGAACAAAGTGGAGCTCCGACAGGTCATGCACCATGAAGAAGATGGTGTATGAAGGGTACACCATATTCTTGCTAGAGGGCTATGATTTGAGAGTGCTATTCCTTGGACGGCCTCCCACATGAATGAATACCCAAAGGTGGTACGAGTAGAAGATGATGCCCAAAGAGTTGGTTCTAAGAGGAATGTGATGGTTTTTAGTTTTCTGTAAGTTGCTATATTAAAACTTTACATATCAACCATTTGTTGGATTTTGTGCACATTTTCAAGAATGTTGACTACTTGTTGTGGGACCATATCACAAGAAAGAGAGACACTCTAGGGGCACGAATGGATTTGAAGGAGATAGAGAAGATGGAGGCACTTTGGTCATGAATGGTTGTGTGTAGCTACCTTGTTTTTCTTCACTCCTAACCAATAAAGAGGAGTGCATGGTGAAGCAACTTATCAAATCTATTTGCATGCCAATGGATATTATGAGGATATGATGCATTCTCTTAGGTTTGCATTTTCTAAAGATGACCTACTAATAGGACTAAAGTCCCATGATTGACACAAGATCTCAGGGAAGTTACTATATGTATATCCTCTACATCACGTGCATTCAAGGCCTATTTATAAATATCCCTATCTATGAGTTTTTCCTGAATAAAACATAACCCTTTTCTATTCAATCTGTAGATAATTCCTTTATATTACACTCTTTAATATGTAAAAAATATATAAAAATGGTATTTTAAAAATACCTTATTTTGAGCCCACCTGATGCAAACATATATTCATGATGTCGGAGGCAGTAGTGTATATTTTGGAGGGATTGCCAATGTTGGATACATATAACAAGATTTCGTGCTAATGCTGAAGGACGGTGATGGACTAACCTGAGATGTAATGGTGGAAATGGAATAGAGAAGAGGATGGATGGTGCCTTAGAGGAGAAAGTGAATTGTTTTTGTATATTGCACCATGGATCCATGGAGAAGTGGCTTAGTGGATACGAGCAAGCCAGAAGAGAACACAAGGCAACTTGATCAGAATATTTATATAGTACATGTGCAGTATCGGGAGGAGGGCATGGAGAAGATGTGACCGTTCATACCTACAAGATGGTTGCATGATGCCTTAACCATAGCTTCATGCCAAGGGATGGAAGTCTCTAGGGAGGAGTGGGAGTTCTCGAGGAGATGCAATCCAAAAGTAACTACATGCTCTCTTTGTTGTTGTATCTAGAAATTATACACAATAGGTAACCTAGACATTTCAATGTATAGTACAAAAATCTAAAGTGTCACTACAACAAAAAGGCTCCATAGACGCGCTTGTAGACGCAATATTTGAATTGTGTTTAAAAATGTCGGGCACGTTTATTACCGCGTCTACTAGCGTGTCTACAATTTCGCGTCTACAAGGGTGCTTTTATAGTGAAAACTACACGCGCATATAGACGCGCATATACACCTGAAGATAGACTCACTTATAGATGCGTATATAGATGCGCATATACACGCGCATATACATGCGCACATAGATGCGATTATAGACGTGGAAAACAGTGTATGAAAAAAAAACCTCAAAGGAGATGTGGTTGTTTAATGCGAGTGTGTCTACAAGCGCTTCTACTCTGTGGATCAGACGCACTCTTACACCCGCCACGTCCACAAAACTCAAAAAAACCTAGGAGGTTTTATGGATCTTCAACACTTGCGCGTCTATGAGAGCGTCTACTCTGTATATCAGACGCGCTTGTAGACACGATTTAGCAGTGAAGCACAAAATAAAACTAGGAAAAGCAAGCAACAACTAACATACCCAAAGCTAATAAGGAGCCAAAATACAACTCAGAGTAAATAGAGAGAGTGAGAGAGAGAGAGAGAAAGAGAGAGAGGGAGGGAGGGAGAGAGAGAGAGAGAGAGAGGAGAGAAGAAGCACTCACCTTGAATATTTGTTGTGATGGGCAGCAGCACAACTACAAACTCCTTCTTCTCCTCCATCTCCTTGCTCTTTGGCTATTCTTCTCGTCGCAACAAACATACCAAAAGCTAAGAATGTAGCAAAATACAACTAAAAGCAAAGATAGAGAGAGAAAGAGAGAGAGAGGGAGGGAAGGAGGGAGGGAGGGAGGGAGGGAGAGGGAGAGGGAGAGGGAGAGGGAGAGAGAGAGAGAGAGAGAGAGAGAGAGAGAGAGAGAGAGAGAGAGAGAGAGAGAGAGGGAGTGAGTGAGAGAGACAAGAAGAAGGACTCACCTTGAATCGGTGTTGTGATGGGCGGCGACAGGGCTACAAACTCTTCTCCCGTGCGCCTGTCAAAAAAACCCAAAAGAAATACAAGACGGGACTACTTTGAAAAGAATGACACACCAGCAATATTTTTTTAAATTTTTTAAAATTTTAGTGCGCCTCTGTGCGCACGTCTATAAGCGCGTCTATAAGCGCATGTATATAGAGCACAAATTGCTTATAGATGCACTTATATACGCACAGTTAAACGCACTTATAGATACACATATAGATACGCATATACACGTGCTTATAGATGCGCATATACATGCGCTTATAGATGCGCATATACATATGCATATACATGTGCACATAGATGCGATTTCACCTGCAAATTAGACGCAAATATAGACGCGCAATTGCATCTATATTTTTTAAAATTTTTTAAAATTTTAGTACGCGTCTGTGCCCGCATCTATAATTGCTGCTTGTTGTAGTGTATGCGTCTGAAAACGTGTCTATATTTGCGTCTATTTGCACGGATATATAGACATAAAATTTGCATCTATTTACACGCTCTTTTACACACACATACAGACATGACGATAGATGTGCCCGACTTTGCGCGTCTAACATGCATGTCTATGCCTCATTTCTATTGTAGTGTGTAGAGTGGTCACATGGCCGACATTTCTGAGTTGAGCGCATTAACAAAATGTGCTCCATGAGTGATTATGGAATCATGGCGAAGTTCGAGCAAGAAAGTTAATGGCCGGCAAAAGATCCCAACATTATAGTGGATGAGATGGAGTATTTTGACTACTTGTAATGTGTTCTTTTAATAGATTACAATAGCTTCTCCATGATCATATTTGATGTACAATGGTTTGAAGTAGTATTGAGATGAATGGATGAGAAAACAGGTGCCATGATCATGAATGTTGAGGGGAGGAAGGTGATTGCACACATGAGAGAAAGTTGTGCCCATAGATATTTATGCGCAACATTCTAGACCACTAGGAAAACACACTAGAGTCAGCCAAGGAGTATGTGATTATATCCCTATATGAGGATTCCTTAGTACATATAGTAGCTAATTGGTCCTCCACTAGATGGATTATGGACTATATGCATGCATATATATTGCATAGATGGTCGGATGCATGCAAGGCAATTAGGAGTGGTGGTCTAAAGCTTGAGTGGCTGTACATACAAGATTAGCAGAGACTTAGGGAGAAGGCCACAAACTCTCCAAGATGATAGCGGAAGCAACATGAGGGGGCCTGGGTACGATTGGAGGTAGGGGTCATGCATCATCTTGGGAGGGGTAGACATATAATTTATTTGGAGGATTTTGTAAGTTTTCTTTTGGTTATATTCACTTTCCTATTTGGTGTAGTACTTGTACTAATAATCTTATTTCTAATGATGTTACTTTGTTTTCCTTATAGCACTTGATCACAAACCACGATCCCATAGGGTTGCATACTCAATGTACAAAGAATCATGACAATAGATTGTATGCAGGCACTTGTTTGGTAAGTTATGTCTTTTTTGTATTTTTACTTTCTAGTTTTTCTATGATGCATTATAAAATATAGATTAATTTTTTGTTGTTTTATATTCCAGAGTACCTTTGAAGCACCAATTGTATTGGGAAAAGCTCTCAGCTGATGAGTTCTAGCAGTCACTTGGATTTGTGGAGTGAGTACCCCTTTCTTTTTTGGCCCTATAGTCCATGCAAGCTCTTTCTATGTAGGCTTCCTTCAATATATTTCTCATCTTTCATATGGACTTCTACTTTGTGATATTTCTTGATATATTTATTTGTTTTGGATTCTGCTCCCTATCAAACCATATAGTTGTATGAGATATCATCTATTAGTGTTGTACTTATTTGGAAATTAAATCAATGAATATTTTTCTTGTAACATCAGACGATTCATGTGTTTCGACAGTAGTTGTATACTCAACCTATAAATGATTTATGGAACATTTTTCAGCACATGTGGCTCGAAGGGTGGCACAGTTGCATGTTTTGCTACCCAAAATTTTTTCACTTTGTAACCATCTCTATTAGTGTTGCAAATAAACTTGCACGTGCTCCTATTTGTGTTACAAATGCCATTGGAGTCATTGCTTCATTCACATACACCTTATGTCTTCTCACCTATCCACTTTATAATAGTTCACTCTTCACTCTAGAATCTCCCCACAAAAAGATAGTCTCTATCATTTAAATGTCAATGTTTCCCTCTATCTTTTGCATTCAATACACAACTCACAAAGTCAACACAAAAAGAAAAAGATTCTATGCTTTAGCATTTTAGGTTAGATAATATTTTGAATTTTGTTCTCCAAGAAATGTAAACAAAATAAATTGGGATTGGTATTCTATCTTCCTTGACTCTAGTTCCTTTTAGTAGTAAAGTGTCTCGCTTTCTATGCTTTTCCTCTAATACATCTACACAATCTCCTCTTCAGCTTGTATACTCTAATTTTTGTGGACCCATGCCAACTACCTCTCTTCTTGTAGAAAAATATTTTCTCACTATCAATGATGATTACACCCACTTCACCTTTGTCTACTTCTTGGCATGAAAATTTCAAATATTTCATCACTTTAAAGTATACAAAGAGTTGCTTGAAAATCAACTGGATTGACAAATTTGTCTCAAAGGAGAGAAAGGAGGTGAGAGAAAGAAGAATAAAAGGGAGAAAAAGTCTAGATGAGGAAAGAGAAATACTAGAAACGGAGAAAGAAAGACCAAACAATTAGAAAAGAAGATAGAGAAGCCATAGAAGTTGTGAAGAAGAAGGTGAGGTAAGAGAAAGGAGAATTAGTTTTGTTGAAAGTGTCCAAGTCTCGTTACTTTTCCTTGAAGGATAGATCTAGTAACAAGCTTGCTTACACGTTTTATGGACTCTATAGGATCCTAAGGCGCATTGGTGACTTGGCATATAGATTGGAGCTACTCTCTTCCACTAAGATTCATAATATATTCCATGTTAGTTATCTCAAGCCTTTCTATGTTGCTCCTATGGATACAACTGATGAGCTGCCACTTATAGATGAAGAAGGTCTTACTTAGTACATCCCTGAGGCTATCATAGATTAGCATAAGAAGAAGCTTCACTCTCATTCTATCATTGAATATTTAATTCGATGGAGAGGTTTATAAACTCAAGAAGCTTCTTAGAGGCCCAAATTTATATTAGATGAGTTTCCTTATCTATGGGATGCATTGGTGTGGCTTAAGCATAATTAGTGTGGAGGCAGTTTATGATGTAGATATGGTCTTGACAACATTCTATTTTAATACAATTTTTATTCTACCAAATTTTCAAAAATATGCCACCTATATAAGGTTAAATTACTCTTCAAAAGTTACGTTTTGACATGTGGCACACTTCATTTGGATCATTCTATCAAAAGTTATGGTACATTTGGTTAAGTAGGCTCTATTTTTACAACAAGCTATCTTCTTCATTTTGAGTCTATTTCCTAAAGACTTTAAAGGCTCCAAAATCTTTTGAAGATATCAAGATCATGTATAGAGTTGAGGCTACCTTCATGTCTTCATCTCAATCCATATGTCTTCAATCTTTCATTTATTTCGATACAGCTTTGTATGCTAAAAACAGAGTAGTACTTTGTTTCATCCATCATTTTTAACTTTTGTATGCTTGTTTTTGTGAACAAAAACCCTTGGGATAGGAAAGATTGTAAGAAATTGGGAAGAAGATATGTTTAGTGTGGAATTCCTAAGATTCATCTTACACAGCTGTTGAAGAAGGGTCTGCATTCTTTCCAATTTTTCTTTCCATGAGGATTGATTTTCTCATTGAAAATGATTGTGGATAGGGGCACCTTATAACCATACATAGTTTAAAGGGTGAAACTCCAATACTAGCATGAGTGGAGTTATTCTAGAAAAACTCAGTCAAATGCAACCAAAGATTCCACGCATGCTAAACATCATGATAGAAATGACGAAGATAAGTCTCCAAAACAACTTATTTACCCTTTCTGTCTGGCCATGAATCTATGGATGGTAAACTATAGAAGGAGCCAATTTAGTCTCCATGGAGCAAAATATTGCCTACCAAAAGTTACTCATAGACCTTGAATCTTTGTCATAAATAATCACTTGCGGTAATCCATGTAATCTAAAGATTTGGTCCATAAACTGATTAGCAAAACAACCCCTATGCCATGGCCACACTGGCATCGCACTGTGTTGAGATATCGAGCTCCACTCGTGATATGCCAGGGTGACCTTTGTGCATTTATGTCACCGACTTGTCAGTTGCAGATGCGGTTGGTACACCGCCCATGAATAATAGCTACATGACAGCTATCCTTATCTACTCTAGTTCGTGGCTCAGTTAGTATACCACCTTAGTTAGTTGAGTTTGGTTTGAGACCCATATATAGGGTTCTTCTATTTCTTTGTATGAGAGTTCTTTTGGCTTACACAACTAAGAAGAGGAAAACTGTTTTCAGCCTCCACCCTTGTGTGTATTCCCCCATTGTGCAACCAAGAAAGCTACAAGTGAGACTCCTTCCTTCTCTCCCACAATCTTGACATGGTATCAGAGCCTTGTTCGTGGTAAGGAGCTCAAGAAAGCAAGCCAAGCTCGCGGTGTTCTGGTAAGAGGAGCAATGTTGCTTTCATTTTCTGTTTTCGGAGCAGATCTCTGCAGGTAGCACATCTGAAAATTGCAAGAGTGCATTATCTCAGGTTGAGACGCCCTTCGCGGTGAAGCAAGAGGGCAGTATATGCTGTGGGAGAGGGCTTTAGCCTTGACGAGCCTGTTTTTTTTATTTGAGGCCATTTTGGGGCCTGTTTTGGAGGCGGAAGTTTTCTACATGCACTCAAGAAAAGGCCCAGTTTTATGCTGTGCGACCACTGTTCTACAGGTCGGTGAAAAGTTACTGTAGAAATTGCATCGTATGCCTGTGCGCAGAGACATTGGGAGTTATAGAATCATCCTTGTTGCCTGTTGATGAAAAATTGTCACTAGGAAGTGACTGTGTGGTTAAATACCACTTTCGTCAGTTTTGCATATTTGCCCTTGTGAGGCTGAAGCTGTGTTCTCTGCAGTGAAAGAATTTTTTGCAGTATTCTGTAATGGTGTCTGATTCTCTTTCACAGATTGTAACTGAAAAGCTTGACAAGAACAACTTCCAAGCATGGAAGTTTAGAATGACGAATTTCCTTATGGGAAAAGGATATTGGAAATTTGTTGCAGGAAATGAAGAAGAACCAGTTCTTCCTGATGTTCCCAATCAACAGCAAATGCAGGCATTCAAAGCATGACATGAGAGAGCCAGGAAAGTTATATACTGGCTGTCTATCAGTATTTCAGACTCTATGATTGTGTATATTCAAGATGCAAGTACGCCAAAGGAGGCATGGGATACTTTGTCAAAAATGTATAGCACAAATACACAAGCCAGGAAAATGCAGCTCAAGCAAGAGTTGCATAATGTGCAAAGAGAAAGTATGAGCATCAATGACTACCACATGAAAGTGAAGAAGATTGCAGATGCACTTGCTTCCATTGGGTCGCCAACTAGTGGAAGATGATGATTTAGTTTCCATGACCTTGAATGGTCTAGGAAAGGATTGTGCACAGTTTCGAACATCCATTTTCGTCCGTGAAAGATTTGCTGATTTTGAGGAGTTGATTGCTCTTCTAATTTCTGAGGAGCAGAGAAATGGTGGTGCATCCTCTTCAGGAGGAACTTCAAAAGAAGCTATCTTCTACTCAAATGCTGGAAGAGGTAGAGGCAGAGGTAGAGGAGGCCGATTTGAAGGCCGTGGTAGAAATCAGAATATACAGCAAACTCAAGAAAACCAGTCCTATGGAGGAGGACGTGGTAACTCTAGAGGCAGGGGGAGCCAAAGAGGTTGTGGTGGATGGCAAAGAGGCCAAAATGCAAACAGTAATGTTGAATGCTACTACTGTGATAAAATGGGTCATATGGCTAAAGACTGCTATAAAAAGCAGAATGACATCATGAATGGAAAACTGCAACAAGGGAATTATGCATCTTCTAGTAGACAGGGTGATGACAGAAATGAGCATTTGTGTATGGTGCAGCACATGAACAATTCTGTGACAAGTGCAGAAGAAAGCAATGATGTATGGTATGTTGACTCAGGTACATCAAACCACATGACAGGTCATGCAGAATGGATGGAGGATGCAAGGAAAATGGAAAAACCAGGATTTGTGGAGAGTGGTGATGATACTGCACATCCTATTGTGTAGATTGGAAAAATTCCTTTGTCTATGCAGGATGGGAAAAAGAAATACTTGTCTGATGTATTTCATGTCCCAAATATCACCAAGAATCTGGTTTCTGTTGGTCAAATGGTTGACTAGGGCTTGCAGGCCAGATTTAATCCTCATGGATGCTTTGCTAAGGATATGAAAAATAAAGGTTTCTTGATAGCAAAAGGAAAGAAGAAGGGCAGAATGTTTACATTGGATGCAGACATGTCTGAATTGAGTGCAGTAATGTTTGCACATGGGACTGGTGTAGTTGTAGATATTGATATCTGGCATAAACGCATTGGTCATGTTAATGTACAGTGACTTAAATCAATGCAGGCCCAAAATATTGTTGCAGGATTGCCAAAATTCAAGGTTGCAGAAATGCATAAGGTATGTGAAGCCTGTCAATTTGGAAAACAGGCAAGGAAACCATTTCCTAGACATGTTCAAGAGAGTGAGAAGCCATTGGAATTAATCCACTCTGATGTGTGGACTACTAAAGCTGCATCTCTTGGAGGCTGTCATTATTTTGTCACTTTTATTGATGACTATAGCAGAAAAGTTTGGGTGTATTTTATGAAAAAGAAAAGTGAAGTTTTTGGGCATTTCAAAACTCTTAAAGCTATGGTTGAAAAAGAAACAGTCCTGTAAATAAAATGCCTAAGGTCAGATGGAGGGGGAGAGTACCTCTCAAATGAGTTTGCAAGGTTCCTGCAGGAGCATGGCATAAAGCAGCAATATTCATGCAGTCATACCCCACAACAAAATGGAATTGCAGAAAGGAAAAACAAGCATATTGGAGAGGTATCTCGTACCATGCTCAACGAAAAAGACTTGCCAGATTTTTACTGGGCTGAAGCAATTGCTACAACAGTCTATATAATGAACAGGACTCCCACTGTAGCAATACATGGGATGACTCCAGAGGAGAGGTATACTGGTAGGAAACCAGATATTTCTCATTTGAAAATTTTTGGTTGCCTTGCCTATGTACATGTGCCAGATGAGTTGAGATCCAAGTTGGATCCAAAAGCTAAGAAGTGCATCTTTATTGGTTACTCTCTGCAGCAAAAAGCGTATAGATGCTATAACCCTTCTACTCGTAAGTTTACAGTGAGCAGAGATGTTGTTTTTGATGAGATGAGTAGCTGGTATAAACCAGTAAATGTGATTGATGATGTAGATGCACAAAATGGTAATGCCGCATAGAATTCACAGCAGCAGTCACAAAATATTAGTGGGCCTGGAGCGTCCTCTAGCAGTGGTTCACATTCTTCGCCATGGAGAGGCAGATTGAGATTAGGAGAATCTTCTCAAAGCAATGCAGATAGTGGTATGCAGGTATCACGAAAATGAAAGAGAAGGTTGATTAGCCCATGTTTGATGTGAATACAGGTCACTCTTATGTGGATGGTGAATCCAGTGGCTCAGAACAGAGCATTGATGATGAGTTGGGTATTCCTTCTATTGTTACACCTGGAGTAAGGAAGACCAGGGATGTTTTGAGAACACCTGGGAGTGAACCTATTTTGCGCAGGTCTATGAGAGCTAGGTATCCTGTGGATAAGCTGAAATATGATGGATTTATAGCCATTCACTATGCATATATGGTCAAAGTGATACAAGAACTAGAACCCACTTCTTTTGAGCAAGCCATGGGAAAATAAAAATGGGAGAAAGCCATGGATGAAGAAATGGATGCCTTGGAAGCAAATGCTACATGGGAATTGGTACCTTTGCCTAAAGGTAAGAATGCAATTGGCTGTAAGTGGGTTTATAAGGTGAAGCACAATGCAGATGGTTCTGTGAACAGATACAAGGCAAGATTAGTAGTCAAGGGGTATGCACAAACATATGGAATTGACTATGAAGAAACATTCAGTCCGGTTGCAAGGATGGCAACCGTAAGAGCAGTCATTGCTATGGCTGCATCAAAGGGATGGTCTTTACATCAGATGGATGTAAAGAATGCCTTCTTGCATGATGATTTGCAAGAAGAGGGCTATATGGAGTAGCCACCAGGTTATGTGCATGCTGTTCATCCTGAGTTTGTTTGCAGGTTGAAGAAAGCCTTGTATGGCTTGAAACAAGCACCTAGAGCATGGTCTGACAAGATAGGACAGTATCTTGTCACTATTGGCTTTCAGATTTCCAAGGCAGATTTCTCACTTTATGTGAGAAAAACAGAGAAATGTATTATGCTACTTGTCATTTATGTTGATGATTTGATTATGACAGGTGACAGTGATGAAGATATCCTTCATGTGAAAATGCTATTGAAGCAGAAGTTTGAGATGAAGGATTTGGGAGAGCTGCGTTATTTCTTGGGCATTGAGGTGATTAGATCACCAAGTGGGATACAGCTCTTGCAGAGGCAGTATGGATTGGACATGCTGTCCAAATATGGGATGACAGGCTGTAAGCCTATTTCAGTTCCTTTGGAGCAGAATGTGAAGCTGAGCCCAGATGCAGGTGAGCTTCTGGAAGACCCTACTATGTACAGACGCAGAGTAGGAAACTTGATTTATATGACTATTACCAGGCAAGATTTGAGCTATGTTGTTGGATTGGTAAGTCAGTTTATGCAAGCTCCAAGGAAACCGCATTTGGATGCGGCTAGACGCATACTCAGGTATGTGAAGTCCACATTGCAGTATGGACTATTTTATGAGACTGGGGTTCAGATACAGTTGCATGGATACACTGATGATGATTGGGCTGGTAGCATTTTTGATAGACGATCTACCAGTGGATATGTGTTCTCTTTTGGGAGTGTTGCAGTCACTTGGAGCAGCAAGAAACAGCCTACAGTTGCCTTATCCAGCACAGAGGCTGAGTACAGGGGCGCAGCAATGGCTACATGTGAGGTAGCTTGGTTGCATAAGCTACTTTATGATATGCATCAGCCTACAGATGGGCCATTTGTCATTTATTGTGACAACATGAGTAGTATACACTTGGCAAATAACCCAGTCTATCATGCTAGAACAAAGCACATTGAGGTGCATTATCACTATGTGCGGGAGAGGGTTTTACTAGGTCTTATTGATCTAGTTTATGTCAGCATAGAGGATTAGGTAGCTGACATATTTACGAAGGCATTGGGCGCAGAGAAGCTGCGCAAGTTCAGATACCTGCTTGATGTGCAGGAATTGGGATTGAGCTTGAGGGGGAGTGTTGAGATATCGAGCTCCACTCGTGATATGCCAGGGTGACCGTTGTGCATTTATGTCACCGACTTGTCAGTTGCAGATGCGGTTGGTACACCGCCCATGAATAATAGCTACATGACAGCTATCCTTATCTACTCTAGTTCGTGGCTCAGTTAGTATGCCACCTTAGTTAGTTGAGTTTGGTTTGAGACCCATATATAGGGTTCTTCTATTTCTTTTTATGAGAGTTCTTTTGTCTTACATAACTAAGAAGAGGAAAACTATTTTCAGCCTCCACCCTTGTGTGTATTCCCCCATTGTACAAGCAAGAAAGCTACAAGTGAGACTCCTTCCTTCTCTCCCACAATCTTGACACACTGTATGCTCTTTCAAAAAATCAAGGCATACTACAATGGGAGTAGAAGTAAGGAGTTTCTTTAACTAGTGAATCTACTATCTACAAGTTCGTCCAAAAAAAAAAGCTTTCTTCTTCAACTTATTAGTTAAATGAGTTGCAATAGATGCATAATTTTTTATGAATCGGTGATAAAAAGACGATAGGCCAAGAAACCCTCTAAGTGAAGTAGTGATAGTAGGTATTTGCCTATCTTTAACACAAGTCTGCGATACCTTAGTACATAAAAAATCTTTCTCATATGTGGTAAATGGTCCTATAGAGTCTTGTTGTAAAACAATATACCATCAAAGAAGACTAGGACAAATTGCAAGAGGAAAGGGTGTAAAATCTTACTCATCAGACTCTAAAAGGTAGCTAGAACATTAGTAAGCCAAAATGGTAGCACTAGAAAATAGTATAGCCTACGATTAGTCCTAAAGGCAGTCTTAACTACACCACCCTCTTGCATATGGATGTGATGATACCTTAGCCTCAAATCAACCTTGGTAAAGAATCTAGCCCTCTTGAGCTCATGAAGAAAATCATCAACTTTAGGTATTGGGTACCTGTTCTTCGCTGTGATTTATTTAGATCCTTGTAGTCAATACATATCTTGAAGGATCCATCTTTCTTCCTCACTAACAAGACCAGAGATGCATAAGGTGAAGAACTAGGTTCAATGAGTCCCATTTCTTGAAGCTCCTTGACTTTCTTGGCTACTTCTTTATGCCCACTTAGAAAATCTATAGGGTGGCTTCTTGATTGGCTTTGATTTTGGCTACAAATCAATAGGGTGATCTAGTGTTCCCTTAAGAGGTAATGAAGTAGGTACTTCAAAAAAATCCTCGTACTCCTGAAGAAGAGCTTTCAACACTAGATGATCTACTGAATTTTTGGATAGATATTCAGCCTCTTTATTTAGATGCAAGACAAAAATCTGTGAGCGCCTCTTGTAATCTTTCTTGAGTTGTTGAATGGTGATAAGCTAAAAATTAGATTTACTAGAGATTCCCTATAAATGGATAGGTTGTCCATCAAAGATAAACTCCATATACATCCATAGTAATCTTTCCTCAATTTCAAAGAAATCAGGTTTACTTTTGTTTCATAATTTTAAGCCAATTGTAAAGAAACATATAGGTATATTTGGGTGCTGATTTTTTCTTTACCATTTACTATTTTAACTCTTATAGGCTATTGTAAATCAATGGAAAGACAATTCGATTTGTCTACAACTGGCTTATTTACAAAACTGTGTATACGGCCACTGTCTCTCAGGAAAACATGTGCTTTCCATGAATATTTCCCTTCATAGAAGTGTATTAGGGCTCTTAGAATATGTCCAAGCATCCATGGAAATGGAACAATTAGTGGCAGCATGTGGCTCATCTTAAATTTCTCCTAGATCAAAAGACATACTACCATCCGAATCAAAATGAAAGGTGTTGAAAGGATCATAAAAGTTTTCTTGCCCAAACTTCTTCTCAACATACTCATTTTCAGTGGTAGTCACATATGCATTGGCCTCATCATTATCATCCTCTAAATCTTCAAAGACTAACATACTATGGACCTTAACTTTTTCATTCTTTTATACACACTTTGTTGCATGATCATCTATATACTCCTCCCCACATTTGAAACATAATCCTTTTTCTTTCCTTTCTTTGTAAATGTACATATAAATAAACTTTGGATTAACATTGACTGAAGTAGATCTAAACTTGTTGTCCCCTTGTTTAAAATCCACTCTTGGACTATTTGCTATCTTGAAATATCCTTGAGGTCTTGAAGCATTGAAGGATGGATAAGTTGACACTCTTAAGCTTCCACTTGGTGCATGATTACCACCATAAACATTGCCAACTTGTTGCTATTTTAAAACACTACTTGGCTATCCATAACTAGGTTGAAATGAGGATTCTCTTCTATACTTACTTCCATAACAATCTACAAGCTCAATAGCTTTGAAAATATTGGTGCGCTTTTGCACCATACATTACCTGATAAAACAGGTTCTAAACCACACATGTACTTGTGGAGTTTAGCTTCACTAATACTTTCTACATACATGGTAAGGTTGAGGAATTAATTTGTATAATCCCGTACACTTAGGCCTCATTGCTCTAAGCCATACCATCTTCATGCCAATTTCTCTTTTTCAAGAGGAGAGAAAAAGACTTCATCCATAAGTGTCTTGAATGTATCCCAATTCTCTACTAATATGTTCTCTTTCTTGATATATCTCCACCAAGTATATGCAAACCCTTCCAAATGTAATGATGCAAAACGGATTTTCATATCAGCAATTCTTGGGAATATATCAAAATAGGGTTCTAATTTTGAAATCCATTCCTTCAGATCAGATGGTGAAGATGACTACCATTGTATTTTGCCAAAATGATTTGTATTTCAACTCCCTTTCATGAGAAGATTGCTATCCAAAAATAGATTGTTCATGATTATACGCATTGAACCTCCAAAATGAGATACTACTCTTCCAAAAGGTGGCTGAGAATTAGTGTGGAACCTTCCCAATGTCATGAGATTCTTTGCCCATGGTCTAAACATAAAACTTTAAACCTGTACCTATACTACTTAGTCACTTGTAATCTAGACATACTACAAAAGACTTGCCTAGTGCAATAAGTCATAAAAACCTAAGTTCACTAGCATATGGCATGGTGAAACAAAGATGAGGGCTCTCTGCCTTAAAATGCAACAAATTTATCATGGGTTCTTGACAAGAAGGTTGAATTTGGTCATTTACTTTTAACTTTCCTTGCAATACTCACATGAAATTCCTACAAGTTCTGTAAGTCATGGAGCATTAAACAAGATTAAATAAGGTCATCAAGAGTTGACTTGGTAGATTCCCTTGGATTGCGTTTTCCAGGAGCCAATGATGTCATTGTGTACTTATAATATTCAAAGTTTTAAGTATATTCACAAGCCAAGTCACAAGGGAGACAAAGTTACCTAAGTTGACTATGCATAGGACATTGTATATGTCTTGTGCCATGCTTATGTGACTAATACAATAGTCAACGAAGAGATCAAGGGGTAGCATGATCTGCGCCACATTTCGCGGGAAGATCTCAAAATTGATCAAGGTGAATCCTAGATGGAGGGGAAGAGCTCCTTCACTACCATAACAAAGAAAGAGGAAGCCATGCGACCACAAGTAACTGCAGCAAACTCCACTTGACATGTAAGTGCTACTCCTTCTATGCTTTGACGAAAATGGAAGGCCACTCTTGGTGTAGTTAACAAGGTAGAACTATGTATTTAAAGGGCAACATCCCATACATAGGAGAGCTGAATAAGGTGTCTTCAAAAAGGTCTAGGTCTGACCTATGTATGCTAAGTTTGAACTCCCATGTCAAGAGAGACATTGAATCCACTCTCTTAAGTCTTTTAAGAGTTGAATAGGGATTGTTATTGATCTTCCAATCCTTTATTTTGGGGGGCTGAAGTCCATCTACTTGCTTTATTGAACAATCTTGACACAAAGGGCTCATTCATGCTCTTGGAAGCTTGCCGCAATCTACCATAGAAGAAGCTTGGGGAGAGGAGTGTCAAGAAACCGTCTTGACTGGTTTATGAGAAGAAAGTGGGCTGAATATTTCAGCCCAAACAGAGTATTGTGGGTAGCAACACTTATTTTTCTCTTCTTGTAGATTCATGGCATTGCTAGCTTGATGCAAATAGATATTGCATAAGCATTGTGGAAGGGAGCATCTTGATTTCTCTATGTATGTGCTTAAGACTCAAATAGGTTGCCAATTATAAAGCAAACAAGGACAACATGTAGTCCTTCTTCTCTCCTACTTCTACATGCCTATTGCAAGCTATCTATTGCTCGTTTCATGCTCTTGAATATAGGGGTTGTCTTTATGCTACATCAATGTGTCTTCTTGGAAGGTTGAAACCATGTACATTGCCTGAAATAGGCAGCTCACACAATGATTTTTGTGGACATCAGTTTCTTTTACTTCTCAAATGCTTCATATGGTATGATTTACATTTGTCATTGGTTGTTCTATGCTGTCTCTGTTAGGGAAAGTTTATACTATCATCAGAGGTGAATGCTGGAAGCTTTATGGGCTGATTTGGGATTGAAATCTTTAGTCATTTTCAGAGAATTAGCTACAGCAACCTATCAAGCAACTCGCTCAGACAGGAGATTTGGCACCCAACACATGGCCACTGGCAACCTAATGAGGAGATTCAACGTAGAGGATCAGCTCAAACTTTTGGAGTGGATTCTTCACCCCAAGGAGGTGAGAAGCAATGCCATCAAACCATTGAAGCCGGTCCTTAAAGAGCACCGACATCAAATCAGTTTGGCAATGAACAAGGAACATATCCGCCGACTGAAAATAGAACGACGTCATCTAGTAAGAAAGGTGAAGAAACTGGAAACCTAGAAGGTGAGCTGATAATTCTTGTTTCTGTTTCTTCTGCAAGTCTTAAAATGTGAAACAATGAATTTGAAAAGAAAGCACTCGTAGGGTATTGTCATGGACCTCGTCCCCCAACTGAATACATGTGATCCTGGATCAGAAATAGTTGGGAGTCCATTGGTTGTAGAGTAAATGAGATTAACTACATGCCAAACAACTTCTTCTTCATCTTATTTGAATCCAAAGAGATGGCCCTAAACGTATTAGGGATGGGGCATTGGATGATCAAGAATGCCCCTTTAACACTGTTTAAATGGACGCTAGAATTTAACCCTAAAACAGACAAGCCAGTTAAAATCCCCATATGGGTAGAACTCACGGATCTGCCGAGGAACTTGTGGCCATTTGTCAAAGCTCTGACAGCTCCACTAGGCAGGATTCTAGGGCAAAGACTAGCCAATCTCATCACCCCTAAATGGTTTCCTCAAGTACTTATTGAAATGGATCTTTCCAAGAAAATCCTTGATTTTTTACTAATAACAGACTCTAAAGGCCAAGTACTAAACAACCTTTGACCTATAGGAATTTACCGAATACGTGCTTTAAATGTTTGAAAGTGGGACATTACATCAGGGATTGCCCTGAAATGAAACCTAAGGATCAGACAGCACAAGAAGGTAAAACGGCCTCGGATGATGGCTTTCAAGCTGTTAAAAAAAGGGTAAGAAGGCTAGTAATTCTAGCCAAGCAGGAACCAGTGGCACGAAAAGAGTTAATAGCAACAGTGACAGATACTCTCCACTTCTATCAGAAGTCTCTGATGACACTGCAGGCCCAAAATGTGCTGAACGGACCTCTAAGGGGGAAAATCCATCTAATGACTCAGAAGATGAAGATGAAATTGTTGAAAGTTCTCAAAGGAAGGGAATAGTTCCTAATCTAAATGATAATGCTGATGATGTTGTAATTGAGGATCTTAATGAAAACAATGAGGATGCTCATCAATTTCAGAATCTAGAGTTTTCAATGAGCCCTCAAAAACATATCAATGATAGCAGTAAAGTGAACAAAAGAAGGATCTCAAAAGTGGGGCAGAGTGAAAGAAACCCATTTGGGAAGAATAACCAAGAGTCCAAGAAAAATAAAAACAAAAAATAATCATCACGTCTTTAAATTCATTCAAAGTTGTCTCTCTAAATTGTAAAGGACTCATTGATCCTTCTAGATCGGACATAATAAGGAACTGGTTCAGAGATAAAAATAATTTTCCAGATTTGTTAGGCCTACAAGAAATTTAAGCAGAAGGTTAACCCTCACTAATAATCTCAAGAGACTCCTTCCAAATTTCGAATGGGTGGCCACAAACCACACTCCAAGGAGTGGAGGTACAACAGTGGGGCTCAATACAAGACTATCAAATCTTTTTAATAGAGTAACTATGGATTCTGAAAATAGATGGATAGCTATCCACTTTAAAACAAATGAAAAATTTTCTATTGTGTCTTTGTATGCCCCCTGTTCTTCCTAAGCACAAATAGTTGTATAGACTTCTCTCATGCAGTTGCAGTGTCCACTAATCCTAGTTGGTGATTTTAATATGGTTGAAGAAATTACAAACACGTATCTGCAAAGGGGACCAGTTATAAATGGGCAAGAGAAGGAGGCATGGCAGAGAATGGTCTCATTTCATGGACTGATCGATGTAAGTAACAATACTGGCTTCACATGGGCCAATAATAAAAAAAGGTACAGCCCTAAGAAAAGCCAGACTGGACAAGACTTATGTTTCTTCAGGTTTGCTCTCAACCTTCTCAAGCATAAGCTGTAAGGGAAGTAAAGACTTAGTCCTTTCAGATCATTATCCAGTATCTTCTTGTTTCTCTTCAAATACTGAAATAGTTAGCACTGGATGGTTCCATATGGATCGTGCCCTCTTTAAAGACCAAGGAATTATAGATCAAATAAAACAAATACGGGATTCTGCCTTCAAGAACTGTAGGTATCTAGCAAAAGCCTAGACAGAAGCAATAAGGACTACACAAGCTGTCCTAAAAGCTACCAAGCAAGAAAGGATTAAAAAATGAAAATAAGAGAGAAGCTATAAATATGCTCTTCTTAATGAATTAGAGAACCAAGTGGACCAAGGGAACGAGGAAGTTAAAAACCATATCTTGGAAATTAAAAAGAAGCTTAAGCAAGCTGAAAGAGGATGTAGCAGAGGTAATCCGACTGTATCTTAGAACATGGTGGGCTGGAAAAAGTGACAAACCCACAAAAGAGATATTCAATACGTTAAAGAAAAAAAAAGATAGAGATCTAGTTCCAATGCTTATGAAAAAGGATGGTTCGGTTTCCTCAACCAAAGAGGAGAATCTAGAGATAGCTAGAGTATTCTTTGAAGGAATATTTTCTTCACCTAGTCAACAATCTCCAGAGACATTGCTGGCTAGGGCCAAAAGTAGCAAGAATAAGACCTAAAGTAGTAATTCCACAATGCCTGGCAAGGATACTAGATTATGATATTTTTGAGATAGAATTCTCGGATACCATAGATAGCCTAGCTAATGGCAAGAGTCCAGGCCTAGATGGACTCCCAAATGAATTCTTCAAAGAGTATAAAAACTCTGTTTTGTCCCTTGTACTAATGGTATGGAAGGAGTCGGTAAAATTTGATGCGCTACCTGCAAATATCAATCAAGGAGTGATTAAACTAATTCATAAGAGAGATGACAAGGCTAATCTCTCCAACTGGAGACTAATAACCTGCCTTGCATCAGCTTATAATATATTTGCAAAAGTTGTGGCAAGAATACTCACCCCTCATATAGATGGATGGGTAAGAAAAGAAGAGAAAGGATTTGTGAAGGCTAGATTTATCTTAGATGCCATTTTCATCCTCTGGGAGGGTTTTGAACATTCCCAAAAACAAAAACAAGACTTTTTATTCTTCAAATTTGATTTTGATAAGGCCTATGATCGGCTAGATTGGTGCTTTGTCTTACAGTCACTGCATGATATGGACTTGGGAGGAAGATTTATTAAGTGTGTTAGTACATTATTCAGTAATGCGAGTGCTAAAGTGACAATCAATGGAGATCCGTCTGCCCCTTTCCCCCTTTACAGGTCCATAAGACATGGCTCTCCACTGGCCCCTCTACTATTTGCAATATCCTCAGATGCATTGGACTGGCTAATTGAGAAGGAAATTAAAGAGGGAAGGCTCAAAGGAATCAAACTTCCTAACAACAGAGATATGGTGCTTAATTCGTTCGTGGATGACACAAATGGCACAGTCAATAACGACCCTTCTTCCATAGAAGCCTTTTGGAGATGCATACAAGAATTCTGTCAAGCATCAGGATCTATTGTTAATCCAAGTAAAACTGGTACAAAGACACTAACTATTCCTCCTCCCTTATGGCTAATTGATATAGGATGCAAGGAGCTAGAAGAAGGTAAAGTCTTGAGGCTTCTTGGAATTCCAATGGGTTTTGGAGTCTCATTGAACCAAAGATGGGAATGGGTGTTGAATAAAGTCAAAAAGAAGCTTGATTATCTCAATGGACTCTAGTGCTCATTTGCTGGCAGAATGGTGGTACTAAAGCATATCCTTATCCCCTTCACAATCTATTTCTTAGCTTGCTAGAGACCTTCAAAAGCTGGAATCAAAAAGCTAGAGACTCTCGCAAGAAAATTTTTATGGTTAGGAAGCAGTGAACAATTTAAAATTCCAAAGGTAGCATGGGAAGACTACACTTTGCCAAAGGAAATGGGAGGACTGGGACTCCCAAACTTGGATAAGATTGCCAATAAGCTAGCAGCAAAATGGATTCCAAGAACATTCCAATATGAAAATGAAGACTGGTCTATCCTCATCAAGGCCAGCTGTAGGAATTTCTCTCTCTCAACCTACCCAAGATGGAGGGAGATGGATCCATTGACAATTGCTTTCAGTCAAGCTAAAGTAAAAGTAAAAGGGTGTTCAGATCTGATAAGAAGCATGTGGACCTCATGGTTTACTTTTAAAGATCAGGTTGGCATTTCTTCAATCAGCAATTTCACTCTTCCATGGAGTGCCTTTCACTCAATCTGGCTCAGCATATTCCATGGACTAGTGGAGAAGGAACAAACCCCGAGTGCATACAAAATGTTCAAGAAAGGAATCCAACAATGGTCAGACATCGGGGATTACAAGAAAACTGATTGGAAAGATCCAAATACTCTAGTGAATCAGTATATCTTGATTGAAGAAGAAATCACCCTGCCTGATGCAATGAACATACAAATGGGAACCCCACATCTGCCATGCAATTTAGATGAACAAAGAGTTTAATGTCAAAGGGATATGTTGGTTAAATAATAAACCACTGCTACCTATTCAAGAGAGGAAGGAATCACCCAACAAATTGGTCAAAAAATTAAACAGGAGATGGCACATCAATTGGAATCATCACTAGTGGAACTACAGATTTGTCATGATCTGGATTCCCAGCAGCCAACCAAAAAAATCCAGCCTTCTATGGTTGATTCAGTTGAAAGCTATGTGGACAACCTCCAGGGCAAAAAAATTAGGATTAGGCACAGGCTTATGCCCTCAATGCCAAAAAGAAGAGAAAATCATTCCCCATCTTTTCTTCTCGTGCCAAGATAATCGGAATGCTATTAATCTGCTGGAAAAAAGGATAGCTCCCTTCCATCCCTCATCCCTAACATGGAAAGAAATAATATTGGGTGAAATATATGGAGTGCATCCAATCATTTGGAAGTGGCTGCGCAATTATTTTTTGTGGTAGATTTGGGTCTCTAGAAATAAAAAATTGTTTGAACAAGTGAATGTGGATCCAATGTACAGTTTCAAGGAAGAACTTTTGTTTTAGGTCAAGAGTCAAAGAAAGCAACTAGCTAGGGACTGCAGCAAACATCCCTCAGCTAGGAAGAAAAAGAAGGAGGACCCGTATGAAGGACTTGGCATCCAGATGAGGAAGTTCTTCATCCATGAAAAAAATGAGAAGGAAAATGGAGCGCAAAGAAACATGGTTCCTTGAAATGTTTCAAGAATCCACTACTGACATGCTTGATGTAATGGAAAAACAAGTCTAAACATGTAAAGACAAGCCAAGTTATTGTAAAGAACTACTAGCTAGCTAAGTCTAGGTGGGACTCCTCCTCAAGCCCACATTTTGTAATACTTTTACCTTTACTTTATTTTTAATACAACTTCTCGTTTTCACAAAAAAAAAGTCACTGATTTTTACCATTCAATTCTCCACTAGGCCGCCATTACTGCACATCATGTTCTGTGTGTAATGTGCCGCCTTTCAAGCGCATGGCCCCCAAGATAGGGGTGGCAGTGACTCGCCTCTTAATTGTGGTAGTTTCCTCCCTAAATTTGCACCTTCTACCAGCGCTCCCTGATCACAACCACCTTGCCTAATTGCAAAGCTGATTGGCCTACGATGCCATGATTATGAAAATTGTTGATCTGGTGCGAATTAGCTTCGAAAACTTCCCTATATTTTGATCATGACCACCTACTACTACAAAAAGGCATGAATTCTAGAAAAATCCTCTCGATTGCTGTCAACATCGGCACTTTTTCATAAAAATATGCTATTATGCTGCGTTTGCTAAACGCCATCATTCCATGCATCAACTTTGATTGCCACCATGTCATCCCGTAGCCTCAATTATAGCAATCGCTTTCCAGCCTGCAATGTCATCGCTTTAGAACAACGAATAGCCACTCTATTGCAGATCATTGAAAATATGTCACCTATTTTACTTGCCTATCATCATAATGTCATATCATCCACTTTCTTTTAAATACAACATATGCATGTTAACCGGCCTTGGTATGTGAGTTGGCAAATGGAATTTAATTTGTAAATTCCTTCTTACATGCGGAACTTCTCCCTCGAATCTTCCTTGGCAAGAAACACATTTTCATCTCTTCATTGAAGCGGAATCCTCTACAAATAGCCCAATCATAGTGGGTAACAAATTTATTCTTTTTTATCCACCTTCTTCTTCCCTAATGAATATGATGATAAACGTGTGTCTAGACCCTCAACAAAGCACAAAGAGAAATGATAGGAAATTGTATTTTCATATAAATTTCTTATACATAGGTGATGTCTCATTATTACTACTAGTGAATTGTCCGTGTGTTGATATCTCTTCTTTAGACCAATCTATGAAACATTATGGTTCCCATTTATACTGTTTCATTTGATTTTCTTCCATCTCTGCCACTCCTTGTCCACCACATGCTTTCGCCAAGGCTTTCACAATATGCAGATGGCCTCTCTCACTCTTTTCATTATCTTTTGGATTATATGCTGAAGTCAAAGCAAGTTTAATGCCAAGGTGATAGAAAAACTCCCTAGCCTCATTGAGATCCAACTCACCTTTATTAGCTGTAGGTTTTCCAATGAAACCATACGTGCAAATAATATCATCCAACAGAAACTCTCGTGCTAAAAAAATGTAACACATATCTACCACAATAATCCAAGAGGCATAGTAATCAAATCAAGAACCCACTTGTAGTGAATACATAGTGGGTAAGTAGGGTGAAGCTTGTCTCTATGCTTCATTGAAGAAAACAATAGAGAATTAGTGTATGTCTCAACAAACAGTGAGATATCTTTGCTAATCCTAGCTCGAGATGGAAGAAGTAGATCATCGGAGAACAAGCAAAGGCGCAAGGATGGCCTCTAAAATTAAGCTAAAGGAAAAATCACATTCTTAAGTGAAAGGCACCTCAAAATTTTTAAAAGAGTTCTCGAGTCTCTCTTGTGCAAATTGTAAAAGGGCAGACGAGCATAAACTAAAGTAATAGGCCAAGTAGAAGGGAATGGGAAAAAGGACATTGCCACAATGGTTGGTCATGTAAAAAAGGAGATGGGTGCCAATGGGATTTTAGGGCATGTATATAACGTTCAAAACGTGAACGAGAGCTCATTATTTTGGTGTTGGCAAAGTGAACTCTTCTTCTTCTCTCCTTCTCTTCTCTTGCTTGTGAGTGTTTGAGGGAGGAAGTGTGAGCGAGTGAGGGAGTGAGTGTCTGAGGGTGAGGGATCTTGGAGATAAAGCCCTCCACCATCTCCTCTCTTCTTCTTCTCTTCTCTTGTCTCAAGCGTGGCTATGGAGGATGAAGCTTGGAGGAAGAGTGATGCCAGGAGGCATATTCCACGGTGGATTCCGTGAGGTTTTACGGTGGATTCCGTAAACTTTGATGATCGGGGCTCATACACAAAGTGGATTCTTTGTGCGAGAAGCTGATGGGGACGCCTGTCCTTTTTGGGCGTTTCATTAATTTAGTGTGTACATGGGTGATTCCATAGCGGGTGATTCCGCAAAATGCATATTAAATTAATAAACGTTTATGAGTTTAGAGTGCGCACTCGTAATAAATTAAGGTTCGGATTTATTTCTAACCAGTTGATTTATTTATGTAGCTAAAGACTGCTAGGTATTCACTTTTGTCGGTTTAATTGTATTATTTTACTAACGATTGTGAATGCTTCAGTTGATGTGTGGAGATAGCAGCAGTGGCGGAGGAAAGCATTGGAGTTTAGCGAGTATTCGACCTATGGATTATATTTTGATAGGCGCCACGCCTATATTTTGTTATGTCTATTGAGGCATCGATTATTTATCATTATTTTGTATGCGCCTATGCGCACGAATATGTTATTTCTATTTGGACATTGTATTGGGCGTCCCAGACTCTTTGGGCACCGTCCATTAGCTTTATTTTTATTTTTGTAAAAGCAAACTCAAAAGCTAAAAGCTTGATATATTTTTGTAAATTGGGCTATTATTGAGCATGAAGAAGAAATATACATAAAATACATGCTTTGTGAAGCGCTCACACAAGGCATGGGGGGAGATTGAACCCAATTGGTCTCTTGCTCTTGTCGTTCATGCTTTTTACATTGTAATTTGTGCAAAAAGGTAGAGTTCATTGTTCTTGGGGACCTTCCAAGATTCACTACGTGAGCATACAGCGACCGATCTGCGCACCAGTGGTATTAGAGCGAAGCTGAGATCAAGAGCTTCTAATCGCTACCCATCTCGTGCGAAGGCGGAGCTCCTGGAACGATCGGGCTCTACGGTCAATCTCGTCGCGAACCGTCGATACAGGCAGACTTCTGGCGATCAAGAACCCCTATTTCTGTCATTAGATCGCGAAAGACCAGGCAATATAGGCGGAGGACCACTCATTCATCTCTATCAACAATTCGGGAACATATAGTGAGAAACTCCATATCTTGTTTCTTCCAAAGTTGAATCTTCAAGTTTATAAGCTTTAAAAGAAGCTTAATAGCTTCAACAAATCATCCGTGAGGTATCGAGGGATGCCCGAAAATTCCACGTGGTGGAAAAAATGCCCCCCCCCATGATTGCGCCATTTTTCTGTAGTAAAGGCCCCCCATAAGCTTAAGCTATCAAGCTTAATCAAATTAAGCTTAACTCTGCAAGTCATCTCCTGCAAGTCAACAACTCCAGGACCCACACCTCAGAGATCAAGTTCTGCAAGTCATTTGTGATCAAGTTCTGCAAGTTCACTAAGTCGGCTAAGTTCTGCAAGTCTGCAACTCTGCAAGTCACCTAAGTTTGTAAACTCTGCAAGTCAGACTAGTCAACTGGAGTCAGAACTGTCTTGTGCTCAAAACTCCTAGAAGGGTTGTCCCTGCGCAGAAACTCCGAACTGCAAAGTTGTTCGTTGGAAGGTATTCTACCCATACGCAGGTTTGCTGAAGCATTTTCAGCATACGAAGAAGGAAAAATCACAGATTTTTTGAAGATTGAGAAAGAAATATCCAAAAACACATAAGCCTTGTAACCCCGAATTTGAGCTACGCTCATTCCGCTAACTTGATTTTGAGTGAGAAAGGTCTTTTGAGTTTTACAGGATGACGGAACCACATATGGATGATCTTATGGCTGAAGACGACTTACTTGAGCCTACGATGGAGCAAAAGCTGGACTTAATCATGATGCAATTGGAAGAGGAACGAAAGGCTACACAAGCATTGCAAGCGCAATGACAAAGAAGAACCTCAAGCTAAAGATTTGATTCGACGTACCATCGACGCCACTCTTGAAGCTCAAACCATTCATAAGGAATCAAAGATAAGTAAACGAAGTTTCAAATTTTGCACTTTCAATGGCATACGAGAAGGAAAGACTGTTCTAGCATTCATTAGTCAGTTTGATGACTATTTCCATGAGAAAACTTATCCAGAAAAAGATAAAATCAAGTGTGTTACTAATCATTTGGTAGACAGAACATCACTTTGGTGGACTGTAGTACGCAAGAGCATAGAATGTCCTGCTACTTGGGAAGAAGAAGTTCATGTAGAATTTCCTTCCACCACAATTTCATGAGAAAGCTATCAAGCAATGGGATCTACTCCAACAATGGGATCGTGAGCCTATACCTCAATATACAGAGCGTTTTTGCAATGCACTCCTCCAGCTACGCATGCTTGAAGACGTACCAGAGATGACACATAAGCGGAAGTATATGCCTGGACTTCTTGGACATTACTATGCTGAAGTTAACATGTTCAAGCCTGCTACTCTTAAAGATGCCATTTCACTAGCTCATGACACTGAAGATAAGCTACGCGGTAGAGATAGACGACCACAGCAATTCCAAGCCAATGGTAATTATGGATCTAAACAATTCAATTCCAATTTTAGAAGATTTAATCCAAGTCGTTTCTCTTCATCATCTTTCCGCAAGAATTGGGGTAAACCACTTGCATTACCATCCAATGTCAATCCAAATCCTAAGCCTATTCCATAGCCAAATCCAAATGTACCTAGACTTCCCACCATTGCAAATAATGTAACCAAAGCCAAGGCAATAGTATGCTATAAATGTCACCAGCCTGGACATCTCGCAACAAATTGTCATTCAAAGAAGCCACCAGTTCATATCAACTATCTTGGAGCCATGGACGAAGACGAACATGAGGATATGCCTGATTTCAATGAAGATGAGGACGACACTCTTACTACTTCCGATACTTTACCAGGTATGCCTACTCCACATTCATTATTGACTATGAAATGTTTGGTACATGGAAAGGAAAATACTATTTTGCATGATGACGGTAGTACTCATGATTTTATTTCAGCAAAATTGGTAAAGGAATTGAAATTACAGACTGTACCTACGCATTATCTCATAAAAGCTGCATTTTTAGGCAGTAGGTATAATGGTACACAGGAAGTGCAAGATTTAGAGATTCAACTTGGCCAATACACTGAAAGAAGAAAATTCTTAGTTGTTCCATTACAGTCGAGTGACATAATTTTAGGAATGCCTTGGCGACACCAGCATAACCCAGATATAGATTATTCCACACATACAATGAATATTAATTTTCAAGGAAAATCTATTACATTATATGGTATGCATGCATCTAATGTTTTACCACTACTTTCGCATACTCAAGCTAAACGTGCATTACGCAAGAGTAGTAAATCCTATCTCATTTGGGTGAATGAATTGCAAGTAAAGGAAAATCATATGCACCCTAGGCATAAGGAATTTCTTGCATATTTTAAGGATTGTTTTGCAGAAGACCTACCACCAGGTTTACCTCCTTCACGTCTAGAAGACCATAAGATAGATTTGATCCCTGGCACACAACCACCTTGCAAAGCACCATATAGGCACAACCAGATAGAGCAAAAAGAAATCCAGAGTTAAGTTGAGGAATTACTAAATAGAGGTTTGATTCAACCTAGCAGTTCTCCATTTGGTGCACCTGTACTATTAGTCAAGAAAAAGAATAATACCTATCGTATGTGCATTGACTATTGAGCTTTAAATAAGATCATTGTAAAGAATATGTATCCTATTCCTAGAGTTGATGACCTTATGGACAAACTGCAAGGATCTTCTATATTTAGTAAAATTGACCTTAAGTCTGGTTATCATCAGGTGAGGCTAGATAAGTCTGACATATTTAAGACTGCATTCAGAACACAGTTTGGTCATTACGAATTTTTGGTCATGCCATTCGGATTGACTAATGCACCTGCTACCTTTAGTAGAATGATGAACCGTATCTTTTTGAAATATCAATATTGTGTAATTGTTTTCATTGATGATATTTTGGTGTTTAGTCAAAATGAGAAAGAACATTATGAACATTTGTCATTGGTTTTTCAATTATTGAAAGAAAATCAACTGTATGCAAATCCTGAAAAGAGTGAATTCTTTAAGACAGAAATTGAGTATTTAGGTCATATTGTATCATCTGATGGAATTAAAGTTGATCCTAAGAAAATTGATGCAATATTGAATTGGCTTGTTCCTAAAAACGTGCATGAGTTACGCTCATTCCTTGGTCTTACTAGTTTCTATAGGAAGTTTGTACGTAATTTTTCATTACTTGCTTTACCATTAACCAAACTTCTCAAGAAAGGAATTGTTTATCAATGGACCGAAAATCAACAGAAATCCTTTGACTTACTGAAACATGCATTAACCAATGCCCCTGTTCTACAGTTTCCTGACTTTAATAGACCATTCTTTCTAGTAGTGACCGATGCTAGTGGATCAGGAATAGGAGCCGTACTTATGCAAGACAATCATCCTATAGCATATTCTAGTTGTAAGCTGAAACCTTCTGAGCTGAAATATTCCACATATGACAAAGAACTATTAGCAGTTGTACAAGCATTAAGATAGTGGAAACGCTACTTAATGGGTTCAGAATTTATGATAAAGACCGATCAGCAAAGTATTAGACATTTACTTAGCCAACCCCAAATCTCTGACCGTCATATCAAATGGGCTTCCTTCATTCAAATTTTTCATCCTATCATTCAATACCAACCTGGAAAAGAAAATGTAGTGGTTGATGCATTGAGTAGAAGACCTGCCATTCATAATATTTCTGTCATATCTTTTGATTCTTTGATTGCTATGAAAGATACATATCACCAGGATATTACTTTTCATTCTGATTGGAATAAATTAGTTCAAAATAATTTCATTCCTCTTGATTCATTGTCATATAATGATGGATTTATGTTTTATGAAAAGAGACTGTGTGTTACCATTCCATTCCGATCTTTTGTTTTGAATGAAATTCATTGTCCCCCATATCAAGGTCATAGAGGTATCATATCTACATTACGTACGTTAACTGAAGAATTTTATTGCCGCATATGGATGCAGATGTATCTAACTTTGTTTCTGAATGTTTGATTTGTCAAAGAGTTAAGAGACATCATGGTAAACAGTATGGATTACTTATGCCTTTGTCTATTCCATCTAAACCTTGGGAACAAATTTCTATGGATTTCATTACTGGTTTACCAAATACTAAATCTAACCATGATATGATTTGGACAGTTGTAGATAGATTTAGTAAACAAGCATATTTCATTCCATGTAAGAAAACTTTAACAGCATCACAAGCAGCGCAATTGTTTTTGAAAACTGTTTTTACTAACCATGGATTGCCAAAAGTTATCATTTCAGATCGTGATTCTAGATTTTGTAACAATTTTTGGATTACCCTGTTTGCTAATCTAGGCACAAAGATTGATTTCTCCTCTGCATTTCATCCAGAAACTAATGGACAAACAGAAGCCACAAACAACACTATTCTAGATCTTTTACATGCATATACTATCTCTAAACCTCAGACATGGGACACTCATTTGCATTTATTACAGTTTGCATATAACAATACACCGCACACATCTACAAAGAAAGCACCGTTTGAAGTCATTTATGGATATAGATTATCTACACCTGTTGCATCTTTGTCTAATAGAATTTAGAGTGCTGATGATATTGCTAGTATGCATAACAGTATTTTTGATGAGGTTAAAGATATGATTGCTAAAGCCCAGCAATCATATACCAAACAAGCCAACAAGAAAAGACAAGCTATGAATTTCAAAATTGATGATTATGTTTGGCTGAGAATAGAAAAACGTAGATTGCAAAGTGTAGATAGACATCCAGTTGTCAAACTAGCTCCTAGATTCTATGGACCATTTAGAATCATTCATAAAATTAATGATAATGCATTCAAGTTAGAATTACCATCTCATTGGAAAATTCACAATACATTTCACATTAGTTTATTGAGACCATTTAGAGGCCAATTACCTGTCCACCCTGTTTATGAAAACCCACCTTTATTAGAGGAAGAGACTGAAATACTTGAACCAGAAGCTATCATAGACACTGACTTTATGACCACTAGAACTGGCCGAAGGTATTCTAGATATCTAGTTAAATTTAAGAACCATCCTATAGAAGAAGCACAATGGATGCACGCTAGAGATTTAAATGCTTTCCCCACTCTGTTAGCTCCACATTGAGCTAATAGCAATTGAGGTCAATTGCTATCCCACCCCGGGGGTATGATGCCAGGAGGCATATTCCATGGTGGATTCCGTGAGGTTTTACGGTGGATTTCGTAAACTTTGATGACCGGGGCTGATACACAAAGTGGATTCTTTGTGCGAGAAGCTGATGGGGACGCCTGTCCTTTTCGGGCGTTTCATTAATTTAGTGTGTACATGGGTGATTCCATAGCGGGTGATTCCGCAAAATGCATATTAAATTAATAAATGTTTATGAGTTTAGAGTGCGCACTCGTAATAAATTAAGGTTAGGATTTATTTCTAACCAGTTGATTTATTTATGTAGCTGAAGACTGCTAGGTATTCACTTTTGTCAGTTTAATTGTATTATTTTACTAATGATTGTGAATGCTTTAGTTGATATGTAGAGATAGCAGTAGTGGCGGAGGAAAGAATTGGAGTTTAGCAAGTATTCGACCTATGGATTATATTTTGATAGGCGCCACGCCTATATTTTGTTATGTCTTTTGAGGCATCGATTATTTATCATTATTTTGTATGCGCCTATGCGCACGAATATGTTATTTCTATTTGGACATTGTATTGGGCGTGCCAGACTCTTTGGGCACCGTCCATTAGCTTTATTTCTATTTTTGTAAAAGCAAACTCAAAAGCTAAAAGCTTGATATATTTTTGTAAATTGGGCTATTATTGAGCATGAAGAAGAAATATACATAAAATACATGCTTTGTGAAGCGCTCACACAAGGCATGGGGGGAGATTGAACCCAATTGGTCTCTTGCTCTTGTCATTCATGCTTTTTACATTGTAATTTGTGCAAAAGGTAGAGTTCATTGTTCTTCGGGACCTTCCGGGATTCACTACGTGAGCATACAGCGACCGATCTACGCAGCAGAGAGGCTTGAGCTTGCATAACGAATCGTGGAGCTATCAGAGCCCTTGAGAGAGGAAGCAACTCAATCAGGCATCAAGGTAAGATCATTACACTCGTAGAGAGGGATAGCGTGTTAGCTATGTTAGAGGTAGTCATTAGTGCTCACTTGAAATGCTTGAAGGAATAAGCAGTCTATGAGTCTTGGCGATTGGTGTGAGCCCACCACCTCTAGATTTTGATTCAGGTGTTACTCGGACTAACAGATTCAAGCTTGAGTGCTTGCACTCTTCAAAATCGAGCAATGAAGTAAGGGTTTCATCCCTGAACTAGAGCTTTAGATAGGTAGGAACTTTTGGGTTTTAATCTTCTCAACAAGTAAGTATTTTGGTTATTTTGATGGTTTGATGATTAGGAGAGTAGGAGAAATCAGTTCACTACTTTGCTTTTGATTCTTGTTGCATTTAGAGTAGGTTAGAATTAAGAAATCAGATTGGAAAAGTGTAGACTTTGCTACAAAATAACAGGCCCGAGCAGGGCACAAATCAAGAAAAATAGGGAAAAAAGAGTGATCAAGGGAAAAATGAGGGATTAGGAGTGCAAGACCTTTACTGGGAAGGGGGTTTAAGATCCAAGAGACTAAGGGAGAGCTCATTTGAAATCCTAGTTGTGTGTGAGAGTGAGAGAGAGAGAGAGAGAGAGAGAGAGAGAGCTCCATTATGGGGATTCACTTCAATCTTACTACCGACAAGTTTATTTTCCACTACACGTATACCCACACCCTCTCCTTCATGCATAGATACGATCTAGAAGTGCTTGGTAAATGTGAAGCTCACAATCACTCAACGTGATAAATTTTTCATCATTTTGAAAAAAATGTACCGTGTTCGGCCCATCCGAGTGGCTCCACCCTGAGCTAAAGTCCTAAAATCAGTTTTCAGCCACTTGTCTTCAGCCATTCGGCTTGTCCGAGTCCTCCTGGCACATTCAGACATGTAACCACTCGAGCGATATAGACTTGGCCCATCCGAGTGGCACATTCGGACGTACTATGTAGTTGGCCCACCTATTTCAACCTTGATCGCTCGATTCGACCCAGTCTAGCTCAGCCACGGCCTCATGTAAGCTACTCATGAATATATGTGTGTATCATGTGGGTTCAAAATAAGGGATTTTTAAAATACCATTTTAATACAATTTTTACATATAGAAGGGTGTAATATAAAGGGATTATTTACATATTGAATAGAAAAGAATTATATTTTATTCATGAAAAATTCATAGGTAAGGATACTTATACATAGGCCTTGAATGCACGTGATGTAGAGGATATATATATAGTAACTTCCTTGAGCACGCAGCCCTCAACCTTGGACGCCACCCCCATTCGGCCCTCGACCACTCGGCCATTCGGCCCAATTTCACTTTGCCCCAGCCATTCAGTCTGCCGTTCGAGTCATACACTCGGCCCCTGCAATTTGGACCTATTGAGCTGAGTTTGAATTTTTCGAAAATTTTTAAATCCTAGACCACAAACTGGCCTAGACACCAGCGCACGAATCTCCGAAGGCCACACAAACACTTGAAATGTCTCCCTGGCCCAAGTAATAGAAGAATCGACAAGACGTAGATGTGAAGGCAATGCTAGTCGACCATCTAGCAATCTAGCCCATTAGTGGCATCAAGTGGAGTCATAGACCCCCAAATGAATCTTGATTGAGCGGGAGGCATAGCGAAAACCCTATAAACGGGCAAGGGCGTGGCCAAAAACCGAACATACAAGCCTATTTGGCCAAACCCATAAACGAGAGTGCAAGAGCCACTTAAGACTTTGTTTTCTCACTCACTCTGATTTCAAGCACTCGAAACATACTTAACAAAAGCTAAAAGCCTGATTTCGCACAATGCACAGAAAGGAGTACACACATATACACACACAGAGTGAGGGTAAATTGAGGACTATTTGTAATTAACAAGGAACTCACTCAAATGTAAAAACTTGAAGGAACCCACCAGTAAGAGAAGATCCCAAGACATAGACAGGTGATTAAATCCCCAAAGGTAGGACCAAGCCAAGAACACGACTGGAAAGCCTAAGCAATAAGGACGAACACTATCGGTGAAATGGATCTAACCGACCTCATCAACTTGATCAACAACTTGGTAAAACAGGAAATCTTAGACATGGAAGAGGGTAGCTGGAGCCGTAGGAGCAACAAATAACTTGACCTAGGAGACTTTCCTAAGGTGATCCAGTAGTTAGGGAGTAGATATGATGCTCAAACTCAGTTAGAACACCGCGGAAAACCTACGGAGGACATCATAGTAGATCTTCAGGAGGAGAGAAAGCTAGCACCCAAAGCTCTGCAAGGCATAGTCAGGTACAACTGGGATCAGTAGACTAGGAGCTTAGGCTAGAGTATGGAGATGCAAGAGATCTAGATAGTGCTAGCCCTAGGAAGCAGAAATCAGACGGAGAGCGAGAGAGCCCTAGAAGGAGACCTCACGTTGAGCGAGCTTTTGACGAAGCGCCTGCTAGATAACATGGCAATGGAGCAGAGTGCTACAGCATTAGCAACATTGCTATTGGAAGGGCTAGGAGTCAGCCAAGGCTCTAAGAGCTAATAAAAAATTCATGTGGTAACGAAGCAGGTAGAAAAATACCAGTCGCGAACAACGATCCGTAGAGCTTTGTGAAGCAGTTTGAGCAAGTTTGCGAGGCCAACAGGCTCACTGATCTCACTCAATGCTCGCAAGCTTTCAATATGTGCTTAGGTGACAAGGGTAGGACCTAGTACACAAGTCTAGATACTACTATGTAAGCCAATTTCAATGGCCTGAAAAGTTTCTTCATTAAGAGATTCTCTAAATCAGGATACTCCGACAACTGCTATTGCCACTCATGAATAGCAAGCAGAGAGAGAAAGAGGATATCCGAGATTATGTAACCCATGTAAGGGGCCTCTTCATCAAGAGAATCCCTATGGGTAAGAGACCAACCGAAAGATCCATGTCCACACTATTAATTAATAGGATACGAAGTGAAGAGCTCTACAGAGCCTTGGTAGAAAACTCAAGCCTACATTGAGACGCATTGGCAAGAGTCTTTGAGGAAGCTATTAGAGTGGACAATCAGCTTAAGGAGAGAAGCTCCAGGAGCTCTAATCGAGAAGAGTCCAATGCTAGAAATTTTGAGAGTGCTTCAATACCAACCGAGAGATCACGTTCGAGTACCTAGGATAAAGGGAAGGGAACCAATTCAATCGGAGATGAAGATGGACATAGACAAATTGCAAGAGATGATGAGACCACCAGCATGCCCACACATCGAATGTGTGTATTGTGGCAAAAACCACCTGCCAACTGAGTATGAGGACCCTAGATCCCAACCTTGCACTAAATGCGAATAGGTTCGACCATGATGGCATGCATTGTCTATTACCTCGAAGACTCCCATACAAGTAGCCTTACGCTCAACCCTACCTTACGAATAGGCCGTGGAACTTCTTTGGAGGAAATGGATCCCCATGGGCCCTTCGAGCACCTAATGACGCTAAGTAGACCATCCCTAGGATGACAGAGATAAATCCTACGTGTATCCCTAGACCACCTGGACCCTACATAGTAACCCATCCACTGAGTGACACTCCAGTCCACTATGTGGAGGAACCGAATGGCAATGATCCTTATGTATACCCTTATGTATCTTATGACGAAGAAGAAAATGTAGTCCTTATGGACTAGCGACCAGTGCCGATGATGGCGTTAGTAGGTAGAGGGACGGGTAGAGGCCTAGGAGGGCAGATACAAGAGCCAATTGTGTGTTGGACTTGCGATCACCCAAGACACAAATCTTCATGCTACCTTGAGAGGGAGCAAGCAAATAGAGACAAGACTGACTTAAGATGCGTTGAGTGTGGAATCACTCATCTCTTGTCAACTGGCCTAAACAGAAGCCATCGTCGAAAAATGAGCCATCGGTTCCATTGGGGTTATTTGATGTCGAGACACTCGATGGAGAGGGCATGCCTATCCCATTGCACTCCATGACCTGTACGTAGATAAAGCAGGTCGACATATCATTGCTAGGGCCTAGCAACCTCATCGCAACCTCAATCGGAAAGAAGAGTTGGAGATGGAGGAAGAAAAGACTAAACGCTAAGGTCACGCTCAAAACAGAAAGTGCCTCGACACTTTTTGCTGGAAATAAAGTCACTAATGCAAAGGCAGAAACGTCGGCTCCAAAGAGAACTGAAAAGGGAAGTGCTAAGGTTGAGGAGTATCCCAACCCGAAGCGCCAACTCCAAGCCATCAAGAAGGTGAAGGATTGGATAAAGGAAGCCCAAGAACACCTAAAAGTTGTTGAGCCCATACTAGAAGATGAGATCGATAATCTCTCATGCATGAGCACGACAATCCCATACCCACAACCAAAATTGAGGGATATAACAGCACCACAAATAGTGCCACTTAGACAAAGTCTAAATGCTACGAGCCAGCAAACTAGTCAAGGCCATTGGCCAAGAACTGCAAAGTCAGGAGAGAGATAAGCAACTAGCAACCTCCTTAATACATTGGTGACCTCACCTATGACTCTAAGATCAGGAGACCTGCTTAGGCAACATCCAATGCTATGGCAAGAGATGAAATAGTGAGTCAAAGAATCAAATGAGCAAGCCGTCGCAGACTCGCACAGGCACGACGTGGAAATGCAAATACCGACCCTAATGCCACACTCAGTGTCTAAGTCCTTGCATGTCAATTCCTTTTGGGAAGGCACAGAGATGCATACAGTCCTACTAGTCTTAGCTGGGGTAACCCACTAGTCAAGACTACTAGGTTCAATCTTACACTAGCTAATGAAATGAAGCTGAAACCATTCGAAGTATTAAAAACTTGGCCAATGAAGATCACAAGAATCCAATTCTCTGTTGACTTTATAGTCATGAAGAGAGTGGACTATGACATCGTGCTAGGGTGACCCTGGATGTGCAATGCGAGAGTCATAGAAGACTGGGGCAATAGTCTCATCTTCTTAGGCAATCAAACGGAGACTATGAGGGTAGAGATGGACACCTAGAAGACTACACACAAGGTGACCTAGACGCCATCTCCACCATGTTGAAGGGTGACAGCCAAATTAGGAAATCTTTTGGGGCCTTAACCAAGTATATCCCGTGTCCTCAGGATGAGCAAAACTGGATGCACGTTCTTGCTACCATTGATCTGCCATTCTTAGACAATGAGGAGTAAAAACAAGCCATCAAGTCAATCGAAAATCCCAAGGACACATCCTCAATACCAGTCTGTATGATAGCTAGAAATGTATGCAGAAAACCCAACCATGTCACATTCCAAGTCCCGAACAAGAGAGGAGAGCTCCTACATATCCTAGGACATTTGACCGACAAGTTAGCTGGTAATCCATCAACTAATCTCAAGCCACTCCATGATCTCTTGGGTGAGCCTGAATGGCGATGAACCAAGGTGCACAATTTAAACTTGATATACAATTGGGCTCTAGTCCGCGACCAACAAGAATAGATATGTCAAAACTTGCAAAATGATGAGCAGTTGGACATGGATAGCTCTCACGATGAATATGAAGACTGTTATTCCTTCAGTGATGAGAGTGAAAGAGAAGTAGATACTATAGAATATGGCATTGGGAGCGTGAAATTGAAAAAATAGGAGTTGACTCCAGACCACGCAAGTAGAATGCCTTTAGGATACAGAAAGGAGTCATGCACATGGAGTGTGATTGAGCTTGGTCAGAGCGCATGGGCGCAATTGACTACCATCAAGTAGGCCTAGCCCAACCAAGTGACATGCCACTACTAGAGGTACGGACTCACCTTTTGAGCTAGGACCACCAAGAGAGACTCCCTCTTCTAGCGAGGATGGGGAGTCTAATTTTGAGTCAGAAGTCAGCTCAGATAGTGATCTTGAGATTCCTCAACCTTCCAAAACTAGACGCACCAAGGGGGACCTCCCCGTCCACCCGAGGCACTGATGGCTAAGGGAGGAATGACGGAAGCTGCCTAAGGAAACAAAGGCAGAGGAGTAACAAAAACTGCAAGATCTATCAAAGCAATTCACAAAATTCAAAAAAGGAGATAGGTTAGTGATCTTGCTCCCATACCGCAAAAGAGAGTTTGGTTTATCCCCCCTTTCATGGCTAAATTTACCTCTTTGACCTTGGCGGCTAAATTGATATTGTTGAGAGCCAAGGTCAAAGAGGTTAATTTAGCCACGGAAGGAGAGATTAACCGACCTGTCTTTATAGCCAATGAATTGACTGAGGTAGAGGAAGCAAGTCTCATTGCTCTTTTACGAGAGTATATAGACATCTTTGCGTGGTCCCTAGAAGAGCTCAATGGGATAGACCCAAGTTTAGTGACTCACAACATACCCATGATGCATGATGCAATGCCGATCGAGTAGTGAGACTGTATCCCATGAATCCAAGGAATGCCCATGCCATCAAGGAAGAAATCGACAAGCTAATGACAGTGGGATTCATCTACAAAATTGAGCATACGGACTGAGTTTCACCCGTAGTCATCGTATTGAAGAAGAACGAAAAGATTAGAGTGTGCATCAATTACAAGAAGATAAACACTGCTACGAAGAGAGATAACTATCCATTGCCATACATCGAGCACATGCTCGAGAGAGTGGTTGGCAAAGAGGCCTACAGTTTCCTAAACAGCTTCTCTAGATACAATCAGGTGCAAGTGGATCCTAATGATAGGCATAAGACTGCATTCGCCACTGAGTGGGACGTCTTTGCCTACATGATCATGCCCTTCGAGTTGACTAATGTGCCAGCTACTTTTCAATGACTTATGTGCACTATACTCAAAGACATGCATAGAAAGGAGTTAGAGATCTTCATAGAGGACCTATGTGCTCACTCCACTTGAATGGAACACGTGGACAAACTCTGAGCAGTCTTTGAACAGTGTCGACTATATCGTCTCTCATTGAACCCCTTGAAGTGCCAGTTTTGGGTAAAGCACCGATGCATCTTAGGGTACGTAGTGTCAAAGAACGACGTTTCCAAAGACTTCTTGAAGGTCAGAGTCATTGTTGATCTTCCATCCCCAACTAATTACAAGGGCGTTCAGTGCTTCTTAGGCCATACAGAGTATTATCGGTGATTTGTGTTGAACTACGCATTGATTGCTAGACCTCTATGCAAGTTGTTGAACATATTCGAATGGATCGAGGAATGCCAAGGTACATATGAGAAACCGAAAAAGGCTCTAACCACGGCAAAAAATTTGCGAGCCCCAGATTGGACACTCACGTTCCATGTGCACATTGATGCATCAAAATTCATCGTAGAAGCTTTGTTGTGCCAGCTTGGTGAACACAACCTAGATTACCCAGTGAGCTTTGCTAGTAGATAACTCATTGAGACAGAAATAAATTACTCAACAATGGAGAAAGAGGGCTTGGCCTTGGTATTTGCTATAAAGAAATTTCAACATTATCTTTTGGCTATGCCTTTTACCTTCTATGTTGACCATCAAGCCCTACTATATCTTGATAATAAACGTTGTGCTACAGGGTGTATCGCTTGATGGCTACTTATGCTTTTAGAAGTTGACTTCTCTGTGGTGGTATGTAAAGGGAAGCAATACTACATGGCTGACCATATTTCTTGCATCCCCACAAGAGAAGCTATTGGACAAGGCATTGTAGGCGAACTGCTAAACATGCATCTATTCCACTTATCCAGTGAAAGAGATTTGTTTAGAACTGACATGACATTGTATTGGGCAGATGACATAGTCCAAGTGCTTGAGCACGAACTACCAGAATGACTAATAGAAAAGGCTTGACTTAGGCAACTCATCTTGAAGATCCAACCCTATCAATTGATAGCAAGCTACCTTTGTAGGTTGGCACAAGACGGGTTGCTGCACATATACATGTGTGAGCATGAGATGCATGATGTACTCACAGATGCACATGATAGAATCATAAGAGAACACGCCAATGGAGACATGACAGCCTACAAGGTGTTGCAATCCTAGCTGTAGTGGCCTACTCTTTTCTAAGATGCAACACGATTTGTAAAGCATGCCAACGGACTAAGGTCCCTATTTGTAAAGATCACATGGAGCTAACCCCAATCACTGCATGACAATCCTTCGAGAAATGGTGGATTGACTTCATTGAACCCATTAGTCCTATGGCACAGTATTCACAAGCTAAATACATCATTGTTGCCACTGACTATCTAATGAAATGGGAAAAAGCATGAGCTATGAGAACAAATGACGCTAGGACTAGTGCCAAGTTCTTATGGGAGAAAGTGATCTCACGATTTGACTACCCCATCAAACTTATTAACGACCAAGGCACACACTTCATCAATTAAGTGATAGCTCATGTCCTATCCACCTTCTTAATCATCCATGCGCTACTGTACTGGTGGAAACACAAGCATGTCAAGCAGCGAGACTTTAAACAAGGTGACTTAGTACTACTATAAACATAAACAAATAATGAAATTTCGGGGGCTAGGTCCTTTCAGAGTTCGAACCATCAACCAAACTAGCAACGGAAAACTCAAAACCCTATAAGGTGAGGGCATAGACTTCTTCAATGACAGCCGCATGAAGAAGTACTTCCCTCCCATGCACCCACTGCATGAGCCTCCAATGCTAGCATCCCCTCTCAAAGTACGAGTAGCCAGTATCACTGAGATGGACAATGAGGATGAGAAAGATGTAGAACTAGCTTACCTAAGCATAACAATCACCACCAAGCACTGCACCATCAATGCATTGATCGATGAGGGAGCTGAATTTAATGTCTTAAGTCATGATCATTGGACCCAAATTGGAAAACTGAACTTACAACCCACTAATGCTAAGCTCAGCCCATATGGGAGCTGATCATAAGCACTCTTGGGAAAGTGCAAGGCTACAATTTCTATCAAGTCTAAAAGCATGCTGATGATTTTCTATGTGTTTTCCAACACTAAAGATGCATGCATAGAGTCGTTGTTAGGACGAACCTTTAAGAAGCAAGCTTGTTGTAATGTCAACTACGAGTTTCAATGTATCCACCTAGCCATGGGCAACATTTGCAAAGTTACAGCTTTCAGCACAGGCTGCATGGCTCCTTCCAAGTCTACAAAGCCACCAATGGAGAAACCTACAGCCAAGTCTAAGGAGAGGGGTGGTGCTTTGTCACAATCCACCAAGCCTCAAGACCAGCAAAATCACTAAAGTCAAAACTAAAGCCCATGGGCCAAAGCTTTAATGGGTGCCTAAACAACAAAAACCGTCACCTAGGGGTAGTCACCCACAACCTTGCAAGGCTAAGAACTCCACCTCGTGACCTAGGGAATCAAAACGCAACTATAGATATCGATGTACTGTCAAGTTGCGATGGGTCCCCAAGACCCTATTGTGAGCAAAAAGCTTATAGGAGGGTAATGCCTAGATATGGATTCATAAGGCCAAAACGGCCCATGGTACTAATTGAATGCCATCCTCAAACTTGACCACATGAACCCACATGCCACAACCACTGCCAAGGTTGCAAAAGATTCTAGATTCAAAGCCTTAAAAATCACCAACGCACAAACCAATGAAATTTAGCAATTATATCAACCCAAACCACAACCTGCCACCCACACACGTGCCATGACTAGTCCTACAGCTCATGGAATGTCACATGAATGTAGCAATGCCCCGTCAGCAACCCAGCCTGCTATACAAAAGACCCAATGGCAAGCTCATGAACAACCAAAGCAGTCACCATCAGCTATTGAACCCTCTAGTTCAGACAAACCCCAACCACCTGCCGGCCTTACATCCTCCTATGAGTGACAATTGATTCTAACTATTGCCCTGGACTTAGTAGAGAACACAGGGGATGACTTGGGTGTCTATCTTAGACGCTTGGATGCCACCTTCATATCCCTTACTAAAATCTATGACCGCTTAGACTTGGGACCCTTGTATGAGCGTATAGTAAGACGGAAGTACGGACACTCCCTTGTTCTTGGAAAGAATCAGAATTTTTGTTTGTCAAGGCTTTCAAGGTAGCTAAGGAGTTGATTGCCACCGAGTTTTTTCACGAATAAGTGCAAAAATGATGCCTCATCACCTCATATGACAAGTGCATAGCTTATGCTAACAATGAAGAGATAGAAAACTTGAAATAGCTTACTGCCATAGCAACTCCCCTTTCTTGAAAAAATGGTACAAATTTCCCCTTCAATAGGAGCTTAAGGGATGTTAAATCATGAAAAATTTCGAGCAACGATGCACAATCAAAACATCAAAGTACGACCCAACCTATGTCGCTCCAACCTCTTATAGGGTATTAATGGCCATTTGTGACGGGACCCATAGAAGAACACATTCAGAGACACCCCTACTTAGATCAAATCCTCACTGAGGAGGAACTACACATTTCTAGTTGCGTAGACTCTGGTGACTTCTTGCTCGATGTCCTTACTTACATCACCTAGGTAGGCATCCCACCTTTCCACATGGGCTGGTATGCTCATATGGAATATTATCCAAACTTCTATGCTTGGCTCATGCAAAAGTAAAGCACTACGTCCATGTGTAGAATGCCCTCTACACTCTAGCCTTCAATCCTAGAAAGGATTCTTCTCAATTCCGAGAAGGTGAGGGTAAGGGGGTAAGGTGAATCATAAGGTGAATCAAAATCAGATCAAACACATAAGGAAACAAGAAAATGAAAAAACATCTTAAAAGCCTCAATCCACATCTAAGAATAGAAAAGGAACGAAAACATTAAATAGCAATGGAGGAAAATGTCACAACCTAAGCTTGAAAGGGAAATCTATCTCTGTGCTAAAAAAATTTCAATTCAGCAAGCATAAAGTTTTTTCTTCTTGGAGTTGATTTTTTTGGAAAGTACTAATGACAAACCATGGCTTATGACAAAAATTAAAGATGTTGCAACAAGACTGATCCCATTGCCTTCCCTTCACCGAAGAGGAAAGAGCAAAGTATGACCTCTCCCTTGAAAATCCAGCGTACAACCAGCTCAGATTCAGGAGCATTCACAACATTGAAGAGGTGGTGACTAGTGATGAGACCGTTAGGAGGATTGTAGACCAGTGCAACCTCACCAAGTACATCGAAAAGTTGAGCTTGACCACACTAAGTGTGTGGAATCCCTGAGGACATATAACCCTGACAAGGAGTGTGGGACAATATCGATGGGAAGCATAAAAGGAATCAAGCAGGTGCAGGTTCCACTTAGTAAGGCCTTTGTGGAGAAGGTGTTGGGATTGGGACCCAAAGTGAAAAAGAGGTAGAAAAGAGATGTCTATGCCATGCTGAGGATGAGAAAGGAGAGTGTCTTTTGACAAACATCGCATAAGCATCTAGGATATCCCTGAGATGAAAGTCAGATTACAAGCCAAGGTGATCCACTCCCTCTTCTCTAGCCAAAGATACAACTCGCTCATGCATAGAATCAATGTACCCATGTTGGACAGCATGGCGGCTCATTCGTTTAATGAGGTGGATTGGAATGGATACGTGTAGAAGACCATAGATCAATCCGTTAAAGCACTAGCCCTCAAAAGGGGATATGTCGGTGGAGAGTCCCCAAAATCCAAAGAAACTGACATGAATGTTAAAGCCTTGTTTATAGGGTATGGGGGAATCTGATTGCCCTTATCCAAGAGGTGATAAAAGAGGCACAGGATAGAGAAGAGGGAGTGGATTAAACACCTAATAGGTCACCTCCTTGTCATGAGAAGGAACAATCAAATGAGAGGATGGTTAGGGAAGAGGAGGCAGTGTGGCTGAATTGGAGGAGGCTGAGAAAGAGTCAGTCGCGACCTTCTAGCTGGAAAATACTTGGCAAGTTGCGCTGTACCAAAAAGAGGTTAGTGAACTAAAGAGCAAGCTCAGTGCTAGGAGAAAAAAGAGAAAACCTGGAGACTGCAGCTCAAAGATGAGAACCAAGAGCTGGTTGTGCTACAATGTGACTACAAAATCTTGATAATACAGCATCAAGACTTGGAAGCTCAATTGCAAAGAGTCCAACTAGGCGTGGAGGAGCTTACTGCAAGAGAAGCAGAAAGAGAGTAGGAACAGCAAGAGTACCACCGAGAGGTCAAATACCTAATGGTCGAGGTGTTCGTGGAGATAGATGAGCAGAAGAGGTTGGATAGAGAAATCAAGCACCTCGAAAAGTAGGAAAGCCTCACCCACAAGGAAAAACAACAAGAGTTGATCATAACAACCTTAATAGAGAGGTAGGGGGAGAGCTCAGGGGAGATGACGAAGAGAGTAGAGGAGTTGAAAACCTACAATGAAGAGAGGGTGAGAACCGTGGCACACCATCTGGCCCAAGTAAAGAAAGACAAAATACTTGCTGAAAGTGGAGTAAAGGCCGTCTAGGTGAGCTTCCAAATGCAGGAATGCACCTTCCTAAATACTCTATTGGATGTCACACAAGCAAAAGAGGAAGAATCTATAGAAACCGTCAAGAAGAAGCTAGGAATAGCACGCAATGCCCTGAGAGCAGACTTGCAAATGCTCTCACAAGTTGTGGGAGTTGGCCCTAGCCTCAAAGAGCAGTGTCACTATCTCCTGTTGGCAAGCCTAACCCCACAAGAAGTGGACATTCTTGGATTCACTAAAGGAGAGGAGCAAGAGGAGGCAACGGACATGAACTTTGAAATAGGATTGCATGAGGAAGAGCTTGTTCCACCACCTCCCTCCTCACAACCTTTGATGAGTAGCGACATGCAAATACCTCCATAGAAAGAAAGGTGGCGCTGAGAGAAATAAGAAAGCAAATGGTGGAGGAAACAAGAAGAAAATAGAATGCTAGAGGAGTAAGGGCACCGTCGGCACCTGTCTCCCCTTTTGAGGATGATTCCCCAGCAAGCTTGCATGCTGACCTTGTAATCTGGGAGAGGCATGAAACGGCTAGGAAACCCTTCCACTTTAACTTCCAATTCCCCACCACCTTGCATCGAGTTTTGCCTATCAAGGTGGTGGAGGAGGTGATTAACATCAGAGACAGGCTTGGAGAGAAGTGGCTGAAGGAGAGAGAGAAAAACCCCACACTATGGGGCACTAAAGATGCAAAATTTTGGCAAAACAAAGTTTTTGAGGTACCAAAGTTTGTGCATTGTTACAAATGCCAACCTACATGGAGAAGGATCTATGACACCAACATGGACACTTGGATGGCCTTTTGCAACACTCAACCCTTCAAGCAAAACGACCCAACTTTTATGCCATACCCTCAAAGGGTGAGAGTGGATTTTGACTCCAGTATCCACGGCCGCTATGACTTCCTAATAATTTATAATTTTCATTGTACTACATATGAAGATGCCCTCATTTTCACATTAAAAAATCTGTATGATATCCTAATCCACTTCATCAATAAATTCTCTTCATGCCCTGATCTTGCCTTTATTACCACCTATAATCACCTTATATTGCTTAGGATACTCCATAGGCAATACCCCACTTCGCAGGAGAGTGGCCTACCAGTCCTCGATTTTGATCCTAATGTTATAGATAGTTGTGTGATGGCTCGATAAATGATGCCAGCTGCTCCACTACTTGTGTTCTGCTTCTCTCTTCTAGAGAATATGAATGATAGCCGCTTCACTCACTGCAATCATCCATTCCTCTCCACCACCACCCTTCAAATCTACCTAAACCTCAAGGGGTATCTCCAAACCTGCCAATTCCTTAACAAATCTATTAAGTCTCTTCTCAGCCTCACTCTGATGACGAAGACTAGATTCTCTCATAACTATGTAACTCAATACAAAAAAACAAAAAAAAGAAAATGGAAAGAGATGTCACACAAGACACCATGAGCTGCATGTCGATCACAGTCATTGCACCTAGGGGTTCTCAAGTTAGGCATGTTCGGTGGCCTCGATCAGGGTCCTTGGATCCGTGTCTAACCCCCTAGCCCCTTTTTGACCCCCCACTACCAGGCTTAGGGCACATCAAGGGTAGGACATACCTAGGGAAGTAACACTTGTCTATGGGTAGATGTGTCACCCTAAGCTACTTGCACTGCATCCCTTTGTATACACAATGGGTCCTCAAGTGCAGCACAAGACCTAGGCTTATTGCCTGTGGTTCGTGACCCAACTTCCAGTTCCACTAATAAGTTAGGCATGTTCGGTGGCCTCGGCCAGGGCCCCTCGCCCTGTGTCTAACCCCCTAGCCCCTTTTTGACCCCCCACTACCAGGCTTAGAGCACATCAAGGGTAGGACATACTTAGGGAAGTAACACTTGCGTATAGTTAGACGTGTCACCCTAAGCTACCTGCACTGCATCCCTTTGTATACACAATGGGTCCTCAAGTACAGGACAAGATCCATGCTTATTGCCTATGGTTCATGACCCGACTCCCAGTTCCACACTAACAAAAGTATAATGCACCACACAACAGATCAGAAACCCCCATGTAGTGCACCTTCTTTTATTTTTAGGTACAAATGAAGGCCCCAACCACTAGCTTCGTAGGCCCCATCATCCATGCAATGCACCCCGACCTCCACCACCTTAACTAGGTGATCCGTTCTTCCCAAGCCCAATTCCCCCTAGGCCCCTATCAACATCCACTCACATATCCACGCTTTCTCATTGAGCCTTTGCTAGCTAAAAAATGCAAGTGTCCTGGAAGCAACACTCACTTAAGAATGAGGCCATCTTATGTGATGATATTACCATGCATGAAAAACAGAATAGAAATAGAGTGGGGCAGCCCAAGTCAAAAAGTGAATGAAGAAGCTCATTTGGAACAGTGCAAGAGAAGGCAACTATGGAGGACCAAAAAATGGATTCATCTAAAACCATCTTCAATTTCAAAAAATGGATCCATCCATCAGCCTGTCTCCACACAAGGATCCATCCAACACGATATTGAATTTCAAAAAACAAATCCCCTCAACACTAGCAGTAAAGAAGGACCCACCCAAACTTCATCTTCAATTTCAAGGGCTGATTGGACCAACCCTCACAAGGGCTTGTATACCAACTCAAAAAAGCCACCGGACTACACCCATCCCACCTACCAACCACTCCACATCAGTGCCATTGTTGGGACTAGCGCTAAACTAGGAAGGGGGTCAATGTTAACCCGAACTCAAGATAGAAGAAGAAGATCGAAGAACAATCAAAGGTGCAAGGATGGCCTCTAAAATTAAGCTAAAGGCAAAATGTATTCTTAAGTGAAAGGCACCTCAAAATTTTTAAAAGAGTGCCAAGCTCTCTCTTGTGCAAATTGTAAAAGAGAAGAGAAGCATAAACTAAAGAAATAGGGAAAGTAGAAGGGAATGGGAAAAAGGACCTTGCCACAACGCTTGGTCATGTAAAAAAGGGGATGGGTGCCCATGGGATTTTAGGGCATGTATATAAAGTTCAAAAAGTGAATGAGAGCTCATTCTTTTGGTGTGTGGCAAAGTGGACTCTTCTTCTTCTCTCCTTGTTTTCTCTTACTTGCTTGCTTGTGAGTGCTTGAGGGAGGGAATGTGAGTGAGTGACGGAGTAAGTGTGTGAGGGTGAGGGATCTTGAAGGTGAAGCCCTCCACCATCTCCTCTCTTCTTCTTCTTTTCTCTCATCTCACACATGGCTATAGAGGATGGAGCTTGGAGGAAGAGGCTTCAGGATGCATGAGCTTGCATCATGAATCATGGAGCTATCGGAGTGCTTGAGAGAGGAAGCAACTCAATCGGGCATCAAGGTAAGCTCACTACACTCGTAGAGAGGGATAGCGCATCAACTATGTGAGAGGTAGCCATTAGGGCTTGCTTGAAATGCTTGAAGGAATAAGCGGTCCGTGGGTCTTAGCGGTTGATGCCTCTACAATCTTTGTACATTCCTCTCTACTAGTAGTGCTCTCTAATATTCTCATAGGTCACCCCAATAGCTCTATGTCATACCCAAAGACTTTCATGGAACTCTCTCATGATTCGCACATGTGAAGCTCTGTCACATACAACTCTCAATGACTTTTCTCCTTACTTCCATGGATGCTTCCAAAGCAGCCCAGTCCGCAAGAAGAAACGATAAACTTTCCTCCTAATCTTCTTGAAGTCCGCATCAGTCCATCCATCTTGTCTAGACATGGTACTCAAATAACGGCCAACAATCTACAAATACTCTCTTGTATACAAAGTCTCATGAAAGCTCTCCAAAGCAGATACATGACAAGTATGATCAGCATCATGCATGGTTGAAAGATCAGCCCCATCATCAACATCATCAGTGCAAGAAGAATCCATATCATCATACCTTGCTTGTGAAAGCATATCAGTTATTGGGTTGTATCTACTTGCTATGTGCTTGATTTCACGATTCATGGATTTTATGTACCGAATCCAACTAAGCATGGCAATGTTTGGAGTAGAACAACTCGTGACCATATCTAGAAGAGGCAAGCAATTAGTCTCGACTACCACAGCAACAGCAATGAAGTATTGTTTATCAGTCTTGAGAGCCTTGACAACTCCTAAGAGCTCTCTCTTAATCTTTGGATACCTGCACTATCACTCCTTTACAACTTTCGCCCCAAATAGAGTGGCATACCTATTCCCATCTACATCATCTTCGCCAACAACCCACCTAATGCTAAGTACAATAGGTCTCCCACACTTATAATCTTCTTTTCAAAGAGGTAGAGCAGCTCCCAACACCATATTGGGGAATATGGGAAATTTCCATAAGTTTAGGAGACGTGGTCAAATCTTTGGATTTGTCATAACTTGAACACTATAACTCCAAATTGAGCGCTCTATAGCTTAATAGATTACATTTTTCAAGCGCTTTCCAATGATAGGTCACATCATATGGTTTTGAGAAACTTATGGGTATGTTATCCGGGTGCCACCTTTTTAGTAACTAAAAAATGGAAATTGGGAGATTTCCAAACTCACTAATATTGTGTTTCTCAACAATCTCTTCAGCTTCTGCATAGCTCTAATGTGTCTCATGCCCCAAGAGAAATGCTTCCCTTTCCTCGAGAGCTGCTAGAGATCATATGCAATATGAGAAAAATGAGGAATCCAAATAAGATGAAATACCCAATTGCCAAGAAACTTGCGAACCTCTAAAGTAGAAGAGCAAGTCTCCATAATCTTTTCTATGGCATCAACCTTTGCAGGGGAAGAATCTCCTCAACATCTCTAATATGCGTGGCCACAAAGTACCTGCATCCATGATCATCTAAAGTCTCATCCTTCTCTTTCTCCAAATAACCCTTGATAGGCAAATCATCAATAAAAGGCATTGTAAACTTTGGAATAAAATCTTGTAAGACCTTGTTCATCCCATTCATCACATGAGCAATCGAATTAGTAGATCCCTATAGAAGTATACATATTTGGACAAGGCCTAAAGGTATCTTCATCATAGTCAAATCTCTACCTTCAAGGGCAAGCTAGAACTTGTCATAGCCAGAATTAAGATTGCCTAGTGAATAGAAAGCGCATCCAAGAAAAGACTTTGCAAACTCATCTACAATAGGTCATGCACCAACATTCCATATAGTAACACTGTTCAATGTTTGTATGTCCTATATGAATTTGAGTGTCCCATTCTTCTTAGGAACTTTGAACCATCTATTAGACTACAAAGTTGAAGATGGTTCTAGAATTCCCATCCTCATCCACTCATTCAAAAGCTCCACCGATTTCGACAAGTGAGCCGTAGGCACAAGAATAGGCCATAGATCCTAAGGGACATGAGAAATGGTAAAAACAACCATAGGCGTCACAACCCTAGGATCAAGACAACCTATCTCAAGCGGCAAAAAAGTGAAGGTTCTCCCATGTCTGCTCAGCATCTCCTCAAAACATTTCTCCTATGCTAGAAGTAAAAAATCTTTAATCCTAATCTTCATTTCTTTCAGTTTTTCAACTGAAAACTTGTGTCCAATACCTACAGGATCTCATAAAGGAGGCTGCATAGTTACTCTCTTAATCATCTCATCACTATCTAGAGGTAATGGTCCTGCAACTAGTCTAAGCTTCTTGTCAACTGTCTTATATTTTGACTATACTCTGGCTTCTTTGCTACAATTTGCAAATTTTAGCCCTTGTTGTAAATACCCGAGTAAACACAAATTTTATTATGTATAAACAACACCCTGTAAATCTTTTTGTTGAAATATGTCAGCAAAGAATACTTTTTGGTGAGAATTCTCAGCATCCAAATTTACTTGCAACATGAAATCAACAATTTTGCAATACATCATGAGAGAATGAGCTTGAAAGACATATGTCAACTCTTCATTTTCAGTTTTCAAAAATGTTGAAAGATCATCCATAATATCCAAGCATGATAACCTGTCATAGAGACCATCTACCATGTCTTCATCATCCAGCAAAAGACTTGTAGGCTTCAATTCCTTTTCTTTTCTCTTCATGTACTTCCTGGCAGCTCTAGGCATGTTTGTAATATGTTAAAAGCATTGTCGCTACCACGAGGCAAGAGCTTTTTGTGTCTCATACCACTATCCTCTTGCAAGATAGTGGAGGGAATCCCTCAAAGAATCCTTATTCCGATGATGGTTGACACAAACTGTCATGAGCTGGACAACCCTCTTTCCATCCTTGCTTCGAATTCATTTTCATAGGTAGACCCATCGTCAAGAACCTTAGTAACCATTTGAGACTCAACAATGAATGGCTACCCCAAAATAATAGGATAGGAACAAGAGTTCTCAACAAAGAAATGATAAGTCTCATCCACATCTCCAATAGAAATCTTCAAGTTTGGACAAGCAACATACAAATCTCTTGCATTGTTGTTGGCTGCTCGCATACGACAACCATGATGCACATCAACTGGCCATCTATTGGTGTCATACAATCCACACACTATGACATTAATCTCGGAGCCATGATCCAAAAGCGAAACACAAGGGGTCTCCCTCTCACCAAGCTTGACTACTATCTCCATAGTCGCACGAGCCTAGTGACTGCAAGGAAAATGGCTACAAGGCACCAATCTAGGCACGTCATCACTCTCCGTATACTGTATGGGCTAAAGTAAAGGTTGAAGAGTCTTCTCGAACTTCATCTACAGACTCCTCAGTAATCTCCTAATCAAAATCAATCTCCTCAATCTGTAAGCCATAGATAATAGCCTCATAAAGCCTCTCTCAAAGGATCATATCCTGTGTCAGCTCTTGAATAATTTGTCATTTTCTTTTAATGATGTCGATGCTAACATCATGAAATTCTCTTTTGGAAATCCCCAAAACTTCTCCAAGAGTGAATTCAATTTTGTAGTTAAGAATCTGATCCTCAAGCACCTTCTTCAAGTCCATAGTGGTCTCAATGTTCGAAAGTAACTTAAATCGAGGTTACTTTTTTGGATTCGGATCCTTTGTCTTCAGGGCTTTTTGATCTTTCTACACTTTTTGCTTCTGAATATCAGCCATACTCTACTCTGGTCTTGAAGAAGAAGGTTGAGAAAATGGAACAATCCTCCTAGTCACCCTCTTCAAATCTTTAGGCTGATCATCATCTCTTTTCTTCTTCTCCTCAACAAGTGCTTTGAATCCTTGAGATTTTGCCATATAGGCATAGATAGAAAAGACATCAACTTGATCATCCCATCCAATTTCTTTCTTGATCTTATCACCTATAGCTAAAAGTTTGGATGTTGAAGCTTTTCTGTAACGTGTCCACCTGTTATCTTTAGGACACATCTTAGCAGTCTATCGGAAAGAATGTCTAGAAAGCTCCGCGCGGCACTCCCATGGAATGTTACGGGGTTTGCGATCTAGGACTTTCCGCGTCTGCCACGTAGCGGAAGTATTCCGACCGTTCCCACTTAGGACCGACTTGAATTAGGGTTTTCCCTATTGGTCATTTCCTAACGGCAACTAGCGTCGAACCCGAGCGAACTACTTTATGCAGAAATGCCAGGTCCGAAGCGGATTCATGCTGCACTTGGTTCAAGGAGAATGGAAAATGAGAGGGATGCAAAGCTCAACCTCTTTGCCATAAGGCATAGTCCCATTCCGTTCCCCTAAAATAGCATAAATCGGGATCATTTATAACTTAGACTCTAGATCAAAGCTCTTGTTGTTCGTGTCCTTTGAATGATCTTCCTGTTGTCCCTCGTGATTTGAGAAAAGTTCCCGGCCAACCGGGACCACCCATCCGTAGGACGGACCTATGGCTACATCCACCGCACTTTCCTCAAGTTGTTTTAGTTATTTAATTACCTAACACATTTAGTTGGACATGTATCAATCAGCTTCCTTAATTAGCCTGTTAGGCACTGGTTCCTTCACGTAACCATAACACTTAACATAGAAAAGCAATGCCAAACAAGTTCCTTTTTAACAGGTTATCATATTTATCTTTGAAATACATAAAGTCCAGCCCGTAGGCTTATACGTAATCCGCTCGAAGGCTATCCAGCAATCCACAAGGATCACTAATCCAAGATTCCACCTGTAGACCAGTATGCGGGCCTCGAGATCCAATCCCAGGTCACCTTGGCCTCTTGTGCAGGGCCCGGAAGGTGAGGGATTTATGGCCAGAGCCCTCTCTGGCACCCAAGCATCCTCCTGCTCCAAGTAGCGCTCAACGGAGAGACCTCTCGCAGCAGGTTCGGTTCACCTTCTCGGTGCGGTTAACAACCCCCTTGGTTAGGGTCAGGCAGGCAGTCGAGGGTAACTGAAGCTGCCTCTCCCTTCAGGCCTTCAACCTGAAGAATTAGATATTCATTTATCCTTTAATTCTTTGAGCAAACAAAGCAAAACAATGCTCTAAAAACTATTACAAGCACAATCATTTCCAGTGGTGGTCGTTCTATTTTTGGCCAACTACTAAGGAGCGAATCCTTCTTTCTAAATGCATCCAGCATTCGATCCGGGATCAATTGTGACTTGGCAACATCCTCAAGAGTTTGACTATTAATCCTTGTATCCTTGGGTTAGGGCCATACCCTATTAACCCAACTTAACCAAAACCTTAAGTGCTATTAACAGTAAATGTTATTTTCAATTTACTGATTGGTCTTTAGCAAATATCTAATTCCCATGTCTTAGTCACTTTACCCAAGAAAGATACTATATCAGGACAATTACTCATCCTCTTGCAAGATAAACTTCCATAAGAATCTGCCAATCTCATTTCGAGGAATTAGCCATTCCCTTGTGATCAAATCACAAGATCATGAGACTCTGCAATTTGTTGCACAAGTGTCGCATCAACTATGGGACTATTCTACCTATTAACGGTGTCTTCTAATCACCGTATCATGATTAGATATAACAATCCGTTCCTGATTGCATTAGGCCGACATTGTCAGTCCTAGGGTTCCGAGTTTTATCTTTTTAGCGAGGGATTCTTAGGAAAACCCTAGATCACTTCTTGCAAGTATGTTCCAATGTCCCTACATTCCGTGAATGTGGGCAAGTCTTTAGGATATAGGAGTTTCAGCTTTGGTAATACAAGCGACTAGGTAATGTCCTCAACTTGCTAACCCTAGTTAGCTCTTTGGGATATGTTGCATTGAATTAACTTTTTCTAAATGAGTTCCTTTGCAGTTTTTAGGTGTTTAGGTTTAAACCAACTTGTCTATTCTTGAAGATAATTACGCTATCATTTCCATGACCACATGATTCATTACCTACTTATAAGTTGATTTACAAACCCTAACTTTTCGGTTTAAGGTCAAAGCATAGTTTTAGTTATAGCCTAATTCCAATTGATCATCCTATAACATGCAAACAAGATTCATGCTTAAAACATGCTGCCTTTTTCTACTTTCTTTTCCGAATGAATTTGTCGTATGCTGAACTTACACACCCTTTCGTTGATTTAAGTTTTTAGGCCACTTGCCTAGAGTTAAATCTTCTTCTAGCAATTTCCTACGGTTGCTAACAACTTTCTTTAGGAATCATTTCAAAAAAGATGTTCAATAATACAATATGCGGTTTATTTCTTCCATGCTTAATCGACGTGTACTATCATAATTCCGTTTTGTAAAAATGGACATTAATCTAATTTCAATTCATTGCAATGCATAAAAACTACTTGCTAGAAATGTATAGCAATCTTCTGCTCACTTTATTTTGTTTGTTTTATTAAAAATACTAATGACCGAATTCTTTTGTCGTGAGCTATTTCTTTTAAATTAGTCAAAGTATTTAAAACAAAAGATGCATCCTATGTCCAAAATGATCCATGCATGATTGGATTATAACGACGTAAATCAAAAATTAGGAAGGAAAAAAAAAACCTGGACTTGTGGTGAAATGTCCACATGGATGTTAGGAGACGATCCTCCTGCGGCTGCGCCTTATGCTTTCTTAGGAGCCATCGCGAATGCGGCCTTATCGTCTTGGATGCAGATTTATGACCTTGGCCATCTCCTTTGCACCCGAAACTCCCTTTAGTGATTCCACCATCCTTTATGAGTTTTTTTCCTTCCTTTCGTAGAAGCTCCGGTGCAAATTGTATACACGGAAAGGGGAAAAAGAAAGTAACTTTGTGGTATGCAAAAAAAGGGGAAAAGATAGCTTAGAAATCCATGCTATAAAAACCCCTTTGGAAAGGGTTTATAAAAGTCCCTACTCAGTGCTTTTATAAACTTTAACGTGTGAGGGGGGAAAATCCATAAGAAGGCTTTGAGGACTTGTGGGAAACCTCACGGAAAGAGGATTAGGTGGAATTCGCACGAAAATGGGTGGAAAAATCCTAGAGGTGGGGTCATAAAAACCCGATTTGTAAAGGCAATAGGAAAAATGACACGCGAAAGGGCTTTGGATCCCGGGGGTCTAGTTTTTGGATGCCCTTGGTGGGCAAAAGGGGGAAAAAAGGGTATGAAAGAGCCCTTAGGAGGAATTTTGTATGGGGGGGAAAAAAGGCTTAAGGATGCCACATGAAGGCCCTTCAAGGAAGCCCACAAGAAAGGGGGCTTCCTAAGGTCTTGTAGGAGCTTCTCAGAAGCTTCTGAGAAGCTTCAGTCCACTTCCACATGGAGGACAGAGGAGGAAAATTCCGATGGTGTTCATGCAGCACTGGCAGATGGTTGGTGGTAGGGCGGGCTGCAGCAATGAACTTCTTCAATCCCTCCTCAGTCTCGCTCGTTGCGGCCAGCAGCTTATGGCCCCTTCTTCTCAGGATCCTCTCCCTCTCACAGTGTCAATTTTCCCTCCCTCTCTTCTTCTCAGCTCGCGTTACCTCCGACTTGGCGACTGCAGTGTCACAATGCGCAAAGACGGCTTCTTCCTCTCCTCTCACAACCACCCTTCCATTTATAGCATGAACCCTTTGTCCCTCTCCCAGCTCACGGCACAGACTAAATAGGTGAGGGGAGGGGATCCTCCCTCCCCCACACGTCAATATGCATGGGTTCTCCCCCCTGCAAGCTCCAACAAGGAGCTTAGTGGCTCTTGCTATTCCCTTCTCCTCCAGCACGACAGTCGGCTGGAGGAGAGAGGGATAATTAATTAAAAAAATTTGCCTTTATCCAATTAACTATCCTTATGACCTCCTATTAAGAGGAGGTTCATGCGAAGAACGCGTTTTAATTAGGAATCGGAATATTACATTCTCTCCCCCTTGGAGGAATCTAGATGTCCTCATCTCGAGATAAACTGGGGATATTGGTGGTTGAGAGTGCTTTCATCTATCCAAATGGCATCCCCCTCGGGATAATCTTTCTATTAGACGAGGCATTCTCTCAAGGTTCTGGATCTCAGTTGTCTCTCCCTAACATCTAAGATCGTGTCATGCCTTAGTTCAACGACTCCTTGACTAGGCATTACAACTTGTTGGTCATCAAGTACATGGTTAGGATCAGATACATACTTCTTCAATAGGATGATATGGAATACATTATGAACCTTTAGGTTCTTAGCGAGTTGCAGTCTAGAAGCATTAGGTCCTAGGCACTTAAGGATCTTGTATGGTCCACAATACCTTGGACTTAGCTTTTTGCAATCTCCTAAGGATAGAGAACTCTTCTTTGGACGTACGCGAATGAAGACCATATCTCCATCCTCGAAGATTCTATCTTGATGCTTCAAATCCGTATATGCCTTCTATCTATCCTTGGCGGCTTGGATGTCTTGTCTTATTGATTTTATTTGGTCATCCATCTCTTCCAATATCTGCCTTGAAGCTTCAACCCTCAAGGTTGGATTTGAGAAGTTTAGGGAACTTCGACAGTCATGACCATACAATGCTTGGAAAGGGATCATCTGAATGCTTTGTTGGTAAGAAGCATTGTAGGAAAATTCAACCAAAGGTAAGTATTGAATCCACCTTTTTGGTTCACGATAGCAGTATGCCCTAAGCATATCCTCGATGACTTGATTGACTCACTCTGTTTGGCCATCTGTTTGGGGATGGTAAGCTGTGCTAAAACAGAGTTGAGTCCCAATGGCTTCAAAGATGGCTCTCCAGAAGTGTGATGTGAAAAGAGAATCACGATCACTAACGATTTTTCTTGGTAGCCCATGTAGCTTGAATATCTCCTTGATAAGCAATCTTGCAATGTCTGAGGCTTTATAGTTTGTCTTTATTAAAATAAGGTATGCAACCTTAGTTAGCATGCCAACCACAACCATGATGGAGTTGTATCCTCCCTGAACTTGGGGTAGGCCAACAACAAAGTCCATACTAATGAATTCCCATTTCATTTGGGGAATGCCAAGCGGTTGCAACTTCCTTGGTATTCTGACATGTTCGGCTTTGATACATTGACAAGACAAACACTCGGTGACATATTTGAGAACATCACCTTTAAGCCTCTCCCAATGGTAGCTCTTCCTAACTGCATTGAGAGTCTTGGCATAGCCAGGATGTCCTGAGAAAGGGGAATCATGAGCTTCCCACAATATCTTCTGCTTAAGTGACTAGCTTGCGGGTATACATAACCTTGTTCTATAGTAGACAAGTCCACTATTGATAGAGAATTCATGATACTTAGCCTGCAGCTTTTGATCCTTATCCTTGATAGAGATTTCCCTTAGCATCTTTTGATAGACTGGATCATGGCATGCTTCCTCCCTAGCTATCTCAAGTATTGGGTTGTTTGGCATGGATACCTTTGTAGCTAGAGATCTCGTTGTTGATGGGTTCTGCAAGATTAGGAATTTAAGGAATGCTTTGTGACCGAGTGTATCAGCAACTACATTCTCTTTTCTTGGTCGGTACTTGATTTCAAAGTCATACTCCTCCAGCACTTCAATCCACCGACGTTGCCTCATGATGAGCTCGTTCTGGATAAAGATCCATTTGAGACTCTTATGATCAGTCACTAGAGTAAACTTGTTACCCAACAGGTAGTGTCTCCAAATCTTTAGAGCATGGATGACAGCTAACAATTCTAGATCATGGGTAGCATAATTCTTCTCATGACTCTTCAGTTTCCTTGAAGAGTACACTACAAGAGTACACACATATAGCGACGCTAAGTAGTGACATTTTTTTTCGGCGTCGCTATTTACGTCGCTAATCCTTGAAATATTTTAAGTCAAAAAATACGTCGGTATTAGCATCACTATTAGCGTCGCTATTTGCGTCGCCAAAAATATCGCTATTAGCGTCGCTATTTAGTGACGTAAATAGCGACGACTTACTCTGGTAACATTTCGTGGAAACCCGAATGTTTCTTTCAAATGTGTGCTCGAACTACAGAAGCAAGGCAAAGGCAGAGAGAAAGAGAAAGGGAGGTGAGCAAGAGAGGGAGGTGAGCAAGGAAGCAAGCCGCGAGCCGCACGTGAGGAGAGGAGCATCACCCGCACGAAGAGGTCGTGGAAGAAGAAGAGAGCACGACGGTATGCCCTGTTTTGGTTTCTTTACAATCTTTGTTTTGCTTTGCAATGTAGGTTAGAAAGTGTTGGTTTCTCTTCGATCTTTGTGTTGCTTTGTGTTGCTTTGCAATGTAGGTTAGGAAGTGTTGAAAGAGAGAGAAATGGAAGCGAGTGTTTTCAAATTTTTTCTTGTGTTGGTTTTTATTCTTTGCAATGTAGGTTAGAAAGTGTTGGTTTTTCTTCAATCTTTGTGTTTCTTTAATTTGGAATGTAGGTTAGGAAGCGTTGAAAGAGAGAAATGGAAGAGAGTGTTTTTATATTTTTTCTTATGTTGGTTCTCTTCAATCTTTGCAATGTATATAGGGTAGGAAGTGTTGAAAGAAAGAGAAATGGAAAGGAGTGTGAAGGGGGATGCTTGTTTTGCTTGATTATAATTTTAGAGAGAGAGTGAGAGAGATAGAGATGTAGAGAAAGAGAAATGGGATGCTTGTTTTGTTTGGATTGTATCTTTTGCAAGATCTTTCTAAACTACATATTCATCCACAATGATATTTCTAGATGTAGAAATACTTATTTTTCTAGGATCATAAAAGCAAAATGCTTTGGTGATGTTACTATTACTCACGAGAATAGGTTTGAGAGATTTAGAGTCTAATTTCTTTCTATGAGCATAAGTAATGCTTCCAAAAACTTTCAAACAACTCACTACTAGTGTTTGACCAATAAAGGCTTCAAAAGGAGTTGTGCCTTTCAAGGCATAGTGGAAGCTCTATTAACTCTTATAAAAATGTATGTGTGTGAGCATAGCTCAGAGTCGACCTCAAAGATAGATAAGTTTAGAGCCGAATTCAAAGAGATAGGTACGAAAATTTCTTAAAAAAGACTTGAAATATATATAGTGGAGTGGTCTCAATATACAATATAGAATCGTTATTAAATTATCATTCCATTACATCGCAGTCAAGATGTCTAGCAGTCACGACCAACATGGTGGGGATCATGAGGCTTGGCTCAATCAACGTGTACCTTGTCCATGCACGCAATGCAAATTGGCCATTCGTCGGAAACTTTGTTTGTCCATAGAGCATGTGCAATGGTATGAAGAGTTTCGAGTTGAGATAATCGACCAAACAGTCTTGAATTACGAGATTGCGGTAAGTTCTCTCTCATTACTATACGACATGTAATTGATTTAAGTATAACAGTTTGGGGTTATCTTAGAAGTTAGCTCCTTAACATCCTTTACAGGGTCAGGGCCATGTCGATATATTGCAGTCCGCAGATCTCTTGCGTCCAATAAGACAGGTTCGTCCGCGCTCTATACAAATACCGTCCGAGATAACTAACTGTCTCATAGAAGGTGATAACTCTCAACCCCCTTCTATGGGTGAGAATGCTGGAGACATGGACGATTCTCCTACTTTTTTGGAGCCCGAGTTAGAGGACATGATGGAATCATTTCTTCTGATGGACTCAGAATCCCAAGATCCTTTAATTGCGGAGGCTGCCATTCCATTGTATGATGGGAGTCGGGTATCCCGTTTGAAGACACTTCTTGCATTGTTGAGCATACAAACAAAGTATGGATGGAGCGATGCGAGTGTGACAGAGCTATTCAGGTTTATTATGATGTGTATGATTCTTTATTGAAAGCCATTAAAATGTGCTATGTAGTACTCTAATAACGTGCTTCATTGCAGTTTGTAGAACGTTGAAATCTTACATTTTGCCTACCCAAAACACGATGCCTGGGTCTCGTGATGATGCAAGACAAGTGCTGCGAAAGCTAGGCATGGATTATAATTGCATTCATGCTTGCCCCAATGATTGTGTTCTCTTCCGGGGAGAGTTTGAATTGTTGGCCACATGTCCCAAGTGCGGTGCGGACAGGTATCGAAATGACTTGCAAGGACAGACTGTTCCACAGAAGGTTTTGAGACACTTTCCGCTGATACCGCGTGTTCGTCACATTTTTCGGACCAAGAGTTTTGCAAAGTTGACTACATGGCATGTGGAAAATCGATCCACTGATGGTGTATAGCATACACTAGCTGACTCAGAATCATGGCATCACATTGACGAGACTTTCCCTGACTTTGCAAAGGAGGTGAGATATCTATGATTCCGTCTTGCCATGGATGGGGTAAATCCTTTTGGTTGACGTTCCACCTCCTATAGTGTATGGCACGTGGTCCTTGTTAACTACAATATACCGCCATGGCTTTCCACCAAGAAAGGACACCTTTTTCTTAACTTGCTTGTGCCTGGACGATACAAAGTCAAGAATATGGATGTCTACCTCTCTCCACTGATTGATGAGCTAAAGGAGTTGTGGGAGGGAATTGTAGTGGAGAACATGAGAAAACATATTGGTAGGCGATCCGCAACTATAAGGGCAATTCTTATGTGGACCATGCATGACTTTCCAGGTTATGGAGAATGCTCTGGTAAAGCGTGTTTTCTTATTTTTCTAGTTTTCTTTGAGCGATGTTGGTGTTATGACATGCCTCATTGTACATGTGTCTTCTGCAGGGCTAGTCACGCCAGGTTACCATGCATGTCCTCTGTGTGGACCAAGGTTGGATTCTCGTATGTCAAAATTTATGAAGAAGATGGTATTTGAGAGACATCGGGCTTTTTTGCCAGAGGGTCATGTCATGAGAGAAGGATTTCTTGGTCGCCCTCTTGCGAGAATGAACACACTGAGCTGGTTTGATCACAGGATGGTGGACCAAGACTCGCTTCCTAGTGGAATGCGACGCTTCTCAATTTTCTATGAGCTGACTTATTGGGAAAAACTGAAAATTAACCACCTTTTAGATCCCATGCACATTTTTAAGAATCTGGGTAGCTTGCTATGGGACCACCTCACTGGGCAGTGAGACACACTAGGAGCAAGGATGGATTTGAAAGCAGTTGGAAAGATGGAACCATATTGGCCTGTAAGTGGCGTCAATAGTCGAGTGCAATTGCCGCGCACTCCTTGGGTTTTGTCTGGCAATGAAGTGCGACGAGTAAAGGAAAACATCAAGTCCTTTCGCATGCCGACTGGCCTAATGCGTTCTCTCAAGACAACATTCACAAAGGATGACCAACTGGCAGGACTCAAATCCCATGATTGGCATAAGATGTGTCAGGTATGTACGGTATGAGGCTGCGTATGGCATGATTCTGCATATTAGATTTCAGAATCTCCATGAGTTTCTTTTTCCTCTTTCAACCTCCATAGCCTCTGCATCTGCCATGCTCTAGATTCCGCATATTTCACAATCATCACATCTGATCATCTCAATACCAAGAAAGTATCTCACCTCACCCAAATGCTTCATCTCAAACCTCTTCTTCAAGAAGTCCTTAACTTCAGCAATCCCATTATCATTGTCACCTGTAAAAATCAAGTCATCCACATAAATGACTATGATGACCAAACCTACATCTCCCCGTCTCACATAAAGTGAGTGATCAACATTAGAAATACAAAATCAAATATTGATAAGATACTCTCCGATCTTGTTAGACCATGCTCTAGGTGCTTGCTTCAGCCCATAGAGCACCTTCTTTGACCTGCACACATATATGGGATGCTCTAAATCCTCATAACTTGGTGGCTGCTCCATATACACTTCTTCTTGCAATTCAACATGTAAGAAGGCATTCTTACATCCATTTTCTGCAAACGCCAACCTTTGGCTGCTTCAAAAGCAATCATGTATCTAATAGTTGACATCCTAGCAAGTGGACATAATGTTTCTTCATAATCTATACCATATTTTTTAGCATAGCCTTTTGCAACCAGCCTAGCCTTATAACTGCTAAAACGGAACCATCTGCATTATGCTTGACTTTGTAAACTCACTTATATCCAATAGCTTTCTTACCCTTAGGCAAGGGTACTAAATCCCAAGTCTTATTTGCTTCTAATGCAACCATCTCCTCATCCATTGCTGCATCCCAATGAGCATGACCAACAACATTTTCAAAAAAAGTAGGCTCAACATCCTTAAATAACTTCACCATATAAGCATAATGGTGAGTTGCATAACCTTCAAAAACAAATCTTTTAATAGGGTACTTGACCCTGTTGGACCTACGTACCACTTGATCACTCAATGGAGCCTTTACATTACTATGAGCTCTCTGTATACCTGGTGTCCTAACTAAAGGAATATCCAACTTATCATCCAAACTCTCTGAACCACTAGAATCTTCATCAAATCCCAAATGACTAGTAGATGCATCATTACCATCCAACAATTTCTTCTTTCCTTTATCTTTGCTTGCAACACTTATAGATTCACCTGAAGATGTGGGGCTACTCCTTAGTCTCCTAGACCAAGGGCTCACTGTAGGTGTAGTACCAGATGATGTTTCTGGTCCACTAAGACTCCGTAATTCTTGCTTTTCTTTCTGCACATAGCTATCATGATCATTATCATCATCCAATACATCACCAGTAGGTGCATACCAACTGCTCATCTCTTAAAAAATAACATCCCTGCTCACTCTAAACTCACCTGTGTGACAGGGTTATAACAACGATACCCTTTCTGCTCTAAAGAGTATCCAATAAAATTACATTTTTCAGCCTTTCGATCAAGATTCTTTTGTAGCTCATTTGGCACATGAATATATGCAATGCAACCAAATACCATCAAGTGTGATACATCAGGCTTCTTGCCAGTAAAACATTCTTCAAGAGTCATCCCATGAACTCCAGTTGTGGGGTTTTATTTATAATATAGACAACAGTAGGATAGCTTCTGACTAAAAATGTTTTGACATATTCATTTCAACCATTAATGCTCCTGCAACTTCTACAATATGCCTATTTTTTCTTTCTTTGCAACCCCATTTTGCTGTGGGGTATATTGCAAGTAAATTGCCTCTTTATCCCATGAGTCCTCAAGAAGCTACTAAACTCATTAGAGAGGTACTCTCCCCCCATCTGATCTCAAGCACTTCACTTTCAAGCTTATTTCTGTTTCAACAGCTGTCTTGAAAGATTTGAAGTGCTCAAATACATCACTATTTTCCTTCATGAAATATGCCCATAGCTTTCTTAGGCAATCATCAATAAATGTGACAAAGTATTTGCTGCCACCAAGAGATACATTCTGTGTAGGCCCCCAAACATCTCTATGCACTACATCAAGTATATTTCTACTCACTTCTCTATCATGCGAGAAGGGTTGTCTCACCTACTTACCAAACTTGCATGCTTCACAAACTTTATGAAATTCTTCAACTCTAAAAGAAGGCAACCATGTAACCAATCCTCTGGACTACATTAATTTCATCCTTTGCATATTTTCATGTCTAATACGTTTATGCCTTATTTCAATGTTTGCAACCACTCCTTTTTCCTTTAGCATACATAGCAGTATTCATTGCAAGAATTCCAACATCTAAAGTGAAGATGCGGCCAATGCTACTTCCTTTTGTGACCAACTTTCACTTATAATTAAAGTCTTCTACAAAACAAAATTTTACATTGAATCAAATCGACAACTCTTCCTTTACCATTTGGCCAATAGACACTAGATTCTTTGTGATTGATGGCACATGTAATACAACTATCAGACTCTTTGGCTGGCCACCATGCAAGGATAAGGAAACCTTTCCAATATGTGAAATTGGATGGCATGAATCATCACCCGTCTACACATAACTTGGATTTTGTAAGTCTTGCATCTCTCCAAACCATTCAACATGATTGGTCATACGATTAGATGCACCTGAATCCACATACCATACATAATCATGTTTCCCCTTTTCTATAACTGCATTCATCATATGCTGCATAATAAATAGATACTCATTTTTGTATTCACTCTGTCATGAAGAGGATGGATAGTTTCCTTCCTATAATTTACTACTCCGAATATCATCCTTCTTAGCATACTAATGGATTGCTATGACCTATTTTGCTACAATAATAGCAAACAATAGTAGAATTTCCAGAACCTTTGTTCTGCCATCCACCTCTTCCTCTAGAGCTCCCCTTGCCTCTAAAGTTTCCTCGGCCTCACGAAACCTACATTTCACTAAATTGCTGATTGAACCTGTTTTGCTGGTTATCACCAGCACGTCCCATACGATGACCTCTCGAATAGGATCTACCATGTCCTCTTCCAAAACTTGAGTAAAATGCTTGGACTTGTTTACCATTTCTTTCAGACGAGTCACCATGTATATTGATCTCTTCGATAATCATGAGAGAGATCAGCTCATCAAAATCTAGAAATGGCTTCCGTACATATACTGAAGTAACAAATGATCTCCATGCCTTCTCATTATTAAGGCTACTCAAAGTGGATGAAACCAAATCAGCATCATTAGACATTACATCAATCACTTCTAAAGCATCTACAATGCTCTTGACCTTTAAAACATACTCATTGATAGATATTTTCCCTTTCTTTAAGGTATTTAACTCTTGCTTGAGTTGAATCTTTCGTATCTTTATATTTATTGAAAACATGTTTTCAAAAATTGTCCAAGTTGTATGTGAAGTTTCTACATTTCTAATATGTCCCAGCATAGTATTATCAATGATTTTAGATAGCCAGTACATCACCTTTTTATCTTTTGCATTCCATTCTTTCCATGCCTTTAATTCATCTATAGTCGCGGAGGGATACCTAGCTCTAGCTCATTTTCTTCACCTGAAACAAACTCATAAAGGCCCCTACTAATGAGGAAGTTTGTCATATAGAACTTCCATGAAGGGTAGTTGTTCTTGTCGAGCTTCTCAATAATGGGATTTCCACTGTTCTTTGCCATTACCATAAAAAAAAGATACAACATATCAAGCTAGTCTTCTACAACCTTTCACAACAAGTGCACATCAATACACCAAGCAACCTTTTTCATTGATTGCTCAATAGTATATGTAATCTAAGCATTTAGAATGTTGTTTGATCAACCAATAAAACCAATTGTATTTTTTCAAACAATGCAAGAATAGACATGATAACTTTTTTATCGCATATTCATTTTTCCCCTTGGGATCTAAGACGATACCATGCAAAATTTTGCTTAACACTCCCTTCCTTTGGCTAAGGCATATGTTAAGGTTTCAAACACTATACAAGACGTAAGCTCTATAGATCACTTACATTGATCGATAACCCAACCTTCTTCCTAAACAAGTATAAAAGCATCGGCCTTCTCTTTAACTTAAGGTTTCTTATTCCCAGAGCTCTCCACTTGCCATTGAAGCTTGCAATTGTTATTTGTACCTAGCCTAACCCCGAATTGGATTGATGGGCATAGTAGCTATCGGACGGATCTCAAGGCATTTAAGTTTTAATCCTTATGAACTATGCATGTCATCAAGATCCCAATGAACTAACAGTTCATGATATTAAAAAGAGTTTGGGCAAAGATCTAGAATTCCTAGGAGGAATTTCCTTCATACTACATTGCTTACCATGCCATCCATCAAGTGTGCAAGCTACAACACACCTTCAGTGTGGTGAAAAATGTATCTATTATTTACAAGAAAAGGGGAGCCAACAATACCTTGGAATCTTACATGCTATTTATGCTATGTACGAATTTGTTGCATATCAACTACATGCAATTTACTTCTCTTGATACCTACTCTTTGCAAACTCCATCTTTCGAATATATGAGATGAAACCTGTCCCTTTCGATGACCTATTCTTGTGCGGCATAGTATGGGGCCTAACATACCTCATGCAGGAATCAAAGAAAGCATCTATTAATTTGGAAAATACATTACTTATGACCAGTACCGTAGTTGGATTGGTAGTGATGCCGTGCTCGAGGCTTTTTTGCAGATTGTAGGATTTCTGCCTGCACTCGACTTTCCTTGATTGGGGACCATTCTCGATATTCATCGCTTTAAATGCGATCCCTGCAAGACTTCAGCCACCTCTTTCTCAAATAGTGGGGGCCAATTGGGGGAAATCGGCTCGCAAGATAGGGAATAAGCTCGCGAATGAAAGGGAAAAGGTAAGAGCGCATGTGGACACCCTCTAAGGAGGGGAAAAAGATGAGAAGGTTCTCGCTCTCCCTCTCTCTCCCTTCCTCTCTCTCTCTCTTTCTTTGCAACGTGCCATCTTTTCCTTGCAATGGCGAAGAGGAGGAAGTCCTAAATCATAGCCCCCCGAGGGGGGGGGGTGATGGAGCCTCTCACCTCTATCTGGGGGCTAGATTGGCCCAGCGCCATGCCAATGTTGAGTTGGTAGAAGGAATAGTGGGGAGGGGAGGTGGCACACGTGTGCCCCTCCTTCCCATCATTATCAACATCATCTTGTTCATAATCGTTTCCTAGTTTCCCTTGTTCATTGTCATCACTCCTACTTTCCCCCTCCCTCCGCCAGCTACTGGCATCATCAAGGGGGGAGAGTAAATTTTTGTTCGATTTATTTAAATGCTTAAAAACGAGGGGCTCCTATGGGATACCGAGGAGGGGAATTTCACAAAAAATTTGTGGAAGTCCCTTTAAAATAGGCAACATCATATTCTTTTCTTTTGGAAACACATTACTTATAATTTATTTACTTATATATTTGGCATATGAATAATTGGTACTTTACATTGTTTCATACACTTTTTTACTCTTGACAAGTCACATAAATCATTGAATAAGTCATCCCATAAGCACACACTCAAACCATGTAACATTGAGGAACATGTTTTTACACTTTAGACACACAATATCTTGACAACATCCTTCTCATTTGATAAACTCTTTCATCATCTTTAGCAAAAGTGTAGATGGGAAGTGGGAGGTCAAAACATTTAATATAAAAAATTGGGTTACCATGTTACCATCTTGCAAGGGCTCTCACGAGGTGAAGAAAATGAAATGAGAGAATATTAGATATCATTGGAAGGAATTCATTTCAAAATCAAAGCCTAAGGGTGGTTTAGTTAGGTGCAATATGTTTATATGGCAAAGAATATGTACTTGCCTCCAAATGCATGTACATTGGGCACTACCCATAGAATTGGAAAATTCTAACACCCCCTTGCAATGCCAATGTGGTAGAAGTATATGAAGATTAATCACCAAAGGGTAGTAAGTTCAACGACTTTCAAAAATCCTCAACTTCTCATGAGAAAGTGCTTTGGTGAAATGTCTACAACATTCTCTTGTCTAAGGGCATACATTAAACTAATCTCTCATGCATATCATCTCTCTCTAACATAATGATAATGTACCTCAATGTGTTTCATATGAGCATGAAATACAAGATTCCATGCCATTGCAATAGCACTCTGATTGTTAGAAAGAATGGGTGTAGGACCCACTAATGAAATATGTAGATCATCCACCAAACTATGCATCCATACACATTCCACTATTGCGATCAAGGCTTCCGTATACTTAGCCTCACAAGATGATGTAGCCACTATAGGCTATTTCTTATTTAGCCATGAAATACATGAGCAACCTAGAAAGGAACACTCTCCACTAGTAGATTACCTAGTGTCTGTATCACGAACCCAATCTAAATAACTATAAGCTTGTAGATACAAGTCTCCCACTTGGAAAATAATAATGCATGTGACTAAATACCTTGCAAGTATTTGAAGTTCCACTTAACAACATGTCAATGTATGGTCTATGGGCTATGCATGTACTTGCTCACTTGAGATATTGCATTGTGAATGTGAGGGTGTGTTTTGCAAACATACATGTGGCAATTGCCTCTCAATTGCAACATTAGACATCTCTTCACTATCATGCATAGACAACTTTGACCTAGGCTTCATAGGAGTGCACATAGGTTTGCAATCTTGCATATTAAACCTATGTAATAGATTATTCACATATTCTAATTGTGAAATGATGATATTATGTTGATTTTGGGTGAATTGAATCCCCAAATAATAGTGTAGATAGCCCATATGTGAGATAGAAAATTCATGTTCTAATTTAGCCTTAAATTGTACAATTTTTTCATATGTAGGTCTAGTGAGTATGTCATCTACATAAGGAATAATAACCAACAAGTCCCCCCTTCATTTTTAGTGTATAGAGTGGGAGAATTCAAACTACTTTTGAACTTTTTTCTGGCCAAATAAGCATCAATTTTAGTGTAGCATACACAATGAGCTTGTAAGACCATAAGGAGCCTTATGCAGCTTACATACCATGTGCTCTTTCCCTTTAACCACAAATCCTGGAGGTTATGACACATAAATATTCTCATGTAGATTCTGATTCAAGAATGATGTCTTAATGCCCAATTGATAATACTTTGCAGCCATAGAAATCACACATCTCACAGTACTTATACAAGATGTAGAAGAAAAAGTGTCCTCATGATCTATGCACTTTTTCTATGCATAGCCTTTTGCTACCAATCATAATTTGGACCTATCAATAGTACCACCAACCTTGAGTTCAAGTTTTAAAATCCAATTAGTACTGCCAATGGCCTTCTCACCAAGTGGTAAATCCACAAGATCCCATGTAGAGTTAATAGCAAGGCAGTCTAACTCATCCTGCATGACATGCATCCAATGTACATCATGTTGAGCCTCTTCCAAGTAGACTCATCATCATCCAATAGTGATCTCATAAAAAAATGCTCATCACAATAATCTCCTTCATTAATATCATCCAAATGTGCCCTCCTACATCATGTGTTGCATGTCTAGTAGTCCTTCTAGTGTACTAACTTAAAGGAGCATTCATTTTACTCTCTTAGAGAGTCTGTAATATCCATCATGGGACTAGTTTGGCAGCCCTTTCCCTTTTCTTTGATCTCTAGTGAATTTTGGCCTAGACCTTTCCAACCCCTAATATTTAGGTTTTAAATATGTAAATTTTGTTAAGTTTGGAGTTGATTATTGAAAATGTTATTATATCCCCTTTTTCATGATGAAAGATAATGTCTCTTACAGTGTCAAAATTGAGTCTAAATAATCCTAATGCAAGCATTCTCACCATCATATTGCACTTGTTTGTCCCAGGGGGTCCACGTTATAGAACATGTAAAATACCACATGAGTTCAAAAGAAAAGATATTATATTTAGTAATACTTATAGGATTATATTTACAAAAGGGGTTTTAAAATTATAAATTTGAAAAACATCCATAAGTTTAGTGAAGTAAAAGGGGTCATTTGAAGGCCTTATAGCATGTAAAGAAATGATATTTCTTAATATCCTTTAAACATACGTTATATAGATTATTTCTTATAGGTGGACCCCTTGGATTGTTTTTTTGTTTGGTTGATGAGGTTTCTATGTGTAAGGATAATCCTAAATTGATTAAATATTATTCTTGAAGAGGTTCATGATAAAACTCATAGGTTTCTCTCATCAAAGAGGTCATGGCCATGTGATTGATTTTCTTATTATGTATGGTTTAGATTTTCCATGAACATGGATGAAAAACACGGATGGCTTACTCATAAGGGAGGAACATCAACATGAAGCATTTGAAAGAACCATGGATAGGGCAATGCTGAAAAGGTAAGTAAGCTCTATATCTTGGACTCACATGTGATGGAGAAATCATTTGATAGACATTGTTAGAAATGAAAGAGTAGATGTGCTTTAATTTTTGGAAGATTTGAAAGATAGGAGGCCTACCATGCGTTGATTCACTAGCTTCATCACCAAAATTTTCCTCTTCAAGTGGCTTGAGGAATATATATAACACCTTGCATTAATAATCTACTTTATGGTGGATGCAATATTATTAAATTTGGCAACAACTATTTCATGTGCCTTTGGAAAGATTATGCAAACAAAATTAGAGAGAAACACACAAAATGTTGACTTGGATTTGGAGGCTTTGCTGGGTACCAATCATTCATTCTTGTGGGGAGATCCCCATGCTCCTCTAGGACATACACCTATTCGAGAGTGAGCTCCATGTGTAGCATCAAGGCATTACTGATCATGATGCCTCTTCCCTAGCATGTGTCCTTGTACAATCTATATGTTAGATTACCTCCATTAGTGCATTAGGCTATTTAGCTCATCTCTTTATAATGCAAGAAAATTTATGTCTCCAAAATAAATGTGTGCATCCTAACTAAATTTCTATAAATAAGAGAAGAACAATGTTTGGGAAATCTCCTTATTATTTCATATTAACTTACGAATTTAACTATGGAACTTCATAACATTATTTAATTTCTTATTTAGCATGACATTTCTATGTTCATTTTATTTGTTATGCTGTGTTGAGACTCAAGCTCATTAGTCTTTTGTCAGTAGTTTACCTTAGTGAATAAGGTTAAGTCACACTGACTTAAACATGATTAGATCTAGGTCAGTTGATCTTTATATGTGTGTTGTACATACAGTTGACTTTAGGGGTGACTGTATGTTGAAGGAATGGAATTACAGGGAGCATGTCTGCTACCCTTTGAGCCTGAGCCTATGTCTTGTCCACCTCTCTCTCTCTCTGAATCTTAATATGGTATCAGAGTCTCCATCCCCTATGAGACCTGCTCAAGTGAGGAGGAAGACAGAATAGCCAGATTGTATGCTACAATGAGGAATTGGGCTTGAGTTTGGCGATTGAAATCGAGTGTATAGAGCCCGAGCAAAGACAAAGCTTTGCAGACAAATGGAGTATGGGAGTAGGAGGCAACTCAGATTGGATGCATAGGGCTACAAAACACAACAACCAAGCACGATGAATGCATGTAAGGGTCAGAACAGGCATGAGTGTAGTGGAAGAAATACTGAGTGGAGACTGTTGCAGTCTGTGCAGTGAGGACAAGTTCAAACCATCTCCTTAACTTATCTTCGAGTTAATCTTTGTCTCCTATCCATACATGAGAAATTATATGTCCCTTCTACCCTGCAGAAGTAACTGGTCCAAATCTCATGGCACCACAATTTCCATCCTTTATCTAGAATAGGGCCTTCTAACCCCACAGACATTAGGGCCACAGAGGTCGTCAACTCCATTCAGGACTTGGCAAGGGGTGTCCAAAGCTCCCCTGACCCGCAAGCTGCCAAGTAGTGAAACATTATTCCGGTGGTTGTCCACTCAACCTTTGGCCCATGAATTGAGCAATGCTCTTTTTGGGTTGATGTGCAGTGCAATCATGGAGGTGATCCACCCATGCAAAATATCCTTCCTTAATTAATCCAATTAAGAATCAAGCACAATCAAGGCATTCATCCCTAATATCTTCTTTCAAAAAAAGCATCCTTTTATCCCCATGGCAAATTTATCATCATAGACCCCCGCCATGAATTTACCATTAATCACAAGCATTTGGAATAATCATCCAAACAACAATCCAATAATCAGATAAATGTAAAAGCATTTAGGATGTTGTTTGATCAACCAACAAAACTAATTACATTTTTTCCAAACAATGCAAGAATAGACATGATAATATTTTCATTCGCATGTTTGCTCTCCCTCCTCGGATCTAATAGTGAGTTTTTCTTAACACTCCCTTCTTTTGCCTAGGGTGCATGTCAAGGCTTTATACAAGCATTACCTTATAAGATACGATCAAGCCTGTACTAGAGGATACTTATCCTTGTTTTTCAATTGAGCATCCAAAATATTGAACTTAGGTTCAAATTTCAATATCTACCAAGTGTTTACTTAGTCTCCTAGATTAAAGTTTTGTATGAAGCTTAGGTAAGACAATCTAAGTTTCTAATTGGCTATTCATGTCTTGATCCAAATCTATCAAGTCTCTAAGTAACTTTCTAGAATTTCTTGTCTCCTGATTTCATGATGGAATTTGTTATGCAATCCTCTTGCCCAACAAGAATAACTCTATTGAAGATTAGAAAAATGCGAAGAATCTTGGCTTGCACAATAGTGGACATCCATTTTCTATAGGTAATTGCATGTTTTTCTATGAAGAAGAAATTTTGGAGGTCATCATCTCACTAACCTTTCTAATTTATCATGAAGGTAAAAACCAATTTTCTTATGGAAATTGATCATACATAATATTTTGATTATCTTGATAGCGATTTCACAGTTATCGTCTAGGGTTTATCGTGTCACTTGAGGATGATTACGATAACCTAGGTGAAATAACCCCTTCAACTTAAATTAACCTATCCATCCCATCGAGTACACATGATTCTAATTAATCACAACCAAGTATAAATTTTGCATTGCTAATTACACTTAGGTGTAGATGCATTTATCATACATGGATGAGAACAATTTTCTTTTTCATAGTTTTAACTATTGCACATGAATATGCATCCTACAATTATAAAGATGGAATTTATCCCTTCCAATGACCTATTCTCATGCAGCATAGTACATGACCTAATGTATCTCATGCGGGAATCAAAGCAAGCATCTAAAAATTTGGAAATTTATTACTTATATCCGGTACCGTAGTTGTATTAACAGTGATACCCTCACCCCAAGCTTCATTATTGGTTGTGGGATTGCCACCCGCACGCGACATTCTTTGCTTGGGGTCCATTCTCAATCTTCTTCTCTTTTAGGTGCAACTCTCGCTGGAACTTCAGTAACCTTTTACTCAAATAGAGGGGGCAAGTGGGAGGAATAAGCTTGTGGGGTAGAAGCAAAGGGAAGGTGTGTGTGGTCTCCCTCTAAGGAGAGGAAAAAAAAAAAACCTTCTAGAACCTTCTCTCTTTCTCTTTCTCTCTCTCAGCACAATGTTGTGGCATCCTCCTTCTTGCGATGGGGGGAAGGAGGACGTTTTATAATGGGGGAGGTGGTATGGGGTGGTGGTGGTGTCTCACCCCACCCACTACCTGTCAGTATATGCATGGTGGTGGGGGAGTCTTGAGCCTCCCAGGTGGCAAGATGAGATGGCTAGGGGGTGATAGGTCACGTGGCCTTCCCCCATCATCATCACTATCTTCATTATCTTGTCTTCTTCCCCCCGCCAACTATTTAGCATCAATAGGGGGGAGGAGATCAAAACAATTTTCCTTCATTAAAAAAATTATCCCTACCTTAACATAAAATGTTAAATGACCTATAGAGTGGGTTCATGTTTAGGGAAAAAAAGAGTACTTTTCTCTTGATTTTGGGGTGTGTACATGGGGGAGATAAAGACACAATTGATCTTAAGTGCAGAGATAACATATCTTCGTGTTTGTTTGAGTCCAATTGCAAGCTAGTAAAGGTACGTGGAACCATAACGGGGGTGACAATTAATGTTTAATGTCTAAGACATTACATCCTCTTCCCCTTAGAGAACTCGAGATGTCCTCATCTCGAAAGGAAACTCAGGAAGGCAAGCATTAATGGGGATTAAGGCCTGTGGGTTAGGACCCACCATGCATCTACTGTGCTACTGTTAATGTCTCAAGTAGTGCAACTCATATTATTGCAATTAACCATAGGTATAAGAGTAGGATTTATTTCCAATATAAGTTGTATTATATGTCAATAAAATTTTCTAGGATTTCTAATCATCCTCTATATATCCAAAAGACCACTTGTGTAGCTTCATTTTCTTGGAGGATTAATATCTTTTGGACTTAAGTCAGGGTAGTTTGCTTGGACATGCCATATCTCATTATAGTGGAAGCATCGATGGTTGGGACATCTCTTACAGATGTGCCCTATCTCTCCGCATGTGTGGCATCTCTTGTCCTAATCTCGGGAATCATCTGTGTCACAATTGCCTGATTTAAGTTATTGGATAATTGGCTTTTCTTGAAGTATTGCATCTTGCAAGTCTGTGTTGGACGCATTGCCTTAAGATGGTGGTTCAGAGGAGTGTTTTGACCATGGCAAAACTTGGATACTTGCTATGCAATATCCATAGGTGGTGTGCATTCTAGTAGGGATACAAACTTTGAGTAGTAAGCTTCCAAGGTTAATTTGAGCTGCTTTAAATCGAAGAATTCATTCATCTTCAAAGTCTGGTAGGTTGGCAAAAGGTATCATCCGTGTACAACATCTTTCAGCTGAACCCAAGTGACAGTGGCTTCAGAAACACCATGATCTTTACACCATTGCTTCCACCATATCCAAGCCTTGTCAACTAACTTAAGTTTGGCTATCATTACTTGATTGGCAAAAGTAGTTCCCGTAGCAAAGAAATAATCATTCATCGACTCAATCCATATTTCTGTCTCCATTGTGGTGTCTATTCATTTTCCACCAACTTGAGAATGAATTTCTTCTCTTGCATGTCAGCATTCATGGGTGCAGAAGGTGCTTGACAATCAAGTCATACCACTTAGGTTATTTTGTTTAGGATATATCTATGAACCATGCATTAATCAATCACATATCATTATGAATCTTCGCTCTAATACCAACTATAATGTGCTTGCCTAGCATTTGTCGAAGCATGTTTTTAGCAGTCCATTGTGAGAGACAAATTTAAGTGATGCTGCTCAGCACTCCCATGGAATGTTACAGGGTTTATTACCTAGGGTTTCTTGAGCCCACCTCACAATGGTACGTTCATGGTGGAACCCACTGGGATCGACCTAAAATATGGGTTCCTAGTGGTCAAGGTCTCCTAAGGGCATTCTAGCATTGGGTCTTGGATATCCTATTTTACATAGAGATACTCAAGTCGAAGAAAATCCATGCCACACTTGGTTCAAAGAGAATGGGAAACAAGAGGGATGCGTCACTCAACCTCTCTATCCATAGGGGATAGTCCCATTCCAGTCCCCTAAAACTACATGAATTAGGGTTTTAAGCTAATAATTTCCAAGGGTCAAACATCGCTAAAACCTTGTGGGAAGCCTCCTAGTTCTATGGATCCCTACTGTAAGGCAGACGTGTCGAGGGTTTGGCCCACCTGCTTCCCTCAATCGGAATTCTTTAGTTATTTAATTAGGTCCTACCACAATTACATGTGACATTTAAAGTCAACTTCATTAATTAAGCCTTTTAGGAAACATGGTTCATTCGCATAATTTATAGCACACACACGAATACAGAGTAAGCAGTCCTTTTGACAAACAAGTTCAAACAAGCTCCTTAACTTATCTTCGAGTTAATCTTTGTCTCTTGCCCATACAAGAGAAATTATATGTCTCTTCTTCCATGTAGAAGTAATTAATCCTAATCTCATGGCACCACCATTTCCATCCTTTATCTAGAATAGGATCTTTCAATGCCACAGACGTTAGGGCCATGGAGGTCTTCAACTCCATTTCAGACTTGGCAAGGGGTGTCCAGAGCTCCCTTGACTCAGAAGCTGCCTAGGAGTGAAACATTATTCGTGTGGTTGGCCTTTTCACCACTCGACCTTCGGCATGTGAATGGAGCAGTGCCCTTTTCAGGTTGATCTGCGGTGCGATCATGGAGGTGATCCACCCGTGCAAAATATCATTCCTTAATTAATCCAGTTAAGAATCAAGCACAATCAAGGCATTTAGCCCTAATATATTCTTTTAGAAAAAGCATCCTTTTATCCCCATTAAAAATTTGTCATCAGAGAAGCCCCCGCCATGAATCTACCATCGATGAGAAGCATTTGTAATAATCATCCAAACGACAATCCAATAATCAAATGAATGTAAAAGCATTTAGGATGTTTGATCAACCAATAAAAATAATTTTATTTTATCCAAAAAATGAAAGAATAGAAGAGATAACATTTTCATCCGCATGTTCACTCTCCCCCCCCAGATCTAAGAGCGATTGTTTCTTAATGCTCCCTTCTTTTGCCTAGGGTGCATGTCAAGGCTTTATACAAGCATTGCCTTGTAAGATATGATCAAGCCAGTACCAAATGATACTTATCCTTATTTTTTGATGGAGCATCCAAACTATTGAACTTAGGTTCAAATTTCAACATCTACCAAGTTTTTACTTAGTCTCCCAAATTAAAGTTTTGTATGAAGCTTAGGTAAGACAATCTAAGTTTCTAATTGGTTGTTCATGTCTTAATCCAAATCTATCAAGTCTCTAAGTAACTTTTTAGAATTTCTTGTCTCCTGATTTCATGATGGAATTTGTTATGCAATCCTCTTGCCCAACAAGAATAGCTCTATTGGAGATTAGATAAATGCAAAGAATCCTCACTTGTGCAATAGTGGACATCCATTTCCTATAGGTAATTGGATGTTTTTCCATGAAGCGATTTTGAAGGTCGTCATCTCGGTAACCTTTCTAATCTATCATGAATGTAAAAACCAATATTCTTATGGAAATTGATCATAGATAATATTTTGATTATCTTAATAGCGATATTACAATTATCGTCGAGGGTTTATCGTGCCACTTGAGGATGCTTATGATAACCTAGGTGAAATAACCCCTTTCACTTAAATTAACATATCCATCCCATCGAGTACACATGATTCTACTTAATCATAGCCAAGTATAAATTTTGCATTGCTAATTAGGTGTAGATGCGTTTATCATACATGGATGAGTGTAATTTTGTTTTTCATAGTTTTAACTCTTGCACTTGAATATGCATCCTACAATTATAAAGATGGAATTTATCCCTTCCAATGACGTATTCTCATACGGATTATTACGGGACCTAATGTATCTCATGCGGGAAAATCAAAGCAAGAATCTAACAATTTGGAAATGTATTACTTATATTAGGTACCATAGTTGTATTAACAGGGGTACCCTCACCCAAAGCTTCATAACTAGTTGTGGGATTGCTACTCGCATGGGACATTCTTTGCTTGGGGGTCATTCTTGATCTTCTTCTCTTTTAGGTGCAACTCTCACTGGAACTTTAGTAACATTTTGCTCAAAAAGAGGGGGCAAATGGGGGGAATAAGCTCGTGGGTTATAAGCAAAGGGAAGGTGCGTGTGGTCTCCCTCTAAGGAGGGAAAAAGAAAAGAAACCTTCTAGAATCCTCTCACACACACACACACACACACAGAGGAAAGTGCCATGGCATCCTCCTTCTTGCAATGGGGGGAAGGATGAGGTTTTATAATGGGAGAGGTGGCATGGGGTGGTGGTGGTGGTGTCTCACTCCACCCACCACCCGACACCATATGCATGGTGGTGGGGGAGTCCTCAGCCCCCTAGGTGACCCGTAGACATGATGAGATGGCCAGGCGGTGGTAGGTTGCATGGCCTTTCCCCCTCATCATCATTATCTTCATTATCTTCTCTTCTCCCCCTTGCCACCTGTTTGACATCAACAAGGGGGAGGAGATTAAAAAAAAATTCCTTCATAAAATTTTTTAATCCCCACCTTAACATAAAATGTTAAATGGCCTATAGAGTGGGTTCATGTGTAGGAGAAAAAAAGTACTTTCCTCTTGATTTTGGGGTGTGTATGTGGGGGAGATGAAGACACAATTGATCTTAATTGCAGAGAAAACATACTTTCATGTTTGTTTGAGTTCAATTGCAAGCTAGTAAAGAGGCATGGAACCATAACGGGGGTGACATTTAATGTTTAATGTCGAAGACATTACAAGGATGTGGAACCCACTTGTTTTGAGAATGCTATGGGTAATGAGTATTGGAATCATGCTATGGATGAAGATATGGCTACAGTTATGAATAATAATACATAGGAGTTGATATCTTTACATCACAAACTCATAGAATTGATTATGAGGAGACTCTTGCTCTAGTGGCTAAAGTGGCCACTATAAGAGCTGTCATCGTAATGGTTGCATTAAAAGGTTGGATCATGCATCAAATGGATGTAAAGAATGTCTCCTTGTAGGGGGAGTTACAAGAGGAAGTTTATATGGAGCAACCACTTAATTATATATGAGGTCATGCAAATTATATATGCATGCTTCTACGGATATGTATGGATTGAAGCAAGCACCCAGAGCATGGCATGAAATTATTGCAACATACCTTATTAGCATTGAATTCCACATAGCACAGGCTGATAACTCACTTTATGTATGTGAGAGTGATCCATGTATTGTAATCATTACCATATGTGTGGATGATTTGATCACTATGGGTGATAGTGAGAGTACAACAATTGACAATGTGAAGGGCCTCTTCAAGACTGAAATTGAGATGAAGGATTCTGGAGAGGTGCATTATTTTCTTGACATAGAGATAATCAGGACTCAAGAGGGTATATGATTATCATAGAGACAATATGCATTGGATATATCGAAGAAGTATGGTATGGCTGATTAGAAGTGTATTTCTATACTTTTGGATGTTAATGCTAAGGATAGTGCATATGAGGGTGACTTGATTGAGGATGTCACTATGTATCAGAAGATTTGGGTAGTCTTATCTATTTGATGATCACTAGGCCAAACCTAAACTACACATTTTGCTTAGAGATTTAGTTTATGTAGCTTCCATAAAAGCAACATTTGGATGCAATGTGGTGCACATTGTGCTATTTCAAGTCCACATTGGATTATGCCTTATTCTATGGTGTAGGGATACCATTGGAATTTCATGGTTATACAAATACATATTGGGATAGTAGTATTTTAGAGTGGAGATCTACTAGTGGTTTGTGCTTTTCCATTGGCAGTGTTGTTGTTATTTGGAGCAGTAAGAAACATTTGACAGTTACCTTGTCTAGTACAAAGATAGTATACATAGATACTACAATTGCAACATGTGAGGTATCTTGAATACCCAAGCTACTTGGTGTTTGGGGATGTAGGTGGATAAGAAGGTTATCATCTACTATGATAACCTTAGTAGCATTCCATTGGCTAGGAACCTAGTTTATCATGTGAGGACCAAACACATAGAGGTCCATTACTATTTCCTTTGGGAGTTGGTTTTGGCAGGTGACATTGACTTAATCTATGTTAGTATAGAGAATTAAGTTGCTGAAATTTTCACCAAGGCCTTAGGAGCTAAGAAGCTTCAATACTTTAGAATTATACTTGGAGTTCATGATCTCATACTAAGCTCAAGAAAAAGTGTTGAGATGTCAAGCTCTACATCCACTACACATCTTGGTGATGCAACATGATATTATTTCATGGTATGTTAGGTGACCGGCATGAGGATACACGAGTGATTCTATTACTCTAGACTACACCCAAGTAGTCTATCCTTGGTTATGGCACCTTCATTGTGTCGCCTCTTCTTTCCTTTGTGGGGGATCGTACTTAGTAACCACATGCACATACATTATGGTACTTTTATATTAGTCATTTATCATGTTGTAGACTTAGTTCTTTTGTGTGGAAAAAGAAGAAAGAAGAAGAAGAAGATTTCGGCCCTATCTCTATGTGTCCTCAAGTATTTATTGCTTTATATGTGTGATCTTGGGTTCTTTACCTATTTCCCTTTTTTTCCATATTCAATAAGGAATAGAGCAAAATAAGTGCTAGAAAAAATTTTCTTGCTACAATGGCTCCAAACTCCTAGAGAGTTGGAGCTAGATAAGATATTGCACGTGTAAACGAAGTCCCATATGCACTAACTTTTGTTCAAGTGCCTCTGGATAGATTTGAAGGGATTTTGATTAAGTAAAATGATTGATTGATTGGATGATTAGTAAATTATTTGTAGTTGGCTATTGTTATTGTTTGCAATAATAAAGGAGAAAGGGTAGTTTATATCCATGTAGTCAAGATCATTGAATATACTTAAATTATTATGCATTTAAGAGGAAATTACAACTTACAACAACCTTAGGATATGAAAAAATATTTTTCATTAAGAACTAATCATGATTATCCCCTAAAGAACAAAACTACTGGGAGTAAATATAGATGACTTACTCATCCATATTAAAGTGTTGCATGCTAAGGTGTTATATCAACTAGAAGAAGACTTATGTCCTTTGGAAAATATAAACAAGATTTGAGAAGTATCGTATCCTAAATACTAGAGGGACTATCATGTATTACTTCATATGATTGCACTCTAAGGAGAAATAAGTTGTGGATTGTATCTTTTCTTGTGGAATATCCACAAAAAAATATTTTAATTTTGATGAAATGTTTTAAGTTATGCTTATTGCTTGGAAAAGAGATGGTTTCCTAGTTAGGAATAGGTTGATTGCCTTCTTTATGGGTCATGGGAAAGAGCTATTGTGCCAACATGGTCTGATCCTTAGATACATCCTAGGTCTCCCCCAATACTAGTGGTAGAGCCCTTCACCAAGGGGCTTGATTTATTTGCAGTAGGCGCTAGGATCATCATTGGATACAAGAGGTCTCTTCCTCAAGGAGGACATTAGGCTAGGAGGCAATAAGGGTGTAAAGGGGGAATCTTGCTATAAATTCCTTGGGCATCAAGGATCAACCTAACCCTTAGGACCTCGAAAAGCTATTCTCAAAAGGACCTAATTCTAGATAAGGATGGATTGAATGATTAAGCTCATGCATCGATATCTAGGTACTTTGGATACATGTCCTGATTTAAGAAACATAATGCGAGTACCACATTGCACCTTCAGAAGGTGAAAATAAATACTCTATTTGCAACTATTTTCAAAATATTGTTTGAAATTGTAATCATGTTTGTTCTTAATTTATAAAAATAAGGAAAGTGGGTAGTTAGATCTCCAACATGTCTTGTTCATGGTAAGGTATTCTTTGTTACTGCTGAGAGGCTTCCATCACAACTCAAACATTAGAATTACACTAGGCTTGGAAGGGCTCAATGTTGACCATCTTAGCATATTGTCATTAAAATCCAACCATTTTCATTTTAGGGAATGGGAGTTGATATTTTACCCTATGGGTAGAGGGGTCAACATGTGAAAGTTTCATAATACTAAGTCCATATAATTTCAACAATCCTTTCTAAGGATTAGCCTTTTCTCCTAGCTGAGAAGCTCCCCTGCTTTGGCAAACTCTATGTATCCCATTGTACGTTGAAAATCTTTAATTCAATGATTCTCACTCTTGTCTATCATCCACAAAACTTTCTAGCTTTGTTGAGTCATCATTTGCACAAGTATTGGTAGTGCCTCCACGATTATGAAACATGGAGTAACAATGTGATTTTTGAGAAAATTGACTGGCTAAGAGTTGTTTGGTTTTCTTAAAAAGATTTGTAATTATTAAGCATAATCATTGAAAAAAATCCTTCATGGGTTCACACTACTTTTTCATTGATCTAGCTCATTTGGACTAGTTCACATTTAATGGTGTTCGCATTGAAGTTCCATGAACTAGTTTGGAGTAGGGGTTGTTCACACTTTTGGTGCTTTCCTTCTAGGCATCTCAAGGGTTCTCACCGTCTTGCAACACACACATATGCTCTTTGGCATCAATTTTGTATTTTTCTTCACACATGTACATTGCTATTCACCTGCAGTGAAGCACACACTATATCAAAAATGTCTAAAGAGACTATGTGGGAAGAAAACTCCTAAGGTATGAACTTACACTGTAACACACTAGAATTAATGCATGTAGGCTATGCTGATGATCACATAGTGAAACTACTCCATATGGTATTCCTTTGGGGTTCTCTTTAGGTGGATGCATATCACCATGACAAGGCGACTACTAAGAGTAAAGATGGATGCCTCGCTTATGCATAATAAAGTATTTCATGCTAACGTGTTATAACATCTAGAGGAAAGCTTATGAACTTTCAAAAATATGACGAGGGTTTGAGAAGTATCATACCGTAAACACTAAGATGATCATATATCTCTTTATTTAATTGCACTTCTAAAGAGAAATAAGTTATGAATTGTATGAATTACAAATGAAACCATTTTCACTTGAAAGTTTATACCCTATTAGTATCTGTGCTATAAGTATACTATCTTAGGTAGGGGTAAGAGAACCACATACACTCTTGTTTGCCTAGCAAGATCAATCCTTGACTGATAGTAGCAAAATCCATGGTAGTGTAAGATATTGAATCATGAAAACTTGTGGTTTTTCTATCATCATCAGTATGTATGACTCCAAACATATCAAAAGACAACTGATGACTCCCAATGCAAAGAAAGATAACTTCGAATTCTAATAATGACTTTCCACACAAAGCGGAATAGTGGAAAAAGAGAGGAATCAATCATTGTGTCTGGCTTTTAGCATGAAATCTACACAATAAGAAGCTATTTATGGTTTGTGCGGCATGGTGGATGACACGAATTGCAACTAGAGGTGCATTTAGAATTGTGTTTAGTCTTCACAATATACATGCAACTTTAAAGATAGGCTTGTGCTTAAGCTCAATAATAAACACACTCATATGCTTTTTTGAAAGGTCCAAAAATTGCACCTATGTGGTCATCTATGAGCCTGATCCCTTGTAGTAGAGTTATATGGCAATAATAGACATTAGCTATGCATAGCCTATGCATATGCATAGGCTTTGCCTAGGCTAGTCAAGACTACTCCACATGGTAAGAATAAGCATAGGCTAGTCAATGCTACTTCATAGGGTAAGAATATGCATAGGCTAGTCAAGGCTTCTCCATAGGGTAGGAATAAGCATAGGTCTATGCTAGGCTAGATCTTATGCTTGGCATCAGCTAAGATAGGTGTGGTCTATAGCTAGCTAGAATAAACACAAAGACTTATGTAGTGACACACATACTAGATGATTGCTTGCTTGATGCCTTGCTCATGCCTAACCTAAGAAAAACACAATATGAACCACACATGCATGAATGCACTAAATCCTCTTTTTCACATAATAAAGCAATAGTCATGCATAAACACAAGTGGTAAACACACATACACATACATACAAACATAATAGTTCTACCAATGTGGCATCAATACACACATATATTATGTTATGGATATGTTTCTATGAATGTAGTTAATAATGTGTTGAAATCTATACTCCAATCTCCATCATGCTATTGCAACATAATCTCTAGGGTAAAAATTAGGGGTGAATTTTATCCCAAATGCTATTTTTTGGAGTTTTTTGGGTCGCCAAGCTAAAGTTTTGGGCTTGAAAGCTAAAAAAATAGCTCATATATACAAAAATTTATATATATTGACCCAAAATCTACCAAAAAATAGCTTATAAATAAGGTTTTCTCATAACATTCACCTAATTTTCTAAACTCTTTACCATTGATTAGCCAAATATTTTCCGCCTATCTACAAACTGAAATTCATTTGGATCTCTTGATTTTTACCTTGATAATCTCACATAAAGAAAAGTACAACCCTAAAAAAACTGCCAAAACAAGGAAGGTACATCTTTTAGATATAAAAGAAGGCTAATACAAGAGCAATAAAGGGGAGGAGGAGGAGGAGGAGGAGGAGAGCAAAATAAACCTTACCTATGATTTGAATAAGGATGTTTCCTCTATAATTCAATGGTCTCACATGATCCTTCTTTGCTTGTGGATGCAAGAATATGTATTCTTTTTATCGTGTTCTTTTATTTTTTTATTTGATGCTAGGACACACACACACACACACACACACACACACATAAAAGCAAAGGGTTTGTGGATTTTAATGTCAAATTACTAAATATGTCTATAGGGATGTTTATAAACATGTTTCTAGAAGATGGACATACACATAGATGAACCTGTACATGCAACGATAGCCATAGCCAAAACATTTAATGTACAATATGCATCTATGGTAACATCTTACATCCACAATCTCCCAATTCCACCATCACTTGCACAGTGTAGTGCACGGTAAGATAGACACATGGCACTAGGAAGTATACTTGTTCTTCTTTTCAGATACATTATGTAGTGGTGCAACAAGCCAATAACTACGGTGGCCTTTTTCAACCACCAATCTATCTTCGACATTAGTAACCTTAAAACCTGGTTCACAGAGTGTCTCCACATGACCACAACCTTCCCAAAGGGTCCCAGAATCATTCCACATAAACCCTCAATATCTTCACCTCCCTATACCATTAAGTGTCATGGGACTGACACTCAGCTACTAGGAGGGGTAATGTTAACCGTTAGAAGACCAAAATGGAAAATCCAAAAAATTGGAAGTGAAAGATTGTCCCAAGGCAAGAAAAATATGGAGGACTAAGGCATACTAAGGAAAAATTGAAGACATAAAGTGCATGAAAAAATTCTAAATGTAAGAGAGCTACACAAGAATAAGCACACCTTAATATTTTTGCAAAAAGGGCATCGGGCACATTGTAATTTATTTTGTAAAAGAGTATCAGACTCTCTCTTGTGCAAGTTATAAAGAATAAGAGGCACGGTTAAGGCCATGTTATTAGGAAAGGCGACAAAGAAAAAAGAGTAGAGAAATGGACTAAATCTGACCAAAAAAGAGGATAGTCATCCAAGCAGCAGGTAAAGCATGTATAAAAGTCAAAATGTGAATGAAGAAGCTCATTGTTTGTATATGGCCAAACTTGCTCTCTTCTTGTTTCATTCTTGTTTATGAGAGAGGGAGTGTGTGAGAGGGAGAGTGTGCATGTGTATGAGTGAGGGACCATGGAGAAGCTCTTATTCTCCTCTCGTCATCTTCTCCTTTTTCTCTTTTCTTTTCTTACACATGTAACTATGGAGCTTGAAGCTTGAAGCTTGAAGATGGAGTTTGCTTGAAAGCACATCTTAGATCATGGAGCTACTGGCAGATTCGTGGGAGGGGGCAACTTGATTGCATTCAAGTTAAGCTTACTATACTTGTGTGTGAGAGAATGTGCATGGCTATGTGAGAGGTAGCTATAGCTCTCGGTTTGAAATGCTTGAAGCAATAAGTGGTCCATGGGACTTGGTAGTGTTGTGAAGTTGCGCGTCCACCACTGCGAACCTGAGAGTGGAGTTTTTCACCAAGAATTTGAACTCATTAGTGAGCATCATTAGGAATTTGTTTTCTGTTGTGTGTGTTTTTTGGTTTTTCGTTCAGTTTGAACTGTCAGTTTGAAAATTTGATTGCTTGGTTCCATCCTAAATTTTTTGTATTCGCTAAGTAGTACTCAAGCACAAATAACCTATGTGTATGTTTGTGTATGTGGTTGCTCATTTGAGTACTTGTTTGTTCTAATCAATATGTGCAGAGAAAGGCAAAGATTGAGGAAATCCAAATGAACCAGTATAAATGGGAACCATAATGCGTCATAGACGGGTCTCAAGAAGAGATATGAACATATAATATGAAAGGAAACATAGGTTTCAAAGACAGATTGGAGGAATGAAAGACTACGGATATGTAATTTGGCAAAGAAAATGAAATCCAGCCATTTCTCTTTGTGCTTTGTTGAGGGTCTAGTCATGTTTATCATCATATTCATTAGGGAAGAAGAACGTGTATAAAAAAGAATAAATTTGTTAACCACTGTGATTGGGCTATTTGGCGTATTGCTAGAGGATTCTGCTTCAATGAAGAGATTAAAATGTGTCTCTTGCCAAGGATGATTGCTATAATTGACGCTGGGGGGTGACAGGATGGCAATCAAAGTTGACGCATGGAATGACCGCGTTTAACAAACGCAACATAATAGCATATTTTTTATGAAAAGGGGTCGATGTTGACATCGAGGGAGAGGATTTTTCTGGAATTCATGCTTTTTTGTAGGTGGCCATGATCAAATCTGGGGAAGTTCCCTGAGCTATTTCGCACACCGGATCATCCTGAGCGATTTTCATCATCATGGCATCATCGGCCAATCCGCTCTGTAGTCAAGCCAGGTGGTTGTGATTACGGAGCACTGGCAGAAGGCGCAAATTTAGGGGGTGAACTACCGCAATCAAGAGGAGAGTCGCCACTATCCCTATTCTGGAGGTCGTGGGCTTGAAAGGTGGCACATTACATAGAGAACATGATGTGCAGTAATGGCGGCCTAGTGGAGAATTCAATGGGCAAACTCGATGACTTTTTGTTTTCGATCGCAGGAAGATGAGATGCACTGAAAATCTTGTGGAAAAGTATAGCTTCAAAGCTTTCAGTCTTGCAAAAAGTACTCGACGGCAATCTGTTTACGAATGAAGATGGCGGCCGATTGGTAGCTGTTGATGACGACAGCCTCGACAGGCAATGCAGGCTACGATGGTGTGTGCGAGCGAGTCTCGTCCAATGTGCCAGTGTTTATCTGACTGACGGCGTGCACTCGATTAGAGGAGGACAACGACGATAGTGGCAGCTCCCCTGTTTGTGGCCAGCATAGGCATCACCATCATCACCATGAACTTCATTAATTGCGCTTTTTAATCTGCTGATTACGGACATCATATCATGTCAAGTTCAAGAAGCCGGAAGGAATCAATTTGAAATCTAGATTTGTTTACTTCTCTCTTCCACACTCTCGGATTTTGTGTGTCCGGGTGTTCAGTCTAAACTGACCAGGTATTTGGCCTAAAGCTTCGTCGAGTGATAGTTCATCTTGGCAATTTCGTGTCTATAGAGAAGAGTGGGTTGACGTCTATGCAACAAAGCCGTGGTTCCAAGGTGTGAAAGGACTGATGATCAGCCGCGTTCATCAGCATATGAACGTCAAGAGTTGCGACAATGCAAGTTCAATTGATGGACAGCCTATTTTGGACATTAAGAAAACTAAGGATACTCTGAATTGTCATACTACTGCGATTGCAAGAGTGAAGATGACTGAGTCTAGCTGAAAAGCTTTTTCAACATCCTTTGGGTGGCAAGAATTTGAACTACGTCGACTTGCAGGATGCCATTATTTGAAGAAGAGAAGGATCGAGATCAGCATTACTAGAGTCTTAAGCTTCATCATTACCAATTGGCAGCAAAGGAATAGAAGTCACGAGGTTTTATACTTGCTTGGACGGAACATCTAGATGGCAACGAAGTTGCAGTTCTAAAGAAGAAGCCTCTATAAATTGTAAAAGAGATTGAGCAACCATAATCAATGCACAAAGCAGTACCATGCCATATATAAGTATTCTTAAATATAACGTGATATAGATATTGACATCCAAACAAACTGACCATATTTCTCTTCATGATTGATGTATGAACACCTAGTTTGACATGTATTCCTTGTTCTCAAAGCTTTGAATATTCGACTTGGCATTTATGGCTATGGGTTTAGCTCTTCTGATTGACCTTTGAATTTTGTAATTTTCCTTTGATTTGTACTTGGAACTCCCATCACACAAAGCGTCCTTGTGGGACAAGCCACTTTCGCAAACTTCCACGCGTATTGTGTGCAACATCTGGTGAGCTGGACTTGAAAGCATCGCTTCAGATCATCGATATGGGAGACCCCTTGAATAATCCATCTTTATCATTGACTGTTTGTTCCTTTTCGATCGATAAGATGAAGACTTTGTTACAAACTCTTCCTTTAGTCACCATTATGATGCAAAATCAGGATATGCAATTATCTATGGAGTAATAGCAGCAGTTGGATCAACAACGACAGTTGCATCAAGAACACGAGCACATGCTTCGTGCGACCAACATGATTAAGGCTTTTGGTTAGTGAGTGAAAATTATTTTATGACAGGAATGTTTCAGCCTACATTAAAGCCTTTGAAAGCCAAATGCACTTCTTTGGAGTTCCGACCAACTGGAGCAACTATTTCTTACGGCTTGTCACAGCTGCTTTGCGGGTTAGAGTGACAAATTTGTTTGTACATGACTCTAACTGGGATGCTTTCAAGAAACAACTCAAAGATGAATATTTTCTAGAGGATTATGATATTACTACGTGAAAGACATTTGAAGAGTGGGTTTATCAGCCCAACAAAGGACTTGTTGCTTTTGAATTGTTATGCTAGTTTGAAGGATGATACAACCACTTGGATGCACTAGAGAAAACTGCTTTGAACTCAAAGAAAGTGGAATTATTCTTACAAGTGGTTGATCCTACACTTCAGGATGAGTTGGGAGAGCTTCTAGCAGACTGTACGCAGCCTATGGCATTGAAGACGGATTGGTAGGACGTTGTCGATGCGGTTTCTACACTAACAAAGAGATGGAGATGGAAGGCTTACTTGCAGAACGGGATGCACTCGCCACTAGTGATGTCTTCTTCTACCACGACTTCTCCTAATTCTCTTGTTGCACTATCCCCTATTTCTCAACCTATGTCTATGCCTATGCCTACTCCTATTGCGGTTGTCAAACCATCTGCAAAAGCGATTGTTGAAGATATGGTGGAGAAGGTATCAAAGAACTGAAAAGACCAACAAATCAAGATGACTATAATGGAGCAGCAGCCACTTAGTCCAGATCCAACTTCTTCTCTTGCAAATACTTCCAAGAGTGATTGGGCCTATCGTTGCATATGGTGTGATAGTCCAAATCATGAGCAGAAGAACTGTCAAGATTTTGAAGAAGTGAGAAGGCTGAAGTTGGTAGTTTGGAAAGATAAGATGATATGTTTTGGAGATACAGAGCCATCAATCAAACCAAATTTTGGTAAGGGTAGTATGAAGAATTATTAAAGGAGTCTCTTTTGCGCTCTTCTTATGTGATGTGAGAGGTGGCAAGAGAAGCTGCTACCTATGGCCTTAAGTGAAAATGTAATATTCCGATTCCTAATTAAAATGTGTTCTTCGCATGAACCTCCTCTTAATGGGAGGTCATGAGGATAGTTAATTGGATAAAGATAAATTTTTTAAATTAATTATCCCTCTCTCCTTCAGCCGACTATCGTGCTGGAGAAGGGAATAGCAAGAGCCACTATGCTCCTTGCTAGAGCTTGCAGGGGGGAGAACCCATGCGTATTGACGCGTGGGGGAGGGAGGATCCCCTCCCCTCACCTATTTAGTCTATGCCGTGAGCTGGGAGAGGGACAGAGGGTTCATGCTATAAATGGAAGGGTGGTCGTGAGAGGAGAGGAAGAAGCCGTCTCTACGCATTGTGACATTGTAGTCGCCAGGTCGGAGGTAACGCAAGCTGAGAAGAAGAGAGGGAGGGAAAATTGACGCCGTGAGAGGGAGAGGATCCTGAGAAGAAGGGCCATAAGTTGCTGGCCGCGACGAGCGAGAGTGAGGAGGGATTGACGAAGTTCGTTGCTACAGTCCGCCCTGCCACCAACCATCTGCCAGCTGCTACACGAACGCCGTCGGAATTTGCCTCCTTTGTCCTCCACGTGGAAGTGGACAGAAGCTTCTGAAAAGCTCCTACAAGACCCTTAGGAAGCCCCCTTTCTTGTGGGCTTCCTTGAAGGGCCTTCAGGTGGTATCCTTAAGCCTTTTTTTTTCCCCCACACAAAATTCCTCCTAAGGGCTCTTTCATACCCTTTTTTCCCCCTTTTGCCCACCTAGGACATCCAGAAACTACACCCCTGGGATCCAAAGCCCTTTCCTGTGCCATTTTTCCTATTGCCTTTACAAAGCGGGTTTTTATAACCCCACCTCCGAGATCTTTCCACCCATTTCCATGCGAATTTCACCTAATCCCCTTTCCGTGAGGTTTTCCACAAGTCCTCAAAGCCTTCTTGTGGATTTTTCCCCCTCATACGTTACAGTTTATAAAAGCCCTTCCTAGGGACTTTTATCAACTCTTTCCAAAGGGGTTTTTATAACCGGGATTTCTAAGCTATCTTTTCCCCTTTTTTTGCATGCCACAAAGTTACTTTCTTTTTCCCCTTTCCGTGTATACAATTTGCACCGGAGCTTTTACGAAAGGAAGGAAAAAAATTCATAAAGGACGATGGAATTACTAAAGGGAGTTTCGGGTGCAAAGGAGACGGCCAAGGTCATAAATCTGCATCCAAGACGATAAGGCCGCATTCGCAATGGCTCCTAAGAAAGCACAAGGAGCAGCCGCAGGAGGATCGTCTCCTAACATCCATGTGGACATTTCACCACAAGTCGAGGTTTTTTTTTTCTTCCTAATTTTTGAATTACGTCGTTATAATCCAATCATGCATGGATCATTTTGGAGATAGGATGCATCTTTCATTTTAAATACTTTGACTAATTTAAAAGAAATAGCTCACAACAAAAGAATTCGGTCATTAGTATTTTCAATAAAACGAACAAAATAAAGTGAGAAGAAGATTGCTATGCATTTCTAGCAAGTAGTTTTTATGCATTGCAATGAATTGAAATTAGAATAATGTCCATTTTTACAAAACGGAATTATGATAGTACACGTCGATTAAGCATGAAAGAAATAAACCGCATATTGCATTATTGAACATCTTTTTCGAAATAATTCCTAAAGAAAGTTGCTAGCAACCATAGGAAATTGCTAGAAGAAGATTTAACTCTAGGCAAGTGGCCTAAAAACTTAAATCAACAAAAGGGTGTGTAAGTTCAGCATATAACAAATTCATTCGGAAAAGAAAGTAGAAAAAGGTAGCATGTTTTAAACATGAATCTTGTTTGCATGTTATAGGATGCTCAATTGGAATTAGGCTATAACTAAAACTATGCTTTGACCTTAAACCGAAAAGTTAGGGTTTGTAAATCAACTTATAAGTAGGTAATGAATCATGTGGTTACGGAAATGATAGCGTAATTATCTTCAAGAATAGACAAGTTGGTTTAAACCTAAAGACCTAAAAACCGCGAAGGAACTTGTTTAGAAAAAGTTAATTCAATGCAACATATCCCAAAGAGATAACTAGGGTTAGCATATTGAGGACATTACCTAGTCGCTTGTATTACCAAAGCTGAAACTCCTATACCTTAAAGACTTATCCACATTCACGGAATGTAGGGATATTGGAACATACTTGCGAGAAGTGATCTAAGGTTTTCCTAAGAATCCCTCACTAAAAAGATAAAACTTGGAACCCTAGGACTGACAATGTCGGCCTAATGCAATCAGGAACGGATTGTTATATCTAATCATGATACGGTGATTAGAAGACACCGTTGATGGGTAGAATAGTCCCATAGTTGATGCGACACTTGTGCAACAAGTTGCAGAGTCGCATGATCTTGTGATTTGATCACAAGGTAATGGCCATTTCCTTGGAATGAGATTGACAGATTCTTATGCAAGTTTATCTTGCAAGAGGATGAGTAATTGTCCCGATATAGTACCTTTCTTAGGTAAAGTGACCAAGATACGGGAATTAGATATTTGCTTAAGACCAATCAGTAAATTGAAAATAACATTTACTGCTAATAGCACTTAAGGTTTTGGTTAAGTTAGGTTAATAGGATACGGCCCTAACCCAAGGATACAAGGGTTAACAGTCAAACTCTTCAGGATGTTGCCAAGTGGCAATTGATCCTGGATCGAGTGCTGGATGCATTCGGAAAGAAGCATTACAATAAAAAGGCTCCATAGGCGCGCACTATACACGCGAAAAAGCGGACACGTTTATAAGCGCGTGTATCAGCGCGTCTATTCGCGCTAGTATAAAAAACGCGTCTATATATCTGCGCTGATAAATGCGCTTATAGATGCGAAAATAAATGCACATATTTTTCATTTCTCATAAAGTCCCTGAATATGATCAAACCTCTTAACGGCTAGTATTTGTTTGAATAGGGCATGATTGGATGTATATACGACATAATTACACCTGGATCATACGCTAGGATATGATATACATGTATAGGATCATACGGACATGATATACATGTATATGCGACGTGATATACATATATAGGGCATATACATGCATAGGCAATGATATACATTACCAACTTTACTTCTTTCTGAGTATTACAAATATACATCCAATCATTCAAAGCTAATTATATATATGTGATTTCATGCCCTATATACATCCAATCATGCCCTATACAAATGTGATTGGATAGGGCATGATGATTGGATGTATATATAGATCAAAGGTTGACTTGTGCATTTGCAATATATATATATATAGAGAGAGAGAGAGAGAGAGAGAGAACTGATCAATAAACTCACATGTCTCATTTGTTGTGCACTTAACCTAGCCATGCATGCCAATTCATAGCATGAGTAGATTGATGTAAATCAGTTGGCTTGTGCATGTGCAAGATATTCCAATCATGTCAAGGTGCACTTATAGCTCACATATAATTTTAGATAAGGTGGACCACATGTAGCCAATGTGCACATGTCCTCTTTTCATCATCTTTAGCCAGTGTGTCCACTTGTTGGTGACTAATACCAACAAGCCAACTACAAATCTCTTATCTATGAAATGTATAAGTAAATTAACTTGGTTAATTTGATGAGGCCAAGTTTTCCTTCCAGTGTGGTTGGCTATATTCTACTTCAAGGTTATAGGAACTTACAGAAGTCAATGGAGCATCCTAAAAATGACGATACTTTAATTACTATATCAAGTCACTTCATATACATATCTTTGATTGATTGATGGATAATATGCCTTTCTCTATCTCTTTCATATACACCTTCATTGCATTATCTCTCTCTAGCTAAAAACCATTCGTGCTTTATCCACCTATTGATACTTGCATGCAATTGTAAGTGGGATGGTCTAGTAAGTCACTACATATGTGCCAATTGACTTGCCAATGTGTTATCTCTTATCCTCAAGCTTTGTTATATATGTCACCACATAGGTCAATTGATTCCCTAAATGCATGCATTGATTCCCTAAATTGTTCCTGTGCGTCTGTAAGCGCGTGTAATAGGCATTATCTGCGCATATATACGCGCAATTACACGTGCTTACAGACGCGCCACGCAGGCATAGAAAAATTTAAAAAAAGTTGTGGCTTTCTTTTCAAACCTATGCTTTCTTACATTTTTTACGCGTTTTCTGCAGTTCGAGCTCGACATCACTACTCGTGTCTATCTATCACTTCATGAAGACAATGAGGCAAGGAAATAAGAGTAAAAAGAGGACAGGAGGAAAGAAGAGCCAAAGAGTAAAGAACAAGAGCCAAACAACAAGGAAGAGAAGAAGATTCAAGCAACTTACCAAGGGAAGGGAGAAGGAGGACAAGGAGCTTGCAACTTAGCCTCCACCTGTTAGAACAAGCAAAGAAGGTGAGTTCTTCTTCTCTCTCTCAATCTTGTTTGCTTTCTCTGTTTGTTTGTCTCTCTCTTCTCTCTCTTCACATGCTAGATATTGTCATCTATGGAGGTTTTTTTGCACGTTTTTAAGCAAGTTTGAAAAGAAATGGTCCAACTGTGCGCGTCTGTCAGTGCGTCTAGATGATAGTGTAGACATAGGTATAGACATGCTGACAGACACCCACAGAGACGCAGATATAGACGCGCGCACAGAGATGCAGGTATAGACGCTGCATGTAATATGTTTTATCTCCACAGGGTAATATGATTTTTCTTGTGTAGATGTGGAATCCTGGATCCTCCAGCACCCCATTCAACAAGGAGCAATTCATGGGGGAGATGACCAATTATCTTGGTCGCCCTCCCACTACAGAGGAGGTTTTCAGTGTGATGTCTGGGACACCTATCACATCTTTGCCTACACAGGGATCAGCTGAGGTACATGGATCGGCCGAAGCACGTGTATCGAGTAAGGTAGAGGGTAGTGCAAGTTGAGGGAGGAGGGACAGTCGTGCGGGAGGATGAGGAGATCGAGGGCTTTGTGGGGGTTGCCTAGGTGGTGGCTCTCGATCACCCTCACCGGAAAATGAGAGAGGTGAGCCTCCACAAATGTACTACTCTGTCACTGATGTTGGTGGTATCTTGCATGACTTTGAGGGGAGGGAAGTGATAGCCTACTTGAGGAGTGTCGTGCATGCCACATACAAAGATTGCATGATTCCCTTCAAGCACCAAAAAAATGGTTTGTGGTAAGAGGTGCTGCGGGCAGTACATAAAAGGTACCCTAATCTCAAGAATTCATAATTCTCAGATGATTGGGGACGGTCAAAGGTGAGAGATGCGCTTCATAACAAGAGGTCTCACCTTATGACGCGCGCCAAGGAGTCATTGCGGAGACAAGAGCAGGGGCGCCATGGATATGGCCAACCACCCAATTGCCACCGCAAGGAGTGGAAAGAGGCCAAGAAGAGAGCAGCGGAGAAAATGACAAGTCGCCAGCATGCAGAGGTGCGATGTATCCAGATGGCAACCACGGGATCATCGCATTATGGATTGGGTGGCAACGAGTCATGGGAGGTTGAGTTTGTAAGTATTATTTGATTTCTTTTTTTAAATTAAATTTTGTAATTTGTTTCACTTCATTATGTAGTGTGTTTAAATACGTTGTATGTTCAAATTATTTTGTAGTATCATATCGTTGGTAGGATGCCTACTCCTAGAGAGGTAGGCTACCATTGAGGTCATAACCGGACGTCCACTTGGCAGCATTTCTACGAGAAGGGACTCATCATGGAGGAGCAATATAATCGCGCCATGAGGATTCCACCACCAGAAGAGGTATGTTTTATTTTTTACATGAAAAGTATAGATAACTCTAATTTATTATTTGTAATGGTATTTATATACCTTAATCCTTTGTGTAGGCGAACCCTGATGCAGTTGAGCATAGCGAAGGGGGGACTAGTAGTAGCGGTGGCGGCAACGGCAACGGCAACGGCACAGGCAACGGTGGTGGTAGCGATGATGATGCCTCTTCTGAGGAGATATAGAGGAGCCCCATGCATGCATTCCTCCCCTTGGCTTGTAATTTTCATTTTTGATATGTATTACTTTCAGCTAGTGCTTGCGACCATGACGTCACAAGCACTAGAACTCATAATGTAAAAACGTTTCATCTATATATATGAAATTTTGTGTTCTACATACATTGTTTTGTTTTCAGTATCCAATCTTTGAAATAATCTTTCTCTTTTTTTTCTAAGCATACAATTTGATGTTGATGGGGGGAAAAAACCAGAGAGCATGTGGCTTGCAAAGCCACATGCTCTCTGGTTTTTTTTTCATACCTCTGTTTTGCGCGTCTATCAACGCGTCTAAATTGCATGATAAATGCGCGTTTATTCTCATCAAAAACTTGCAGAGTAAACAGTTTTTAGACGTGTAGATACACGCGTGTATAGACGCACAATATGAATATATTTACTTTTTTTATAAATATGATTATATATTTACGTAGCGGGTCAATACGCGCGTCTATATGCGTGTCTACGTGAGCGTGTAACTCTGACTATAAGCGCGCTTTTAGACGCGATACAGTAGACGTAGAAATAGACGTGGTAATAAACGTGCCCGACATTTTTTTTCACAATTCAAATATTGTGTCTACAACCGCGTCTATGGAGCCTTTTTGTTGTAGTGAAGGATTCACTCCTTAGCAGGTGGCCAAAAATAGAACGATCATTGGAAATGATTGTGCTTATAATAGTTTTTAGAGCACTATTTTGCTTTGTTTGCTCAAAGAATTAAAGGATAAATGGATATCTAATGCTTCAGGTTGAAGGCCTAAAGGGAGAGGTAGCTTCAGTTACCCCCGACTGCCTGCCTGACCCTAACCAAGGGGGTTGTTAACCGCGCTAGGAAGGTAGACCGAACCCGCTGTGAGAGGTCTCTTTGTTGAGTGCTACTTGGAGCAGGAGGACTCTTGGGTGCCAGAGGGGGCTCTAGCCATAAATCCCTCGCCTTCCGGGCCGTGCACAAGAGGCCAACGTGACTCGGGATTGGATCTCGAGGCTCGCATACTAGAGTATGGGTGGAATCTTGGATTAGTGATCCCTTTGGATTGCTGAATAGCCTTCGGGCGAATTATGGATAAGCCTACGGGCTGGACTTTATGTATTTCAAAGATAAATATAATCACCTGTTAAAAAGGAACTTGTTTGACATTGTTTTTCTATGTCAAGTGCTATGATTACGTGAATGAACTAGTGCCTAACGGGCTATTTAAGGAAGCTCATTGATACATGTCTAACTAAATGTATTAGGTAATTAAATAACTAAAACAACCTGAGAAAAGTGCGGTGGATGTGGCCATAGGTCCGTCCTACGGATGGATGGTCCTAGTTGGCCAGAAACTTTTCTCAAATCATGATGAACAGCAGGAAGATCGTTCAAAGGACACGAACAGCAAGAGCATTGACCTAGAGTCTAAGTTATAAATGATTCCGATTTACGTTGTTTTAGGGAAACGGAATGGGACTATGCCTTATGGCAGAGAGGTTGAGCTTCGCATCCCTCTCATTTCCCATTCTCCTTGAACCAAGTGTAGCGTGAATCCGTTTCAGACCTGGCGTTTCTGCCTAAAGTAGTTCGCTTGGGTTTGATGCTAGTTGCCGTTAGGAAATGACCAATAGGAAAAACCCCAATTCAGGTCTCCTAAGTGGGAACGGCCGGAATACTTTCGCTACGTGGCAGACGCGAAAAGTCCTAGATCGCAAACCCCGTAACATTCCATGGGAGTACCGGGCAGAGCTTTCTAGACATTCTTTATGATGGACTACTAAGACATGTCCTGAAGGTAACAAGTGGACACGTTACAGTTGGTATCAGAGCAAACCAACAAAGGATTTGTTTTTATGAAATCTCCATAAGATGAAGTAAAGCAAATGTTGCTGTTCTAAACATTTCCTTACTTTCAATGCTGTCTTGCAGAATTACGAAGCATGGAACAAGTTCCTAGTGTTTCAGTCATGTTTATGCTGCAATGCATTGCCCGGATTATCAACAAAGGGTTGGGATGATGAATATCCTAGAGCATATTTATAATCCATCACTTTTGTACATGGAACAAAGATGGACGACTGCCTCAGGAATCTACTATATAGCTGCCCACTGGTTTGCATACCTTCAGACCAATCTAAAAAGGATCAAGTAGTCGAAAGACCTCAAAGTCGTGAAGCTGTTCATTTTTGTGGAGACTCACGTAAATTCAACTTTACATATTCGAGGTCGGAGGGTTGAGCTGAACTCATATGTATATGAGGAAGTAACCCGTGTAATCCCTGCCGACAGGATTAAAGTGTTGGGGCGCCATGAGAAAAATGAGTTCCAAAGGAAAGGATACCCTGATCTTCCAATGACTTATCGATTCCTGAAGATCCATGACCCGAAACCATACTATTATCCAGTTCCTGAAGATAAATGTAATACAACATTATTCTCCCCAAACTAAATGTAAACAGTTGTTTTATCATCTCTGGAAATGTTGTATTCTGAAAGGGCTATGCCTATATAAATACAATAATACTTCTTTTTATCAATGTTTGTTTTGTCGATGAGAATTGATAAAAAGTTAAGAGGTTAGGATTCTTAGATTGATAGCTGAAATGGAAATGTAATATAAATCACAGTGTTTATCGTGTGATAGCATTAAGAAACCTCTACCCAGGCACAACCCTAGGTATAAAATCCCAGTTCGCCTCCTATATCAAGTACTGCTGTAATCCAGGAGAAGAAGTTTCTTCTCAAGCAGATTAAGCCACCCGAATTTGACGGGAGAGGCAGGTTCATCCAAGCAGATGCTGAAATTTGGATTGAATCCATGGAGGATTACTTTGAAGCAGCTAGTACTGCACCCGCTAACCAGGCTATGCTCACCAAGCTGAAGCTCATCGGCGAAGCCAGGCTTTGGTGGAAGCAATGGTGCAAAGATCAAGGGATCACGGAAAGATCCGTTACTTGGGAGAAGCTGAAGAAAGTCGTGCAGGGAAGATACTTACCACCTGCGTATCGCACGCAGAAAATGAATGAGTTCTACGAGCTAAAATAGCTGGGGCTCACTCTTGATACATACTACTCTAAATTCGTCTCACTTCTAAAGTATGCGCCACAGATGGACATGACACAGCACGTGTCAAAATTTTGTGCTGGTTTAAACCGGCCAGTGAATACCCATCTCGAATCTATGCGTCCATCAGATCTACAAGACGCACTCATTCGAGTTGCCCCTATAATTTAGGAGGTACAGGCTAGACCAAGAGGTAACAAAACTTGGTCTTATAATGACCCAAACAAAGGAGCATTTAGGCCTCAAATGAAGAGAGTTCAAGGTCAAAATCAGGGACAAAGAAAGAAAGCAAGGACTAATAATGTCAACAACTTTGTCCCTACTCAAAGCAATAAACGAAACCCCTGTTGTTTCTACTGCAACGAGCCCGATCATTTCAAGAGGCAATGTCCCAATCTTAGAGGAGGACATCGCCAAGCATCTTTTCAAGGAACGGGGGCCGTGGTCAAGGAGCCGCTATCCGAGGTAGAGGAAGAATCGCCTGCATTGCCAATAGGCAAATGTACGAAGAAGAAGAAGATCCGACCATGGAACCAGAGTTTGAAAGGGCAACAATCCATGCCGCTCTACACAAGAAAGGCCCGAATCGCCAGTTCTCGGTGATTCAGACACCGTCGGACTATCAAGGTAAAAGTTTCAAGACCTTGATTGATTGTGGCAGTACACATTCCTTTATCTCACAAGCTTGTGCAAAAAGATTAGAAATAGCCACAATAGAAGAAAATTAGAGTACTCTACCCTATTAATACTTATGAAATTTGCCAGGAATGTTGCGTGGCCGCTGCTACCAAGGTGATGCACCGATCCTATGTCCTAGCACGTCTTTGCTACATCCTTCTGCTGCTTCCACTTGTCTGGAGTGGATGTCGCCTCATCCTCGAGATTACTCCAATCCTCTGTATCCAGCCACTCCGGCTTCAATTTGCCCTACTTGACTGCTTCGCGTGCATCAGACCACCTATGCAACTGATAGTCACGCATACGCGTCTTCATCCACCCTCTCGAAAATCTATCATTGCTAGAGGGCTGAGGGAACTCTCGATACAATGTATCGATTATGTACTCCTTACTGGCATATGGGATCTCCTTCCACTTGTCTATAATGTTGTGCTGAAATACTTGTTGGCACAACTCATGCATCCTAGAGATGACAGTTTTTCCCTCATCATTCATGTATAAATGGCCAGTGGCCTTATTTATGAGATACGAGTAACCTGCAATATTTTGCAAATGGGTACTTTCATGACATTAATACAAATGTGTCAAACACAACTTGAATTGATAAGTGCTACTGTGAAAAAGGATGCGAAAATACATACCTGGAGGAGTGGGTTTCATGTACTTCTTGTCGGCCCTAGGAGTGATCGGTGGGGTGCGTGAAGGAGTGGGAGCAGTAGACGTCTGTCTGCCACCGCCAATGAAAGATGGTGTCGACTCCCTGGTGGCAGTGCGAGTGGGAGAGACTGCATCTGTATCCCCACAACAGGAGCTGCCTCCTCCTCGACTACATGACTCTCAAGCAAAGTGAGACCTGTGACTGCTTCTACTGGAGACCAAAGCATTGGACCGTCTAGAGTCTACCAATCGTGCTAAGGTGGAACGGGAAAGCTGTGCATCGGCTCTATCTCTGACCCGTGCTAGTTGCTCCGGTGAGAAACGCGCTAGCATCGCGTCAATGTCATCATCTGTAAAATCGCGACTGATCCTCCCGTCCGTGCCTAAATCGAGTCACTTTTGTTTAAGGTTACATAATCTCATCTTGACATAGCTCAGTATACACTGGGAGATCTATACAAAATTCTCCACAAAATGAGGACTCTGCTTCATTTTCAAAAGACCCATCCTCTATCTCCATAGGTGAGATGTCTTGGTCCTCCTAGCGGTTCATCCTAGTTTCATGTATGCCTTCTGTCATTGCCGCTATGAAAGGTGTCTCTTCTATGATCGGTACGGGGGTTCTGGCAAACACTGGGATACTCCTAGATGTCATGGGAATGACATATCACCATTGAGGTTGTGGATTAGGGAAAAAGACAACCTGATCCATATTATGATTAGTATAAAAGTCCACTTTGAGATTGCTAAAGTGCGTCAAGTATTAGGGATCTTACCTACTCACAGTGATTTGGCAAAAAAAATGTATCACTCAAATCGGTCCACTTCTTCGTTGAGTCAATCTCAACAAAGCATATCAAATATGGTCACAGAGAAACTTCGATAGTCCACTGCAAGGATACTCTGTAAACATCCGAAATACTCCATCTCTGCAACTACACGGTTTGGATCTGTGGCACGTCGTCGGCTTTCCTGCTCAAACATTGCCATCACTTCACAGTTCATTGTCGAGCGTAACTTGTCGATGTGCTCTACTCTAAAATGTTGTCCATGTGACCATGCTACACTATAGACCTTATACTGGGAGAAGAACAAGTATATTAGTTGCGATTTGCAGTATAGATTGTAATTTCTTAGGATTGCATACCTTGGGATTGCATCCATACCTTGGGATTGCATCCACGTGAGAAGTCCCACTCTTCTTCAGTAACTGTTTCTCCATCTTGAGATGCTTTGGTTAGGTCCTCATGTAGCCATCTAGTGGACATGAGTAGAGGCATCTCCTCTAAGCCCTTCGGATATCGAATGGGCCGTTGCCGCATACTTCGTCGAAAGTCTGATCTTGCATACTCTCGCTCAGCTTGAGCATTCTCATACTGTTGCAGTCGCTTCTCCATCGTAGCGCTATCCAGGATACAAAATCGGTTCACCTTGGAATCCATGGATGCGTCCAACTTCTTCTCTATTCCGTTTCCCACTAGCACATCTCCATTCAGACGATCATCCTCCTTAAGTGACCATATCAAGCCTTTGTCCCCGTCCACAGTGGACAACTACTCAGAAACGTATACCAAGGCTTTCGACACTAACCAACCTTCAGCCATGCTACCCTCAGGATAAGCCCATTGTCGCTCAAATTCCTTTAAGGTCTTCATGAACCGTTCAAGGAAAAACATCCATCGACTATGGACTGGATCTGCAACCTGCAATTCATCTACAATATGCACTAGAAGATGGGTTTGTATCGTGAGCATGCTAGTGGGAAGATACTTCTCCAAAAGATGACCCTGACTAAGAAAGTTCCAAGATTGAAACTTGGACTCATAAACACAATCTTGTGTATTAACAATGACATGACACTTTACTGGAAAGAAAAGAGTACTATCATTGCATTAGAAAAAGAGTGCAAGTACAATGCTTTATAGGAATTGAGTGGTGGTATTTTCTCATATTGTGCATATGGGATTCGGGTCTTGGGCCCTCACTTCTTCTCACAAAGGGACTAAAGTAGGTGTGATTGCAAATATCTCAACACCCCTCCTCAATCACAACCAAAAGTACAAAGTGTGTAGAGGCTTTAGTGAAAGCAACACCTGCAAAGCATGGGCACACCATAAACATGGCAAAAACACGAGAGGCTTTTGCAGAAAAGGCTAAGTGTGGCTACCACAAACATGATAGACATCCAGAGGCTGTAGCAAGGACCTCACAAAGTGTACAGAGACTGCAGTACAAGGATAACTGAGGAGTTTACAAGTTTATGTTTGAGGCATTAGGGCTAGGAAATACAAAACTAAAAAAGTATATCTGAATAGAAGGACTGGTGAGGTTTGTCCTTCTCTCGGTGGTCTTCTTCTTCTTCTCCTTCCTTTGCTCCATTTCCTTCTTATTCTTTGACTGCAACTAGATAGGCCTTTTGGGACCTCTTTCTCGCATGACAAAACTTCTCGGTGTGTCTAGTCCTTTTGCAGAAGTCACAAAAGAGCTTATCCTTCTTGCCTTTGTACATGTTGCCAACATATAATGCATGCTTATCTCTAGAGGTACTTGGTTCTTTCTTAGTTTTTAGCTTCTTTTCCTCCTCTAACAGTGATGCCTGGATATCAACAAGTTCAGGATTTGGCATGTTGATTAAAGTTATTGATACATTATTATATTTAGAAGGCAAACTCTTAAGTAGAACACTGATGCAAACATCTTCTTCCATTTTAATGTTGATTCCTGCAAGTTGGGTTAGAAGTCCTTCCAAGTAATTTAGATGTGTGGCAAGTGATGTAGTAGACTTTATTTCAAGCCTGAAAAACTCAATCAAGAGACCATACTTTGATGATTTAGACTGTGCACCGAACAAGGTGTCAAGTCTCTTCCATGTATCTTGTGAGGTCTCACAGTTATCCATATGGTGGATATAGCTGTCATCTAGCTCCAGTTTGATAATGGCTTGGTACTTATCATCGTTATTTTGCCAAGTGATAGCAAGATCCACATCACGAGGATTCTTTTCTTTTCCAATGGTAATGGTCTAGAGGCCCTTTTTCATCATGATCAGTTTGATGTGGGTTTGCTAGGTATGAAATCCGACTCCTTTGAAATGGGTAGTTGGAGATTCTTTACCCATGTTCGACTTGAGAGACCAGTAGAAAATCAGCTTCAAATGACTGAGAATAATCAGAAATGATTTGATCTTTGTATGTGTCAGAAGACACAAGCAATGGTAGTGAAGTATCAAAAGATACTAGTTTAAAATTTGATATTTGTTGGTTGAGTTTGACTTGATGATCTTCAAAAAATCTTCGTAGCTTCCCCTCCTTGCTGATTTGATGGTTGAATACTTGCTGAAAACTTCAGATTAGAGTGGCCTTGGCTTGGTTTAAGTGGCAGGAGAGAGAAAATGAAGGAAAAATGAGCTTGAAGATAAGTGGCTATGGCTATTCTGTCAAAACAAGGACGAGCGACTGGTAAATGAGCTCCCACAAGCTCCACAGGTCGAATCTACTCAAACCCTTTGAGATAGAGGACCCTCACTAATGGATCTAACTCCCTCTAAGAGGGTTTGTACCCATTTTGCCCGAGTTGAGAGATCTAAGCCTTCAAAGTGGTCGCTGTCAAAACTGCGCCCAGATTTGATGTCGGGTATGGTGGGCATCAATCTCCTTGATTTTTGTGCCAATAAGGCCTTGAACTAAAGAACAACTCTCAAGAATAAAGCTCGAAGAGATATGGCCTGGTTGATGAGATATGAGTGCTCCAATAGAGGTAGGTAGGTGCTGTCTACAGACACAGTTATGGGAGCCATAGCCAGCAACACCCTGTCAGCTTGAAGCTTTCATATCTCTCTCGGGAAGCCAAATCTCTTTGAATTTTCTTCTGGAGAAGTGTTTCTCTACTTCTAGAGCTCCTTCTTGGCACCTCAATCATTGAGATTTGGCAACTATAGCTTTAGCATTGCCTCTTTTCAGAGTTGTTGCCATAACTGTGTATGTGGACAACACCTACCTACCTCTGTTGGAGCAGCCATATCTCATCGACCAAGACATATGTCTTCGAGATTTCTTCTCTAGAGTTGTCCTTCAGGTCAAGACACAACTTCTTAGCACTGTTACTATGGCTACCATGGAAGCTTCATTAAAGGTAGAAATGCAAATGAAGTTGGAGATAGAGTCTAGTACTTAAACTGAGCTGAGCTGAGATGGAAAGGAGCTAAGAGGAGTGAAAGGAGAGTTGGGCCATGCTCAGCTGAGCTCTGATACCATGTGAAGTACGTGGGATCTAGAGCATGGCAAATGCCGAAGCTATGGAGGTTGAAAGAGGAAAAAAAAACTTATGAAGACATTGACCCTCACTAGGAAAAATTGTTACACAAGTGAATTAGGTTTTCCAAGATTGAGACTTGGACTCATAAACACAATCTTGTGTATTGACAGTGACATGACACTTTACTGGAAAGAAAAGAGTACTATCATTGCATTAGAAAAAGAGTGCAAATACAATGCTTTATAGGAATTGAGTGGTGGTACTTTCTCCTACTGTGCATATGGGATTTTGGTCCTAAGCCCTTACTACTTCTCACAAAGGGACTAAAGTAGGTGTGATTGCAAATATCTCAACAATGATGGTATATGGCTATCCCAAATGCAGTATGGCTTGGATATGTTATCCAAGTATTGTATGATAGCATGTAAGCTCAGTACCATTGAAGCAAAATGTGAAGTTGAGTGCTGATGTTGGGGATGAGATAGAAGACCCTACTATGTCCAAGAGGATAGTAGGGAGTTTGATTTACATGACTATCACAAGGCCAGACTTGAGCTATGATGTTGGCCTTGTGAGTTAGTTTATGAAGATGCCTAGAAAGTCTCATTTAGATGCAGTTAGATGTATATTGAGATATGTGAAGTCCACTTTACATTATGGATTTTTTTATGAGGCAAGTAAGGATAAATAGGTCTTTAGATACACAAATGCAGATTAGAATGGTAGCATATCAGATAGAAGATCTACTAGTAAATTCATGTTTTCTCTTGGTAGTGCAACTGTTACATGGAGTAGCAAAAAGCAACCTACAGTTGCTTTATAGAGTACAGAGGTTGAGTATTGACGTGTTGCTATGATAGCATGTTAGGTGGTATGGCTGCAAAAGTTATTAGGTGATTTGGATGTACAGAGAGATGGTCCGCTTTTCATTCATTATGACAACATGAGCAGCATACAACTAGCTAGGAATCTAGTGTTCCATGCTAGGACAAAACACATCGAGGTGCACTACCACTTTATGTGAGAGAAGGTACTTTCAGGAGAGACTAACTTGGTATATGTTAGCATACAGGATTAGATATACAAAAATTTACATATTTTAATCTAAATTTGCCCAAAATAGCTTAAAGTAGGGTTTTCTCATAACATTCGCCTAGTTCTCTAAATTCTTTACCATTGATTGCCCAAATATTTGTCCACCTATCTACAAAATAAGAATCATAGGGGTCCCTTGATTTTTACCTTAATAATCTCACATAAAAAAAAGTAAATCCCTAAAAATAAACTACCAAAATAGGAAAGGTACACCTTTTACATATGGAAGAAGGCTAATACAAGAGCAAGAAAGAGAACAAGGAGGAGGAGATCAAAATAAGCCTTATCTATGATCTGAAGAAGGGTCTTTCCTCTGTTATTCAATGGTCTCACATGATCCTTCTTTGCTTGTGGATGCAAGAATATGTATTCTTTGTTTCCTATATTAGATTCCTATGATTACATCTTATTGTTCTCACATTTTTTAATTTGATTCTAGGACTTTCACACACACACACACACACACACACACACACACACACACACGGCTTTGTAAGATGTCAAATTACGAAATATGTCTATAGGGATGTTTGAAAACATGTCTTTGCAAGATAGACATACACATAGATGCATCTGTACATGTAAGGATAGCCATAGCCACAACATTTCATCTACAATATGCATCTATGCTTTCTTTGTGTGGTAGTAAATTTGATGGGTTGTGTAGAATTAAAGGTTGGTACTTTTTGGTCTCATTTTCATCACTTTCAAGTGAAAATTTTAGTAAAAAGAGCATAATCTTTAATTATGATGTGAAGGTGAACTTCTCCTAGGAAATCTATGGACTTAAATGATCCAAATTATGAAGTTAGCATGCTTCATTTTTTTGAGACACTTTTAAAACATTATCAAAGCTAGATTTAGAAGGTTCTCCTTGTTCGTTTTACTTCTTTGAAGCTGCTTTAGGTTATCACTCAAAGGACACAAACAATTGATGTGTTGAAATTCATAAGTAGGTTTCTCCAAATTAACACCAAGAAATTTTGAAAGCATGGAAGGGTTACTTATACATTTCAAGAGAATTTCAAAATCTTCATAGTAGATCCAAGAGATCATAATCAACATTTTCTATTCATGATTGATCCACATGATTCACAAACATTTGAGACATTGGAAATTTTGTTGATGTCACAAATGAAGAACCTTATTGAAGCCACAAATGGACTCTAGCACAAGCCAATGAAAGTAAACTAAAGAAAAAAGAAAATGATTCACTAAATGGTTGTAATTAAGGGGTGTATTGAAGATGATACAACAATCAATTCTCAAGATGTTTCTTCGAATGTAGCATGTTTACCACATGATATGATCCCTAATGGAGAGAGTCTACCATTTGATAGAAATATGAAGACGTTTAACTATCTAAGATGGATGAATTTAAAGCTTTTACTATCAATAATGAGTCAGAGAAAATGGGTGAAAAATTTCTTAGAAATGGCCGTCTTTAGTGCCTAAGATCTAGCTCACAATCAAATACTTGGAACTAACATTAAGATTATTGAAATAATGGCAATTGTTTTAAAACAGTCCATCTCATGATTCACAACTATCTTCTCAAATCCTCCATACTAGTAGTATTTGACACATGTTTAAATCCTAAACTTATCATCCAACATTTCTTTTCTAAAGAAAACAATTATTTTGATAAGTATTTCAAGTTTGATTATGATGGTCATATTGATAGTTTCCACAATCATACTGAGTTTATTTTGCTCTATATATTGATTTTTATAATTGTCTTTAGTTTCCATCACTTATTTTGACAAAAATTATGACTAGAAACTAGATGTCACAATATAGACATTCTATATGAATGTGTTTACTACAAAAAGATATAGAGTTTATTTTCAATAGGAAATTAGGTGGGTCTACAATTAAGCTCTTAGAATTTTACCTCTAAAGGAATGATAAAATTACTTCACCCATCAAGATTCAATTATCAAGCATGGAGAATGTTATACCACCTCTTTAATGACCTTTTGTTTGTAAATATTAAATGTCTCAGGGGTTCACTATACAAAACCCCTTTATCATGTTTGATCAAGGCCTCCTATAAAAGCCTCTTAATATTAGGAAGTTTTTCATGGATAGATGCACCTTTCTCCTATTCAATGTGTGAATATCCCTTTTTAACAACACCATTCTATATATATTAAAATATTCTAAAAAGGAAAATTGAATAATCCCTTTTGTTGATTCCATATTATAGATTTACATATTCATGATTGAATCCCTGGAGTCTAATCATGCAATGGTGCTACTTATATGCATGTAATGCTTCGATTGCATCACTGTACTTTGTAATAGAATTTGAAAAGAAGGGTTGCTCATTCTACTATACCAATTTTAGTAAAATAAATGCATCACACTAGTGTTTGTGAAACTTTTTGAAAACAAGAAGGGTTCTCCATTCTACAGCAATATAGAGGTAAAATTGCATACTTCACATCTTAAAATAAGTAAGCCTATACATTCTACTATACTACAAAATAGGAGTGGAAACTTTGGAGCTATTCAGTCTATCAAACCCCTTAAGTACACATTGAGCATTTACCTAGCATGGTAAACTTAGAGCTAGAAATGAGGCTAGTCAACTATATTGAGTGTTCACTTAATCAATATATTAAAAGTAATATTTGCATAGAAATTACAAACTTGTAATAACCCTACTGGAACCTCCATGCATCTATGTTGTGCATCCCGCAACTATTCACATTGATGCATAAATATTTTTAAACTCCGGCCCATTCAACCCACTTATGAATATGGTATAAATATAGCCTAAGTACCTTTAACACTAAAAGCTAATGATCACCGCATTTCTATTTTCTTAAAAACTATAATTTCTAAACTTGAGGCTTGGATGTCTTGTTGAGATGTAGAGAGAGAAGATATGTAGAGATGTGAGAGGGAGAGAAGAGACATACCATATAGACTCCCAAAGTCTACATCATATTGATCACAATCTACATATATATAGGTGAGACCTAGTCTAGATAGGATGAGCTATATATAGCTCCAACACCCCTACTCAAACAAATGTCTCTAGCTGTGGATAAAAAAACCCTTGGGAAGCACAAGGGAAAAACCAGAGCTCCCATATACAAAAGTATAAACATGATCAAGAAGGATTATTGTGCGTATGTAAAGTGAATCCGTGCATGTGAAGTGAAATTGAATATGTATATACAAAGATGACCAATAGGTCTGAGGTATATGTGCATATGTGAAGTGTATGGTGCTTGCAACAAGTATGTACAATGGCACTACAATGTCATAGTAGATTAATTCCCAAAGATTGAAATTGAGATAACTCCAACGCAGTAGAGTGAAATGCGCTTCATTGAGTCCTTTGATGAATATATTTGCAATTATTAGATCACTTGGACAATGTTCAATCATGATTGTGCATTTCTTTACTTCATATCAAACATAATGATAATGCACTGCAGTATGTTTAGACTTGTTATGTTGAACATAGTCTTTAGCAAGACTAATAGCACATTGGTTATCACATCAAAGTGGTGTGCTGGAGAGAAGATGATGGCCAATATTTGATAGAACTTGTCGAAGCCATACTAACTCTCAAGCCGCTAAAGATGCAAACTACATATTCAGCCTCTGTAGTGGAAACAACAACACAACGTTGTTTCTTGCTAGTCCAAGAAACAAGACAACCATTGATAAAGAAACAATTTCCACTTGTAGAATGCATAGATAAGTGAGAGTTTGCCCAATTCGCATGAGCATAACCCAAAAATTTGAAATAAATGTAAAGAATCAGAGTTCTGTTGGCATCGATAAACCAACCCAAAATCTTTAGTGTCTTTCAAATACTTCAAAACTCATTTAGCTGCAGTACAATGTTTAAGGCATAGAGAACTAAGATGTCCAAGAAAATTTGCAATAAAAAGAATGTCACGTCAAGAATTTAATCCAACAAATTGAAGACATCCAACAAGATTAGCATAAGGTTGATGTATTGCTAATTGTTCATCATTCTGTATAAAGCGAGTTTTTGGTAGAGCTCACAAGATAAGGAGAAGTACTAGCAGAATGTGCAAAACCCAAACCAAACTTTTGAATAATATCTTCAATGAACTTTGTTTGGCACAATAATAAAACACCCTTTTCTCAATAGCATTGAATCTGAATACCAAGACATGAGTGTACGTCTCCAAGATCGACCATGTCAAACGCAAAAGATAAAACGTTCTTTACTTGTTGAAGGAAGTTGAGATTGTTAGATCTTTTCTCAAAAGGTACACTAGGGAGATTTTTTCTACAAGCATGTGTATATCTAAAAGAAGAGCAAGATCTCACTTGATAGAGGGTTGTTACATAAATAAGATAAAACGTACAACTAGAAAAGCACTTTAACTCAAGAGAAAATTTGTATCAATAAATGGTTAGCCATTCTAGACATGATAACTTGGATTGGCCTTGCAAAACAAAATGAAGGTAAGGGAGCTGGAGGTAGTGTAGGATACTGCTGTAGTGACCGCGATTGCTAAGCGGCTGCATCTGAACCTGCACATGCAATGCTGTTTGCTCCGTCACAGTATTGATTACCACACTACACCTTTCGTCCTGGACGTACAGGATCGGAGGTGGAAAAGAACGGACGGAGGAGATGAGGTGCAGGTGCAGATGCAGGCACTTAACAACGCGGCAGCCGTGGAGCGGTGGAGCACGTCGATACACTTAATCTAACGATATGCTGGACTCACACTATAAGAAAATGAATGGACAGCTGGCGACCCCGGAGCTTCTCAGCCAGCCATTGGCCAATCCTTTTTATAGCCCCTCTGAGTTCGCCACGTCACGCCTTGCCACGTCAGCGTGCCGGTCCACGTCAGACGGCACGTCAGGTCTGAGTACCCACTCTCCGCCAGCGGCCACGTCGAGCCAAAACGAAACGATTGGGAGAATCAATGAAGACATCGCATCTCGCGGAAGGATATATCATACATCATACGAGGCCAGCTCGTGGGACACCATGTGACAGATTACATGGCGGTCCGTCATTGGCTGTGCAGTGGCGATACCACGTGAAACTTGGGCAGCCAACAGACGAGAGACAGGACGGACAACTGGGGTCTTATCAGTACGGGGACAGAGACGAGAGCCTGTGTGAGACCGGTCTGCATGATGCGAATATTCTCTACCTAGCTTAATCACCAGCGCTGCAGCTCTCAGAGCTGTAGTCATCGGGAGTGTAATACAGTGAAATTATCTCAGTATAATTCGCCGCTTTGCTGCCTTCAAAGTCGATGCCTGACAAGGAAATAGGTGGTTTGGCGATATAGTCTCTATCGAGAATTGCAAAAATCTCTTTGAAACTATACTAAGAGAAGAGACACAATGCGACATCATATGTATGGCTTCTTCTCCCTAGCAGTCAAATCAAGAAAAGGTTACCTGTCCGGTACGATCGACTTGGCTTATGTATATGTTACAGTGAATTAAGCATCACAGAGTCATTACGGACTACGACTCTATTTCGGGTGTGGCATGACACGGCGTGTTAGTTCCATCCCTCCCAGCTCGGGCAAGCCCGGCCCCATTCAACTTTAGTCGTGCATACTCACCACTACAAGGAAATAGGTCGTTTGGCGAGTAAATAGATGCATTTGACGAGAGACTGGACGGAAAACCTGGGGTCTTTTTAGGACGGGGACAGAGACGAGAGCCTGTGTGAGACCGGTCTGCATGATGCGAATATTCTCCACCTAGCTTAATCACCAGCGCTACAGCTCTCAGATTGCATTCGGAGCACAAATCGTCGGGAGTGTAATACAGTGAAATTATCTCAGTATAAGACAGTGTAATGCACAAAAGGATGCTAGTTGCTCTACTTGCCCTGGTACTGCATTACTGCTTGAGTAGCTACCATTCAGTGGCTTATATACAAGTACAACAGAGTGCTAGGTGAGATTCACATTCAATGCGTGGCAGGTGAGAGTTATTACATGTGGTAGGTTGCTGCCTTTTAGTTGCTATTTAAGGAAGTACTTGAACTTCTTTAGGCTTATCTTTATGGTAGATAAACTACCATCCAACATCTCTCCTTAAGGTGGAGAGAGGTGAGACTAACATGTAAGACTTTCAAGGTGAACATGCTATTTTTCTTGCAATATATATCCCCTTAAGAAAATAGCAGGTTCAATCTTAACTCTAGAAGATAGTAGTTCTACCAATGTTTCTTAGGATCAAGTCCACATGCCAGGGACCATGATGATAATAACAAGGTAGGATATTAATGTTGTTAGAAATCCATACGAAAGTCTATTTCTTGATCTTACGATATGTGTCTTAGAATTTCCACTAGAAAAGTAGCTCGATGACAAAGTGATGAAAGGTCCATTGGAGGGTGGTACACTTGATGATGAAGTTAGATAGCTCATGGCATAGATGAGTGCATGTCTCTTCTTTCTTTGAGAGGAGAGTCTCAAGGAGGGACTGAAGTCCCTCCTTTCACACTACCAAAGTAGATAATTATTGGCCACTAGACAATAGAAGTACTAGATGGACTGAATGTTGAATGGACAAAGTCCAAAGAGTCATGGGACATGATATCAAAGAATGATTATATCAAGCCACCAAATAATGGAGGTTAAAGTTTAAGAAAGATGAAAGATAAAAAGAAGTTAAAGAGAAGTAAAAACTCCTATGAAGTGTACATCCTTCGATGGGTTCCCTGGAGTAGTGGTTTGGATTTCATTTACTTCAACTCAATAGGAGTTATATCCCATGCACCTGACACTCAATATACTATAAGGATATCACACAATCTTCAATATCTTCACACATACAATTTATCATGAGTGTGGATGTTGATCAAGTTCCAATGAGAGTTCATCTCTAACACTACAAGGATATAGGGGAATAGTGACTGCCATTTCTAATGCAAATTAGTGGTGTCGCTATTTGCATTGCAAATACGACGCAAATAGCGACGGTACTTAGACGAAAAAAGTGGACCGAAACCTGAGCGCGGCATTTTGGCAAAAGAGCGAAAGAGGGAGCGAAAGAGAGAGCAAACTACATCATGCATTTGAGAGGAAGAGGGAGAGAAAGACAGAAAGAGAGAGAAGGAGAGCTTCTCACTGCCGCCATCGCCGTTTGTGAAGAAGAGAAAGAAGTGCACGAAGGGCGAAGAGGAGCCGCCGTCGTGAAGAGGAGCTGCCGAATCCATCCTCGGGCCTTTGCGGTGAGTAGATTGCTCCATCTTGGTTTGTTTTTGTTTTTTCTCATTTTCTTTTGTTTGTTTTTATTAAAAATGGTGTGTATTGACAGAGAAAGAGAGGAAATAAGAGAGGGAGAGAAAGAGAGAAAAAGAATGAATGAATGAGAGAGAGAGGGAATAAACATGAAACATAATAAAGAAAGAGAGAAACAGAGACAGAGGGAGGGAGAGAGGAGAATGAATGGATAAAAAACAAACAGAGGGTAAGTTCTTGTTTTTTAATTTCTTCTTTTCTTGTTTGTAATAGTAGTAGTAATAGAGAGAAAGAGATGTTTTGTTAAAGGTGCACCTTGGGTGTGTTCGACGCTTCAGGAAGACGAGTAGTAGTAGTAGTAGTAGTAGTAATAGTGGTGGTGGTGGAGAGAGAGAGAGAGAGAGAGAGAGAGAGAGAGAGAGAGAGGTTTTGTTAAAGGTGCACCTTGGGTGTGTTCGACGCTTCGGGAAGGTGAGTACTAGTAGTAGTAGTGGTAGTAGTAGAGAGAGAGATGTTTTGTTAAAGATGCACCTTGGGTGTGTTTGACGATTCGGGAAGTCCAGTAGTAGTAATAGTGGTGATGGTGGTACTAGTGGAGAGAGAGAGAGAAAGGTGGTAGTAGTAGTAGTAGTAGTAGATATCTATATATATATATATATATATTATTATTAAGGGTGTACTTTAGGTGTGTTCGATGCTTCGAGAAGGCGCATAAGGCTTGTGTATCCAAGCCCAATTAAGTGAAAGAGAGATTGGGACTTAGATGTGAACGGATGGTTCTATTGACATGCTTTGCGCTACCTCCTCCTACTACGCTCTACATATCGAGTCACACACAAAGGAAAAAAGGTGGCGAGGTCCGGTGCAATACCATGGGACGGAGAACACTCTGACATAGGGTAGCTACTCCCTTGCTCCCATGCATAGCATATTAGACTTTACATACTATAGGCCCCATTTGTAGGTGGGTGGAGACTTTACATACCTTAATTTTGTTGAGTCACAAGAGAATAAATCCCTTCTCAAACAATTTAAGAAAGAAAAAAAGAATGATAACAAAAATAAATTGTTTGTCATAACGTAAACCAAATGGAAAGTAATGAAGGCTATGATGTCAAGATTGCGAGCGTATCTTAATCAGTGTGTCCCATGTCCTTGCTCTCAATATAAGCTAGTAATTAGAAGAAAGCATCGATTGTCTATAGAACATGTATGATGCTTCAGCAAGTTTCAATCAGAGATCATTGATAAGGAGATCTCAAATTTTGAGCAAACGGTAAGAAAAATGTATATCAATTATGCATTGTATTCGCAAACTAATTGAATATCATATACAAAAACATTGGATGTGGCCATAAAATTTATTACAGGGAGGTGACGTCTCATCCCAAGGAGGAGTGCACCCTTTGCGACCAGTTAGAAGAGTTTGTGGGCGTATGATGGATGGAGTGCCTGAGCCAATCCACCACTTGGAAGGCACAGCTACCCAATCTATACCGTCAATACCAGAGGAGACACGCTGCCTTCCAAACTTTCCTATAATCTAGAAGTCTAACATGGAGGCAATGATCATTGCACTGATGCCTATGGATATCAAGACATCTAATCTGCTTAGAGAGTAAGCATCCATATCTTTATATGATGGGAGCCGAGTATCTCATGGAAGCAAAATATAGGTGGAGTGATGCGAGTGTGACTGAGTTGTTCAGATACCTTCTAAGTACACTTCATTGATTTCTTTTCAGCACCATCATAAAAAATAATTGCGCTTTTTCAAGATATTTTATGATTTATTTTCAGGTTACTAAAGTATCATATATTACCACTTATAAATACTATGCTCGAGTCTCGTGATGATGCGTGACATGTTTTATAAAAGCTTGGCATAGACTACAACATCATCCATGCATGTATCAATGATTACATATTATTTCGAGGAGAATACGAGCCTATGAAAACATGTCCAAAGTGTGGTGCTTACAGGTATTGAGAGAACTTGCAAGCGCAAATCATCCCTCAAAAAGTTTTGTTCGCTAAAGAAGAGCACATTGTGAAGCAAATAGTCAAGTCTATCCGCACTTCGACGGATATGATGGGTTCTCTCAGGTCCTCGCACTACAAGGATTTAAGATTATAGCAACGACGGGTAGCGACGCGGGTAGCGGCATTGCTATTGGCATCGCTTATTTGCGTCGCAAAAGCGACACAAATAGCGACGCTCCACACGGAAAAAACAGGCCGAAACTGAGCGCGGCTTTATTTCGCGTTTTTGCATTTTGTGTTTTGAGAGCGAGAGCGAGAGAGAGATCGACCGTTGTGAGAGAAGGAGAGGAAGAAGACTTGCCGCTCCCGCCGCCACCGCTGCCGCCGCCGTTGTTCGTGAAGGAGAGGAAGAGTCTTCATCGCGAAGAGGAGCCACCCCACAGTCGCCATATCTCATCGTTAAGTCTCCCTCTCTCCTTCTTTTGCTTGTTTAAGGTTTAAATCACTTTCTCTTTTGCTTGTTTAGGAGAGGAAATGAGAGAGAAAGAGAGGGAGAGGGAGAGGGAGAAAATTTTATAACTATGGTACACACACACACCCCCACACAGGCACAAACATTTTTACTATTTGATATTGTCTTTGACATGGTAACCTTGTATTACATTGTTGCATTTGATGTCTTCCAATCATTACAATAAAAGTTGATAAATTTCATAGATGGCATTAATTTTTATACATGGACCTAGCACAAAAAAACCACATTACTAAGATGCTTTTTGTTGAGATTGATTTATTATTAGACTAAGATATCCTCAATGATACTCATAAATTTTGTTGACTAGGATTACTTATACTCAAAGCCCTCTAGTGCAGTTGTATAAGTAATCCTAGTAGAGCCCCTCTAAGATACTCAAAGTACATAACCTAGAGACCGTAGCTAGGTATATAAGGTATAATGGCCATACAAGAAGACACCTCAATAATTGACTGATCACCATTAAATCCCAAAGAAGAATCGTGTTCAATCCCCTTCAACTCTATATTCACCTCATGAAGAACTTCATTAATCATAGCATCCTTGTCACCAATCTTTTTGTTGCAATGATGAAGTAACATATTTATCACTTTTTCTTTTAGCATCTAAGGCATTATCCAATCTTTTAGTCAAGTCCAAACATTTAGTCTTCAACTCATGAACCTTATGAACCAATGCCTTTTTTTTCTACAATAATGAATAATTATCTACCGGGACAAACAAATCCTTGAGCATGGTATATGGCCGAGATATAACATCAATAAATCTCTCAACTACTATGTCCCATGCATTTTTTACATCAATCAGTAAAGCATTTCTTATATCTTGAAGTTTAGTTTTCAACACCATGGATGCATCAATATCAATCTCAACGTTTTTCAAAATTTGATTCTCAACCTCTTGTGGAGGCTAAAACCTCTCAAGCAAGAGCTTATGGTCAACTTGCAACTTGACATACATCTCCATAAAGCTATCCATTTGAGGCTCCTTTTTCCAAATTGTATTACAAGTCATTCAATTGTTTGTTGTAACGTAGACAAGATGGAAAACAAAGGTCTTGTTGTTCAAGATCGCGAGGCATATCTTAATCAGCGTGTCCCATGTCCTTGCTCTCAATGCAAGTTGGCAATTAGACGAAAACGCCGATTGTCTATAGAACACGTATGACAATTTGGCGAGTTTCAATTTGAGATCATTGATCAGGCGACTGCGGATTTTCAACAAACGGTAATTTGAAGTTAATATCAATCATGCATTGTACTCGCAAGCTAATTGAATACCATATACAATAAGATTGGGTCTTGCTGGCAACTTTTCTACCTTCCAGACCTACCTACAATCTTGGAGCTTGAGACAGAGGCAATGATCGATGCATTGATTCCCATGGATGTCGAGACTTCTAATCCGCTTAGAGAGGAAGCATCCATACCATTATATGATGGGTGCCGAGTATCTCGGTTGAAGACACTGCTTGCACTCTTAAGTGTGCAAGCAAAATATGGGTGGAGCGATACGAGTGTGACCGAGTTGTTCAGGTACCTTGTACATAGGCTTCATTGATTTTTTTTTTTGACACTATTATTACAAACATTTGTGCTTTTTCAAGGTGTTTTATGATTTTTTTCAGGTTATTGAAATATCATATAATACCACCTGCAAATACCATGCCTCAGTCTCGTAATGATGCACGACATGTTTTATGGAAGCTTGGCATGGACTACAATAACATCCATGCATGTATCAACGATTGCATACTATTTTGAGGAGAATACGAGACTATGGAGACATGTCCAAAGTGTGGTGCTCACAGGTATTGAGAGGACTATGGAGACATGTCCAAAGTGTGGTGCTCACAGGTATCGACAGTACTTGCAAGGGCAAACCATCCCTCAAAAAGTTCTCAGACACTTTCCGCTCATCCCCCGCATAAACCACATGTTTCGTACGTCCGGCATGGCAAGCTTGACAACGTGGCATGCGTAGAATAGGTCCACGAATGGAGTTCAACGAATATCAGCGGATTTGCATGCATGGAGCCACATTGACTCTACCTTCCTAGGCCTTGCGCGAGAGCCAAGGAATCTTCGGCTCGGTCTCGCAATGGATGGCGTGAACCCATTCGGTCTACGCTCAACTTCTTACAGTGTGTGGCCTATAGTCCTTGTCAACTACAACATTTCTCCATGGCTTTCTACGAAGAAATTACATCTCATCCTTAGCTTGCTCATCCCACGCCGCTACAAAGTAAAAAATATGGACATGTATCTTCGTCCATTAGTCGATGAGCTTAAGATTTTGTGGGAGGAGGGGGTCACTGTGCAAGATATGAGTAGGCGCGATGGTCGGCGGTCAGCCAACCATTCTCATATGGACAATGCATGACTTTCCGGGATTGGGAGAGTGATCAGGTGAGCAGGCCTCTGTTCTCGCTGGTAATATCTATATTTTATCTCATTCAATCAAGTATTCACTAGGTCATGGTGTTGGAACAGGTCTCGTTACCTCAGGTTATCATGCATGTCCATTGTGCGGGCCACAATTAGACTCCCGAAGGTCATGAACCATGAAAAAGATGGTATATCAAGGACACGCTGCTTTCTTGCCGGAGGATCATGAACTCAGGGAAGGTTTCCTTGGACGACCTCCAACACGTATGAACGCCGCAAGCTGGTATGAGCTGAAAATGGTCCACGCGGAATCACATCCAAATGAAATGCGGCGGTTCTCAGTTTTCTACGAGTTGCCATATTGGACCCACTTACAGGTCAACCACTTGTTGGAACCCATGCATATTTTCAAGAATGTGGGCAACTTGCTATGGGACCACATCACAGGAAAGAGAGACACTATAGGGGCACGAATGAATTTGAAGGAGATAGGTAAGATGGAGGTCGAGTGCTGATGGTCGTGTGCAGCTTCCTCGCGCTCCTTGGGTTTTGTCCACTAAAGAAGAGCGCATTGTGAAGCAAGTAATCAAGTCTATCCGCACTCCGACGGGTATGATGCGTTCTCTCAGGTCCGCATTTTCTAAAGACAACCAATTATCAGGGCTAAAATCCCATGATTGGCATAAGATATGTCAGGTTTGTGCTACGAATGGATTGTAATTAGCATGGGCATTTTGCTATTTGGAATGTGGCCATTATTCATAATGCTTTCTCATTTGTGGCAGTTTGTACTACCGATCACGATCGCAGGATGCCTTACTCCAGAAATTCACGGGGCCATTTACAAGTTGTCGGCTTTGGTGCAATGGATCTCATAGAAAGAGATTAAGACGTTCTCTATTGAATCCGCGAGGCGGGGAGCAGTGGAGACAGTCTGTCTCTTTGAGAAATACCTGCCCACTAGCATGCTCACGATACAAATCCACCTTCTTGTGCATCTTGTGGACGAAGTGGAGATTACTGGACCTATCCATACGCGATGGATGTTCTTCCTCGAGTGCTTCATGAAAACCCTGAAAGGCTTTGTGCGACAACGAGCTCGGCCAGAAGGTAGCATGGCCGAAGGTTGGTTGGTGTTTGAGGTGCTAGTGCATATTTCACAATGGCTATCAATGGTGGAACCAGAAAATGAAATGCTATGGTCGCTGAAGGATGATGATAGACTGACTGGAGATGTGGTGGTTGGAAATGGGGTAGAAAAAAGAATGGATGCCTCAATGGAAGAGAATGTGAATTGTTTTGGTATGTTGCACCATGCCTCCATGGAGACGTGGCTCGCCAAGTACCAGATTGCAAGGCAAGATCGAGAGGAAGCGCGAGCTGAATTCCGACGTAGTATGCATCATCGACTGATTCGATATCCTGAAGGCATGGAGGAGATGCCGCGGTTTATGTCAACGCGATGGTTGCATGGAGCCTTGACCGTAGCATCTCGCGAAGAGACAGAGGTCTCAATGGAGGAGTGGGAAATCTCGAGGGGATGTAGTCCAAAGGTGATGAGGGGTTTAGAATTTGTCGTATCTAAATTTTATATGCGACATCTAATTTGAGTGTTTCAATGTACAATACAAAATATATAGTGTAGCGTGGTCGCGTGGAGCGTATTGACAAAATGCGCTCCACAATGGACTGTGGTGTCATGGCAAGGTTCGAGCAAGAGAGCCGGCGACGAGCAACGGATCCAAACACGGTTGTGGATGAGATGAAGTATTTTGGAAACTTGCAAAGTATTATTACGGTGGATTACTATAGCTTCTCCATGATACTATTCGATGTGCAGTGGTTCAAAGTGGTACTTGGAGGAGCTGGAGCAACAGTTCAACGAGGTCTATCTGGATTTCTCAAAATAGATTCCGAAAAAAAATGGACGGATTTGCGTGACACCTTTGTGTTGCCGGCCCATTGTGAACAGGTGCATGGAGTCATTTGCTTGCTAATTGTATTACGACATGGTTTATGTCACAATGGTTTGAACTCTCTGGTACGTGTTTGTGAACAGGTAATCTTCTATCCAAACCCTCGACAACCTCGATGGTGGTATGTTATACCTTCAACTCCCCGAAGTGCGAGAGTATATGATCAAAGCGATGTTCCAAGCATAGATGAAGATAATATGCAAAAAGAGGGGTCGATATTACAAGGGATGGAGACCGTCGAAAGCTTGGAGCCAGCATTGGCTAATAATGATGGAAATACAAGAGTCCAAGAATTTTTGAGAATGAGACAGACTCATTATTTTGTGGTGACATGTCTATCGACCTTCTAGTATATGCGGAGTTGTGTCAAGAGATTCACATGGGACCATAGGATACTTCATACTTGGAGCATCCACTTACTCAATTCGTTGACCAATCTCTTATAAAGGTACATAAGATATGCATTTTAAGTGAGATTTTTTAAAAATGATTTATATTACTGTGCTTTGTATGATTTAAATTGATTATTCTAACATCATTTTTTGTCTGTGCAGGTGACATTTTTAGAATGAGTCGAGGGATGAGCGATGAGGAGTCTCATGACATCTTCGCACGCATGTCTCCAGACCAGCTTGTCAGATTCAGAGAGATGGCAGACCAAGAGCTGTCTTATTCTTCGTCAGGGCACTTTGCTAGATCTGCTTCAGCGCGATCGGATGCTTCGGCTTCGAGCATACAATCTCGACGCTCACGACTTGGGCTAGAGGGAGGGAGTGCATTGGGATCAGGGGGATGCTACTGTGGAGACACGGATGTGGTGTCTCCGTCTCGTCGTTCAGCTGGAGCTGCGTCACCTTCAGGATTTGTCACATCTATGGGGACGTCTACTCCAGTTACTCTGGCTTTTGCATAGTCGTCAGCAGGTGGCACCCCTTTGGGTGCCACTCCGAGAGAGATTACCCCCGTCGGTACACCGGATGCAAAGGGGTCTCCTGGATATGCCCAGGAGAGTGGACGCAGATGGGAGAGGACCCATCTTAGGCAAACTCCTAGGGGTTATGGATATCTGGTCAATAGTAGGTCAGGAGCCATCATCATGAATGATGAGGGGAGGAGGGTGATGGCTTGCATGAGAGAGTTGTGCCAACAAGTTTTTCGGCACAGCGTCTTGGATCATTGGAAGAACATACCGGAGGGGAGCAAGGACTACATAGTAGCATCCTTGCATGAGGAGTTTCTCGTGCCAGCCGTAGTAGATAGATTCTCTACGGGCTGGATGATGAATTGCATGTGTGCATACATGTCACATAGACGATCCGACGCACGCAAGGCAATCAAGAGTGGGGCTGCAAAGCCTGAGTGGTTAGATGCAGACGACTAGTGCCGACTGAGGGAGAAGGCTGCAGATTCTCTAGGATGTTGAAGTCAGTAGCGGAAGGTGGCGAGGGCACGACTCGAGGCCAGAGTGGTCCATCATCTTGGGAGTGACGGCCACCACAGGACATATTTGGAGGACTTTGTAAGTTTTTCTTTTGTTTTGCTTGTTTGTTTTTTTGAAATATTCTTTGTACTGACAATCATGTGTCTAACAGTTAGCATTTTGTTTTCTTTGCAGTACTCCATTACAAATCGTGATCCGACCGGCCTTGAGACTGGATATGCAGAGAGGCACGGTCTCAATGTATTGATTGACCGATTGTATAGATGCAGCGGCCCTGCAAGTCACTCATCTTTCTTGTTCGTAGTTAGCATGAGATATTTGAATGCATTATTGTATGGTGGACTAATGTGTTGTTTTTTTTTCTGCAGAGTCCGTTCGATGCTTCTTTGCGGCGGGACGAGCTTTCAGGGGACGAGGATGCGTAGCTCGCCCTTGGATCCCTGGAGCTCACACACCTTTATTTTTGAGTCGCCTGATCTATGTAGACATGTACTATGTATTAGTGATATCCTGTCATGACTGTAACAATCGCTTTTTATGCGATCATGTATTTATTTCATGTATTAGTTTTATGCTGCCCTGCCACAAAATTTTTTTTATCCCTGTTACCGTTGCTATTAGCGTCGCAAATTTTACTGCTCGCGTCGCTATTGGCGTTGCTATACGCATTGCAAACCGTCGCTATTAGCGTCGCTATCAGCGTCTACCAATGTTTCTATGGCGTCGTTAATAATGACGCTTTTTGCAATGACGGGGGTAAATTTTATTGTTTGTATTTTCGTCGCTTTAAACGTCGGTATAAGACCTATATCTTGTAGTGTCGTTTTCTAAAGACAACCAATTATAAGGGTTAAAATCCCATGATTGGCATAAGATATATCAGGTTTATACTATAAATGGATTGTAAGTGGCTTGCGTATTTTGCTATTTGGAGTCTAGTCATTGTTCATAATCCTTCTTCATTTGTGGCAGTTTGTACTACTGATCACGATCATGGGATGTCTTACTCCAGAAATACGTGGGGAAATTTATAGGTTGTCAAGTTTAGTGCAATGGATCTCACAGAAGGAGATAAAGACATCCTCTATTGAGTCCATAAGGCAAGAGCAATGGAGATTGTCTGTCTCTTTGAGAAGTACTTGCCCACCATCATGCTCACGATACAAACCCACCTCTTGGTGCATCTTGTAGAGGAAGTGGAGATTGCAGCAGCTATCCATAGACGATGGATATTCTTCTTGGTGCACTCCATGAGAACCCTGAAAGGTTTTGTGCGACAACGAGCTCGACTACAAGAGGTAGTATGGCTGAAGGTTGGTTGGGGTCTAAGGCGTTAGTGCATATTTCATAGTGGCTACCAACAGTGGATTCAGACAATAGTATACTATGGTTGCTGAAGGACGATGATAGATTGACAGAAGATGTGGTGGTTGAAAATAGGGTAGAAAAAAGGATGGATGCTACAATGGAGGAGAAAGTGAATTGTTTTTGTATGTTGCACCATTCCTCCATGGAGACGTGACTGGCTAGGTACAAGCAAGCGATGAAATATCAGGAAGAAGTGCGATCTGAATTTCAACATAGTACGCACCATCAACTGATCCAATATCCCGAGGGCATGGAGGAGATGCCATAGTTTATGTCAATATGATGGTTGCATGGATCTTTGACTGCAGCATCTCGCGAAGGGGCAGATGTCTCAACTGAGGAGTGGGAATTCTCGAGGGGATGTAGTCTAAAGGTGATGACATGTTTAGGGTTTGTCATATTGAGATTTTATATGCGACAACTAATTAATTATTTCAATGTATAATACAAAATATACAGTGCGACAATATAGTCGTATGGATGGCATTTGCATGTGGAGAGTATTGACAAAATGCGCTCAACAACAGATTGTAGTATCGTTGAAAAGTTTGAGCAAGAGAGTCAATGACGAGAAAGGGATCCAAACACTGTTATAGATGATATGGAGTATATTGGAAACTTGGAAAGCATTATCACGGTGGATTACTGTAGCTTCTCCATGATCCTATTCGATGTGTAGTGGTTCAAAGGGGTACTTGAAGGAGCTGGGGCAATAATTCAACGAGGTCCATCTAGATATCTCGAAGTAGATTCCAAAAAAGGATAGACGGATTTACGTGACACGTTTATATTATCGGCCCATTGTGAACAGGTGCATGAACTCATGTTTTTTTAAACTTTATTACAACATGATACATGTCACAAAAGTTAAATCTCTCTTGTACGTGATTTTAAACATGTAATTTTTTTATCCAAACATACAAAAACCTTGCTGGTGGTATGTTGTACCTTCAGCTCCTTGATTGCGAGAGTATATGATGAAAGCAATGTTCCTAGTGTACATGAGGACAATATCCAAATAGAGGGGTCGATATTGCAAGGGGTGGAGGCTGCCAAAATCTTGGAGCATGTAGAGGAGCAAAATCCGGTAACAATGATGGAAATACAAGAGTCCAAGAATTCTTTAAGAATGATGTGGACTCATCCTTTTGTGGTGTGTCATTTTGTTAGATCTACTTTAGTGCACTCTGATGCTTCGATTTCCAGTAGATGAGATCGACACTCCAGACTTTGGCTAGATGGAGAGAGTAGTTTTGGGAGATGCTGCGGAGACGTGGATGTAGTGACTCCGAGGTCAGCTCAGGATACAAGTGCTACTCCTTGCTCTCGTGCAGGTCCGAGAGAGTGTGGCTCAGGTGGTTGTTGTGGAGGTACTGATGCAATGCCATTGTCTCGTCGTTCTACTAGAGTTTCATTACATATGGGATTTGTCACACGTGTGGGGATGTCTACTCTAGTCACTCCAGCTTTTGCTCAGTAGTCCGTAGGTGGCATCCCTATGGGTGCTACTCCAAGAGATACTACCCACGTAGGTACAGCAGATATAGAGGGGTCTCTTGGATATGCCCATGAGTGTGGTCGCAAGTGAGAGAGGACAAATCTTAGGAATAACCCAGAGGGATATAGATACCTTGTAAATGATAGGATAGGAGCCGCCATTATAAATGATGAGGGAAGGAGGGTGATGGCTCGTATGAGAGTTGCCCCGATAAATTTTTTAGCACGTCTTGGATCATTGGAAAAACATATCAGAGGGTGTTGGGGGTAAAGGCGCCTCCACCTAGCTGCCCGTGTATTACTACACTGACAGTCACCGCCACTACATAATGCACATGGTGGACGCCCCATCACCATCACTTTATTCTTTATTCTTTTAGTGATAGTTTGAATAAAGGAGGGCCCGGTTACACATTGTGACGGTTGGAGTTTCCATTTCTTGTCTCTCTCTTTCTTGCTCTTGCTCTCCTGCCATAGCTCTCGAGTGCAAGCTTCGATCCTTCTCTCCTTTCAACTGGTATTAGAGCATGGCTTCCCGACTTTTGATCTTGGCTCGTGGCATTCTCAACTTCCCATCAACTCCCCACTCGCATTAGGTCTCCTCCCCCCAACCAGGTCACGTTTTTTTTTGCTCATGTTTCAAAATCTGGCCCAAAAATCACTCTTTTTGTTATATCTCAAACATTCGGAACCCGATTCATACAAGGTAAGAGTCTAAGTTGGGGTTCTGACATGCTCCAGACACGATAGTGATGTCCGATTTGCCAAATTCCAATGACATAATATTTTGCAACAGATTTCGGGTCTGAGACAACATGTATTTGTATGCCTATGGCTTATGTGATGCTTCTACTGATGTCTATTGATACTGGATCACTTGTGGATGTTATGCCTCTTATGTGAGACCCATTTGGAGCTGATTTAGCTTAGCCATTGACTATTTTGAACAATCCCAGATCTATCCAAAATAGAGCAACTACCTGTTACTTCAATTTTATGCTTACAAGTCTTGGCATTTGATGCCTGATTATGCCCGGTTGGTGCCTATACATACGAGAATGTATGCCTATGGTTTGCCTATGGATTTGAGCTTGGTTTGGGCATTGATTTGCTCAATTTATAGAGGTTATATGCTACTGGAAACTTCAGGGCTAAAGCTATTTATGCTACAGTTGGGTTATGCCTATTGGTCACAGGGTGCTCTCGACTACTCGGTATGATGTCATGATGTATTTGGACTATGCCCCATGTCTTGTTTATGCTCTGGAATGCTTTTGAGCTGAGATTAGAGCTTGATTTGGGTTTGATTTCCACTTCTTTGCAGGTGGCATTTCATCTATGACATGGTTTATGCCTAGGCTACCCAGTACGGGTTATGATGTCTTGGTGAATGCTTTATGCTTTAGCTGTGGATGGTAGTTGTTTGAGCTCCTCTCAACATTCATTTGAGTATTCCCTTGAGCAGTTGGACATTGACTTGGATTTTTCCGTTACGACTTGACTTTTTCCATTACGACCTTGGATGCTATTGAGGCATTGTCTTGGTTACCTGTCTTTGGTACCTTGACTTGGTTTGCTTGAGCTGTTGAGCTTGTTTATCCGCCTTTTGAGCCATTGGGAGCATCTTGTATGCTTGACCGACATTGAGCAAGAGGTTTATGCTATTTGAGCATTTTACAAATACTTGAGACTTTGGGATCTCTTACACTTACATGTCGCATGGTTCATGCACTGATATCTTGGAGCTGCTTTTGACTTGAGCTTGGGCTTTGCACTCTTGTGAGCATACACCAACAGTTATCAGGTCTTGCCAGTGTTATGTATACTTTGCCCTATTGTCCACGGGGTATGCCTATGTAACAACCCCGAAATGATAATATGCAAATCGTATATGAAACCCCTCTTAGGGTAGGATAAGTCATATGGATAATTTTTTTAATTAGATAAAGGTAACTTTTTTAAATTATTTCCCCTCTCCTCCAGCCGACTGTCAAGCTAGAGGAAGAGGGGAATAGCATGTGTAGGCAAGCTCCTGTTGGAGCTTGCCTAGACTATGGAACATGCGCCTCGACACGTGGTGAAGGGAGGATCTTATCCCCTCCCCTATTTAAACCAATGGGGTACAAGCGGAAGGGGGGACGGAGCGCTGCCATTATTGCCTAAAGGGGGGGACGCCGTTGACTTTCAGGAGGGAGAGAGTGAGGTTCTGTGTGTGCATCATGAGGAAGAGAGAGTTCAAAGGCCATCAGATTATGACACCGCCTGAAGCCGTACACCGTTGTGAAGGAGGAGTTTGATCTCTGCCACTCTGCGCCATCGAAGAGCTAGGCTAGGCGAGAAGGGGCCGCTCAGAACTATCGCACCAGTCTGCCACGGCCACCTCCTGGCCGTCGTAAATGGCTGGGGAGTTATTCTCCCCCCATGTGGCCTTTGTGAGGCTTCTGGAAGCCCTTGGAAGCTTCCAAGGGTGGCTTCCTAAGCCCCCCCTCTTGTGGCCTTAAGATTACCCCCCTGAAAATTTCCTCTAAGGGCTCCCTTAGGCCCTTCCCCCCCCCTCAAATTTCCCCCTTGAAGCTCTATAAGCCCCTTTTTCCTCCAAAATATTTTACCTTAAACCCCTTTTTCTTCCCGGATCTTAAATCCCCCTAACGGCCCCCTTAGGCTCTTTTTTCCCATGCAAAAATACCCCTTTTAGCTCTCTCATACCTTGTTTTTTTTCCCCCCACACGTAAAAGAAAAGAGAGTGTTAAGGGTCTTTTGACACCTTCTTTCCCCATACAAAAGCCCTCATAAGGGTTTCTACGCCTTTTATTTCCCTTTCTTGTGAGTCTTTAAAAGGCCATTAACCCTTTCCCATGGCTTTAATGGGCCTTATTCGTGAAGGATTTTGAAACACCCCCTTCCCAGTTTTGAACCCTTTCCGTGGTTTCTCCCCTCCTCCACAAGTCTCCCTTCAAAGAGCTGCTACGAAAGGAAATAGCAGAAGACTCATAAAGGATGGTGGTATTTCAAAAAGGAAATTTGCAAAGTTGCATCCACGACGGAAAGGCTGCATTCGCGATCCTCCTAAGAAAGCACAAGGCGCAACCACAGGAGGATCGTCCCCTAGCATTCATGTGGATATCTCAACCCAAGTCCAAGTTTTCCTTCATAATTTTTATTTGGTATTGATATAATCGTGTGAGGATAATTGTTGGAAATAGGATGCATTTTTCGTCTTAAATGCTTTAGAAAATTGATATGCATTTAGTCCATATTTACAAAAACGGAATTAAGATAGTGCACTCCGTTTAGGCATGGAAGTATAAAATTGCATGTCACATTATTAGGCCATATTTTCTTTGCAATAAGTCATCATGGGCAGTGCTAATAACCCATAGGGAATTGCAAGGCATGAAATGATTCTTACGTTGCATAACTCTAGTCAATTATCATTTTTCAACTGCATAATTACTAGTAAAAGGTTGCTTGTTTAGCGTGAATCTTGTTTGCAAGTTATAGGATGATTAGTTGGAATTAGGTTATAACCTAACCTATGCTTGATTTTAAATCGATAAGTTAGGGTTGAAAATTAATTTACGCGTAGACAACAAGTCATGTGTTTATGGAAGTGATAATGTAATTATCTTCAAGAATTAAATAAATTGGCATAAACCTAAACACCAAAACCCGCGGAGTACTCGTTTTAGAAAGAGTTAATTCAATTCCAAAGAACTTACTAGGATTTAATACGTGACCTAGTCACAGGTATTTTGCTAAAATCGAAACTCCTATACCCTAAATACTTGCCCACATTCACTGAATGTAGGGACAGTGGAACATACTTGAGAAGTGATCTAGGGTTGTCCCTAAGAATCTTACGCTAAAAAGATGGAACTTGGAACCCTAGGAGTGACAATCTTAGCCTAATGTAATCAGGAACAGATTGTTTCGTGACTCCATTTGATGAGTAGAATAGTCTCATAGTTCGATGCGACACTTGTGCAACAAGTGCGGAGTCGTATGATCTTGTGATTGGATGACAAGGGAATGGCCAATTCTCGCAATGAGGTTGGCAGGTCCTTACGCAAGTTATCTTGCAAGAGGATGAATAATCATCCTAATATAGTATCTTTCTTGAGCAAAGATAATTGCTTGGAAGCAAAAGACTAGTCGATAAATTGGAATAATCTATGAACTTAAGGTTTGACCAAGTCGGGTTAATAGGGTACGCCCTAACCCAGGATATAGGGGATCTTGCCAAGTCGCAAGTCATCCCGGATCGAGTGATGGTGGACGCATTCGAAAGGAAGGATTCAATCCTTAGTAGTTGGCCAACAATAAACGACCAATGGAAATGTTTGTGCTTGTTACAGATTTAAGAGCATTATTTTGCTTTGTTTGACCAATGAATTAAAGGATAAATGGATATCTAATGCTTCAGGTTGAAGGCCTGAAGGGAGAGGCAGCTTCAGTTACCCCCAACTACCTGCCTGACCCTAACCAAGGGGGTTGTTAACCGTGCCGGGAAGGTCGACCAAACCCACCTTGAGAGGTCTCTTCGTTGAGCGCTACTTGGAGCACGAGGACGCTTAGGTGCCAGGAGGAGCTCTGGCTATAAATCCCTCGCCTTCCGCGCCCTACACAAGAGGCCAACGTGACTCGAGATTGGATCTCGAGGCCCACATACTAGTCTTCAGGTGGAAACTTGGATTAGTGATCCGTGTGGATTGCTGGATAGCCTTTGGGCAGATTGTGGATAAGTCTACGGGCTGGACTTTATGTATTTCAAAGATAAATATGATAACTTGTAAAAAAGAAACTTGTTTGTATCCCTCTCGTTTTCCATTCTCTTAGAACCAAGTGCAGCGTGAATCCGCTTCGAACTTGGTGTTTCTGCGTAAAGTAGTTCGCTTGGGTTCGACGCTAGTTGCCGTTAGGAAATGACCAATAGGGAAAGCCCTAATTCAGGTTGGTCCTAAGTGGGAACAGTCGGAATACTTCCACTACGAGGCAGACGCGGAAAGTCCTAGATCACAAACCCCGTACATTCCATGGGAGTGCCGGGCGGAGCTTTCTAGACATCCTTTCCGATGGACTGCTAAGACGTGTCCTGAAGATAACAGGTGGACATGCTACAGTTGGTATCAGAGCCAACCAGCGAAGGATTTGTTTTTATGAAATCGTAATAAGATAAAGTAAAGCAGATGTTGCTGTCCAAATATTTCCTTACTTCCAATGCTGTCTTGCAGAACTATGAAGCATGGAACAGGTTCTTGGTGTTCCGCGTCATGTTTACGACTACAATGCATTCTCTACATTATCGACAAAGGATTGAGATGATGAACATTTTAGAGAAAATCTATAATCCGTCGCCTTTGTACATGGAACAAAGATGAACGGGTGCCTTAGGAATCTACTATATAGCTGCCCACCGGTTCGCATACCTCCAGACCAACCTAAAGAGGATCAAGTGGTTGGAAGACCTAAAAGTCGTGAAGCTGTTCATTTTTGTGGAAGCTCACGTAAATTCAACTTTACATATTAGAGGTCGGAGGGGTGAACTGACTCATATGTATATGAGGAAGTAACCCGTATAATCCCCGCCGACAGGATTAAAGTGTTGGGGTGCCATGAGAAGAATGGGTTCCAAAGGAAAGGATACCCTGAACTTCCAATGACTTACAGATTCCTAAAGATCCATGACCCAAAACCATACTATTATACAGTTCTTGTAGATAAATGTAATACAACATTATTCTCCCCAAGCTAAATGTAACAGTTGGCTTATCATCGCAAGAAATATTGTATTCCGAAAAGGCTATGCCCATATAAATACAAATAAAACTTCTTTTTATCAATGGTTGATTGTGCATGAGAATTGATAAAAAGTTAAGTGGTTAGATTTCTTGGGTGATAGCGGAATTGAAGATGTAATATAAATCAATAAAGATTATCGTGTAATAACGTTAAGAGACCTTTATCCAGGCACAACCCCAGGTACAGGTTCCTAGTTCGCCTCCTATATCAAGTACTGCTATAATCTAGGAGAAGAAGTTTCTTCTCAAGCAGATTAAGCCGCTCGAATTTGACGGGAGAGGCAGGTCCATCCAAGCAGGTGCTAAAATTTGGATTGAATCCATGGAGGATTACTTCGAAGCAGCCAGTACTGCACCCACCAATCAGGCTATGCTCGTCAAGCTAAAGCTCACTGGCAAAGCCAGGCTTTGGTGGAAGCAATGGTGCAGGGATCAAGGGATCGCAGAAGGATCCGTTACCTGGGAGAAGCTGAAGAAAGCCGTGCATGGAAGATATTTACCACCTGCATATCGCATGCAGAAAATGAATGAGTTCTACAAGCTAAAACAGCTGGGACTCACCCTTGATGCATACTATTCTAAATTTTTCTCACTTCTTAAGTATGCGCCACAGATGGACATGACACAGCAGGTGTCTAAATTTTGTGATGGTTTAACTCCACCAGTAAATGGTTTAATTCCACCAGTAAATACCCATCTGGAATCTATGCGTCCATCAGATCTTCAGGATGCACTCATTCGAGCTATCCCTATAATTCAGGAGGTGCAGGCTAGACCAAGGGGCAACAAAGCTTGGTCTTATAATGACTCGAATAGAGGAGCATTCAGGCCTCAGATGAAGAGAGTTGAAGGTCAAAATTAGGGACAAAGAAATAAAGCAAGAACTAATAACGTTAACAACTTTGTTCCTACTCAAAGAAATGGCCGAAACCTCCGTTGTTTCCTTTGCAATGAGCCCGGTCATTTCAAGAGGCAATGTCCCAAGCTTGGAGGAGGACATCACCAAGCAGCTTTCCAAGGAACGGACCATGGTCAAGGAGCCACTACCCGAGGCAGAGGAAGAACCGCCTGTGTTGCCAATAGGCAAATGTTCGAAGAAGAAGAAGAAGAAGATCTGACCATGGAAGCAGAATTTGAAAGGGCGACAATCCATGCCGCTCTACACAAAAAAGGCTCGAATCGCGAGTTCTTGGTGATTCAGACACCGTCGGACTATCAAGGTAAAAGTTTCAAGACCTTGATTGATTGTGGCAGTATATATTCCTTTATCTCACCAGCTTATGCAAAAAGACTAGGAATAGCCACAGTAGAAGCATCTACCTTGCTTGTGGAATTGGCAAATGGTCGTGAGGTTATTTGTACCAGGCAAACTACTAAGGTGGAATTCTTTCTGGGAGAAAAAATGACTTCAGTCAAATTCAAAGTCATGAATTTAGGTACCCATGAGTGTCTACTCAGAATGGATTGGCTTAAGCCTAATGACACCCACATTCATTGTGGAAAGGGCCAAATTTCCTTTCGAAACTCTGAAGGGGATTTGGTCATTTTAAATCAATACGTTAGGGTTGAAAATCAATTTACGCGTAGACAACGAGTCATGTGTTTATGGAAGTGATAATGTAATTATCTTCAAGAATTAAATAAATTGGCATAAACCTAAACACCAAAACCCGCGGAGTACTCGTTTTAGAAAGAGTTAATTCAATTCCAAAGAACTCACTAGGATTTAATACGTGACCTAGTCACAGGTATTTTGCTAAAATCGAAACTCCTATACCCTAAATACTTGCCCACATTCACTGAATGTAGGGACAGTGGAACATACTTGAGAAGTGATCTAGGGTTGTCCCTAAGAATCTTACGCTAAAAAGATGGAACTTGGAACCCTAGGAGTGACAATCTTAGCCTAATGTAATCAGGAACAGATTGTTTCGTGACTCCATTTGATGAGTAGAATAGTCTCATAGTTCGATGCGACACTTGTGCAACAAGTGCGGAGTCGTATGATCTTGTGATTGGATTACAAGGGAATGGCCAATTCTCGCAATGAGGTTGGCAGGTCCTTACGCAAGTTATCTTGCAAGAGGATGAATAATCATCCTAATATAGTATCTTTCTTGAGTAAAGATAATTGCTTGGAAGCAAAAGACCAGCCGATAAATTGGAATAATCTATGAACTTAAGGTTTGACCAAGTTGGGTTAATAGGGTACACCCTAACCCAGGATATAGGGGATCTTGCCAAGTCGCAAGTCATCCCGGATCGAATGCTGGATGCATTCGCTTGTTATAGATTTAAGAGCACTATTTTTCTTTGTTTGACCAATGAATTAAAGGATAAATGGATATCTAATGCTTCAAGTTGAAGGCCTGAAGGGAGAGGCAGCTTCAGTTACCCCCGACTGCCTGCTTAACCCTAACCAAGCGGGTTGTTAATCGCGCCAGGAAGGTGGACCGAACCTGCCTCGAGAGGTCTCTCTGTTGAACGCTACTTGGAGCAGGAGGATGCTTGGGTGCCAGGGGGGTCTGGCCATAAATCCCTCGCCTTCTGGACCTTGGGCCCTGCATAAGAGGCTAACGTGACTCGCGATTGGATCTCGAGGCCCGCATACTAGTCTACAGGCAGAATCTTGGATTAGTGATCCTTGTGGATTCCTGGATAGCCTTCGGACGGATTGTGGTTAAGCCTATGGGCTGGACTTTATGTATTTCAAAGATAAATATGATAACTTGTAAAAAAAGGAACTTGTTTGATGTTGCTTTTCTATGTCAAGTGCTATGGTTACATGAAAGAACTAGTGCCTAACGGGCTAATTAAGGAAGTTGATTGATACATGTCCAATTAAATGTGTTAGGTAATTAAATAACTAAAACAACCCGAGGAAAGTGCGGTGAATGGGCCATAGGTCCGCCCTACCGATGGGTGGTCCCGGTTGGCCGGGAACTTTTCTCAAATCACGATGGACAGCCTGAAGATCATCAAAGAACACGAACAACAAAAGCATTGACCTAGAGTTATAATTGATCTAGATTTACGTTGTTTTAGGGAAACGGAATGGGACTATGCCTTATGGCAAAGAGGTTGAGTTCTCATCCCTCTCGTTTCCCATTCTCCTTGAACCAAGTGCAGCGTGAATCCGCTTCGAACTTGGCGTTTCTGCGTAAAGTAGTTCGCTTGGGTTCGATGCTAGTTTCCATTAGAAAATGACCAATAGGGAAAGCCCTAATTCAGGTTGATCCTAAGTGGGAATGGCCGAAATACTTCCTCTACGAGGCAGACGCGGAAAGTCCTAGATCGCAAACCCCGTACATTCCATAGCAGTGCCGCGCGGAGCTTTCTAGACATCCTTTCTGATGGACTGCTAAGACGTGTCCTAAAGATAACAAGTGGACACGTTACAGCCTACTCAGACGGATGCTTTGGTGACATATTTGGGTGTTTGTTCAGGGTCTTAATGATTGTTTGGTGCTGATTTATGCCCGTTTATGGCTGGTCATGTCTTGGCTATCATTTCTTGACTTGGTGCAATGATTTGGTCAGCAATTGCTTCTCACAGTACCCTGTTGTCATTTATTACAGCAAGCATATAACTTCGGACTCACATGGATTCTTCATGCTGAAATATTCTGAAATGATGTACTTTCACTAGTACTTGGTGGGCAGCAGCTTTGGTTACATTTTCTCGCCATTTTCACTCAATTTTGGTGATTTTTTGGTCATTTTCTGTGATAAACAGTAAGCAGTTTTGAACTCTCTATAGTCTTTCAGCCTGCATTATGGCGAGTTCGTCCACTGATCATGCTATTTTCAACATCACTAAGCTTGATGGTACGAATTACTGTTATTGGAAGAGCTAGATTTAGCAGGTGTTGGTGCAGAAATCGCAGATCAAACCATTGAGATTGAGTGGGCATCCGCCTGCAACTATGCCAGATGAGGAATGGCTTGAGCTTGATGAGTTATACAAGTCCACTATTGTATTATCTCTCACAGAACACGTTCATTACAATGTATTTGAGGAAGAAAAGAGTGCATGGCAGTTGTGGGATAAAATCAAGAATCTCTATGATAAGAAAAGTCCAGCGAGTCAGATGTATTCGCTGAAGCAGCTTATGGATCTGCACATGAAGGAGAATGTGATTATGTCTGCTCACTTGAGCCAATTTCATGCTATACTCAAGAACTTGACTTCGCAGGATATCACTTTTGTAGAGGATGTCACTTCTCTTTTCTTGCTTGGTACTCTTAATGAGTCATGGGATGTATTCTGTACTGCATTCTGTTCCTCTACTGCTACCTTGAGATTATCTGATGTTGAGAGTGCTCTTTTGCAGGAAGAGGTTAATCGTAAGAATTTGGATGCGTCTCCTGTGTCACATGCTATGACAGTTTGAGGCAGGAATGATGGGTATGGAAAGCATGGCAGTGGCAGTGGCCGTGGATGGGATTCTGAGAAATCTCAGTCCAAGTCTCGTGGGAAGTCACGTAGCAAATCCCGTGGGAGGAATATAGATGTTACTTGTCACCATTGTGGAAAAAAGGGCAATATTAGGCCACAATGCCATGAACTGCGCAATGAAAGGTGCAAAGATAATGAGAAAGACAAAGTGCAAGATAAGTCTTCTGATTGCAGCATAGTGCCTGCAAAGTTCAATGTTAAAATTGAAGAGATTAATGTTATGCAGCCTAAGGATGTTGATGATGATGATTATATCCTTGCAGCTTCTTCTAGTGCTTCGCAGATGACAGAGATACACTCTATGTATGCACAGTGTTGGCTCTTGGACTGAGGTGCATCCTTTCATGTGACACCTTGTCGAGAGTGGTTTCATTCATATCGTACTGTTTTGGGTTCTGTGCGCTTGGGTGATGATAGCTCTCTTGATATTCTGGGCATTGGTAATGTTAGGCTACAATTTCCTTCTGGCAGTAGTTTTGTTATGCAGGATGTACATCATGTACCTACTTTGATATGCAGTCTCCTGTCAGCTAGACAGCTTGATGACACAGGTTATCATATATCTTTTGGAGACTCTGCATGGAAGATCACTTGTGGCAGACTTGTGATTGCGAGAGGTGCCAAGGCTGGTAGCCTCTATCCCTTGATTGTATCCGCTTCTTCCCTTGATCATGTTTTGTCTGTGGGTTCTATCCCACATGTATCTCTTTGGCATGCCCGTTTGGGCCATATGTCTTTGAAGGGAATGAAAATGCTTTCTGGTTTGCAGTACTTACCGCCCCTTGATTACGCATGTTTTGATTCATGTAAGCATTGTCTTTATGGTAGGCAGACTAGGTCTACGCATAAGAAGTCTGGTAGGCCATGCATGAGTGAGCCCTTGGCATTGGTACATTCGGATGTCTGTGGGCCCATGCCTTGTCATTCTATGGGTGGTGTAAAGTATTTTGTTACGTTCATAGATGATTTTTTACAAAAATTTTGGGCTTATCCTATTAAGCTGAAATCCGATGTCTTGGCTGTAATTCAGAGATGGCTTGCATTGGTTGAGAACCAGTCTGGATATAGGCTAAAATTCCTAAGAACAGATAATGGGGGTGAGTATGTCTCACGTGCTTTTGAGTAGTTATGTGATGAGAGGGGTATTAAGCATCAGTTGACTGCCCCCTACACCACCCGAGAATGGTTTGGCTGAGCGGATGAATAGAACCATCTAGGAGCGTGTACGCAATATGCTTAGCCATGCAGGCCTACCAGAGAACTTTTGGGCTGAGGCAGTTAGTACAGCTGTGCATGTCATAAACAGATCACCTTCTAATGGTTTGGATTTCTAGGTGCGCATCTCCGTGTCTTTGGATGTGAGGCATTTTGCCATGTGCCCACCAGGGACAAGAGAAGTAAGCTGGATCCTAAGAGTGTCAAATGCATTTTTCTTAGTTATGGGGATGCATGCAAGATGGGTTACCATCTCTCTGGGATCCGCAGGCGCGGAAAGTCATCTGCAATCATGATGTAGTCTTCCATGAAGACAAGATGCATCGGCAGCCTAAGAGAGTTGTTGAGATCTGCAGGGTCATATTTCTGGAGGAGCCGAGAGCTCCCGCATAGCTAGTTGGACAACCTACACCTGCACAGCAGATGCTCATGGTCAGGGTGTTGGACAGGCAACTAGGCAGGCAGTAGAGCCTGCTGTGAGATGGTCTACTAGAGACAGACATCCACCTGATAGATTTCAGTCCTCGATGCATTATGTCTTGGTTACAGATGCAGAAGAGCCTTTCACTTATGATGAGACTATGCACAGAGGTGACAGTCACTCCTGGGAGAGGGCTATGCAGTCTGAGATAGACTCCTTGCATAAGAATAACACTTAGGATTTGGTTTCCTTGCCTATGGGCAAGAAGGCTTTGCCATGCAAGTGGGTATACAAGCTGAAAACTACCCCTAGACACCCCAAGCCAGCATACAAGGCTAGATTGGTAGCAAAGGGTTTTAAGTAAGAGCATGGTGTGGACTTTGATGAGCTCTTTTCTCCTGTGGTTAAGATGACCACCCTGCGCTTAGTCTTGGCTTTGGTTGCTCAACTTGACTTGGATTTATACCAGATGGATGTCAAGACAGATTTCTTACATGGGGACTTGCATGATGAGATTTATATGGAGCAGCCTAAGGGCTTTGCAGAACCTGACAGGGAGCACCTAGTGTGAAAATTGAAGAAAAGTCTTTATGGCTTGAAGCAGGCACCTAGGGAGTGGTATCATAGGTTTGATGCCTTTATGCAGTCATAGTGCTACAACAGGAGTGCTATGGATCTGTGTCTTTACACGAAGAAAGCCCGTGATGGTTCTTTATTGATTTTGGTACTCTATGTGGATGATATACTGATAGCAAGGAAAGCTCATGATGAGCTAGATACTCTTAATACTCAGCTCAAGAAGAGCTTTAAGATGAAAGATCTGGGACATGCCACTCACATACTAGGTATGCGCATTAGACGTGATAGGCATCAGGGACTCCTCTACTTGTCACAGAGGGAGTACATTCATAAAGTCCTTGAGCACTTTCGCATGTAAGACGTAAAGCCTATTGGCTGTCCATTGCCTTCTTATGTGAAGGTATCACAGGTTGATTGTCTGCAGACAGATGAGCAGAAGGTCGAGATGGCCAAGATTCCCTATGCATCCGCAGTGGGCAGTCTTATGTATGCCATGATAGCCACTCGTCCAAATATTGCCTCTGCAGTTGGTGTTGTGGCATGCTATATGGCTATCGTGAAGAGTATCATGAGGTACTTGAAGGGCACTGCAGATATGTGTATATGCTATGGCAGCCAGGATACAGGAGTCATGGGGTACATTGACTCTGATTATGTAGGACATGGAAATAGTAGGAAGTCCACTTCCGGCTATGTATTCACCTATGCTGGAGGTGTTGTTTCTTGGATGTCCAGGGTGTAGAAATGCACGGCCCTTTCTACTACAGAGGCCGAGTATGTTGCAGCCACTGAGGCTTGCAAGGAGGCCATTCGGTTGGGTCGTTTGGTTGCTGACCTTGGTATTGATGCTACCCCTACATTGCATTCAGATTCTATGAGTGCTATTCAGTTAGCCAAGAATCCGGTCTTCCATGCGAAGACGAAACACATTGAGGTGAGGTATCACTTCATATGTGGGGTCATTGAGGACAAGTCTGTTGATCTTGTCAAGATCTTGACTGACCAGAATCCTGCAAATGTGCTTACGAAAAGCCTCTCTACAGAGCACTTTGCCTTCCTTAGGAGGTTGATGGGCGTGGAATGAGATGAGGTCTTTCCTCGTCCTGTTGTATATGTGTACATGTTGTACTGTCTTTTTTTTTCTGTTTATTTTCACTCCTCACTAGGCCAGATTCGTCTTTAAGTGGGAGTTTGTTGGGGATAAAGGCGCCTCTGCCTAGCCGCCTGTGTATTATTACACTGATAGTCACCGCCACTGCACACTGCAGGTGGCGGGCGCCCATCACCATCACTTTATTCTTTATTCTTTTAGTGACAGTTTGAATAAAGGAAGGCCCGGTCACACATTGTGAATAAAGGAATATCCCTTGTACTAATAATCGTGTTTCTAACAATTGTATTTTGTTTTCTTTGCAGCACTCCACTACAAAGCGCGATCCCACTAGCTTAGAGAATCGATATGCAGAGAGACACAGTCTTACTGTATTGATCGACCGATTGTATGGACGCAGTGGCCCAGTAAGTCACTCATCTTTCTTATTTGTAGTTACTAATTTTAACTAAAATTCATTATTATATGGTGGACTGATGTGTAATTGTTTTGTTTTTTGTAGAGTTTCTTGGATGCTCCTTTACGGCGGGACGAGCTTTCGAATGGTGAGAATCTATAGCTCGCCCTTGAATCCGTGGAACACACATTCTCTTCTTTTCTGATCATGTGATTTATATAGGCATTTTCTATGCACTATGTTATTATCATCTTTTGTATCTTGTTATGATTCTACTGTTGCTTTCATTACGCGATCTTGTATTTATTTTATGTATTAGTCTTATGGATTCAAGTACACTTTGCCTTATTTTGATGAGCATTGTACACTTTATTGTAACTCTTTTGTATGGCCCAAATAAAGCACACAAGCTGCCTTGCCACAAGTTTTTTTTCCTTGTAACCGTCACTATCAGTGTTGCAAATTTAGTGCACGCGCCACTATTAGTGTTGCAGTTAGCATTGCAAATCATCACTATATGCTTTCACTATGCGATGCTAATAGCGACACATATAGCAATGATTATAGATACTATTTTATGGCGTCGCTAATACCGATGTTTTTTACGATTAAAGGCGCATAATTTTTTATGAACATTTTCATCACTTTGAACGTCAGTATGAGGCTCATATCTTGTAGTGTAAGGCCTTTTCGATAACATTCATTTAGTTAATAACAATAGAAGCTCCAAGAAGATTAACTTTAGGTCCATCTCAAGAATGACTTTTATGAGATCCTAACAAGGTATGCCAATGTGGATATTAAGCTACAAACTCATAAGGAACATGATCCCTTTCCTCTAGGTGATATTGCAATTCCAAATTCTCATATAAAGCCTCATTGAAATAACAACCATTAGTGATCATGTTATTATTTGAATAACTCTTAGAAGTAAACCTCAACCCCTCTTTTTAATGAAATGGATAGAGACTTGAATGGCACCCTTTACACTCAAGTCTTGTAGGTACCATTAATTGCACCAAAGCCTTTGAATTAGGAGATGAAAAACAAACTTGCTCCTTTGATATTGCGCCTTCTATTGCTCAATATGACAGCTACCCATGTAGCATGGTAATCATGATTGCTTGTGACAAAGAGAAGTTGGTCAATGGATCTTGGATGAGTTGCTCCATGACTCCACTTGTGTTAGTGTGTCGTTCTTTCCATGTATGGATGAGACCAACACCATGCACTACTACAACCACCATCTGCATAGGATTGTATAGTAGCCATAAATGCCAGAATAAATCGATAGTAATTAGAAACGGAATAGCCACCACACTGCCAGGCTTCAAGCCTGCACCGAAAATGAGATAGCTACCATACCAATTGCTCCTACAGTTCTGAGAAGGTCAAGCTTGGCTGTTCTCTCCACAAGAGGTTTCTCGGATAATGCAATAAATAATAGATGTATACACATTGGGAAGAATGAATACTCGCCCCCTCCTCTAGGCTATATACTATCCCCCTCAGAAAATACAAGAACATACCCAATACACAATTTGAAAGGTCTATGGATATAAATGGTTTTTAACATCCTTAAGTTCAAATCCACAATTGACCATTTACGTTCAATGCAAAACTCGTTAATGCAAATATGTTGAAGTTTGCATATGAACCTTATGTTTGCTTCCTCGAAAACACCTCAAAAATTATAGATTCAAAATCTGTAACCTATGCACCCACTTTTGGTCAATACATCTAAAATTACAATGTCCCCTAAAACTGTTGTCCACAACCTTACAGCTCTAAAATGGGGCTTGAAATGGTCTCAGATGCCCCAAAAACTGTAGTAACCCCTTAAGGGATTATTTGCAGAATACACAATACTTTTCTCGTACACCAAATTTCTCAGCAAACTGAGATTTTCACTCTACCTTGCTTCCGGTGCCTCCACATGCACTATCCAAGAGAAAGAGTGGAAGAATGGGAGAGCTTCTTACCCATTGCTTACTAGCTTGAACCTTGTTTTATTTCCTTCACTTCAGCCTTCAAAATCAGACTATCTTAGTGGCGCGGCTCTAATACCATGTCAAGAATTGTGTGTGGGGGGACTTGCTTAAGTTGTTGCACCGAACACATATTGTATACACAAGAGGAAGCTCACTCAAGAACACAAGAAGAGAGATGGATACCAAAACGTTTTTTTGCTGATTTCTCCTTCTTCTACTACACCTACTACACACTATTCAATGTACACGAAGTATAGATAAGATACAACATAAAGAAAAGTGGCCTACTAAGTCAAACAGTGCATAACAAACTATACTAATTAACTAGCGCTATATCTTTGCTAGTTGTAGGTAGGTGTAATAAACTAAATATAATAAATGATAAGTCAATGGCCATGTGAGTATCATAATGACCACTAACGTGCTAAATGTAGACGTGTGGATCCGTCTAGCTAGGTGGTCCATCATCAATGTCTGCATGTGTTAAGCTTGACATCTCAACACCAATAACGCTACAGACACAATTACTATGAACAGAATGGTGAATACAAGGATTACAAATGAAGCCACAAATATCATCAACCAAGCATCTGTATCACAAATTTTTAAGTACTAATTTTCTTAAATAAAAGTAGCTAGCATGCCTTTATTCCATGAATAGGCAACATAAGCTACATGTAAAAAATAAGATTTTATTCGATTCATGCATATAATTTCTTTGAGAAATTCTTAACCGCGAATTCCAAGGGTTAAGTTAGCTTTGTACCAAATGAACCTATGTGAGTACAAGGAAGGTACTGTGTCCCTAAAAGATTTAATATTTTTTATTTTTGTATTGATCAAATGAAATCTCTGAATCACAAATGCTAATCCTCGAAATATAAGAGACCTTGAGATGCAATTGTCAAATGATACTGTTCGTAGTTAAACTAATTAAGATTTTCTTTTATTGCAGGCAAAGATCCACGAAACTCCAAGGGAGTTATCCTCAAGTATGAAACTCTTTCTTAAATTCAATCCAAACTAATCCCCAAGGAAGAGGGAATCCAGGAATACTATTGAAAGGTGTATTGCTACTTATGCTGATTTGTCTTGAAGTTATTTTGCCGCTTAGACTGATTCGACTCGAATTTATTTTGTCACCTATAGTTATTTTTTCACTCATGCTAAATTGCCTCAATGTTATTATTTTTTGAAAGAATAGATTTTTCTTGGAAATAAACTTGTTAAGAGTTTATGTATAATGCATTCAAAATAAGATGTTTGTGATTACAAGCTAGGTACTAATCTTTCCTAAAATCATGAGGCTAAAAGATGGATGATTGAGTACAGTTTGACGCGACTGAGGCAGTATTTTGGTGAACATAGAATGCCGATTGAGGCAGTGTTCTTGATGGTGCTAGACCTCCCCAACGCCAGTGTGAATAAAGGCTACTCCAAGGGGTTTTTCTTTTGTATTTTGCATTAGTGACTTTAGACCAATCATGACACAAAAGGTATTGTTATAGGAAACTCTAGCTGGTAGGAGGAGGTGAGGATACTAGGGAGACTCTGGTCATAAACTCTTTGGGCTCTTACAAACTACCAACTACCCTTCAATTTCGAGACTATGTTATGGAAGTTCCAATACTAGTTGGGGAATGGAACTTGGAGAGAATAATACTTCGAACTGAAGACATTGTAAAAGTCATTTGTTTGAAAGGAACTATTAAGAAGGAATTGCTTTACTCTTATTTTGTGTTGTAAATTAAAGGCGTGTAATGAATTTGTATCAGGAGATAATTCAAGAAAGATGATTTTATATGTTGAACCTAAAGTGGTAGGTAATTAAATAACTAAAACTACTCTCTCGAGGGAAGGGAGAGGATTATGGATCCAGACCTATGGTGGCTGAGTGGTCTCAATAAGCTAAGAGCTTTCCTAAAAAGGAATAAAAATCGCACTTGACGAACCATTAGAAACCAAAAAGACTGACTCACATCATTTTAGAATCCGCTAACATTAATTAGCAGTCGGTAATAGATTAGACCATAAAAACTTAGGTCGATCCTCGTGGGAGTGGCCGAAACTTCCATTGCAGGATAGACTCAAGTGAGCCTAATTAGAAAATTTCGAGGGTTTTATCAAAATCTTGGACGACGATTCCTAGGACATCTCTTGATGGACTACTAAGAACATACTGCCAAGGAATAGTTCGAGCAGCACGTTAGAGTAGTTGGTATCACAGAGCATGTTGATGTAGGAGATGATGCAAGTAAATAAAACTAGTAATATTTATTTTAGTAAAAAACATTTCCTTAAGTAGAGAAATCTTCTCTTGTTGATATATGTTCTTGATTTTTGGCAGAAAGAGGAACCTTAGGAATGATTCTTGATTTTTCAAGTTATGTTTATGTCAATAATGCACTCCTCTAGCTTTAGCTAGAGTAACCAGATGATACAGATATTAGATCAAATATATAATCCTTCACCCCTATATTACGAAAGGTAATGGATGTTAAGCAGAGGGTATTATTACATTGACGCAAGCCGTCTTTCTTAACTCGAGAATAATTTGAAGAGATTAAGGTGGATATAATTCCTTAAGGTTGCCAAGATTTATCTCTTTTATGAGGCCAAAATAAAATCAAACATGTTCACTAGAGGACGACAGGTCAAACTAAACCGATACATCTATGAGGAGGTTACAAGGGTTAAACCAACTGATCGATTCATGGTTGTAGAACGCTCTAGTTGCCACAACTACAAGAAAGATGGATTACCTGATCTTCCTTTGAAATATAGATTTTTGGATATCTATTCTGAGAATCCTAATTACTATGTGATGGATGTATCACAATGTCATGCTTAGATTGTGGTAGAAAAATCTTTTCCAAGAATAATATGAGCTCTAGAACTACTCAAATAATTTATTCCCTTTCTATTGATGTAAAGAATTATTTTTGTCCATCCATTTGTCTCCTTGATAAATCAAAAATAGTATATAGACTTTTTTTTCTGATTAAAAATCAAATGTAGTGAGAAGCCTTATACCCATAGGAAGGAGCAATGAGACTCCAAGGTGTTTCTATTGCAATGAACTATGACATTTTAAGAGACAATGCCCGGAGTTTGGCCAAGGTCATTTGGCCAAGGTTAGTTTCATAGGCAAAGCCAAGATGCCAGGGGAAAGGTTGCTGGAATAAACCTAAAGGAGGACAATATTGATAAAAATCCAACAATGGAATCCGATATGGAAAGAGTTGGAGTACATGCCACTCTCAATAAGAAGGGTCCAAATTGCCAATTCTCAGTAATTTAAACACTAGGATATTATCAAGGTAAACCCTTTCGAATTTTAATTGACTGCGGAAGTACCCACTCTTTCATATCACCAAAATGTGCAAAAAGGCTAGGCAAGCATAAGCACTATTCTTGAAGCTAGAATACTTGTGGAATTAGTAAACGCTAAAGAAGTTCTATCAACACAACAAACTACCAGGGTAGAATTTAGCTTGGGTGGCAATTCTTCCAAAATAAACTTCCGAATTATGAACCTCGGGGCTTATGAGTATTTGCTAGGAATGGATTGGTTAATTCCAAATAATGCCCATATCCATTGCAGAAAGGGCCAACTTACATTCCAGGCTCTAGGGAGAAAAGTAACATATCTGGGAGAAGTAGAAAACCCTAAGGTTCAGCAGGCCGCTAAAGTCTCTCGAATAGTAAAGGGATTGAAGAAAGGATTACCCGTCTATCTATTTAAACTAAACAAGGTTGAGAAAGATAGTGAAGCTAAGGATCAACCATCTTGGCTAAAAGAATATGTAGATGTTTTTCCAAAAGACCTGACAGAGCTCCCACCCGCAAGGGAAGTAGATCATGAAATTCAACTCATTTCAAGCACTGCCAGCATTGCCAAATGACCTTACCAAATGTCAATTCCTGAGGCCATTGATTTGAAAGGACAACTCAAGTAACTATTAGACTAGGGATACATTTGGCCAAGTAATTCACCATAGGGAGCCCCGGTTTTATTTCAAAAAAAGAAATATGGAACACTACGCCTTTGTATTAATTACGTGGATTAAACCAGGTGATAGTGAAAAATAAATATCCGATTCCAAGGATAGATGAGTTGCTTGATGGACTCTAGGGAGCAAAGGTCTTTTCAAAGATCAATCTCAGATCAGGATATTATCAAATAAGAATTGGAGAGGAATTTATCCCTAAAAATACTTTTAACACAAGGTATGGTCGTTATGAGTTTATTGTGATGTCATTTGGCTTAGCAAATGCTCCTACCACCTTCAACAAGTTAATGTAAGACATTTTCCAGCCCTACCTTGATGACTTTGTTGTCATCTTCTTTGATGATATCTTAACATATTCCAAGAATGAAGAAGACCATGAACCACAACTTTTTTATGAGCAGTTCTTGAAACAATGAGAGCCCACAAACTATATGCTAAAAAGAAGAAATGTGCTTTCTTCAAGAACCTGATTGAATATCTAGGATTCATAATATCAACAAATGGCATTTCAATGGATCCTGCGCCAAGGTCCAAGATTTACAAGAATGGCCACCCCCAACAACGGTCAAGGAAGTGAGAAGCTTTCTAGGGATAATGGGTTGATATAGAGTCTTCATTTAAGACTATGCCTCAATCGCAACACCTCTCAATGAGCTTCTCAAAAACCAGATCTCCATTACATGGACGTCTACCAAACAATCTAGCTTTGAGAAGCTTAATAAGAGTTTAGTAACTATCCCTATCCTAAGGCTACCTATCCTCAACAAAGATTTTGAAGTTATAATTGATGCAAGCTCTCTTACTTTCGGTTGTGTGCTTATGCAATAAGGACATCCAGTAGTCTATGCTTCAAGAAAATTAAAGATCCACAAAAGAAACTATGCCACATATGATCTAGAATTACTTGTTGTAATTCATGCCTTTAAACTTTGAAGACATTACATTCTTGGTAATAGGTTTTCTCTAATCACTGATCATAAGAGCCTAAAGTGGATTTTTACTCAAACAGATCTCAATATGAGACAATGCCAATGTAATGAGACCTTGCAAGAATTTGACTTTGATATCAAGTATAGACCAGGAAAGGAGAATGTGATTGTAGATGTCCTAAGCCATAAATAGTTCCTTGATTCTCAAATCCTAGAAGAACCCTCTAGAGTTGGAACTCTTGCCACAATGATTTCAATGCCTAATAACCCTCTCTTTGAAATAGCTAAAGAAGAGGTGGCGAAGGATCCAAGCTATCAGGACTTGTTAAGAGAAATTTCCATCAAGGATTCAGATCCAAAACTCAAGACTAAGTATCAACATTTTTCCATAAATGAGAAGCTTGGCTATTATAGGGGACAAGACTATGTATTCCTACAAGTCAGGAACTCAAAAGGAAAATACTCTAGGAAGCTCACGATTCCCCATTTTTAGGTCATCTTGGTTATGATAAGAATCTTAGTATGGTCAGAAAAAGCTTCTACTGGGAAAGACTCAAGGTTGATGGTGATGTACTCAAGTATATCATTGAATGCCTAAACTGCCAATGAATTAAGGCCAAGCATGTCAAGATACCAGGAAAACTCCACGCACTTGGCATCCCTCAAATGAAATGGGAGTATATCAATATGGACTTCATAGTTGGATTACCCTCGATACAAGGAGGACATAACTCCATAATGGTAGCCATTGATATGCTGAAAAAAGTTGCACACCTTATTCCTGTAAAAATCAATTACAAGGCTTCCGATATTGCCAAGCTTTTCATTAAGGAAATTTTTAGGTTACATGGATTACCCCAAAGAATCATCAGGGAGACCACGATTCTCTCTTCACCTCAAACTTTTGGAAGAGTTTGTTTAAAGCTCTAGGAACCCAGCTCTACTTTAGTATGGCTTACCATCCCCAAACCAATGGTCAAATAGAGCGGGTCAACCAAGTTATTGAGGACATACTGAGGGCTTATTGTAATAGGAAACCCAAACTGTGTATCCAATACATACCCTTAGTTGAATTTACCTACAATGTATCATACCATCAAAGTATTCAAATGACTCCTTTTCAAGCACTATATGGGCAAGATCGTCTTACCTCATTAAACTTTTTCCATCCTACCTTATGGGTAGAAGCATCTAGGAAAATGCTAGAAGAAATGGATCAATATGTGAAAGCTATAAGGCAAGATATTCAAGCCCCCAAGGATCGACAAAAGGCATATGCTGATCAACGAAGGCAGGAACACATCTTCAAAGAAGGTAACATGGTGTTCCTATGAGTTTACCCCAAGAAAATTTCCTTATCTTTGGGGGAATTCAAGAAGCTAAGTCTGAGGTATTGTGAGCCATATAGGTGCTAAAGTGTATAGGGCCAAATGCCTGTTGGAAACTGTGAGAAAGACGAGAGACGAAAGGAAGAGAGGAGAGAAGAGAGATATGAGACACCAGAAGTGGAACCCCAGAAGTGTGTCAACTGAGCACACATGATAGGAATGTATAGAGGGGACCTGGGGCGTTATATATAGATAGACTATATATATAGCTAACACCCCCGCTCAAATAAAGGTCCCTTACTATGGATTAAAAAACCCTTGGGGGCTCAAGGAAAAAACCCACAGCTCTATATAGGCCTACCGTTATATTAATATTCAAAATATAAAATTACAAAGTTGAACTTACAAGAGCCTATTCATAGGCATCAAATGAGCTGCATCACTCGTGAATTACAATATCAACAGAGAAGGAGCTACATCAGTCAGGAGCTACATCACTCCTGAATTACAACAACCTATTCAAAGGCATCAAAAGAGCTTTATCACTCCTAAATATACAACATGTAAAATAAGGATAAAATCTCCAAGAAATTCCTTCAACTGAACTTGGGATGTAAGCAATATATCTGTCACATCAAAACTTAAAGAAAAACGTTACAGTGACATTATAACAACACAAGGTCTATAGAGACGGTTCACGACGCCGCTCTATAGACAACATAACACATGTGGGGCCCAATGAACAGAAAATAAATAAAACAATTTTTCATCAGCTGCAATATAGACGCTCATCAGCTGGAAAGAATATAAACGAAATAATGTGTCATCAGCTGGAATATAGACCCTCATCAGCTGGAAAGAATATAAACGAAACAATGTATCATCAGCTAGAATATAGGTGCTCATCAATGGAATAATGAACGAGGACGATCATCATGAAGCATGGCAATATCAACATCCAAAAGTAATGTTGATGCTGAAATGTAGAGAGCGAGAGAGAGAGAGAGAGAGGAAGCTTATCTGCTAAGTGGCTCTCGTAAGCTACCAGGTTTCTAAACAACCTCTCTATATCATCTCCCACTCTTATTTTGGGCAAATACTTTGGGAGCCTTGAGTGCTTGTATGGCAATCCAGCAAGTGCTTCCGACTGTGTATGTTGTTGACGACAGCGAGGGAACCGAAGGTTGTAATACGACGCATAGCATCCAGGGCCAGCATGTAGGCAAGCTTTGTCGTCCGTCCGACAAGATGGCTCAGTGTCGTACTTGGCCCTGACCTTCTGTATGATAGAAAGGAACCTGTTGGTAAGGAGGGAGTGAATTGGACCCCCTGAATGTTGTAGTCACAACCTACGAGAAGTGCTAATGCAATCAGGTGCTCTTGGTAAAGTCCCAAAGTTGATTCAATGTCTTCAACTCTATACAACTCAATGTGCGGATCCCTTGGATCTGCCTGGAGTGTTTTGAAACCCATTTTTCACCATGAAGAAAAGCATCACTGTCTGATGTTACACATGCATGCACAAGGCCTTGTTTGTTTAGATCAACACATAAAGCTTCTGCTTCATGTTTGGCCTTGAGTACCGGCAATCCAAGAAGTTCCAAAAACTCCACACACTCCTGAATATTTACAGTAAAAAGGCTATTCCGGAGGAGAGAAGGCACCTTGGGGATAAGGCACAGCTCGGGGGAATCCATAGCTCCTTGGGTGCGGCATCCGATGGCAGCAGCAGAGCTTAGGCGGCAGCCCGCGAGCAGCCGGAAGGCAGACCTACGACTGGAGGAAGTTGCTACTTTCATGGTGGCTCATGGTGGCTGCAGGGCTCATCTTCACTACGGTTGAAAGGAAGCCGCGGTCCTCATATAGAGGAACAAGGCAGGGAAGGCAGACCTACGGCTAGAGGAAGCTGTTGCTTTCATGGTGTCTACAGGGCTCATCTTCGCTATGGCTGAAAGGAAGCTGCAGTCCTCATACAGAGGAACAAGGCAGAAAGGCCAAGAACTCGTCCTCCAACAGTAGCGGCAGTAGGCCAGGGCTTCAGCTCTGATACCATGTTGGAAACTGCGAGGAAGACGAGAGATGAAAGAAAGAGAGAAGAGAAGAGAGATATGAGACACCGGATGTGGAACTCTAGAAGTGTGTCAACTGAGCACACATGATAGGAATATATAGAGGGGACTTGGGGCACTATATATAAACAGACTATATATATAGCTAACAATGCCTACAAGCTGCAACTCCCTAACAACTTGAAAGTACATAATGTATTTCAGTACATAATGTAGGTTTATCATTCTATGGTGAAGCTTATGCTTGTAAGCAAGCACTTAGAGCCACAATTTAGTAAAAGGTGATATATCTCATGGTAGTACAATTGATGTGAACATGTTGAGGAGCCCTTTTCCAAGAACATGAGCATTACCATCAAAATAATACTAAGCATGTGAAGCTTAGGGAGCCATGGCTTAGGCTTCTAAGCATCAATCTCTACACTTGTATATGAAATTGTACCAAATCGATGATATGGATGTTATAAGAACGATATTCCTTTCTTTAAGAGAGCTATGAAGATGGAATTGTGTTAAGATCTACTTGAGACATTTTTATCATGATGTACAAATGTATGGGATTCATGGCTCCATGTGGTTGATTTTGTCTATAATGAGTGCAGTTGTGGTAGCATTGGAGTGTCCCACTTTAAGGTCATATATGGTTACAAAGTGCCTCTTCCTATGGTCATATTGAGTGAGAAGTTGAGACCTCATGGATGAGAAGAATTAGATCACATGTAGGCCCTAATTTAGCAATGTAAAGTGAATCTCAAAAGAAGGCCCAAGCACACATGAAGCTATGTGCTTGTAGCGTGCTCGCCTATGGCTGTCCAAGCATGTTTTAGCGGTCCATTGAGAAACAATTCTAAGCGTCGCCACCTAGCACTCCCATGGAATGTTTCGGGGTTTGTCGCCTAGGGTTTCCTGAGTCCGCCTCACAATCAAACATTCACAGCCGAACCCACTAGGATCGACTTGAAATCCAGGTTCTTAGGGGTTAAGGTCTCCTGAGAATATTCTAGTATCAAGTGCTGGACATCCTACTTTACGCAGAGATACCCAATCCAAAGCGGATCCATACCGCACTTGCTTCAAATAGAATGGGAAATGAGAGGGATGAGCCACTCAACCTCTTTGCTCGTAGGACATAGTCCCATTCCAGTCCCCTTAAATGATATGAATTAGGTTCTAACCTAACCATACCTAAAGGTCAAATGACAGTAAAGCCTTGTGAGAAGCCTCCGAGTTCTCTGGGACTGCCCTACCATAGGACAGACTGTGACGATTCTGCCCACCTGCTTCCCTTGATAGCTTTAGCTTTCTAATTAGATCCTATCACATTTATGTATGACATTCACAATTAGCTTCCTTAATTAGGCCTTTTAGGGACAAGATTCTTTTTATGATTATACTATTCATAACCCCTGACCAATTGCTCTATCAAGGAATAAGCCATATGCAACTAAGTGAAATTAACTTCCCTTGATACATATACTTTGCAAACTCCATCTTTCAAATATGTGAGAATAGACCTATCTCTTCCCATGACCTATTTTTGTATATCTTGGTATGGGGCCTAATGTATCTCATGTGAGAATCAAAGCAAGCATCTATCAATTTATAAATACATTACTTATGACTGGAACTAAGGTTGGATTGGTAGTGATGCCCTCGCTTGAGGTTCCATTGCTTATTGAGGAATTGCCATCTGCACGTAACATTATCTACTTACGGGCCATGCTCTTCTTCTCTTTTAAACACAACTTGTAGAAGACTTCAACAGTCACTTGCTCGAGAGGAGAAAATTTGGGAAAATTTGGCTTGCGGGTTAGGGGATGAGCTTGGGGAAAAGGAAAATACAGAATGCGTGTGGCCACTCTCTAAGGAGGGGGAAAGGGAGGAATAACCTTCTCTCTCTCTCTCTCTCTCTCTCTCTCTCTCTCTCTCTCTCTCTCTCTCTCTCAGCCTCTCACAGTCTCTCGGGATCTCCTTGTGCCTCCTTATTCCTCCCCATGCCTCATATTTATAATGAATTAGAGAAGAGGGGATGTGGGTGAGAACAAGAGTTCTTGGTGGAGGAGATCTTGGAGAAATCAATGATCTGATGCTCAACTCATAAATCTAATGGTTTCATCGGCTCTAAAAGGGGGGGAAAACTTCAAGACACTTGGTTAGAAATCTTTCAAATCACTCTTTCTTTCTCTCCATGCTCGAAGTGCTCTTCACTGCTTGTAGACTGCAATCGCGGCGCACACAATTTTGCTAATCTCTCTCTTTATTTTTATTTTTTAAAAAAATCTCCAAAACTAACTTAAAAATCACATGTCTTTTCTTTTAAATGACATCCAGTTCTAGAAATTTGCATATCTTTTTAGGATAATATCTAAAAAATCTAGAATATGCTAGTTTTGCCCAAAATCTAAAAATTTTGGACCATCCATACTATACATATTAACACTAATGATTAATATGGATGGTAACTCTCGTTCACGTTGTAACTTCCGTGAAGGGTGGCTACGGTCCTTGTCACTTCGAGAAAAATATTAGATTACGACTCTTGGTTTTTTAAATATATATTTTTAATTAAATAAAAATTTTTAATTATTAATGTTAATTAGTTTTTAACTTCGGTTAGTTTTTAGTTATTAATCTTACTAACTTATCAATTGACTAACTAACTTTCAAACTAGTCAACTAATTTTTAATTATGTGAAAATATTACATCCTCCTCTCCTTAGAGAAATTGAGATGTCTTCATCTCGAGAGAAACTGGGGGTTTCATTCTGGAACCTGTGGGGTAAGACCCATCACGCATTCGTTGCAACATTCAGACCACTCATAAGCATGCAGTCTTTTAAAGCAACAACTTATTGTATTTTGATTTATCTGAGTCGTGATTACAATACAAAATTTATTGTAGTTACATGTCATGAATATCTTCTTGGTTTTTCCTAAGTATCCTGGTATATTCTAGATCACTAGAGCTTGTACAGCTTCATTTCTTGTAAGCTCGAGTTCTCTTCGAGTTCTCTTAGGACAATTGACGTAATTATGTCCAATGTTGTGGCACTTGGAGCATCGGTGTTTAGGATGCTTTGGACATTCCCTTTTGAAATGACCTAACTCCCTGCAATAGAAACAGCGTGGAGCTTTATCACTTGCGGTCACAACGTTCTTGGTTGTCCTTGGCAGCAGTTTCTTCTTTAGAGAAAATTGTCCTAGGATCCTTTTAGCAGATCGAAGTGGTCATTTATCTCGGAAACTATGTTCCCAGATTGTCCTCTTCTTAGTTCAGGACCGAGCTCCATGGACAATCGGCTTTGCTTGTAATACTAAAGAATACTTCCAAGCTTCGACATTGTGGTAAGACCCAATCCATATTAGTTGAGAAGGAACGACTTAAGAGAAATTCATTGCAAGTTATAGTTGTTATTCCTTGCTAGAGTATCTCTAATCATTTGCAAGTTCTAGGCTCAAAATAGATGCAAGTCATATTACTCAGGTTAACTATAGTTACAAGAGTAAAGTTTATTCTAATACAAGTTATATTTCATATCGATAAAATTTCTAGGATTTCTAATAATCTTGAAGAGGTGTTGTAGGTTCTAGGTCTTTGTCTTCCTCTAATTCCTCTATATATCCATAGACTGCACTTGTGTAGCTTCGTTTTCTTTAAGGTTCAATGTCTTCTGGACTCAAATCAGGGCATCCTAGCTGAAGGTAGGGACATCTCCTATGGATGTGCCTATCTCTTTGCATGTGTGGCATCTCTTGTCCTAATCTCGGGAACCATCTTTGTCACAATTGTCCAATTTAAGTTCTCGGATGATTGGCTTTGCTTGAAGTAATGCATCTTGCAAGTCCGTTGGGCGCATTGCTTCAAGACGGTGGTTCATAGGAGTGTTTAGGCCATGGAAAAACTTAGATACTTGTTGTGTAATATTCATAGGCAATGCATATTTTAGTAGGGTTACAAACTTTGAGTAGTAAGCTTCCAAAGTTAATTTCAGCTGCAAAGAATTCATTCATCTTCAAAGTCTGGTAGGTTGACGGAAGGTATCATATGCATACAACATCTTTCAGCTGAGCCCAAGTGACAGCGGCTCTAGAAATACCTTAATCTTTACATCATTCCTTCCACCATAACTGAGTCTAGCCAACTATCTTAAGTTTGGCTATCATTGCTTGATTGGTAGTAGTAGTTCCTGAAGCAAAGAAATAAGCATCCATCGAATCAATCCATATCTCCACCTCTGCTGCAACATCTATCCCTTCTCCATCAAACTCGAGTGTTAATTTTCTTGAGAAGGAATTTCTTCTCTTGCATGTCAGCATTCGTGGGTGCAAAAGATGCTTGGAAATCAAGTCATACCACTTAGGTTATTCTATTTAGGATGTGTCTACGAACCACACATTAATCAATCACCCATTATTACGAAGTTTAGCTCTGATACCAACTGTAACGTGCGCGCCCTATCGGCAGCCCAAGCACATTTAGTGGTCCATCGAGAAACACATCTAAGTGTCGTTGCATCTCGCACTCCCATGGAATGTTTCAAGGCTTCTGGCCTAGGGTTTTCAGAGTCTGCCTCGTAAGGGAACGTTCGTAGCCAAACCCACTAAGATCAACTTGAAATCCGGGTTCCTAGGGGTTAAGGTCTCCTAACAGTATTTTAGCATCGAGTACTGGACATCCTACTTTACGCAGAGATATCCAATGCAAAGCAGATCCATACCGCACTTGGTTTAAAGAGAATGGGAAACAAGAGGGATGTGCTGCTCAACCTCTTTGCCCATAGGACATAGTCCCATTCCGGTCCCCTAAAACGACATGAATCAGGTTTTAACCTAACCATACATAAAGGTCAAACGATGGTAAAGCCTTGTGAAAAGCCTCCTAGTTCTCTGGGACCACCCTGCCTCAGGGTTTCGCCCACCTGCTTTCCTTAATAGCTTTAGTTTTCTAATTAGGTCCTATTACATTTATGTATGACATTCACAATCAACTTCCTTAATTAGGCCTTTTAGGGATAGGATTCATTTGCGTAATTTACAGCACTAACACGAAAACAAAACAAGTAGTCCTTTTGACAAAAAAGTTCCTTAACTTATCTTCAAGTTAATCTTTGTCTCTTGTCCATATAGGATAATTATATATTTCTTCTATCCAATAGAAGTACACGGTCCAAATCACATGGCACATAATTTCCATCATTTATCTAGAATAGAATCTTCCAACACCTCCAGACATTGGGCTCACGGCAATCTTCATTTCCATTCCGGACTAGGCAAGGGATGTTTAGAGCTCCACCTGACCCCAACCGACCTAGGAGTGAAACACAATTTCCGTGGTTGGCCTTTTTACCACTCAACCTTCGGCCCGTGAATCGAGCAGTGCCCTCTCGGAGGTAATCCGCAGTGCGATCTTGGAGATGATCCACCCGTGTAAATATCCTTCCTTAATTAATCCAATTAAAAATCAAGCACAATCAAAGTAATCATCTTAATATCACCTTCTAAGGGAACATTCCTTTGTTTCCCATGGCAATTTGTCATCACAGACCCTTGCCATGCTTTTACTATCAAACACAAGCACTTGGAATATTTATCCAAATCACAATGCAACAATCAGTTGATTGTAAAAAAGCATTTAGGGTGTTGTTCAATTAACTAACAAAACTAATTCTATCTTTTCCAAACAATATAAGAATAGACGTGATAATTATTCCATCGCATATTTGCTCTCCCCCCTTGGGATCAAAGAGTGATTCTATGCAAAATTTACTTAATACTTGTATGCACAATTCTTAATGTCATTCTTTTTACAAATATGCTATTCATAACCCATGACCAGTTGCTTTATTAAGGAATAAACCATACGCAACTAAGTGCAATTAACTTCCCTTGATACATGCACTTTGCAAAATCCATCTTTTGAATATGTAAGAAGAGGCCTATTCCTTCCCATGATCTATTCTCGTACATCATGGTATGAGGCCTAATGTATCTCATGTGAGAATCAAAGCAATCATCTATCAATTTAGCAATACATTACTTATGACCGGAACCGCGATTGGATTGGTAGTGATGCCCTCGCTTGAGGCTCTGTTGCTTGTTGAGGGATTGCCATCTGCGCGTAACATTTTTTGCTTTTGCGGACCATAATCTTCTTCTCTTTTAAACATGACTCACACAAAACTTCAGCAGCCACTTTCTCAAGAGGAGGAAATTTGGGAAAAATTGACTTGCGGGTTAGGAATGAGCTCGGGGAAAAAGAAAAGAGAGAATATGTGTGACCACCCTCTAAGGAGGGGGAAAGGAATGAAGAACCTTCTCTCTTTCTCTCTCTCTCTCTCTCTCTCATAGCCTCTCTCACAACCTCTCAGGATCTCTTTATGCTTCCTTGTATCTCCCCATGCCTCATATTTATAATGAATTTGAGAAGAGGGGATGTGGCTAAGAATAACAGTTCTTAGTGGAGGCGATCTTGGAGAAATCAATGATCTGATACTCAACTAATAAATTTGATGGTTCCATTGGCTCCAAAAGGAGGGTAAAACTCCAAGACACTTGATTATTAATCTTTTAGATCACTTCTTCTTTCTCTCCCTATTCAAAGTGTTGTTCATTGTCTATAGACTGCAATCATGGTGCGCGCGATTTCACCAATCTCTTTCTTTATTTTTTCTTTTTATAAAATCTCCAAAACTACCTAAAACATCACTTGTCTTTTCTTTTATATTGCATCCAATTCTAGAAATCTCCATATCTTTTTAGGGTAATATCTAAAACATCTAGAATATGCTAGTTTTGTCCAAAATCTAATATTTTTGGACCATCCATACTATACATATTAACACTAATGATTAAAATAGCTCTTAACTCTCGTTCATATTGTAACTTCCGTGAGGGGTGGCTATGGTCCTTGTCACTCCAAGAAAAATATTGGATTACAACTCTTGGTTTTTTTAAATATATATTTTTAATTAAATAAAAATTGTTAATTATTAACGTTAGTTATTTTTTGACTTCAGCTAGTTTTTAGTTAGTAATCTTACTAACTTATTAATTGACTAACTAACTTTCGAACTAATCAACTAATTTTTAATTCTGTGGAAATATTACAATCACTACAAGGATATGAGGGTATAGCGACGGCGATTTGCGACAAGAAATAGCGGCATTGCTATTAGCATCACATTTGCGATGCAAATAGCGACGATACTCAGACGAAAAAAATGTGGGCCAAAACCCGAGCATGTTATTTTGCATGCATTCACGAAAGAGAGAGCAAGAGGGAGAGCGAACATCCTACATTTGAGAGGGAGAGAAAGAGAGAAAGAGTGAGAAAGAAGGCCTCGCCGCCTCTGCCGCTATTCACGAAGAAGAGAAGGACGTGTAGGGAGGGTGAAGAGGAGCTGCCGCCACGAAAATGAGCCTCCAAACCCTTCTTCGAGCCTTTACAGTGAGTGCATTCTCCATTCTTGCTTTGCTTTTGTATTTTCTCTCTCTCTTTTACTTGTTTTTGGTATAATTCGTGTGTATTGAGAGAGGGAGAGAAAATGAGAGAGAAAGAGAGAGAGAGGGAAAGGGAAAGGGAGAGGGAGAGGGAGGGAGAGGACATGAGAGAGGGAGAGGGAGAGGGATAGTGAGAAAATGGGAGAGGGAGGGAGAGGGAGAGGGAGAGGGAGAAATGAGAGAGGGAGAGGGAGGGAGAGAAAAAGAGAGGGAGAAGGAGAGGGGGAGGGGGAGGGAGAGGAAATGAGAGAGGGAGAGGGAGAGGGAGGGTGCATTCTCCATTCTTGCTTTGCTTTTGTATTTTCTCTCTCTCTTTTACTTGTTTTTGGTATAGTTTGTATGTATTGAGAGAGGGAGAGGAAATGAGAGAGAAAGAGAGGGAGAGGGAGAGGGAGAGGGAGGAAATGAGAAAGGGAGAGGAAGAGGGAGAGGGAGAGGGAGAGAGAAAGAGAGGGAGAGAGAGGGGGGAGGGGAGGGAGAGGAAATGAAAGAGGGAGAGAGAGAGAGGGAGGGAGAGAGAAAGAGAGGGGGAAGGAGAGGAAATGAAAGAGGGAGGAGGAAATGAGAGAGGGAGAGGAAGAGAGAAAAAACATTAAAAATAATAGGGAAAGGGAGAGGGAGAGGGAGAGGGAGGGAGAGGAAATGAGAGAAGGAGAGGAAGAGCAAGGGAGAGGGAGAGGAAAGAGAGGGAAACATTCAACATAATAGGGAAAGAGAGAGGGAGAGGAATAGAGAAATAACATTAAACATAATAGGGAAAGAGAGAAAGGGAGGGAGAGGAAATAAGATAGGGAGAAGAAGGAAAAAACATTAAACATAATAGGGAAAGAGAGAAAGAGAGGGAGAGGGAGAGGGAGAGGGAGGGAGAGCAAATGAGAGAGGAACAGGAAGAGAGAAAAGCAAATGAAAGAGAGAGAGGAGAGAGAAAAAAAGTAAATATAGTAGGAAAAGAGAGAAAGAGAGGGTGAGGGTGAGGGGAGGAGAATAAATGAGAGAGGGAGAAGAAGAGAGCAAAAGAAAATGAGAGAGGGAGAGGAGAGAGAAAAAAATGAGAGAAGGAGAGGAGAGAGAGAAAGAGAGAAAAAACATTAAACCTAATAGGGAAAGAGAGAAAGAGCAGGAGAGGGTGAGGGGGGGAGAGGAAGAGAGAAAAGGAAATGAGAGAAGGAGAGGAGAGAGAAAAAACATTAAACATAATAGGGAAAGAGAGAAAGAGAGGGAGAGGGTGAGGGTGAGGGAGGGAGAGGAAATGAGAGAGGGACAGGAGAGAGAAAAGAAATGAGAGAGGGAGAGGAGAGAGAAAAAGAGAGAAAAAACATTAAACCTAATAGGGAAAGAGAGAAAGAGAGGGAGAGGGTGAAGGAGGGAGAGAAAATGAGAGAGGGAGAGAAAGAGAGAAAAGGAAATGAGAGAGGGAGAGGAGAGAAAAAAAAAATCAGAGAGAGAGAGAGGAGAGAGAAAAAGAGAGAAAATATATTAAACCTAATAGGGAAAGAGAGAAAGAGAGGGAGAGGGAGAGGGAGGGAGAGGAAATGAGAGAGGGAGAGGAGAGCGAAAAAATATTAAACATAATAGGGAAATAGAGAAAGAGAGGTAGAGGAAATGAGAGAAGGAGAGGAGAGAGAAAAAACATTAAACATAATAGGGAAAGACAGAAAGAGAGGGAGAGGGTGAGGGAGGGAGAAGAAATGAGAGAGGGAGAGGGAGAGAGCAAAAGAAAATGAGAGAGAGAGAGGAGAGAAAAAAAATGAGAGAAGGAGAGGAGAGAGAAAAAGAGAGTAAAAATATTAAACCTAATAGGGAAAGAGAGAAAGAGAGGGTGAGGGTGAGGGAGGGAGAGGAAATGAGAGACGGAGAGGAAGAGAGAAAAGGAAATGAGAGAGGGAGAGGAGAGAGAAAAAACATTAAACATAATAGGGAAAGAGAGAAAGAGAGGGTGAGGGAGAGAGAGGAAATGAAAGAGGGAGAGGAAGAGAGAAAAGGAAATGAGAGAGGGAGAGAAGAGAGAAAAAGAAATGAGAGAGGGAGAGGAGAGAGAAAAAGAGAGAAAAAACATTAAACCTAATAGGGAAAGAGAGAAAGAGAGGGTGAGGGTGAGGAAGGCAAGGAAATGAGAGAGGGAGAGAAAGAGAGAAAAGGAAATGAGAGAGGGAGAGGAGAGAGAAAAAAATGAGAGAGGGAGAGGAAAGAGAAAAAAATGAGAGAGGGAGAGAAAGAGAGAAAAGGAAATTAGAGAGAGAGAGGAGAGAGAGAGAGAAAAAGAGAGAAAAAACATTAAACATAATAGGGAAAGAGAGAAAGAGAGGGAGAGGGTGAGGGAGGGAGAGGAAATGAGAGAGGGAGAGGAGAGAGAAAAAACATTAAACATAATAGGGAAAGAGAAAAAGAGAGGAAGAGGGTGAGGGAGGGAGAGGAAATGAGAGAGAGAAAAGGAAATGAGAGACGGAGAGGAGAGAGAAGAAAATGAGAGAGAGAGAGAGAGGAAAGAGGAAAAGAGAGAAAAAACATTAAACCTGATAGGGAAAGAGAGAAAGGGAGGGAGAGGGTGAGGGAGGGAGAGGAAATGAGAGAGGGAGAGGAAGAGACAAAAGGAAATTTTTGTTGTTTGCTATTGTTGTTGTTGTTGTAGTAGTCGTGGTTGATGCAAGGAGGCCTGGCATATTCCACGGTGGATTCCGTGAGGTTTTGCGGTGCATTCCGTAAAATTTTATTACCGGGGCTTATACATAAGATGGATTCTTTGTGCGAAAAGTCGATGGGGATGCCTATCCTTTTCGGGTGTTTTGTTAATTTAATGTGTAAGTGGGTGATTCCATAGCGGGTGATTCCGTAAAATACATATTTAAATTAAAAAACTTTTATGAGTTAAGAGTGTACACTTGTAATAAAATTAGGATTGATTTCTAACCACTTTATTTTTGTAGCTGAAGACTGCTAGGTATTCACTTTTGTCGGTTTAATTGTATGATTTTTTTAACAATTGTGAATGCTTCAATTGATGTGTAGAGCAAGCAGTAGTGTCATTGGAAAGCATTGGAGGATAGCTTGTATTCAAATTATCATCAATTTTTTATGGGCGCGTATCTTATGCATAGCCCCCATATTTTATTGCCTTATTTACTAAAGCGCTTGATATTTATTTATTATTTTTGTATGGGCATGGGCGTACGATTTAAATATTTGTATTGGACATTGTATTTGGGTACTGCCTGACTTCTTGGGCGCCCAATAGCTTTAATTTTTTAGTGGCACAAAAGCTAATACAAAAGCTAAAGCTTGCTAATTGTAAATTGGGCTATTTCTTGAGCTTGAAGATGAATATATATAAAATACATGCTTTATGGAGTGCTCACATAAGGCATGGGGGGAGATTACACCCAATTGGTCTCTTATTCATGTCGTGCAAGCTTTCTTCATTGTTTTTTGTGCAAAAGGTAGAGTTCTTTTGTTCTTGGGGACCTTCTGATGCTCACTACGTGTGCATACGGCGTCCGATCTGTGCAACAGTGGTATCAAAGTGAAGCTGAGATCGAGAGCTTCCAATCGCTTACCATCTCGCAAGAAGGTGGAGCTCCTGGAACAATCGAGCTCTACAGTCAGTCTTGTGGCAAACGGTCGATACCAGCGTATTCCTGGCAATCAAGAAGCCCTAGCTGTACACTCAGATCATGAGGGACCGGCCTCTGTAAGGGCGGAGAACCACGCGGGAAGATCCTTGAAGAAGTTGTTGGTTTGAGTAGAAGACCTACAATTCAAAATATTTCTGTGATATCATTTGATTCCCTTATTCCTATGAAAGATACTTATCTCATTAGGATCCTACTTTTCAAGCTGATTGGAATAAACTAGTTGGAAATAATTGGATTCCTATTGATTCTTTGTCTTACACTAATGGATTTATGGTTTATGAAAAAATATTATGTGTGACTGTTCCATTTCGATCATTTGTTTTGCATGAAATTCATTGTCCCCCATATCAAGGTCATAGAGGAATTATATCTACTTTGTGTACATTGATTGAAGATTTTTATTGGCCACATATGGACATTGATGTATCTAACTTTGTATCTGAATGCTTAATTTGTCAATGAGTTAAAAGACACCATGGTAAACAATATGGTTTACTAATGCCATTATCCATTCCATCACGACCATGGGAACACATTTCAATGGATTTTATCACTGGTCTACCTAACACTAAAGCTAATCATGATATGATTTGGACTGTTGTAGATAGGTTCAGCAAACAAGCATATTTTATTCCATGCAAGAAAACTTTAACTGCATCTCAAGCTGCTCAATTGTTTTTAAAAACTGTTTTCACTAATCATGGTTTACCAAAAGTCATTATTTCTGATCGTGATTCTAGATTCTGCAATAATTTTTGAATTACTTTGTTTGCTAACTTAGGAACAAAGATTAATTTTTCATCTGCATTTCATCCTGAAACAAATGGTCAAACAGAAGCTACTAACAGTACTATTTTAGATCTTTTGTGTACTTACACCATTTTAAAACCACATACATGGGATACATATCTACATTTACTTCAGTTTGCATATAATAACACACCACATACAGCTACAAAGAAAGCACCATTTGAACTTATTTATGGATATCAATTGCCTACACCTGTTACATCATTATCAAACAAAATTCGAACTACTGATGATATCACTAACATGCATGCTACTTTTTTTAATGAAGTTAAAGATATGATTGGCCAAAGCTCAGCAATCATACATAAAATAAGCAAACAAGAAAAGACAGGCTGTGAATTTTAAAATTGATGATTATGTTTGGTTACGAATTGAAAAACGAAGATTACAAAGTGTAGATAAACACCCAGAAATTAGCACCTAGATTTTATGGACCATTTAAGATCATACACAAAATCAATGACAATGCATTTAAACTAGAATTACCACAACATTGGAAAATTCACAACACCTTCCATATCATTTTATTACGATCCTTTAGAGGACAACTACCTGTACACCCTATCTGTGAAAACCCTCCTTTGCTAGATGATGAAACTGAAATCCTTGAGCCTAAAACTATTATAGATACTAACTTTATGACCATTAGAACTGGCCGTAGATATTCTAGATATTTGGTCAAGTTTAAAAATCATCCTGATGAAGAAGCCCAATGGATGCACACTAGAGACCTAAGTTCTTTTCCCACACTGTTAGCTCCACATTGAGCTAATAGCAATTGAGGTCAATTGCTATCCCACCCCGGGGGTATGATGCCAGGAGGCATATTCCACAGTGGATTCCGTGAGGTTTTGCGGTGGATTCCATAAAATTTTATTACCGGGGCTCATACACAAGGTGGATTCTTTGTGCAAAAAGTCGATAGGGACGCCTATCCTTTTCGGGTGTTTTGTTAATTTAATGTGTAAGTGGGTGATTCCATAGCGGGTGATTCCGCAAAATGCATATTTAAATTAATAAACGTTTATGAGTTTAGAGTGCGTACTCATAATAAAATTATGATTGATTTCTAACCAATTTATTTTTGTAGCTGAAGACTGCTATGTATTCACTTTTTTCGGTTTAATTGTATGATTTTTCTAACAATTGTGAATGCTTTAGTTGATGTGTAGAGTAAGCAGTGGTGGCATTGGGAAGCATTGGAGGATAGCGTGTATTCAAATTATCATCAATTTTTGATGGGCGCGTATCTTAGACATGGCACTCATATATTGTCGCGCTTATTTACTAAAGCACTTGATATTTATTTATTATTTTTGTATGCACATGGACACACAATTTAAATATTTTTATTGGACATTGTATTTGGGTACCGCCTGATTTTTTGGGTGCCCAATAGCTTTAATTCTTTAGTGGCACAAAAGCAAACACAAAATCTAAAGCGTGCTAATTGTAAATTGGGCTATTTCTTGAGCTTGAAGATGAATATATATAAAATACATGCTTTGTGGAGCGCTTACACAAGGCATGGGGGGAGATTGCACCCAATTGGTCTCTTGTTCATGTCGTGTAAGCTTTCTTCATTGTTTTTTGTGCAAAAGGTAGAGTTCTTTTGTTCTTTGGAACCTTCTGATGCTCACTATGCGCGCATATGGCGTCCGATCTGTGCACCAGTGGGGTCGTGATGATTAAAGAAAATGAGAGAGGGGGAGGAAGAGAAAAAAGAAGAAGGAACGAGAGAGAGGGAATAAACATACAACATAATAAAGAAAGAGAAAGAGAGAGAGATGGAAGGAGATGAGATAATAAATGGATAAAAAACAAAGAGAGAGTGGTGGCGAGGTCTGGTGAGGTCCGCTGCAACGAGGAAGCAACACCACGAGAGGGAAAATACTCAAACATATATACGTTAATTTGTGGGTGGTGTGTGGAGACTTTACATACCTTAATTTTGCTGAGTTACAAGAGAAGAAAACCATTCTCCAACAATTTAAGAAAGAAAAAAAGAATGATAACAAAAACAAATTGTTTGTCATAACGTAGACAAAATGGAAAACGATGCAGGTCTTGTTATTCAAGATTGTGAGGCATATCCTAATCAGTGTGTCCCATGTCCTTGCTCTCAATGCAAGCTGGCAATTAGATGAAAATGTCGATTGTCTATAGAACACATACGACGCTTTGACAAGTTTCAATCTAAGATCATTAATCAGGCGATCTTGGATTTTCAGCAAACGGTAAGAAAAGTTAATATCAATCATGTATTGTACTCGAGTGTTAATTGAATATCATATATAAGAAGATTGGGTGTGGCTGGCAAATTTTCTATCCAGGGAGGTGACGCCTCGTCCCAAGGAGGACTGTACCCTTTGCGGCCAATTAGAAAGTGTTTGTGGGCGTGCGATGGATGGAGTGCCTGAGCCAATCCACCACTTGGAAGGTACTACTCAATATATACCATCAATACCAGAGGAGACAGGCAGCCTTCCAGACCTACGTGCAATCTTGGAGCGTGAGATAGAGGCAATGATCGATGCAATGATTCCCATGGATGTCAAGACTTCTGATCCGCTTCGAGAGAAAGTATCCATACCATTATATTATGGGTGCCGAGTATCTCTCTTGAAGACACTGCTTGCACTTCTAAGTGTACAAGCAAAATATGGATGGAGCGATGCGAGTGTGACCGAGTTGTTTAGGTACCTTGTACGTACGCTGAGTTGATTTCTTTTCAGCACTATCATTAAAAACATTTGTGCTTTTTCAAGGTATTTTATGATTTTTTTCAAGTTACTGAAATATCATATATTACCACCTGCAAATACCATGCCTGAGTCTCGTGATGATGCACGATATGTTTTACGAAATCTTGGTATGGATTACAACAGCATCCATGCATGTATCAATGATTGCATACTATTTCGAGGAGAATACGAGACTATGGAGACATGTCCAAAGTGTGGTGCTCATAGGTATCGACAGGACTTGCAAGGGCAAACCATCCCTCAAAAAGTTCTTACACACTTTCTGCTTATCCCCTGCATAAACCACATGTTTCATACGTTCGGCATGGCGAGCTTGACAACGTGGCATGCGTAGAATAGGTCCACAGATAAAGTTCAACGAATATCAGAGCGGATTCACGCACGTGGAGCCACATTGACTCTATCTTCCCAGGCCCCGATAGCCAAGGAATCTTCGGCTTGTTCTTGCAATGGATGGCGTGAATCCATTCGGTCTACGCTCAACTTCTTACAGTGTGTGGCCTATAGTCCTTGTCAACTACAATATCCCTCCATGGCTTTCTACGAAGAAAGCACATCTCATCCTTAGCTTACTCGTCTGCGGTGTTACAAAGTCAAAAATATAGAAGTGTATCTTCGTCCATTAGTCGATGAGCTTAAGATTTTGTGGGAGGAGGGGGTCACAATGTAAGATATGAGCAAGCACGATGGTTGATGGTCCACCAATATTCGAGCCATTCTCATGTGGACAATGCATGACTTTTCAGGATTCGGAGAGTGCTTAGGTAAATAGGCTTCCATTCTCGTTGGTAATATCTATCATAGCTCGTTCAAGTTTGTATTCACTGGATAGAGGTGTTGGAACAGGTCTGGTTACCTCAAGTTATCATGCATGTCCATTGTGTGGGCCAAAGTTAGACTCTCGAAGGTCACTAACCATGAAGAAGATGGTATATCAAGGACACGCCGCTTTCTTGGCAGAGGGTCATGAACTCAGGGAAGGTTTTCTTGGACAACCTCCAACACGTATGAACAAGCTGGTACGAGTTGAAAATGGTCCACGCAGAGTCACATCCAAAAGGGATACGATGGTTCTCAGTTTTCTACGAGTTGCCATATTGGACCCACTCACAGATCAACCACTTGTTAGATCCCATGTATATTTTCAAGAACGTGGGCAGCTTGCTATGGGACCACATCACAGGAAAGAGAGACACTATAGAGGCATGAATGGACTTAAAGGAGGTAGGCAAGATGGAGGCGCTTTGGCCACAGTCGAGTACCGATGGTTGCATGCAGCTACCTCGTGCTCCTTAGGTTTTGTCCACTAAAGAAGAGCGCATTGTGAAGTAAATACTCAAGTCTATCCGCACTGCGACTGGTATGATGCATTCTCTCAGGTTTGCATTTTCAAAAGACGACTAATTATCAGGGCTAAAATCCCATGACTGGCATAAGATATGTCAGGTTTGTACTATGAATGGATTGTAATTGGAGAGTGCATTTTTCTATTTGGAGTGTAGCCATTGTTCATAATACTTTCTCATTTGTGGCAATTTATACTACCGATTGCGATCGCAGGATGCCTTACTCCATAAATACGCACGGCCATTTACAAGTTGTCGACTTTAGTGCAATGGATCTCACAAAAGGAGATTAAGACGTCCTCTATTGAATCCGTGAGGTGGGGAGCAGTGGGGACGATCTGTCTCTTTGAGTAATACCTGCCTACCAGGATGCTCACGATACAAATCCACCTTCTTGTGCATCTTGTAGATGAAGTGGAGATTGTTGGACCTGTCCATACATGATGGATGTTCATCTTGGAGCGCTTCATGAAAACCCTAAAAGGCTTTGTGTGACAACGAGCTCAACCAGAAGGTAGCATGGCTGAAGATTGGTTGGTATCTGAGGCGGTAGTGCATATTTCACAATGGCTACCAACGGTGGATTCAGACAACAAAATGCTATGGTCGCTAAAGGACGATGATAGACTGACCCGAGATGTGGTGGTTGGAAATGGGGTAGGCAAAAGAATGGATGCTGCAATGGAGAAGAAGGTGAATCGCTTTTGTATATTGCACCATGCCTCTATAGAGACGTGGCTCGCCAGGTACCAGCAAGCTAGGCAAGATCGAGAGGAAGCGCGATCTAAATTTTGATGTAGTACGTGCCATCAACCGATTTGATATCCTGAGGGCATGGAGGAGATGTCGCCATTCATGTCAACGCAATGGTTGCATGGAGCTTTGACCGCAATGTCTCACGAAGGGGCAGAGGTCTCAATCGAGGAGTGAAAATTCTCGAGGGGATATAGTCCAAAGGTGATGACATGTTTAGGATTTGTCGTATCTATATTCTATATGCGACAACTAATTTTAGTGTTTCAATGTACATTACAAAATATATAGTGCAGCATGGTCGCATGGACGGCATTTTCGTGTGGAGTGTATTGACAAAATGCACTTCGCAATGGACTCTGGTATCATGGCAAGGTTCGAGTAAGAGACCCGACGACGAGCAACAGATCCAAACACGGTTATAGATGAGATGGAGTATCTTGGGAACTTGTAAAGTATTGCTACGGTGGATTACCATAGCTTCTCCATGATACTATTCGATGTGCAATGGTTCAAAATGATACTTGAAGGAGCTGGAGCAACAGTTCGACGAGGTCCATCTGGATTTCTTGAAATAGATTCTGAAAAAAAATGGACGGATTTACGTGACACCTTTGTGTTGCCGGCCCATTGTGAACAGATACATGAACTCATTTGTTTGTTAATTGTATTACGACATGGTACATGTCACAATAGTTTAATCTCTCTTGTACGTGTTTGTGAACAGGTAATCTTCTATCCAAACCCCTAACAACCTCGATGGCGGTATGTTATACCTTTAGCTCCTTGAAGTGCGAGAGTATATGATCAAAGCAATATTTTGAGCATAGATGAGGACAATATGCAAATAGAGGGGTCGATATTGCAAGGGGTGGAGGCCCCGAAAGCTTGGAGAATGTAGAGGAGCCAGCAACAGGTAACAATGATGGAAATACAGGAGTCCAAGAATTCTTTGAGAACGAGGTGGACTCATCCTTTTGTGGTGACATGTCTATCGACCTTCCAGTGTATGTGGAGTTGTGTCAGGAGATTGACTTGGGACTATAGGATACTTCATACTTGGAGCATCCACTTACTCAATTCGTTGACTAATCGCTTATAAGGATACATAAAATATGCATTTTAAGTGAGATAATTTTTTAAGGATTTATATTACTGTGCTTTGTATGATTTAAATTGATTATGCTAACATCATTTTTTGTCTGTGCAGATGACATTTTTGGATACTTAGATCATCAGGATGAGTCAAGGGATGAGCGATGAGGAGTTGCAGGATATCTTCACGCGTATGTATCTAGATCAGATAGCGTGATTCAGAGACATGGCGGACCAGGAGTTGTCTAGAACATCATCAAACCACTCTATTAGATCTACTTCGACGCGATCAGATGCTTCAGCTTCGAGCAGATGAGGTCGATGCTCTAGAATTGGGCCAGAGGAAGGGAGTGCTTCAGGGTCAGGGGGATGCTGCAGAGATACGAAGGCAGTGAATCTGCGGTCGACATGGGATACCGATGCTACTCCTCGCTCTCGTGGCGGTTCCAAGGAGCGTGGCTCAGGTGGTTGCTGTGGAGGCACGGACGAGGTGTCTCCGTCTCGTCGTTCTGCTAGAGTTGCGTCACCTCTAGGATTTGTCACACCTGTGGGGACGTCTACTCAAGTTACTCTGGCTTTTGCTCAGCCCTCTGTTGGTGGCACCCCTATGGATTCTACAGCAATAGATACTATCCGGGTCGGTATACTAGATGTATGGGGGTCTCTTGGATATGCCCAGGAGCATGGTCATAGGTGGGAGAGGACCCATCTTAGGCATATCCCAGAGGGATATGCCTATCTTGTCGATGATAGGTCAGAAGCCACCATCATGAATGATGAGGGGAGGAGGATAATGGCTCACATAAGAGAGCAACAAGTTTTTCGGCACAATGTCTTAGATCATTGGAAAAACATACCAGAGGGGAGCAAGGACTACATAGTAGCATCCTTATATGAGGAGTTTCCGGTTCTAGCCACATCAGATAGATTTTCTACGGGCTGGATGATGGACTGTATGAGTGCATATTTGTCACACAGACGATCGGACACACACAAGGCACTCAAGAGTGGGGCTGCAAAGCCCGAATGGCTAGACGCGAACAACTAGTGCCGACTGAGGGAGGAGGCTACAGATTCTCCAAGATGTTGGAGTCAGAAGCGCGAGGCGGCGAGGGCATGACTAGAGGCCGGAGTGGTCCATCATCTTGGGAGTAGCGGCCACAAGACATATTTGGAGGACTTTGTAAGTTTTTCTTTTGTTTTGCTTGCTTATTTTTTTGAAATATCCTTTGTACTGACAATCATGCTTCTAATAGTTGTATTATGTTTTCTTTGTAGCACTCCATTACAAATCGTGATCTGACTGGCCTTGAGACTCGATATGCAGAGAGGCATGGTCTCACTACATTGATCAACCGATTGTATAGACACAGCGGCCCTATAAGTCACTCATCTTTTTTGTCCATAGTTACCATGTTTAATTAGAATGCATTATTGTATGGTAGACTGATGTGTAGTTGTTTCTTTTTTTGTAGAGTCCGTTCTGTGCTCCTTTGCGACGGGATGAGCTTTCGGATGGCGACGATGTATAGCTCGCCCTTGGATCCCTAGAGCTCACATACCCTTCTTTTTCGGTTGCCTGATCTGTGTAGACATTTTCTATGTAGTAGTGATATCTTACCATGATTGTACCAGTCGCTTTCTTTATGCAATCATGTATTTATTTCATGTATTAGTGTTATGATTTAAGTATACTTTGTTTTTATTTACACGAGCATTGTACATAGTGCATAAACTATTTTGTATGGCCCAAATACAGCACACAATGCTATATGTGGCAGGGGAAAAAAAAATTCCCTGTTATCGTCGCTATTAGCGTCGCAAAATTTCTTACACGCGTAATTATTGGCATCGTTATTAGCGTCGTTATCAGCATCGTTATTTGCATCGGTATAATGCAACGCTGATATCGATGCAAATAGCGACACTGATAATGACGCTAATACCGACTGTTCTATAGTGTCACCAATAACGACACTTTTTGCGATAACGGGGGTAAATTTCTTTATTTACGTTGGTATAAGGTCTATATCTTGTAGTGAGTGCTAAAATGAGAAAAACTGATCCCTTGAGTTTCAAGAAGGAAAAATTTTAGTTCTAAAAGTATCACAAGTTTACTATTTCACACACAAGGATGGCTTTAGCAATAAGTTATGTGAGGGATGGAAAATAGGGTACATAGAGTCCATGTATAAAAGGTAAAGGTACTAATCATTTTGTACCTAATTTTTGATATAGTACAAGTGTTTATTGCTTTATCTCTCTCCTCATAGCTTTCACGATTGTCATCTTCTTTCCTTTTCTATATTTCTCTCTCTATTTTTCTAGTGTTTCTCACTACTCTTCCTTCTTTTTCTCTCCTTTAATAGTATTTCTCTCCCCTATCATTCTCTCTCCAAGTTCACTTCATGACAAACCCAACACTCTTCCATTTCACCACTTTCATTAGGCAAAAGTGCTCAAATTCCAGAGAGCTCAATAAAATTCTTTCTTTTTATAGTATTTTTCTCTCCTTTAATAGTCTTTCTCTCTCCTATCCTTCTCTCTCCAACTTCACTTCATGACAAACCAAGCACTCTTCCATTGCACCACTTTCATTACACTGAGGCGCTCAACTTCCAGATATTTCAATAAAAGTAAGGATAACTTTTTACTACAATGTATTATCACACAAATATTATTGCAATAGTAGGGAATCATTACAAATATATAGATTATTACATCTCATGAAAAGCTTTCTAGGACTTCTAATCATCCTCAAAGATTTTACTGAGCTCTAGATTATCATCATTATCTAACTCTTCAAGGAAGTTGAATGTTGGACTTGTGCAGATTCACTTCATCACCACTTCCTCCTCTTTTTGATCCAACTCAGGGCAATCAGCTTGGATATGTCGTGGGTCATTGCAAAAAAATTCATTGGCAGTTGTAGCATCTCTTTCAAATGTGCCCTATCCCACTATACTCATGACACTTCTTTCCTTGAGCCATCATAGTCTTCTTTGGTATTTGCTAAGCAGTAGTTATCGTCAAGAAGTTGATCTATATTTAGGATCGATCAAAACTTTGGCTCGGATAAAGGCTTTTTCCAAGTTAGTTGGACCCAGGGATTCTAGACGAGTATCAAAGAGTTGATTCAATCCATTTGCAAAATTTGGCCACTTACTAAGTAATATCAATTGGTGGCACATATTCTAAAAATATCACAATCAAGGGGAATAATAGGTCTATAGGCTCAATGCTACCTATTCCAAATTAAAGATAAAGTGTGGTACATTGGTGAGAGATATGATCCATGCACAACCTCCTTTAGCTTCTCCTAAGTGATGGTTGCTTCAAAAACCACTTAGTCCTTATATCATTGTTTTCACCAAAGTTGAGCTTTACATGTCAGGTTTAACTTAGCTATCATAGCTTATTAGAATGACCATTGTCTATACAGCAAAGAGATCCTCTATGGACTCAATCCAAACTTCCGCTCCAGATTCAACATCCTTCCCTTTGCTACCATCAAACTTTGGCGCCTTGATTTTCTTGAGTTAGAATTTTTTCTTGAGATAGAATTTTTTCTCTTTAACATCAACATACATGATGAGTTGGAAGGTGATTGATAATCAAGATCATACCATTTAAATTGTTTCTTTAAGATAGTTGCAACTCTTCTACTCCTGAATTATAAGTTAAAATGTTAAGGGAGCGCATGCATAGATGATTGATGACTTATTCAATTTTCTTTAATACCATTGTAATGTATAAGATTGAAAAGATCTCAATGGCATGATTAGTGGTCCATCAAGAGATTTTCTGAGTGACATTGTCTAATACTCCTTAGAATAGCATAGGTTTTGTCACCTAGGCTCTCTCAAGTCTACTTTGCAGTGTGTCCTTGAGCCATCACATTCGCAAGTCAACTTAAATCAAAGTAGATCAATGTTACACTTGATTCAAAGTGAGTGAGAAAAGAGGGGAAGTGAGCTACTATGATCCCCTAAAATAGCCTTGATCGGGATCTAAGATGATATACTAGGAAATCAACCCTTTTAGCCCATTTCTACTTTCAATACCTTCAAGAAAAACACTAGGCTCACCAAGACCACCCATCTATAGGATGAACCCATTAAGGACTCCACCCTCTTGCTTTTCTTCAAGTTGTATTTTAGTTATTTAACTATCTTAACACATTTATGTTTGACATGCAAAGATAACTTCCTTAATTAACCATGAAAGACTAGTCTTTTTACATAGATTATAGTCATAAACAGAAAGAGGATATGAAATAATCCTTTGAAAGTAGTTACAAAATAATGTACTTATCTTGCACCTTCTCTAAGGTATAATGCCAACCTAAGAATCTGTCCTTTGATCCAAGACTTGTATCCAAATCTCATCCACACACTCTATCAAATTTTTCTTATCTAGCATTAGGGCCTTCTAAGAAGTCCATCTTTAATAGACCAAAGGGATGTATAGCCAAACCCCCTTATACCCTTGTTGCCTCTTAACCTAACATTCTACATACTAAGAGACCTCTCGCATTTAGGGCTGATCCTAGCCTCTAGCATGGTAAAACACTAGCCACTTGGTGAAGGGCTCCCACCACTAACCTTGGGGGAGGTTTAGTAAATAACGATAAATCCACCCATACAATATAATAACTTTTGAACAAATACACAACCAAGGAAATTAGCCTATCATCAACAGCTAGGAATGCATTCCCTTTCCATAACATCAATTAGTACAAAATAGTAATTTATTTCAAATATTCATATTACATCATACAAATTCCTAAATGACAGAATAATCCCAAACTACACATAATTTTTAGGGCTTCCATGTAGATATGAAGCATACATCATAAACAACCATAGGAACATACTATTTTCAATCTTTCAAGCTACAAGTTTTCTTCATAAAGTCATAAGGATAGATGGCATGTAATTTTCAAAATATTAACTTAGACATAAAACATATGTCATAATCAACCACAATATCATCTTGTCCTAAATGTTACACATCAGAGCTTTCCTAAATGAAGGAACATGAGGAAACAATATCAGATTCTCAGGATTATCACTCAGACATGTAGCATACATCATGATAATTAACTATAGGAACACACTATCCTAAATATCATAGCCCACATGTTTCCTAAATGACATCAAATTTTCAAAATTGTCAAATAGATAGGTAGCATACATCATGTTCAATTATAGAAACATGCTATCTTGAACATTATAGGTGACATGCTTTTCAATGAAAGATCATGAGAAAATGATGTCACTGATAGAGTTTTAGGTTCAGCCACCATAAGCAACTCTAATAGTGCACCATCCTAAAGGATTTGGATTTTGTATGACTCATGCACATTTTCTTTTCTTCTCCTAAGACTACATGACATGCATTCATTAAGTCAATACTAGCTACCATCACTAGCTCCTTTTAGAATAGAAGCTAGCCATCCCTTTTAAACAATAGAATGAATATATTTTTTCAATTTATAGGGGTTAGGGAAAGTTGAGTTTCTATAATGGAAATTGGAAGATTATATCCACTCGTGTTAGCTACCACGACTCTCGTGGCTCACATGACTCCTGTGACTCTCGAGAGTCATAGTGGATGTGCAACTTTGATGTCTTGTATGGGTTTGATGAATTTCCGCTTAGATGGTAGAAAAGTTCTTCTTCTCTATCTTTCTTTCTCTTCTCTCTCTATCTCCCTCTTTTTGTTATCTTCTCTTCCTATCACTCTCTTTTTTATCTTCTCTCTCTCTATCCCTTATATTCTCTTTTTCTATATCTTAACTTATTTATCTCTCTCATTGCTTTTGTGTGCGTGTGTTTGTGTCCCTATCTCTCTCTCTCTATCTCTTCTTTGAAACAACATATCTATGATGTAACTGACTAGCCACCACTTGGGATGTAGTATATAGCATCTTTGTGGACATAAAATGGGTTGCCTTAGTGAGTCTATCCACCACCACATAGATATTAATCCATCCCTTTTTAGTCATAGAAAAGCTAGTAATAAAATCCATGATTATATGTGCTCACTTTCTTGTAGGAATGAGCAATTGTTGCAATAGACCACCTAGATTATGAGTGATATCTTTATTCTCTCAACATGAAATGTACTTCATGATATAATCCTTCACATCTCTCGACAATCTCTTTTGGTGAAAACTTTTGGCGATCTTATCATAGGCCTTGAACAAACATAGATGTCCTACTATACGTGAAGAATGCATCTCCTTTATAATTTTTAGCTTGAATGAAAAAGTAGAAGGAATAAAAAACTTTCCATTGAGTCAAATGGGGCAATTTTAAAACTAAAAATGTGAGTTTTACTCCATTAATCCTTGCTATAATTTCTAAAATATATGGATGAGTTATTCATCCAAAAGATAGGCCTCTTGTAGCTCTTTAACCCAAAGTAGAGGTAATAACAATCTTACCATTTTGCTAGACGAGGCCATTTTTAAGCTAAAAATGTGAGTTTTTTTCCATTAGTCCTTACTATAATTTCTAAAATATATGACTGAGTTTTTCATCCAAAAGATAAGGCTCTCATAGCTCTTCAACCTCATTTTACCATAAAACTATGAAACTTTACATGCCTACATCCTAAAAAGAGAATCGATCACATTTTATTATCCTTGACCCATGTATGGGTGATGTCAAAATCATAATTTTATAGGATAGGTATCCATTTATATTACTAAGGAGTGAGATTAGACTAGGTACAAAAGTACTTAAGGACCCTATGATCACTTTTGGCCCTAAACTGGCTACCATACAAATAGTGGTGCCACTTCTTAATCACATGGAGTATAGGCAACATCTCTTAGTCATACAAGTTCATACCCATCTCTTTATCTATGAGCTTGTAACTCTCATAGGCAATAACACCATGCTCCTATAACAATATAGCCCCTATGCCTTTGCCAATAGTATCAAACTATATGGTAAAATCCTTAAAGAAATTTGGGCATGTTAAAATAGAAGTAGAAGTAAGAAGTTCTTTTAACTGGTTGAAGCTTCTATCAACAACAAGGGCATCCTAAAAGAATGTTTCTTTCTTCAACCTATCAGTCAAATGATCTTCTATAGTCGCATAATGCTTTAAAAACATGCAATAGAATGAAGATTGACCAATAAACCCTCTAAGGAAAGTAGTGATGTAAGGTATATTGCTAATCTCTAACATATTACACCTTCTTAGAGCTAGCCAAGATTTCTCTCTTATTGAGAATGTGGCCTAAGTACTCCACCTCTGCTTGCATTATAAATGAACACTTTTTCTCATTAGCAAAGAGTTAGTGGTACCTTAACACATCAAATATCTTCCTCATGTGTGATAATTGGTTCTCCAATATCTTGATATAAATCACTATGTCATCAAAGAACACTAGAATAAACTTAAATGAAAAAGCTACAAAATCTTGCTCATTAGACTCTAAAAGATGTTTGGGGTATTGATTAGCCCAAATGGCATCACCTGAAAATAGTATAATCCACGATCAGTTCTAAAGCTTGTTTTAATCTCATCAACCTCTCACATGCCGATATAATGATATCTTGATCTCAAGTCAATCTTCCTAAAGAACTTAGTCCCCATTGAGGTCATTAATAAAATCAACCACTCTAGGAATAGGACACTTATTCTTCACTTTGATCTTGTTTAAGTCCCTATTCTTTGTACACATTCTGAAATATCCATTTTTCTTATTCACACCAACAAGATCAGTGAAGCATGTTGTGAATAAATAGGCCCAATGAAACCCATCTCTAAAAGCTCATTGATTTTCTTGGTCACTTCTTCACACTCACATTTAGAAAATTTGTGGGGTGGCTTAATGATTGGCTTAAAGTGAGACTAGACTAGGTCAATAGGGTGTTCCACTACCCTTAAACTGAGGGGTAGTGTTGTAGGCACCTCAAACAAATCTATGTACTCCTTAAGTAGAGCTTTTAATGTTAATTTATCAATTGGTTTCTTCAATAGATCAACCACCTCTTTATTCAGGTGTAAGAAAAAAAAATCTAAGATTACTTTTTATACTCCTTTTTTAGTTGTTTAATAGTGATAATATAAAATTTGACTTACTATGGATTCCTTGTAGATAGATAGGTTTCCATCAATTGTAAAATCCATGTACAATTGCGAGAAATCCATAGTAATTCTTTCCAAAATAATTAGCCAATCACACTCAAGTACTACATGTATGGGTCCCATTTCCAAGATAATCAAATTTATATTTGCCTCATAGTTTTTAGTCAATTGTAAATGAACATGTGGACACATCTCGGTGTTGATTTCCTCTTTGAAATTGGCTACTTAAACTTTTATGGGTTGCTATAAATCAGTGGTGGGTGAGACCATGTATTTTATCAACAACTGACTTATCCACAAAGCTGTGTGTACTGCCATTGCCTATTATGATAAAAATATATCTCTCTCCCATGAATGGTACCCTTCATACAAAGAATATTTGGGCTCCTAAAACCTATTCGGGAATTCATGGAGATAGAACATAATGTAGTGGCAGTAGTAGTAGATGTCTCAAATCCGCCCAGATGAAAAGGGGTATGTCCATTGGGGTCAAATGGAAAACCACGAAGAGAATCATAGAATTGTTCTTGATCAAAATCTAAGTCAACGGCTTTATTTTCAACATACATAACAACAATGGTATTCTCAATTTCTTCATCTGCATCCTCAAGAGCAATCATATTGTCATTCTTGGTCTTTGAAATCTTGAAGTTGTACTTTGAAGCATGGTCAACTAAATATTTCTACACACGCTTTAAGCATAATCCATTTTCCTTTCTCTTTAAAGACGTCTCAGAGGATGACTTTTTGTGCACCTTGGGCTATGAAAATTTTGGCCCTCTCTTCAGCTTGCTTATTATCTACTCTGGGATTGTTTTCTAGCTTGAAATTGACTTGAGACCTTGTTCCATTGAATGAGGGATAGGTAGGCACCCTAGGGCTACTATTTGGCACATTAACTCTACCATAGCTTTCCCCAAATTTGCCTTGCCTTAGGGCGGTCATTTGCTATCCATAAGAGGGACGAAATGGTGGCTTTCTTTGATATTTCCTTAATTACTTTTCAACTCACTTCAACTCATACAATAGGTTTAAACAAAGTGGTAGGAGATTCGGCTATAATATCAACACACAAATTAGGATCTAACACATAAATGTACTTATGTATTTTGGCATCATCACTAATGCTCTCCATGTACAACATATTGCTTTTTTTTAAATGCTTATATTGCCAAGTTTCAGAACATAAAATTTATTGTGCAAGAAAAGATAAAAAGAGACTATGGTAATTCTAGAAGGTCTAAGAGAGTTGCTAAGGATAGTGGAAAATCTAACTCAGATCCACCTCTGCCTCTTGCTAGGCCTTCATTTGAATATGTTATGGAGGATGTTTCATAAGAGAAAAAGAAAGATCATGCAAAGCTAAAGAAAAAATAGCCAAATTTTAAGCTATAGCTAGATATAGAAAGTGCCACTAACTTGAAAAATGTCTTGGAAGTGTGCGTCTTGAACAAGAAAGTAGAATTTACTCTTTCAAAGATTCTTCATATTTTGAAGAGGGAGCTTCATGAAGAAATCATTGGCATCATTAAGGAAAAAAGGTAGAAATTTAGAAAACCAAGACATACTATGGTGCAGGATAAAGAAGAGTATTGATTCCAAGGTATTCGGACTGTCATTATCAAGGCTAGCTTTAGAAGGTTCTAGTAGTTCATTTTAATTCTATGAAAGTGGCTTCAAGTTGTCGCTCAAGCAATTTAATCAATTCATGTGTAGAAATTCACAAAGGGGTTTCTCCATGTTGATGCCATGAAGGTCTAGAGGCATGGAAGTGATGTTTATATATTTTAAGAGAGTTTTGGAATCTTCAAAGTAGATATAGGAGAGCATAATCGGATTTTAGTGATCAAAATCAATCCATAATTCACAAACATTTGAGGCATTTCAAACTTTATTGAAGCCAAAAATTAAAAAAACTTAGTACAATCCAATTAAAGAAAACTAAAGGAGATCGAGGAAATGAAGCATCAAATGAATGAATAATTAAGTGGTGTATAGAAGACGGCGGTCCATGGTTAATGTGGAATCTTTATAATATGATATAATCTAGAATGATGAGAGTTTATTATGTGATAGAAATATGAACATGTTTTACCATCTAACGTTGGTGATGATGAAGCTCTTACCATCAATAATAAGTCAAAGAACTTGGATGCACATATATTCTTAGAAATGGATGCCTTTAGTGCCTAGAACTTAGCTCCAAAGGAGACTTCAAACTAACATTAAGATTATTGAAATATTGAAAATTATTGTAAACCATTTTATTTCATGCTTCACGACTATCTTCTCAAATCATATATCAATGGTGTTTGACACATTTTTTCATCCAAAATTCATTAGCTGAAAGTTTTGCTAAAGAAAAATATTATTTTGACAAGTATCTTGAGTTTGATTTTGAAGGTTATATTGATAGTTCCACAATTATGTCGAGTGTATTTTAACCTATATATTGATGGTTATAAATATTCTTATTTTTCATCACTTATTTTGATAACAATGTATGACCATAAAATTACATGTAAAAATATAAACAATTCATACTAATGTGTTTAGCACAAAAATGTGTATAAGTTTATTTTCAATGGAAAGATAGATGGGTTTAGAATTAAACTCTTATAGTTTCTCCTTAGAAGGAATGACAAAATTGCTTCACCCATCGAGACTCAATGACAAAGCATAAAGAATACGGTACTACCACTTATTTAATTACATTTTTCTTCTAAATATCTAATGCCTCAAGGAGCTCACTATACAAAAATCATCTCCATCATCTATGCTTAATGTCTACTATAAACCCCCCTTATCAGTCAATTTCTCATGGATAGATGCACCATTCTTGTATTCAAAATGTGAATACTCCCTTTAAATGACACCCTTCCATATGTTAAAATATTCCAAAAAATAGAACTAAACAATCCCTTTTATTGAACCAACATTATAGACTTATATATTTATGATTGAATCATTACCGTCTAATCTTGCAATGGTGTTACTTATATGCATGTAATGATTGGATTGCATTTGTGTACTTTGTAGAAAAATCTAGAAAGAAGGGCTCCTCTTTCTACTATATCAACTATAGTATAACCAATGCATCATACTTATGTTTGTGAACTTTTTGAAAAGAAGTAGGATTGAACATTCTACTACAATACATCTACAATATAGTGGTAGCATTGCACATTTGAGTCTAAAAGATGTAAGGCTATATATTCTCCTACACTACCATAGAGAACATAAAAGTCTCGCATCCTTGCCTACATGGAAACTTTGGAGATATTGATCCCCTTGAGTATACACCTAGTGAATCCACTAAGTGTTTACCTAGCCAAGCAAATATGAAGCTATAAATGAGGTTGACCAACCATGTTGAGTGTTTACTTGACCAATAAGTTAAGTATCTACATAGAAATTAAAAATTTGTAATAACCCTAGTGGAACCCCTATGTGTCTACATTGTGTACCCCTCAATTGTTTACATTGATGCATAAAGTATTCCATACTCGCCATTCAATCCACTTATGAAGATTATATAAGCACCTTTAACCCTAAAAGCTACTATCACCAGATTGCCATTTTCTCAAAAATTTCAAAGTTCAAAGTTCAAACTTAAGGTTTGAAGGTCTAGTTCTAGATAAAAAATACTACTCTAAAGAAAAATGTGTTAAAAAGTATTCTTCATGAAGCTTAGACACTACAACGATACGGAGGCATAGCGATGGCACTTTCTGAAGCAAAATAGCGGCGTCGCTATTTGCATCGCTATTAACATTGCAAATCGCAAATAGCGACGCAAATAGCGACGGTGCTCAGACGAAAAAATGTGGGCCGAAAGCCGAGTGCGTTATTTTGTGCGAACAAATGAAAGAGAGAGCGAAAGGGAAAGCGAACTCCATCTTGCATTTGAGAGGGAGAGCGAGAGAAAGAGAGAATGAGGGAGAAGGAAAGCTTCTCGCCGCCACCGCCGCCGTTTGCAAAGAAGAGGAGGAAGTGTACGAAGGGCGAAGAGGAGCCGCAGTCGCAAAGAGGAGCCGCTGAATCCATCCTCGAGCATTCACGGTGAGTGCATTGTTCCTTCTTGCTTTGTTTTTGTTTTTTCTCTTTTTTTTAAACTTATTTTTGTTAAAAATCATGTGTATTGAGAGAGGGAGAGGAAGAGAGAAAAGGAAAGAAGGAACGAGAGAGAGAGGGAGAAAACATTAAACATAATAGGGAAAGAGAGAAAGAGAGGGAGAGGGAGAGGGAGAGAGAGGTTACTGTTATTGTTGTTGTTGTTTTATTTATTCTTTTTGTTTTTTATTGTTTGTTGTTGTTGTGGTAGTCATAGTAGTGGTAGTGATGTAGTGGTAGTGGTAGTGGTAGTGATAGTGGTAGTGGTAGCGGTAGCGATAGTGGTAGTGGTAGTGGTAGCGGTAGCGGTAGCGGTAGTGGTAGTTGTTGTTTAATTTCTTATTTTCTTGTTTGTTCTTTTTGTGGTTATCGTGGTAGCGGTAGCACTAGTAATAGTTGTTATTTAATTTCTTATTTTCTTGTTTATTATTATTGTGATAGTCGTAGTAGTAGTAGTGGTAGTGGTAGTGATAGTAGTAGTTTTTGTTTAATTTCTTCTCTTCTAGCTTGTTGTTGTTGTGGTAGTCGTAGTCGTGGTCGTAGTTGTCGTAGTCATGATTGTAGTAGTAGTACTAGTAGTAGTAATAGTAGTTTTCTTGTTTGTTATTATAGTAGTGGTAGTAGTTTTTTTTCTTTTCTTATTTATTGTTGTTTAGTTTTCTTATTTGTTATTGTTGTTGTTGTTTTTTTTTCTTATTTTCTTGTTTATTGTAGTGGTAGTGGTTTGTAGTAGTAGTAGTAGTAGTAGTAGTAGTAGTTTTCTTTTCTTGTTTATTGTTATTTAGTTTTCTTATTTGTTTTTTATTGTAGTAGTGGTAGTAGTAGTAGTTTTTTCTTCTTTTCTTGTTTGTTGTTGTTGTTGTAGTAGTAGTAGTAGTTATTGTTGTTGTTGTTGATTTTTCTTCTATTGTTTTTTATTGTAGTGGTAGTGGTAGTGGTAGTGGTAGAGAGAGAGAGTTGTTGCGATAGTCGTAGTCGTGGTTGTAGTCGTGATTGTAGTAGTAGTACTAGTAGTAGTAATAGTAGTTTTCTTGTTTGTTGTTGTTGTAGTAGTAGTTTTTTTTTTCTTGTTTATTGTTATTTAGTTTTCTTGTTTTTTGTTGTTGTTATTGCTATTGTAGTAGTAGTAGTAGTAGTAGTAGTAGTTTTTTCTTCTTTTTTTGTTTGTTGTTATTGTAGTAGTAATTGTTGTTATTGTTGCTTTTTCTTCTTTTCTTGTTTATTATAGTGGTAGTGGTAGTGGTAGTGGTAGTCGTAGTCGTAGTAGTCGTGGTTGTAGTAGTAGTAGTGGTTTTCTTGTTTTTTATTGTTGTTATTGTTGTAGTATTAATAGTTTTTTTAATTTTCTTGTTTATTATTGTTTAGTTTTCTTGTTTGTTGTTGTTGTTGTTGTAGTAGTAGTAGTAGTAGTTTTTTCTTCTTTTGTTGTTTGTTGTTGTTGTTATAGTAGTAGCAGTAGTTATTGTTGTTGTTTTTTTTTCTTATTTTCTTGTTTATTGTAGTGGTAGTGGTAGTGGTAATGGTAGTGGTAGAGAGAGATATATATGTTTTGTTAAAGTAAATGATAGAGAGGGAGGAAGAGAAAAAGGAAGAAGGAACGAGAGAGAGGGAATAAACATACATCATAATAAAGAAAGAGAAAAAGAAAGAGAGATGGAAGAAGAGGAGAGAATGAATGGACAAAAAACAAAGAGAGAGTGGTGGTGAGGTTCGGTGAGGTCCGGTGCAATTATATCATGAGACGGAAAACACTTCGACATACATTAATTTGTGGATGGGTGGAGACTGTACATACGTTAATTTTTGCTGAGTTACAAGAGAAAAAATCCCTTCTCAAACAATTTAAGAAAGAAAAAAGGATTGATAATAAAAAAAAATTGTTTGTTGTCATGTAGACAAAATGGAAAACAATGAAGGTCATGATGTCCAAGATCACGAGGCGTATCTTAATCAGTGTGTCCCATATCCTTGCTCTCAATGTAAGCTGGCAATTAGATGAAAACGTCGATTGTCTATAGAACATGTATGATGCTTCGGTGAGTTTCCATTTGAGATCATTGATCAGGCAATCTTAGATTTTGAGAAAACATTAAGAAAAGTTTATATCAATCATGTATTGTATTTGCAAGCTAATTGAATACCATATACAAAAAGATCGGATATGGCTGGCAAATTTTCTATCCAGGGAGGTGACGTCTCGTCCCAAGGAGGAGTGCATCCTTTGCAGCCAGTTAGAAGAGTTCGTGGGCGTATGATGGATGGAGTCCCTGAGCTAATCCACCACTTGGAAGGTACTACCCAATCTATACCGTCAATACCAGAGGAGACAGACAGCCTTCGAGACTTACCTACAATCTTGGAGCCTGAGATGGAGGCAATGATCGATGCATTGATGCCCATGGATGTCGAGACTTCTGATCCGCTTAGAGAGGAAGCATCCATACCATTATATGATGGGTGCTGAGTATCTTGCTTGAAGACACTTCTTGCACTCCTAAGTGTGCAAGCAAAATACGGGTGGAGCGATGCGAGTGTGATTGAGTTGATCAAGTACCTTGTACGTACGCTTCATTGACTTCTTTTTGGCACTATCATTAAAAACATTTGTTATTCTTAAAGGTGTTTTATGATTGTTTTCAAGTTACTGAAGTATCATATATTACCACTTGTAAATACCATGCCTGAGTCTCGTGATGATGCACGATATGTTTTACGAAAGCTTGGCATGGACTACAACAGCATCCATGCATATATCAACGATTGCATATTGTTTCGAGGAGAATATGAGACTATGGAGACATGTCCAAATTGTGGTGCTCACAGATATCGATAGGACTTGCAAGGACAAACCATCCCTCAAAAAGTTCTCAGACACTTTTCGCTTATCCCTCGCATAAACCACATGTTTCGTACATCCGGCATGGCGAGCTTGACAACATGGCATGCACAGAATAGGTCCACAGATGGAGTTCAACGAATATCATCAGATTCACACGTATGGAGCCACATTAACTCTACCTTCTGAGGCTTTGTTCGAGAGCCAAGGAATCTTCAGCTCAGTCTTGCAATGGATGGCATGAACCCATTCGGTCTGCACTCAACTTCTTACAGTGTGTGGCCTATAGTCCTTGTTAACTACAATATCCCTCCATGGCTCTGTATGAAGAAAGAACATCTCATCCTTAGCTTACTCATTCCCGGCCGCTACAAAGTTAAAAATATGGACGTGTATCTTTGTCCATTAGTCGATGAGCTTAAGATATTATGGGAGCAGGGGGTCACTGTGCAAGATATGAGTAAGCACAATGGTCGACGAACCACCAATATTCAAGCCATTCTCATGTAGACGATGCATGACTTTCCAGGATTCAGAGAGTGCTCAGGTAAGTAGGCTTCCATTCTTGTTGGCAATATCTATCCTAGCTCGTTCAAGTTTGTATTCACTAGATAGAGGTGTTGGGACAGATCTGGTTACCTCAGGTTATCATGCATGTCTATTGTGCGGGCCACAGTTAGACTCCCGAAGGTCATAAACCATGAAGAAGATGGTATATCAAGGACATACGGCTTTCTTGCCAAAGGTTCATGAACTCAAGGAAGGTTTTCTTGGACGAACTCCAACGCGTATGAATGCCCAAAGTTGGTACGAGCTAAAAATGGTCCATATGGAGTCACATCCAAATGCAATGCGACGGTTCTCAGTTTTCTACGAGTTGTCATATTGGACCCACTTACAGATCAACCACTTGTTGGATCCCATGTATATTTTCAAGAACGTGGGCAGCTTGCTATGGGACACATCACAGGAAAGAGAGACAATATAGGGGCACGAATGGATTTGAAGAAGATAGGCAAGATAGAGGCGTTTTGTTGGCCGCGGTCGAGTGTTGATGGTCGCTTGTAGCTACCTCACGCTTGTTGGATTTTGTCCACTAAAGAAGAGCGCATTGTGAAGCAAATAGTTAAGTCTATCCGCATTTTGACGGGTATGATGCATTCTCTCAAGTCTGCGTTTTCTAAAGACGACCAATTATGAGGGCTAAAATCCCATGATTGGCATAAGATATGTCAGGTTTGTACTATGAAGGGATTGTAAGTGGTGTGCGTATTTTGCTATTTAGAGTGTAGTCGTTGTTCATAATGCTTTCTCATTTGTGGCAATTTGTACTACTGATCGCGATCGCAGGATGCCTTACTCCAGAAATATGCGGGGCAATTTACAGGTTGTCAACTTTAGTGCAAAGGATCTCACAGAAGGAGATGAAGACATCCTCTATTGATTCCTCGAGGTGGGGAGCAGTGGAGATGGTCTGTCTCTTTGAGAAGTACCTACCTACCAGCATGCTCATGATACAAATCTACTTTCTTGTGCATCTTGTAGATGAAGTGGAGATTGCTAGACCTATCCATACACGATGGATGTTCTTCTTGGAGCACTTCATGAAAACCCTGAAAGGCTTTGTGTGACAAAGAGCTTGGCCAGAAAGTAGCATGGCTGAAGGTTGGTTGGTGTCTGAGGTGCTAGTGCATATTTCACAATGGCTACCAACGGTGGATCTAGACAACAGTATGCTATGGTCACTGAAGGACGATGATAGACTAATCGGAGATGTGGTGGTTGAAAATGGGAAAAAAGAATGGATGCTGCAATGGAGGAGAAAATAAATTGCTTTTGTATGTTGCACTATGCCTCTATGGAGATGTGGCCTGCTAAGTACCAGCAAGCTAGAAAATACTGAGAGAAAATTTCGATGTAGTACACGCCATCAGCCGATTCAATATCCCAAGGGCATGGAGGAGATGCTGCAGTTTATATCAACACGATGGTTGCATGGACCTTTGACCGCAGCGTCTTGCAAAAGGGATGGAGGTCTCAATCGAGGAGTGGAAATTCTCGAGGGGATGTAGTCCAAAGGTGATGACATGTTTAGGGTTTGTCATATCTATATTTTATATGCAACAACTAATTGCGTGTTTCAATGTACAATACAAAATATATAGTGCAGCATGGTCATGCGGACTGCATTTTCGCATGGAGCGTATTGACAAAATGTGCTCCACAACAGATTGTGGTATCATGGCAAGGTTCGAGCAAGAGAGCCGACGAGAAGCAATGGATTAAAACACGGTTATAGATGAGATGGAGTATTTTGGGAACTTGCAAAGTATTGTCACGGTGGATTACCGTAGCTTCTCCATGATCCTATTCGATGTGCAGTGGTTCAAACTGGTACTTGAAGGAGCTGGAGCAACAGTTTGACGAGGTCCATATAGATTTCTTGAAATAGATTCCGAAAAAAATGGACGAATTTACGCGACACGTTTGTGTTGCCGGCCCATTGTGAATAGGTGCATGAACTCATTTGTTTGTTAATTCTATTACGATATGGTACATGTCACAATAGTTAAATGTCTCTTGTACGTAATTGTGAACATGTAAATTTCTATCCAAACCCCCTACAACCTCAATGGTGGTATGTTATACCTTTAGCTTTCCGAAGTGCGAGAGTATATGATCAAAGTGATGTTCCGAGTATAGATTAGGACAATATGCAAATAGAGGGGTCGATATTGCAAGGGGTGGAGGCCACCGAAAGCTTGGAGCATGTAGAGGAGCTAGTATCGGGTAACAATGATGGAAATACAGGAGTCCAAGAATTCTTTGAGAACGAGATAGACTCATCCTTTTATGGTGACATGTCTATCGACCTTTCAATGTATGCGGAGTTGTGTCAGGAGATTGACATGGGACCATATGATACTTCATACTTGGAGCATCCACCTACTCAATTCGTTGACGAATCGCTTATAAGGGTACATAAGATATGCATTTTAAGTAAGATTATTTTTTTAAGATCAATATTACCGTGCTTTGTATGATTTATATTACATCCCTTCCCTCATCATCATGAAAGATGCCACCGGCATCTGTAACTCTATAGTAATGGCATACAACCTCCTCTACATGATCTACTGGTGAGGGTGATCGCTTGCCACCTCCTAGGCAACCCCCACACAACCCTCGTCCTCCCCCTCGACTCTCCCTCCTCCCTCTCTGTCGACTGCCCTCTGCCTCATTGGATGCACAAGCTTCTGCAAATGGAGTACCTGTAAATGGAGTACCTGCATATGGAGTACCTGCATATGGAGTACCTGTATGTGGAGTACCTACATGTGGAGTCTAGGAAGTAATGCCAGGCAAAAACGCCAAAGGCGTCCCAGACATGACACTGAGCACCTCGTCCACTGTGGGAGAGCGGCCAAGGTGTCTGGTCATCTCTCCCATGAAGTCTTCCCTACTAGGAAAACCTCCAAAAAATGCATTGATCCCCGTGCCAAAGGAGGCCAATGTATCATTCATGCGATCCACATCTGGGTCATTGCTAGATAAACCAGGATACAACATCTACAAAAAAAACACAGGAAAAAGACAAATTTATTTGCATACAAAAAATATAAGAGGATATTGCGCAGTACAAGCAACTCATGGATGAGGGGTGGAGGTGACTATCCATAGACTAGAGGGCACATTGAGGCCTATATGCCTAGATGAGGGCTCTAATTCACGAGAGCCACATGTAGAACACACAAGTTTCAATCTCACTTTATGTAAAGAATGCAATGTTTGTATAAATGTGTATAAAAGTATACCATTTCCTAATTTGTCACTTTTAGATCTAACTAGACTTCTATTTAGGAGTTAATCAATACCACGCAACAAGATTCTGCTCTAGGTGATGTCACACAATAGGACCTTGCTCAAAACTATTTATTATTGATTGTAGCCTTATAAACTTGAATATAGGAAAATTTATAAAAGACTATGACTAGGGTGTCCTGAATTGTAGCATAACTTTCCTATTGCATACAAAAACACTACATTGCAGTTTTTAAGCCTTTGACATAACATTGCTGTTCATCTTCTATCCAGCGCGTCTATTTGCGCATCTAACGTGCAGCACAGACGTGCTGCCAGATGAGCATCCCAAGTCAATGCGCGTCTACAATCGCATGTAGACTGCAGGTCAACCTTCTATGCAGCGCGTGTACATTGCAGAGCACACGCGCTAGCACATACGCTCTAAGATGCACTCTCAGATGCTCTGAGAGGAGACATTTTTGCGCGTCTATGTCCGCGTCTACACTGAGATGTAGACGCGCTAGCAGACGCGCTGGGTCGGCCGATTTTAGGCCAACGACAGCCATTGACGATTTACATAATGTAATACATAATGGAATCACAAATCCTAAATACACAGACAGAGCAGAGAGAGGAAGAGAGAAACAAAGAGAGAGAGAGAGAGAGAGAGAGAGAGAGAGAGAGAGAGAGACTCTCACCTTGGGTGTTTGGTGTGGCGGGTGGTGGCGCTTCTCCTTCTCCTTCTTCCTCTCCTTGGTAAGTTACCCTCCCTTGATGCTTGTTTGCTTGCTTGCTGCTTCTTCTTGTTCTCCTCTTTCTTGTTCTCTCTTTCTTCCTCTCTTTGGCTTTTCTTTTTCCCTTCTTGTGTGTTTGAAATGAAAGAAGAGGTGAGGCATGAAGAGACTAGGTGAGGCATGAAGAGACTGCATGTCGGCTAAACTCAAGCTTCAGAACTACCAAAAACACAGGAAAAGGAAGGCGCAGTTTGAAAAGAAATTATTTAAGTATGGTTTGAATTTTGACATGTGCGTCTATTTTCGCATGTATATGTGTGTCTATTGTTCAGGTAGGCACGAGTATAGACGCGAATATAGATGTGTAGTTAAACGCGGATATAGACGCGCATTTGGGATTTATCATAATTTTTTGTTTTTAAGATAAGTTAAGATAGTGAATTCGTCTTAAGTTTTGATAAGTTAAGATAAGTTTTAAGATGATGATTTTTGTGTATTTAAAATTAAGATCTTATGTAAACATATGAATGACAAATATTTTGATGTTGTCATGAATTAGGTTTAATCATGTCGACGTCGTCATCACCTAGTTCGGTGCAAGCTGGTGAGTCAATGAGCACATCCTCAAGTGAGGATGAAACATTGCGTCTTCATAATCGAGATGCATGGCTATGACAAAAAATTAGATGCATGTGTGATCATTGTCGAGGGTGTATTTTTCGAGCACGTCGAATTGCAATGTCACACCTCAGCTTGTATGGAGAATGGGACCAAGAAAAATCACCGGTATTCATTGTTTTTTTTACCACTAAGATTGCTAGTCTATGTTACGAGAATTATATAGCAACGTACATGAAACTCCCTTTTGTGGTTGAACAGGATGCGATGCCACATCCTCAAATGCTCCCTCCCGGGCGTCGAGAGGCTGCAAAACATCGACGCGAGGAGGCAGAGTCTTCAAGAAGAGTAGAGACTGACGACCATGATAGTAGCCCTCATGAAATGCCCCATCAAGTCGTAGAGGATGAGATTTTGGACAACATGGTACACCATCTATTTTCACAACTGGTTTAGGGAGAAGGTCACTCTATGAAGCCAGATGATCCACTATATATACCATCATCTACTCCGTTGTATGAAGGTTGTATGTACTCCGTTCTTCGTGTGTCCCTCGAGATACTTAACTTGCAAACAATTTATGGATGGAGTAATGTCAGTTTGGATGCGTTATTGAAGTAGGTATCAATTCAGTTTGGCTTATATATGAATAACAAGATTAATTGTTAACCTCTCTATTTTGAAATCAAACAAAAATATATGTTGGTGGTTTTTTAACTCACTTTTAAAATATATGTAGGTTATTATTACAAATGCTTCCAAAAGGAAACAAATTGCCAACTAAGAGAGAGCAAGCAAGACATTACTTGACATCTCTGGGAGGCCTCGATTATGTCAAGATCCATGCATGTGTCAATGATTGTGTCTTATTTCATGGGATTCATGAGTTCACATGAGAGTGTCCTGTTTGTGGCGAATCAAGATACGAAGTGGAGATGAAGTCAATGGATGTGCCTCGTAAGGTTTTGTGACATTTTCCGATTGTTCCACATATAAAATTTATGTTCAAGTGTAAGTCTATTGGAAAGCTCATGTCATGGTATGCTAGTCATCGTTCAAGTGATGGAAAATGGAGGATCCCTGCAGACACACCCACATGGCAACATATAGATAATTTGTGGCCTGTTTTCAAAGAAGAGCCAAGAAATTTGAGATTTGGTTTAGGTATGGATGGAATCAATCCATTTGGCATCAAAAGCACATCATACAGTGTATGGCCAGTGGTATTGGTGAACTATAATATTCCTCCATCCATGGCAATTAAAAAGGGACATGTGATGTTGTCCCTTCTGATTCCTGGAAAGCACAAGGTAAAAAACATGGACATTTACTTAGAGACTTTGATTGAAGAGTTAGAAATGTTATGGGAAGGTATTGAGGTGCAAGATACAAGTGCATCTGCATCCTCTAGAGATTTCACATTGAAGGCCATATTGTTGTGGACCATGCACGACTTTCCAGGATACGACGAGTGTTCAGGTACATGTATATAACTCTATATTTGAAATTCAAGACTTGAATCAATTGCATTTTATTAATTCACTTGTTTTTTCAGGTTTAACTACGTCAGGATATCATGCATGTCCTATTTGCGGTCCCTCTCTAGTTTCCTCTAGGCTGGCACGTTTAAAGAAGGTTATCTACCACAATCATCATCGATTTCTTCCTATTGACCATCCCAAATATGTTCTCCCTACTAATGGAATGACTCCACAATCTCTAACCATTCGAGATTGGAAGGAGAGATGGATTAATGCCGACAGCCACCCTCCACATGGCATGAGTCGGTAAGAAGTGCATTTCTCTCGATTGACTTTAAAGTATTTAGCATGATGAAATGTTTACATAATATATTGTTTGTTTGTTAGGTTCTCTATATTCTTTCGTCTTCCGTACTAGACTGAACTCAAGATCAATCACCTGTTGGACCCCATGCACATATTCAAAAATATTGTATATACATTATGGGATCACTTGATAGGGGCTCGCGATTCAGTTAATGTAAGGGAGGATTTATGTAACATTGGTCGCATGAGACGAGCCTGGCCACGAATTGGACCCAGAGGAAAGATTGAGCTACCCCATACACCTTGGATATTGTCAAAGAATGAGGACAAAATAGCGAAGGAACAAATATATAGCTTTCGAACACCCACAGGATGTATGAGATGTCTCAAGGGAGCCTTCATAAAGAAAAAGAAAAGAGGTGTGGAGCAACTATCTGGTTTGAAGTCCCACGATTGGCACAAAATGATTCAAGTAAGGGTATCTCTAACCATGAATATAGTAATTAGTGGCGTAACTATGTGTAAACTTTGGGGTATGATGACTTTTTCCTCAACTAATCATTTGCATCTATGAATATTGTTTACGTTTAGTTCGTACTTCCTACTAGCATATCCCATTGTGCCTCCAAAGATGTACGTGATATCATTTACAAGATGGAAGAGCTTGTGAGGTGTGTATACATTGTATTTTTTCATTATATATCTTTGAATTTCTACACAAAAATAAACAATTCTCAAATACATCTTGACAGATACGTGAGCTCAAAGGAAATTGATCCAAACACATTGCAAGATGCTCGAGTATTATCTATTGAGGTGGTTTGTTTGGTAGAGGAAATTTTTCCTCGATCCATTTTGACTACTTAATTACATTTTACTCGTACATTTGATTGATGAGATCGCACTTTGTGGGGCAGTTCATGTAAGGTGGATGTTTTTTCTTGAGCACTTCATGAAAACCTTAAAAGATTTTGTGAGGCAAAAAGCACAGCCTGAGGGAAGCATGGCTGAGGGTTGGTTAGTGCAATCATCCCTTGTTTATATCTTTGAATATCTTGCTGAAGTGGATCCCTCTCAACCATGACTATGGAAAGATGATGAAGACTTGAGAATGACCTCTATAGTACCTCAAGGAAAAGGAATGAGTAAAGTGCTAACAAAAGAAGAACTTTGTAAGTTAAATAGTTTTTGTGTGCTCAATAGTGATGTTATGAGCAAATGGGTGACACTATATAATGAAGCAAGGGCAAGAAGAAAAAGCGAAAGACAAGAATTTCGCACTAGATATTGACGTAATGTCTCATTTCCAGATCATCTAAATGCGCTCCCATGTCATATTGACATAGATTGGTTACATGAGGAAATGGAGAGAATGGAAAAAGAGGAGGAAATTAATATATTTCAAGAAGAGTGGGAATACGCACGAGGTTGCTTATCAAAGGTGAGACATACTATCAATTAATTTGTTTCTATAAGTTTTATTTTATATAAATAATTGACATGTTTGATCTTTTATCTTTTATTACTAGTGCACATTATTCAATGCACTTTGGTGTGAGGGTAAACATCTTCGAACTCAACGTATAGATGAAAAGAGAAATACCCAAGATTGTGGTGTCCTTGCTCACTTCGAGGCTGCCAATGGTACCATGGAAGGTTATTGTGGCTTGATCCAAGATATTCTAAAGCTTGACTTCAGACGATTCTTTATATATGTACTAGATGTGAAGTGGTTTAAAGAAGTGGTAACAAATGGTGAGCATTGCACAATCAGACATCATCCAAGTGGTTTTGTAATCATTGACTCTACAAAATTTCACCAAAACAAGAATGACACATTAGTACTACCTCAACAATGCGAGCAGGTATATATGCAAAGGCTAATTTTTTTATATGTATACATGTGATACATATACACAATATAATAAGTACTTAAGTTTTTTGCTTTTGTTTTTCAAATACAGGTTGTGTATCATCCAATGGTAAACAATAACCGATGGTGGTATGTCATCCCTATATCTAATCGTTCAAAACCAATATATGGTAATATTACCGACATGGAGATAGCAGATGACAATCCAACAAATAATGATGATGTGCATGATGACACCATAATGGATGATATGCGTGATATAGTACAAGATGAACCTTGCGATGATGTTCAAGGAAATGAAGAAGAAGACAATAATGTGATTGTCGATGATATTGATGAAGTTATTGAGCAATATAGCAACACATCTTATAGTGGGATAGACTTATTTGTGTCGTTACCTCTTGGTAACATAGACCTAGAAGTAGATAGTTTAGCAAGGGCTGATCTCATTGAAGATGAGATGGATCATTCACTGTAACATACTTAATTTGCTTATTGATTCAATATATGTGTATTCCTAATTCTATGCTTTTTATCATGCGCACACGTGCATACTCAAGAATCAATAGTCAATTTTAAAGCAAGCATTGAATTTTCCATAATAAAAAGGAAGTATCTTTTATCATCTTCAAGTACATAGAGAAATCACGAGATACATATTGCAATGCTTGCTACTAATTGTAAGGTTTCTGTCGCTTGCCACTAATTACTTATATCAAGCTTGTCAACTGGAGGAACTGCCATTCATTAGAGAGCAATGAAAAAGTAATTATTAACTCTATTTTTTTAATTCAATGATTCAATGTGTATTCTTAATTCTATGGCTTTTATCATGCGCACATGTGCATGCTCAAGAATCAATTTCAGGTGGTTAAATAATTATTAATTTTGGTTTTTCAATTATGTGAATTGCTAATTTTAGGTGGTTAAAAATTGTGCATCTTCTGGCGCGTCTATATTAGCGTCTATTTGCGCGGATATATAGACGCAAAATTTGCGTCTATCTACACGCACGTTTACACGCATTTATAGATGCTCTGATAGACACGCCCGACTTTGCGCGTCTAACGTGCGCGTCTATGCCTCGTTTCTGTTGTAGTGCTACTCAGGATTCGCATGGGGTTTTGGTGTACAAATCGGATGATATACGCGTGCATAATGAATGCTGGAAGGTCCCCAAGAACAAATAACTCTACAAAAGCTTCATAAAAGCAAGAAGAGAGTTTGCATGACATGAGACAAAAAGACCAATTGGGTGCAATCTCCCCCCATGCATTAATGTGTGATTGCTTCACAACAAGCTAAAAATAACCCACTTTACAATTAGCATGCTTTTGGCTTTTGTGTTTTCTTTTGCCCAAATAAAGAGTAAAGTGTTTGGGCGTCCCCAAAGTCGGGCTATGCCCAAATACAATGTCAAATAATGGAATATTTAACTGGTGCCTATGTGTGTACAAAATAATAAATGTTTGTCAAGTGCTTTAATAAATAAGCGCGCCTAAATAAATATTGGTGCCATATCTTTACTAATAAGGCATACGTCCATGAGAAGAGGAGACCATTAAAAAATATAACTAACTTGTGTGAGAGAGCAAAGAAAAGGAGACTAAATATTACAAAGAAATATGTCTCTAACATATTAGGCATCAATATCCGAGAGAACGAGGAAAGAATCAAACTTTTGAAGGAAACCATGAATAAGAAAGATATTTTGAGGATTCTCAAGTCACCCGAAAATGTGGATTTGAGAGGTCCAACTCTCAAAGAGTTAGTGAAGGACTTAAAAGGCACGGTGAAAGCAAATGAAATTGTAGAGACGTGTGATATTGTGGGTATAAGTCGGAAAGGTTATCGTGCTATCTCTAGATTATGGTTTAAAAATCTTAGACGCAATAGGGTAACTATATTTGGATTGCCCCGAGCCCTTGCAGTTTTGACTGCAAGAATTGCCATGAATCACAAGATTCCACATGTTTTTGGAGATTAGATTCACATTGAAAGGTCTATGTCCTATGAAAAACAAAAAAAAAAGATAATTTTTTATTACAATGCGTTTAACAATATATGGGTTGATCTAAAAAAGGTGCAAATTACAATGGTTCACATGTATAAAATCACAGAAGAAAGTTATGGTGTTCTAAAGTTTGCCTTGAAGTTGGATGAAGCACAGATTCAAAAGGGACAGAAGATGGAAATAATTAGCATTTGCCTCATGAACATGGCATTGGACCATAGCAATGGTGAGGGCCAAGCTCCATTGCATAAGATCCAATCCGAGATGGAGATTTGGTGGACTGGTGCAACCTAGGTACCAATTGAAAATCATCAAACGTTGAAATGGTTGTTCAGCCATACAGGTATTTCAAATATCATTAAGTCTCAAAGTGAAGGCGAAATGTTGGTAGTTGATGGGGTTGGTAATTTTAATGTGGAATGGTATATGAGTGCTGATTTAAAAACTATCAAATGTATGCTTGGAATATGTAATGGTGCAAATGCAAAATATCCTTGCATTTATTGCATGGAAAGTATTGGATCCAAAGATTGGAGTAGTTTGCAACCACTAAGAAGAGCCCCAAATAGAGACTCTATAGATTTGAGTAAATTTAAAAACATAGAAGACATTTGGGATCCCATTATTTCAATCTCTCTTAAGGATGTTCGTATTTGTACTTTGCATGCAGAGATTAGAATAATCGATAAGCTTCTCAGGTTGCATCTTGACTACGCATATTCCATTAAGCCATTATCTTTATCAGATGAGTATATTGATAAATGCGAGGCATTACTATCAAAAATGGGATTTCATGGAGGCCAAGTTCACTTGAGAAAGGATCCAATACTTTCAGGAAAAACAAGAGATATCCTAGCCGATGTCTCTATGAGAGGCTCAAAAGCTAGACGATTCTTAGGAAACCATTCAGGAAAGCAGGTGAATGTGGCTTGGGAGTGTTGGAGAGAGCTATGTGAGATCACAACAAATGTTGCAAGCACGCCGAGGCTTTCATTTCTTAGAATAGAGGTTTGGATACACCTTGATGTTTTTATGAAACTCCTCAGGCAACATAAGACAACATATACATATGCGGAAGAGTTCAAAAGATCAATCACAAATCTTGTTCAAGCGATAAAAGAGGCATGGAAAGAAAAAGATATCACTTTTTATCTAGTAAAGTAACAATTATTTAATATGGATTTATTTTGACAGGTTTTTCAATTGGTATAAAATAAGTGTTACTTTGTATTGCAGCATATTCTTCATATTCATGGGCCTTACTCTGTGGAGGAGCATGGCCCCTTAGCAACTTATAGTAGCCAAGGCATGGAAAAATCCCACTATCAAGCACGCACAAGTTATTTTCGAAGTACAAGGCATGGGGGAGGAGTTACAAAAATCAATGCTTTGGAGGAGCTATTCAATTGGTTTTTTCAACGACAACTTCAAAGAATGCAGATAAAAGATGGCAATGATACATGAGCAGTCGCACTTTTATATATAAGAAAGAATATATACAAAGCTAGCTTTCCAAAACTCTCACATTCTCTTCCTCCTCAGGAATCTTTCCTCTATAACGTAGAAATTCTCTTCTCTTGTAGCTAGCTATAGATTTTACATCAGTTCGGTTTGCAGCCAAGGCGTAGGATGTGAATGCCAAAAAGTATCTTGGTCTAGAAGCAGAGTAACCTAGACTGTAGCCAAAAATCCTAATTGCTGCAGTCTTTTCTAAAAACATTACTTTGTGGGCATTATATTGTAATCCTGAGAAACCTAGAAGCCTTGTAAGAGCTTTAATATAAAGTATGGGCCATGATGCATCCTCTGAGAAAATACTATGAAGTACTAAAAAGGAATTAGGGTCAATCCTAGCCAAATAGTGGCCGAGTGCAATGTCTTTCAATGTACTACCACCAACTCTCGATCCTTTGCCACATCCCAAGAAGTTATCTGAATCAGCAATCTCCAACTGCAAATAAAACCCATACGAAATGAGTGTGAAACTCAAACCTACCAATGTGTAAAAGCAAATTCAAAATGATGCCAGGAGGCATATTTCACGGTGGATTCCGTGCCACGGTGGATTCCGTGAGGTTTTACGGTGGATTCCGTAAACTTTGTTGACTGGGGCTCATACACAAAGTGGATTCTTTGTGCGAGAAGTTGATGGGGACGCCTATCCTTTTCGGGCGTTTCATTAATTTAGTGTGTACATGGGTGATTCCGCAAAATACATATTAAATTAATAAATGTTTATGAGTTTAGAGTGCGCACTCGTAATAAATTAAGGTTAGGATTGATTTCTAACCAGTTGATTTATTTATATAGCTGAAGACTGCTAGGTATTCACTTTTGTCGGTTTAATTGTATTATTCTACTAACGATTGTGAATGCTTCAGTTGATGTGTAGAGATAGCAGTAGTGGCGAAGGAAAGCATTGGAGGATAGCATGTATTTGAGTTATCACTTATATTTTGATGGGCGCATACCTTAGGCATGACGCCTATATTTTGTCGCGCCTATTTATTGAGGTGTTGGATATTTTTTTATTATTTTGTATGCGCATGGACGCACGATTATGATATTTGTATTTGGACATTGTATTGGGTACGCCTGACTCTTTGGGCGCCCACCCATTAGCTTTATTTCTATTTTGTGCTAAAGCAAACTCAAAAGCCAAAAGCGTGCTATTTTGTAATTTGGGCTATTATTTGAGCTTGAAGATTATTAATACATAAAATACATGCTTTGTGGAGCGCTCACACAAGGCATGGGGAGAGATTGCACCCAATTGGTCTCTTGTTCATGTCGTGCATGCTTTTTACCTTGAGTTTTATGCAAAAAGTAGAGTTCTTTTGTTCTTGGGGACCTTCCGGCATTCACTACGTGAGCATACGGCATCCGATCTGCGCACCACAAAATTATCTTACCACTTGGTTTTCATCGTACTCCAATTTAACTGGATTCCATAATTTATTGATGATGATGTCTATTGGTGTTAATCAATTCTTTAACGTATTCAGACTCCTCTCTTTCAAAATTGGAAATCCCAAGATGGCTTTGCATGCGATCGAACTCCTCATCAGTAATACTCAACTCTTTCTCAACTTCTTTTGCCTTTTCAAAACAAAGAGAGGACCTCACCAGCATCAATAAACTTATCGTCTACAGTTTCTTTATCAAGTTTGAGTATCTCTTACTTTGATTCATTCTTTGTGTCAACTATCCCATTTGCAACATCAGAAGGCTCTGCAATAATGACTAGACAATAATCTTCCCTAAGATTGAAAAGTTTTTGAATATCTGACAGTAAAATGTACTCCTTCTCCTTGAAAGGTATAGATGGTAGAGAAGGAACAGTATGGTGAGAACTCTCATCAGTTGCAAGGTTTGTATTTCCTTGGCTCTCCTCAATGATGGTCTCAGCTTTGAAGTGAGCAACATCCAACTTCTCAACAATAGAAGCCTCAAAATCTGCATCTACAACCTCCTCTGTTTCCTTTTCATCTGCCAGGTCATCTAACATACAAAAGCTATCAGACTTTGCTCCTTCTAACTGTTGCTCATCAGCCTTTCAGAGGATATTTGACAAGGGTGAAAACAATAAAAGCAGCAGACTTTGACATAATCTTGCAGTTCTTGGAATGAGTGGAGCACAATATGTCTCTTGCATAAAACTTGTCCAGAGAGTAGGCACCACACCTCTTAGTAAACACTAACTTTTCATTTCCTATTGACCCAATGGAAACATGGACATATTCCTTGGTACCAACTTCAATAGAAGGACCTGCTAGATTTTCAAACTCCAAAAAGTCCTCCAAAAAATATTTTTTACAATATTGCAAAACACTGTCAAGGTCCCAATCATGATTAAAGACATTCTTAACAACTCCATAGAAAGAGAGATCCATGCCTTTCTGAAGGATAAAGTCAAGAAGCCTCTCTGATGGAGTGACATCAGTAAGCTCTGATACTCCAAGAACTCTCATTGCCGACTTTCCCTTCCGTGGAGATGTGCTTGGCATTCTAACACTGGTGGTAGAGCATGGAGAAGAAACAGAATGCACAGGCTCATCACATGTTGAAGCCCTTGAGCCTCTAGAAAGTCTTCTCCTTTTCCCAGTTCCTGGCAGAACCTTGGAGCCCAGAAAATTTGTAGGTTCAAACATGTTTCCAACTTTTGCTTGATACGGTGCGATGAGACTCAAATGCTAAACATGGATGTTCGTACTCGTGCCGTATCAGGAATGCAAGCAAGAATAACTCAAAGCAAAGGGCCGCAACCGAAACGACACGACAAGGTAAAACCCAAAATCAGCGATCACTCGCCCTCGCGTAGTATTGGGTTAGGACTGTGGAAACAAACGCCGCGCAGAAGCAAGACATGAATAGCTAAGCCCGAAACGACGCGAGTAGGCAAAAGCACAAAACAAGAACACTCGCTCTCGCACCGTATCGGGAGAATAATGAGAAGTCCACAAAGAAAGCCGAAAAATTCGTATAGATGACGCACACCCCTTTATGTAGGGCGTGCAATAATGCCACATGGCACTAGCCATTGGGCATCGTCACATGGCACTAGCCGTTGGGCGATATGTGGCCGACAAACACGTGGACCGATCATAAGCCAACACGTGGCATATGAATGTTAGGCAAACACATGGTACAATGAATGCGAGACACGTGTCTGACACGTGGCATGGTTGACAAGGGTATATAAGGGACCCTTTTTCTTACATGTACTCTTTACATTCTCTCGAGCTCTCGCGCCTTGCTTGCCTGATATGGAGCGATAAGAGTGATGCATCTACTGCGTAACTGTCATGTCGCATCATATCGGTTCCCATCGCTCCATTCAGAGCGAGGGTGCTTTTGTCTCTTTTCCGATTTCCTCATTTCGCGCCATTTCGTGGCCATTTTCCTTGCCACTCGCTTCGTTTTTGTGCATGCTTGTTCGATACGGAGCGAGGGTGTCTTTCGGTGGTCTACCTAATTGCCATCTCATGTCATATCAGGCTTTCTTATCTCGTTGTCCTCGTCTCTGATACGGCGTGAATGTGACCATATGTCTTATTCGTTTGTTCCTTCTCGCGCCGTATCATGCCTGCTGCGTTCTTGTCAGATCCTCTAGAAAATTCCTATATCATTTTTGTCTTTCTGGCTCTTTATTTCCTCCTTTGCATGGCAAGGACAAGGCAAACTGCAAGAAAAGTTTATGTGGATAGGAAGGACAGTGGGGGTAGAAGGAAGTTACAATTTGATGAATTTGAGGAGGAACCCTCTTCAAATATTGCTGAGGCTGGGCCATCAGAGGCCCAAGAGCATTTTGCCACAGAGATCCCCCCTACACCATATGTTGGCCTAGCATCTTCCATGGAGTTAAAGCATTTCAGTGCAGAGAATGTTTCTTCTCCTGAAGTTGAAGAAGCAAAGGGTGAGACTTCCCCTGTGAAGGATTCATCCCCTCCAATTGCATCTGAGCCTACTTCTGATGGAGCCAGTAAGCCTCCCAAGCCACAAAAGAAAAAGAGGAAGTCTCGGTTCTTCTACATGCAGAGGTGTTTCAGTGAGATTAGAAAAGCCTAGAGAGCTAGAAATCACGTGATTCCAAAGGCTGCTTTCATAAGAGTTGTTAAAGAAATCTCTGACAGATTATCTAGAGTGGCAATTGTCTTTGGTCTTAATAAGAAGTGGCAACTCTCAGCAATTCTTGCTCTACAAGAGGCTGCAGAAGATTTTCTCATTGATTTCATGAACAATGCTTACATGCCTGTTGTGCATGCTCATAGAATTACCCTTATGAATAAAGATTTCAGCATGATCAGCAAAATCATGTATAGGTTTGATAAAGTGTTGAGGCCCTTGCCTTCCAACGATCAAAAAGCCTTTGAAATCCTTAACATTCCCCCGAATTTGTCAAGGAAAGGAAAAGCTAAAGGTTGAGGATGTAACTCACCTTTACTCTACAAGGGGTGCCACTCATCAGGAGTCTATCTTGAGTGAAAAAAGGTAAGAGGCATTAGAAACTGAAGACAAAGTTTACAAGAGGAAAGCCGCATCACTTGCTCCCATCAACAACGAGAGGATGGGTAAAGTGTATGGGCAAATACTTGTGAATGTTTCTGCAGAACCTGAGGAGGATTACCTCAGTATATCTCCCGAGAACAAGCCCATGTTGGAGAAAAGGGATGTCCAACTATATGATTCTATTGCTTTTTGTTGCATAAGGTAAGGCTTATAGGTTCAAGTATATTTTATATGTAATTTATATTGATTTTGATCGATTCAAATAGCTTTTTCTATTGACTGCAAGGCATTCGTCTCCTCTCTCACTCTCGATATCTGTAGAGCCATATATGTTGTTGATCCACTTCTCTCAATGGAACTATTTGCAAGATCTGGGTCTAATATTGCACCATTCTTTTGAACTTTTGATAGGAAAATTTATATTCATTTGCTTTCACCCTTCTCCTCACCTCTATTTTGAATTTGCAGAGGGCATTGGAGTCTTATCTATATTAACTGTCTTACTAGAGAAATTATCTTTATGAACTCTCTCAACAATGTTCATGGCCAAGCACGAATGTACGTTGAAAGAAAATTATTTTCTTTGATTATATTTACAAGAAAAGGAATGCCAATGCTTTCTCCTCTGAAATTTGATCCATCCTCTCTTAAACCCCAAGAAAAGAGAGTACCTGTAAAGGTGAAATTCTTTCAACAATCAAAGAAAGGCCCTGTGAGAAAAAACATCTTTGAACGAATCGATAAAGAAGCCACAAAGCCAACAAAGGAGAAGGCAGCAGATAAAGAATCAAAAGAGCAAACATAAGCACACACAAGCCTTATTATTTTGGCCTTGTACATTTATATGACATTTTTGTACCTCATGATGTAATGAACTTTTTCACTTATAAATTGAATATAATGTACATTTATTTCTATACATTTGAAAGGCAACTTGCTTCATGATAGCTAATGAGTTCCCACTAAGAAATATCTTAAGGACAATCAATGAAGATAAATTCCTGCAAAGTTTTCATTCTCAAGGCTCAAAACTCACAATTGTGGGAGACAAACAACTCGTACAAGAGAAAGAGCGCTCGGCTCTTTTACCAATTGTTACGCCATTCACTTTTAACTTATATCTAGGGAATGTATTCTCTAGCAATTCCAAGGTATCCCTCACATCTTTCAGACTCCAATTGGAAGTAACATTCACCTTCTTTACTTCTTCATGCGACAAAACGTGCACCGCAAGTTTATACGATGTGCAATCTATATTGGAATCCAAGGGAACCCAAATACCCAATCTTAGTTTGTATCTCCTATAATCAAAGCCCAAAGCAAGAGTTTGGCGAGGGATACTGTAAGCCAAAGCCAAGGATTGAGGGCACGCACTGCACCTCAAGATATCACCCTTATGACCGCACTCTCTAGATTTCCAAAGCGTCCCTATAGTGTTGTCCAAATCCTCTTCCGAAAAGTTTCTACTTAGCCAAGATACCTTCGTTCTTTGTAAATTTGCTGTTTTGAAGCAAGCCACGAAGATATGGAGGGGTACAAACCATGATAAACGTATTCTTCTTGAGATCCTTCTAGCTGTCATGGACTTCTGAATATCCTGAGATATTTTGAATTTGAAACTCTACACCGTTACCTTGTCAGGAATCTCCCAGTTTAGAGATGAAAGGCTTGGCAATGGCAAATCTTTGATATTCCCATACCTATCCGCTTTAGAGGGAACCACATACTGTGCATAATACATAAAAATCTTGCATTCACTAAAAAAAGACACAGTTTGATCGACATAAATAATGTCTGCCAATACCTTATGAATGGCATGGAAAGTCCCACTTAGGCTTTCCACAGGTTGCCATTCGATACTTGTTGACGGAAAGATATCTGCAATGACGAATCGGTTGTTAGTACTTGCCTAAACGGAAAAGAATTACATACGTTATTCAACTAATAACTTACAATGTGTTTGTTGGGAAACACATTCGTTTGGAGGCAAGTGCATATCATTGGCCATGTAATCATGTTGCACCTTGACAAACCACCCTTTGGGCATAATTTTGAAGGCAATGATACGCCCCTTCCAGTGATGTTTATATCATCTGGTTTTCTTCTTTTCACCTTATGAGAGCCCTTGCAAGATGGCAGCATGGTAACCCAATCGTTTACAGTAAAGGTTTTGGACTCCCAATTTCCATCTACTTCCTGGCTATAGACTGTGTAAGAGTGTATTAAACGAGAAGGGCGCCTAGAGGAAGTCATGAAAAGAATGAAAGCGCAGAGAAAGAAGCTCAAAGAGGGGTGAATGAACTAAAAAGTAGCGCCAAGAACACAAATGAGTATGTATTGGGCGCCAAAAAGAATATTGAAAGATCTCTCGACTTTCAAAAAACTCGTTATTAATTTCATCACATCTCTATCACGTATTTTGTCAGATTTGTGAGTAAAAAACGTCTTTGGGACTCCAAAACATGTCAGACTTTAGGGATTTTGGCTAAAAAAGAAGAGAGAATCACGAAATGGACTCCACTATCTCTAGAAAAGAGGAGACAAGAATACCATATTCTTGCACACGTGGCAAACTCTCTTTGGCCTATTTCTTAATCCCGTGATTAACAAAAGTGCATTTTTGGAAGTGTTTTTGGCCCTAATGACCTAGCAGTCTTCAGCTACAAAATAATTAAATAGGCTGGAACTCTATCCTAACCTTAATTCAATTCGAGTACAGTCTAAACTCATAAACATCTATTATTTTGATATGTATTTTACGGAATCACCTGCTGTGGAATTACCCATGTGTACATTAAATTAATATGATGCCCGAAAAGGATAGGCATCCTCGTCAACTTCTCGCACAAGGAATCCACCTTGTGTACAAGCCCTGGCAAATAAATATAGTTTTATGAAATCCACAGAAAAACCTCACCGAATCCACCGTGGAATAAAAACCTCATGGAATCCACCATGGAATATACCTTCTGGCATCACGTTTAGAGTTACTATGAAGCAAAGGTGGAAGTGGATCCTTTAAGAGAGTTAGGAAAAAGTTTGAAAGATGGAAAGGATTGTAGGCCAACCTGGCAGGAAGGTGTTTGGTACAAAAACACTTACTTATCACCTCCACAATTTCATTATGGCTTGATGGCAACCTTCTAAAGCAAGTATTAAGCAACTAGAATAGCTTAGTAGGAACTTTCTCCAAAGTTGCAATGGGGATAAGTTCAAAGTCCCAAATCCCCCAAAATTCACCTAAGGGGGGCTATGTGTACTACCCCTAAAAAGGGGGGAGGATAGGCTTACCAAATTTCCAAGGACTAGCAAATAAACTTGCTACCAAATGGATTGCTAGAAGTATCAATAGAGAGGAAGACGATTGGATTACACTACTACATGACTCTGTATCTCAATTCCATGTTGTAGGATACCCTATATGGAAAAAACCTAGCTCCCCTCACTGTTATCATGAGTCTTGTTGAAATTAAAGTCAAAGCCTGTTTGAGAGTAACCAAATTTTTTTGGGAAACATGGTTTATACATAAAAAACTCCATGTACCGTTAGCTCTTCCCAACTTGACCCTGTTGTGGGCTACTCATCAAGACTCAATTTGGTTTGGTTTCTTCCATGGTCCCATACCTGTAAATTGAACTAAACAAAGCCTGCAAACTCCATAAGAGGGGGTTCAACACTTGGGGTGATTTGTGGGACCCAATCAACCCAAGTGATTGGGATGATTGGAAAAACCTATTTCCCCTCACTGTTATCATCAACCCTATTGAAAGTAAAGTCAAAGCTTGTTCGAGATTAACCAACACTTTTTGGGAAGCATGGTTTATATATAGAAAACTCCAAGTATCCTTAGCTCTTCCCGGCATGGGATATTCAATACTCAATTTGGTTCAATTTCTTCCATGGTCCCATACCTACATTTGAAGTAAACAAAGCCTGCAAACTCCATAAGAGGCGGTTTAACACTTGGGGTGATTTTTGGGACCCAATCACCAAAACTTGGTTATCTAAAGACCAACTCAAAGACCAATTTAGCTTGAAAGACTTTGACACAACACTTACAAATAATAGAACATCACTTTGGGGGCCCTAGCTCTCAGGTACCGTGAGCTTGAACCCTCCATTTAATCATAAGGGAGTCTATTTAACATGAAATAAACTTCTATTTTCCCTAGTGGACATTTGGGTAAGCAATAAAGAGTTATGTTGTAAACTAAATGGTAAATGGCACATCAATTGGAATCCAAACTAGTGGGAACACAGATTTAACAATTTGTGGTCACCAGTCATACATCTTAAAATGTATTGTCTAATGTGGCTAGCTACTCTCCAAGGTTTGTGGACTGATGAGAGGACTCTAAAAGCAGTGGTCTTTGCCCTAGCTACAATCATATTAAGGTAAAATTTATCCCTCACCTCTTTTATAGTTGTCCTCAAAATACTAACATTTTTTACTTTTTTGGAGGTCCTCATCATGCCCTACCATCCAAGTAGATTAACTTGGAAGGAGATCATCTTGGGAGAAACCTATGGGTTTCCATTGATGGTTTGGAATTGGTTGAGAAGTTTATACATGTGGAATATATGGATTTGCATGAATAAGTTGGTTTTTGATAAGTTGTGTGTTGATCCACTACATGGCTTTAAGTATGACTTCTTTGTTCAAGTTGAAAGTGATGCAAAGCAACTCCAAAAGCTTTGGGATGCTACTCATATGGAGATTACATAGTACGATGTAGCAAACATTCTCCTCGAGATGAAAAGCAAACTCTACTAAGTAGAGAATCAAGACAAAAATCACCCCATTTTTAACCTATAGTATCTAGTTGTAAGTTGAGAGCTTGTGGACCAACAACTTCCTTGTTGAGAAGCTTTAACAACCCTTCAACTGTGTAATCTCTCTCTCTTCATAATATACTTTTCAAGCTTCCTTCAGAAAAAAAAAAAAGACTGTAAACCAAGACAAGTGACATTAAAACATGAAGGTTTAACCAAAATAATATAGAGCCTTAGATTGGAAAATAATAGACCACTAAGAGACGCACAGGCAATAATCAAATGAAGGGTTTATAGCGATTACTACACGGGTGCATCTGCACCTGCACAAGCAATGCGGTGTGCTCCGTGACGGCGTGACAGTATGAACCAACACACTAGACCTCTAGTCCTGGACGGACAGGAATCTCGGAGCTGGAAAAGGATAGACAGAGGACATTGCAGCTGATGAGGTGCAGGCAAGTAAGAACGCCACCTCAGCCGCCACGTCGCGCCTTCGCCACGTCAGCCACCACGTCAGGACTCGATGCAGGCTAGCCTCTCCGCCACGGAGAGCCAAAAGAAAACGATTGGGGGAATCAATGCAGGCTTTGCATCTCGCCCAAGGATACATCGTACGGGGTCAGTCGGGGGATCATCATGGATGGACTACGTGGCGGTCTGTCATTGGCTGTGCGGCGCGATAGCACGTGAAACCCGGGCGCGAAGGGACGAGAGCTGAGCTGCTGACTCACGGACACCTAGGTAGTAGGGTCTAATCAGTACGGGGACAGATACAAAGCCTGTGTGAGACAGGTCTGCACGATGCGAATATTCTCTTGCTAGCTTCATCATTGATTCGTTATCACCAGCGCTGCAGCTCTCAGACTTTACGAGTAATCTGGGTAATTCATTGAAATTCGCTCGCCATCTTGCTTCTTTAAGGTCGATATAATTCGCCCGCTTTGCTCTGTTTGCTAATTCTAAGGGTGAAAACTTGTTGCAGCCTTCAAGTTGCATGACTGGCAAACGATCTGCACGAGATTGTTTCTATCGAGATTTGCAAAATCTCTTCCGAAATATATTATACTATACATGATATGGCTTCTTCTGCCTAGCACAGTCGAATCAAAAGAAGGTCGGCCTGTCCGGTCATGTCTTTGTTACATGACATGACTACGACTCATATATTTATTACAGCCAATCAAAGGTCACAGAGCCGTTAGGGACTACGACTCTGTAAAGTTCGTGCAAAGCTCGCGTGTGGTACATTGACGTGCAACTTCTGGGGTTGCCAACACAAATGATATGGCATGTTAATCCCACCAGCCCTCAAATTTGAAGGGTACCATGTCTTTTCTTTTTGAAGGGCAAAAATGAGTCTGCACTTCAAAAATGATGGCTAAAAATAAGGGTTAACTTTCATTAGATAAGTACATTTTTTAATGAGCATTTCTAAGTTGAAGGATGTTTTTTTAAAGTTTACTTCAACTCTCATATATTGTAGTATAAGAGTAGAATAGTCGAATCCACATATAACACAAGTAAAGTTGGATTAGATTATATATGCACTTACAAATTGACTTAAATAGACTTTTTAAAGCACTTACAAATAGACTTAAATACATGAAAAAGAGAGAACATGTATATTTGATATCATATAAATTTAGGTAAGCTGCCAAAAAAAATGTTAAAGATCATTACAAAAAATTTCTATTGTCGTAGTACTCATAAGAGGGCATGTACATTGCATATCATATAAATTTAGGCAAGTTGCCAACAAAATGTTAAAGTGATTACAAAAAGTTCTTGTACAATGCCCATGGCATAGTATAATATCCAAAAGTCATTGTTGTTACTTCTATGATGCCCCTAAAGCTTGAGTGCGTCTCACCTTCATATTTTTCCATACCTCAAAAATCAAATTCCAATCTACTTCTTCCAAGTTTTCTGGAGAAGAAAGAGACATGAATATGAGCATATCTAAAGTGGTGAGAGATAAACATGATCTCTCATCACTTTTAACACGATTCTGTTTTGAAAACCCTCTTTTACAAGCAGCTGAACTTGCAGGTAGGACTACCACAATCTGCCATAACTTGTACAAAGCAGGAAACATTTGCATCCATTCTATTTCCCCACCACATTGTCTCCAAGCTTCAAGAAGTCCCTTTGAGGGATAGGATTCAAAGAGATATAGAACAAATCTTTGCAACTCACCTTCACATTGCTCGGGCTGAATCAAAGACCTCTCTCCTTTACCAAATTTCTCGCAAAGCTGAGAGAGATATTGTCGAACTGATTGGCCTCGAATTAGTGGATCTTTGGGATAGTTTTTAGGAGAAAATAGCTTTGCTGCATTGAACAAGTGATGATCTTGAAACCTTTCATCAAAGTTGATTATCAACCTCTGAATAAAAGCCTTTGCTAACCATGTACATTCATCAAAAGTGATCTCTTGTGCTTTGCCCACTAATGAAGTGAACTGCAACACATGTAGATGTATAACACCTTCTTTGTCTTTCACTGAGAACAATCCATTGTTTGTTGCCTTAATGAAGCTAGTTAAGTACTTAGATCCATTTGCAAATGTATCAGTCAAATACCAACCCTTCAAGAGATTGATAAGCACATCTATCTCTCTTCCAATCATTGTAATGTCACAATCATTTTCCTGAAATTTTTGGCTCAATACATTAGTTTCTTTAAGTACATCTGCCATGAAATGAATAATAAATAGCAATTGAAAATTTGTTGCTTTTTTATACATTGCTGGATACTTTGTCTTCCAACATTCCAACAATATAGGCAGCACTTTCACCAACCTACAATGACAAAACAACTAAGTTTTAAAAAAAAAAAGAATAAAATTAGAATTAATCTAATCTAAAGCTAATAACTAAACAAATGTATACCTTTTCATGACATTTCCACGCGACAACCATCTCACACCATGAATTCTCATTATCTCGTAATTTCTTGGTAAAAAGGCAAGCATGAGCTTGCTCACTTTGGCTCTTCGAAGAGACGAATTTCCTATCCATTCTTGAACTTTGTTAGCAAAGCTATCCACATAGCTAATCTCTGCAAAGCATTCACATGTATCTTTAACTACAAGTGCTTCCTTATGGGCAATACAATGTATCCCAAGCAAATGTGGTACATCCTTGCAAAGCTTTGCAAATAATCCAGATCTTCTTCCAACCATAGACGCAGCACCATCTGAGCCCATAGCAACCATCTTAGAAAGTGGAAGATCTAATTGATGTAGCACTTTCATAATGCCTTCATACATGGATTGAGCCTTTCCATCATCAATACCAATGAGTCTCACAAAGGAGGTTTAGGAGAGCCTACACCACCATCCTTTAAGTATGTGATATAAAGGATGAGATGCTTCTCAAACCTTCTATCTGTGCTTTCATCTACAATGATAGAAAAAAACGGACTGTGCCCAATCTCCTCCTTAACTTGTTCCCAATATACCATATACATGGCTGAGAGAAAATCTTTTCCAGAGGATGGATTGATATAAGTTGAATACTCGCAAGAAAGAGGCATGCTAGGAGTTTTCATATACATAAGAAATTTACATTCATCTTCAAATGCTTCTAAAGACATGTCCTTTATGGCAACCCTATACATGATTTGTATAACACTAATAATTCTACACTTCTCATTGTCTACCATAAGTTCCACATGCTTTTCAATATGCTTTACGTTTTTACCAGCCATAAAGCTTTTGCGCTGAACTGCTAACTTATGCGACTCGGAGGCATTATGGATAGCCAATGCTTGCTTTTGAATGGTAGTGCTACCTTTTCCTCCAAAAGGATTTGGAATGTTCAATGAAGTGCAAATTGAGCACTTCACTCTCTCCTTCCCCTCTTCATCCAAGATTGAATAAGACCAAGGATAGAGAAGCTTCCATGAGGATACATAGCTACGAACATATACTCTCTTTTTCCCAATAAGAATACCATTTGCACTTTCATTCTCTAAACATTTTGCATTTGGAAAAGTAATCCCGATCTGCTCAAGCAATTTTTGATGCTTATCCTTTTTAGGCCTTCCCATCCTAAAATAACATATCAACAAGACTTTAAAACTAACATGCATGCAGCACTTGATATGCATACATCCACTCCCTTCTTTACATTTTGATCAATTTAATAGTGTGGATGAAGTTGTAGAATAGAGAGCTATCATTAATAAATCATATTCACTTAATATCACATAAAATAGAGTAAGCTTACCTATTTGCTTACTTATATACACAAAAATTAGCACAAACACCCAATAATCACAGCAAAACCTAAAAAGTGACATGAAACTAATTAACATATGCATCTAAACATGCATTCAAATTATCAAAAAAAATTAGCACAGCCACCCCATAATCGCATTCAAATAATGTATTTAACTGAAACTGAAGCAAGTTAATTCCATAATACATGTATCTAAACACAACTCAGAAGATCAATGACTTGAGAAGAATCAAAAATCACAAGTCATAAAGCTTGAAACTAAAATAAGCTGATTGTAGACATGCTTGAATATGGAATAAATTGAGGTGTTAAGCACACATTTTTTTTTCAATGTCTTATACAATTGCCACAAAGAATAGCTAGCAAATGTAATAAGATAGTTACCATATTCAATGCATGCTACATAGTCTACATTGTTCAATCTATGCCTAATCTTATCCATGGCAATACCTACCAACTGGCAATCGTATTTTGTAATGCATGGACTTGCATTGAGAAGGAGCTTATTTCTATGTCTCTCCACACAACTCTTCAAGGAGCAATTAGCATCCCTATTTACTTGCATAGATATAATAAAACCATTGCATTTGTGATGAAAACTCTTCAAGTGGCAACTGTGGTTTCTAGTGAGTCTTCAGTGCTAACACCTTGCATTTACTACCATGTTTATATGTGACTCAACTAGAATTTGTGGTTAGGAAATCATTATTATGTTCTCTTTCATGGGATTTACATAGCAAGATAAATTAATTCAAATTTCACCATCTTTATTTTCAGCATAGCAAGATAAACATAGCATAATGACTGCAGATTGATGACACAAAATGGACCGCCTTTACTTTGCCATTTCCCTCTATTTTTGCATTAGTTCTTGCTCATCCAAATTTGCAGGTTTCATTTCTATGCTTATGATATTACAAGACATATTATAACCAAGAGATTCACCAATGCTTGATACATGGCACTCCCAATAAGGACAAACACATACAAATTTGCAAAACAAAGTTTCAAAATCCTAACCCGATTTACCTCATCAAAATCGACAATACTGGACTTGGAAGTTTGATGACTGGAGAGGTAGAGCTGAGTCTCCAAGGTCAGGTGGCAAGTCGAGTCGTGAGAGAGAGACTTGGGGACTCGGGAGCCCAAGCCACAGCCTCCAGGTCCCAGGCCGCAGCCTCCAGGGCCAAGTGAGAGAGAGAGGGGGGAGCCCAGGCCACAGTCTTCAAAGCCCAAGCCGTAGACTCCCAGCCACCAGCTGAGTAGAAGCCTCTAGGGGGGAGCCCAGGCCGCAGCCTCCAGGGCCCGAGCGAGGGGAGAGAGACATAGCCCGTGCAAGGGGAGAGAGACAAAGGGACTCCCAGTCGTAGCCTCCAGGGCCGTCTTCAGGGGAGCGAGGGCACAGCCGTCTTCAGGGGAGAGAGACAGAACTCGAGCGAGGTAGCCCAGCCTCCAGAGTCCAGGGCACGGCCGTCTTCAGCCGTTGGAGGGCCTGAGCGAGGGGAGAGATCATCTTCAGGGGCCAGGCCGCCACGAGCGAGGGGAGAGATCGTCTTCAGGCCTTCAAGCGCCCGAGCGAGGGGAGAGATCATCTTCAGGGGCCAGGCCGCAGTGCGCATGATCTTCAGGGCCCAGGGGCCAGGCCGCCACGGTGCCAGGGCTTCAAGCCGTTGGAGGGCCTGTGCGAGGGGAGAGATGGTCTTCAGGGACAAGCCGCCACGGTAGGGGCCAGGCCCCAGGGGCCACGCTCTAGGGCTTCAGCCTTTAAGCCTCAAGGCTCAAGCCTTCAGGGCCCAGGCTTCAAGCGAGAGGGAGATAGTGAGAGCGAGGCCTCAAGGCTCAAGGACATTCCAGCCTCCAGGCTCCAGTGAATCAGTGATGAAAGAGTGAGAGTGAGAGGACTCAGGAGTCAGGAGAGACTTGAGATTAGAATGGCTCTTGAGTCTTGAGGCTTGGTTGCTGCCCGCTGGCGAATGGCCCTTAAGGCTTGGGCCTTTGCCCTTTAAAGTTTAGGTACCAACTCCACATGGCACAGGAATTTAAGGATTTTGGAAGGTGGGTGCATGGTTAAATTTCAATTTTCAATAACCAAATTTATTATTTTGGAAGGTGGGTGACAGGTGTACCGTGTACCCGATAGTAGAAGTCTAGAACTTAGAAGTTAGAAGATTTCCAGAATCCAAATTCCAAATTCTAGAATCCAAATTTAATTTTTCAATTTTCAATTTTTCAAAATTAAAATTAAAATTTAAACTTATTATTAGATTTTAAAATTTTATTTGAAGGGTGTCTTCGAAATGCACCCTTCTTTTGAAAAGTGTAATTGTTTTTTACATTTCTCTCTGAAGGCTGATTTTATTTTTCAACTTTCCTTTGAAAATTCATAAAAGGTTTAACACTTCAATTGTTGAAGGTCATTCTCATGAAAAACGTTTTTTTTAAATGTCACATAAGTTGTTAGGCTTCTAGAGAAGGGTCAAAACTCCTTTGAAGGGCGTTGCAACCTTCAAATTTGAGGGCTAAATCCCACACCTCCCTTGGGAAAGCCCGGCCCCATTCCACGTCAGTCATGCATGCCCTGAATTGGCTTGCCGTAGCGCACTAGTTCTTACACACAAATAAGTTTACTCACATGTGCCGGCACTCTTAATAAAACTAGCACTACAAGGAAATAGATCGTTTGACGTTTGACATGTAAAACTAGATGCATTTTATAATCTCAGAAAAATTATTACAAATGCATTTATATGCGTACTTACTCACTCATCATAATCTGTGTCTAAAGCCACATGCATTTTACACATATAAGCGCAACAATAAACATATTAATTAAACACGATACGACTACAATTTTTGCATGGTTTTACATGCACATATAAAGGCAATAATAGACACAACACTCACTAGAAAAAAAAAAGGGCTACTGCTTGCAATATTATGGTTTCATAATGCAATCAGTTGCTCCTATATGACTATATGACCACCCCTTGGCCATCTCAACCACAAATAACCACATAGTTGCCAATCATTCTAGTAGTGTTAGGTTTGCCTTATGAAGATCCAAACCCTCAATAGAACCCTAAGGATGAGCTCTCTTCTAAGAGTAGCAATAGTAGCAACCACGTGTGTAAATGCCAAGAGAGAGATTGCTTTGATAGAGGTTGTTTAGTGGTGATAAAAGTCCCTCACCATAGCAAAATAGAGAAAGACTCCAATAGCATGAAGAGAGGGAGGCAAACCCTAGCCATGTGTAGTATGAACTAGATCCTTTGGGTGGGGTCCTCCAAAATTCTATAAGAAATTAGGTTTGAGCTACTTGCACATTGTAGTATAGGTAAACTATATAAATTTGTTTTCAATCTTATAGGCAAGCATTATTATAGTGCATGAGAAGTAGCTTAATTCCCTCGTATATGAGATTTAGAGACCATTGGGCTCAATAAAGGATCAAAAAGGAACTTTTCAACAAGAGAGCCATGGTCAAACAAAGGGCTATGGAAAATAAGAGAACGTTAGAGCAAGGCTTAGATCTTAAGCCAATGCTAATGATTCTATATGATTAAGAAAGCAGAAATGAACAAGGGATCTTTAACCTGCAAAGAGGGAGAGGGAGGCCCAATGAATCAAAATGGTGTGATGTAATAGAGTAAAATTGCATAAATACCTTAGTGAATATTTAGCCTACTAGGGTTAAGTATAAAAGGCTAAGTTGCAACTAGCCTAGGATCTTTTTGCCATTTTACAGCATTACACACTTGAGGTCTCTACCTCCCACCATCTAAGAGGGTGCATACTCTTGGGCACCATAGCTTGGAGTGCATACCATGTTGCAGCCTCTCATCATTTGATTCTCAACCATCAATGGTAATATCATTTCATGCTTAGCCAACTTGGCTATGGTTTCTTGGCAGTTAGTCTATTTCTTTGTATTGTCATTTTAATGGTTTCATGTGGGAATTCGCTTCTTTATATTAGTATTAGAGCACATCTTTCATCTAATGGAAATGTCATTTTCATGGTGAATGTGGTTACAAGTTTAGGCAGAGAGTAACTAGAGGATAAGAATTAGTCATAGTATTTGACACAGCCATGACTAGTTAAGGTCTCTGCAGTAAGTTGTGACTAAATTTGATGGTCTTGAGGAATGTCTGAAGAAATAATGGCAAATTCATTGTCATTTTGATGGTTCATGATCAATTTAGGACCATTTTGAAGTATCATGGACTTAACTGAAGCCTAAATAGGGTTTAGAAGGGTTAAACTGTTGTTACTTTTTGGAGCAAGCTTCTCTTTTCTCTATCCAAGCTTCTTGCTGAAAACTGCCATGGAGATCTCTTCTCATTTCTCTACCATGGCCATTTCTCTTCATGCAACCTATAGGGGATGATTCCTAATGTCTTGAGCAATCTATTGACTACCCTTGTGCTTGACCTTCAACAGAATAGTGACCACGTGATGGAGGAGAAGGGCCTGGATAGTTTGCACCATTTTTTTTCTTGCTCATCTTCTCTTGGATATTCAACAATCTTCTCTTGGTAAGGAGGATAGAAGAAGGGTAGGTTGGAGCTTCTCGGAGATCTCAAAGCCTATGAGAAAAGCTTCATCACGAAGAGTTTTCCATTTCTCAATAAACTATTTCTTCTCATAAACATCTATAAATTTCTTCCAAATCAAATTGGTAGTATTCAAGCTATGTACCATTTGTATGTGGTGATCATTGCAATGAACAATGATCTCGATTGAGGCAAGTGCACCTTTTTGCTTTCACACGGGGAAAATTAGATTGATCTCTTGTGGTGGGTCCTTCTTCGCACCATTAACTATAGGCCATAGGTTTACATGTGTGAGGTAAAGCCACAGCTCAAAGCTCCAACTTTGGTAGTTGGAACACATCAACTTCTTCATTTTGTTGGATCCAAAACAGAGCAAGAAGGATTGAGAGGCGGCTCCAAGTTGTTGAGACATGATGGTAGAAAGTGTTTGGATCACTACTATCTTATCTCAAAGATAGTGAGTGATTTAGAAGAGAAGTGTGTGAGCTAGAGTATGATCTTGGTACGCTGTGATGCCATGTGAAAGATTAATGGGAATAAGAATTCAAGAGTGCAAGAAAGTAGAAGACTTGATTAGAAGCTTAACACATTACATCATTGTACAAGGGGTATTTATATACAAGGCTGCCTCATAATGAGGTCAATGTGGTAGCTGGATGGTAGGTAGAAAAATATATCAACTTGGTAGGTGCTATGTAATAAGAGGATCATAAATAAAGATAGGTGGAAGAGATAAGATTTGTTGAATTTTGGAGACTTAGATGAGATATTAGATTATTCTTCCAACAAGTGAGAGAGAGAGAGAGAGAGAGCCAAAAAGAAATGAAACAAGAAGTGTATGCTTTTGCTATATTTTCTGACATACTCCTTTATCTTCCCTTGTGTCTATTTGAAGTTTCTCCATTCATCTCTAACTTATATTTTTTGGCATCTATGGGATGAAATAGTCCTTGAGTTCCTCTTGGAGTTCTTCCCATGAAAAGATAGTGCATCCTTGCTCCTGCTCCAACAAGTAGTACCAACTAGTAGCATCTTTCTGTAAGTAGATGATTGCCACTTCTCCCTTCCTATCTTCTATGATCCTGGCATACTTCAAGTATCTCTCTACCTCAGCGATCCATTTCTTCAAAACCAACCTATCTCTCTCTCCTTTGTACCTGGTGGGTTGGGGCATTTGGAACTTGCCATAGTCATCTTCTAAACTGTCGCTCTCCTCCTCTTCTCTCTATGGTTGTGTCTTTTCAAGTCCTTCTTTTTCTCCTTCTTCTTACTTTTTGCTTCCACTACCTTCTCCTTGTCTTCTCTTCTACCTTGGGCCTTCCTAGAAGTCTCCTCTCTCCCTAACCTATCCATCTCTTCTTGCAGTTTGTGTCTTCTCTCCTCTTCTTGTTGTTGTAATGCCCACCCTCTATAATCCTGCTCCACTTTTAGTTTTCTTCTCCTTTCCTCTTCTTCCTTCTTCATTTGTATGTTTCTCAAAATCGAGTCCAATAGGCTTGATGTGCCCTCCAATTGTCTCTCTAGTCTGCCTACCTTATCCACTTGAGTCTCCATTCTTGCCATTTTCTCTTCTTCCTCTCTTTCATTATTGGGATGGGTGTGTTCTCTCTATCGTTCTCCATGTGGTCGTGAGAAGCTGTGCCTTGGCTTTTGGGGTTGTCGACATGGGAAAGTTGCATTTTGCCTTCGGATGGTGGTTGTGCTGTGGAAAATCTACGTCGCATCTTCAGATATTGGTTGGTGTTAGGCTCATCGTGCCAAAGTCATCACAACAACGGTCATTTGCGATAGGGTCGATGTGATGGGGGTCGCGATGTGGGGCAACATGACATGGGTCATTCGAGCATGATTTCTTTGGGGCATTGGATCTCCTCTTCTGCTTCTATGAGCAATCCTTCACTCTGAGCAAGAGTTGCTTTGATAGCAAGTGTGATGCACCTACACTCATTCACTCACTCAACATGGAATGGAAAGGTAACACAATATGTGAGAGCAAGGTTCTTGTATTATCCAATCTAAGAAATGGTATAACATAGGCACATCCTACGACTACACCCTTGTGATGCCGCACATATGAGGGTTCACCACTGGGTATAGAGAATCACAGGTAGAGTGGAAACCAAACAGGGCCTAGAGTCACTACTACTCCCTATATCGGTGTTTCTGGTAGCAATGCCATGGTATAGCTACAAAGACCTTAAGGGGAGGGGGGGGGCTTTCCCAAGATAGGCGCATGCCATGTCATTTATGTTGGCGACCACATAAGCTATTGCATGAATGGATGCCATCCATACCACACTTGAAGTATGCACGAACTTTAGAGAGTCGTAGTCCATCATGACTTTGTGATGGTAATGATCCATCTCCTTGAAAATATAGTAACAGAACACAATGCGACATCATACGCATGGCTTCTTGTGCCATATATATGATAGACTTGACTCCGTGGTTGTGAAATCATTACAGTGAATCCCAGTCGTAGTAGAAGCATTGCGATTTTCATGAATAGCCAAAATATGTGATCCATGTCGCAAGGCAGTGGAACATGTAAAGTTCAACTGCTATTTTGCCAATGTGATCTTCCTTCTCATGCTGGTTTTTGTGATCCTTTGATAGGCTAGTGAGGAAGCTTAAGCACCTCCTAAGGTGGGAATGCGAGGATCTATACTCCATCTATCATTGCTAGGTTCGTATTTGTGACCCTCCTTCTCATGCTGGTTTTTGTGATCCTTTGATAGGCTAGTGAGGAAGCTTAAGCTCCTCCTAAGGAGGGATTGCAATGATCCATACTCCATCTTTCATTGCTAGGTTAGTATTTGTGAAGATGGTTCCCACAAATCTTACATCTTTCCAACATGATTTAATCTAGTTTTTCTCTTGCTTTTGTATTAGTGAACATCTTTGCACTATTAACGAGTCATGCATCAAAGGTAAATGGTCGATAATTGTAGGTTTGAAAAAAAACATTCACATCCATAGAACCTTGTCAATTAGGCATGTTCTTATCTCCAAGCATTTAAAGCCCACTTAATCTCTTTACATTTAAATTCTAACCCATTATTGTATTTTGAAGTGTCCCATAACAAATGAATGCTATCTACAAATATTTGTAGCATACTAGTCAATGACCACAAATTCTCTTGTATGAGGTCATAAAAATAAACATTTGTAAAAAGGGGGTGTATTATGTAAAAAATTTATCTAAAAAAGAAAGGTTGGCGCATTGTTTGCATTTAATTCACTTTATCATAAATCAAAATGAAAGCATCTCATTGATGATAAAATGGTGCTCATATTGTCCTAGACCAATCTAAATTTTTTGTATTAAAAGGAAAGACATTATTAGAATATAGCTACCTGAAGCTGAGGTGGCCTCCAACGCCGTCTCACATTGCTGCCGCCTATAAAGCCGTCGTAATTAGTCGTCTTCCTCTTTCCTCCACGTGGGTCTCCACGACACCCCACAAGCTTTAAAAGCTTCTTGGGAAGCTTCTAAAGCCCCCCTTAGGAAGCCCCCCTTCTTGTGGGCTTCCATAAGGCCCTTTTAAGAGGTTTTAATAACCCCCTCCCCGGGATTTAAACCCCCTTCTTGTGGGTTCCCCCCCCCAAAAAGAAATTCTTTAAAATCATTTAAGCCCCCTTCCTATGAGGCTTTCATAAGGCCTTCCCTTGTGGGTTTTTCTTTATATAAACCCTGGAGTTGAAGCCCTTTCCAAGCTTTCCTTACACCCCTTCCCCGTTGGAATTTAAGCCCTTTTGCCCACCTTAGGACGGGTTTTAAAGACCCTTCCCGTGGGAAATCCCCACTCAAATTCATATGTACTTACGGGCTCTTAAAAAACCTTCCTATTGCCCTTCTCAAGCAGTCTCTTATATCCCCGAAAATTAGGTTTTTCTTTCCCTTACATCCCCCATAAGCCACACTAGATGGGTTTTAAAGGCCTTTCCCTAGAGAGAAATTCCACAAAAATAAATAAATTCAACCCCAGTTTTCTTTTAAAAGCCTTCCATTTCAAGTCTTTTAAATCCATTCCCTACTTCGAGGAGGCAGCTTTAAGGCCTTCTAAAGCTCGATTCTGAAAGATGATGGAATCGATCAAGGAAGCCGAATCATAAAGGGAGTTTCGCGTGCGAAGGAGACGGCCAAGATCATAAATATGTGTCCAAGGAGAAAAGGCCGAATTCGCGATGGCCCCTAAGAAGGCACAAGGCACAACCGCAGGAGGATCGTCTCCTAACATCCATGTGGACATTTCACCACAAGTCCAGGTTTTTCTTCCTAACTTTGATTAACGTCGTAATGTTTCGATTGTGCATGGATCATTTATGGAATCAGGATGCACTTTTTCGATTGAAATACCTTGGCTAAATTGAAAGAAATAACTTATGATCAAAGAATCGGCCATTTGTATTAAATGAATGAAAAAGAAGAGCATAATATCTCTATGCATTCCTAGCAAGTGGTTTTTATGCATTGCAAAGTAATGAACTTAGATTAACTAATGCCCATCTTTACAAATAATGATAGTACACTTCGATTATGCATGGAAGGAATAAATCGCATGTCACATTATTGAACATCTTTTCTTCGAAATGATTCTTTAAAGAAAGTTGCTAACAACCGTAGGAAATTGCTAGGGCTGCATGAAGAAGATTAAACTCTAGGCAATTGGCATAAAAACTCAAATCAAATTACGTAAGTAGTTACGAAAGGTTGTGTAAGCTCAGCATATGAATAATTCATGCGGAAATGAAAGTAGAAAAAGGCTACATGGTTCTCACATAAAACCCTAAAGTTTAGTAGCATGAATCTTGAATGCATGATAAAAAAAGGATCAATTGGAATTATACCATAACTTAACATATGCTTTGATCTTAACCAAAAAAGTTAGGGTTTGTAAATCTACTCATACGTAGGCAATGAATCATGTGGTTACAAAAATGGTATCGTAAATATCTTCAAGAATAGACAAGTAAATTGGTTTAACCTAAAACACCTAAACCGCTAGGGGCTCGTTCAAGAATGGTTAAAGTGATGCAGCATATCCCAAGTGCTAACTGGGATTTAGCACATTGAGGACGTGACCTAATCGCTCTTATTTCCAAAGCTAAAACTCTTATACCTAAAGACTTTCTCACATTCATGAAATGTAGGGATAATAGAACGTACTTGCGAGAGACGATCTAGGGTTTTTTTACCCTAAGGATCGCTCGCTAAAAGGATGAAACTCGATTTGAATTTGGAACCTTAGGACCGACAATGTCGGCCTAGTGCAATCAGGAACTGATTGTTATGAAGACACCCTAACCCTATTTCCTATCTAATCATGATACCGTAATTAGAAGACGCCATTGATGGGTAAAATAGTCCCATGGTTTTTTATGCGACGCTTGTGCAACAAGTTGCAGAGTCGCATGATCTTGTGATTTGATCACAAGGGAATGGCCAATTCCTCGGAATGAGATTGGCAAATTCTTGCGCAAGTTTTTCTTGCAAGAGGATGAGTAGTCATCCTGACATAGCACATTTCTTGGGAAAAGTGACCAAGATAAAGGAATTAGATAATTGCTTGGAAGCAAAAGACCAATCAGTAAATTGGAATAGCATATTTATTGCTAATAGAACTTAAGGTATTTGGTTAAGTTGGGTTAATAGGGTACGGCCCTAACCCAAGGATATAAGGGTTAACAAACAAACCCTTGGGAATCTTGCCAAGTTGCAATTGATCCCGGATCGAGTGCTAGATGCATTCGGAAAGAAGGATTTACTCCTTAGCAATTGGCCAAAAATAATGACCAATGGAAATGATTATGCTTGTAACAGTTTTAAGAGCACTGTTTTGCTTTGTTTGCTCAAAGAATTAAAGGATAAAAATATATCTAATGCTTCAGCTTGAAGGCCTGAAGGGAGAGGCAGCCTCAGTTACCCCCGACTGCCTGCTTGACCCTAACCAAGGGGGTTGTTAACCGCACCGGGAAGGTGGACCAAACCCGCTGCGAGAGGCCTCTTCGTTGAGCGCTACTTGGAGCAGGAGGACGCTTGGGTGCCAGGGGGCTTTGGTCGTAAATCCCTTGCCTTTCGGGCCCTGCACAAGAGGCCAACGTGACTCAAGATTGGATCTCGAGGCCCGCATACTAGTCTACGGGCGGAATCTTAGATTAGTAATCCCTGTGGATTGCTGGATAGCCTTTGGGCGGATTATGGATAAGCCTAAGGGCTGGACTTTATAAATTTATTTCAAAGATAATATGATAAGCTGTTGAAAAGGAATTTGTTTGACATTGTTTTTCTATGTCAAGTGCTATGATTATATGAAGAAACCAGTGCCTACCGGGCTAACTAAGGAAGCTGATTGATACATGTCCAACTAAATGTGGTAGGTAATTAGACAACTAAAACAACCTGAGGAAAGTGCGGAGGATGTGGCCATGGGTCCGTCCTACAGATGGGTGGTCCCAGTTGGCCGGGAACTTTTCTCAAATCATGATGGATAGCAAGAAGATTGTTTCAAAGGACACGAACAGTAAGGGCGCTGACCTAGAGTCTAAGTTATAATAATCCCGATTTACGTTGTTTTAGGGGAATGGAATGGGACTATGCCTTATGGCAGAGAGGTCGAGCCTTGCATCCCTCTCATTTTCCATTCTCCTTGAACCAAGTGCAGCGTGAATCTACTTCGGACCTGGCATTTCTGCGTAAAGTAGTTCGCTCGAGTTCGACACTAGTTGCCGTTTAAAAATTGACCATTAGGGAAAACCCTGATTCCGATCGGTCCTAAGTGGGAACGGCCAGAATACTTTTGCCACGTAGCAGATGCGGAAAGTCCTAGATCACAAATCCCGTGACATTCCATGGGGGTGCCGGGCAGAGCTTTCTAGACATATTTTCCAATGGACTGCTAAGAGGTGTCTTGATGATAACAGGTAGACACGTTACAATTGCAAATCTAAGGGTGGAGTATTTCGCCAAGAATTTGAACACATTAATGATATGTCTCTTCAAAAGTGAAATTGGTTCAACATTTAGCAGTCTATGAAAGCTAAAAGTTATATGCCCATATCATGGACATTTAAGTGGAGTATTGCTACATCTGATATTTTTATTCTTTGTGGAGAAGGAGGAGACTTGTTGTGCTGTGACCACTGTCCCTCTACCTTTTTTACATTCTAGCAATGCCTTCTTGGCAAACGTTGATTGTGCTCTAAAGTTAAATACTCCTCTTGTGATCAGTTGGGATTGGACATTATCCTACTCTATTGTGGGGTCCTATTTCAAGTTTTACACATGCTCAAGATGGCCATGCAAACTAGAGAGCTATTGAAAATTCATGCAAGTTGGAATTACTATTTCAATGGCAACAAAGCATACTTTTTGGATGATGCACCTTCTCTTGAGACTCAACTAATACATGGTGATGATCTTGACTATGGACAGGTTGCAATCTCCAACTATGACATTGAGGAAGAAATTGCAATAGCAATGGAATCGTCTAAGGCCCTATTTAATATGCATACATAATACTCCTGCAGCAGCTATGTGTCTCTAGAATTTTCCATGCCTTCTTTATCCCCCCCCCATCTTCCCTCCCCACTCTCACTTCTTCTCTCTTTTCCTTTCCATTTACACTCGATAGATCTTGCTAAAGATAAAAAATAAAAAACTCATAAAACAAGGCATTGAAAGACTTTCTCTCCCCACCCCTCTTCATGCCTCTCTTCCCCATCTACCATTCTCTTTCTATAATTTTGTTCTCTCTAATTCTCTCATTCTTTCCATTTTTCTATCTCTTTCTCTCGCTCTCTATTTATTGCTTTTCTATCTCTCTTTTTCTCCCTCTTTTTGTCTCTTTTTCTCCAATTCTCTTTCTAGCTCTCTTATTTTTTCCCACTATCCTTCTTCTCTTTACTTCACCCTTTTATCTACCTCTCCCTTCACTCTCTGTTTCATGTTCTCTCTTTCCTCTCTTTCTTTCTCTCTTTCTCTTTTTTTGTTGCCCCTCCCTTTGTTTCTCTCTGCCCCCTCATTGTTTTCTCACTCATTCTCCTCTCTCCCTCCCCTCTCTCTCTCTCTCTCTCTCTCTCTCTCTCTCTCTCTCTCTCTTTCTCTCGAGTCTTTTTTTTTCCCACTATCCTTATTCTTGTTATTTCACCTTTCTATCCACCTCTCCCTTCACTGTCTATTTCGTATTCTCTTCCCCCTCTCTTTCTTTCTCTCTTTCTCTTTCTTTGTTGCCCCTCTCTTTGTTTCTCTCTGCCCCCTTGTTGTTTTCTCACTCATTCTTCTCTATCCCTTGCTTTCTTTCTCTTTTTTTTTCCCACTATCCTTCTTCTCTTTACTTCACCCTTTTATCCATCTCTCCCTTCACACACACACACACTCTCTCTCTCTCTCTCTCTCTCTCTCTCTCTCTCTCTCTCTCTCTTTTCCTTTCTTTTTCTCCCTCGCTCATTTTCTCTCTTTCTCCCTCAATACATCTCATTCTCAAGAGAAACAAACAAAGGAAAATAAGAAAGCACAAAAACAAACCAAGAGGAGGCAATGTACTTACCGCAAAGGCCCGAGGATGGAATCTTCATCTCTGTAATGTACCCGCTTTTATTACATGATAAGTAACGTTTTAGTAGTCGCCCAAAGTTTACCTTCCAACCGTCGCCATTTGTACTGTAACCCGAATGATCGGATTTTGTTCATCTCTATAACCCTAGGTCTACCCTATAGGGGAAGCATCCTGTCGTTACCCACGAAGGACGGACTTGAAGATTCCTAATCGACCTAACAGTCACCTATCAACAACTAGCTCACATCCAAAGGTGTCCTTCGAGAGGCTTCTTGTCGAGAAGGAGCGACTACCATTGCCCTTGGTTCATGGAGTACAATGTTTTTTTCTAGTAGAACACAATATTAGGGAGTTTGGAAATCTCCCAATTTCTATTTTTTGAATACTAAAAAGGTAGCACCCAGATAACATGCCCATAAATTTCTCAAAACCATATGGTGTGACCTATCATTGGAAAGCACTTGAAAAATGAAAACTATTGAGCTATAGTCCACTCAAATTGGAGTTATAATGTTCAAGTGATGAAAAATCGAAAGATTTTACCACATGTCCCAAACTTATGGAAAATTCACATATTCTCCAATAGGGTGTTGTAGCAGACTAAGGATTTATGAAATCCCTTGGAGTGCTCTGGCACAGCCACCATATCTTTTCCCTAAGATAATTTACAGTTTGGGTTTTTAACTAAGGGTATCTAGATTTTGGGGTCTCTAACTTCCTAGTTTAAGGTTTATTCTTGTAACCAAGTTTCTTAGCCCGAAGTCAGTATCTTTAACTTAGAGAAATTTTTTATCTTAAAATCTTCTATCAAAGCTTCTAGATTAAAATATATCCTTGACTAATTTCTTCGGGGTTCATTCTTAATAAATTCGTCTTGAAAAATTCCTCATGATTTCTCTTGAGTTCTAGAATTTCGTAGTTTCTCTAATAGTTTCTAGCCTATAAGATGTTCTAATAATTTACCAAGTGAATACTCTAAGATCACATTATTTCTTAAGACTTATCTTATTTCTATTGAATTCGAATAGAATTTTTTTGAAAAAACTTGTGGTATCGAAATTGGTAAAGGGTTGTTATCCACACCCGAGACTCTGTTAGTGACTCCCGTACTACTCGCAACTCCAATTGTTGCTTCCACCTTAGTAGGATCATTCACAATTTTTTTCTTTTGAATTCTTTCTCTTTGAGGCCATGAAGAAAATATAATTCTAAAAGAAGAAGAACACAGAAGTAATACTGGTTTTGGCAAGGGTGTAAGACTCTCGATTATGATGATGGTTATTGTAGGATTCAATGATGTAGGCCTCATAGATGGTTCTTCTTGCATCCTGGAGAGCAATACTTATCTCTCTCTAGTAGACGGAATAGGGACGAGAGTAGAGGTATGACTTCTAACCGGATTGATAGAATAGGATAAAGTTCTTCAGCGTCTTCTCTTCTTGGATTAGAGTAGAAGAGGGTGAGAGACCTTCAATGTATCCCCTTCCTTGGGTTGAATGAAATGATGTCTCTTCATTTTGCAGAGTAGAGTCTCCTCCTTCCCGATCGGCATCTTGTCCTCTGCAAGATTACTATTGTTTCACTTCTTGGTCATCCCCGAGCCCTCAATATGTAGTTTTGCAAGGGGGGGAGGGTAAAAGAGAGGACACTTTATTTTTAGTGTTTTTTGATGACATCATCAATGACAAAGGGAGAACACTTTCTTTCAGTGATTTTGATGACATCATTGATGAGGTCAAAGAGGAAGCTCCATTTTTGTAGTGCGAAGATAAAAATTTACGAATCTATGGGTGAGTACCGTGTGGTGCGTTGTCAAGCAGCTACCACTCCAAGGCGATGACTAAGGTGGAAACCAAGGCATAGACCTTGGCATACTTGGCAATGAGCTATGAAGGCTTCGTTGGTGCCATTGGCTACACGCGAGAAGCTCCCACTACCTTGTGGGAAAATCTTCGAGAGAGGTCACACCATCCCGATAGTGTAGTTAACTGCCAAGTGACTATGCACTAGGCTAGTTCTTTTTGTTGTTCTATGCTACAAACATAAGTTTAATAAGCTAGTCTTTACGTTAGGTTCCCAACTTTACCACGTGAGAATAGTTTGTTGAAAAATGTAAACTTCATCTTGATTATTAGAAGGTTTGAGTTTCCCAAATGCTTGTTTCAAGAGAAGTTAATTGCATTTAGATGCTATGGGATAAATTCATAAAGAACATATAGGCTGAATGCCTTCTACTTGATTCGTAAATGGATTAATTAAGGAAAGGATATTTTGCACGGGTGGGTCATCTCCAAGATAGCATCGCGAGTTAATCGAAGAGGGCACTACTCGAGTCATGGGCTAAAGGTCGAGTGGTGAAAAGGCCAACCACTGAAATCATGTTTCACTCCTACGCCACATGGGGTCAAGTGGAGCTCTGGACACCCTTTGCCTAGTCTAGAATGGAGGTGAAGACTACTGTGAGCCCAACGTCTGTGGTGTTGGAAGATCCTATTCTAGATAAAGGATGGAAATTATGGTGCCATGTGATTTGGACCGAGAACTTCTGTAAGGCAAAAGGGATATAATTTCTCTTGTATGGATAGGAGACAAAGATTAACTTGAAGATAAGTTAAGGAGCTTGTTTGTCAAAAGGACTGCTTGCTCTGTTTTTGTGTTAGTGATGTAAATTATGCAAATGAACCCTGTTTCCTAAAAGGCTCGATTAAGGAATCTAATTTTGAATGTCACACATAAATGTGATAGGACCTATTTAGAAAAATAAAGCTATCAAGGGAACGGGTAGGTAGAACCCTCAAGGGGACTGTCCTATGGCAGGGTGCTCCCAGAGAACTGGGAGGCTTTTCACAGGGTTTTATTGTCCTTTGACCTTTAGATGTTGTTAGGTTAGAATCCCGATTCATGCCATTTCAGAGGACTAGAATGGGACTATGCCCTATGGGTAGAGAGGTTGAGCGGTGCATCCCTCTCGTTTCCCATTCTATTTGAACCAAGTGTGGTATGGATCCACTTTGAATTGGGTATCTCTGCACAAAGTAAGATGTCCAGGACCCGACACTAGAATGCTATTCGGAGACCTGACCCCTAGGAACCTAGATTTCGGGTCGATCCTAGTGGGTTTGGTCGTGAATGTTCTATTGGAAGGCGAAATCGAGAAACACTAGGTGACAAACCCCGTAACATTCCATGGGAGTGCCAGGTGGCATTGCTTAGATTCGTCTCTGAATGGACCACTAGAAATGTTCTTGAACACCCGATAGGTAAACATGTTATAGTTGGTATCAGAGCCAAACTTCATAATGATATATGATTTATTAATATATGGTTTGTAGACATATCCTAAAAGAAATAACTTAAGTAGTATGCTTGATTTTTAGGCACCTTCTACACCCACGAATGCTGACATGTAAGAAAAGAAATTCCTTCTCAAGCTAAATAAGGCACTCAAGTTTGATGGAAAAGGGATAGACATCGCAACCGAGGTGGAGATATGGATTGAGTCGATGGATAACTATTTCTCTGTTGCAAGAACTACTACCACCAATCAAGCAATGATAGCCAAACTTAAGTTAGTTGGCTAGGCTTCGATATGGATAGTGCAAAGATCAAGGTGTTTCTAAAGCTATTGTTACTTGGGCTCAATTGAAAGATGCTGTACGTGGACGATACCTTTCGCCAACCTACCAAACTTTGAGAATGAATGAATTCTTCAAGCTCAAGGAGCTGGAATTAACCTTGGAAGCCTACTACTCGAAGTTTGTAACCCTACTAAAATACGCACGGTCTATGGATATTGCACAACAAGTATCCAAGATTTGCCATGGCCTGAACACTCCTCTAAATCACCGTTTTGAAGGGATGCATCCAATGGACTTACAAGATGCATTACTTCGAGCAAAGACAATTGTCCAAGAGCTTAAGCCAGGCAATTGTGACAAAGATGATTGGTGAAATCACAAAAAGAGATGCCACACATGCGGGGAGATAGGGCACATCTGCAGGAGGTATTCCTATTGTCAACAACGATTCCATTGCAATGAGCTCTAACAAATCCAAGAAGAGTGCCCTACCTTAAATCGAGAAGATATTGAGCATCCAAGGAGACGAAGCTACATAGGCGCAATATATGGATATATAGAGGAATCAGATGGAGACGAAGACTTAGAACCCATTACACCTTATCAGGATAACTAGAAATCCTAGAAGTTTTATCAACATGTAATAAAACTTATATTTAGAATAAACCATACTTTGTAACTATAGCTAACCCGAATAATATGAGTTGCACTACTTTAATCATTGAGAGTAGCTCAGCGGATGCATGGTGGGTCCTAACACAAAGATCATAAGCCCCCATCAATACTTGTGTTCTGCAGTTCTTCGGAGATGAGGATATTTGGAGTTCTCTAAGAGGGAGAGGGTGTAATCTCCCCGCCCACCCCCACATAAAACCCTGCCCTTTTGTTAAAGAGAATTCAGAATATTTTAATTATCCTCCCCCCTGTTGTCACCGAAGAGGTGGCAAACTACCACCCCCCCTTGACTCCCCCAACTAGCCACGGCCCAAAACGGGCTCCCCACTCCCATGCTATGCCTAGTCTTGGTGGGTGGGGGAGACCACCAGCACTCCACATCCTCCCCAATAATAATCTTCCCTCCTATTATACCCCCCCCCATCGTAATAAAGGGGTAGAGAGGTACCACCTCTTTCCCCTCCTTTTGGTGCTGGCCTATAAGAGAGAGAGAGAACCCCTGAGGGGTTTGTCCTCTGGCAGGGTGGTCCCAGAGAATTGGGAGGCTTCTCACAGGGTTTTACCATCATTTGACCTTTAGATGTTGTTAGGTTAGAATCCTGATTCATGCCATTTTAGGGGACCGGAATGGGACTATGCCCTATGGGTAGAGAGGTTGAGTGGCGCATCCCTCTCATTTCCCATTCTCTTTTAGCCAAGTGTGGCATGTATTTGCTTCCGATTAGGTATCTCTATGCAAAGTAGGATGTCAAGACTTGATGCTAGAATGCTGTTAGGAGACCTTAATCCCTAGGAATCTAGATTTCAGGTAGATCCTAGTGGTTTTGGATGCTAACGTTCTGTTAGGAGATGGACTTGAGAAATCCTAGGTGACAAACCCCATAACATTCTATGCGAGTGCCGAGCAGCGTTGCTTTGGACCGCTAAAAACATGCTTGAGGCAAGCATGTTATAGTCGGTATCGAGCCAAACTTCGTAATGATATGTGATTCATTAATATATGGTTTGTAGACATATCATAAAATAAATAACCTAAGTGGTATGCTTGATTTTCACGCACCTTTTGCACCCACAAATGGAGATATGCAAAAGAAGAAATTCCTTCTCAAGAAGTTTAAGCCACTCAAGTTTGATGAAAAAGGAATAGAGGTCACATCCAAGGAAACGATATGGATTGAGTCAATGGATGACTATTTCTCTACTGTGATAACTATTGCCACCAGTCAAGCAATGATAGTCAAACTTATGTTAGTTGGCCAGGCTCGGATACAGATAGTAACACAATATTAGTGAGTTTGGGAATCTCCCAATTCCCATTTTTTGAATACTAAAAAGGTGGCACCCGGATAACATGCACATAAGTTTCTCAAAACCATATGATCTGACCTATCATTGGAAAGCACTTGAAAAATGGAATCTATTGAGCTATAGAGCACTTGATTTGGAGCTATAGTGTTCAAGTTATGAAAAATCCAAAGATTTGACCACGTGTCCCAAACTTATAGGAAATTCCCATATTCCCCAATATGGTGTTTAGTGCAAAGATCAAGGTGTTTTTAAAGCTGTTGTTACTTGGGCTCAACTGAAAGATATTGTACGCGGACAATACCTTTCACCAACCTACCATATTTTGCGGATGAACGAATTCTTCAAGCTCAAGCAAATAGATTTAACCTTCGAAGCCTACTACTCGAAGTTTGTAACCCTACTAAAATACACACGGTCTATGGATATTGCGCAGCAAGTATCCAAGTTTTGCCATGGCCTGAACACTCCTCTAAACCAGCATTTTGAAGGGATGCGTCCAACGAACTTGCAAGATGCATTACTTTGAGCAAAGCCAATCGTCCAAGAGCTTAAGCTGGGCAATTGTGACAAATATGATTCATGAGATCACCACAAAAGATGGCACATGTGCGAGGAAATGGAGCACATCTGCAGGAGGTGTCCCTACCATCAATGCTTCCTTTGAAATGAGCTCGGACACGTCCTAGTAGACTGCCCTGCCTTAAGTCCACAAGATATTGAGCCTCCAAGGAAACAAAACTACATAGGCACAATCTATGGATATATAGAGGAATCAGATGGAGACGAAGACTTAGAACCCACTACACCTTATCAGGATTACTAGAAATCCTAAAAGTTTTATCGACATGTAATACAACTTATATTGGGAATAAACCTTACTCTTGTAACTTCAACTAACTCAAATAATATGAGTTTCATCACTTGAATAATTGAGAGTAGTATAGCAGACGCATGGTGGGTCCTAACCCACAAACCTTAAGTCCCCCATCAATTCTTGTCTTCCCAGTTCTTCCAAGATGAGGACATCTCAAGTTCTCTAAGGGGGAGAGGATGTAATGTCCCCGTGTGCCCCCACATAAACCCCCCCCCCCCCCTTTTGTTAAAGGGAATTGAAAATTTTTTAATTATCCTCCCCCCCTCTTGTCACCAAACAAGTGGTGGAAGGGAGATGACGTGATGACATTGTGGGAGAGAAGAAGACAACGTGGGAGGGAGAACGGGGAGATGATGTGAGGGAGGAGAAAGATGATGATCAGGAGGAAGAACTAGGCCATGATGGCGAGGGGGGAGGCCATGTGCCTACCCCCCTCCCCCCCATTGACTCCCCAAACTAGTTGCGGGCCAAAACAGGCTCCCTAGTGCCATGCTATGCCAAGTCATGGGTGGGAGAGACCACCATCACCCAACATCCCCCCCAATAATACCCGCCCTCCTATTATCAACCCCCCATCGTAAATGGGTAGAGAGGTACCACCTATTTCTCCCCCTTTTGCTACTGACCTGTAAGAGAGAGAGAGAGAGAGAGAGAGAGACAGAGAGACAGAGAGACAGAGAGATAGGGAGAGGTGACAGAAAGGGTGAGAGGGAGAGAGCATAATCCAAGGGGGTCTCCTTCCCTTCCCCTCCTTAGAGGGTGACCACACACATTTTTCTTTGTCTCTCTTCCAACTTATTCCCTTCCCCGCAAGATTAATCTCCACCCCACAAGCTTAAATTCCTCCGCGATTCGCCCCATTATTTGAAAAGGAGATTGCTAAAAATCCTGTGGGAATTGCGCATACAAGAAAGGGACATTTGTGAATGGCCCCTAAGCAAAAAATGTTGAATGCGGGCAGAAATCCCATAATCCGCAACGAACTATTGCTGTCATCATCCCAACTCAGGGATTGGGCTAGGTACAAACTACGATTACAAGATTCAAAGGCAAGTGGAGAGCTCTAGGGATAAGGAAACCCTAAGTGAAAGGAATGACCGATACTTTTGTAGTTGTTGGGAAGAAGGTTGGGTTATTGATCAATGTAAGTGATTAGTAGAACTTATGTCTTGTACAGTGTTTGAAACTTTAACATATGCCTTAGCCAAAAGAAGGGTGTATTAAGTAAAATTTACATAGAACTGCTCTTAATCCCAAGGAGGAGAGCAAATATGCATTGGGAAGGTTATCACGACTATTCCTACAATGTTGAAAAATGATATCATTGTTTGGTTGATTGATCTAACATCGTCCTAAATGCTTTTTGCATTAAATAGATTGTTGGAATGTGATTTGGATGATTATTCCAAGTGCTTGTGTTTGATGGTAAATGCATGGCAGGGATCTGTGATGACAAGTTGCCATGGGAATAAAGGAATGCTTTCTTGGACAATGATATTAGGGTTGAATGCCTTGTTGTGATGGATTCCTAAATGGATTAATTAAGGAAAGGACTATTTTCATAGGTGGATCATCTCCAAGATCGCACCGCGGAGTAACCTGAGAGGACAGTGCTCAACTCAGGAGCTGAAGGTCGAGTAGTGAAAAGGGCAACCACAGAAATTGTATTTCACTCCTAGGCCGCTTGGGGTCAAGTGGAGCTCTAGACACCCCTTGCCTAGTCTGGAACAAAGGTGAAGACTAACATCTGAGGCATTGGAAGATCCTTTTCTAGATAAAGGATGGAAATTATGGTGCCATGTGATTTGGACCGGGAATTTTTACAAGGCAAAAGGGAAATATAAATTCTCCTGTATAGGCAGGAGATAAAGATTAATTTGAAGATAAGTTAAGGAACCCGTTTACCAAAAGGACTAGTTGCTCTGTTTTCGTGTCAATGCTCTAAATTACACAAATGAATCCCATTTCCTAAAATGCTTAATTAAGGAAGTTGATTTTTAATGTCACACATGAATGTGATAAGACCTAATTAGAAAACTAAAGCTATCAAGGAAAGTGGGTGGGCAGAACCCCTGACAGGTTTGTCCTATGGCAGGGTGGTCCCAAAGAACTGGGAGGCCTCTCACAATTTTTTACCATCATTCGACGTTTAGGTATTGTTAGGTTAGAATCTCGATTCATGCTATTTTAGGGGATTGGAATGGGACTATGCCCTACGGGTAGAGAGGTTGAGTGGTGCATCTCTCTTGTTTCCCATAATCTTTGAACCAAGTGCGCCATGGATCTACTTCGGATTGGGTATCTCTATGCAAAGTAGGATGTCCAAGACCCAATGCTAGAATGTTGTCAAGAGACCTTGACCCCTAGGAACCGAGATTTCAGGTTGATCCTAGTGGGTTTGGTCACGAACGTTCCGTTGCGAGGCGGACTTGAGAAACCTTAGGCGACAAACCCCATAACATTCCATGGGAGTGCTGGGTGGCGTCGCTTAGATTCGTCTCTCGGATGGACCGCTAAAAACGTGATTGGACAACCAATAGGCGGGCATGTTACATTCAAAGATAAGGAACAAGATATAATAGAGGACATGCAAAGAAAGTTGACCTTTGAGAAGAATAATGCTTCATTGAAATCACTTATACTACAAATGGAAATGGACAAGAAAATTCTAGAGGTAAAGTTATAAAGGTGCAAGCAAAATTTCATGGGCTACAAGGAAAGAAAATGTTGACACTACCAATGTTATCAATGTCCTCACATGATGGAGCATGGAAAGGAGGAGTATGAGCATTGAGATTTGTAATCTCCCAAGGAAAATTTAAAATTACTATATCCCTTAATAATATGTCTCCTTATTTAAGGAATTTTTTAAATGATGCCAAAGGCTAAGTTGAGGGTCAATTGTTGGAGTTTCTAGAGGTATTCTTAAGACACATAATTTTTTTTGGTAGTTTTGAGAGACCCTCAATATCTAGCAATCCACATTACTACTTTAAATAAGATTATTGTAGATATTCTAAATATTTTGTTAGTGGAAGAAGTTTAAATCACTTGTGATACAACTAGGTTTAGTCAACAAGGTTATGATGCTATATACAATATGATAATAAATGCACTAGCCTATAAAAAGATTAAACATATGGTCTTACCTTGTCCATTTTGACTTACATCTTGTAAAAAGTATGAAATTCTCCCATTGTGGCAAGGGTGAACAATTTTGAATTTCTTCTGCCACAAAACCTCTTCTTTTACCTTTGGCCAAAGTCACATGTGACAACCAAGAGTGTTTTAGGTGAAATGGAAAAAATCCAATGTTATGGGAAAATTAAAATTTCCAAGGTCAACATTTGTTATAGTAAGTTTGTCTAGTTCTATGAGTCTAGGAAGGGATAATATGGTTAGAAGTATCATTTTTAGTATGCTTATTATTTTCTTTTGATTTTGATCTTGGCTATGTGACCATGCCATACATCTATGCTTTGAATATGATTAGCCCACTTGACTATTACTAGCTAATATTGTTATGGTGAATATCAATATTAGCAAGGCCATTGATGATAATATATGATGAGAAGTATGTTGGATTGGCAAGACTTGGTAACTCTATCTTTTAGTAAATAACTCTCAAGAAAAAGTCGATGGTGTTTTAAAACACCATTGGAACTCCTTCAATTAGTTATAAGTACTGGTTTAGGGTTACATTGCTAAACTATGTCATTGTACAAAGTTTTCACAAGAAAAAAGATCAAATAAAACCTGCAAAAATAACCTACATAAATTCAAATGAAAACTAAAATATATTTTTTGAAATTTGAATGACATTGACATCATTGTAGTCAAAACTCAATAGTTAAGAAAATATAATTTAAGGAAACGTAATATTGAAGGCATTGTTACTTACCTTTCATGTGCCCGTGAACTAAAGCTACATGTTTCGTAGGCTTGATTGTGCCTTCTCACATGTGGCCTTTGGTATCTTTACTCTTTTATGTGGAGCCTATCTATTTGATTTCCATGCCCAAACAATTGAATCAACATGTTCCCATACATTTGGGTCTACTTTATTCTCCATCCAATACTTATTCTAACAATCATGATAAACCTCTGCATCAGTCATACCCTTCCTTTTTGCACATGGTGCCCAATACTAGATGAAAACGTTTTGGTAGTTTGGTGATGTCCTATCCACCTCAACATTTGACTCAGCAATCGCAAGCCAAATGGGATAGATATTGTTGTCATTTGGATATAGTAGGAGGAAGTCTCCATGCTGCATATCAATATACGGCTTGAATTCTTCCTTTGGTTTCGAAAACGTAGCCCACAATAGTATTCATTCCATTGCTCAAATCCTAACCATTTTTCATCTTTTTTGGAGTCTTTGATTTTTGATGTGATGCTAAAATCATCTATTTGACATGTTCTTGGCCAAAAGTTTGCATATGATGCAAAATTTTTCTTTGCTTGACTAGCAGGACTCTCAAGCTCTTTAGTAACATTATCCCAATAGTCAATAACATGCTTGAAGTACAAAGGTATATGATGACCCTTTCTTGTGTTCTCCCAAAATCTCATATGAGCCTTTATTCTTGGTATAACTAACTCACGATCCTTGAAAAAACTAGCCATTGGCAACAATTGAGGACATCCGCTCAAACATAGTGATCTACCTTGGGTATCCTTCTTCCATAACTCTATACCCCCATCCTTAGGCATCCAATCAACTATTTTTGGATGCACTTTATATTTCATGACTGGACTAGTTCCTTGCATAAAAAACCAAAATTGGAGTGGCTTTGAGTTGTCAACAAGGGCATCAGGTCCATCACAAAGGTATGCATCAACAAAATTCTTAAAGTTGGGAACTCGTGTAAGTAAAAATGGGGCTAGCATCGATGATGTAGATGTTCATAGTACCTCCATCAAATGTGGGAATGTATATACTATTTCTATTCTCAAGGCTTCTGAATATTGACCAAACATTGCATCTATGTCCTCATCTGTAGGACCACTAGGGATTCACTAGTAGTAATAAGGAGGCATCACATGCGTGCAAGAAATATATGAAAATACCCCTTATCTACCCCCTATTTATGGGACCTTACCTTATAAAATGTACCTTCATTCCCTTAAATAACCCCCCTCCCTTACACTCACGTGGTACCATATAGTAAACCCTATTGGACCCCCCGGGTGTAGGACCCACCATCAAAAAACCAAGACACAATTTTGAAAACCCCCCTTGCAACAAGAAGTGGGAGATATGATAATATATATCTATTCTTATTGTCTGATGCACAATTGTCCATTTATAGTAACAAAATTTTTGGGAGCCTATGAAACGAGTGCTCCTAGGTAAAGGAAGTACTTTGTTGTTGTTGTTGATCTTTGTTGATATCAATCACCATATCCTCTCCATTTGATGAGCATCCAATTATATACAACTTAGCACTACAAGGATGTTTATTGGGTGGTTGTAGTTGTCATTTGCCACCGTGAGCTATGTGGTAATCTAGTGCATTTTTACATTTCAAAGCATTAAATAGGGAATGTTTACCCCTTGTTAGACCACTGGTCGCTAGATCTCCAAGCTCATGTCTATCTGCTCTCTCTAAGTTATGAAAAAAAAATGCAAGAGATCCAATGGGGAGATTAGGATCAAAAGGTCATAAACCATTTAGCACAAAGTGCCCATAGTGACCTTCTCCATGATTATGAGTGATTGCTCCAATCAGTGATACTTGGAGCTGCCATGCTGAATCCAACTCTTTTGGAACTTGGGTCAATCTAGGGATTGTAGTCTTATTTTGATCAAATTTTTCATGAATGATGCACACATATTTTTTTGGTTGAACCTCTAAGTACCTATGCCATATGTGTAGTAGAGGTTTCTACAACTTAGGTCCTCTATCATTATGAAGTTGTCTATTTGTGAATATTCTTTGTCTCTCCTAGATATCCTTTGTGGCTTTGAGTTGAGCTTTAAAGAGCTAAAAATGGTGCACTTGGAAATTTGACTAGACCTTCTCAATGCCCCGTGAGGATACTCTTTATTCCAAATTCTATTGAATGTTGACTTTGACATTCCTTCTTTGTAACCTAGTTGTTGTAGTGACGAATTCACCTCACGTAAAATGTCAACTTGCTTATATGTATATGGAATAACTAATTGAGTTTTTCTGACCCCATCAAGCAAGGTACTACTTCTTTTTGGAATGTGTTCTCCATTTTTTTCAACAAACTCTTTAAGAAATGACCTTGCCATCCCCAAATGTGCTTGAATTCTTTTTAGTATTTTTGTATTTCCATGGACATAACACCTTGCTCCACTCTCAAATTTGTTTCTATAATGATAAAAGGTTGTTTTAGGAATTCCATGCACTGTGTACCATGCCTTGCAACATACTGTGGAACCATCTATCTTGAAAGTGTACTTAATCTTCCTTGTACTATCATGGTGTCAAGCAATGGAAAGCATATCGTATACATAATTTGTTCAAGATTCAGAGTTTTTCCCCCAAAATTGTCAACGTATTTGCATCATACTATCATGATTTTCATATTGGCAACATCTATTAGAGCAACAATCTAGAGTAGCTACGTGTTGTATTGAACCAAGTGATGTATATGTGCTAGAAATTGTTGGAGACATGTCTCTTGAAACCCTCTTGATGAAAGTATACTTTCTTTTTGTAGAAAATGGTTTATTAGAAGCCATATCTAGGATTCCACCAATTGAAGTACTTAAGTTTTCTACTCGTGATTGGTCCAAAGAAGAATGTGGTAGTGGACTACCATCCAACAAAGTGTTTTGATCAAATTGCCATCTAATTATGTCAAGACTATTCACAGCATGCAAGTTCTTTTGAGAACCTTCAATGAGAGTGTACTCTATGCTAACCCCAATATAGCTCTCTCCCAAGCGGTCAAAATGTATAGCATTATCAGGATGCACAAATAGTATAACACCTTCGTGGCATTTGTGAACCTTACTCTTATCCCATAAGGTGACACACTAATCCTTCCATGATTTACAAATCCTTAAAATCATCTTCTTGGAGTGAGATAGATGACAGTGCATCATCTTGGTCTAAGATGTCAAGAATCGTGTGGTGGGGGGACTAGCTTGAGCTGCTGCACCAAACACACACTGTATACACAAGAGGAAGCTCACTCAAGAACACAAGAAGAGAGATGGAGGCCAAAACGTTTTCTTGCTACCACACTATGCAATGTACACAAAGTATAGATAAGATACAACATAAAGGAAAGTGGCATTCTAAGTCAAACAGTGCATAACCGACTACACTAATCGGCTGGCGTTATATCTTTGCCAACTGTAGGTAGGTGTAACAAACTAAATATGATAAGTGATAAGTTAGTGGCCATGTGAGTGTCATAATGACCACCAATGTGTTAAGTGTAGACATGCGGACTCATCTAGCCAGGCGGTCCATCATCAATGTCCGCACGTGTTGAGCTTGCCATCTCAACATAAGATAGCTGACATTGCATCATGCGGTATAGAACCCTTAGACGATGTACTTTCTCCATACATATGTAAGACATCCAAATTTTTAGTAACACCATAATGCTTTATTTGTTCACAATCATCAACTAGAGATGCTGAAGTTGTAGTATTGTCGTTATCAACTAATAGCCTTACATCCAATAAGGGCCATTTAATAGCTCTCCACACAACATGTTTCAACTCTTTCACATTTAAAGTAGGAAAAGAAACCATGACATTTTTGAAGTAGGCATTCACTATCACGGAAACATTGCCCATCCATATCAAACCAAAACCAACTTCTACATTATCCAATAGCAACAAATAAACGTTGTCTCCAACTTGTAAGATATAATTTATAAAACACAAATAATAGTCTTAGATTATGCTAGCATGAAACTAATAGAGATATGAAAAAATTCTAGATAACCAAACATACAATATCAAAATACAACCAATTGAGCATATCAAACCTCTACCTAATGTGATAAAGAAAAGATTTACTACCAAACATGAAAAATCTCCATCTCAATGAAAATTTGCTAAGCTCAAAGAGAGTTAATGTATTCATCTCAGCCACATGACCAATTTTAAACTTAATAAATTATTTATTTTGATTTGAAAGACTTGCCACATCATGAAGTAGATCTCATTTAGCTGGTGATTGGACATATGGCACACCTATTTTAACTATCTCTATTACGGGATATATCTCATAAAGAAACGGGAGATATAGGCTTGACCACATGGCCAATCTTAGCCCCAAAGAGATCTTGAGAGAGTTATACCTTCTTGAGGAGAGGATTGATACAAATTGGACCACATGCATCTGAAAGAGGCAAATGAGATACTATGAATGTGTATTGCCAAGGTTCTCCCTCATGAAGAGAGTGTTGAGTCGGGGTTGACTCATATCAAAGACATATCAAATAGATAGTGTTGCTACAAGCTAGAGCACATACTAAAGCAATATCTCATTGATATTATTTGTGCCATAAGGGTTATAAAAGGTAAGGTGAATGTGAGTCATAATGAGCATGGATATAAGAAGATGACCATATCAATGAGAGAGGAGGTACTATTTTTCCATGCCCTCAAAGGTAGATGGAAAACAATGTTATCAAGCTCTTTCTCATAGGTAGAGGATTGCTTATACCAAGTGTGAGAGAGGAGGTACTATTTTTCCATGCCCTCAAAGATAGATGGAAAACAATGTTATCAAGCTCTCTCTCATAGGTAGAGGATTTCTTATACCAAGTGTGATGGTCCAGCCCTCAAATACCCGCACGTGGACCTCTCTTGACCCCGTCTAGGATCTAGAGAAGCACTAGACCCATTTTCCAACATTGCCAAATTGACACCTCAACACTTCACAAGACACCCCAACAAGAAACGAAATGCGACACGTCATGCACAATGCTCACAATTTGTAGAATGGTCCATCTTGAGGGTAGAAAGTCATATTCATAGCCAAAGAGTATGTGCAAGGTAGTTAGAGGCACATCAAGGGACTTTGTCAGGGGTGGAGAGTGGAGCTATCAATGCGCTACAACAGAGCTCAAACCAGGTGGGGTGAGGGAGCTACAACATTTAGGGATTAGTTTAGGGTTTAGAGTTTAGGATTTAGTGTTGTCCTCTTCTTGAATGGGCAATCCTTCACGAAGTGGATACATTTTTTGCCAAGATAACATGTGGGATAGTTTAGAATTTAGGGTTTAGTATTTAGAGTTTAGGGCTTTATGTTGACCTATGCTTTAATGGGTGGTCCTTCGTGAAGTGGATACATTGTTTGCCAAGATAACATGTGGGATAGTTTAGAATTTAGGGTTTAGTATTTAGAGTTTAGGGCTTTATGTTGACCTATGCTTTAATGGGTGGTCCTTCGTGAAGTGGGTATTTAGAGTTTAGGACTTAGTGTTTATGGTTTAGAATTTAGGATTTAGATTTTAGGCTTAGTTTAGGTTTAGTATTAGCATTTAGGTTTTGGTATTTATGGTTTGGTGTTGAGGGTTTAAGGTTTAGGGCCTAGTTTAGGATTTAGGATTTACAGGTTAGGATTTAGTATTCTTCTATGCTTTGATGCATTGTCTATCACAAAGTGGATATAGTATTTGCCAAGGTGGCATGGAAGAGGACTTCAATGTGTGGTAGTTACATCATTTGCCAAGGTAGCATATGAGAGGAAAAGTTCCAAACTTCACTTGCAAAGAAACCTCAAATATGTTAGTATCTTTAAGCTCCAAGGAATCTACCTTGGGGTTCCAAAGCATACAAGTCCTTATTGGGAGCTTGATGTAATATTTCTGCTGAAAAATATTACGTGCACGCATGAGTCTCATGCAATGACAATGCCGACATTGAAAATAGGGACGGTGAGATTATACACAACGTATCATGATTAGCAGAAACGAGACCAAAGTAAAAGAAACCACATATATTCCTGTGAACCTCCTCTTGGGAGGAGGTCAAGAGGAAATTGATTAATTTATGGCAAATTATTTTTAACCCTTCTTTCCCCCTACCGAAGGCTGTGCTAGAGGAGAGGGAGTAGGCAGGGATGACTCAGCTCTCTTGCTGGAGGTTGTGGAAGGGAGAAGGGCCACACAACTGGCCATGTAGGGAGAGAGGTCTCCTCTCCCTACCCTATAAAAACCCCCTCTATGGGGTGAAGAAGAAAAATAAAAGGAGGGTCATGACGCTGCCAGTCTCAGAGAAAGAGGAGAGCAATATTGCCTCTGAGTGCGCCATGAGGGGGGAGGAATTCCGGAGAAGAGCCGCCAGCTGCTGCCGCACTGCCATCATTCGACTTCCGTCGCCAACTAACCATTAAAAATTTAGTTGCCTCCTCCTCCACGTGGAGTAGTCACGGCTACAGAAGCTTCCCAGAAGCTTCTTGGGAAGCTTCTAAGGGGGATCTCTAAGCCCCCTTTCTCATTGAAATTCCCATGCAAGTCCTTTTTAACTCCCGGGTTTCTTCAAAACCCTTTTCCCTTGTTTCCCCCTTGGAATTTAAGCCCCCTTTTCTTCCCTTACATCCTTGAGAATTGAGCACTTCCCCTTTGCATCCCCCAAGAATCCATTTACCCCAGTTTTAAACCCTTCCCGTGGATTCTCCAACCTAGTCTCTATAAAAGCCACCTTAGCCAGTTTTCAAAACCTTTTCCATAGCATTTCCACAAAACCTCTTTCCCCCCGGTTTCCTTTTAAAAAACCCTCCCCACACAAGTCTTATAAATCCATTTGATCCCTTTCCGTGAGGGCCATATTAAATCCGGAATTTAAAAGCCTTCATTTCATCTGTCACAAGGCCAATATCCTTGTTGGGTTTAAGGGCTTTCCCATTAAACCCTCCTAAAGATAACTTCTCGTTCCTCCAAGCTTCGAGGAGGAAGCCTATAAGGCCTTCTAAATCCCGATTCCGAAAGACGGTGCAATCGGTCAAGGAAGCCGAATCTCAAAGGGAGTTTCACGTGCGAGGGAGATGGGCCAAGATCATAAGTCAGCGGCCAAGGCAAGAAGGTCGAATTCGCAATGGCCCCTAAAAAGGCACAAGGTGTAACCGCAGGAGGATCTTCTCCTAACATCCATGTGGACATTTCACCACAAGTCCAGGTTTTCTTCCTATTTTTGGTTTACGTCGAAATATTGCAATTATGCATGGATAATTTATGGAATTAGGATGTACTTTTGGCTATTTTAAAGAAAATAACTCACAATCAAAGAGTCGGTCATTTGTATTTTTCAAAGAAACGAATGAAAGAAGGACATAAGACGTCTATGCATTCTTAGCAAGTTGTTTTTATGCATTGCAAAGTAACGAATTTAGATCAACTAATGATCATCTTTACAAAGTCGAAATTATTGTTGTACAATTCGATTATGCATGGAAAGATAAATTGCATGTTGCATTATTAGACATCTCTTTCTTCGCAATGATTCATTAAAGAAGATGGCTAACAATAGTAGGAATTTGCAAGGCATGGAAATGATTCTATGGCTGCATGAAGTATATTAAAATCTAGTCAGTTGGCATAAATCTCAATCAATTACGTAAGTAGTTACGAAAGGTTGTGCAATGCTCATTCAGGATACGAATAATTCATTCAGAAATGAAATTAGGAAAAGGCTGCATGGTTCATTTTAATATAAACCCTAAAAGCCTAGTAGCATGAATCGTGAATGCATGTTTTAGAAGGATCAATGGAAATTATGTCGTAACTTAACCTACGCTTGATCTTAACTAGAAAAGTTAGGGTTTGTAAATCTAATCATATGTAGGCAATGAATCATGTGATTACGAGAATGCTATCGTAATTTTCTTCATGAGTAGACAAGTTAATTGGTTTACCCTAGACACCTAAAATCGCGAAGGAATCGCTTAGGAATGGTTAAATCGATGCAACATATCCCAAAGTGCTAACTAGGGTTTAGCACGTTGAGGACGTGACCTAGTCGCACTTATTGCCAAGTCGAAACTCTCATACCCTAAAAACTTGTCCACATTCACAGAATGCAAGGACAATAGGACACACTTGCGAAAAACGATCTAGGGTTTCTACCCTAAGGATCGCTCGCTAAAAAGATGAAACTCGATTTGAATTGGAATCCTAGGACCGACAATGTCGACCTAGTGCAATCAGGAATGGATTGGTTATGAAGACACCCTAACCCTATTTCCTATCTAATCATGATTCCGTGATTAGAAGACGTTGTTGAATGGGTAAAATAGTCCCATGGATTAGATGTGACACTTGTGCAACAAGTTGCAGAGTCACATGATTTTGTGGTTTGACCACAAGAGAATGGCAAATTCCTCGGAATGAGATTGGCAGATTCTTGCGCAAGTTTATCTTGCAAGAGGATGAGTAGTCATCCTGATATAGTACCTTTCTTGGGAAAGGTGACCAAGATAAGGGGATTAGATAATTGCTTGGAAGCAAAAGACCAACCAGTAATTTGGAATACCATAGTTACTACTAATAGAACTTAAGGTATTGGTTAAGTTGCGTTAATAGGGTATGGTCCTAACCCAAGGAAATAAGGGTTAACAAACAAACCCTTAGGGATCTTGCCAAGTCACAATTGATCCAGGATCAAATGCTGGATGCATTCGGAGAGAAGGATTCACTCCTTAGCAGTTGGTCGAATAAACGACAACTGGAATTGATTGTGTTTGTAACAGTTTAGAAAGCTTTGTTTGAATTACCCCCGATTGTCTGCCTGACCCTAGCCAAGGGGGTTGTTAACCGCACCAGGAAGGTGGACCGAACCCATCATGAGAGGTCTCTCCGTTGAGCGCTACTTGGAGCAGGAGGACGCTTGGGTGCCCGGGGGGGCTCTGGCCGTAAATCCCTCACCTTCTGGGCCCTGCACAAGAGGCCTATGTGACTCAGGATTGGATCTCGAGGCCCGCATACTAGTCTACAGGCGCAATCTTGGATTAGTAATCCCTGTGGATTGCTGGATAGCCTTCGGGCGGATTATGGATAAGCCTACGGGATAGACTTTATAAATTTATTCCAAAGATAAATATGATAAGCTGTTGAAAAGGAACTTGTTTGACATTGCTTTTCTATGTCAAGTGCTATGGTTACATGAAGGAACCAGTGCCTAATGGACTAATTAAGGAAGCTATTTGATGCATGTCCAACTAAATGTGGTAGGTAATTATACAACTAAAACAACTTGAGAAAAGTGCGGTGGATGTGGCCATGGGTCTGTCCTACGGATGGGTGGTCCTGGTTGGATGGGAGCTTTTCTCAATCATAAATGACCACAAGAAAATCATTTCAAAGGACATGAACAGCAAGGGCGCTGACCTAGAGTCTAGGTTATGATAATCCTGATTTACGCTATTTTAGGGGAACGGAATTGGGCTATGCCTTATAGCAGAGAGGTTGAGCTTTGCATCCCTCTCGTTTCCCATTCTCCTTTAACCAAGTGCAATGTAAATCCGCTTTAGTCCTGGCGTTTCTGCGTAAAGTAGTTCGCTCGGGCTTCGGCGCTAGTTGCCTTTTAGGAAATGACCATTAGGGAAAACCCTGATTCAGGTCGGTCCTAAGTGGAAACAGCCAGAATACTTCCGCTACATGTCAGATGTGGAAAGTCCTAGATCGCAAACCCCGTAACATTCCATGGGAGTGCCGGGCGGAGCTTTCTAGATCTCCTTTCTGATGGATTGCTAAGACGTGTCCTAAAGAAAACAGGTATTCACGTTACAATTGATATTAGAGCGAACCAACAAAGGATTTGTTTTTAAGAAATCTTAATAAGAAGTAAAGCAAATGTTGTTGTTCCAACATTTCCTTACTTTCGACGCTGTCTTTCAAAATTATGAAGCATGGAACAGGTCCTTAGTGTTCCAAGTCATGTTTATGACCGCGATGCATTCCCCGGATTATCAACAAAGGGTTCAGATGATGAACATCCTAGATTGTATTTTTAATCCATCGCCTTTGTAAGTGAAATGAAGATGGATGGGTGACTCTGGAGTCTACTATATAGCTGCCCACTGGTTTGCATACCTTCAAACCAACCTAAAGAGGATCAAGTGGTTGGAAGACCTAAAGATCGTGAAGCTCTTCATTTTTGTGGAGACTCATGTAAACTCAACTTTACATATTCAAGGTCGGAGGGTTGAGCTGAACTCATATGTATATGAGGAAGTGACCCGTGTAATCCCCACTGACACGATCAAGGTGTTGGGGTGCTATGAGAAGAATGGGTTCCAAAGGAAAGGATACGCTAATCTTCCGATGACTTACCGATTCCTGAAGATTCAAACCATACTATTATCCAGTTCCCGTAGATAAATGTAATACAACATTACTCTCCCCAAACTAAATGTAAATAGTTGCCCTATCATCTCAAGAAATATTGTACTTCGAAAGGACTAGACCCATATAAATGCAATAAGACTTCTTTTTATCAATGTCTGTTTTGTCCATGAAAATCGATAAAAAGTTAAGTAGCTAGGATTCTTGGTTGATAGTAGCTGAATTGTGTATGAAATATAAATCATAACGATTAGCGAGTTATAACGTTAAGAATTCTTTATCCAGGCACAACCCCAGGTACAGATTCCCAATTCGCCTCCTACATCAAGTACTATCGTAATCTAGGAGAAGAAGTTTCTTCTCAAGCAGATTAAGCTGCCTGAATTTGATGAGAAAGGTAGAACTGTCCAAGCGGATGCTGAAATTTGGATAGAGTCTATGGAGGATTACTTTGAAGCAGCCGGTACTGCACCTGCCAACCAGGCTATGCTCACCAAGCTGAAGCTCACCGGCGAAGCCAGGCTTTGATGGAAACAATGGTGCAGAGATCAAGGGATCCTGGAAGGATCTATTACCTGGGAAAAGCTGAAGAAAGCGGTGCAAGGAAGATGCTTACCACATGCATAACATATGCAAAAAATGAATGAGTTCTACGAGCTGAAATAGCTAGGACTCACTCTTGACGCATACTACTCTAATACCCGTCTCAAATCTATGCAGCCCCATCAGATCTTTAGGACGCACTCATTTGAGCTGCACCTATAATTCAGGAGGTGCAGGCTAGGCCAAGAGATAACAAAACTTGGTCTTATAATGATCCAAACAGAGGAGCATATAGGCCTCAAATGAAGAGAGTTCAAGGTCAGAATCGGGGACAAAGAAAGAAATCAAGGACTAATAATGTCAACAACTTTGTCCCTACTCAAAGCAATGGCCGAAACCTCCAATGTTTCCACTGCGACGAGCCCGGTCATTTCAAGAGGCAATGTCCCAAGCTTGGAGGAGGACATCGCCAGGCACCTTTCCAAGGAACTGGCCGTGGTCAAGGAGCCACTACCTGAGGCAGAGGAAGAACCGCCTGCGTTGCCAACAGGGAAATGTGCAAAGAAGAAGATCCGACCATGGAAGCAGAGTTTGAAAGGGCGACGATCCATGCCGCTCTACACAAGAAAGGCCCTAATCACCAGTTTTCGGTGATTCAGACTCCATCGGACTATCAAGATAAAGGTTTCAAAACCCTGATTGATTGTGGCAATACACATTTCTTTATTTCATGAGCTTGTGCAAGAAGATTAGGAGTAGCCATAGTAGAAGCACCTACCTTGCTTGTGGAATTAGCAAATGGTCGTGAGGTCACTTGTACCAGGCAAACTGCTAAGGTGGAATTCTTTCTAGGAGAAAAGACGACTTCGGTCAAATTCAAAGTCATGAACCTAGGTATCCATGACTATCTACTCGGTATGGATTATCTTAAACCTAATGACGCCCACATTCATTGTGGAAAGGGCCAAATTTCCTTTCGAAACTCTGAAGGGGAATTGGTCACAACTCAATTCAATTGGCCAAAGCATCTCGGATTATAAAGGGAGTTAGAAAGGGGCTACCTGTCTACTTGATTAAGCTCAACAAGTTAGATCAGAAGTAGGAGTCTAGTGAAGAACCTTCGTGGCTAAAGAAATACGCGAACGTATTTCCTGAAGAGTTGAAAGAACTCCCGCCTCAAAGAGAAGTGGATCATGAGATCAAGCTAGTACCAGGAGCTGCACCAATTGCAAAGAGACCTTATAGAATGTCCATCCCAGAAGTAATTGAGCTGAAGGAACAACTCAAGAAATTGCTAGATCAGGGCTACAACCATCCTAGTAGTTCACCATGGGGAGCTCCAGTGCTGTTCCAGAAAAAGAAAGATGGAATGCTTCGACTGTGTATTGATTACAGAGGGTTAAATCAATTAACTGTCAAGAATAAGTATCATATTCCTAGAATAGATGAGCTTCTTGATCATCTTTAGGGTGCAAATATCTTCTCCAAGATTGATCTCAAGTCTGGTTACTATCAGATAAGGATCAAGGAAGAAGATATCCCAAAGACGGCCTTTAACACAAGATATGGACACTTTGAGTTTCTAGTTATGTCATTCGAGCTTACGAATGCGCCTACCACCTTCAACGAGTTAATGTAGGATATCTTTAGGCCATATCTTGATGATTTCGTGCTTATCTTCTTCAACGATGCTTTAGTCTATTCCAAACAAGAGAAAGATCATGAACCCCAACTTTGGATTGTCCTTGAGACAATGAGGTCACACAAGCTGTATGCTAAGATAAAGAAATGTGCATTCTTCAAACGTCAGATTGAATATCTGGGATTCATCATATTAGCGAAAGAAATCTCAGTGGATCCGACCAAAGTCAGAGATGTGCTAGAATGGCCAATACCAACAATTGTTAAAGAAATACGTAGTTTTCTTGGATTGATAGGATGGTATAGAGTCTTCATCAAAAGATATGCTTTAATAGCAGCACCTCTGACGGATCTACTGAAGAAGAAAACATCCATTGCATGGTCAACTGCCAAACAAACCAGCTTTGATAGATTGAAGCAAAGTTTGGTATCAACACCTATCCTAAAACTTCTAGACCTCAGTAAGTTGTAACTGATGCTAACATGCTTGCCTTAGGATGTGTGCTCATGCAGGAAGGTCATCTTGTAGCATACTCTTCAAGGAAACTGAAGAGCTGTGAGAAGAATTATGCTACTCATGATCTAGAACTGTTAGCTGTCATCCATGCTCTAAAGCTTTGGAGACACTACCTGTTGGGTAACAAGGTTCTCTAGTGACTAATCATAAAAGTCTCAAGTGGATCTTTACCCAAAGAACGAGCTTAAGCAACGTCGATGGAATGAAGTGCTGGAGGAGTATGATTTTGAAATCAAATATCGACCTGGAATGGAGAATGTAGCTGCCGATGCAATCAGTCGCAAGGCATTCCTTAATTCACTAATCTTGCAAAATCCATCAACAGCTAGATCTCTAGCCACAAAGGTGTCCATGCCAAACAACCCAATACTTGAGCTAGCTAGAGAGGGAGCATGCCATGGTCTAGCCTATCAAAAGATGCTAAGGGAGATACCTATCAAGGACCAGGACCAAAAGCTATAGGCTAAGTATCATGAATTCTCTATCAATAGTGGACTTGTCTACTATAGAATGAGAGTATGTATACCAGCAAGCCAGTCACTTAAGCAGAAGATACTGTGGAAAGCTCATGATTCCCCTTTCTCAAGACATCCTGGCTATGACAAGACTCTCAATGCAGTTAGGAAGAGCTACCATTGGGAGAGGCTTAAAGGTGACGTTCTCAAATATATCACTGAGTGTTTGTCTTGTCAACGTATCAAAGCTGAACATGTCAAAATGCCAGGAAATTTACAACCACTCGACATTCCCCAAATGAAATGGGAATTCATCAATATGGACTTTGTTGTTGGCCTACTCCAAGTTCATGGAGGATACAACTCCATCATGGTTGTGGTTGACATGCTTACTAAGGTTGCACACCTTATTCCAGTAAAGACAAACTATAAAGCCTCAGACATTGCAAGGTTGTTTATCAAGGAGATATTCAAGCTACATGGGTTATCGAGAAGAATCATTAGTGATCATGATTCTCTCTTCACATCACATTTCTGGAGAGCTATCTTTGAAGCCATTGGGACTCAACTATGTTTTAGTACAGCTTACCATCCCCAAAACTGATGGCCAAACGGAGAGAGTCAATCAAGTCATCGAGGATATGCTAAGGGCACACTACTGCCGTAAACCAAAAAGATGGATTCAATACTTGCCCTTGGTTGAATTTGCCTAAAATGCTTCTTACCAAGAAAGCATTTAGATGACCCCTTTTCAAGCATTGTATGGTCATGACTGTCAAAGTCCCCTAAACTTCTTAGATCCAACCTTGAGGGTTGAAGCTTCAAGAGGCAGATGTTGGAAGAGATGGATGACCAAGTAAAGTCAATAAGATAGGACATCCAAGCCGCCAAGGATAGACAAAAGGCATATGTGGATTTGAAGCGTCAAGATAGAACCTTCGAGGAAGGAGACATGGTCTTCATTCGCATACGCCCAATGAAGAGTTCCCTATCCTTGGGAGATTGTAAGAAGCTAGGTCCAAGGTATTGCAGACCATACAAGATCCTCAAGTGCCTAGGACCTAATGCTTATAGACTACAACTCACTGAGAACCTAAAGGTTCATAATGTATTCCATATCAGCCTATTGAAAAAGTATGTACCAAATCCTAGTCATGTACTTGATGACCAACAAGTTGTAATGCCTAGTCAAGGAGTCCTTGAACTACGGCCTGGCAGGATCTTAGATGTTAGGGAGAGACAACTGAGATCCAAAACCTTGAGAGAATGCCTCGTCCAGTGGAAAGATTATCCTGAGGAGGATGCCACTTGGATAGATGAAAGCACTCTCAACCATCAATATCCCCACTTTATCTCGAGATGAGGACATCTCAATTCCTCCAAGGCGGAGAGAACGTAATATTTCTACTGAAAAATATTACGTGCACGCATGAGTCTCATGCAATGACAATGCCGTCATTGAAAATAGGGACGGTGAGATTATACACGACGTATCATGATTAGCAGAAATGAGGCCAAAGTAAAAGAAACTGCATATATTCATGTGAATCTCCTCTTGGGAGGAGGTCAAGAGGAAATTGATTAATTTATGGAAAAAAATTTAAACCCTTCTTTCCCCCAGCCGAAGGCTATGCTAGAGGAGAGGGAGTAGGCGGGGATGACTTAGCTCTCTTGCTGGAGGTCGTGGAAGGGAGAAGGGCCATGCAACTGGCCCCGTAGGGAGAGAGGTCTCCTCTCCCTACCCTATAAATACCCCCTCTATCGGGTGAAGAAGAAAAAGAAAAGGAGGGTCATGACGCTGCCAGTTTGAGAGAAAGAGGAGAGCAACATTGCCTCTGAGTGCGCCGTGAGGGGGGAGGAATTCCGCAGAAGAGCCGCCAGCTGCAGCTGCCACGCTGCCATCATTCGACTTTCATCGCCAACTAACCGTCAAAAAGTTAGTCACCTCCTCCTCCACGTGGAGTAGTCACGGCTACAGAAGCTTCCCAGAAGCTTCTTGGGAAGCTTCTAAGGGGGCTCTCTAAGCCCCCTTTCTCATTGAAATTCCCACGCAAGTCCTTTTCTAACTCCTGGGTTTTCTTCAAAACCCTTTTCCCTTGTTTCCTCCCTAGAATTTAAGCCCCCTTTTCTTCCCTTACATCCTCGGGAAATGAGAACTTCCCCTTTGCATCCCCCAAGAATCCATTTACCTCGGTTTTAAACCCTTCCTGTGGATTCTCCACCCTAGTCTCTATAAAAGCCACCTTAGCCGATTTTCAAAACATTTCCATAGCATTTCCATAAAACCTCTTTACCCCCGGTTTCCTTTTTAAAAACCCTTCCCAGACAAGTCTTATAAATCCATTTTATCCCTTTCCGCGAGGGCCATATTAAATCCAGAATTTAAAAGCCTTCATTTCATCCATCACAAGGCTAATATCCTTGTCAGGTTTAAGGGATTTCCCATTAAACCCTCCTAAAGACAACTTCTCGTTCCTCCAAGCTTTGAGGAGGAAGCCCTAACTAAAGGCCTTCTAAAGCCCGATTCTAAAAGACGGTGCAATTAGTCAAGGAAGCCAAATCTCAAAGGGAGTTTCGCGTGCGAGGGAGACGGGCCAAGATCATAAGTCTGCGGCCAAGGCAAGAAGGTCGAATTCACGATGGTCCCTAAAAAGGCACAAGGCGCAACCGTAGGAGGATCTTCTCCTAACATCCATGTGGACATTTCACCACAAGTCCAGGTTTTCTTCCTATTTTTGGTTTACGTCAAAATATTGCAATTGTGCATGGATAATTTATGGAATTAGGATGCACTTTTGGCTATTTTAAAGAAAATAACTCACAATCGAAGAATCGGTCATTTGTATTTTTCAAAGAAATGAATGAAAAGAAGGACATAAGACGTCTATGCATTCTTAGCAAGTTGTTTTTATACATTGCAAAGTAACGAATTTAGATCAACTAATGATCATCTTTACAAAGTCGAAATTATTGTTATACACTTCGATTATGCATGGAAATATATATTGTATGTTGCATTATTAGACATCTCTTTCTTCGCAATGATTCATTAAAGAAGATGGCTAACAATAGTAGGAATTTGCAAGGCATGGAAATGATTCTAGGGCTGCATGAAGTAGATTAAACTCTAGTCAGTCGGCATAAATCTCAATCAATTTGTAGTTACGAAAGGTTGTGTAATGCTCATTTAGCATATGAATAATTCATTCAAAAATGAAATTAGGAAAAGGCTGCATGGTTTGTTTTAACATAAACCCTAAAAGCCTAGTAGCATGAATCGTGAATGCATGTTCTAGAAGGGTCAATGGAAATTATGTCGTAACTTAACCTACGCTTGATCTTAACCAGAAAAGTTAGGGTTTGTAAATCTAATCATACGTAGGCAAGGAATCATGTGATTACGAGAATGCTATCATAATTATCTTTATGAGTAGACAAGTAAATTGGTTTACCCTAAACACCTAAAATCGCGAAGGAATCGCTTAGGAATGGTTAAATCGATGCAACATATCCCAAAGTTCTAACTAGGGTTTAGCACGTTGAGGACGTGACCTAGTCGCACTTATTGCCAAGTTGAAAATCTCATACCCTAAAAACTTGTCCACATTCACGGAATGCAAGGACAATTGGACACACTTGCAAAAAACGATCTAGGGTTTCTACCCTAAGGATCACTCGCTAAAAAGATGAAACTCGGTTTGAATTGGAACCCTAGGACTGACAATGTCGGCCTAATGCAATTAGGAACGGATTGGTTATGAAGACACCCTCACCCTGTTTCCTACCTAATCATGATTCCGTGATTAGAAGACGTCCTTCGATGGGTAAAATAGTCCCATGGATTAGATGCAGCACTTGTGCAACAAGTTGCAGAGTCGCATGATTTTGTGATTTGACCACAAGAGAATAGCCAATTCCTCGGAATGAGATTGGCAAATTCTTGCGCAAGTTTATCTTGCAAGAGGATGAGTAGTCATCCTGATATAGTACCTTTCTTGGGAAAGGTGACCAAGATAAGGGGATTAGATAATTGCTTGGAAGCAAAAGACCATCCAGTAATTTAGAATAACATAGTTACTGCTAATAGAACTTAAGGTATTGGTTAAGTTGGGTTAATAGGGTACGGCCCTAACCCAAGGACATAAGGGTTAACAAACAAACCCTTAGGGATCTTGCCAAGTCGCAATTGATCCCGGATCGAATGATGGATGCATTTGGAGAGAAGAATTCACTCCTTAGCAGTTGGTTGAATAAACGACCATTGGAATTGATTGTGCTTGTAACAATTTAGAAAGCACTGTTTGATTTGTTTGCACAAGGAATTAAAGGATGAAAAGATATCTAATGCTTCAGGTTGAAGGCCTGAAGGGAGAGGTATCCTCAGTTACCCCCGACTGTCTGCCTGACCCTAACCAAGGGGGTTGTTAACCGCGCCAGGAAGGTGGACGGAACCCGTCGCGAGAGGTCTCTGCGTTGAGTGCTACTTGGAGCAGGAGGACGCTTGGATGATGGGGGGGCTTTGGCCATAAATCCCTCGCCTTTCGGGCCCTTCACAAGAGGTCAACGTGACTCGGGATTGGATCTCGAGGCCCGCATACTAGTCTATGGGCGGAATCTTGGATTAGTAATCCTTGTGGATTGCTGGATAGCCTTCGCGACTGGATTATAGATAAGCCTACGGGCTGGAATTTATAAATATATTCCAAAGATAAATATGATAAGCTGTTGAAAAGGAACTTGTTTGACATTGCTTTTCTATGTCAAGTGGTGCTATGATTACGTGAAGGAATCGGTGCCTGACAGACTAATTAAGGAAGCTGTTTGATGCATGTCCAACTAAATGTGATAGGTAATTAGACAACTAAAACAACCTGAGGAAAGTATGGTAGATGTGGCCATGGGTCCGTCCTACAGATGGGTGGTCCCGGTTGGCCGGGAACTTTTCTCAATCATAAATGACAGCAAGAAGATCATTTCAAAGGACATGAACAGCAAGGGCGCTGACCTAGAGTCTAGGTTATGATAATCTCGATTTACGCTATTTTAGGGAAACGGAATGGGACTATGCCTTATGGTAGAGAGGTTGAGCTTTGCATCCCACTCATTTCCCATTCTCCTTGAACCAAGTGCAGTATAAATCTGCTTCAGCCCTGGCATTTCTACGTAAAGTAGTTCGCTCAAGGTTCAGTGCTAAATGCCGTTTAGGAAATGACCATTAGGGAAAACCCTGATTTAGGTCGGTCCTAAGTAGGAACGGCCAGAATACTTCCGCTACGTGGCAGACGTGGAAAGTCATGGATCACAAACCCCGTAACATTCCATGGGAGTGCCGGGTGGAGCTTTGTAGATCTCCTTTGCGATGGACTGCTAAGACGTGTCCTGAAGAGAACAGGTGGACACATTACACTTGAATGCATCAATTATTGATGTTGGAGTGGGTACACACAAACCTTTGTAAAGTGAACTTACTAGAGCCCCAACTTCATTGTCCAACCAGCAAGAGAGATTGTGAAAGATAATGCATACTAGACATTCACATAGAAATAGAGTTTTAGGTGTGAAGGTTGCCTTCCATGGCAAACCAAACACCAAATTTTCCATTATAACCCATTGCACACCCAGGAATCCATGATTAGCTATCTGGTAGGTAGACCACTGCATTTAGATTCTATAAATGCTATTCAGTTAGCCAAGAATCTGGTCTTTCATGTGAAGATGAAGCACATTGAGGTGCGATACCACTTATTTAGAGAGGTCCTTGAGGACAAGTCTGTTGACATTATCAAGATTTCAGTTGACCAAAATCCTACATATCTGCTTATGAAAAGTCTCTCAACAGAGTGTTTTGCCTTTCTTAGGAACGTGATGGGTGTTGGATGAGATGACCTCTAATCCTCATCCTATTGTACTTTATATACACATTTTACTTTGTCATTTTTTTCCTTGTTTTCTCTTCAGTTGAGATACATTCACCTTTAAGTTGGAGGTTATTGGAGGTAAAGGTGTGTGTGCCTAGTGGTCAATGGATTGCTATATTGACAATACCCATACTTACTATACTTGCACACTACATGCCGTAGATGCCCATCTCATTGTCACTTCATTCTTTATTCTTTTAGTGATATTTGAATAAAAGGAGGCTGATCACATATTGTGACTATTGGAGTTCCCACATATTGAGTCTCTCTCTCTTGCTCCATCTATCATAGCTCACACCTCTCTTGCTTCCACTTGCTTGTGCTTTCACTTGCTCGTGCGTCCACTTGGGCTTCTCTCTTCAACAGTGGGAGGCAACAAGGGCAATATTTTTCTTGCAGTACTCGATTACAAACCATGATCATACATGTTTGGAGACTTGGTATGTAGATAGATGTGATCTCATTAGACTCATTGATAGATTATATATGCATGGAAGCCTTGTAACTCATACTCTTTTTTTGTTTTTAGTTATTAGATATTTTGTGATGCATTATGTACTGTGGATTAATCTTTGGTTTTTTATATTGTAGAGTCTATTCAATGCTCCAGTGCATTGAGAGAAACTCTCACACGGTGAGGACCTATGGTACTCTCTTGGATTCATGGAGTGCACATCCTTTTCTTTTTTGACTCTATGGTCCATGTAGGCTCTTTCTCTGTAGCTTTTCTTGGATATATTTATCATTCTTTGTATGGACTCATATTTTGTGCTATTTATAAACACATTGCTCTATTTGTTTTGGACTCTCCTCCCTATTATGTGATGTAGTTTTATGAGATATTATCATTGATATTGTAATTATTTGAATATTGAATCAATGACTCTTTCTTTCTAACATCTCATGATATATGTGTTTCAATGACAAGTGTGGACTCAATTTTTAAATGTTTTATGAAGCATTGTTCAACACATGGAGTTGGAAGGACGGTAAGACAAAATGCCATGTTACCTTCTTTTTTTTCTTTGCAACTATCGCTATTAGTGTGTCACAAATAATCCTACATGTGTCACTATTTGTACCATTGGATACGTTGAAAAATGTTGCTATTTTCATTGCTATTAAGTGACATGAATAACAACGTAGATAGAGATGCAAATAGCAACAAATTTGTGGAGATGTATATATTGACTGTCTTAGCGACGATGCGAGTAATTTTTATGGTGAATATTTTCATCACTTTAGACATCAATACGTATCCTATATCTTGTAGTATAGGCTATATAGCCTAGTCTATGTGTGGCCTAGGCATATGCTATGTGTTCCTTATGCAGATGCATATAACATATGCATTGTGTATATATGTAACCCATGTAAATATGAAGAATATGTATATACATATACATATATGTTGCATATGTGATGCATATACGTAGCATACATAGCCTAGCTTGAAGAGAGTGAGCCTTGAACTTGAAGCATGGAGTAGATGCAAGAGATATGGTGGAAAAAGTAAGAGCAAGGGAGAGAGAGAGACGCAATACGGGAACTCCAACAGTCTCAATGTGTGATTGGTCTTCCCTTTATTCAAATATCACTCAAAGAATAAAAAATAAAGTGACAGTGATGGATGCCTTCCACCACTAGTAGTATATATGTGTGTGAGTATATGAGTATTGTTAGTGAAACTAATACATACACAGTTAGGTACACACACCTTACCCCCAACAGCCTTCCACTTAAAAGTAAATGTGCCCCTAGTGAGAAGAGAACAAGAAAAAAGTGATAAAGTACAAATGTACAGAAGTAAAACAGGATGAGGAAAGATGTCGTCTCATCCAATGCCCATCAACTTCTTAAGGAAGGTAAAAATCTCAGTTGAGAGACTTTTAGTAAGTAGATTGGCAAGATTTTGATCAGTTTTGAGATCTTGACTAGGTCAATTGACCGATCCTCAATGACATCTTTGATAAAGTAGTAACACAACTCAATGTATGTTATCTTTGAATAGAGGACCAAATTCTTGGCCAATTGAATAGCACTTATAGAATCTTATTGCAATGTAAGAACTACATTAGTAATACAAAGGTCTGTCACCTGATGGCCTAACTAGAGAGCCTCCTTGCAAGCCTTATTGATTGCAACATACTCCACCTCTATAGTAGATAGGGCCGTGCATTTCTATACCCTAGACATCCAAGAAATAGAACCTCCAATAAAGGTAAAGAAATAGATAAAGGTGGAATTCTTATTGTTTGCATGTCTTGCACAATTAGAGAGTGTATCCCATGACTCTTATATCTTGGCTATTATAATATATGCACATAGCTATTGTGCCCTTTAGGTACCTCATGATACCCTTGATGGCATCTCAATGCCATCTACCAAGTGTAGCCATATAGTGTGCCACAATTTCCACTACAAATGCTATGTCAGGATAAGTGGCTATTATGGTATACATCAAACTATCCACTGCACATGCATAAGGAATCTTGGCCATCTCGACCTTCTGCTTAACAAACTATGGATAATCGGTGTGACGACTAACCTTCACGTGAGAAGGTAAATGATAACCAATAGGCTTAACAATCGTGTAGATGAAACCACTCAGCGACCTTCTATATGTACTCTTGATGTGACAAGTAGAGGAGTCCCTTAGAGAAATCATGTGTAATGCACATCTCAAGAACACATGAGGCATGTCCCATGTCCGTCATCTTTAAGCTCTTCCTTTCAAGGCATCTAACTCATCATGAGTACTCCCATCAAGCAACATATGATCCACATAGAGAATTAAAATCATAAGGTTCATGATCCTTCTTCATGTATAAACACAAATCTATAGCACTACGCAAGTATCCTTGTGAATGCATCAAAGATTCAAACTTGTGGTACCATTCTCTAGATGCCTACTTGAGGCCATAAAGGTTTTTTCTCAATCTGCACACTAGGTGTTCCCTACCATGTTCTATAAATCCCCTAAGCTACTTCATGTAAATCTCATAATTCAAGTCCCTTATGAAGAAAAGTTGTATTGTGATGCTAAGCAACCAAAGCCCCTTATGAAGAAAAGTTGTATTGTGATGCTAAGCAACTAAAGCCCCTTATGAAGAAAAGTTGTATTGTGATGCTGAGCAACCAAAGCCCCTAAGCTACTTCATGTAAATCTCATCATTCAAGTCCCTTATGAAGAAAAGTTGTAAATCTCATCATTCAAGTCCCTTATGAAGAAAAGTTGTATTGTGATGCTGAGCAACCAAAGCCAATATCAAGTGTAGGGTGGTCATATTCACGAGAGGAGAAAAGAATCCATCAAATTCTATATCATATTCATAATTGAAGTCCTTAGCAACCTATTTGGCATTGTAACTTGGCGGGAGGGTGTTAAGGAATACTTTTCAACTTGTACCCCATCAACTTAATCAACTTCTTCATCTTCTATATTATCATTATCACCTCCGACAACTCCTACCCGACTCCACGTCATCACCCACTTCTTCCTCATTGTAGTCACCTTCTTCTTCCGTCATTGTCTTCATCATCAATTTCACCTTCCCTCTTTAGTCCTTCCCTGTCAGCTCTGTTGAGATTGACGTCATGTCTCTTCCTTCCCTTTCCTCCACCTATTGTGTCCCCCCCCCCGCCACCTGTCGTTGGATGACAGGGGGAGAAAAAAAATTAGATTAATTTTAATTAAAATAGGGAGTTTGTGCGGAAGCGGGATGTTACATCCTCTCCCCTTTAGAGAACTCGAGATGTCCTCATCTCAAAAGGACTAGGGGAGACAAGAATTAGTGGGGTTTAGGGCCTATGCGTTAGGGCCCACCACGATTTTGCTGCGTTACTCCAATCACTCATAGGCATGCGGTGTTTTGAAACAACTCCTTATTGTATTAGATCTATCTGAATCTTGATTACAAGAGAAAAGTTTATTGTAGTTACATCTCATGGATATCTTCTAGGTTTTTCCTAAGTATCTGGTATATCCTGGTATATCCTAGATCACTGGAGCTTGTATACTTTCATTCCTTGTAAGTTCAAGTTCTCTTTGAGTTTTGTTGGGACAATTGATGTAGTTATGTCCAATGTTGTGGCACTCTGAGCATTGGTGTTTAGGGTTCTTTGGACATTCCCTTTTGAAATGACCTAACTCCCTGTAATAGAAACAACGCGAAGCTTTATCACTTGGAGTCACAAGAGTCCTGGTCGTCCTTGGCTGGATTTTCTTCATTAGACCAAATTGCCTTAGGAACCTTCTGGCGGATCGAAGTGGTCCTTTATCTCAAAAATTATATTCCTAGATTGCCCTTTCCTTAGTTCGGTATTGAGCTCCATGGACAATTAGCTTTGCTTGTAATACTAAAGAATACTTCCAAGCTTCGGCATTTTGCTAAGACCCAATCTATATTAGTTAAGAAGAAACAACTTAAGAGAATTTCATTGCAAGTTATGATGGTCATTCCTTGCCAGAGTATCTCTAATCATTTGCAAGTTCTAGGCTCAAAATAGATGCAACTCATATTACTCAGGTTAACTATAGTTACAAGTGTAAAGTTTATTCCAATACAAGTTGTATTCTATGTTGATAAAATCTCTAGGATTGCTAATCATCATGGAAAGGTGTAGTAGGATCTAGGTCTTCGTCTTCATCTTCATTTGATTCCTCTATATATCTATAGACTGCACCTGTGTAGCTTCATTTCCTTGGGGGCTCAATGTCTTCCGAACTTAAGTCCAGAGCAATCAGCTTGGACATGTCCTAGCTCTTTGCAATGGAAGCATTGATGGTAGGGATATCTCCTAACTACGGACGTGCGCTATCTCCCCGCATATGTGGCATTTTTCCTGATCCTCAGCAAAAATATTTGTCACAATTTCCCAATCCAAGTTCTTGGATTATTGGCTTTGCTTGAAGTAATGCATCTTGCAAGTCCATTGGACGCATTGCTTCTAGATAGTGGTTTAGAGGAGTGTTCAGGCCATGGCTGATGCCAGGAGGCATATTCCACGATGGATTCCGTGCCACGGTGGATTCCGTGAGGTTTTACGGTGGATTCCGTAAACTTAGATGACCGGGGCTCATACACAAAGAGGATTCTTTGTGAGAGAAGTTGATGGGGACGCCTGTCCTTTTCGGGCGTTTCATTAATTTAGTGTGTACATGGGTGATTCCATAGCGGGTGATTCCGCAAAATGCATATTAAATTAATAAATGTTTATGAGTTTAGAGTGCGCACTCGTAATAAATTAAGGTTAGGATTTATTTCTAACCAGTTGATTTATTTATATAGCTGAAGACTGCTAGGTATTCACTTTTGTCGGTTTAATTGTATTATTTTACTAACAATTGTGAATGCTTCAGTTGATGTGTAGAGATAACAGCAGTGGCGAAGGAAAGCATTGGAGTCTAGCGAGTATTCGACCTTTGGACTATATTTTGATAGGCGCCACGCCTATATTTTGTTATGTCTATTGAGACATTGATTATTGATTATTATTTTGTATGCGCCTATGCGCCCAGATATGTTATTTCTATTTGGACATTGAGATTGGGCGTGCCAGACTCTATGGGCACCGTCCATTAGCTTTATTTTTCTATTTTTGTAGAAAGCAAACTCAAAAGCTAAAAGCTTGTCATATTTTTGTAATTGGGCTATTATTGAGCATGAAGATTGGAAATATACATTAAATACATGCTTTGTGAAGCGCTCACACAAGGCATGGGGGAGATTGAACCCAATTTGTCTCTTGCCTCTTGTCGTGCATGCTTTTACATTGTTTTTTGTGCAAAAAGGTAGAGTTCATTGTTCTTGGGGACCTTCAGGGATTCACTACGTGAGCTATCTGTAACCGATCTGCACACCAGTGGTATCACAGCGGAGCAGAGATCAAGAGCTTCCAATCGCTACCAATCTTGGGCGAAGGCGGAGCTCCAAGAACAAACGGGCTCTACAGTCAATCTCGTCGCGAACCGTCGATACAGGCAGACTTCTGGCGATCAAGAACCCTTGTTTCCACTGTCAGATCGCGAAGGACCAGGCTCTGCAGGCGAAGGACCACGCATACATCTCCATCATCAAGTCGTGGAGTTACAGAGATAAGCTTCATTAATTTTATCATAATTTCTTTCAATAAGCTTAAGAGAAAGCTTAGTGAAGCTTGGTTATCAACAAGAATCAAAACGACTGATCAGGAGGAGGCCCGAAAAATCTCCGCGGCCAAAAAACGGCCCCCCCCAACAAAAAATCACGCCGCCCTGTACTCCTTTAAGCTTATTAAAGCTTAAGTTTAATTATTTAAGCTTAAGTCATTAAGCTCTCTGTAAGTCTGACAAGACAGACAAGTCGGCAAACTCCAGGTCCTGCGCTGCCAAAGTCAAGTTCTACAAGTCAGGTGGAATCAAGTTCTGCAAGTTCTGCAAGTCGGCCTAAGTTCAGCAAGTCAACAATTCTACAAGTCTGCTAAGTCTGCAACTCTGCAAGTCAGACTAAATCAGAACTGACTAGTCTTAAAACTCCTAGAAGACTTGTTCGTATGCAAAAACTCTGAACTGGAAAGTTGTTCGCAGCAAGCTGTTCTACCTACCTTCAAGTTCGTTGAAGTACTTTCAGCAAACGGATACAGAAAAATTGCAGATTTTTTGAAAATATACAAAGAAATACCCAAAAATACATAGCCTTGTAACCCCGAATTTGAGCTACGCTCATCTGCTAACCTGATTTTGAGTGAGAAAGGTTTATTGAGTTTTACAGGATGATGACCCCACATATGGATGATCCTATGGCTGAAGACGACTTACCTGAGCCTACCATGGAACAAAAGCTGGATCTAATCATGCTACAATTGGAAGAAGAGCGAAGGACTATGCAAGCATTGCAAGCGCAATTGACAAAACTACAAAGAGCATCCACCGACAAAGAAGAACCACAAGCTGAAGATTTGATTCGCCGTACCATCGACGCCACTCTTGAAGCACAAACCATTCGCAAGGAATCCAAGATAAGTAAACGAAGTTTCAAATTTCGCACTTTCAATGGCATACGAGAAGGAAAGACTGCTTTATCTTTCATTAGCCAGTTTGATGACTATTTCCATGAGGAAACTTATCCCGAAAAAGATAAAATCAAGTGTGTTACTAATCATCTGATAGACAGAGCATCACTTTGGTGGACTGTAGTCCGCAAGAGCATAGAATGTCCTGCTACTTGGGAAGATTTCAAGAAGAAGTTCATGCAGAATTTCCTTCCACCGCAATTTCATGAGAAGGCTATCAAGCAATGGGATTTACTTCAACAACGAGATCGTGAGCCTATTCCACAATATATAGAGCGTTTTTGGAATGCACTCCTACAGCTACGCATGCTTGAAGATGTACCAGAGATGACGCATAAGCGGAAGTATATGTCTGGACTTCTTGGACATTACTACGCTGAAGTGAACATGTTCAAGCCTGCTACCCTTGAAGACGCCATCTCCTTAGCTCACGACACTGAAGATAAGTTACACGGAAGAGATAGATGACCACAGCAATTCCAAGCCAACGGTAATTATGGATCTAAACAATTCAATTCCAATTTTAGAAGGTTTAATCCAGGTCGTTTCTCATCACCATCTTTCCGCAAGAATTGGCCTAAACCACCTGCATTACCATCCACTGTCAATCCAAATCCTAAACCTATTCCACAAGCAAATCCAAATGTACCCAGACTTCTAGCCATTGCAAATAATGTAACCAAAGCCAAGCCAATAGTATGCTACAAGTGTCACCAACCAGGGCATCTCACAGCAAATTGTCATTCAAAGAAGCCACCAGCACATATCAACTACCTTGGAGCTATGGACGAAGACGAGCATGAGGATATGCCAGATTTTACTGAAGATGAGGATGATCCTACTCCTACTTCCGACACTTTACCAGGTATGCCTACTCCACATTCATTATTGACTATGAAATGTATGGTGCATGGAAAAGAAAGAACTATATTGCATGATGACGGTAGTACCCATGACTTTATTTCAGCAAAATTGGTAAAGGAATTAAAATTGCATATTGTACCTATGCATTATCGCATAAAAGCTGCATTTTTAGGCACTAGGTACAATGGCACACAAGAAGTACAAGATTTAGAAATTCAAATTGGTACATACATTGAAAGAAGAAATTTCTTAGTTGTCCCATTACAGTCAAGCGACATTATTTTAGGAATGCCATGGAGACACCAGCATAATCCAAATATAGATTATTCCACGCACACAATGAATATTAATTTTCAAGGAAAATCTATTACATTGTATGGTATGCATGCATCTCATATTTTTCCACTGCTTTCGCATACTCAAGCAAAACGTGCACTATGCAAGAATACTAAATCATATCTCATTTGGGTGAATGAATTGCACGCAAAGGAAAATCATATGCACCCTAGGCATAAGGAATTTCTTGCATATTTTAAGGACTGTTTTGCAAAAGACCTACCACCAGATTTACCACCTTCACATCCAGAAGACCATAAGATTGATCTAATACCTGGCACACAACCACCTTGCAAAGCACCATATAGGCACAATCAAATAGAGCAAAAAGAAATCCAGAGTCAAGTTGAAGAATTACTAAATAGAGGCCTAATTCGACCTAGCAGTTCTCCATTCGGTGCACCTGTACTCTTAGTCAAGAAAAAGAATAATACCTATCGTATGTGTATTGATTACCGAGCATTAAATAAGATCACTGTAAAGAATAGGTATCCTATACCTAGAGTTGATGACCTTATGGACAAACTGCAAGGATCTTCTATCTTTAGTAAAATTGACCTTAAGTCTGGATATCATCAGGTGAGGCTAGATAAATCCAACATATTTAAGACTGCATTCAGAACACAGTTTGGCCATTACGAATTCTTAGTCATGCCATTCGGATTAACTAATGCACCTGCTACTTTCAGCAGAATGATGAACCGTATTTTTCTGAAATATTAGTATTGTGTGATTGTTTTCTTTGATGATATTTTAGTGTTTAGTCAAAGTGAAAAAGAGCATTATGAGCATTTATCATTAGTTTTTCAATTACTGAAAGAAAATCAATTGTTTGCAAACCCTGACAAGAGTGAATTCTTTAAGACACAAATAGAATATTTAGGTCATATTGTATCAAAAGAAGGAATTAAAGTTGATCCTAAGAAAATTGATGCAATATTGCATTGACCTGTTCCTAAAAATGTACATGAATTACGCTCATTCCTTGGTCTTGCTAGTTTCTATAGGAAGTTTGTACGTAATTTTTCATTACTTGCTTTACCATTAACAAAACTTCTTAAGAAAGGAATTGTTTATCAATGGATTGAAACTCAGCAGAAATCCTTTGATTTACTTAAACGTACATTAACTAATGCCCCTGTTCTACAATTGCCTGACTTTAATAGACTATTCTTTCTAGTTGTGACCGATGCTAGCGGATCAGGAATAGGAGCCGTACTAATGCAAGACAACCATCCAATAGCATATTCTAGTTCTAAGCTGAAACCCTCTAAGCTCAAATATTCCACTTATGACAAGGAACTATTAGCAGTTGTACAAGCATTAAAAAAATGGAAGCATTATTTAATGGGTTCAAAATTCATGATAAAGACTGACCAGCAGAGCATTAGACATCTACTTAGCCAACCCCAAATTTCTGACCGTCATATCAAATGGGCTTCCTTCCTTCAAAGTTTTCATCCTATCATTCAATACCAACCTGGAAAAGAAAATGTAGTTGCTGATGCATTGAGTAGAAGACCTACAATTCATAATATTTCTATCATATCTTTTGATTCTTTGAATGCTATGAAAGACACATATCACCAGGATATTACTTTTCATTCTGATTGGTAAAAATTAGTTCAAAATAATTTCATTCCTGTTGATTCATTGTCATGTAATGATGGATTTATGTTCTTTGAAAAGAGACTGTGTATTACTATTCCATTCCGATCTTTTGTTTTGAATGAAATTCATTGTCCCCCATATCAAGGTCATAGAGGTATCATTTCTACATTACGCATGTTAACTGAAGATTTTTATTGGTCGCATATGGATGCAGATGTATCTAATTTTGTTTCTGAATGTTTGATTTGTCAAAGAATAAAGAGACATCATGGTAAACAATATGGATTATTAATACCTTTGTCTATTCCATCTAAACCTTGGGAACATATTTCTATGGATTTCATTACTGGTTTACCAAATACTAAATCTAACCATGACATGATTTGGACAATTGTAGATAGATTTAGTAAGCAAGCATATTTCATTGCATGTAAGAAAACTTTAACAGCATCACAAGCAGCACAATTATTTTTGAAAACTGTTTTTACTAACCATGGATTGCCAAAAGTGATTATTTCAAATCGTGATTCTAGATTTTGTAATAATTTTTGGATCACACTATTTGCAAATCTAGGCACAAAGATTGATTTCTCATATGCATTTCATCCAGAAACAAATGGACAAACAGAAGCCACAAATAGCACTATTTTAGATCTTTTACGTGAATACACTATCTCTAAACCTCATACATGGGATACTCATTTACATTTATTACAGTCCTGCTAGGTATTCACTTTTGTCGGTTTAATTGTATTATTTTACTAACGATTGTGAATGCTTCAGTTGATGTGTAGAGATAACAGTAGTGGCGGAGGAAAGCATTGGAGTCTAGGGCGGAGGAAAGCATTGGAGTCTAGCGAGTATTCGACCTTTGGACTATATTTTGATAGGCGCCACGCCTTTATTTTGTTATATCTATTGAGACATTGATTATTGATTATTATTTTGTATGCGCCTATGCGCCCGGATATGTTATTTCTATTTGGACATTGAGATTGGGTGTGCTAGACTCTATGGGCACCGTCCATTAGCTTTATTTTCCTATTTTTGTAGAAAGCAAACTCAAAAGCTAAAAGCTTGTCATATTTTTGTAATTGGGCTATTATTGAGCATGAAGATTGGAAATATACATTAAATACATGCTTTGTGAAGCGCTCACACAAGGCATGGGGGAGATTGAACCCAATTTGTCTCTTGCCTCTTATCGTGAATGCTTTCACATTGTTTTTTGTGCAAAAAGGTAGAGTTCATTGTTCTTGGGGACCTTCAGGGATTCACTACGTGAGCTATCTGCGACCAATCTGCGCACCAATGGCAAACTTGGATATTTACTGTACAATAACCATAGGTTGTGCGTATTTTAGTAGGGTCACAAACTTTGAGTAGTAAGCTTCCAAGGTTAATTCCAGCTGCTTGAGCTTGAAGAATTCATTCATCCTCAAAGTCTGGTAGGTCAGCGAAAGGTATCATCCATGTACATCATCTTTCAGTTGAGCCCAAGTGATAGTGGCTTCAGAAACACCTTGATCTTTGTACCATTTATTCCACCATATCCGGGCCTAGTCAACTAACTTAAGTTTGGTTATCATTGCCCGATTGATAGAGGAAGTTCTTGCAGTAAAGAAATAGTCATCCATCGACTCAATCCATATCTCTACCTCTGCTATGGCATCTATCCTTTCTCCATCAAACTCCGGTGCCTTAATTTGCTTGAGAAGAAATTTCTTCTCTTGCATGTTAGCATTCATGGGTGTAGAAGGTGCGTGACAATCAAGCCATACCATTTAGGTTAATATTATATTTAGGATATGCCTATGAACCATACATTAATCAATCTCGTATCATTACAAAGTTTTACTCTAATACCAACTATACCATGCCCGCCTATAAGCTATCCAAGCACGTTTTAGTGGTCCATCGAGAAACAAATCTAAGCATCACTACCTGGCACTCCCATGGAATGTTTCGAGGTTTGTCACCTAGGGTTTTTCGAGTCCGCCTCACAATGGAACGTTCGCAACCAAACCCACTATGATCGACCTAAAATCTGGGTTCCTAGTTGCCAAGGTCTCCTAACAGCATTCTGGTATTAGATCTTGGACATCCTACTGTACGTAGAGATACCCAAGCCAAAGCTTACCCATGTTGCACTTGGTTCAAAGAGAATGGAAAACTAGAGGGATGTGCGACTCAATCTCTTTGCCCATGGGGCATAGTCCCATTCTAGTCCCCTAAAATGGCATGAATTGTATTCTAACCTACTAATGCCTTAGGTTCGAACATCGGTAAAAACATTGTGAGAAGCCTCTGAGTTCTCTAGGACCACCTTGCCATAGGATGGACCTATCGGGAGTTCCACCCACCCACATCCCTTGATAGCTTTAGTTTTCTAGTTAGGTCCTACCACAATTATGTGTGACATTTAAAATCAACTTCATTAATTAAGCCTTTAGGGAACATGGTTTGTTCGCGTAATTTATAGCACACGCACAAAAATAGAGCAAACAATTCTTTTGACAAACAAGTTCCTTAACTTATCTTCAAGTTATTTTTGGCTCCTACCCATACAGGAGAATTATATATCCCCTTCTGTCCAACAGAAGTATTCCTTCTGCCATGCAGAAGTAACTGGTCCAAATAACATGACACCATAAATTCTATCCAGTATATAGAATAGGATCTTCCAACACCCTACACGTTGGGCACACGACAATCCACAACTTCGTTCCGGACTCGGCAAGGGGTGTCCAGAGCTCCACTCACCCCAAGCGACCTAGGAGTGAGACACAACTTTCTATGGTTGGCCTTTTCACCACTCACCCTTTGGCTCCTAATTTGAGTAGTTCCCTCTGGGGGTAATCCGAAGTGTGAACTTGGAGATGATCCACCGTTCAAAATATCCTTCCTTAATTAATCCATTTAGGAATCAAGTAGGAACAAGGAAATCAGCTTAGTATCATCTCCCATGAGAACATTCCTTTATTTCCCATGGCAACTTATCATCACATACCCCTGCCATGCATTTACCATCAAGCACAAGCACTTGGAATAACCTTCCAAATCACATCCCAACAATTAGTTTAATTCAAAAGAATTTAGGATGTTATTTGATAAATCAACAAAAACAATGGTATCCTTTTCCAAACATTGTAGGAATAGTCTTGAAAACCTTCCCATCGTGTATCCGCTCTCCCCCTTGGGATCGAAGAGCAATACTATGTAGGATTTTAATTGGCTTTATCTTCCTTTGCCCTAAAGAATGCGAGACAAATTTGTAACGATGCAAGGCTATCTTTTAATGCAAAGTAATCCCTAAATTATCATCTGATTTGTGCTCAACTCATGGTTTGCCAGCACAAGATAACTTTTAACCATTACTCAATGTGAAACCTTCATAGGGCGGATGCAAGACTTTAATCCAAGGTCAATTTAGGTACCATCAATACATGTTTCATATAATCTTTCCCATGCATACACCATGTGCATAACCCTTAGGTACCCTTTCTATTCTTTATGCCACGTATGACTCCGTTGCATAGCACTGGGATGCAAAGTATTTGAGTACATGGGTTTATGCGAACCTCAATGTGCCATATGCATAAATCTATGAAAGATAATCTATGGTTGCGAAAAGAATTAACCTATGATCCTCTATGAGTTCATTAACTATCAAAAAATAAATTCAAGCTACTAGTTGAAATGAATTCATGCGCGTGCCTATGCCTCAATGAATAGCGGAGATGGTAATTAGTACCTGAATATTTGGATATGAATTGTCCATACCCGACATTGTATTGGTATTCACAGAAATGCTATAGCCAGTGACTCCATTGTTGGATACAGGATTACTCTTGATGCGTGTCTCCCTCCGTCTTGGGGCCATGCCTTTAGCTTACGAAGCGCTCTCTTTCTCCTCTTCTTCTTTTTCCTTTCCTCCTCATCTTCTTCTCTCTCTCTCTCTCTCTCTCTCCCTCTTCTTCTTCTTCTTCTTCTTCTCCTCCTCTTCTTCTCCTCTCTCTCTCTCTCTCTCTCTCTCTCTCCTCCTCCTCCTCCTCCTCCTCCTCCTCCTCCTCCTCTTCTTCTTCTTCTCTCCTCCCTCTTCCCTTCTCTCTCTCTCTCTCCCTCCCTCTCTCCCTCTCTTCCCTGCAATGTCATGGCCCCCTCTAAGGCTGCCTATATATCTTTTTTGATGATTGGGGGGGGGGGGGGGGGGGGGTGGAGGGGGGGAGAGGTGGCACACATGTGCCCCTCGCCCCCATCAACTTAATTGACTTCTTCATCTTCAACATTGTCATTGTTGCCTCCATCAACTCCTACTCGACTCCAGCTCTTCACCCACTTCTTCCTTTTTGTAGCCGCCTGCTTCCTTCCGTCGTCATCTTCTTTGTCAATTCCGCCTTCCCTCTCCAGTCCTTCCTCGTCAGCTTTGCCAAACTAATGCCATCTCTCTTCCTTCCCTTTTTGCCACGTGTCGTGTTCCCCCCTCGGCGCCTGTCGTCGACAATGACAAGGAGGAAGAAAAAAACTTTCGATTAATTTTAATTAAAATAGGGGGTTTCCTATGAAAGCGGGACGTTACAACAACTGTATGTATCTTTTTTTGGATTCCTAGTGCCTTGACCAGTCTTGTAAACTTAAATGAGATTTTTCACTATTTATAAACCCAATCATGAAATAGGGTCACCCATCAGCATCTTTGCTTCAATTTTGTTGTTATGAGACTCACAATTCTTAGTTAGAGTTGTATCCATGTTGACATCATGTGAGTAGTCCCAAGAGAGGAGCAATTGCAATGGATGCAAGTGTACATGGAAAGATCATGGTATGATATGTCTAGCAGTCTATTTTGCTGGGAGTAATTATAGCCCCTTTGATGTTGATTAGCATGGGTGGAGTCTTGCAAGACCAGAGGGGAAAGAATTTCTTTAGCTTCATGAAAAGCATAGAACATGCTAACTATAGAGATTGCTTTAGATCCTTCTTTGACCAATATTTTGCTAAGCTTTGGGTTGTGATTTCTCTAGTGTATGAGAATTTTCCTAATCCCATGCATTTGATTCTTACGGACCAATAAATGGGGGAAAACGTCTAGAAAATCATTGCTAACAAGAGGGCCTTAGTTAATGATAGAGCACTCAAAAATAAGAGGATAAAATAAGGCTTGGGTCCTATGCCTATGCGCACATGGTTAAGAGTGGGTTGAAGCACAAAGTAGGTTGGAGCATGGGATCTTTAGCTCACAATAGAGGGAGGTGTGACAAATCAAATGGTGCAATCTAGACCATTGCATTTTTTATTAGGAGGTATCGATATATGGGTGGTAGAGTTTATAAGTATTTCGATTTTTTCTTAAGTTCTTTATGCTTAAATTTTTGATTTATTGTGTTGGTATTACTAATGGTGCTTATATTTTGCAACTTAATATTAAGTGTTAAAATGTCACTTGTCATCAGGCCTATAAGTGTCATCACATAGGCTTGATACATGGACACACTTATATGCAAAGATATCATCATGACATCGATATGATGAGAGATTACAGTTAGCAGAATGTGTTAATCTATTTTTTAAACTCTTGGAATGGAGAATTTTAGACATTTCTAAGTTTATATATTTAGCATCTTTAGGGAAAAAAAACATAATGAAGCAAAAAGAGAGAACGGAGATAAGTAGGAAGCGATGCAAAGTATGATGACAAGGATAATGGAGAAGGTGATGAGAAAGGGGGAGATAAAAACGATACCTCCTCTCATGAGATATAATCCACATACATAGTACAATACATAGGTTACTCCATACTAATAGTTATAAATGGTGGCCCTAAGTTTATTATGTTTTTTTAATTGTATACTTATAGCAATATAACAAGACTTTGTCATTTTTGTTCTCCTTTCCAAACCAAGGAGTTGATGGTTGTAGACAAGGTTTGCAACTAATGCTCCCTTTCCCCCCCTATATTATACATATTTATTATACCATGAAAATATGCATAAAAATTGTAGTTGTATTATGATAAAACAACTATTTAAATTTTGTGAAAATAGCAAACATAGTGTATTTATGTGAATTACAAGTTGCACGTAATTTTTTACAAATACACATGAATTTGGATCCACATCTTTTGAGATAGAGATTAGTAGGAGAGAGATCTCAAAGTAGAGAGAGATAGAGAGAGAGACTTATCATTGCTGTCGCTACCATCCACTGTTTGCAAGGCAAGAGCTGAGGAGCAAAAATGAGAAAAGGGAGGGAATCCACTAAAGTGAAGGGTTTCTCCTTGAGATAGGTGCATCATTTCTCATCTCTTTGTTTTTATATTTTATAATCTTCTCTTTATCTTCCTGTTTGTGAAGAGATGCATTGAGAGAGAGGGAGAAGGATAAAGAAATAGAGAGAGAAAGGGAGAGGGAGAGAAACAAAGAAGAATGGAGAGAAACAAAGAGGGGAATAGATAGGAGACAGATAAATATGGAGAGAGGGAGGGAAAGAAAGAGAAGGGATGGAGAGGAAGAGGGAGAGGGAGGGAGAGAGAAAAATAGAGAGGAAGGGAGAGAATGAGAGAGAGAGAGATAGAGAGAGAGAGAGAGAGAGAGAGAGGGACATAAAAAAGAGGGGGAGAGAGAAACAAAGAGAGGGAAAAGAAAGAGTAAGAAAAAAGGAGGGAGTGAAAGAGAAATAAAGAGAGGAGAGAGAGGGAGAGAGACAACGAGGACGAGGGAGGGTGAGAGAGAAAAATAGAGAGGGGAGGGAGAGGGGGAGAAAAAAAAGGGGAGAGAGAGATCTCGAGTATGATGAAGGCAATGTACTAAGCATATATGAGGAGATTATGAAGGTAGAGGAGTCATTATTGCAGGGGGTGGAGGACGACGAGGGCTTGCAATGTGCAAATGAGATAATCACTCGCAATCTAGGTGAAGACACTAGAGTACAAGAACACTTCGAGAATGAAGTATAATCCTCTTTCTATGGGGATGTATGCATACACTTTCCAATGTATATCGACCTACGCTAAGAACATGTCATGGAGTCGTTGGACCAATCTTATTTGTGTTTTCTTGTCAAATTTATTGACTATCTACTTTTTTGGTATTTTATCATTTGTTTTTTTATCTAGCATCCTTCACTATAAATATATAGTATCGGGCTTCATCTTCACCCTGATATTGATTATGCTAGCGTCTTTAATTTGGCTATGTAGGTCATAGTAGATGATCTAGAGAGCAGGATGAGCTGAGGGATGACAGATGAGGAGCTTCAAGATATCTTTACGTATATGTCTTTCGATCAAATGATGCGCTTTAGAGATATGGAAAATTAGGAGTTATCTTTATCATCATTTAGACTTCAGTGTGTTGATTGATCTCTAGTAGGTGGAGTCGACACTCTAGGATACCTGTAAAGGAAGGCTTAGGAACACCTCCCTCGATCGGTGGAGGTGGTGGGTGTCTTAAAGGGTCATATAATTTCTCTCCTCATTCTAGGGTTGGTTTTGGGGGGTGTTGTGGAGATACAAATATTGTGATCTCGTGGATAACTACTACTCTCACTCTTGCACCTATTTTAGAAAGGGTGGCTCAGGTGTGTATTGTGGACACATCGATATAGTATACTCATCCCATGTTGAGATGGCAAGTTGAACACATGTGGACATTGATGATGGACCGCCTAGCTAGATGAATCTAAATGTCTACACTTAGCACGTTGGTGGTTATTATGATCCTCACATGGCCATTGACTTATCATTTTTTATACTTAGCTTGTTGCACCTACCTATAGCTTGTATAGTTATAGTGCCAGTAGATTAGTTTAGTGAGTTGTGTACTATTTGACTTTGTAGATCACTTTTTTTAATGTTATATCTTATATATACTTTGTGTATATTGTATTTTGTGTAAAAGAAGAAGAAGAAACTAGCAAGAAAATGTTTTCACCTCCATCTCTCTTCTTCTGCTCTTGAGTAAGCTTCCTCTTCTATGTATGGTGTGTGTTTTCACATCAACTCAAGCAAGTCTCCCCACCATGCAATTCTTTAGATGGTATCAAAGGAGTGGCACCATTGAGACATGCTAGTTTTGAAGGCTGAAGTGAAGTAGAAGAAGCAAGGATTCAAGCAAGCAAGCAATGGGTAAAAAACTCTTCAATTCTTCCACTTTTTCTTTTAGATAGTGCCTATGGAGGATAGAGCAAAAATCTCATATTGCTATGAAATTTGGTGTGTAAGCAAAACATTGTATATTCTGAAGAAAAGTCATTTAGGAAATTTTTGTAGCTTTTTTGGGCATCTGAGGCTGCTTTAGGCCTTGTTCTAGACACCCAAGTTGCATATAGCAATTTTAGGACATACTTCAATTTTATCGAAAGTGGGTGCACGTGTTACATATTTCAAATCTTTAAGTTTTCATGTGTTTGCTAGGAAGAAAACATAAGTTCTATCTACATACAAGTTGTAGATTACATGTACTATTGAGCAGTCAGTGAAAAAAACTACTTGGTGTATTGTTGTGTACTTGTGAAAGGTTGTAGAAGACATGTTGTTTTGTATCATTTTTGTGATAATGATAGAGATCAATGAAAATCCCATCATTGAGAAGCTAAACAAGAACAACTATCCATCATGGAAGCTCCGTGTGACAAACTTCCTTATTAAAAAAGGCCTTTATGAGTTCGTTTCAGGTGAAGAAGAACCAGATATGAGTAACCTTCCGAGAACAGATGAACTAAATGCATGGAAAAAATGGAATGTAAAGGACATAAAAGGTGATGTACTAGCTATTTGTAATCATTGATAATACTATGATTGGACATATTAGAAATGTATGTTTTCAATAAATATAAAGGTATTGAAGATATAACTCAAGCAAGAGTTGAATACCTTTCGAGAAATGAAAAATATCTGTCAATGAGGATGTTTTGAAGGTGAGAAGAATTGTCGATGCTTTGGTAACAATTGATATAATGCATGATGATGATGATGATTTGGTTTCATCTACTTTGGGTGGCCTTCATAATGAGAAGGCTTGGAAATTATTTGTTACTTCTATATATGTATGGAAGCCATTTCTAGATTTTTGATGAGTTTATCTTTCTCATGATTACTGAAGAGATCAATATGTAGGGTGACTCATCTAAAAGAAATGGTGAACAAGTCAAGTATTTTACTCAAGCTTAAGAAGGAAACATGGTTGATTGTAAAAGGCTATGCTCAAACATATGGCATAGATTATAAAGAGACATTCAACCCAATTGCTAGCAATTGTTAGATGTCTGATTGCTTTGGCTATAGCCAAAGTTTGGAATTTACCACAAATGGATATCAAGAATGCCTTCTTGCATGGTGAATTGCAAGAAGAGGTGTATATGGGAGCAGCGTACAGATACCTGTAGGTATGCCAAATGGATAGAGATCTCCTGGTTATGCCTATGAGCATGATCGTAGATGGGAGATGGTACATCTAAGACCTACCCGACTAGGGTATGGATACTTAGTAGATGAGAAAACCGATGATGTGATCATAAATGTTGAGGGAAGGAGGCTGATGGCATGCATGAGGGATTTGTGCCAATAGATATTTAGGCACAATATTCTAGACCATTGGAAAGACACTTTGGAGGGAGCCAAGGAGTATGTGGTCACATCCTTGCACGAGGAGTTCTTAATACCTACAACAATTAACCGCTTCTCCATTAGACAGATGATGGAGTATATGTATGTATATATATCGCATAGATAGTTTGATGCATGCAAGAGCTAGTCAAGAGTAGTGATCCAAAGCATGCGTGGTTAGATGCAAATGATTGGTAGAGACTTAGGGAAGAGGCAAGAGACTCTCCAAGATGATGGAGACATGAATGTAGGAATGAGCGCGTAGCTAAAGGTAGGGGTCATGCATCAACTTGGGAGTGGTGTTTTCTTTTGTTATGTTCACTTTCTTATTTGGTGTAGTACTTATATTAATAATCTTATTTCTAATAATGCTACTTTGTTTTCCTTGAAGCACTCGATCACAACACGATTTCACAGAGTTGAAGACGATATATGGAGAAGAAAGATCTCACCTCTCTCATCAATAGATTGCATATGCACAGTGGTCTGGTAAGTTATGCATTTTTTGTGTTTTCAATTTTTTATTTTCTTGTAATGTATTACATTACATAGATATATCTTTAGTTGTTTATATTGTAGAGTCTATTTGCTACTTCATTGCATCAAGAGGACGAGCTCTTAGATGGTGAGGAGTTGTAGCAATTGCTTGAATTCATGGAGCATGCATCCCTTCCTTTTTGGCCCTATAGTCCATGTAGCCTCTTTCTATGTAGGCTTCCTTCAATATATTTCTCATATTAATCTATATAGACTCACATTTTACTATGTTTATTGACACATTTGTCTATTTATGAATTCAATTTCAGTCCATATAGTTGTATGAGATGTCATTTGTTGATATTGTATTACTTAAAAATTAAATCATGGAATGATTTTCTTCTAGCATCTCATGATGCATGTTTTTTGACAATAGTTGTATACTCAACCTATTAATGATTCATAGAATATTTTTCAACACATGTGGCTAGAAGGATGGGTTGTATGCCTTGCTACCCAATTTTTTTCTCCTCTGTAATCATCATCGCTATTAGCATTGTAAATAAACCTACATCCATCGCTATTTGTATCGCAATATGCATTGCTATTTTTATTCCTATTTGTGAGCAAATAGTGATGCATATTGGGATGCATATTGCAATGATTTCATAGCCTAGGTGTATATCGATGGTTTTAATGATGATGGGGGTAATTTTTTGAAGGAATAATTCGGCCATTTTAATTATGAGTATATGACTCGTATCTTATAATTCCACCTATCTTTAATTATGGTCATCTTATCATGTAGCACCTAATAAGTGGATACATTTTCCCACCTACCACATTGACCTCGTTATGAGGCATGCTTGTATATATATACTCATTTTACAACAATGTAATGTATCAAGATTTCAATCAAGTCTTCTAGTTTCTTGCACTCTTGAATTCTTATTTCCAATCTTTCACATAGTATCAAAGCAAACCAAGATCATACTTTAGCTCACACAATTCATTTCTAGCTCACTTAGTATCTTTGAGATAAGATAATATTGACCCAAACACTATCTACCATCATGTCTCAACAACTTGTAGCTGCCTCTCAATCCTCATTGCTATCTTCTAGATCCTAAAAAATGGAGAAGTTATGGGTTTCAACTACCACAGTTAGAGCTTCAAGATGCTCCTTTACCTTACACATGTAAACCTATGATCTGTAGTCAATGGTGCGAAGAGGGATCCACCATAAGCAACCAACCCAATCTTCCCCATGTGGAAGCAAAAAGATGTAGCTACTTCAATCAAGATCATTCTTCATTGCAATGATCACCACATGAAAATGGTACAGAGCTTAAATACTACCATTCTTATTTGGAAGAAATTTATGGATGTTTCTGAGAAGAAAGATGACATCCATCAAGTTACTACCTTGCGCAAACTTGTTACCTATACCATGCAAGGAGGGCATTCAATAGCATAGATTATTTAGAAAGGGAAAACTCTTCCTAATGAAGCTTTTCTCATAGTCTTGGAGATCTCTAAAAAGCTCCAACCTACCCTTCTTTTATCCTCCTTACCATCTTCTTGGCATGCTTTCATAAGCACTACCCTAGCTCTTCTTAATATGTTTGAAAATTGGTGGCAAAAATCCAAAGAGAGGAGCTTCTAATAGGCCCTTATTCTATATCATTGGCTCTAGCTACTCCTATCAAGCATACACAAAAGAGAAATGGAAATTATCATGAAAGGTTTACTATTTCTCCATCTACTTTTCCAAAATACAATCCTCGCCAACATCGATAAAGGAAGAACCAAGCTCCCCTGTCCAACATCAACAATCCAAACTATTATGCTATTTTCTCTCATTGAAAAAGATAAGGGAACCAAGAGAATGAGTGTGACACTAAGAAAAAGGAGCATTCCTTGTAGCAACAATAATCTCAACAACATCAACTAAACTCTGGTCCCTAAAAAGGCTTTGGTGGTAAAGTGCAAACACATATTACAACAATTGCAACATATGAAGTTGGGATCCAACTCCACTTTAGATGTTGGATCCCCAAGAGGAACTCCAAGGAAAAAGGGTTTCTACTGCAAGAAAATCTATCTTGTAACATCAATCAGCTTTTGTTTCATTCTTTTGATAACCACAACAAGGAAAAAAACAAATCTTCACATAGCACCATAGTAGATAACTCCCATGGATTTGATAGAATCAACCATAATCTTCAACATCTTCATAGAATCCATCAATAGAACAAGAAAAAAAAATTAATACACCACTTCTACATGGAAATAATTACATAGTATTCATCCTCATTGTCTTCATAGTTCTCTCTCTCAATCTCTCATAGATAGATGCATTGTTTTGATAGGATTGGCTATCTCTGAACTCTCTCTCTCTCTCTCTCTCTCTCTCTCTCTCTCTCTCTCCATTAATAGTACATCATCTCCTCACTAAATACTCAATAATGACTCTCAATTATCCTCTCTTCGTCGTGGATGCACCTCCCAAGAGGTGTGATAGGTATGAAAGGCCACCAGAGCCACTACAGTGTCTCTTCATAGCTCACTACTGTCACTTCACTTCAGTCTTCTCTTCAGTCTTCAACAACTGCTTCTTCCATTTGTTTTAGCTCCTTTGAACTTAGATTCATCGTTTCCAAAAGTTAGAAAACTTTTTCAAATTACATTCTTATATTATAGAACCCATACAAAAGATCTATAGAACAAAACAGAACAGGATAGGAACAGAGGCTCTACAAAAGCTCAACAGAGGGTTACAGAAGGTCAAAAAAAATAGCAAAACCTCATAACTCATACTAAAACCATTCCTAACTATCAAAAACTATTCAATAAGCTTTCAAAAGGCCTCAACCTTCATCAATCATCAATCCATGTTTCATACATAAGAAAAGCAGAACAAAAGAGAAGCTAAACAAAAGGTATCAAAACCAATCAAAACCTCAACAGAACCTATTGATGACCTGGGGGCAGCCACCACAAGAGAAAGACAGTTGATTATTTTATGGAAGCATTTTGAGTGTTACAGACAATTTTGCATAGTTCTTAACCCATGGAAGTTCGTCTTTGGTGTCCCTTATGGGCTATTGTTAGGTCATGTGGTGAGTACATTCGGAATCACGAGTGATCCTGAAAATATTAAAGTCACAGTCACCATGAGTTTGCCACGTACTCCAAAGGAAGTACATAGCTTTCTGTCATCATCCATAGGGTATTATTGGAGGTTTATCAATACCCTGGCAGAAAGAATGTTGCCATTGACGAAACTATTGTCCTTTAACTGCGAGTTTGCATGGAGTGATGCTTGCAAAGTATCTTTTCACGATGTGAAGTAGGAGCTTGACAAACCACTTATTTTAAAAGCACCTAAAAGGGGCAAAATAATCTATATATTTTCAGTAGCCACCATGTATAGTATCAGTTTTGTTGCTTATCCCAAATTTGGGAGGAAAAGTCACTACAAGGATTTGAGCTTATAGCGACCGCGATAGACGGTGGGTAGCGGCATCGCTATTTGCGTCGGTATTAGCGACGGTCCACAGGGAAAAAAAACGGGCCGAAACCGAGCGCAAATTTATTTCGCGTTTTGTGTTTTGAGAGTGAGAGCGAGGGAGAGAGCGACCGTCGTGAGAGAAGGAGAGGAAGAAGACTTGCCGCCGCCGCCGCCGCCACCATTGTTCACGAAGGAGAGGAGGAGCCTTCATCGCAAAGAGGAGCTGCCCCACACTCGCCATATCTCATCGGTGAGTCTCCCTCTCTCCTTCTTTTGCTTGTTTAAGGTTTAAATCACTTTCTCTTTTGCTTGTTTAGAAGAGGAAATGAGAGAGAAAGAGAGGGAGAGGGAGAGGGAGAGGGAGAGAGAGAAAGAGAAAGAGAAAGAGAAAGAGAAAGAGAAAGAGAAAGAGAAAGAGAGGGAGAGGGAGAGGGAGAGGGAGGGGGAGGAAATGAGAGAGGGAGAGAAAGAGAAAGAGAGGGAGAGGGAGAGGGAGAGGGAGAGGGAGAGAGAGTGCATTCTCTCTCTCCCTCTCCCTTTTGCTTTTGGAGAGTGTTAGGATATATTGTGAGAGGGAGAGGAAATGAGAGAGAAAGAGAGGGAAAGGGAGAGGGAGAGGGAGGGAGAGAAAGAGAGAGAGAGAGGGAGAAAGAGAAAGAGAAAGAGAGGGAGAGGGAGAGGGAGAGGGAGGGGGAGGAAATGAGAGAGGGAGAGAAAGAGAAATAGAGGGAGAGGGAGGGAGAGTGCATTCTCTCTCTCCCTCTCCCTTTTGCTTTTGGAGAGTGTTAGGATATATTGTGAGAGGGAGATGAAATGAGAGAGAAAGAGAGGGAGAGGGAGAGGGAGAGAGAGGGAGAGAAAGAGAAAGAGATGTATACTCAAATGGATAGCTTTATGGAGATGTATATCTACTCAAATGGATAGCTTTTGTCTACTCAAGATGTAGTCCACCTGTGTGTGTATATATTGGAACAATAACATATCCATGATTATGGTAATGGTATGCACTTTGCTTTTTTAATGGGTACCATTACATCGACTCCTTAAGAGGGCTAAAAATCGGTCATACACTTTATAAAGTCTAATTAGGAGATTTAAGATGCACGATAATAGATTTATTGATAATGGTATGCAATGTGCTTTGCCATGGGCCATGTACATTGGTGACTCTTTAAGATGGCTTAAAATTGGTCATATCCTTCATAATGTCTAAGTAGGGGATCTAATTGTGATATGCATAATTCCTTGTTTTTTTATTAACTTTATAGGCATAACAAATTAGTAATCATGCCAACTAGTCAACGGAAGGACTAAAAGAAAATGATACCCTAGCTAATGGTCATTATGGTACTTCATCAAAATGAACCCAAAAGTATTGCTATAGAAGAAGAATCCCTTAAATTGAGCATATGATATTTTCTTCAAATGTTATGACTATGAGTAGAATTGATTGGAACAAATTTTATAACTATAGTTGATAAATTTCATAGATGACATTAATTTTTATACATGGATCTAGGACAAAAAAACCACATTACTAAGATGCTTTTTGTTGAGACTGATTTATTATTAGATTAAGACATCCTCAATGATGCTCACAAATTTTGTTGACTAAGATTACTTATACTCAAAGCCCTCTAGTGCAGTTGTATAAGTAATCCTAGTAGAGCCCCTCTAAGATACTCAAAGTACATAACCTAGAGACCGTAGTTAGGTATATAAGGTATAATGGCCATACAAGAAGACACCTCAATAATTGACTGATCACCACTAAATCCCAAAGAAGAATCGTGTTCCATCCCCTTCAACTCTATATTCACCTCGTGAAGAACTTCATTAATCATAGCATCCTTGTCACCAATCTTTTTGTTGCAATGATGAAGTAACATATTCATCACTTTTTCTTTTAGCATCTAAGGCATTATCCAATCTTTTAGTCAAGTCCAAACATTTATTCTTCAACTCATGAACCTTATGAACCAATGCTTTTTTTTTTTACAATAATGAATAATTATCTACTGGGACAAACAAATCCTTGAGCATGGTATATGGATAAGATATAACATCAATAAATCTCTCAACTACTATGTCCCATGCATTCTTTACATCAATCAGTAAAGCATTTCTTATATCTTGAAGTTTAGATTTCAACACCATGGATGCATCAATATCAACCTCAATGTTTTACAGAATTTGCTTCTCAATCTCTTGCAGAGGCTAAAACCTCTCAAGCAAGAGCTTATGGTCAACTTGCAACTTGACATACATCTCCATAAAGCTATCCATTTGAGCCTCGTTTTCCTAAATTGTATTACAAGTCATTAAATTGTTTGTTGTAATGTAGATAAGATGGAAAACGAAGAAGGTCTTATTGTTGAAGATCGCAAGGCGTATCTTAATCAGCGTGTCCCATGTCCTTGCTCTCAATGCAAGTTGGCAATTAGACAAAAACGTCGATTGTCTATAGAACACGTACGACGATTTGGCGAGTTTCAATCTGAGATCATTGATCAGGCGATTGTGGATTTTCAGCAAACGGTAACTTGAAGTTAATATCAATCATGCATTGTACTCGCAAGCTAATTGAAAACCATATACAATAAGATTGGGTCTTGCTGGCAAATTTTCTATCCAGGGAGGTGATGTCTCGTCCCAAGGGGGAGTGCACCCTTTGTGGCCAATTAGAAGAGTTTCTGGGCGTGTGATGGATGGAGTGGAGGAGCCAATCCACCACTCGCAAGGCCAATCTATACCGTCACTGCCAGAGGAGACAGACAACCTTCCAGACCTACCTACAATCTTGGAGCCTGAGATGGAGGTAATGATCGATGCATTGATTCCCATGGATGTCGAGACTTCTGATCCGCTTAGAGAGGAAGCATCCATACCATTATATGATGGGTGCCGAGTATCTCGGTTGAAGACACTGCTTGCACTCTTAAGTGTGCAAGAAAAATACAGGTGGAGCGATACGAGTGTGACCGAGTTATTCAGGTACCTTGCACATAGGCTTCATTGATTTTTTTTTTGACACTATTATTACAAACATTTGTTCTTTTTCAAGGTGTTTTATGATTTTTTTCAGGTTATTAAAATATCATATATTACCACCTGCAAATACCATGCCTGAGTCTCGTGATGATGCATGACATGTTTTACGAAAGCTTCGCATGGACTACAATAACATCCATGCATGTATCAATGATTGCATACTGTTTCGAGGAGAATACGAGACTATGGAGACATGTCCAAAGTGTGGTGCTCACAGGTATCGATAGGACTTGCAAGGGCAAACCATCCCTCAAAAAGTTCTCAGACACTTTCCACTCATCCCCCGCATAAACCACATGTTTCGTACGTCCGGCATGGCGAGCTTGACAACATGGCATGTGCAGAATAGGTCCACGGATGGAGTTCAACGAATATCAGTGGATTCGTGCACATGGAGCCACATTAACTCTACATTCCCAGGCTTTGCGCGAGAGCCAAGGAATCTTCGGCTCAGTCTCACAATGGATGGCGTGAACCCATTCGGTCTGCGCTCAACTTCTTACAGTGTGTGGCCTATAGTCCTTGTCAACTACAACATCCCTCCATGGCTTTCTACGAAGAAAGGACATCTCATCCTTAGCTTGCTTGTCCCAGGCCGCTACAAAGTAAAAAATATGGACGTGTATCTTCGTCCATTAGTCGATGAGCTTAAGATTTTGTGGGAGGAGAGGGTCACTGTGCAAGATATGAGCAAGCGCGATGGTCGGCGGTCAGCCAATATTCGAGCCATTCTCATGTGGATGATGCATGACTTTCAGGGATTGGGAGAGTGCTCAGGTGAGCAGGCCTCCGTTCTCGCTGGTAATATCTATATTTTATCTCATTCAATCAAGTATTCACTAGGTCGTGGTGTTGGAACAGGTCTGGTTACCTCAGGTTATCATGCATGTCCATTGTGCGGGCCACAGTTAGACTCCCGAAGGTCACGAACCATGAAGAAGGTCGTATATCAAGGACACGCCGCTTTCTTGCCAGAGGATCATGAACTCATGGGAGGTTTCCTTGGACGACCTCCAATACGTATGAACGCTGTAAGCTGGTATGAGCTAAAAATGGTCCACACGGAATCACATCCACATGGAATGCGAGGGTTCTCAATTTTCTATGAGTTGCCATATTGGACCCACTTAAGGTCAACCACTTGTTGGATCCCATGCATATTTTCAAGAATGTGGGCAGCTTGCTATGGAACCACATCACAGGAAAGAGAGACACTATAGGGGCACGAATGGATTTGAAGGAGGTAGGTAAGATGGAGGCGCTTTGGCCGCAGTCGAGTGCTAATGGTCGTGTGCAGCTTCCTCGCGCTCCTTGGGTTTTGTCCACTAAAGAAGAGCGCATTGTAAAGCAAGTAATCAAGTCTATCTGCACTCCGACGGGTATGATGCGTTCTCTCAGGTCCGCATTTTCTAAAGATGACCAATTGTCGGGGCTAAAATCCCATGATTGGCATAAGATATGTCAGGTTTGTGCTACGAATGGATTATAATTAGCATGGGCATTTTGTAATTTGGAAAGTGGCCATTATTCATAATGCTTTCTCATTTGTGGCAGTTTGTCCTACCGATCGCGATCGTAGGATGCCTTACTCCAGAAATTCACAGGGCCATTTACAAGTTGTCGAGTTTGGTACAATGGATCTCATAGAAAGAGAATAAGACGTCCTCTATTGAATCCGCGAGGTGGGGAGCAGTGGAGATGGTCTGTCTCTTTGAGAAATACCTGTCTACTAGCATGCTCACGATACAAATCCACCTTCTTGTGCATCTTGTGGACAAAGTGGAGATTGCTAGCCCTGTCCATACGCGATGGATGTTCTTCCTAGAGCACTTCATGAAAACCCTGAAAGGCTTTGTGTGACAAGGAGCTCGGCCAGAAGGTAGCATGGCCGAAGGTTGGTTGGTGTCAGAGGCGTTAGTGCATATTTCACAATGACTACCAACGGTGGAACCAGACAATGAAATGCTATGGACGCTGAAGGATAATGATAGACTGATTGGAGATGTGGTGGTTGGAAATGGGGTAGAAAAAAGAATGGATGCCTCAATGGAAGAGAAGGTGAATCGCTTTTGTATGTTGCACCATGCCTCCATGGAGACATGGCTCGCCAAGTACTAGATTGCAAGGCAAGATCGAGAGAAAGCACGAGCTGAATTCTGACGTAGTACGCATCATCGACCGATTCGATATCCCAAAGGCATGGAGGAGATGCCGTGGTTTATGTCAACGCGATGGTTGCATGGAGCCTTGACCACAACATCTCACGAAGGGACAGAGGTCTCAATGGAGGAGTGGGAATTCTCGAGGGGATATAGTCCAAAGGTGATGGGGGATTTAGAATCTGTCGTATCTAAATTTTATATACGACATATAATTTGAGTGTTTCAATGTACAGTACAAAATATATAGTGCAGCGTGGTCACGCGGACGGCATTTTCGCGTGGAGCGTATTGACAAAATGCGCTCCACAATGGACTGTGGCGTCATGGCAAGGTTCGAGCAAGAGAGTTAGCGACGAGCAACAGATCCAAACACGGTTGTGGATGAGATGGAGTATTTTGGGAACTTGCAAAGTATTATTACGGTGGATTACCGTAGCTTCTCCATGATACTATTCGATGTGCAATGGTTCAAAGTGGTACTTGGAGGAGCTGGAGCAACAGTTCGACGAGGTCCATTTGGATTTCTCGAAATAGATTCTGAAAAAAATGGACAGATTTGCGCGACACCTTTGTGTTGGCGGCCCATTGTGAACAGGTGCATGGAGTCATTTGCTTGCTAATTGTATTACGACATGGTTTATGTCACAATGGTTTGAACTCTCTTGTACATGTTTGTGAATAGGTAATCTTCTATCCAAACCCTCAACAACCTCGATGGTGGTATGTTATACCTTCAAATCCCCGAAGTGCGAGAGTATATGATCAAAGTGATGTTCCAAGCATAGATGAAGATAATATGCAAATAGAGGGGTCGATATTGCAAGAGGTGGAGGCCATTGAAAGCTTGGAGCCAGCATCGGCTAACAATGATGGAAATACAGGAGTCCAAGAATTTTTTGAGAACGAGGCGGACTCATTCTTTTGTGGTGACATGTCTATTGACCTTCCAGTGTATGCGGAGTTGTGTCAAGAGATTAACATGGGACCATAGGATACTTCATACTTGGAGCATCCACTTACTCAATTCGTTGACCAATCTCTTATAAAGGTACATAAGATATGCATTTTAAGAGAGATTTTTTAAAATGATTTATATTACTGTGCTTTGTATGATTTAAATTGATTATTCTAACATCATTTTTTATCTGTGCAGGTGACATTTTCAGGATGAGTCGAGGGATGAGCGATGAGGAGTTGCTGGACATCTTCGCACGCATGTCTCCAGACCAACTCGCGAGATTCAGAGAGATGGCAGACCAAGAGCTGTCTCGTTCTTTGTCAGGGTGCTCTGCTAGATCTTCTTCAGCGTGATTGGATGCTTCGACTTCGAGCAGACGATCTCGATGCTCACGACTTGGGCCAGAGGGAGGGAGTGCATCAGGATAAGGGGGATGCTGCTGTGGAGACACGGATGTGGTGTCTCCGTCTCGTTGTTCAGCTGGAGCTGCATCACCTCCAGGATTTGTCACACCTGTAGGGACGTCTACTCCAATTACTCCGGCTTTTGCGCAGCCGTCAGCAGGTGGCACCCCTTTGGGTGCCACCCCTTTGGGTGCCACTCCGAGAGAGATTATCCCTGTCGGTACGCTCAATGTAGAGGGGTCTCTTGGATATGCCGAGGAGCATGGACGCAGATGGGAGAGGACCCATCTTAGGTAGACTCCTAGGGGTTTTGGATATCTAGTCGATAGTAGGTCAAGAGCCATCATCACGAATGATGAGGGGAGGAGAGTGATGGCTCACATGAGAGAGTTGTGCCAACAAGTTTTTCGGCACAACGTCCTGGATCATTGGAAAAACATACCGAAGGGGAGAAAGGACTACATAGTAGCATCCTTGCACGAGGAGTTTCCCGTACCAGCCGCCCGCAGTAGATAGATTCTCTACAGGCTGGATGATGGATTGCATGTGTGCATACATGTCACACAAACGATCCGACGCACGCAAGGCAATCAAGAGTGGGGCTGCAAATCCCGAGTGGTTAGATGCAAATGACTGGCGCCGACTGAGGGAGGAGGCTAGAGATGCTCTAGGACCTTGGAGTCAGAAGCGCAAGGCGGTGAGGGCACGACTTGAGGCTGGAGTGGTCCATCATCTTGGGAGTGGCGGCCATAGGACATATTTGGAGGACTTTGTAAGTTTTTCTTTTGTTTTGCTTGTTTGTTTTTTTGAAATATTCTTTGTACTGACAATCATGTTTCTAACAGTTAGCATTTTTTTTTCTTTACAGCACTCCATTACAAATCGTGATCCGATAGGCCTTGAGACTCGATATACAGAGAGGCACGGTCTCAATGCATTGATCGACCGATTGTATAGACGCGGTGGCCCTATAAGTCACTCATCTTTCTTGTCCGTAGTTACCATGAGATATTTGAATGCATTATTGTATGGTGGATTGATGTGTTGTTTCTTTTTCTACAAAGTCCGTTCGATGCTCCTTTGCAGCGGGACGAGCTTTCGAGGGACGAGGATTTGTAGCTCGCCCTTGGATCCTTGGAGCTCACACACCTTTATTTTTTAGTCGCCTGATCTATGTAGATATTTTCTATGTATTAGTGATATCTTGTCATGATTGTACCAATCACTTTTTATGTGATTATATATTTATTTCATGTATCAGTTTTATGATTTCAGTATACATTCTTTTTGTTTGCAAGCTCTTTGTATACAGTAGTGCAGAAACTATTTTGTATGGCTCTCATACAACACACAGTGCTATATGTGGCAGCCTGCCACAAAAAAAACTTTATCCCTGTTACCGTCGCTATTAGCGTCGCAAATTTTCTTGCTCGCGTCGCTATTGCCGTCACTATGCGTGTCACAAAATGTCGCTATCAGCGTCGCTATTGGCGTCGTTATCAGCGTCGCAAATAGCAACACTGATAGTGACGTTTCTATGGCGTCGTTAATAACGACGCTTTTTGCGACGACGGGGGAAAATTTTGTTGTTTGTATTTTCGTTGCTTTAAATGTCGATATAAGGCCTATAACTTATAGTGAGTGGTACCATCCAATAGCCTTTCCTAGTCAAAAGCTGGGCATAAAGGAAATTAACTATACCTATATGGAGAAGTTGTGCTTTGTGATGGTATTTGCGACTAAAAAACTCAAGCATTACATTCTTTATAAGAAGGTGGTTTTTTATATGAAGGCGAAAGGGCTTTGATTATTACTGAACAAGTTAGAGCTGTAGGATCGTTTAGCAAAGTGGTTAATCACTTTGCAAGAGTTTTATTACGAGATCAAAAGTAAGCCACCAAAGCTACAGGGCATTGTAGAATGTCTTGTGGATTTCGAAGAGCCAAAAGAGGACTTAGTTGAAGGAAGTGACATGGAAACATTGTTTAAGATTGATACGATGTTTATTCTCTCTTGGTATACTGCTATAACACATTATTTATCACGGGAGAGACTGGGACTACTCTATCAAAATCCGAGAAGAGGAAAATTAAACAGCGTGCATTGAAATTTTCCTTGATCGCAGGAACACTATATCGGTAGGGTGTTCATGATATCTATCACCGATGTGTGATGCCTCACGAGGTTCCATTTATCTTGGAGGGGTGCCATGACTCCGCTTGTGGAGGGCACTTTGCTGGGCGGTTAATGGCATCAAAGGCCTTAAGAGCTGGATATTGGTGGCCGTCCATCTTCCACGATTTATTTGAGTATGTTAAGAGATGTGATACATGTCAAAGAAATGATAGTAGAGAGAATAAGAAGCATCCACTTACTCCGATTATGGCTCCCTTCCATTTGAGAAGTGGGGCATCAACTTTGTGGGTTCGATTTACCACTTCATCTACCAGTCAAAAGAGATACATTATAGTAGCAACTAATTACTTTACCAAGTGCTCAGAAGAATGGGCAAGGAGGCAGGACAATGCAAAAGACACTGTCAGTTTTCTACTTGAGCAGATCATTTGTCATTTCGGTCCACCACAGGAAATAGTATCGGATCATGGAACCCATTTTTTGAACAAGGTAATTAAAAGCCTAACTGAAACATGGAAAATTAAGCATAACAAGACGACCCCCTATAATCTGCAAGAAAATGGACAAGTTGAAAGTATCTATAAGCACCTTGTGGCTATCCTATCCAAAATAGTCTCAAAAGAGAAACAAGACTAGGATACAAAATTGTATGTGGCAGTATGGGCGTATAACACGACATTTAAATGAGCCATTGACCACACCCCATTCTAATTAGTTTATGGGGAGGAGTGTTTTTTGCCCTTAGATATTGAGGTTCCGACCATAAGATTCGCAATCAATCATTCTTTGGGTGACGAAGAATCCTTATTCGAACATTTTATGACTATACCCCACTTGGATGAGCTTAAATTGCAGAGTGTGTTGCACTAGGAGATAGCTAAACATTGGATGAAGCGGTTGCATGATCTAAAAGCAAAGAAGTATACCTTTAAAAAAGGAAAATTAGTTCTATATTACGATGCATGTGGGGAGCTATTTCCAGGGAAGTTGGAACCTAGATGGGATGGTCCTTACAAGATTCTTAGGATTGGTAAACATAAGTCCACGGCTTTATTAGCTGATCTACAGGGAGTGGAATTTAAAAATAAGGTTAATCTTAACAAGGATAAACCTTATTATTTTTGAGTATGTAACACGCTAAATGCATTGTAGGTCCATGATGGGGTTGATTTGAGACATGTATGAGAGCTTAAATTGGAGCAAAGGATACAATGTGATTGAGCACGAAGATGGTACCTTTGTGTGGAAAATCAAAGTTTTCTGCCATCACTGTTTGCAAATTATAACAAGTATCCCTGTTAAGTTTAATGAAGAAGGTGGAATGGAGCCATTAGTTCATGCTCTAAATATGTTAAATTTTGACTATTATAATAATGAATAGGGGAGTTCTTGATGAATGGCTTTGTAAACCCATTGTGGATGCACATGTTATACTTTGATGGAGCATCGAGGGGCCATAATAAAAAAGGAAGTGTTGAAGTAGTTATTTGAGATCCCCGACGTACAGTTACAATGAAATTAGCTACTTATCTCGAGGTAGGATTCACTAACAACATGGCAGAGTATAAAGCCTTGATTATGGGATTGAATATTGCCAAAAAAGTGGTATTGGGCTATTGTTAGTAAAAGGGGATTCCCAACTGATCTTAAATCAACTCAATGGGACATACACACAGTTCGCAATCCTATCCTTCGTATGTACCATCTAACTGCTATGACCCTACTTGATGAATTTGAGGGAAAATCTCTTTACCTGATTCCCCATTCTTAGAATCAGTTTTCGGATTCATTAGTAAAATTTTCTTATGAAGAGGACCTCTTATTCAAATGTGACCCTAGTTTGGATGTTGCTAATGATAATGAGACAGGACCTGGTCGTTTGTGGAGAATTTTATCAAACCACGCATTATATGGCACGTGATTGTTGATATGGGTAATACGAACAGTGGATGAGATGGCCAGTTGCTTTCAGGTGTTAATGACTAATTTCTTTAGGCCAAGAGGGCCAATTGCTTTCATGTTTTAATGATTGATTTCTTTAGGCCAGGACGGCTAGTTGCTTTCAGGTTTTAATGATTGATTTCTTTAGGCCAAGAGGGCTAGTTGCTTTCAGGTTTTAATGATTGATTTATTTAGGCCAAGAGGGCCAGTTAGGTTGTAGTAAAATGTGTTATTTCTTTAGGCCAAGAGGCCCCTATGCTTGTTTGGTGCAGGTGTGTTTAATGGTTTGCTATTTTAGTGATTGCATCAGACAGGTTGACGAAGTCGCTGTGGAGGGAGCATTTACTGCGGAGGAGCTTCTCTTGTGGCCAGTCCAGGTGGTTTCCGTCCTCTTTCCGAGTCTTTTTTCCTTCAGCAAATAATGATACATGTGTATGTAAGGCTGCTTTCTTTTTGTTTGTTGGGGACCGGAAATCAAGGCATGAAGTCCCTGGTTTAGGTTCTATATGTTTGGGGGAGGTCTGAGTAGTTATTCCCTCCTATAGCGGCATTGTTAAGTACTGAAAGACCTGCTTTAGAAGGAGTTCTAGTGACCCTGTTATACTGACCTGTTAGGCGGCTGTTCTAGGAGGTCCTGTTATTACTGTGGGGCAGTTAGAGAAGCCTACTAAAAATAACAAAAAGAAGCAAAACCCTAAATATCTGAAACAACATATATGAATATATGAAGGTGTGTAAAAAGGGGTTCCAACCCCTATAAAAATAGAAAAGAAAGAAAAATCTTTGAGCAGTTGTTTATCGCCTTGCGAAGGTCTAGTAGGTTCTTGGGGATGAGGCAAGACCTGGGGTGGATGCCTTGTCTTCCTAGGGGTGGCAACTAGCTGAAAAGTACAGCAAATAAAAGAAGGTTGAAGCGAAAATAAAAGTAAGCATTAGAAAAGAATTAAGTGTCATCTCATGAGGGCTTGGTAGGTTCTTGGGTACCGAGACAGGACCTTAGACCAATGCCTTGTTCTCCTTGGGTCACTATTCACAGCTCCCTCCTTTTTACATGCCCAAGTATGGAAACCTAAAGAAAGATGTGCCAAAAAATGATTATACTTTTTGATCAGGCTGTAGGAGTCCTCGCCTCGTAAGAGCTCCTAGTTGAAGTGTCCTTAGTTAGGTAGGTAGTTTAGACCACCTCTTAAGATGACCTCTTTGATAGTTCTTTTTAGCTTGGTCATGTTGGAGCAACAAAAAAACAATATGTGATGCAAGCTTCTGCTTAAACAGAAAGTGTTGTGATGCATGCTTTGCAAGCAGTTAAGCGTGAGGTGAAGTTATTCAATGGCAGGAATGTATCTACATATGTACATACCTATGCTCAAAAGATGGAATTCTTTGGGGTGTCTCAACCTTCATGGAGCCCGTATTCTGTATGTATTACTGTACATGAACTGAAAGCACGGATTACTGAATTATACATACAGGATGTTGACTGGGTAGCCTTGAAGAAGACATTCAGAGAAGAATTTTATATTGAAGATACCAGTTTAATTACGCGCAAGACTTTTCAAGTGTGGGTTTTACAACCCACTAAGGGTCTTTTGGCTACAGAATTGTTAAAAGAATTTGAAAGTCGATTTGAGCAGTTGGATCTTGCAGAACAAGAAGCTCTTGCAAGCCAAAAAATTGAATTGTTTCTTCATGCTGAGCTTCAAGAGAAGCTTGATGATTTGCTAGAGGATCACACGATAGAGATAGCTCTTAAAACAGAGTGGAGACATATCAAGGAAGCTATTAATGCACTTGTGAAGAAGAAGAGAAGAAGAGAAAGATTGCATGTCTCTAGCTTGCCCACTGTTATGAGCAAGACAACTGATGTATCCAGCAAGCCACCTACTTCTGTGGTGGGTAACCCTATGGATGTACCTGCTATGGTTCCCTCTGTTAGGGAAGATGTCTTAGATGAATTGGTTAAAGGCATGCAGGATCTTCAATTGAAGGTTGCAAAATTGGTTGAAAAATGACAAGAGGATAGGGGACGGGAAGCAGTCCCTAAGCTAGGAAAAAGATGTATGTGGTGTGATAGTTTGCAGCATGAGAGAAAGGATTGTGATATCTATGAGAAGACCTTGGCACGACAACTTATCTTTTCGAAAGATGGCAAGATCCAGTGCAAGAAATGGTATTTCCTCTTACTTTGAATTTTGAAAATGGAGGTATGCAGAAGTTGTTGGAAGGCTTAGCTGTCCGAAATGCTTATGCGGTGGTACATGCTTCTACTTTTGGTCTACAGTTGGATAGAATGCATGACCAAGTGATGGTTGATCCAAAGGCTGAAATATGGACACATGCTTCACATACAGCTGAAAAGAGAAAGGTCACTGATAGTGAAATGTCTCATGGAGGGCAAGACATTCGTGGCATAACTCATTGGGAATCACCGGTAGATGCATATTCAGTGTATGCATATTTAGCAAATGTACAAAACACGAATGTACTTGTGGAAGAAAAAGGAAAAAGAGACGAAGATAATGCAGGGACATCTAAAATAATGACAAGAAGAAGTGTGGATCAGCCTAAAGCTGTAAATCAGCCACCTCCCGAGCATGTTATGGAAGAGGTCAGTCATTAGGAGCAAAAACATGATAGCAAACAAGAGGCCAAAAAGAAGGGCAAGCAGCCAAGATATAAGTTGCAATCTGACATTGAGACAAGCACAGATCTTAAGAAGGTACTTGAAGAATGGATCTTAAACAGTTGGGTGGAATTCACCTTGGGAGAGGTGCTTGGTATCGCCAAGCAAGAATTTCATAATGAGATCATTGACATAATTAAGAGGAAGCGTCACTTTTTTGGTGATACCGCTGGTGCATTGCTACAATTTGAAGAGGAAACTAGTTTGTTGGGTATTCGGGCTAAATATGAGCATGAAGTAAGTACTGGATTATCTATGCAGGATGCTACTAATCAGTGGGACAGCATGTGGAAAAGAGAAGAAAGTGGCTGAAAATGCATTGTCTTGTAGCAATATGCATAGTGGAGTAAGGCAAATGCAACAATATGGGGAAGAGACTCTAGGATTTATTCCTCGAAGTCACTACACAAGAAATCATTGGGCTAGGGCTACCACTAAAACGGTGGTGAAAATAGGGGAACGTGAAAATCCTTGTGTTGCTTTACTTGACCATGGATCTGAGATGAATGTCATTGGGCGTGGATTGTATAAAAATGGTGCATGGCCTATAGACATTGATCATGGTTGGCATATGAGAGCTGCAAATAATTCTTCGGGAGAGCTCTATACTACATGTCATAATGTAAAATTGAAATTTGGTGATATATAAGAAGAGAAACACTTCTTTGTGCAAGATAATTCCTCATATGTTTTATATTACAGAAGTGCGTATGGAAACAAAGGTGCTTGATGATGGTTTTGCTTATGCAAGAGTCAGAAGCAAGGATGGGAGGAAAGCAGTTCAATTTCTTATTGTTTGTGTTAATCATCCTAGAAATCGGGATACACTTCAAGAGTCTCATTTAGCTCCAAATGCAAGGGAATTCAAAGACCTTGATTTTCATTAAGCATTGCTATAATGCGAAGCTATAGTAGTGTTGTTCAAAGAATGTACTCGCCTCTTGATGAAATGAAGCATGTATTTACTATTGATTATTCTCAGTTTAGAACAAACAGTTCATGTTGGTTTAAGCCAAAGAATTATGGAAAATTATGATAGCTCTTAAATGTAACAAGGAGTCTTTTATGGGTGCTCATGTAGTCATTGAGACCGATTGTTTGCCAGTATTTGGTATGATTACTAGTTGTGCTACCCTGTACATTGCTATGCTCTGGTGGATTGCATACATCAAATCTCTAAACCCTGAATTTTAGCATATTGCAAAAAGAGATAACCCAAGAGCTGACATGTTATCTCGAGCACGCTATGAGAATGAAGATGGGATGATGGATGAGGAGGAAGAAGATGACTTTCTTGTGGCTGAAAATGATGTTGCAAGAGTGAATTTAGCAATGCAATGTGTTACTACAGCATTAATAGAAGCTTGGACTACAAAGAGAAGACACTTTAGATGTTTTGCATCTTGTGTAGAAGTGTTTCTGGAGGACAAATATACAGGAGAGTGGCTGAGAATTGGTCAATACGTTAATACATTAACAAAGAGAGATGAATGGTCAGAAGAGGAGTTTAAGAAGATCAAAAGGGAATCCTATGGGTTTTTCTTAAAAGATGGAAACTTATGGAAACATGCTAAAAAGAAACAAGGTATGCCATTGCGAGTTTTGGGTAATAGAGCTTCACAAGTAAATGTTATGCAAGAATTTCATGAAAGTTTGTGGGTTGGTCATAGAGGTGTCTGGGGTACTTTTGCAAAGATCAAAGAAAGGTATTGGTGGTAAGGTATGTATAAGGATGTTGCTCACTTTGTGGAAATATGTACGACATATCAAATGTATTCATCTGTGAGACATCGGGATGGATTGCAGCCCACATATCCATTGTCTCTTCATTTTAAGTGGGTGGTGGATTTGGTCACGATCCCTACAGGTATTTGGCAAATGAGATATCTTGTGCTTGCTTGTGAAGACTTGACTAATCAAGTGGAAGGGAGATATCTACATACTAAGACAACAAATGATGTGTGTACTTTTCTCTTAGAAGAGATCTTTTGTCAGTATGACTGTGTGGGAAAAATTACAACAGATAGGGGTGAGTTGGATGCAGATGAAGCTCATGATTTCTTTGCACGGATGGGGATAAAGCTTCCTTTAACTTCAACCTATGACCCTAAAGGAAATGGAAAAAGTAAAAGAGGTCATCCATCTATTGTGAAGGCATTGGAAAAAGCATGTGGAGAGAAGGTAAAAGAGTGGCCACAATCGCTCCCTTATGCTTTGTGGGCTGACAAAACGACTTATAGTGCCATTACAAGATATATGCCTACACAATTGATGTATGGTCAAAAACCTATCATGCTGATAGAAGAGATGGCAGTTACATGGTGTGCTACCTTGGGAGGAGGAGTTGAATCGAGAGAAGTTATTGGCCTTACACATTAGATAGTTGGATAGAAAGTCAGAAGACATAGAGGTAGCAATTAGAAAGTTAAGGGTAGCAAGGATACAGAACAAGAAACGGTTTGACAAAAGACATAGACTGAGACCAAGAACCATACAAGATGGGGATTGGGTATTGGTCATGATAGCAGTTTAGACAACCAGCATAGTGCCATGTGTAAAGTTTCCAAAAGATGGTTTGGACCCTATGTGGTAAGACATGTGTTTGATAATACTACTTATGCATTAAATGAACTGGATGGGACAGCCATAAAACTTTTGGTAGCAAGGAAAAGAATCAAATTATTCGAGAGGCGGGAATCTACTACCTATGAATTGCCACAATTGGAAGAAAATGGTAGCCATGATACAGGGGCTAGCGAGGAAGATATGGAAGATGAAGAAGCAAAGGATATGGTTGTGGAGGATGAGGAGGACTTAGAATCCAGTGACAACTAAGATTTTGGCACATACCGGAGGATGTGCAGGTTCAGAGTTTCTACGTTGTCATGATGCTATGTGGACACAATGTGAAAAAGCATGGAATGCATCATCATCTGACTTTCTTATTAATCAAGAGATTCAATGTGATCTGAGTCATTAGTACTAGTATGAGTGGCATGGATTATCCAAAATTACTAGATTTTTGAATAATATTAGTCTATTTTTTATATTATTTATTGTAAAAAATCAAAAATATAAAAAAGCTTCTAGATTAGGATGGCATGCAAAAAGAAATTTGTTATTTCAGTCAATTATGGGATTTTCATAAAAAAGAAAAATTGGAGAAATCGTGCGCGTCGCGATCCCTTTTGATAGGTTGAAAACTGCAATTTGAAGTGGAAAGAAGAAGGAGTGATCTGGGAGATCTATGATCAGGTGTCCTGCGATTTTACCCCCCTTTTAGAGCCAACGAAGCCAAGAGATTTGGGTTTCAAGAAGTAGAGAAGGAGCTGTAATTTTGATGAATGTTTTGTTCTACGAAGAAGCTCCAGGAGATCTAATGCCTAGAGATTGCTTCTGAGTAGTGCAAGGATTTCATGTTCTTTGAATGCATATTGATTCAGTTCATTGTGCTTTATCTTTGTCATGTTTACCACTTATGTATTCTTTATCTTCTCATCCATCTCCTATCTCTACTTCCTTCTACCTCTGATCCCCGGTGGACTCGACCTTTCGACAAAAACCCCTCCGACAGCGCACTACTTTGAAGAAGGAATCAGAAAGGAGATTGAAGCAAATGATAATGGAAAGTAATGGAGGTGCTGAAGATTGATGTGTAGCATGTATTTGAGAGCAGTGGAGGCTCCGTCCACTGGTCACGTAGTCATTAAATGCGTCTCACGTTTCATAAAGACACGGTATAACTATTTTTTATGAAGGAAATGAAGCTTTTTGACATTTTATAATGAAAATGATATTTTTATGCGATGAAAATTTATACGAGTACTATTTGCATTATGTTTAATTTGTATACATCATAATATTATGATTTCATAATGATTTACATGTGCTATTTAAATCTCACAAACCCGAAATGTGATTTTTAAAGGGTAAAATGATGGTTTTGCCGTTTCGGGTGGGTAAAATGTGTTTCTATGGGAAAAATGGAAAATAAAATTGAATTTCTCTATGTTGGAATGGTTGCTATGAGAGAATCAAAAAATAATAGTGATTATTTCTAAATAAATCCTAAAAAATAAGAAAAAATATTTAAAAATAGAAATACACTTTATAAAAATAAGAAAAAATATAATGAGTGTTTGTGAATGTATGGTAGTGGTGGAGCATGAGGTTTAGCCTTAGAGTTCCCTATTTTTTTGTCAAATTTTGTGATTTATTACTTTTCATAGATCAAAACATGACAAAATGAACCCCTACACCTATGCAACGGAAGCACTACCTAAATGTAGGGGTTGGGTGTTTGAATGATGCGATTTGGGTGCTGACTATTGTTGATTTTTCTAATGCATATCATGATATAGGTTTTGTACTGTTTTAATTAAGAGGATAATAGCATGAGTGTTGTCACATTAAGAGGATAATAGCATGAGTGTTGTCTCCGTGATATCCTTACATCGCCGTAACGACTTAGTGACTGAGCATTGGAAAGCTTGGTTGTGCACGACACATTTCTGATTGCAAATTATGTTTGACCACATTAGGATCATCCAGTTTTTCATGTGCATATCAATCATGGTATCGGAATATGAAGAACTTGATGCTAGCACATGTTTTCCATTATGATGACCTACGCTTGAGAGTGTGAGGGACAACCTAATCCGTAGGCTAGTCAATCGGGTTTTTTAAAAATTATTTGGTAAGGGCACATGGTATCTCCTGGAATACGTTCAAGATGAAAGAGTGGAGCTTGTATCACGTGTACTTTATGTTGAAGCGATGCATCTTGCAACCAATCCCCGAGGTGTAGGAGAGTCGCACAGTGGAGTCGTGGCAATCGGCCAAGAAGTGATTTCTTATGTTTGTGCTATGAGGCACTATGTCTATATGTTATGGGATCTCCCTCTGAGGAGAAGAGATAGTGAACGTTGGACTATATGTTATGGGATCGCCGTGAGGCTGTGTGGTGGGGATGTCTCTTGTGTGCGTGAGGTCCTGGCTAGTGCCATAGCGAGCGCCAAGCCATTTTAGGTCCCATCAATGGTGCATTGCTGGCAGCCACCAATAAGTGGTGGTGCCAAATCTAGGGTTTCTAGGGATGACAAGAACCATCAAGTCGAAATACAAAAACCGGAACATGCTGAGAGAGCTAGACAGTAGTTGGAGATTTTAAGGCATTATTCTCCTCAAAGGAGTAGCCTGTTATGCATAAGCAGTAGTGATTCTAATGACCTAAGTGGCGTAAGTATCCCTTTGAGTAAAAGTGAAAGTCTTACTACTTCCTCGCCTCTAGTCAATCAACCCACTTAAAGTGGAGGTGTAGTTTTACCTACAAAAAATCCTGTTGTCAGTCCGATTGTAGCCATGGCACAACCCAACACAATTCCAGCAATGACATCGGATTTAGTGGTGTTAGAATATCAAGCTCCCATTATTCTCATGTCAGTATGTATGACCGACACTAGCTGTGTCCAGCTGTATCAGCAAGTGTGAGACATTAAATAAGTCGGTGGTCTTAGACCCAACGTGAATGGTCCTACGGACCTTAGTACTATTGTATACACTTATGTTATGTGTGTGGTCTATAAGATATGGAAGATGGTGAGAGCACTAAGCTCTTCACTCTTGTCTCTGTCTCTCAATCTTAACATGGTATCAGAGCACCCATGACTGGGCTCTGTGGAGTGCATTCGGGAAGAAGATCTGAAGACTGACCTGCCAAAGTTGAAAAGAGAAGAGGGCTGCCTGTCATTTCTCACCATTGCTCACACAGGGTGTGCATTGTTGTCATTTGGTCTTGATCTTGCTCAAGAGTTGTCCTGGCCTGGTTGCAGTCTCTCAAAGGCTCTATTGAACATCTTGGAGAAGGCATTGAGCATCATTGGTGAAGAAGCTTGCTGCTGTGAACTCCCCAAGTTGCCAGTGTGTTTGCGCCAGGTCAAAAGACTGCCTCTGTTGGCTTAAAATCAAGCCACTGGTCATCTACCAAGTGCTATAAAGCATGTTTGCACACTTTAGAAGGTACTTGAACACTACAAGATGCTATTGCTTGGGTAGGATCTCTGCTATGAGCTGGAATCAGAGTATACAGATTTGTAAAACAGTCTTGAACTATTGGGAAAGTGAAAGGACAGCTTGCATTTGATCATCATCTTTGAGCTACGGAAGCTCTTGGTCATGCCTAAAAGCATCAACAAGATTTAGACATTTGCTTGGAGGCCATATGTACATGTTCTCATGTGTTGGAGCTAATCTGTTATGACTAAAATATTTTGATCTGGAAGTCATTGACAGGCTAAAAACTGTCATTGCATGCAGGCAGCAAGCAACATCTTCTACTGAAGCATGTTATGACACTGTTGGTCTCTAACAACTGTATGCTATTGGAAAAATATATTTGGGAATGCTTGAAGCATTGAATTGGGCATTGAGCATGAGTAAAAACTAAAATCTGAAGCTAAAATTGAGTGCATTTACATTGTCTTAGCTAGGTACAAACTGTAAATGCAATGGATGCCACTAGCTTTTGAAGACAACTTGTCTATGGGTGCCCATATGGTCATGCAGTGACCTTGATACTTTAAGGTGGATGTATGGCATGTTTTTTGAGCTATTTTGGAGCTAAAAAGACTTGACTTCACTACATATTTGCTGACTGTAATCTGTGAACAAGTTATTTGACAACCGTACTTGCTGGTTATGCACTATTTTGTAACCGTATGCTTATGTCTGGACTGCCACATGTACTAGCAGATATTCCGAAGGATGTATGACATGTATACACATTGATTTTGGCCTTGAAATTACTATTGGTTACTCACAGGTTACATTTTTCAGACTGTATGTATTTACCCTGGCAGTGAGGTTGCAGGAGTTTAAGCTGAAGCAACTACATAGCATATGTATTGATCTTTATACCTACGGGTTAGATCACCTGTTTGTGGACTATTTTGAGCTATCATTGGGCTGAAACACCCTGGTTTTTTTACTACAATTAATTGCAAAAAATTGTCATAAACAGTTGAGGATTGAATTTGGTCAGTAAAACTTGTTGGCTTGTAGGAAGTCAGGCAGTGACTAAATATTGTTCGGTACAATATGGCTAATGCAAAGAGGACTGACAACATAACCCAGATAGTGGGGGAAAAGCTTGACAATAACAATTATGCCATATGGAAGTTCCACATGGAGAACTTATTAATAGGGAAAGGCTGTTGGGAGTTGGTGACTGGAGGGGAAGCTGAACTTGAGCTCCCAGATCGACCTACGACTGATCAGAGACGATTTACTGAGCTTGGATAGAAAGAGCTCGTTGAGTCTTGCACTGGCTCTCTTTATGTATCTCAGATGGCATAGTAATACAGATAATGAATTGGAGCTCTCCTAAGAATGCATGGGACATTTTGGTCAGGTACTATGGCACAACCACAAGTGCCAGGAAGATACTGTTGAAGTAGAAGTTCAACAACATGGAGAGAAAGAGCAAATCTATACAAGATTATGTCACGAAGGTTAAGACCATTGCGGATCAGCTAGCATCTGTTAGTTCACAGGTTGAAGATGAAGACATGGTTGCTGTGACTTTGAATGGCTTAATGCTGCCTGAGTATAAGTCTTTTGACACTTCTGTGTCTATATGGGCTGAAATACCTGATTTCAATGAGCTGGTTGCATTGATTATCCATGAAGAGGTTAAGCTTGGCTTGGCTATAGGATCTAGCAGTTCTAAAAACAAGGATGCAGTTTTCTATTCCAATCAAACGGGCCTTGGAAACCGTGGTAGAGGCTATGGTTCTGGCAAAGGAGGCCAGCAAAATGCATCATGTGGCAATAACAACCAGCAGTTATCGAATGCAAGAGGTGGTGGAAACTTTAGAGGCAGGGGGAGATCTAGCCCTAGAGGCAGAGACTCCTGACAACAGCAACATCCATCTGACAATCCGAACAAGGATAAGGATTGTCATTATTGTGGGAAGTATGGGCATATTGCCAAGGACTACTGGAAGAAGCATGGTAATCAGAAAGGCAAACAACATGGACATTTTGCTACGTCTAGTCAGGCAGATGATACTTCAGGAGATAGATTGTTTGCCATGCAATATGTAAAAGACAGAGTTGCTGAAAAATGCACTGATGATGGAGTTTGGTATATTGATTGAGGGGCATCGAACCACATGACCCCTCACGGTGATTGGTTCATTGATATGGTGGCTGAAAAACAAGGCTATGTCTATATAGGTAATGACACACAGCATAGCATTGAACATAAAGGCAAAGTGCCTCTTGTGGTTCGTGACGACAGAAAGAAAAATTTGCATGATGTATTGCATGTTCCTTTGATTATGAAAAACTTACTATCTGTTGGCCGGAGCAGAACTTGCAGGTTAGATTCAATAAGCATGGTTGTTTTATTGAAGAGTTTGGCAATGGATGCAAGTTGATAGCTCGTAGTCACAGGAATGGCAGAATGTTTACTCTTGATGCTACATTGCCAGAGCTAAATTCAGCTATGTTTGCCCATGGTTCTGGCACTATCAGAAATTTAAAAATTTGGCACAAGAGAGTGGGGCATGTGAACTTGCAAAGGCTGCAAATTATATTAAAAAAATAGCTTGTTACAGGTTTACCCAAGTTTCAATATTCAGATATTGGTCATGTATGCGATGCTTGCCAGTTTGGTAAGCAGTCAAGGTTGCCATTTGTCAGGCATGTAAGGCAGAGTACACATCCATTGCAGTTAGTGCACTCTGATGTTTGGGGGCCAGCCCATAATGCATCCATGGGAGGCTCGAAGTATTATGTGACATTCATTGATTATTACAGTCGCTATACTTGGGTTTACATTCTGAAGACAAAGGATGAGGTGTTTGCTATTTTTCAGCAGTTTAAAAAGTAGGTTGAAAAGGAATTTGACTGCTATATCTCTTCCTTGAGATCAGATAGCAGTGGGGAGTATGTGTCAAATGAGTTTGACAACTTTTTGGCTGAAAATGGCATATGCAGGCAGCTTACCTGCCATTACACTCCTCAATAGAATGGGGTAGCTGAAAGAAAGAACAGGGTCTTGATGGAAGCTGCTCGTGCCATGATGAATGAGAAGAAGATGCCGCTCTCTTATTGGGCTAAGGCTGTTATGATAGCCATGTATATCTTGAATCGGACTCCCACTGCAGGTATTCATGAGATGACACCGTTTGAGAAGCTGTATGGCTATAAGCCGGATGTAAGTCACATGAAAGTCTTTGGCTGTCTTGCTTATGTGCATATTCCAGATGAAAAAATGAAGAAGCTGGATCCAAAAGTGCATAAGTGTATTTTCATTGGATATTCACAGGAGAAAAAGGCATACAAATTCTATGATCCCTCTACCGAGAGACCTTAGTGAGCAGGGGGTTATTTTTTATGAGATGGGTTCTTGGTATGTATCACCGGCTACAGTGCCATCGGATATGCCTTCCACTCATGTATCTATAGTTGATTTGTAGCAGAGCATTGCTATGACAGGACCTAGTAGTCAGACAGTATCCCCATGGACAGGGAGATTGAGGAGCTCACCGTCCACTGACACTAGTATGTCAGCGAGGGGGAGATATGATGTCTTGGACAGCAAAGGAAAAGAGAAAGTTACTGAGGATGCATCTGGTATGATGACACCTAGTAGAACGACTTCTGGATATGAGTATGCTAACACTCTAGATAGTGAACTTGGTATTCCGACTCTCTATACGCCTGGGGCAAGGCAGAGTAGGTACATTCCACCTCATGAGAGAGGGGAACCGAGCAATACACCATAGCATAGATGCTCACAGAGGGTCAGATACCCTATTGATAGGTTGACATATAGTGGCTACACTGCAAAGCATTATGCTTACATGACAAAAGTGATGGAGATCAAAGAACCAGGTATATATGTTGAAGCAGTGGAAGATGAGAACTAATGTGCAGCTATGGACCAAGAAATGAATGCATTGGCTCAAAATAAGACATGGGATCTTGTGCCACTGCCTGAAGAAAAGAAGACCATTAGCTGCAAATGGGTCTACAAAATCAAATGCAAGTCAGATGGCAGTGTGGAAAGGTACAAAGCCAAGTTGGTTGCTAAGGGGTATGCCCAACAGTATGGACTTGATTATGAGGAAACATTCAGCCATGTTGCCAAGATGGCAACCATACGCACTGTGAATGCTTTGGCTGCTGCTAGAGGCTAGAAATTACAGTAGATGGACATGAAGAATGCATTTCTTAATGGTGACTTAGCAGAGGATGTCTATATGGTTCAGCCAGAAGGGTATGTTCACCCTGATTTTCAACATTATGTATGCAAGATGAAAAAGGCACTGTACAAGTTGAAGCAGGCTCCGAGAGCTTGGCATGCTAGGATCAGTAACTACTTGCAAAGGTTGGGATTTACTGTTGGTAGGGCTGATCATATCCTATTTACAAAGAAGATTGACAGTGGCTTGGTAGTGCTGGTCATATATGTTGATGATTTGATAATCACTGGTGACGATGACTTGGGCATACAACATGCAATGAAGATGCTGAAATTTGAATTTGACATGAAAGATCTCAGTGAGTTGAAGTATTTTTTGGGTATTGAGGTAATCAAGGCTGAAAATGGTCTATGGATGATGCAGAAACATTATGCCATGGAAATGCTAAAAAAGTATGGCATGGTTGAATGCAAACCATTGGATACACCCCTTGATCAGAATGTTAAGCTGGACATTAGCACTAGAGCTGAGATTCAGGATGTGACTATGTACAAGCAGATGGTTGGAAGTCTGATCTACTTGACCATCATTGGGCCAGATTTGAGTTATGCAGTTGAGCTCATAAGTCAGTTTATGCAGAAGCCCAGGAAGCCACATTTGGATGCTGTTAGGTGGATTATGAGATATGTTAAGTCCACTGTAGATTATGGGCTATTCTATATGAGAGATAAGCCCTTAAAACTAGTTGGATAGACAGATGCAAATTGGGTAGTATGCTCATATGATCGCAGATCTACGAGTGGTTATTCTTTTGGCTTTGAAAGTGGCATGATCAGCTGGAGCAACAAGAAGCAACCAACGGTTGCATTGTCTAGTACTGAGGCAGAGTACAGGGGTGTTGCATTGGCAGCATGCGAGATTTCATGGCTGCTCAAGCTTATGGATGATTTGGATATTCAGATGGATGCTCCAGTGATCTTATTATGCGACAATCTCAGTAGTGTACTCCTAGCAACGAATCCAGTATACCATGCCAGGACAAAACACATAGAGATACACTACCATTTTATCAGAGAGATGGTTCTTGGAGGGAGAGTAGATCTTATGCATGTGAAGAGACTGATGAACAGGTTGTAGATATCTTTACCAAGTCTCTGGGTAAAGATAAGTTTAATATTTTCAAAGAGCTACTTGGAGTTCATCAGACGATTTGAGCTTGAGGGGCAGTGTTAGAATATCAGGCTCTCATTATTCTCATGTCAGTATGTATGATCGAAATTAGCTGTGTCCAACTGTATCAGCAAGTGTGGGACATTAAATAAGTCGGTGGTCTTAGACCCAGTTTGAATGGTCCTACGGACCTTAGTACTATTGTATACACTTATGTTATGTGTGTGGTTGTAATATTCCGATTCGCTAATAGAAGCACGCGCGTGAACTGCCTCACATGAATATGAAAATTGGATGAATGAAATTTTTTTAAAATTATTCCCCCCTTATCCCTCCAGCCGACTGACGAGCTGGAGGGGGAGGGAAATAGAAGGAGCAATTAAGCTCCTTGGTGGAGCTTGTAATGAGGGGGGGGAACATGCGTGATGACATGCAGGGGAGGGAAGATCCCCCTCCCCTCCCCTATTTAAACCAGGGGCAGCAGGAATGTAAGGGGGGCCGCCAGGAGATGCCGTTCGTTAGCCATGAGGGAGAGAGTCGACACTCTGGTGCACGCCGACACGCTGGTACTGCTGAGGAGCAACTGCTCACGCCGTCGAATTCCTACTCGACGTCGCTGTGAGAGGGAGGGAATGAGGCGCTGATGTACGCCGGGCCTAGACGACATCGCTTCGTTGTGGCCATGCCAGTCGACAGAATGCCAATACGGCGTTGAATTTCCTCCCTCTCCTGCCACATACAAAGCCATAGAAGCTTCTGAGGGGAAGCTTCTAAGGGGGCTAGTTAAGCCCCCTTTCACCCCCCTTCTTATGCCCTTTTTAAGACCCTTTTTTCCCCCCCTCCCCCATGTTTAACCCTTAAGCTCCCTTTCACCCCCCGTGCTAAAAACCCCTTTCCCTTCAAACTTTGGAGTCAACCCCCCCCTCCCAATTTTAACCCCTATAAGCCCCCTTTCTCTTGGGCCTTGGAACCCACCCCCTGTGTTTTTTTCCCCTAAGCCCTTTTCACCCCTTATAACCCTTTTCACCCCCTCATAACTCTTTTATTTCCACAAACCCCTAAGCTTTTTCTTAATCCCCCATATTCCCATTATTATCAAAACCCAAATCATCATCATGGCCTCGGATGATATCCCGTAAGGTAAAAGGTAGGCCGTGAGATAAAAGATAGGGAGGGAAAGTAAAGGGAGTGAAAAGAAGGAGTGAAGGAGGAAGAGTGGGAAAAAGATAAAAGATAGGGAGGGAATGTAAAGGGAGTGAAAAAATTGAGTGAAGGAGGGAGAGTGGGAAAAAGATAAAAGAAAGGGAAGGAAGGAGAATAAGTGCTTTCTATTCCTTCTACCCCAAGTCAAAATCCTCCAAGGGTTCCCTGGTTGCAAAACCACACTCACCCATAAACTTTTTTGATCCAAAGAGACGGTGGAATTCGAGAAGAAAGAGATAAAGGCTACCTCACATCCGAACTACGATGCCGCCGAAGAAAGTCCAAGGTGTAGCTACGGGAGGGTCATCTCCCGGTATCCATGTGGATATCTCACCTCAAAACTAGGTTTTTTCTTCTTAGCTTTAATTCGGTTTTAAGTCGATCATGCAAAGAAAAATTGTTAAGGATAGGATATATTTGTTCGAGTTATTTGTAACGAAGAAGTTTAGCTTATGAATGACAATGTATAGAACTTAGCTTTCTTCAATTTGCATCAAGCATTATAAATTACGAGCAAGATTATCCATTTACTATAGTAGTATATTTTAGTTAAATCCTAAGGTGTAGAAATTATATCTTGCACCATTAGTCTTATTCCTTTCGCAACGAATCGTTGTAAATGGTTAAATTCATGAAAGGTTTCTTTCAATGCTCAAATTACTAGGAAGTTATCTTTGCTAATTGCACATCTTAGCAAGGCAAATGTTGTTGTTTGGCATGAGTTCATCTGTAAGGAAAACGGAAGTTAAAATTAAGTTGTATTGACTGAAAGTAAATTGTCACAAGGATAGCAAAATCGTGACAAGACGATTAATATTACCTTCCGAAAGATAACTAAACCAATCTAAACATAGAAACATTCATACTCTAAGCACTTGACTACTTTCCTTACTGTAGGGACAATAAATTCGTAAAGATAAGAAACTAGGGTTTGCCCCTAAGGTTCTTAAAAGAAGAAACCCTAAGCCTGACATATGTCAGCTTAAAGGATCTAAACAATAAAAGTTGATAAATTTCATAGATGGCATTAATTTTTATACATGGACCTAGGACAAAAAAACCACATTACTAAGATGCTTTTTGTTGAGATTGATTTATTATTAGACTAAGAGATCCTCAATGATACTCATAAATTTTGTTGACTAGGATTACTTATACTCAAGAGGGGAGGAGGAGAATCATCATCCTCAATTATCACATCATCATCTTCATTATGAGGCAGAGGAGGAACTTTTGGAGGATCAATTGGAGGTAAAGGAACTTCCTTTGTAGGGGCAGCATGTAGCAACAAGACATAGAGGAAGGACCCAAATGTAACATTAGTCACATTTCCTCGAGTAGCTCGGATAAAGTGGTGATCCGTCTTGGAGAGGAGGTAGGTACTCCAATCAATAGTTATGCCTTTCAAAATCATTCGTGAAGCTATAAACAACTCCTTGGAAAGATAATGAGATGGGGATTTCGCAGGCATGAACCTGTCCTGAAGGAATTGGCATAGTTGTTTCCATAGGGGATTGGAAATCATGGAGACACTGACTCCTGACGTGGTAATGACCATCTTTGGATCAAGAACATCTTGAGTCTGCTTCTGCAACAGCTTCAAAATATCGTCATTGGTGAACAACTGTCTAGCAGCAAGGACAGACTCCGCACGATATGGCAGACCAAGAGCCTTGCCTAGACTCTTCGGTGTCAGAAGAATAGTAGTGCCACAGACTGGACCAGACCTCTTACTGTAAGAGGTTAAAAACTCGTCACAAATGGTAGGATCATCTGGAACCAATGGGAAAGAAAGGCTCACGAACTTGGACAAGCCCGCTTTAGCGACAACGTCCGAATCCAGTAACAAAGAATAATCGTGTAAAGCCAAAGGAACATACTGGATCGAGGGAGGAGTACGAGAGGGCGCCATTTAGATGGTTACACACACACACCACAAACACAGACAAACAAAGAGAATGCCTGCAAAACAACATACGAAAACCAAGGATAAGATATCAACCAAGGTGGTAAAACATGACTCGACCAACTATTCCCAAGCAAACTACAGCCTAGAAAAAATTCGACATGACCTCTACACATATGCAACCGAAAGCTTCATGCGATGCAACATGCAAACACCCAAATCCCCGTATCAGGCAATAAAGAAAAAAAAACTACACACCGTATCCTTAACCATATCAAATGGACAAATCAGACTTACCGAAAAAAACGGACATCAAGACTGGACCATAACTTGACCATTAGTGGCAACTAATAGATTTGTACGCGCCCATCCCACGAAGCGAGTTCATTAAAAAGGGGAAATAAGTGCAGTGAGGGGGAATTAATTTAATGAAGGGTTCATTGGAATACATTATTAACAATGGGTGACATTTTTATTAAGTGATAAACCTTAATAAGAAAACGGCGATTCCTTCTTAAAATTTTAATTACAAATTATTAGATTGGAGCGGTGCATTAATCCGAATCTCGGACTTCTATACCAGACTGAGGTCTCTAAATGCAAATTCATTTATTAAAAATTAAGGTGATGTAGAGCGCTTTTTTGCCAGCGCATGCTCTTGTGACGGCTGGTTCATTGTTATTAAAAATATTAAGGTGCCTCTAAAGCACACGTAGCGCGTGCTAAGTGAACGGCGGGTTGATTTTAATTAGAAAAAGTTGTGTTTGGCACGAGCGCGCGTGCCATGGTGGTGTTTAGGATTCATGTTAAAAATTAAGCGTGAATTTTGGGGTAGCGAAAAAAATAAAAAATATAAAAGAAAAAATACCTGAAAGTGGGTGTATGTGTATGCAATGAATGTGCACGTCTCAATCCCCAAAATGTAGGTCAACAATCCAAAAAAAAAAACCACGAACTGAAAATAATTTGACACACGACATAGCAAGATTAGTGTATATGAATTTGTTCGGATGACTGATGGCTTATATGTTGTTGTTTTTTTTTTTTTGGTTAAAATGTTGTGTATTGTTGATTGTGTATTTTTGTTTTTATGTGTTTTTGTTTGTTGTAATGTTTTTTTTGTGTTTTTGTTGATCTTTGTGGCAAAATTTTGACAATGAAACACACATAAAAATGTTAAAGATTTTTAGCATCAATCCACCACGTGTGACCAAGGTATCTGGATTTTTCAGGTTGTGTTTGGAATTAAAGAGGATTTTTCATGAATTTAGGCATTAAATGAAGCATTTTTGCCGTAAAATAATAATGGAATAAATCGGCACAACATTTTCAACTGAGGAAATATTCCAAAAATAAGCAAAGAAGTTGATGGAATTTTCAAGAATTTTTTTGCAATTAAATTGGTATTTTTACCAATTTTAATTAATTTTTGCTCATTTTGTATGTATTTTTGAAAGAATTTTTACTTTTAGAATTTTTTGGAAATTTGTTCTGAGATTTTCAGTTTGGAAAAATATTTCAATTGACTGCAGAAATATTGGAATTTTTTTAAGGAATTTTTTGTAATTTTTTGGATTTTAATTGATTTTTAATGAATTTTTAAATTTTTAAATGTATTTTTAGGGTTTTTCGGGTTTGGAAATTAATAATTCGGGAATATATACTCGGGAATGGATTGTGTGTCAGCTGCGTGTGAACAGCTGGCTGGTGCACACCACCGCACGGACAAGCTAACGCGCGTCCCCGCGCGTGAACGGCCACTAAGCGTGCACGTACCCGCGATCACGAACACGCACATGCAACTCCGCGGATGCACACACACCCTGCGTGTGACAGGGGGCCAGGGGCTTAAGAGGGGTTTCTGCGGCGGGTGTCTTCTTTGTTTTTTTTTTGTAGGTCTTCTACGGGGGGTAGGGGAAAGAGGGTGAGAAGGGGGGCTTAAGAGGGGGTGACTGGGGGCTTGGGAGGGAATTGGGGTTGGGGGAGGGCAACCAGGGGTAGGGGGTGGGTTGTGGGGTGGGTTGGATTGGTGGGGGGAATGAGGGTGTGACCAGGGGCTAAGGAGGGTGGGGGTGTGTGTGGGGGGGTGTGGGGAATTGGGGGGAGCAATGGGGGCTTGTGGGGGGTGGGTTATGGGGTGGGTAGGACTGGTGGGAGGGAATGGGGGCGGGCTCAGGGAGGCCAGACCAGGTGGCCGGGGGATGGAGGACCAGGCAGGCTGGCGTGGCGGGCAAGGGACTAGGCGTAGGCTGGCGTGGCGAGGTGGGAGTCGTCAGGCGGGCGGGGCAACAGGCAGAGGAGACGGCACTACAAACGCCAGGCGGGCGGGGGGGCCCAGGCGGTCGTCAGCATCTGGTGGCAGGGGGGCCAAACGGGGGGAGAGGAGGGAGGGAGGAGAAAAGGAGGAGGAGAAAGGGAGGGTAATGGAGGGAAGAGGGGGAAGGAGGGGAGGAGAAGCAGGAGAGGAGAGAGAGAGAGAAGGGGTTACGGGGAGAGAGAAGAAAGAAGAAGAAAGATAAAAAGAAAGAGAAGGGGGGGAGAGAGAAGGGGTAACGGCCGCGGGAGGGGGAGGGGAATGAATAGTTTAAATTAATTAATAAAGAACTTAAGAAATAAATTAAAAAATAGAAAAAAGAAACGAAAGGCGTGCCCCTGTCCCGCGCGCGTGCGTAGGGCGGGGTAAAAAAATTTGCCGTGGCAGGATCGGAATGGTGTCGAGATGCCGGCACGGGGTACGCGGACGCGACCGGGGCGTGTTGAGACGCGTAAAATCGAAAACGGGCACGTTCACGCGCGGGATGAGTCGCGCGAAACACGTATAAACAAGGAAAAATTAATATCTCACATTCCGGGTATCGAAACGAAATAGCATAAAAACAAAAATTGTGCAGGACGGTAGGGGAAAGATAGAGAAAACATGCAACGGGGGTTTCGGGGGAAAAACAGGGTGTTCACATGCAAAAAACGCAAAAAACGGGTCCAAAAACGCAAACGAAAATGAATATCGGAAGATCCGTGCATCGGAACGAAGTGCGAGGAAAAGAAAAAATGTGCAGAAGCACATGCCCGACAATCCTATCATGTCAAAACATGGTTCCGATTGAGATAAGACGCGTTCACATGGAAAAAACCCAAAAAACAAACCCGAAAATGAAATCGAAAATTAATATTGGACGAACCGCGTGCCGGAAGGACATGCAGTAAAAAGGAAAAATGTCCACAGGAAGGGGTGGCACAGGGTTATCATGTTAGAACGCAGTTCCGGTGGAAGTAGGAGGGGTTCACATGCAAAAAAACCAAAAATAGACCCGAAAATACATTTAAAAATTAAGAATTAAAAAAGGGGGAGAAAAAAGGAAAAAGGTGGGGGAAGGCGCGTTGACACGGCTGTCAAATCGAATTGGAATTCCGATGCAAACAGGGCAGGTTCACATGGAAAAATGTCAAAAAGACACACAAAAAAGTCTCGAAAAACCGCAAAATTAATATTGGACAAACCGTGCATCGGAAGGACACGGAGTAAAAAGGAAAAATGTAAGGGGGAAAGTGGTTGGCAAGGTTATGATGTCAGATCACGGTGCCGAAGCAAGAAAAGTGCGTTCACATGGAAAGCCGACTAATGTGCGCAAAATGCTTCAAAAATTAATAACTCGAAAATCGTGCATCGGAACAGGGGTAGATAAAGAGGAAAATTAGACAGTTCGAAGGGACGAACATGGCTATAAAGGTAGATGGGGATGTCATTGAACGTAGGGTGCGTTCACATAGAAACATAGCAAAATAAGGGAAAAAGAGAAATAGAGGAGGAACAGCCCCAAGGGAGGGGTGACAGGAGACGGGTGGGTAGGGAAGGTGTTAGATATGATCAATGCCCCACCTCATTAGGTGCTACGAATGATCCATGGTGCTCAAAGTTGTAAGGCCCCCATTATGAGGAGAAGCCGAATGTGAGCCCGGACATTGGTTGAGTCCTGACTTGTATATCAGATGAGGTCTATGTGACCGGATGGCAAAAAGGTGACTCTTGTGGGTCTAATCCTTGGGTTAGACGGAGTGGTTAAGCTAGTAGCAACTCGAGGCGCATTGCATCGAGTTGCGGTGTAAGGGAGTTAAAAGGGGCCCCTATTGTGGGGTCCGGGGGCCCCTTTCAACTCGAGTCGCATTGCATCGAGTTGCGGTGTAAGGGAGTTAAAAGGGGCGCCCCTGGCCCGATGGTAAAGGGAATATTCCCTGGTCGACTAGTGGATGTTGAGATATCGAGCTCCACTCGTGATACGCCAGGGTGACCGTTGTGCATTTATGTCACATACTTGTCAGTTGCAGACGCGGTTGGTACAGCGCCCATGAATAATAACTACATGATAGCTATCCTTATCTACTCTAGTTCGTGGCTCAGTTAGTATGCCACCTTAGTTAGTTGAGTTTTGTTTGAGACCCATATATAGGGTTCTTCTATTTCTTTGTATGAGAGTTCTTTTGGCTTACACAACTAAGAAGAGGAAAACTGTTTTCAGCCTCCACCCTTGTGTGTATTCCCCCATTGTGCAAACAAGAAAGCTTCAAGTGAGACTCCTTCCTTCTCTCCCACAATCTTGACAGTGGAGGCTCATATGGTAGGTCGGGGTCAGCAGGCCGACCTAACGACCTTCGCGGGCTATAAAAGCTAAACCCCTTCGCAGCCATCACTCACTCATCTTTCACCCAATCAGAGTTCTTGTTCCAGCTAGCCTTAAGCTCTTCACCTATCTTCTGTCTAGATCGCCATCTAAGCTTCACACAGTGGAAGCGCACGGGTGGACAGAGCCATCTTTGTATCAGTTGTTTGGAGTTAAAGAATTTACTGATTCTCCTCTTATCTGTTGTGTACTCTCTATCTCTTTCTCAGATTTTGTTCGCTGCGCCGTGTAATATTTTACAGAAGGGACCCAAGAGTGTAACAGAAAGTCATGGCATACATGCATGATCCAAGTGAGACATATGCAGGGTGGTATGCAATGTAGACGCGCAGAGACGTGTCCCCACACTTAAAACCTTAACGGGTAGGGTTGACCGAGCAGCAAGGACCTAATACCACACAACAGACCAACCACTAATGTCCCCACACTTAAAACATGACCGTCACTGACAAAACAAGGTGTAGGGTTAGAAAAACTTGGCCCATGTTGTTGAGAATCAAGGTTGACTGTTGATGGCACGTCCACTGTCGTTGTCGGCTGCTGCAGGAGGTACCAAGGTTCACTCCAGCACACATCCTTCGTGGTAGGGACCACGCAGTAGCACCCAGGGAGGTAGCTGATGAATGAATCTAGTCGAGACGGTGTCACTGACGATGAAGAGTCACTCAGCTTACAGCATTCAGATGGGATGAGAGAACAGTCACTCGCCCCAGTACTGACATCACTCATGATGAAACCCATAGCGCACACCCGGTTTAGGAATCAACAAGGGGGGTGATGCAGAGGGAGTATGCCAGGGTGCACAATTGATGGTGCATCAGTGTGTCCAACTCGTCTGGCATATGTGCAAGCAGGAAGGCAAGGGAGCCTTGCAGTGCAGTGTACAAAACATGGTGGCATGTCCTGTGATGACGGTAGAGACCCATCCCGTGGGTGCATAAGAAAAAGAGAACATACCTGACTCCAAGTGTCGTAACTTCCCTCAATCCTCACCTCTCAGTAATTGATTGAAGAAACTCCAGTCACACTCAGCCCACCCTCTGTCTCACACTCTGTTGAAAGATACAGAGGGCAACCATGTCCTGAAATCTATTGATGTAATCCTCACAGTCACTTGTGCAGAGGTTATATACCTTGTGCGTATTTGATGGTGCAACTGTGCATCCCGCCCTGTGCTGGCATACGGTGCGAGAAGGAAGGCCAGGGAGCCTTATGGTGCAGTGCACAAAAACAGATCATGCTTTGTGCATTGAGAGGCCCATCCCGTGCGTGCAACACTCCATTCACACATCTCACCTCTCATTTGATTTGAAAGGAAAGACCGGTCACTCGCCCCACCCTCTGTCTCACTCTCTGATAGATACAGAGGGAAACCATACTCACTTCCCCATCCGGTTAGGATGAAAGCTCGCGTCACTCGATTTTGTCGATGAAGATCGCGTTGTGAGTTGTTGAAGAGGCGTACCCAGGGAGGTAGCTATCAGATCGAACGGTGTGTTGCATAGGACATGGCGTTTGCTAGAGGACTGTCAAACGCTTTGCAGATTGGCACAGGACAGAGCGTACCAAGGGAGGCAGCTTTGGAACTGGATCCTCGGGATGTCAATTGATGAATCCACTTTCTGGACTGCTGGGTGTTGCTACCTTTTCCACAGTCAGCTTCACGCCCAAGGGTGTTAAACACCTTTTCTTGGGAATGAGGCCTGCTATGACAGGGAATTTCTTCCTTTTCTCCCATAACAATTTTTTTTTCTTTTTTTTTTTGGTTTTCTTTTCTTTTCTTTTTTTCTTGTTTATGTTATTGTTTCTTTTTTTTTCTCCTATTCCCGAGGGTGTCTCCACCTTTTCTCGAAGAATAGGTCGGCATGACAGGGACCGAAGTCCTTTTCTCCCATGACCGATATGTATATATTTTTTTCTTTTTTTGTTGTTTCGAATTAAGCAAGGGAATGGTGGAAATACCATTTGTCAGAACCCACCTCACCATTGTTGTTGGTGGAAAATAGAGGAGAAGAGATCAGGGCTGGAAGGTGGGATTGAGGGGACAGAGGGTTGTGTCCACCTCATCAGGAGTGGCTGAAGAACGGCTATCAGAAGTAGCATCATAAGAGTTACAGTGCCACGCCAACGGGGGAAAGGATCAGGTGACCGTGATTGTCAAGATCCCCAAGGAGGGAAGTACTTCTTCAGGCGATATCCATTGATCAGGAAGGGATCATCAGAGGCATCAACGGTCTGCACTTGGACAGAGCCATTAGGGTTGACAGCAAGTACCTTATATGGGCCCATCCACCGCTATTGAAGCTTGCCAAGAAACTTGCCAAATCTTGAATCATAGGCTAGGACCAAATCACCTTCTCTGAACTCCTTGTGCTTGATGAAGCTGTCATGGTAAGCCTTACGTCAAGCTTGCGTGGCTTCCATACACTGTAGAGCCATCCTGTGAGTTTCGTCCAAATATTCCAAGTGCAGTAGACGGCGTAGCAGTGAATCATCGTCCCCCAAACGCTCTTTGATAGCCACTCGCAAAGAGGGCAATTCTAGTTCAACAGGGAAAACAGCTTATGTACCACACACCAGCTAAAAAGGGGTCTATCCTGTTGCTGCTTTATGGGAGGTTTTGTACGCCCAGAGGGCCTCTGTAAGTAGATCATCCCAATCACGAAGATGTGCGGCAATTGTTCTTGTCAGGATCGAGTAGAGGATGCGATTCGTGACTTTGACTTGGCCATTGGCTCTGGGGTAATAAGGAGTGGACTTGCGATGGCGGATCTTATACAGCTCTGTCAACTCTTCCATGACTTTATTAATGAAATGAGTGCCTCTGTCACTTACCAGCTCCAGGGGACTGCCAAAACGGGTGATGATATTCTCGTACAAGAACAGGGCCATGCTGTTGCCATCATCCCGCTTCAGAGCTTTGGCTTCACACCACTTTGTGACATAATCCGTACATACCAAGATGTATCTGTTCTGTTTCCTTCTAGTGGGAGGATCGATTGGGCCAACGAAGTCGATGCCCCACTTCTCGAAAGGCTTCAAGGGAAGGATAGATTGCAGTGGCATGGCACTTGTTTTGGTGGGTTTTTCCATTCTCTGACAGGCATCACATCGCTTGCAGTAACCATAAGCATCCTCGTGGAGGGTCGGCCACCAGTAACTTGCTAACAGAGCTTTCCTGGCTGTAGCTTCTCTTGCAAAGTAGCCTCCACACGGCTCGCCATGGCAAGCCTTCAGAACAATCCCAATCTCATCTCCTGCAACACATCTTCTGAGCACTTCATCTTTGCCTTTCTTGTACAGTGCTCCACCTAACAGGGTGTAGGGGGCTGATTCTAACATAAGCTTCTTCCTTTCCCGACTAGACATGCCAGGAGGGTACTGTTGGGTTGCCAGCAGATTGGCAATGTCTGCATACCAGGGGGTTACAGTTTCTACCAGGAATGGGAAGCATCAGGGAGGTCTGGATCATCCTGCTCCTCGTCTGCAATCTGTGGGATATGTGACAGATGATCAGCCAGAACATGGGAATGACCAGGTTTGGTGATTACCTCGAACTCAAACTCCTGGAATAAAAGGAGCCATCGCATCATTCTTTCCTTTACATCTGCTTTGTTCATCAGGAAGGATAGGGCCTCATGGTCCACATAAAATTTAAAGTGAGTGGACAGCAGAAAGTGGCGAAACTTCTCTAGGGCAAACACCATTGCCAAGCACTCTAGCTCTGTCATTATATAGTTCCGCTCTCTATCAGTGACTTTTCGGCTTGCATAGTAGATGGGCTGATCCGGCTTTGAGAAGCCCTTTTAGCATAGAACTGCGCCTAAGCCTTCAATGGATGCATCAGTGTGCACATGGAACTCCTTCGTCAAGTCAGGAGGTTGCAGGATGGGTGCCTCAATCAAACACTGCTTCAAAGTGTTGAAGGCTTTGTCACATTCTTCCGTCCAAATAAACTCCGCATCTTTCCTCAAAAGCTTATGCAAGGGGGCTGCCTTTGTTGCAAAATGGGCTATGAACCTTCTGTAGTATCCCACATGGCCAAGAAATCCTTGCAACTGTTGGAGGTTTTTGGGTGCTATCAAAGCTGCAATCTTCTCAATCTTTGCAGGGTCTGTTGCTATCCCTTGTGCAGAGACAATGTGGCCCAACAGAACACTAGAAGAGACTCCAAATATGCATTTGTCGGGGTTGAGGGAGATCCCATACTCCTGGCATCGATCAAAGCATTGCTCCAAATGTCCCCAATGTTTAAGGATCAAACTGCAAACATAGAAATCATCCAACTATACCTCAATGAAGTCGTGCAGATGATTTTGGAATGCGACCATCATGACTCACTGGAAGGTAGCAGGGGCATTGCAGAGCCCAAACGGCATCACTCGGTAAGCGTAGGTCCCCCATTCTGTGGTGAAGGTTGTTTTGGATTGGTCTTCTTCTGCTATCTACACTTGGTTATATCCACTGAATCCAACCAAAAGGGAATAAAGCTCATGTCCTGCCACTGTGTCCAACAGTTGGTCTGTGAAAGGAATTGGAAAGTGATCCTTCTTGGTCTTGGAGTTCAACTTGTGGAAATCCACACAGATTCGCAATTTTCCATTCTTCTTGGGTACTACTACGATGGGTGAGACCCATTCACTATTTGCCACTGGATAGATGAACTCGGCTTCCAGAAGCTTCAGCAGCTCTGCTTTCACCAAGGTCGAATAATTTGGATTCATTCGCCTCTGTCGTTGCCGTACAGGTTTGGCATGAGGCTCTAAATCAATATGATGTTGACATATTATGGGATCAATCCCCTTCAGGTCCGTGTATGACCATGCAAACACGTCCAGATTCTCTTTCAATAAGTTATGCAGGATCGACAGTTCCTCTTCTGGCAAGTTGCTACCACCTTCAGGTGGCGTTCAAATCCATCTGCATCCACACAAGTTAACTGCCTTTCACCTTCTACTTCATGGATGAAGGTCCCACGGACCGCTTCTGGATATAGATCTGACTCCTTCAAGGGGGTGGTGTCCTCTTCTGATGTCCCACTAGAACCAACTTCTTCTTTTGGTTGAGACTTAGGTTGCTCCTTGAGATGTTGAAATGGGATTAGAGCCGTTTCGGGTTTGGTTTCGAGATTAGTTACCTCTTGGCTTGAAGACTCATCGTTTGATGATGAGTCCAGGAACATCACATAACAAAGACCCTCTGATGCCTGTTGGAATTGTAAGACTGGTGCTTGTTGGCACGGTGCATCATCATCATCTTTTCTTGGAAACGGTGGATGAGGGCGGCATGAGCCACTGCTGAAAGACAGCTTGTTCTTCTTCAACGATTTCTTATAAAGATTTTGCATATGAGAAAATCCATTTACCAGACCAAATGGTACCATCACCATTCTGTCCCACAGCATGAGCTCGTCTGCTTCTGATGCTTCTGGAACTTCTTCTTCATATATATCATCTTTAGGTGGGATAGACTCTTCCGTCTCGCTTTCATAACCTTCTTCTTCTGTATCATCTCCGCCCTCTTCGGTCTCTGTCTCTGTCTCTGTCTCTGTCTATGTCTCTGTCTCTGTCTCTATCTCTGTCTCTGTCTCTGTAGGAGCTCTGTAAGAGAAGAACAAGTTCTCTATTTCATCTTCTCCCTCTGTCTCTGGCTCTGCTATGGCCATGTAACAGGGAGAGCAGTACATCCATGCTTCTATCTCATTGTCAGAAGTGATTTCGGAAATCATTCCTGGCTCAGGCAGGAAGTATTCACCCATTGACAGGGACTTTGCATCTTTTGGGAGTTGGCTTACAGTATCCACTGTTAAGGAACGTGCCACTATTTTCTTGGGAAGGATCTGTTTGACAGCATCTTCTTCTGCTGATGTTCCATCTATAGCCTCATTGGGGGAGTCAGAAGATAATTCCAAAGAGGTGGATCCATGTCCTTTTTGAGCACCATATAACTTCAGCACCACTTTATTAGGTCCTCTACCCAAGGTGAAGGTTCCTTTGAACCAATCCATCCTTGCTCTGGCTTAAAAAATCCATGGTCTGCCCAGTAATAGGGGGTAGGATGTACCATAAGAGTTTGGCTTTACCACCAGATAGGTTAGCCAATAATCTTTTCCAGCCACTGTAGTCTTCACATATGGGAGAATGCCCAAAGGCTTGATTCTGCTTCGATCCGCCAGTCTGATGAGCCATTGGGTTGGTTGCACACCTTGTAGGCCTAGATGCTTCATTGTCACATCCGTCATTATGTTTACTGATGAGCCTCCATCAATCATTGCATTTGCAATGAAGCAACCTTCAATCAACACACCAATCTCTGGGGTTCCCGGATCTAGGAAGGCATTAGCCACGTCCACTTCTTTTACAGGCTCTGGAGTTTTATTGGACTTTGTTGTGGTTGAGGGAGCAATCCTTAAGCCACGTCTTCTTGTCAGTATACTTTTGAATCTTTTTCGGCAACTGGGAGACAACATCAATAATTGTCGGAATGTGAGGTTTGGTTTAAAGGTATCTAGATCTCTGACCAGATCGTATTCCTTAATAGGATCCACTGGCTTCTCTAACCGGTTAGGGAATGGGGCAACACCCATTTTCATTTTCCTTTTTTCTTCCAACAGGGATATCATGGGGACTTCTTCTGCCACTTGTGGTAGCACCTTCTCTTCTATCTCCCGGACCTCTGGTCCTGTCTCTGGAATTGTCTCTGTGACTCTCTGTGGCACTGTAGTGCTCTGTATGGCACTGTAAGGCTCTGTTCTGTTCTGTTCTTCTGTTGGAAGATTGAACTTTGCTGTTTTGGTAGGAGGATTATTTTCTTTCTAGATAGGTGGTTCCTTCTTCTTTGCACGCGTGATGGCAGCAACTTCCAATTCCACTAAATTGAAGGTAGGCTCTTGGGCCTTGGGCGGATTATCAGTAGCACTGTTTTTCACTGGGGCTGGGCTTGGACAGTATTTTGCAGTGTGGCCTTCTCCTTTGCATCAACTGTATAAGGGCTTATAATCCACTGACCTTCTGGGATTTGGACAATTTGGTGAAATGTGTCCCTTTTCTCCGCATCTGTAACACTCCACTTCTAATCTCTGACCACTGCCAGACTGTCTTCCTCTGTAACTTTGAGAGGGAAACCTCCTTGGACTGAAATTAGGACCAAACTCTCTAGGCTTGGGTCCAATATCCTGTGTTGTCATTTTGGATTCCAGCAAGTTGAATCTTGCGTCTTCTTCCTTCCTTCTCCTATCATGCATCTCCTTCAGAGAGCAAATATCCTCTATATGGTTCTTCCGCAAACAGTAGGAACAGAAAGCTCCAGGGATTGTTGGCTTTCGTGTACATTCAGTGGCTAAATGGCCTACTTGATGACACTTACCACACCAAGTATTTGACCGCATCACATCTCTTCCTGCTCCTGCAACGTTAGATATGCTAGCGGTATTCACTTTCAATGTCTGTAACTGTTCTGTAATCACATCCATCAACTCCTTTTTTATATTTGCAACTGAGTTGGATAAGTAATCCTTCAAGCTTTCTCCTTTTGAGATACTAGCAGTAGGGTTTTGAGGAGTCTCTGTAATCACTGCATAAACAGGTTGGGCTGGTGCAGAGGGGTCTCTATTCTGATTCTGATTCAAAGCTCCTGTTTGAACTGTTGGCTGTTGGCTCCAGTTGGTAGGGTTGCACTGTTTGCTGCTGATTTGGCATTGGGGAAATTGGTTCGGACCATTGTTGTTGTGGTTGAACCATCATTTGAGGCATTGATTGTGGCCACTATGGATTTGGTGCACTGTACTGTGATACTGGGGGCATCTGTTGTTGGTAGGGGTAGGGGAGGGTCCCTGGGACTGCATTTGGTGGGTATATCATTCCTTGCATCAGAGGAGGTAGGACTCCTCTTCCTGGATTCATCGCCAATCTAGCTTCCACTTCATCGTACAATCTTGCACCTTCTATTGCAGCTTGCAATGTGGCTGGTCTTTGCAGCTCCATAAACTTACGGACTTCTGGTTGTAATCCTCTGAGAAACACTCTCTTCTGAATGCCATCATCTAGATTATGGTTCGTCCATCTCTTCAGGATGGATTCCATTCGTGAGACATAAGCTTCTACTCTTTCTCCAGAGGACATACTTAAATTCATAAATTCCTCTCGCATCCGCTCTTCAAAACCTTCACGCCTGTATTTAGTGAGGAAGGCCAACTTCAGGTCGTCCCATGTGCCAAAAGTTCCTGCTGCTTATCTCTCATACCACTGAAACGCGCCCTTGAAAGTGACAGGGAATATTGCTAACCAATGCTCAGGGGTTCTGGCATTGTTAGCCACACATGCTACCATAAACTCTGCTACATGAAAATCAGGGTCTTCATTGTACTCTCCCTTAAAAACTGGTAATAGAACTACATTCGCTGGCCTGTCATCAATATTTCCAGGATGGATCTGGCTTGGAAGTGGACCTCCAGTAGGAGGAGGAAGGGCTTGATGTGCCATTGGGACTTCTGTAAAGAGTTCCGCAAGGGCGTCAAAGGCGGCTTCTCCTGCGAGCTCGTTCTCAGCCTTGATTTTTGCCTTCTCTCTTCTCACGTACCTCTAGACTCGTTCTAACGCTTGCCTCTTTATTGCGTCATTCATCAGGGGGTTGGCTCCACTATGTTGTTAGTGCTCCACAGAGGGATAACAGAAGGCTTCAGTCTCTAAAGGACTCTTTTGCCAACATTTCTTCTACTTCCTCCTTTTCAACGTCTCTGAATTCTGCTTTCATGCCACTGCATAGAGGAAGGTATTCGGTTCTGAAGGTGTCAAAATGCATACGTCTAAGCATTGTGGTGGTGCCATTATCATAGTAATGCCAGCTTCTGATGGTTTCAACAGTGTATGTTGTAAAGAACACTCTGTCTACCAACTTCCAGTGGGTTGCTAATTGAACAAACAGAAGATTGTCAGTGCACCAAGCATCCCATGTATCTTGCTGTTGAGCATCCACAAACAAATTCCAGCTTTTTTCCTTCTTGTCTTCGTGAACCTCTACAGACCAAGACTCCTGAAGCTTCTTCACAATCTCCCACTTGATGATGTCGGGAAACTTCTCAATGAATGCCAAATCTTCCATGGATGGTCATTCTCTCTGTTTCTGCTCTTCAATTTGTTCCCAAACAGTTTGCCACCAAGATGCAAGTTTCTGCTGCTTCAACAGGAAGAGGAAACTGTCCACCACATGGAGCATGCATCATGATGGTAATGTGTTTCCACCATTGTGGGATGAAATTCTTGTGGAAAGTGGATTTGATTATGAGAAATTCTAACTCTTCAGTGGAAGAAGGAACTTTACAAACATCCATTGAATTCTTCTCTTCTTGGCAATGCCATTTCCTTCATTTTCAGCCTCTTCTGGTGCTTGTTGATGGCAAGATTCCCCGGCTGAGCACCAAAAACATGGAGCCCCAAGAGGAACACCAAGGAAAAGGTAATTCTCTTGCAATATCTACTTCTTTGACTTCTTTTAGCTCTTTTGCACTTGTATTCACCTCTTTCCAAGGCTAGAAAACTTTCCCAAGCTATACTCTCATCCAACAGAACACATACAGAAGCATACAGAAGGTCTACAGAGGCTCACAGAAGCTCAATAGAGAGTTACAGAAGGTCAACAGAAAGCATCAAAACCACATAACTCATACCAAAACCATTCCAAACCATCAAAAATCACTCAATAAGCTTTCAAACAATCTCAAACCCTATCAATCAGTACTCCATCCTTCCATACAGAGAGAAAACAAAACAAAACAGAAGCTCAACAGAAGCTATCAAGACCAAACAGAGCATATCAGATCATCAAAACAGAACTTCACATCTCTACTAATAAACATCATGAGCTTAATAAAACCATTCCAACCTATCCGAAACACTCTCAAACCACTTCCAAACCAATCAATCGTCTCATAAAATCAACCATTCAGCTCTTAAAAACAACAAAAATCAGCCAAAAAATAGGTCATTTCAACACTCAACATTGAATGATGCAATTTGGTGCTACTTATTGTTGATTTTGCTGATGCATATTATGATATAGGGTTTGTAGTGTTTTAATTAAGAGGATAGTAGCATGAGCATTGTCTGCGTACATGGTTACATCGCCATAACAAGTTAATGAATGAGCATTGGAAAGCCTGGTTGTGCACAACATGTTTTTGATTGCAAATTATGTTTGAGCACATTAGGATCATCCACTTTTTCATGTGCATATCAATCATGTTATCGAAATATAAAGAATTGGATGCATAGCACATGTTTTTCGTTATGATGACCTATGCTTGAGGGTGTGATGGACGACCTAATCCGTAGGCTAGTCGATCATTTTTTTTGGAAATTGTTTGGTAAGGACACATGGTATCTCCTAGAATACATTCAAGATGAAAGAGTGGAGCTTGTATCGTATGTACTTTATGTTGAAACGATGCATCTTGGAGCCAGTCCCCGAGGTGTAGGAGAGTCGCAATGGTGTCCCGACAATCAGCTGAGAGGTGCTTCCTTATATTTGTGCTACGAGGCACTATGCTAATACGTTATGGGATCTCCCTCTAAGAAGAAGAGATAGTGAACATTTGACTCTGACCTAACACAAACACAGAATCGATTAGTGTAGAGTGAGGCTTAGACCCTCCTGGCCGCGAGGCCATGTAGTGGGGTTTTTTGTTGTGTGCATGAGGTCTCAACTAGTGCCATAGCCAGTGCCAGCCCATTTTAGGTCCCATCAATGATGCATCTACCAAGTGTCACCAATAAGTGGTGGTGCCGAATCTAGGGTTTCTAGGGACCAAATGGTTGATTTATGTCCTCTTACAAGAACCGTCAAGCCAAAATACAAAAAGCGAAATGTGTTGAGAGGGCTAGACTGCGGCTAGAGATTTTAAGGCATTATTCTTCTCAAAGGAGCAGCCTGTTACGCATAAGCGGTAGTGGTTCTAATGACCTAAGTGACATAATAGCCCTTTGAGTGCAAGTGCAAGTCTCAGTACTTCCTCGCTTCTAGTCAATCAACGGGGGTGTAGTTTTACCTACACAAAATACTGTTGTCAATCCGGTTGTAGCCATGGCACAAGCCATCGCAATTCTAGCAAGGACACCGGATTTAGTGGCATTAGAAGAACCTTTGACCATCTTCCATGGGTTAGCAGAAGATGATGGAGAACTCCATATTAATGAGTTTCACACGCTCATGTTTAACTATCGAATCCAAGACGAAAGACACCTAATGATGTTCTTCAATTTGATGTTAAAAGGAAGGGTAGCAATATGGTATTACGGTCTAGAGATCGGAACCATAACTAGCACTGACCAATTATTCACGGCCTTGCGTAGAAAGTTTGCTCCTAAGAGGGGTGGACAGTATTGGTTGCGTGTCTTGAATGTAACATGCCAAGAGCCAAATGAGAATGTCCAGGCGTATGCCAATAAGGTAAAGCAAGTTCTTTGTAAACTTAATAGTTACATCCCCATTCCACCGTCTGCATATTTGCAATACTTACTACATGGATTAGATTTGAATATCCAGGTGTAGCTTAGTAGTGTTGCTTTGGCCAACATGGACACTGCTATTACCCAAGCAAAAGAAGTAGAGTCACGCTTGCAAGAGGCTTACGCAGCAAGGGTAAATTGGAATGGTAATAATTTGGGACTGACCAATGGGAGTCAAGGGAACCCCATGTTAAAGGCGAATGGAAGAGGGAGTATCATGCCAATTTTGCCTATGTTACCAGCTCCTCCCAGTAGTATGACTATGTCCATGGATAGTTAGACAACCCCACTAAATGGTGGAGGCCAAATAACTATTTCTAATGTTTTCCTAGTAGGTTAGTGGCCAATTCCTAATCAACTGGTTAGACCGATGGGATGACAAACAGATGATCGCGCCTATGAGTCGAGTGCCTCTAATTTCCTTGGTGAAGTTAAGGACATGATGAAGCACTACACCAATATGATTTCTAAACAATATAGACAAATAGCTGTGGATGTCAATTTTCTTAAGAAGTAGCAGAATTTCATAGGGAGTCGATGCCCTAAAGAGGGTGCCCCCTGAAGATTCAGCTGTTGTAAGTGGTGTGGTGGCCAATATTTCCATGGAAATTCTTTGAATGTCAAATGCGATATTTGCGAAAAGTCTGGCCACTTAACTACTACCTATTGGAGTAAGATTAGTTCTCTCCAACAAGGGAGTAAACTGCCATGTCTAGTTTACCATGGCATACAAGGGTAATAATCTCCAACAAGATGAGGGACCAAGACAAATACTGCAACAAGGAAAGGCTAATGTAGAGGAGTTGCCTCATGGTAGTGGAGTCAGTCTTATTGAGGCCCTATGTGTCAATGACGCTAAAACTTCTAATCTATGAGCCGTAACAAGAGGTCAAAAGATTAAAGAGAGTGATAAAGAAACTATAAAACCTGTTGAGGGAAACCTCAAGCAACATGCTAGGGGAAAGCAAGTTCTGAATCGTGATATGGAAGGTTGACCTCTAAGGCCTCTTGATGTTAAAGTTGATCCCGAGAAGGATAAAGGATTGGCAAGAAAGAAGGCAAAAGTTAAAAAAGAGGCACCAAAGATGGTCCAAAGACCAAAGGAGAAAATGATTTGGCACAAAAAGAGAACTTTGTCTAACTACCATGACTTTCATCTAGCAAGTTCTCTTTGTGAAGTTAAACCAGACGTGAATCTCTTGCAATTGATTAAACTGTCTCCAGGAGTATGCAAGGAATTCAAGAAAATCTTGCGTATTGGGTATATTGTAGAACCTTTGGGCATAACACAAGTCGAAGAATATTGGTTTGATCATATTGAAAATAATTGTCCTAGGGTTTCAGCATACAAATGGAATATTAGTAGAGCATGCCATCGCGGATAGTGGATGCTCCGTGAATATCATGAGTTCAGACTTAATGGAGAGTCTAGGTCTCGAAATTCAAAAAGACGGTTCCACACTTCTTAGGATGGCAGATGACAGTCTAAGACAACCAAAAGGTTGCATTACTAAAGTCCACGTCGCAGTTGCAAGCGTCGAATGCTTTTTGGACTTTAGGGTGATAACGTTTGCAAGGCGTCCTAGCTATCGAGTTTTGCTAGGCATGCCATGGATTTTACAAATAGACTGTCAAGTTGATAATCCTGCCACCACCACTGGTCGAGTGACTCTAGGTAGAGGTGCCAATCATGTAATAGTGGATGCTTACTGTGAGTCTCCTCAAAGTGAGAGAGCTCCTTTATCCTCAACTAAACTCGAAATAGTAGATGATCCATCTGGCAATGAGACGTCATCAAGCGATGGATCTAAAGAAGGGGTTGGACCTTGGTGCACCTAACGATTAGCAGCCAATCAAATTAGCTTTCATGCTCAATTCAAAAGAAAGAGAGGACTATATGTCCTTAATTCTAGAGTTTTGCAACATCTTTGCTTGGAGCTATGATGAAATTAGGGGCTTCCCCCCCAGTCTAGTTGTGCATACTATTCCTATAAAGAAAGGTACCCATCCTTTAAGCCCGGGGGGTCCACCTTACAAAATCATGGATATCACGTGCGTGCAAAGGCATATTTTAAAACCCCTCTGTAACCTTTTTTGCCCTATTTAATATATACCTCCTGTTATCTTTGTGGTATATTATAATAACCCTCCTGTAATTTTAAAATTTTAAGCTTATGCATTTCTCCCCCCCCTCCCTGTATAATTTACATTACAAGATCTTTGGTACTACGCAAGAGTGGATTGCCAGACCCGATGAAGAGAAGTCCCTAACTATGAAGAGAAGTGTTCAATGAGTTTCTAGATTGAGAAAGCAAAATGCCCAATGAATATGCAAAAAAATACACGTGTTAGATATGCAATTGAACTCTTGCTTGAAGAATCAACGACGAGTATCAAAATACAACTAGATGGTGGAGTTGGGAAGAATAAAGGGTTAAAAAAGTATTAATAGCCTCAATTGCACCAGCCTTTGTAAGACCTACAAAATTGAGAGATGTCTATGAGGATCCACCACTACCATATGCCCTTTTGAAGTGGGAAACAACTGAAAACAAAAAGAAAAGAATGTAGTTGTCAAAATTGGAACCACATGCAGAGGTATATTATAGCCATCCCATCTAATAGAATGGGACAAAGAATAGATGGACAATAGTAGCTGCACTTAAGGAGAGAATATTTCCTTGAGAATAGGTCTGCTAGACCCATCCGATCTTTTTATTTCTAGTATATTCTCCAATCCATAAAAGACAAAATTGGCATGACTTTGAGAGGATTACAAAAGAACACCCTAACTGCTTGAACCACCCAATCTTTCATGAACCATTGGGTGAGCCAAGCTTCAACCATAGGTACACCCCTCAGAAGTCACAAATAGGCTTACTTGAAGAGATAAATAAAGAATGACAGTATTGCATGCTTCACCATATTGATTTGGTGTGATAACCTTGTAAGAGTATCATTTTATGACTCTATTTCGCACATATTCGCATGGCTCATAGGCTTTCAAACCATGGCAACTATGTCTTATGACCATGTGTGCAACCACTCCTTCCACAATTAAATATTATGCTATTCGGCTACACAAATGTTTCTATCCACAAAACTGTCCATTAGTAGAAAGATGGAAGACGCCAAAAAAAATTTTGATAGCTTAGTAACAGAAAAACAGGTCTACTCTCAACATTTTTGCTACACAACTTCATAATGCCAGAAGGGGAAAAACATGTCTCAAACAATCAAGTTAGTCTGCCCATTCTGGCCAAGTAATAGGATCAATTACAGGCTAAAACAAAAGGAGGAAAACAAGTTCAAAGTTCAAGCAAATATGAGCAATTACAGGCCTAAAAAAGAAGAAAAACATCTTCCAACTGCACTTAAATCAATAAAAGACTGATCCAACCCATCATTGAGCTGCATGTCAAGTGGAAACTGCACAGCCAAAGGCAATGACAAACACAAGGAGTTTAAGACAAATTCACACCAAAATCCCCACATTGTGAATTATAACAAGATCATGAGCTTCTGTGCAAGAGGAACCGCACCCCTAGCCACACCTACTAGGTATGTGGCCCCTTCCAAGAAGAAGCTCGTCATGATGAACACTACAGATAAAGACAAGGGAAAAGAGCCCCCTTTTCCCACATGAAGAAATGTCCAAGACAGCTTGAGATTCTGGTGGAGCGACAGGATCGATTATAGGCTAAAATAAAAGTAGGAAAAACGCATTCCAAGCTTAAGCAATAGGAGCAGTTACAGGCCTAAAAAAAGAAAGAAAAGCATGTCCCAATTGCACCTAAAGCAATAAAAGATTGATCCGACCCGTGGCTGGGCTGCATGTTTAATGGAAACTGCACATTTAAAAGCAGTAGCAAAGGATATGTTAAGAAGCACGCTTACTCTTCCAGCTGATGCATCCGCTGATTGAGTGGCAGATTGGGAAGGCATGAAACCCGCCCCACCGAACAGGGATCCGCCATCGCCAGGACCTTGATATGACGAGTACATGGTTTCTTTATTTTCGTTTTCCTGTCTGAAAGCCGGGGGATGCAGCAACTTTCAGATCATCCAAAGCCAAGAAATCTAATCACTGTCGGAAACAAAATCCTTTCCCTTGAGCTCGAGCTATAGCGTGAACCCTACTACAACTCTACTCTGTCAAAATGAAAGGACCTTCCCGCCAAAACTCGTAGTGAGTCGCAGCAGCGTCGTAGTAGGCCACTTCCACCTCGGACCAAACAAGACTATTAATAAGGCAGGTCACACAACAAATGACTAAACACGCAAACATCCACACGACAAACACACTTAACAAAAGTATGAAATATTTTATTATTGTTGGTGAGGGGGTTGTCGAAGGTAGCTCTCAAAATGGTTTCCAGTCCAAAATTCCAAATCAATCCTCTTATGAAACAGAAAAAAAGGCAATCAAAGACCTGGAGTAACACCACAGGCTGGGGTTTTCTATAAAAAGGGATTTGTGTATGGTTTATAAAATGAATTTTCTAACTACAATAATGATGAAGATGCCGTGTTTGTTTTTGACTTGATTTTATAGTACTTTTTGTTATATGATGTTGGGAGAGTTTGGTGTATTTTTTTAAAAATGCCTTTGAAATTTAGTAAAAAAACATCCTAGTTCTTGCTTTTATAGGTTTTGTAAGCTCTTGCACATAAGTTTATTTCGAACACTGGTAGAAACCCATCACTGGAGAGAAAAGGAAAAGATTAAGGTTAGGACTTTTTTTGGCCTTGGTATACGCCTCTGTATAAGTCTCGGTATACGCCTCAGTATTTTTGTATACCGACGCACATACCGAGACGTATAGAAAGACTTATACCGAGGCATATACCGATTTTTGCGTCGATAGGCCGTGTCGGTATATCCATAATACCTTGTAGTGTGTGTGTGTGTGTGTGTGTGTGTGTGTATATACTAACAACCTAGTTCTGAAGATTTATGGATAAAAATACCCCTTATTTTAATTTCTCAGTATACAATATTTAACCCCCTTCTTTCATTTTAAATCTGTAGGTGAAACTGATATTAAACCCCCTCCTGTTGAGTGCACGTGCTACACCTACGGGCCTATAAGGTGGACCCCCCGGGCCTTTAAGTCAAAAAGTAAGGCGTATGCCTTTTAAATTCAGGGACGAGGTGTTTGAGAAGCTTCAAAAGTTGGGAAAAGTGGGTTTGATCTTCCCTGTTCAGCATACTGAATGGTGTTTGCTAGTTGTGATTAGAAAGAAGAATAATAATCAAATCTAGCTTTGTGCTTTAGAGAGTTGAACAAACAGACTTTTAAATGTTAGCTATATATAGACAGACTATATATAGCTAACAACGAGGGCAAGAACATACCAAAGCATTGAATGAAATAGTAATTGAATAACATATGAAAAAATTTGATTGAATGAAAAATATAAAATATAAGCTATGAAACTTATGAAACAATGGCATGACAAAGAATCCATAATATAAGACATGACATTGCTATTGTTGGTTCTTTTCGTAATGTCGATGCTATTGATACTGAAGCTAATTAACAATAACCTGGATATAATAACATTATCGCCTGACAAGGAGTATCCTTTCGAATCTAGGTAGTTTATATGTAGAAAGACAAAACCATAATTATAATCACTTTGGTGATGTGCTGATGTAAAGCTTTGGATAAAGCTTTTGAGAATAAATTCACATTGTATCCAGGAATAGTGTGCATGCTTTTCCATGAAACACTAATTGGAGAGGAAAGACTTGTGTCCTCTCCACCTCCCACGTCAAGTTTCTCCAGCACCCTCTCTGTCTCTCTCTCTCTCTCTCTCACGTAATGCCCGGCTTATCTACAACTTGTGCCTACCGTCAGGCACCTTCTCTCGCGGGTCTCGCTCCCATTGCCTCTTGCCCCTCCAGCTTTTATTTGTTTGCTCTTCAATACATTCCTATCTCCTCCTCCTCCTCCCCTATGATGATCGTGCTCGTTCGTTATTCCATTGATGAGTGTCTATATTCTAGCTGATGATACATTGTTTCATTTATATTCTTTCCAGCTGATGAGGGTCTATATTCCAGCTGATGACAAATTGTTTCGTTTATATTTTTTCCTAATGAGCATCTAAATTCCAGCTGATGACACATTATTTCGTTTGTATTCTTTCCAGCTGATGAGCGTCTATATTCTAGTTGATGACAAATTGTTTTATTTAGATTCTATTCATGGGGCCCCACATGTGTTATGTTGTCTAAAGAGTGGCGTTGCGAACCATCTCTATAGACCTTGTGTTGTTCTAATGTCACTGTAATGTTTTTCTTTAAGTTTTGATGTGACAGATATACTGCTTACATCTCAAGTTCAGTTGAAGGAATTTCTTGGAGATTTTATCTTTTGCAGTGATGTCGCTTATCCTTATTTTACATGTTGTATATTTAGGAGTGATTAAGCTCTTTTGATGCCTCTGAATAGGCCGTTGTAATTCAGAAGTGATGTAGCTCCTTTTCCATTGATGATGTAGCTGCTTTGACGCCTATGAATAGGCTCTTGTAAGTTCAATTTTGTAATTTTATATTTTGAATATTAATATAATGGTAGGCCTATATAGAGGTGTGGGTTTTTCCCTTGAGCCCCCAAGGGTTTTTTCACCCATAGTAAGGGACCTTTATTTGAGTATAGTTGTTTTTGCTTCAACATCCTCGATATTTTAGGTAAGGTTTTCTCATTGATTCATATGTAGATCGACTCATGATATTGATGTTCTTGCTAATATAACCATTAATATTAACATTGTATGTATTTTCAATAAGAAAATAAGTTTTATTTTATTCTACTCATATTCTATGGTTTAATCGACGATGTCCGATTTCAACATTATCTAGGAAGATCAATTTTCATTTAGCTATGTCATAAATGCAATGCTAATTATTTTTTTGAAAACTTTATTCTAAGCAATGCAAAAATCATAAGTGTATTTTTTTTTCATCTTTCTGACATCGAATTATATTTCTACGCACCTAAATTATACATGTCTAGTATATATTTTTCTATACAATTTTTTGTTGATTTAATGCATTGATTATTTCATGATATTATCTAAATGATTTTCTATAAATTATTATAAGACTCACAAGCATCTGTTTATCATTAGCAAAATGAAATAGAGATAGTCACTTTTAGGGAAAAATTATAAAATATTCTCTTCCCTAACACTGTCTACCTTTTTTTAGTTATTATAATCATACGCATCATTAACGAAATAACAATAAATATCACGAAACACACCATAATTATGATATTTTCTTCATAATAGGCATATAATCCTTTTTTAAGTAAAAGAGTCTTTTCACTGAATAGTTTATTATTATATTACTTAGACCATTTTCCTAAGTGGCAATTCATATGCATTTTCTTTAAAATACGTTTATAATCATTTTAAGCCAAATATAGCGATAAGCTTATAAAACATTATTTTTTTCCAAACCGACAAGATGTTACCTCTATCAGGTTTTTAGTAATGGGGATTTTGCCAATTCCTATTGCGTCATTTTCTCCATCGACCGCGTTTCTTTCTTCTTTTGCTTTAAATGGGCTTCTTGAATTTTAGTGACCTTGTGGAGCCATGGATGTTAGGAAAAATTAATGTGGTAGCTCAAGGAGAGTTGGTGGTCATCTAGAAAAATTTCGCCAGCACTTTGCTTAGTGATATGGTTGTATGGAAGAAAGGCGCAATAAGGGATAGAGAAAATGGAAATGAGGTAGAATAGGGGTATATTCCTTCTTTAAGGCTCAAGATAGAATGGAAAAGAGATGAAGAGAAAATTTTCCATCATCAGGAGGTCTTCCTTCTTGCTTTCTTTGTGAAGGAGAGGGGTTGTATTTATAGCCATGAAAAGGAAAAGCATTCAGTCACTCATTCTTTTGGCTACTTGTCAAGAGCTAAGTAAGCTTGATAAAAAATGCTTTTTGATTGCCTACTTGTTGGATGGTGGTATGGGGATGATTTTAAAATGCTTTCTCTCCCTCCAGGCGTAAAAAATGTCATGATTTTTTGCCTATTTTTTCAAAAACATCTTTTTTTCATTAAAACGACTTCATCTGGTAGTTTTTGGCCAAGTTACTTCATGACTTATCTAGTTAATAAAGTCATGCCATACTCTTTGATACTTAACTTACTCAATATCATGCTTGTTCTTACATGTTCTTTGTCTATCGATTAAGGATTTTGCGATTAGTCTTGCCGTTGCAAAATCAATGCGATCTTTAATGCATTAAAAGGAATCAGAAATGGTTAATAAAATATAATGCAGGAAATATTATGATCAAGCTGTCGTACTATTATTTACAAGGCGTATTTGCTTTTTTCTTGGTTGGGTTCATTGAGGCGTCTTCTCATGTCAAATTGCAGAATTGATTTAATGCAAGATTTGATATTACATGCGGTCACTTATGTGATAACTCAACGATTAATTTTTTTAAAACATTTCAAGCGCGAATTTGTTTTATGAACTGTTATGGTTGGAATATTACAATGGTAGGGTATAAAGCCTTGATTATGGGATTGAATATTGCCAAAAAAAGGTGGTATCAGACAGTTGTTAGTTTGATCTTAAAACAACTCAATACAGCCGGTTGAGTTTTATTTAATTCAAAAGAAGGTGGGTTTAGCACGGATGCGGATGCCATGGTAGTGATTAAGGTTCATTTTAGGAATTACTATGTGAATTTTGGGGTAGCAGAAAAAATACATGAGAAGGGGGAAAAAATTACTTGAGAGAGAGAGAGAGAGAGTGTGTGTGTGTGTGTGCAAGGATACTGAATGTGCACATATCAAGCCTACAATATAAATGAGTCTCAAAAGAGAAAATCCAACCACTGAAAAAGATTTGAACATGGTAAGCTCATAAAAAACCAAACCAACACCTCATTTTTAAAAAAAATCAAGAAACATGTGGTATTTGGTTAGATTTTTACAAGATAATACATTTACCAACAAGACTAGGGTGAGCGTATTTAATTTAGTTGGGATTAGTGTTTCGGTTGTGTGTTCACTTTTGTTTTATTTTTGTTTTATTGTTTGTAATGAAGAAATCCCAAAAAAGGTTTTGAATTTTAAGTATAATGTTTCAACCATCCAACATGAGGGAAAACCAAACTAACAAATTTCAGCAAGATGTCTAGATTTTTCCAACATTTTCCATTTATGTTTGGCATTTAACATGTTTTTTCCAAGAATTTTCTCCAAAAATAAAAATTTAACCATTTTGTAAATCATATTGATCTTTAAAAAATCAAAAAAAGATGGATGGATTTTTTTATTAAAAAAATGATATTTTCTCATGTTTATTTATTTTAAACAATTTTTAACCAATTTTTAATGGATTTTAAATGAATTTTGAACTTTTTGGATTTTCTACAATTTATTCTTAGAATTTCAGCTTTGGAAAAAAATTCAAAAGTTATCTAGTTAATTAAAGGAAATTTAAAAAAAAAATTGTAAATTTTTTTATGAATTTTGAGAAATTTTTGGTAAATTTTTTTCGATTTTTATGTGTTTTTTGGATTTTTGATACATTTTTAATGAAAAATGGGATACCTGACCTGCATGTGAATGGACGGGCACGCAATACTACACAAACAAGTCAAGATGCGCGTCCTCGCACGTGAACATCCACGTGTAGCTCACAAACACGAACACGAACATAAATATGCGGCGGCACGCTTACGCCAAAACACGCGAACACCCAGGTGCACAAAAACGCGTGGAAAGACCCATTAGTACTTGTTGGTGGCACATGATAGGGGCAGATAGGAGGGTGTATGGGGAGGGGGGGTGTTGAAGGCGAGTGAGATGGGTTAGGTGAGTGGGGTGGGTTAGGTTAGTGGGGTGAGTTAGGGGTAATGGGGGGGAATTAGGGTTAGTGGTGGGGTTGGGCGGGTAGGGCTGATAGGCATAAGGTGGGAAAGGGGACGGGCGGGAGGAGCAAGGTAAAGGGGGAGGGGTAATGGAAGGGTGGGTTGTGCAGGTAGTAGCGGCACAAGCGAATTGGCAGTGTAGTGGCGAGTGGCGACAACGGGCGGTTGATGAGGGCAGCGACGGGGTGCAAGGCGCAGGTCGGGGGTGGCGGCCGGGAGCGTGAAGCAGGCAGGGTGCGAGCCAGGCGGTGAGGCAGAAGGTGGTTGCTGGGGCACTGTGGCAAGGTAGCGAGGAGGGAAAAGAGGAGGGAGAAGGGAGAAAGGTGGAGAAGGGAGGGAGGAGGGAAGAGAGGAGGGAGGAGGATGGGACGAGAGAGAAGAAGCAGGGAGGAGGGAGAGGGAGGAGGTAGGAAAGAAGGAAGAGGAGATGGAGAAAATAGGAGGGAGGAAGGTGGGAGGAGGAGATGGCGATGGAATTGGGGAGGGAGAAAGAGAGAGAGAAGGGGAGGGGGGAAAAACCGTCGGGGAGGGAGGGGGTTTTTTTTGAAAAAAAATATTTTTAAATAAATAAGAAGAAATAAAGAAAGAAAGAAAGAAAAAAGAGGGTTGCCCCCGTCCCACGCACGTGCATGGGACTGGGGTAAAAAAACTTGCAGTGACCGGAAGCAACGAGGATTGGGATGGTAGTGCAGGTGCGGGTGCGGGATGACGCAATGGACACAACATCGGGAGTAAAAATCGAAAAAACAGCAGTCATGTGCGATGCAAGAAGCATGAGAGGCACAAATTGAAAGAAAAAAGTCATAATACCCAAACCATGCACTGGAACAAAATGTTGTTAAAAGGAAAACTGGGTGAAAGTCGAGGGGGAGATAGTGGAAAAGTGCATTTGAGAACAAGTTAGAACGTTCACATGGGAAAAACGCAAAAATCAAGCCCAAAAACGCATGCGAGAATTAATATCAAAAAATTCGTTTGCCGAAATGAAGCATGAGAAAAAGAAAAAATGTCTGAAAAGTCATGCCTGATAGGCCTATCATGTCAGAACACAATTTCGATGAAGATAAGACCCGTGCACATGAAAAAAAACCAAAAAATCGTACCTAAAAAGGGATTCAAAAATTAATATAAAAATATTCGGGCAGTGGAACAAAGGGCACTAAAAAGGAAAAAGGTCAGGACACAAATGATCTGCAAGGATGGCACATTAGAATGCAATTCGGGTGGGTTTAGGAGGCGTTCACATAGAAAAAACAAAAAAATGGAGCTCGAAAACACTAATAAAAAGAAAAAACAAAAATTCAGAGGTCAAAAAAAGGCAGAGAAAAAGGACAATTGTGCAGGAAGGGTGGTCGGACAAGGCTATCTAGCCAAAATTGAATTCCGAGGAAAATAAGACAGGTTCCTATGAAAAAAGGGAAAAAATATGCATGAAAAAGACACGAAAACTCTCAAAAATTAATAATGGGCAAACCACATAGTGGAATAGCAGGCAGGTAAAAGGAAAAATTTCTAGAGGAAGGCATAGGAGAGGGCTAGGATGTCAGATCATTGTTCTGAAGTGATAAGTGCGCATTCGCATGAAAATACATCCAATTAGACGGGAAAAGCTTCAAAAATTAATAACACAAAAACACTAAGCCGAAACAAGGGGATGTAAAAAGGAAAAATGTGTTATTGAAAGGGACGAATAGTGCTATAAGGTTGGATCAAGAGTTTGGTGAACGTAGGATGTATTCACATAGAAAAGGAAAAAAATTATGCAATAAAAGCAACCGCAAGGGAAACGACCTCAGTGACAAGGGATATAAGGGTAGTTGGGTGGGAAAGGGACCCCATCAGGGCAAAACTATGACCTGGTAGAGTCATATGATTGGTTAATGACATATGCAAGGGGTATGCACAACAAACGCGTAGGGATGCGTCCCCACACTTAAGACCTTACCGGTTAGAGTAGATTGATTGACATGGCCTAGGACTTGTCAATCGACTGGACGCTGAAATCCCCACACTTAAGACAAAGACACCACCTCAAACCTAAAAGCAAGGCTTCATATTCTGCCTCATTGTTAGAATGGACATCCTCCAAGCTCATAGCTTCTCCATAAAGTTTGTCACCTTCGCGACTAAACACAACTATTCCTGCTACTACCGCTCTTTCTTTAATATACTTGTAGGCCCCATCGAAGTAGAGTGCATGGGAGTTCTCCACCCGTGGCGTGTCCTCGAGAGGAGGTGTCTCCTCTTTTACCTTTCCCTTCTCTTTTTCCTTATTTTGATGGCATGTAAGGATAAATAAATTAGCTAGGCTGGCCCGAGTAGAGTCCTCCACCTTGAAGGTGTAGTCAAACTCTTGCAGTTGTATCACCCACTTAGTGATTCTGACTAAAACATGCATGTGTTGTAAGGCATAGGGAAAATGCTCTTCTGTCGTAATCATTGTGAATGGCCTAGGGAGAAGATAAGGACGAAACTTTCTTACAGCAAACATTAGAGACAAAACCATCACCTCCACCATCTTGTACCCTCATTCTGATGCTATCATTACTCTGCTAGAAAAGGAAACCGGCCTCATGAGGCCAGTTTTAGCATCCTTTTGTATTAGTGCTTCTCCTAGAGCATCTTCCCCAAAACTGGGGTTCACAGAAAACTCTTGATCCTAGCAAGGTGGTAAAATTATGGGAAGGGTACTGAGAGCCTTCTTCACCTCGTGAAAGCACCTTTTGCTTTCATCACTCCATAGGAGCTCCTCATAGTGGGTCAATTGTTGCAGTGGAAACACTGATTGGGAGAGGAGATGAATGAACCGCCCCATATATCGCACCTTCTGAATGAAAGAGGTTAGTTGCTTCATAGAAGATGGTGATGGCACTACCAATAGGGCCTTAATTTTGTTTGGATCCACTTCAATGCCCCTCTCACTTACGACATTCCCTAACAAAGTTACACTACTTTTGCGAATACGACACTTCTCACAGTTTAGGTGTCCCCTCATTTATGTGAGAGGCCGTTGAAAACTTCATCCACCTTCCCTAGATGTAGAGCCTTAGAACTATAATTACAAACATCATCAATAAAGACCTTGATGGACTTCCTAAAATATGGCTGGAAGACATAATTGATGAATCATTAGAAGGTAGCTGGGGCATTTGTTAATCCAAATGGCATTACTTTATAAGCAAAACACCCCCATGTTTGATGAAGGTGTTCTTCAGTTGATCCTCTTCAGCTATTCAAATTTGGAAATAACCTGAATATCCGTCACAAACAGTGTATCTCTCATGCCCCGCCACCTCGTTGAGTATTTCATCGTGAAAGGGAAAAGGAAAGTAATATCTCTTTGTTGTAGCATTTAGCGGCTTGTAGTCCACACAAATCCGCCATTTTCCATTCTTCTTGGGTGTCACCACTACAGGTGAAACTCACTCTGAGTCCCCTACTCGATAGATGACATCTACATTCAAAAGTCATTGCACCTAAGTGAATATAGCATTTTGTTGAACTACTCCCAACTGTCGTAGTCGCTACACGACTGGCCTTGCTCCATCTTTTAGATTAATGTGATGTTGTATTGCCGTCACACCTGTGATGTATTCATAATCAGAAATAAAAAATGTTGAGTGTTTTATCACCACTTCCATGTAGGCTGCCTTCTCCTCAGTTGATAGATCCTTAGCCAATATTTTTTCTAACCTCTCCTTCTCGACCTTTGGAAGCTGCTGCAGAATTTCACTACTAGAAGGCCCTTTCAATGTAATCGCATAACTTCTAGAGAACTTTCTTTCTTTTCATTAGAAGTCTCGCCCTCTGTTGTAGATGACCAATCCTCCCTGAAACTCCATTCATCAGCAGTGGTCTCTAACACAAGATCCTTCAGTCAGCCCTCCTTCATGTTGTAGATAGTGCTCTTCCATTTTTTTTGCAGCCCCTTCTGTGGCCTTAGCTCTAAAGCCCTGTCTCCCAATCTTGTCTGGATTTCCTTCCCATTAGCCATGGTCACCCGAGAATGAGTGGATAGTCATCCCTTCACTAGCATCACATATATGTCAAGCTCCAATTACACTCCACACACCTTTACCTTGACTTTCTTTATAACTCCCAAACAATTTACTAGTACATTGTTAGCCATTTTGGCCCCAAATTTAGTAGTTTCATTTACCTCTAATCCAAAATGATGCATCAACTTTTCTGTCATGACACAAATCTCTGCACCTCCATCCACATGTCTTTGATACTCTTTGCCCATTGATTTTTCCTTCCACTAGAGGCACACTATCTTTCGTATTTCTAGCTTGGATTGCATTCAGGTGTCTATTCTTCATGGGTCTAATGCTTACCATCTTTGACCATTCTCGTCGCACTGTTGGAGATAGATGTAGTAATTGTAGCCATGAAATTTTGGGCCCTTGATCCCTCACATCAGTAAGAAAATCATAAGCTCTAGTACCTTTACCCAAGGAAAAATCATCAAGCTGAATGTATCGGCATGAGCGAGCCCTCCTCTTTTTACTGCTACGTGTGTCTTTGCAGCCTTTGAAGACTCTGTCTCTTCTTCCATATTTTCAACCTCTTCTAGTGGTGTAGGATCCATCTTCTCAATTCTATGGGCTTTTTTCATTGGCATTGCTTCAAACTCTACTACTTTGGCCTTCCCTTTAACATCACTCTCATTCAAACTGATCATCCTGATGCCACGATTGTCTAATGGCTGGACAGGAAAGGGCAGCACCTTTACAAGTGGTCAAGGATGTTGGAGAACTTGAACTGGAAATGGAGGCCTTGGATTCCCTGGAATAAGCCTCTCCCTAGATAGTGTAACTTGTTGTCTCCTCCTTCTTGGTTGGAGCCCATTTCTTGGCAGACGTTTGGGATGAGGGAAAAAGTACATACCATGGCTAGTCTCCCCACAATTATAGCAAGCATACTCTCTTTCTTGTCTCCTTTGACCTCGATTGCCTTCATTTACGAGGGAAGGGATTCGTACTCCTTGCATTAAATTCAATGAAAGTCTTTCAATTTGATTAGTAATGTATCATAGGAGCTCTTGATGTGGCATCTTTGGTTCGGGTGGGGCTGTGCTATTTCTCTAGGTCTTGGCATGGTGGGCAAAACCTGCATACGCTCAACTACCCCCTTCAACTGGGCTTGATACTTCAGTTTTCTATGTTTCTCCCTAGCATAAGTGATTGATTCTTCGTAGGATGTGGGAAACCTACCTTTGACCTTCTCCCTTAGTAGAGGGTGGAGTCAAGCCAGAAAATAATCTTTCTTAAGGCAATCAGGTACTCTCTCTCCCTCGGCTAAGGAGGTTGTCCATTTATTCCACAATTTTATAAACACACCTTTATATGCTTGGTACTCCCCTGGTAAGGTTTGGTGAAGATCTAGGAGTTGTCTCCAAATATCTTCAAGAGACTCTGTATCTTGGTACTAGTGCAAGAATGTTGTCTTGAGATCCTTTCAGTCACCCCTTCTAACCTCCGAGAGAGCTTGATACCACACTCGAGCATCATCCTTTGGAACTAAAGATAAGGCTTGTACTCTAGTTGCTTCATCATCCCGGCCTGTGACTAGGAAGGCCATTTCTAAGTCATCTAAAAATTCTAGACCTTTCTCCCCTTTGTGCCCAAAAAAGCTTGAAAAACCCATGATAGGAAGATGTTGATCTAGCTCAATACAAAACAAAGATGAAAATGTCTAGGCCCATATCTTATTAAGGGTAGAATAAATGGATTCACAGATGCATTAATTTCAGCAAGATGACGAGGGCCCAATAAGACCCTTATGATGTTTTGGAACATGAGCTATGTGCTAACTATTATGTGCACAGTTTGCCTAGTAAGAGGACGGATGGGTCCATACAAATTTGTATGGTTCATGAGATGCATTTAGAGTAGAATGAATATGTGCACATTAAAGGAGATGCTATAATCCAAAACATGAAATATTATTGGATCAGGGGGGACAACAAGATCTCTCCCAACCTCTCAACTCCAAAATAGAAGACAGACCTTTGCTGAAAATGTATCTTTCTACTAATGCATACATCCATCCTAATGTTTTGAACCGATAGAAAGTTGTAGAAAATATGAGTATTCATTTATGCATCAATTACAAATTTCCACTACAAACTTTCATGAAGCGCTGCCGAAGGGTTTTTGAAAGCAAAGTTGCGACCATAGAGGACCTTGACGAATTTCAAGATAGAAGATCAATCAGGCGAATAAGCAAGATGAGAAAATGATACCAAGACTATGTTTTATTTAAGTTTAATGAAGCATCACCAATCGTCCCGTGAATCTAGCTCCAAGAATCTTCTTTCTACAAAAATCCAAATGCTCTTTTTCCTATCTTCTCCAAAGATTCAGATTGCTTAGTTGAAGGAGTTAAACAAGACAAGTTACCCTTCAAGGACTCTTACTGAATATAAGAGTTTTAGCTTTAGCCTTATGCTCTCTTTCTCCTCTCAGCTCATTGCTGATATGAAGCATGGAAGCTCACTTCAGTACTTGAGCTTGCTATTATGACAATAGTTTTTTCAGAGTTGTCATGAATGGACAGACAAGAAAATACATCGTTGCTGGTGGACATATCATTTTGGTCTCTTGTTTTTGTTCCTCTACTTTCTGTTAATTCTGCTATTAGATGGTCCATGTCCGTAGATTTTTCCTTTTGTGGAGAGGCATTTGCAAGTGATTCTTCACCTCGTCCATCATTTGCACCTACCAAATTGCTACTCTTTAGGTTGCCACTGGCATGCTTCACTGGGTTTGTACTCTCCACTGCTTTACAAAGAGCATACTACTTCAAAATCTAATTCTTTGTAATCATTGAGAAGCGATTCAATGTCCTCAACCTGCAAATCTCCAACTTTGGCACATAGGAAAGGGAATTCACTTGCAAGATGACCTGCTTTATCGGCTTCTAGTATAACACTAGATCCATCAGCCTGCAACTTTACAAATCTATTGACAAAGGTGATACTTCTCAGGTCTAGTAAGCCTCTCTTGAGGCTTCTAGTCTGACAGAACTCTCCACTCTCAGAGCTTGTGCTAAGAACATCCAAGCAAGTTCTGACAAAGCCCTGTGCTTGAACCTCAAGAGCTAGCAGTTCTTCTGCTGTGGGAATTTTCTTCCTTTTTGCATAGAGAGCCCTTGACGTAAACACAGGGTAACCTATTATTCTGTCATCACTATTCAACAGATGATACACTTTCGCTGCTATAACTTCACTGTTTGCTCTGCGGTGCAGTACGCCTGTACTCCACTAAGGCTCTGTTTATCTTGTATTGTTTTACTTCACCTGCTTTGTTTATCCTCTATCATTCTGCTTCACTTGTATTGAACTATTGTCCTCCGATTTCTGTTTTGGAAGTATCAATGATGAATCAAGGCCATACTCAAACCATACTCTGCAAATCGGTCAGATCCGTACTCAGCTGCAGCTTATATACTCGCAACCCACCAGGAAGACTCTCTCTCCCTCTCTCTCTTTCTGCATCTGTGTGTCGGTGTACTGTGAATCGTGATTATTCGTCTTGAAGGTAGTCAGCATATATATATATATATATATATATATATATATATATATATATATATATATATATATATATATAGAGCTCCAAGGTGAGAAACTTGATGATGCTTCTTTAGAGGTAAACATGCAATTACCAAGTGCGGCAACAGCTGTAGTAGCATCAATCTGCGCTTTCACTGGAGTGATCGATGATCATAGAACAGACTCCCTCTACTACCTGTTGCTTTTTCTTCCCCAGGCAGAGTTTTTTTGGTGTAATGATTTTGTCAAAGATAAATGCTTTTTCAAGAGTGATTGTTGTAAGGTCGTAAAGTGGGATATTTCTCATTATGGCAACATTAGCCTACTGCAATGCTTCATCACTTGTTAGCACAATTCGATTGTCTTTTGCTTTTTCAAATAGCCGGCTAATTTGCTCCTTATCACCCAATGCTTCTTCCTTGACTTGTCCCCGTTCATACCATCTTAACCTAACTTGACTCTTGTGCGTACCAAATGTGGAAGTCAATAGCTTCCTTTTTTGTAGTTTCAACTCCTTTGACATTGGAGCCACCTCAACATCTAGTGTTGACAAGTCATAGTATTCAACCCCACGTACACTAGGCTCCATTCTCAGAACCTGCAGTTTAATTTTGTTCAACCGCTTCAAAGCAAACTCAGGATATGTCTATTCCTCCAGGACCTCTTGAATTCTATCAAGATTTCCAGCCATTTCTTTCAACAGACTCACATTGAGGCTAGCTTGTTCTTGCCAAGTGCAATTTCAATAACCACATCCACTATTTATTCAAATTTCTTGGAGAGAATTTAGCACCATGCATGACGTTGTTGCAAGAGCCTCAAAATATTTTAATGTAGACAACCAAATGAGGTTTTCAATCCATCTCCCTAACTAGAGCATTAGAACCTTTACCAAGTTTTATCAACCTCACTGTATTGTCCTCCTCACTAAGGAAAATTTTAAGACGATAACTCGAGACATACTTACGGGAAAACTAGGGATCATACACAAAACACGAATGTCATACACACAAACTTTTTGGTCGATTCCACACCTCGGATACGCAGTAGTACGACATCCACCCCCTCTGATCCTGCGCATCCTCCGGATGGGCCAACTACCTATGATCATTGTCGTCAAGATCCACGTACATACGAATCTCTTCATTGTCTATTTTCAATATATTAGCAAGGTTATCTATCATATCATCTATCTCTTCTACTGGAGTTTCTTCTCTTTGCTCTTCTCTTGCAAATTCTTCCAATGCATAATCCTAATCATCTCTTTTCTTGAAAATCTTAATTCTTTTTCTTGCAATAGGCACTCTAAGGACTGTCCCATCCAATTCTGTCAGCTCATATGTTGCATTGTCAAAGACATGTCTGACTATGTATGGCCCAAACCATCTTTTCACCATCTTTCGAAGTGTAGTATGCTGCTTTTCAAGGCTGCTATCAAAGACTAATACCCAGTCTCCCTCTTCTATTGCTCTAGGCCACAAGCGATGCCTGCTGTCAAACGTGTCCTTATTTCTAAGTCTAGCAACCTTCAACCTGTCAATAGCTAGCTGAATATCCTCTGGTCTTCTCTCCAATTGCCGGATCTGAAGAGATAAGAGCTCCTCTCTTGTCAAATCCTCCTGCCAAGGTAAAACTGACCAAGTGAAAGCACAAGTCTCAGTGGCATAACCGGTTTTTGACCATACATCAACTCTGCGGGCATATATCCTGTGGTAACACTATGAGTCGTACAATCAGCCCACAAAGCAAATGGTAGAAGTCTCAGTCATTCTCCAATCCATCCTCTGCATACTTTGGCTAATGCTTTCACTATCAGCAGATGCCCTCTTTCACTCTTTCCATTTCTCTTTGGATTGTATGATGTGGTTAGAGCCAACTAGATTCCTAGTTGAGAGAAAAACTCCCTAGCTTCATCTGCATCTAATTCACCGCGATCTGCAGTGATCTTATCTACACAGCCATACCTGCAGAAAATTTCTTCCAATAAGAACTTACACACTGCACTAGTGGTCTTCATTCTCAACGATTTACCCTCAACATGATTGGTAAGATCCTCTCTAGCCAAAACAATATATCTCATCTGCCATAGACCCATCAACATAGTAACCAAGTCAACTACCCACTTATAATGAATGCATAGCGGATAGGTCGGATGAAGCTCATCTTGATGACACACTACGGAATACATTTGACAGTCTCTGCAAGTCTCTGTAAAGCGAGAAACATCTCTGTACATGCCTTTCCACCAATATTTTTCCTTGATTTTCTCATAAGTAGCCCACACTCCTCTACGACCAGCCCAAGGACTCTCATGAAACTCTCTCATCACCTGTAATAACTGGGTCTCTTTATTGCACACAACCCGCAAGGGTAATCCACCTCTTTTCTTTGGGTGCTTCCAAAGAAATCCGTCCTTGAGAAAATAACCATAGGCTTTTCTTTTGATCTTCTTGAACTCTTCATCTGTCCATTCATCTCTTTTGCTTAGTGTACTAAGGTATTTGCCAATCTACAAAACCAATCTCCAACATAGAGTTCTTCTATGAAAGCCACAATATCATAGACATGGCAAACATGATCAACCATAACGGCTGAGATTTCTGCATCATCCTCTTCTACAAGTAGTGTCTCCTCATCATCATATCTAGCTCTAGACAGCATATCCGCCACTGGATTATCCTTCCCTGCTATGTGTTTAAATTCTGGATTTAATGAATTGATGTATGCAATCCATCTCAGCATAGCTATATCCGGAGTAGAGCAACTCGTAATCATACCTATCAATGGCAAGCAATCTGTCTCTACCACAACTGGGGCTCCAATAAAATACTCCTTGTCACATTTGAGTGCCGTAACAATTCCCAGTAATTTCCTCTTGATTTGCGGATACCTCCTTTGTCTCTCATTTAGGACATTCGCCCCAAACCGAATAGCGTATTACCTGTTTCCATCTGCATCATCTTGATCCACAGCCCAACCTATGCCAATTGGACTAGTGTCAACTGTCAATACAATAGGCCTTCTGCAATTATAATCCACTTTCCTAAGAGTAGGAGCAATCTGCAATAACTTCTTCAATTTCCGCATGGCTCTAGTGTGGCCCTAAACTCTGGATGTTGAAATATTTCAGCAATAAACTTTATTGGCTGAAAGTTTTCAGCACTCTGTGTCTCTATAGGCTGTCCATAATCAGCCAGAAACTCTGTTTGCTAAATTTCTTCAGCTCTCAACACTTTTTGCTGAGTCACCTCAGCCTCTGACTCTATCTGTGATACAAAATCTGAAATTTCATGAAACATGTCCAGGGACTACATTGATACATTACTTAGACAACTCTGCATATTAGCTTTCAGCATATTTTTCATCTCTGTCATCGTATCTGCACAAACCATACTATCATACATCCCATCTATATGCTCATCATCCTCTAAAATACATGCATTTTTCAAATCTTTCTCCTTCCTGCATATGTACTGCCTAGTAGCTCTAGGCAACCTAGAAATCTTTTGATAACTCATCGAACTGTTTACTGAAATTCCAACAAAATTGGAGGAGAAAGCACTGCTGCCAGGAGGCGAGAACTCCAACCTCCTCTGCTTTGTTTACCACCGTCGTCTCGCGGAACAATGGTACCTAATGAAAACTCGAATCCCTCATAGTGGGCAAAGGTGCATCTCGAAGAGTATCCTTGTTTCTAGCATGATTTACACACACAGCCATAAACTGGACTACTCTCATACCATCTTTACTGCAAATCCGTGTATAAGCAGATCCATCATCCATTAGTTTCGTCTCCATGCGCATCTCTGTGATGAATGGGTGTCCTAGGATTATGGGGTAAGAGCATGAATCCTGCACAAAGAAATGGAAATCCTCCTCTACATCTCCAATAGAAATCCTGACACTTGGACATGCAGCATACAAATCACCTGCAGTGTTGTTGGCGACTCTCATATGCCACCCATTCTCTGCATCCATAGGCCATCTATTACTTTCATAAACTCCATGAACTATGAGATTAATCTCTGAACCATGATCCATCAAAGCAACATAAGGCACTTGTTTCTCTCCTTTTTTTACCATTGTTTTTGTAGTTGCCCTAGCCCAATGACTCCACGAAAAATGACTGTGCAATACCAAGATAGGCTCATCAGTTTCAGCATAATGCATAGGCTGAACCCTCTTCTCTATTTGTGGAAAAATAGAAGCATTCTCGACCATAACCTCATCCTCATCCTCATCCAACTCCCCAATCAAAGCTCCATGTGTATCAGTAGTAGGCAATGTATGTCTTTTCCTCTTCAGGACTTCTTGGAACTGATCTTTTAACTCTCTTTTCGAGATGCCCAAAACCTTAGAAATAGTAAAAGTCACCTCACTACCAAGTATCTTGTCATTAAAGATTTTCTTCATGTCCGTGGATGTCTCAATATCGGACATTAATCTAAATCCAGGATGCTTTCTCTGTCTAGGTTCCTGCCTCTTTTCGTTCTTTTGAGCATCCTCCATTTGTCATTCTGGCCTTGGTCTCAAAGACGGCCCTGCAGTAGGTGGAGTAACAAACTCACCTCCTCTAGTCTTTTTAGCTGCATTTGGATTCTCTTCATCTCTCTTACACTTCTCCTCAACAAGTACATCTGCTCCTTGAGACTTAGCCAAGTAGGCATAAATAGTGTACCTGTCAACAGGTGAATCCCAACCTGTCTCAGATCTAATGCTAGAACCTGCACTAGTCAAAACAGTCTGCTGGATTCTTCCCTTGTTTGCCGTCTCTATAGCATAGGTTCATAATGCTGACTGACTCTCTGAACCTTTCTCAATCTGGACTCCATATGCAGAAGCATCTCCTCTAGTTGCCACATAAGAAGTATGCACAACCATGTCAGCTACTAATTTCTTCATTCCGCCTTTCCCAAAATTGATAGCAAGCGAAGCTCCTATTTTAGTCAACCAGATCTTGCCATCTTGTCCCCAAAATACCAAATTCTTTCTCCTTGCATCTTGAAAAGATTCGCAATCCTTGCAATGCTAATGGTCCGTACTATCACACCAAATACATCTTCGATCTCTCCTAGGTGCACTAGGAGCACTAGAAGAAATAGTAGGCCCGGTCGAAGCAAACTACTCTTTCAATTTTACCACCAATTCTGCTTTAATTGACTCCAGTGTCAAATCCGTTATGCCTTTGATTATGTCATCAAGAGAGAAAGGAACCAAAGGAGTGGATGATTTTGGAGCAAAAGGAGCTGGCATCGGTCTTGGAATAGGAGGAACAGGAGGATTAGAAATAGTAGGCACTGGCATAGGCCAAGTAACTGGCTGAGGAAGATAAGAAATGACAAGGGTAGAAGCAGACATAGGAGCAGAAGATGGCATCGGTGTCATAGATCCATTCTGTAGGTGGGTCTTCCATATCGCCTCTTGGTCAAAGTCGAGACCACATCCTGGGCGTCTTGCCAATCTGTTTTAAGACCCATAGGCTTTGTGCGATCCTCAAGAAGCTCTCCTGATTCTTCCTGAAGAGTAGGATCTACATCTTGCAAGAAAAGTTCAACTTTCTCAATATCCAATGCTCTTTGTTCAATAGCATCAAGCTGACTATACCTCTCTTCAAATTCTTGTATCAATTCTGAAGCAGCTAGACCTTTGTTTGGCATGTAGACCCACTCTCGGAATGATCACCGTGTAGCCATCCCAAAGTTCTCAAAGAAAATACTCCTCTTTCACGGCCTTCTTAAAATCTTGCCAATGTGAATTTTAAAGGAAAAGATCAGTCACTTTTACCCTCAAGGCGGGTGTGACAAGGCGAAGAAAATATTTACTCATAAGTCCTGTCTCGGTACTCCAAAAAATCCCATCTTAATCTCATACATCTTTAAATAAGCCGATACATTATGGCCATCAAATAACTTCTTTTCATTTTCAACTACTTCAATCGCCTTAGTCGCGCTGATTGCATTCTCCTGCTCCGAATATAGTTGCCTTTGTTGAGACAACTGTTGTTGATGTAGCTACTACTGCTGCTGCATGTACAATTGTGTCTGCTGATTTTGAAGTTGCATATACATAGACATATTGTGCAAAATCTGCTTTAAATCATCCGTAGAAGTACTTGAAGCAAAAGTTGATGATGGAGTCAAAGTAGAGGACAAAGCAGGAATCGTAGAAGGGACTGCAATTGATGCTGAAGTGTCTCCCATCCTGAATTTTTTTTTTATAAAATGCGACGCTTTCACGTTGGGTTCACCAAAGATGTCGAAGGGTTTTCGAAAGCAAAGTCGCAACCACAGAGGACCTTGATGAATTTCAAGATAGAAGATCAATCAAGCGATTAAGCAAGATGAAAAAATGATGCCAAGACTCTATTTTATTTAAGTTCAATGAAGCATAACGAATCGTCTCATGAATCTAGCTCCACGAATCTTCTTTCTACAAAAATCCAAATGCTCTTCTTCCGGTCTTCTCCAAAGATTCAGATTGCTTAGTTGAAGGAGTTAAACCAAGACAAGTTGCCCTTCAAGGACTCTTACTGAATATAAGAGTTTTAGCTTTAACCTTATACTCTCTTTCTCCTCTCAGCTGACTGCTGATATGAAGCATGAAATCTCACTTCAGTATTTGAGCTTGCTGTTATGACAATAGTTTTTTCAGAGTTGTCATGAATGGATAGACCAGAAAATACATCGTTGCTGGTGGACATATCATTTTGGTCTCCTGTTTCTGTTCCTCTACTTTCTATTAATTCTGCTGTTAGATGGTCCATGTCCGTAGATTTTTCCTTTTATGGAGAGGCATTTGCAAGTGATTCTTCACCTCGTCCATCATTTGCACCTGCCAAATTGCTACTCTTTAGGTTGCCACTGGCATGCTTCACTGGTTTTATACTCTCCACTGCTTTACAAAGAGCATAATACTTCAAAATCTAATTCTTTGTAATCATTGAGAAGCGATTCAATGTCCTCAACCTGCAAATCTCCAACATTGGCATATAGAAAAGGGACTTCACTTGCAAGATGACCTACTTTATCGGCTTCTAGTACATCACTAGATCCATTAGCCTATCTAATTCTTTGTAATCATTGAGAAGCAATTCAATGTCCTCAACCTGCAAATCTCCAACTTTGGCATATAGAAAAGGGAATTCACTTGCAAGATGACCTACTTTATCAGCTTCTAGTACATCACTAGATCCATTAGCCTGCAACTTTACAAATCTGTTGACAAAGGTGATACTTCTCAGGTCTAGTGAGCCTCTCTTGAGGCATCTAGTCTGACAGAACTCTCCACTCTCAGAGCTTGTGCAAAGAACATCTAAGCAAGTTTTGACAGAGCCCTGTGCTTGAACCTCAAGAGCTAGCAGTTCTTCTACTGTGGGAATTTTCTTCCTCTTTGCATAGAGAGCCCTTAACGTAAACACAGGGTAAGCTATTACTCTGTCACTATTCAGCAGATGATACACTTTCGCTGCTATAACTTCATTGTTTGCTCTGCGGTGCAGTACGCCTGTACTCCACTAAGGCTATGTTTATCCTGTATTGTTTTGCTTCACCTGCTTTGTTTATCCTCTATCATTCTGCTTCACTTATATTGAACTATTGTCCTCCAAATTCTATTTTGCAAGTACCAATGATGGATCGGGGCCATACTCAAACCGTTGTCGTATTGCTGCGCATTCGAGGTGTGGAATTCACCAAAATATTGTGTGTGTGACATTTGTTACTTTGTACATACTTAGTCGTTGTGTTTACATTTATTTTCTGCATGCGAGTATAGTGGAGAGAAGTTTGGAAGCATAGAAATGGAAATGTTTGGGAAGTTTGGATCAGTTTTAGAAGCACTAGAAGATCAATTACCATCTACCTTGGATTTTGCAATGGAGGTTTCTGCAGTTGAAATGTTAAGGGTCTGGCAAGTAGTGCGGTTTTTGATACATATGGACTTGGTTGGGACTAGTTTCTGCTTCAAGAAAGGTTCTTTGTGATTTATTAAAAGATGGTTGTAGCTGTGTTCTGATTCTTGGAGGTGTTAGAGAGATGCTCTTTATGGAACATGACCGTATATTTGGGCAGACCCATGTTTATAAGTGGTGATATACCTTTTTGTCATTTGATGTACATTATTGTGGGGAAGGCTATTTTGAAATGTATGGCTATTTTTAAATGTGAGCTTTTTGGAGGGAAAAAAAAAAGGGAAGGATGACGCCCTGTGGGCGGGGAGGAAAAGAGAAACGGGCAGTAGAGATTATGACTGGGAGATCCCTTGAAGGCCTTCCTCTCGAAGGTTCTAATTAAGCTTCTGTGCTTTCTAGCTGACAACAACGATGACGATATGGCATATGCAGTCAGTTGTGGCTCAGTAGCGTCTTATTCATTGGAAAGCACTATTGGTGATGGCCACAGAGCTGCACGCATCAAGAAACGGGCAATACTTGGGAAAAAAGAAAGGCAATCACTGAGCAGGCGCAGAGAGGGGAGCTTGGACAATTCATGGCGATATTAAGCTCCAATTAGCCTACAGATCAGAGATTTTCCAGAGATGTATGAATCAAGAGAAGAGCTTGATGAATCCAGGGTGATCCATATTCGACTTTGATTACGCCTTCAAATACAGCATCAACGGATACTTGCGATATTCCATGGGGATTCATATTCAGTTTTGAATAAGCCTTCAGAAACAAAATCAATCAGATACTTGCTCGGAGAGGAGGACCATGCAGGAAACGAAAACTTCTATCTTCAGGTACCTGAACCCCACTGTGTTCAGCGATGGCTCCACCTACAGGGCTCCCGACGACTCCCCTGAGATCTGGAATTATTTCCCTCGTAGAATTGCTGCAACTAGTCTTCAGTTGGAATAATTATACAGAGGGTGTTGGGTGGATGATTCAGTAGTGACAGAGGACTTGTGACTTCGTTTCATTTGAACGTTCACTGAGGAATCGGGATGTACGCATCCACCTTCTATGCTCACAGGCTTTCTGCGTGAAGGAGAAATAAAGATTCCTGCCTAAAGCAGCAACGCCAATCAGGGACAAGAATGAGAAAAAGCATTCTGGAGGCCTTCGTGTCTATCTTGATGCAGAGATACTGATCTCAGTTTTGTGTAGGCCGAACCATAGGATATGGCGGCATGTTTTTCTGGCTTGGAGGGCAACGATAAGTGCATCTACATCAGACTATGATGAGGAGAAAGGAAGGGAGGCTTTCGAAATTGTCTGGTGGTGTTGTTGTTCTGAGGATTGGTGGGGCTAGTGAGGTGGAAGTTAGCAAGAAAAAAATCGTGTGACAGATGCATTGAATGCAACAAAAGCTGCTGTTGTTGAGGGTATTGTGCCAGATAATGGTGTTGCTTTGTTATATGCCTCAAGAGAGCTGGATAAGCTCAAATCTGCCAATTTCGACCAAAAGATTGGCATTCAGATCATTCAAAATGTCAACAAACTTCGTGCAAGCTTGAAGGTTTGTGCCATCAAAGCTCCAGGCTTTGGGGAGAACAGAAAATTTTATCTACAAAACGTTTCCATACTCACTGGGGAGAGGCAATTCCTTTGGGTGCAGACTGTTTTCAGAGATTACTACATTAAGCAACTTCTTACGAATGCAACTGTATGACAACAATCTATATTCAAGTAGCATTAGTGTGCTGAAAGAAGCAAAAACAGAGTTTTCAGATCTCTGTGGGAACCTTAGCTCTTTCTTGGAGCAATGGAGGGGAAAGACTGTGAAACATGTTGAAGAGCTCTTGGTGGAGAGATACAGTTTCCACACAGGATGGACCACAATTCGTGATATTAGTAAAGAGACTATATTACAGTTCATGCCTCCTGATTGTAAACTCACTGATGGCAGTTTCTCACACATTATCAACATCCTGAATACAAAGATGCCTTCATAATCCTAATCCAACCCCTTAAATCTTACTTCATATTTCCTTGTTCCTTTGGAAAAGACAAGCTGTTTATATGACATGTGTATTCGTCAAGTTGTTTATTGGAGATGCTCCCATTCAGATGTAGCTGAATGTATGACACATATTATCTAAAATTGAACTTTCAAATTGAATCTGATCTCACTTGATTGATCTTCTATTCTGAAATTAGTCAAGGTCTTGTATGGTTGCGACTTTGCTTTCGAAAACCCTTCGACACCGTACTCTGCAAATCGGTCAGATCCATACTCGGCTGGAGCTTACATACTCGCAACCCACCAGGAAGACTCTCTCTCCCTCTCTCTTTCTGTGCATCTGTGTGTTGGTGTACTGTGAATCGTGATTATCCGTCTCAAAGGTAGTCGACAAATAAATAAATAAATAAATATATAGAGCTCCAAGGTGAGAAACTTGATGATGCTTCTTCAAGTAAACATGCAAATATCAGGTGCGGAAGCAGGTGCGGCAGCATCAATCTGTGCTTTCACTACAGTGATCGATGATCATAGAACAGACTCCCTCTACTACCTATTGCTTTTTCTCCCCCAGGCAGAGTTTTTCTGGTGTAATGATTTTGTCAAAGATAAATGTTTTTTCAAGAGTGATTGTTTGCTGTAAGGTCGTAAGGTGGGATATTTCTCATTATGGCAGCATTAGCCTGCTGCAATGCTTCATCACTTGTTAGCACAGTGGGATTGTCTTCTGCTTTTTCAAATAGCAGGCTAATTTGCTCCTTATCACCCAATGCTTCTTCCTTGACTTGTCTCCATTCATACCGGCTTAACCTAACTTGACTCTTGTGCATACCAAATGTGGAAGTCAATAGCTTTCTTTTTTGTAATTTCAACTCCTTTAACATTGGAGCCACCTCATCTGTTGTTGACAAGTCATAATATTCAACCCCACGTACTCTAGGCTCCATTCTCAGAACCTACAGTTTGATTTTGTTCAACTACAAACTTAGGATATGTCTATTCCTCCAGGACCTCTTCAATTCTATCAGGATTGCCAACCATTTCTTTCAGCAGACTCACATTGAGGCTAGCTTGTTCTTGTTAAGTGTAATTTCAATAACGACATCCACCATTTACCCAAATTTCTTCGAGAGAATTTAGCACCATGCATGATGTTGTTGCAAGAGCCTCAAAACATTTTACTATAGAGAACCAAATGATTTCAATCCATCTCCCTAACCAGAGCATTAGAACCTTTACCAAGTTTTACCAACCTCACTGTATTGTCCTCCATCACTCAGGAAAATTTTAAGACGATAACTCAAGACACACTTACAAGAAAACTAGGGATCATACACAAAACACGAATGTCACACACACAAACTTTTTGATGGATTCCACACCTCGGATACGCAGCAGTACAACAGTGTGTTGTTGAAGCTTTGGCCTCTTAGATCCCACCACTCGAGAGATGCGAAGGATTTGCTTATGAGTGATTAGCCTAGCTTTGATGTGACTATCATCAGCCTTGTAAAGTTCATAGGCTTCAATAGCTACCTTCTAAGTTACTTTGAGCCTTGTTGCTAGTAGTAGTTGAAGCACATCACCATATGTAGTCTCTTGCCAATACCGCATACCATTGATATGTAACTCCCCCTCCAAAAACTTGTTAATCCTTGAATTTGAAAGCGCCTTCACCACTTGAAGAAAAGACTCCTCAAGGAGTGTCTTTACACTAGACACCAAGCACTCAACACAATGTCTTGACCTAGAGACTTGATGAGAGCAAGATTTCTCTTGAAGCAAAGAAGGGTGTGTATAATTAACTTTCTTTACTCGCATACGTGCCATTTATTGATAAAGATTCTTCTTCTCTTGAGCTTGTTTTAGAGACCATAGTGGTACTCTTGAGCAATGAATCCCTTGAATAGGATTTGATGAAGATTCCTCCTTAGTGATCCCTTGAAAAACACTCATTGAAGAAGAGGACAACTCCTTAGATGTTTGTTCCTTCATAGAAATTGTAGAGCATAGCTTGAGAACTCCTCAGCGGTGGGGGCATAAAAAATGAGAGCTGAAAAGATGAATGGGTTGCCTCTTACCCACCCAACCTCCAATCCTCACTAAGAGAGCTAAAGAGGGGTACCACCTAGCTAAAGGGAGGATGGGCTAGGGCATCTCTTTCCTCAAAGAGAATGGAAAGAACCAAAAACACAACTTCACAAGAGAGAATTTATAGCCCATATTAATGGAAGTGAAGATGATGGAAGGCTAAGAGATAATGGCTCCTAAATTCTCCCATGAATATATATATAACATGAGGAAATAAGGATTCCCTACCAATAGAGCATATCGCAAGTCTTACTTAATAAGTTTAAGTATGAATGTAGAGGGAGAACTAGAAGAGAGTACATATGATTTAGATAACATATTAGAATGAGAGAGAGAGAGAGAGAGAGAGACAAAGATAGAGAGAAAGAGAGAGATGAGATAAGAGGGAGACAAGAGGAGAAGAGGTAGAGGAAGCTTACCATTATGTATTCATAGAATGCGAAGATGAGAAGAGAGGGAGACAAGAGAAGAAGAGTTAGAGGAAGCTTTCCATTATGCTACATAATAAAAGAGACTCACTCATAGCTTACCTCAAAGAGATGGACTAGCATGAGGGTATTCTAGAGTGCTCTCATATGCTTGACATTGTCTATCTTTACATCTCCATGGGCTCCTTATATAGCCTCCATGAGGGATTGGATTAAGCTAATCTTTTTGTGTGATAGAGCTTTTGCCTTATGCTTCCACCATGTTTTCTTAGAAGCTATGCACAACATCGATAAATTCTTACTTATCTTCATTGTTAAACACTATCTTGTGAAGTAAGGGATCCTATTTGTTAAGACTAATCGAAACCTTAGCTTTGGCTAACCTTGTTTTTCCTCTATTACTTCAATAAAAAACTGTAGAATGTAACTTTTTCTACCTATTGGAGTCTTGCGGCCTATGAACCATAACATTTCCTTCCTCATTAATGGGTGCTAAAAGAAGCTTCCTAGCCTTTGCTCCTACAAAGCAAGGCTTTTTTGGCAAGTTACTAGATTTTTTTAATCTCTTCTTATCTTTTTCAATCGTCACTTGATGCTTGTGTAGCCTAATTTTTGATAGCACTCACTCCACATTCCTACACGTTTCAATGGCTTCTTTTTCTAGTTACATCCTATAAGCAAAGCAAATGTATTCGTATACAAGTTTCTCCATGATTCTGACAAAAGCATAAAATGAACAAATGTGAATACGATCCAATGGAATGTTGAAGATGGGCTTCAAACACTACAAGACACAGGCCTCATATACCAATGTTCAAAAAGTAATAATAATATTCATTAAAAAACTACCCCCATCGTCGCTAAACACATTGGTATCACTGTCTCCATAAAACTGTGGCTATATGCATCAATATTTGCATCAGTATTTGCATTTTAATTATTATCGGTTTTCTGACGCAAATACAAATGCATATAGGGACAATTTTGTGACATGTATTGCGATGCCAATAGCGACGCGTGTAGTAAATTTGCGATGCTAATAGTGACTATTATAGAGAAAAAATAATAATTACATATTAGGTGCACAATGTTCATCAAGATGAGCGCAAAATGTACTTGAATCCACAAGATTGATACATAGAATAAGTACAAGATCGCTAATGAAAACTTGTGGAATTATGGCAAGATATAAAGGATGATAACAACATAGTACATAGAAGATGCTTACATAAATCACATGACCAAAAAAGAAAAGGATGTATGCTCGATGAATCCAAGCACGATCTATAGATCCTCACTATTCAAAAGCTCATCCTAATGCAAAAGGAGCATTGAATAGACTTTGTAAAATGAACAACTACACATCATTCCACCATACATAATGCATTTTAAAAAAAATAGTAACTACGAACAAGAAAGATGATGACTTACTTGGTAATCACATGTATACAGTCTATTAGTCAATGTAGTGAGACTATAACTCTTTGCATATCGAGTCTCCACGCCAGTGGGATCGCGGTTTATAATGAAGTGTTGTAAAGAAAAATATATATAATGGTTAGAAACAAGATTGTTAGTGCAAGTGATATTACAAATAAGAAAGTGAGAAGAACAAAAGAAAAACTTACGTGTCCTCTAGATAATTCATGTAGCTACCACTTCCTAGATGATACACAATCCATGCCTCCAATCATGCCCTCGCTGCCTCCCGCTGTTGTTGTCAATGTCTTGGAGAATTTGTAGCCTCCTTCCTGAGTCAAATATGTCTAGCCACTCGGGCTCTAAGGTGCTACTCTTGAGTGCCTTGCATGTGTCCAATTGTCTATATGACATGTATGCACGCATACACTCCATCATCCAGCTAGTGAAAGACCTCTCTACTGCGGTAGGTACTGGAAACTCCTTATGCAAGGATACTACTATATAGCCATTTCTCCCCTCGGATATGTTCTTCCAATGGTTCAAGACGTTGTGCAGAAAAACTTGTTAGTACAACTCTCTTATGTGAGACATCACCCTCCTCTCCTCATTATTCATGATCACAGCTCTTGTCCTATCATTTACGAGGTATCCATATCCCTCTAGGGTATGTCTAAGGTGTGTCCTCTCCCACTTACGAGCGTGCTCCTGGACATAACCATTAGGAAAAAAATGAACTCACAAATGGACCTTTTAGCCCTCCCCTCTCCTTAAAACAAGGAAAAGAGGAGATAAGAATAGTAAAATAATCTTCTTCTCTCTCCACTTTTGCAATCTTGTTTTTTCTTTTTAATATTATCTACAAAGATATACTAGATTCCTTCTCTCTCCTCACTCAAGAAGTCTTTTCCAACCAAATTTTATATTAAAAAATGACTAAGTTACGGGAGTGTGGTCATTCATCTTCAATGCGAAATGATTAGTAGATACGAGATAATTGATTTTTTAATCAAGAAAAAGAAAAATGAAATTTCAAAAGTTCCTTTTAGGATATTTTGGGGATTTTTTATATTCTAGCTTTTGGCAAAAAAAACCAACTGGTCAAATTTCTTGTTTTTTGGAAATGTTTTTGGAGGTAAAATAGAAATTTCTAAAATAAGAAAAGTCTTGGACATCCCTACTCTTTGAGCTATTTTTCCCCATATCTATACTCTCTCATGGCTCTATTGTGACCTCTTCTCTGTGTTTATGTAACATTCATTAACAGAGTGAATTACTTACACTCTCATTTTCCTTGGCACCTTTGTGTGCCTCTTTGTGCATCTCCACCCTACCTCCTGTGACAAAGAAGTAGGCTCCCCATTTCTATTAATAATAAAATAAACACGGAGAGCCTACTTAGTTGTCACACGGGACAATTATTCAAAAGAACCCAATGTACCAATGTCAACCCTCAAGTTCTGCAGAGTTACATGCAAATGGGATTGAAACATGTGGATTTGTGGGTTGATGGGGGAATCTACCCAATTGATCCCTTAAACAATAGACCTCCAACTTTCTCAGGAATCACAAATTTGCTTAAGAATATGTATGAGGGTGAAAATGGTTTGCTCGGTTACACTAGGTGGCTCAATGATTAGGCATTCAAAGTATTTATAACTTGCCAAGAAACCATAAACAATTGTCATGATGTGATTATTGCACATCAAATTCATACACAACAACTCATAGAACAAGTGGTACACTTGAATGACACTATAATTCAACAAAATAATCAAACTATTTCAATGTAGGGCACTGCCCATGAAATTGGTATCTCATATGAGGAGGTAAAGGCACATTTGGATGACGTGAGAAAGATAAAAAACAAGCTAACATAGGAGCGCAAATGAAAGAAGAAACCAATCAGTGTGTTAGTTGTGAATAGTAGTAAGTGGAAGTGATGTATCAAAGCATGCAAGGTAGCTCAAAATGAGAACCTAGATGAGGGTGAGTACATAATGTATTAGTAGATTGTTGAAGGTAAGTACATTGGAAAACACATTGAGTAATCCTAAGTTTAAGGCTGTGAAGAAAAAGGTGATTGAGTGCATATTAAAAGATGTGTCAAATGAGTTCTCAATTGTGAATGCATAATCCATTTGTGACAGGGCCAATATTAGCACAAAGACTTACTCAAAGATAGTCAAAGGTTTGAAGGCTCGGTTTGGTCGTGTGTGCTGAATTGGAGAAATAGAATCCCACCTCTTCCTCAACCTTCAAAGTTATTAGAGGCCCAATAGCAACTTAATACAAAGGTTTTGGAGTTGATAGGAGATCCCATGCATATTCAATGTATGGAAACACTAAAGGTTGGGACTGGAAATGCATATAAGGTGAAGTTCACCAAACTCAACAATTACTATTTAGATTTGTACAAGATGCAATCGACAATGGTAATGTACTACAATATGTCTGTTGAGGAATGTAATGGTAAATTGTAGCTTGTTATAAAATTGGATGAAAGTGAGGTTATCAAAGGAGTAAAGCTTGAAAGAGTTAGTGTAACTTTGATGAATAGAGCTTTACAATTCAACAAGAACAACCCAAGGAACTTTAGTGTTCAATCCAAGCACCATGTGTGGTGGATCACTACATTTGAAATTCCTAAGAAGGAATTTAAGGTGCTGCAGCTGCTCTTTACACACACAAGCATTCCAAACATCATCAATCATCCAGAACATGGTGAGATGCTCTCGGTTGAAGGGTATGGTCAATACTTGGTTGAATGACATCTTGCAAGAGACTTGAAAACTTTAAAATACATGTGTGGAATCATCAATGGTGCAAATACAAAGAATCCATGCCTATATTTCTTGACAAAGAGACTGAAAGGAAAGGACAGAAAGAAGAATTGGCAAAGGGTGACAAGTGCCGCACCAACGTGCAATAGAGAAGATCCCACTTGGAAGCCCATCTTTAACATTCCATTGGATCATATTCACATTTGTTCATTGTATGCTTTTGTCAGAATCATGGAGAAAATTGTATATGGATACATTTTATTTGCTTATAGGATGCAACGAGAGAAAGAAGCCATTGCAACGTGTAGGAATGTGGAGTGAGTGCTATTAGAAATTGGGCTACATAAGCATCAAGTGATGATTGAAAAAGATGAGAAGAGATGAGGAAAATCTAGTACTTGCCAAAAAATTCTTCCTTTGGAGGAGTAAAGGCTAGGAAGTTTCTCTCAGCACCTATCAATGAGGAAGGGAATGTCATGGTTCCTAGGCCACAAGACTATGATGGGTGAAAAAAGTTGTATTTTGCAATTACTGATTGAAGTAATGGAGGAAAAACAAGGTTGGCCAAAGCTAAGATTTAGATAAGTCTTAACAAATTAGCTCCCTTACTTTGCAAGATGGTGTTTAATAATGAAGATAAGCAAGAATTTATTGATATTATGCATAGCTTCTACGAAAACATGATGGAAGCATGGGAAAAAAGCTCTATCACACATTACATGGTGCATACTAAGTTAATATTTTAAAATTGTATGAATTGTATAAACTATTGAGCATAGTTTTACTCATGTGTGATATGTGTCTTTATAGCATATCCGTGAGGCACATGGGCTATACTTTGCAAAAAAGGAAGCATTAGAGTTTGGTCCACACAAGGGATGGCAAATTCACATTGGATACCACATGGTGCATACCAAAGAAAAACCGATCATGGTGGAGGGGTGAATGGTAGCAATCCAATGATCATATTGCTATCTTGGTGGTATAGGATTATAGTAGCAAATAAAGCTAAACTCTTGCAAAAGAGAGCAAATGAAACTCTTGATGAATCGGCTGCAAACATGATGGAATCAAGTCATGTCACTAACATAATGTGTTATAAAGCCTCAAGTGCCAAAGAAAACCATGCCAAGTAGCTAGAAACAAGGCTTCGACAAGGCATCAAATGGATTTGAAGAGAGCTAATATAGCAAGATGAACAATGTGCTCAGTGTGAATGCAATGCATATATTAAGAGAAAAAGAGAGAATGTGCATCTATATGAATGAGTCTTACAATTTAGGGTTACATAAAAGAGGGTTTCACTTTCTATCTTATTCATTGAGTTCTCACATCTCTTGCGCAGGAAAGATGGCTAGCCCTAAGGTAGTTGCAAATAAGCTTCCGCTCAAAGCCCCATATTGTGTTCAGTCCCTTGGAATATCTACTAGCTCAGATGCACCCCCTTCTCAACCTAATCCAGCTTCCTCAAGCCACCCTCACAAGGGTCCTCCTTAGCATCCCCATAAGAAACACAAGTGGAAGTAGGTATAGTGGCCTTGAGAGAAATTAGGAGGTATTAGCGCTCTTTTGATATTATCATTTCAAAGGTGAGCTTCTCAAGACTTGTTCGTGAGATTATGCAAGACCTCTACTGCACAAAAAGAAGGAGGTGGTCTATGGCACAAGGTCAGGATAGACCTGATCGCTTCACAAAAGAATGTCTTCATGCTCTACAATGTGCTGTAGAGGCCTTTTTAGTTGACTTGATGACTATTGCTCAGCATTTTGCAATACATGTGAAGCACATCAGTATAACTTCCAAGGACTTCCAACTTGTAAGAAATCTTCAATCAATGAAGGATGCATTCATTCCAATGCAATGAACACATTTTGTAATGTTATCTTTTTTGGCATCGTGTTCTCCTTGTGCATTGGATATATGATTATGTCACAGTGCAAAATTGTTATACGTGCCCTTAAAATATGAATTACCTTTCTACTCTTGTCCTTTGCTCTCAACTTTGATTATGTATCTTCGCTATATTTTCAACTCTTACTTACAGTTTTTGCTAAGCACTGTCAATTTCAATAAGAAAAATATGCAAAAATTTACCATTTGTTGTTGCAGACTTTACTCCTGATGCCTCTATATAGCCTATGTGATGTGAAGTTTCTAAGGGCTAGTAATCGTGATGTTGATTTCTTGATTATCAATCTATCCATAATTTTGATGTGGGATAATTTTTAAAATACTAAACTGTATCAAAATGTGACAAAACTTGACACACATACTCGTTAGGTGGCCAAGAGCCCCCCTTTTTTTTGGAAAAAACAAATGCCTGCAAATCCCTAGTCCGAAGTTTGGTGTTTGGAGCCACTTTAGGGTCCAAACTCTGACGAGACAGTGCGTATGAGGTTGCATTAACTTGGTTTTGGGGTTTAAATGGGTTAAAAGTTTATTCTTCTTCTCATTTTTACATCTTGCTTTCTTTGCTTCCTCCATTCTCACACCCCAACCTCTTTCTCTTCTCCATCTTGCCCTCCTCAAGCACTTATATGGCACACACTAAGCAAGCATATCATCATTTCGGCCACAGGAAGGCCTCATACCAAGGCCTACCACCTGGAGCACAATGTGGAGTCCTCTATAGTGTAGCAATAGGTGCTCCCCATAGAGCACAATGACCACTACAGAAGAAGAGGAGATGGAAACCGGGCACTATCGCCCTTTGAGAGGTAAAGAGAACGCAACACAGATACAAGTTTCTCATCCCGAAAAGATCTTTTCATAAGATTATTTAAGAAGTTATGCAAGACTTGGAGCTGAAAGGGATGGGAAGATTTTGGCCGTGAGTGTGGGATGGCCCACCAGTAGGAAGGTGGATTGCTACAGCTATGGAGGCCCTACAAACAGTTGGAGAGGGGTTTCGTAGTGACTTGTTCAATGATGCACAACTAGCGGCCATCCATGCAAAGTGCATTACAATCATAGATAAAGACATAAACTTTATCGTTCACGACACAGCAAGGGGACTCCTCCATAGGTTATGAGATTAATGATGCAAGGTTTTATAATGAGTGGTATAGCACCATAGTAGCTTGGAATACCAAAATATTTTGTATACTCTGCCACATTGGAATATATATATATATATATAATATCTCATGCAATGTGTACTGAATTCAAATAATTGAGTAAACTTGTTTTGTTTTGTTTCTTGAAACACATGACTCTTAATTTTTATTTAATGTACCCACGTATTGAAAATAGTAATACATATGGATACGAGTCACATTATTGTCTATGCATAATCGCAAGTGTAGTACTATGCATTAACATAAATAAATTGGATTATGTTAATGCATGCAAATGTGTCATTCACCTATCACACATTATCATCACACTTAAATGAACGACATATTTATTCAATAAATATTTATTTTTAAGAACAAAGTAAAATATCTTATATTTATCAAGAAAAATACATGCGATGGCTGATAGTGATGGTAGATACAAAAAGCCGATAGCCAACAAGAATTCTCATTCATTCCTTGACTTTTTCATTGGTGGAGAGGAGAGGCCAGCTTCCGATGAAAATATGAGTTCCTTCTTTTCTTCAAAAATGACACGCTCCCCCTTCAATTATTTCTCTAGGAGAAGTCAATCTGACACTTTAGCAAGGTCACATAATGTAGCAAGCACACACATTGCTCCCCTAGGGGTTTGGTCAAACAAGTAAAGAAGCTTTGATCGCTTGATTAGCACCACCTTCTCCAAGATAGATGTCACAGATATCGCTTGAAAATGTTAAATCTAGAATTTTTATGATTGTTTCCTGACCTCGTGGTGAGCACTTCTTATGTAAGACCACCAAGTCTGCAATAAGATTACCAATGTACTTCTTTAGAGCTGAATCCTTCCATCGATCCGCATGCCGAGCTCCTCCTTTCCTTGATGCAAACTCATCTATATACAATATGCCATGAATGACAAAGTCAAATCAAACAATATAATTAGCAACTAGCCTAGAGTTATTAGAAAGTAATGAAACTTGATGGTAGGGTGCATTGGGTCCCTCGAAGTCCATAAGTGAAATCTTGGCAAAAAATGATGCCGTAGAGCAGCCCTGTCTATCTGAAGTCTTGGCCAGACTTTGGACATGGTAGTTGCAGGTATCATTTTATGCCAAGATTTCAAGAAAATTGCCCTAGATGCTAAACTTTGAACAAGGTAGCTGCACGCATCATTTTTTGCAAAGATTTTACCGGTTGACTCCAGGGGACACCAAGAAAGTAGCCACAGAAGCCAAACTTTGAATAGGGTAGTCATAGGCATCATTTTTTGCTAAGATTTCATCATTGGACTCTAGGGGACTCAATGTACCCTACTGTCAAGTTTTGTTGCATAAAAATATATGGTAGTTAGAAATCTCACCTTCTCCAGATCATCTTCTATCTTTATTTTCTCGTGTGTCAGCGAGACACCTCTTTGGGCAGAGGGATCTACAAACTCCTTTCTAGGAAGCTGGGGCCTTAGTCCAAATAGATCACGCTATAGTGCTTCAAATTGAGCATCAAGCACAAGGTAAACTTCTTCAACCGAGGTAATAGGCTCCTATACTACTATGATGGCACTCACTGTATCAAAGCTTGTGCCATCATATATTCCAATCTCTGCTATTGTCTGATGCACATCCATGTAATCATAATCGATTAGGTATTCCATCAAATCCCTGATTAGAACAAAAAATAACTCTTATTCCTTCGTTTCCAAGTATTGTAGCACATCCGACAAAAGTAAGTATTGTACACCATCTACTTCAATAGGTGTCAATGAGGCAAGGTCGGGATTATCAACTTATAGCTATTCTGAAGAAGATGACACCATAAGAGACACCACCAGTCGATGTTCCTCTTCAACATTTATGAGGCCTTCAATCGGCTCTTCTCCCATGTACGTGATAACAACCTGTGGAGTTGTATCTTCATTCCTCTCCTCCTCTAGGGGTGTGTCCAATGCAAGGAGATAAATTTCCAATGTGCAATCACACTCCATGAGATCCAAAGGTGATGTACCTCATGCATTCACTACAAGGATCTAAACCTATAGCGACGGCGGGTAGTGACGCAGGTAGCAGCGTCGCTATTTGTGTCGACGCAAATAGCGACACCCCACAGGGAAAAAAAATAGGCCGAAACCGAGCGCGGGTTCATTTCGCGCATTTTCGTCGATCGTTTTGAGAGGGAGAGCGAGAGAGAGAGCGACCGTCGTGAGAGAGGGAGAGGAAGAAGGCTTGCCGCCGCCGCCGCCGCCGCCGTCGTTCGCGAAGGAGAGGAGGAGCCTTCATCGCGAAGAGGACCCTCGCCATATCTCATCGGTAAGTCCATTCTCTCTTTCTTTTGCTTGTTTAGGGTTTAATCTCTTTATCTTTTGCTTGTTTAGGAGAGAAAATGAGAGAGAAAGAGAGGGAGAGGGAGAGGGAGGGAGAGAAAGAGAAAGAGAGAGGGAGAAAAAGAGAAAGAGAAAGAGAAAGAGAGGGAGAGGGAGAGAGAGGGGGAGGAAATGAGAGAGGGAGAGAAAGAGAAAGAGAGGGAGAGGGAGAGGGAGAGGGAGGAAATGAGAGAGGGAGAGGGAGGGAGAGTGCATTCTCTCTCTCCCTCTCCCTTTTGCTTTTATAATTTGTGTATATATATTGAGAGAGGGAGAGGAAATGAGAGAGAAAGAGAGGGAGAGGGAGGAAATGGGGGAGGGAGGGAGAGGGGGAGGAAGGGAGAGTGAGAGGGAGGAAATGGAAGAGGGAGGGGATGAAATGAGAGAACGAGAGAGAGGGAGAGTGTATTCTGTCACTTATTTATTTAATTTTTGTATAATTTGTATATAATGTGAGAGGGAGAAGAAATGAGGGAGAGGGAGAGGGAGAAAGAGAGTGAAATTAAAGAGAGGGAGAGGGAGTAAATGGGAGAGGGAGGGGGAGGAAATGAGAGAGAAAGAGAGGAAGAGAGAGAGGGAGAGAGTGAATGAGAGAGGGAGAGTGTATTCTCTCTCTTATTTATTTATTTTTTGTATAATTTGTATGTAATGAGAAAGGGAGAAGAAATGACGGAGAGGGAGAGGGAAAAAGAGAGGGAAATTAAAGAGAGGGAGAGGGAGGGGGAGAGGAAATGAGAGAGGGAGGGGAAGGAAGAGAGAGAAAATGAGAGAGGGAGAAGGAGAGGAAGAGGGAGAGGGAATGAGAGAGGGAGAGGGAGAGGGGGGAGAGACGAAAACAAAATAGGGAAATGAGAGAGGAAGAGGGAGGGAGAAGAAATGAGAGAAGGAGAGGAAGAGAGCAAAAGGAAATGAGAGAGGGAGAGGAGAGAGAAAAAGAGATAAGATGTTAAACATAATAGGTAAATAGAGCAAGAGAGGGTATGGGTGAGGGTGAGGGCAAGGGAGGGAGAGGAAATGAGAGAGGGAGAGGAAGAGAGAAAAAAATGAGAGAGGGAGAGGAGAGAGAAAAAGAGAAAAAATTATTAAAAATAATAGAGAAAGAGAAAAAGAGAGGGTCAGGGTGAAGAAGGGACAGGAAATGAGAGAGGGAGAGAAAGAGAAAGGTAAATGAGAGAGAGAGAGGAGAGAGAAGAAAAAATGAGAGAGAAAAAAGAGAAAAATCATTAAACCTAATAGGGAAAGAGAGATAGAAAGAGAGAGTGAGGGCGAGGGAGGGACAGGAAATGAGAGAGGGAGAGGAAGAGAGAAAACGAAATATTATGTGCTAGCTACCAAGTACTAGGTACTAAATACTTGTGTTGTATGATACTATATGCTAGGTCATAGAAAAAGAGAGAGATGGAAGGAGAGGATAACAATCTAAGAAAAGAAAAGAATGATAACAAAAACAAATTGTTTGTTGTAACGTGGAAAAAATGGAAAACGAAGAAGGTCCTGTTGTTCAAGATCGCGAGACATATCTTAATCAGCATGTCCCATGTCCTTGCTCTCAATGCAAGTTGGCAATTAGACGAAAATACCGATTGTCTATAGAACACGTACGACGATTTGGCGAGTTTCAATCTGAGATCATTGATTAAGCGATTGCGGATTTTCAGCAAACGGTAATTTGAAGTTAATATCAATCATGCATTGTACTCACAAGCTAATTGAATACCATATACAATAAGATTGGGTCTCGCTAGCAAATTTTCTATCCAGGGAGGTGATGTCTCATCCCAAGAGTGCACCCTTTACGGCCAATTAGAAGTGTATGTGGGTGTGCGATGGATGGAGTGTAGGAGCCAATCCAGCACTCGCAAGGCCAATCTATACCGTCAATGCTAGAGGAGACAGGCAACCTTCCAGACCTACCTACAATCTTAGAGCCTGAGATGGAGGCAATGATCGATGCATTGATTCCCATGGATATCGAGACTTTTGATCCGCTTAGAGAGGAAGCATCCATACCATTATATGATGGGTTCCGAGTATCTTGGCTGAAGACACTGCTTGCACTCTTAAGTGTGCAAGCAAAATACCGGTGGAGCGATACGAGTGTGACCGAGTTGTTCAGGTACCTTGTACATACGCTTCATTCATTTTTTTTCAACACTATTATTACAAACATTTGTGCTTTTTCAAGGTATTTTATGATTTTTTTCAGGTTCTTGAAATATCATATATTACCACCTGCAAATACCATGTTTGAGTCTCGTGATGATGCACAACATGTTTTACAGAAGCTTGGCATAGACTACAATAACATCCATGCATGTATCAATGATTGCATATTGTTTCGAGGAGAATACGAGACTATGGAGACATGTCCAAAGTGTGGTGCTCACAGGTATAGACAGGACTTGCAAGGACAAACCATCCCTAAAAAATTTCTCAGACACTTTTCGCTCATCCCCCGCATAAACCACATGTTTCGTACGTCCGGCATGGTGAGCTTGACAACGTGGCATGTGCAGAATAGGTCCACAGATGGAGTTCAACGAATATTAGTGGATTCGCGTGCATGGAGCCACATTAACTCAACCTTCCCAGGCTTTGCCCGAGAGCCAAGGAATCTTCGGCTCGATCTTGCAATGGATGGCGTGAACCCATTCGGTCTGCGCTCAACTTCTTATAGTGTGTGGCCTATAGTCCTTATCAACTACAATATCCCTCCATGGCTTTCTACGAAGAAAGGATATCTCATCCTTAGCTTGCTCATCCCAATCCGCTACAAAGTAAAAAATATGGACGTGTATCTTCCTCCATTAGTCGATAAGCTTAAGATTTTGTGGGAGGAGGGGGTCATCGTGCAAGATATGAGCAGGTGCGATGGTCGGCGGTCAACCAATATTCGAGCCATTCTCATGTGGACGATGCATGACTTTTTGGGATTGGGAGAGTGCTCAGGTGAGCATGCCTCCGTTCTCGCAAGTAATATCTATATTTTATCTTGTTCAACCAAGTATTCACTAGGTCGTGGTGTTGGAACAGGTTTGGTTACCTTAGGTTATCATGCATATCCATTGTGCGGGCCACAGTTAGACTCCTGAAGGTCACAAACCATGAAGAAGATGGTATATCAAGGACACGCTGCTTTCTTGCCAGAGGATCATGAACTCAGGGATGGTTTCCTTGGATGACCTCCAACACGTATGAATGTTGCAAGCTGGTACGAGCTGAAAATTGTCCACACGGAATCACATCCAAATGGAATGCGGCGGTTCTCAGTTTTCTATTAGTTGCCATATTGGACCCACTTATAGGTCAACCACTTGTTGGATCCCATGCATATTTTCAAGAATGTGGGCAGCTTGTTATGGGAACACATCACAGGAAAGAGAGACACTATAGGGGCATGAATGGATTTGAAGGAGGTAGGTAAGATGGAGGCGCTTCGGCTGCAGTCGAGTGTTGATGGTCGCGTGCAGCTTCCTTGCGCTCCTTGGGTTTTGTCCACTAAAGAAGAGCGCATTGTGAAGCAAGTAATCAAGTCTATCCGCACTTCGACGGGTATGATGTGTTCTCTCAGGTCCGCATTTTCTAAAGACGACCAATAATCAGGGCTAAAATCCCATGGCTGGCATAAGATATGTCAGGTTTGTACTACGAATGGATTGTAATTAGCGTAGGCATTTTGCTATTTGGAATGTAGCCATTATTCATAATGCTTTCTCATTTGTGGCAGTTTGTACTACCGATCGCGATCGTAGGATGTCTTACTCCATAAATACACGGGGCCATTTACAGGTTGCCGTCTTTGGTGCAATGGATCTCACAGAAGGAGATTAAGACGTCCTCTATTGAATCCGCGAGGCGGGGAGCAATGGAGATGGCCTGTCTCTTTGAGAAATACCTGCCCACCAGTATGCTCACAATACAAATCCACATTCTTGTGCATCTTGTGGATGAAGTGAAGATTGTTGGACCTATCCATATGCCGATGGATGTTCTTCTTGGAGAGCTTCATGAAAACCCTGAAAGGCTTTGTGCGACAATGAGCTCAGCCAGAAGGTAGCATGGCTGAAGGTTGGTTGGTGTCTGAGGCACTAGTGCATATTTCACAATGGCTACCAACGGTGGAACGAGACAATGAAATGCTATGGTCGTTGAAGGACGATGATGGACTAACTGGAGATGTGGTGGTTGGAAATGGGGTAGAAAAAATAATGGATGCCTCAATGGAAGAGAAGGTGAATCGCTTTTGTATGTTGCACCATGCGTCTATGGAGATGTGGCTCGCCAAGTACCAGATCGCTAGGCAAGATCGAGAGGAAGCGTGAGCTGAATTCCGATGTAGTACGCATCATCGACCGATTTGATATCCCAAAGGCATGGAGGAGATGCCATGGTTTATGTCAACGCGATGGTTGCATGAAGCCTTGATCGCAGCATCTCACGAAGGGACAGAGGTCTCAATGGAGGAGTGGGAATTCTTGAGGGGATGTAGTCCAAAGATGATGAGGGTTTTAGAATCTGTCGTATCTAATTTTATATAAGACATCTAATTTGAGAGTTTCAATGTACATTACAAAATATATAGTGTAGCGTGGTCGCGCAGATGGCATTTTCACGTGGAGCATATTGACAAAATGCACTCCACAATGGACTGTGGTGTCATGGCAAGGTTTGAGCAAGAGAGCCGGCGACGAGCAACAGATCCAAACATGGTTGTGGATGAGATGGAGTATTTTGGAAACTTGCAAAGTATTGCTACAGTGGATTACCATAGCTTCTCCATGATACTATTCGATGTGCAATGGTTCAAAGTGGTACTTGGAGGAGCTAGAGCAACAGTTTGATGAGGTCCATCTAGATTTCTCGAAATAGATTCCGAAAAAAAATGGACGGATTTACACGATACCTTTGTGTTGCGCCCATTGTGAACAGGTGCATGGACTCATTTGCTTGCTAATTGTATTACGACATGGTTTATGTCACAATGGTTTGAACTCTCTTGTACATGTTTGTGAACATGTAATCTTCTATCCAAACCCCCGACAACCTCGATGGTGGTATATTATACCTTTAACTCCCCGAAGTGCGAGAGTATATGATCAAAGCGATGTTCCGAGCATAGATGAAGATAATATGCAAATAGAAGGGTCGATATTGCAAGGGGTGGAGGCTGTCGAAAGCTTGGAGCCAGCATCCGCTAACAATGATGGAAATACAAGAGTCTAAGAATTCTTTGAGAACGAGGCGGACTCATTCTTTTGTGATGACATGTCTATCGACCTTTCAATGTATGTGGAGTTGTGTTAGGAGATTAACATGGGACCATAGGATACTTCATACTTGGAGCATCCACTTACTCAATTCGTTGACCAATCGCTTATAAGGGTACATAAGATATACATTTTAAGTGAGATTTTTTTTTAAATGATTTATATTACTGTGCTTTGTATGATTTAAATTGATTATTCTAACATCATTTTTTGTCTGTGCAGGTGACATTTTCAAGATGAGTTGAGGGATGAGCGATGAGGAGTTACAGGACATCTTCGCACGCATTTTTCCAGACCAGATTGCCAGATTCAGAGAGATGGCAGACCAGGAGCTATCTTGGTCTTTGTTAGGCCGCTTTTCTAGATCTGCTTCAGTGCGATCGGATGCTTCGCAAATGAGCTCGACGCTCATGACTTGGGCCAGAGGGAGGGAGTGCATCTAGATTAGGGGGATGCTGCAAAGATACAAAGGCAGTGATCCCGCGGTCCACACAGGATACATGTGTGACTCCTCGCTCTCGTGGCCCTTCCGGGGAGCGTGCCTCAGGCTCAGGTGGATGCTATGGAGACATGGACGTAGTGTCTCCATCTCGTCGTTCAGCTGGAGCTGTGTCACCTCTAGGATTTGTCACACCTGTGGGGACATCTACTCTAGTTACTCCTGCTTTTGTGCAGCACCCCTGTGGGTGCCACTTTGAGAGATATTACCCCTGTCGGTACACCGGATGCACAGGGGTCTCCTGGATATTCCCAGGAGTGTGGACGCAGATAGGACAGGACCCATCTTAGGTAGACTCCAGGGGGTTATGGATATCTAGTCGATAGTAGGTCAAGAGCCATCATCATAAATGATGAGGGGAGGAGGGTGATGGCTCGCATGAGAGAGTTGTGCCAACAATTTTTTTGGCACAACGTCTTTGATCATTGGAAGAACATACTGGAGGGGAGCAAGGACTACATAGTAGCATCCTTGCACGAGGAGTTTCCGATGCGAACCACAGTAGATAGATTCTCTATAGACTGGATGATGGATTGCATGCGTGCATACATGTCACATAGACGATCCGACACACGCAAGGTAATCAAGAGTGGGGCTGCAAAGCCCAAGTGGTTAGATGCAAATGACTAGCGCCAACTGAGGGAGGAGGCTACAAATTCTCCAGGACGTTGGAATCAGTAGCGCGAGGCGGCGAGGGCACGACTCGAGACTAGAGTGGTCCATCATCTTGGGAGTGGCGGCCACAGGACATATTTGGAGGACTTTGTAAGTTTTTCTTTTGTTTTGCTTGTTTATTTTTTTGAAATATTCTTTGTACTAACAATCATGTGTTTAACAGTTAGCATTTTGTTTTCTTTGCAGCACTCCATTACAAATCGTGATCCGACTGGCCTTGAGACTCGATATGCAGAGAGGTACTGTCTCACTGCATTGATCGACCGATTGTATAGATGCGGCGGCCCTGTAAGTCACTCATAATTTCTTGTCCATAATTACCATGAGATATTTGAATGCATTATTGTATGGTGGACTGATGTGTTGTTTCTTTTTCTGCAGAGTCCATTCGATGCTCCTTTGCGACGGGACGAGCTTTCGGGGGACGAGGATTTGTAGCTCGCCCTTAGATCCCTGGAGCTCACACACCTTTATTTTTGAGTCGCCTGATCTATGTAGACATTTTCTATGTATTAGTGATATCCTGTCATGATTGTACCAATCGCTTTTTATGCGATCATGTATTTATTTCATGTATCAGTTTTATGGTTTCAGTATACATTGTTTTTGTTTGCAAGTGCATTGTACACAGTAGTGAAGAAACTATTTTGTATGGCTCTCATAAAGCACACAGTGCTATATGTGGCAGGGCAGCTTGCTGCCCTGCCACAAATTTTTTTCCCCTTGTCACCGTCGCTATTAGCGTCACAAATTTTACTGCTCGCGTCGTTATTGGCGTCGTGATGTATGTCGCAAACCATCGCTATCATCATTGGTATTGGCGTTAATATCAGCGTCGCATTTGCGACGCTGATATCGATGCCAATACAGATGCTGATACCGACGGTAATACCGACTGTTCTATGGCGTCACCAATAACGACGCTTTTTGCGATGACGGGGGCAAATTTTGTTATTTGCATTTTCGTTGCTTTAAACGTCGGTATAAGGCCTATATCTTGTAGTGATTGCCTATGGGAACAATGCATACTCTTGCAAAGGATCCATGTGGGCGAGACACCTATTCACTACTATTCGGTGATTCTTTCCCGCCTAAAATACCATGAGCTATTCCAAAGACATCCAAGTCATGTCGGATCCCTTGATTGAGTATGTGCAAGTAGCAATGGTGCTCACAAAGTCTTCCAAAACCTAAAGGGGGGGATCTACTAATGAGAGCACACTTTCAAGGCTGAAGTTCTTAGAGAAAACCTAAAATATCTTGTCACCTTAGCTGGCAAAGATAGTCTCATGGATCCACTCGTCAAAGTGTATGCATCCATTGTAGCATGTAGGAGGGATGTAGTGGATGTAAAGAGATGAAGAGAGAAAGTGTGAAATGAAACAATATAACAAGAAGTAAACTAGTTCTACCTTAAAAACCTTAAGTTTTAAACCATTAAGGGCTGTTTACATACGATATGTAGTTATGGATTTACTTAACCTCTTTGTAAATTTCGCATGTATATGTCAATGTGTCGATGTGAAAAGTGTATGATTTTGCATAAATATCATAGTTTTTAAATATTGCAAGTTTGCAAGTGATAATATTCTATTGGTCAAAAAATCTGAAAATTTACAAGTGTTGGATATTACAACTTGTGGTGTTGGGATTTTTAGGAAGACTCTATTTCTAAAATATGTGGAGCCACACACTTTCCAATAGTAATAGTATCCTTAGCTCGGCTTTGAATTTTTCTACCATCTAGTTTAAAATAGAAGCTAGCAGGTGGATTCTGTATTAACATTGTAATTTCCTGGCGCATTATTCTCAAGGGCCAATCATCCTCCATTTGCAACACTTGGGGCTCGCGGCTCTTACAAATGAAAGTAACATCCACAGCTACAATTTCATGCATGTCTTGATCAAGGCACAACCATTTACCCTTGACCATTCTCCATCTACGATACTTGAACACTAGGCATAAAGTCTGTCATGTGACAAAGTACATGTAATTGGAAAGGAAAGTAATATGATCCATCCCAAAGTAAGATAATAGTCAACTAAGAGAATTTTCTTTAACCTAAAAGCCATGTCCCTTGTTCTGACTTGACACTCTAGTGTGTAAGGATTGTGAGTCATTTTTTATGTCCAAGATTTGCCTAGAGTCCTTGTTACATAATCCTCTGATGTCCTTTTTATTATGTACGTGCTTTTGGTATGTCTCAAACCCTTACATTCCTTGAATATATGTGCAAAAATTGCAATTGGTATAAACTATCTTAGATGTACATTCTTTGAGCTAGTGCTTGGCTTCATAGAGTTCAATATGTCTACTGGAAATTTTGTGCTACACACATGCAAAATGTCACTACCACACAATGGCCATTCTATGCTATTGAGATTCAGTATGTGCATAAACTCAAGGGTTCCATATTCTCAAGCCCCCTTGGGCAATTTGTACACTTGCAGTCATAGAAAAAAACAAGGTCCTCTACAAGCTTGGTAGTTGTGCACCCCTCAAAGAGCAATCTACCAATTATGAGGTGATAACACTTAAAAGAACATGTGAAAATATCAAAATTTTACCATTCACAGCAATCCCAAGGGCATATTTCTGTAAATATGAGACAAGTAGTTACATAAATATTATGAAATTTCTCATTCTCAATGAGTTGCAAATACTTACTATTTGCAATGTTTTGTTGAAAAGGCATAGTGGATGCAATATGTATTTATTTTTGCATGAATACATGTTATACCAACGCCTTTGTTACAAGGTGAGAATCAACATTCCTTTGTCCGAGAGCTAAATTTTACCCTTCCAACGCTTTCATACATTTGCAATTGCATATGCTTTCACCTTGAAATCTCCCTTCATACTTGGACGCATATGTACCCAAGACATACATATCAGTGATCCAATTTCCTTCTTCATCTTTTTTGTTATCTACTTCTATCGAGAGAATGCTTGTTCTTCTCTCAAGAATTATAACCTAGACATTAGATGTAAATATGTATTAAACCCTAAACAATAAGCATTTTAAGTATATCTAGTAATCACCAATATGCCATACAAATCAAGATGGCATTAAGAGATGTTTACACTTTTGTAAATAGACACAAACATCAATATCGAAACATATGTGGATATGTATATCAACACAAAGTATGGATTCAATTTCAAGGCATCACTTTAATCATACCATTTACATGAAGTATAATGAAAATAATAGCAAAAGAATACTCAGAAAATTTTGGTAAAATAAATTTCATTATAATGAATAGGAGTTTGATTTGACTCAATACATTGTATGAAACATGGGTATTACAAAGTAGTTGTTATAAGGATAGCATCCACATGGCATTCAAATCTTAATAGGCACATTGGATTGACACCTAAGATATTCAATGACTCAACACATTGTGTGTTATATGGATGATATGATACAAGAGTTGAATGGATCATTGCCAATTAGCATGGAGATCAGAATAGATGCACATGACCAATAATGCAGAGGATTTTTGAACCATTGACTTCCAACAGATTCATATCATCGAGCACAAAGGAATCATACACCAAAGTAAAATAGTCGATCAATAATCATGTGCTTCACCTAAACCTTGTACAATACCTGTATGTACAAAAAAATAACTGCATGAATCCCTTTTAACAAAAAATACCTAGATAACTGCATGAATAGAAGTAACACAAAATAGGGCCAATTCACCTATAAGTTGATCTAGTGAAGATAAGATTGAATCGTTGTTGATCAAAACCCATAACAAATGATGGACAAAAGAAAACATCAATCCCATCAAGCATAAAAGTCACTAATCAAATGAATAAATTTTGCCACCACAAAATATGACAGATTTACTCGTAAACCAAGCTACAAAGTCTCTGCTTTACCTTGTGTTAAGTGTTCCAACAACAATTGATCCTTAAGTTAGAACTAGCATCAAACCCTATTGTAAAGATAGTAGTATAAAAGGGAAAACATAGAGAGGAAGAAAGAGAGAGTGTGTGAGTACGCAGAAGAGAGAAAGAGACGAGCACCTATCTAATCGTGACCAAATTGATATCTACAAAAGATAATAGTAAGAGTTAGTATTTACATGAAGGTATACTAAAAAAATAGTAGAAAAGAGGAGATATAGAGAGAGGGAGAGAGAGATGAGCACTTATACAATGTTACCCAAAATTATTTCTGTAATAAAACAACAAGAAGGGTTAGAACTAACATCATACTATATTGAAAAGATAGCAGCAAGAAAAAACCAAACCGACAGAGAGAGAGAGAGAGAGAGAGAGAGATTAACACCTTTTCCTCTTGCTCTAAATAAACTCTGTAAGAAAACAACAAGTAGAACCAACATCAAATTCTATTGAAAGCACAACATAAAAGAGAAACAACACATAGAGAGAGGGAAAAAAGAAAGCATATATATATATATGTATATACATATATATATGTATATATATATATATATATGTATATATATATATATAAGTACCTGTGCTTCCTGTCCAAAACAACCTCTCTAATAAAACAATAATAATAGTAAGAAATGACATCAAATCCTATTGAAAAAATAGCAAACAAGAGAAAATGCAAAGAGAGATGGGCACCTATGTTTTATCCAAAATTTAAAGCTTCACGAAGAAGAAAGTGTAGAGGTAAGAAGAATGCTAAAAACCCTGATTTCTCTCATCAGTGAGCTTCAATGGAGATGAAGATTCACTAGTATAGAGAAGAGAGGGAAAGTGATTTGTTGCTCAACTTTTGGGTCAAACTGATTTCATGAGAGAAAAAAAACCAAAATTGAAAATTCTCCAAAAAAAGGGAGGGGTTGCTTTTTGCTGCTCCATGTAACTCTACCGCACTACCAAGGGAAAATATAAATCTGCTTGTAGATCTTTTGTCAGACATGCTACTAGTCCAATCTCCAATTGTGTATTTGTAATATTTCTGCACGAAATATCAATAACCCTAGACCTGCACATCCCACGCAAGAGGAATTTCGAGTGGTCCCTGCACAGAAGAACCTTGGGCTAAATGCTTCACCCTCGTGCGATAATAGACTCCGGCCGCGTTGTGCAAAAGAGGCCGAGGCTAAAAACCAATAGGCCGCACGAGAACACCTCTTCAAGGGGGAAAAAGGGGATAATGGTTAAAATTGTGGCAAATTTTTTTATTAACCCCCTCCCCCCAGTCGATGCATGGCGGGGAAAGGGAGTGTGAGAGGAGCTTGTGTGGTGCTGGAAGAGCATGGGGGGAGGAAGCATGCAAGTAAGCCACGTGTGTGGCTATCCCCCCCTTAAAGGCCTATAAGAACCCCCCTTAAGCTTTGGGGGGAAGAGAGAGAGAAGAGGGAGTTGCCGTGCTGGATCGCGCTACCGCCACGCCACGCTGTCGTACTACTGTGTATTATCCGAGGTGTGGAATCCACCAAAAAGTTTGTGTGTGTGACATTCGTGTTCTGTGTATACCTAGTCGTTGTGTTTGCATTTTGTTCTGCGTGTGGCTTGCGTGTTTGTGTGTGTATGATCCCTAGTTTTCCCGTAAGTGTGTTTCGAGTTATCGTCTTAAACTCGTGTGTGTGCTGGGACTTCTTTCCATTGTAAATAATATTATATATGTGCATTTATCTCTGCGTGTGAGTGAATGAATGCTTGTGTGTGTGTGTGTGCGTCAAAAACATTGAACCGATGCCAAGGTAATTTGCTGAAGCTCTCAAAGCAGTACAAGAAATCCCGAATGTAAGATAAGAAGAAACACAAGAATGACCTACAAGTGGACGACTAGGAGACTTGATGAATGGGTGAAGTAGGAATGACCCTGTTGACTAGCTTGGAATTGCCCTGATTAGTTCGACTGTCCAACGTAGCGGAGGCACAACTCAACATCCTGCAGAAAAATTGGATACAATATTAGAGGAGACTACAGCATGGATTGAAACATCGTCTAGTGTGTCTGAAATGTCTGTTGGCTTCAGATGCTTATTAGAAGATTTAAATCAAGTTTTAGCCTTATTTTCTAAAGTTGTTCAGCACCCTTTGATGCCAAAGGATAAGTTGGAACTTACATGCACACAATTGCTAGGGTCTAGAAAGCGTCGAGGAGATAATGCACAGGAAATTGCAACAAGGGAGTTTGCAAAGCTATTGTATGGGAAGTATAGTGCCTATTCACAGTACTTCACAGAGGAGACCTTGAAGTCTATATCTGAAGAAGATCTGCTAGAATTCCATAAGGATGCTTTCAGTCCAAATTCAGTAGTCCTTGGAATATGGGGTGATTTTAGGTAAGAAACAATCAAAGAAACCTTAGTCAAATCACTTCGCAATTGGCATGCTGACGTACATACGAAGTATGACTTCCTCCAAGCTATGTTTAGTCGACGGTCTCCACGAGCCCAACGGCCAGAACCATCTCCTAGAGCTTCCCTATTAAGCTTTTGTTAAAGCTTAAATAGGGATGTAGCAAGTTATTTTTTACTTTTATAAAAGAGGGGGTTGATCTCTACTTTTTGAGTGATCAGTCCTGGATTTTAGGGGCAGTTCCGTTGATCCAGAAGGAGAGGGACATTTTTGACTTGTGTGTCAATGGAGATGTTTTGTACAGTGGTGGCAGCTGGGATGGAAGCATCAAGCAGGACTATAGGCTTATTACAACTATGAAAGGACACGCATCCTTAGTCTCAGCTTGCTAGTAGACAAAGAGATTCTATACAATGGCAGAGCTGGGATGGCATAATCCATTTATGGTGGCATATTAATTATAGTCCTCTGTGTGTACTTGAAGGATCTTTGCATTTAGGTGCAATGCAATTCCTTGATGTCAAAGAAGACTACCTTTTGGCATGTTACCAAAGCGGCAAGATTTAGGTCTGGAGGGATGAAACTTGTATCAACTCTTTTGCAGCTCATATGGGGGAAACACTGCTCGGCAGGAAGGAATTTCATCTCCTTGCGATGGTCACAGACATGAAAAGCTATGCCGGTTTGCATCCTCCAGCCCATCAATAATGCATGCTTGCTTGCTCCTACTAAGTCCAAGGGCTATCGCAATTCTTGAGCCATCACTATAATGCATGCTTGCTGTTGCTAAGTTTGGTGCTGTCGCAAGCAAATCAACATCATCCTGCGCAGCGATACATGTGGAGAACATTGTCTCCCATAACTGCACTCAGAAAAAACAACGAATTGAGTCAAAACACGCAATATTGCATTTATCAGGGACAAAACCGTGTTTATGCTATTCTTAAAGAGTGCATCAACAAGAAAGACTTGGACAGTGGCAAGGAAGTATACTCCTGATCGTGAAAACGGGACCAGAGTCAAATAACTTTGTAGGAAGCTTTCTGATCCGTCTATTTTCTCTGTGTGGGAGCTTGTCAGAGGCACACCAAGTCTTCAGCAGATTGTGCAATCCAGGTGTTCTTACTTGGAGTGCATTTCGGTCAAACACCTCTCACAAACAGATCTCTCTTGAAGATATTGTCTACTTTGCTAAGGTAGTTGGAGGAGAGAATCATCACTTTAAATTTGTGGTGCTTCCCTACAATGTATGCTTGCAAGAAGGTGCCACTTTCCCGACACAATCTGTTAGAGGAAAATGATTTCCACTACTACATGCTGCACACGAGCTTGGTCTCTTAGTGATCAGATCTGTTGCTTTAAATCAGAACAATTGTTTTTGAACCATAGCCGTCGCCACGTTGGTGGCCTATGCCCAGAGGCCGCTCGGGTTTCTTCTTCTTATACCTTATATTTGTTATTGGCAGAAATAAAATAGAGTCTTGGCATCATTTTCTTGTCTTGCTTATTCGCTTGATTGATCTTCTATCTTGAAATTTGTCAAGGTCCTCTGTGGACGCGACTTTGTTTTTGAAAATCCTTCGACATCTTTGGTGAACCTAACGTGAAAGCGTCACATTAAAAAAAATTATTTCAGGATGGGAGATACTTCAGCATCAATTTCAGCCCCTTCTACGATTCCTACTTTGTCCTTTACTTCGACTCCATCATCGACTTCTGCTTCAAGTACTTCTACCGATGATTTAAAGCAGATTTTGCAGAATATGTCTATGTATATGCAACTTCAAAATCAGAAGACACAATTGTATATGCAGCAGCAGCAACAATTACATCAACAACAGTTGTCTCAACAAAGGCAACTATATTCGGAGCAAGAGAATGCAATCAGCGCGATTAAGGCGATTGAAGCAGTTGAAAATGAAAAGAAGCTATTTGATGGCCTTAATATATCGGCTTATTTGAATATGTATGAGATTAAGATGGGATTTTTTGGAGTACCGATAGGACTTATGAGTAAATATTTTCTTCGCCTTGTCCCACCCGCCTTGAGGGTAAAAGTGACTGATCTTTTCCTTCAAAATTCACATTGGCAAGATTTTAAGAAGGCCAGTAAAGAGGAGTATTTTCTTGAGGACTTTGGGATGGCTACACAGCGGTCATTCCGAGAGTGTGTCTACATGCCAACAAACAAAGGTCTAGCTGCTTTAGAATTGATACAAGAATTTTAAGAGAGGTATAGTCAGCTTGATGCTACTGAACAAAGAGCATTGGATATTGAGAAAGTTGAGCTTTTCTTGCAACCTGCAGATCCTGCTCTTCAGGAAGAATTAGGAGAGCTTCTTGAGTATCGCATGAAGCCTATGGGTCTTAAAACAAATTGGCAAGACGCCCAAGATGCGATCTCGACTTTGACCAAGAGGCGGATATGAAAGACCCGCCTAAGAATGGAACTATGACACCGACGCTGTCTTTTGCTCCTATGTTTGCTTCTACCCTTGTCATTTCTTCTCTTCCTCAGCCAGTTACTTGGCCTATGTCAGTGCCTACTGTTTCTAATCCTCCTCTTCCTCCTATTCCAAGACCGATGCTGGCTCCTTCTGCTCCGAAATCATCCACTCCTTTGGTTCCTTCCTCTCTTGATGACATAATCAAAGGCATAACGGATTTGACACTGGAGTCAGTTAAAGTAGAATTGATGGGAAAATTAAAAGATCAGTTTGCCTCGACCACGCCTAATATTTCTTCTAGTGCTCCTAGTACACCTAGGAGTGCTCCTACTGCACCTAGGAGAGATCGAAGATGTATTTGGTGTGATAGTACAGACCATCAACATTGCAGCGATTGCGAATCTTTTCAAGATGCGAGGAAGAATTTGGTATTTTGGGGACAAGATGGCAAGATCTGGTTGACTGAAACAGGAGCTCTGCTTGCTACCAATTTTTGGAAAGGCGGAATGAAGAAATTAGTAGATGACATGGTTGCGCGTACTTCTTATGTGGCAGCTAGAGGAGATGCTTCTGCATATGGAGTCCAGATTGAGAAAGGTTCAGAGAGTCAGTCAGCATTATGGACCTATGCTATAGAGATGGCAAACAAGGGGAAAATCCAGCAAACTGTTTTGACTAGTGCAGGTTCTAGCATCAGATTTGAGACAGGTTGGGATTCGCCAGTTGAAAGGTACACTATTTATGCCTACTTGGCTAAGTCTCAGGGAGCAGATGTACTTGTTGAGGAGAAGCATAAGAGAGATGAAGAGAATCCAAATGCAGCTAAAAAGACTAGAGGGGGTGAGTTTGTTACTCCACCTACTATAGGGCCGTCTTCAAGACTAGGGCCAGAACGACAAATGGAGGATGCTCAAAAGAAAGAAAAGAGGCAGGAACCTAGACAGAGAAAGCAGCTAGGATTTAGATTAATATCCGATATTGAGACATCTACGGACATGAAGAAAATCTTTAATGACAAGATACTTGGTAGTGAGGTGACTTTTACTATTTTTGAGGTTTTGGGCATCTCGAAAAGAGAGTTTCAAGATCAGGTCCAAGAAGTCTTGAAGAGAAAAAGACATACATTACCTACTACTGATACACATGGAGTTTTGATTGGGGAGTTGGATGAAGATGAGGATGAGGTTATGGTCGAGAATGCTTCTCTTTTTCACTACAAGATATAGACCTTATAGCGATGTTTAAAGCGACGAAAATACAAACAACAAAATTTGCCCCCGTCGTCGCAAAAAGCGTCGTTATTGACGACGCCATGGAATCGTCGCTATATGCGTCGCTATTTGCGTCGCTATATGCGTCGCATTTGCGTCGCTATTTGCGACGCAAATAGCGACGCATATAGCGACGGTTACAGAGATTTTGCGACGCTGATAGCGACGACAATAGCGACGCCTGCAGTAAATTTGCGACGCAAATAGCGACGGTAACAGAGAAAAAAAAAATTTTGTGGCAGGGCAGCAAGCTGCCCTGCCACATATAGCACTGTGTGCTGTATGAGAGCCATACAAAATAGTTTCTGCACTGCTACATACAAAGCGTTTGCAAACAAAAAGAATCTATACTGAAATCATAAAACTGATAGATGAAATAAATACATGATATCGCATAAAATGCGATTGGTACAATCATAAAACAATATCACTAATACATAGAAAATGTCTACATAGATCGGGCGACTAAAAACTAAAGGTATGTGAGCGCTAAGGATCCGAGGGCGAGCTACAAATCGTCGTCCCCCGAAAGCTCGTCCCTCTGCAAAGGAGCATCAAACGGATTCTGCAGAAAAAGAAACAACATATCAATCCACCATACAATAATGTATTCAAATATCTCATGGTAACTACGGACATGAAAGATGAGAGACTTACTGGGCCGCCGCGTCTGTACAATCGGTCGATCAATGATCTGAGACCGTGCCTCTCTGCATATTGAGTCTCAAGGCCTTGCGGATCACGATTTGTAATGGAGTGCTGCAAAGAAAACAAAATGCTAACTGTTAGAAACATGATTGTCAGTACAAATAATATCTCAAAAAAACAAATAAGCAAAACAAAAGAGAAACTTACAAAGTCCTCCAAATATGTCCTATGGCCGCCACTCCCAAGATGATGTACCGATCCGGCCTCGATTCGTGCCCTCGCCGCCTCCCGCTGCTGACTCCAACGTCCTGGCGAATTTGTAGCCTCCTCCCTCAGTCGGCGCCAGTCCTCTGCATCTAACCACTCGGGCTTTGGAGCCCCACTCTTGATTGCCTTGCATGCGTTGGATCGTCTATGTGACATGTATGCACGCATGCAATCCATCATCCAGCCCGTAGAGAATCTATCCACTGCGGCTGGCACCGGGAACTCCTCGTGCAAGGATGCTACTATGTACTCCTTGCTCCCCTCCGGTATGTTCCTCCAATGATCCAGGACGTTGTGCCGAAAAACTTGTTGGCACAACTCCCTCATGCGAGCCATCACCCTCCTCCCCTCATCATTCATGATGATAGCTCCTGACCTGCCATCCACTAGGTATCCATAATCCCTAGGAGTGTGCCTCCTATGGGCCCTCTCCCATCTCCGTCCACACTCCTGGGCATATCCAGGAGACCCCTGAACGTCCGGTGTACCGACGGGGGTACCCTCTCCCGGAGTGCCACTGAAAGGGGTGCCACCAGAGGGGGTGCCACCAAAAGGAGTGCCACCAGAGGGGGTGCCACCAAAAGGAGTGCCACCAAAAGGCGTGACATCTGCCGACAGCTGTACAAAAGCCGGAGTAACTGGAGTGGACGTCCCCACAGGTGTGACAAATCCTGGAGGTGACCGAGCTCCAGCTGAACGACGAGACGGAGACACCGCGTCCGTGTCTCCACAGCAGCACCCCCTTGATCCTCCTGCAGTCGCAGTCCCTCCCTCTGGCCCAAGTCGCGAGCGTCGAGATCGTCTGCTCGAAGCTGAAGCATCTGATCGCACTGAAGCTGATCTAGCAGAGCGCCCTGACAAAGAACGAGACAGCTCCTGATCTGCTATCTCTCTGAATCTCGCGAGCTGATCTGGAGACATACGTGCCATCATCTCCTGAAACTCCTCATCGCTCATCCCTCGACTCATCCTGAAAATATCGATACCTGCAGAGATAAAAAATAATGTTAGAATAATCAATTGAAACTATACAAAGCGCATTAATATAAATCATTTTTGAAAAATCCATCTTAAAATGCATATCTTATCTACCTTTATGGAAGATCTAAACAACGAATTGAGTAATACAATTCTCCAAGAATGAAGTATTCTATGGTCCCATGTTAATCTCCTGACATAACTCTGCATACACTGGAAGGTCGATAGACATGTCACCACAAAAGAACGAGTCTGCCTCGTTCTCAAAAAATTCTACGACTTCTATATTTCCATCATTGTTAGCCTATGCGGGCTCCAAGCTTGCGGTGGCCTCCACCCCTTGTAATTTCGATCCCTCTATTTGCATATATTCTTCATCTATACCTGGAACATCGCTTTGATCGTATACTCTCGCACCTCGAGGAGTTGAAGGTATAACATACCACCATCGAGGTTGTCGGGGATTTGGATAGAAGATTACCTGTTCACAAACACTTACAAACCGTCTTCAAACCATTGTGACATAAAGCATGTCGTATTACAATTAGCAAGCAAATGACTAGAAGATTACCTGTTCACAATGTGCCGGCAACACAAAGGTGTCGCGCAAATCCATCCATTTTTTTTCGGAATCTATTTCGAGAAATCCAGATGGACCTCGTCGAACCGTTGTGCCAGCTCCTCCAAGTACCACTTTGAACCACTGCACATCGAATATTATCATGGAGAAGCTACGGTAATCCACCGTAATAATACTTTGCAAATTCCCAAAATACTCTATCTCATCCACAACCGTGTTCGGATCCGTTGCTCATCGCCGGCTCTCTTGCTCAAACCTTGCCATGACACCACAGTCCATTGTGGAGCGCATTTTGTCAATACGCTCCATCCGAAAATGCCGTCCGCGCGACCACGCTGCACTATATATTTTGTACTGCACATTGAAACACTCAAATTAGATGTAGCAAACAAATTCAGATACGACACATTCTAAACCCCTCATTACCTTTGGACTACATCCCCTCGAGAACTCCCACTCCTCCATTGAGACCTCTGCCCCTTCGCTGGATGTTGCGATCAAGGCTCCATGCAACCATCGTGTTGACATAAACCGCGGCATCTCCTCCATGCCTTCGGGATATCGAATTGGTCGGTGATGCGTACTGCGTCGGAATTCAGCTCGCGCTTCCTCTCGATCTTGCCTTGCAATCTGGTACTTGGCGAGCCACGTCTCCATGGAGGCATGGTGCAACATACAAAAGCGATTCACCTTCTCTTCCATTGAGGCATCCATTCTTTTTTCTACCCCATTTCCAACCACCACATCTCCAGTCAGCCTGTCATCGTCCTTGAGCGTCCATAGCATTTCATTGTCTGGTTCCACCGTTGGTAGCCATTGTGAGATATGCACTAATGCCTCTGACACCAACCAACCCTCCGCCATGCTACCTTCCGGACGAGCTCGTTGTCGCACAAAACCTTTCAGGGTTTTCATGAAGCGCTCCAGGAAGAACATCCATCGCGTATGGACAGGTCCGGCAATCTCCACTTCATCCACAAGATGCACAAGAAGGTGAACTTGTATCGTGAGCATGCTAGTGGGGCAGGTATTTCTCAAAGAGACAGACCGTTTCAACTGCTCCCCGCCTTGCGGATTCAATAGAGGACGTCTTAATCTCTTTCTGTGAGATCCATTGCACCAAAGTCGACAGCTTGTAAATGGCCCCACGAATTTCTGGAGTTAGGCATCCCGCGATCGCGATCGGTAGGACAAACTGCCACAAATGAGAAAGCATTAAGAATAATGGTCACTTTTCAAATTTCAAAATGTCCACACTAATTAAAATCCATTCTGTTCACAAACCTGACATATCTTATGCCAATCATGGGATTTTAGCCCAGACATTTGGTCATCTTTAGAAAATGCGGACCTGAGAGAACGCATCATATCCGTCAGAGTGCGGATAGACTTGATTACTTGCTTCACAATGCGCTCTTCTTTGGTAGAAAAAACCCAGGGAGCGCGAGGAAGCTGCACTCCCCCTTCAGCACTCGACTGCGGCCAAAGCGCCTCCATCTTACCTACCTCCTTTAAATCCATTCGTGACCCTATAGTGTCTCTCTTTCCTGTGATGTGGTCCCATAGCAAGCTGCCCACATTTTTGAAAATATGCATGGGATCCAACAAGTGGTTGACCTGTAAGTGGGTCCAATATGGCAACTCGTAGAAAACTGAGAATCGTCGCATTCCATTTGGATGTGATTCCGGGTTTACCATTTTCAGCTCGTACCAGCTTGCAGCGTTCATACGTGCTGGAGGTCGTCCAAGAAAACCTTCCCTGAGTTCATGATCCTCCGGCAAGAAAGCGGCGTGTCCTTGATATACCATCTTCTTCATGGTTCGTGACCTTCGGGAGTCTAACTGTGGCCCACACAATGGACATGCATGATAACCTGAGGTAACGAGACCTGCAAGGCGATCCACGACCTAGTGAATACTTGATTGAATGAAATAAAATATAGATATTATCGGCGTGATCAAAGGTCTGCTCACCTGAGCACTCTCCCAATCCCGGAAAGTCATGCATCGTCCACATGAGAATGGCTCGAATGTTGGCTGACCGCCGACCATCGCGCCTGCTCATATCTTGCACCGTGACCCCCTCCTCCCACAAAATCTTAAGCTCATCGACTAATGGACGAAGATACACGTCCATATTTTTTACTTTGTAGCGGCCCGGGACGAGCAAGCTAAGGATGAGATGTCCTTTCTTCGTAGAAAGCCATGGAGGAATGTTGTAGTTGACAAGCACTATAGGCCACACACTGTAAGAAGTCGAGCGCAGACCGAATGGGTTTACACCATCCATGGCGAGACCGAGCCGAAGATTCCTTGGCTCTCGCGCAAAGCCTGGGAAGGTAGAGTCAATGTGGCTCCATGCGCGCGAATCTGCTGATATTCGTTGCACTCCATCCGTAGACCTATTCTGCACATGCCACGTTGTCAAGCTTGCCATGGCAGATGTGCGAAACATGTGGTTTACGCGGGGGATGAGCGGAAAGTGTCTGAGGACTTTTTGAGGGATGGTCTGCCCTTGCAAGTCCTGTCGATACCTGTGAGCACCACACTTTGGACATGTCTCCATAGTCTCGTATTCATCTCGAAACAATATGCAGTCGTTGATACATGCATGGATGTTATTGTAGTCCATGCCAAGCTTCCGTAAAACATGTCGTGCATCATCACGAGACTCAGGCATGGTGTTTGCAGGTGGCAATATATGATATTTCAATAACCTGAAAAAATCATAAAACACCTTGAAAAATCCATCCATATTTACAATAATATTGTTTTTAAAAAAAACAATGAAGTCTGTGTACAAGGTACCTGAATAACTCAGTCACACTCGTATCGCTCCAACCGTATTTTGCTTGCACACTTAAGAGTGCAAGCAATGTCTTCAACCGAGACACTCGGCACCCATCATATAATGGTATGGATGCTTCCTCTCTAAGCGGGTCAGATGTCTCAACATCCATGGGAATCAATGCATCGATCATTGCCTCCATCTCAGGCTCCAAGATTGTAGGCAAGTCGGGAAGGTTGTCTGTCTCCTCTGGCATTGACGATATAGATGGGCCTTGCGAGTGGTCTATTGGCTCCTGCCATCCATCCATCGCACGTCCACGAACTCTTCTAATTGGCCGCAAAGGGTGCACTCCCCCTTGGGTCGAGACATCACCCCCCTGGACACAAAATTTGCCAACAAGACCCAATCTTATTGTGTATGGTTTTCAATTAGCTTGAGAGTACAATGCATGAAAAATGCTAACTTGAAAATACCGTTTGCTGAAAATCTGCAATCGCCTGATCAATAATCTCAGGTTGAAACTCGCCAAATCATCGTACGTGTTCTATAGACAATCGGCGTTTTCGTCTAATTGCCAACTTGCATTGAGAGCAAGGACATGGGACACGCTGATTAAGATACGACTCGCGGTCTTGAACAATAGGAGCTTCTTCGTTTGCCATCTTATCTACATTACAGCAAACGAGGCTTAAATGGATAGCTTTATGGAGATGTACGTCAACTTGCAAGTTGACCATAAACCTTGCATTGTATATAGTAGTCGAGATATTTTCCGATGTTATATCTCGGCCTTGTATCATGTTCAACGATTTGTTTGTCCCGGTAGATAATTTTTTGTTATATCTCGGCTTTGAGTATAAGTAATCCATTTTAAAATTAATGAGCGCCATCTATGAAATTTTACAACTATAGTAATAAAATTTATTTCAATCAATTCTACTCATAGTCATAAGACCTGAGAGAAATTATCCTATACTCAATTTAAGGGATCTCCACTTCTATAACAATAATTTTGGGTTAATTTTGATGAAGTACGTGGCCGTATGCAAAGCACATTGCATACCATTATCGATACGTATATTATCTTAAATTTCATTCCCTTCCCTCTCCCTCTCCCTCTCTTCCTCTCTTTCTCTCACCCTCTCCCTCACCCTCTCGTTCTCTTTCTCTCCCTCTCTCATTTCCTCCCTCCTCCTCCCTCTCCCTCTTTCTCCCTCTCCCTCTCCCTCTCCCTCGCTCCCTCTCCCTCCCCCTCCCTCTTTCTCTCCCTCTCTCATTTCCTTCCCCTCCCCCTCCCTCTCCCTCTCCCTCTCCCTCTCCATCTCCCTCTCTTTCTCTTTTTCTCCCTCTCCCTCTCTATCTCTCTTTCTCTCTCATTTCCTAAACAAGCAAAAAATAAAGTGATTTAAACATCCTCCAAGCAAAAGGGAGAGGGAGAGATACAATGCACTCTCCCTCTCTTTCTCTTTCTATCCCTCTCTCATTTCCTTCCCCTTCCTCTCCCTCTCACTCTCTTTCTCTCTCATTTCCTCTCCTAAACAAGCAAAAAATAAAGTGATTCAAACATTAAACAAGAAAAAGGGAGAGGGAGGGAGAGAGAGAATGCACTCTCCCTCCTTCTCCCTCCCTTTCTCTTTCTCTCCCTCTCCTATTTCCTCCCCCTCCCTCTCCCTCTCCCTCTATTTCTCTTCTCTTTCTTTCTCTTTCTTTCCCTTTCCCTCTCCCTCTCCCTCTCCCTCTCTTTCTCTCTTACTCTCTCGTTTCCTCTCCTAAACAAGCAAAGAAGAAAGTAATTTAAACATTAAACAAGCAAAAGGGAGAGAGAGAGAGAGAGAATGCACTCTCACTCTCTTTCTCTCCCTCTCCCTCTCTTTCTCTCCCTCTCTCTCCCTCTCCCTCTCCCTCTCCTTCTCTTTCTTTTCCTCTCCTAAATAAACAAAAGAGAACGATTTAAACCTTCAACAAGTAAAAGAAAGAGAGAGGGAGACTCACCAATGAGATATGGCGAGCGTGGGCGGCTTCTCTTTGCAACGAGGGCTCCTCCTCTCCTTCGCGAACAACGACGGTGGCGGTGGCGGTGGCGGCGGCGGCGGCGGCGGCAGCAAGTCTCTTCCTCCTCTTCTCTCACAAAGCCTTGGCTCTCTCCCTCGCTCTCTCCCTCGCTCTCGCTCTCAAAAGGCGAAGTTAGATACAATGACAAAGATGGAAAATATGCTGAAAGATGATATGCAGAGTTGTCTCAGTAATGTATCAGTGCAGTCCCTGGACATGTTTCATGAAATTTCAGATTTTGTGTCACAAATAGAGTCAGAGGCTGAGGTGACTCAACAAAAAGTGTTGAGAGCTGAAGAAATTCAGCAAACAAAGTCTCCGGTTGATTATGATCAGCCTATAGAGACACAGAGGGCTGAAAATTTTCAGCCAACAGAGTTTACTGCTGAAATATTTCAACATCTAGAGTTCAGGGCTTTTCCTATGCAGGCCATAGAGCAGAGGGCTGAGGATATTCAGCCACCACTAGAGGGCAGAATTGCTGATTTATAGCATGATTTGAGTAATGTAGAGGATCATAATGAAGCTAGGGTTGACATGAAATACAAGACTGTGGATAAGAAGGTGAAGCTGATAGCTAGACCGCTTCCACCTGACAGTGATCAGCAAATAGATAGGGCTGCCAGGCAACCAATTTTAAGGAATGCAGAGAATATAGGCCATAAGTTTTCAGTAGAGACTCTTGCTGAATTAAAAATTGAAAATGGTGATTTCTTGCTACCCTCAGAGAAGCAGTGCTTTCAGGATATGCTTGAGCGACATGGAAGGGGATTTACTTTCTTGTCGCATGAGATTGGATGTGTGAATCCAGATATTGTTGCCCCTATGGTGATCTTTACTATCCCTCATATTCCATGGAACCTCCGACCTATTCCAGTGCCTAGGGCACACTTGCCAAAGCTAGTTGACTTGTTGAATGAGAAAATCAGGATGGGAATCCTAGAGCCATCATCTTGACCATACTCAAATAGGTGGTTTACGATTCCAAAGAAGAATGGTACTCTCCGATTTATACAGGACATGCAACCAGAAAACAAAGTTACTATCAGGAATGTTGGTATAGGTCCAGTTGTGGATGAGTTTGCATAAGCATTTGTTGGATGTGCAATCTATTCTTTAGGTGACTTGTATTCGGGATATGATCAATTTCAGTTGGCCTTGGAAAGCAGGGACCTAACCACTATGAGAACTCCTATTGCGCTTGTCAGGATGTGTACCTAGCCTCAAGGTGCCACTAATTCTGTTGCACATATGATGAATGCCATGCATAAGGTCCTTTGTGAGTACATACCTTAGCTTACCATGCCTTTCTTGGATGATGTGCCCATTAAGGGGTGTGCAGAAGAAGAGAAGAATGAGAGTCCAAAAATGAGCAGGGATGCAGATACTTTGTGGCTGATCATATTGTAGCTTGTGAAAAGATTTTGGCCAGGTTAGAAGAAGTGAACTTGACACTATCAGGGCAAAAATTTGTTTCTAGAGTAAATGAGGTCATCATTGTTGGACATATGTGTGGGTATTATGGCAGGAAACCTTCACCTGCGAAGGTGGATGCTATAGGAAAGATTACAGAGTATTGTTCTACCACTTCAGAGGTATGGAGATTCATTGGAGCCTGTGTGTTTTACATGATTTGGATACCCCATTTTGCACACATAGCAGATTGTTTATATCAGCTGCTTTGAAAGGGGCAGGAATTTTATTGGGATGAGAGCCACACTAGAGCCATGCGAAAATTGAAGAAGCTATTGCAGATTGCTCCTACTCTCAGGAAAGTGGATTATAATTGCGGAAGACCTATTGTATTGATAGTTGACACTAGTCCAATTGGCATAGGTTGGGCTGTGGGTCAAGATGATGCAGATGGAAACAAATAAGCTATTCGGTTTGGGGTGAAAGTCCTAAACAAGAGATAGAAGAGGTATGTACAAATCAAGAGGGAATTACTGGGAATTGTTACGGCTCTCAAATGTGACAAAGAGTATTTTATTGGAGCCCCAGTTGTGGTAGAGATAGATTGCTTGCCATTGATAGGTATGATTACGAGTTGCTCTACTCCGGATATAGCTATGCTGAGATGGATCGCATACATCAAGTCATTAAATCCAGAATTTAAACACATAGCAGGGAAGGATAATCTAGTGGCAGATATACTGTCTAGAGCCAGATATGATGATGTGGAGATACTACTTGCAGAAGAGGATGATGCAAAAATTTCAGCCGCTATGGTTGATCATGTTTGCCATGTCTATGATATTGTGGCTTTCATAGAAGAACTCTATATTGGAGATTGGTTGCAGATTGGCAAGTACCTTAGTACACTAAGGAAAAGAGATGAATGGACAGATGAAGGGTTCAAGAAGATCAGAAGAAAAGCCTATGGTTATTTTCTCAAGGATGGATTTCTTTGGAAGCACCCAAAGAAAAGAGGTGGATTACCCTTGCGGGTTGTCTGCAATAAAGAGACCCAGTTATAGGTGATGAGAGAGTTTCATGAAAGTCCTTGGGCTGGTCATAGAGGAGTGTGGGCTACTTATGAGAAAATCAAGGAAAAATATTGGTGGAAAGGCATGTACAAAGATGTTTCTCACTTTGTAGAGACTTGTAGAGACTGTCAGATGTATTTCGTAGTGTGTTATCGAGACGAGCTTCACCCGACCTATCTGCTATGCATTCATTATAAGTGGGTAGTTGACTTGGTTACTATGCAAATGGGTCTATGGCAGATGAGATATATTGTATTGGCTAGAGAGGATCTTACCAATCATGTTGAGGGCAGACCTTTGAGAACAAAGACCACTAGTGCAGTGTGTAAGTTCTTATTGGAAGAAATTTTTTGCAGGTATGGCTGTGTGGGTAAGATCACTGTAGATTGCGGTGAATAAGATGTAGATGAAGCTAGGGAGTTTTTCTCTCAACTAGGAATCAAGTTGGCTCTAACCACAGCATACAATCTAGAGGGAAATGGAAAGAGTGAAAGAGGGCATCCATCGATAGTGAAAGCATTAGCCAAAGCATGCAGAGGACGGATTGGAGAATGGCCAAGACTTCTACCATTTGCTTTGTGGGCTGATCGTACGACTCAGTGTGTTACCACAGGATATATGCCACAGAGTTGATGTATGGTCAGAAACTAGTTATGTCGACTGAGACTTGTGCTTTGACTTGGTCAGTTTTACCTTGGTAGGAGGATTTAACAAGAGAGGAGCTCTTAGCTCTTCGGATCCGACAGTTGGAGAGAAGACCAGAGGATATTCAACTAGCTATTGACAGGTTGAGGGTTGCTAGACTTAGAAATAAGGACAGGTTTGACAGGACGCATCGCTTGTGGCCTAGAGCAATATAAGAGGAAGACTAGGTATTAGTCTTTGATAGCAGTATTGAAAATTAGTATACTGCACTTTGGAAGATGGTGAAAGGATGGTTTGGGCCGTACATAGTCAGACATGTTTTTGACAATGCAACATATGAGCTGACAGAATTGGATGGGACAGTGCTTAGAGTGCCCATTGCAAGAAAAAGAATCAATATTTTCAAGAAAAGAGATGAGGATTATGCATTGGAAGATTTTGCAAGAGAAGAGCAACGAGAAGAAACTCCAGTAAAAGAGACAGATGATACGACAGATAACCTTGCTGATATACTGGAAATAGTCAATGAAGAGATTGATCTCTTCGTGCATCTTGATGACAATGATCATGGGTAGTTGGCCCATCCGGAGGATGCGCAGGATCAGAGGGGGTGGATGTCGTGCTGATGCATATCTGAGGTGTGGAATCCACCAAAAAGTTTTTCTATGTGACATTCATGTTTTGTGTATACCTAGTCGTTGTGTTTGCATTTTGTTCTGCGTGTGGCTTGCATGTTTGTGTGTGTATGATCCCTAGTTTTCCCGTAAGTATGTTCGAGTTATCGTCTTAAACCCGTGTGTGTGTGCTAGGACTTCGTTCCATTGTAAATAATATTATATGTGTGCATTTATCTCTGCGTGTGTGTGCTTGTGTATGTGTGTGTGTCAAAAATATTGAATCGATGCCAAGGTAGTTTGTTGAAGCTGTCAAAGTGGTACAAGAAATCCCGGATCTAAGATAAGAAGAAATACAAGAATGCCCTACAACTGGACGACTCGGAGACTTGATGAATGGGTGAAGCAGGAATGACCCTGTTGACAAGCTTGGACTTGCCTTGACTAGTTCGACTGTCCAATGTAGCGGAGGCACAACTCAACATCCTGCAGAAAGATTGGATACAATATTAGAGGAGACTGCAGCACGGATTGAAACATCGTCTAGTGTTTCTGAAATGTCTATTGGCTTCAGATGCTTATAAGAAGATTTAAATCAAGCTTTATCCTTGTTTTCTGAAGTTTTTCAGCACCCATTGATGCCAAAGGATAAATTGGAACTTACATGCACACAATTGCTGGGGTCTATAAAGCATCGAGGAGATAATGCACAGGAAATTGCAACAAGGGAGTTTGCAAAGCTATTGTATGGGAAGTATAGTGCCTATTCACAGTACTTCACAGAGGAGACCTTGAAGTCTATATCTGAAGAAGATCTGCTAGAATTCCATAGGGATGCTTTCAGTCCAAATTCAGCAGTCCTTGGAATATGGGGTGATTTCAGCCAAGTATGACTTCCTCCAAGCTCTATTTAGTCGACGGTCTCCATGAGCCCAAGGGCCAGAACCATCTCCTGGAGCTTCCCTATTAAGCTTTTGTTAAATCTTAAATAGGGATATAGCAAGTTATTTTTTACTTTTGTAAAAGTGGGAGTTGATCCCTACTTTTTGAGTGATGAGTCCTGGATTTTAGGGGCAGTTCCGTCAATCCAGAAGAAGAGGGACATTTCTGACTTGTGTGTTGATGGAGATGTTTTGTACAGTGGCAGCTGGGATGGAAGCATCAAGCATGACTATAGGCTTGTTACAACTATGAAAGGACACGCATCCTTAGTCTCAGCTTGCTAGTAGACAAAGAGATTCTATACAGTGGTAGCTGGGATGGCACGATCCATTTATGCTGGCGTATTGATTGTAGTCCTCTGTGTGTACTTGAAGTATCTTTGCATTTAGGTGCAGTGTGAACCCTTGATGTCAAAGAAGACTACCTTTTGGCAGGTTACCAAAGCGGCAAGATTTAGGTCTGGAGGGATGAAACTTGTATGAACTCTTTTGCAGCTCATGGGGGGGCAACACCACTCGGCAGGAAGGAATTTCATCTCCTTGAGATGGTCACAGACATGAAAAGCTATGCCGGTTTGCATCCTCCAGCCATCAATAATGCATGCTTTCTTGCTCCTACTAAGTCTAGGGGATGTTGCAATTCTTGAACCATCACTATAATACATGCTTGCTCCTGCTCAAGCCAGCGTTGTCGCAAGAAAATCAACATCATCCTACGCAGCGATACATGTGGAGAACATTGTCTCCCATAACTGCACTCAGAAAAAACGACAAATTGAGTCAAAACACGCAATATTTCATCTATTAGGGACAAAATCGTGTTTCTGCTATTCGTAAAGAGTGCATCAACAAGAAAGACTTGGACAGTGGCAAGGAAGTATACTCCCTGATCGTGAAAACCGGATCACAGTCGAATAACTTTCTAGGAAGCTTTTTGATCCGTCTATTTTCTCTGTGTGGGAGCTTGTTAGAGGCACACCAAGTCTTCAGCAGATTGCGCAATCCAGATGTTTTTACTTGGAGTGCACTTCGGTCAAATACCTCTCACAAACAACATATCTCTCTTGAAGATCTTGTCTACTTTGCTAAGGTAGTTGTAGGAGAGAATCATCACTTTAAATTTGTGGTGTTTCCCTACAGTGTACACTTACAAGAAGCTGCCGCTTCCCTGACACAATCTGTCAAAGGAAAACAACTTCCACTACTACATGCTACACACTAGCTTGGTCTCTCAGTGATCGGATCTATTTCTTTAAATCAGAACAATTGTTTTTGAACCATAGCCACCGCCATGTTGGTGGCCTATGCCCAGAGGCTGCTCGGGGGGCTTCTTCTTGTACCTTGCATTTTTTATTGGCAGAAATAAAATAGAGACTTGGCATCATTTTCTCGTCTTGCTTATTTGCTTGTTTGATCTTCTATCTTGAAATTTGTCAAGGTCCTCTGTGGACGTGACTTTTTTTTCGAAAACCCTTCGACAACGCCATCGCCAGCCCGCTGCCACCCATCATCATCCTCATCACCTTCGTCATCATCGTCATCGTCCTCCCTATCATCCTCTCCTTCATCCATTTTCTCTTTCCAGGTCACATTCCCTGTGACACGAGTTTGGAAGCTTCTTTGGAAGCTTCTATTAAAGCTTCCCATAGCCCCTATTCACTCGTGCCTCCCCCGGGGTCTTAAAACCGTAGCTGCAAGGGCCATTTCCTACGCAAAAGAAGAGAACCACGGGCAGAAAGAGCTTCGTAACACATCAAGAGAGCCAAGAGGAAGTTGCCGAACAGAGATTTAATTCGTCAATGGCTCCCAAGAAAATGGCGAGAGAAGCACATGCGGGAACTTCCACCCGAGTACATGAGTGGACAATGCTCCAAGTCCTAATGCCCAGGTTCCATTAATAAACCCACATGAAAAGAATGCATTTAAGCATGTTTAATTTTTGTAGGGAAGTTATAAATGCATTTATTCATTTGATTTACAAAGTGGAGTGCATGTCGAATATTGGAAGTGCTCGCACTCCCATGGACAAGGGCAGTTGCAATCTTCTTGAACGTATAATGCATAACTTAGAAGATGATATCGTGCTAAGAAGGATAGAGCTTATGTTGCATGATGCACTTATGAATTAAATTCATGGACGTGGTTAATATAGAGGATAATCTTAGATGCCCATTGAATGTTGTCCAAATCGTCGCAATGCATGGAAGGGAATTATGAACTTGCAAATTGCATGCAAGGATGGTTACATTTTAGGTCCGTTAAGTGCTAAAGGATGGGTTAAATCATAAATGGTCTCATGGCATTCACTCATGCATGGAGTTCCTTTATCGAAGTTTGTATTTAGGAAAGGATGCATTTTCATATTAAAGCTTGAATTCAATGCATTAAACGAAGGATTTATAGGCATAGTTCTTGATGTAAATCAACGTAGGGTTTATACAACTTAGCACTGAATTGTTAATCATTATAGTTTAGTCAAGGAAAAGTAAGGATCATTATAGAAGTTCTAGCTGTATAGAAGGAAAAAGTCTATGAATCGCATATTTGCATGGAATATTATATCTTGAAATTATTTACATCTTTTAGGAAAAGTATTTGCATCTCTAAGGAAAAGTCACCTCTTGTCGCAAGACAATTAGATCAATTAGGTAAATCGCTCGTAATGGTATAACTCAAATGATGATCACCTCAATGCACTAGAGGTAGAGCTAAGCCGCGTTAAAATTCTGCCTAGTATCGCACTTAGGAAACCAACTTAATATTTCCAACCTCAAAGGTCCTACCCACATTCACGGAATGTTAGGGTTAGCTAAACGCCCATGCAAGAACGATCTAGAGTCCTCACCCTAAGGATCAATTGGCCAAATACTAGACTTTCGTTTGAATTTAGGATCCCTAAGGCCAAAGCGTTATCAGCCTAGTAGGGTTAGGGTTGGATTGGGTCAAGAGGACTCCCAAACCCTATATCTTGACCAAAGGTATTCCTGACCAAGGAATACCGTGTGATGGGAGAAATAATCCCACAAGCCGCAGGTGGGACACTTATCTCGTGTAACAAGTTGCAGCGTCGCATGGTTTTGTGTCTAAACCACAAAATAGTATTGCCACTCCTTAGAACAAAGGTTGGCGGGTTCTAAGTACAAGTCTAATTGCAAGAGGATGAGTAGACATCCTGCTACATCACCCTTCTGTGAGGCTGATTTGCCAAGTTAGGATAATTATGAATTGCCTAGCAAGCAATTGACCAATCAAGTTAGGGCGGCGAGGTTGCCCAAGATTTAGTGTCTTTAATTTAAGTAAACTTAAGGTGGAAACAATTTGGGTTAACTGGGTATATACCCTAACCCAAGGATAAAAGGATAAATAAGCAACTTAGCTTACGAAACCCTTGGGATCTTGCCAAGTTGCAATTGATCGTGGATTGAATGCTCGATGCATTTGGAGAGAAGGATTCACTCCTTAGCAGTTGCCCATATAAACAACCTTTGGAATGCTTGTGTTTGTAAAATTAGGAGCACTATTTGTACTTCTTTGCTCAAGGAACTCATGCTCAAAAATAACTAATGCTTCAGGTTAAAATCCTGGAGAGGGAGAGGCAGCATCAGTTACCGTCGACTGTCTGCTTGACCCTATCCAAGGGGGTTATTAGCTGCACCGGGTACGTGGACCAAACCCGCCACGAGAGGTCTCTTCGTGGGTGCTACTTGGAGCATGAGGACGCTTGGGTGCCAGAGGGGGATGTGGCCGTAAATCCCTTGTCTCCAGGTCCTGCACAAGAGTCCGACATGACTCGAGATTGGATCTCAAGGCCCGCATACTAGTCTACGGGAGAAAACTTGGAATAGCGATCCTTGAGGATTGCTAGAATAGCCTTCGAGTGGATTATGGATTAGCCTTTGAGCTAGATTATATGATGTATTCCAAAGACTGATAAATAAAGATCAAATGTTGAAAAGGAACTTGTTTGACATTGTTTTTCTATGTCAATGCTTAAGTTACGTGAAGGAACCGATGATTAATTGGCTAATTAAGGAAGCTATTTTTGCTTCTCAAACTAAATATGGTAGGTAATTAGACAACTACAGCAACCTGAGGAAAGTGCGTTGGACATGACCATGGGTCTGTCCTGTGGAAGGGTGGTCTCGGTTGGCCGAGAACTTTTCTCAACAAAATTGATAGCAAGGTAACAGTGACCTAGAATCTAGGAAGCTAGAGTCCCGATTTATGCTGTTTTAGGAGAACGGAATGAGACTATGCCTTATGGGCAAAGAGGTCGAGCTTTGCATCCCTCTCATTTTCCATTCTCCTGGAACCAAGTGCAGTATAAATCCGCTTGGATGTTTCTGCGTAAAGTAGTTCGTCTGGGGTTCGACGCCAGTTACCTTCTAAGAACTTGACCATTAGGAAAACCCTGATTCAGGTCGGTCCTAAGTGGGAACGGCCGGAATGCTTCCACTTCATGGCAGACTTGGGAAGATCTAGATCGCAAACCCTGTGACATTCCATGGGAGTGCCGGGTGGTGCTTTCTAGACTCTCTTCCCGATGGGCTGCTAAGACGTGTCCTACAAGTGGATAGGGGGACACGTTACAGTTGGTATCAGAGCCAACCAACGAGGATCTAATATTTTCAAGGAAACTTAATGAGGAGAGGAGAGCAAATATTACTGTTAAGAACATTTCCTTACTTACTTATCGATGCTGGCCTGTAGAGCCGCGAAGCATGGAACAAAGTCTTGGTGTTCCAAGTTATGTTTATGACCGCGATGCGTGCCTCGGATTATCAACGGAGGCTAGATATGATGAATATCCTAGACCGCATCTACAATCCTTCACCCCTATACGTGGAACGGAGATGGACGAGTGATTCAGGAATTTATTACATAGCTGCCCACCGACTTGCGTACCTTCGGATCAACTTGAAGAGAATCAAGTGGATGGAGGACTTAAATATCGTGAAATTGTTCATCTTTGTGGAAGCTCACGCAAATGCAACCCTACATGTCGGCGGTCAAAAGGTCAAGCAGAACAAGTATGTGTATGAGGAAGTGACTCAAATAATCCATGCCGACAGAATCAAGATACTGGCCAAAGCATCTCTGATAATAAAAGGAGTTAGAAAGGGGCTACCTGTCTATTTGATTAAGCTTAATAAGCTAGATCAAAATTAGGATTCTAGAGAAGAACCCTCATGGTTAAAGGAATACGCAGACGTATTTCCTAAAGAGCTGACAGAGCTTCCTCCTCAAAGGTAAGTCGATAACAAAATCAAGCTAGCGCCAGGAGCTGCACCAATCGCAAAGAGACCATATAGGATGTCCATCCCAGAAGCGATTGAGCTGAAGGAGCAACTCAAGTAACTGTTAGACCAACGTTACATTCGTCCAAGTAGTTCGTCATGGGGAGCTCCAATGCTGTTCCAGAAGAAGAAAGATGGAACGCTTTGGTTATGCATTGACTATAGAGGGTTGAATCAATTAACCATTAAGAACAAATATCCCATTCCAAGAATAGATGAACTTCTTGAACGTCTTCAAGGTGCAAAGATCTTCTCCAAGATTGATCTCAGGTCTGGATATTATCAGATAAGGATCAAGGAAGAAGATATCCCAAAGACATCATTCAGTAAAAGATATGGACACTTTGAGTTCCTAGTCATGTCATTTGAACTGACAAATGCTTCAGCTACCTTCAACAGGCTAATGCAGGATATCTTTAGGCCATATCTTGATGACTTCATACTCGTCTTCTTCGACGATACCTTAGTCTACTCCAAACAAGAAGAAGATCATGAACCCCATCTTCGCATTGTCCGTGAGACAATGAGGGCACACAAGCTTTATGCCAAAAATAAGAAGTGTGCATTTTTCAAGCGACAGATAGAATATCTGGGATTCATTGCATCAACGGAAGAAATATCAGTATATCTGGCCAAGGTCAGAGATGTTCTGGAATGGCCAACACCAGTAAAACTGTCAAAGAGATACGTAGTTTTCTTGGATTGATAGGATGGTATAGGGTCTTTATCAAAAACTATGCCTTGATTGCAGCACCTCTAACAGATCTACTAAAGAAGTAAGCATCAATTGTATGGTCACCGACTGAACAGTCCCGGTTTGACAAACTAAAGCAAAGCTTGGTATCAGCACCCATCTTGAAACTTTCGGACCTTAGTAAGAAGTTTGAGGTGATAACTGATGCTAGCACACTTGCCTTAGGATGTGTGCTTATGCAAGAAGGTCATCCTGTAGCATACTCTTCAAGGAAACTGAAGAGCCATGAGAGGAATTATGCTACCCACAATCTAGAGCTGTTGGCTGTCATCCATGGTCTCAAGCTTTGGAGACATTACTTGCTGGGTAACAAGTTTACCCTAGTGACGGATCATAAAAGTCTTAAATGGATCTTTATCCAGAATGAGCTCAATATGAGGCAACGTCGATGGATTGAAGTGCTAGAGGAATATGATTTTGAAATCAAATACCGTCTTGGAAAGAAGAATGTAGTTGTCGATGCACTCAGTCGCAAAGCATTTTTGATTTTGCAAGATCCATCAATAGCCAAATCTCTAGCCACAAAGGTATCCATGCCAAAAAACCCAATTCTTGAGCTAGTTAGAGAAGAGGCATACCATGATCCAACCTATCAGAAATTGCTAAGGGAGATCCCTATCAAGGATCAAGACCCGAAGCTACAAACAAAGTATCTAGAATTCTCTATCAATAGTGAACTTGTCTACTATAGAACGAGATTATGTATACCAGCAAGCCAATCACTCAAGCAAAAGATACTTTGGGAAGCCCATGACTCCCCTTTCTCAGGACATCCTGGCTATACCAAGATCCTTAATGCAGTCAGGAAGAGCTATTATTGGGAGAGGCTCAAAGGTGACGTTCTCAAATATGTTATGGAATGTTTGTCTTGTCAACGTATTAAGGCAGAACATGTCAAAATGCCAAGAAAATTGCAACCACTTGACATTCCCCAAATGAAATGGGAATTCATTAGTATGGACTTTGTTGTTAGCCTATCCCAAGTTCAGGGAGGATACAACTGCATTATGGTTGTGGCAGATATGCTCACCAAGGTTGCACATCTTATTCCTGTTAACACAAACTAAAAAGCCTCAGACATTGCAAGGTTATTCATCAAGGAAATATTCAAACTGCATGGGTTACCCAGAAGAATCATTAGTGATCGTGACTCTCTCTTCACATCACACTTCTAGAGGGCTATCTTCGAGGCCATTGGGACCCAACTCTATTTCAGTATAGCTTATCATTCCCAAATTGATGGTCAAACAGAACGAGTCAACCAAGTCATTGAAGATATGCTTAGGGCACACTGTTGCCACAAACCCAAAAAATGCTTCTTATCAACAAAGCATACAGATGACCCCTTTTCAAGCATTGTATGGGCACGACTATCATAGTCCTTTAAACTTTTCAGATCCAACCTTGAGGGTTGAAGCATCAAAGCAGATGCTGGAAGATATGGATGACCAAATCAAGTCAATAAGACATGACATCCAAGCTGCCAAGGACAAGCAAAAGGCTTATACAGACTTGAAGCGTCAAGACAGATCCTTCGTTGAAGGTGATATGGTCTTCATTCGCATAAGCCCAAAGAAGAGTTCCCTATCTTTGGGTGAGTGCAAAAAGCTATGTCCAAGGTATTGTGGACCCTACAAGATCCTCAAGTGCCTAGGGCCTAATGCTTACCGACTACAACTCCCCCAAAACCTAAAAGTTCATAATGTATTCCATATCAGTCTATTGAAGAAGTATGTGCCTAACCCTAGTCACGTACTCGATGATCAACAAGTTGTAATGCCTAGCCAAGGAGTCCTTGAGCTACGGCCTAACAAGATCTTAGATGTTAGGGAGAGGCATTTGAGATCCAGAACCTTGAGAGAATACATCGTCTAGTGGAAAGATTATCCTGAAGAGGATGCTGCTTGGATGGATGAAAGTACTCTCAACCAACAATACCCCCCAGCTCTTCTCGAGATGAGGACATCTTGAATCCTATAAGGGGGAGAGAATGTAATATTTCCGCACGAAATATCAATAACTCTAGACCACACATCCCACGCAATACGAATTTTGAGTGGTCCCTGCACAAAAGAACCCTAGGCTAAATGCTCCACCCTCACACGTTAATAAACTCCAGCCGCGTTGTGCAAAAGAGACCGAGGCTAAAAACCCGTAGGCCACACGAGAACACCTCTTCAAGGGGGAGAAAGGGGATAATGGTTAAAATTGTGGCAAATTTTTTAATTAACCCCCTCTCCCCCAGCCAATGCATGGCAGGGTGTTGGAGTGTGAAAGGACCTTGTGTGGTATTGGAAGAGCATGGGGGGAGGAGGCATGCAAGTAAGCCACATGTGTGGCTATACCCCCCTTAAAGGCCTATAAGAACCCCCCTTAAGCTTAAGGGGGGAAGGGAGAGAGAAGAGGGATCTGCCGTGCTGGATCGCGCCGCCGCCACGCCATGCTACCATGCCATTGCCAGCCCGCTGCCGCCTAGGCTGCGGTCTTTGCCCCCATCACCATCCTCATCACCTTCGTCATCATCGTCATCGTTCTCCCATCATCCTCTCCTTCATCCATTTTCTCTCTCCACGTCACATTCCCTGTGACAGGAGTTTGCAAGCTTCTATAAAAGCTTCCCATAGCCCCTATTAACCCGTGCCTCCCCTGGGGTCTTAAAACCGTAGCTGTAAGGGCCGTTTCCTGCGCAGAAGAAGAGAACCCCGGGCAGAAAGAGCTTCATAATGCATAAAGAGAGCTAAGAGGAACTTGCTGAACCGATATTTAATTCGTCAATGGCTCCCAAGAAAATGGCAAGAGGAGCACACGTGGGAACTTCCTGTTGAGATATCGAGCTCCACTCGTGATATGCCAGGGTGACCGTTGTGCATTTATGTCACCGACTTGTCAGTTGCAGATGCGGTTGGTACAGCGCCCATGAATAATAGCTAGGTGACAGCTATCCTTATCTACTCTAGTTTGTGGCTCAGTTAGTATGCCACCTTAGTTAGTTGAGTTTGGTTTGAGACCCATATATAGGGTTCTTCTATTTCTATGTACTAGAGTTCTTTTTGGCTTACACAACTAAGAAGAGGAAAACTGTTTTCAGCCTCCACCTCTGTGTGTATTCCCCCATTGTGCAAGCAAGAAAGCTACAAGTGAGACTCCTTCCTTCTCTCCCACAATCTTGACATGGTATCAGAGCCTTGTTCGTGGTAAGGAGCTCAAGAAAGCAAGCCAAGCTCGCGGTGTTCTGGTAAGAGGAGCAGTGTTGCTTTCATTTTCTGTTTTGGGAGCAGATCTCTGCAAGTAGCACAGTCGAAAATTGCAAGAGTGCATTGTCTCAGGTTGAGACGCCCTTCGCGGTAAAGCAAGAGGGCAGTATATGCTGCGGGAAAAGGCTTTAGCCCTAGGTGACCCTGTTTTTTTTATTTGAGGCCATTTCGGGGCCTATTTTGGAGGCGGAAGTTTTCTGCACGCACTCAGGAAAAGGCTCAGTTTTATGCTGTGCAACCACTGTTCTACAGGTCGGTGAAAAGTTACTGTAGAAATTGCATCGTATGCATGTGCGCAGAGACATTGGGAGTTATGGAAGCATCCTTGTTGCATGTTGATGCAAAATCGTCACTAGGAAGTGACTGTATAGTCAAATACCACTTTCGTCAGTTTTGTAGATTTTCCCTTGTGAGGCTGAAGATGTGTTCTTTGCAGTGACAGAATTTTTTGCAGTGTTCTGTAATGGCGTCTGATTCTCTCTCACAGATTGTCACTGAAAAGCTTGACAAGAACAACTTCCAAGCATGGAAGTTTAGAATGACGAATTTCCTTATGGGAAAAGGATATTGGGAATTTGTTGCAGAAAATAAAGAAGAACCAGTTCTTCCTGATGTTCCCAATCAACAGCAAATGCAGGCATTTAAAGCATGGCATGAGAGAGCTAGGAAAGTTATGTACTGGCTGTCTATTAGCATTTCAGACTCTATGATTGTGCATATTCAAGATGCAAGTACGCCAAAGGAGGCATTGGATACTTTGTCAAAAATGTATAGCACGAATACTCAAGCCAGGAAAATGCAGCTCAAGCAAGAGTTGCATAATGTGCAAAGAGAAAATATGAGCATCAATGACTACCACATGAAGGTGAAGAAGATTGCAGATGCACTTGCTTCCATTGGGTCGCCAGTGGAAGATGATGATTTAGTTTCTATGACTTTGAATGGTCTAGGAAAGGATTATGCACAGTTCCAAACATCCATTTCCGTCCGTGAAAGATTTCTTGATTTTGAGGAGTTGATTGCTCTTCTAATTTCTGAGGAACAGAGAAATGGTGGTGCATCTTCTTCAGAAGGAACTTAAAAAGAAGCTGTCTTCTACTTAAATGCTGGAAGAGGTAGAGGCAGAGGTAGAGGAGGCCGATCTAGAGGCCGTGGTAGAAATCAGAATATGCAGCAAAGTCAAAAAAACCAGTTCTATGGAGGAGGACGTGGTAACTCTAGAGGTAGGGGGAGCCAAAGAGGTCATGGTGGATGGCAAAGAGGCCAAAATGCAAACAGCAATGTTGAATGCTACTACTGTGGTAAAATGGGTCACATGGCTAAGGACTGCTATAAAAAGCAGAATGACATCATGAATGGTAAATTGCAAGGGAATTATGCATCTTCTAGTAGACAGGGTGATGACAGAAATGAGCATTTGTTTATGGTGCAGCACATGAACAATTCTGTGACAAGTGCAGAAGAAAACAACGATGTATGGTATGTTGACTCAAGTGCATCAAACCACATGACAGGTCATGCAGAATGGATGGAGGATGCAAGGAAAATGGAAAAACTAGGATTTGTGGAGACTCGTGATGATACTACACATCCTATTGTGCAGATTGGAAAATTTCCTTTGTCTATGCAAGATGGGAAAAAGAAAAACATGTCCGATGTATTTCATGTCCCGAATATCACCAAGAATCTAGTTTCTGTTGGTCAAATGGTTGAACAGGGCTTGCAGGTCAGATTTAATCCTCATGGATGCTTTGTTGAGGATATGAAAAATAAAGGTCGCTTGATAGCAAAAGGAAAGAAGAAGGGAAGAATGTTTACATTGGATGCAAACATGTCTGAATTGAGTGCAGCAATGTTTGCACATGGGACCAGTGTAGTTGCAGATATTGATATCTGGCATAAACGCATTGGTCATGTTAATGTACAGCGACTTAAATCAATGCAGGCCCAAAATATTATTGCAGGATTGCCTAAATTCAAGGTTGCCGAAATGCATAAGGTATGTGAAGCCTGTCAATTTGGAAAACAGGCAAGGAAATCATTTCCTAGACATGCTCAAGAGAGTAAGAAGCCATTGGAATTAATCCACTCTGATGTGTGGACTACTAAAGCTGCATCTCTTGGAGGCTGTCATTATTTTGTCACTTTTATTGATGACTATAGCTGAAAAGTTTGGGTGTATTTTATGAAAAAGAAAAGTGAAGTTTTTGGGAATTTCAAAACTCTTAAAGCTATGGTTGAAAAAGAAACAGGCCTGCAAATAAAATGCCTAAGGTCAGATGGAGGGGGAGAGTACCTCTCAAATGAGTTTGCAAGGTTCCTGCAGGAGCATGGCATAAAGTAGCAATATTCATGCAGTCATACCCCACAACAAAATGGAATTGTAGAAAGGAAAAACAAGCATATTGGAGAGGTATCTCGTGCCATGCTCAACGAAAAAGACTTGCCAGATTTTTACTGGGCTGAAGCAGTTGCTACAGCAGTCTATATAATAAACAGGACTCCCACTGCAGCAATACATGGGATGACTCCAGAGGAGAGGTATACTGGTAGGAAACCAGATATTTCTCATTTGAAAATTTTTTGTTGCATTGCCTATGTACATGTGCCAGATGAGTTGAGATCCAAGTTGGATCCAAAAGCTGAGAAGTGCATCTTTATTGGTTACTCTGTGTAGAAAGGGGTATAGATGCTATAACCCTTCTACTCGTAAGTTTACAGTGAGCAGAGATGTTGTTTTTGATGAGATGAGTAGCTGGTATAAACCAGTAAATGTGATTGATGATGTAGATGCACAAAATGGTAATGCTACACAGAATTCACAATAGCAGTCACATAATATTAGTGGACCTGGAGCGTCATCTAGCAGTGGTTCACATTCTTCGCCATGGACAGCCAGATTGAGATCAGGAGAATCTTCTCAAAGCAATGTAGATAGAGGTATTTAGGTATCACAAAAAGGAAAAGAGAAGGTAGATCAGCCCATGTTTGATGTGAATGCAGGTCACTCTTATGTGGATGGTGAATCTAGTGGCTCAGAACAGAGCATTGATGATGAGTTGGGTATTCCTTCTATTGTTACACCTAGAGTAAGGAAGACCAGGGATGTTTTGAGAGCACCTGGGAGTGAACCTACTTTGCGCAGGTCTACCAGAGCTAGGTATCCTGTGGATAGGCTAAAATATGATGGATTTACAGCCATTTACTATGCATATATGGTCAAAGTGATACAGGAACTAGAACCCACTTCTTTTGAGCAAGCCATGGAAAAAGAAAAATGGGAGAAAGCTATGGATGAAGAAATGGATGCCTTGGAAGCAAATGCTACATGGGAATTGGTACCTTTGCCTAAAGGTAAGAATGCAATTGGATGTAAGTGGGTTTATAAGGTGAAGCACAATGCAGATGGTTCTGTGAACAGATACAAGGCAAGATTAGTAGTCAAGGGGTATGCACAAACATATGGCATTGATTATGAAGAAACATTCAGTCCGGTTGCAAGGATGGAAACCATAAGAGCAGTCATTGCTATGGCTACATCAAAGGAATGGTCTTTACATCAGATGGATGTAAAGAATGCCTTCTTGCATGGTGATTTGCAAGAAGAGGTCTATATGGAGCAGCCACCAGGTTATGTGCATGCTCTTCATCCTGAGTTTGTTTGCAGGTTGAAGAAAGCCTTGTATGGCTTGAAGCAAGCACCTAGAGCATGGTCTGACAAGATAGGACAGTATCTTGTCACTATTGGCTTTCAGATTTCCAAGGCAGATTTCTCACTTTATGTGAGAAAAACAGAGAAAGGTATTATGCTACTTGTCATTTATGTTGATGATTTGATTATGACAGGTGACAGTGATGAAGATATCCTTCATGTGAAAATGCTATTGAAGCAGAAGTTTGAGATAAAGGATTTGGGAGAGCTGCGTTATTTCTTAGGCATTGAGGTGATTAGATCACCAAGTGGGATACAGCTCTTGCAGAGGCAGTATGGATTGGACATGCTGTCCAAATATGGGATGACAGGCTGTAAGCCTATTTCAGTTCCTTTGGAGCAGAATGTGAAGCTAAGCACAGATGCAGGTGAGCTTCTGTAAGACCCTACTATGTACAGACGCATAGTAGGAAGCTTGATTTATATGACTATTACCATGCCAGATTTGAGCTATGCTATTGGATTGGTAAGTCAGTTTATGCAGGCTCCAAGGAAACCGCATTTGGATGCAGCTAGACGCATACTCAGGTATGTGAAGTCCACATTGCAGTATGGACTATTTTATGTGACTGGGGTTCAAATACAGTTGCATGGATACACTGATGCTGATTGGGCTGGTAGCATTTCTGATAGACGATCTACCAGTGGATATGTGTTCTCTTTTGGGAGTGCTGCAGTCACTTGGAGCAGTAAGAAACAGCCTACAGTTGCCTTGTCGAGCATAGAGGCTGAGTACAGGGGTGCAGCAATGGCTGCATGTGAGGTAGCTTGGTTGCATAAGCTACTTTATGATATGCATCAGTCTACAGATGGGCCAATTGTCATTTATTGTGACAACATGAGTAGTATACACTTGGCAAATAACCTAGTCTATCATGCTAGAACAAAGCACATTGAGGTGCATTATCACTATGTGCGGAAGAGGGTTTTACTAGGTCTTATTGATCTAATTTATGTCAACACAGAGGATCAGGTAGCTGACATATTTGCGAAGGCATTGGATGCAGAGAAGCTACACAAGTTCAGAGACCTGCTTGGTGTGCAGGAATTGGGATTGAGCTCGAGGGGGAGTATTGAGATATCGAGCTCCACTCGTGATATGCCAGGGTGACCGTTGTGCATTTATGTCACCGACTTGTCAGTTGCAGATGCGATTGGTACACCGCCCATGAATAATAGCTAGGTGATAGCTATCCTTATCTACTCTAGTTTGTGGCTCAGTTAGTATGCCACCTTAGTTAGTTGAGTTTGGTTTGAGACCCATATATAGGGTTCTTCTATTTCTATGTACTAGAGTTCTTTTTGGCTTACACAACTAAGAAGAGGAAAACTGTTTTCAGCCTCCACCTCTGTGTGTATTCCCCCATTGTGCAAGCAAGAAAGCTACAAGTGAGACTCCTTCCTTCTCTCCCACAATCTTGACACTTCCACCCGAGTACATGAGTAGACAATGCTCCGAGTCCTAATGCCCAGGTTCCATTAATAAACCTGCATGAAAAGAATACATTTAAGCATGTTTAATTTTCGTAGGGAAGTTATAAATGCATTTATTCATTCGATTTACAAAGTGGAGTGCATGTCGAATATTGGAAGTGCTCGCACTCCCGTGGACAAGGGAAGTTGCAATCATCTTGAACATATAATGCATAACTTAAAAAATGATATCATGCTAAGAAGGATAGAGCTTATGTCGCATGATACACTTACGAATTAAATTCATGGTCATGGTTCATATACAGGATAATCTTAGACGCCCATTGAATGTTGTCCAAATCGTTGCAATGCATGAAAAGGAATTATGAACTTGCAAATTGCATGCAAGGATGGTTACATTTTAGGTCGGTTAAGTGCTAAAAGACGTGTTAAATCATAAATGGTCTCATGGCATTTGCTCATGCATGGAGTTTCTTTATCGAAGTTTGTATTTAGAAAAGGATGCATTTTCATATTAAAGCTTGAATTCAATGCATTAAACGAAGGATTTATAGGCATAGTTATTGATGTAAATAAACATAGGGTTTATACGAGTTAGCACTAAATTGTCAATCATTATAGTTTAGGCAAGGAAAAGTAATGATCATTGTAGAACTTATAGTTGCATAGAAGGAAAAAGTCTATGAATCGCATTTTTGCATGGAATATTATATCTTGAAATTATTTACATCTTTTAGGAAAAGTATTTGCATCTCTAAGGAAAGGTCACCTCTTGTGGCAAGACAATTAGATCAATTAGGTAAATCGCTCGTAATGGTGTAACTCAAATGATGATCACCTCAATGCGCTAGGTAGAGCTAAGCCGCGTTAAAATTCTACCTAGTATTGCACTCAAGAAATTGACTTAATATTTCCGATCTCAAAGGTCCTACCCACATTCACGAAATGTTAGGGTTGCTAAACGCCCATGCAAGAACTATATAGGGTCCTCACCCTAAGGATCAATTGGCCAAATACTAGACTTCCGTTTGGATTTAGGGTCCCTAAGGCCGAAGCATTATCGACCTAGTAAGGTTAGGGTTGGATTGGGTCAAGAGAACTCCCAAACCCTACATCTTGACCAAAGGTATCAAGGAATACCGTGTGATGGGAGAAATAATCCCACAAGTTAGGTGCGATACTTATCTTGTGCAACAAGTTGCACCGTCACATGGTTTTGTGTCTAAACCACAAAATAGTATTGCTACTCCTTAGAACAAAGATTGGCGGGTTCTAAGTACAAGTTTAATTGCAAGAGGATGAGTAGACATCCTGCTACATCACCCTTCTATGAGGCTGATTTGCCAAGTTAGGGTAATTATGAATTGCCTAGCAAGCAATTGATCAATCAAGTTAGGGCGACGAGGTTACCCAGGATTTATTATCTTTAATTTAAGGAAACGTAAGGTGGAAACAATTTGGGTTAACTGGGTATAAACCCTAACCCAAGGATAAAAGGGTAAACAAGTAACTTAGCTTAGGAAACCCTTGGGATCTTTCCAAGTTGCAATTGATCGCGGATCGAATGCTAGATGCATTCGGAGAGAAGGATTCACTCCTTAGCAGTTGGCCGTATAAACGACCACTGGAATGCTTGCGTTTGTACACTTAGGAGCACTGTTTGTACTTCTTTGCTCAAGGAACTCATGCTCAAAAATAACTAATGCTTCAGGTTAAAAGCCTGGAGGGAGAGGTAGCATCAGTTACTGCCGACTATCTGCCTGACCCTATCCAAGGGGGTTGTTAGCTGCACTAGGTATGTGGACCGAACCCGCAGCGAGAGGTCTCTCCATGGATGCTACTTGGAGCAGAAGGACACTTGGGTGCTAGAGGGGGCTCTGGCCATAAATCCCTTGCCTCCGGGTCGTGCACAAGAGGCCGATGTGACTCGAGATTGGATCTCGAGACCCGCATACTAGTCTACGAGCGGAAACTTGGAATAGCGATCCCTGAGGATTGCTGGAATAGCCTTCGGGTGGATTATGGATTAGCCTTTGGGCTAGATTATATAATGTATTCCAAATATTGATAAATAAACATCAAATGTTGAAAAGGAACTTGTTTGACATTGTTCTTCTATGTATGTGCTTAAGTTACGTGAAGGAACCGCTGATTAATTGGCTAATTAAGGAAGCTATTTTTGCTTGTCAAACTAAATGTGGTAGGTAATTAGACAACTAAAGCAACCTAAGGAAAGTGCTTTGGACGTGACCATGGGTCCATCCTACGGAAGGGTGGTCCCAGTTGGCCAGGAACTTTTCTCAACGAAATTGACAGCAAGGTAACAATGACCTAGAATCTAGGAAGCTAGAGTCCCGATTTATGTTGTTTTAGGGGAACGGAATGGAACTATGCCTTATGGGTAGAGAAATCAAGCTTCGCATCCCTCTCAATTTCCATTCTCCTTGAACCAAGTGCAGTATAAATCCGCTTCGACCCTGATGTTTCTACGTAAAGTAGTTCGTCTGGGATTCAACGCTAGTTACCTTCTAGGAACTAGACCATTAGGAAAATCCTGATTTAGGTCGGTCCTAAGTCGGAACGGCTGGAATGCTTCTGCTTTGTGGCAGACTCAAGAAGACCTAGATCGCAAACCCCGTTACATTCCATGGGAGTGCCGGGCGGTGCTTTTTAGACTCTCTTCCCGATGGGCTACTAAGACATGTCCTACAAGTAGATAGGGGGACACGTTACAATATCCAAATATATGTGCATCCTTACCTACCTTATAAAAAAGTCCATAATGTAAAGTGAAATTCACATATCTCAATATGTGTCTAACTACATCCAAATCAAGAATTCTAGGCATTTGCATAAACTGACTAACAATGCCAATCACTATCAGATGATGCTAAGGGAGATCCCTATCAAGGAGCAAGACCCAAAGCTACAGGCTAAGTATCAAGAATTGTCTATCAATAGTGGACTTGTCTACTATAGAACGAGATTATGTATACCGGTAAGCCAGTCACTCAAGCAAAAGATACTTTGGGAAGCCCATGATTCCCCTTTCTCAGTATGGACTTTGTTGTTGGCCTACCCCAAGTTCAGGGAGGATACAACTCCATTATGGTTGTGGTTGATATGCCCACTAAGGTTGAACACCTTATTCCTGTTAAGACAAACTATAAAGCCTGAGACATTGCAAGGTTGTTCATAAAGGAGATATTCAAACTGCATGGGTTGCCCAGAAGAATCATTAGTGATTGTGATTCTCTCTTCACATCACACTTCCAGAGTGCTATCTTCGAAGGTATTGGGAGTCAACTCTATTTTAGTACAGCTTACCATCCCCAAACTGATTGGCCAAATGGAGCAAGTCAACCAAGTCATTGAGGATATGCTAAGGGCACATTGCTGACGTGAACCAAAAAGGTGGATTCAATACTTGCCACTGGTTGAGTTTGCCTACAATGCTTCTTATCAACAAAGCATTCAAATGACCCCTTTTCAATCATTGTATGGGAACGACTGTCGAAGTCCTTTAAACTTCTCGGATCCAACCTTGAGGGTTGAAGCTTCAAGGCAGATGCTGGAAGATATGGATGACCAAATGAAGTCAATAAGATATGGATGACCAAATGAAGTCAATAAGACAGGACATCCAAGCCGCCAAGGATAGGCAAAAGACATACGCCGATTTGAAACGTCAAGATGGAACCTTCGTTGAAGGAGACATGGTCTTCATTCGCGTACACCCAAAGAAGAGTTCGCTATCCTTAGGAGAATGCAAGAAGCTAAGTCCATGGTATTGTGGACCATAACATGGTCTTCATTTGCGTATGCCCAAAGAAGAGTTCCCTATTCTTAGGAGAATGCAAGAAGCTAAGTCCAAGGTATTGTGGACCATACAAGATCCTCAAGTGCCTAGGACCCAATGCTTATAGACTGCAACTCCCTGAGAACCTAAAGGTTCATAATGTATTCCACATCAGCCTACTGAAGAAGTATGTACCTAATCCTAGCCATGTACTTGATGATCAACAAGTTGTAATGCCTAGTCAAGGAGTCCTTGAGCTACGGCCTGACAGGATCTTAGATGTTAGGGAGAGACAATTGAGATCCAGAACCTTGAGAGAATATCTCGTCCAGTGGAAAGATTATCCCGAGGAGGATGCCACTTGGATAGATGAAAGTACTCTCAACCAACAATACCCCAAGTTCCTCTCAAGATGAGGACATCTCGATTCCTCCAAGGGGGAGAGAATGTAATATTTCCGCAAAGAATATTAAGGAGCTTTTGATCCCTGCATGCCGCATAAAAACTGTGCAAAGTCATCTCCTGCATTGACTAAATATTGGCAGCTAAATCCTTACCCCGCATGCACAACAATGAGGCCATCCGCATTGTGCAATTGAGGTCGGGGTTTAAGATCGCAAAACCGTAGGGAAACACCCTTTTTGAAGGGGCAATTGGATAATAATAAAAATTTGGGCAATTTTTCTTTTACTAATTATCCCTCCCCCCAGCCGATGCATGGCTGGAGGAGAGCTAGTCTGTTAGGCACTAGTTCCTTTACGTAATCATAGCACTTGACATAGAAAAAGAATGTCAAACAAGTTTCTTTTCAACATCTTATCATATTTATCTTTGAAATACATAAAGTCTAGCCCGTAGGCTTATCCATAATCTGCCCGAAGGCTATCCAACAATCCACAGGGATTACTAGTCCAAGATTCTGCCCGTAGACTTGTATGCGGGCCTCGAGATCCAATCCCGAGTCACGTTGGCCTCTTGTGCAGGGCCCGAAAGGAGAGGGATTTATGGCCAGAGCCCCCCCTGGCACCCAAGTGTCCTCCTACTCCAAGTAGCGCTCAACGAAGAGACCTCTCGTGGCGGGTTCGGTCCACCTTCCTGGTGCGGTTAACAACCCTCTTGGTTAGGGTCAGGCAGGTAGTCGGGGGTAATTGAAGCTGCCTCTCCCTTTAGGCCTTCAACCTGAAGCATTAAATATCTTTTCATCCTTTAATTTCTTTGAGCAAACAAAGCGAAACAACGCTCTTAAAACTGTTACAAGCACAATTATTTCCATTGGTCGTTATTTTTGGCCAACTACTAAGGAGCGAATCCTTCTTTCTGAATGCATCCTGCACTGGATCGGGGATCAATTGCAACTTGGCAAGATCCCCAAGGGTTTATTTGTTAACCCTATATCCTTGGGTTAGGGTTGTACGCTATTAACCCGACTTAATCAATACCTTAAGTTCAAATATATGTTATTCCAATTTACTGATTGGTCTTTTGCTTCCAAGCAACTATCTAATCCCCGTATCCTTGGTCACTTTACCCAAGAAAGGTACTATATCAAGACGATTATTCATCCTCTTGCAAGATAACTTGCGTAGGAATCTGTCAATCTCATTCCGAGGAATTGGCCATTCCCTTGTGATCAAATCACAAGATTGTGTGACTCTACAACCTGTTGCACAAGTGTCACATCAAATTATGGGACTATTTTTCCATCGAATGGAGTCACGAAATCATGATTAGATATAACAATCCGTTCATGATTGCATTAGGCCGACATTGCTGGTCCTAGGGTTCCAAGTTCAAATCGAGTTTCATCTTTTTAGCGAGAGATTCTTAGGGTAAAAACCCTAGATCATTTCTTGCAAGTATGTCCTATTGTCCCTACATTCCGTGAAATGTGGGTAAGTCTTTAGGGTATAGGAGTTTTAGCTTTAGCAATAAGAGCGATTAGATAATGTCCTCAATGTGCTAATCGTAGTTATCTCTTTGGGATATGTTGCATTGAATTAACCCTTCCTAAACAAGTACCTTGTGGTTTTAGGTGTTTAGATTTAAACCAATTTAACTTGTCTATTCTTGAAGATAATTACGCTACCATTTCTATAACCACATGATTCATTATCTACGTATAAATTGATTTACAAACCCTAACTTTTTGGGTTAAGATCAAAGCATAGGTTAAGTTATAGCATAATTCCAATTGATCATCCTATAACATGCAAATAAGATTCATGCTACTAAGCTTTAGGATTTTATGTTTAAACATGCAGCCTTTTTCTACTTTCTTTTCCAAATGAATTTATCGTATGTTGAACTTACACACCCTTTCATTGATTTAAGTTTTTAGGCCACTTGCCTAGAGTTAAATCTTTTTCATGCAGCCCTAGCAAATTCCTACATTTGCTAGTAACTTTCTTTAAGAATCATTTCAAAAAAGATGTTCAATAATGCAATATGCGGTTTATTCCTTCCATGCTTAATCGAAGTGTACTATCATAATTCCGTTTTGTAAAGATGGGCATTAATTAATCTAATTTCATTACTTCGCAATGCATAAAAACCACTTGCTAAAAATGCATAGAAATCTTATGCTCACTTTATTTTGTTCATTTTATTGAAAAATACTAATGATCGAATCCCTCAATTGTGATCTATTAGCCAAAGTATTTTCAACCGAAAAAACATGCATTCTTATTCCTTAGATGATCATGCATAATTGAAATATTACGACATTAATCAAATTTAGGAAGAAGAACCTGGACTTGTGGTGAAATGTCCACATGGATGTTAGGAGACGATCCTCCTGTGGTTGCGTCTTGTGCTTTCTTAGGAGCCATCGCGAATGCGGCCTTTTCATCTTAGATGCAGATTTATGACCTTGGCCTTCTCCTTTGCATGCGAAACTTCCTTTGTGATTCGGCCTCCTTGATTAATTTCTCTGTCTTTTGGAACCGGCTTTAGAAGGCTTTATAGGTTTCCTCTTTAAACTTCAAGGAAGAAGGGGTGAAAAAGATTTTCTTTGTGAAGGCAAAGGGAATTTTTAAAAGATCCCGGGTTATTAAGAACCCGCTTGAGAGGCAATAGGGAAGGCCCACGGGGAGGGTTTTAGCACTCGGGCTATTGGGAGCTTGTGGGCAATCCAATGGGGAAAAAGGGCTTGACGAGGCTTTTTAAAGGCTTCGGATAGGACTCCACGGGAAAGGGGCTACTAAATGGACTTTAGCGGATTGGAAAAGGGGGCAAAGGGTGTAAAAAACCTTAAAGAAGAATTTTTGCGGAGGGGGGAAACCCACGGGAATGAGGTTGAAATCCCGAGGGGGGGGCGTTTATCAACCCACTTTGAAAAGGCCTTAAAAAGACCCACAGGAAAGGGGGCTTCCAAGGAGGCTTTAGAAGCTTCCTAAGAAGCTTCCTAAGAAGCTTCTAAAGCTTCTGGAAAAATTCGTTGAAGCCCCACGTGGAAGAGAGAAGGCGATTTCCTCTGTCAGCGTGTTGACGGCCAGATGGCAGCGAGTTGGTGGCATCCTACAACAGCTTGCAACCCTTCGGCTCCCCACCTCACGACCTGGTGCATCGACGATCAGGGTGGCGCTCTCCTTGCTACGGCGGCTTTATGCGGCCCCTCCTCTCTCCACACAACCACACTCTCCCTAACAGCTGCAACTCTCCATCTCGTAGCGTGATGATCCCTTCCTCTCTCCCATGGGACAGGCTATATAGGTGAGGGGAGGGGATCCTCCCTCCCCCACGCAGCATCATGCATGGGGTTCACCCCCCTGGCATCCAGCAAGGATGCTAATTTGACCGCCTTTGCTCATCCATGACTTCCTTCGCAAGGCTTACGTGCCCATACTTTACTCTCCCACCTCCAGCACAGCCTTCGGCTAGGGAGGATAAAAAATATTTAAAAGAAAGATTTCTCCATAAATCTTCTCAATTTCAACTTGACCTCCTCCCAAGAGGAGGTTCACACAAAGATATGCAGTTTCATTAACCATAGTTTCGATTCTACCAATGATACATCGTGTTTTAAATTCACACCATCCGTGACCCAATGCCGGCATTGTCTTTTGCCCGAGAATTCACAAGGCTTCGTAATAGCTAAAATATTACATTCTCTCCCCCTTGGAGGAATCGAGATGTTCTCATTTCGAGATAAACTCGGGATATTGATGGTTGAGAGTGCTTTCATCTACCCAAGTGGCATCCTCCTCGGGATAATCTTTCCAATGGACGAGGCATTCTCTCAAGGTTCTGGATCTCAATTGTCTCTCCCTAACATCTAGGATCCTATTAGGCCTTAGTTCAAGGACTCCTTGACTAGGCATTACAACTTGTTGGTCATCAAGTACATGGTTAGGATTAGGTACATACTTCTTCAATAGGTTGATATGGAATACATTATGAACCTTTAGGTTCTCAGGGAGTTGCAGTCTATAAGCATTAGGTCCTAGGCACTTGAGGATCTTGTATGGTCCACAATACCTTAGACTTAGCTTCTTGCAATCTCCTAAGGATAGAGAACTCTTCTTTGGACGTACGAGAATGAAACCATGTCTCCTTCCTTGAAGATTTTATCTTGACGCTTTAAATCTGCGTATGCCTTTTGTCTATCCTTGGCGGTATGGATGTCCTATCTTATTGACTTTATTTGGTCATCCATCTCTTCCAACATCTGCCTTGAAGCTTCAACCCTCAAGGTTGGATCTGAGAAGTTTAGAGGACTTCGACACTCATGACCATATAATGCTTGAAAAGGGGTCATCTGAATGCTTTGTTAGTAAGAAGCATTGTAGGCAAATTCAACCAAAAGCAAGTATTGAATCCACCTTTTTGGTTCACGATAGCAGTATGCCCTAAGAATATCCTCGATGACTTGATTGACTCGCTCCATTTGACCATGAGTTTGCGGATGGTAAGTTGTGCTAAAACAGAGTTGAGTCCCAATGGCTTCAAAGATAGCTCTCCAGAAATTTTATGTGAAGAGAGAATCACGATCACTAATGATTCTTCTGGGTAGCCCATGTAGCTTGAATATCTCCTTGATAAAGAATCTTGCAATGTCTGAGGCTTTATAGTTTGTCTTTACTAGAATAAGGTGTGCAACCTTAGTAAGCATGTCAACCACAACCATGATGGAGTTGTATCCCCCCTTAACTTGGGGTAGGCCAACAACAAAGTCCATACTGATGAATTCCCATTTCATTTGGGGAATATCAAGTGGTTGCAACTTCCCTGGCATCTTGACATGATCGGCTTTGATACATTGACAAGACAAACATTCACTGATATATTTAAGAACGGCACCTTTTAGCCTCTCCCAATAGTAGCTCTTCTTAATTGCATTGAGAGTCTTGGCATAGCCAGGATGTCCTGAGAAAGGGGAATCATGAGCTTCCCACAATATCTTCTGCTTAAGTGACTGGCTTGCCGGTATACATAGCCTCGTTCTATAGTAGACAAGTCCACTATTGATAGAGAATTCATGATACTTAGCCTGCAGCTTTTGGTCCTGATCCTTGATAGAGATCTCCCTTAGCATCTTTTGATAGTCTAGATCATGGCATGCTTCCTCTCTAGCTAACTCAAGTATTGGGTTGTTTTGCATGGACACCTTTGTGGCTAGAGATCTAGCTGTTGATGGATTTTGCAAGATTAGAGAATTAAGGAATGTCTTGCAACTGAGTGCATCGGCAACTACATTCTCTTTTCCTGGTCGGTACTTGATTTCAAAGTCATACTCCTCCAGCACTTCAATCCACCGACATTGCCTCATGTTGAGTTCGTTCTGGGTAAAGATCCACTTGAGACTTTTATGATCAGTCACTCGAGTAAACTTGTTACCCAACAGGTAGTGTCTCCAAAGCTTTAAAGCATGGATGACAGCTAACAATTCCAGATCATGGGTAGCATAATTCTTTTCATGATTCTTCAGTTTCCTTGAAGAGTATGCTATAGGATGACCTTCCTGCATGAGCATACAACCTAAGGCAAGCGTGCTAGCATTTGTTACTACCTCGAACTCCTTATTGAGGTCTGGAAGTTTTAGGATAGGCGTTGATACCAAACTTTGCTTCAATTTATCAAAGTTGATTTGTTCGGGAGTTGACCATGCAATGGATGTTTGCTTCTTCAATAAGTCCATGCCAGAGGTGCTACAATTAAAGCATATTTTTGATGAAGACCCTATACCATCCTGTCAATCCAAGAAAATTGCATATTTCTTTGACAGTTGTTGGTATTGGCCATTCTAGCACATCTCTGACCTTGGCTGGGTCCATTGAGATTCCTTCTGCTGATACAATGAATCCCAGATATTCAATCTGGCATTTGAAGAATGCACACTTCTTCATCTTAGCATACAGCTTATGTGACCTCATTGTCTCAAGGACAATCCGAAGTTGGGTCTCATGCTCTTCCTCCTGTTTCGAATAGACTAAAGTATCGTCAAAGAAGATGAGTACGAAGTCATCAAGATATGGCCTAAAGATATCCTTCATTAACCTGTTGAAGGTGGCAGGCGCATTCGTAAGCCCGAATGACATAACTAGGAACTCAAAGTGCCCATATCTTGTGTTGAAGGCTGTCTTTGGGATATCTTCTTCCTTGAATCTTATCTGATAGTAACCAGAACTGAGTTCAATCTTGGAGAAGATCTTCACACCCTGAAGATGATCAAGAAGCTCATCTATTCTAGGAATAGGGTACTTGTTCTTGACAATTGATTTGATTCAACCCTCTGTAATCAATACATAGTCGAAGTGTTCCATCTTTCTTTTTTTGGAACAGTACTAGAGCTCCCCATGGTGAATTGCTAGGATGGATGTAGCCCTGATCTAGCAGTTGCTTGAGTTGTTCCTTCAGCTCAATTTTTTTTGGTATGGACATTCTATAAGGTCTCTTTGCAATTGGCACAGCTCCTAGTACTAGCTTGATCTCATGATCCACTTATCTTTGAGGCGGGAGTTCTGTTAACTCTTCAGGAAATACGTCCGCGTATTCCTTTAGTCATGAAGGTCCTTCAGTAGACTCATGCTTTTGATCTAGCGTATTGAGCTTAATTAAGTAGACAAGTAGTCCTTTTTTTACTCCCTTTATAATCGGAGATGCTTTGGCCAATTGAATTTTTGGCTTCCCTGCTTCACCTTGAGTTGTGACCGATTCCCCTCAAATTTTCGAAAGGAAATTTGGCCCTTTCCACAATGAATGTGGGCGTCATTAGGTTTAAGCCAATCCATTCTGAGTAGACACTCATGGATGCCTAAATTCATGACTCTGAATTTGACCGAAGTCATCTTTCCTCCCAAAAAGAATTCCACTTTAGCAGTTTTCCTGGTACAAGTAACCTCACGACCATTTGCCAATTCCATAAGAAAGATAGGTGCTTCTACTATGGTATTCCTAATCTTTTTGCACAAGCTGGTGAGATAAAGGGATGTGTACTGCCACAATCAATCAAGGTCTTGAAACCTTTACCTTGATAGTCCGACGGTGTCTAATCACCCAGAACTGGCGATTCGGCCCTTTTTGTGAAGAGCGGCATGGACTGTCGCCCTTTCAAACTCTACTTCCATGGTCAGATCTTCTTCTTCTTCGCACATTTCCTATTGGCAATGCAGGCGGTTCCTCCTCTGCCTCGGGTAGCGGCTCCCTGGCCACTGCCAGTTCCTCTGAAAGGTACTTGGCGATGTCCTCCTCCAAGCTTGGGACATTGCCTTTTGAAATGACCGGGCTCGTTGTAGTGGAAACAACGGAGGTTTCGACCATTGCTTTGAGTAGAAACAAAGTTGTTGACATTATTAGTCCTTGCTTTCTTTCTTTGTCCCTGATTCTGACCTTGAACTCTCTTCATTTGATGCCTAAATGTTCCTCTGTTTGGGTCATTATAAGACCAAGTTTTATTACCTCTTGGCCTAACTTGCACCTCCTGAATTATAGACGTAGCTCGAATGTAGATCTGATGGGCGCATAGATTCGAAACGGGTATTCACTGGTGGATTTAAACCAGCACAAAATTTTGACACCTGCTGTGTCATGTCCATCTGTGGCGCATACTTAAGAAGTGAGACGAATCTAGAATAGTATGCGTCAAGACTGAGTCCCAATTGTTTTAGCTCGTAGAACTCATTCATTTTCTGCGTGCGATACGCAGGTGGTAAGTATCTTCCCTACACGGCTTTTTTCAGCTTTTCCCAGGTAACGGATCCTTCCGCGATCCCTTGATCTCTGCACCATTGCTTCCACCAAAGCATGGCTTCGTCGATGAGCTTCAACTTGGCGAGCATAGCCTAGTTGGCGGGTGCAGTACCGGCTGCTTCAAAGTAATCCTCCATGGATTCAATCCAAATTTCAGCATCTGCTTGGACGGACGTGCCTCTCTCGTCAAATTTGAGTGGCTTAATCTGCTTGAGAAGAAACTTTTTCTCCTGGATTACAGCAATACTTGATGTAGGAGGCAAACTAGGATTCTGTACCTGGGGTTGCGCATAGATAAAGGTTTCTTAACGTTATTACTCGTTAACCGTTATGATTTATATTTTATTTCAGCTATCAACCAAGAAATCTAACCACTTAACTTTTTATCAATTCTCATGCACAATTAGACATTGATAAAAAGAAGTATTATTGTATTTATATGGGCATAGCCCTTTCGGAATACAACATTTCTTGGGATGATAGGGCAACTGTTTACATTTAGTTTGGGGAGAATAATGTTGTATTACATTTATCTATGGAAATCGGATAATAGTATGGTTTCGGGTCATGGATCTTCAGGAATCGGTAAGTCATTGGGAGATCAGGGTATCCTTTCCTTTGGAACCCATTCTTCTCATGGTGCCCCAATACCTTGATCCTGTCGGTGGGGAGTGATGCATGCCACACTTCATGCTTTTCTTTAATTTGGGAAGCAAAGGTAAGTGTTGCTTTACTTCTTGTTCAAGTAAAGCAACTTGGCTTGAGGAAAAAGATGATGATTGCCTCAAGTGTCTAGTTATGCAAGGTCTACCTCGAGAGGTGGGAGGTGTGTTTGAATACCTTGAGTGGTTGTCATAAGTAGGGAGGCTACAAGGGTAGTTGCTTTGACTGGAGGTGGTAGGATTATAACACTACAAGGTCATGCCATAAATTTGGCACTCAATTTTGTCAAATACTTTTGGCCCTCATCCACTACACCTAAGTGATTGCATGCATTGACTATGCAAACAAAGGAACCTAGGTCTAGACTTTGATGATACACCCTCACATTGCATCTATCCAAAACAGTCCAATACGTCTACATCACAGCCATGATTTTCATTTCTTGCAATTATTTTAGTCCAAGAGACCAAAACCCACACACGAAGTTCATCAAACACTTCCCATGCTTTTGTAAATGTTCCACATTTTGAATACATATCCATCAGAGCATTGCAAAGCCCTTGAGAAGAAATCAATCTTCTCACATCCCATCCTCACACTTACCCCTCCATTGCTATCACCCTTGGCCCACAACTCTTGAGCCTCAAGTTTATCACTGACCAATAATATTGTCCCTCTTTAGCCTTGTTTATAGTGGTCTTCAAATACCTTATACCCAACAAACTCAAACTTTTCCCCTTCTTCACGTCTTGTAGTGCAATAATGTCAAACCTTCTTCTCTTAAGTACATAAAAATATGCCTCTTTCCATGCTACCCCTTGAAATCCCACATAATCCATGCAATAGTTGCCAGTGAATCTTGATTTGAGTCCTACTAGTAGAGATCATGTGCATCTTCAAAGGTCTCATCCTAGTGGTTTTGAATGGGATAAGAGAGGATACCCAACCTATAAGGTCAAGTAGTCAAAAAAACTTAGCAAGGTTTAAGGTCATAAGCAAGGTTTAATAGTCTTGAATTTGTTATGCCCTTTTTTGAGGGTTTGTGAATATTTTCCCATAAAATGTATTTACCTCATTGGTTTAAAGAATCAAATGTTCTCTTATAGATGGGTTGGTCATTTGTAAGCAAGGAAAATATATCTATAGAGAGGTGCTTTAAAAAAGATCATTGCTAACTACTTGTCACTAATGGTGTGCCCAAGTCAAACTCCAAGTGTCAAGGGTGACCCTTCCTACTCATTACATCATTTGCTTCTTGTTATAAAATTTTCTCTTTTAGCTTAAATTCTTTGTGATCATGAATGAGTCTCATAGTATTCCTTTCATTGGAGTAAAATTTCAATTGTTGCAAATAAAAGATTTTTTCTGGTTTTTTGCATGCACCCTGAAAATTCAAAGGAAAGTCCATATTCACCTCGAATAAGTGATGTGTGATCAAGCTTTCCTTTTAGCTTAGCCATGAGTATTTAACCTATACATACATGTGCATGCCAATCCTTCTTCTTTCATGCTAATTCTTTTAAAGAACAAACTATGATTATGACATTAACTAATCTTGAAATAGCATATAGCTCATCATGCTTACCTAGTGGATCTTTGTCGCTTCGAGTATCTCCCTTCCTTGCTCTCCCTTCGATTAATGAAAAGCACGCACTGTGAAGGGAAACCGGGGGTTTGTGCTTTTGTCAGCTGCATCGCTTAAGCAACAAAATAACACTTTGTTGCTTAAGCGATGAATTGAAGTTTGCAAACATCTCTTAGATTGTCACTTTTATGGGTGTTGCTTAAGTGATGTCCTTAGTGAGGACACTTAGCGACGGCCCTCCTCGTATAAGTGAGGGCAATATTTAAAAATTCAAATGCCATTGCTTAAAGGAAGGTTTCATTGCTTAAGCCATGACCCCCCCATCATCGCTTAAGCGACATACGATTTCTTTACTCCCTCGCTATGCATAGTCGTTGCTAGTAGTGAGAGCATCAACATTGAACCCAACTAGAGTTAAGGCTGCAATCTCTCAAGTGTCCATCATCCCAAATTTCCAATGCTGATGACGCTAAGGTTTGCACCATTAATGCCACCCTTGAAGCACAATCCATCCACAAAGAGGTGAAGATAAGCAAATGTACCTTTAAATTTAATACTTACGATTGTATTAGAGATGGTTGTAAGGTTCTCTCTTGACTAATTCAATTCAACTCATATTTTGATAATGAAGTTATACTGAAAATTATGAAATCAAGTGTGCTCTTCACATTATTTTATCGACAAAGGTCCCTTATGGCGGGATGTCACATGCAAGAGTATTGATCGTCCTCTTACGTGGGAAGCATTACATAAGAAGGTTCCTACTAATTTTCTTATTGTCCAATTCAATCTTCGTGTGCAACAATAATGGGATGTTTTTATGCAGCGAGAGAGAGATACCATTCCTTAGTATACCGAAAGATTCTGAAGTAGGTTGTTGGAACTTCAAATGGTCGAGCCTGTAGTCGAATCAAATTTTAAAAGGAAGCATATGTTTGGCCTCCTTTTTTTTGTCCAAGATGAGGTCAACATGTTTAAACCCAATACATTGAACGAGGCTATCTCTTTGGTGCATGATGCCGAAAAGAAACAAACAAAAGATCGACAACAACGTCCTGTTTCCACAAGAAATAATATGGGTAACAATTATTCTCGTTCTAATTCTTTTCGTGCTTCCAACTTTCAATTTGGAAGAATCATCCTAATCGGCGACCTTGGATGTGAAATTTTCATAATAATGTAAGCCGGTCTACTTCAAATTCTATTAATCACAAGATTTCGCATCTGCCTACTACTCTGTCTAAGTTATTTGAATCGAAAAATGTTAATCCAAGTATCTTAGTGTGTGTTAGTCCTATTAATTAGTCACACTCCAGGCAAAGTGTGTCATTCAAAAACAATCTAAAGATTTTCTCGTAATAATAAATGAAGTTAAAGTTGCCCAGTCTAGGTTAACCATAAGGCATCAAAATTTTATTAACAAATTTTCCGATTGTTTTTTCTCTCACTTGCCTCTTCAACTTCCTCCATCATCATGACCCAAAGATTATCAAATTGACCTTCTACCTGGTAAGTCAACCTCCGTATCACCATAATCAAGTAGAACAAAAAGAAATTAATTTTTTTTGAAGAATTATTAAATAAAAAATTAATCTAACCTAACAGTTCACCTTTTGGAGGCCCCCATACTTAGTAAAGAAAAAGAATCAAGCCTATCATTGTGCATCAACTAGAGAGATCTCAATAAAATTACTGTTAAAAATCGATATCCAATTCCTCATGTGGATGATCTATAGATAAATTGTGACGTGCTATTGTGTTTAACAAGATTGACCTTAAGTCTGCTTATCTTCAACTATGCATGGCTTTCCCTGAAATTTATAAAATTGCTTTTAGGACCCAATTTGGCCATTATGAATTTCTAGTAATGCTTTTCAGTCTTACTAATGTACTTGCTACGTTCAGTAGGATGATGAATCAAATCTTTCTAAATTTTTAGCATTGTGTTATGGTCTTTTTCAATGATATCCTTGTTTTTAGTAAAACTGAACGAGAACATAAAAATCATTTATCTTTATTATCTAGCTTACTTTAAAAAACTCATATTTTTGATAACCCAAAAAAGAGAACTTTATCTCAAACAGAAATTGAATATTTAGGTCATATTTTGTATGCTAAAGGAATACAAGTTGGTCCACACAAAATCGAGGCTATTAATACATGTCCTACACCGAAAAATGTGCATCATGTCCACTTATTTTTAGAACTAGCTAGTTTTTACCATAAATTTGTTAGGACTTTTCATTAATTTCTTTATCATTAACTTTGTTATTAAAGAAAGGTTTTATATTTTATTAGGGTGACAACCAACAACAATCCCTTGATTTACACACTTGTTTTACAACTCCCTAATTTCAATAGACCATTCTTTCTAGTCATTATTACTAACACTAGCAGTGTTACACGAGCGATGATCGAGAGTAAGCCTCACTCATAACCCGATAATGAGATGATAAGGAGTGCCAGTTGGGATAATTGACTTTGTTGAATGCACAATATAACTTGAAAAATTTAAATATTTGATAATACACCACAAGCCACAAAACAATAAAGAACTGCCTCTTGTAGCGCAAACAACTAAAACCCTAATTCGGGTAGAGCATCACACAACCACAACTCAACAAAAAAAATCCAACAATTTGAAAACAAACCAAGTGAAAAATATTCTCGTACCTTAATAACCATGATCTGACGCTCGGCGCTTTGACATCCAAAGGCTCCAACTTTCAAATTAGCATGACAAGAGCTCACTCTAGCATGCGACCCTCCTCTCTCCTCTCTCACAAAATACAATTGTAATCAAGGGGGAAGGCCCTTAACTCTTCAATCTCCTCTCCTTATATAGTTTTCTATCCACACTCACACATATTAGGCTTTTTGCTTTCAACTTTTGGCTTTTGCTTTTCTACTGCTTTTCACTATTTTCTTTTTTCTGCTTTATGCTTGTTTGCAACTTGTTTGGATCATAACTTCGTCATTTGAACTTCGAATATAGTTGTTCGAGTACTCAAAATGATCGGAACTCATTTGGTCGACAAGCCAACACGGGCAGAATTATGAAAATTCCTCAAAAATGGGCAAAAATACCGATATTCGTAAATTGTATCATTTTTCTCCATCTTTTATCTTGGACGACTTATTCCCTTCCTTGGCCTATTTTTATTGTAATTGCACACACTTTCAGCATACATGTCCTCTTTTCCTTCAAGAAATACTCGCTGACGATGTAAAACGTACGATCTTTTTCTTTGATCCTTGAGTCTTCAAAATAAACATTCTCTGGACATAAAGCTGTTGTTTTATGCAGTGTGTCCTAGTAGGAATATGCTATGAAAGAGAACTCCATGTACAACCATACATGATTTAGAATAATATGCAATTGATCGAATTTATGACATGCTACCATTCAAACAATGCTCACACAAAAAAAATGGATGCATTGGAAAATTTGTGCCTGGCCTATCTAGATGTGATCATGCATCATACAAAATGCAAACAAAATTCATTGTTAATTTAAAATTCCTTATCCTCACCTCTCAACTCATAAAAAAAATATCAATCTCTGCTCCACCCATCCAAAATCTCACAATCACTCAAGAATTTGATGGTCCTCAAGATGTTGACCAAATATGAACAAACCTTCTCACAATTGGCGGCGTCCTTCACAATCCTCGAACTCTCCCAACCACCTTACACTCTCAACCAGAGATTCCTAATTTTGTGATGAACATCCCAAATGGTGCGTGGAAAAATGTGTGAACTCAATGGTAAGTGCTCTCTCATGTGCGCATGCAACTAAGATTTACTGCATATAGTTGCAGCGGACCTCATGCCGTGCTAGTGCTCAATGATGGTACAAAACGTGCATAATCTCAATCCATGGCATGGAAGAATTTGATAAGAACAGGAGACGACCCCCGAGTGTAATGTATCAACATGTAATATTCCCGCATATGAATCTCCTCTTAAGTTAGATAATAGCAAAAAAAAATTTACAATTATCCCCTCCGTTCCCCAGCCGAGGGTCGTGCTGCAGGAGAGGGAGGGGAGGCACGATGACTGGGCATCATGCTGGAACTCATGGAACGCTTGATGCTCATGCATCAGGCCGCGTGGAGGGAGGGAGGTACCTCTCCCTCCACCTATAAGAACCATGGCTATTTCAGGGAGAAGGGAGGGGCTAGACGAGAGGACGGCGCCAGACTATGGGAGGCATTGGAGCTACGACAGGCTGCGTAAGGTCGTGAGAGAAGGAGGCCGTGACAGACTATGGTGGCCATGGTGTTGAAGGGGAGGAAAAAAGGCTGCGCGACAGGCTGCTTGAGAGCGCCGTGTGGAGGAAGGAAGAGAGAGCTGCGCTGCACTACCACAGCTGCCGTTGAGTCCAGAACGCCGTCGCCTGCTGTCGTGAAGCATGACCGCCATCAAAGCTCCCATCCTCTATTTTCACGCCACGTAGCTCCCTGAAGCTTCTTAGAAGCTTCTCTAGGAAGCTTCTAAGGGGGCTTGTTTAAGCCCCCTTCCTATTGGGATCAACCACAAGCCCATTTTACCCAGGGTTTTTAAAGCCCCTTCCCGTGGATTCCCCATAAAGCCCATATTATCCCCGATTTTTTATAAGTCCCTTCCTATTAGATCTCCATTAGACCATTGTACCCCGGGATTTAAGTCCCCTTCCCATAGCATCCACCACAAGCAAATCTTTACCCCCGATTTTAAAGCCCTTTCCATTAGTTTCTCAATAAGCCCATCCCTCCCGGCTTTGAAGCAAAGGAAGCTACTAAAGCCCTAGCCCCGATTCTTGTAAGAAGAAGAGGGGTTTCTCTAAACCCTTCCCACTCGATTTCCCCCATAAACCCATCTCTAAATTTTCCCCCCACACTCCCTCTCCACAAAGATCTTTATCCCCGAGACTTCTATGAAAGGAAGGAGAAGTTCATAAGTCCCCATTTCCGCAAAGCCCATAAAACCATTCCTAGCCGGAATTTCAAGGAGAAGAATCTCTCAAGCCTCTGTTTCCACAAGGCTTTCGCAAGAACCCTCTCACAAATCCCTTTTTTCCGAAAGAAAGAAGGCCCAAGCTCCGAACCCTAAGGTCTTCCAAATCCAAATTCCACAAGTCAAGGAGCCATACCTCAAAGGGATTTGTGCGTACAAGGGAGAAGGCCAAAGATCATAAGACTGCGAGCCAAGGCAAGAAGTTCGAATCCCCGAAGGCAAATCAGAGGTCGAATTCACGATGGCCCCTAAAAAGGTACAAGGTGCAACCGCAGGAGGATCATCTCCGAATATTCATGTGGATATTTCACCAAACCCACAAGTCCAGGTTTTCTTCCTATTTTTTATTTACGTCAAAGTATTGCAATTATGCATGATTAATTTATGGAACTAGGATGCCCTTTTGCGATTGAAATACTTTGGCTATTTTAAAGGAAGTAACACATGATCGAAGATCGGTCATTTGTATGTTTCAATGGAATGAATGAAAGATGTCTATGCATTTTTAGCAAGTTGCTTCAGTGCATTGCAAAGTAATGAATCTAGAACAACTAGTGACTATCATTACAAAGTCGAGATTGCGTAATGCTCAATCGGCGCGTACGAATATTTCCTTCAAAAATGAAGTTAGGGAAAGGCTGCATGGTTTGTTTAACATAAGAACTTAAAAGCTTAGTAGCATGAGTCGTGAATGCATGCCCTAGTAGGACCAATGGAAGTTATGCGAATTTTAACATGTGCTTGGTCTTAACAAGAAAAATTAGGGATTGCGAATCTAGAGGAAATGAATCGCGTGCTTACATGAATTATGACATAATGCAACTAGTTTTTCCCCTCTTTGATCAAGACAATATCTTTAGGAATGGCTCATCCTTGTCATAAGACAAGTAAATGGGTTTACCCAAAATACCTAAACCGCAAAGGACTCATTTAGGATGGTTAAATCGATACAATATACTCCAAGTGCTAGCTAGGGTTTAGCACATTAAGGACTTGACCTAGTTTCACGCACCTGTTACCAAGACGAACCCTTAAACCAAAGGTCCTACCCACATTCACGGAATGTAGGGTACAATTGGACGCTCATGCATAAAACGATCTAAGGTTTCTACCCTAAGGATCACTCGTTCAAATGATGAAACTCGGATTGAGTTGGAATTCCTAGGACCGAACGTTGTTGGCCTAGTGTAATTAGGAATGGGTTGGGTAAGAAAACATCCTAAACCCTGCTTCTCGTCTGGAGATAATTCCGTGACCAGAAAACGCCATTCAATGGGTGAAATAATCCCATGGAATAGATGCGACACTTGTGCAAAAAGTTGCAACGTCGCATAGACTTGTGATTTGTTCACAAGAGAGTTTTGCCATTTCTTGAAATGGGGTTGGCAAGTTCTTGCGCAAGTTTAACTTGCAAGAGGATGAGTAATCATCCTGTTACATCACCTTTCTTGGGGAATAATTGCCAAGTAAAGGGAAGTTAGGTATTTGCTTGGAAGCAAATGATCACCTTTTAATTATTATGCTTAATGCAAATCGTCTTTGGCTATGTGCTCAGATAAAAGAAAGATCAGCATCATGCATAGTGCATAAAGCATTCTTTCCATGAATTTTACTAGCGCATGCTGCGTTAAAAGGAGACATAGAGCCATATGCTCATGTTACCATCCTCTTTATTCAAACCGGTTTGTGTATGCCAAGTGCAATGCATAAATCAAATCTTTTCTTTATCTTTCAGCATTTCAGCCCCTCTTCATCCAAATCTTAGTATTTTGTATCGTTAATCGATTAGATAGGGTTTCTATGCATTTCTCCCTTTTAAAAGAACGGTAAATACACACAAAACATAGAAACGGGGACAAACTGAGGCCAACCTCATGCTTTTCCATCGTTATAAATTGCACAAACATAGACATAATTTTCCCTAATTTTTCTCAGCCCGCTTTCTATTTTTCCCTAATTTTAAACCCATTTTTTCCATTTTTTGGCATTTTTCCTATTTTTCTTTAATAAATAACGGTTGAAAATGAAAGTTGATTGTGGGCTGTGGCCCTTAGGTTCATCGATAGCAAAATCTCAGATTTAGTTGGTGTGACATATCATATTTCCCATTTATATAGCAAAACCCCCAATTTTACCCTTAAAACACGTGTTTTTCATTTATTTTAACACTAATTCCAGCCATGTAGCCTTATATTTTCTGATTTTTCAGGTTGCAAATAGTTGAAACTCATGGAAAACAATATCATAATAAACTTTCATCCCATATGAACAAGGTTTCATAAAGCAAATAGCATAAAAAGATCATTTTCCTTTGTAAAAATAGCATGACCGCTTATTTTCAGGTCTCGGTTTCTTGGTCTTGATTACGAGACTAATTTCCAGCATGCATTTAATGCTCAGCATCTTCAAGATCAACACTCTTCAGGTCTACCTTGATCCAGAAGCAATCCGGTCTCATTCGGACAAGCTTTCCTCCACCATTCTTCATTTTCTTCTTCTACACAAGAACAGCCCCTTAAGGGAGAGAGAGGGAGGAGAGAGAAATACTAAAATTAGAAATCTTCATCCAGGCCATCATTGCACGAGCGAGAGGCGGTGATATGATCAGCAGGGAGAAGGTAGTCAAGCCCCATGATCAAATGGGGGGGTTGTCTGCAAACTGACATCATGATCTCCTCATCCCATGGCGCAAATTTCGGACGTGTTGTAGGCGCTTCTTCTTCACACTTTTCCTCCCCACGATTTGTTACCAATGTCATGTGGCATAAAATTTTAGGGGGCTCCCAAAAGGCACCACCCATTTGACCCAAAATTTGTCCACCTCTTCGCATCTTGATCGGTTCCTTGGCCATTTCCTCGTCCGGGCACCAAATCGAGCTCTCAAAAATCCTGGGTATCCAGCTTGACATCCCGCATTGGCTGGCAACTCCTGACAACCCACGCACTAGTCTGAAAAATTATCAAAAATCAACAAGTGTCGCTCGAGCACCTTTTAAGAGTCGTATTTCACTTGGTGCTTAAAATCGTCCTAGCTGGAGCCATTTTTCCCATTTTTTGGCATTTTTTCCTATTTTTCTTTAATAAATAACGGTTGAAAATGAAAGTTGATTGTGGGCTGTGGCCCTTAGGTTCATCGATAGCAAAAACTCAGATTTAGTTGGTGTGACATATCATATTTCCCATTTATATAGCAAAACCCCCAATTTTACCCTTAAAACACGTGTTTTTCATTTATTTTAACACTAATTCCAGCCATGTAGCCTTATATTTTCTGATTTTCAGGTTGCAAATAGTTGAAACTCATGGCAAACAATATCATAATAAACTTTCATCCCATATGAACAAGGTTTCATAAAGCAAATAGCATAAAAAGATCATTTTCTTTTGTAAAAACAGCATGACCGCTTATTTTCAGGTCTCGGTTTCTTGGTCTTGATTACAGGACTAATTTCCAGCATGCATTTAATGCTCAGCATCTTCAAGATCAACACTCTTCAGGTCTACCTTGATCCAGAAGCAATCCGGTCTCATTCGGACAAGCTTTCCTCCACCATTCTTCATTTTCTTCTTCTACACAAGAACAGCCCCTTAAGGGAGAGAGAGGGAGGAGAGAGAAAGACTAAAATTAGAAATCTTCATCCAGGCCATCATTGCACGAGCGAGAGGCGGTGATATGATCAGCAGGGAGAAGGTAGTCAAGCCCCATGATCAAATGGGGGGGTTGTGTGCAAACTGACATCATGATCTCCTCATCCCATGGCGCAAATTTCGTACGTGTTGCAGGCGCTTCTTCTTCACACTTTTCCTCCCCACGATTTGTTACCAATGTCATGTGGCATAAAATTTTAGGGGGCTCCCAAAAGGCACCACCCATTTGACCCAAAATTTGTCCACCTCTTCGCATCTTGACTGGTTCCTTGGCCATTTCCTCGTCCAGGCACCAAATCGAGCTCTGAAAAATCCTGGGCATCCAGCTTGACATCTCGCATTGGCTGGCAACTCCTGACAACCCATGCGCTAGTCTGAAAAATTATCAAAAATCAACAAGTGTCGCTCAGGCGCCTTTTAAGAATCGTATTTCACTTGGTGCTTAAAATCGTCCTAGCTGGAGCTGCCGCCTTCGACGTTGAATATTTTTCCCCTAAAATCTCGATTTTTTGGCAAAATTTAGGCACATCTCAAGCTCAAAACTCCGCTCTCAATTTTTCTGGAACCTTATACTACAACATGTATTATAATCTCATAATGTTATAATATTTGTGGGCAATCTTTGAAAGCTTTGTATATGTACAATAAACTATGGTTCTAATTATTCTTAAATTTGCAGCCATTGAATTGTGTGTGCTTGTGTGTGTGTCTCTCTCTCCTTTTATGGTCAAAGCATGTCATTGATGTATGTCTTCTTTGCCTTCAAATATGCAGCATTCGGATCATGACATTGATGATCTCATAAATCAACCTTCACATGGCACATCATGTATGTCAGTAGAGTGCATGAGGATCCTACGTAGGAGTGATCCTTACATGTATGCAAGACTAAAAGAACAATATTACAAGGAGTTTGATCCATGCGATGGCATCTTTGACGATGACGATGGCATGGCTGATTTTGTTGATTATTGGTATCAAAATGATGGTGTGAGTGATATTCCCGACAATGAGAAATATCTTCACGAAGAAGCTCTAAAGTGTATCTATACAGGAAGCCAATTGACACGTCTAAGTACAAGCTTACTTATTCTCAATCTTCAAAATCGATTTGGATGGAGTAATGTGTCTATTACAGTGCTATTGAAGTATGTGACATACTTTCTTTAGCAAATTCCAATTCATTGTTGTGTGATTATGATTTTTATTATTTCCTATGCTTGATAGCTTGTGTAATTGATTTACATGCTACTCTTTGAGAAGTTCCTACCTTCAAGTAATGCCCTCCCTGCATTGCATGATGTAGTTAAAAAATTGATAACTAGTCTTGGACTTGACTATAAATCTATACATGCATGCCCGAATGACTATATCTTGTATAGAGGTCAATACAAGGATGATGTGACATGCCCAAATGTTGAATGTCTCATTGTAAAGAAGGCAAAGGTAAGGTTTCTAGAAAGGTATTAAGGCATTTTCCCTTGGGTCCACATATAAAACATATGTTTCAAAGTCTAAAACTAGCTAAGATTATGTCTTGGGGAGCGAAGCATAAGAGCAAAGATGGAATAATGCAAATTCCATCCGATAATCCTGCATTTGAGCACTTTGATTTATGCTGTAAAAATTTTGCAAAAGAACCACACAATATTAAGATGAGCATAGGATTGGATGGTGTGATTCCATTCTCCATGAGATTAAGTAAATGGTCTACTTGATCGATGGTAGTTATTAACTATAATCTGCCCCCTATCTCAGTATTAAGAAGGAGCATTTAATGTTCTCCCTCTTAATTATGGGAAAATGTCAAGTTAGAGACCTTAACGTTCATTTGGCCTCTCTCATTGATGATCTTCAAGATCTATGGAGAGGGATAGATGTCATGGATATGTCCAAAAGCAGTGGTCAAAGACAATTCATTGTTCGCAAAATTGTAACATGGACCATCCACAACTTTCCAAGATATGGTTTTTGCTCAGGTACGCGATTCAATATATACACATTGTCTCTGTGTTTTTATGATGTTCGTCAAGCAGGTCACTCAATTATTATTATTATTATTTACAAGGATATCTATAAAGGATTATAAAGCTTATCCTCTATGCAACGGCGATTGGTTGAGATCGACATATAGCAAAAGTCTCAACAAAAATATCTATCTTCAACATAGACAATTTTTACCTACAAATCATCATTTATGAAGCAAGGGACAAGCCAATCATTTTAATGGAAAGGTGGAGAATGGGAGATATCCCATGCGGATGACACCAATGGATTGGTATCAAAAGTAGACTGTTGGACCCGCTATTGATCTAGAGTTGGAAATCATAAACGATCATGAGAGTGATGACGTCCAAATGCAAGAGAGAGGAAAATGTTCTTTGGCGTTAAGTCCCTCGATATGGTATGCTTTAAAATACTAGAAGGATTTGCAGATTCATCTTCTTGATCCTATGCATATAATCAAGAACATTGGTCATTCCTTATGGCAACACCCATTGGTTTGAAAGACACAATTGCAGCAAGAAATGAATTAATGAACCAAAACTCGAAGCCCAATCTATGGCCACAATTTGATGAAAGTGCAGGCAAGAAAACTTATGAGCCCGTCCCATGGGTGCTCACGTCGAAAGAGACGCAAACTCTCAATCAATGAATTCAATCTATTCATATGCCTACAAGGTATGGCGTGTCTTGTCGAAACATGTTCACAATAGATGATAGGAGCTTGCCTAGCCTAAAAACACATGATTGGCATAATTTTTTAAAGGTAAATCTCTCCTGATCTTTGGAAGTAATTTTGAATACCTTCCTTGTTTCCTTCATCCAGCTTATCATGGATTCATATGTGCAACATCCCTTGTTATTGATGGATGGACTACAAGAGGCATTCAAGATATCATTCACCGTCTTGGGTCACTTACAAGGTATTTGTTTGCTCATTAAGTTGCACTACAAAAACATTCCAAAACATGTCTAATAAACACAATATTAGTGAGTTTGTTGGGAATCTCCCAATTCCCATTTTTTGAATACTAAAAAGGTGGCACCTAAATAACATGCCCATAGGTTTCTCAAAACCATATGATGTGACCTATCATTTGAAAGTGCTTGAAAAAAGGAACCTATTGAGCTATAGAGTGTTTGATTTGGAGTTATAGTGTTCAAGCAATGACAAATCCAAAGATTTGACCACGTGTCCCAAAATTATGGGAAATTCCCATATTCCCCAATATGGTGTTAATATATATTTTTTACTCTACAGATGGATTACATCTAAAGAAATTGACAAAGGATCCATTCCACAAAAGAAGCATGAATGCTGCATAGAGCTTCTCTTTTTAATGGAAAAGGAACCTCCAACATCCTTTTTTGGTATCTAGGTTCATGTTCTGATCCATGTAGTGGACGAGATAGTGACTGCTGGTGTTGTGAGCACTCGATGGATGTTTTGGGTGGAGAGATTTATGGGAGTTTAAAAAATTTATGTATGCCAAAGGGCAAAACTAGAGGGTTACATGACTGAGGGAGGGCCGCTCAAGGTATGCATGTATTACGTCTCTGAATACCTAGAGCCAACTGATGAGGAGGCTCCACATGCATGGACAATGAGTCTTCTTCTACCATGTCAGACGGGGTATTTTCTGGTCAGGGATTCCCTTCCCACCTCAAGGTCCAAGACAAATTGGATATATCTACTTTCATAGTCTACAATAGCGAATGCATGCAATAGTTCATTGATGAGGAATATTGAGAACTTATGTCTCACTCAAGATTCGTGCGTTGTTGCCTCTTTCAAGCAAGTATCATGTGCAAGTTCAAGAGACACAAATCTTATCGACAATGAACTTGGCTATGTGGGAACCATAGCAGGCATTAATCAAGTATTGTATCATATCTTCAAGCATGTAAATAAAAACACTCTCTTTAATTGTGTAATTGTGACATCTAGAATTCTTGAATTTATACATAATTCTAAAGCTTCAATTCATGCATTTTAATAGGTGGTTTTGAAGGTGGATTGGTTTTGAGTAGAGTACAAAGGTAGTAATGCCACAATGAGACAAGATCCATCCTGTCGATTCCTCCAAGTCAATACGGGCTTAAAAGGAGCCATATATTTTTCCAGCTCATGTTGAATAGGCCTTCTTCTACAAGAATGCAAATGCTCATCCATGGTGGCAAGTTGTGCATGTCCAGCGACAGTTGTTTGATAGCAGTGATATAGTGGTTGATGATCAAGATGAATCAATTTTGCCTTCCGATCAAAATACATCAACATTGGATAGTCATTGAGTTCTTCTTTCCAATCATGATGACCTTGTTGATGTTCAGAATGACAACAATTTGCACTCCAACACTACAAACACAAAAGAGGAGGAAACAATGGATGCCAAGCTTACGGTGGAAATGAACATCAATACAGGTTTAACAACGGAGGAGATTGAAGAAGTCAACAAGGATAATGAAGATGAGATTCTATTGATGATCAATCTTGGAGATGACGATGATGATATCTAGTATATGTGGTCATGATTTGTTTTTTCCATTTTATTCTTACTAATAAGGGAGGGTGGGCAGGGAGTCTCGTGGTGATAGCCACATATGGCTAATGTCGGGGTTCAATTCCCCTCAGGCTCTCTCATATGGGATAAGCTTAATGCCCATATGTGTTCCTTTCTCTTTCTATCATGTACTATAGCCATGATTGCCCACATAGAGCACTTGACGATGGCTAGGGAGATATGGCTGGAGTTGGACCAAATGTACAACCGGATGACCGTCATGAAGAGGGTTTCGTTGGAGGTTCAGATGCAGACTTTGAGTCCGAACAAGTCATCTTCAATGTGAGAGCACGTCAAAAAGTTGAGGTAGCTCTAGATGCAGGTGCAAAATGCGGGGAAGGTAATCACTTCCGAAGACATGGCGATAACATTGCTATCCTAGTTACTGCCACCGTTTGGTGCATTTTATTTTTCCTTGATTGCTTTAGGATGGACGTCACATTATTCCTTCGATGGATGGTGTTGCCCATTTGCGACCTATGCGTGGGTAGATTCTCATTGGAGATAGCTCTTCAGTGCCTATTGAGGGATGGGGTAACATGTAGCTGATTCCAGATAGTTGTGGTGGTACACATACCTCGAAGGTGCTTTATGTGCCAGGTTTGGGATACCATTTACTTTTTGTCCATAAGATTTTCTCACTTGGTTTGTTGGTGGGGCTTGATAGTGATGCTGTTATAGTCCTTCATCGTGGATTGAGGAAAGTCCTCACAACTTGATATGAGGAGAATGGTGTCCTCAAGATGAAGTCATCTCTAGTATTTACCTCTCTTCTTCTTATCTCTTAGTTGGAGTCCAAGCTTTGGCATGGTCGGTTTGGCCACCTCAACTATGATTACCTTTGGAAGGTGTTAAGAGGACAGTTTGTTTGAGGGTTGTTGGACATTGGGGTGAGCCATCAACCATGTGTATCCTGCATAAAGGGGAAGCAACATAGGGATGTGATTCCCAAGAAGACATCTAGGTGGTCTACTGCAACTTTGGAGATGGTGTCTACCGATCTTTGTGGGCCGATGCGGATGGAGTCCATAAAGGGGAGTCTTTATTTTATGTTCATTGTTTATGATTTTAGCAAGATGACTTGGGCCTATTTCTTACAGCTCACGACAGAGGCATTCTCTCACTTCAAGGATTGGTTGCTCTTTGAGGAGTCTTGTCTTTTGCAAGTTCGGGAGCCCACCTCCATGAAGGAGGCTTTGTAGTCTGAGTATTGGTAGAAGGTGATGGAGTGAGTGACCATGCACAAAAGGTCAAAGAGACGAAGGAAGCTTTGCATGAGAAGTTTGAGATGACGGACTTGGGACTTCTTCATTTCATCTTGGGCCATGAGATCTATCAGATAGTGAGGAGGATTTTCATCTCCCAAAGGCATGTGTAGGAACTCTTGGTGATGTTTTAGATGGAGGCATGTTAGACCATTTCTACTCCTATGGATCTAAACTAGAAAGCCACTTCACACTGAAAGGAGAGAAGGATCGAAGCTTGGACTCGAGAGCTATGGCGGAAGAGCAAGAGCAAGTAAGAGAGAGACAAGAAATGGGAACTCCAAAACTCACAATGTGTGACTGGGCCTTCCTTTATTCAAACTGTCACTAAAATAATAAAGAATCAAGTGACGGTGACAGGCGCCCACCACCTGTAGTGTGCAGTGGGAGTGACTGTCAGTGTAGTAATACACAGGTGGCTAGGCAGAGGCACCTTTATCCCCAACAACCTCCCACTTAAAGGTAAATCTGCCCTAGTGAGGAGTGAAAAGAAAAAGAAAAAAGACAATACAACATGTACACATGTACAACAGGATGAGGAAAGATGTCATCTCATCCCACGCCCATCAACCTCCTGAGGAAGGCAAAGCGCTTTATAGAGAGGCTTTTCGTGAGCAGATCTGCAGGATTCTGGTCAATCGAGATCTTGACAAGATCAACAGACTTGTCCTCAACGACCCCACGTATGAAGTGATACCTCACCTCAATGTGTTTCGTCTTCGCATGGAAGACCATATTCTTGGCTAACTGAATAGCACTCATAGAATCCGAATGCAGTGTAGGGATAGCATCAATACCAACCAAATGACCCAACCAAATGGCCTCCTTGCAAACCTCAGTGGGCTGCAACATACTCGGCCTCTGTAGTAGAAAGAGCCGTGCATTTTTGCACCCGGACATCCAAGAAATAGCACCTCCAACATATGTGAATACATAGCCGGAAGTGGACTTCCTACTATCTGCATGTCCTGCATAATCAGAGTTAGTGTACCCCATGACTTCTGTATCTTGGTTGCCATAGCATATGCATATATCTGTAGTGCCCTTCAGGTACCTCATGATACCCTTCATGGCATCCCAATGCTTCTTGCCAGGTGTAGCCATATAGCGTGCCACAACACCAACTGCAAAGGCAATATCTGGACGAGTGGCTATCATGGCCTACATAAGACTGCCCACTGCGGATGCATAGGGAATCTTGGCCATCTCGGCCCTCTGCTCATCTGTCTACGGACAATCAGCCTATGATACCTTCACATAAGAAGGCAATGGAAAGCCAATAGGCTTTATGTCCTGCATGCGGAGCGCTCAAGGACTTTATGAATGTACTCCCTCTGTGACAAGTAGAGGAGTCCCTGATGCCTGTCGCGTCTAATGCGCATACCAAGTATGTGAGCGGCCTGTCCCAGATCTTTCATCTCAAAGCTCTTCTTGAGCTGAGCCTTAAGAGCATCTAGCTCATCATGAGCTTTCCCTGCTATCAACATATCATCCACATAGAGGACCAAAATCAATAAAGAACCATCACGGGCTTTCTTCGTTTAAAGACACGGATCCATAGCACTCCTGCTGTAGCCCTGTGACTGCATAAAGGCATCAAACTTATGATACAACTCCCTAGGTGCCTTTTTCAAGCCATAAAGACTTTTCTTCAATTTGCACACTAGGTGCTCCTTGCGATTTCTGCAAAGCCCTTAGGCTTCTCCATATAAATCTCATCATGCAAGTACCCATGTAATAAAGCCGTCTTGACATCCATCTGGTATAAATCCAAGTGAGCAACCAAAGCCAAGATTAAGCGCAGGGTGGTCATCTTAACCATAGGAGAAAAGACCTCATCAAAGTCCACACCATGCTCCTCCTTAAAACCCTTTGCTACCAATCTAGCCTTGTATGTCGGCTTAGTGTGTCCAGGGGTACTTTCCAACTTGTACACCCACTTGCATGGCAAAGCCTTCTTGCCCTTAGGCAAGGAAACCAAATCCCAAGTCTCATTCTTATGCAAGGAGTCTATCTCAGACTGCATAGCCCTCTCCCAAGAGTGACTGTCACCCCTGTGCATAGCCTCATCATAAGTGAAAGGCTCTCCTACATCAGTAGCCAAGACATAATGCATCGAGGGATGGAATCTATCAGGTGGATGTCTATCTCTAGTAGACCATCTCACGGCAGGCTCTGCTGCCTATCCAACTGCCTATCCAACACCCTGACCATGAGCATCTCCTACAGTTGTAGGCTGTCTAACTGGCTGTGCGGGAGCTCTCAGCTCCTCCTGAAATATGACCCTACATATCTCAACAACTCTCTCAGGCTGCCGATGCATCTTGTCTTTATGGAAGACCACATCATGACTGCAGATGACTTTCCACGCGTGCAGATCCCAGAGATGGTAACCCATCTTGCCTGCATCCCCATAACCAAGGAAAATGCATTTGACACTCTTAGGATCCAACTTACTTCTCTTGTCCGTGGGCACATGGAAAAATGCCTCACTTGGGGATCTTGCCAAGTCGCAATTGATCCCGGATCGAATGCTGGATGCATTCGGAGAGAAGGATTCACTCCTTAGAAATTGGCCAAATAAACAACCACTGGAATTGATTGTGCTTGTAACAATTTAGAAAACACTGTTTGCATTGTTTGCTCAAGGAACTAAAGGATGAAAAGATATCTAAAGCTTCAGGTTGAAGGCCTGAAGGGAGAGGCAGCTTCAGTTACCCCCGACTACCTACCTGACCCTAACCAAGGGGGTTGTGACCGCGCCGGGAACGTGGACCGAACCCGCCGCGAGAGCTCTTTCCGTTGAGCTCTACTTGGAGTAGGAGGACGCTTGGGTGCTAGGGGGGGCTCTGGCCGTAAATCCCTCGCCTTCCGGATCCTGCACAAGAGGCTAACGTGACTCGGGATTGGATCTCAAGGCCCGCATACTAGTCTACGGGCGGAAGCTTGGAATAGTGATCCCTAGCGGATTACTGGATAGCCTTCGGGCAGATTATGGACAAGCCTACGGGCTGAACTCCTTGTATTTCAAAGATAAAATGATGAAATTAAAAAAAAGAACTTGCTTGATATTGTTTTTCTATGTCACGTGATAAGATTACGTGAAGAAACCAGTGCTTAACAAGATTAATTAAAGAAGCTGATTGTTATATGTCAAAATAATGTGTTAGATAATTACATAACTAAAACAAACCGAGGAAAGTGCGGAGGATGGACCATAGGTCCGTCCTACGGTTGGGTGGTCCCGGTTAGCCGGGAACTTTCTCAAAAATCTCGAAGAACAGCGGGATGATCATCATCATCAAAACGAATAAATGAGAGCAATGACCTAGAGTTACATCTTACCCAATTTACGCTATTTTAGGGGAACGGAATGGGACTATGTCTTATGGCAGAGAGGTTGAGCCTTGCATCCCTCTCGTTTCCCATTCTCCTTGAACCAAGTGCAGCGTGAATCCGCTTCGGACCTGGCGTTTCTGCGTAAAGTAGTTCACTCGGGTCTGATGCTAGTTGCTGTTAGCTAATGACCAAATCAGGAAAATCCTAATTCAGGTCGATCCTAAGTGGGAACGGCTAGGATACTTCCGCTACGTGGCAAACACGGGAAGACCCAGATTGCAAATCCTGTAACATTCCATGGGAGTGCCGGGCGGAGCTTTCTAGACATCCTTTCCGATGGACTGCTAAGACGTGTCCTGGATGATTCTAGTGGACACGTTACACAACAAGTGCAATGTGAAGTGCTCGTGAACCCATAATCCCTGTGATGTGCAAAAGTCTCGACAAGAAATACATACCTAGCTCCTCAATGTTCGGTAGCTAATAGCAAACTCCAGCTTCAACCTATCCAAAAAAATACCAAGCTCGACCAAGGCTATCAAGTATCACACTCAACAAATCAAACAAAATAACAGAAGCAAATCCTAGGCTAAACAAACACAAGAAATCCAACTACGAAATAACAAAACAAACTGTCACACAAACAACTAAGCTAGCAAAAATCAAACCTAACTACAGTTTGACTAGGGCTTTTTAGTTTTCACAAAAATGCTTGGCAATGGTTTTGGCATTGGTGCAGTATTGATACAAGATGACCATCCAATTGTGTACTTTAGTTATAAATGAAACCTTTTGAACTTAAGTATAGTACATATGATAAGGAACTTTTAGTTGTAGTGCATGCATTACGAATATAGAAACATTATTTAATGGGTTCAAATTTTATGATTAAGACATATCAACAAAGTATCAACCATCTTCTTTCTCAACTGTAAATTTTTGATAGGCATATACAATGGGCATCTTTCATTTAGTCTTTCCATACTCTAATCTAGTATGAGTTTAGTAAAGAAAATATTATAACTAATGCAATAAGTCATAGATCATTCGTAAGTAATATTTATGTGCTTTCTTCATCTTCATTGGATACTATAAAAAATACATATTTGCATGACTCTAATTTTCATGATGCTTGGTCGACTTTTTCTCAAAACCAATGGATTCCTATTAATAATTTTTATGTCTTCTCTGATGGATTCCTCTTTTATGAGAAATTTTTGTGTGTTACTCAACCCTTTCATCATTTTTTTCTCCAAGAAGTTCACAATCCACCTCATATGGGTCATGCGGTATCATTTCTACTTTTTGTAATTTGCAAGAAGATTTTTATTGTCCTCATATGAATCAAGATGTTTCTACCTTTGTTTTTGAATGTCTTGTTTGCTAACGAATTAAAAGACATCATGGTAGGTAGTATGGTTTGTTAATGCATTTACCTATTTCTAACTTACCTTGGGAACAAATCTCAATGGATTTTATTACTAGTTTGCCACATCCTTCTTCGCAAAATAATATGCTTTGGACTATTACTAATAGATTTAGTAAGGAATCTTATTTTATTTCATGCAAGAAAACTCTAATTGCCTCACAAGTTGCTAATCTTTTTCTTAAGTATATCTTTATATATCATGGTTTACCAAACATTATTGTGTATGATCGTGATTTCCATTTTTGCAATACCTTTTGGATAACTCTATTATCTAACGTTCGTAATAAAATTGACTTTAATTCAACCTTCCACTCTGAGATTAAAGGGGAAACTGAAGCTACTAATAGCACTATTATTGATTTAATTCATGCCTATACTATCTCTTCACCTTTGACACATGGGATCACCATTTGCATCTTTTACAATTAGCCTACAACAATACATTTCACTCTGCCACCAAAAAAGCACATTTTGAAATTGTTTTTATAAAAATTGTTAAGTATACCCCCCGTCCCACATATACAAACGCAAGCAGGGGGTAAAAAATTTTGCACCAATGGGAATGATCGGGTCAGGGTGAAAAACTAGATGATAGAACACCACACAGTGAAGGTTGGACATGCAGATTGAGGCAAAAGCATGTTGTTGGCATGACACGCTGGGGTGAAAATTCAAAACTAAATAGAAAATCTAATTTGGAGAGATCCAGGCATCGAATCAAGATGCTGTAAAAAAAATTTTGGGTAGGACAACGAGGGTGAAAATTCAAAACTAAATAGAAAATTTAATTTGGAGAGATTCGGGCATCGAATCAAGATGCTGTAAAAAAAAAATTTGGGTAGGGCAATGAGGGGAAAGACATGGACAATGTGCCTGGTGCATTTGGCAACAAAGAGGGGGATTCATGGGGAAAACATGAAAAATCGACCACGAAAAATCACACAAAAATTAATTTCGCAAAATCTGTTAGTCAAAACAAAATGCTAAAAGAAGGAAAAACATTCGTAATGAGGAGTCAGATATGGCTATCATGGATCCGTTTATATGGAAAAAATGGTAAAATAAAACATGAAAATAGAATTAAAAATTAATAACAAAAAATTGAAAAGTTGGAATGGAATGTAGCAAGAAGGATAAATGTGTGGAGGAACAAATGGGATAGGCTATTCTAGTTGGAACAGGGTTCCCATGGCAAATGTGGGGTTCCCATGGAAAAAATAGTAAAAACACACCCGAAAGTCCAAATAAAAATTAATTCCCAACAATCCATAAGTTAGAAAAAGGGGCCCAAAAAAGGAAAAATATTTGAGGAATAATGGATGATAGTTCTATTAGACTAGAATGCAAATCCGATGTAAAAAAGGCCCATTCACATAGAAAAAATAGTAAAAATGAGCACAAAAACACACACAAATTTTAATAACACGAAAAGTAAAAATTATGCGAGGGAATGGGCCAAACAAGGCGATCTAATAAGAGTTAAACTACGAGGAGATTAGGGTAGGTTCACATGGAAAAAGAACAAAAAAGCACACATTAAAAGACCCGAAAACAAAGAAAAATTAATAATAGATAAAACGTGCATTAGAATGATGAGCAATTAAAAGGAAATATGTAAAGGGGAGAGTGTAGGTTGGGACTATATCACATCGCTATTTTGAAGCAAAAAATGCAGGTTCACATGAAAAGGCATCTAATTTACAGGAAATTATTAAAAAATTAATGGCACGTGAATCACGGCTCGAAACTGAGGGCTGTAAAAAGAAAAAGTGGCCAATTTGAAGGGATAAAAAAGGTTGCAGGATTAGATTTTAATTTTGAGAAATGTATGGTGTGTTGATATGAAAAAAAAAAACAAAAGATAAAGATAAACATACAAGAAACGGCCCCAGGGACATGGTGAAAATAGGACGGAAAAATTAGGACATGATATACACAAATGATCAGGCAAGGGTGTTTCTAGGAGGATATGAAAAAGAGACGCACAAGAACGCATCCCCCCACTTAAGACATGAATAGATCGGGTTGACTAATCAATAGGGGCCTAACACTTGACAAAAACCCATACCCATACGTTCCCACACTTAAAACATGACTAACACTTGTAAACAAAAGGCTTGTTAGAAAAACTCGGCCCGATTTGTAGATGGTCGAGGTGAACTATTGCTGACACATGAATGATCATAGTCGTCTGATAGGAGGTACCACGGCTCACCACATCACACTTGTCCAACATTGCAAGGACCATGATACAACACGGCAAGGACCATGCTACAACACCCAGGGAGATAGCATTGTCAGTGAAGCTTCAATTTAGGTGTCAATGACAAAGAATAGAGCACTCATCTTAACATTCACTCATGTTGGAATGATAGCTCAGTCACTCAACCCATGACTCACGTCACTTGAGGGATAATAATTCAAACCCATATCTCACAACCAATTTAGAAATCGACAAAAGGGATTGTTTAGAAGGAGTATGCCAAAGTGCACAATTGATGGTGCATCAGTGCATCCCAACCAATCTGACATAGGTGCAAGAAGGAAGGCCAGAGAGCTTTGTGGTGTAGTGCACCAAACAGAGTGAGGTATGTATGGAGGAGGCCCATCCCTTATGTGCATAGGGAAACGAGAGCGTACCTCACTCTAATTGTCATAACGTCCCTCAATCCTCATCTCTCAGTTATGAAAGGGAAATCAATCACACTCACCACTCCCCTCTATCTTGTGCTTTGTTGATGAATACAAGAGGGCAACCCATTCCTAAACCCCATTGATGTAATCCTCGTTGTCACTTTTGTAGAGATTGTATGCCTCCTTGTGTGCAATTGATGGTGCATTAGTGCATCCCGCCCTCTGTACTAGCATAAGTGCGAGAAGGAAACGAGAAAGCAGCTTGTCAGTATATTATTTCTGCTCTTCAAGAATCTCTTATGCTCGATGTATGTTATCTTTCAACCTCATAAGCTATAGGGGAGTATTTGATAGTAAATTTTGAGAAGAAATCTATTACGATAATACTTTTTCATAGTCAGCTCACTGAGCTATAATACTGTTAGAAGATGCGGATCTAGAGCATGACAAAAGCTATGGCGGGTGGAAGATGAGGACCAAACTCATGATGACATAGACAAGTAGAGACAAATTGTTACACAAGTGAATTAGGTTCCAAGTTGGTAGCTTGGACTCATAAACACAATCTTGTGTAGGACTGACAAAGTCAAGACACTTAACTGAAAGTACAAAGCATCATGACATTGTATTCATTCCACGTAAGAGTGATAGTCAAATATAATGCTTTATAGAATTTGGGTTGTTCCACTCTCCTCACTATGCATATGGGATTCAGGACAGCTCTTCCTGGAGCATACATCATTTGTCTATTTCTCAACACCCCCCCTCAAATGATGAGTCCTTACACTTGCTAGCTTTTTCCCCCTACTGATAACATGGCCCAGGAGACTAGCTCATAGGAAACCTAGTCAAGTTAAAGCTTGAGACTTTACATCTTTGGCAAGGGTTTTTATAAAGCAAATCCACTATGGGAACACATTCCTGAAAACAATCTGTTAGAGTTGTTGATGGTAGCGGAAGTATCTTCTTCTTCTTTTTCATTCATGAATTGACCTTGGTGATGGTCATTCTGCATCTGATGTGCTCTTTTCTTATGAAAACATTCACTGGAAATATGGCCAGTCTTACCACAATAATGACATTACATCCGACTTATGTTGTCAGTGTTGAATCCTTGACCTCTTCCTTTGGGTCCAGTAGCTCCTTTGGTGTATAGGAGATTTTCCCTTGAGCTGGTCTCTTTTACATCTTTGCTTTTAAATTTTCTTTCTCCATCAAGCAGTGAGTGCTCAATATCTTTGAGTGAGAGACTAGGAACATTACTTAGAGTGGACACAAGGTTCTCATATGGATCCTTGTTTACACTTGCAAGCAGTACAGCTATTGCTTCATCTTTATCAATATTCTTTTGCAAGCTGGGTTTTTAGGCTCTTAAACTTGTTAATGTGTGTGGTCATAGAAGCATTGTCTTTGATATCTAGTTTATAAAATTGCATGAGTAATTTTACCTTTGAATTCTTTGCTTGGGTACCAAACATCCTGTCAAAGTAGTTATAGCATTTCTAATGCCAGAGATATGAATGTAGCACATCATCACTTAGTCCCCAAGCAATGATGCCTAGTGCCTTGTTATTGATCTTCTTCCATTCTTTGGTTCTGAGTTGGTCTTCTTCAACAACCGTCTTCATCATCTTCCTTCTTGCTATTTGCATCATCTTCAAACTGGTCCAACAAGTCCTTTTGCATAAGGTGATACATGGTCTTCTCCTTTCAGGCATGAAAACCTTCACCATTGAATTTAGCTATTTTCTCAAGCTCTACCATGTTGATAAGATTCAATTAACCAGCAAAAAATTTGTATTTTAATATGTCAAGTGACACAAAAGAATCAGTGTCAAATTGACACTAGTTGAGGATTAATGGATACTAGTCGGTACTCGATTTGCTTTCTCTCACAAACTTTGTGGATGACTTCTGAGCTTCCTCAGGAACTTTCGAAACTTTAATAAACTTTAAAGAGTATTGCTCAGTGATTAAAATCATTGTTGATAACTTCAGTGAGAAGAAATAGTGAAAAATGTTAAAGTTTGAAGCTTTGGCTATGGCTTCCTGGATTAGGGTTTTGACCCATGCCTGGTTTTTCACTAATTTCAAGAGCTACAATGGATCATTTCCAAAAAAATTTAAATGGAAATGAAGCTCTCTTTATTCTCTACAAAACCCCTATGACAATCATCTTCATTGCTGCAAAATCGTCACGTGCAGATCATGTAAACATAGGTAGGTGCATTTTTCAGGCAGGGTTGACAAATTTGTGTAATGTTGTATTGAATGATTATTAATGTCAAGCTTTAAGTCTTCAAGAGGGAGCTCTTGATGTTAGAAAGATATTTTTAGAAGGAGTCTTGTGAAGATATTGCCTCTAGAGAGAGTTCCAAGTCCTCCATGAAGGGTATATCCTATAGACCACAGACTGAGTTTATGGCAGCAACTAATGGAAGTGACAATGCTGAGCTCTAAGTGGGGCAATGTTGATGTTTCAAGTGATACATAGAAGCTTCAATAGTGGGAGAACACTTCTTCAGAAGGAAGCTCAGTAAGATTTTCCTAGTAGAGAGAGATATGAGAGCTTCAAGCAGGCAGGGTATTGCTGGCTATGGCTACTGCACAAGGGTAAGTGGAGAAGGAGTGGGAGATGAGGTGCTAGACTTGTTCTGAGCTCGACTGAGCTCAAGTTGAGCTAGATAAGAGAAAATGGAGCTGTTCCATGCTGAGTTGTGCTTTGATACCATGTTAGAAGATGTGGATCTAGAGCATAACAAAAGCTATGGCGAGTGGAAGATGATGACCAAACTCATGATGACATAGACAAGTAGAGACAAACTGTTACACAAGTGAATTAGGTTCCAAGATGGCAGCTTGGACTCATAAACACAATCTTTTGTAGGACTAACAAAGTCAAGACACTTAACAGAAAATACAAAGCATCATGACATTGTATTCATTCCATGTAAAAGTGATAGTCAAGTACAATGCTTTACAGAATTTGGGTTGTTCCACTCTCCTCACTATGCATATGGGATTCAGGATAGCTCCTCCTAGAGCATACATCATTTTTCTATTTCTCAACAAGTACAACACATATCAAATCATTCAAGAACATTATCAATCAACTTGCTGTGCTGGTGATGCTATTCCATGAAAGAAATTAGTAACATAACTTCTTGATACTATAAAGGATCCTGCTTACCATATTATCTAACAAAGATGGGATTAATTTTGATCAAGCTTGTATAGCTTTGATTGAATATTCACAACAACATGAAAAATGACACAAAAATCAAGAAATAATTATGATCTCACAAGAGGACACATAGAACAAATTGACCAAGCTTTAACTGCTCAAAGAAGGTGTCCCTTTCCACACTCTACACATAGGAGTTATCATGGTGGTAACTTCTCTCATCTCAAGCTTCCTAACAGACATTGTTCTTATTGCAATAGAAATGGTCACACTACATATGATTGTTGTGGGCAAAACAATATGATGAAGAACATGGTATTGCAAATAAACAATCACATTTAACCAAAGATTATTCTCCTTGTGACTACTACAAAAAGAGTGATCATCCAACCCATGTATGTTTTAAGAGGCATTTTGCTTCAGATCAAAATAGAGCATATGCTGCTACATGTGACAACACTATTGAAGAAGAAAATTGTGTGAGTTATTCTCTCTCTCCGGAAAGGATACTTCATATTCATGATGGATCTGTTTTTATTATTGCTTCTTGTGCTATGGGAAACATGGCATATCAATCCCAATAGTTACATAATCATCATTCTATTCTTGTCAAGAAATTGGTTTATCTTGTTGATACAACCTGTTAAGTCAAATATATAGGTGATTTATATCTCGATACTCTTTCTTCAACAAGAATTCTGCATGGAGTTTTACATGACCTAGATCTAAAAAGGGATCTTCTTTCAATTGGAAGACTTATGGATCTTGGTCTCTTCGTCGGTTTTGACCATACCAAGTGTCGCATTGAGAAAGACAGCCATAGCTATTGCTCCTAGAAATGGTAATCTTTTTGAGTTATTTTTAAATGAAGATGTTACAAATATTGTTATAGTTCCTAGCGATCTTAAAGAAAAATATGGCATCATTATTTGTTTATTCTGATTTTTCTAAGCTTGTCGATCTTTATCGACATGACCTTGTTCAAGGTTTGAAATTCAAAGCTCGTCCTCATTTGGATATTTGTGAATATTATGCACTTGAAAAGCATTTTCACAAACCCTTTTTCATTTCCACCACAATTCATTCTAAAGATTTACTTGATCTTATTCACACTAATATTTGTGGACCGTTTCCTCCATCAAAATCTCAATATCAGTATTTCATGAACTTTATTGATGACTTCTCAATGTTTTTCTCTTGCAACACAAATCAAAAGCTTTATTATCTTTTAAGCGATATTAAAAAGCTACAGAACTTCATACTAGTCGTTGCATTAAGAAACTTTGCAATGATAATGGTGGAGAATACATTTCAAATGATTTTGATGGTTATTGTAATAATTAGGGTATTCATCATGAATATATGGTTCCCTACTCTCCTCAACAGAATGGTATTGCTTAATGTAAAAACAATACTATTCTCAATCCCATGCGATGTATGCTCATTCATTCTGGCTTATCTGGGTGTTTCTTGGCTCTGAAGCAATCTTAATAGCAGTATTTGTGCAAAATCATCTTCTTACACAACTACTCCTTTTGGTAAAATATCGATTACTAGGACAGGTGAAACTCCTATTTCATATTTTTGAGCTTTTGGATGTATTGCTTATATTCATGTACCCAAAGAGACTCGCGAAAAACTTGATCCTTTTGGTTTGAAAGTTATTTCCATTCGATATTCAAATTTTTCTAAGGAGGATACAAGTTTTATGATCCATCTTCCAAGAAGGTAATCATAAGTTGTGATGTTATTTTCAATGAGCAACTTATGGGCAACACATGGTCTCAGAAAGATGTGGGTGGGTGTGGTCACTAGAGGATGTCGATGATACAAAGTAATTACTCACTTATTTTTCTTTTCTATATAATGATAAACCTCCTTCACGGGATAATATTGACTCTTCAAATCAGGATTCACAACCTGCAGCACCTATTATTGTTGATGATGACCTTGGCATTGATCTTTACGTTGATATTTCAATTGATAATGAGCATGGTACTTATCATGTTCATGATGTTGATATTCTTGAGAATGCTCTCAATATTTGTGAAGACTCTATCTCTTATAGTGATGCTATGTTATCCCCACAAAAGGAGCAATGGTAGGAGGCCATGGAAGCTATATATGTTGACTGGTGAAATGACTTGATTTTTTGATTGATTGTTGTTGTTTTTTAGGACTGAATGGTTGGTTTTTGATTGATTATATAATGATTAATTGATTTGCAAGTGTTTGAGAGTGTTTTAGATAAGTTTTATTGGAGCTCATGATAGTTTTCAATAGGAGATATAATATTTTGACATGTTCTGTTGATGTCTTGATAGTGTTTGATTGATTCTAATTGAGTCTGTTTAGCTTCTATTTTGTTCTATTTTGCTTCTGTGTATGATAGGTTGAAATAATGATTGATGGATTTTAAGTGTTTGGAAGTTTATTGAATGATTTTTTATGGTTTTTAATGATTTTAGTTGAGCTAAAGGCTTTCTGATGACTTTCTGTAGTATGGTTTTGTAGACCCTCTGTTAACCTTATGTAGAGCCTCTGCCTCTGTTCCGTTCTATTCTGTATGTCTGTGTAAGTGCTCTGTTGGATGAGTGCGTAGCATGGAGAAGTTTTCTAACCTTTGGAAGAGATGAATACAAGTTCAAAATAGCTCAAAGAAGTGGAAGAAGTAGCTATTGAAGACTCAAGTAAAGACTGAAGTGACAGTGCCACTGTTGAGCTATATGAAAGGACACTATAGTGGCTTTGGTGACCTTTCATGTCAAATATACCTCTTGGAAGGGGTATCCACGACCAAAGAGAGGTTATAGATGATTATTTTTTATTCTTCAATTGTACAATTGAGAAAGACCATGTATGAGAGAATAGAGAGTGAGAGATGGCCAAATCTATGCCAAACAATGTATCTATGAGTGAGAGATTGAGACAGAGACTATGAAGACTATGACACTATTGAAGATGAATGCTATGCGATGATTTCCATTCAAATTGGATCATTCCTTTGTATTATCATTTTGTTAAAATGAATAATATGAAGAACGTGTTGAAGTTTTATTGTGATAAATTTGTGGGAGAATTGTTATATAAAGCTGCATGAAGATTTGAGAAGATTGGTGTTGTTTTCCTTATTGTGGTCACATAAAATATGAAAAACATGCTTGCTAATGATATAAGATAGATTTTATTGTAGTATATTCTACTTTTTCTTTTTGTTTCTCTTGGGGCTCCATGTTTTTGGTGCGTAGCACACCAGGAAAATTTGCCATCCAACACGTATCAAAAGGGGCTGAAAATGAAGGAAATGACATTGCTGAGAGGAGAAGAATTCAATGGATTCTTGAAAATTTCCTTCAACCACTGAAGAATTGGAAATTATCATTACCAAAGCCACTTTCTACAAGAAATTTATCCCACAATGTCAGAAACATATTACCATCTTGATGTAGGCTTTATGTGGTGGACTATTTCCTCTCCCTGCTAAAGCAACAGAGATGTGCATCTTGGCAACAACTTGTTTGGGCACAAATTGAAGAGAAAAAATATAGAGAATGACCATCCATGGGAGATTTGGCTTTCATTTAAGAGTTTCCAAACATAATCAAAATTGGAAAATTGTGAAGAAGCTTCAGGAGTCATGGTTAGTTGAAGTTCACAAGAAGAAGGAGGAAAAGAGTTGGTATTACTATGATGATGGCACCACAATGATGCTCAGAAGAATGAGTTTTGATACCTTTGTAATTGAATATCTTCCCCTCTGTGGTGAAATGAAAGTTTAATTCAAAGAGGTTGAAAAGAAGAAAGTATAAGAAATGTTAGCAAGAGAGTCCTCCAGAGATTGAGGCCCTTTTAATTTTGTTTTGTGGAGTACAGACAAATAGGGTGGGGCTAACTCGTTGATGAATGATGCAGTTAAGTGGCAAGCACTACAACGAGTCCAGAGGTATATGAGAAGAGAAAAGGAAAAAATCAAAGGTGAGAACGAGCTAGCAAAAGAAGCCTCCTTTGACACCCTAGCGGTACTCTTTACATAAGTCCCCATAGTGACTCAAGGTCCCCTTCCTAGTCAGATTTGTCCTGGAAATATTGATGATAGGCTAGTAAATGTAGTCATGTTGCCCACCTTTAAGGGAGAGTACAATGAAGATCATGATCTTTATGTAGTTGAGTTCATGGTAGCATGTGTAGCCAACAATGCCAAAACCCCTGAGCATTTGGTGATATTCTCCACCACTTTCAAAGGCACATTATTTTAGTGGTATGAGAGATAAGAAGCATGAAATTTTTGCATATGGGATGATCTGAAGTTGGCCTTCCTCACTAAGTTTAGACATGAAGGTTCTGAAGAACTGATGCGAGAGGAGTTCATGAACTTAAGTTTATCCTCTAGTGAACAGGAGGAAGCATATGTCTCTAGAATGGAATCCATACTAAAGAGATGGACTAACCATCACGTGGATGAAGGCATCTAGAAGAAGGTTTTTCTTGGAGGCCTATAACTAGAAGTTCGTAAGTTTGTGGTTTTGAGAAGACCAATCAACCTCTAAGGTGTAGTAGAAGGTGCAAGACTGTATGATGAAGTTGAAGCAAGGCTATGGATGACCTTAGAAAGAGGAGTCTTACCTTCTCCCATATCAGGAATGATATACCCACCAAATGTAGTCCTAGGGATTGTTCCCTACCCCTACTCTCATATGCAAACATTGTCACTCACAATATAGTGCACCAAATCTATAGTGGCCGCCGCAGAAAATAGTACCTCAAATGATGGTTCAACCACAACAATAGTGTCCTCAAACAATTCCCCCAATGGCAGCTCAACAATAATAGTGGAACCCTACCAACTGGAATCAACAACCCCCAATCTCAACAAGAGCTCTAAATCAAAATCAAAATAGAGGACCCTCTGGATCAACCCAACTAGTCTATGCATGATTACAGAGGCTTTTCAGAACCCTACTACCTATCCAATTTAGTCTCACAAGCATCAAGGAGTTGATGGATGTGATTACAGAAAATCTATAGAAGCTAAAGGTAAATACCGCCAATATATCTAGTCGTGCAGGAGGTGGAAGAGATGTGATGTGATCTAATACATGCTACAGAAAGTGCCATTGAGTATCACTAGAAAATGGAAGTGGAGGGCGCTAGAGCTAGAAATATTTCTTATGATTATGATAACTTCAATAACATTTTTGTTGAGGTGGTTAAGTTACAATGTGCCATGGCTCATTTCTACAAGGTACAATGCTCCAAAGATATTGACTTGTTCTAATCTAACATTATGGATTCAATATAGTACACTTGTTTCTCTTAAGTTTGTACCAACTATAATTATTAGGTTTGGAGCTGCCAAGGGCATGCAACTTTAGTTTTACTTACAAATGGGAAAGAGGAAGGAGGGGAAGGTAAGGTGTGTTTGATATATGCATTTTGAGAGAGAATAGAAAAGCTATGGTGTTGTCTTGAATAGAGAAAAACAAGGAATCCATGACCAACAAGGCCTCTTCTTGCTTCATCTCCATTCTCAGGACTTTTCTTGATGCCTAAAGCTTGAATCTTACCCCCGGATCTAATGTACCATTTTGGGAAGCCAAAGGAGTGATTTTTCTTGGTCTATGTGCTATTTTGGACTATTCAAAGAGGTAGCCCAAAGTCCACTCAATTTAGAAGAGCTAGAAACAAGTGATCTAAACACACGAATGTATTGGATACAATCCCTAAATAGCAGGGCAACCTTGGGCTTTCATTAGAGGAGCTTATGATTGGATTTTTATGCATTTTGAAGCCTTTATTGAGGGCTAGAATACACTATTCTTGACATGGCTGAAGTACTTCATTAGCTTTGACAAGGATTTGTTAGAATTATTTGATATATGTCTTAATTGCAAAGGCTTCTACCACTACTAGATTGAAGCTACATGTAGTTTTGAGGTGAATACTTATGGAAGTCAATGGATGGCAGTAGCATAGATCATGGATTATGCTCATGGGTTATGATATGTATATGTGTATGAGTTGAGCTAATGTCTCAGTGTGTCTTCGGCTTTAACCCTCTCTTATTTAGATGTATTTGGTTATGAGATATGGTTATGAGCCAATGTCTTCCATGTATGATATGATTCTCAAATAATTTGACTGGATTCACCTGTATCAATTCTCTTCTATATCTCTTATTTCTTTAATCCCCTTCTCTTTTTTCTACTCCTCTCCATGAATCTCCCCTTCTCTCCATCAATTCTCTTCTATATCTCTTATTTCTTTAATCCCCTTCTCTTTTTTCTACTCCTCTCCATGTTTCAACCTTCATCCATGTTGTATGAAGAAAAGATGTTGTTTCATGGGGTACCACAGTATGTATGGAGTTGGTATTTCTCTTGTTTGGCCATGCATGCAATGCATGATCAAATTAATGAGTTACATAGAAGAGATGTTGATTGGGCAGCTTTTAAGAAAGCTTTGAGAGAAGAGTTTTTCTTGGAAGATGCATGATTGGTAACTAAAAAGACATTTACAGATTGGATTTATAAGCCCAATAAAGGGTTGGCTAGTACAGCGTTGCTCCGTGAATTTGAAAGTGGTTATGTATAGTTGGATGTCGATGTGTAGAAATCATTGGAGAGTCAGAAAAATGATTTGTTTTTTAATGCTGCAAATCCTGTCCTGCAAGAGAAGCTGACTGATCATTTAGAAGATGCCTCTTCTAAAACGGGGCTGAAATCAGATTGGTCTAATGTAACTAAGGTAGTGCATATGTTGGTAAAGAGAGAGTAGATGAAATTAAGATGGGGTACAGTCACCACATCTGCGAGTGCTTAGAAGGGGGATGAGATTGTAGCCAAGGCATTTGTGGCTATGCCACAACAACTAGCTATTCTTGTCGATCCAATTCTTAAAGGTGATGTTGTGGATGAATTAATCAAGGGAATGCATGATTTGAAGTTGAATTTGACATAAATCAATGCAAATGTCAAAAAATTGGATGTCAAGGTAGAAGAGGAGGGACGGTGCAATAGCCCAAAGGCCATATAAAGAAGGATATAAGAGGAGATGCATTTGGTATGATAGTTTACAACATGAAAAGCAAGACTGTACAGCCTACTGTGAACTGGAAGTGAAAAGGTTAGTCTTTTTGAAAGATGACAAAATACATGCAACAGAAATTGGTCTTCCAATATAGCCAAAATTTGGAAATGGTGGTGTGCAAAAGAGGTTGGAATAGATGGTTGCAAGGATAGCATTTGTAGCCATACATGCATCTACATATGGTTTGAGAATTAAAAGGGATGATGAAGCTCGTAAAGGATGCATGGCTAAAGTAAAATCTCACATTTGGATGCAAGCATTTATTTGCATGGAAAAGGGAAAACTAGCAAAGGTTGAATTAGGTGATGCAAGTCAGAGTATACAAGGGAGAACATGATGGAGTACACCAGTGGATTCATTTTCAGCCTATGCTTATTTGGCTCAAGTTCATAATCAAGAAGCTCTTGTGGAAGAAAAGAGAAGAAGAGAATAGGGCACTAATGGTCCTTCCTCTTCAGGTCTATCTAAATGTATAACACGAAGTAAAATGGAGCAATAGAAAGAGGTTGAAAAAGCCATACTTGAACATGTTATGGAGCATGCATCTTAGGAGAACTAATAAGAAGGGAAGAAAAGGGGCAACTAGCCTGATTATAGACTACAATTGGATCTTGAGACTGCTACAAACCCTTAAAAGGTCTTAGAAGAATACATACTTGGTAGTAGAGTGAAATTCACACTTGGCGGAGTTCTTGGAATCGCGAAGCATGAATTTCATGATGCAATCATTGATATGCTGAAATGAAAAAGACAATTTGATGGTGAAGTTTTGCAAGCATTGATGTAGGTTGACAAGGACATAGAGAAACAACTTCAAGGGGAGTATAATGATGCGCACAATGTTGTTTGGAAAACTATTGATGTTGAAAATGGGTTGAATGGGAGTGTAGACAACAAGCTTGTAGTTGCAAATGGTATTGTGGGTAGTAGTAAGCATAGAGAGAAGGCTATGTATTGTAGGGATGACCATCAACAAGTACATGAAGAAGAAGATGATCATTTCATTCCAAGAAGTCATTATTCATGAACGCATTGGTCTCATACTACAACATAGACAATTGTTAAAGTGGGAGAAAGTGAGATTTCTTGCATAGCTCTCTTGGATCATGGTTTTGAAATCAATGTTATGACACCCAGCTTGTATGAGAATGGAGGTTGGCTAATCGATGTAGATCCGAGATGGTGCATGCGAGTAGCAAACAATTTATCAGGGGATCTTTATGCAGCCTGTCTGAATGTACCCATGACTATTGAAGATGTTAGGGATGAATATCACTTTTTTGTGTAGGATCCATGTAGTTATCTGATGATTTTGCGGCCGCCCTATATTTTAGAATCAAGGCTAGAAACAAAAGCCTTGGATGATGGTTATTTATATGCTCTACTTCGAAGTAAAGACAATACAAAGACGATACAATTTCTCACTGTTTGTGTGAATGCATCCCCGCAATCAGGATAGGTTGTGAGAGAATCCCATGCCACCTAATGCATGAGAGTTTAAGGGTTTTTAGACAGCACTACTGTAAGTGGAGGCTATGGCAGTGCCTCTGCGAAGATAATTATGCCTCCAAGAAAGGGGGAAACTATGTTTGTGTCTAGATTGCAGGAATGGTCATCATGTGGTCTTAGCAGTTTTAAGAATATTTCAACCATGTGCAAGGCTAAAAAGAAATATGTAGGTTGGGCTAAAAAAGAGTTGAAGACATATGGTTTGATGGCTACAAATGAAGGAATTGTAGGGTTGTTTTAAGGACTGGTTGATGTTGATACAGTGATTGAAATTTCTATAGCCATTATTGCAGAAAACATGGCTGAAAAGGACATTATTTATGTTGAAAATTTAGAGATGTATGAAGTCATTTTAAGAGTTTTCTAAGCATGAATGTTATGGGTTATAAAATAGTTGCAAAGAAGGTTAATGTGGGAGCTTTTGCTCAACTGCCAAGACCCACGGATCGCTTATTGTTTCAAGCGTTCCAAGCCGAGCACTAATAGCTACCTCTCACATAGCCGACATGCCATTCATATCTATGGGTGTAGTGAGCTTACCTCCATGCCGATCGAGTCACCTCCTCTCCGACACACTCCAGTAGCTCCACGATCCAAGTGTAAGCTTCAAGCAAGTTCCATCCTCAAGCTCCATACTCCAAATTCCATTGCCGTGAGCAAGAGAAGAGAAGAGAAGAGAAGAGAAGAGAAGATGGAGAGAAGAGAAGAAAAGAAGAGAGGAGAAGATGGAGAGCTTCTCCTGCCTGGTCCCTCACCCTCACACTCTCACACTCCCTCTCTCAAGCACAAGCTCAAGCAAGCAAGAAGAAGAAGAAGAAGAAGAAGAGAGCCACTTTTGGCCACACACAAGAACGAGCTTCTCATTCACTTTTCAACTTTATATACAAAACCCTAAATCCCTTTTGGGCGGTCATCCACTTATCCCCCTTTTTACATGGCCGGCCATGGTCTAGGCCCTTTTTCCCATTGTCCTCCTATCTTCCTAGCTTCCTTCTTACCGCCTATATACCTTTATAAATTGCATGGGTGAGAGCTCGTTGCTCTTTAAATTAAACCATGATGCGCTTGTGCTCTTTTACAAAAGTATTGAGTTGCGCTTTTTCATGTGCATATTTTTCCTTTATTTAGGACTTTTTTGCACTTCTTGTATTTCCATATTTTTCATTTTGCACCTTCATCTTCTGTTTGATTTTTCCTTGGCCTTTGTCTTCTGCTTTAGATTTTCCAAATTTTCCACCTTGTTTGTTTGACGGTTTACATTACCCCCTCCTAGATGAGTGCCAGTTCCATGGCACCCATCATCTCGGTAGCAAGCTTTGGCCTGCACTGAAGATGTGGGTGGAAGGGACATTAGTGGTTGCCATGGAGGAGTGTTGGTGGTGGTGTGGAGGAAGGTCATTGGGGGCATGTTGGTGGCCTAGGTGGCTGGTGGTAGTTTTATTCTTTGTTGGGGATTACACTGATGGCCAGCACAAGTGTTGGTTGGTTGGGGATTCTGCACATGACGATTCTTGGTGGGCTTGCAGGATGATAAAGGATAAGAATTTAGAGTTCAGTGTCAAGGAAGAGCGAACGACACTTTCATTAGAGTCTTCAATACCTGCAATTGAAAACCTTTCATATGTGGTCTCTCCCTAGAGGTAGTGCTAGTCTTCTTTATTGTGCACAAGACGTAGTTCAATTAGTTTGGAAGATGGATCAAATTCTAAGCAAGCTGAGAGTATTGTCCTGCACTTGAGGACCAAAACTATGTATATGTTTTAGTGCAAATATTATGTGAGTACTCGTGCATACTTAGATATTACATAGTTAGAAGACAGCGGGCTGGTTTCTCAAAACCACGTGTGGATGAAGAAAAGTTGTCCATGTTGAGAAGAAGTACACATGAAGGTGTATGAGATATCCTTTGCATTGTGACTACACGACGTAGCATAATTGAACACAGGACACCACACTTTTGGTAGCTGGCAACTATTGGACTTGCATAATGAGGACGGTGTACTTTTCATGGCCATTCATGCAGTGGTTACCATGATTGATTACAATGGTATTAAGGCAGAGTGCAAGAGGGAATCGTGCGAATGGGTCAGGGTGACAGGTCTAACCATAGGCGAGACAAGCTCCCTGGGTATGTCCTTCCCTTGATGTGCCTTGAACAATTGTGGGTAATGCTAGAGGGCTAGGGGACTAGGACGGAGCCAGCCGACCAAGGTCACTGGAGGTACCTAATTTGAGGACCCCTAGGTGATGTGTTGTGATCATGGGTGCTGCTTTAGCTTTTCATTTCTTGTCCTTTCTTTTCGTTTCTTTTCTTTTTTCTTTTTCCTTTTTCTTTTCTTTTCTCTTTTTTTTTTTGGACTAGCCTGGGTACAACCATTGCAATATGTTGAGGCTATTAGCCTTTCAATGGGTTGGGAGATGTCAAGCTTCGAAGGCTCAGGAAATGGATATTATAGTGATGATTGTGCCCTAAACTTGTTGTTAAAGAAGTAGTTGTTTGAGATAGGGAGATACACTTGAGATTTTGTAACCCTCATTGGAACGTGCGATGTTGGTATAATTGAGGTAACAATTGCCATGAGTGCCTGGTGTAGAGTGTAACCTAGAAAGAGAAAGTGGTTAAGATAATGCTTTGGGCCATGCAACATAGGCGATCGGCAAGGGTGATTTTTGCTTTTGGCAGCATGGATTTGTCATGGCTCTTTGTGAGGTTGGTGGTCTTTCAGTGACTTAGACATTGAACATGTTTGCACAAAGACCTGCGTCGTCATGCATCCACTTGTCACTCCATGAGAGTATATGCAAGTCACATGCATCAACTACAACGAACAGATGCAATCATGTCAAGATATTACTTTATCAAAATCATATGATACTGACTACGATGCATATTTTTGTGCTTGTTAAAGACGTGGCATATATTAGTAGTAGGTAAGAAAATTGTATACAGGTGGGGAGCCTGCCCCTTTAACCATTTAAAGACAAAAAGTAATGGCAGGATGGCCTTTGTTAAGCAGCTTATATATCATAGGGGCTACTCTATTTGTACGAGGCAGGGCGAGTCCAGATGGTTAGGCGATTGAGGCTGTATCGGTGAGGGGCTCTTATGAGGCTCGGCGGGGAAGATGTCGGTCGGGACCCGGATGGTGTAGTCCTTGGCCGCAACTATTTCCAAAATGCTTTTAAACAATGCATCAAATTCCTACTTGTCTTGAGCTTCCCTCTCCTCTTTCGAGCACCTGGTGCCCGAGCATCTGGTGGGAGCCTGCATGGCTGGTGTTGCCATACCCCTTATGCTCCCTTGAGCCCTCATCCTCTTAGCTTGGGGGGTTTTTGGTGTGCATCCTGGGCGGTGTTGTTTGGGGCCTCTTTTCGGTGCATACCTCTTTAGAGTAGGCACGTAGTGTTCTGGTGGGGGCACTAGTGCCTTATGGTCTTTCCGACGGTGAAGAGCTTCCTTGCATGCCAGCCGCACTATGTGGTCCATGACTGCTACCGTAGGGGAACTTGCAAAATGCAAACCAAGGATTAGGCCCTGAGGCAGGATAAAACTATTCGCATGGAAGGGATTATACAGTGGGTTATCAAGTGCATATGACGAGGAGGGGAGAGGTGAGGGATGTAGTGTTTGTTGTAGAGGGATGGCCCCCATGATGATGTTTTTTTGCCTCTAGCCCCATCAGCAAATCTTGGCTTATGCTAAGTTGCATGGAGTAGTTGTCATCGAGTGGCGCAAGGCTCATCCCCAGAAGGATAGACCGGAAAGGGGAAAGGTGTATAGGAAGGGAGGGTGCCCCGTCTACACCATTAGAGATGTTGGTCAAGGCTTCCTATGGTAGTAATGAGGGTTGCATGCCCTCCACCTAGAGGAAGGGGAAATGGTCACACAACTTCTAAATGTGTGGTGAGAGGAGGATCTGAGGAGCTCAGCCTGTCAAACCCAACTCTTCTCCCTACGCTTGACTATCATTGCCTGTGTGTGTTGATGTTATCTATACAGGGTCGCAAAATTCATTGTTTATTTATATACATACTTACAAATCCATGTTACTTCACGAGGATAAAAACCAATTATAGAACTCCGTAGAGTGTGGCACATGCATCCAGTACTCGCGGCAGCCTCGGGGGGTTCACCATATATATATTCTCTATATAACGTGTGTTCATGGCCTATTTATAAATATCCTAATTTGTGAATTTTTCTTGAATAAAATACAATCCTTTTCTATTCAATTTGTAAGTAACCCTTTGTATGACACCCTTCTGTATGTAAAAAATGTATAAAATGGTGTTTTAAAAACCCCTTATTTTGAATTCACGTTATATATATATATATTCATGAGTGACCCCCCCGAGGCGGCAGCATACTCAATAACGATAGATATTTTGCAACATCGAGTAGCATGGTACCTTGTCTGAGTCTACTGGCAACATGTAACTCTTTCTCAGTGAGAACCTTATCAGCCAAAGAGTTCTCTTGGCTAGTTCTAGTTAAGTCCATACCTCGAATGGTAGTCAGCACTCGAAAGGAAGTTGGTGCCACATAGGTTGGGTCTCTTTGAGACCACCATTTGGCCAATTGGTCCTCTGAGACTATCATAATTTGGGCTCCTAGTTTGGCCATTGCAACATGGTTTTCAACCCAAGTTTTTCAAATTGACTTCGACCCTCTGATTGTCACTTTAGTTTTTCTATCTCTAAGAGATTTGGTTGGTAGAGCACATCATTGAATGTTACAGTTAAGCGTAGTTCGCCGGCTTCCTCATCATCAGAGGTGACTAGCATGCGTTCATACAGGAGCTTATCATAGTGCTCATCAAGATGTTCTTGCTCTTCCCAAGATAGGGGAAATGGCAAGTATTCTTCAAGCTACTCCTTAGGGAATGCACCCATGTCCGCAAGGATGTAGACAGGTGCAAATAATTTGAGTTTAGCATCCAACTCAATTAAGCATTCAGTGACACTTCCATGTTCAACGAGGGCTTTCTTGGTTGCTATCTCATGCAAGGTTCTAGGAGTTTCCCTAGGCTTTAGCATTGCTGGGGCTCAGGCGGCGTAGATGAGCGAGATTGGTCAACGCTAGGATTTCTTATGCTCTTGGGGTTTGTGCATTTTTTGTGAGTTTTTGCTGCTATTGTGTCATGGTTCTCCTCGGATGTGACTGGTGTAGATTTGTCACCCTGTTGTGACAGTGTTGTATCCACTCTTGATTGGTCAATGTGAGTTCTGCTGTCGGTGGATTGAGTATTGCAAGCAACCGTTGATGGTAATGGTTGCTTTGATTTTTTAGGACACGCGAATATGTCTAAGGTTTCACCGCTATTAGGAGAGACATCAATGGGTTCCTTGGTGGATGGACTCAATGCTTTATTCCTCAGCTCTCCAGTGCTCTTAGTTTCAATATTCTTGGGGTCTACAACCACTTGCAATTGCCGTTGTTGTTTTCATTCTTTTCTCTTCTTTTTCTTAGGCAATCAAGGTGTATCCCTTGAAGACTCGGGACCTTGAACTAGGTCAGTGGGTGCTTGGCTGGGCCTCAACATTCTCTTTCTCTAGTGTCTCCTCATGGGACATAGCCATGGCTTGTTAGACAACCTTGCTAGGTTGATTGGTCAGATGCGCCATCTCCTTGGCCACATCTTTGAGAGGTTTCTCCTTAAGCCTAGGATTTAGATGCTTTGGAAGTGCTGGAATTGTCAAGGATGCTGGTTGCGGCACCTCCTCCATAGGTGAACTGCTAAAGACACGTTCTGCACGGGTCGTTGTTACGGCCAACGGTTGTGACTGTTGTGATCCCTAATTGGAAGTAGTAGTGGCTAGTCCAGTGGGCTGGCTACTCTTGGTGGATTGCGGTGTCAAGTCCCTAGGGAAATCAGAAGTGATTATGTATTTTTTTTCCCTTTGAGCATTCACTTGTGTAGATCGAGCATGAGTTGATCTAGTCACATTAGGTTGCACAGGCATATCGTTGGGCCAAGAGCTACGGATGGTGTCATGTCCCACCTCTTGGATATTTGGAAGCTTAGATGGAGATAGAGATTGGGATTGAGCAACTGCACTTGATGACTGTTGTTGTGCTTCCTGTGTCCATTTAGGGAAAGAGGGTATAGGAGACTTGGGACTCCTAAGTGGCTCTCTAACACTGGCTGGAAGATTTGCTCGTGCCTATTAGATGATTTTACCATTTGCTTTGTTGAGCATTTAACCTTGCCGTGAGCAATGTTGTGCCTATGATGCCTATTATCCTCTTGGGGAATCAAAGGATCCTTGGGCACTAGTGGCTTTTGCGTATCCTCAACGATTACATCTGATATATGCTTGTCAAGCACACTAGGCTGAGGATCTACCCTCCTTCGATTAGTCCCGTTTGGTTCTTGATTTCGATCGTGAGGGGCTCGATCACTCCAATGTTTTTGACTCAAGACTTGGTTTTTCGTTTAGATCTCCTCCTACGCTTCTTTGCTCTTGATAGGATCTGGCCTTTAGTCATGAAAGGAGGTTTAGCAAGGGGTTTTGGCACCCAAATCCATTGGTTACCTGTGTAATACCCTTGAGCACGTAGCAACACTTTGGATATCCATCTTGGATATCCATCACGGTGTTGTGCTGATCCTCCATTGATGCCTTCGTCTATAAGGCTTGGTTTTGGGGTCTTCTACGATATTTGTAAGTCCAAAGCCCATCCTTGGCTTTGTCTCCTGACCTTCTTGTTTCAGGCATGGCCTCACTCACTGGTTCTCGTTGTTCGACCTGTGCTTGTATCAACTCTTCCAACAAGTCCTTGATCTTGTTAGCAAGCTTGCTTGTTATGTCAGTACCTTCCTTGCCTTTCCCTCAAGATTCGATGAGGTCACCCTTGCTAAAGATTGTGACTATTCTCACACCGGGTAGTGTTAGGTGTATCCTTTGTGCTACATAGTCGGCCTCACACTTGGTCACCCTTTTGAAGGGTCTTCCTAGGAGGGTTTCCTTCCCGCAATTAGCACTATTTGGAGGAACATGAAATAGGATAGGCAAGCTTTCAGTTTTAATTGTCACGAGGATTTTGCACTTCCCTATAAGTGCTTGTGGGTGTCCCTCATAAGGACTAAGAGTTGCATTAGTTGGTGTGAGCTCTAGTTGGCCTAGTAGGATCCATGCTTCATAGGTCGATATTAAAATCTACTCCTTCATCAATCAGAGCATCGATAGTGTGCTCTCTTTTTGTGGTGATTTTGACCCTAAGATAAGTAGGCGGTACTATTTCTTCATCTTTCGGGTCTTGGCTTATAAATTTAAGCCTTCTAGCAAATGCCCTTGAGTTCCCAACTACACGACCAGATGTGGATTCTCCACTGATGTCTTGGATCGTCAGTGCAGTGCTATTCAAGGAGTATCTATCGTCACGACTATCATATCTACTAGTCATTCTCACCGTTGTAGCTTGATGTTGTTGCTTTCCGTTTTGACAAGATGCAGTCCGAACGCAACACGTATGTGTTTTTGCAGTGTGGTCTTTTTGCCCTTATTGGCTAGATTGGCCCATTGAGTTCTAGGGTCTCTGTTTGTCTTTGTTTAGGTATGCGCTTTTGGTTGCTCTTCTACAAGTGAGAATCCATGCTCGTGTAGAGCCATTACTACACTGGGGTCTAATTCGGAGGACCTATCACGACGCACGCTTTCTCTCCAACCTACTTGGGGGAGGTGCGGAGGGAGCAGAGCCCCTCTACGGAGGTTGGGAGGGGGGGGCGAGGGGGCAGTCCCCCCTAGCCGCAGGGCCGTTATGGTAAATCCCACGCATGATTTTTGTAGCCAATTTTTGAACTACTTGCTCTAAATCTCAGCCCAGTGATCAATCTATGATATGGTTTTGGCTTTATATGGTCTCTTTGTCAATTTCAGGGTCTAGAGGTTAAAATTTGGACAAATCCAAATTCGGCCCAACAAGTTCGAATTGGAGGGGCCAAATGCCCGATTTGGCCCGTTCGAGGGCCAAGTGGCCGAGTGGGCCGAGGGCTGAGTCAGGTTGGGCCAAGGGCCAAGTGGTGAGTTCGGTCGGGCCGAATGTCAACTTGTCTGAGTATGGGGTCGAGGAGAGTCAGCAGGGCCAAGGGCCGAATTTCAAAGTTGGTCCGAATGGTCGATTCGGACGGGCCGAGAGGTGGGTGTCTGAGTTGAGTGGGCCGAGGGCCAAATTTTGACGCATCCGAGTCGAGTGGTCCGAGTCAGGTGGTTCGAGTGGTAGTGGGCCAAGGGTCAATTCTGGGACTCAGCCTAGAATCATCATCACTCGGACGGGCCGAGCGCGACACGATTTTTGCCGAACTTTAAAGAATTCGTCATGCCGAGCGATCGAGGGCTTCCTACCTGCTGAGCACCTCCAGATCCAACCTACTTATATAGGGGAAGGTGTGGAAATACCTGGGCTAGGCAAATAACTCCTAGATGGCCAGATCAAAGTGGATCCACTCGATGAAGCTTTCTCCCTCTCTCCTGCTCTCCTGAAACCTTGCAATGCACAATGTGGCCTTTCTTGCCACTCGTGGCTCCTTATCACCTTGCCCAGGCCTGTACTCATCTTAGTCTTGCTTCCCTTACTAACATTTAATCCAAAATTTCATTTTTTGCCCTTGTTTTTCCTGTTTCAACTTGTTATACAACAAAGAAAACCCTACTATTTGCTCCAATATTTTGCTCCTATCCTTTCTAAATGCAAGAAAAAATCATAAGGAAAATACCTACACTACTCCATCATGATTCCTCAAGTCCAAAACAACAAAAACCTACTTGCTAAGGATATCGAATACCTCTTCAAACTCCCTCGCTTCCTACCTATCTACCTCAAGCACCGGTTCGGGGAAAATCCTACTTCAATGCTCGATTCGAAGAACGCAAGCACTCAAGGCTTGAATCTGTTGCCCCGGCAACGGAACCAAAATGTGGAAGCTTTCGCTCAACCGCAAAGACCCATAGACTACTTATTGTTTCAAGTGTTCCAAGCCGAGCACTAATGGCTACCTCTCACATAGCTGATGCGCCATCCATATCTACGAGTGTAGTGAGCTTACCTCCATGCCGATCGAGTTACCTCCTCTCCCGCACACTTCGATAGCTTCACAATCCAAGTGCAAGCTTCAAGCAAGCTCCATCCATTGTCGCAAGCAAGAGAAGATAAGAGAAGAGAAGAGAAGAGAAGATGGAGAGCTTCTCCTCCCCGGTCCCTCACCCTCACTCCCTCACACTCTCACACTCCCTCTCTCAAGTACAAGCTCAAGCAAGCAAGAAGAAGAAGAAGAAGAAGAGAGCTACTTTTGGCCACACACAAGAATGAGCTTCTCATTCACTTTTCAACTTTATATACAAAACCCTAAATCCCTTTTGGGTGGTCATCCCCTTATCCCCTTTTTTACATGGCCGAGTGTGGTCTAGGCCCTTTTTCCCATTGTCCTCCTATCTTTCTAGCTTCCTTCCTACCGCCCATCTACCTTTACAAATTACACGGGTGAGAGTCTGGCTCTCTTTAAATTAAATCATGATGCACTTGCACTCTTTTACAAAAGTATTGACTTGCGCTTTTTCTTGTACACATTTTTCCTTTATTTAGGACTTTCTGCACTTCTTATGTTTCCGTATTTTTCATGTCATGCCTTCATCTTCCATTTACTTTTGCCTTGTCCTTTGTCTTCTGCTTTAGATTTTCCAAAATTTTCACCTTGTTCCTGAACGTGATGGGTTGGCTGAAAAAGGGTCTCAACAGCCTAGTTTGCAGGATCCACATGGAGTAGGACATAAATCTATAGGTGGAGCTAAAAGTTATAAATTGGTGATATAAGCTTTCTTTTGCCTATAGAAAGAGCTTGTTTCTTGAAAATATTGGCAAGGCATGGAAAAGCCTTTGCGTTTTAGCCAGATGAAATTGGATGTGTTGACCATAGTTACACCTATGGTGATCTTTACAGTATCTCATATGCCATGGAATTTAAAGCCTATTCATGTGCATCAAGCATATTTTCCCAAGATGGTGGAGCTTTTGAATGAGAAGATCAAGATGTGGATTTTGGAGCCCTCTTCAACTCCATATTCAAATTGGCATTTTACTATTCCAAAGAAGAATGGTGCTTTGAGGTTTATACACAATTTACAATCAGTTTTATACACAATTTACAATAAGTTAATAAGGTCACCATAAGGAATGTTGGATCAAGCCCGATAGTGGATGAATTTGCCAAAGCATTTGCAAGTAAGGAAATTTAATCTATGGGATATTTATATTCAATATATAATTAGTTCCAACTTGCATTGGGAAGCCAAGATATCACTACCATGAAGACACTGCTTGGATTGGTTAGGATGTGTACACTTCCATAGAGAGCAACCAATTCAGTGGCACATATGATGAATACTATGCATAAAGTTTTGAGGGAGTATATTTCTGAGTTGACCTTACCCTTTCTTGATGATGTGTTGATTAAAGGGTGTAATATCCATGAGAAGAATGAAGAGTTGAATGAGTAGGGAAGTAGAAGATTTATGGCTAATCATATTGCTGATTGTGACAGGATTTTGAGCTGTCTTGAAGAAGTGCATTTGACTCCTGAGTTAAGCTCCAACACTAAAAAGAGAAAATTATGAGAATGGAAAACTATTATTCTCACCATGGATACAAGTTCAATTGACATTGGTTAGGTAGTAGGTCAAGATGATGCTGATGGGAATAGCTATGCCATTCGGTTTGGAGAAAAGGTCCTCAATGAATGGCAATGGCAGTATGCTTAAGTCAAAAGAGAGCTTTGGGGTGTAATGAAAGCCCTTAAGTGTAATAGTGAGTATTTTATGGGAGCTCATGTAGTGGTAGAGACTACTTTTCTACCTCTATTGGGCATGATAGTAAATTACTCAACTCCCGATATTTCAATGTTACAGTGGATTGCATATATAAGGTCCCTTAACCTTGATTTCAGCATATTGTAGGTAGAGAAAACCCCGTGGCTAACATGCTTTAACAAGCAAGGATTGAAGATGAAGAGGAGCTAATGGAAGATAAAGAGGATGACATGATAGGTGCTAAAAATGGCTTTATGAAAATAGGGAATGAGTATGCAGCTCTTGTTATTGTAGGTACAGATCTGAAAACAACAAGCACAACTGTCATTAATGCAGGTACAACTATCATAGCATCAAATACAACAAGTGCAACTATTTTAACAAGGATTTTAGCAGTAAGAAAAGAGCTCACAACAATGGAGAAGAGATGGGCAACAAAGAGAAAGCATCATCACTATTATGCTTTAGTGAGAACACAATTTTTGAAAGAGGTGTATGAGGATGATTGATTGAAAATAGGCCAATATCTCAGCCTCATGACAAAGAAGGCTGAGTGGTCTGAAGCTGAATTCAAAATGATTGAAAGAAAATATTATGGATTTTTCTTAAAAGACAGATATTTATGGAAGCCTGCAAAGAAAAAGAGAGGAGCTCCAGTACATGTATTGGGAGATAGGGCCTCTCAACAACAGATGATGCATGAGTTTCATGAAATTTTATGGGCTAGACATAGAGGAGTTTGGGGCACATTTACCAAGATCAAAAGAGAGGTATTGGTGGTAGAACATGTATAAAGATGTGGAGCATTATGTGGAATCATGTAGTGTCGGTTAGATGTATTCCATGGTAAAGCATAGAGATGGGTTGCAACTGACCTCTCCATTTTCTATGCATTACAAATGGGTAGTTGATTTGGTTACCATGCCTACAAGTTTATGGAATATGAGATATCTTGGTGCTTGCATGAGAAGAATTGACAAATCAAGTGAGGTCAAGCTCTTAGTACAAAGACTACTCAAGTAGTTTGCACACTCTTATTGGAAGAAGTCTTTTGCATGTATGGTTGTGTTGGTAAAGTGGTTTTGCTGATAGAGGAGAATTGGATGCGGATGAGGCTCATGACTCCTTTTCATGACTGGGTATCAAGTTGGCTTTAACTTCAGTCTATAATCCTGAAGCAAATGGAAAAAGTGAAAGGGGTCATCAGCCTATCATTAAGGCATTAGCAAAGTCATGCAAGGACAGGATGAAAGAGTGACCACTCATAGTGTAGTAAGAGGGTATATTCTTGCTGAATTAATGTATGCACAACAACTAATCATGCCTATTGAGGAGACTATTGCCACTTGGAGTGTGCTACCATGGGAGGAGGGTTTGAATAGAGAAGATTTGTTGGTCCTATGCATTAGAAAATTAGGAAGAAGGCCTAAAGACATTGAGATAGCCATGAAAAAGTTGAAGAGTGCAAGGATCAAGAATAAGAAGAGGTTTCACAAGCAGCATAGACTTTAAGCAGGAGCTATACGGGAAGGGGATTGGGTGTTGGTTTATGAGAGTAGTTTGGAAAATCAACATAGTGCCAGTCAAAAGATGGCCTTGTCCATATGTGATAAGGTTTGTCTTTTATAATGCTACATATGCATTAATTTAGATGGATGGGACAGCTCTAAGGATTCCAATGGTTGGAAAATGTACCAAGCTCTTTAAACATAGGGAGTCTTCAGCATATGAGTTACAAGAGTTGGAAACTAAGCATGAACATGAGAATATGAAAGAAGAAGAGGTAGAAGATGAAGACATTGACATGGCAGAGGATACTTCTACTGACACTACAGGACCATATGACTTTGTCACATGCCGGAGAATGTGTAGGTTAGGAGGGGGTGGATGTCATGGAATTTTATGTTTACAATGTGAAAAATGGAGATGTTTTGGATCATGTAGGTCTATATTCTTGGTCTAGAGGAGCTTCAGGATAGGTCATAGGATAAAATGCAGCTCGAGCAAGTTACTCATGAATATATGTGTGCATCACGTAGGTTCAAAATAACGTATTTTTAAAATACCTCTTTTTACATACATAAGAGTGTAATATAAAGAGGTTATTTATAGATTGAATAGAAAATGATTATTTTTTATTTAGGAAAAATTAACAAATAAGGATGCTTGTAAATAGGCCTTTAATGCACATAATATAGAGGATATACATATAGTAACTTCCTCGAGGAATGCACAGACTCTTTTAGTTCATTTTCACTTGAAAGTCACTAAGTTCAGCAAGTCGCTTAGGTTTGAGTACGGGATATGGAACAAGCCCCTATTAGTGACTTAGGAAACTTGTGTCTGCATGAAAACTTTGAGTTGTGTGGGATAGAACAAGGAGATCATCATGATTTTCATTGCAAATCATGGGCGTGGGCTACTGCAGGGATAGAGCTAGACCATAGCTAGAGCTGCCAAGGGCATGCGATTGGAGTTTACTCAAAAATGGGAAAGATGAAGGAGGGGAAGGTAAGGTGTGTCTAATATATGCACTTTGAGAGTGAATAGGAAAGCTATGGTGTTGTCGTGAACATAGAAAAATAGGGAATCCATGACCAACAAGGTCTCTTCTTGCTTCATCTTCATTCTCATGCCTTTTCTTAATGCCAAAAGCTTGAATCTTACCCCCGGGATCTAATGTACTACTTGGGGAAGCCAATAGAGTGATTTCTCTTGGTCTATGTGCTATTTTTGACTATTCAAAACTATTATAAATAGGGAAGCCCACAGTCCACTCAATTTGGAAGAGCTAGCAAGTGATCTTAATGCATGTAAGTATTCGATATGGTCCCTAAGCAACAAGGAAACCTTGGGCATTCATTAGAGGAGCTTATGATTGGATTTGTGTGCATTTTGAAGCCTTGATTGAGGGTTGGAATATGCTGTTATTAACATGCTATTGACAGGGTTGAAGTACTTCATTAGCTTTGTTGTCAGAAGTATTTGATATATGTCTTAATTGTAAAGGCTTCTACCACTACTAAATTGAAGCTACATGTACTTTTGAGGTGAATACTTATAGCAGTCAATGGATGACAGTAGCATGAATCATATTTTATGTTCATGGGTTATGGTATGTATTTGTGTATGAGCTGAGCTAATGTCTTAGTTTTTCTTCAGCTTCAACCTTCTCTTATTTGGATGTATTTGGTTATGAGCTATGATTATGAGCTGATGTCTTCCATGTATGTGATTGGATTCACCTCTACCAATTCTCTTTTGCATCTCCTATTTCTTTAATCCCCTTCTCTTTTGTCTAATCCTCTCCTAAAATCTCCCCTCATCCTTTTGTCTCTTACCCCCGTGGTAGACTTTTGACTCCAAATGCTTCAATAACATATGTGAATCCATGTGTGAACCCCCTTAAACCCTAAATGGCAGGTTTCATATAAATAGAGCTCTTTTAGTTCATTTTCTATTTCATACTTCTATTGTTCTCTACTCTTATTATTTTCTAATGTATCTCATGGTCTGTATCAAGTAAATTGTGTGATGGCATCTACTACCAAGTCAAGGCCAAGGACAAGTTTTCACTTCTCCACCATGGCAAGGCAAAGAGATCTCCAATTTCACTCGACGGGATGACTCTAATAGTAGTGTAACCTCCTCATCCCCATGTGCTTCCCCCATCCATCCAAAGCCTCTAAAACCTTGCCTCAATCGGCCTTGAAGTCTTTGAAAATCCTCTCAAATAAGAAGATTATTATCAAGAGGAAAAAGCAAGAGAGGATGTGGAAGCTTCCAACAATGAGGAGGAGAATAATGAGGGAGATGCCTCTACCGATGAGGAAGATGGAAACAATGATGATGAGGGCAATATTGATGACAACATCAATAGATCCTAGGATAGTTGAATGGCTAGAGAGACTAGTGGAGATGCAACTGAGGGGTACTCAATAGGTGGTAAGGGCCCCAAGCCATGGCCCAGGCTAAAAAAAAAGTGAGCCAAACAACTTCCTCCTCCTCCTCTGGTACCCCTCCTCCTCACTCTAGAACCAGTCCATGCCGTGTCCCCCACCTGAGCCCTAACCCCAAGCTCAACAAGCACAAGAACGGCAACCACCACGGTGAGGCCCAACAAGAGGAGCCCCAAGGAATAGGCTAAAGCAGAGAAAGAACTATCACTGAGTGGCTCTTAGGGAGATCTGCAAGTACCAAAAGAGCACGAATCTATTGATCATGAAAGTGCTCTTTGCACACTTAGTGAAGGAAATCCTTCACTCTTATGGACATCAATTTTGCATGCAAGGGATTGCAATGGAGGCTATCCACAAAGCTGTAGAAGTATATCTTGTTTCCCTTTTTGAGGATGCATATATTTGCACAATTCATGCCAAGCAAATGACCATCATGCATAGAGACATGCAGTTAGCTAGATGGATAAGAGGGGAGAGAGATTAGAGTTGCCAACGGTCTATAACTTTTGTAACACAATGCAACACAATTGTAATATTTCCGCTACGAAATATTCAAGATCCTAAATCTCACACAAAATAAATTCAAAGAAATCTCCCACAATGAAGACACACTGGGTTACATGCTCCCTCCACGTGCAATAGCAAACTCCAGCTCCGTGTCGCATATAGGAAGCCGTGGCTTGAAAACCGCGAGCCACCATAGGCCTACATGGGAACACCCCTTCAAGGGGAAAAAGGGATAATGGATAAATTTTTAGCAAATTTCTTTATGGATAAACTCCCCTCCCCTTGAGCCGTTGCATGGTGGGGGGAGAGGGAGTGTGAGAGGAGTGGGTGTGGAGTAGGAGAGCATGGGGGGGGGGGGGGGGGGGGGGGGGGGGGGGGGGGGGGCGGCATGTAACTAGCCACATGTGTGGCTATCCCCCCCCTTTCAATCTATATGACCCCCCTCTCAAGCTTGAGGGAGGGAGAGGAGGACTTCGTGCCGTGTTGTCGTGCTGCCCGCCATCATCGTTTTGTTGGTGCCGCCAGGCCACGCCACCAGGCTACCGTTGCTGCCACCCCTTGCCATCATCTTCATCATCATTACCATCATCATCTTCTTCTTCTTCTGCATTGTCGTCATCCTCCCAATCATCTCCCCATATCCACGTCATCATCTCTCTATCTAGAAGCTTGGAAGCTTCTATTAAAGCTTTCCATAAGCCCTATTCACCCGTGCCTTCCCTGGGTTTTAAAATCGAATTGTAAGGCCCGATTCCTGCGAAGGGAAGTAAGTTCACAGGCAGAAGGGAGTTCAAAAATCATAAAAAAAAGGAGAGTTTGTTGAGTCGAGATCTACGTCCTCGATGGCTCCTAAGCAAAAGTCGCAAGGTGCACACACGGGAGCTTCCACCTCGAGTACGCGAGTGGACAGCGCCCCGATTCTTAATACCGAGGTTCCGATAAATTTCCTGCATGAAAGGATGCATTTAAGCATGTCTTTAATTCACGTAGGCAAGTTTAAATACATTGGGAAATTTATATACTCGCATCGAATTACCAAGTAAGTTGCATGACAAGTACTTGCATGGTCATGGTAGTTGCATTCTTGAACGCATATTGCATAAGTTAAAAGGTGGATTTGTCTAAAGGCATTCTTGTTGCCTCACGAAAAGAACAGTGCATAATGCACTTAGGTAATAATTTCCTAGTTGTGACTCGTGTATGAGATAATCTTAGACACTCATTGAATGATGTCCAAATAGTCGCAATGCATGGAAAATTGCATGCAAAGATGGTTACATTTTAGGTCGGGTTAAGTGATAAAAGGAAGGATTAAATCAAGGATGTACTCATGGCATTCGCTCATGTATGGAGTTTTTTTATATCAAATCTTTAATGCATCTTCATTAAAAATATTAAAGCTTTGATTTCATTGCATCATTATAGTTTAGGGCAAGGAAAAGAAAATATCATTGTAAATCTTAGAGCTGCATAGAAGGAAAAGGTCTATAATCTTGAAATCGCAAATTTGCATGGAATGATACATCGTATACATCTTGCAGTTCCTTGCATCTTTTAGAGAAAAGTACTTGCTAATTTAGAAGGAAGTATTTGCATCTTTAAAAGGGATGATCGTCTCTAATCGTGGGTTAGTTAAATCAACTAAGTAATTCGTATATAGTTGAGTTGCTCACATGAAAATCACGACGATCACCTCAAAGTGCTAGGTAGGGTTAAGTTACATTAAAATTCTGCCTAGTATCACACTTAGGATGCCAATTTAAGACTTTCGATCCCAAAGATCCTACCCACATTCTCGAAAATGTTAGGGCTATCTAATAACCCATGCAAGAAGGATCTAGGGTTCTCATCCTAAGGATCAATTGACCAAATACTAGACTTCCGTATGAATCTAGGAACCCTAGGGCCAAAACATTATCAGCCTAGTAGGGTTAGGGTTGGGTTGGGTCAATAGGACTCCCAAACCCTACATCTTGACCAAAGGTATTCTTGACCAAGGAATACCGGATGATGGGAGAATTAATCCCACAAGTTAGATGCGACACCTATCTCGTGCAACAAGTTGCAACATCACATGATTTGTGTCTAAATCACAAAAGAGTATTGCCACTCCTTAGAACAAGTTTGGCGAGTTCTAAGTACAAGTCTAATTTTCTAGAGGATGAGTAGTTATCCTGCTACATCACCCTTCTTTGGGGCTGAATTGCCAAGTTAGGGAAAATATGAATTGCCTAGCGAGCAATTGACCAATCAAGTGAGGACAACGGGGTTGTCTAGGATTTATTGACCATAATATATGGAAACCTAAAGTATTGATAATTTGGGTTAACAGGGTATAAACCCTAACCTAAGGAAAGAGGGTAAGCAAGCAACTTAACTTATGAAACCCTTGGGATCTTGCCAAGTTGTAATTGATCCCGGATCGAATGCTGGATGTATTCGGAGAGAAGGATTCACACCTTAGCAGTTGGCCATATAAACGACCACTGGGATGCTTGTGTTTGTACACTTAGGAGCATTGTTTGTTCTTCTTTGCTCAAGGAACTAATGCTGGAAAATAACTAATGCTTCAGGTTGAAATCCTGGAGAGAGAGGCAGCATCAGTTACCCCCGACTATCTGCCTGACCCTATCCAAGGGAGTTGTTAGCCATGCCGGGTACGTGGACTGAACCCGCCGCGAGAGGTCTCTCCATGGGTGCTACTTGGAGCAGGAGGATGCTTGGGTGCCAAGGGGCTCTGGCCGTAAATCCCTTGCCTCCGGATCCTGCACAAGAGGCCGACGTGACTCGAGATGGGATCTCGAGGCCCGCATACTAGTCAACGGGCGAAACTTGGAATAGCGATCTCTGAGGATTGCTGGAATAGCCTTCGGGCTGGAAGAGCCTTCGGGCGGATTATTTGATGTATTCCAAAGACTGATAAATAAAGATCAAATGTTGAAAAGGAACTTGTTTGACATTGCTTTTCTATGTCGGTGCTTAAGTTACGTGAAGGAACCCGTGATTAATTGGTTAATTAAGGAAGCTGTTTTTGCTTGTCAAACTAAATGTGGTAGGTAATTAGATAACTAAAGTAACCTGAGGAAAGTGCGATGGATGTGACCCTAGGTCCGTCCTACGGAAGGGTGGTCCTAGTTGGCCGTGAACTTTTCTCAAAGGAATTGACAGCAAGGTAACAATGACCTAGAATCTAGAGAGCTAGAGTCCCGATTTATGCTATTTTATGGGAACGGAATGGGACTATGCCTTAGAGCAGAGAGATCGAGCTTCGCATCCCTCTCGTTTCCCATTCTCCTTGAACCAAGTGCAATATAAATCCGCCCTTCGACCCTGATGTTTCTGCACAAGTAGTTCGTTTGGGGCTCGACGCTAGTTACCTTCTAGGAACTTGACCATTAGGAAAACCGTGATTCAGGTCGGTCATAAGTGGGAACGGCCGGAATGCTTTCGCTTCGTGGCAGACTCGGGAGGACCTAGATTGCAAACCCCGTGACATTCCTTGGGAGTGCCGGGCGGCTCTTTCTAGACTCTCTTCCCGATGGGCTACTAAGACATGTCCTACAAGTGGACAGGGCGACACATTACAACAATGTACTTTTTTGCAAACTTTGATGTGTAAAAAAAAACATTTACTTTTTATTGTTTCTCAAACGTCTCATACTATATTTGTGCATGATGGTGTAATGATTAAATTTTCAACATCAATTGAGAACTTGACAATTAAGTAGAATGAGAAATCGATTATCAAGCCAATGGTCTAGTTAAGCTTTTTATGTTGCCAAATGATAAGTTAAAATGCATTAGACAAGTGATGAAGTATTGGGAAATTTTTAAAATTTTACTAGTCAAAAATTTGTGGTTCAAAATGCCAATTAGCTTATTTTTTGCCAAAATGATAAAAAATGGCTTGCCCATTCACACATCATGGCATCCAAGGGTTGCAAGAGAGCTCAAATGCAATTTCTAGGGTAAGTTTTGACCCTTTTGGGAAAAAAAACTTGATTGGCCTTTCAAATCATAAATTTTTGACTGATAAATTTTAATCATATTTTTGTATATCTGTCGTACTTTAAAAATATGCACACTAGTTTCACATAACACTGATTCATAAAATCCTTCAATCTTATAGTTGAATACTAAAAAATAGACAATTTGCTTGAGAGATAAATTGTAATAAAAATATATTCGTATTATAGTGCAAAGTGCAAAGGGCTTTTGCTTTACATGACTATGCTTAGAATGCTAGAGCTCAGTATAACTTTCATGCCATCTTCAAGCACTTGATTTTCTTATGGGCTCTTCTTGGTCTCTAGCAATTCATAAGACTTTTGATGATATTTTTGCAAAGGAGTTGAAAATATTTATTAATAATCTAGGGGTAGCCACCACAAGCAAGGGACATCTAGTTATTTTAAGAAATATTTTGAGCATTGTAGGTAGTTCTCCATTGCTCTTAATCCAAGAAAGTGTATCTTTAGAGTACCTTATGGATTGCTATTGGGTCATGCAGTTACCTCGGCTGGTATTGTGACCAATCAATGGGATACTATCAAAGATTTATCAATGCATTGACACAGAGAACATTGCCACTGATAAACCTACTATCTTTAACTGTCAATTTGTCTGGAGTGCCTCATGTCAAGTCTCCTTTGAGAATGTAAAACATGAACTAGTAAAAGCATAGTCCTAAAAGCACCCAAAAGAGGTGAGGTCTTCTATATATTTTTTATGGCCACAATGCATAGCATTAGCTACTATTTAGCCGAGATTTGGAGAAGAAGTGGTATCAATTAATTACATTTGATAGTCGTAAATTAGAGATATACGAGATTCATTACACCTACATAAAGAAGTTGTGCCTTGGGTTGGTATTTGTGACAAAGAAATTCAAGAATTACATTCTCTATGAAAATGTGGTATTTAATACAAAGGTGGAGGGGTTGAGGCTATTGATGAATAAGTTGTAGCTGCCTGACTGCCTAGCAAGGTGGTTAATCACTTTGTAGGAGTTTGATTATGAAATCAAGAGGAAGCCACCAAAGCTGTGGGCATCATTGAATGTCTTGTAGATTTTTGGAAATCGAAAGAAACTCTAGCTAAAGCTAATGATATTGAGGGTCTATTCAAAATTGATACAGCTTCCATTGCATCTTAGTATATTGCCATAATGCACTATCTAACTACAGGAGAGACTATAGTCACTTTATCAAATTTTGAGAAGAGAAAAATTAAATAAAGGGATTTGAAAATTTCCTTGATTGCGAGAATATTATATCTATAGGGGGTTAACGATGTTTATCACCGATGTGTTATGCCTGATGAGGTTCCATTTATCTTGGAAGAGTTTCATGACTCCACTTGTGGAGGACATTTTGTTGGATGGTTGACTGTAAAAAAATCTTTAAGAGCCAAATAGTGGTGGCTATCCATTTTCCAATATGCATTTGAACATGTTAAGAGATGTGATGCATGTCAAAGACATCATAGTAGAGAGAATAGGCTAACTCCTATTATGGCTATGCTATAATTTGAGAAGTGGGGCATTGATTTTGTGGGTCCTATTACCCCGTCATTCTCTGCAGATAGAAGAGGTATATCATAGTGTTAATTGGTTATTTTACAAAGTGGTCAGAAGCACGAGTGACAAGGAAGGACAATGCAAAGGATACTAATAGCTTTTTCCTTGAGCAGATTATCTCCCAATTTGGTCAGCCAAAGGAGTTAGTGTTAGACTGTGGAATCCATTTTCTAAATAAGGTGATTAAGAGCCTGGATGAAGCATGGAAGATTAAACATAATAAAACAACACCTTATAATCCACAAGGGAATGGGCAGGTTGAAAGTACCAATAAACATCTTGTGGGTACTATATCAAAGATAGTATCAGAGATGAAACGAGATTGGGAAAAGAAGCTATATGTGGCTATGTGAGTGTATAACATTACCTTTAAGTGATCTACGGGCTACACCCCATTCAAGTTAGTTTATGGTGAAGAATGCATACCAACCCGAGAGATCGAGTTAATAACTATAAGATTTACAATTAACCATTCTTTGGAGAATGAAGATGCACTCTTTGAGTGCTTGACTTTAGCACACCTCGATAAGCTCAAATCGCAGAGTAAGCGTCGAATGAAGTAGCTTCATGATTTAAAAGCAAAGAAGTATACCTTTAAGAAAGGGCAATTAGCTTTATACTATGATGCATGTAGCAAGCTATTTCTTGGGAAACTAGATTCTAAGTGGGATGGTCCCTACAAAATAGTTAGAATCGAGAAAAATAAGTCCATAGAATTACTAGCAAATTAATATAGAGTGGAGTTTTAAAAAAAGATTAATCTAAATAAGACTAAACATTATTATCTTTAGGCATATTTATGAGATAATTGTCTTATAGTTCAAGGCTCAATTAATTTGAAACCTACAAGTGAGGCTAAAAGTTGGTTGATGGGGCAGTTAATTCCCTATTTAGAACACCCATATTTGGAACAAATATATCATCAATGAAAACTTGTTTGGTGGAGCAAAGGTTATAAACTGGTTGAGTAAGAGGAGGAGACTTTTTTTCCGAAGATCAAAGTCTTCTACCATCACTACTTAAGGATTTTGATGAGCATCCCTATTGGATTCATGGAAGAAGGTGGGATTGAGCCATCCTCTGAATATGCTAAATTTTGACTATCATAGTTACAAATAAAGGAGCCAATGATGGCGAGATGTGTGAACCCTTTATAGACATATACGTTATATTTTGATGGAGCATCTAGGGATTCTAATAAGAGAGGGAGTATTGAGGTAGTGTAACATCCTTGCACGCCCGCATGGGAACCATCGGCCCCTACAAAAAACGAATAAAATATTTTAAATTTGTTTATTCCTTCCCCCCCACTGTCATAGACAAGTGGCAAGGGGGAAAGAAGAGGAAGAGATGCCAACATGGAGGGGGAGACGACATGGAGTGCGGGAGGGATTGTTGGTGCATGCGCCTGAAGCCATGCAAAGGTTTTATGATGCAGCGCGAAGTCAGCTGGACATGATGATACCCCCCACCACTATCTCTTTCTTTCCCCCCCCAAACTGTCAACTACATGGCGACAGGACATTCCTAGCCCCCTAGGTGGAGGTGGGGAGAAGCCCAATAATACCCACCTCTCCCCCTTATAATCCCCCCTCCCCCTAAGCGAAGAGGTACCACCTCTTTTCCCCCCTTTTTTGCTAGCGTGAGAGAGAGAGAGAGAGAGAGAGAGAGAGAGAGAGAGAGAGAGAGAGAGAGAGAGAGAGAGGGGAGGAGGAGGAGGAGGAGGAGGAGGAGGAGGAGGAGGAGGAGGAGGAGGAAAAGAAGAAGAAGAAGAAGAAGAGGCAGAGGTGAGAAGAGAGAAGAAGAAGAAGAGGGAGAGAGAGAAAGAGAGAGACAGAGACAGAGAAAGAGAAAGAGAGAGGGTGAGAGAGAGGAAGAGAGAGAGGGAGTGATAGAGAGCAAGGGAGAGAACCTCGCAAGAAGGTTTTCATTCTCTTCCCCTCCTTAGAGAGTGTCCACAAGTGTTCTTTCTTCTCCTGTTGCCCGCGAATCCATACTGCATTTCTGCAAGATTTTCCTTCAACTACAAGCTCATTTTTCTCCCCAATTAGCCCTCACTAGTCAAGTACAAGGTGGGAAGTCTTCTGCGAAGTGCATCTAAAACAAAAGAAAATTGGGGATGGCACCCAAGAGGAAATTGTCGCACATAGACGGCAATCCCTCAACGAGCAACGAGGCCTCAGACAAGGGCATCATTGCCAATCCAACTGTGATACTGGCCATAAGTAATGTATTTCCAAATTAATAGATGCTTGTTTTGATTCCCGCATGAAGTACATTAGATGCCGCACAAGAATAGGTCATGGAAAGGGATAGGTTTCATCTCATACATTCGAAAGATAGAGTTGCACAAAGTGCGGGTATCAAGAGAAGTTAATTTTATCTAGATGCTATGCAACAACCTCCAACATAGCATAATAGCATTCCAAGGTATTGTCGACTCTCCTTTTTGTGTTAATAATAGATGGGTATTTTCCCACACTGAAAGTATGTTGTAGCTTGCACGCTTGAGGGATTGCATGATAAGTGATCTAGCCTAGGGAAAATTCAATATTGAATCTATTAGTTCATTGGGATCTAAATAATGTGCACAGTTAACACCAAAAAGGACCATAAGGACTAAGACTAAGATGCCTTGAGATCCATCTGATCACGACTATGTTATCAATCCTATTTGGGGTTGGGCTAGATGAAACAACAACTCCAGGGTAAACGATGAGCTCAAGGAATTGGGAAACCCTAAGTCAAAGGAAAGACCCATGCTTTTGTACTTGTTGGGAAGAAGGCTGGGTTATCAATCTCAATGTAAGTGACTAATAGAACTTATGTCTTGTATAGTGTTTGAATCCTTAACATATGACTTAGCCAGAAGAAGGGTGTCTTTACTAAATTGTACATAGAACCACTCATGATCCTAAGGGGGAGAGAAAATATGTGATGGAAAGGTTATCGTGACTATTCTGATAGTGTTTGGAAAATAATACCATTGTTTTTGTTGGTTGATTGAACAACATCCTAAATGCTTTTGCATTAAACTGATTGTTGGGATGTGATTGGACGATTATTCCAAGTACTTGTGTTTGATGGAAAATGCATGGCAAGGAGGCTTTGATGACAAGTTTCGATCGGAATTAAAAAATGTTTTCTTGGACAATGATATTAGGGTTGAATGCCTTGATTGTGCTTGATTCTTAATTAGATTAATTAAGGAAGGATATTTTGTGTGGATGGATCATCTCCAAGGTCACACCGTGTTTCAACCCTGGAGGACATTGGTCAATTCAAGGGCCGAAGATCGACTGGTGAGAAGGCCAACCACGGAAGTTGTGTCTCACTCCTAGGTTGCTTGGGGTCATGTGGAGCTCTGGACACCCCTTTCTTAGTCCGAATTGGAGTTGAAGACTGCCGTGAGCCAAATGTCTATGGCATTGGAAGATCGTATTCTAGATAAAGGATAGAAATTATGGTGCCATGTGATTTGGACCCCGTACTTTATTTGGACAAAAGGGAAATATAATTTCACCTGTATAGGCAAGAGACAAAGATTAATGTGAAGATCAGTTAAGGAATTTGTTTGAACTTGTTTGTCAAAGGATTACTTGCTCTGTTTTTGTGTTAGTGCCATAGGTTACATGAACGACGTTGTTCCCTAAAAGGCCTAATTAAGGAAGCTGATTTTAAATGTCACACATAAATGTGATAGGACCTAATTAGAAAACTAAAGCTATCAAGGGAAGCGGTTGGGCAGAACCCCTGACGGGTCCATCCTACGGCATGGTGGTTCCAAAGAACTGGGAGGCTTCTCAAAAGGTTTCATATTTAGGTATTGTAAAGTTAGAATGAGATTCATAATGTTTTAGGGGACCAAAATGGGACTATGCCCTATAGGCAGAGAGGTTGAGTAGCACATCCCTCTCGTTTCCCATTATCTTTAAACCAAGTGTGGTATGGGTCTGCTTTGTCTTGGGTATCTTTGTGTAAAGTAGGATGTCCACGACTGAATGCTAGAATGTTGCCAAGAGACCTTCACCACTAGGAACCTAGATTTCAGGTCAAGCTTAGTGGGTTCAGCCGCAAATGTTCTGTTGCAAGGCAGACTGGAGAAACCCTAGGTGACAAACCCCGTAACATTCCATGGGAGTGCTAGGTGGTGTTGCTTAGATTTGTTTCTCGATGGAGTGCTAGAAACGTGCCTGGTCAACCAACAAACGAGCATGTTGCAGTTGGTATCAGAGCAAAATTTTGTAATGTTGTGTGACTGATTAATGTATGGTTCATAGACATATCCTAAATAGAATAACCTAGTGGTATGACGTGATTTTCAAGCACCTTCTGCACCCACGAATGCTGACATGCAAGAGAAGAAATTCATTCTTTCGCAAGTTAGGGCACTCAATTTTGGTTGAGAAGGGATAGCGTCGCAGGGGAGGCAAAGATATGGATTGAGTCAATGGATGATTATTTTTTTGCTTTGGGAACTGCTTCTACCAATCAAGGAATGATAGCCAAATTGAGGTTAGTTGACCTGGATCAGATATGGTGGAAGCAATGGTGCAAAGATCCATGGGGAATTTACTAGTAATAAGGAGACGTCACTTGCGTGCAAGAAATATGTGAAAATAGCCCTTATCTACCCCCTATTTATGGGACCTTACCTTTTAAAATATACCTTCCTTCCCTTAAATAAACCCCCTCCCTTTCCCTCATGTGGTACCATACGCTAAACCCTAGTAGACCCCCTAGGCAAAGATCAAGGTATTTCTAAAGCCACTGTCACTTGGGCTCAGCTGAAAGATGTTGTACGTGGACGATACCTTCCGCCAACCTACCAGACTTTGAGAATGAATGAATTCTTCAAGCTCAAGCAGTTGGAATTAACCTTAGAAGCTTACTACTCAAAGTTTGTAACCCTACTAAAATATGCACTACTTATGGGTATTGCGTAGCAAGTATCCAAGTTTTGCGATGGCCTAAACACTCCTCTAAACTTCTATCTTGAAGCAGTGCATCCAATGGACTTGCAAGATGCATTATTTTGAGTGAATCCAATTATCCAAGAACTTAAATCGGATAGTTGTAGCAAAGATGATTCTCAAGATCAGGACAAGAAATACCACTTATGTAGAGAGATTGCACACATCCATAGGAGATGTCCCAACCACCGATGTTTTCACTACAATGAGCTAGGGCATGTCCAAGTAGACTGCCCTAACTTAAGTCATGAAGATATGGAGCCTCCAAGGAAATGAAGCTACACCAGTGCAGTCTTCGGATATGTAGAGGAATCTGATGAAGACAAAGTCTTAGAACCCACTACACCTCTTCAGGATGACTAGAAATCCTAAAAAATTAATTTACATGAAATACAACTTATATTGGAATAAAATTTACTCTTGTAACTATAGTTAACCCGAGTAATATAAGTTGCATCAATTTTAAGCTTAGAACTTACAAATGATTAGAGATACTTTAGCAAGTATGACAATTATAACTTACAATGAATTTCTCTTAAAAGCCGTTTCTTCTCAACTAATATAGATTGGGGTCTTACTACCAGAATGTCGAAGCTTGGAAGTATTCTTTAGTATTACAAGCAAGCCAATTGTCCATGGAGCTCAATCCCGAACTAAGGAGAGGACAATCTGGGAATAGAATTTATGAGATAAAGGACCACTTCAGTCCACTATAAAAGGATCCTAGGACAATTTGGTCTAAAGAAAAAAAACTTGCCAGGGACAACCAAGAATCTTACAACTGCAAATGATAAAGCTCCGCGTTGTTTTTATTGCAGGAAGTTTGGTTATTTCAAAAGGGAATCTCCAAAGCACCCTAAACACCAATGCTCCAAGTGCCACAACATTGGATATAACTATGTCAATTGCCCCAACAAAACTCAAAGAGAACTTGAACTTACAAGGAATGAAATTGCACAAGCTCCAGTAATCGAGAATCTACCAAATACTTAGGAAATACCTGGAAGATATTCATGAGATGTAACTACAATAAACTTTTCTCTTGTAATCCAGACTCGAATAAATCAAATACAATAAGTTATTATTTCAAAAGACCGCATGCTTATGAGTGATCAAAGTGTCGCAATGAATGCATGATGCGTCCTATCCCACATATTTTAAAATGAAACCCCTAGTTCTTTCAAGATGAGGACATCTCGAGTTCTCTAAGGGGGAGAGGATGTAACATCCCTGCACGCCCACATGGGAACCACCCTCCCCAAAAATGAATTAAAGTATTTCAAAAAAAATTATTCATTTCCCCTTGCCATCGCCGACAGGTGGCGAGGGGGAAAGAAGAGGAAGAGATGCCGACATGGAGGGGGAGACAACGTGATGAGTGCGGGAGGGATTGCTAGCGCAGGCGTGTGATGCGAACTCAGCTAGAGATCATGACGCCCCCCCACCACTATCTCTTTCCTTCCTCCCCCAATTCACCAACTGCATGGCGACATGGCATTCCTGGCTCCCTAGCTAGAGGTTGGGAGAATCGCAATAATGCCCACCTCTCCCCCTTATAACTCCCCCCCCCCAAGCAAAGAGGTACCACCTCTTCCCTCCCCTTTTTTTTGTCAAGGAGAGAGAGAGAGAGAGAGTAATAGAAGAAGAGAAAAAGAGAGGGAGAGAGGAGAAGAAGAAGAAGAAGAAGAAGAAGGAAGAGAGGTGAGAAGAGAGAAGAAGAAGAGGAGGAGGAGGAGGAAGAGAGAGAGAGAGAGAAAGAGGAAGAGAGAGGGTGAGAGAGGGAAAGAGAGAGACGGAGTGATAGAGAGCAAGAGAGAAAACCTTAGAAGAAGGTTCTCCTTCTCTTTTCCTCCTTAGAGGGTGTCCCCACGCGTCCTTTCTTCTCTCGTTGCTCACAAACTCATACCCCGTTTTCGCGAGATTATTGTTGAGAGTGGAAAAGATTGAATTTTTTACTGATTTTTGTTGTTTTTGAGGTTTGAATGATTGAGTTTTGGTGGATTTAGAGTGGTGTATGGTTGTTAATGGAAGTGTTTGAGAGTGTTTTGGATTATATTGATTATGTTTTGGAAGTTCATGATGATTCTCAGTGGAGATATGAAGCTCTATAATGTTCTGATAGGTTCTGTTGAGGTTCTGATTGGTTCTGTATAGCTTCTGTTTTGTTCTGATTGTCTTCTGTATGAAGCATGGATTGATGATTGATGAAGATTGAGATCTTTTGGAAGCCTATTGAATAGTTTTTGATAGTTTGGAATGGTTTGAGTATGAGTTATAAGGTTCTAATGGCCTTCTGTAACCCTCTGTAGACCTTCTGTAGATCCTCTGTCTCTGCTCTATCTCTGTACTGTAACTGTACTGTAGCTACTTTGTCTTTGTACTGTAACTATTCTGTAGACCTTCTGTAAGTGTTCTATAGAATTTATGTGTGACTTTGGAAAAGTTTTCCAACCTTTGGAAAGGATGAATCTAATTTCAAAAGAGCTAAAACAAATGGAAGAAGCAGACTGAAGAGAAAACTAAGTGACAGTGACAGTAGTGAGCTGTGAAAAGACACTGTAGTGGCTCTGGTGACTCTTCATATCAGACATACCTCTTGGGAGGTGCATCCACGACCTAAGAAGGATTATTGAGAGTTATTGTGAGAGTATTGTAGTGAGGAGATGATGTACTATTGATAGAGAGAGAGAGAGATAGCCAAATTTATCAAAACAATGTAACTGTATATGAGAGATTGAGAGAGAGAACTATGAAGACATCGGAGATGAATAATATGTGACTTATTTCCATTCAAAGATGGTGTATTCCTTTGTGTTCTTTGTTATATTGATGGATTCTATGAAGATGTTGAAGATTATGGTTGATTCTATCAAATCCGTGGGAGATATCTACTCTGATGGTGCATGAAGAATTGCTGTTTTCTTTGTTTTGATGATCAAAAGAATGAAATAAAAGCTTCTTGATGTTACAAGATAGATTTTCTTGCAAGACAATTCCCTTTTCCTTGGTGTTCCTCTTGGGGCTCCATGTTTGTGGTGCGCAGCTGGGGAAACTTGCCATCAACAAGCATCAGAAGAGGCTGAAAATGAAGGAAATGGCATTGCCAAGAAGAGGAGAATTCAATGGAAATATGCAAAGTTCCTTCTTCCACTAAAGAGTTGGATATTCTCATTATCAAAGCCACTTTTCACAAGAATTTTATCCCACAATGGCGGAAATATATCACCATCATGATGCATGCTCTATGTGGTGGACTGTTTCCTCTTCATGTTGAAGGAGTAGGAACTTGCATCTTGGTGGCAAACTGTTTGGGAACAAACTGAAGAGCAAAAACAGAGAGAATGATCATCTATGGAAGATTTGGCATTCATTGAGAAGTTTCCCGACATCATCAAGTGGGAGATTGTGAAGAAACTTCAGGAGTCGTGGTCTATGGAGGTTCATGAAAACAAGAAGGAAAAGAGTTGGAATTTGTTCATGGATGCTCAACAGCAAGATACGTGGGATGCTTGGTGCACTGATAATATTCTATTTGTCCAATTAGCAACCCACTGGAAGTTGGTAGATAGAGTATTTTTCACAACATACACTGTTGAAACCCTCAGAAGCTGGCATTATTATAATGACACAACAACGATCCTAAGAAGAATGAGTTTTGATACTTTCATGACAGAATATCTTCCTCTCTGTAGTGGTTTGAAAGCTGAATTCAGAGATGTTGAAAAGAAGGAAGTAGAAGAGATGTTGGCCAAAGAATCTATCAGAGACTAAAGCCCTCTCTGATATTATCCTGTGGAGTCCAGACCAACTGGTTGTAGCCAACCCCCTGATGAATGACGCAATAAAAAGGCAAGCGTTAGAACGAGTCCAGAGGTACGTGAGAAGAGAGAAGGCACAAATCAAAGCTGAGAACAAGCTCGCAGCAGAAGCCTCCTTTGACGTCCTAAAAGCACTCTTTACAAAAGTCCCCATGGCGACTCAAGGTCCCCTTCCTAGTCAGATTTGTCTAGGAAATATTGATGACAGGCCAACAAATGTAGTCCCATTGCCAGTTTTTAAGGGAGAGTACAATGAAGACCCTGATCTTCATGTAACAAAATTCATGGTATCATGTGTGGCTAACAATGCCAAAACTCCTGAGCATTGGTTAGCAATATTCCCCGCCACTTTCAAGGGCACGACGTTTCAGTGGTGTGAGAGATAAGCAGCAAGAACTTTTGGCACATGGGACGACCTGAAGTTGGCCTTCCTCACTAAATTCAGACGTGAAGGTTTTGAAGAGCGGATGGAAGAAGAGTTCATGAACCTAAGTTAGTCCTTTAGAGAAAGAGTAGAAGCTTATGTTTCGCGAATGGAATCCATCCTGAAGAGATGGACTAACCATCATTTGGATGAAGGAATTCAGAAAGGAGTGTTCCTCAGAAGCTTACAACCAGAAGTTCGCAAGTTCGTAGAATTGAGAAGACTAGTCAATCTACAAGCTCCAGAGGAAGGTGCAAGATTGTATGACGAAGTTGAAGCAAGGCTGTCAGTGACTCCAAGAAGAGGAGTCTTACCTCCTCCCATGCCAGGAATGGTATGCCCACCAAATGCAGTTCAAGGGACAGTTCCCTACCCCTATCCCTATGCAAACAGTGCCCCAATATAATGCACCTAATCCACTGTGGTCACTGCAGACGATAGTGCCTCAAATGATGGTTCAACCACAGCAACGGTGGCCTCAAACAGATCCCCCAATGGTGACTCAACAACAATGGAACCCTACCAACTAGAATCAACAATCCCAAGTCTCAACATGAGATCTGAATCAGAGCCAGAACAGAGGACCTTCTGGATCGACCCAACCAGTGTATGCAGTAATTACAGAAGCTTCCCAAAATCCCACTATAAGCACTTCAGGAGGTGAAAATCTGAAGGACTACTTATCCAACTTAGTTGCAAGTATAAAGAAAGAGCTTCTGGATGTGATTACAGAGTAGCTACAGACGCTGAAGGTGAATACCGCCAATATATCCACTCCTGTGGGAGTTGGAAGAGATGTGATATGCTCTAATACATAGTGCAAAAAGTGTCATCAAGCGGGGCATTTAGCCACTGAATGTACCTAGAAACCAACCATTCCTGGAGCCTTTTGTTCCTACTATTTACGGAAGAACCATATAGAGGATATTTGCTCTCTGAAAGAGATGCATGAACGAAGACAGAAGGATGAAAATGCAAGATTTAACTTGCTAGAATCCAAAATGACAACACAGGATATTGGACCAAAGCCTAGGGAGTTTGGTCCTAATTTTGGTCCAAGGAGGTTTTCCTCTTAAAGTTACAGAGGACGACAGTCAGGCGGTGGTCAGAGATCAGAAGTGGAATGTTATAGGTGTGGAGAAAAGGGACATATCTCTCCGAATTGTCCAAACCCTAGACGATCTGTGGATTACAAGCCCTTTGAGAGCGGAATTTAGGTGACGCGAAGTGCTTAAAAATAGCTAAAAATTATGAATATCGAGAGAAAAATATTCACCGTCAAAGGCGGCGGCTCGATCTAGGACGATTTTAAGCGCCAAAGTGCTTTAAAGGCGCCCGAGCGACACTTGTTGATTTTTCATAATTTTTCAGACAGTCGTGCGGGTTGACACAAGCTACTGGCCAGTGCAGGATGCTAAGCCAGACGCCCAAGATTTTTCAGAGCTCGATTCCGAGTCCGAACGGGGAAATGGCCAAGAAACCGGTCAAGATGCGAAGAGGTGGACAAAATTTGGCCAAAATGAGTAAGTGACTCTTGGGAGCCCAAGATTAAAAGTCACATGAAATGTTAGATGCAAATCGTGGTGAGAGAAAGGAGAAGGAGATGGCGCCATCACGTCCGAAAAATGCGCCCTCAATGTTGATCATCTCATCTCCAGCCTGCAAACAACCCCCCCCAATGAGCATTGCCACTCATTTCCCTCTGTATCCTGACTCTATCGCCGCCCTTCGCTCGCGCAATGATGCCCTCTTTGGAGAGTTCTGATTTCAGTATTTCTCTCTCCTCCCTCTCTCTCTTCTAAAGGCAAGTTCATGTGGGAAGAAGAAGGAAGAAGAAAGAATGATGGAGGCTTGTCCGGCATGGATCGGATTGCTATACGGGCTGAGAATGGTGATTTGTGATGTTGCTGGACATGAAGTGCTGCTGTTTTCCAAATCTACAGCCATGGACACAAAATCCGAAACACGCAAATAAGCGGTAATTTAAAATTTTCAAAGGAAATTTGAGTTTTATGGCTTTTGATGGATGAAATGGTGTTCATGTGGGATAATAATTGTTCATGATGCTGTTTTCTATGAGTTCTTGCTGGTCATGATCAAAAAATCAGAAAAATATGCATTTTGTGGTTCAAAATAATATGCTAAAACACGTAAAACATGAAAAAACAAGGGAAAATGAGGGTTTTTGGCATAAAAATGGGGAAGTGAATAGGAACATCAACTAAACTTTCATTTTTCTGCAAGAAGGAACTAAGGGCCACAGCCCATAACCTGTTTTGAATTTTCAATAATTAAATAATGCAGGAAAATAAGGGAAAATAGGGAAAAACTATGAAAAATAGGGGAAAAATGCATTTTGGGTTCCAAAAAATAAGGATAAATAAGAGCAATGCTTGTGAATGGTTGTGGGGACTGAAGCATGAGGATTTGCCTCAGTTCAACCCCACTTTCTTGTGCTAGTGTGGTTTTTCCCGCTTTCTATACATAAAATGATGTCAAAATACCCTATAAATCTATCCAACGATGCAATATTTAAACGGGGAAGGGTAGAGAAGTTGAAATATGTCTAAATGCCATGTGAGATGATGGGAAAGTTGCTGATTTCTATGCATAGCATTTAGGACGGGTGATAATTAAAATTAATAGCTTAGTAGCACGAGGATCACCTCGGTGCTAAGCCCATGCAACGAAGCACGAACGGTAGTTGGAAACCATTAAAAGAATGTTTTTGCACTTGTGCACAATACTGTTTTGCTAAATGTTTGAGCACTAGGCATCTACCAAATGCATAGAGCATGGAAAGAATTTAAAAGTATCAGTGATCAGCTCCTGGACATGCATTGCAATTGGTTTATGAGGACATGACCTACGTTGAGAGGCAGTGAGATACCCATGCTGTAGGCTAGTCGTGGGATCATAAAGGGGGAGTCAAGTAAGGACAATGGTACATTCCTGGATACGCTTATTTGGTACCTTGAGCAACGTTTGTGCGAAATGTCTAAATGTTGAGCGACGCATCGAGGGGCCAATCCCCAAGGTGTAGGAGAGTCGCAGAGGGTTGACGGCATTCAGCCGTAGGAGGAACCCCATGTGTGTGTGAATCAAGCCTATTTGGCTATGTGAAAGGGACTCCCTCTGAGGAGTAATATTGGGTTAGGATCAGTTGGACTACAACGTATTACAAACGCAATGTGTAGGAAGGCAGAGATTTTGATAGACGCTCCTGGTCACGAGGCCGAGGGGTTGTCTTGTGCATAGTGACGAGGGCCGGCTAGTGCATGAGCCAGTGCCGGCCCGTTTTTAGGTCCATCAGTGGTGCGTCTGCCGGGAGCTGCTTAAAAGTGGCGGTTCTCGAATCCTGGTTGTTTAAGGACCAACTAGCAGTTTATGCCAGAGGATACTGAGCTTGATCCGTTACTTATTGATAAGCATCGTCTAGCAGAAATCCAAAAGCAAGAAAGAGACGAAAGAGCTAGGCGACGTGCTGAAATTTTTAGGAGATAATCCCCTAAGCGTAGCGGTGCTGAACCCTTACGAGGGAGTGGATCTAGTGGTCTTAGGACCACAAGTAGTAAGTTAGGAGAAGGCGGAAGCTCTAGTGCTCCCCTTCCTGCCATAAGCCAGTCCACGTCAATTGCGGGAGGTGTAACCCCACCGTTCCCTATTCCTAGTGCAAATCCAATCCTCGTCATGGCGCAACCTATTGCAATTCCAGTAGGAACGACGAATTTGCCGGCTCTAGGTTACCCGCTACCCATTTTTAATGGGCTAGTTGAGGAAGATGCGGAACTCCACATCAGGGAGTTTCAAAAGCTGATGTTTAACTATCGCATTCAAGAAGAAGGACATTTAATGATGTTCTTCAATATGACTCTCAAAGGAAGAGCCGCTATATGGTATCATGGTTTAGAAGCCGTAACCATATTGAACATTGATGCATTTTATGGAGCTTTTCGAAGGGAGTTTGCCCCTGAAAGGGGTGGGCAATATTGGTTGCGTGTACTCAACGTGACCCGCCAAGAACCACACGAGGATATTCGTGCTTATGCGAAGAAGATAAAAGAGGTTTTCCGTAAGTTGGACACCTCTATTCCTATCCCCGCAGCTGCCCAATTGCAATATTTCCTACATGGGTTGGACTTTAATATCCAATTGCAGTTGAGTAGTGTCCCCTTGGGGGATATAGATACTGCCATTACGCGAGCACAAGAGGTGGAATCCCGACTACAAGCAGCCTATGCTTCTAGAGGCAATTCAAACATGGGTTTAGTATTGGAAAACAATATGGCAATAGCCAATGGCAGTAGTGGCCAAGGGATAGCGATGGCTAACCCTAATGGGAGAGGGAACATGATGCAGAATGTGCCTTTATTACCAGCTCCCCCTAGCATGTCGATGCCTACGGGCAGTCAAATGGCTCCAAATGGTGGAGGCCAGGCGGTCAATTCTAATACCATGCCTGTGGCTCAACAACCAGTGCCTAATCGAATTGTTAGGCCGATGGAGCGACATGGTAATGACCAAGGCTATGAGTCGAGTTCTTCCAATGTTCTTGGCGAGGTTAAGGACATGATGAAGCATTATACCGACATGATTACGGAGCAGTATCGACAAATAGCCGTTGATGTCAACTTCCTTAAAAAACAACAAAATTTGATAGGAAGTAGATACCCAGAGGAGGGTGCACCTTCGAGGTTTAGTTGCAAATGGTGTGGTGGGTAGCACTATCCACGAAATTGCCCAAATGTTAAGTGCGACATTTGTGGAAAATCCGGCCATCTAGCAGCTACTTGCTGGAGTAAGATCAGTTCTCTCCAGCGTGGTAGTCGGCAACCAGGGCCTGTTAATCATCGTGCCCAAGGAAATGATTCCCAGCCAGAAAATGGGCCTAAACAAATACTTCAACGACCAAAGACTACAGTGGAGGAGCTACCAAGTGGTAGTGGGGTTAGTTTGATTGAGGCTGTACGCGTTAATGATGCTGAAACCTCTAATCTACGCGCTGTCCTTACAAGAGGTAAAAAGGGTAGAGAAGCCGACATGGATAAGCCTGTTGACGGAAACCCTAAACAAGGCGACAAAGGAACGCAAGTTTTGGATCCTGCCCTAGAAGGGGGACCTTTGAAGCCCGTAGAGAGTAAAGCCGATAAGGAAGCACCAAAGAAGAAGGTGAAAGTTAAGAAAGAGGCAATAAAGCCAGTTCAGCGACCTAAAGAGCGGATGGTTTGGCGTGAAAAGCGAGCTCTATCGAACTATCATGAATTCGATTTGGCGAGCTCTCTTTGCGAAGTCAAGCCGGATGTGAACCTCTTACAGCTTATTAAGCTTTCCCCAGGAGTGCGCAAGGAATTTAGAAAGATCCTACGTACCGGGTATATCGTAGAACCTTTGGGTATTGCGCGAGTTGGTGATGACTGGTTCGAGCATGTTGAGAAGCATTGCCCAAGGGTTGCAGCCTATGTCGATGGGATATTAGTAGATTATGCCATTGTCGACATAGGATCATCTGTTAACATTATGAGTTCTGAACTGATGGAAAGGTTGGGTCTTGCGATTCAGAAAGATACTTCCACAATTCTCAGAATGGCAGATGACAGTTTGAGACAGCCGGAAGGCTGCATTACTAAGGTCCATGTCACTGTTGCAAATGTAGAATGCATGTTGGACTTTAGGGTGATTCGTTTTGCAGGGCGGCCAAGTTACCAAGTATTACTTGGACGACCTTGGATCTTGCAAGCGGATTGCCAAGTGGATATACCCGCCGGTCGATTGATATTCGGCAGAGGTGCCCAGCGTGTGGTGGTTGATGCATATCCTGAGTCCCCGCAGAGTGAGAGAGCTCCTCTATCTTCTACAAAATTGGAGACATTAGAAGATTTATCTGCCAGTGAGACATCATCGAGTGATGAGTCCAAAGAGGGATCCACCATGGAGGACATCTATCAGATCACTTTGAACGAGCCGATAGAGGCCCAAGATCGTATAAGGGATGCAGATGTTATCGAGCTAGACCTTGGTACGCTTGACGATTCGCGGCCAATCAAATTAGGGTCCATGCTCAGTACAACAGAAAGGGAGGACTATGTGGCCTTGATCCAGGAATTCCGTGATATCTTTGCCTGGAGTTATGATGAGTTGAGAGGCATTCCTCCTAGTCTTGCTGTTCATACAATTCCGTTGAAAGAGGGCAGTCGTCTTGTCCGACAGAAAGTAAGGCGTATGCCTTTCGAACTGAGGGACGGGTTGTTTGAAGAGTTACAGAAGCTTCGAAAAGCGGGTTTGATTTTTCCTGTGCAACACACGGAATGGTGTTCGCCAGTTTTGATTAGAAAGAAGAAGAATAATCAGATCCGTTTATGTGTAGACTTTAGGGAGCTGAATAAGCAGACAGTTAAGGACTACTACCCACTGCCATTTATTGACCAGATTTTGGATCAATTAGCGGGTAGGGAGATATATTCGTTTATGGATTGCTTTGCAGGATACAACCAAATGGCAATCGCAGAAGAGGACAAGTTGAAAACAACTTTCATCACTGTATTTGGTACTTTTGCGTACCATGTGATGGCCTTTGGTTTATGCAATGCGCCTGGTTCGTGGCAACGAACAGCAGATAAGACATTCGGTGACATATCCCCTGAAGAGTTGAGGGTGTTTATTGATGACTTAGGGGCCGCCACCGTGAGGGAAAGGCAGTTGATCATTTTGAGAAAATGCTTTGAGCGCTGTAGACAATTTTGCATCGCCCTAAACCCACGGAAGTGTGCTTTTGGAGTACCTTATGGGCTATTGCTGGGCCATGTGGTCAGTTCGGTAGGAATTGCGACAGACCCCGAGAAGGTGAAAGTTATAGTTGCCATGGGTCCACCACGCACTCCGAAAGAAGTTCATAGCTTTCTGTCTTCGGTTGGTTACTACCGTAGATTCATTAACGCCTTAGCAGAAAGAACGTTGCCGCTTACAAATTTATTGTCCTTTAGCTGTTCGTTTGTATGGGGTGACCCTTGTAAGGTAGCATTCGAGGATGTGAAACAAGAGCTAGCAAGAGCGCCCGTTTTAAAAGCACCTAAAATAGGTGAGGTGTTCTATATATTTTCAGCAGCCACCATGTATAGTATCAGCTGCTGTTTAGCCCAATTTTGGGAAGAGAAGTGGTACCACCCGATTGCTTTTGCTAGTCGGAAGCTGGGGGTATCCGAAATCAATTACACCTACATGGAGAAATTATGTCTAGCGATGGTCTTTGGGACCAAGAAATTCAGGCATTACATTCTCTATGAGAAAGTCGTGCTTTATACGAAGGCGGAGGGACTTTGACTATTGATGAATAAGTTACAGCCACCTGATCGTTTAGCGAAGTGGTTGATCACTTTGCAGGAATTTGATTATGAAATCAAGAGTAAGCCACCAAGGTTGCAAGGCATCGTGGAATGTCTAGTGGACTTTGGGGAGCCGAAAGAATCTGTGGCTGAAGGTAGTGACATGGAGATGATATTTAAAATAGATACGGCATCTATTCCCTCCTGGTATGCTGCAATAACGCATTATTTATCAACGGGAGAGGCGGGATCCGAATTATCTAAGGCTGAGAAAAGGAAAATTAAGCAGCAAGCATTAAAGTTTTCCTTGATCGCAGGTACATTATATCGGCAAGGGGTTGATGACATCTATCGCCGGTGTGTGATGCCTGACGAGGTGCCATTCATTTTGGAGGAGTGCCATGATTCTGCTTGCGGTGGCCATTTTGCTGGACGGCTTACAGCACAGAAGGCTTTAAGAGCAGGTTATTGGTGGCCTGCCATCTTCTAGGATGCGTTTGCGTATGTTAAGAGATGCGATATTTGCCAACGACATGATAGTCGAGAGAATAGGAAACGACCACTCACCCCTATTATGGCGATACTTCCATTTGAGAAGTGGGGAATAGACTTTGTGGGTCCTATTACTCCGTCATCGACTACGCAAAAGCGGTGCATCATTGTAGCAACTGACTACTTCACAAAGTGGTCAGAAGCACGTGCAACAAGGAAAGATGATGCTAAAGAAACTGCTAGTTTCCTTCTAGAGCAGATAATATGCCGGTTTGGTCCGCCGAAAGAATTAGTGTCGGACCGCGTAACCCATTTCCTAAATAAGGTGATCAAAGGTTTGACAGAGTTGTGGAACATCAAGCATAACAAGACAACCCCATATAATCCGCAAGCTAATGGTCAGGTTGAAAGCACCAACAAGCAGCTTGTAGGCATCCTGTCCAAAATTGTGTCGGAAAAGAAACGAGATTGGGATAAAAAGTTATACGTGGCAGTGTGGGCTTATAATACGACTTTCAAACGAGCCACTGGCCATACCCCATTCAAGTTAGTATATGGGGAGGAGTGTGTCTTGCCTTTAGAGATTGAGCTGCCGACTATTCGATTTGCTATCAATCATTCTTTAAGCGATGAAGACGCTCTTTTTGAGCGCTTGACGACACTGGCACATTTAGATGAGCTTAAGTTGCAGAGCTTATTGCACCAAGAAGTGGCGAAGCGCCGAATGAAGAAGCTACACGACCTCAAAGCCAAGAAATACACCTTCAAGAAAGGACAGCTTGTTCTGTATTATGACGCACGACGTGAATTATTCCCAGGCAAGCTAGAACCCAAATGGGATGGGCCCTATAAGATCGTTAGGATAGGAAAGAATAAATCCACAGTCTTGTTAGCTGACCTTGAGGGGATAGAATTTAAAAATAAGGTTAATCTTAATAAGATTAAACCTTATTACTTCTGATTGCACTAATGCTATGACTGCCTTGCAGGTCTAGGCGAGATCGATCAAACATCTGCAAGGAAATTGTGATAGAGGTTGATGGGTCGTCTGATCCCTTATTTAGAACACCCATATTTAGAACAGAGGTATCATCAGGGAAAACTCATTTGGTGGAGCAAAGGATACAAGGTGATTGAGCAAGAAGGCGGGACATTTATTTGGGAAATCAAGGTCTTCTGCCATCACTGCCTACAAATTTTGACGAGCATCCCTGTTGAATTCAATAATGATGGAGGGATGGAGCCTACAGTCCACCCATTGAATATGCTGAATTTTGATTACCATAATTACGAGTAGAGTTCCGGATGGCGGGATATGTAAACCCTTTATGGACGTATACCTTGTACTTTGATGGGGCGTCCAGGGGTGCATGCAAAAAAGGAAGTGTAGGAGTTGTCATCCGAGACCCCCGCCGACGCATTGTCATGAAGTTAGCTGCTTATCTTGGGGCGAATTTTACCAATAATATGGCAGAATACAAAGCCCTGATAATGGGTTTGAATATTGCAAAGAAGGGTGGTATCCGCCAGTTGTTGGTGAAAGGGGACTCTCAGTTGGTTTTAAATCAACTCAATGGGACGTACATGGTGCGGAACCCGATCCTTTGTATGTACCATCACACTGCCATAGCCCTGCTAGACGAATTCGATAGAGTGTCTTTTCAGCTGATTCCACGGAATTGGAATCAGTTTGCCGATTCATTGGCTAATCTTGCGTATGAAGAGGACCTCTTCTTTAATTGTGGCCCTTGTCCCGATATATCTATTGATGGTGAGACAGGACCTGGTCGTTTGTGGGGTATGCTTTCTGAACATGCCCTCTTTGGCAGACGATGGTTGATTTGGGTGATGCAGAGGGTAAGCGAGACTCATCTACCTTTATTATCGGGGACCCATAGACTAATTCGACGACATGTGCTGCGAACACCTCTTGCGATATACGCAGGAGGGATAGGTCATAATTTAATGCACCTAGTTTAGGGCTATGCGCCTTTGTTCCCCTGGGAATAGTATGCTTTGCTGTCTATCATGGTTGTTTCCAGGTGGATGTTCTGCATAGTATTGTTTGATTTCATTAGGCCAAGAGGGCCGATTCAGTTTTGTAGCAAAGTCATGTCTGATTTCATTAGGCCAAGAGGGCCATTTCCCTGTCTAGTGCGGGTGCGTTTAATTGGGTTTTTGTTTTAGTGTTGTGCTGGACAGGTTTCGCGGTTCGTGGAATTTTGTGGAGCCTGGAGGAGCCTTTGCTGCGATGGAAGCTTCTTGTGGCCACTCCAGGTGATATTTCTCCTTTACGAGTACCTTTCTTTCCTGTTATATGTGTATTTGTACTTGTCGAGGGGATCTATTTTTTTTGGGGACCGGCAACCACGGCATGAAGTCCCAGGTTTAGGCTAAGTATGTTTGAGGGAGGTCGGAGTAGTCATTGCCTCATGTAAAGACATTGTTAGACATTGAAAGACTTGTTTTAGAAGGAAGCCCTAGTGGCTCTGTTCTGCTAGCCTGCTAGGCAGCCGTTCTAGGAGTTCCTGTTAGTAGTGAGGCAGTTAGAGAAGCCTGCTAGAAGATAATAATAATGATGTCAAGAAATCCTGAATATCCTAAAAGATGAATATAAATGCGAAGGTGTGTAAAAAGGGGTTCTAACCCCTATCAAAGAAGAGGAAAAAAATGGAAATATATAAGCCGTTGATCATTGCCTTGCGAAGGCCTGGTAGGTTCCTGGGGATGAATCAGACCCGGGGCCGATACCTTGTCTTCCTAGGGGTGGCTTCTTGCTGGAAAAATAATATCAAAACAAGGAAGGTTGGAGCGAAAATAAAAGTGAGCGTTAGAAAAGGATTAAGTGTCGCCTTGCGAGGGCTTGGTAGGTTCTTGGGTGCCGAGACAGGTCCTGAGACCGATGCCCTGTCCTCCTTGGGTCACTACGCTCAGCTCCCTCCTTTTTACATGCCCAAGTATGTTCATCCAATAAAAATCCTCAACGAAGAACTGTACTGAAAGAAAATATTCTTTGATTAGGCTATAGGAGTCCTCGCCTTGTAGGAGCTCCTAGTTGTGTTGTCTTTAGTTGGTCAGTAGTTCAGACTACCACTTAGGGCAACCTCTTTGGAAGTTCTTTTTGGTTTGGCTGTGTTGGAGCAGCTGGTTAGTGACTCGCTTCGGATCTTCTATTAAATGATGCTAGGCCTCCTCCTTGTGGATGTTATGCCTTGGTTCTGTCAGGGGTAGGGGGAGCATTGTGCTGAGTTTTATGATGATAATTATTTTGTATCAGTTTGATGCTTCTTTGGTTGTTTATGTGTAGATATGTTCGTGGATTCGACGGGCTGAGTCGCCCTATCCCGTGGTCGCCAATGAGAGCGGAATTTAGGTGACGGGAAGTGCTTAAAAATAGCTAAAAATTATGAATATCGAGGGAAAAATATTCACCGTCAAAGGCGGCGGCTCGATCTAGGACGATTTTAAGCGCCAAAGTGCTTTAAAGGCGCCCGAGTGACACTTGTTGATTTTTCATAATTTTTCAGACAGTCGTGCGGGTTGACACTGACGGGAAGTGCTTAAAAATAGCTAAAAATTATGAATATCGAGGGAAAAATATTCACCGTCAAAGGCGGCGGCTCGATCTAGGACGATTTTAAGCGCCAAAGTGCTTTAAAGGCGCCCGAGCGACACTTGTTGATTTTTCATAATTTTTCAGACAGTCGTGCGGGTTGACACAAGCTACTGGCCAGTGCGGGATGCTAAGCCAGATGCCCAGGATTTTTCAGAGCTCGATTCCGAGTCCGAACGGGGAAATGGCCAAGAAACCGGTCAAGATGCGAAGAGGTGGACAAAATTTGGCCAAAATGAGTAAGTGACTCTTGGGAGCCCAAGATTAAAAGTCACATGAAATGTTAGATGCAAATCGTGGTGAGAGAAAGGAGAAGGAGATGGCGCCATCACGTCCGAAAAATGTGCCCTCAATGTTGATCATCTCATCTCCAGCCTGCAAACAACCCCCCCCAATGAGCATTGCCACTCATTTCCCTCTGTATCCTGACTCTATCGCCGCCCTTCGCTCGCGCAATGATGCCCTCTTTGGAGAGTTCTGATTTCAGTCTTTCTCTCTCCTCCCTCTCTCTCTTCTAAAGGCAAGTTCATGTGGGAAGAAGAAGGAAGAAGAAAGAATGATGGAGGCTTGTCCGGCATGGATCGGATTGCTATACGGGCTGAGAATGGTGATTTGTGATGTTGCTGGACATGAAGTGCTGCTGTTTTCCAAATCTACAGCCATGGACACAAAACCCGAAACACGCAAATAAGCGGTAATTTAAAATTTTCAAAGGAAATTTGAGTTTTATGGCTTTTGATGGATGAAATGGTGTTCATGTGGGATAATAATTGTTCATGATGCTGTTTTCTATGAGTTCTTGCTGGTCATGATCAAAAAATCAGAAAAATATGCATTTTGTGGTTCAAAATAATATGCTAAAACACGTAAAACATGAAAAAACAAGGGAAAATGAGGGTTTTTGGCATAAAAATGGGGAAGTGAATAGGAACATCAACTAAACTTTCATTTTTCTGCAAGAAGGAACTAAGGGCCACAGCCCATAACCTGTTTTGAATTTTCAATAATTAAATAATGCAAGAAAATAAGGGAAAATAGGGAAAAACTATGAAAAATAGGGGAAAAATGCATTTTGGGTTCCGAAAAATAAGGATAAATAAGAGCAATGCTTGTGAATGGTTGTGGGGACTGAAGCATGAGGATTTGCCTCAGTTCAACCCCACTTTCTTGTGCTAGTGTGGTTTTTCCCGCTTTCTATACATAAAATGATGTCAAAATACCCTATAAATCTATCCAACGATGCAATATTTAAACGGGGAAGGGTAGAGAAGTTGAAATATGTCTAAATGCCATGTGAGATGATGGGAAAGTTGCTGATTTCTATGCATAGCATTTAGGATGGGTGATAATTAAAATTAAGAGCTTAGTAGCACGAGGATCACCTCGGTGCTAAGCCCATGCAACGAAGCACGAACGGTAGTTGGAAACCATTAAAAGAATGTTTTTGCACTTGTGCACAATACTGTTTTGCTAAATGTTTGAGCACTAGGCATCTACCAAATGCATAGAGCATGGAAAGAATTTAAAAGTATCAGTGATCAGCTCCTGGACATGCATTGCAATTGGTTTATGAGGACATGACCTACGTTGAGAGGCAGTGAGATACCCATGCTGTAGGCTAGTCGTGGGATCATAAAGGGGGAGTCAAGTAAGGACAATGGTACATTCCTGGATATGCTTATTTGGTACCTTGAGCAACGTTTGTGCGAAATGTCTAAATGTTGAGCGACACATCGAGGGGCCAATCCCCAAGGTGTAGGAGAGTCGCAGAGGGTTGACGGCATTCAGCCGTAGGAGGAACCCCATGTGTGTGTGAATCGAGCCTATTTGGCTATGTGAAAGGGACTCCCTCTGAGGAGTAATATTGGGTTAGGATCAGTTGGACTACAACGTATTACAAACGCAATGTGTAGGAAGGCAGAGATTTTGATAGACGCTCTTGGCCGCGAGGCCGAGGGGTTGTCTTGTGCATAGTGACGAGGGCCGGCTAGTGCATGAGCCAGTGCCGGCCCATTTTTAGGTCCATCACCCTTATGCAGCAGATACAAAGGTGAAGGCCATACTCCAAAGGATTGTCCAAGCCCAGCCCCTGTAAAGGCCAATGGCACTGATAGCCAATAAAAGGTACAAGAGCCTACCTCTAATTTGGTAGAGTTGGAAGTTGCCGCTGTTACGCGCACCAAGAAGAAGGAACCATTTGTACAGAACGAAAATAACTCTCCTACCAAGACTGTGAAGTTCAATGTGCCAACAGAGGGATAGAGTAGTACAGAACAGAACAGTACAGTACAGAGCACTGTAGCGCCATAGAGAGTTATAGAGACAGTCCCAGAGATAGGACCAGAGGCTCAGGAGATAGATGATACAAAAGCACCTCCAAAAACAAAAGAAATGGGATTCTACAATTATTAGAAGAAAAAGGAAAAATGAAAATGGGTGTAGCCCCATTCTCCAGCTGGGTAGAGAAGCCTGTGGATCCTATTAAAGATTATGACTTGGTCAAAGACCTAGACACTTTTAAACCAAACTTAACATTCCGGCAATTGCTGATGTTGTCTCCCAACTGCCAAAAGAAATTCAAAAGTATCTTGACAAGAAGACATGGAGTAAGGATCTCTCCTTCCACAGTGACCAAGACCAATAAGGCCCCGAAGCCTGTAAAGGAAGTAGATGTGGCTAATGCCTTCCTGGATCCTGGAACCCTAGAGATTGGTGTATGGATAGAAGGATGCTTTATTTCAGATGCATTGATTGATGGAGGCTCATCAGTAAACATAATGACGGATGTGACAATGAAGGACTTAGGGTTGCAAGGAATTTAACTTACACAGTGGCTTATCAGATTGGCAGACCAAAGCAGAGTCAAACCATTGGGCATCCTCCCATACGTAAAAACAACACTTGCAGGAAAAGATTATTGGCTGTCATATCTGGTGGTCAAACCAAATTCTTATGGGACCTCATACCCTCTGTTGTTGGGAAGACCTTGGCTTTTTGAAGCAAGAGCCAGGACGGACTGGTTCAAAGGAACCCTAACCCTAGGCACAGGACCCAATAAAGCAGTGTTAAAGCTGTATGGATCACAAAAAGGCAATGGATCCACATCCATTGAAGTCATAACTGACTCCTCCAACAAGGTAACAGATGGTACATCAGGAGATGAAGAGGCTGTTAAGCACATCTTTCCTAAGAAAACAGAGGCACACTCCCTAACAGTGGGCACTGTAAGCCAACTGCCAAGGGAAGCAAAATCCTTGTGCATGGGTGAATACCTCCTACCTCAACTAGAATTAACTTCTAAAATCACCTCTGATAGTGAAATAGAAGCATGGATGTACTGTTCTCCTTGTTACATGACAGTCGCGGAGACAGTACAGTTACAGAGCAGAGACAATACAGAGGTAGAGCAGATACAGAGCGAATATAGAACAGAGACAGAGCGGATACAGAGACAATCACAGAGATAGTAACAGATACAAAGCTAGAGGTAGAGCCAAAGGCAGAAGCAGAGTTAGAAGTTGTGATAGAAGAAGATGCAGATGCAGAGGCAGAAGATATGTTCTTCTCTTATAGAGCCTCTACAGAAGCAGAGACAGAGCCTCCAGAGGAAGAGAATGAAAATGATGAGAAAGAAAATGAATCAAGTTATGAAAGTGCAAATGAACAATTCCCTCTGATAGAGGAAGATCTTGTTGATGTCCCTACAGAGACCTCAGAGGCCGAAGATCTCACGGTGTTGGATGGAATGACCATGGTTCCATTTGGGTTGGCCAATGGACCACAAAGTATGAAGAATATGTATAAGCAATGAATTAGAAGTATAAAAATTAAGTTCACCAGTGGCTGCTATCGCCCTAACTGTTCAGTCCAGAGAAAAGATGATGATAATGCCCCTTGCCAACAGAAGCCAAAGCCCTTAGAGCCCCGGCCTCTAGCAGGTCCGGTGCTATGTGACATTCCTGGACGCATCTTCGGAAGATGAATCCCTAAGTCCAGAAGAAATTACCACTCTCATAGAGAAGCAAATAAATCTCTGATACCCTTTCAACAACCTAAACAGACAAAGGAGTCATCTGTTCAGAAGGAGGACACTGGTTGTAGCGGGACATCAGACGAGGATACTACTCTCTTGAAAGAGTCAGATCTCTATCAGAAGCAATCTGTGGGACATTTATCCGCGAAGTGAAAGGTGAAAGACAAGTAACGTTCTTGGATACTGACGGTACTGAACTTCACCTAAAAGTGGGTCTCAATCTTCCAGAATAAAAACTAGTGGTCCTGCGAGATCTACTAAAGGAGAACTTAGATGTGTTTGCTTGGTCATATAAACACCTAAAGGGGATTGATCCCATAGTATGCCAGCATCATATTGACCTAGATCCTGATGCCAAACCTGTAAGGCAAAGACAAAGGTGTATGAATCCTAATTACTCTGGTCTAATGAAGGCCGAATTATTGAAACTTCTTGAAGCAGAGTTCATTTATCTCGTGGCTAACAGTGAATGGGTTTCACCCATTGTGGTAGTACCTAAGAAGAACGGGAAACTTCGAATATGTGTCGACTTTTGAAAGCTGAATTCGAAGACGAAGAAGGATCATTTCTCTATCCCTTTTATAGACCAACTGTTGGACACCGTGGCAGGCCATGAGCTTTATTCCCTCTTGGATGGATTCAACGGATATAACCAAGTCCAAATCGCAGAAGAGGACCAATCCAAAACAACCTTCACCACATAATGGTAGACTTATGCCTATAGAGTGATGCCATTTGGGCTCTATAATGCTCCTGCCACCTTCCAACGAGTAATGATGGCTGCCTTCCAGAATCATCTGCATGATTTCATTGAGGTATATCTTGATGACTTCTGTAGCTTAACCAGTGAGCACTGGGGACACCTAGAAACACCATATTGGGGAATATGGGAATTTCCCATAAGTTTGGGACACATGGTCAAATCTTTAGATTTGTCATAACTTGAACACTATAACTCCAAATCGAGCGGTCTATAGCTCAATAGATTTCATTTTTCAAGCGCTTTCCAATGATAGGTGACATCATATGATTTTGAGAAAGTTATGGGCATGTTATCTAGGTGCCACCTTTTTAGTATTCAAAAAACGGGAATTGGGATATTCCCAAACTCACTAACATTATGTTTAGAGCAATGTTTTGACAGATGCCATGAGTATGGGATTTCTTTCAACCCCGACGAATGTGTCTTTGACATCTCCTCGGGAGTTCTTCTAGGCCATATTGTCTCTACACAAGGGATTGCAACAGACCTGGCAAAGATTGAGAAGATTGCCACCTTAACAGCACCAATAAACCTCAAGAAATTGAGAGGATTTCTTGGCCATGTGGACTACTACAGAAGATTTATTGCACATTTTGAAACCAAGGCAACCCCTCTGCACAAGATCCTAAGGAAAGAGGTGGATTTCCTTTGGACTGATGACTCTGAAAAAGCCTTTAATGCCCTCAAACAGTGCCTGATCCAAGCACCTATTTTACAGCCTCCTGATTGAACGAAGGAGTTCCATGTGCACATAGATGCATCAATCGAAGGGCTAGGTGCTGTCCTATGTCAAAAGGGCCCTTCTAAATTAGATCAACCAATATATTATGCAAGCCGAAAGGTCACTGATAGGGAACGGAACTATACAGTGACAGAGCTTGAGTGCTTGGCAATGGTGTTTGCACTGGAGTTTTGGCACTATCTACTGTCAATGCATTTCAAGTTCTATGTGGAACATGAAGCCTTGTCCTTCCTGATGAACAAAGCCGATGTTAAAGGACGACTGATGAGATGGTTTCTCCTATTTCAGGAGTTTGATTTTGAAGTGGTCACTAAGCCTAGCCATTCCCATGTCCTAGCTGATCATCTATCACAGATCCCTCAAACACAAGAAGAGGAAAAGAATGATCCAGACCTTCCTGATGTTTCTTTGTTTCTAGTTGAAACGGTTACTCCCTGGTATGTAGAAATAGCCAATCTCCTAGCAACTCAACAGTATCCTCCTGGCATCTCAAGACGTGAGAAGAAGAAGCTTCTGTTAGAATCAGCCCCCTACACTTTGCTAGGCGGTGCACTGTACAAGAGAGGTAAAGATGAAGTGCTGTGAAGATGTGTTGCAGGGGACGAAATCGGCATAGTATTGAAAGCATGCAATGACGAACCATGTGGTGGACACTTCGCAGGAGAAATGACAGCCAGGAAGGCTCTGTTAGCAGGATACTGGTGTGGCCGAACCTCCACAAGGATGCATACGATTGCTGCAAAAGATGTGATTCTTGTCAGCGAATGGAAAAACCCACCAAAACAAGTGCCATGCCACTGCAACCCATTCTTCCCCTAAAGCCGTTTGAGAAGTGGAGGATTGATTTCTTGGGTCCCATTGATCCACCTACCAGATGGAAGCAAAACAGATACATCCTAATATGTATAGATTATGTCACAAAGTGGCATGAAGCTAAAGCTCTGAAGCGGGACGATGGTAACAACGTAGCCCTGTTCATATACAAGAATATTATCACCTGTTTTGGTAGTCCCCTCGAGCTGGTAAGTGACAGAGGTACTCATTTCCTTAACAAAATCATGGAGGAGCTGAGTGAGCTGTATAAGATCCGCCATCGCAAGTCCACTCCTTATTACCCTAGAGCCAATGGCCAAGTTGAAGTCACTAATCGCATTCTCTACTCGATTATGACAAGAACAATTGCCGCACATCATCGCGACTGGGACGATCAACTTATAGAAGTCCTCTGGGCATATAGAACCTCTCATAAGGCAGCTACAAGACAGACCCCTTTCCAGCTAGTGTATGGTACAGAAGCCATCTTCCCTATTGAGCTGGAATTGCCCTCTTTGCGAGTGGCAGTTAAAGAACACTTGGGAGATAGTGAGTCACTGCAACGCCGTCTCTTGCACTTGGAATGCTTGGATGAGATACGGCGGATGGCCCTACAATGCATGGAAACCACTCAAGCATGACACAAGGCCTATCATGATAGTTTCATCAAGCACAAGGAGTTCAAAGAAGGTGATTTTGTTCTAGTCTATGATTCGAGATTTGGCAAGTTTCCTGGCAAGCTTCAACAATGGTGTATGGGCCCGTATAAGGTACGTGTAAGGCCCGTTTAGGTGCAAACCGTCGATGCCTCTGATGATCCTTTCCTCATCAATGGCTATCGCCTAAAGATGTACTTTCCTCCCTGGGGATCCTGACAATCACAGTCGACCTACCCTTTTCCTTTAGGGCGTCGCACTATCCTTCTTGTCGTGCTTCTAATAGCCCTTATGATTCTCCTCATGAGGCAGTCTCGTTCTGCTAACCCCTCGCAAAAACATCTCAGCCCGACCTTGTCCTCTTCTCGTCTAATCCAACAACGGTGGCGAGGTTGGTCCTGACACATGGTATTTTTATCATTCTCTTTCTTAACAAAAAAAAGAAAAAGAAAAAAAAAGAAAAAGAAAAGAAATAAAAGAAAAAGAAAAAAACAAAAAAAAATAAAACTGTTATGGGAGAAAAGGACGAAATTCCCTGTCATAACAGGCCTCGTCCCAAGAAAAGGTGGAAACATCCTTGGGCGAGAAGCTGACTGTAGAAAAGGTAGTAACACCCCGTAGTTCAGGATAGCTAACTCACCATCATAACCTTTCCAGCAAGTAATTCGAAGCCACCTCCCTTGGTGCGTTGTTTCTGCAATATCAGTCTATATGCCCTTCTTAACACACGACTCTTCTTACAAGTTATTGAAGTATGAGATTTGTAGACTGCCTCCCTGGGTATGCCTTATCCTCAAGATTCTGATGACAACAATAGTCGACATGATCTTCATCACCAACCCCTTGAGTGATATGAGCTTACATCCTAACAGGATGGGGACGTGAGTATGGGCTGCCCTCTATATCTATCAGAGAGTGAGACAGAGGGTGGGGTGAGTGACCAGTCTTTGCCTTTAAATCAAATGAGAGGTGAGATGTGTGAATAGAGTGTTGCACGCATAGGATGGGCCTCTCAATGCACAATGCACAATGCACGATTTGTTTATGTGCACTGCACCATAAGGCTCCCTGGCCTTCCTTCTTGCACTGTATGCCGGCACAGGGTGGGATGCACAGTTGCACCATCAATTGCACACAAGGCATATAACCTCTGCACAAGTGACCGTGAGGATTGCATCAATAGGTTTCAGGAAAGGGCTGCCCTTTGTATCTATCAACAAAGTGTGAGACAGAGGGTGGACTGAGTGTGACTGGTGTTTCTTCAATCAATTATTAAGAGGTGAGGATTGAGGGACGTTACGACAATTGGAGTCAGATACGTTCCCATTTCCCTATGCACCCTCTGCCATCAGCACAGGACACGTTATTCTGTTCTATATACTGCACTGCAAGGCTCCCTGGCCTTTCTTCTTACACTTATGGTAGATGGGTTGGACGCACTAATGCACCATCAATTGTGCACCTTGGCATACTTTCTGTGCACCATTCCCTTTCGATTCGTAAACCGGGTGTGAGCTCTGGGTTTTCATCATTATTTTCTTCGAATGACGTTCGTAATGGGGCAAGTGACTGCTCTTTCAATCCATTTGAGTGATCGTGAGTTGAGTGCAATATCCCTCGTCATCGATGAATTTCATGCAATTCCTTCAACCAGCTACCTCCCTGGGTGCTGTCGCTTGGTCCCTCCCACGAAGGATGAAGGACATGAGCTGTGAAGATACCTTGTTACCTCCTCCAGCCGACACAACACCACCAGACGCAACCTCGATAGTCGACATTCCTCCTCGGTAATATGGGCCAAGTTTTTCTAATCCTACACTTTCTACTTCTCAGTGATGGTTATGTCTTAAGTGTGGGGACGTCGTGGTTGGTCTAATGTGAGGTACCAGGTCCTTGATGTTTGGTTTTCGCTTCCTATTAAGATATTAAGTGTGGGGACGCTTCCATGCTCGTCTATGTTGCATACCCCCATGCATATACCCTGTTAGGATCATGCATCTATGTCATGACTTCATTTTACCCTGATGGGGTCCCTTCCCCACCCTTCCGTTTTATTTTACCCTGTCCACGGGGTTGTTCCTTGATCATTTGTCCTTATTCTTGGTTTTGCGCTTCTTTCATACGAACAGACCTTACGTTCACTAGAATACCAATCCAACCTTACAATCCTGTTTATCCCTTTGAACTGTCTATTTTTCCTTTTTACCAACCCCTGTTCCGATAAACGGTTCTCAAGTTATTAATTTTTGAAGCAATTCCTGTAAATGGGATAGTTTTCCATGTGAACGCATCTTTATTGCTTCAGACCTCTGATTTGATGTGTCAGGCATGTCCTACCCATTCCCATGATACTTTTTCTTTTTATTTCATGTCATTCCAATGCACGGTTCATCCGTTATTAATTTTTACGGGTTTTGGAACATTTTCGTGTCTATTTTTTACATTTTTCCATGTGAACCTGCCCTATTTTCACCAGAATTTCCTTTTAATTTGATAGCCGTGTCCTGGCAACCTTTCCCCCATTTTTTCATTTTTCCTCTCCCCTCTTCCGACTGCCATATTTTTAAGTTATTAATTTTTCTAAGTGTTTTCGGGTGTGATTTTCATGTTTTTTCCATGTGAACCCCTCCTAATTTCCCCCAAACTAAGTTTTGATGAGCTAGTCCTATGAGTCCCTTTCTTTTGGACATTTTTTCTTTTTACTCTCCTCTATTCCGGCGTATGATCTTACCCGTATTAATTTTCAAGTCCATTTTCAGGCCCATTTTTTGGGTTTTTCCCATGTGAACGCGTCCTATCTCAATCAAAACTGTGTTTTATCATGAAAGGTTGTTGGCGACCTTATTTTGCACACTTTTCCTTCTTTCAACATTTCATTCCAATGCGCGGATTTTCTGATATTAATACACGTATGTGTCTTCGGGTTTGTTTGTTTGCGTTTTTTCCATGTGAACATCCTAATTTTGCCTCGGACCCGGTGTTGTATATTCCCAACATTTTCCCCTCGTCTCCCGGCATATTTTTCATTTTCACGGATTTTTGATCCGATGAACGGTTTGGATTTTATTAAATTTTTTTCCTTTTTCCCGTGTGACCGCGTTTCTCGTATCGCGCGTGAACGCACCTGTTTCTGGTTTTACGGGCCTCGGGACACCCCGTGGCATCAGTGGCTTGTGCGTCACCCTCCCTGCCTGTTTGACCCCGTCACTGCAAATTTTTTTACCCCTGCTCGCGCATGCACACGAGCCAGGGGTGTGTTTCTTACCCCTCCATTTTCCATTTTTTAATTTTATTTTTCTATTTTCCCTTTAAAAAACAAAAACAACCACAGCCAAAATTTTTTAAAAAATACAGAACAAAACAAAGAGAGAGAGACAAAAAAAAACAAAAGAACAACAAGAAAGACAGAAAAAAAAAGAAGAAAAAGCAAACAAACAACCCACCCAAAAAAAAAACCAAGCAAGAAAAGAAAAAAAAAAGAGAGGAAAAAAACAAACCCAAAAGAAAGAACCCAAGCAGAGAAAAAAAACCAACACCATTAAAAAAACAAAAAAAACAAAAAAAAGGAAAAAAACCAAGAATGAAAAAAATGAAAAAGAAAAAAAAACAAGAAAGAAAAAAAAAAGAAAACACAAAAAAAGAGAGAAAATAAAATCGAAAAAAAAAAACCTACCTATGCCATTGCGTCGCGTCCCTCCCTCCCTGCTCCTTCTTTCTCCTTCCTTCCTTCCTCCCTCCTTCCTCCTCCTTCTTCTCCCCTTTCTTCTTCTTCTTCTTCTCCTCCTCCTTCTTCTCTTTTCCCCCCCTGTCGCTGTGTTGCCTCGCAGCGCCGCCGTCGCCCGCCGTCTACTTGGCCGCCCACTGTCCACTCCGTCACCGCTTCGTCTGCTCGGCCATCGCCACCTGTACCACCCGTTGTCACCGTCGCCTTGCCGCCCTGCCTGGTCGCCTTCCGCCGCGGCCTGACACCCTGTTGCCGTGGTCGCCACTACCTCCTCCCCCTCCTCCTCCACCACCACCACCACCACCACCACCTCCTCCTCCTCCCCCTTCTCCTCCACCACCACCACTATCTTCTCTTTCTCCTCCTCCTCCTCCTCCTCCTCCCAGACAGGTTTGTCATTAATCTGTCATTAATCTAACCTTAGTAACAACTTAACTATAGTTAGTTCACCCCCCCAACTTAACTACAGTTAGTTAACCCCCCCACACTAACTACAGTTAGTTAACCCCCTCCACTAACCCTAGTTAGTTTAACCCCCTAACCTAGTTAACCTAGTTAGCTAACCAGCACTAACTAACCAAACCTGGTTAAACTTGACCTAACTAGACCCGACTTACCTGACTTACCCAGACCTAACTAACCAGACCTGACCTAACTAACCAGACTTGACTAAACTGACCTACCTAGATTAACCAGACTTAATTGACCTGACTTGACCTCACTTAACCAACTAACCTAATTTAACTCACTTAATTGATTTATTCAACTAAATTAACTTAATCGACTTTATTAGACTAAGCTAACCTAATTCACCTAATCTACTCAGTTAGCCCCCGTTCCTGCCCTTTCTCTTCCGTTCTTTTTCCTGCTGAGTACGGGTGTGCTAGTGGGCGTTCACGCGGGAGGACGCGCTTCCGACTTGTCAGTGAGGTGGAGTATTGCAAACTCGTCGTTCGCACGCAATCATCGTTGTTCACACGTAGCCCGGGTACCGCCTTGTATTTTCTAACCCGCAAATTAAAAAATACATAAAAATAAACATAAAAAACATAAAAATTTCCAAAAATTCATTTAAAATAAAAAAAGCATAAAAATTTCTAAAAATTTACCAATATTACTGAAATTATTTGGAATATTTTTAAAGTGAAAATTAAGACCAATAAATTGCAGAAAATTTAAAATTTGAAAATTACTTCAAAATAACATGAAAAATGAGTAAAATTTATTTAAAAATAATAAAAATACAAAAATAAATTCAAAAAAATTTCCAAAAAAATCACAAATCCCCCTGTCCCTTTTGCCACGAAATTCTCAATTAAAAATATTTCCATAAAAGGCAAAAATATTCTTTGAAGCCAAAAATAAAAATTCAATTTAAATCCTAAAAATCAGTTGAAAATCATGGCCGAATTAACATACATTGTGGATACTTGCTAAAGGGCTGAAAATTCATTCTTACACTTCATAATATATCCATGTGTTATATATCCTAATTTAATTCTTTAAAAAAATACACAATTAAAATAATAATAATAATAATGACAAATAAATCAAATCAAACAATATATAAAAAAAACACACGTAAAATAAAAAACAAAGAAAATAAAAAATAAAAAATAAAAATAAAATAAAAATCAAACAAAAACACTAAGGTGCTTTATTTTTTTCAGTTAGTGGTCTTTGTTTTTGTTTGACTGGATTCATTGCTTTTGGGAGACTACTCCGTGCGCCTTCAGTCCATTGCATACACACCCCTACCAGGTATTTATTTTGTGAGCTTTATTTATTTTCATTACCCCTTAATCTCAATTAATTGCTAAAATAAACTATTTTTTACCCACCTTTTCCACGCGCATTCACACTAAATACATAATTTAAAAATTTAAAAATCAACCAGTCGTTCACTTTGTACATGCTACGTGTACTTAAGAGGCACCTTAATTGTTAATAAAAATGAACCAGCCGTCCCAAAAAGCATGCGCTGGCAAAAAAGCGCTCCACATCACTATTAATTTTTAAAGGAACTTGCATTTAGAGACCCAATCTGGGAATCGTAATCTGAGTTTCGATAAAGCACCGTTTTACCCTAATAATTTGTAATTAAAATTTTAAGAAGGAACCGCCGTTTTCTTATTAAGGTTTATAACCTAATAAAATGTCACCCATTGTTAATAATTTCTTAAAATGAACCCTTTATTAAAATAAGTTCCCCTCACTGCACTTTTTCCCCCTTTTAATAAACACGCTACGTAGGATGGGCGCGTACAGTCCTTTTAGTTGAAATTGACGGTCAAGGTTATGGTCAGGTCTTGATTTAGATTTCTATAGTTTGTCTATGTGTTACGATTACGGGTATGGTTTGTAGTTTTTCTTTCTTTCTTGCCTGATATGGGGTTTTTGGGTGCCTGTTTGTTACATCGCATGAAGTTTTCGGTCGCATATGTGTAGAGGTCATACTGAATTTTTTTCTAGGATGTGTATTGTTTGGGGTGGTAAATGGGCTAGTTACATCTATGTGTATGTGTCCTTCATTGATTGATTCCTTTGTGATAGCCCTTTGGTTGTTTTGCAGGCATTCTTTGTGACTGTCTGTGTTGTTGGTGTGTATTTTCCATCTGAATGGCACCTTACGCTCCTCCTCCTATCCAGTATGTCTCCCTGGTTAGTAGGGATTATTATTTCCTACTAGCTTTTGAGCCTATAGCGAAAGCAGGACTTACAACTTTTGTGGCTGATTCATTTCCACTGATTCTAGATGATCCATCCTTGTGTGATTAGTTCCTTGCCTCATATAGCAAGAAGTCGGGACTCGTTCATGGTGCTTCCATGATATTGACACCCCGAGGGTTAGGGAAGGCTTTGTCTCTTCCCTACAAAGGAGAGCCCTCTGTTACAGCTAGACAATTATTCTCCAACGATGAGATTTTCAAGCTGTTACAGAAGCAGACCAAGGAAATTTTGGATGTCAAGAAAGTGATCAACACTTCAGGCAAATCTTTTTCCATGATCACTGATCCTCTATGGAAGTTGGTCAGCCAGTTCCTCCAAGACAGGTTTATGCTTGCCAAAACACCATCCCATTACTTATCCAAAGAGCTCTTTATAGCTTCCAGGATGGTGTTAAAAGGAGTGGCTATTGATTGGAGTACTTACCTTCTTACAAAGATGGATCAACATTTTGTCAAAGTAACCAAAGGAAATGTTACAAACGTCACATATGGATCCTACCTATATGCTTTCTTGACATACTCAGGCCTAAAGAAGAGTGTGCTTCCACCTCCTCCATCTGATCCAGTACCTCCCCCACCACCTTCAGAAGAGTTAGAACCTATTGACATAGAGGATCTTGATTCTCCTCCTCCACTGGTCATTCAACAAACACGCTTGAAGTGTGTGGCAGATAAAGCTCCTTCAGTTCTTCCTTTAGTCACAATTCTTGCTACATCTGGCAGTGACCTCCCTGCTTACCTCACATGTAACAATTTATTCAGAGCACATCGAGAGGGTTCCTTGGACATATCAGTCCCTTCACTGAACAGTCTAGTATATCAGGAGATGCCATTTCATTCCTTTGTAAAGACATTCAGAGTTCGATTGAACTTTCAGGTGACAACTTGTGCTCAACAACTGTATGCTTCCTTTTATGAAGAACTGATGCAGTCCAAAGACCAGTTGCATAAGGCAACATCAGAGTTCGCCTCTGCTAAAGACACACTTGCAGATCTATTTAAGCAGATGTAGCAACAAACCCAAATGATTGAGACTCAAAGAGAAGAAATATCTTCTTTGAAGATTCAGTTAACAGAGGCTCAGTCAAAGGTCACTAAAATCTCAGAGAAGAAGGAGAGGATGTCCAAAGAAGCTTAAGAGTTTCAGGCTCTTTTAGATGCAAAACTCTCAGCCTTACAGACTGCTCATGACACAGTGGAATCACAAGCTTCCCAAATCAAGCACTTGCAAGACCAACTGACACAGTCACGGTCTGTTCCTCCAAGCCCCAATGTTTCTCTAATTCCTTCTCTTTCTAAGCAGGACTTGGTAGTTCTCCAGAGACAGGCTACTTTGTGTCCATTGTTCCAAGATAAAGTGGAAAGATTGCAGTCCAGGATGGATTTGTTATGGTCAACATTTGAGCATTTCCAGGAGTATGTTCCTCCGAACCATTCTTTCTTTGTCCACTATCAATTGCAGAAGTTGGCATTTTATATGAAGCTTTCAACGATGGATCTTCCTCTTCCAGAGGATGGTTAGAGTGGGGCTTGGTCTCCTGAGTTACTGTGACAGAAGTGGCCCGTATGGTGTTTGAAGATTCTGTGATGATGGATACCATGTTGCTGTCATATATGTATCTACGAGGTGATTTGTTGATTCCAGATGAAGTAGATATGGCATGGTATGTGGGGGACGTGGTTTTGCAAGCTGTCTTATATGTCAACTATTTGGAGTTGCAGATAGATGACATGTTCTAGTGTTACTCCTCAAAAGTGGCTACTTGCCCTGATAATTCCTGGCACTCAATGGTTGATTCTGTGGTCCTCAATCAACATCAGAATATAGCTTCTACCTATGTATAGAGCACTAACCAACTGAGGGTGGATCTCTTAGCTCACCTTTCCAAAAACCATCCATTTGATTCAACCTTTTTTGATGTGTATCAGAGAAGATCTATCTTAGGTCCCTCTGTTCCTAGCCTATTGTACTACCAACAAATGGCTCATCGCTATGATACCTATCTTTCCCTTTATCAAACCAGTTCAACAGCAATCTTACCCCTTCTTTTCCAACCTCAATCTTTTCCTCAAATTCCCATATTTACATATTTTTCTTTTATCGAAGATAGAGTATTTTCCCCTTCTCCACCATGCCCTTCTCCGTCTATCCATATACCTTCTAATTTTCCTGTTTATCAAATTACACCTTTCCTAACTGATTCCCTTAAATTTTCAGCCACTCTTTCTTTAACTTATTCCTCCTTTTATGACTTTTCCTACCCCTCTCTTCATCCTCTGTTACTTATTCCACTTCCATCTCCTGCCACTTCTATCTCTCAACCCCCTCAGTTGGTTAGTGAATATACGAAGGGTTTGAAGCAGATTCCCAGAAGAAGAGGATGGAGCTCGATTGATTCTCTTACAGGACCTCAAATAAACTGGCCAATAATTCCAGGAGGTTGGACAATTGTCAGTCAAGCATACCAGAACTACCTTCATTTTTCTCACCAATATTCACAATCTCTAGATCCTTCAGTGAGATTGACAGCTCATTTTGCTTGGTATCTAGCATACATGCATAGGCATTCCCATAATGATCAAAAGGCCATTCCAAAGCTTTGTATGAATATCAATGTGAACATTGACTCCCACCAGCTGGATGTCCTATATTTTCATGTTCTATGTCTACCTAGCAGATACCTTGTTTTGCTAGAAAGGATGTGCTGTCTGCAGTTCTTTCAAAATCCTCCAAAGACATTTGTAGATGAATCCTTCTCCATGGATCGTTTTCGAAATCACCAAGCCTTCAAAAGGGATCATCTTCGTTGATGCCTTTGCAATGTATTTTGGATGATTCTTAATGATATATATATCTCTTTTTGGAGGTGTCATTCAGATGGTTGTGTTAGTGTTTTTGTGTGTGTTGTAATAATTGTATGTGATGAGTTCGTGCTGATTGAGAATAATTTGTTCGAGAGCTCTTTTCAAACTATTGATGGTGGATGGAAAGCCTATGGTGCAAAGCTAAATAGAACCTCTCATATCCATTACAAATTTGTTATGACTTTTTAAATGATTAATCAGATGAGTTAATGAATAACAAAGGTTTCCTTTAGTAGTTTTTTCTATCAGATACATGTAATAAGTTGGGGTCATGGTTTGGCAAGATTATTGAAGATTCGACGGAAGATAAAATTGAGCTCTTTAATGAACTTATATTCTTCTTTTCCTTAGGTCACGAAGACGCTTCCTTTCTAAGTGTGGGGATATGTTGAGAGTGGAAAAAGATTGAATTTTTTACTAATTTTTGTTGTTTTTGAGGTCTGAATGATTGATTTTTGATGGATTTAGAGTGATGTATGGTTGTTAATGGAAGTGTTTGAGAGTGTTTTGGATGATATTGATTATGTTTTGGAAGTTTATGATGATTCTCAATGGAGATATGAAGCTCTGTAATGTTCTGATAGGTTCTGTTGAGGTTCTGATTGGTTCTGTATACCTTCTGTATAGCTTCTGTTTTATTGTGATTGTCTTCTATATGAAGCATGGATTGATGATTGATGAAGATTGAGATCTTTTGGAAGCCTATTGAATAGTTTTTGATAGTTTGGAATGGTTTAAGTATGAGTAATGAGGTTCTGATGACCTTCTGTAACCCTCTATAGACCTTCTGTAGAGCCTCTGTCTCTGCTCTGTCTCTATACTATAGCTGTTGTGTCTCTGTACTGTAATTGTTCTGTAGACCTTCTGTAAGTGTTCTATAGAATGTATGTGTGACAAGTTTTCTAACCTTTAGAAAGAATGAATCTAAGTTCAAAAGAGCTAAAACAAATGGAAGAAGCAGCTGCTGAAGACTGAAGAGAAGACTAAGTGACAGTGACAATAGTAGTGAGCTGTGAAAAGACACTGTAGTGGCTCTGGTGACTCTTCATATCAGACATACCTCTTGGGAGGTGCATCCATGACCTAAGAAGGATTATTGAGAGTTATTATGAGAGTATTGTAGTAAGAGATGATGTACTATTGATAGAGAGAGAGAGAGATAGCCAGAGATAGCCAAATCTATCAAAACAATGTAACTGTATATGAGAGATTGAGAGAGAGAACTATAAAGACATCGGAGATGAATAATATGTGACTGATTTCCATTCAAAGATGGTGTATTCCTTTGTGTTCTTTGTTATATTTATGGATTCTATGAAGATGTTGAAGATTGTGGTTGATTCTATCAAATCCGTGGGAGATATCTACTCTCATGCTATGTGAAGAATTGTTGTTTTCTTTGTTTTGATGATCAAAAGAATGAAATAAAATCTTGTTGATGTTACAAGAATTCCCTTTTCCTTGGTGTTCCTCTTAGGGCTTCAATTATCCTTCAATCGCAAGCTCATTTCACTCCCTGATTGGCCCTCGCTAATCGAGTATAAGGCGTGAAAGTCTTGTGCAAAGCACGTCTAAAAGAGAAGAAGACCGGGGATGGCACCCAAGCAGAAATTGTAACACCCAAACGGCAATCCCTCAACGAGAAACAAAGCCTCAAACAAGGGCATCAGTGCCAATCCAACTGTGATACCGGCCGTAAGCCATGGCGGAGAGTGGCAGCAGTAGCAGCAAGCCCAGCGGCTGGTGGCGGCTCACTTTTTCAACGCGGCGACGACGTATGGAACCTCCCTCCTACCTTCCTCTGATGGAGCATGGAGACTGGAAGCTCATGTAGCAACTCCTCCCTCCACACGGTGCATCACGGCACATTGGCAGCGATGTCCCTCTTCCTCCCCCCCTCACGATCACTCCACATGATTTTTATAGGTGAGGGGAGGGGATCCTCCCTCCCCCCACACGGCATCTTGCATGGGTTCACCCCTTGTACGATCTCCAGCGAGATGAGCTTAGTCATGCGCGCCTCACTCCCTTCCCTCCAAGACGGCCTTCGGCTGGGGGGAAAGAAGGCTAATAATTTTTATAAAGGAATTAAAAAGCCATATATCCATCCATTATCCCTTTGGCCTCCTACCAAGAGGATGTTTCCCCATAGGTGATGCGGTTTTGATCCTCGGTCCCGGTTGACCAATGCAGAGTACTCCTTTGCGTACGGTCATAAGTCAACTACCGAAAATGGAGATAATCTTTTCACGAATTTATGGTGTGCAGGAGGTTGGTCTAGTAATATTTTTATTCAAACGGAAATATTACAGGTCTCATAGGCCAACTTGGCATTTTGTAGATGTTAATATAACTTTCTTTCTTCTTTCTTTCTTTCTCTTGCACACATACACACACATACAGATTCATATCAAAGCTTCTCACTGTGCAGGGTCGTGTTGATGCCCCATAAGAGTAGACATCACCCCGGAAAGCCACTTATGGCTCCATCCTATCCCATACTCCATCTCTAGTATGCTGATGACATATTTCTTGTCATTCTTGCACTGATCAATGCTTTGAAAACAAAACCCATTAGTAGTTTTAAATCAACACAATTTATCATTCTTATGTTAATTAATACTCACCCCCATGGAATGTGGATGCGTGGCATATAGGAGTGTCATAGCTCTCCCATTCGACGTCAAAAGGCAATGCCTGCTCTTGAGTAGTCAATGGAACCATCAGGTGCAATGTAGCACATAACACCTAGGGTGTCGGTACAAGGGCATAGTGGGTTTCTAACTATGGATAGCGGTGGCTGAGACTACTGGGCTCCATCGTCGCCTGTCAAGTGATGAGGCGATGTGCTACTCTGTCGACGCTTGCATGCAATAGAAAAATAAGATAGTGAATTCCTAATTATTGAAAAACACACTTAACTTGATGTGTGGTCATTGTAAAGGATATACCTATGTGTCTCTTGAGTAATAGGTGCATCAGGAGGTAAAGGTTGGCTTGATGGTCTTGGCAAAGGTATAGGAGACCTAATGTGTACAAAGACATCAAGAAGACATTAAGATTTTTAAATTAATATTTTTATTTTTTGAGATGCTTTTTATTTTATCATTTGAGATGCTTATCGATATGCTTTGGCGATACCTCCAAATGAAGAGGTGCCTCCTTCCATAGAAACAAGTCGCAATGTCCTCCCTAGTAACTCGATTGCAATGTCCAATGCTCCATTGGAAAACTCCTCATAGTCCATTGTGGCCGTGGAGTCCACTGCTCGTAGCATGGTCTTTATGGTCACTAGCCTCGCTCTACGACCACGATCACTCATAGTCCCTGCACATTAAAACAACCATTCATCAAAAATAAAATACATTGCTCTCTTCATTAAAATTAATAAAATATTATGTGATAGCATGTTGGCAGTATAGAGGGCAACACTTGTATTGAGTGATTATTGCTCATCTGATATGCTTATGTGATACAGATTTGATGCTAATATATTGATAAGTGTTTGGTCCTTGCTTAGAGTTGCTTTCTAAGCTATGTTGCTCACTTATTTATGTGCATAAGTATATGCCTATGGCTACTTTGGGAACTTTGGATGCTACATTAGTATTTAATGTGTAAAGCACTTAATTGTATTTTTATTGTATACAGTTCGGAGAGCAAAGACTACTGCTTGTATAATCCTCATACTGAAATATTTATGTCAATGGAGATGCCATTTTTGCTGAAAATGTTGCTTGTTCTCAGGATTAGTTTGAGATATCAGCCATCTATGAGTCTAATGATGTCTTTGAGAGTCCTTTGCCACTTGTATTGGGATCCTAGCCTATTGTAAATGAAAAAATAGATGTATTACAACAAGCTGTTGCTGCTCTACTTGCCCCAGATCAGCCCTTGTGAAGGGGAGCTATGGAGCTCTACCCCGAGACCTACGGACAGCTTATTAATCAAGCGTTTCAAGCCGAGTGGCCATGGCTACCTCTCACATAGCCGACGTGCAATGCCTACCTTATGGGTGTAGTGAGCTTACCTTGATGCTCGATCAATTTCCCTCCTCTCTCTTGCACTCCGGTAGCTCCATGATCCTTGTGGCAAGCCCAAGCAACCTCAAGCCTTCTCCGTCAAGCTCCATCCTCCATAGCCACACGAGAAAAGAGAAGAGAAGAGAAGAAGAGAAGATGAAGAGAGAAGATGGGGAGCTTCTTCTCCACAACCCCTCACTCTCACACACTCCCTCAATCCCTCACTCAAGCATAAGCAAGGCAAGGAGCAAGAGAAGAAGAAGAAGAAGCTTTGGCCACACACAAGAATGATCTTCTCATTCACTTTTGAACTTTATATGCATGCCCTACTTTTTGGGTAGTCATCCCCACTTTTTACACTGCTGGCCATTATCTTAGGCCCTCTTTTCCTATTTCCCATTATTCTAACTCATCCCATTCCCAACTAGTGTATACAATTTGCACAAGAGTGAGCCTGACACTCTTTTACAAGGATTCGGGAGCGCTTTCACAATTAATGGTGCGCTTTTACTCTTTTCTTTTCTTGAGGCGACATTGAGGCCTTCTAGAGAGGTCGTCATTCAAAATTTTCAGGGTCTGACTTCCATCAGAGGCGCCTTTTCCTTTCTTTGTCTGTGCCCTTTCGGTTATCTCCTTCTTCCATTTTCCTGCTCCTCTGTGCTGCGGTAAACATTACCCCCCTCCTAGCTGAGTGCTAGTCCCATGGCGCTGTGGTGGGGAGTAGTGGGGTAGTTGGGGTTGTTGCTAAGTGGAACTGGTGGATAGATGACCACAATCAAAAGGTGCCGTTGTGAATGAGAGGTGATGGAATTTGATTAACGATGATCAGGAGAGATTCTGGTGTGCTTTAGACTTCATGAAGATGCTTGGCATTTCTCAAACAGTTCCAGCTCCCATTCTGCAACGACTGATAAAGGTTTTGCATGGGCATCTCTAATCATTTGAAGAATACAAGGCTCCAAAATCTATGCCAATGGTGGGTCCACCACTGAGTTTTCCTTCTGCTTGATTTGGTTCAGTCATGGTAGCCATCAATAGGCAGATGGTTGGCTACATCAAGCATGTTGGTCCATCCAACCATTGGAATATGAAAAAGCTCCTGAAGCTGCTGTAGTGGTGTCTTGCCTACTCAGGGAAAAATTATTGGTCATTAGCGGATGTCATGGATGATCTTCCTTAGCTAGGTAGCTATTCACTGAGTCACGATCATAGCATGCAAGAGAAAGTTGTGCACTCCTTAAGGGGTGTGTCTGTCTCACGGTGTGGTGTAAGTGCATGTGTAGTGGAACTGGGAGATGGGTCTAACCTTGGTAAGCCCTTGGTAATGTCCCACACTTGAGGACGCAGTTTGTGTGTTGTTAGAGGTGCAGTGCAAAACTCAGGGTGATAGGTCTGGAAGTCCTACTCTTGATGTGCCCTAAGCGTGAAGTGGGGGAGGAGCTAGGTGTAAACCCTAGATGTAGTGAGCGAAGTGAGCCCTCGTGCTCTTTTTTTTTCTCTCTCTTCTTTTTTCTTTTCTCTCTTTTTTTCTTGAAGAATTGCATACAAGGAAGATGTCCTGGCTAATGCCTATCACCTTCAGCTGGAGTACGAGGCAATCGTAAGCATTGGGATAGGAATGCGTGACTTTGTAGATATTCTTTAATACCGGATCAGGTCTTCAGGGGTGTGGATGACAAGAAAGGATGATTGCACCTCGTGAAGAGGATATCACTCATATTCTCTAAGATTTCTAGGCAAAAGGAGGGAAACAGGGTTGCCTTCATCATTAATCTAGTCATGACTATCTATCCCTAGGTTGATGTCAAAAAAGAGTGAAGGGAGGTGGGCTTTCTCAGCTGTGGGCCTCTACATTAGTAGGAACTTGATAAGCCTAAGATAATTACAGGTAGTTAAGAAGGCTGGATCTGGGCAAGAAGAAAAATCCGCAAGGAAGCGATTGATAGATGGGAGGAGATCCTCTAACCTAAAAACTAGGCATTCCTCCGGGCTCCGGGCATTAACATTATATATCTTAGGAAAGTCAAAATCCCCATGAATATTTTGATCATAGTCAACTCCATGCCTACGAGGGTAGGGCATGTAGATGGGGTCATTGTGTTCTTCAGGGAGTGAGCTGCAGAAAGCGGTCCAGACGTCAAAATTGGTATCCCAATTCCTCCCCTACCACTTCAGCTGTTTGGGAACCCTGTTTACCTTGTCTTGCCAGTAATCTTCAGGCTCTTGCCTCCATCTAATTATTATGAGGCTTCTTTCTTCTATCCACCTATTTGCAAGATCATTAGCCAGATCCTTGATCTTGGCTAGAATACCTAGAGGCAAGGCATGGTCCAGAGAGCATGGATAAGCAAATGAAAGTTCAAATGGCCTCATCTGGAACTCCCGTTCACGCCATATGACCAATTCCTGAGGCCAATCAATAGGATGGGGATCCCCCCGTAGTGGCATAGACTCTTCAGGGAATTGTGTTGGCAGTGATCATGCTCTGCGTTGGGCTTCCTCTGCTAGTTCTTGTCTTCTTCTTTTGGCTCCCACAATGCGCTCGGGCATATGGGCATCTTCGGGTTCTTCAGGTGGGAGGTCTGGTAGAGGTGGACTGGGCATTTTTTATCACTCTTCTTCAACATCCTACTCAAAGTCCAGACCCTCTTTGACATTCTGCTCAGCAACAAGTGATGGTGGCTGCTCATGCTCTTCGAACCCAAGTTCCTTAAGCTCAATAGTGGAGAGGCCGGCATGGCATAGGTAGTGAAATTGCTGCTCTTTTGTGATTCATGTGCCCGTTGGAAGCTCCCATTCTTGAAGGCCATACTTTAGTGCTCGGGTGGTCAGTTCTAGGTTCCTTCTTACCTTCTCCACTGAATCATTGCCCTCCGCCTGGGTGACATGTAGTACTGTGTTGAGGAAGGCTTGCCTTTGTGCGTTGGCACATACATCATCAGCTTCTGCCCTGGACTCCACAAGCACTCTCTCGCACTCAGCCTGCTAAGCGTTTTATTAAGTCCCTAACTCTTTCAAAGTTGATTCTTTTCCACTCGCTGGCTCTCTCGTCCATCTTCTTTCTGTTCTCCTCCAAGTCACTTTCCAAGGTTGTTGCAAAACCTGCAGGCTACTCATTTGTTAAGAACCAGAGTTGGTTCCTTTCCATAGATTTTCGAGCCAGCAGCAATTTCTTTTGCCTGATTTGCAATGCTGAATCTCTTTTCTGCCTTAGCAAGTAGCTATGAACTTTCTTGCACAAGCTGCTCATGACTTTGGATCTCTACAAGGTGTAATCTTCTTTGGGTGAAGGCCATGGCCATGAGGGCCTCTATGTCTCCCTTGGCAATCTCCAGTGCATCTTGCAGTCGTTGTGCCTCATTCTGCAGCCTCTGTGCTTCTGCTGCGGGAACTCTCAACCTTTCCCATTCTAAGAACTCTATCTCTCTCTCCAATCTGTCTTGTTTTTCAAGTTCATACCATAGCCGAAAAGCTATGGCATCCTCTTGTCGCTCACTTGGCTCGCCCTCCTGAGCTTCTATCTATTCATACCTTTTAGTTTGGCAGTTCTTTGTTCCAAGTCAGCATACTGCTGCACTAGAAACTTCAGGCTTCGCTGTTCTGCCACCAGGTTTTGCTCTTCATCTTCCAGCCTTTGTCTTAGGCGGCTCTCATTGTCCTGGGATTCCTTAATCTTTGCTTCTAGCTGATCTTGTAGCGCTTTCACTTCCCTTCTTCGGTCGGCTCCTTGCTTTGAAACTTCTAGCCTTAAAGCTGCCGAAGTTTCCTTTTCTTTCTCTAACTCCACCAGGGCTATCTTCTTTTCTTCTTTTGCCTTGTCCAATTGTGCTAGAAGCTCAGCCACATAAGCGTCGTAGTCGGCACCATATGGCATGGGAGTAGGGGCTATAGTGGTTGATGCCTCTAGCTTCTATCGTTTTGGATCGTGCCTAGACTTGGCATCTCCGGCAGCGGGCCTTTTTGCTCCGACTTCTGGTACAATTTCAACCACTTTACTGACACGTAGTTGCATCATGCTCGTCAGTTGGGCCGTGTCTTGAGAGGGAGTGGGTTGTGGGGTGGTTGTGGTTGTGGTGCCGATTGGTACTAGCACAAAGGAGAAAGGTAGCGGCTGCAATAGAGACTTGCCCTTGCCTACAACCACTGGGGCCGCTTTTACACTGCCACTTGCTTCAACATCATGGCGGGGACTCAAAGGGTCGATCTCTCCTCCCCCATGGGTTTCTTTGACAAATCTACGAGTGGCCTCTGCCAACTCAGCAAGTTCTTTCATTCTTAGCTCTTCGGCTTCCTCCTCTGCCCTTCTTTGCCTCTCCTCTTCTGCCCTCTTTGATTCTTCTCTAATTCTCTCGAGTTCTTCCTCTTCTTTCTTCCTTCATTCCTCCTCCACCCTTCTTGACTCTCTTTGAGCCCTCTTCATCTTGGCTTGCTCTTCTTTGCTCAGTCTTTCTTTCTTTTCCTTTTGGCTCTTGCCACTCTTCTTTTGCTCCCGTGGTTTAGATGCTTGAGTAGGTGGTACCTCTGGCTCTCCTTTGTCGCTTCTTGTCCTTTCACTCAAGCCTTCTTCCTTGTGGTGAGGTGAGCTTTGATTCACAGCTTGCTCTTCATCCACACCGGCATCCTTGATAGCCTCATCGATGATTGCCATCAGGACACCGCCGTACCTGATTGTGGAGGCTTTTGAGGTAGGCTTTTTCCTTGTGGATCATGTAGTAGAGGCAGGAGACTCCCCACCAAGCTGGTGCTCTGGTTGGAGCCAGCAGCGCGGCTAAACTCTTGATAGTTTTTTACACAAAACTGTTCCAATCCACCTCCTGTGGAACTCCTGCTGTGATGCTCTCTAGTAATGGCACCCCGATTCTGTTCATTAAAGCATTGCATATGTGTCCTGAGAAAAGGGTGTGGACCATTTTAGCTTGCATCCTTGTTGCGGGGTCTGGAATATCAGCCAAATTGATTCCATCCACTATGTGCATGTCCTCTTTTTTGACTCCCATCATGGTATATACATCCCTTTTTGGGTGCCTCTCCTTCTTAGACACAAGCCCCAGGGCTTTCTCGACAATAGCTGCATTAAGGGGCACTTGCACCCTTCTTTCCTGGTCACTAGTCCTTACTGTGACCGTGCTACAACTCCTATCTTCATCAAAGCTCCTTAAGAAGTCAGCGCACATGCTGTAATCTATAGCTTGTCCAACCTTTTCCATGTACTTTTGGAGGTTGCATTTATCCACCAACTCCTTCATTGCCAGCTCTTCTAGGATGGCATAATCTAAATTCATGGTATGTTTGAACATGAATTGGCTAAATCCACGTGTCTCAACACTGATCACATACTTTGTTAGCTCCTCTTCAGTGAATGGAATTTTACCCCCCTTTTCTTATCCTGCCATGGTAGGTGCCTGTCATTACACCATGCCAATATTAGCGTCATGAATTGAATCATCACTAACAAAAACCCAAGAAAGAATACGTGTGACAATTTGCCGTGCTCCTTCAGAGGTATGAAACTTGAAAATAATTCAAAAGCAACATCTATTTCCTCCTTGCATTCTTTCCTATTTGAATTCAATTGATCATTTTCATCCCTCACTACACCTTGCTACATCACTTGGCTCTCACTTTGCTCCCCCCCCCTTCCTTAAGTTTTAAAGGAATCCTTCCTAGGATTAGGAAGGGAAGAAGGAGGACTCACATGGAATTTGTGGGGAAAGTTACTTGGCCAACAACCAAGTATAGAGGTTAGGGTTATATTCAAGCTAGGCATGACGATCAAGTTCACATGGTCGTATGGAAGCTTGGGTGATATAGGTCAAGACATCATGAAAGATATCCCTGGAGTTGAGGCGGCTAGCAACATGCAATTCCTCTTCCTTAAGGAATTGGTCAATGTAAGGGTGGGCCAACACATAGTCATCTAAGTGTATGTTGCATGTTATGGCCAAAACCTAAACGAAAGAGGTGCCACATAAGTAGGATCGTGTTCAATTGTTTTGATTGCCCTTCTTTGCTCCGCATTGGTCATGATGCGGCAGCCTTTTTTCTCCCATTAGAGTGGCAAGGCATACCACAGCTGTAAGAACAAAGAAGCAGAGCTAGCAAGCTGCGTGAGCTCCTCCACTTCTTGTCTAGGTGTAGAGCAAGGAGGCTTGTGGTACGAGGTAATTAGTCTTCTGAGAACAGCTTGCTCCTTTGAGATTTCTCCATTAGCAATTAATTCGGTGGCAATTTTGGGGAATTTGATGGTCATGAATTCGTAGTCTTCCCAATGCATGGCAATGCATGAACATTAGAAGCAAGGGGTTCATTAAGAAGTCCTAGGTCAAGCCTCTCATAGCTCCTAGCAAATGTGGAGAAGGTGTTATCTAACTCCTTGATGCATGTCACTACATCATCTCCTGAGGTCTCAGCAAGATCCTTGGCAACTGAAAGGAAAGATCGTCTTTCATACGAAGGCCTAAGACTTGCTGATGGTGATGGTGCAATTGGGCTGGACAGTGGTGACTCCATTGATGGCGTCACAGATGGGACTTTGCACTCAGAAGCACTTTGAGATGCTGCAGGGGGCTCTAGTGGCATAGAATGTGTGCTGCATTCTATCTGAGTCGGCATGGGGGTGCTCGACTCCTCTAACTTGGATAATTCTGGGGCATCTAGCTTTGGATGATAAATGAGTTGGGATTCATTAATCACAACCAGTGCTAGTCCAGCTTGCTTGGCAGCTTGGGCTCCGTATGTGCAAGCCTCTCTAGCTGGAGTGAGGTTTCTTAGAGTTGAGCCTCTTGAATGTCCACTCTTAGGCACCCATAACTAGGGGTTTCCCTCATAGTATCCTTGTGCTCGCAAGAGATCCTTGGGGATCCATCGTGGCATGGTAGTGTGCCTATGTCGATAGCGTCTGAGCTACCTCTTAGGCTATGGCTGGCTAATAGTTTTTGCGTTTAGAAGCATATTTCTGGGGGTTTACAAGGAGGTGGCCCTTGTCATTTTGGCACCCATATGAGCATGGACTCTTTGGCCTTGTGAATGGCCTTGGTGGGCTTGGTTCTAGCAGTTTGAGCGTGGTGTGAGATATCATAGCCCTTCTCCCTAGGCTTGGTCATAGGCATGGTCGTAGGGGTCTCTATCCATGAAGACAACCCTTGCTGAAAGTAGTCACTATGCGCACATTGCATATAGCAAGATGGATGCGATCTAGGTTATAGTCCACATTGCAGTTCGTCTTCTTTTTAAAAGTGCGACCTAGTAGTGACTTATTACTGGCCCCTTTAGTGTTTGGAAACACATAAAAAAAGATTGGTATACTTTCAGACTCGATAGAGACAGCCGCTTTGCATTTTCCTAAGAGTGAGTAAGTGTTGCCCCCAAATGGGCTGAGTTTAGCGTTTGTAGGCTCTAATTTAGGCTGACCAATGCATGTCCAATGGTCATACGTCAAGATATTATAGTTGGCACCTTCGTCGATCAAGGCATCAAAAGAATAATCCTGTTCTGCAGTGACCGTGATTCATAGGTAGGTGGGTGCCACTGTTTCTTCATCTTGATCTGTCAATTCGGTAATAGTGGCCATGCAGATGTTGACAGGGACTTCAAGCATAGGTGGTTCATGCAACGGATGGGAAGGAGGATAGTACTTTTTCATGCAACTACCATTAAAGAAGCCTATTCCTTCACCTTCAAGCATCTCTAATTCAAAATTGCCTATTCTACTAATTGTACGTACTCGGAAAGGTCCTAATCCTCGAAATTTCATTTTCTGTTTGTGACTCTTCATAGAGTATAGTAGAAGGAGGTCCCCTTGATCAAAGTTGCACTATTTGACATGCTTGTCAAACCACATCTTTCTTCGTGCCTTCTCACAATTCAGAGCGTGTGGCTAAGAGTTGAGTCTCTGTGAGACGCTCTAACTCCATCAAGTGGTTGGACCAAGCCTCTCTTCCCTCCCAATGATCCTGGGCTGCTATCCTCAAGCTAGGGACAAAGAACTCTAAGGGTAGAATGGCCTCTGTTCCATAAGTCAGCCTAAAGGGCGTCTGTCCTACAGCCGTCTTATAAGCTGTACGATAGGCCCACAAGGCCACCATTAATTTGTTATCCCAGTCACTTCATGATGTGGATACTATTTTTGTAAGCACGTTGACTAGGATTTTATTCATGGATTCTAGTTGGCCATTTTCTTGAGGGTAGTAGGGCGAGGACCTTCTATGAATTATTAGGAAGTTTGAGTAGGTGAGATATCACTTCATTAATGAAGTTGTGCCGTGATCACTTACTAGTTCAATTGGACAACCAAAACATAAAAGGACCTGCTCCCACAAGAACTTTGCAGTGGTTCTAGTGTCCTTCTTCCTAGTGGCTCTTGCCTCTGCCCACTTCGTCAGGTAATCAATTGCCACAATGATGTAGCATGCCTGGGAGTACTGTGCCGCAGGACTGATAGGTCCAATGAAGTCAATGCCCCATTTTTCAAAGGGATGTCATGCTATTACGAGGGTCAACTCCATCTTATCCTTGCGCATGGGCACCTTAGTCCTCTTTCACTCATCGCAGTGTTTTACAAATTTAACAGCATCACAGAATAGGGTGGGCCACCATAGTTGGGATTGTAGCACCTTACGGACTGTTGGATCCCCACTAAAGTGTCCTGCAGCTATTCCACCATGTGCTTCTCTCAATACATCATGCATCTCGCTCACACACACATCTACACAACAAACTATCTTGTCCTAGCCTATAGAGTTGGCCAGCGATCAATTGGTATGGCTGGATCTTTAAGATAAGTCTCGTTAGCCTGGCTTTCTCAATAGGTCTCTCAAACAGACCGTTCTCTAGTACTTGAACTACATCATCGGCCCAATATAGCATCAGATCGGCCCTAAACAAGTCTCTTTTGCTAGACAGGCCAAAGAGATGAGTGTCCGGTAGGTCGTCAGGTATGCCTTGTCCAGCAGCTTCTCCTGGGTATGCGGGACATGTGATCAGCCATGTAGTGCTGCTTTCCCTTACGTACAACCACAGAAAAATTCAATTCCAATAAGAGAAGTAACCATCTAGCTATGCGACCTGTAGCGCACGACTTGTTCACAAGATAAAGCAAGGCTTGATGGTCAATGAAAAAGACGAAGGGGGTGGCCAACAGATAATGCCTAAATTTCTTTACAGCAAACACCATGACTAACCCTTCCCTTTTTGTAGTGGAATAGTTCATCTCCGTTTCAGTGAGCTGCATGTTGGCAAAACTCACGGGGTAATCTAGGTTATGCTCACCAGGTTGGTATAGAACAGCTCCAATAGCAAACTTAGAGGCATCTATGTGTACATGAAACGTCATGCTCCAGTCTGGGGCTCATAAGATTGGTGCCGTGGTGAGAGCCTTCTTCAACTCTTCATATGCACGCTGGCATTCCTCACTCCACTCAAATACGATCACTAGCTTGTACAATGGTCTAGAAATTAGTGCATAATTCAGTACAAAGCGTCGATAGTTTCCCGTATGGCCTAAGAAATACTGAACGCCCTTGTAGTTAATGGGTGGTGGTAGGTCGATAATGACCCTGACTTTTGAGAAGTCAGTGGCAATGTCGTTCCTTGACACTACATCCCCTAGGATACATCTGTGCTTCACCCAGAACTGGCACTTTAAGGGGGTTCAATAAGAGGTTGTATAACCGATACCATTCACAGACAGCTCTCAACTTTTCTAAGTGTTCATCCCAACTAGAGTGTACGCATAAGTCGTCTATGAACACCTCTAGCTCGCGTCTAAGCATATCCTTAAAGATGATGCACATTAATCGTTAGAAGGTCGCAGGCGCATTCATTAGCCCAAAGGGCATAACGATGTAGGCAAATACACCCCACTCCATGGCAAAGGCAGTCTTATGCCTTTCGTCAGGGTGCACTTGCACTTGATTATAGCCAGAGAAGCCATCCAAGAAGCTGTAGGCTTCTTTGCCTACTACCCTCTCCAACATGTGCTCGGTATATGGTAAGGGGTAGTTGTCCCTCTTCGTAGTAGCATTAACTTTCTTGTAATTCAGCACACTTGAATTTTACCATTCTTTTTCATAACGATCACTATAGGTGATACCCAATCCATGTGCTCAATCTCATATTTAAATCTTGCATTCAGAAGCTTATCGATTTCCTCCTTCACTGCATAGGCATGTTTGGGATTCATAGGGTAAGGTCGTTGCTTTGTTGGCACCACATATGGAACCATTGGGATATTATGGGTCACAACCCTAGGATTGACTCCTTTAAGTTTCTCCAAGGACCTCGTAGGAGAGCAACAAGTTTAGCCTCCTCATCCTTGGTCAAGTCGTCAGCAATGAGCACATGTTGAGGCTTCTTGCCTTCCCCTGCCAAGTTGACTTCCTTGACCTTGACAGGTCCTTCAATTGGCTCATTGGTTTTCCCTTGTCTCTTTGCTCCTAGCAGAATCACCACTCTATCACCCTTCTTAAACTTTGTGAAGCGTTTGGGGAGATCCTGCGGCTTCTTCTCTCTCTCTGCTTCTGAGTCCTTAGTTCGCTTCCTGGCCTCCTCCTTTAGTCATCTGTGCCTTAGGTGGACTGGGAAGTCCCCTTTGGTGCGTCTGACCTTAGAGGGTTGGGGTATTTTGGGGTCACTCTCCGTACTGACTTCTGACTCCAAGTTAAACTCACATCCCTCACTTGAGGAAGGAGTTTCGCCAGGGGGTCGTAATTCAATAGGTGTATCCATCTTAAGCATTGGAACTACCAATGGTTGTGCCACTCCTCCCTGCTCATAATCCATGGCTCCTATGTGCTCCAACCAGGATCTATCGCACTCCATCCGCATGACTCCTCTTTCATTCCAGCCTGCCCTTTCCCTTCTAGGCCTAGAGTCTGCCTTGATCTGTTCGATCGTTCTCCCTTCAGTGTCATATTCTATCATGTCTAACTCTTCTTCACTCTCATCTCCAATAGAGCGGCAGTCCTCGTACTTCTCATCATCAGAGTCTTGCCCCTCTAAATGCTCCTCATCCCCCAAGCTTTCCTCTCCACTCTCCTTTTTGTTAGTGACTAAATCCCAATTTTATAATAGGTTTAGATCATGAATTTTGGTCAATTTCCACTCAGGCTTAGCCAAAAGATCACTTAGGGGCTTTAGATTGGCAGTCATATTGCCCTTCAGTTTATCGGTCAAGTACTCTACAATTTCCTAAAGCTCGAGCTTGTTGGTGGGGATATGGAACGAGACCGGTCTCCATGGGTTATGTGAGCTTCCTGCCATCATGTAGAGTGGCACGATGGGCTCCCTTGCTGGCATGCTTGGGGATTTAGCAGCTTGCCTATATAGATCTTCCTCATCTGAGAACGGTAGGTCAATGGTTGCGAAGACGTGCATCCAATCCCGCTCGTCCTCAGGACAAGGGATGTACTTGGTCAATGACCCATAGGGTTTGCTTGCCTGTGCATCACCTTTTAGCATGGTTGAGATAGCATCAAGGTCGGCTGGGTTAGTCTTCCAGGTATCCATCTCAACTCTCTGCTTCTATTCTATTCCCCAAGAAGATGAGATTGTTACCCCAATCCTCAATAACTCTAGCATTCCTCATCCAAGGTCGGCCTAGCAGTATGCCGTAGTCCACTCCCTTCATGACAATGAAGTTCATGGAAAACTGCACCCCTGCGACCTTCACTAGTGGCCAGTTCTTTAGGACTCCGAATGGTCTGACATTCATTCCATTGGCCAATGTGACATTGAACCTAGCCGTTTCCATGGGTGGGTTTCTCCAGGCCTGTAGAACTGCATGGCTCAAGACACTGATATCAACGCCCGTGTCTACGATTCCTTTTCGTGTTACATCCCCCAAGGCTAAAGTAGGTAAGACTGCATGCATCTCAGTGCCTTCCCAGAAAGCATTGATGTGCAGTGACCTTGGAACTGAGTGTAGCCTTAGGCTTAGAGTCTATGTGACTGTGTCCTGCTCTTGCAAGTCAATAGCAGTATGCCCCTCTTTTCCCTCCACCTAATACTTTAATTCTTGCCATAAGGAAAGGTGCTCCCGAATCAGATCTCCTAGGCTCACGGTTACTGGAGTGGTTACTAAAGTGGTGAGGAGGTTGCTGGGTGGTTGTCTTCCTCCTTGGTCAGCACTCTTGGTTAGCTTGCTAACATGCTTTTTCTTGGTCTTGCCTCTGTGGCATTTCATGTGGTGTGGGTGCATTCCCCGATTGGGGTCCCGATAGTGAAACGGGTATACTCATACTAGAGAGATATTCAATTTGGTCTTCCAATATGGGCTCTACATCCTTAAGGTGTTCCTGAGCATCCTTGACCCACTGCTTGACTTTGGCTATAGCCTCGAGTTGCCGTTTGGGGTGGGGGTATTCCCCTACCTTGGCACTCCCTAGTTTTGCTGTCTTAGGAGCTCAGGTCTCTGCCTCTACATCAGTGACTCTCTTTCCTGTCTCACTAGCATTGTAGCTTCCTCAGTCTTAAGGGTAATCCTTGCATCTGTTCTCTTTCTGCTTCTCCTTCGGATTTTCTTTCCCAATGAGGCTGCATCCAGGTTACTTGGCCCAAGGAATGAGATGCTTACCTATTTTGTCTGTGCTCGCATCATGACATGTAGTGGGATGGGCGTATCCTCACTATCAAAGGTCTCCATACGAAACAGCCCAAAGGGTACTGAGGGCACGTTGGCAGAACTAGTTGATGGCTTCCGTCTAGGACACTCAGAAAATAGGTGTGTGATTCCACACTCGGTGCATCGAAGGGTAGCTTTGTCCTTGTTTGCATGTTCCCTTTCCGGGCAGCATGATGAAATATGGCCTGGATCAGCATGAGATTGGATGATCGCAAGTCCAGCATGAGATTGGATCTTGACTTGGTCCTCCAAAGCCTCTATCTCTTCCTCTACCTAGCGCCATCACTGGTATTGGTCGATAGTCCATCAGGACTAGATTGCCTTCCTCATCATAGGATATGTATGGGTTCACGTAGGTCTCCTCTTCACTAGGTTCTTCCACATAGTGAACAGGAGCGTCATTCGGTGGATAGGTTACATAGGGTCCTGGTGGTCTGGGTATGCCTGTTGGGTTCATCTCTAGACTAGGAATGGCCGGTCTTGTGTCATTTGGTGCTAGAAGCGCCAACTGGGCTCCCCTGCCAAAGAGGTTAGGTGGCCTGTTGCCTAAGTATGGAGGGTTGTATTGTTGCGCATATGGGAATCTCCTTGGCACTCTAAAATATAATGCATCATGACCGAACCTACCGCAGTTTGAGCATGGCCTAGATCTAGGATCTTGGCACTCGGCTGGGAGGTGGTTACCGCCACAGTGTATACACTGCACATGCGACCGCATAGGCTTCCTCATTTGGTCTTGCAATCATGCAAGCTCCATTCTTACCTCAACCAGCTCTTGGCCTTGGTCAACACTCTTTCCCTTATCACGTATGCTAGAATTCTCTCTCTCTCCTAAAATTGTTGACCTCTCTGGAGCTCTCTGACTTGTACTATCCCGACTCGTATTCCTCATGCTTTGCTCCCTAAGCTGATCATCCATCCTTATTGCCTCTTCAAAGACTCTAGCTAACACGTCCCGGTGTAGAGTGGAGTTACTAGCCAAAGCCTTGTAGAGCTCCTCGCTTCGAATTCCATTTATAAATACAGTAGACACTGCCTTCTCGTTAGGTCGCTCATTTGCAGGGATCCTCTTGAAGAGGCTACGCATAGGAGTGACATAGTCCCTTACGTCTTCCTTTTTCCTCTGAGTGACATTCATCAATCGGACGATGAGATTGTCAAAGTACCCTGCCTTAGAGAATCTCTTGATAAAGAGGTCCTTAAGACGGGTAAAGTTCGTGTGGTCAACTGCATCTAGACTAGTGTATCAAATTCTCCCCTTATCACCTAAGCACAAACTGAAAGCTTGAGAGCCTTGTGCAAGGTCCATGAGACCGTTTGCTTCGCAAGCTTATTCAAATTGCTCCACAAAGCTATATGGGTCATTGTTAGGTTCATATTTAGTTGCTTTGCTATAGTAGGGATCCTAGATTGCCCCTTTGCCCCTTCCATGACCCCTAATCCCGAGAGTAATGCGATGGCTAAGGTTATTGCGCTCTGCACAGCAGACGTATTGTCCATGAGCCGCTTGGCTACAAGTTCACTCAACGATAAGTTAGCCTCTGCTGCTCTTTCTCTCTCTGCATTTGGCCCTGCTTTGGCTGCACCAGCCAAGGCTAGCACACGCCAGGCCTCGTACATGTCTACATCTTGTTGGAGTTTCCTAGCCTTCTACTCGTGGTTATAGGCAATTATTCTCTCTAGTGCCTTTCTAATCACCTTTCTTTCCTCTTTTAGGCTTGCTACCACTTTCTCTACTGGTCTGCCCTGAACTACCGTCCTAGTCAACAAGTCGTACTCATTGACTAACTCTTGCACTAAGGCTGAGAATTCTCCCAAGTCCAATCGATCCTCTTCTTGTCCACCTCGTGATCCTGACATTGCTCCCACTTCCAGCTCCACAAGGTCGTCAATCAATTTGAGTAGCTCCGGCAGCATTCGATCCTCTATGTTGTCACCTTTTGAATCTTCATGTCCTCTTAGGGTCCTACTGATGGGGCTCTCAGGCACCCAACTATGTTTTGGGATCTTCTCCTAATAGTGGGTTCCTTGATGTTATTATATCTCCTGATGAGTTCCTTGTTATTGAAAGCAGTTGTCAATCTTATTCACAAGTTGTGCTTCGTGCTTTCTAGTGGTCAGTGAGAAAACATGATTTTTCTTTTCTTGTAGTGCACCTTTGGTGATAAAATCAAAAGTGAGGTGTGGATGCAGGCAATGCTCAATGCAAAATCCACTCTTCCCCTCACGTTCATAGCCTGATATGGCTCTAAGTGTAGGTTCTGGCTGATCTAAGGTCTTACTGAAAGTCCATGCTACGTTCTCTATTCTGCTTCAGGGTTGGTTGGTTGGTCACCAAAAGTCAAGTCAAGTTTTAAATTCGGTCCGCTCAGTGTCTAGCTATTTGGGGTGAATCCTCAGTTATCCTGTCTGGTCTCTGGCTTATAAGGGCTAAATTGGGTTTCCAAGGGGGTCAGAGATGTGAACAGGGTGTCCAGGACTGTCAAGCAGGTTCAAAAACCCTCTATTTTAAGTTTTGGTGAAGTGATCCGATTCTGGGAATCGGACGGGATGGTCCAATTTTCACACTAGGAAAAGTGGTCTGATTCTTACAGTTGATCCAATTTTGAGACTCGGATAGGGTGGTCAGATTTTACTTTGGTCTGATCTCCCTAGTTGGACAGGGGGGTCCGACTACTGCAATGGGTCGAGTGGTCTGATTGTGGTGCTAGGACCAATGGTCTAATTTTGGCACTGGGTTCGATTCTGGGACTAGAACATGTGGTCAGATTTTGAGACTGGGTCCGATTCTCGCAGTGGTCTGATTCTGGGAATCAAATCGGACAGGGTGGTTCAATTCTCGCAGTCGGACGATCCGACTCCAGAAATTGGGGGGTCCAATTCTGGGAGTTGGACAGGCTAGTCCGACTGCGCAGACGATGGCCCGAGGGTTGCATGCGATGCCTCAAGCTCAACGCCTACTCCATGGAATCATCCCGTGCCTTCTAAGTAGGTGCAAAACAATACAAGGAAATGCCAGGCACACCTGGAATCACTGTGGCGCTCGAATTGATCGGCACTCCAAAGATCTCCTTGCAGCTCTCTCTCTCTCTCGCTCTCTCTCTCTCTCCTTGGCTCTCAAGCTCACTCTCTTCTCACAAGGCAGAATGTCGAATGTGGTCTTCCCTGGTTTCTTGGGCCTCTTATTGCCCCATTCCAGCCTACTATAACCTCAGAGGCTAATCCCTCACACTCTTCCAACCAGAAATTTGAATTTGTGCCCCTATTTCCCTATTTCCAGAAGCAACAAAACCCTTTCTGTTTTCCTTCTTTTTCCTATCCTAATCTTAACCTAATGCAACAAAAATCAAAAACAGAGATGGAGAACAGATGGTCCTACTCTAATATTCAACAGCAAATCAAAATACTTACTTGCTCCAAGGATTAAAACCTCCTAAATCTCCTAATTATCTCGAGCACCAGTTCGGGCTGCAAACCCTAATTCTATACTTGATTCGATGCATGCAATGCTCAACGCTCGATTCCGTTGGTCTCGATAATGGAACCAAAATGAAGGGGAGGTATGGAGCTCTACCTCGAGACCTACGGACCGCTTATTGATCAAGCGTTTCAAGCCGAGTGGCCATGGCTACCTCTCACATAGTTGACGCACAATGCCTACCTTACGGGTGTAATGAGCTTAGCTTGATGCTTGATCAAGTTCCCTCCTCTGTCTTGCACTCGGGTAGCTCCACGATCCTTGTGGCAAGCCCAAGCAACCTCAAGCCCTCTCCATCAAGCTCCATCCTCCATAGCCACGCAAGAAAAGAGAAGAGAAGAGAAGAAGAGAAGATGAAGAGAGAAGATGGGGAGCTTCTTCTCCACAACCCCTCACTCTCACACACTCCCTCAATCCCTCACTCAAGCATAAGCAAGAAGGCAAGGAGCAAGAGAAGAAGAAGAAGAAGAAGCTTTGGCCACACACAAGAATGATCTTCTCATTCACTTTTGAACTTTATATACATGCCCTACTTTTTGGGCAGTCATCCCCACTTTTTACATGGCCGGCCATTAGCCTAGGCCCTCTTTTCCTATTTCCCACCGTTCTAACTCATCCCATTCCCAACTAGTGCATACAATTTGCACAGGAGTGAGTCTGGCACTCTTTTACAAGGATTCGGGAGCGCTTTCACAATTAATGGTTCGCTTTTACTCTTTTCTTTTCTTTTCTTAAGGAGACATTGAGGCCTTCTCGAGAGGTCGTCATTCAAAATTTTTAGGGTCTAACTTCCAGCCGGGGTGCCTTTTCCTTCCTTTGTCATGTGCCCTTTTGGTTATCTCTTTCTTCCATTTTTCCGCTCCTCTGTGCTGCGGTAAACACCTTGGTTAATAATGTTTTGTCTTCAGTAGTGGGCTAAGTAGTTGAGCAAGAAAGGGATGCTATAAATGCAACAAAAGAGCCGTGAGATGGTTGTTACTGACTAGTAATAAGGCTATTGGCACTAAATGAGTTTTTAAACTTAAGCACAAGGGTGGTGGTTCAATTGATAGGTACTATGCACTTAATCTTGAAAACTCTACCTTTCTCATCACTATGCTTACAAAAGAGATTGACTTGATATATTGAGAAACATTTCCTTTTTGCATTAGAATAGCTCCAATAACATTTTTTCCCATTGCAAGATTCACATAAAAATATTTCTTCCAATTTGGAGTTTTAAAATTATCCAAGTTTCCCAATACCTCTTTCACCCAGGGAAACATCTCACACTCCATCCACACAAATGCCTAAGTTTGAAATCAATTTCAGATGTTGATGCCTTTTCCTCATCCATTTCATCTAAAACAAAATTTTAGCTTTTATTTTCTTCCTCCTCTTCCCTTTCATCCTCCATTGGTTTATGTACATTCGGCAAAGCAAACAAAAAACAGATGAGAGTAACAAAGGCAATAGCCTGAAGGACATCGAAGAGTAAAACTAGAGGGGGTGATTGGTCTAATCGAGAGTAGTCTCTATACCTTTTGCTATGGGTGAATTTGAAAATATCATGAAGAAAGAACTAAAAGAGTAGAAAGGGCAAAGGGAAGACCAAGAAAATCCGAGAGAAGAGAAAAATGAGCCAAGACTAATGGTTACTATAGTTAAGTATTAGAAATTATTTTCCAAAGTGACAAGGGGCTTGGGGGGGAGGTCATGGTGGGTTGGCAAGAAGGGGGACTAGGTTGGATGGGGTACTGAGGCACCATGTTGCAGAGCGGAGGGATACATGTCTTAAGAGGAGTGTAACATATGGGCCATGGTAGGCATCAACTATGGAGCACATGTTGTGTTAGCATTTTGGGTGGATATAGAAAAACTTCACCTCCTTCACCTATCCTTCAAGATTAGGATTGCAAACACATTCGCCTAATGCATTTCTGGTGGGCACATTTCCAGCATCCATAAATGAGCTTGGAAACATTTTTTAAAAGAGATCTCATCTCCTTCACTTGTCCTTTGAGATTGGAATTGAAATAAATATATTTCTGTAATACATTTTTGGTGGGCATATTTTGTGCTTGCAATAATAGTTTGAATGGACTCACTTGAGTTAGCAATTGCTTGGAGCATTGGTGGTGGTATTGTATACATTGAGGAGGGGGTAGTTTTCTTGAGGAAAGCAGTGGCAATGGTTTTCCCAAAGGGAGGTGGATATAGTGATCATTTCAAATACCTTGAGTATTGATGTGGCACTGCCTCGAGTGTCAATGGAGGAACTGCTTCAAGAGGTGATGAGGCATTATCTTGAATTGGGTTACAAGTGATTACCTTGGTGCAAGAGAGATGTAGTGTGCCTTGAGGGGGATTGCTATAGAAGTGTCAAGATTGTGGGAGAGAAGGAAGGAGTCTCACTTGTAGCTTTCTTGCTTGCACAATGGGGGAATACACACAAAGGTGGAGGCTAAAAATAGTTTTCCTCTTCTTAGTTGTGTAAGCCAAAAGAACTATCAGCTGAAAACAAACTACAGTATCAGCTTCAGCACCATACTATCACAAGCAATGTGTATAGATTTCGTGTTGTATTGCTTGAGTTTACCACAGGGGAGCAGGCTATTCATAAAGCAACCCATGGGCCTGTCAACAAAGTATGCAGTACCCAGATAGGGGAAGAGAAATTGGTAACTGTTTGCCCTGATCAGCATCGGCTACATCCTGAATCGTAACACCAGTCTCAGGTACAGAGATGTCATTTGTAAGCGTGACACTAGCGTGATGGCCAACAGTGAGCTGCACGGTAGAACCATCCTTGCTGAAGCGGACCCTCTCCACTTTGCCTTTCTTGACAGTGTTCAGAAACTCAGTGTAGCGCCATTGGCTGCCCTCAGGAATTGAACCATGATGTGCTTCTGTGAGTCGAATTGGCCATCATAGTAGCAGGAATTGGCCATCATAATAGCACATCATAAGTGCCAGAGAGAAGCACATCTTTGTACAGTGGAGATTTCTTGAGCAAACTTCATACTTCTTGAAAAGAATTGGTGGCTATTAAGAGGAAGCCCCATTGTGACTACGACTGCGTTTTGAAATGCACTTGAAACAGGCCATACATACGGAGCTTTCTTGAGCAAGTCTTCATACTTCTCTCCCGCCTACACGGACTGCCTCTTGCAAAGTTTAGAGGGGTGCCTTACTGGCCTTGCATCACTCGCAGATCCCCTACTTTGCGAGCTGCAGAAGGCACATCAACACTCTCTGATTGCCCACTATGTGGTTATGAATTGCGTTTTAAAACGCACTAGTAAACCTTGTTGGAGCCAGAGCGGGCCTTGTGGAAGCCCCAACGTGACTGAGAGTGTGTTTTGAAACGCAACTGAAACACACACTCTAACCTCAAACACACCCAAGAGAGGAGAAGCACCTACCTTGTGGCTTTGATCAATGCAAGCTACAAGCCTCTGGCTCTTCACAGTCGAATCACAGAAGCAGCACCCCTGTTGTACCTACGTTTTGAAACACACCCATATTGACACACAAAAAACTTGCTCTCGCTTGCTTGATCGGTCTGCCTTCTCCTCTGTGCAAGGTTGTTTTGGTCCTCCTTCTGCTTGCTTGTTTGGGGGGAGAGAGAGAGAGAGAGAGAGAGAGAGACCGCAGATTCTATTTAGAGGTGTCTTCTTCTTTGTCATGTGAGAGAGAGTGTGTGTGCCTGTGCCTGTGTGAAAGGACCATTAGTGTGAGAGAGCATTTGTGTGTTAGTAAATAAATAACACTAGAAGAGAGAGTGTGTGTAATGATTGTCGTTGAGAGAGAGAGAGAGGTGGAGTTAATGACCATCAGATGTGTTTGTAGCCATTAATGTGAATATTTAGGGGCTACAGTTCCTAATTAGAGGTGTCCTTTTTTTGTTGCAAGAGAGGGAGAGAGAAAGAGAGAGAGTGTGTGTAACGACCATCAATGTGAGAGAGTGTTTGTGTATGCTAGTAAATAAAAACACCAAAAGAGAGTGTGTGTGTGTGAGAGAGAGAGACAGAGGTGGAGTTAATGATCACTAGACGTGCTAGTGACCATTCGGTGTGTATATTTAGTACACACCTATCATTATGGAAAAAGTAAAGGTTATTATTAACATGACTGTTTAACCTTGACAATTACTATTTTCATATTGAGATCTATTTTCATATCGCCATCTTATTACAGTTACTTGAAGAACAACTCTTCTCTTATTCCCTTTGCATAGATTGTTCTTCAACTCTATTGAGGTTCTAACTGTGTCTATTGGCTTCTTAAGAAGACATTCACACAGACAGGACTATTTACCTATTTAGCAACAATGCCAAACACTGTGCAAATAAAATATGGTAGTTTCAGTACCTTGTCAATAAGGTATGACTCATGTTTCTGTGAGGTGGCATTGGAAGAGCTTAAGAGTCACTTTGAGATTGGTGATGATATTGATGTGGAAGTGCAGCATGCAACAAGCTAGCCGGGTGTGTACATGACCATGCCATTGATGAGACTAGAAGATGGTAGCAAGGGATTCATACTAGATGGTGGACAAAGCAGTGTCTATAGTCTCCAAGTTAAGCATATCCCTCTTATAAAGCAAATGACTGACTCAATGAGTGTGCAAGTTCTATTGGATAGGCTTCCCTTATCTTGTTCTCTTCATGTTGCATACTCATCTGTCAAAGAGATACAAAAGGTGGATGAGCTACCAATTACATATAATGGCTACATTACGTTTGAGTTGCCACCTAAGCCGATCGAGGGCAGCTCAATGCATGGAATGGACCAAAAGAATGATGGGCACACATGGGCAGAGTACACTACTGTTTCTCAATATTTCTTCAATGGCACGGTGAGGATGAGCCGATGTTTTGGTTATCTTAGATGCTTCTCCTTGGAATTCCCATATCTAGAGAGGATTGGTATTGCTCATGAGACCTAGTGGAAAGGTAAGTTGAAGAGGCCTCCTTCATCAACTGGCCCTCTGAAACCTGAGGTTGGGACCCTGAGGTGTACACATTGTGGAATGTCTCTTGAGTGTGTAAAGCCTTGTGTTGCATTATATACTACTGTATTCCCTTTGACAAAGTGAATACCACAAGATGTGCTATTCATGTTGGTTTTCATGATCACCCTGTACGAGATGGCTCGTGTCGACAAAAGCAAAAGCAGATTGACGACATGGTGCAAACTCGTGCACAAATAAATCCTTCCGTGTCATGTAAAAGCATTGAAGTGTCTGTTGGTCAAGATCTTGTGATTGAAATGTTGATTTCAAAAGAAGATTGCTCCAAGGATTTCAATGAAGCCAAGTTGCATGAGGTGCTGGAGAACCTTACCCCATTGTCTCAGAGAAGAAGGATGCAAAGGTCAGTAAACATTGCTAGAAGAGACAAGCGACATGCTGAAGGCAGGCTTGATGCAATTTTGGCATTGAAAAGAAAGTGCATGTACCCCTTCTTTCACATTATTTTGTTTCCGCAATAGCTTGGAGATAATGTCATGCCACACATATTCAAGATGTCTACAATTGGACCAGGCTCCAGAGTTGACCTTGTTAATAGAATGCAACCTGGTGGATCTTTGGGAGATCAATGGATCCACTTTGACCATGTGCATAGGGTGAAAGGTTGGAACACAATGGGAGCTCATGTTTATGATCCCCATATTTGAGAAATAATGACCATTGCAACTTGCGAGTTCAAAGTGGAGGATGAGCATGCACAAGTATCATTTTGGCAAATGTTAAATAATGTTATGATAGCAAATGGATTCTCTATCCCAAAATTTCGAGGTTTTATGGCAGATGTAGCACAAGCAAATTGGCTAGCAATTAGAATAGTCTACAATGGAGGACCAAGCAACATCATGCATGGCAGGGAAAGGACTTGCTCGTTTCATTGGGAGATGAGCATGGTCATGCATGCAAAGAGATGTGTCAAGGCCCCATATCTAGAGGAGCACAAACTTCTTTGTGTTAGAAATCAAGCTCACCGTCAGTGTGTCTTCATCTATGACTGACATCTATGATAGCTAGTGTGTACAACTATCTACATGTGACTACATTAAATAAGTCGGGTTAGTAGTCAGTCAGTGACCTGACTAGAGTTAGTCAGTCTAGTCTACATTTACACTAGGTCACTTTATCTTGTTGTGTGTGTGTGCTTTTCAATTAAGTGTGTGGAAATGAAGGAATGAGCTTGAGAGCCTGAAGGCTCATGGATATGGTGTCTTTCCCTTTCTCTCTCTCTACTCTTTGAACATGGTATCAGAGCCTCATCCATGAGGCTGTGGGAGAATGGGCATGACAACCTGCAGTGCAAAGGAGATGGAAGTAAGGAATGAGGAAGAAGCTGGACACTTGCAAATGAAGCCATAGTCAAAGGAAGGAATCGGCCTGGACTGCCTTCTGAAAATTGTGGACTACCTCCTGAAAATCAGCAACCTGTGTCTGAAAATCGTGGACTGCCTCCTGAAAATCAGCAACCTGTATCTGAAAATCTGCGCCTGCTGATCTGAATGGATAGCAACCTGTATCTGAAAATATGTGCCTGCTGATCTGAATGGACAGCAACCTGTACCTGAAAATTTGTGCCTCCTGATCTGAATGGACAGCAACCTGTATCTGAAAATCTGCGCCTGCTGATCTGAGTGGACAGTAACCTGTCAATCTTCAGTGGGGCACCTGGACAAGGTTCATAGAGCATGTATGCTCACTATTGAAGGTATTTGAAGTGTGCAAGGAGTAAATGCTTGTGTGGGAGCTCTGTTATGAGCTGGAGTGACAGACACAGACCTGTAATCATTTATGAACTGCTGTAAACATGAATGAACAACATGCATTCAGTCATTACTGACACACATGAGCCTTGTACTACACTCAGAAGGCATCTTTGGAGTACAAGAATGTGTCAAAGCATGTATACATTGGATCAAATGTCTTGGAGCTGAGATCTCTTGCTCAGAATACTCAGATTTGAAAATCAATGATAGGCTGAAAACTGTCATACACAGTCAATGACAGAATACTCAAATCTGAAAATCAATGACAGGCTGAAAACTGTCATACACAGTTAATGACAAGTACTATGCATTACTGAAGCAATACAGGTCATCTTGGGGGTTCCATCATCTATGTGAACTCGCCTATACATGCTGAATGCATGGAGAATTGAAGCAAGCAATGAGCATCATTGAAAACTAAATTTTGAAGCTGAAATAAATGCAGTTACACTATCCTGGTTAATTACAAACAGCTCATGAGGTTTATGCCATTGGTCAATGAAGACAGGTTGTTTATGCCTACTCAGATGCTCATGTATTGAACTTGCCACTACAAAGTAAATGTATGACATGGTCAAAAGACATTTTGGAGCTGCTTGGAGCTTGGTATGGTGAATTCTGGTTGACTGCAACTTGAAACTAAATTTGTTGACACACTCAGTTTTGGACTTGAAATTGCTGCTAGTTACTCACAGTTTATAGTTTTCAGACTGCATATATGTACCCTGGCAGTGAGGTTACAGAAGCTTAAGCTGAAGCAAACACATAGCTTATGTATTGACAGTTATATCTATAGTTGAGACCACTTGTTTGAGGGTTGTTTTGGGGTGTCAGTGGGCTGAAATACCCTGGTTTTTTTTTGCAATTTAGTGCAGAAAACTATCATAAACTGTTACGGACTGAACTTAGTCAGTCATACTTATTGGACTGCAGGGAGTCAGGCACTTGATAGACAGTCTATTGCATCATGGCTAATGCACATGGGACTGACAATATCACTCAGATAGTTGGAGAGGATTTGGATAATAAGAACTTTACATTATGGAAATTCAGAATGAAAAACTTTCTGGTTGGCAGAGGTTATTGGGATTTATGTACAGGAGATGAAGTTGCTCCTGAGTTGCCTGCACACAATCCAACAAATGAACAGAAAAGAGCCTACAGGCTATGGAATGAAAGAGCATGCAAGGTGCTGCATTGGTTTTCCTTATGTATATCTGATGCTATGCTAATTCAAATCACTGGATGTGAGACTCCGAAGGATGCTTGGGACATACTGATGAAAAATTATGGAACCATAACACATGCAAGAAAGATCCAGTTGAAACAGCAGTTCAACAACATGTCTAGGAATGGCAAGAGCATCCAGACGCATACCATGGAGATTAAGACCATAGCTGATCAACTTGCTACTTTTGGCTCAAGTGTATCAGAAGATGATATGATTACTGTTGCTTTGAATGGCTTAGGCAAAGAGTACAAAGATTTTGACACTTCCATTTCTGTCAAAGAAGAGCCCCCTAGCTGGGAAGAGCTAGTTGCTTTGTTGCTGCATGAGGAAGTCAAACTTGGTTTGAATACAGGTTCCAGTGCATCTCAGAGTAGAGACACTGTGTTGTACTCTAGCCAGCGTGGCAGAGGATCTAGAGGTCGTGGTTCATTTCGAGGTCGTGGTGACACTCGTAATACTTATGGAAAACAGCAACAGCAGAGTAATTGGTATGGTGCCAATACACAAGGCCAGCAAGGAGCTGGTGGTTTTAGAGGCAGGGGGAGATCACCCCGAGGTAGAAGTGATGGTTCTGGTTCATGGCAGTCTACTGATCAGTCCAACAAGGACAAGGACTGTCATTATTGTGGCCGGTATGGGCACATAGCGAAGGAATGTTACAAAAAGCAGAATGACATGAAGACAAAAGGGAAACAGCATGGGCATTATGCATCCTCTAGTGCTGGTCATGATGAGTCAGTTGATAGACTCTTTGCCATGCAGCATGTATCTAAAAATGCATCGAGACATGATAGAGATGACAGATGGTACATTGACTCTGGAGCGTCAAACCACATGACCCCGCATGGAGAGTGGTTTGATGAGATGGTTGCAGGTACACATGGTCATGTATGTACTGGGGATGACACCCAACATGACATAAAGCATAAAGGGATTGTTCCTCTTATGATGCTGCCTGATGGCAAGAAGAAAGGCCTGCATGATGTATTACATGTCCCGACCATAACAAAGAATCTATTGTTTGTGAGTCAAATGGCAAAACAGAATTTGCAAGTGAGGTTCAACAAAGATGGGTGCTTCATTGAGGAGTATGGAAATGGCTGCAAGTTAATTGCTAAGGGCAGAAGGGATGGCAGGATGTTTACATTGGATGCGACCATTCCGGGACTCAAGGCAGCCATGTTTGCACATGATGAGAGTGCCATTCGGGATGTAGAGATTTGGCACAAGCGGATTGGACATGTCAATGTACAAAAGCTGAAATCTATGCAGCAAAAAGAAGTAGTACTTGGATTACCTAAATTCAAGTATAATGATTTTGGTCATGTATGCCCTGCATGTCAGTTTGGGAAGCAGGCATGGTTTCCTTTCATGAGACATGTAAAAAACAGCACTAGGCCTTTATAATTGGTACACTCTGATGTCTGGGGTCCTTCACATAATGCTTCCTTTGGCGGTACACGATATTATGTATCATTTATTGATGATTTCAGCAGGTACACTTGGCTTTATATCTTGAAATATAAGGATGATGTGTTTGATGCATTCAAAGACTTCAAGAAACATGCTGAAAATGAATTGGGCTGTTACATATCATGTTTGAGATCAGATGGAGGAGGTGAATATGTCTCAAACTACTTTGACAGGTATCTTGCTAAACATGGGATCAGAAGACAGCTCACATGTAGTTATACACCGCAGCAAAACAGTGTTGCAGAGAGGAAAAACAAGGTTTTGATGGAGTCAGCTAGAGCTATGTTGAATGAAAAATGTCTGCCAAATGGTTATTGGGCTGAAGCAGTGGTGACTGCTGTATATGTGCTGAATGGAACTCCTACAGCAGGGATTCATGATGTCACTCCGTATGAACGGCTGTATGGTCATAAACCTGATATTTCACACTTGAAGGTATTTGGCAGCATTGCATATGTGCATATACTGGATGAGAAGAGGAAGAAATTGGATCCTAAGGCAGTGAAAAGTGTGTTTATTGGATATGCACAGGAACGGAAAGCTTATAAGTGTTATGTACCTTCTACGCATGAGACACTCATAAGCAGAGATGTGCTATTTGATGAGTTAGCATCTTGGTATGGGAATCCTATTGTAGTGCCTGATGGCTCACCCAATATGAGTCATGCTGAAAATACTCCTGCAGAGAGTACTTCCATGACTGGTCAGGCAGGTGATGTATCATCTACAGTGAGTCCTTGGACAGGATGATTACGGAGTCGCACTATTGCATCCACTGACACAGATATGTGAGTGAGGGGGAGAATAGATAAGGGAAAAGAAAAGGTTTTTGAAGATATAACAGGTCCACTCACTACAGGTTATGATTCATCTAGCAGTGACAGCTTAGATAGTGAATTGGGGATTCCGTCTGTTATGACACTAGGTGCTAGACAGAGCTGTTATGTGCCGCCTCATGAGAGGCAAGCTCATAGTGAGCCACATCTTAGGAGATCAGAGAGGGTCAGACAACCTGTTGACATGTATACTTACATTGGATATTCAGCCCATCATTATGCTTATATGACGAAAGTAACAGGTTTTAGAGAACCAAGTAAGTTTGATGAGGCAGTTTTAGATGAGAATTGGCGTGCTGCTATGGATGAGGAATATTCAGCTTTGACTAAAAATTGTACATGGGATTTGGTAGAGTTGCCTGAGGGCAAAACACCTATTGGATGCAAGTGGGTGTATAAGGTAAAATGTAAATCAGATGGATCATTGGAAAGATATAAGGCCAGGCTGGTTGCAAAAGGGTATGCGCAGCAGTATGGTCTTGATTATGAGGAGACTTTCAGCCCTGTAGCAAAGATGGCTACAGTTAGAACTGTGATTGCTTTGGCAGCAGCTAGAGGCTGGAAACTATGGCAGATGGATGTAAAGAATGCATTTCTCAATGGAGAATTACAGGAAGAGGTTTACATGGAACAGCCTAAAGGCTATGTACATCCAGAATTTCCAGCACATGTATGTCGGCTGAAAAAGGCATTATATGGGTTGAAATAGGCACCCAGAGCATGGAATGCTCGCATCAGCAGTTATTTACAGCAACATGGTTTCCGATTGGGAGATGCTAATCATAGTCTGTTTGCGAAGAAGACAGATAGTGGTTATGTTTTTCTATTTGTCTATGTTGATGACTTAATCATTACAGGAGATGATGAAAATAGGATTGCAAAAATAAAGACATGTTTACAGGCTGAGTTTAAGGTCAAGGATCTTGGAGAGCTGAAATATTTTTTGGGGATTGAGGTTGTCTCTACACCTCGAGGCATATGGCTGCAACAGAAGCAGTATGCTCATGACATGTTACAGAAATATGGTATGGCTGATTGCAAGCCTATGGATACGCCTTTGGAGCAGAATGTCAAGCTGCAGATTGATGTTGGGACAGAGATTGAGAATGTTACTATGTATAGACAGATGGTAGGTAGCTTGATCTATCTCACGATCACTAGACCTGACTTGAGTTATGCTGTGGGGTTGATCAATCAGTTCATGCAGAAGCCTCGCAAACCACACTTGGATGCAGTCAGAAGGATTCTGAGATATGTAAAGAGTACCACAGATCATGGGCTGTTTTATGCATATGGGAAAACCCTTGACTTGATGGGGTATACTGATGCTGACTAGGCTGGTTGCACATATGACAGGAGGTCAACTAGTGGCTATGCATTTGGATTGGGTAGTAGCATGATCAGTTGGCAGAGTAAGAAACAACCTACAGTTGCATTGTCCAGTATGGAAGCAGAGTATCGTGGTGCAGCCTTAGCGGCCTGTGAAGCTAAGTGGTTACAGAAGTTACTGAATGACTTGGGAGTACACTTGGACAGCAAAGTCAAGCTGTACTGTGACAATTTGAGCAATGTTATGTTAGCAAGCAATACTGTTTATCATGCAAGATCAAAACACATTGAGGTTCACTACCATTTCATCAGGGAAATGGTTTTAGTAGATCAGATTGACTTGGAGCATGTGAAGATGGAAGACTAGGTAGTAGACACCTTTACCAAATCACTTGGTAAAGATAAGTTCATTCACTTTAGACAGCTACTTGGAGTGATGCAGATGATTTGAGTTTTGTTTTGAGCTTGAGGGGGAGTGTTAGAAATCAAGCTCACCATCAGTGTCGACATCTATGACAGCTAGTGTGTACAACTATCTACATGTGACTACATTAAATAAGTCGGGTTAGTAGTCAGTCAGTGACCTGACTAGAGTTAGTTAGTCTAGTCTACATTTACACTAGGTCACTTTATCTTGTTGTGTGTGTGTGCTTTTCAGTTAAGTGTGTGGAAATGAAGGAATGAGCTTGAGAGCCTGAAGGCTCATGGATATGGTGTCTTTCCCTTTCTCTCTCTCTACTCTTTGAACACTTTGTAGAAAATGGAAGGTTGCAAGGACAGAGCAAGAAGCCGAACAGTGCAAAGAGGCACTCTTAAAGTCTTGGTCTCCTGTCCATGTCAAGGATGGAGAGCTCCCTAGATTGATGGCTTGGTTCCACTAGTGGGATGTCAGGGTTTCCCAATGGGGAGGGATGTTCATGGAGCAGCATGAAAATGCAGGGTTTATGCCAACAACAAATTTATCAGAATGTAAGCACTCGAGCATGCGAGCAACTCATGGGCAATCTAAGTATGTCTCACTCTATGAGGCATGTAGTGCTGATTTGTAACGTGTCCCCTAGTATCATCCAGGACACGTCTTAGCAGTCCATCGGAAAGGATGTCTAGAAAGCTCCACCCGACATTCCCATGGAATGTTACGGGTTTTGCAATCTAGTTCTTCCCGCGCCTGCTACGTAGCGGAAGTATCCTGGCCATTCCCACTTAGGATCGACCGGAATTAGGGTTTTCCTAATGGGTCACTAGCTAACAGCAACTAGCGTTAGACCCGAGCGAACTACTTTACGCAGAAACGCCAGGTTCGAAGCGGATTCACGCTGCACTTGGTTCAAGGAGAATGGGAAACGAGAGGGATGCAAAGCTCAACCTCTCTGCCATAAGGCATAGTCCCATTCCGTTCCCCTAAAACAACGTAAATCGGTAAAACGTAACTCTAGGTCATCGTTCTCGTTATTCTTTTTGATGATGATGATCATTTCGCTGCTCCTCGAGATTTTTGAGAAAAGTTCGCGGCTAACCGGGACCACCCAGTTGTAGGACGGCCCATGGCCCATCCTCCGCAATTTCCTCGGTTTGTTTTAGTTATGTAATTATCTAACACATTCATTTGACATATAACAATCAGCTTCTTTAATTAATCTTGTTTAAGCACTGGTTCCTTCACGTAATCTTATCACGTGACATATAAAAACAATATCAAGCAAGTTCTTTTAACATCTCATCATTTTATCTTTGAATTACAAGAAGTTCTGCGCGTAGGCTTGTCCATAATCTGCCCGGAGGCTAACAAGTAATCTCCAGGGATTACTATTCCAAGCTTCCGCCCGTCAACTAGTATGCGGGCCTTGGGATCCAATCCCGAGTCGCGTTAGTCCCTTGTGCAGGAACCGAAAGGCGAGGGATTTACGGCCAGAGCCCCCCCTAGCACCCAAGCGTCCTCCTGCTCCAAGTAGAACTCAACGGAGAGACCTCTCGCGGCGGGTTCGGTCCACGTTCCCGACGCGGTCAAACAACCCCCTTGGTTAGGGTCAGGCAGGCAGTCGGGGGTAACTGAAGCTGCCTCTCCCTTCAGGCTTTTAACCTGAAGTATAGATACTTATTTAATTTGTAATTCATAAATCAAACAGAGCCTAAAATCTTTAGCAAGCACAAACATTTCCATTAACCAACCCAGTTGTATGGCAAACTGCTAAAGAAGTGTTCTTTCCTTTTTGAGTGTATTAGCAGTCGTTCTCAAGATGTCTTGTAACTTGGCAAGATCCCTTATATTCGGATGTAGGGTATACCTAGCTTGGTTAACCCTAAGGTACCTTAGATATGCTAGTTTCTATTTTACAACTTTCCTTATTTTGAAGGATATCCAAAAACTACGTCTTTTTGCAAGATAACTTGCGTAAGGACCTGCAGTCTTTGAAAAGGATTTTTCCCTTTTCTCTTTGTGAATTGATCACAAAATGATTTCATACATGTTGCGCAAGTCCGGCGACGGAATAATCTGTTTAGATTCCTTAAGCTGACGTATGTCAGGCCTAGGGTTCCTTCTTTTAAGAACCTTAGGGACGAACCCTAATTTCTTATCTTTATGAATTTATTGTCCTTGCGGTAAGGTAAGTAGTCCAGTGTTTTAGGGTATGAATGTTTCTATGTTTAGATTGGTCCGGTTAGCTTTTGGAAAGATTGGTTTGGTCAGCTTTTGGGAGGTAATCTTACTCGTCTTGTCACAGTTTTACTATCTTTGATTAACTTTCTCAATCAATACAATTTAATTTGGCATATAGCATAATGCCATGATGATACAAGGAGCGACGATACTCCTTGGGACAAAGTCCTAACTAATGAATTGGTGAATACACACTTTATTAGTTCCAAGTCCTCAATTTGCAGGGAAAAAGTGTTAATAGAGTGTCATCCAGCAACTTCCTATTACATTTTCTTTCCAAATGAGTTTGTATATCTAATTTTTATACTTATTAATTTCTACCGTCTAACTTCCGTTTTCTTTAAAGATGAACTCATGCTAATTACAACAGTTGCCTTGCTAAGGTGTGCAACTAGCAAAGACAACTCTCTAGTAATTTGAGCATCAAAAGAAATCTTTCATGAATTTAGCCATTTTGCCATGATTCGTTGCGAAAGGAATAAGACTAATGGTGCAAGATATAATTTCTTCATTTTAGGGCTATATTATTATAGTAGATGGATAGTTTTTGCCTATTATTCTATAATGCTTGATGCAATTTGAAGAAAGCCAATTGTCATTCACAAGCTAACTACTTCGTTAAAAATAACTTGAACAAATAAATATATTTCCTTAACAATTTTTCTTTGCATGACTGACTAAAAACCCGAATTAACAACAAGAAGAAAAACCTGGCTTTGAGGTGAGATATCCACATGGATACCGGGAGATGACCCTCCCACGGCTATGCCTTGGACTTTCTTAGGAGGCATCGCAACTGTAGTCTGTTGAACGTGGAAGCAGCTTTTACCTTCCTTCGGAAAACACTTAGCACTCTCTTCCCTTTTTCAAGTGGGGAAAGAAGAACAAAACTTCAAAGTATTTTGCGAGTTTGAAGGAAAGGCTAAGGACAATTTCTCTTGGGAGAAAGGGCCTTACAGAATTTTAAGGGAGGAACTCCAAGGGAGGGAAAGTAGTCCTTAAAGGTTATAAAAAAAGGGGGGCCTAACGAGGCCTTAGGAGAAGATATAAGGGGGTAGTTCGAGGGTTATAATGAGCAAGGCCCTAAGGGGAAATAAAGGTTGGGAAGATAAGACCTTTAAGGTCAAAAAACCCTTTTATGGGGGGAAAATCTCCAATCCAACACGGAGGGGGGGAAAATTAAGACCTTTTAAGGTCTGAGTTGTTTTGGGGGGAAAGGGAATTTAAAACCATGGGAAGGGCTAAGGGGATTTTTAAAACCGGGGTAAGAATCCCTTTGTTAAGAATGCAAGGGGGGGAAAAGGGGCTTTATAAAGTCCTAAGGGGAAAACTCTGGGGGGGAAAAAAGAGACCCTAAGGGAGCCCTTACAGAGGAATTTAAAAGGGGAAAAAAGGTAGCCTTAAAGGCTATAGGTAAGAGGCCTAAGGGCCTTTAGGGGAAAAATTGGAGAGAAGGGGTAGTTCCAAAGGCCACTCGAAGGGGGGCTTAGGAAGCCACCCTTGGAAGTCTCCAAGGCTTCCTAGAAGGCACGTGGGGAAAAGACCAAGGGGTTACGTGGCAAGCTGGCGTCCTATGGTGGCTCAACGGCGAGGATGGCGGCTGAATAACGGCTGCTGACTGGCGGCGTTTGCTCCACGGCAGCCCCCCCCACCTCTCTCAAGCCACACCCGCCTCTCCCTCGCGGCTGCGTCCTTCAACTATAATGCCCTTCTCCCTTCACGACTACCACATGGCCCTCCTTCAGCTACGAGTGGTGCAACACATCAATGCTTCAGCTCCTCCTTCCTCATGATTGTGGCGACCGTAGCTTCCTTCTTAATTCCATAGCATCATCCCTTCTCACACAGCTCCTGGCTTCAACAGGGTGAAGGCCGTCGTCTCTCTCTCTTCCCTATCCTCCTTCCCTTCCTCCCACAGGGTTTATATGGGAGGGGGAGAGGTACCTCCCCTCCCCTCGCGGCTCATGCATGGGCTTAACCCACCCTATGACCCCCAGCAAGGATTGCTTAGTCATCCTTGCTATTCTCCTCCCTTCCAGCATGACAGCCGCTGGGGGGAAAAAGGGGAAGTAATTTAAAAAAAAATTCCTTTAATCTCAAGGTTATCCTTTTGGCTTTCTAGGAGGAGGTTCCCGCGTAATTTCCTTTAACTCGTTTATGCAAGCGGAGATCAAGATACGTAGTATGTAATTCAAAAATCACACCATCGGCGTATTTTTGGATGTTGGAATTCCCTTGCATGACTATCACGTGGGTTTAGAAATATTCTCATAATGGAAATATTACATTCTCTCCCCCTTAGAGGAATCGAGATGTCCTCATCTCAAAGTAAACTGGGGATATTGATGGTTGAGAGAGCTTTCATCTGTCCAAGTGGCATCCTCTTCGAGATAATCTTTCCACTGGACGAGGCATTCTTTCAAGGTTCTAGATCTTAACTGTCTCTCCCTAACATCTAAAATCTTATCTAGTCTTAGCTCAAGGACTTTTTGATTAGGCATTACAATTTGTTGGTCATCAAGTACACGATTAGGGTTGGGTATATATTTTTTTAAGAGACTGATATGGAATACATTGTGAACTTTTAGGTTCTCAGGGAGTTGCAATTTATAAGCATTGGGTCCTAGGCATTTGAGGATTTTATACGGCCCACAATACCTTGGACTTAGCTTCTTGCATTTTCCTAGAGATAGAGAACTCTTTTTAGGGCGTAAAATGAAGACCATGTCTCCTTCTCCCAAGACCCTCTCTTGACGTTTCAAATCTGCATATGCCTTTTGTCTATCCTTGGCTGCTTGTATGTCTTGTCTTATTGACCTTATTTGGTCATCCATGTCCTCCAACATTTGTCTTGAAGCTTCAACTCTTAGGGTTGGATCAGAAAAGTTTAGGGGACTTCGACAATCATGACCATACAATGCCTGGAAAGGGGTCATTTGAATGCTCTGCTGGTAAGAAGCATTGTAGGCAAATTCAACTAACGGCAAGTATTGAATCCACCACTTCGGCTCTCGACAACAGTATGCCCTAAGCATATCTTCAATGATTTGATTCACTCGCTCTGTTTGTCCATCCGTTTGGGGATGGTAGGCGGTGCTAAAACAGAGTTGAGTCCCAATAGCTTCAAAGATAGCTCTCCAGAAGTGTGATGTGAAGAGAGAATCTCTATCGCTAATGATTCTTCTAGGTAACCCATGTATCTTGAATATCTCCTTGATAAACAATCTTGCAATGTCGGAGGCTTTATAGTTTGTCTTTACTCGAATCAGGTGTGCAACCTTGGTAAGCATGTCAACCACAACCATAATGGAATTGTATCCTCCTTGGACTTGGGGTAAGCCCACAACAAAATCCATGCTGATGAATTCCCATTTCATTTGGGGAATGTCAAGTGGTTGCAATTTTCCTGGCATCATGACATGTTCGGCCTTGATACGTTGTCAAGACAAACATTCAGTGACATATTTGAGAACGTCACCTTTGAGCCTCTCCCAATGGTAGCTCTTCCTAACTGTATTAAGAGTTTTTGCATAGCCACGATGTCCTGCGAAAGGGGAATCATGAGCTTCCCATAATATCTTCTGCTTAAGTGACTGGCTTGTTGGTATACACAGCCTTGTTCTGTAGTAGACAAGTCCATTATCAATGGAAAATTCCTGATACTTAGCTTGTAACTTCAGATTCTGCTCCTTGGTAGATATTTCCTTTATCATTGTTTGGTAGGCCAAATCATGGCTTGCTTCCTCTCTAGCTAGTTCCAGTATAGGGTTGCTTGGCATAGATACCTTTGTAGCCAGAGATCTGGCCGTTGATGGATTCTGCAAGATTAGGGAATTTAGGAATGCCTTGCGACTGAGTGCATCGGCAACTACATTCTCTTTCCCTGGTCGGTACTTGATTTCAAAATCATATTCCTCCAATACTTCAATCCACCGACGTTGCCTCATGTTGAGCTCGTTCTGGGTAAAAATCCATTTGAGACTCTTATGATCGGTTACTAGAGTAAACTTGTTACCCAACAGGTAGTGTCTCCAAAGATTTAGAGCATGGATGATGGCTAATAATTCCAGATCATGCGTGGCATAATTCTTTTCATGACTCTTCAATTTCCTTGAAGAATATGCTACTGGATGACCTTCCTGCATAAGTACACACCCCAAGGCAAGAATGCTGGCATCAGTTACTACCTCGAACTCCTTATTGAGGTCAGGAAGTTTTAGAATAGGTGCTGATACCAAACTTTGCTTCAATTTGTCAAAACTATTTTGTTCGGGAGTTGACCATGTAATAGAAGTCTGCTTCTTTAGTAAGTCTGTAAGAGGTGCTGCAATCAAAGCATAATTTTTTATAAAGACCCTATACCATCCTGTCAAGCCAAGAAAGCTACATATTTCTTTGACGGATATTGGTATTGGCCATTCAAGCACATCCCTGACTTTGGCTGGGTCTACTGATATTCCCTCTAATGATACTATGAATCCTAGATATTCAATCTGATGCTTGAAGAATGCACACTTCTTCATTTTTGCATACAGCTTATGAGACCTCATTGTCTCAAGGACAATCCGTAGTTGAGGTTCATGATCTTCTTCCTGTTTAGAATAGACTAAAGTGTCATCAAAGAAGACAAGTACGAAATCATCAAGATATGGTCTAAAAATATCCTGCATTAATCTATTGAAGGTGGCAGGTGCATTTGTAAGCCCGAATGACATAATCAAGAACTCAAAGTGCCCATATCTTGTATTGAAGGCCGTTTTTGGAATATCTTCTTCCTTGATCCTTATTTGATAGTAACCTGATCTGAGATCAATCTTGGAGAAGATCTTTGCACCTTGAAGGCGATCAAGAAGCTCATCTATTCTAGGAATAGGATACTTGTTCTTGACTGTTGATTGATTCAACCCACGGTAATCAATACATAGTCGAAGTGTCCCATCTTTCTTTTTCTAGAATAGTATTGGAGCTCCCCATGGTGAGTTGCTAGGCCGGATGTAACCCTGATCTAACAGTTGCTTGAGTTGTTCCTTCAACTCAATAGCTTCTGGTATGGGCATTCTATAAGGTCTCTTTGCAATTGGCGCAGCTCCAGGCACTAGCCTAATTTCATGATCAACTTCTCTTGGAGGCGGAAGTTCAATCAATTCCTCAGGGAATACGTCAGCGTATTCCTTTAGCCAAGAAGGTCCTTCATGAGACTCTTGCTTTTGATCTAACTTGTTGAGTTTGATCAGGTAAACGGGTAATCCTTTTCTGACTCCTTTTATGATCCGTGATACTTTGGCTAATTGGATTCTTGGCACTGCTGCCTCACCTTGAGTCGTGACAACCTCCTTTTCAGAGTTTCGAAATGAAACTTGACCCTTTCCACAGTGGATGTGGGCGTCATTAGGCTTAAGCCAATCCATCCCGAGTAGACACTCATGGATACCCAAATTCATGACTCTGAATTTGACTGAGGTTTTCTTTCCTCCTAGAAAGAATTCTTCCTTAGCAGTTTGCCTGGTACAAGTTACCTCACGACCGTTTGCCAATTCCACAAGCAGGGTAGGTGCTTCTATTGTGGCTATTCCTAATCTTTTTGCACATGGTGGTGAGATAAAGGAATGTGTACTGCCACAATCAATCAAGGTTTTGAAACCTTTACCTTGATAGTCCGACGGTGTTTGAATCACCGAGAATTGGCGATTCGGCCCCTTCTTGTGTAAAGCGGCATGGACTGTCACTCTTTTGAATTCTGCTTCCATAGTCGGATCTTCCTCTTCTTCTTCTTCGCATCTTTGCCTATTGGTAATGCAAGCAGTTCTTCCTCTTCCATGGGTGGCGGCTCCTTGACCGCGGCCTGCACCTTGGAAAGGTGTTTGACGATGTCCCTCGCTGAGCTTGGGACATTGCCTTTTGAAGTGACCGAGTTCGTTGCAGTGGAAACATCGGAGGTTTCGGCCATTACTTTGAGTAGGAACAAAGTTGTTGACGTTATTTGTCCTTGCTTTCTTCCTTTGTCCCTGATTGTGATCTTGAACTCTCTTCACTTGGGGTCTGAATGCTCCTCTGTTCGGGTCGCTATAGGACCAAGTTTTGTTACCCCTTGGTCTAGCTTGCACTTCCTGAATTATAGGCGCCGCTCGAATGAGTGCATCCTGAAGATCTGACGGACGCATAGATTTGAGACGGGTATTTACGGGTGGATTTAAGCCTGCGCAAAATTTGGACACCTGTTGCGTCATGTCCATCTGTGGCGCATACTTTAAGAGTGAGACAAATTTAGAGTAGTATGCATCAAGGGTGAGTCCTAGCTGTTTTAGCTCGTAGAACTCATTCATTTTCTGTGTACGATATGCAGGTGGCAAATATCTCCCCTGCACGGCTTTCTTTAAATTCTCCCAAGTAACGGACCCCTCTGAAGTCCCTTGATCCCTGCACCATTGTTTCCACCATAGTCTAGCTTCGCCGGTGAGTTTTAATTTGGCGAGCATGGCCTGATTGGTAGGTGCAGTACCGGCTGCTTCAAAGTAATCTTCCATAGATTCAATCCAAATTTCAGCATCAGACTGGACGAATCTGCCTCTCCCGTCAAACTCGGGTGGCTTTATCTGCTTGAGAAGGAACTTCTTCTCCTGGATCACAACAGTACTTGATGTAGGGGGCGAATTTGGAACCTGAACCTGGGGTTATGCCTGGATAAAAGTTTTTCTTAACGTTATTATATGATACTTGCCGTTAGCTTATCCTTAGTTCAGCTATCTCGTAAATCATGAAGCTACTTTTTAACCACTCTGATGCATAGCCAGATATTGATAAAAGAAGTCCTTATTTATATTTACATGGGCGTGTCCTTATACAATGTCTCGTGTGATGATAATTCAATCATTACATTCAGTTTGAGGAGAACAACGTTGTATTGCATTTGTCTACAGGAACTGTGTAATAGTAGGGTTTTGGGTCATGGATCTTTAGGAATCGATAATTCATTGGAAGTTCAGGATATCCTTTTCGTTGGAATCCATACTTCTCATGGCGGCCCAACACCTTAATCCTGTCGGCTGGGATTACACGGGTTACTTCCTCATATACATATGAGTTCATTTCAACCCTCCGACCTTGAATATGTAAAGTCGAATTTACGTGAGCTTCCACAAAAATGAACAGCTTCACGACTTTCGTCTTCCAACCACTTGATCCTCTTTAGGTTGGTCTGTAGATAAGTGAACCGGTGAGCAGCTATGTAGTAGATTCCTGAAGACCCTCTCCATCTTCGTTCTATGTATAAAGGTGATGGATTATAAATCTGCTCCAGGATGTTCATCATCCCAACTCTTTGTCTATAATGCGGAGAATGCATTGCAGTCATAAACATGACCCCGAACACCAAAAACTTGTTCCACGCTTCATAGTTCTGCAAGACAGTATTGAAGATGAAAAAATGTTTGGACAGCAACAATTTCTTTACTTCATTTTATTGAGATCTCATAAAAACAATTCCGTTGTTGGTCGGCTCTGATACCAACTGTAACGTGTCCCCTAGTATCATCCAGGACACGTCTTAGCAGTCCATCGGAAAGGATGTCTAGAAAGCTCCACCCGACATTCCCATGGAATGTTACGGGTTTTGCGATCTAGTTCTTCGCGCGCCTGCTACGTAGCGGAAGTATCCTGGCCATTCCCACTTAGGATCGACCGGAATTAGGGTTTTCCTAATGGGTCACTAGCTAACAGCAACTAGCGTCAGACCCGAGCGAACTACTTTACGTAGAAACGCCAGGTTCGAAGCGGATTCACGCTGCACTTGGTTCAAGGAGAATGGGAAACGAGAGGGATGCAAAGCTCAACCTCTCTGCCATAAGGCATAGTCCCATTCCGTTCCCCTAAAACAACGTAAATCGGTAAAACGTAACTCTAGGTCATCGTTCTCATTATTCTTTTTGATGATGATGATCATTCCGCTGCTCCTCGAGATTTTTGAGAAAAGTTCCCGGCTAACCGGGACCACCCAATTGTAGGACGGCCCATGGCCCATCCTCCGCACTTTCCTCGGTCTGTTTTAGTTATGTAATTATCTAACACATTAATTTGACATATAACAATCAGCTTCTTTAATTAATCTTGTTTAAGCACTGGTTCCTTCACGTAATCTTATCACGTGACATATAAAAACAATATCAAGCAAGTTCTTTTAACATCTCATCATTTTATCTTTGAATTACAAGAAGTTCTGCGTGTAGGCTTGTCCATAATCTGCCCGGAGGCTAACAAGTAATCTCCAGGGATTACTATTCCAAGCTTCCGCCCCCGTCAACTAGTATGCGGGCCTTGGGATCCAATCCCGAGTCGCGTTAGCCCCTTGTGCAGGACCCGGAAGGCGAGGGATTTACGGCCAGAGCCCCCCCTAGCACCCAAGCATCCTCCTGCTCCAAGTAGAACTCAACGGAGAGACCTCTCGCGGCAGGTTCGGTCCACGTTCCCGGCATGGTCAAACAACCCCCTTGGTTAGGGTCAGGTAGGCAGTCGGGGGTAACTGAAGCTGCCTCTCCCTTCAGGATTTTAACCTGAAGTATAGATACTTATTTAATTTGTAATTCATAAATCAAACAGAGCCTAAAATCTTTAGCAAGCACAAACATTTCCATTAACCAACCGAGTTGTATGGCAAACTGCTAAAGAAGCGTTCTTTCCTTTTTGAGTGTATCAGCAATCGTTCTCAAGATGTCTTGTAACTTGGCAAGATCCCTTATATTCGAATGTAGGGTATACCTAGCTTGGTTAACCCTAAGGTACCTTAGATATGCTAGTTTCTATTTTACAACTTTCCTTATTTTGAAGGATATCCAAAAACTACGTCTTTTTGCAAGATAACTTGCGTAAGGACCTGCCGTCTTTGAAAAGGATTTTTCCCTTTTCTATTTGTGAATTGATCACAAAATGATTTCATACATGTTGCGCAAGTCCGGCGACGGAATAATCTGTTTAGATTCCTTAAGCTGACGTATGTCAGGCCTAGGTTTCCTTCTTTTAAGAACCTTAGGGACGAACCCTAATTTCTTATCTTTATGAATTTATTGTCCTTGCGGTAAGGTAAGTAGTCCAGTGTTTTAGGGTATGAATGTTTCTACGTTTAGATTGGTCCGATTAGCTTTTGGAAAGATTGGTTTGGTCAGCTTTTGGGAGGTAATCTTACTCGTCTTGTCACGATTTTACTATCTTTGATTAACTTTCTCAATCAATACAATTTAATTTGGCATATAGCATAATGCCATGATGATACAAGGAGCGACGATGCTCCTTGGGACAAAGTCCTAACTAATGAATTGGTGAATACACACTTTATTAGTTCCAAGTCCTCAATTTGCAGGGAAAAAGTGTTAATAGAGTGTCATCCAGCAACTTCCTATTACATTTTCTTTCCAAATGAGTTTGTATATCTAATTTTTATACTTATTAATTTCTAATGTCTAACTTCCGTTTTCTTTAAAGATGAACTCATGCTAATTACAACAGTTGCCTTGCTAAGGTGTGCAACTAGCAAAGACAACTCTCTCGTAATTTGAGCATCGAAAGAAATCTTTCATGAATTTAGCCATTTTGCCATGATTCGTTGCGAAAGGAATAAGACTAATGGTGCAAGATATAATTTCTTCATTTTAGGGCTATATTATTATAGTAGATGGATAGTTTTTGCCTATTATTCTATAATGCTTGATGCAATTTGAAGAAAGCCAATTGTCATTCATAAGCTAACTACTTCGTTAAAAATAACTTGAACAAATAAATATATTTCCTTAACAATTTTTCTTTGCATGATTGACTAAAAACCCGAATTAACAACAAGAAGAAAAACCTGGCTTTGAGGTGAGATATCCACATGGATACCGGGAGATGACCCTCCCGCGGCTACGCCTTGGACTTTCTTAGGAGGCATCACAACTGTAGTCTGTTGAACATGGAAGTAGCTTTTACCTTCCTTCGGAAAACACTTAGCACTCTCTTCCCTTTTTCAAGTGGGGAAAGAAGAACAAAACTTCAAAGTATTTTGCGAGTTTGAAGGAAAGGCTAAGGACAATTTCTCTTGGGAGAAAGGGCCTTACAGAATTTTAAGGGAGGAACTCCAAGGGAGGGAAAGTAGTCCTTAAAGGTTATAAAAAAAAGGGGGCCTAACGAGGCCTTAGGAGAAGATATAAGGGGGTAGTTCGAGGGTTATAATGAGCAAGGCCCTAAGGGGAAATAAAGGTTGGGAAGATAAGACCTTTAAGGTCAAAAAACCCTTTTATGGGGGGAAAATCTCCAATCCAACACGGAGGGGGGGAAAATTAAGACCTTTTAAGGTCTGAGTTGTTTTGGGGGGAAAGGGAATTTAAAACCATGGGAAGGGCTAAGGGGATTTTTAAAACCGGGGTAAGAATCCCTTTGTTAAGAACACAAGGGGGGGAAAAGGGGCTTTATAAAGTCCTAAGGGGAAAACTCTAGGGGGGAAAAAAGAGACCCTAAGGGAGCCCTTACGGAGGAATTTAAAAGGGGAAAAAAGGTAGCCTTAAAGGCTATAGGTAAGAGGCCTAAGGGCCTTTAGGGGAAAAATTGGAGAGAAGGGGTAGTTCCAAAGGCCACACGAAGGGGGGCTTAGGAAGCCACCCTTGGAAGTTTCCAAGGCTTCCTAGAAGGCATGTGGGGAAAAGACCAAGGGGTTACGTGGCAAGCTGGCGTCCGATGGTGGCTCAACGGCGAGGATGGCAGCTGAATAACGGCTGCTGACTGGCGACGTTTGCTCCACGGTAGCCCCCCCCACCTCTCTCAAGCCACACCCGCCTCTCCCTCGCGGCTGCATCCTTCAACTATAATGCCCTTCTCCCTTCACGACTACCACATGCCCTCCTTCAGCTACGAGTAGTGCAACACATCAATGCTTCAGCTCCTCCTTCCTCATGATTGTGGCGACCGTAGCTTCCTTCTTAATTCCGCAGCATCATCCCTTCTCACACAGCTCCTGGCTTCAACAGGGTGAAGGCCGTCGTCTCTCTCTCTTCCCTATCCTCCTTCCCTTCCTCCCACAGGGTTTATATGGGAGGGGGAGAGGTACCTCCCCTCCCCACGCGGCTCGTGCATGGGCTTAACCCACCCTATGACCCCCAGCAAGGATTGCTTAGTCATCCTTGCTATTCCCCTCCCTTCCAGCATGACAGCCGCTGGGGGGAAAAAGGGGAAGTAATTTTAAAAAAAATTTCCTTTAATCTCAAGGTTATCCTTTTGGCTTTCTAGGAGGAGGTTCCCGCGTAATTTCCTTTAACTCGTTTATGCAAGCGGAGATCAAGATACGTAGTATATAATTCGAAAATCACACCATCGGCGTATTTTTGGATGTTGGAATTCCCTTGCATGACTATCACGTGGGTTTAGAAATATTCTCATAATGGAAATATTACATGATTTGGCATTGGCTGTGTTGCAAAGTGCACACTACAAAGCATTTATGGAAGGAAAGCACCTTGGTAGTGGACCAACCCTGCAAAGATTGAAAGAAAAAAATTTGTGTGGAGAATCAAGTGGTTCTAGTCAAAAGCTGATTGATCTGACACATGCAGTGCTCTCAGAGGCAAGTGTGCAATCACTAGAGATGTTTAAACCACAACAAGAGATAAGAAGTATTAGAAGGAAAAGGGGTAACGTAGACCCAAGAGTGATCTTGCCAACAGATAGCTATAGACCTGAATATTCAACAGTGACTATTGGCAAAACAATGGGGTTTAGAGGTGACGGAATGGAGCAGAATTTGCAAAAGGAGATAGAAATTGCCTTGAAGATATGCAAAAAGAGCACAGTCCACCCTACGCATTGGGCCATTAGAAGAACAGAAGCACATAGTCCAAGAAGGCTAGATGTGGGAAACTAATTAACCCTCTTGGTAAGAATGCAACTGTAGGTGTGCTTGCACCATGTTTCAAAGGAAGGAGACGTTATAGTTCTGATGGTATAGTGGGACAATTCATATGGTTTTGTGGAAATGATGTTCTCCATACGTGGAAGGTGGATAGCTCAGTGATGGGAATACCAGGAGATGCTCCAGCGACATGGAAGATTGCTCAAAGCACCATGGTGACAGAGACAGAGAAAGCAAACTTGCAAAGAGCTGGATTTGTTCTTGCAGAGAATGATGAGGTTGTGGATAGCTTCACAGTTCCACGTGATAGGCCACCTCCAAGCCATGAGTGGCCACTATGGAGAAATGGAAAGCCTGTGAAGTGGAGAAGCAAGTTATCTAAACAGTTTTAAGAATGAATAAATAGGGCAAAGTCAATGGTTGCAGAGGTTGTGGAAGAGAGTATTGTTACTCTTGGTGAAGCTCATGTTTACTTTCTAAAGACAGAAGGCTCAATAGCAGATGGGTTGACCTATTCTATCACTGTGTCACAATATCCAAGATGCTCATGTGAGGACTTTACTCAACGAGACACGAAGAATTTGGTATACATACCATGCAAACACCTATACTATGTCTTCATAAAGGTCTTGGGACTCAATGAAGTCGTGCATCAATTCATACACCAAGCAGCTCTTACTAAGGTGGAGCTGGCTCAAGCACTACTTCCAAGAGTTGGATAGTGCGCTTTTTGGTCTTGTGGATGGCCAAAGCTTTGAGGAAACATTTCCCTAAATGTTTTGTCATTTAAAAAAAGTATCCTTTCGTCTTAAGGGTTTTATATAGGCAGATAAATCACTATGTTTAAGGTATTCGAGGCTAGGGTATTTTTGAATTCAACATACGGCCTTTTCTTTTTGGACATGTACAACTCCTTTAATGAGCTTTCATCTATTGTGTCCGTTTTGTTAGCTTCATCCCACGATATGGAATGATATAAGAAATACTTTTGTAATGTGAACTTGTTTTGTTCATTGGGAGACTGAAATTAGTTCCACGTCTATGTTTCAAGATCACACTATTTTCTTACCACCTTCTTTGTTAGATGAACATGGATTACACTTTTTTGTGTCATTATTGGGATGAGTTATGTGAGCTCTATGTGTGTGTGTTCATTATATTTAATTTTAATCTACAATTTTTATCTGTATACGTCAGTGATGCTCTAGGGGTAGGTATGTTAGAAGGTAGCTTGTTGCTTGAATTTTCATGCTCGATTTTCTAGCCTTGCTCGATTTCCATTGCTCGCTTTTCTAGCCTTGCTCGGTTTTCATTGCTCGCTCTTTGGTTTTCCTTGCTTTATGCCATGCTCCTGTAGGAACCTTACAAACTCATTTGAGAGGTACTCTCCCCCTCCATCTGACCTTAGGCATTTTATTTGCAGGCCTGTTTCTTTTTCAACCATAGCTTTAAGAGTTTTGAAATGCCCAAAAACTTCACTTTTCTTTTTCATAAAATACATCCAAACTTTTCTTCTATAGTCATCAATAAAAGCGACAAAATAATGACAGCCTCCAAGAGATGCAACTTTAGTAGTCCACACATCAGAGTGGATTAATTCCAATGGCTTCTTACTCTCTTGAACATGTCTAGGAAATGTTTCTTTGCCTATTTTCCAAATTGACAAGCTTCACATACCTTATGCATTTCTGTAACCTTGAGTTTAGGCAATCCTGCAACAATATTTTGGGCTTGCATTGATTTAAGTCGCTGTACATTAACATGACCAATGCGTTTATGCCAGATATCAATATCTGCAACTACACCTATCCCATTTGCAAACATTGCTGCACTCAATTCAAGCATGTCTGCATCCAACGTAAACATTCTGCCCTTCTTCTTTCCTTTTGCTATCAAGCGACCTTTATTTTTCATATCCTCAACAAAGCATCCATGAGAATTAAATCTGACCTGCAAGCCCTGCTCAACCATTTGACCAACAGAAACCAGGTTCTTGGTGATATTCGGGACATGAAATACATCCGACATGTATTTCTGTTTTTCATCTTGCATAGACAAAGGAATTTTTCCAATCTGCACAATAGGATGTGCAATATTATCACCAGTCTCCACAAATCCTAGTTTTTCTATTTTCCTTGCATCTTGCATCCATTCTGCATGACCTGTCATGTGGTTTGATTCAGCTGAGTCAACATACCACACATCGTTTCTTTCTTCTACACTTGTCACAGAATTGGTCATGTGCTGCACCATAAACAAATGCTTATTTTTGTCATCACCCTGTCTACTAGAAGATGCATAATTCCGTTGTTGCAATTTTCCATTCATGATGTCATTCAGCTTTTTATAGCAATCTTTAGCCATATGACCCATTTTACCACAGTAGTAGCATTCAACATTATTGTTTGCATTTTGTTCTCTTTGCCATCCACCACGACCTCTTTGGCTCTCCCTGCCTCTAGAGTTACCACGTCCTCCTCCATAGGACTGGTTTTCTTGAGTTTGCTGCATATTCTGATTTCTACCACGGCCTCCAGATCGGCCTCCTCTATCTTTGCCTCTACCTCTTCCAGCATTTGAGTAGAAGACAGCTTCTTTTGAAGTTCCTCCTGAAGAAGATGCACCACCATTTCTTTGCTCCTCAGAAATTAGAAGAGCAATCACCTCCTCAAAATCAGGAAATCTTTCACGGACGGAAATGGATGTTCGAAACTGTGCATAATGCTTTCCTAGACCATTCAAGGTCACAGAAACTAAATCATCATCTTCCACTGGCGACCCAATGGAAGCAAGTGCATCTGCAATCTTCTTCACCTTCATGTGGTAGTCATTGATGCTCATACTTTCTCTTTGCACATTGTGCAACTCTTGCTTGAGCTGCATTTTCCTGGCTTGCGTATTTGTGCTATACATTTTTGACAAAGTATCCCATGACTCCTTTGGTGTACTTGCATCTTGAATATGCACAATCATAGAGTCTGAAATATTAATAGACAGCCAGTACATAACTTTCTTGGCTCTCTCATGCCATGCTTTAAATGCCTGCATTTGCTGTTGATTGGGAACATCAGGAAGAACTGGTTCTTCTTCATTTCCTGCAACAAATTCCCAATATCCTTTTTCCATAAGGAAATTCGTCATTCTAAACTTCCATGCTTGGAAGTTGTTCTTGTCAAGCTTTTCAGTGACAATCTGTGAAAGAGAATCAGACGCCATTACAGAACACTGCAAAAAATTCTGTCACTACAAAGAACACAGCTTCAGCCTCACAAGGGCAAATCTGCAAAACTGACGAAAGTGGTATTTGACCACACAGTCACTTCCTAGTGACGATTTTGCATCAACAGGCAACAAGGATGATTCAGTAACTCCCAATGTCTCTGCGCATAGGCATACGATGCAATTTCTACAGTAACTTTTCACCGACCTGTAGAACAGTGGTTGCACAGCATAAAACAGGGCCTTTTCCTGAGTGCGTGCAGAAAACTTCTGCCTCCAAAACAGGCCTTGAAATGGCCTCAAATTTAAAAAAAAGAGCAACTGAGGTCTAAAGCCCAGGCCCGTAGCATTTACTTCCCTCTTGCTACACTGCGAAGGGCGTCTCAATCTGAGACAATGCACTCTTGCACTTTCCGGCTGTGCTACCTGCAGAGACTTGCTCCCAAAATAGAAAAATGAAAGCAACACTGGTCCTCTTACCAGAACACCGCGAACTTGGTTTTCTTTCTTGAGCTCCTTACCACGAACAAGGCTCTGATACCATGTCAAGATTGTGGGAGAGAAGGAAGGAGTCTCACTTGTAGCTTTCTTGCTTGCACAATGGGGAAATACACACAAAGGTGGAGGCTGAAAACAGTTTTCCTCTTCTTAGTTGTGTAAGCCAAAAGAACTCAAGTACATAGAAATAGAAGAACCCTATATATGGGTCTCAAACCAAACTCAACTAACTAAGGTGGAATACTAACTGAGCCACAAAATAGAGTAGATAAGTATAGCTGTCATCTAGCTATTATTCATGGGCGGTGTACCAACCGCATCTGCAACTGACAAGTCGGTGACATAAATGCACAACGGTCACCCTGGCATATCAGGAGTGGAGCTCGATATCTCAACAAGAAGTACCTCAAGTACAAGTGGGCATGACCATGCTGAGTGGATGGGATCCATCTCAAGTTTTTGGGGTGAGATCACCTCAAGAAGTGCAGGTGGTGATGGCCAATTGAGGTTTCCTCAAGTTAGGAAAATGTTTGCCTCAAGTGCAAAGCATCGAGAGGAGAGTACATGAAGTGTCTCAAGAGAAGGGGAATCACCTGATAGATTCCAGCCCTCGATGCATTATGTCTTGCTTACAGATGCAGGAGAGCCTTTCACTTATGATGAGGCTATGCGCAGGGGTGACAGTCACTCTTGGGAGAGGGCTATGGAGTCTCAGATAGACTCCTTGCATAAGAATGAGACTTGGGATTTGGTTTCCTTGCCTAAGGGCAAGAAGGCTTTGCCATGCAAGTGGGTGTACAAGTTGAAAAGTACCCCTGGACACACTAAGCTGGCATACAAGGCTAGATTGGTAGCAAAGGGTTTTAAGCAGGAGCATGGTGTGGACTTTGATGAGGCCTTTTCTCCTGTGGTTAAGATGACCACCCTGTGCTTAGTCTTGGCTTTGGTTGCTCACTTGGATTTATATCAGATGGATGTCAGGACGGCTTTCTTACATGGGGACTTGCATGATGAGATTTATATGGAGAAGCCTAAGGGCTTTGCAGAACCTTGCAAGGAGCACCTAGTGTGCAAATTGAAGAAAAGTCTTTATGGCTTGAAAAAGGCACCTAGGGAGTGGTATCATAAGTTTGATGCCTTTATGCAGTCACAGGGCTACAGCAGGAGTGCTATGGATCCATGTCTTTAAACGAAGAAAGCCCATGATGGTTCTTTATTGATTTTGGTCCTCTATGTGGATGATATGCTGTTAGTAGTAGGGAAAGCTCATGATGTGCTAGATGCTCTTAAGGCTCAGCTCATGAAGAGCTTTGAGATGAAAGATCTGGGACAGGCCACTCACATACTTGGTATGCGCATTAGATGCGGCAGGCATCAGGGACTCCTCCACTTGTCACAGAGGAGTACATTCATAAAGTCCTTGAGCGCTTCCGCATGCAGGACATAAAGCCTATTGGCTTTCCATTGCCTTCTTATGTGAAGGTATCATAGGCTAATTGTCCGCAGAGACAGATGAGCAGAGGGCCGAGATGGCCAAGATTCCCTATGCATCCACAATGGGCAGTCTTATGTATGCCATGATAGCCACTCGTCCAGATATTGCATTTGTAGTTGGTGTTGTGGCACGCTATATGGGTACACCTGGCAAAAAGCATTGGGATGCCGTGAAGGGTATCATGAGATACCTGAAGGGCACTGTAGATATGTGCATATGCTATGGCAACCAGGATATAGAAGTTGTGGGGTACACTAACTCTGATTATGCAGGACATGCAAATAGTAGGAAGTCCACTTCCGGCTATGTATTCACATATGTTGGAGGTGCTATTTCTTGGATGTCTAGGGTGTAGAAATGCACGGCTCTTTCTACTATAGAGGCTGAGTATGTTGCAGCCACTGAGGCTTGCAAGGAGGCCATTTGGTTGGGTCATTTGGTTGTTGCTGATCTTGGTATTGATGCTATCCCTACACTGCATTCGGATTCTATGAGTGCTATTCAGTTAGCCAAGAATATGGTCTTCCATGCGAAGACGAAACACATTGAGGTGAGGTATCACTTCATACGTGGGGTCGCTGAGGACAAGTCTGTTGATCTTGTCAAGATCTTGATTGACCAGAATCCTGCAGATTTGCTCACGAAAAACCTCTCTATAAAGCGCTTTGCCTTCATCAGGAGGTTGATGGGCGTGGGATGAGACGACATCTTTCCTCATCCTATTGTACATATGTACATATTGTATTGTCTTTTTTCTTTTTCTTTTCACTCCTCACTAGGGCATATTTTCCTTTAAGTGGAAGGTTGTTGGGGGTAAAGGTGCCTCTACCTAGCCGCCTGTGTATTACTACACTGACAGTCTGCCACTGCACACTATAGGTGGTGGGCGCTCGTCACCGTCACTTTATTCTTTATTCTTTTAGTGACAGTTCGAATAAAGGAAGTCCTAGTCACACATTGTGAGTTTTGGAGTTCCCATTTCTTGTCTCTCTCTTACTTGCTCTTGCTCTCCCGCCATAGCTCTCAAGTCCAAGCTTCGATCCTTCTCTCCTTTCAGTGTGAAGTGGCTTTCTAGTTTAGATCCATAGGAGTAGAAAAGGTCTAACATGCCTCCATCTCAAACATCACCAAGAGTTCCTACACATGCCTTTGGGAGATGAAAATCCTCATCGCTATCTGATAGATCTCATGGCCCAAGAAGAAATGAAGAAGTCCCAAGTCCGTCATCTCAAACTTCTCATGCAAAGCTTCCTTCGTCTCTTTGACCTTTTGTGCATGGTCACTCACTCCATCACCTTCTGCCAATGCTCAGATTACAAAGCCTCCTTCATGGAGGTGGGCTCCCGAACTTGCGAAAGATAGGACTCCTCAAAGAGCAACCAATCCTTGAAGTGAGAGAATGCCTCTGTCGTGAGCTGTAAGAAATAGGCCCAAGTCATCTTGCTAAAATCATAAACAATGAACATAAAATAAAGACTCCCCTTTATGGACTCCATTTGCATCGGCCCACAAAGATTGGTAGAAACCATCTCCAAAGTTGCAGTAGACCACCTAGATGTCTTCTTGGGAATCGCATCCCTATGTTGCTTCCCCTTTATGTAGGATACACATGGTTGATGGCTCACCCCAATGTCCGACAACCCTCAAACAAACTGTCCTCTTGACACCTTCCAAAGATAATCATAGTTGAGGTGGCCAAACCGACCTGCATGCCAAAGCTTGGACTCCAACTAAGAGATAAGAAGAAGAGAGGTAAATACTAGAGATGACTTCATCTTGAGGACACCATTCTCCTCATATCAAGTCGTGAGGACTTTCCTCAATCCACGATGAAGGACTATAACAGCATCACTATCAAGCCCCACCAACAAACCAAGTGAACAAATCTTATGGACAAAAAGTAAATGGTATCCCAAACCTGGCACATAAAGCACCTTCGAGGTATGTGTACCACCACAATTATCTGGAATCAGCTACATGTTACCCCATCCCTCAATAGGCACTGAAGAGCTATCTCCAATGAGAATCTGCCCACGCATAGGTCGCAAATGGGCAACCCCATCCATCGAAGGAATCATGTGACGTCCATCCTAAAGCAATCAAGGAAAAATAAAATGCACCAAACTGTGGCAGTAACTAGGATAGCAATGTTATCGCCATGTCTTCTGAAGTGATCACCTTCCCCACATTCTGCACCTGCATCTAGAGCTACCTCAACTTTTTGACGTGCTCTCACATTGAGGATGACTTGTTTGGACTCAAAGTCTGCATCTGAACCTCCAATGAAACCCTCTTCATGATGGTCATCCGGTTGTACATTTGGTCCAACTCCAGCCACATCTCCCCAGCCACCGTCAAGTGCTCTATGTGGGCAATCACGGCTGTAGTACATGACAGAAAGAGAAAGGAACACATATGGGCATTAAGCTTATCCCATATGAGAGAGCCTGAGGGGAATTGAACCCCGACATTAGCCATATGTGGCTATCACCACGAGACTCCCTACCCACCCTCCCTTATTAGTAAGAATACAATGGAAAAAAAAAATCATGACCACATATACTAGATATCATCATCATCATCTCCAAGATTGATTGTCAATAGAATCTCATCTTCATTATCCTTGTTGACTTCTTCAATCTCCTCCGTTGTTAAACCTGTATTGATGTTCATTTCCACTGTAAGCTTGGCATCCATTGTTTCCTCATCTTTTGTGTTTGTAGTGTTGGAGTGCAAATTGTTGTCATTCTGAACATCAACAAGGTCATCATGATTGGAAAGAAGAACTCAATGACTATCCAATGTTGATGTATTTTGATCGGAAGGCAAAATTGATTCATCTTGATCATCAACCATTATGTCACTGCTATCAAACAACTATCGCTGGACATGCACAACTTGCCACCACGGATGAGCATCTGCATTCTTGTAGAAGAAGGCCTATTCAACATGAGCTGGAAAAATATATGGCTCCTTTTAAGCCCATATTAACTTGGAGGAATCGACAGGATGGATCTTGTCTCATTGTGGCATTACTACCTTTGTACTCTACTCGAAACCAATCCACCTTCAAAACCACCTATTAAAATGCATGAATTGAAGCTTTAGAATTATGTATAAATTCAAGAATTCTAGATGTCACAATTACACAATTCAAGAGAGTGTTTTTATTTACATGCTTGAAGATATGTTAGAATACTTGATTAATGCCTGCTATGGTTCCCACGTAGCCAAGTTCATTGTTGATAAGATTTGTGTCTCTTGAACTTGCATGTGATACTTGCTTGAAAGAGGCAACAACGCACGAATCTTGAGTGAGACATAAGTTCTCAATATTCCTCACCCTTAGATGTTGGCCATAAGCCCACATGTTTGTATACATGCGACCTTGAACCAACAAATAAACCATAAAAAAGTAATTGATATAAAATCCACTTGTTTAGTTCAGAGTTCTTGAAACTTTTAAAAGTAAGTTACCTCTCTTTCAAACCCAATCATAAACTCTCTCAGTTTATCTAAGATAGGCTCATGATTTCTAATCGCTCATTGTATACATGTGTATATCCAATCCATGAAAGAAGGGGTGTCCTCGTCTTCATTTGCAACAGCTTGACATCTTGGTCTCCTCTTTCTACATCTGCCAACTCATCTGGTTGCAAGTTCTGCATTGTACTCATCAATGAACTATTGCATGCATTCGCTATTGTAGACTATGAAAGTAGATATATCCAATTTCTCTTGGACCTTGAGGTGGGAAGAGAATCCCTGACCAGAAAATACCCCATCTGACATGGTAGAAGAAGACTCGTTGTCCATGCATGTGGAGCCTCCTCATCAGTTGGCTCTAGGTATTCAGAGACGTAATACATGTATTCCTTGAGCGGCCATCCCTCAGCCATGTAACCCTATAGTTTTGCCCTTTGGCATACATAATTTTTTTAAACTCCCATAAATCTCTCTACCCAAAACATCCATCGAGTGCTCACAACACCAGCAGTCTCTATCTTGTCCACTACATGGATCAGAACATGAACCTAGATACCAAAAAAGGATGTTGGAGGCTCCTTTTCCATTAAAAAGAGAAGCTCTATGCAGCATTCACGCTTCTTTTGTGGAATGGATCCATTGTCAATTTCTTTAGATGTAATCCATCTGTAGAGTAAAAAATATATATTAACACCATATTGGCGAATATGGGAATTTCCCATAATTTTGGGACATGTGGTCAAATCTTTGGATTTGTCATTGCTTGAACACTATAACTCCAAATCAAACGCTCTATAGCTCAATAGATTCCTTTTTTCAAGCACTTTCAAATGATAGGCCACATCATATGGTTTTGAGAAACTTATGGGCATGTTATCTAGGTGCCACCTTTTTAGTATTCAAAAAATGGGAATTGGGAGATTCCCAACAAACTCACTAATATTATGTTTATTAGACATGTTTTGGAATGTTTTTGTAGTGCAACTTAACGAGCAAAAAAATACATTGTAAGTGACCCAAGACGGTGAATGATATCTTGAATGCCTCTTGTAGTGCATCCATCAATAACAAGGGATGTTGCACATATGAATCCATGATAAGCTAGATGAAGGAAACAAGGAAGGTATTCAAAATTACTTCCAAAGATGAGGAGAGATTTACCTTCAAAAAATTATGCCAATCATGTGTTTTTAGGCTAGGCAAGCTCCTATCATCTATTGTGAACATGTTTCGACAAGACACGCCATACCTTGTAGGCATATGAATAGATTGAATTCATTGGTTGAGAGTTTGCATGTCTTTCGATGTGAGCACCCATGGGGAGGGCTCATAAGTTTTCTTGCCTGCACTTTCATCAAATTGTGGCCATAGATTGGGCTTCGAGTTTTGGTTCATTAATTCATTTCTTGCTGCAATTGTGTCTTTCAAACCAATGAGGTGTTGCCATAAGGAATGACCAATGTTCTTGATTATATACATAGGATCAAGAAGATGAATCTTCAAAACCTTCTAGTATTCTAAAGCATACCATATCGAGGGACTTAACACCAAAGAACATTTTCCTCTCGCTTGCATTTGGACATCATCCAAGTTAGAGGAGTCGAGCACCCCCATGCCGGCTCAGATAGAATGCAACACACCTTCTATGCCACTGGAGCCCCCTGCAGCATCTCAAAGTGCTTTTGAGTGCAAAGTCCCATCTGTGATGCCATCAATGGAGTCACCACTGTCCAGCCCAATTGCACCATCACCATCAGCAGGTCTTACCTTCGTATGAAAGATGATATTTCCTTTCAGTTGCCAAGGATCTTGCTGAGACCTCGGGAGATGATGTAGTGACATGCATCAAGGAGTTAGATAACACCTTCACCACATTTGCTAGGAGCTATGAGAGGCGTGACCTAGGACTTCTTGATGAACCCCTTGCTTCTGATGTTCATGTGTTGCCATGCATTGGGAAGACTACGAATTCATGACCATCAAATTCCCCAAAATTGCCACCGAATTAATTGCTAATGGAGAAATCTCAAAGGAGCAAGCTGTTCTCAGAAGACTAATTACCTCGTACCGCAAGCCTCCTTGCTCTACACCTGGACAAGAAGTGGAGGAGCTCATGCAGCTTGCTAGCTTTGCTTCTTTGTTCTTACAGCTATAGTATGCCTTGCCACTCTAATGGGAGAAAAAAGGCTGCCGCATCATGACCAATGCGGAGCAAAGAAGGGCAATCAAAACAATTGAACAAGACCCTACTTATGTGGCATCTCTTTCGTTTAGGGTTTTGGCCATAACACACAACATACACTTAGATGACCATGTGTTGGCCCACCCTTACATTGACCAATTCCTTACGGAAGAGAAATTGTATGTTGCTAGCTGCCTCAACTCCGAGGATATCTTTCATGATGTCTTGACCTATATCACCCAAGCTTCCATACGACCATGTGAACTTGATCGTCATGCCTAGCTTGAATATAACCCTAACCTCTATACTTGGTTGTTGGCCATGTAACTTGCCCCACAAAGTCCGTGTGAGTCCTCCTTCTTCCCTTGCTAATCCTAGGAAGGATTCCTTTAAAACTAAAGGAAGGGGGGGGGGGAGCAAAGTGAGAGCCAAGTGATGTAGCAAGGTGTAGTGAGGGATGAAAATGATCAACTGAATTCAAATAGGAAAGAATGCAAGGAGGAAATAGATGTTGCTTTTGAATTATTTTCAAGTTTCATACCTCTGAAGCAGCACGGAAAATTGTCACATGTATTCTTTCTTGGGTTTTTGTTAGTGATGAGTCAATTCATAACGCTAATATTGGCATGGTGTAATGACAGGCACCTACCATGGCAGGATAAGAAAAGGGGGGTAAACTTCCATTCATTGAAGAGGAGCTGACAAAGTATGGGATCAGTGTTGAGACACGTGGATTAGCCAGTTCACGTTCAAACATACCATGAATTTAGATGATGCCATCCTAGAAGAGCCGATAGTGAAGGAGTTGGTAGATAAATGAAACCTCCGAAAGTACATGGAAAAGGTTGGACAGGCTGTAGATTACAGCATGTGCGCTGACTTCTTAAGGAGCTTTGATAAAGGTAGGAGTTGTGGCACGGTCACAGTAAGGACTAGTGACCAGGAAAGAAGGGTGCAAGTGCCCCTTAATGCAACTATTGTCGAGAAAGCCCTGGGGCTTGTGTCTAAGAAGGAGAGGCACCCAAAAAGGGATGTATATACCATGATGGGAGTCAAAAAAGAGGACATGCACATAGTGGATGAAATCAGTTTGGCTGATATTCCAGACCCCACAACAAGGATGCAAGCTAAAATGGTCCATGCCCTTTTCTCAGGACACATATGCAATGCTTTAATGAACAGAATCGGGGTGCCATTACTAGAGAGCATCACTGCAGGAGTTCCAGAGGAGGTGGATTGGAACAGTTTTGTGTAAAAAACTATCAAGAGTTTAGCTGCGCTCCTGGCTCTAGCCAAAGCACTAGCTGGTGGGGAGTCTCCTGCCTCTACTACATGATCCGCAAGGAAAAATCCTACCTCGAAAGCCTCCACAATCAGGTACGGTGGTGTCGTGATGGCAATCATCGATGAGGCTATCAAGGATGTTGGTGTGGATGAAAAGCAAGTTGTGAATCAAAGCTCACCTCACCGCAAGGAAGAAGGCTTGAGTGAAAGGACAAGAAGCGACAAAGGAGAGCCAGAGGTACCACCTACTCAAGCATCTAAACCACGGGAGCAAAAGACGAGTGGCAAGAGCCAGAAGGAAAAGAAAGAAAGACTGAGCAAAGAAGAGCGAGCCAAGATGAAGAGGGCTCAAAGAGAGTCAAGAAGGGTGGAGGAAGAATGAAGGAAGAAAGAAGAGGAAGAACTCGAGAGAATTAGAGAAGAATCAAAGAGGGCAGAAGAGGAGAGGCAAAGAAGGGCAGAGGAGGAAGCCGAAGAGCTAAGAATGAAAGAACTTGCTGAGTTGGCAGAGGCCACTCGTAGATCTGTCAAAGAAACCCATGGGGGAGGAGAGATCGACCCTTTGAGTCCCCGCCATGATGTTGAAGCAAGTGGCAGTGTAAAAGCGGCCCTAGTGGTTGTAGGCAAGGGCAAGTCTCTGCTGCACCCGCTACCCTTCTCATTTGTGCTAGTACCAACCGGCACCACAACCACAACCACCCCGCAACCCATTCCCTCTCTAGACACGGCCCAACTAATGAGCATGATGCAGCTACATGTCAGTAAAGTGGCTGAAATTGTACCAAAAGCCGGAGCAAAAAGGCCCGCTGTCGGAGATGCCGAGTCTAGGCAAGATCCAAAACGATAGAAGCTAGAGGCATCAACCACTATAGCCCCTACTCCCATGCCATCTGGTGCCGAATACGACGCTTATGTGGCTGAGCTTCTAGCACAATTGGACAAGGCAAAAGAAGAAAAGAAGATAGCCCTGGTGGAGTTAGAGAAAGAAAAGGAAACTTCGACAGCTTTAAGGCTAGAAGTTTCAAAGCAAGGAGCCGACCGAAGAAGGGAAGTGAAAGCGCTACAAGATCAGCTAGAAGCAAAGATCAAGGAATCCCAGGACAATGAGAGCCGCCTAAGACAAAGGCTGGAAGATGAAGAGCAAAACCTGGTGGTAGAACAGCGAAGCCTGAAGTTACTAGTACAGCAGTATGCTGACTTGGAACAAAGAACTGCCAAACTAAAAGGTATGAATAGATAGAAGCTCAGGAGGGCAAGCCAAGTGAGCGACAAGAGGATGCCATAGCTTTTCGGCTATGGTATGAACTTGAAAAACAAGACAGATTGGAGAGAGAGATAGAGCTCTTAGAATGGGAAAGGCCGAGAGTTCCCGCAGCAGAAGCACAGAGGCTGCAGAATGAGGTACAATGACTGCAAGATACACTGGAGATTGCCAAGGGAGACATAGAGGCCCTCATGGCCATGGCCTTCACCCAAAGAAGATTACACCTTGTAGAGATCCAAAGTCATGAGCATCTTGTGCAAGAGAAGTTAGAGCTACTTGCTAAGGCAGAAAAGAGATTCAGCATTGCAAATCAGGCAAAAGAAATTGCTGCTGGCTCGAAAATCTATGGAAAGGAACCAACTCTGGTTCTTAACAAATGAGCAACCACCAACAGGTTTTGCAAAACCTTGGCAAGTAACCTAGAGGAGAATAGAAAGAAGATGGACGAGAGAGCCAGCGAGTGGAAAAGAAACAACTTTGAAAGAGTTAGGGACTTAACAAAACGCTTGGCGATGGCTGAGTGCAAGAGAGTGCTTGTGGAGTCCACGGCAGAAGCTGATGATGTATGTGCCAACGCACAAAGGCAAGCCTTCCTCAGTACAGTACTACATGTCACCTAGGCAGAGGGCAATGATTCAGTGGAGAAGGTAAGAAGGAAGCTAGAACTGACCACCCGAGCACTAAAGTATGGCCTTCAAGAATGGGAGCTTCCAAACGGGCACATGAATCACAAAAGAGCAACAATTTCACTACCTATTCCATGCCGGCCTCTCCACTATTGAGCTTAAGGAACTTGGGTTCAAAGAGCATGAGCAGCCACCACCACCACTGCAAGCGGTCCCATCAGTTGTTGCTGAGTAGAATGTCAAAGAGGGTCTGGACTTTGAGTAGGATGTTGAAGAAGAGCGATAAAGAATGCCCAATCCGCCTCTACCAGACCTCCCACTTGAAGAGCCCGAAGATGCCCATATGCCCGAGCGCATTGTGGGAGCCAAAAGAAGAAGACAAGAACTAGCAGAGGAAGCCCAACGCAGAGCACAATCACTGCCAAGACAATTCCTTGAAGAGCTTGTGCCACTACGGGGGGATCCCCATCCTATTGATTGGCCTCTGGAATTGGTCATATGGCGTGATTGGGAGTTCTAGACGAGGCCATTTGAACTTTCATTTGCTTATCCATGCTCTCTCGACCGTGCCTTGCCTCTAGGTATTCTAGCCAAGATCAAGGATCTGGCTAATGATCTTGCAAATAGGTGGATAGAGGAAAGAAGCCTCATAATAACCAGATGGAGGCAAGAGCCTGAAGATTACTAGTAAGACAAGGTAAACAGGGTTCCCAAACAGCTGAAGTGGCAGGGGAGGATTTGGGATACCAATTTTGACGCCTGGACCGCTTTCTGCAGCTCACTCCCTGAAGAACGCAATGACCCCATCTACATGCCCTACCCCCGTAGGCATGGAGTTGACTATGATCAAAATATTCATGGGGATTTTGACTTTCCTAAGATATATAATGTTAATGCCCGGAGCCCGAAGGAATGCCTAGTTTTTAGGTTAGAGGATCTCCTCCCATCTATCAACCGCTTCCTTGCGGATTTTTCTTCTTGCCCAGATCCAGCCTTCTTAACTACCTGTAATTATCTTAGGCTTATCAAGTTCCTACTAATGTAGAGGCCCACAGCTGAGGAAGCCCACCTTCCTTCACTCTTTTTTGAGATCAACCTAGGGATAGATAATAGATCCATGACTAGATTAATGATGAGGGCAACCCTGTTTCCCTCCTTTTGCCTAGAAATCTTAGAGAACATGAGTGATATCTGCTTCATGAGGTGCAATCATCCTTTTTTGTCATCCACACCCCTGAAGGCCTGAGCCGGTATTAAAGAATATCTACAAAGTCACACATTCCTATCCCAATGCTTACGACTGCCTCGTACTCCAGCTGAAGGTGATAGGCATTAGCCAGGACATCTTTCTTGTATGAAATTCTTCAACAGATTAGCTAGTAGAGCCGTAGACCTATTTTTCCCTAGCCTAACAATCTTGTAGGGGCCATCCCATCTAGGTTCCAACTTCCCTGGAAATAGCTCCCTACGTACATCGTAGTACAGAACTAATTGCCCTTCTTTAAAGGTATACTTCTTTGCTTTAAGGTCATGCAACTACTTCATCCGATATTTAGCTACCTCCTAGTGTAATAAGCTCTGCAACTTCAGTTCATCCAGGTGGGCTATGGTCGTAAAACATTCAAAGAGTGCATCCTCATCTCCCAAAGAGTGGTTAATTGCAAACCGTATGGTTGGCAACTCGATTTCAAGGGGTAACAAACACTCTTCCCCATAAACTAATTTAAATGGAGTATGGCCAGTAGCTCGCTTGAATGTTGTATTGTACGCCCATACTGCCACATACAACTTCATGTCCCAGTCTCGTTTCTTCTTAGAGACTATTTTAGACAAGATACCCACAAGCTGCTTATTAGTACTTTCGACTTGCCTATTGTCTTGTGGACTATAGGGGGTCGTTTTATTGTGCTTGATTTGCCAAGCTTTAGTTAGGCTTTTGATCACTTTATTCAAAACATGGGTTCCACGGTCCGACATAATTCCTTCGGTGAACCAAAACGGCAAATAATCTGCTCTAAAAGTAAACTTGCAGTTTCTTTTGCATTGTCTTACCTTGTTGCCCGCGCTTCTGACCATTTTGTATAATAATTAGTTGCTACTATAATGTACCTCTTCTGAGTAGTAGATGATGGGGTGATAGGATCCACAAAGTGAATGCCCCACTTCTCAAATGGAAGGATAGCCATGATAGGCGTGAGTGGGTGTTTTCTATTCTCTCTGCTGTCATGTCTTTGACAGGTATCACATCTCTTAACATACTCAAAGGAATCTTGGAAGATGGACGGCCACCAATATCCAGCTCTTAAAGCTTTATGTGCCATCAATCATCCAACGAAGTGCCCTCCACATGCAGAGTCATGGCACTCTTCCAAGATGAAAGAAATCTCGTCAGGCATCACACATCGATGATAGATATCATCAACACCCTGCCCATATAGTGTTCCTGCAATCAAGGAAAACTTCAAAGCTTGTTGTTTGATTTTCCTCTTTTCTGATTTTGATAAACCAGCTCCAGTCTCTCCCGTTAATAGATAATGCGTGATAGCAGTATACTAGGATGGGATAGAAGCTATATCAATTTTAAACATTTCTTCGATATCACTTCCTTCAGCCAAGTCTCTTTTGGCTCCCCGAAATCCACAAGGCATTCCACAATACCCTGCAACCTTGGTGGCTTACTTTTAATCTCATAATCAAACTCCTGCAAAGTAATTAACCACTTTGCCAGACGATCAGGTGGTTGCAGCTTGTTCATAAGCAATCTAAGCCCTTCCGCCTTCGTATAGAAAACTACCTTCTCATAGAGGATGTAGTGCCTACATTTTTTAGTCGCAAAGACCATCGCAAGGCACAACTTCTCCATGTAGGTGTAGTTAATCTCTTATATGCCCAATTTTCAACTAGCAAAAGCTATCGGATGATACCACTTTTCCTCCCAAATTTGGGCTAAACAGCAGCTGATACTATGCATGGTGATTGCTGAAAATATGTAAAATACCTCGCCTCTTTTAGATGCTTTTAAAATGGGTGCTTTTACTACCTCCTGTTTCACATCCTTGAAAGCTACCTTACAAGGGTCGCTCCATACAAATAGACAGCTAAAGGATAATAAGTTCATTAGTGGCAACGTTCTTTCTGCCAAGGCATTTATAAACCTCCGATAGTACCCTATGGATGACAGAAAGCTATGTACCTCTTTCAGAGTGCATGGTGGACTCATAGCGACTATAACCTTGATCTTTTCAGGGTCAGTTGCGATCCCTACTGAACTGACCACATGGCCTAGCAATAGCCCATAAGGCACTCCAAAGACACACTTGCGTGGGTTAAGAGCGATACAAAATTGTCTGCAGTGCTCAAAGAACTTTCTTAAAATAATCAACATCCTTTCCCTTACAGTGGCTACCCCCAGGTCATCGATAAATACTTTCAACTCATATGGGGAGATGTCACCAAAGGTCTTATTTGTTGTTCGTTGCCATGATCCAAGTGGATTGCACAAACCAAAGGCCATCACATGGTACGCAAAAGTATCAAAGACAGTAATAAAAGTTGTTTTCAACTTGTCATCTTCTGCAATTGCCATCTGGTTATATCTTGCAAAGCAATCCATGAACGAATATATTTTCCTACCCGCTAATTGATCCAAAATTTGGTCAATAAATGGCAACGGGTAGTAATCCTTAACCGTCTGCTTATTCAGCTCTCTAAAATCTACACATAGTTGGATCTGGTTATTTTTCTTCTTCCTGATAACAACTGGTGAACACCACTCTATGTGTTGTACAGGGAAGATTAAACCAACTTTCTGTAACTTCTATAACTCCTCAAATAGCCCGTTCCTCAATTCAAAAGGCATATTCCTTACTTTCTAACGCACAGGACGACTGCCTTCTTTTACAGGAATAGTATGAACAGCCAGGCTGGGAGGAATGCCTCTCAGCTCATCATAACTCCAAGCAAAGATGTCGCGGAATTGTTGGATCAAGGACACATAGTCCTCCCTTTCTGCTGAACTGAGCATGGAACCTAATTTAATTGGCCGCGAATCATTCGGCGTGCCAAGGTCCAACTCAATCACATCCGTGTCTCTAGCAGTTCGGGTAACGGATGTGGGAGAGGGAGTGCCCGGAAGGCCAAAAGGCCAAAGTGTGGAGAAGCCAAAGGTTATGACCCTTAGGGGGCCCTTTGGCCCCCAAAAAATTTACGAAATGAAGGGGGGGCGTTTTTTTGCGTGATGGAAGAATGGAGGGAGATGGAGGCGCAGGCAATGAAATGGTGAAGTGGGGTCTCCATAGCCATGGGAGAGCCTCCATATACCCATACTATCTGAAGGCAACAGAAATCTCTCTCCTCCCCCTCTCTCCTGCATAGAGACAAATCATGTGCAAGAAATCAAGAAGAAGAGGGGCTGAAGGATGCATGTCCGGATCTCCTCAAGATGCAAAGGAGGCTGAGGAAAGAGGTTCAGCACTGAAGAATGGTTGTTGGTCTGTGGGCTGCCCAAAATAATTATTAAAAAATCCGCAACACGCAAGACACGTCGTATGCTCTAATTTTGTGAAGAAATTTGCTTGTTTTGTTGTTTCATGGTCCAAATGTTGTTCATATGCGATGAATTTTTGTTTGAACCTTGTTTGCATCATGTTTGAGGGCTGTAACTACAAAAATGCAGAACCCATGATGATTTAGAGCCGTTATTAATTCTTTAAAACTCACAAAATGTCATTTTTAATGGAAATTAGTGGTTCTTTCCGATTTTGAGTTAGGAAAAAGGAATGGAAATGGGATAAAATCAGAGAAAATGTTAAGTTTTAGTCAAAATAATAAGCCAACACAAATAAATCAGAAAATACCTATTTTTCAAGAATAATAAATAGGAAAAAATAGTGAAAAATAGAGAGAATTGGGATTTTCGTGCTAAAAAAATATGAAAAAATAAGATTTATGTGCGTGAATGTTTGGCAAGGTTAAAGCATGAGGTCAAGGCCTCGTCCTTTGTATTACAGTACGTGTTTAATATTTTTTACATACAAAAATGACACAAAATAACCATTTACACCTACGCAACATAGCAACACCTAAATGATGAGGGGGGAATGAAGTTTGTGCAACGATCTAATTGCTGAAAAGATACAAATTTTGATTTTCCTCTTTGTGCATAGCATTTAGCGATCGTTCCATAATTAAATATAGGTGACTAGTAGCACCGGAAGTTTTGGTGCTAGTCCCTAAAGCAGTGCAACACGTAACACTTAGTTAAAACTCATGAAAGTGCTATTTTTCGTACCTCACATGTCTGGTTTTTAAATCATAAAATGGTTGTGCACAATTGCCATACACCTTGCATCAAGCATGCCACATGGTATCTCTTGGAATGCATTGCAATTGATTGATAAGCTTTGACCAACGTTGAGAGGACAGGAAACCTAAGTTGTCGGTTAGACGGGCGCTTCCGTGGGGGAAAGTTTTGTGAGGTAAATCAAAATCTCCTGGAATACTAAATTATGAAAGAGTGGAGTTTGTGCAAATGTTATATGTGTTAGCGACGCATCTTGGGGCCAATCCCCGAGGTGTAGGAGAGTCGTAGTGGAGCTGCGGCAATCAGCCGAGAGGTGCTTCCCTATGTGTGTATTACGAGGCATTATGCCTATATGTTATGGGATCTCCCTCTAAGGAGAAGGGAAGGTGAACACTGGATTATATATTGGATACGAATGCAAAATCCTCATAAGCATTTGCAAAGTGAGTCTTAGACGCTCCTGGCCCACGAGGTTGTGTGGTGGGATTATCTGTCGTATGCATGAGGTCCGGCTAGCACTATAGCTAGTGCCGGCCCATTTTAGATCCCATCAGTGGTGCATCTGTCGAGAGCCGCCAACAAGTGATGGTTCTCGAATGTAGGGTTTCTAGGGACCAAATAGTTGGTTTATGTCCTCTGACAAGGACCGTCAAGCCGAAATACAAAAATCAGAACGTGCGGAGAGGGCTAGACGGCGGTTAGAGATTGTAAGACGCTATTCTCCTCAAAGGAGCAACCCGTTACGCATAAGTGGTAGTGGTTCTAGTAACCTATATTAGCTATATATAGACAAACTATATATAGCTAATTTGGAAGGCATAGATTCCCACATGGAAGGGTTTTGCTGAATCACAAAGCACAGAGTGCCAGAACGTGATGGAAATGACAAACATGAAAATGGTGAACCCCTTTTCTTCATGGATGGCATAGATTCCCACATGGAAGGGTTTTGCTGAATCACAAAGCACAGAGTGCCATGGTTTGAAGACACGGTTGCAACTAATGGAATGTGGAATGTCTCTGATAGCTTTTGCCGATACTGCTACTGTGGTTGCAATTAATAAAATGTGGAGTGTCTCTGATAGCTTTTGATGATATTGCTGCTGCACCACCTCGTTCTCCTTGCCACTGCCTCATCCACCATTTGTAGGTCTTACATGTATTAGCTATATATAGTTTGTCTATATATAGCATCCCTGGTCCCCTCTATATATTCCAACTATGTGTGCTCACTTGAGACGCACTTCTAGGGTTCCACTTTCGGTGTCTCGTGTCTCTCTTCTCCTCTCTCTTCCTCCGTTCCTCGTCTCCCTTGCGCACTGTTCAGCATGGTATCAGAGCGAGGTTTCACAATTACGCAAAGGTCTACGTCTCAGTAGTCAAAAGCACGTGAAGTGATGCGTTGTTTCCTCTCTCTCACATTATCTAAACTCTGCGTTGTTTCTTCTTTCTCATGCTGTGGACATCGAGAGGGTGACGAGTTACAGTAAAAGAGAGAGGATCTATCGATAGCCGCCTCTCCACATACGGTGGGGATTTTCGAGAGCATCTGCGGGCATGTTAGGTAAGCCATTTTGACAAATGAGGTCTTCGACAGAAATTGTGATCAAGCAGGTCTTCAATAGAAATTGTGATCAAGCCGCCTTCCTCTCTCCTTGCCTCCGGTCACACCGGTGCCTCACCCTTCTCTCTGTCTCTCCTATCTGCACAAGCAAGTCGATGGTGCATCAGACCAGTCTCACAGACACGTAAAAGCCTGGCTGGATTCTTTCGTCACGAACATTGCAGTTGCGGCCATGTCTTGAATCCCTGTGATTTCATCGAGACAAGACGACTCCATAACAGGTGCTAACCCTATCTTCTTGACAGCAGCGAACCAGGCCCACTACCTTTCTGTAGAAGAAGAAGAAGAAGAAGGAATATCATAACACGCTCTTTTTGTGAAAAAGACGAAGAACAACGCATATTGGTTTCGGACCTGAAGAATAAGAACCGGACACACTTGCTCTCGGAAGAAGCAGAAGAAGAACAGACACCCTCATTTTCTGAAGTTAAGGAAGAAGTGGCATACTTACTGGTTTTCTAAAAAACAATAATAAGAACCGGGCACACTTGCTCTGAAGGAGGCGGAGGAGAAGATTAGGCACCTGCGCGACTGTTGATCCACCTCAAGCATGTAAGACCTACAAATGGTGGATGAGGCGGTGGCGAGGAGAACGAGGCGGTGCAATTACAGCATCAATATCATCGAAAGCTATCAGAGACACTCCACATTTTATTAATTGCAACCACAGCAGCAGTATCGGCAAAAGCTATCAGAGACATTCCACATTTCATTAGTTGCAATCATGTCTTCAAACCATGGCACTCTGTGCTTTGGGATTCAGCAAAACCCTTCCATGTGGGAATCTATGCCTTCCATGAAGAAAAGAGGTTCACCGTTTTCATCTTTGTCATTTCCATCACGTTCTGGCACTCTGTGCTTTGTGATTCAGCAAAACCCTTCCATGTGGGAATCTATGCCTTCCATGAAGAAAAGGGGTTCACCGTTTTCATCTTTGTCATTTCCATCACGTTCTGATCATGGCAGAATGCCAGAGCCGGATGCCATCTTGGAGTTCATTGCCAAGGACCAGGCACGGTATGCAGGAACTGCATCCTTGTAGGGAGCTTTCTTACGTGTTCATTTTCAAGACTTTTCTGTTGAGGAAGATGAGCTTTGGCGCATCAACAGAGGAGATGCAAAAAGAGCCCAAATCTCAAAAAAAAAAAGACTACATACATGCACACAGTTTAGTTGGTACCTTGAAGGATGGTAGCAAGCAGTCTAACAGTTTGAAGCAGGTTGGGAATGGAACAAACAGTGCTTTGGAATATAACAAGCAGTTTGCTAGCTTGGAATAGGATGGGAATGGAACAAGCAGTGCTTTAGAAGATATCAAGCAGTTTGACTCAGCCATGGCAAGAAAGAGAAAGGCATCATCAGAGGAGAAGCAAAAAAGGGCCCAAATCTCAAAAGACAGACCACATGGATGGACATGGATCAGTTGGTACCTTGAAGGATGGTAGCAAGCAGTTTAACAGCTTGAAACAGGATGGGAATGGAACAAGCAGTGCTTTGGAAGATAACAAGCAGTTTGCCAGCTTGAAAAAGGATGGAAATGCAACAAGTGATGCTTTGGAAGATGAGAAAAAGCTTCTTGGAAGGAAATTGGAGCAGAGTTCTAATAAATCAGTGTGTATGATTATTGAATCAGATGAAGAGGAGGAGGTATGAGGTGGCGTGGTTTGTATAGGCCTATCACTATCAGCAATGCTTCCAAAGTCACTGTCTGTCATGTTTGAGGGTCTTATTTTATCTTATTTTAGTTTCAGCTAATGGGCTAATGATATTCTAGTTGATGATCTGTTTTCTAGCAAATGTTTTGTCTTGATATTATGTTTCCAACTGATGATCTTTGGTTGATGTTGCAGCTGATGAGCTCTTGATATTCCAGCTAATGATATGACATTTCTATTGATGTTTCATTTGCACAATTTAGTACAATTTCTCATCATTTTAATTGCTCCTATTTCATCTTTCATGGTTTCATTACACCACTTGATGGTTCAAGAATTTAGATATGATATAGCTGCTGACGTTTCATTTTCCAGCTCATAATTTGTTTGCATCTCGTCTATTATTCTTTCCAACTGATGATCATATTCCAGCTTATAGTTGATGCACTGATGATATTTTAATGATCGTAATATTCATCTCGTTATATTCCAGCTGATGATTGTTGGTATTTTGTTCATCATTTGATTATTCTAAATGTTTCTTTCTTCCAGCTGATTTTTGGCTCTTCATGCTATGTTTCATATCATTTTGTCTATATTACAGTTAATGCCAGCTGATGTTTCATTATTATTCCAGCTATTGAGTTGTTTTAGCTGATGTTTCATTCCTTATTCTAGCTCTTGAGTTATTCCAGCTCTTGTTTCGTTTCTTATTATTCCAGCTCATGTTTTGTTCCTTATTATTCTAGCTGTTGAGTTGTTCCAGCTGATGTTTCGTTCTTTATTGTAGCTGGTTGTTGAGTTGTTCCAAACCATGTTTCATTCTTTATTCTAGCTCTTGAGTTGTTCCAGCTAATGCTTCATTCTTTTCATTTTCTATTCTATTCCAGCTAATGTTTGTCTATTCTAGCTTATGATATACGAGCTGATGTTTTGTTGTTTCCAGTATGTTCATCTATTCCAGCTAATGTTTCATTGTTTCCAGCTGACTCGTCTGTTCAAGCTTATGTTTATTTCCAACTGACTCGTTTGTTCAAGCTTATGTTTATTCTACTTGATATTTTATCTATTCTAGCTAAGGGGCTGATGTTGCAGCTAATGTTTTCGTCTTGATAATGCTCATCTCGTCTATTCTTCTTTCCATTTGCTGGTGGTATGCCAACTGCTATTTCGTATATTCTAGCTGATGAGCTGATGAAATTTTCATAGTATATTCTAGCTACTGAGTTGATTTATGACATTGTGATTGTGTTCTAATGTTGATATAACATTTTCTATTAAGTTTTTGGTGTCACAGATTATGTTGCATAGCTGATTATATCCACACTCAAGATAAAGCAATTTCATGGCCCTTTATCTCCTTCGATTCCTTCATCTATTGTAATTTAAGATTGATGTAGCTCCTTCATTTATCTATAGTAAGTCAGGAGTGATGTAGCTCCTTCGATGCCTACAAACAGACACTTGTATATTCAGGAGTGATTTAGCTCCTTTCAACTTTGTAATCATATATTTTCAATATTAATATAGCAGTAGGGCTATATAGAGCTGTGGGTTTCTCCCTTGAGTCCCCAAGGGTTTTTTTCATCCATAGTTAGGGACCTTTATTTGAGCGGGGATATTAGCTATATATAGTTTGTCTATATATAGCATCCCTGGTCCCCTCTATATATTCCAACTATGTGTGCTCACTTGATGCACTTCTGCGGTTCCACTTTCGGTGTCTTGTGTCTCTCTTCTCCTCTCTCTTCCTCCGTTCCTCGTCTCCCTCGTGCATTGTTCAACAACCTAGGTGTTACGAGTAGCTCTTCGAGTGCAAGTGGAAGTCTTGATACTTCCCTATTTTCAGTTAATCAGTCCACAATAAGTGGGGGTGTAGTGTTGCCTACACAAACTCCTATTGTCAATCGGGTTGTAGCCATGGCACAACCTTCGCAAAAGCAGCTTCCTTAATTAGTCAATTTAAACACAGGTTCCTTCACGTAACTTAAGCACTGTCACAAAAATAATGTCAAGCAAGTTTCTTTTTCAATTATTCGATCTTTATTTATCATAGTCCCGGAATACATCAAGTATCATGCCCAAAGGTTATCCCAGCAATCAACAGGATTGCTGCTCCAAGTTCCATCCGTAGACTAGTATATGGGCCTCGAGATCCCATCTCGAGTCATGTCGGCCTCTTGTGCGAGATCCGGAGGCAAGGAATTTACAGTTAGAGCCTCCCCTGGCACCCAAGCGTCCTTTCGCTCCAAGTAGCACCCACGGAGAGACATCTCGTGATGGGTTCGGTCCATATACCTAGCGGCGCAGCTAACAACCCCCTTGGATAAGGCTATGCAGGCAGTAAAAAATAACTGAACTTGCCTCTCCCTCTAGGCTTTTAACCTGAAGTATTAAGTTTTTTGCCTTGAATTAGTTCCTTGAGCAAGGAAATTCAACAAATGTACTTAAGTGTACAATCATGATCATTTCAGAGGCCATTTGTATGACCAACTACTAAGGTGTGATTCCTTCTTCCCGAATGCTCCCAACATTCGATCCTGATCGTTCGCGACTTGGCAAGATTCCAGGGGCTTGATAAGCTAGGTTGCTTTTTTTCCCCTTTTTCTTTGGGTTAGGGTTTGTACCCTACCGACCCTAATTATCCTTACCTTAGGTCTCCTTGTAAAATAGGTCATGGACAACCCCGTCGTCCTCGGTTGGTCAACTTGCTGGTTATCTCCTAGATCCCTTGAAGTTCCTATGTACCTTTATCTTTGATCTTAATTGATCAAGATTGTATATCCCTTTGACCATGGTTGGTCAAGATGGTTCTATTTAGAACAGTTCCTACTTTGTCTTAAGTATAATCTTCTTAAGCCCTCTTAATAATACTCACAGGTGCTTAAGCTTTTACCTATCCCTCTTGAAGTCACCAAGGACTTAGACATGGGACTCATGGATCTCAGTCCCATTTGGTAGATTACAAACAACGTTGAATTTTCCCAACAACTTAATACGCACAACGTAATGCCATGCCTTCATTTCAATGCTTACAATTTTGATATAATCCATACGATATTTTATGCCGCACATGCGAAGGTACTTTCTATGCATGCAATCTTAACATTATCCTCTATGTAATTGTTTACATGATCTATAACCTTCTTGAATGATCTAACTTTATGTGATCATTGTATGAGTCTAACTGCACTTTAATCTTTTCTGTAGTTTATTACATGTACCTTAGAATCCATCTTGCGAAATGGAGATGCACTTTGTTTCTTCAATGTCCTCTAAAATGCATTTTAAGCAAGAACTTGTGCAAGGAGCAATGCACTTTTTTATGCATGAATTCTTGTAAGATGTTTTTGGTAATTTATGATGCAATTTCTAATCAATTCCACCTATTATGATGACATCTTATGAGGGAAATTATCTTACATCACAACTAAGTTCATACCTAGGAAATGATTAAATACGCAATTAATGTGATGCATGTGAATATGATTTTTCACCGTGATAATTATAACCTATGATTTAATAATAGAGTAACCTCGGTTTGGAGTGGTGTTTTGATTCCAGTGGTATTGATGCCTGATGAACCGTTCGCGGTTGCGGTGCCACCTTGTTTCGAACCTCCATCCACACTTGCAGGGTTTTCGGCTATCTTTGTGGAATTACACTTCGGGGCCATACTCGAAGACACGTGTACGAGTGATAGAGTTCTCGCACTGTCCTATGAAAAATTCTCACCGCCTCTCCTTGAGTGGAGAAAAGATAATGAAGGGGAGTGTATTTTCAGAAATTCTTCTTCTTCTTCTCTTCTTCTCCTCTCTCTCTCTCTTTTTCTTGTTCTTCTTCTTCTCTTCTTCTCCTTCTCTCTCTCCCTCTTCTTCTTCTTCTTCTTCTTCTTCTTCTTCTTCTTCTCTCTCTCCCTCTTCTTCTTCTTTTCTTCTTCTTCTTCTTCTCTCTTCTTCTTCTCTCTTCTTCTTCTTCTTCTTCTTCTTCTTCTCTTATTCTCTTATTCTCCTTTTCTCTCTCCCTCTTCTTCTTCTTTTCTTCTTCTTCTTCTCTCTTCTTCTTCTTCTTCTTCTTCTCTTATACTCCTTCTCTCTCTCCCTCTTCTCTCTCTCTCTCTCTCTCTCTCTCTCTCTCTCTCTCTCTCTCTCTCTCTCTCTCTCTCTCTCTCTCTCTCTCTCTTTCTCTCTCTCTGGGCGGTGTTTCCTGATCATGAGGGGGGTTTTCTAACGACAAGGGAGGGGGGAAAGGCTGTCTGTTGACGAGCGAGGAGAGGGGCTGCTGTTGTCGGAGGGGGGCGCTGCCTGTCAAGCCGAGGGAGGGGGGTTGCCTTCCACAAGGGGAGGGGAGGGCTCCCCTTTATAGTGGGGAGGGGTGGTGTATGAGAGGGGTAGGAGAGGGATGTTCACAACCACCACCCCTTTCACCTAGGGCTGCATGCCTCCTCTCTTGCTTTACTCACACACTCTCTCTCTCCACGCCATGCAGTCGGCAGGGGAAGAGAGAGGGAGAGTAAAAAAATTGTCCTAAATTTAAAAAATTTTAAGGGGGGGTTCTCATGGGGGGAGGCATCGGGGGGGGACACGAGGGATATTACACCCTCCTCCCCTCATCATGCATGATGATGGCTCTTGATCTATCATCGACAATATAGGCATATCCCTCTGGGGTATGCCTAAGATGGGTCCTCTCCCACCTACGTCCACGCTCCTGGGCATGTGCAAGAGACCCCTATACATCCGATGTACTGACCAGGGTAGTAACTATCGGTGTAGCACCCATAGGGGTGCCACCTGTAGATGGCTAAGCCACACAACTCTAGCAGGTGACGCAACTCCAGCAGAACGACGAGATGAAGACACCGCGTCCGTGCCTCCACCTGAGCCACGCTCCCTGGAACCGCCACGAGAGTGAGGAGTCACACATATATCCCGTGCTGACCGCGGGCTCATTGCCTCTGTATCTCTACAGCATCCCCCTGACCCTGAAGCACTCCCTCCCTCTGGCCCAAGTCTGGAGCGTCGAACTCGTCTACTCGAAGCTGAAGCATCTGATCGCGCCGAAGTAGATCTAATAGAGCGGCCTAACAATATCCGAGACAGCTCCTGGTCCACCATGTCTCTGAATCTTGCCATCTGATCTGGAGACATGCACGTGAATATATTCTGCAACTCCTCATCGCTCATCCCTCGACTCATCTTGAAAAGGTCACCTTCACAGATAAAAAATGATGTTAGCATAATCAATTTAAATCATACAAAGCATGGTAATATAAATCCTAAAAAAAGATCTCACTTAAAATGCATATCTTATGTACCCTTATATGCGAATAGTCAACGAATTGAGTAAGTGGATGCTCGAAGTATGAAGTATCCTATGGCCTCATATCAATCTCCTGACATAACTCCGCATACACTGGAAGGTCGATAGACATGTCACCACAAAAGGATGAGTCCACCTCGTTCTCAAAGAATTCTTGGACTCCTGTATTTCCATCATTGTTAGCTGATGTTGGCTCCTCTACATGCTCCAAGCTTTCGGTGGCCTCCACCCCTTGCAATATCAACCCCTCTATTTGCATATTGTCCTCATCTATGATCGGAACATTGCTTTGATCATATACCCTCACACTTCGGGGAGCTGAAGGTATAACATACCACCATCGAGGTTGTCGAGGGTTTGGATAAAAGATTACCTATTCACAAACATGTACAAGAGATTAAATTATTGTGACATGTATCATGTCATAATACAATTAACAAACAAATGAGTTCATGCACCTATTCACAATGGGCCGGCAACACAAAGGTGTCGCGCAAATCCGTCCATTTTTTTCGGAATCTATTTCGAGACCTCGTCGAACTGTTGCTCTAGCTCCTTCAAGTACAACTTTGAACCACTGCACATCGAATAGTATCATGGAGAAGCTACGATAATCCACCGTAACAATACCTTGCAAGTTTCCAAAATACTCCATCTCATCTATAACCGTGTTTGGATCCATTTCTCATCGTCGGCTCTCCTGCTCGAACCTTGCCATGATACCACAGTCCATTGTGGAGTGAATTTTGTCAATACGCTCCATGCGAAAATGTTGTCCGTGCGACCACGCTGCACTATATATTTTGTATTGTACATTGAAACACTCAAATTAGTCGTTACATATAAAATATAGATACAAAAAATCCTAAACACATCATTACCTTTGGACTACATCCCCTCAAGAATTCCCACTCCTCAATTGAGACCTCCGCCCCTTTGCGAGATGCTGCAGTCAAAGCTCCATGCAACCATCGTGTTGAAATGAACCGCGGCATCTCCTTCATGCCCTCAGGATATCAAATTGGTCGATGGCGCGTACTACATCGAAATTCAGATCGCGCTTCCTCTCAATCTTGCCTAGCGATATGGTACTACCTAGCGAGCCATGTCTCCATAGAGGCATAGTGCGACACACAAAAGCGATTTACCTTCTCCTCCATTGTAGCATCCATTCTTTTTTCTACCCCATTTCCAACCATGACATCTCCAGTCATTCTATCATAGTCCTTCAGCGACCATAGCATTTTGTTGTTTGGATCCACCGTTGGTAGCCATTGTAAAATATGCACTAGCGCCTCAGACACCAACCAACCTTCAGCCATGCTACCTTCTGGCCAAGCTCGTTGTTGCACAAAGCCTTTCACGGTTTTCATGAAGCATGCCAAGAAGAACATCCATCGCGTATGGACAGGTCCAGCAATCTCCACTTCATCTACAAGATACACAAGAAGGTGGCTTTGTATGGTGAGCATGCTTGTAGGCAGGTATTTCTCAAAGAGACAGACCGTCTCCACTGCTCCCCGCCTCGCGGATTCAATAGGGGATGTCTTAATCTCCTTCTGTGAGTTCCATTGCACTAAAGTCGACAACCTATAAATGGCCCCCCATATTTCTGGAGTAAGGCATCCTACGATCGTAATCGGTAGTACAAGCTGCCACAAATGAGAAAGCATTATCAACAATGGATACACTCGAAATAGCAAAATGTGCATGCCAATTACAATCCATTTGTAGTACAAATCTGACATATCTTATGCCATTCATGGGATTTTAGCCCTGATAATTGGTCGTCTTTAGAAAATGCAGACCTGAGAGAACACATCATACCCGTCAGAGTGCGGATAGACTTGACTACTTGCTTCACAATGCGCTATTCTTTAGTGGACAAAGCCCAAGGAGTGCAAGGTAGCTGCACGCGACCATTAGCACACTCGACTACAGCCAAAGTGCCTCGGAGGCATCTTGCCTACCTTCTTCAAATCCATTTGTGACCCTATAGTGTCTCTCTTTCCTGTGATGTGGCCCCATAGCAAGCTGCCCACATTCTTGGAAATGTGTATGGGATCCAACAAGTGGTTGACTTGTAAGTGGGTTCAATACGACAACTCGTAGAAACCTATGTCGCATTTCGTTTAGATGTGACTCTGCGTGGACCATTTTTAGCTCGTACTAGCTTGCGGCATTCATACGTATTGGTCATCCAGGAAAACCTTCCCTGAGTTCATGACCCTCTGGCAAGAAAGAGGCATGTCCTTGATATACCATCTTCTTCATGGTTCATGATCTTCGAGAGTCTAACTGTGGCCCGCACAATGGACATGCATGATAACCTGAGGTAACCAGACCTGTTTCAACACCTCTATCCAGTGAATACAAACTTGAACGAGATAAAATATAAATATTACCAACGAGAACGGAAGCCTATTTACCTGAGCACTCTCCGAATCCCGAAAAGTCATGCATCGTCCATATGAGAATGGCTCGAATATCGGCAAACCATCGACCATCGCGCTTGCTCATATCTTGCATGTGACCCCCTCCTCCCACAAAATCTTAAGCTCATCGACTAATGGACGAAGATACATGTCCATATTTTTGACTTTGCAGCGGCCAGGGATGATTAAGATAAAGATGAGATGTCATTTCTTCGGTAGAAAGCCATGGAAGGATATTTTAGTTGACAAGGACTATAGCCCACACACTGTAAGAAGTTGAGCGTAGACCAAATGGGTTCACGCCATCCATTGCAAGACCGAGCCGAAGATTCCTTGGCTCTCAAGCAAAGCCTGGAAAGGTAGAGGCAATGTGGTTCCATGCGCGTGAATCCGTTGATATTCGTTGAACTCCATCTATGGACCTATTCTGTGCATGCCACGTTGTCAAGCTGACCATGCCGGACGTACAAAACATGTGGTTTATGCGGGGAATAAGTGGAAAATGTCTAAGAACTTTTTGAGGGATGGTTTGCCATTGCAAGTCCTATCGATACCTGTGAGCACCACACTTTGGACATGTCTCCATAGTCTCGTATTCTCCTCGAAACAGTATGGAATCATTGATACATGTATGGATGCTGTTGTAGTCCATGCCAAGCTTTTGTAAAATATGACGTGCATCATCACGAGACTCGGGCATGGTATTTGCAAGTGGTAATATATGATATTTCAGTAACTTGAAAAAAATCATAAAACACCTTGAAAAAACACAAATATTTTTAATTATAGTGCCGAAAAGAAATCAACGAAGCGTACGCACAAGGTAGCTGAACAACTCGGCCACACTCGCATCGCTCCACCCATATTTTGCTTGCACACTTAGGAGTGCAAGCAGTGTCTTCAGGCGAGATACTCGGCACCCATCATATAATGGTATGGATGCTTCCTCTCTAAGCGGATCAGAAGTCTTGACATCCATGGGAATCAATGCATCGATCATTGCCTCCATCTCAGGCTCCAAGATTGTAGGTAGGTCTGGAAGGCTGTCTGTCTCCTTTGGTATTGATGGTATAGATTGGGTAGTACCTTCCAAGTGGTGGATTGGCTCAGGCACTCCATCCATCGCACGCCCACGAACTCTTCTAAATTGGTAGCAAAGGGTGCACTCCTCCTTGGGACGAGACGTCACCTCCCTGGATAGAAAATTTGCTAGCCACACCCAGTCTCCTTGTATATGGTATTCAATTAGCTTGCGAGTACAATGCATGATTGATATTAACTTTTCTTACCGTTTGCTGAAAATCCAAGATCGCCTGATCAATGATCTCATATTGAAACTCACCAAAGCGTCGTACGTGTTCTATAGACAATCGATGTTTTTGTCTAATTGCCAGCTTGCATTGAGAGCAAGGACATGGGACACACTGATTAAGATACGCCTCGCGATCTTGAACAACAAGACCTTCATCATTTTTCATTTTGTCTACCTTACGATAAAAAATTTGTTTTTGTTATCATTCTTTTTTTCTTTCCTAAATTGTTTGAGAAGCAATTTCTTCTCTTGTAACTTAGCAAAAATTAATGTACCCACCTATCCACAGATTAACATATATATATCGGAGTGTTTCCCATCTTGTGGTATTACACCGGACCTCGCCACCACTCTCTCTTTGTTTTTTATCCATTCATTATCTCCTCTCCTTCCATCTCTGTCTCTTTTTCTCTTTCTTTATTATGCTGTATGTTTATTCCCTCTCTCTTGTTCCTTTTTCTTTTTTCTCTTCCTCCCCCTCTCTCATTTTCTTTAACGATCATGGCTACGACTACAACGAAGACCACGACCACGACCACGACCACGACCACGACTACAACTATGACTATAATGACCACGACCATGACTACGACCACGACCACGATCACGACCACGACCACGACCATGACCACAACTACCACTACCACTACCACTACCACTACCACTACCACTACCACTACCACTACCACGACTACGACCACGACCACGACCACGACTACAACCACCACATCTACCACTACCACTACCACTACCACAACTACGATCACTATAATAAACAAGAAAAGAAGAAGAAGAAAAAAAACAACAACAACTACTACTACTACAACAATAAACAAGAAAAGAAGAAAAAACTACTACTGCTACTACTACTACAACAACAAAAAACAAGAAAACTAAATAACAATAAACAAGAAAAGAAAAAAAAAAACTACTACTACTTCAACAAACAACAATAATTATTTTCCTTTTCTCTCTTCCTCTCCCTCTCTCATTTCCTCTCCCTCTCTCACCCTCTCCCTCTCTTTCTCTCTCTCCCTATCAGGTCTAATGTTTTTTCTCTCTTTTTCTCTCTCCTCTCCCTCTCTCATTTTTTTCTCTCTCCTCTCCATCGATCAATGATTTCATTTTCTTTCTTTCTCTCCCTCTCTCATTTCCTCTCCCTCGCTCACCCTCTCCCTCTCTTTCTCTCTTTCCCTATTATGTTTAATGCTTTTTCTCTCTCCTCTCCCTCTCTCATTTCTTTTTCTCTCTTCCTCTCCCTCTCTCATTTCCTCTCCCTACCTCACCCTCTCCCTCTCTTTCCGTCTTTCCCTATTATGTTTAATGTTTTTTCTCTCTTTTTCTCTCCCTCTCTCATTTTTCTCTCTCCTCCCTCTCTCTCATTTCCTTTTCTCTCTTTCTCTCCCTCTCTCGTTTCCTCTCCCTCCCTCAACCTCTCCCTCTCTCTCTTTCCTTATTAGGTTTAATGTTTTTTCTCTATTTTTCTCTCTCCTCTCCCTCTTTCATTTTTCTCTCTCCTCCCTCTGTCTCATTTCTTTTTCTCTCTTTCTCTCCCTCTCTCGTTTCCTCTCCCTCCCTCACCTCTCCCTTTCTTTCTCTCTTGCCCTATTAGGTGTATGGGTTTTTTCTCTCACCTCTCCCCCTCATTTTTTCTCTCTCCTCTCTCTCTCTCTCATTTCCTTTTCTCTCTTTCTCTCCCTCTCTCGTATACGCTCCCTCCCTCACCCTCTCGCTCTCTTTCCCTATCAGATTTAAATTTTTTTTCTCTCTTTTTCTCTCTCCTCTTTCTCTCTCATTTTTTTTCTCTCTTTCTCTCATTTTTTATCCCTCTCATTTTTTTTCTCTTTTTTTCATTTTTTTCTCTCTTTCTCTCCCTCTCTCATTTCCTCTCCCTCCCTCACCCAATCTCTCTCTTTCTCTCTTTCCTTATTATGTTTAATGTTTTTTCTCTCTTTTTCTCACTCCTCTCCCTCTCCCTTTTTTCTCACTCCTCTCCCTCTCTCATTTCCTTTTCTCTCTTTCTCTCCCTCTCTCATTTCCTCTCCCTCCCTCACTCTCACGCTCTTTCTCTCTTTCTCTATTAGGTTTAATGTTTTTTCTCTCTTTTATCTCTCCTCTCCCTCTCATTTCTTTTTCTCTCTCCTCTCCCTCTCTCATTTCCTTTTCTCTCTTCCTCACCCTCTCTTATTGTCTCTCTCTCCCTCACCCTCACCCTCTCTTTCTCTCTTTTCCTATTATGTTTAACATCTTTTCTTTCTTTTTCTTTCTCCTCTCCTCTCATTTTTTTTGTCTCTTCTCTCCCTCTCTCATTTCCTTTTGCTCTCTTCCTCTCCCTCTCTTATTTCTTCTCCTTCCCTCACCCTCACCCTCTCTTTCTCTCTTTCCTTATTATGTTTAATGTTTTTTCTCTCTTTTCCTCTCCCTCCCCCTCTCTTTCTCTCTCCCTCCCTCTCCCTCTCTCATTTCCCTATTATGTTTAATGTCTCCCTCCCTCTCCCTCTCCCTCTCTCATTTCCTCTCCCTCCCTCTCTCATTTCCTCTCCCTCTCTCAATACACACGAATTATACCAAAAACAAGTAAAAGAGAGAGAGAAAACTCCCTCTTCCTCTCTCATTTTCTCTCCCTCCCCCTCTCCCTCTCCCCCTCTCCCTCTCCCTCTCCCTCTCCCTCTCCCTCTCTTTCTCTCTCATTTCCTTTTCCTCTCTCAATACACATGAATTATACCTCATTTCCTCTCCCTCCCTCTCCCTCTCCCTCTCCCTCTCTTTCTCTCTCATTTCCTCTCTCTCTCTCAATACACACGAATTATACCAAAAACAAGTAAAAGAGAGAGAGAAAACTCCCTCTCCCTCCCTCTCCCTCTCCCTCTCCCTCTCTCATTTCCTCTCCCTCCCTCTCCCTCTCCCTCTCTTTCTCTCTCATTTCCTCTCTCTCTCATAATACACACAAATTATATAAAAAACAAGTAAAAGAGAGAGAGAAAACACAAAAGAAAAGCAACAATGGATAATGCACTCACCATAAAGGCTCGAAGAAGGGTTTGGTGGCTCCTCTTCGCGACGACGGCTCCTCTTCACCCTCCGTACACCTCCTCCTCTTCTTCGCAAATGGTGGCGGCGGTGGCGGTGGTGGTGAGAAGCCTTCTTTCTTTCTCTTTCTCTCCCTCTCAGCATGATGCTCGCTCTCCCTTTCGCTCTCTCTTTCGTGAATGCGCGAAAAATGACGCGCTCGGGTTTCGACCTGTGTTTTTTTTGTCTGGGTGCCCTTGCTATTTGCGTCGCATTTGTGACACTAATAGCGACGCCACTATTTCTCGTCGCAAATGGCCGTCTCTATACCCTCATATCCTTATAGTGTTTCAAAGCTGCCCTGTGCGCCCTCCTCATGAAACTCCTTTGCTCTGACCTCCCTGCGAACTTCCTTTCCTTTCCAACCGAAGAGCAACTGGATGAATGATCTAAATGATCCAATGTACTATAATGGATGGTACCATCTCTTCTGCTAGTACAACCCAACTCAAGCCTACTGGGACCTTATCTATGGGGGCATCCAATCTCAGTTGATCACATCCACTGGCTATACCTTGATTATGCCATGGAACCTGACCAGTGGTACAACATTCGAGGTTTTTAGATATGCTCAACAACTTTCCTGGAAAGTGGTACTCCTGTGATCATCTATACATGATCTACTAATGAATATGTACAAGTGCACGCTGTAGCATTTCCTGAGGATACTTCAGATGGCCCACCGTCCCAGATTTGAGCCTTGATCTTCTTGTTGTCGATGATGAGGCTCTACGACTAAAACTTGATGCTTCTCTATCTATTACACCCTCTTCTTCTTTAGCTTCTCTATCAAACCAAAAACCACACCCTTTCCTTTTTCTTCAAAGCAAAGCCCTTGCTTGCAATTGAAAGAAAGCCCTCAGTTTCATGCCCTCTTCTTCTTCTTCCAAATGACAGCTTTTGAAATAAGAAATGAACCTTAATACCTCTAATGTGAACTCCAAACCGAGCTTCTTGAGCAGCACAATAGCACCTTCTTTCTTGAGCTTCTTTACTTCAAATACAACACTGGATGTTGACTTGAAAAATTGGAATCGTGACAGGCATGTACAAGGAGAAGAACGAGATGGAAAGAGTTTAGAATATATACAAGGAAGAAGGAAATGTTAGGAAGTTATGCTCACTAGCTATCTAGCTCAGCCATGGCTCTGATACCATGTTAGGAAACATGGATCTAGAGCTAGTTAGCTATGGTGGATGCAAATCAAACATATGATACATTATCAAAATGAGATATTGCAGCTCAATTGAATTAGGTTCCAAGATAGCTTAGGTTGGACTCATAAAGACAATCTTGAGTAACTCAAACTGATAGTTTCATTGCATTGTAATGAGTGTCAAGTACATACTTATATAGCTTTTTGGATAGTCCCACTATTTTCACTATGCATATGGGATTCTGAACGTCTCTTCCTAGAGCATACATTAATTGTCTATCTTCTAGCCTCTTCAGGGCATAGATTCAGCCTCTATGGGCATACATCTAGCTTCTATGGCCAAGCATCAATTGCTATTCTCAATAATTACCATAGCTTCTCCATGATCATATTCAATGTACAATGGTTCAAAGTGGTATTGGAAGCAGCTAGGGCAACCGTTCGACAAGGTCCATCTAGATTTCTCAAAATAGATTCCAAGAAAAGATGGACTGATCTGTGTACAGTTTTCATGTCGGCCCATTGTGAACATGTGCGTGGACTATGTTTTAATTTTTTTAAATAACACATACATGTCACAAATGTTGAATCTCTCTTATATGAGATTTTGCATAGGTAATTTTCTATCCAAACCTTGACAACCTCGATGGTGGCATATTGTGCCTTTAGCTCCTTAGAGTGTGAGAGTGTATGATGAAAGCAATTTTCTCAGCATATATGAGGAGAGTATGCACGTGGAGGGGTCGATATTACAAGGGGTAGAGGTCAGAGCGTATAGAGGAGGCAGAATTGGGTAACGATGACGGAAAGGTAGGAGGCCAAGAATTCTTTGAGAATGAGATGGAGTCATCCGTTTGTGATGACTTGTCTATCGACCTTCCAGTTTATGTGGAGTTCTGCCAAGAGATTGACATGGCACCATAGGCTATGTCATTCGTTGATGATTCGATTATAAGGATACTGTAGAATATGCGTTTTAAGTAACATCAAGATTTTTTGTGTTATATTACAATGATTTTCTTGAATCTTTATATTGATTATGCTAACATCTTTTTCTGTCTATGCAGGTGACCTTTGAAGATATTTGGAGAGTAGGATGAGTCGAGGGATGAGCAACAAGGAGTTGTAGGAGATATTCACACGTATGTCTCCAGATCAAATGGCCCGATAAAACCATCAGGCCGTTCTATTAGATCTGTTTTGGTACACTCTGATGCTTTGGTTTCTAATGCGAGATCGACACTCCAGAGTGGGCCCGGATGGAGGGAGTGGTTTTGGAAGGTGCTGTGGAGATTTGGATGCTGTGAGCTCGTAGTTAGCTTAAGATACATGTGCTACTCCTCGCTCTTGTGCATGTTTGAGAGAGGGTGGCTCAGGTGGGTGTCGTGGAGGCAGCAATGCATTGTCTCCATCTCGTCATTTTGGTTGAGGCATGTCACCTGTAGGATTTGTCACATTTGTGGGGACATCTACTCTAGTGACTCCACAACTTTTGCTCACTCATCCCCACAGGTGGCACACCTATGGGTTCTACTCCAAGAGATACCACCATTGTGGGTATACCAAATGTATAGGGGTCTCCTGGATATGGTCAGGAATGTGGTCATAGGTGAGAGAGGACACATCTTAGACATACCCCAAAGGGGTATGGATACCTCATAGATGACAAGACAGGAGTTGTGATCATGAATGATGAGGGAAGGAGGGTGATGTCTCGCATGAGAGAGTTGTGCCAACAAGTTTTTTGGCACAACATGTTGGACCATTGGAAGAACATACCCAAGGGGAGCAAGGACTACGTATTAGCATCCTTGCACGAGGAGTTTCTGGTACCCACCACGGTAGAGAGGTTTTGCACTAAGTGGATGATGGAGTACATACGTGCGTACATGTCACACAAATGATCGAATGCACACAAGGCACTCAAGAGTGGCACCTTAGAGACCAAGTGACTAGATGCAGACGATTGGTGGAGACTCAAGGATGAGACTTTAGATTTTCTAGGCCATTGGGGACAGCACAAGGGGGAGGCAGTGAGATCATGATTGGAGGCAGGGGTGGTCCATCATCTTGGGAGTGGCGGCCACATGATTGATCTGAAGGACTTTGTAAGTTTTTATTTTCTTCTTCTTGCTTTCTTATTTACAATATCACTTGTACTTACAATCTTATTTCCAACAGTTGTATTCTGTTTTCTTTGTAGTACTCTATTTCAACTCTATTACAAACTGCGATCCCACTGGCCTAGAGACTAGATATGCAAAGAGACATGGTTTCACTGCATTGATCGATAGACTATATGCATATGGAGGCCCAATAAGTCTATCATATTTCTTATCCATAGTTTGTTTTTTTTTTTTGCATTATACATGGTGGACTAATGTGTAGTTGTTCATTTTGCAGAGTTGGTTCGATGTTACTTTGTGTTAGGATGAGAGCTTTCAAATGGTGATGATCTATAGCTTGTGCTTGGATTTGTGGAGTGCATATCCTCTTCTTTTTTGGTCCTATGATTTATGCAGGCATCTTCTATGTACTATGTTGTTATCATTCTTTGTATCTTGCCATAATACCATGATTTTTCATCAACAATCTTGTACTTATTCTATGTATCACTATTGTGGATTTAAGTGCATTTTTGCACTCATCTTGATGACCATTGCACACTTAACAAGTAATCAATTTGTAGAATATGAATATAACACATAGTGCTATAGCTGCCATGCCACAATTTTTTTTAAATCTATAAGCATCACTATTAGTATTGTGAATTTACTGCATGCATTGCTATTAGCATCGCAATACGTGTTGCAAAATATCTCTATTTGTGTCGCAAAACTAAAAAAAATTGCGACGCTAATAGCGATAAAAATACATTCGCTAGCTAATGAAATGAAGGTAAGGCCATTCAAAGTATTAAAGAACTAGCCTTTAAAGATCGCATGAGTCTAATTCTCCATGGATTTTATAGTCATGAAGGGGTGGACCATGACATCCTGTTGGGCCGTCCTTGAATGCGTAATGCACGGGCCATAGAGGACTGGGGTAATGGCCTTATCTTATTAGGCAATAGAATAGAGGCAGTGAGGGTAGAGATGGACACCTGGAAGACAACGCTAGTTGACCTAGATGCCATCTCGGCCATGTTGAAAGGTGACGCCCATATTAGAAAATCTTATGGGCCCTTGACTAAGTATATCCCTTGTCTAGAAGATGAGAGACATTGGATGCATGTACTAGCCACTATCAATCTGCCATTCTCAGATGGTGAGGAGTATAAGCAGGCTGTTAAGCTAGTCTATAAGCTCAGAAACAAACCTTTAGTGCCATTTTTCATGATGGCTAAAAGCTCAAACCCTGCCAAATTCCATGTCCCTAGCAACAAGCAAGAACTCCTTGAGATCCTCGAGCATCTGATAAGCAAGGTAGCAGGTAGCCTAGATGGAGGCTTCTCTTTCCTCTTTCTTCAAGCTTTGGTCAAGATTCCATGGAATTTTCAGCAGAGATATTCTTCTCCTTCATTGATCTTTGCTCCTCTTCAATAATGCATACATAATGGCTTCTAGGCATCAAATCTGACAAGTATAACACCATTTTCATGACTGTGTGGACAACCACGTGTATAGGAGAGCAGCCCAAAATTTGCACTGATTTTTTAAAGCCATGTTCTTTAGCAATCTTCAATAAATATTTAGCATTGATGCTTCTAAATGATCATTGGCATTGTTTACTTCAAGTTTATTATGTCTGGACTCGCAAATGAAGCTCTATTCTTCATCCTTTCACTCTCTTGAAACCCTAGATGAACAGTCCATGGGTAGCCATGAAAGCTTCAACCCAAGCTTTCAATTCTCATCAATTTATGAATATTCTTCATCCTTTTAGCCCGATGGATTATTTCAATAAGGATTCTTCAAGAAATTGCAAGGATTGAGCACGAATGGTCAAAGATAGAAACCCAAGAGCTTCCATGGAGGATAAATTTTGGGATTCTTCTTCAAGCTTGACTTTCTTAGTCTCCAGAGTATTAAGAGAGCTTAAGTCTTTCCATTACAAGATTCTACATGGTTTGCTTCTTCATGGCCAATAGTGAAGTTCATGCATTGAAGATTGAAGGTTAGTTCTCTTCCATTGAAGCAACATGGAGCTTCTTTTGTTGAATTAAGTAAGGAATCATCAAATTCTTCTTCAACTTCCTCAAAATGAAGTATCAAGTGGCATTCTCTAATGTTGAATGCTCAATGATAAGCTCCAACCATAGCTATTAGTTCAACAACTTTAGTGTCTTCTTTGAGTAAAGCTCTTCAACCTTGGTTACATTGAAGATTATGGAGTTATGGGATTCAATTTAGAAGTAATATTTTGGGGATTTTGATGGCAAAAAGCTGAAAAGTCATTACTCTTTTCTGAGCTCTTGGATTATGAAGCATTACTTGTTACATAGGTTATACTGATGACATGTTTTTTTATGGCAAGGGATCTTCAATTAGCCACTTAAATGCTTATGCTGATTTGTCTACAGAAATTTCTTACTATCGTTGGCAATGGTGATAAGATGATGCTTATGTTGGAATTGAAAAGGCTTAAGTTGGCATTGGTTGATTCATCTTAGCAGTGATTCCATTGATACAGTGATTACAGGTCATTACTCCTTCATTGCATCCATTAAAATGGATAGTATGGGACTTTGTTTACTTTTCATTGATCATGAATTGATGTCTTGGTACCCTCTATAGAGTGCCCTTAGTTCTATTTTTGAGTATTCAAGGTTCAACAAGGTCAAATTTGGATCTATAGACCTATTACAGTCTCATTCAAAACAGGGCAGGTTGTAGACAGTTTCAGTCAATCAACTTTGGGCTATCATATCTTTTTCTAACCTGCTCTAAAATTTACTATTAAGTGCTTTCTTTGAAGAGGAAAGTGTTAGCTTCAATTTGGATTAAAAAAATTGTCAATTGGAGCTTTCAGTCAAAATTCATGGCTGATGTAGTACCTATAGGTATTGCATGACCCGTTGTGTGCTCTGCTCTCTGATGGCCATGCCTCTCCCAGGAAACAGCCAAATGATCTCTGATCCATATCAGTCATACATCCCTATGGGTCTAATTAGAGATATTGGTTCTAATAGGTTGGATATTCATTTGGTAGACATTGGATACTTTGGAACATGATTTTATGGTTTATGATGACTCTCAATTGGCATTCAAAGTAATAGATGTGAGTTTGATTGAGCAAGTACTTATCCATCAGTTGCAACCACATACCTCTCAATTGGTTCAGCAAAGTATAATGCAGGCTCTTATCACTCTCTATGATAACAGTATCTTACAATGATATATATGTAATGTTGAAGCTAAAAACATGTTTTTGGGACTACTAACCATTGAGAAAGTGGAGCTTCAAGCTGATTTGTGGTCATCAATGAAGTATTTTTGCAGCATTGGTACTACTCTTTTGTAGTCTTTTCAAGGCAAGGATATATTACATTGGTTGATATCATTGCTTAATCAATCGTCTTGTCAATAGTTAGAATATGTATTGGTATTGCTTTCTACTCTCTTTGCTGAGATTGATGCTAATCAATGGGCCAAAATAGTTCATACAACTCCATTGGTTAGGCGATAATGAAATTCATTAGAAGGACAACTAGCATGGGAAATCTTGGATGTTCGTATGCTTTCATTGGTCAAACTTCTTGGGAAATGTTCTACCAAGATAGAGAAATATACTACCTTCATCTTAATTTGTCTTTGTATTTACCATGAGGATATTTGCCATTGTGTAAACATGGCTATTAATCTTTTGCTGAAAATGCTACATGGAAAAAGAGAATGCTTGCATCAATTGCTACTTAGTGCAATGACTTCAAGGATAGTGCTCCACCTACTGTAAAAGATGTGATTGATTCTTTGAAATATTTTGATGCTTCTGTTATGTCTAAATCTCCAGAAGTAAATCATGGACATCAAGTATACTTTGTACAAAGCCAAGATGAAGAGGATTATTCCATAGATCTTGGATACCAAATCGAAGGGAATCCACCAACTACAGTGTTGAATTCTTTGTCTCTTCAAAGTAATGATGATGCTGAAGTGGACAACGGTTTCTATGATGGGAAAGAGGAAGAGCACGAAGAGGCTAATGGCCAAGATGAAAATCATGAAGCTCAACCATATGAAAAAGACCAAGCTGATCAACAAGTTGATGTTGTAGTAGAAGCCAATGTATATGAAGATCACTTGGTAAGTGATCAGCCTTTTGGACCATTTGAGGAGGAATATACACATACTAAAAATGAAGACTCTAAAGTTATTGATCATGATTATGATGAATTAGTTGAGGATATGCATCAATTCACACTCAATCAAGAAAACTACATCAACTAGAAGAGGAGTTGGATGCATATGATCATGGTTATGAAAAATTGGATAATGATTTTGATGATTGGTATGTTGATAATGAGGATGTACATGAGATTCATGATGGTTATAAAATGATGGATGATGGATATTGTAATATTTCAGCTATTATGAACCCGTGCGAATTCTCGGGCAAAAGACAATGCTGGCATTGGGTCACGGACAGTGCGAATTTAAAACATGATGTATCATTGGTAGAATCAAAACTATGGTTAATGAAACCGCAAATTTCCGTGTGAACTTCCTCTTGGGAGGAGGTCAAGGTGAAATTGAGAAGATTTATGGAGAAATATTTCTTTTAAATCTTTTTTATCCTCCCCAGCTGAAGGCTATGCTGGAGGTGGGAGAGTAAAGTATGGGCACGTAAGCCTTGCAAAGGAAGTCATGGAGGAGCAAAGGCGGTCGAATGAGCATCCTTGCTGGATGCCAAGGGGGGGGTGAACCCCATGCATGATGCCGCGTGGGGGAGGGAGGATCCCCTCCCCTCACCTATATAGCCTGTCCCATGGGAGAGAGGAAGGGATCAGCCAGGAGAGCACCGCCCTGATCGTCGATGCGCCAGGTCGTGAGGTGGGGAGCCGAAGGGCATCTGGCCGTCAACATGCCAACAAAGGAAATCGCCTTCTCTCTTCAACGTGGGGCTTCCATAAATTTTTCTAGAAGCTTTAGAAGCTTCTTAGGAAGCTTCTAAAGCCTCCTTGGAAGCCCCCTTTCCTGTGGGTCTTTTTAAGGCCTTTTCAAAGTGGCTTGATAAACCCCCCTCCCCGGATTTAAACCCCATTCCTGTGGGTTTCCCCCCTCCGCAAAAATCATTCTTTAAGGTCTTTTACACCCTTTGCCCCCTTTTCCAATCCGCTAAAGTCCATTTACCCCCTTTCCCGTGGAGTCCTATCCGAGGCCTTTAAAAAGCCTCATCAAGCCTTTTTTCCCCCTTGGATTGCCCACAAGCTCCCAATAGTCCGAGTGCTAAAACCCTCCCCATGGGCCTTCCCTATTGCCTCTCAAGCAGGTTCTTCATAACCCGGGATCTTTTAAAAATTCCCTTTGCCTTTACAAAGCAAATCTTTTTCACCCCTTCTTCCTTGAAGTTTAAGGAGGAAACCTATAAAGCCTTCTAAAGCCGGTTCCAAAAGATGGAGAAATTAATCAAGGAGGCCGAATCACTAAGGAAGTTTCACGTGTGAAAGAGAAGGCCAAGGTCATAAATCTACATCCAAGAGGAAAAGGCCGCATTTGCGATGGCTCCTAAGAAAGCACAAGGTGCAACCGCAGGGGGATCGTCTCCTAACATCCATGTGGACATTTCACCACAAGTCCAGGTTCTTCTTCCTAAATTTGATTAACGTCATAATATTTCAATTATGCATGGATCATTTGAGGAAAAAGGATGCATATTTTTTTGGTTGAAAATACTTTGGCTAATAGATCACAATTGAGGGATTCAGTCATTAGTATTTTTCAATAAAACGAACAAAATAAAGTGAGCATAAAATTTCTATGCATTTCTAGCAAGTGGTTTTTATGCATTGAGAAGTAATGAAATTAGATTAATTAATACCCATCTTTACAAAACGGAATTATGATAGTACACTTCGATTAAGCATGGAAGGAATAAACCGCATATCGCATTATTGAACATCTTTTTTGAAATGATTCTTAAAGAAAGTTACTAGTAACTGTAGGAAATTGCTAGGGCTGCATGAAAAAGATTTAACTCCAGGAAAGTGGCCTAAAAACTTAAATCAACGAAAGGGTGTGTAAGTTCAGCATACGACAAATTCATTTGGAAAAGAAAGTAGAAAAAGGCTGCATGTTTAAACATAAAATCCTAAAGCTTAGTAGCATGAATCTTGTTTGCATGTTATAGGATGATCAATTGGAATTATGCTATAACTTAACCTATGCTTTAATCTTAACCCAAAAAGTTAGGGTTTGTAAATCAACTTATACGAAGACAATGAATCATGTGGTTATAGAAATGGTAGCGTAATTATCTTCAAGAATAGACAAGTTAAATTGGTTTAAACCTAAACACCTAAAACCACGAGGTACTCGTTTAGGAAAGGTTAATTCAATGCAACATATCCCAAAGAGCTAACTAGGGCTAACATGTTGAGGACATTACCTAATCGCTCTTATTGCTAAAGCTAAAACTCCTATACCCTAAAGACTTACCCACATTCACGGAATGTAGGGACAGTACGACATACTTGCGAGAAATGATCTAGGGTTTTTACCCTAAGAATCTCTCGCTAAAAAGATGAAACTCGGTTTGAACTTGGAACCCTAGGACCAACAATGTCGGCCTAATGCAATCATGAACGGATTGTTATATCTAATCATGATTTCGTGACTCCATTCGATGGGAAAATAGGCCCATAGTTTGATGCGACACTTATGCAACAGGTTGTAGAGTTGCATAATCTTGTGATTTGATCACAAGGGAATGGCCAATTCCTTGGAATGAGATTGACAAATTCTTACGCAAGTTATCTTGCAAGAGGATGAATAATCGTCCTGATATAGTACCTTTCTTGGGTAAAGTGACCAAGCATACGGGGATTAGATAGTTGCTTGGAAGAAAAAGACCAATCAGTAAATTGGAATAACATATATTTGAACTTAAGGTATTGATTAAGTCGGGTTAATAGGGTACAACCCTAACCCAAGGATATAGGGTTAACAAATTAACCCTTGGGGATCTTGCCAAGTCGCAATTGATCCTGGATCGAGTGCGGGATGCATTCGGAAATAAGGATTCGCTCCTTAGCAATTGGCCAAAAATAACGACCAATGGAAATGATTGTGCTTGTAACAGTTTTAAGAGCATTGTTTTGCTTTGTTTGCTCAAAGAAATTAAAGGAGGAAAATATATCTAATGCTTCAGGTTGAAGGCTTGAAGGGAGAGACATCTTCAGTTACCCTCGACTGCCTGCCTGACCCTAACCAAGGGGGTTGTTAACCGCGCCGAGAAGGTGGACTGAACCTACCATGAGAGGTCTCTCCATTGAGCGCTACTTGGAGTAGGAGGACGCTTGGGTGCCAGGGGGGGCTCTGGCTGTAAATCCCTTGCCTTCCGAGCGCTGCACAAGAGGCCAACTGATGCCAGGAGGCATATTCCACGGTGGATTCCGTGCCACGGTGGATTCCGTGAGGTTTTACGGTGGATTCCGTAAACTTAGATGACCGGGGCTCATACACAAAGAGGATTCTTTGTGCGAGAAGTTGATGGGGACGCCTGTCCTTTTCGGGCGTTTCATTAATTTAGTGTGTACATGGGTGATTCTATAGCGGGTGATTCCGTAAAATGCATATTAAATTAATAAACGTTTATGAGTTTAGAGTGGGCACTCGTAATAAATTAAGGTTAGGATTTATTTCTAACCAGTTGATTTATTTATGTAGCTGAAGACTGCTAGGTATTCACTTTTGTCAGTTTAATTGTATTATTTTACTAACGATTGTGAATGCTTCAGTTGATGTGTAGAGATAGCAACAGTGGCGGAGGAAAGCATTGGAGTTTAGCGAGTATTCAACCTTTGGACTATATTTTGATAGGCGCCACACCTATATTTTGTTATGTCTATTGAGACATCGATTATTTATTATTATTTTGTATGCGCCTATGGGCAAGGATATGTTATTTCTATTTGGACATTGAGATTGGGCATGCCAGACTCTATGGGCACCGTCCATTAGCTTTATTTTCCTATTTTTGTAGAAAGCAAACTCAAAAGCTAAAAGCTTGTCATATTTTTGTAATTGGGCTATTATTGAGCATGAAGATTGGAAATATACATAAAATACATGCTTTGTGAAGCGCTCACACAAGGCATGGGGGAGATTGAACCCAATTTGTCTCTTGCCTCTTGTCGTGCATGCTTCTACATTGTTTTTTGTGCAAAAAGGTAGAGTTCATTGTTCTTGGGGACCTTCAGGGATTCACTACGTGAGCTATCTGCGACCGATCTGCGCACCAGTGGTATCAGAGCGGAGCAGAGATCAAGAGCTTCCAATCGCTACCAATCTCGGGCGAAGGCGGAGCTCCAGGAACAAACGGGCTTTACAGTCAATCTCGTCGCGAACCGTTGATACAAGCAGACTTCTGGCGATCAAGAACCCCTGTTTCCACTGTCAGATCGCGAAGGACCAGGCTCTGCAGGCGGAGGACCACGCATACATCTCCTTCATCAAGTCGTTGAAAACAGTGAGAAAAATTCTTAATCTTCTTAACCAAAAGCTTAATTATAAAGCTTAAGGGTCTTAAAGGAAGCTTAGAGCTTCACAATTTCATCACGGCGTATCAGAGTGTGGCCCCAAAAATTCCGTGCAGGCAAAAAAGGCCCCCCCCCCACGAAAATTGACGCCGTTGCTGCCCATTAACTCCTCCTTCCATAGCTTAAGCTATTAAGCTTAAGTCACTCAACTCTCATCAAGTCACACAGGGCAGATAAGTCGATATACTCCAGGTCTCGCACTTCTGAAGTCAAGTTCAGCAAGTCAATTGACATCAAGTTCTGCAAGTTCTGCAAGTCGGCCTAAGTTCAGCAAGTCAACAACTCTGCAAGTCTGCTAAGTCTGCAACTCTGCAAGTCTGCTAAGTCTGCAACTCTGCAAGTCAGACTAAATCAAAACTGACTAATGCTTAAAACTCATAGAAGACTTGTTCGTATGCAAAAACTCTGAACTGGAAAGTTGTTCGCAGCAAGCTGTTCTACCTCTCTATAAGTTCGTTGAAGTACTTTTAGCAAACGGAGACAGAAATATTGCAGATTTTCTGAAAATATACAAAGAAATACCCAAAAATACATAGCCTTGTAATCCCAAATTTGAGCTACGCTCATCTCGCTAACCTGATTTTGAGAGAGAAAGGTTTGTTGAGTTTTACAGGATGACTACCCCACATATGGATGATCCTATGACTGAAGACGACCTACCTGAGCCTATCATGGAACAAAAGCTGGATCTAATCATGCTACAATTGGAAGAAGAGCGAAGAGCTAGGCAAGCATTGCAAGCGCAATTGACAAAACTTCAAAGAGCGTCCACCGATAAAGAAGAACCTCAAGTTGAAGATTTGATTCGACGTACCATCGACGCCACTCTTGAAGCACAAACCATTCGCAAGGAATCCAAGATAAGTAAACGAAGTTTCAAATTTCGCACTTTCAATGGTATACGAGAAGGAAAGACTGTTTTATCATTCATTAGCCAGTTTGATGACTATTTCCATGAGGAAACTTATCCCGAAAAAGATAAAATCAAGTGTGTTACTAATTATCTGATAGACAGAGCATCACTTTGGTGAACTGTAGTCCGCAAGAGCATAGAATGTCGTGCTACTTGGGAAGATTTCAAGAAGAAGTTCATGCAGAATTTCCTTCCACCGCAATTTCATGAGAAGGCTATCAAGCAATGGGATTTACTTCAACAGCGAGATCGTGAGCCTATTCCACAGTATACAGAGTGTTTTTGGAATGCACTCCTACAGCTACGCATGCTTGAAGACGTACCAGAGACGACACATAAGCGGAAGTATATGTCTGGACTTCTTGGACATTACTACGCTGAAGTGAACATGTTCAAGCCTGCTACCCTTGAAGACGCCATCTCCTTAGCTCACGACACTGAAGATAAGTTACGCGGAAGAGATAGACGACCACAGCAATTCCAAGCCAACGGTAATTATGGATCTAAACAATTCAATTCCAATTTTAGAAGGTTTAATCCAGGTCGTTTTCGGGGCTCATACACAAAGAGGATTCTTTGTGCAAGAAGTTGATGGGGATGCCTATCCTTTTCGGGCATTTCATTAATTTAGTGTGTACATGGGTGATTCCATAGCGGGTGATTCCGCAAGAATTGGCCTAAACCACCTGCATTACCATCCACTGTCAATCCAAATCCTAAGCCTCTTCCACAAGCAAATCCAAATGTACCCAGACTTCCAGCCATTGCAAATAATGTAACCAAAGCCAAGCCAATAGTATGCTACAAGTGTCACCAGCCAGGGCATCTCGTAGTAAATTGTCATTCAAAGAACCCACCAGCACATATCAACTACCTTGGAGCCATGGACGAAGACGAACATGAGGATATGCCAGATTTTACTGAAGATGAGGATGATTCTACTCCTACTTCCGACACTTTACCAGGTATGCCTACTACACATTCATTATTGACTATGAAATGTATGGTGCATGGAAAGGAAAGAACTATCTTGCATGATGATGGTAGTACCCATGACTTTATTTCAGCAAAATTGGTAAAGGAATTGAAATTACATACAGTACCTACGCATTATCGCATAAAAGCTGCATTTTTAGACACTAGGTACAATGGCACACAAGAAGTACAAGATTTAGAAATTCAAATTGGTTCATGAAAGAAGAAATTTCTTAGTTGTCCCACTACAGTCAAGCGACATTATTCTAGGAATGCCATGGAGACACCAGCATAATCCAAATATAGATTATTCCATGCACACAATGAATATTAATTTTCAAGGAAAATCTATTACATTATATGGTATGCATGCATCTCATATTTTTCCACTGCTTTCGCATACTCAAGCAAAACGTGCACTACACAAGAATACTAAATCATATCTCATTTGGGTGAATGAATTGCACGCAAAGGAAAATCATATGCACCCTAGGCATAAGGAAATTCTTGCATATTTTAAGGATTGTTTTGCAAAAGACCTACCACCAGGTTTACCACCTTCACGTCCAGAAGACCATAAGATTGATCTAATACCTGGCACACAACCACCTTGCAAAGCACCATATAGGCACAATCAAATAGAGCAAAAAGAAATCCAGAGTCAAGTTGAAGAATTACTAAATAGAGGCTTAATTCGACCTAGCAGTTCTCCATTCGGTGCACCTGTACTCCTAGTCAAGAAAAAGAATAATACTTATCGTATGTGTATTGACTATCGAGCATTAAATAAGATCACTGTAAAGAATAGGTATCCTATACCTAGAGTTGATGACCTTATGGACAAACTGCAAGGATCTTCTATATTTAGTAAAATTGACCTTAAGTCTGGATATCATCAGGTGAGGCTAGATAGATCCGACATATTTAAGACTGCATTCAGAACACAGTTTGGCCATTACGAATTTTTAGTCATGCCATTCGGATTGACCAATGCACCTGTTACTTTCAGTAGAATGATGAACCGTATCTTTCTGAAATATCAATATTGTGTGATTGTTTTCTTTGATGATATTTTGGTGTTCAGTCAAAGTGAAAAAGAGCATTATGAGCATTTATCATTAGTTTTTTAATTACTGAAAGAAAATCAATTGTTTGCAAATCCTGAAAAGAGTGAATTCTTTAAGACAGAAATAGAATATTTGGGTCATATTGTATCAAAAGAAGGAATTAAAGTTGATCCTAAGAAAATTGATGCAATATTGCATTGGCCTGTTCCTAAAAATGTACATGAATTACGCTCATTCCTTGGTCTTGCTAGTTTTTATAGGAAGTTTGTACGTAATTTTTCATTACTTGCTTTACCATTAACCAAACTTCTTAAGAAAGGAATTGTTTATCAATGGACTGAAACTCAGCAGAAATCCTTTGATTTACTGAAACGTGCATTAACTAATGCCCCTGTTCTACAATTGCTTGACTTTAACAGACCATTCTTTCTAGTTGTGACCGATGCTAGCGGATCAGGAATAGGGGCCGTACTAATGCAAGACAACCATCTAATAGCATATTCTAGTTCTAAGCTGAAACCCTCTGAGCTCAAATATTCCACTTATGACAAAGAACTATTAGCAGTTGTACAAGCATTAAAACAATGGAAGCATTATTTAATGGGTTCAGAATTCATGATAAAGACTGACCAGCAAAGCATTAGACATGTACTTAGCCAACCCCAAATTTCTGACCGTCATATCAAATGGGCTTCCTTCATTCAAAGTTTTCATCCTATCATTCAATACCAACCTGGAAAAGAAAATGTAGTTGCTGATGCATTGAGTAGAAGACCTGCAATTCATAATATTTCTATCATATCTTTTGATTCTTTGATTGCTATGAAAGATACATATCACCAGGATATTACTTTTCATTGTGATTGGCAAAAATTAGTTCAAAATAATTTCATTCCTATTGATTCATTGTCATATAATGATGGATTTATGTTTTTTGAAAAGAGACTATGTGTTACTATTCCATTCCGATCTTTTGTTTTGAATGAAATTCATTGTCCCCCATATCAAGGTCATAGAGGTATCATATCTACATTACGCATGTTAACTGAAGATTTTTATTGGTCGCATATGGATGCAGATGTATCTAATTTCGTTTCTGAATGTTTGATTTGTCAAAGAATAAAGAGACATCATGGTAAACAGTATGGATTATTATTGCCTTTGTCTATTCCATCTAAACCTTGGGAACATATATCTATGGATTTCATTACTGGTTTACCAAATACTAAATCTAATCATGACATGATTTGGACAATTGTAGATAGATTTAGTAAGCAAGCATATTTCATTGCATGTAAGAAAACTTTAACAGCATCACAAGCAGCACAGTTATTTTTGAAAACTGTTTTTACTAACCATGGATTGCCAAAAGTGATTATTTCAGATCGTGATTCTAGATTTTGTAATAATTTTTGGATCACACTGTTTGCAAATCTAGGCACAAAGATTGATTTCTCATCTGCATTTCATCCAGAAACAAATGGACAAACAGAAGCCACAAATAGCACTATTTTAGATCTTTTACGTGCATATACTATCTCTAAACCTCAGACATGGGATACTCATTTACATTTATTACAGTTTGCATATAACAATACACCGCACACATCTACAAAGAAAGAACCTTTTGAAGTCATTTATGGATATAGATTATCTACACCTGTTGCATCTTTGTCTAATAGAATTCAGAGTGCTGATGATATTGCTACTATGCATAACAGTATTTTTGATGAGGTTAAGGATATGATTGCTAAAGCCCAACAATCATATACCAAACAAGCCAACAAGAAAAGACAAGCTATGAATTTCAAAGTTGATGATTATGTTTGGCTTAGAATAGAAAAGCGTAGACTGCAAAGTGTAGATAGACATCCAGTTGTCAAATTAGCTCCTAGATTCTATGGACCATTTAGAATCATTCATAAGATTAATGACAATGCCTTCAAGTTAGAATTGCCATCTCATTGGAAAATTCATAATACATTTCATATTAGTTTATTGAGACCATTTAGAGGCCAATTACCTATCCACCCTGTCTATGAAAACCCACCTTTATTAGAGGAAGAGACTGAAATACTTGAACCAGAAGCCATCATAGACACTGACTACATGACCACTAGAACTGGCCAAAGGTATTCTAGATATCTAGTAAAATTTAAGAACCATCCTGTAGAGGAAGCACAATGGATGCACGCTAGAGACTTAAATGCTTTTCCCACTCTGTTAGCTCCACATTGAGCTAATAGCAATTGAGGTCAATTGCTATCCCACCCCGGGGGTATGATGCCAGGAGGCATATTCCACGGTGGATTCCGTGCCACGGTGGATTCCGTGAGGTTTTACGGTGGATTCTGTAAAGTTAGATGACCGGGGCTCATACACAAAGAGGATTCTTTATGCGAGAAGTTGATGGGGATGCCTGTCCTTTTCGGGCGTTTCATTAATTTAGTGTGTACATGGGTGGTTCCATAGCGGGTGATTCCGCAAAATGCATATTAAATTAATAAAGGTTTATGAGTTTAGAGTGCGCACTCGTAATAAATTAAGGTTAGGATTTATTTCTAACCAGTTGATTTATTTATGTAGCTGAAGACTGCTAGGTATTCACTTTTGTCGGTTTAATTGTATTATTTTACTAACGATTGTGAATGCTTCAGTTGATGTGTAGAGATAGCAGCAGTGGCGGAGGAAAGCATTGGAGTTTAGCGAGTATTCAACCTTTGGACTATATTTTGATAGGCGCCACGCCTATATTTTGTTATGTCTATTGAGACATCGATTATTTATTATTATTTTGTATGCGCCTATGGGCACGGATATGTTATTTCTATTTGGACATTGAGATTGGGCGTGCCAGACTCTATGGGCACCATCCATTAGCTTTATTTTCCTATTTTTGTACAAAGCAAACTCAAAAGCTAAAAGCTTGTCATATTTTTGTAATTGGGCTATTATTGAGCATGAAGATTGGAAATATACATAAAATACATGCTTTGTGAAGCGCTCACACAAGGCATGGGGGAGATTGAACCCAATTTGTCTCTTGCCTCTTGTCGTGCATGCTTTTACATTGTTTTTTGTGCAAAAAGGTAGAGTTCATTGTTCTTGGGGACCTTCGGGGATTCACTACGTGAGCTATCTGCGACCGATCTGCGCACCACCAACATTACTCGGGATTGGATCTCGAGGCCCGCATACTAGTCTACGGGTAGAATCTTGGATTAGTAATCCCTGTGGATTGCTGGATAGCCTTCGGGTGGATTATGGATAAGCTTATGGGTTGGACTTTATGTATTTCAAAGATAAATATGATAAGCTGTTGAAAAGGAACTTGTTTGACATTGTTTTTCTATGTCAAGTGCTATGATTACGTAAAGGAACCAGTGTCTAACGGACTAATTAAGGAAGTTTTTTGATATATGTCCAATTAAATGTGGTAGTTAATTAGGTAATTAAAACAACCTGAGGAAAGTGCGGTGGATGTGGCCATGGGTCTGTCCTATGGATGGGTGGTCCCGGTTGGCCGGGAACTTTTCTCAATCATGATGGACAGCGAGAAGATCGTTTCAAAGGATACAAATAGAAAAAGGTCACTGACCTAAAGTCTAAGTTATAATGATCCCGATTTATGCTGTTTTAGGGGAACAGAATGGGACTATGCCTTATGGTTGGTAGAGAGGTTGAGCTTCGCATCCCTCTCATTTTCCATTCTCCTTGAACCAAGTGCAGCGTGAATCCCCTTCGGACCTGGCGTTTCTGCATAAAGTAGTTCGCTTGGGTTCGACGCTAGTTGCCGTTAGGAAATGACCAATAGGGAAAACCCTAATTCAGGTCGGTTCTAAGTGGGAACGGCCGCAATACTTTCGCTACGTGGCAGACGCGGAAAGTCCTAGATTGCAAACCCCGTAACATTCCATGGGAGTGCCGGCGGAGCTTTCTAGACATCCTTTCTGATGGACTACTAAGATGTGTCCTAAAGATAATAGATGGACACGTTACAGTTGGTATCAGAGCAAACCAATGAAGGATTTGTTTTTAAGAAATTTTAATAAAAAGAAGTAAAGCAAATGTTGCGATCCAAACATTTCCTTACTTTCGATGTCGTCTTGCAGATTATGAAGCATGGAACAAGTTCTTAGTATTCTAAGTCATGTTTATGACTGTGATGCATTCCCCGGATTATCAAGAAAGGGTTGGGATGATGAACATCCTAGAGAGTATTTATAATCCATCGCCTTTGTACATGGAACGAAGATGGACGGGTGCCTCAGGAATCTACTATATAGCTGCCCACCGGTTTGCATACCTTCAAACCAACCTAAAGAGGATCAAGTGGTTGGAAGACCTGAAAGTTGTGAAGCTGCTCATTTTTGTGGAGGCTCACGTAAATTCAACTTTACATATTCAAACTGTCTCTAGTAGACCATCTCACGGCAGGCTCTGCTGCCTACCCAACTGCATGTCCAACACCCTGACCATGAGCATCTCTTGCAATTGTAGGCTATCTAACTGGCTGTGCTGGAGCTCTCAGCTCCTCCTAAAATATGACCCTACAGATCTCAACAACTCTCTTAGGCTACCGATGCATCTTGTCTTCATGGAAGACTACATCATGACTGCATATGACTTTCCACGCGTGCAGATCCCAGAGATGGTAACCCATCTTGCCTGCATCCCCATAACCAAGGAAAATGCATTTGACACTCTTAGGATCCAGCTTACTTCTCTTGTCCTTGGGCACATGGCAAACTGCCTCACATCCAAAGACACGGAGATGCGCATAAGAGGTAGGTTTTCCAGTCCATACCTCCTCTGCAACCTGGAAATCCAAACCACTAGAAGGTGATCTGTTTATGACATGCACAGCTGTACTAACTGCCTCAGTCCAAAAGCTATGTGGCAGGCCTGCATGGCTAAGCATACTACGTACACACTCCTGGATGGTTCGATTCATTCGCTCAGCCAAACCATTCTCGGGGGGTGTAGGGGGCGGTCAACTAACGCTTAATACCCCTCTCATCACATAACTACTCAAAAGCATGTGAGACATACTCACCCCATTGGAATTTTAGCCTATACCCAGACTGGTTCTCAACCAATGCAAGCCATCTTTGAAACACAACCAAGAAATCGGATTTCAGATGAATGGGATAAGCCCAAACTTTTCGTGAAAAATCATCTATGAAAGTAACAAAATACTTGGCACCACCCATAGACTAACAAGGCATGGGCCCACAGACATCCGAATGTACCAATGCTAAGGGCTCACTCATATGTGGCCTAACAGACTTTTTATGCGTAGATCTAGTCTGCCTACCATAAAGACAATGCTCACATGAATCAAAACATGCATAATCAAGGAGTGGTAAGTACTGCAAACTAGAAAGCATTTTCATTCCCTTCAAAGATATATGGCCCAAATGGGCATGCCAAAGAGATACATGTGGGATAGAACCCACAGACAAAACGTGATCAAGGGAAGAAGCTGATACAATCAAGGGATTGAGGCTGCCAGCCTTGGCACCTCTCCCAATCACAAGTCTGCCACGAGTGATCTTCCATGCAGAGTCTCCAAAAGATACATGATAACCTGTGTCATCAAGCTGTCTAGCTGGCATGAGATTGTATGTCAAAGCAGGTACATGACGTACATCCTGCATAACAAAACTACTGCCACAAGGAAACTATAGTCTAACATCACTAATGCCCACAATATCAAGAGAGTTGTCATCACCCAAGCGCACAGAACCCAAAACAGTATGATATGAATGAAACCACTCTTGGCAAGGTGTCACATGAAAGGACACACCTGAGTCCAAGAGCCAACACTGTGCATACATAGAGTGTATCTCTGTCATCTGTGAAGCACTGGAAGAATCTGCAAGGATATAATTATCATCATCAACATCCTCAGGCTGCATAACATTGATCTCTTGAATTTTAACATTGGACTTTGCAGAAACTATGCTGCGATCAGAAGACTTATCCTGCACTTTGTCTTTCCCCTTATCTTTGTGCCTTTCATTGTGTAGTTCATGGCATTGTGGCCTAATATGGCCATTTTTCCCACAATGGTGACAAGTAACATCTGCATTCCTGCCAGAGGATTTGCTACGTTACTTCCCACGAGACTTGGACCGAGATTTTTGAGAATCCCATCCACGGCCACTGCCACTGCCATGCTTTCCATATCCATTATTCCTGCCTCTAACTGTCATAGCATGCGACACATGAGAGGCATCCAAATTCTTACGGTTAACCTCTTCGTGCAGAAGAGCACTCTCAATATCAGATAATTTCAAGGTAGCAGTAGAGGCACATAATGCAGTGCGGAATACATCCCATGACTCATTAAGAGAACCAAGAAAGAAAAGAGGAATGACATCCTCTGCAAAAGTGATGTCATGCGAAGTCAAGTTCTTGAGTATAGCATGGAACTGGCTCAAGTGAGCAGACATGGTCACATTCTCCTTCATGCGCAGATCCATAAGCTGCTTCAGCCAATACATTTGACTCGCTGGACTTTTCTTGTCATAGAGATTCTTGGTTTTATCCCACAACTGCCATGCACTCTCTTCTTCCTCAAAGACATTGTAATGAACCTGTTCTGTGAGAGACAATACAATAGTGGACTTGCATAACTCATCAAGCTCAAGCCATTCCTCATCTGGCATAGTTGCATGCGAATGCCCGCTCAACCTCAAAGGTTTGATCTGCGATTTTTGCACCAACACTTTCCAAATCTGGCTCTTCCAATAAGAGTAATTCGTACCATCAAGCTTAGTGATGTTGAAATTAGCATGATCAGTGGACGAATTCGCCATAATGCAGGCTGGAAGAGTGTAGACAGTTCAAAACTGCTTGCTGTTTACTACAGAAAATGACCAAAAAATCACCAAAATCGAGAGAAAATGGCAAGAAAAGTGTAATCAAAGTTGCTGCCCACCAAGTACTAGTGAAAGTACATCATTTCAGAATATTTTAGCATGAAAAATCCATGTCAGTCCATACATATATGCTTGCTGTAATAAATTACAGATTTTAGTAAACGAGAGCTAACAGTGCCAAAATCAGATCCCAGGTCAATCAGATACTGGCAAGACCAAAGCCGGCATCATGCGGGCATAACATAGGAATATGATAGTGGGTGAGCATGAATCCAACACCCAAACATGTCATACAAACATCTGCCAGTGTGAATAGGCACACCCCCCAGTCAACGGGGCAAAGTGTTCCTGCCACTACCAAACCTTGACACAAGTAGGTGTCAGCTCACAAAGATACGGATCCAAATCTGAGACTCAGCTCATAAGCATACAATGAACCAAGACATATAAACCATGCATCATCCCAAAGGGTAAGAAATCCCAAAGTCTCAAGTGTCTGTAACTGCTCAATGCATAAAAGCAGCACCTACTCAATGTCTGATAAGCATTCAAGAATGCTCCCACTGGCACAAAAGCCATATGTACGACCTCAAGAGCTCAAACCAAGGCAAGACACAATGCCAATGACATAAGTCCAAGACAATACATCAATAGTACATCCCAAACATGTAGGCAGTAGAGCATCCGTATGTAGCATCCATAAGCATGTAAGACATCAAGTACATCCCAATCCAAACTCTGATAAGACAAGTAACATCCAAGACAACTCCAGATAATCCAGAATGCATCCAAGGTAGAGCTTCAATGAGCACTCAAGCTCAAAGTATGCATAGGGTAATCAACCAGGACATGAGCATCAAGCCGTAGGCAACGAGTATGCATAAACCCAAGGAGCATCACTGTCAAAGCATATACCACTGTCAAGCATGAACCATGTCGATGAGTGTGTAATGTCAAAGCTCTTCCAAAAGCATCCGGAATGAAATCCAAGCTTGAAGTCATACCCCAAAGATCAATACTTTATGGCATATATCCAAGACATAGGCCAGAACCAATAGGCATAACCCAAGGCATGTGTAATAGCTTCAGCCTGCTTTTATTACAGCCAATAATGATTGTTAAAACTGAGAAATTTCAGCACCAAAATCAGCTCCAAATTTTTGCCAAACAATAGGCATGCATTCCCCTAACATATGGGACCAACCGGTCATCAAATGACAATGCCAGGCAAGCATAAACGTCAAATGTTACTATAGCACTGCTATAAACTGCCTGTGGATTGTTATGATAGTCCCAAAATAGTGCTAAATGAGACCATAAGTAATGTCAATGCTCAAACCCTCGATAGCAAGCATCAAAGGATGTGCAAATGCCTCAAATGAAGCCTATTTAAGTGCCCAATGGCTTGGAGCTTGAGTAGTATGGTGTGATGCAGATGGAGATAAGCCTGGAATCAGGTGCAAACAGTGTGCTGCTATCCTGGGTGGCCTGCAACCCACGTGGCACAAATGGGGTGGAGGAGGGTCTCAAGTAGGTGCCCAAGGAGGCACACAACAAGCCTCAAGGGGTCTTGATCAAGGGCAATGTAGATATGAAGCAAGGGAGCTTCAATGGTGGCTGCCCCAAACTATTCATAGCCCCAAGGAGGCACACAACAAGCCTCAAGGGGTCTTGATCAAGGTCAATGTAGATATGAAGCAAGGCAGCTTCAATGGTGATTGCCCCAAACTATTCACAGCTTGTGTGGCCTGAAAATAATACAAAACCTTGTGGAGAATGAAGCAATACCTCTGATATAATTCCCTAAAGGTGCCCAACAATGTCGGGAAGAAACTTGGAAAGTCGGGGATTGACAGGAGCTCAAAGGAGTCGGATATGGCTACCACGAAGGAGACCCAATGTGAGTGGGGAGTCGATGGGAAGCTGAGAATGCCATGAACCAAGCTCAAGAGTCAGGAAGCCGAGCTCTGATACTAGTTGAAAGGAGAGAAGGATCGAAGCTTGGACTCAAGAGCTATGGTGGGAGAGAAAGAGCAAGTAAGAGAGAGACAAGAAATGGAAACTCCAACAGTCATAATGTGTGACGGAGCCTTCCTTTATTCAAATTGTCACTAAAAGAATAAAGAATAAAGTTACAATGATGAGCGCCCGCCACTTGTAGTGTGCAGTGGCAGTGACTGTCAGTGTAGTAATACACGGGTGGCTAGGCAGAGGCGCCTTTACCCCCAACACACACTCTCACTCTCCTTTGGCGGATGCTACCTGCTACTACTGTCAGTTGGTTGGGTCATTGATTTGGATCCTCAACACCCATGTTTATTTATGCTATGTTATAGAGCTCTTGGCTAGGTTCATGAGTGAGAGCAAGATGGTGCATAGGTAGGCTGCTCAAAGGATACTGCAGTTTTTGAGGGGGACCTATGATCTAGGGATTTTTTATCCAAATAGGTATAGGTGGTTCAGCCTTGGTACTCACAGGCTAGAGTGACTCAGATTGGGCTACTGATGTGGACCACTGACAGTCTACTATGGGATATTGCTTTACCTTGGGTGCTGGTGCTATTTCATGGAGCAATAAGAAGCAACCCATGGTTGCCCTATCTTCAATCGAGGTGGAGTATCGGGCTACGTCTTCCACCACATGTGAGATTGTTTGGCTTCGAAGATTGTTGGAGGAGCTTGGCTACCCACAATCTCGTCCTATTACATTGTGGTGAGACAATGAGAGTTCCAGTTCCTTGGCATGGAACCTAGTGTTCCATGCTAGGACAAAGTATATTGAGATCCAATATCACTTCATTAGAGAGAAGCTTCTGGAGGAGATGATTGATGTGGTGTAGTCAGGTAGTCATTCAAGAGCTTCTCGATGTGTGGAGCACATGGACATATCTATTGATAGATCTATCACGATTGACAAATCTATCCAGTGATGCCACGTCATTAGCTAGCCGGTACAGGTGCCATGTCAGAGGGAGACCAACCATGTCAATAGGTTGACTATGTAGAGTGCCATGTGGTAGAGGAGATATCCGTACATATATATGCATTCCTTTCTATTCAACATTCTTCATACAACAGATCTTATTGTTCTACTATCTCTTTCTCTCTCTCTCACTCTCTCTCTTCTCTCTATGTTCATCCTACTCTCTCAGTCTCATGCCATATACTTTTGCATCGCTGCACTCTGATGTCAAAAGTGTGTTTACTAAGACCACTGCCTCTTATGAGTATCAGACTACTCCTTTGAGGAGAATAGTGACTTACAATCTCCAACCGTGGTCGAGCCCTCTCAACATGTTCTGCTTTTTGTATTTCGGCTTGACGGTCCTTGTCAGAGGACATAAACCAACTTTTTGGTCCCTAAAAACCCTAGATTCGAGAACCACCACTTGTTGGCAGCTCCCGACAGATGCACCACTGATGGGACCTCAAATGGGCCGGCACTAGCTATGGCACTAGCCGGACCTCATGCTCATAATAGACAAACACACCCTCACGGCCTCGCGGGCCAGGAGCATCAATCTGCGGACGAACTGTGCTAAAGCCTAATCTATGCATTTATAGTTTTATAGTTTTGTAGTCCAATGTTTCCCTTTCTATAAACTCCACAGAGGGAGAACCCATACATATTGGCCAAAAATTCCATGATAATCACATACATGGAGGCAACCTCTCGGTAGAAACACCGCGGCTCCACTGCAACTCTCCTACATCGTAGGGATTGGCCCCTTGATGCGTTGCTCAACATATAAAACAAACAAACAAACTCCACTCTTTCATTTCGAAAATTCTCCAGGAGATACCATGTGTCCTTACCCAATAATCCCCCAGGAAACGAACGTCTATCCTACGACTTAGGATGCCTTTCCACACTCAAGTGTAGGTCATTGTCATTGAAAAGAGGTGCTATGCATCCAGGTTCTTTTATTCTGACACCATGGTTTACATGCACATGCAAAGTGAATGATCCTAAAGTGCTCAAACATAATTTTCAATCATACACGTGTTGTGCACAACCACGTTTTCAAATGCTTATTCCCTAACGCGTTGCGGTGATATAAGGATAGCACCGAGACAACACTCGTACTACTATCCTCTCAATTAAAACATCACGAACCCTATGTCATGAAATGCATCAAAAAATCAGCAACAATCAACACGCAAATCACACCATTCAAACACCTCAACCCCCTACGTTTAGGTATTGCTTTCGTTGCATAGATGTAGAGGTTCATTTTGTCATGTTTTGATGTCGAAAAAGCCATAAATCACAAATTTTGACAAGGAGATAGGGCAAACTGAGGCTAAACCTCATGCTTTACCACCACCACACATCCACAAACAAGCATTATATTTTTCCTTATTTTTCCAAGACGTATTTCTATATTTTCTCTTATTTTCTCCATTTTCTTGATTTATTTGGCAATAAAATATGCTTTTTTTTATTTTTCTTGTTCCAATCACTTCAACACACAAACATTCAATTTATCTTCCATTTTTCCCCCATGGGAACATGTTTTACCCACCCGAAACAGAGAAACTACCATTTTACCACTTAAAAACTGCATTTTGGGTTTACGAGAATTAAATAAAGCATGTAAATCATTGCAAAACCAAGATTTTCTGATAAACAGCAATTACTCATAATGCAACCAGCACACAAATAAATTTTCATCCAATAAGAACATAATTATCATCATAAACTATCAAAAATCCTTCATTTTCTTCATAAAAATATTCATACCATGTTTTTACGTAACCCGAGACACCTTGAATGACTGAATAACCAGCAAATGGAGCCTGCATTGCTCTCAATCCAATGTTGCACATCAATCTTCAGCATCTCCATCAATCTTCATCACCATTTCCTTCATTCTCCCTCTCGGTTTCTTCATCAAGATGATACACATGAACAACCCATAGAGAAGAGAGAGAGGGAGGAGAGAGAAAGACTAGAATCTGATCTCTTTATCTAGACAGCCATTCCTTGTGTGAAGACCGGAAGTATCATCAGCCAAGAGGGAGAAGTTGAGGCCCAATGTCGGTTGCATGGGTTACATTCAGCCGAGAAATCGATTTTGGGGGGGGGGGGGAGGGGGGGGAGATGGCGAAATTCTCGCCGCCTGCATGCTGCCACCATCTTCTTCTCCTTCATGTTTTTTTCCATAAAATTTGGGGGGGGGGGGGGGGGGGGGGGGTTAAAATTCCCAAAGGGCACCCCCCCTTTGGTCCATGTTTTGTCCACCTCTTCGTATCTTGCCCATCTTGTGGCCTCTTCCTTGTCCGGACTCCATTTCAAGCTCTGAAAAATCCTGTGCATCCATCTTGTCATCCCGCACTGACTAGCAGCTCCTGACATCCTGCACGGCAGTCAAAAAAATTATCAGAAATCCACAAGTGTCACTCGGGTGCCGCCTTTTAAAAGCCATCTTTCACTTGGTGCTTAAAATCGTCCTAATTGCAGCCGGCGCCTTCGATGTTAAATATTTTTCCCCTAAATTCCGGATTTTTTGGCAAATTTTAGGCACATCCCGAGCTCAAAACTCCGCTCTCATCAAGCAAGAAAGCATCTCTGTAAAGTTGCAATAACTGAGATGAATTAGCCAATTCAGCCTCTTCTATCCATTTGGCGTCCATTCATAGATTGTTCTTGAGCTTCACAAAAAATCTTCTTACAACTTTACCTTTCACTTTCCTGTCCTTATGTGCCAGAATCTGCTTAGGAACTAGAATCTCATCTAATTCCTCTACTTCAAGCTGCTCCTCTTGAACCATATCTTTTGACACTTTTATCGTCAGAGTGCAGTGATGCAAAAGTATATGGCACGAGACTGAGAGAGTAGGGTGAACACAGAGAGGAGAGAGAGAGAGAGAGAGAGAAAGAAAGAGATAGTAGAACAATAAGATCTGTTGTATGAAGAATGTTGAATAGAAAGGAATGCATATATATATACGGACTTCTCCTCTACCACATGGCACTCTACATAGTCAACCTACTGACGTGGTTGGTCTCCCTCATGTACCGGCTAGCTAATGACATGGCATCACTGGATAGATTTGTCAATAGTGACAGTTCTATCAACAGATCTGTCCATGTGCTCCAACATCGAGAAGCTCTTGAATGACTACCTGACCGAGAAAAAATGTTGTAAACTGCTATACCAAACCCTAACTATGCAGAAACCCTAACTCAGTCTGTCTAAGGGATGACTGTACCTCTAATACCCCCTCTTAGATCTGGGACAAGGCATCAGGCTGAGGGATATGGAATGCTAATGAAGTAAAGCCTAGGGGAGCACCTTCGTAAAAAAATCTGCAAGATTTTCCTCCATTGTCTTGCAGTACACCACATCAATCATCTCCTCCAGAAGCTTCTCTCTAATGAAGTGATATTGGATCTCAATATACTTTGTCCTAGCATGGAACACTAAGTTCCATGCCAAGGAACTGGAACTCTCATTGTCTCACCACAATGTAATAGGACCAGATTGTGGGTAGCCAATCTCCTCCAACAATCTTCAAAGCCAAACAATCTCACATGTGGTGGAAGATGTAGCCCGATACTCCATCTCGATTGAAGATAGGGCAACCATGGGTTGCTTCTTATTGCTCCATGAAATAGCACCAGCACCCAAGGTAAAGCAATATCCCATAGTAGACCGTCAGTGGTCCACGTTAGTAGCCCAATCTGAGTCACTCTAGCCTGTGAGTACCAAGGTTGAACCACCTATATCTATTGGATAAAAAATCCCTAGATCATAGGTCCCCCTCAAAAACTGCAGTATCCTTTGAGCAGCCTACCTATGCACGATCTTGCTCTCACTCATGAACTTAGCCAAGAGCCCTACAACATAGCATAAATCAACATGGGTGTTGAGGAGCCAAATCAATGATCCAACCACCTGACAGTAGCAGGTAGCATCCGCCAAAGGAGAGTGAGAGTGTGTGTTGGGGGTAAAGGTGCCTCTGCCTAGCCGCCCCTGTATTACTACACTGACTGATGCCAGGAGGCATATTCCACGGTGGATTCCGTGCCACGGTGGATTCCGTGAGGTTTTATGGTGGATTCCGTAAATTTTGATGACCGGGGCTCATACACAAAGAGGATTCTTTGTGCGAGAAGTTGATGGGGACACCTGTCCTTTTCGGGCGTTTCATTAATTTAGTGTGTACATGGGTGATTCCATAGCGGGTGATTCCGCAAAATGCATATTAAATTAATAAACGTTTATGAGTTTAGAGTGCGCACTCGTAATAAATTAAGGTTAGGATTTATTTCTAACCAGTTGATTTATTTATGTAGCTGAAGACTGCTAGGTATTCACTTTTGTCAGTTTAATTGTATTATTTTACTAACGATTGTGAATGCTTCAGTTGATGTGTAGAGATAGCAGCAGTGGCGGAGGAAAGCATTGGAGTCTAGCGAGTATTCGACCTATGGATTATATTTTGATAGCCGCCACGCCTATATTTTGTCATGTCTATTGAGGCATCGATTATTTATTATTATTTTGTATGCGCCTATGCGCACGGATATGTTATTTCTATTTGGACATTGTGATTGGGCGTGCGAGACTCTTTGGGCACTGTCCACTAGCTTTATTTCTATTTTTGTAAAAGCAAATTCAAAAGCTAAAAGCTTGTCATATTTTTGTAAATTGGGCTATTATTGAGCATGAAGATGGAAATATACATAAAATACATGCTTTGTGAAGCACTCACACAAGGCATGGGGGGAGATTGAACCCAATTGGTCTCTTGCTCTTGTCGCTCATGCTTTTTACATTGTAATTTGTGCAAAAAGGTAGAGTTCATTGTTCTTGGGAACCTTCCGGGATTCACTACGTGAGCATACAGCGACCGATCTGCGCACCAGTGGTATCAGAGCGGAGCTGAGATCAAGAGCTTCCAACCATCTCGTGCGAAGGCGGAGCTCCTGGAACGATCGGGCTCTACGGTCAATCTCGTCACGAACCGTCGATATAGGCAGACTTCTGGCGATCAAGAACCCCTCTTTCTGTCATCAGATTGCGAAGGACCAGGCTGTACAGGCGGAGGACCACTCCCTCATCTCCATCATCAAGTCGTCAAATAGAGAGATAAGTTACAAATTCCAAAATTCAAATATTACAAATCTTCAACCATTAAAGCTTCACAAGCTTAGTTTAAGCTTTAAAGAAGCTTCAAAGCTTCAATTTATCATCGTGGTATATCAGGAGCTGCCCGCGTTTTTCGCCGCCAGGGAAAAGCGGCCCCCTCCCCCACGAAATCAGACGATTAAGCTTTTTCAAGCTTAATCCATTAAGCCAAGCTAAACTACTCAAGTCAGACAAGACAAGTCATCTCCTGCAAGTCATCAAACTCCAAGTCCCGCGCTTCAGAAATCAAGTTCTGCAAGTCATCTGTGATCAAGTTCTGCAAGTTCACTAAGTTGACTAAGTACTGCAAGTCTGCAACTCTGCAAGTCACCTAAGTCTGGAACTCTGCAAGTCAGACTAGTCAACTGGAGTCAGAACTGACTTGTGCTCAAAACTCCTAGAAGGGTTGTTCCTGTGCAGAAACTCCGAACTGCAAAGTTGTTCGTTGGAAGGTGTTCTACCCATACGCAGGTTTGCTGAAGCATTTTCAGCATATGAAGAAGGAAAAATCACAGATTTTCTGAAGATTGAGAAAGAAATACCCAAAAACACATAAGCCTTGTAACCCCGAATTTGAGCTACGCTCATCCCGCTAACTTGATTTTGAGTGAGAAAGGTCTTTTGAGTTTTACAAGATGACGGAACCACATATGGATGATCCTATGGCTGAAGACGACCTAGCTGAGCCTACGATGGAGCAAAAGCTGGACCTAATCATGATGCAATTGGAAGAAGAACGAAGGGCTAGGCAAGCATTGCAAGCGCAATTGGCAAAATTACAAAGAGCGTCTACCGACAAAGAAGAACCTCAAGCTGAAGATTTGATTCGACGTACCATCGACGCCACTCTTGAAGCTCAAACCATTCGCAAGGAATCAAAGATAAGTAAACGAAGTTTCAAATTTCGTACTTTCAATGGCATACGAGAAGGAAAGACTGTTCTAGCATTCATTAGTCAGTTTGATGACTATTTCCATGAGGAAACTTATCCAGAAAAAGATAAAATCAAGTGTGTTACTAATCATTTGGTAGACAGAGCATCACTTTGGTGGACTGTAGTCCGCAAGAGCATAGAATGTCGTGCTACTTGGGAAGATTTCAAGAAGAAGTTCATGCAGAATTTCCTTCCACCGCAATTTCATGAGAAGGCTATCAAGCAATGGGATTTACTTCAACAGCGAGATCGTGAGCCTATTCCACAGTATACAGAGCGTTTTTGGAATGCACTCCTATAGCTACGCATGCTTGAAGACGTACCAGAGACGACACATAAGCGGAAGTATATGTCTGGACTTCTTGGGCATTACTATGCTGAAGTGAACATGTTCAAGCCTGCTACTCTTGAAGACGCCATTTCACTAACTCACGACACTGAAGATAAGCTACGAGGTAGAGATAGACGACCACAGCAATTCCAAGCCAATTGTAATTATGGATCTAAACAATTCAATTCCAATTTTAGAATATTTAATCTAGGTCGTTTCTCTTCATCATCTTTCCGCAAGAATTGGGCTAATTCACCTGCATTACCATCCAATGTCAATCCAAATCCTAAGCCTATTCCACAGCCAAATCCAAATGTACCTAGACTTCCCGCTATTGCAAATAATGTAACCAAAGCCAAGCCAATAGTATGCTATAAATGCCACCAGCCTGGACATCTAGCAGCAAATTGTCATTCAAAGAAGCCACAGCTCATATCAACTATCTTGGATCTATGGACAAAGACGAACATGAGGATATGCCTGATTTCACTGAAGATGAGGACGACACTACTACTACTTCCGATACTTTACCAGGTATGCCTACTCCACATTCATTATTGACTATGAAATGTTTGGTGCATGGAAAGGAAAAGACTATTTTGCATGATGACGGTAGTACTCATGATTTTATTTCAGCAAAATTGGTAAAAGAATTGAAATTACAGACTGTACCTACGCATTATCGCATAAAAGCTGAATTTTTAGGCACTAGGTATAATGGTACACAGGAAATGCAAGACTTAGAGATTCAAATTGGTCCATACACTGAAAGGAGAAATTTCTTAGTTGTTCCATTACAGTCGACTGACATTATTTTTTGTATGCCTTGGCGACACCAGCATAACCCAGATATAGATTATTCCACACACACAATGAATATTAATTTCCAAGGAAAATCTATTACATTATATGGTATGCATGCATCTAATGTTTTTCCACTGCTTTCGCATACTCAAGCTAAACGTGCATTACACAAGAGTAGTAAATCCTATCTCATTTGGGTGAATGAATTGCAAGTAAAGGAAAATCATATGCACCCTAGGCATAAGGAATTTCTTGCATATTTTAAGGACTATTTTGCAGAAGACCTACCTCCAGGTTTACCTCCTTCACGTCCAGAAGACCATAAGATAGATTTGATCCCTAGCACACAACCACCTTGCAAAGCACCATATAGGCACAACCAGATAGAGCAAAAAGAAATCCAGAGTCAAGTTGAAGAATTACTAAATAGAGGTTTATTTCAACCTAGCAGTTCTCCATTCGGTGCACCTGTATTGTTAGTCAAGAAAAAGAATAATACCTATCGTATGTGTATTGACTACTGAGCTTTAAATAAGATCACTATAAAGAATAGGTATCCTATTCCTAGAGTTGATGACCTTATGGACAAACTGCAAGGATCTTCTATATTTAGTAAAATTGACCTTAAGTCTGGTTATCATCAGGTGAGGCTAGATAAATCTGACATATTTAAGACTGCATTCTGAACACAGTTTGGTCACTACGAATTTTTAGTCATGCCATTCGGATTGACTAATGCACCTGCTACCTTTAGTAGAATGATAAACCGTATCTTTTTGAAATATCAGTATTGTGTAATTGTTTTCTTTGATGATATTTTGGTGTTTAGTCAAAATGAGAAAGAACATTATGAGCATTTATCATTAGTTTTTCAATTATTGAAAGAAAATCAACTGTATGCAAATCCTGAAAAGAGTGAATTCTTTAAGACAGAAATTGAGTATTTAGGTCATATTGTATCATCTGAAGGAATTAAAGTTGATCCTAAGAAAATTGATGCAATATTGAATTGGCTTGTTCCTAAAAACGTGCATGAGTTACGCTCATTCCTTGGTCTTGCTAGTTTCTATAGGAAGTTTGTACGTAATTTTTCATTACTTGCTTTACCATTAACAAAACTTCTCAAGAAAGGAATTGTTTATCAATGGACCGAAAATCAACAGAAATCCTTTGACTTACTGAAACCTGCATTAACCAATGCCCCTGTTCTACAGTTGCCTGACTTTAATAGACCATTCTTTCTAGTAGTGACCGATGCTAGTGGATCAGGAATAGGAGCCGTACTTATGCAAGACAATCATCCTATAGCATATTCTAGTTGTAAGCTGAAACCTTCTGAGCTAAAATATTCCACATATGACAAAGAACTATTAGCAGTTGTACAAGCATTAAGACAGTGGAAACACTACTTAATGGGTTCAGAATTTATGATAAAGACCGATCAGCAAAGTATTAGACATTTACTTAGCCAACCCCAAATCTCTGACCGTCATATCAAATGGGCTTTCTTTATTCAAAGTTTTCATCCTATCATTCAATACCAACCTGGAAAAGAAAATGTAGTGGCTGATGCATTGAGTAGAAGACCTGTCATTCATAATATTTCTGTCATATCTTTTGATTCTTTGATTGCTATGAAAGATACATATCACCAGGATATTACTTTTCATTCTGATTGGAATAAATTAGTTCAAAATAATTTCATTCCTGTTGATTCATTGTCATATAATGATGGATTTATGTTTTATGAAAAGAGATTGTGTGTTGCTATTCCATTCCGATCTTTTGTTTTGAATGAAATTCATTGTCCCCCATATCAAGGTCATAGAGGTATCATATCTACATTATGTATGTTAACTGAAGATTTTTATTGGCCGCATATGGATGCAGATGTATCTAACTTTGTTTCTGAATATTTGATTTGTCAAAGAGTTAAGAGACATCATGGTAAACAGTATGGATTACTTATGCCTTTGTCTATTCCATCTAAACCTTGGGAACAAATTTCTATGGATTTCATTATTAGTTTACCAAATACTAAATCTAACCATGATATGATTTGGATAGTTATAGATAGATTTATTAAACAAGCATATTTCATTCCATGTAAGAAAACTTTAACAACATCACAAGCAGCACAATTGTTTTTGAAAACTGTTTTTACTAACCATGGATTGCCAAAAGTTATCATTTCAGATCGTGATTCTAGATTTTGTAACAATTTTTGGATTACCCTGTTTGCTAATCTAGGCACAAAGATTGATTTCTCCTCTGCATTTCATCCAGAAACTAATGGACAAACAGAAGCCACAAACAGCACCATTCTAGATCTTTTACGTGCATATACTATCTCTAAACCTCAGACATGGGACACTCACTTGCATTTATTACAGTTTGCATATAACAATACACTACACACATCTACAAAGAAAGCACCGTTTGAAGTCATTTATGGATATAGATTATCTACACATGTTGCATCTTTGTCTAATAGAATTCAAAGTGCTGATAATATTGCTAGTATGCATAATAGTATATTTGATGAGGTTAAAGATATGATTGCTAAAGCCCAGCAATCATATACTAAACAAGACAATAAGAAAAGACAAGCCATGAATTTCAAAGTTGATGATTATGTTTGGCTGAGAATAGAAAAACGTAGACTGCAAAGTGTAGATAGACATCCAGTTGTCAAATTAGCTCCTAGATTCTATGGACCATTTAGAATCATTCATAAAATTAATGATAATGCATTCAAGTTAGAATTACCATCTCATTGGAAAATTCACAATACATTTCACATTAGTTTATTCAGACCATTTAGAGGCCAATTACCTTTCCACCTTGTTTATGAAAACCCACCTTTATTAGAGGAAGAGACTGAAATACTTGAACCAGAAGCTATCATAGACACTGACTTTATGACCACTAGAACTGGCCGAAGGTATTCTAGATATCTAGTTAAATTTAAGAACCATCCTGTAGAGGAAGCACAATGGATGCACGCTAGAGACTTAAATGCTTTCCCCACTCTGTTAGCTCCACATTGAGCTAATAGAAATTGAGGTCAATTGCTATCCCACCCCGGGGGTATGATGCCACGAGGCATATTCCACAACGGATTCCGTGCCACGGTGGATTCCGTGAGGTTTTACGGTGGATTCCGTAAACTTTGATGATCGGGGCTCATACACAAAGAGGATTCTTTGTGCGAGAAGTTGATGGGGACGCCTGTCCTTTTCGGGCATTTCATTAATTTAGTGTGTACATGGGTGATTCCATAGCGGGTGATTCCGCAAAATGCATATTAAATTAATAAACGTTTATGAGTTTAGAGTGCGCACTCGTAATAAATTAAGGTTAGGATTTATTTCTAACCAGTTGATTTATTTATGTAGCTGAAGACTGCTAGGTATTCACTTTTGTCAGTTTAATTGTATTATTTCACTAACCATTGTGAATGCTTCAGTTGATGTGTAGAGATAGCAGCAGTGGCGGAGGAAAGCATTGGAGTCTAGCGAGTATTCGACCTATGGATTATATTTTGATAGCCGCCACGCCTATATTTTGTCATGTCTCTTGAGGCATCGATTATTTATTATTATTTTGTATGCGCCTATGCGCACGGATATGTTATTTCTATTTGGACATTGTGATTGGGCGTGCCAGACTCTTTGGGCACCATCCACTAGCTTTATTTCTATTTTTGTAAAAGCAAATTCAAAAGCTAAAAGCTTGTTATATTTTTGTAAATTGGGCTATTATTGAGCATGAAGATGGAAATATACATAAAATACATGCTTTGTGAAGCACTCACACAAGGCATGGGGGGAGATTGAACCCAATTGGTCTCTTGCTCTTGTCATTCATGCTTTTTACATTGTAATTTGTGCAAAAAGGTAGAGTTCATTGTTCTTGGGGACCTTCTGGGATTTACTACGTGAGCATACAGCGACCGATCTGTGCACCACTGACAGTCATCGCCATTGCACACTACAAGTGGTGGGCGCTCATCATTATAACTTTATTCTTTATTCTTTTAGTGACAGTTTGAATAAAGGAAGGCTCGGTCACACATTGTGACTGTTGGAGTTCCCACTTCTTGTCTCTCTCTTACTTGCTCTTGCTCTCCCACCATAGCTCTTGAGTCCAAGCTTCGATCCTTCTCTCCTTTCAACTAGTATCAGAGCTCGGCTTCCCGACTCTTGAGCTTGGTTCGTGGCATTCTCAACTTCCCATCGACTCCCTACTCGCATTGGGTCTCCTTCGTGGTAGCCATATCCGACTCCTTTGAGCTCCCGTCAATGCCCGACTTCCCAAGTTTCTTCCCGGCATTGTTGGGCCCTTGCTTCATATCTACATTGACCTTGATCAAGACCCCTTGAGGCTTGTTGTGTGCCTCCTTGGGGCTGTGAATAGTTTGGGGCAGCCACCATTGAAGCTCCCTTGCTTCATATCTACATTTCCCTTGATCAAGACCCCTTGAGGCTTGTTGTGTGCCTCCTTGGGCACCTACTTGAGCCCCTCCTCCACCCCATTTGTACCACGTGAGTTGCAGGCCACCCAAGTTAGCAGCACGCTGTTTGCACCTGATTCCAGGCTTATCTCCATCTGCATCACACCATACTACTCAAGATCCAAGCCATTGGGCACTTCAATAGGCTTCATTTGAGGCATTTACACATCCTTTGATGCTTGGTATCAAGGGTTTGAGAATTGACATTACTTATGGTCTGATTTAGCACTATTTTGGGACTATCATAATAGTCCACAGGTAGTTTATAGTAGTGCTATAGTAACATTTGACGTTTATGCTTGCCTGGCATTGTCATTTGATGCCCGATTGGTCCCGTATGATGCCTACATGTTAGGGGAATGCACGCCTATTGTTTGGCAAAAATTTGGAGCTGATTTTGGTGTTGAAATTTCTCAGTTTTGACAATCATTCTTGGCTATAATAAAAGCGGGCTGAAGCTATTACACATGCCTTGGGTTATGCCTATTGGTTCCGGCCTATGTCTTGGATATATGCCATGAAGTATTGATCTTTGGGGTATGACTTCGAGCTTGGATTTCATTCCGGATGCTTTTGGAAGAGCTTTGACATTACACACTCATCGACATGGTTCATGCTTGACAGTGGTATATGCTTTGACAGTGATGCTCCTTGGGTTTATGCATACCCGTTGCCTACGGCTTGATGCTCATGTCCCGGTTGATTACCCTATGCATATGTTGAGCTTGAGTGCTCATTGAAGCTCTACCTTGGATGCATTTTAGATTATCTGGAGTTGTCTTGGATGTTACTTGTCTTGTCAGAGTTTGGATTGGGATGTACTTGATGTCTTACATGCTTATGGATGCTACATACGGATGCTCTACTGCCTACATGTTTGGGATGTACTATTGATGTATTGTCTTGGACTTATGTCATTGACACTGTGTCTTGCCTTGGTTTGAGCTCTTGAGATTGTACATATGGCTTTTGTGCCAGTGGGAGCATTCTTGAATGCTTATCAGACATTGAGCAGGTGCTGCTTTTATGCATTGAGCAGTTACATGCTATTGAGTAGTTACAGACACTTGAGACTTTGGGATTTCTTACCCTTTGGGATGATGCATGGTTTATATGTCTTGGTTCGTTGTATGCTTATGAGCTGAGTCTCAGATTTGGATCCGTATCTTTGTGAGCTGACACCTACTTGTGTCAAGTTTTGGTAGTGGCAGGAACACTTTGCCCCGTTGACTGGGGGGTGTGCCTACTCACTGGCAGATGTTTGTATGACATGTTTGGGTATTGGATTCATGCTCATCAATTGTCATATTCCTATGTTATGCCTGCATGATGCCGGCTTTGGTCTTGGCAGTATCTGATTGACCTAGGATCCGATTTTGGCACTGTTAGCTCTCATTTACTAAAATCTGTAATTTATTACAGCAAGCATATATGTATGGAATGACATGGATTTTTCATGCTGAAGTATTCTGAAATGATGTACTTTCACTAGTACTTGGTGGACAGCAACTTTGATTACACTTTTCTTGCTATTTTCTCTCAATTTTGGTGATTTTTTTGTCATTTTCTGTAGTAAATAGCAAGCAGTTTTGAACTGTCTACACTCTTCCAGCCTGCATTATGGCGAATCCGTCCACTGATCATGCTAATTTCAACATCACTAAGCTTGATGTTACGAATTACTCTTATTGGAAGAGCCAGATTTGGAAAGTGTTGGTGCAGAAATCACAGATCAAACCTTTGAGGTTGAGCAGGCATTCACATGCAACTATGCCAGATGAGGAATGGCTTGAGCTTGATGAGTTATGCAAGTCCACTATTGTATTGTCTCTCACAGAACAGGTTCATTACAATGTCTTTGAGGAAGAACAGAGTGCATGGCAGTTGTGGGATAAAATCAAGAATCTCTATGACAAGAAAAGTCCAGCGAGTCAAATGTATTGGCTGAAGCAGCTTATGGATTTGCGCGCATGAAGGAGAATGTGACCATGTCTGCTCACTTGAGCCAATTCCATGCTATACTCAAGAACTTGACTTCGCAGGACATCACTTTTGCAGAGGATGTCGCTTCTCTTTTCTTGCTTGGTACTCTTAATGAGTCATGGGATGTATTCCGCACTGCATTATATGCCTCTACTGCTACCTTGAAATTATCTAATATTGAGAGTGCTCTTCTGCATGAAGAGGTTAACCGTAAGAATTTGGATGCCTCTTGTGTGTCACATGCTATGAAAATTAGAAGCAGGAATGATGGATATGGAAAGCATGGCAGTGGCAGTGGCCGTGGATGGGATTCTCAGAAATCTCGGTCCAAGTCTCGTGGGAAGTAACGTAGCAAATCCCGTGGCAGGAATGCAGATGTTACTTGTCACCATTGTGGGAAAAATGGCCATATTAGGCCACAATGCCATGAACTACGCAATGAAAGGCGCAAAGATAAGGGGAAAGACAAAGTGCAGGATAAGTCTTCTGATTGCAGCATAGTTCCTACAAAGTCCAGTGTTAAAATTCAAGAGATCAATGTTATGCAGCCTGAGGATGTTGATGATGATAATTATATCCTTGCAGCTTCTTCTAGTGCTTCACAGATGACAGAGATACACTCTATATATGCATAGTGTTGGCTCTTGGACTCAGATGTGTCCTTTCATGTGACACCTTGCCGAGAGTGGTTTCATTCATATCGTACTATTTTGGGTTCTGTGCGCTTGGCTGATGACAGCTCTCTTGATATTTTGGGCATTAGTGATGCTAGGCTTTACTTTCCTTGTGGCAGCAGTTTTGTTATGCAGGATGTACGTCATGTACCTGCTTTGACACACAGTCTCATGTCAGCTAGACAGCTTGATGACGCAGGTTATCATGTATCTTTTGGAGAATCTTGTTGAGATATCGAGCTCCACTCGTGATATGCCAGGGTGACCGTTGTGCATTTATGTCACCGACTTGTCAGTTGTTTGCAGATGCGGTTGGTACACCGCCCATGAATAATAGCTAGATAATAGCTATCCTTATCTACTCTAGTTCGTGGCTCAGTTAGTATGCCACCTTAGTTAGTTGAGTTTGGTTTGAGACCCATATATAGAGTTCTTCTATTTCTATGTACTTGAGTTCTTTTGGCTTACACAACTAAGAAGAGGAAAACTGTTTTCAACCTCCACCTTTGTGTGTATTCCCCCATTATGCAAGCAAGAAAGCTACAAGTGAGACTCCTTCCTTCTCTCCCACAATCTTGACATGGTATCAGAGCCTTGTTCGTGGTAAGGAGCTCAAGAAAGCAAGCCAAGCTCGCGGTGTTCTGGTAAGAGGACCAGTGTTGCTTTCATTTTTCTGTTTTGGGAGCAAGTCTCTGCAGGTAGCACAGCCGGGAAGTGCGAGAGTGCATTGTCTTAGGTTGAGACGCCCTTCACGGTGAAGCAAGAGGGTAGTATATGCTGCGTGAAAGGGCTTTAGCCCCTGGAAACCCTGTTTTTTTTATTTGAGGCCATTTCGGGGCCTGTTTTGGAGGCGCAAGTTTTCTGCACGCACTCAGGAAAAGGCCCTATTTTATGCTATGTGACCACTGTTCTACAGGTCGGTGAAAAGTTATTGTAGAAATTGCATCATATGCTTGTACGCAGAGATATTGGGAGTTACAGAATCATCTTTGTTGCCTGTTGATGCAAAATCATCACTAGGAAGTGACTATGTGATCAAATACCACTTTCGTCAATTTTGCAGATTAGCCCTTATGAGGCTGAAGCTGTGTTCTTTGCAGTGACAGAATTTTTTGCAGTGTTCTGTAATGGCGTCTGATTCTCTCTCATAGATTGTCACTGAAAAGCTTGACAAGAACAACTTCCAAGCATGGAAGTTTAGAATGACGAATTTCCTTATGGGAAAAGGATATTGGAAATTTGTTGCAGGAAATGAAGAAGAACCAGTTCTTCTTGATGTTCCCAATCAATAGCAAATGCAGGCATTTAAAGCATGGCATGAGAGAGCCAGGAAAGTTATGTACTGGCTGTCTATCATCATTTCAGACTCTATGATTGTGCATATTCAAGATACAAGTACGCCAAAGGAGGCATGGGATACTTTATCAAAATTGTATAGCACAAATACGCAAGCCAGGAAAATGCAGCTCAAGCAAGAGTTGCATAATGTGCAAAGAGAAAATATGAGCATCAATGACTACCACATGAAGGTGAAGAAGATTGCAAATGCACTTGCTTCCATTGGGTTGCCAGTGGAAGATGATGATTTAGTTTATGTGACCTTGAATGGTCTAGGAAAGCATTATGCACAGTTTCGAACATCCATTTCCGTCCGTGAAAGATTTCCTGATTTTGAGGAGTTGATTGCTCTTCTAATTTCTGAGGAGCAGAGAAATGGTGGTGCATCTTCTTCAGGAGGAACTTCAAAAGAAGCTGTCTTCTACTCAAATGCTGGAAGAGGTAGAGGCAGAGGTAGAGGAGGCCGATCTGGAGACCCTGGTAGAAATCAGAATATGCAGCAAACTCAAGAAAACCAGTCCTATGGAGGAGGATGTGGCTCAGAGCCAGGGGGAGCCAAAGAGGTCGTGGTGGATGGCAAAGATGCCAAAATGCAAACAGTAATATTGAATGCTACTACTGTGGTAAAATGGGTCATATGGCTAAAGACTGCTATAAAAAGTAAAATGACATCATGAATGGAAAATTACAACAAGGGAATTATGCATCTTCTAGTAGACAGGGTGATGACAGAAATGAGCTTTTGTTTATGGTGCAGCACATGAACAATTATGTGACAAGTGCAGAAGAAAGCAACGATGTATGGTATGTTGACTCAGGTGCATCAAACCACATGACAGGTCATGCAGAATGGATGGAGGATGCAAGGAAAATGGAAAAACCAGGATTTGTGGAGATTCGTGATGATACTACACATCTGGAAAAATTCCTTTGTCTATGTAGGATGGGAAAAAGAAATACATGTCCAATGTATTTCATGTCCCGAATATCACCATGAATCTAGTTTATGTTGGTCAAATGGTTGAGCAGGGCTTGCAGGTTAGATTTAATCCTCATGGATACTTTGTTGAGGATATGAAAAATAAAGGTCGCTTGATAGCAAAAGGAAAGATGAAGGGCAGAATGTTTACGTTGGATGCAGACATGCCTGAATTGAGTGCAGCAATGTTTGTACATGGGACCGGTGTAGTTGCAGATATTGATATCTGGCATAAACGCATTGGTCATGTTAATGTACAACGACTTAAATCAATGCAGGCCCAAAATATTGTTGCAGGATTGCCTAAATTCAAGGTTGCAAAAATGCATAAGGTATGTGAAGCCTGTCAGTTTGGAAAACATGCAAGGAAACCATTTCCTAGACATGTTCAAGAGAGTAAGAAGCCATTGGAATTAATCCACTCTGATGTGTGGACTACTAAAGCTGCATCTCTTGGAGGTTGTCATTATTTTGTCACTTTTATTGATGACTATAGCAGAAAAGTTTGGGTGTATTTTATGAAAAAGAAAAGTAAAGTTTTTGGGCATTTCAAAACTCTTAAAGCTATGGTTGAAAAAGAAACAGGCCTGCAAATAAAATGCCTAAGGTCAGATGGAGGGGGAGAGTACCTCTCAAATGAGTTTGCAAGGTTCCTGCAGGAGCATGGCATAAAGCAGCAATATTCATGCAGTCATACCCCACAACAAAATGGAATTGCAGAAAGGAAAAACAGGCATATTGGAGAGGTATCTCGTGCCATGCTCAACGAAAAAGACTTGCCATATTTTTACTGGGCTAAAGCAGTTGCTACAGCAGTCTACATAATGAACAGGACTCCCACTGCAGCAATACATGGGATGACTCCAGAGGAGAGGTATACTGGTAGGAAACCTGATATTTCTCATTTGAAGATTTTTGGTTGCATTGCCTATGTTCATGTGCCAGATGAGTTGAGATCCAAGTTGGATACAAAAGCTGAGAAGTGCATCTTTATTGGTTACTCTTTGCAGCAGAAAGGGTATAGATGCTATAACCCTTCTTCTCATAAGTTTATAGTGAGCAGAGATGTTGTTTTTGATGAGATGAGTAGCTGGTATAAACTAGTAAATGTGATTGATGATGTAGATGCACAAAATGGTAATGCTGCACAGAATTCACAGCAGCAGTCACAAAATATTAGTGGACCTGGAGCGTCCTCTAGCAGTGGTTCACATTCTTCGCCATGGACAGGCAGATTGAGATCAGGAGAATCTTCTCAAAGCAATGCAGATAGTGGTATTCAGGTATCACGAAAAGGAAAAGAGAAGGTAGACCAGCCCATGTTTGATGTGAATGCAGGTCACTCTTATGTGGATGGTGAATCCAGTGGCTCAGAACAGAGCATTGATGATGAGTTGGGTATTCCTTCTATTGTTACACCTGGAGTAAGGAAGACAAGGGATGTTTTGAGAGCACCTGGGAGTGAACCTACTTTGCACAGGTCTACCAGAGCTAGATATCCTGTGGATAGGCTGAAATATAATGGATTTACAGCCATTGACTATGCCTATATGGTCAAAGTGATACAGGAACCAGAACCCACTTCTTTTGAGCAAGCCATGGGAAAAGAAAAATGGGAGAAAGTCATGGATGAAGAAATGGATGCCTTGGAAGCAAATGCTACATGGGAATTGGTACCTTTGCCTAAAGGTAAGAATGCAAATGGCTGTAAGTGGGTTTATAAGGTGAAACACAATGTAGATGGTTCTGTGAACACATACAAGGCAAGATTAGTAGTCAAGGGGTATGCACAAACATATGGCATTGATTATGAAGAAACATTCAGCCCGGTTGCAAGGATGGCAACCGTAACAGCAGTCATTTCTATGGCTGCATCAAAGGAATGGTCTTTACATCAGATGGATGTAAAGAATGCCTTCTTGCATGGTGATTTGCAAGAAGAGTATATATGGAGCAGCCACCAGGTTATGTGCATGCTGTTCATCCTGAGTTTGTTTGCAGGTTGAAGAAATCATTGTATGGCTTGAAGCAAGCACCTAGAGCATGGTCTGACAAGATAGGACAGTATCTTGTCATTATTGGCTTTTAGATTTCCAAGGCAGATTTCTTACTTTATGTGAGAAAAACAGAGAAAGGTATTATGCTACTTGTCATTTATGTTGATGATTTGATTATGACATGTGACAATGATGAAGATATCCTTCATGTGAAAATGCTATTAAAGCAGAAGTTTGAGATGAAGGATTTGGGAGAGCTGCGTTATTTCTTGGGCATTGAGGTGATTAGATCACCAAGTGGGATACGGCTCTTGCAGAGGCAGTATGGATTGGACATGCTGTCCAAATATGGGATGACAGGCTGTAAGCCTATTTCAGTTCCTTTGGAGCAGAATGTGAAGCTGAGTGTAGATGCAGGTGAGCTTCTGGAAGACCCTACTATGTACGTCACGCATAGTAGGAAGTTTGATTTATATGACTATTACCAGGCCAGATTTGAGCTATGCTGTTGGATTGGTAAGTCAGTTTATGCAGGCTCCAAGGAAACTACATTTGGATGCGGCTAGATGCATACTCAGGTATGTGAAGTCCACATTGCAGTATGGACTATTTTATGAGACTGGGGTTCAGATACAGTTGCATGGATACACTGATGCCAATTGGGCTGGTAGTATTTCTGATAGACGATCTACCAGTGGATATGTGTTCTCTTTTGGGAGTGCTGCAGTCACTTGGAGTAGCAAGAAACAGCCTACAGTTGCCTTGTTGAGCACAGAGGCTGAGTACAGGGGTGCAGCAATGGTTGCATGTGAGGTAACTTGGTTGCATAAGCTACTTTATGATATGCATCAGCCTACAGATGGGCCAGTTGTCATTTATTGTGACAACATGAGTAGTATACACTTGGCAAATAACCCAGTCTATCATGCTAGAACAAAGCACATTGAGGTGCATTATCACTATGTGTGGGAGAGGATTTTACTAGGTCTTATTGATCTAGTTTATGTCAGCACAGAGGATCAGGTAGCTGACATATTCACGAAGGCATTGGGTGCAGAGAAGCTGTGCAAGTTCAGAGACTTGCTTGGTGTGCAGGAATTGGAATTGAGCTCGAGGGGGAGTGTTGAGATATCGAGCTCCACTCGTGATATACCAGGGTGACCGTTGTGCATTTATGTCACCGACTTGTCAGTCAGATGCGGTTGGTACACCGCCCATGAATAATAGCTAGATGACAACTATCCTTATCTACTCTAGTTCGTGGCTCAATTAGTATGCCACCTTAGTTAGTTGAGTTTGGTTTGAGATCCATATATAGGGTTCTTCTATTTCTATGTACTTGAGTTCTTTTGGCTTACACAACTAAGAAGAGGAAAACCGTTTTCAGCCTCCACCTTTGTGTGTATTCCCCCATTGTGCAAGCAAGAAAGCTACAAGTGAGACTCCTTCCTTCTCTCCAACAATCTTGACAACTCTGCATGGAAGATCACTCATGGAACATGTATCTCTTTGGCATGCCTGTTTGGGCCATATGTCTTTGAAGGGAATGAAAATGCTTTCTGGTTTGCAGTACTTACCACTCCTTGATTATGTATGTTTTGATTCATGTGAGCATTGTCTTTATGGCAGGCAGACTAGGTCTACGCATAAAAAGTCTGGTAGGCCACATATGAGTGAGCCCTTAGCATTGGTACATTCGGATGTCTGTGGGCCCATGCCTTGTTAGTCTATGAGTGGTGCCAAGTATTTTGTTACTTTCATAGATGATTTTTCACGAAAATTTTTTGCTTATCCCATTAATCTGAAATCCGATTTCTTGGCTATGTTTCAGAGATGGCTTCACGGCCTCGTGGACCTGGAGAGTCAATTCAATGCTGAAGGACAAACTGACCTAAAGCTTAATTCATGCATTTATAGTTTATAGTCTAACGTTTCCCTAAAACTCCTCAAAGGGAGAACCCAAAGTACATAGGCATAACGCCTCGTCACACGCACATAGGAGGCACTCCACCAACTAATAGTCAGAGCCCCACTGCAGCTCTCCTACATCGCAGGGATTGGCCCTTTGATGCGCTGCTAAACATATAACACAAATGAGCACAAAATCCTCTCAAGGTACTAATATTTTACGTTCCAGGATGTACCATTACTCACTACACTTTCCCCTTAGGATCCAACGACTAACCTACAGCTTAGGACATCCTCTCACGCTCATCGTTGGTCACAACCTAAGGAAAATAGGTTGGGCCAGCACTGGCTATAGCACTAGCCGGACCTCACGCTCATGACACACAAACACCCTCACAACCTCGCAGACCAGGAGCATCAATCTAATACTAAAGGACAAACTGCCCTAAAGCTTAATTCATGTGTTTATAGTTTATAGTCCAACATTTCCCTTAAACTCCTCAGAGGGAGATCCCAAAGTACATAGGCATAACGCCTTGTCACACACATATACGAGGCACTCCACCGAAGCCCCACTGCAGCTCTCCTACATCTCAGGGATTGGCCCTTTGATGCGCTGCTAAATATATAACACAAATGAGCACAAACTCCTCTCAAGGTACCAATATTTTACGTTCTAGGATGTACCATTCCTCACAACAATTCCCCCTTAGAACCCAACGCCTAGCCTATAGCTTGGACAACCTTACTCACTCAACATTGGTCATGATCTAGAGAATACAGGTGCTATGCATCCAGGAGCTATTGTCTGATACCTTTTATCATTTTATGCTTTATGCAAATTGTGAATGTCCATGTGCTCAAACAAAGAAAAATCAGCATTGTGCTTAGTGCAAAAGCATTCTTTCAATGAATTTCTCTAACGCGTAATTGCTACGTTGCACGAACCTAGCACTGAGGAGACCTCGTGCTACTAGATCCTTATTTTAAATTAACGACCGATCCATATGATATGCATAGATGAAAACAATCAGCCTTTTCTTTCTCTCAGCACTTAAACACCACTCTCATTCTCTCTACCCCCTCGCCGTTTAGATTGTGCACGATGCATAGGTTGAGGGTAATATTTTTCCATATTTTTATTATATAAAAAGCAATAAAAACTCACTAAAACATAAAGGTAGGGCTGAACTGAGGCTAAACCTCATACTTCAGACCCCCCATACATACACAAACATGAATCTTATTTTTTAGTATTTTTTGCACACTCAAAACCTATTTTTCCCTTATTTTTACCCATTTTTCCTATTTTCCTTTAATAAATAATGATTGAAAATGAAGGTTGATTGTAGGCTGTGGCCCTTAGGTTCATTTGCAGAAAAAATACAAATTTAGTTGGTATGTCTTATTATATTTTCCATTTATATATCAAAAACACCCAATTTTTTCATATTTCGCGTGTTTTACGGGTTTTGTACCATTAATTTCAGTCTCACAACACTTATGATTTTCTGAGCATAAACTAATCAAACTCATAGCAAACAACAACATAATGCATAATCATGCCATGGGAACAAATATTCATGAAGCAAATTGCATAAAACATCAATTTCCTTTGTAAAAATGAAATTACCATTCTTTGCGGGTTGCTGGTTTTTATTTGCCATGTCTCGGGACTGATTTTCAGCAGCCATTAATGTCCATGATAGTCCACAATCAGCAATCTTCATTCCTCTTGAACCACAGAGCAATCCGGTCTTCATTGGACAAGCATACGTCATCCATTTTTCTTCTTCTTCTTCACCACATGAATCTGCCCTTAGAGGAGAGAGAGGGAGGAGAGAGAAAGACTAGATTTCCATCTCTGCATTCAGGCCACCATTGGAGGAGCGAAGCACGGTGATAAGACCAGCAGGCAGAGGGGATTGAAGCCCCATAATTGATTGGTATGGTTATTCACAGGCAGCATGCTTGATCTCCCATGATGATGGCACAAATTTTGGCCGTTGACAGGTGCCCTCATCCTCACGCTTTTGTTGATCTTCTCTCTCCATGATTGCCACATTTGATGTTGCATAAAATTTCCAATGTCCATCTCTTCAAATCTTGCCCAACTTCTTGGCCATTTCTCCGTCCGGACTCCGAATCGAGCTTTGAAAAATCCTGGGCGTTTGGCTCGGCATCCGCATTGGCCGATAACTCTTGACAACCCGCACGGAAGTCTAAAAAATTATGAAAAATTAACAAGTGTCACTCGGGCGCCTTTAAAAAACTTTGACACTTAAAATCGTCCTAGATCGAGCCGTCGCCTTCGACGTTGAATATTTTTCCCTTGATATTCGTAATTTTTAGCTATTTTTAAGCACTTCTCAGCATCAAAATTTCGCCCTCATTGGTGACCACAGGATAGGGCAACTCAGCCTGTCGAATCCCACAATAGATCTGCACAAAACAACCAAAGGAAGCATCAAGCTGATATGAAGTAAATACATATTAAACACAACACAATGCTCACCCTACCCCCTGATAAAACCAAGGCATGACATCCATAAGGAGTAGGCCTAGCAGAATCTGATAAAAGGTTCGCAGCGAGTCACTAACCAACCGCTCCAACACGGCCAAATTAAAAAGAACTATCAAAGAGGTTGCCCTAAATGGTGGTCTGAACTACCTACCTAGCTAAGGACAACATAACCAGGAGCTCCTACTAGACGAGGACTCCTATAGCCTGATCAGGAAGTATTTTCTTTCAGCACATTTCTTTTTTTTTAGGGTTTTCATTTTATTGACTCGGGCATGTAAAAAGGAGGGAGCTAAGCGTAGTGACCCAAGGAGAACAGGGCATCGGCCTCAGGACCTGTCTCGGTACCCAAGAACCTACCAAGCCCTCGTAAGGCAATGATCAATTGCTTATAAATTCTTTTTTTTTTTTTAAAGGGGGTTAGAACCCATTTTTACACACCTTTGTATATATTTATTGTCTTTCTAGATATTCAGGGTTTTATTTTTCCTATTATCATTATTTTTCTTTCGGCAGGCTTCCCTAACGGCCTCACAACTAACAAGAACTCCTAGAACGACTGCCTAGCAGGCTAGCAGAATAGGGCCACTAGGACTTCCTTCTAAAACAGGTCTTTCAATGCATGACAATGTCTTTACAGGAGGCAACAACTACTCAGACCTCCCTCAGACATACTGAACCTAAACCTCGGGACTTCATGCCTTGGACGCCGGTCCCCAACAAGAAACGAAAAACCCCCTTAACAAGTACACAAACACATATAGCATGAAAACCACAATACTCATAAAGGAAAGATATCACCTGGAGAGGGCCACAAGAAGCTTCCACGCAACAAAAGGCTCCTTCCAAGCTCTTCTTCATAACCTGTCTAGCACAAAACTAAAACAAGAAACCATTAACCGCACCTGCACTAATCAGACAACTGGCCCTCTTGGCCTAATGAAAGAAAGCACTTCACTACAAAACTTAATCGGCCCTCTTGGCCTAACGAAATAAAACAAAGTAGCACCTACACATCCTTCCCTGGAATAGCAGAGATATACAATAATAGGCTCCCTCCCAAGGAGGAAAAACAGGCTTATAGCCCTAAACTAAATGCATAAGGTTATGACCCATCCCTCCTGCATATATAGCAAGAGGCGTACGCATAACATGTTTACATACAGAGAATGGGATTCCGCACTGTGTATGTCCCATCTAGCTGATTCAGGATCAACTGGGAATCCCCTTTTACTAGCAACCGACGAATACCACTTTGTTTGGCAATATCCAGAGTCCCATAATCAAGGCTTTATACTCCGCCATATTGTTAGTAAATCCTACCCCGAGATAAGTAGCTAACTTCATCGTAACCCTACGTCGGGGATCTCAGATTGCTACTCCAACACTCCCTTTTTTATTAGGACCCTTGGACGCTACATCAAAATATAATGTATATGTCCACAATGGGTTTACACAGCTGGCCATCACAAACTCCTCTACTCGTAATTATGGTAATCAAAGTTTAGCATGTTGAGAGGATGAACTGACGGCTCCATCCCACCTTCTTCATTGAACTCAACAGGGATGCTCATCAACAGTCGTAAGCAGTGATGGCAGAAGACTTTAATCTTCCCCACAAAGGTTCCGTCTTCTTGCTCAATCACTTTGTATCCTTTCCTCCACCAGATGAGTTTCCCCTGATGGTATCTTTGCTCCAGATATGGGTGCTCCAAATAAGGGATTAACTGACCCATCAACCAACTTTTAAGCTCTTTTGCAGGTCTCAAATCATCCCCAGTATGGACCTGCAATGCATTTTCTTTGTATTAGCAGACTTAGAAATAATAAGGTTTAATCTTATTAAGATTAACCTTATTTTTAAACTCTACTCCCTGTAAATCAGCTAATAGGGCCGTAGACCTATTCTTCCCTAACCTGACAATCTTGTAGGGGCCATCCCATCTAGGTTCCAGCTTCCCTGGAAACAGCTCCCTAGGCGCATCGTAATAGAGGACTAATTGCCCTTTTAAAAAGATATATTTCTTCGCTCTAAGGTCATGCAACTGCTTCATCCGACGCTTGGCTACCTCCTGGTGTAATAAGCTCTGCAACTTTAGCTCATCCAGGTGGGCTATAGTCGTGAAATGTTCAAAAAGGGAATCCTTATCTTCCAAAGAATGGTTAATTGCAAACCGTATGGTCGGCAATTCAATCTCCAAGGGGTAACACACACTCTTCCCCATAAACCAATTTGAATGGAGTATGGCCAGTAGCTCGCTTGAACGTGGTATTATACGCCCATACTGCCACATACAACTTCTTGTCCCAGTCTTGTTTCTTCTCAGAGACTATCTTAGACAAGATACCCACAAGCTGCTTATTAGTACTTTCAACTTGTCCATTTTCTTGTGGATTATAAGGAGTCATTTTATTGTGCTTGATTTGCCAAGCTCAGTCAAGCTTTTGATCACCTTATTTAGAAAATGGGTTCCACGGTCCGACACTAATTCTCTCAGTGGACCAAAGCGGCAGATAATCTACTCTAACAGGAAACTTGCAGTCTCTTTTGCATTGTCCTACCTCGTCGCCTGCGCTTCTGACCATTTTGTAAAATAATCAGTGGCTACTATAATATACCTCTTCTGGCTAGTAGACGATGGGGCAATAGGACCCACAAAATCAATGCCCTACTTCTCAAATGGAAGGATAGCCATGATAGGCATAAGTGGACGTTTCCTATTCTCTCTACTGTCATGCCTTTGACAGATATCACATCTCTTTACATACTCAAAAGAATCTTGGAAGATGGACGGCCACCAATATCCAGCTCTTAAAGCTTTCTGCGCCGTCAACCGTCCCGCGAAGTGCCCTCCACATGTAGAGTCATGGCACTCCTCCAAGATAAAAGGAACCTCGTCAGGCATCACACATCGGTGATAGATATCATCAACACCTTACCAATATAGTGTCCCTGCGATCAAGGAAATCTTCAAAGCGTGCTGTTTGATTTTCCTCTTTTCAGACTTTGACAAACTGGCTCCCATCTCTCCTGTTGATAGATAATGCGTAATAGCAGCATACCACGATGGGATAGAAGCTGTATCAATTTTTAACATTTCCTCAATATCGCTTCCTTCAGCCAAAGTCTCTTTCGGCTCTCTGAAATCCACAAGGAATTCCACAATACCCTGCAACCTCTGTGGCTTACTCTTAATCTCATAATCGAACTCCTGCAAAGTGATTAACCACTTTGCCAAACGATCAGGCGGCTGCAGCTTGTTCATAAGTAATCTAAGCCCTTCCGCCTTCGTATAGAATACTATCTTTTCATAGAGGATGTAGTGCCTGAATTTCTTAGTCCCAAAGACCATCACAAGACACAACTTCTCCATGTAGGTATAATTGATCTCTGAAATGCCCAATTTCTGACTAGCAAAAGCTATCGGGTAATACCACTTTTCCTCCAAGATTTGGGCTAGACAGCAGCTGATACTATGCATGGTGGCTACTGAAAATATATAGAACACCTCGCCCCTTTTAGGTGCTTTTAAAACGGGTACTTTTACTAGCTCCTGTTTCACATCCTCAAAAGCGACCTTACAAGGGTCACTCCATTCAAATGAATAGCTAAAGGATAATAAATTCGTTAGTGGCAACGTTCTTTCTGCCAAGGCATTTATAAACCTCCAATAGTACCCTATCGATGACAGAAAGCTGTGAACCTCTTTCGGAGTACGCGGTGGACTCATATCAACTATAACCTTGATCTTTTCAAGGTCAGTTGCTATCCCTCTTGAACTGACCACATGGCCTAGCAATAGCCCATAAGGTACGCCAAAGACACACTTTGGTGGGTTAAGAGCGATACAAAATTATCTACAACGCTCAAAGCACTTTTTTAAAAATAATCAACATCCTTTCCCTTACAGTGGTGGCTGCCCCCAGGTCATCAATAAATACTTTCAACTCATCTGGGGAGATGTCACCAAAGGTCTTGTCTGCTGTTTGTTGCCACGATCCAGGTGCATTACGCAAACCAAAGGCCATCACATGGTACGCAAAAGTACCAAAGACAATAATAAAAGTCGTTTTCAACTTGTCCTCTTCCACAATTGCCATCTGGTTATATCCCGCAAAGCAATCCATGAATGAATATATCTCCCTACCCGCTAATTGATCCAAAATCAGGTCAATAAACGGCAATGGGTAGTAATCCTTAGCTGTCTGCTTATTCAGCTCTCTAAAATCCACACATAGTCGGATCTGGTTGTTTTTCTTCTTCCTGATAACAACGGGTGAACACCATTCTGTGTGTTGTACAGGGAAGATCAAACCAGCTTTCCTTAACTTCTGTAATTCCTCAAACAGCCCGTCCCTCAATTCAAAAGGCATACGCTTTACCTTCTGACGCACAGGACGACTACCTTCTTTTACAGGAATAGTATGAACAGCCAGACTGGGAGGAATACCTCTCAGCTCGTCATAACTCCAAGCAAAGATATCGCAGAATTCTTGAATCAAGGACACACAGTCCTCCCTTTCTGCTGAACTGAGCATGGAACCTAATTTAATTGGCCGCGAATCATTCGGCGTGCCAAGGTCCAACTCAAACACATCCGCATCTCTTATCCTATCTTGAGGCTCTACCGGCTCATTTAGAGTTATCTGATAGATATCCTCTGTAGTGGACCCCTTTTTAGATTCATCGCTGGATGATGTCTCACTACCAGATGGATCATCTACTGTCTCTAATTCCGTAGAAGATAAAGGAGCTCTCTCACTTTGAGGAGACTCAGGATAAGCATCGACTATTACTCGATTAGCACCTCTACCTAGAACCACTCGACCAGCGGGTATATCGACTTGACAGTCTGTTCGTAAGATCCAAGGTCTACCTAGAAAAACTCGATAGCTAGGGCGTCCTACAAATCTAATCACCCTAAAGTCCAAGAAACATTCTACACTCGCAACTGTAACATGGACTCTAGTAACGCAACCTTCTGGTTGTCTTAAAGTATCATCAGCCATTCTCAGAAGGGTGGAGCTGTCTTTCTGGATGCCTAGACCCAGCCTCTCCATCAACTCTGAACTCATGATGTTGACGGAGGATCTAGTGTCTACAATGGCATGTTCCACTAATATTCCGTCCACATAAGCTGGAACCCTAGGGCAGTTCTTTTCAACATGGTCAAACCAATCTTCCCTACTCGTGCTATCCCAGAGGTTCCATAATATATTCGATACGCAGGATCTTCTTAAATTCCTTGCGTACTCTTGGAGATCATTTGATCAATTGCAAGAGGTTCACATCTAGTTTAACTTCGCAAAGAGAACTTGCTAAATCAAAGTCATGATAAGTAGCCAAAGCTCTCTTTTCTCGCCAAACCATCCTCTCTTTTGATCTTTGGACCGGTTTTGGTGCTTCTTTCTTGGCTCTCGCCTTCTTTCTTGGCATCTCCTCATTCTTCTTAGGGTCACCTTTTTTGTCAACCGGCTTTAGCGGTCCCCCTTCTATGCTAGGACTCTGGACTTGCGTCCCCTTATCCCCTTGTTTAGGGTTTGCCTCAACCGGTTTTTCCTTATCTTTGTCAACCTCTTTAGCCTTTTGGCCTCTTGTCACGGCTCTTAAGTTGGAGGTTTCAGCATCATTAACTCGTACAGCCTCAATAAGGCCGACTCCGTTGCCTTGTGGCAACTCTTCTATATTTGTTTTTCCCCTCTGTAATATTTGCTTAGGTGCATCATTCTGCTGCAAGTTATTTCCTTGCGCTCTATGATTCACTGGGCCCGGTTGTTTACTCCCTTGTTGGAGAGAACTAATCTTACTCCAACAGGTAGCAGCTAGATGGCCTGACTTCCCACAAATGTCACATTTCACATTTGGACAGTTTCTGGGGAAGTGCTGTCCACCACACAATTTACAACTGAATCTAGAGGGTCCACCCTCTTCAGGGCATCAACTCCCTATCAAATTTTGTTGCTTCTTCAAGAAATTAACATCGACGGCTATTTGTCGATATTGCTCGGAGATCATATCGGTATAATGCTTCATGTCCTTGACTTCACCAAGGACATTAGATGCACTCGACTCGTAGCCTCGATCGTCGACCTGTCGTTCCATTGGCCTAACGATCTGATTTGGCATTGGATGTTGACCTACAGGAACAACATTAGAACTTGAAACTTGGTCTCCAACATTTGATGGAGCCAACTGACTTGCCATGGGCATAGTCACATTGGGAGGAGCCGGTAATAAAGGTACATTCTAAACCACACTCCCTCTCCCAATAGGGTTAGTCATAGGCATCCCTTGACTTCCATTCCTCAATGTTGGATTGCCACTAGGTACTAAACCCCCATTAACATTCATTCGAGAGGAGTAGGCCATTTGTAATCATGCTTCTACTCCCTCTGCCCGCGTAATAGCGGTATCTATATCTGCCAAGGCCACACTACTCAATTGTACTTGGATATTAAAATCCAACCCATGCAAAAAGTATTGCAATTGGGCAGCTGGTGAAATGGGAATGTAAGTTTGCAACTTACAGAATACTTCCTTTAACTTCTTAGCATATGCTTTCACATTCTCGTGAGGATCTTGACATGTCACATTCAAGACCCACAACCAATATTGGCCACCTCTTTCAGGGGTATATTCCGCTCGGAAAGCTGCATAGAATTGATCAATTGTGGTTATGGTTCCAGACTCTATGCTGTGATACCATACCACAGCCCTTCCTTTTAATGTCATATTGAAGAACATCATGAGATGTCCCTTGTCTTGGATGCGATATTGAACATCAATCTCTGAAATTCACAAATGGGAAATTCTGCATCCTCTTCCGCTAACCCATTAAAAATGGGCAAGGGAACCCCTAAGGCTGGTAAATCCGGCGTCCCTGCAGGAATCACAATAGGTTGTGCCATGGTGACAATCGAATTAGCAGTAGGAGCTTGAAATGACGGATTCACACCCCCACTTGAAGTGGGTAAACTTGGTGGAGAAGAGGAAGAACTTATGCTTCCTCCTGCCCCTAACGGAATAGATGGAGTAGTCGAATGACTAAGACCACCACTTCGTATACGTACTGGACTACTCCTTTGAGGAGAATAATGGCTTACAATCTCTAACCGCCGTCTAGCCCTCTCAGCACGTTCGGCTTTTTGGATTTCGGCTTGACGGTCCTTGTCAGAGGACATAAACAAACTACCTTTTGGTCCCTAGAAACCCTAGATCCGAAAACCAACACTTATAAGTGGCTCCCGGTAGACGCACCACTGATGGAACCTAAAATGGGCCGGCACTGGCTATGGCACTAGCCGGACCTCATGCTCATGATACACAAACACTCTCACGGCCTCACGGACCAGGAGCGTCAATCTAATGCTAAAGGACAAACCGCCCTAAAGCTTAATTCATGCGTTTATAGTTTATAGTCCAACATTTTCCTTAAACTCCTCAGAGGGAGATCCCAAAGTACATAGGCATAACGCCTTGTCACACACATATAGGAGGCACTCCACCGACTAATAGTCGGAGCCCCACTACAGCTCTCCTACATCTCAAGGATTGGCCCTTTGATGCGCTGCTAAACATATAACACAAACGAGCACAAACTCCTCTCAAGGTACCAATATTTTACGTTCCAGGATGTACCATTCCTCACAACAATTCCCCCTTAGGACCCAACACCTAGCCTATAGCTTGGACAACCTTACTCACTCAATGTTGGTCACGATCTAAAGAATAAAGGTGCTATGTATCCGGGAGGTATTGTCTGATACCTTTTATCATTTTATGCTTTATGCAAATTGTGAATGTCCATGTGCTCAAACAAAGAAAAATCAGCATTGTGCTTAGTGCAAAAGTATTCTTTCAATGAATTTCTCTAACGTGTAGTTGCTACGTTGCACGAACCTAGCACCGAGGAGACCTCGTGCTACTAGACCCTTATTTTAAATTAATGACCGATTCATATGATATGCATAGATGAAAAAAATCAGCCTTTTGTTTCTCTCAGCACTTAAACACCACTCTCATTCTCTCTACCCCCTCGCCGTTTAGATTGTGCACGATGCATAGGTTGAGGGTAATATTTTTCCATGTTTTTATTGTATAAAAAGCAATAAAAACTCACTAAAACATAAAGGTAGGGTTGAACTGAGGCTAAACCTCATACTTCAGACCCCCCATACATACACAAACATGAATCTTATTTTTTAGTATTTTTTACACACTCAAAACCTATTTTTTCCTTATTTTTACCCATTTTTTCTATTTTTCTTTAATAAATAATGATTGAAAATGAAGGTTAATTGTGTACTATGGCCCTTAGGTTCATTTGCAGAAAAAACACAAGTTTAGTTGGTGTGTCTTATTATATTTTCCATTTATATATAAAAAACACCCAATTTTTCCATATTTCGCGTGTTTTACGGGTTTTGCACCATTAATTTCAGTCTCACAACACTTATGATTTTCTGATTTTCTAAGCATAAACTGATCAAACTCATAGCAAACAACAACATAATGCATAATCATCCCATGGGAACAAATATTCATGAAGCAAATTGCATAAAACATCAATTTCCTTTGTAAAAATGAAATTATCATTCTTTGCGGGCTGTGGGTTTTTATTTCCCATGTCTTGGGATTGATTTCCAGCAGCCATTAATGTCCATGAAAGTCCACAATCAGCAATCTTCGTTCCTCTTGAACCACGGAGCAATCCGGTCTTCATTGGACAAGCATCTGTCATCCATTCTTCTTCTTCTTCTTCACCACATGAATCTACCCTTAGAGGAGAGAGAGGAAGGAGAGAGAAAGACTAGATTTCTATCTCTGCATTCAGGCCACCATTGGAGGAGCAAAGCACGGCAATAAGACCAACAGGTAGAGGGGATTGAAGCCCCATAATCGATTGGTATGGTTGTTCACAGGCAGCATGCTTGATCTCCCATGATGATGGCGCAAATTTCGGCCGTTGACAGGCGTCCTCATCCTCATGCTTTTGTTGATTTTCTCTCTCCACGATTGCCACATTTGATGTTGCATAAAATTTGGGCCCCAACCTTCCCCAAAGGTCATGACCATTTGGCCACTCCAACGTCCACCTCTTCAAATCTTGCCCAACTTCTTGGCCATTTCCCCGTCCGGACTCCGAATCGAGCTCTGAAAAATCTTGGGCGTCCGGCTCGGCATCCCGCATTGGCCGGTAACTCTTGAAAATCTGCATGGCAGTCTGAAAAATTATGAAAAATCAACAAGTATCACTCGGGCGCCTTTAAAGCACTTTGACGCTTAAAATCGTCCTAGATCGAGCCACCGCCTTCGACGTTGAATATTTTTCCCTTGATATTCATAATTTTTAGCTATTTTTAAGCACTTCTCGGCATTAAAATTCCGCCCTCAAGGTCCCATCAATGGTGCATCTACCAGGAGCCGCTTATAAGTGGTGGTTTTCGGATCTAGGGTTTCTAGGGACCAAAAGGAAGTTGGTTTATGTCCTCTGACAAGGACCGTCAAGCGGAAATCCAAAAAGCACAATGTGCTGAGAGGGCTGGACGGCGGTTAGAGATTGTAAGTCATTATTCTCCTCAAAGGAGTAGCCCGATACATATAAGAGGCAGTGGTCTTAGTCACCCAAGTGCTCCACATAGTCCGTTAGGTGCAGGAGGAAGCGTAAGTTCTTTCTTTTTTCCACCAAGTCTACCCACTTCAAGTGGGGGAGTGAATTCACCCGTTCAAGCTCCTATTGTTAATCCGATTGTGGCCATGGCACAACCCATTGCAATCCCTATAGGGACGCCAGATTTACCAGCCTTAGGAGTTCCCTTGCCCATTTTTAATGGGTTAGCTGAAGAGGATGTGGAATTCCACATTTGTGAATTCCAAAGATTGATGTTCAATTATCGCATCCAAGCTTAGGGACATCTCATGATGTTCTTTAATATGACGTTAAAAGGAAGGGCTGCGGTATGATATCATAGCATAGAGTCTGGAACCATAAGCACAATTGATCAATTTTATGTAGCTTTCCAAGGAGAATATGCCCCTGAAAGAGGTGGCCAATATTGGTTGCGGGTCTTGAATGTAACGCGCCAAGACCCTCATGAGAATTTGAAAGCTTATGCCAAGAAGCTGAAGGAAGTATTTCGTAAGTTACAAACTTACATTCCCATTCCGTCGGCTGCCCAATTGCAATACTTTTTGCATGGGTTGGATTTTAATATCCAAGTACAATTGAGCAGTGTAGCCTTAGCAGATATAGACACCGCTATTACGCGGGCAGAAGGAGTAGAAGCACGATTACAAATGGCCTACTCCTCTCGAATGAATGTTAATGTGGGTTTAGTACCTGGAGGCAATCCATCATTGACGAATGGAAGTCAAGGGATGCCTATGACTAACCCTAATGGGAGAGGAAGCATGGTTTAGAATGTACCTTTGCTGCCAGCTCCTCCTAGTGTGACTATGCCTATGGCAAGTCAGTTGGCTCCACCAAATGTTGGAGGCCAAGTTTCAAATTCTAATGTTGTTCCTGTGGGTCAATAGCCAATGCCAAATCAGATTGTTAGGCCAATGGAACGACGGGTCGACGATCGAGGCTATGAGTCGAGTGCATCTAATGTCCTTGGCAAAGTTAAGGATATGATGAAGTATTATACCGACATGATTTCCGAACAATATCAACAAATAGTTGTCGATGTTAATTTCTTGAAGAAGCAGCAGAATTTGATAGGGAGTCGACGCCTTGAAGAAGGTGGACCCTCAAGATTCAATTGTAAGTGGTGCGCTGGATAGCATTTCCCTAGAAACTGTCCAAATGTTAAATGTGACATTTGTGGGATGAGAGCGGAATTTTGGTGCCGAAAAGTGCTTAAAAATAGCTAAAAATTATGAATATCAAGGGAAAAATATTCACCGTCAAAGGCAGCGGCTCGATCTAGGACGATTTTAAGCACCAAAGTGCTTTAAAGGTGCCCGAGTGACACTTGTTGATTTTTCATAATTTTTCAGACAGTCGTGCAGGTTGACACGAGCTACTGGCCAATGCATGATGCCAAGCTGGACGCCCAGGATTTTTCAGAGCTCAATTTGGAGTCTGGACGGGCAAATGGCCAAGAAAGCGGTCAAGATATGAAGGGGTGGACACTTGGGAGGCCAAAATTGGGCATGCCTTTTGAGTTTGGACCCTCCCACCCAAAATTTTATGCACCTCTTGATCAAAAAATGTGGAGAGAGAAGGAAGACATGGCGTGATCAAGAAATGGCGCATTTTTTCGCTCTCTCTTCTCTCTCATCATGATTGTGGGCTGTGAGTACCCCATGGAACAGATATTGGGGCTGATCTTCTCCTTCTTGGCCGATCTTATCGCCGCCCTTCACCCGTAGAATGGTGGACTGAATGCTGAGATGGAAATCTAGTCTTTCTCTCTCCTCCCTCTCTCTCTTCTAAGGGGGAATTCATGTGGGAAAAGAAAAGAAGAAGAAAGAATGGTGGAGGCTTGTCCGGCATTGATCAGATTGCTTCATGGGCTGGAAATGGTGATTTGTGATCGTGCTGAGCATGAAATGCTGCTGATTTTAAGATTTGCAGCCATGGACATGAAACCCGAAACACGCAAATAAGCGGTAATTCAATTTTTTCAAAGGAAATTTGAGATTTCATGACTTTTGATTGATAAAATGTTGTTCATGTGGGCTAAAAATTGTTTATGCATGTTGTGGCTCAAAATAATACACTAAAACACGTAAAATATGGAAAATCAAGGGAAAGTGATATTTTTGGGCATAAAAATGGAAAAATGGATAGGAACACCAACTAAATGTTCATTTTTGTTGCAAGAAGGAACTAAGGGCCACAACCCATTACCTATTTTGAATTTTCAGTAATAAAATAATACAAAAAATAAGGAAAAATACAAGAAAAATAGAGAAAAAACACTAAAAATAGAAGAAAAATGTATTTTGGGTGCGGAAAATTAATGAAAATTAAGAACAATGTTCGTGAATGTTTGTGGGGACTGAAGCATGAGGACTTGCCTCAGTTCATCCCCACCTTCTTGTTCTAGTGTGGTTTTTCTGCTTTTTACACATAAAATGATGGCAAAATGCCCTATAAATCTATACCACAATGCAACATTTGATCGATGGGAGGGTAGAGTGGTTAAAATGTGTCTAAATGTGGAGTAAAATGATGAAAAGATTGTTGGATTTTGGTTGCATGCCATATAGGTCGGTGAATAATTATAAAATAAGGGCCTAGTAGCACGAGGGTTTCCTCGGTGCTAGGTTCGTGCAACGCCGCATAAGAACGGTAGTTGAAAATCATTGAAAGGATGTTTTCCACATGCGCACAATATTGATTTCATAATTGTTTGAGCACTTGGCATCCACAATATGCATAAATCATGGAAATATTTAAAGGTATCAGAAATCGTGGATGCACAGCAATTGTTTTCATTAGAACCTTGACCCACGTTGAGTGAGAGACAGGACACCCTAAGCTATAGGCTAGTCGTGGGGTCTAAGGGAAAGAGAAGTAAGGACAATGGTACATTCTTGTATACGATTAAATGGTACCTTGAGTGGATTTTGTACTGAATGTTTATATGTTAAGCGACGCATCGAGGGGCCAATCCCCAAGGTGTAGGAGAGTTGCAGAGGGGTGGCGGCATTTAGTCGTTGGAGGACCCCCTATGTTTGTGCTTCGTGCCATTAGGCAATGTGTAAGGGACTCCCTCTGAGGAGTAGTGGGTGAGAGAAAAGTGGACTACAAATGACGTAATACAAACGCAAGATGTTTAGGAAGGCAATGTATGTGTCATCAACGCTCCTCGCCGCAAGGCCGTGGGGTTGTTGAGCACGTGAGATAGAGGCCCGGCTAGTGCACGAGCTAGTGCCGGCCCGTTCTAGGTTCCATCAGTGGTGCGTCTGCAGGGAGCCACTTAAAAGTGGTGGTCCTCGAATCCTGGTTGTCTAGGGACCAACTAGCAGTTTATGCCAAAGGATACTGAGATTGATCCGTTATGTATCGATAAGCATCGTCTAGCAGAAATCCAAAAGCAAGAGAGAGACGAAAGAGCTAGGCGACGTGCTGAAATCTTTAGGAGATATTCCCCTAAGCGTAGCAGTACTGAACCCTTACGAGGGAGTGGATCTAGTGGTCTTGGTGCCACAAGCAGTAAGTCAGGAGAAGGTGGATGCTCCAGTGCTCTCCTTCCTTCCATAAGCTAGTCTACATCAAGTGCGGGAGGTGCAACCCCACCGTCCCCTATTCCTAGTGCAAATCCAATTCTCGTCATGGTGCAGTCTATTGCCATTCCTGCAGGAACGACAGATTTTCCGGCTCTAGGTTACCCGCTACCCATTTTTAATGGGTTAGTTGAGGAAGATGCGGAACTCCACATTAGGGAGTTTCAAAAGCTGATGTTTAATTGTCGCATTCAAGAAGAAGGACATTTAATGATGTTCTTCAATATGACTCTCAAAGGAAGAGCTGCCATATGGTATCATGGTTTAGAAGCCGGAACCATATTGAGTATTGATGCATTTTATGGAGCTTTTCGAAGGGAGTTTGCCCCTGAAAGGGGTGGACAATATTGGTTGCATGTACTCAACGTGACCCGCCAAGAACCACACGAGGATATTCGTGCTTATGCGAAGAAAATAAAAGAGGTTTTCCGTAAGTTGGACACCTCTATTCCTATCCCCACAGCTGCCCAATTGCAATATTTCCTACATGGTTTGGACTTTAATATCCAATTGCAGTTGAGTAGTGTCCCCTTGGGGGATATAGATACTGCCATTACACGAGCACAAGAGGTGGAATCCCGACTACAAGCAACATATGCTTCTCGAGGCAATTCGAATATAGGTTTAGTATTGGGAAATAATGTGGCAATGGCCAATGGCAGTAGTGGCCAAGGGACAGCGATGGCTAACCCTAATGGGAGAGGGAACATGATGCAGAATGTCCCTTTATTACCAGCTCCCCCTAGCATGTCGATGCCTACGGGCAGTCAAATGACTCCAAATGGTGGAGGCTAGGCAGTCAATTCTAATACCATGCCTGTGGCTCAACAACCAGTGCCTAATTGAATTGTTAGGCGGATGGAACGACATGGTAATGACCAAGGCTATGAACCGAGCGCTTCCAATGTTCTTGGCGAGGTTAAGGACATGATGAAGCATTATACTGACATGATTACGGAGCAGTATCGACAAATAGCCGTTGATGTCAACTTCCTTAAAAAACAACAAAACTTGATAGGAAGTAGATACCCAGATGAGGGTGCACCTTCGAGGTTTAGCTATAAATGGTGTGGTGGGCAACACTATCCAAGAAATTGCCCAAATGTTAAGTGCGACATCTGTGGAAAATCCATCCATTTAGCAGCTACTTGCTGGAGTAAGATCAGTTCCCTCCAGCGAGGAAGTCGGCTACCAAGGCCTGTTAATCATCGTGCGCAAGGAAATGATTCCCAGCGAGAAGATGGGCCTAAACAAATACTTCAACGACCAAAGACTACAGTGGAGGAGCTACCAAGTGGTAGTGGGGTTAGTTTGATTGAGGCTGTACGCGTTAATGATGCTGAAACCTCTAATCTGCGAGCTGTTCTTATAAGAGGTCAAAAGGGTAGAGAAGCCGACAAGGATAAGCCTGTCGATGGAAACCCTAAACAAGGAGACAAAGGAACACAAGTTTTGGATCCTGCCATGGAAGGGGGACCTTTGAAGCCCGTGGAAAGTAAAGCCGATAAGGAATCACCAAAGAAGAAGGTGAAAGTTAAGAAAGAGGCAATAAAGCCGGTTCAGCGACCTAAAGAGCGGATGGTTTGGCATGAAAAGCGAGCTCTATCGAACTATCATGAATTCGATTTGGCGAGCTCTCTCTGTGAAGTTAAGCCGGATGTGAATCTTTTATAGCTTATTAAGCTTTCCCCAGGAGTACGCAAGGAATTTAGAAAGATCCTACGTACCGGGTATATCGTCAAACCTTTGGGTATTGCGCGAGTTGGTGATGACTGGTTCGAGCATGCTGAGAAGCATTGCCCAAGGGTTGCAGCCTATGTCGATGGGATATTAGTAGATTATGCTATTGTCAACACGAGATCATCCGTTAACATTATGAGTTCTGAACTGATGGAAAGATTGGGTCTTGCGATCCAGAAAGATACCTCCACAATTCTCAGAATGGTGGATGATAGTTTGAGACAGCCAAAAGGCTGCATTACTAAGGTCCATGTCACTGTTGCAAATGTAGAATGCCTGTTGGACTTTAGGGTGATTCGTTTTGCAGGCCGTCCAAGTTACCAAGTATTACTCGGACGACCTTGGATCTTGCAAGCGGACTGCCAAGTAGATATACCCGCCGATCGACTAATATTCGGTAGAGGTGCCCAGCGTGTGGTGGTTAATGCTTATCCTGAGTCCCCACTGAGTGAGAGAGCTCCTCTATCTTCTACAGAATTGGAGACATTAGAGGATTTATCTGCCAGTGAGACATCATCGAGTGATGAGTCCAAAGAGGGATCCACCATGGAAGACATCTATCAGATCACTCTGAACGAGCCGATAGAGGCCCAAGATCGTATAAGAGATGCAGATGTTATCGAGCTAGACCTTGGTACGCCTGATGATTCACGGCCAATCAAATTAGGTTCTATGCTCAGCACAGTAGAAAGGGGGGACTATGTGGCCCTGATCCAGGAATTCCGTGATATCTTTGCCTGGAGTTATGATGAGCTGAGAGGCATTCCTCCTAGTCTTGCTATTCATACAATTCCGTTGAAAGAGGGCAGTCGTCCTGTACGACAGGAAGTAAGGCGTATGCCTTTCGAACTAAGGGACGGGCTGTTTGAAGAGTTACAGAAGCTTCGGAAAGCGGGTTTGATTTTTCATGTGCAATACACGGAATGGTGTTCGCCAGTTGTGATAAAAAAGAAGAAAAATAATCAAATTCGATTATGTGTAGACTTTAGGGAGCTGAATAAGCAGACAGTTAAGGACTACTACCCGTTGCCATTTATTGACCAGATTTTGGATCAATTAGCGGGTAGGGAGATATATTCGTTTATGGATTGCTTTGCAGGATATAACCAGATGGCAATTGCAGAAGAGGACAAGTTGAAAACAACTTTTATTACTGTATTTGGTACTTTTGCGTACCATGTGATGGCCTTTGGTTTATGCAATGCGCCTGGTTCGTGGCAACGAACAGCAGATAAGACATTCGGTGACATATCCCCTGAAGAGTTGAAGGTGTTTATTGATGACTTAGGGGCCGCCACCGTGAGAGAAAGGCAGTTGATCATTTTAAGAAAATGCTTTGAGCACTGTAGACAATTTTGCATCGCCTTAAACCCACGGAAGTGTGTTTTTGGAGTACCTTATGGGCTATTGCTGGGTCATGTGGTCAGTTCAGTTGGAATTGCGATAGACCCCGAGAAGGTCAAAGTTATAGTTGCCATGGATCCACCACGCACTCCGAAGGAAGTTCATAGCTTTCTGTCTTCGGTTGGTTATTACCGTAGATTCATCAATGCCTTGGCATAAAGAACGTTGCCGCTTACAAATTTATTGTCCTTTAGCTGTTCGTTTGTATGGGGTGACCCTTGTAAGGTAGCATTCGAGGATGTGAAACAAGAGCTAGCAAGAGCTCCTGTTTTAAAAGCACCTAAAAGAGGTGAGGTGTTCTATATATTTTCAGCAGCCACCATGTATAGTATCAGCTGTGCTGTTTAGCCCAAATTTGGGAAGAGAAGTGGTACCACCCAATTGCTTTTGCTAGCCGGAAGCTGGGAGTATCCGAAATCAATTATACCTACATGGAGAAGTTATGTCTAGCGATGGTCTTTGGGACCAAGAAATTCAGGCATTATATTCTCTATGAGAAAGTCGTGCTTTATACGAAGGCGGAGGGACTTCGATTATTGATGAATAAGCTACAGCCGCCTGATCGTCTAGCAAAGTGGTTGATCACTTTGCAGGAATTTGATTATGAAATCAGAAGTAAGCCACCAAGGTTGCAAGGCATCGTGGAATGTCTTGTGGACTTTGGGGAGCCGAAAGAATCTGTGGCGGGGCTGAAGGTAGTGACATGGAGTTGTTATTTACAATAGATACGACATCTATTCCCTCCTGGTATACTGCAATAGCGCATTATTTATCGACGGGAGAGGTGGGATCCGAATTATCTAAAGCTGAGAGGAGGAAAATTAAGCAACAAGCGTTAAAGTTTGCTTTGATTTTAGGTACATTATATCGGCAAGGGGTTGATGACATCTATCGCCGATGTGTGATGCCTGACAAGGTGCCATTCATTTTGGAAGAGTGCCATGATTGTGCTTGCGGTGGCCATTTTGCTGGACGGCTTACAGCACAAAAGGCTTTAAGAGCAGGTTATTGGTGGCCTGCCATCTTCCAGGATGCGTTTGCGTATGTTAAGAGATGCGATATTTGTCAACGACATGATAGTCGTGAGAATAGGAAACGACCACTCACCCCTATTATGGCGATACTTCCATTTGAGAAGTGGGAAATAGACTTTGTGGGTCCTATTACTCCGTCGTCAACTGCGCAAAAGAGGTATATCATTGTAGCAACTGACTACTTCACAAAGTGGTCAGAAGCACGTGCAACAAGGAAAGATGATGCTAAAGAAACTGCTAGTTTCCTTTTAGATCAGATAATATGCCATTTTGGTCCGCCGAAAGAATTAGTGTCGGACCGCGGAACCCATTTCCTGAATAAGGTGATCAAAGGTTTGACAGAGACTTGGAAAATCAAGCATAATAAGACAACCCCATATAACCCGCAAGCCAATGGGCAAGTTGAAAGCACCAACAAGCAGCTTGTGGGCATCGTGTCCAAAATTGTGTCAGAAAAGAAACGGGATTGGGATAAAAAGTTATAGGTGGCAGTGTGGGCCTACAATACGACTTTCAAACGAGCCACTGGCCATACCCCGTTCAAGTTAGTATATGGGGAGGAGTGTGTCTTGCCTTTAGAGATTGAGCTGTCGACTATTCGGTTTGCCATCAATCATTCTTTGAGTGAGGAAGACACACTTTTTGAGCGCTTGACGACACTAGCACATTTAGATGAGCTTAAGCTATAGAGCTTATTGCACCAAGAAGTGGCGAAGCGCCGAATGAAGCAGCTACATGACCGCAAAGCCAAGAAATACACCTTCAAGAAAGGACAGCTTGTTCTGTATTATGACGCACGACGTGAATTATTTCCAGGCAAGCTAGAACCCAAATGGGACGGGCCCTATAGGATCGTGAGAATAGGAAAGAATAAATCTACAGTCTTGTTAGCTGACCTTGAGGGGATAGAATTTAATAATAAGGTTAATCTTAATAAGATTAAACCTTATTATTTTTGATTGCACTAATACTATGACTGCCTTGCAGGTCTGGGAGAGATCGATCAAACATCTGCAAGGAAATCGTGGTAGAGGTTGATGGGTTGTCTGATCTCTTATTTAGAACACCCATATTTAGGAACAGAGGTATCATCAGGGAAAGCTCATTTGGTGGAGCAAAGGATACAAGGTGACTGAGTAAGAAGGCGGGACATTTATTTGGGAGATCAAGGTCTTCTGCCATCATTGCCTACAAATGTTGACGAGCATCCCTGTTGAATTCAATGATGATGGAGGGATGGAGCCTACAGTCCACCCGTTGAATATGCTGAATTTCGATTACCATAATTACAAGTAGAGTTCCGGATGGTGGGATATGTAAACCCTTTATGGACGTACACCTTGTACTTTGATGGGGCGTCCAAGGGTGCATGCAAAAAAGTAAGTGTAGGAGTTGTCATCCGAGACCCCCGACGACGCATTGTCATGAAGTTAGCTACTTATCTCGAGGTGAATTTTACCAATAATATGGCAGAATATAAAGCCCTGATTATGGGTCTAAATATTGCAAATAAGGGTGGTATCCACCAGTTATTGGTGAAAGGGGACTCTCAATTGGTTTTAAATCAACTCAATGGGACGTATATGGTAGAAAAGCCCATCCTTTGCATGTACCATCATACTGCCATAGCCTTGCTAGACGAATTTGATAGAGTGCCTTTTCAGCTGATTCCACAGAATTGGAATCAGTTTGCCGATTCATTGGCTAATTTTGCGTATGAAGAAGACCTCTTCTTTAATTGTGGCCCTTGTCCCGATATATCTATTGACGATGAGACAGGACCTGGTTGTTTGTGGGGTATGCTTTCTGAACATGCCCTCTTTGGCAAACGATGGTTGATCTGGGTGATGTAGAGGGTAGGTGAGACTCATCTGCCTTTATTATCTTGGACCCACAGATTGATTAGACGACATGTGATGCGAACACCTCTTGCGATATACGTAGGAGGGATGGGTCATAATTTAATGCACCTAGTTTAGGGCTACGAGCCCTGTTCCCCTGGGAATGGTATGCTTTGATGTCTATCATAGTTGTTTCCAGGAGGATATTATGTGTAGTATTGTTTGATTTCATTAGGCCAAGAGGGCCGATTCAGTTTTGTAGTGAAGTGTTTCATTTCATTAGGCCAAGAGGACCATTTCCCTGTCTAGTACGGGTGCGTTTAATCGGGTTTTTTTAAGTGTTGTGCTGGACATGTTTCGTGTTCGTGAATGTTGGTGGAGCTTGGAGGAGCCTTTGCTGCGATGGAAGCTTCTTGTGGTCAATCCAGGTGATATCTCTCCTTTACAAGTACCTTTCTTCCTGTTATATGTATTTTTGTACTTGTGGAGGGGATATATTTTTGTTGGGGACCGGCAACCAAGGCATGAAGTCCCAGGTTTAGGCTAAGTATGTTTGAGGGAGGTCGGAGTAGTCATTGCCTCCTGTAAAGACATTGTCAAGCATCGAAAGACCTGTTTTAGAAGGAACTCCTAGTGGCCCTGTTCTGCTAGCCTGCTAGGCAGCCATTCTAGGAGTTCCTGTTAGTAGTGAGGCAGTTAGAGAAGCTTGCCAGAAGATAATAATGATGATGCTCAGAAACCCTGAACATCCTAAAAGATGAATATAAATATGAAGGTGTGTAAAAAGGGGTTCTAACCCCTATCAAAGAAAAGAAAATAATGAAAATGTATACGCAGTTGATCATTGCCTTGCGAAGGCCTGGTAGGTTCCTGGGGACGAGTCACACCCGGGGCCGATGCCTTGTCTTCCTAGGGGTGGCATCTTGCTAGAAAAGAAGAAAATAAGGAAGGTTGGAGCGAAAATAAAAGTGAGCATTAGAAAAGGATTAAGTGTCGCCTTGCGAGGGCTTGGTAGGTTCTTGGGTGCTGAGACAGGTCCTGAGGCCAATGCCCTGTTCTCCTTGGGTCACTACGCTCAGCTCCCTCCTTTTTACATGCCCAAGTATGTTAATAAAATAAAAACCCTAAAAGAAGAAATGTACTGGAAGAAAATACTCCTTGATCAGGCTATAGGAGTCCTCGACTTGTAGGAGCTCCTAGTTGTGTTGTCTTTAGTTGGTAAGTAGTTCAGACTACCACTTAGGGCAACCTCTTTGACAATTCTTTTTAGTTTGGCTGTGTTGGAGCAGTTGGTTAGTGACTCACTTTCAATCTTCTATTAAATGATGCTAGGCCTACTCCTTGTGGATGTCATGCCTTGGTTCTGTCCAGGGGTAGGGGGAGCATTGTGCTGAGTTTTATTATATATTTGTTTTGTATCAATTTGATGCTTCTTTGGTTGTTTATGTGCAGATATGTTCGTGGATTCGACAGGCTGAGTCGCCCTATCCCGTGGCTGCCAATGAGAGTGGAATTTTGGTGCAGAAAAGTGCTTAAAAATAGCTAAAAATTATGAATATCAAGGAAAGGCGGCGGCCCGATCAAGGACGATTTTAAGCACCAAAGTGCTTTAAAGGTGCCCGAGTGACACTTGTTGATTTTTTATAATTTTTCAGATAGTTGTGCGGGTTGACACAAGCTACTGGCCAATGCATGATGCCAAGCCAGATGCCCAGGATTTTTCAGAGCTCAATTTGGAGTCCGGACGGGGAAATGGCCAAGAAACCGGTCAAGATACGAAGGGGTTGACACTTGGGAGGCCAAAATTGGGCATGCCTTTTGAGTTTGGACCTCCCACCCAAAGTTTTATGCATCTCTTGATCAAAAAACGTGGAGAGAGAAGGAAGACATGGCGTGATCAAGAAATGGCCCATTTTTTCGCTCTCTCTCCTCTCTCATCATGATTGTGGGCTGTGAGTACCCCATGGAACAGACATTGGGGCTGATCTTCTCCTTCTTGGCCGATCTTATCACCGCCCTTCGCCCGTAGAATGATGGACTGAATGCTGAGATGGAAATCTAGTCTTTCTCTCTCCTCCCTCTCTCTCTTCTAAGGCGGAATTCATGTGGGAAGAGAAAAGAAGAAGAAAGAATGGTGGAGGCTTGTCCGGCATTGATCGGATTGCTCCATGGGCTGGAAATGCTGATTTGTGATCGTGCTGAGCATGAAGTGCTGCTGATTTTCAGATTTGCAGCCATGGACATAAAACCCGAAACATGCAAATAAGCGGTAATTCAATTTTTTCAAAGGAAATTTGAGATTTCATGGCTTTTGATTGATAAAATGTTGTTCATGTGGGCTAAAAATTGTTTATGTTGTTGTTTTCCATGAGTACTTGTTGATCATAATCAAAAAATTAGAAAAATATGCATCTTGTGGCTCAAAATAATACACTAAAACACGTAAAATATGGAAAATCAAGGAAAAGTGATGTTTTTGGGCATAAAAATGGAAGAATGGATAGGAACACCAACTAAATGTTCATTTTTGTTACAAGAAGGAACTAAAGGCCACAACCTATAATCTATTTTAAATTTTCAGTAATAAAATAATGCAAAAAATAAGGAAAAATACAAGAAAAATAGAGAAAAACACTAAAAATAGGGGAAAAATGCATTTTGGGTGCGAAAAATTAATGAAAATTAAGAACAATGTTTGTGAATGTTTGTGGGGACTGAAGCACGAGGACTTGCCTCAGTTCATCCCCACCTTCTTGTTCTAGTGTGGTTTTCCCGCTTTTTACACATAAAATGATGGCAAAATGCCCTATAAATCTATACCACAATGCAACATTTGATCGATGGGAGGGTAGAGTGGTTAAAATGTGTCTAAATGTGGAGTAAAATGATGAAAAGATTTTTGGATTTTGGTTGCATGCCATATAGGTCGGTGAATAATTATAAAATAAGGGCCTAGTAGCACGAGGGTTTCCTCGGTGCTAGGTTCGTGCAACGCCGCATAAGAACGGTAGTTGAAAATCATTGAAAGGATGTTTTCCACATGTGCACAATATTGATTTCATAATTGTTTGAGCACTTGGCATCCACAATATGCATAAATCATGGAAATATTTAAAGGTATCAGAAATCTTGGATGCACAGCAATTGTTTTCATTAGGACCTTGACCCACGTTGAGTGAGAGACAGGACACCCTAAGCTATACGCTAGTCATGGGGTCTAAGGGAAAGAGAAGTAAGGACAATGGTACATTCTTGTATACGATTAAATGGTACCTTGAGTGGATTTTGTACGGAATGTTTATATGTTGAGCGACGCATTGAGGGTCCAATCCCCAAGGTGTAGGAGAGTTGCAGAGGGGTGGCAGCATTTAGTCGTTGGAGGACCCCCTATGTTTGTGCTTCGTGCCATTAGGCAATGTGTAAGGGACTCCCTCTGAGGAGTAGTGGGTGAGAGAAAAGTGGACTACAAACGACGTAATACAAACACAAGATGTTTAGGAAGGCAATGTATGTGTCATCAATGCTCCTGACCGCGAGGCCGTGGGGTTGTTGAGCGCGTGAGATAGAGGTCCGGCTAGTACACGAGCTAGTGCCGGCCCGTTCTAGTTTCCATCAGGGAAGTCAGGGCATTTAGCTGCTAACTATTGGAGCAAGATTAGTTCCCTCCAACAAGGGAGTAAACAACCGGGCCCAGTGAATCATAGAGCGCAAGGAAATAACTTGTAGTAGAATGATGCACCAAGACAAATATTACAAAGGGGAAAGACCACTATAGAAGAGTTGCCACAAGGCAACTGAGTCAGCCTTATTGAGGTTGTACGAGTCAATGATGCTGAAATCTCTAACTTAAGAGTCGTGACAAGAGGCCAAAAGGCTAAAGAGGTTGACAAAGATAATGCAAAACCGGTCGAGGGAAACCCTAAACAAGGGGATAAGGGGACGCAAGTCCAGAGTCCTAGCATGGAAGGGGGACCGCTAAGGCCGGTTGACAAGAAAGTTGACCCTAAGAAGGATGAGGCAGTGCCAAGAAAGAAGGCAAGAGCCAAGAAAGAAGCACCAAAACCAGTCGAAAGACTAAACGAGAGGATGGTGTGGCGAGAAAAGAGAGCTTTGGCTACTTATCATGACTTTGATTTAGCAAGTTCTCTTTGCGAAGTTAAACTAGATGTGAACCTCTTGCAATTGATTAAATTATCTCCAAGAGTACGCAAGGAATTTAAGAAGATCATGTGTATTGGGTATATTGTAGAATCTTTGGGCATAGCACGAGTAGGGGAAGATTGGTTTGACCATGCTGAAAAGAACTGCCCTAGGGTTCCAACTTATGTGGATGGAATATTGGTGGAACATGCCATTGTAGACACTAGATCCTCTGTCAATATCATGAGTTCAGAATTGATGGAGAGGTTGGGTCTAGGTATTCAAAAAGACAGCTCCACCCTTCTTAGAATGGCTGATGATAGTCTAAGATAACCAGAAGGTTGCGTTACTAAGGTCCATGTTACAGTTGCAAGTGTAGAATGCTTCTTGGACTTTAGGGTGATAAGATTTGCAGGATATCCTAGCTATCGAGTCTTACTAGGTAGGCCTTGGATCTTACAAAAAGACTGTCGAGTCGATATACCCACCGGTCGTGCGGTTTTAGGTAGAGGTGCTAATCGAGTAAGAGTCGATGCTTAGAGTGATGAATCTAAAGAGGGGTCCACTATAGAGGATATCTATCAGATAACTCTAAATGAGCCAATAGAGCCACAAGATAGGATAAGAGACATGGATGTGATTGAGATGGACCTTGGCACGCCGAATGATTCGCAACCAATTAAATTAGGTTCCATGCTCAGTTCAGTAAAAAGGGAGGACTATGTGTCCTTGATCCAAGAATTCTGCGATATCTTTGCTTGGAGTTATAACGAGCTGAGAGGCATTCCTTCCAGCCTGGCTGTTCATACTATTCTTGTAAAAGAAGGCAGTCATCCTGTGCATCAGAAAGTAAGGCGTATGCCTTTTGAATTAAGGGACGGGCTGTTTGAGGAGTTACAGAAGTTAAGGAAAGCCGGTTTAATCTTCCCTGTACAACACACAGAATGGTGTTCACTAGTTGTTATCACGAAGAAGAAAAACAACCAGATCCGACTATGTGTATATTTTAGAGAGTTGAATAAGCAGACTGTTAAGGATTACTACCCGTTGCCATTTATTGACTAGATTTTGGATCAATTAGCAGGTAGGGAGATATATTCATTTATGGATTGCTTTGCAGGATACAACTAGATGGCAATTGCAGAAGAGGACAAGTTGAAAACAACTTTTATTACTATCTTTGGTACTTTTGCGTACCATGTGATGGCCTTTGGTTTGTGCAATGCACCTGGATCATGGCAACGAACAGCAGACAAGACCTTTGGTGACATCTCCCCAGATGAGTTGAAAGTATTTATTGATGACCTGGGGGCAGCCACTATAAGGGAAAGGATGTTGATTATTTTAAGAAAGTGCTTTGAGCGCTGCAGAAAATTTTGTATCGCTCTTAACCCACGGAAGTATGTCTTTGGAGTGCCTTATGGGCTATTGCTAGATCATGTGGTCAGTTCAGTGGGAATCGCAACTGACCCTGAAAAGATAAAGGTTATAGTTGCTATGAGTCCACCACGCACTCCAAAAGAGGTTCATAGCTTTCTGTCGTCGATAGGATACTATTGGAGGTTTATAAATGCCTTGGCAGAAAGGACATTGCCATTAACAAACTTATTATCCTTTAGCTGTTCATTTGAATGGAGCAACCCTTGTAAGGTAGTTTTCGAGGATGTGAAACATGAGCTAGTAAAAGCACCCATTTTAAAAGCACCTAAAAGAGGCCAAGTGTTCTATATATTTTCAGCAACAGCCACCATACATAGTATTAGCTGTTTAGCCCAAATTTGGGAGGAAAAGATGTATCATCCGATAGCTTTTGCTAGTCGGAAATTGGGCATTTCAGAGATTAACTATACCTACATGGAGAAGTTGTGTCTTGCGATGGTCTTTGGGACTAAAAAATGCAGGCACTACATCCTCTATGAAAAGGTAGTGTTCTATATGAAGGCGGAAGGGCTTAGATTGCTTATGAACAAGCTGCAACCGCCTGATCATTTGGCAAAGTGGTTAATCACTTTGCAGGGGTTCGATTATGAGATTAAGAGTAAGCCACCGAGGTTGCAGGGTATTGTGGAATGCCTTGTGGATTTCGGGGAGCCGAAATAGACTTTGGCTTAAGGAAGTGATATTGAGAAAATGTTTAAAATTGATACAGCTTCCATTCCATCTTGATATGCTGCTATTCCACACTATTTATCAACATGAGAGACTAGAGCTAGTCTATCAAAGTCAGAAAAGAGGAAAATCAAACAACAGGCTTTGAAGTTTTCCTTGATCGTAGGGACATTATATCGGTAGGGTGTTGATGATATCTACCGGTCGATGTGTGATGCCTGATGAGGTTCCTTTCATCTTGGAAGAGTGCCATGACTCTGCATGTGGAAGACACTTTGCGGGACGGTTGACGACGCAGAAAGCTTTAAGAGGTGGATATTGGTGGCCATCCATCTTCCAAGATTCCTTTGAGTATGTTAAGAGATGTGATATCTGTCAAAGATATGACAACAGAGAGAATAGGAAACGGCCACTTACGTCTATCATGGCTGTCCTTCCATTTGAGAAGTGGGGCATTGACTTTGTGGGTCCTATTACTCCGTCGTCTACTACCCAGAAGAGATACATTATAGTAGCCACTTATTATTTTACAAAATGGTTAGAAGCGTGGGCGACGAGGCAGGACAACGCAAAAGAGACTGCAAGTTTCCTTTTAGAGCATATTATGTGCCATTTTGTCCACCAAAGGAACTAGTGTCGGACCGTGGAACCCATTTTTTTAATAAAGTGATCAAAAGCTTGATTGAGGCTTGGCAAATCAAGCATAATAAAACGACTCCTTATAATCCGCAAGAAAACGGACAAGTCAAAAGTACTAATAAGCAGCTTATGGGGATCTTGTCTAAAATAGTCCCTGAGAAGAAACGAGACTGAGACAAGAAGTTGTATGTGGCAGTATGGGCGTATAATACCACGTTCAAGCGAGCTACCGGCCATAATCCATTTAAATTGGTTTATGGGGAAGAGTGTGTGTTACCCCTTAAAATCGAATTGCCAACCATATGGTTTGCAATTAACCACTCCTTGGGAGATGAGGATTCCCTTTTTGAACATTTTACAACCTTAGCCCATCTGGATGAGCTGAAGCTACAGAGCTTATTGCACCAGGAGGTGGCTAAACGTCGGATGAAGCAGTTGCATGACCTTAGAGCGAAGAAGTATACCTTTAAAAAAGGGCAATTAGTTCAGTACTATGATGCGCGTAGGGAGCTAATCCAGGGAAGTTGGAACCTAAATGGGATGGGCCCTACAAGATTGTTAGACTGGGGAAAAATAGGTCTACGGCTCTATTAGTTGATCTACAGGGAGTTGAGTTTAAAAATAAGGTTAATCTTAATAAGATTAAACCTTATTATTTCTAAGTATTCTAATATAGAGAAATGCATTGTAGGTCCATGCTGGAGATAATTTGAGACCTGCAAAAGAGCTTTAAAGCCGGTTGATGGATCAATTAATTCCTTATTTGGAGCATCCATATCTGGAGCAAAGATACCATCAGGGGAAACTCATCTGGTGGAGTAAAGGATACAATGCGATTGAGCAAGAAGACGGAACCTTTGTGTGGGAGATCAAAGTCTTCTGCCATCACTGATTACGGCTGTTGACAAGTATCCCTGTTGAGTTCAATGAAGAAGGTGGGATGGAGCCATCAGTTCACCCACTAAACATGCTAAACTTTGACTATCACAATTACGAATAGAGGAGTTTGTGATGGAAGGCTGTGTAAACCCATTGTGGACGTATACATTATATTTTGATGGAGTGTCCAGGGGCCCTAATAAAAAAGGGAGTGTTGGAGTAGTAATCCGCGATCCCCAACGTAGAGTTACGATGAAGTTAGCTACTTATCTCGGGGTAGGATTCACTAACAATATGGCGGAGAATAAAGCCTTGATTATGGGACTGCATATCGCCAAACAAGGTGGTATTTGGCAGTTGTTAGTAAAAGGGGATTCCCAGTTGATCCTAAATCAGCTAGATGGGACATACATAGTGCGGAATCCCATTCTTTGTATGTATCATCAAACTGCGATGACCCTACTTGAGGAGTTTGAGAGAGTGTCTTTTCAGTTGATTCCACGTTACTGGAATCAGTTTGCGGATTCACTCGCAAATCTTGCTTATGAAGAAGACATTTTCTTTAATTGTGGTCCTAGTTTGGATATTGTTATCAATGATGAAACATGACCTGGTCTCTTGTGGGGAATGTTATCAGAGCATGCAATGTATGGCAGACGATGGTTAATATGGGTGATGCAAAGAGTAGCCGAGACCAATCTAGCGTTATTATCCTGGACCCATAGGTTGATTAGACAACATGTTATGCGTACGCCTCTTGCTATATATGCAGGAGGGATGGGTCATAACCTTATGCATTTAGTGGGGTTTTCCTCCTTGGAAAGGAGCTTATTATTGTATATTTGTATTATTTCAGGGAGGGATGTGTAGATGTTACTCTATTTGATCTCGTTAGGCCAAGAGGGCCAGTTTTGCGAGGTTTTGAATGTTTTATTTTGTTAGGCCAAGAGGGCCGATCAAGTTTTGTAGTGAAGTGCTTTATTTCATTAGGCCAAGAGGGTCACTCGTCTATTTAGTGTAGGTACAATTAATGGTTTCTTGTTTTAGTTTTGTGCTAGACAGGTTTGGAAGAAGAGCCTGGAAGGAGCCTTTTGTTGCGCGGAAGCTTCTCATGGCCCTATCCAGGTGATATCTCTCCTTTATGAGTACCGTGTTTTATGTTATATGTGTCTGTGTACTTGTAGGGGTTTTTCGTTTCTTGTTGGGGACCGACAACCAAGGCATGAAGTCCCAGGTTTAGGTTCAGTATGTTTGAGGGAGGTCTGAGTAGTCATTGCCTCCTGTAAAGACATTTTCAGGCATCAAAAGACCTGTTTTGGAAGGGAGTTCTAGTGACCCTGTCCTGCTAGCCTGCTAGGCAGCCGTTCTAGGAGTTCTTGTTAGTTGTGAGGTAGTGAGAGAAGCCTGCCAAAAGGGAAAATGATGATGATAGAGACGAAAAGAAACCCTGAATATCCAAAAGGAAATAAAAAATATACAGAGGTGTGTAAAAAGGGATTCTAACCCCTATCAAAATAGAAAAGAAAAGAAATGAAAATTTATAAGCAATTGATCATCGCCTTGCGAAGGCCTGGTAGGTTCCTGGGGACGAGTCAGACCTCGGGCTGATGCCTTGTCTTCCTAGGGGTGGCTTCTTGCTGGAAAAAAGAAAGTAAGAAAGGTTGGAGTGAAAATAAAAGTGAGCGTCAAAAGAGAATTAAGTGTCGCCTTGCGAGGGCTTGGTAGGTTCTTGGGTACCGAGACAAGTCTTGAGGCCAATGCCCTGTTCTCCTTGGGTCACTACGCTCAGCTCCCTCCTTTTTACATACCCGAGTATAGAAGGATAAAACCCTAAAAGAAAAAATGTGCTGAAGAAAAATATTTCTTGATTAGGCTATAGGAGTCCTCGCCTAGTAGGAGCTCTTGGTTGTGTTGTCCTTTGTTAGGTAGATAGTTCAGACCACCACTTAGGAAAACTTCTTTGATAGGTCTTTTTAGTTTGGTCATGTTGGAGCAATTGATTAGTGACTAGCTTCGGAACTTTTATCAAATTATACTAAGCCTACTTCTTGTGGATGTCATGCCTTGGTTTTGTCAGGGGGTAGGTTGAGCATTGTGATGTGTTTAGTATGTATCTATTTTGTATCAGCTTGATGCTTCCTTTGGCTACTTTGTGTAGATCTATTGTGGGATTCGATGGGCTGAGTCGCCCTATCCTGTGGTCACCAATGAGAGCAGAGTTTTGAGCTCGAGATGCACCTAAAATTTGCCAAAAAAATCTGGATTTTAGGGAAAAAATATTCAACGTCGAAGGCGGCGGATCCAGCTAGGACGATTTTAAGCACCAAGTGAAATACGACTCTTAAAAGGCGCCCGAGTAATACTTGTTTATTTTTTATAATTTTTCAGACTGGCGTGCGGGTTGTCAGGAGTTTCTGGCCAATGCGGGATGTCAAGCCGGACGCCCAGGATTTTTCAGAGCTCGATTTGGAGCCCGGACGGGGAAATGGCCAAGGAACCGGTCAAGATGTAAAGAGGTGGACAAATTTTGGGTCAAATGGGTGGTGCCTTTTGGGAGCCCCCTAAAATTTTATGCCACATGACATTGGTAACAAATCGTGGGGAGGAAAAGCGTAAAGAAGAAGCACCTGCAACACGTCCGAAATTTGCACCATGGGATGAGAAGATCATGATGCCAGTTTGCACACAACCCCCTCATTTGATCATGGGGCTTGACTACCTTCTCCCTGCTGATCATATCGCCGCCTCTTGCTCGCACAATGATGGCCTGGATGAAGATTTCTGATTTTAGTCTTTCTCTCTCCTTCCTCTCTCTCCCTTAAGGGGCTGTTCTTATGTGGAAAAAGAAAATGAAGAATGGTGGAGGAAAGCTTGCCCGGATGAGACCGGATTGCTTCCGGATCAAGGTAGACCTGAAGAGTGTTGATCTTGAAGATGATGAGCATTAAATGCATGCTAGAAATCAGTCCCGTAATCAAGACCTAAAAATAAGTGGTAATGCTATTTTTACAAAGGAAAATGATCTTTTTATGCTATTTGCTTTATGAAACCTTGTTCATATGGGATGAAAGTTCATTATGATATTGTTTGCCATGATTTTCAATTGTTTGCAACCTGAAAATCAGAAAATATAAGGCTACATGGCTGGAATTAGTGGTAAAATACATGAAAAACACACGTTTTAAGGGTAAAATTGGGGGTTTTGCTATATAAATGAGAAATATGATATGTCACACCAACTAAATTTGAGTTTTTATTGTCAATGAACCTAAGGGCCACATCCCACAATCAACTTTCATTTTCAGTCATTATTTATTAAAGAAAAATAGGAAAAAATACCAAAAAATGGAAAAAATAGGTTTAAAATTAGGGAAAAATAGAAAGCGGGCTGAGAAAAATTAGGAAAATTTATGTCTATGTTTGTGCAATGTATAATGAAGGCAAAGAACGAGGTTGGCCTCGGTTTGTCCCCATTTCTATGTTTTATGTGTATTTATCGTTCTTTTAAAAGGGAGAAATGCATAGAAATCCTATCTAACCGATTAACGATACAAAATACTAAGAGTTGGATGAAGAGGGGCTAAAACGCTGAAAGATAAAGAAAAGATTTGATTTATGCATTGCACTTGGCATATAGGAACCGGTTTGAATAAAGAGGATGGTAGCATGAGCATATGGCTCGGTGCCTTCTTTCAACGCAGCACGTGCTAGTAAAATTCATGGAAAGAATACTTTATGCACTATGCACAATGCTGATCTTTCTTTTGTCTGAGAACATAGCCATACACGATTTGCATTAAGCATAATAATTAAAAGGTATTAAAAAAAAACCTTCTGGGTGCATGGCACATGTTTTCCTTAAGTTGTGACCAATGATGAGCGTGAGAAGATGTCCTAAGCTATAGGTTAGTTGTTGGGTCCTAAGGGGCAAGTATAGTGAGGAATGGTACATCCTGGAACGTGAAATATTGGTACCTTGAGAGGAGTTTGTGCTCATTTGTGTTATATGTTTAGCAACGCATCAAAGGGCCAATCCCTGCGATGTACGAGATCTGCAGTGGGGCTCCGACTATTAGTCGGTGGAGTGCCTTCTATGTGCGTGTGACGAGGCGTTATGCCTATGTACTTTGGGTTCTCCCTTTGAGGAGTTTTAGGAAAATGTTGGACTATAAACTATAAACGCATGAATTAAGATTTAGGGCAGTTTGTCCTTCAACATTGGATTGACGCTCCTGGTCCACGAGGCCGTGAGGGTGTTTGTGTATCATGAGCATGAGGTGCGGCTAGTGCTATAGCCAGTGTCAGCCCATTTCAGGTCCCATAAAAAATATATAATCTGTATACACTAGAGCTCCTAATCCTCATCTATAAAGGGTGCTCATGGAGGCCTATGCCAACCATAGTTAACTAACAATTCATCTCCAACACGCAATGATGTGATGGCATTCACAACTATGTATGTTGGTACATCTCTACTCACATGTCTGTTTCATGACTATTTTCAATCTCTACAAATGTGCAATTGGTTCATGCACTTTTTCCTCTGCTGCTATTGATCAAACCTACCATGTTTCCTTAAGAATAAGGTCTCCCATCAATATAAAGTCTTTGCCCCTTTGCATGTGTGATGCCTCTCTCAGAAAGAGAGGTTACATTGAGACACATCCCATAAGTACTCATGCTCTGAATGTAGCGAGCAAGCTAATGCCATGATCCCCACCCATATACAGGTCCAAAAAAATACATAAGAGTGACCTTTGAATGAGGGGGCACATGTAAATCCTGTGCAATAAATAGGCCTCGTCTTGCTCCACTGATAGTGGATGGAGCAATCATGTACCAATTGCCCTAGAAGCTTAAAACCTCTCCATCTGATGAAAGTGATCTCCTTTACCATCCTATGTATCCTCTGCGATCGTACGTCTGTACTCGCAAACAAGTAGACAATGGATGATATCCGACCATCTCAACCTCCAGAACAAGGGCAAGAGGTCATCAAGAAACCTCAAACGGCCAACTGACCAATGGCCTGCCCATGCCGTGTGCGAGGGACATGTGCCCCACCAGTATTGTAGTCATCCTCCTCATCAAGAAAGGGGCCCTACATATATAATGTAGTTCGCATCACATATACAAGTCAATGCTCATTACAAAAACTAATAATGAAAGAAAGAAAGATTAGTCACATACTATAGGTTCATGTCGCTCCTTAGTGCTGGCGCTCGATCATAAATACCATACTACATATAATGTGACACTTTCATTGTGGCCTTCAATACATGCCTCGACAATGATCATGCCAACATATCACATGCTCTTCATAGTAAAAATCATCATATGTAGGTCCATGTGTAGCATTGGAGCTTTGTCCACCCTAGCCATCACCAGTAGGAGGTGGCGGTGTACCCTCTGACTTGTTTGAATCTACTTATCAAGCATCACAAAAATATGAGACATTTACTGAAGGATTAGTTATTAACCTTCGGTCTGATCCTACATATCATTCTCATGTTTCACTCCATGCCATCATTTTGGCTCGTGACCTAGAAGTGCCTTCCAATTTGCAACACCATCCCCTATTTAATAAAATTCTAACGGCGGAAGAACTATATGTGGCTAGTCGCTTTGCTGGTCCATGTCTCCTCACAGATATTACCACTTATTTGTGTGGTTTGGCTATGCACTTACTTCTAAGCTGGGATGAAAAAGAGCAAAAAGTTGGGGAGGTAGCACTTACTTCTAAGCTGATAGAACAAGCCTTAGGTCTTTGTCAAGGGTCAAGAGGGCATGGTAAAGCTAGTAAAACTCATCTAGTGGATCAAATGTGGGAGGGTAAGCCTAATATTACTACTGGTGGTCTATTATTCTCTGCCATTGAGGAGTTGGATCTTAGAGCCACTGCACAGGTGTTTCACCATTTGTTTACCTACAACAAAACCAGCACTCGTGCAGGGAGAATACCCAAGGGCTTCATGGAAGATATCTTATCAGACAGGATACTTGATGAGGATTTAAATAAGTTTTGGATGGATCAGATTTGTGAATCCCTTGCCAAGGCACATGAGACTCTTCCTAAAACTCCTGAAGGGAGACTCACCACTACTGAGGCCAAGATATGCATGATAAATTACGGTGGTGCACTCAGTAAGGTCATCACCACAGCCTTGGGACTCTCCAAGCCCTTTCAGGTGACACCCGCAGTTGCTGAGATGGGTCAACTGAAGGACAAACGACCAAGGGAGGAACAAGAGCCAAGTGTTGAGAGTTCACTAAAGAAGATGGGTCAAAAAAAGAGTAAGAAAGGAAAATTTAAGACAGAGCACCACGTAGCGATCGAGGAGTCACTAGAGAATGCACAACACTTGGGGGAAGCTCTCCACAAGGAAAAGGAGAATCAAGCCACAACCATACAGGAATCATCCATTAAGGACATGAGAGGGAAGGAAGCCTCCGCTCCACAGGAAGTTGAAGAAGACGTTGCTAGGAAACCTGGAGATTCTGACAAAGGAAAGGGAAAGACTCAAGGAAAACAATTGGTGATTGGTCCAGGAGATTTTCAGATGCTCATGACCACTTTACAAACCATGCAAGCCCAGATAAACATGTTGGAACATGGTAGACAGAATGAAGAAATTACAGTCACTTCTAGTATAGAGAAGCTGCGACCGGATGAGACTACCACTAGTTCAAAAGTTTGCACAAGAAGGACATCAGCAAATTTGGATGGTCTTACCACATTAGAGCTCTTATGTGAAGAGTTGAAACAGGACAAGGATCAAGCAATTCTGGAAAAATTGGAATTACAAAAGAAGTATGCGGCAGAGAGATCATCTCATCAAGAATTTTTGAAACACTCAGCCCAGCAGTTACACGACTTACAGACTCAAATTGTGGAGAACAATAAGGAGATGGAGGGGCTAAGGGAACAGTTGCAAGAAGTTGAGGTCCTGAGGAAAAGGGAAGAAATTCTCTGTGCTCAGGTTGCAGATCTTGTGGTTCAGTTAAAGGAGGAAAAGGCAAGGACATCAACTCTCACGAGAGAGTTGTCAGAAGCACATCGGACTCAGACGCAGATGGAGATAGCCTTTACAGGGTTGCAAGACACAATTGCAATGAGTCTGACTACTGCTGTCAATCAAGTTGAGGAAAAAGCTAACAGAGCTTACGAGGAGATGTTACAACAGTTACTCACTGACTTGGCTCATTCCCTTCACAAGGAACGCCAGTTTAAGCTTCATGCAACTGCCTATCAACATGCACTATCATTACAGCAGGGGCTTTATCATCAGGCCATTTGCACTTTATCATCCAAAAGCACCGATGATGTGGAGGAACTCAAAGCTCAGTTGGGAATTGCTACCGGTGCCTTAACCGCTTTTGACCAGGGTAAGGAGCTCATATTGTTGACCTCAGACCCAACTAGTAGCCAGATGATTGATCATTTGCATGACATGGGCTATAATGATCAAGAATTGAGGGATGTAGAAATGATGCAGCCAACATCTACTGAGCCATGTTACTTACAATATGAGACACTTGTTGAAGACCCTATTGCAATAGAGCCTTTTGAAGATATGGTTCCTTCTGAGGATTATATGGATCCTCAAGATTTTTCTGAGCAAGAAGATGGAGCTACTGAGGAAATACCGTTAACATTATATATATATATATATATATATATATATATGCACTCACATGCACTGCACTACACCTAGGGGTCCTCAAGTTGGATGCGTCCAGTGGCTTTGGTTGGCTGGCTCCATCTCTAACCCCCTAGCCCTTTTTCCATTTCCCCACACATTTGCTTAGGGCACATCAAGGTCAGGACATACCTAGGGAGTCTCGGCTCGCCTAGGTTAGACCTGTCACCATGAGTCACGTGCACTTTTCATTTCTACTTCATTTATCTCAGTAACACCACATCACCTCAGGTCACCTACCACATGTGGTTGATCCAGTGGAGAACCATGCGCTTCAAGAATTCCTTTATCTAACCCACTTAGGTGTCTCCCTTGCATCTTCAACAAGCACCTTTTTTTCTCAGTACCTACCATTCTTTCCATCTTCATCAGATTAAGCTCCCTTGCTTCCTCATCATCGAGCATCATCATCAACAGAAGCACCCATGCAGAAGTCTTCTATCTATGTATTAGACTATGTATGCACGTGCACTCACTATAGTATTTGCACCATAACCTATTCACGGTTTTGGGTCCTCAAGTGTGGGACAACACTTCAGGCTTGCCTGGAGTTTGACCCATCTCCCAAACCAACATCATCATATGTCCTGTGCATGATCAGAAGACTAGCACTTTTCCCCTAGGAAGTGACTGCACGTGAGGTTTTACTTTGCAGGTATTCGAGTTGTGGAGAATCATGCGCATCACTTCTACATCAACATTGCATCTCCAATCTTCTATGACCTCTATTCCATTTTCCAATGACCATTCAAGTTCTATTCATCAGAAGGATCAACAATCAAGTGTATCTTCAGCATAGCCAACTTTTACAGGTGTAATATTCCGCATTAAGTAAATAATTGGGGCTTATCAATTTTTTTTTTAATTTTTTCCCCCCTTATCCCTCCAGCCAACAGACGAGCTGGAGGGGGACGGAAATAGAAGGAGCTGTAAGCTCCTTGGTGGAGCCTGTGGAGGGAGGGAGGACATGCGTGTCGACATGCAGGAGGCGAAGATCCCCCTCCCTCCACTATTTAAACGAGGGGAGGGGGGCCGCTGTACAAAGAGAGGCTGGGGCCGTGCCGCCATAACTCCGAGCCGAGGAGGAAGACGAGTCGCCAACATCTGCCTCCACCACATTGCCATCTACAACCGCCAGTCCGTCTTGGGGAACCATGAGCTGCTGCGCCAGTCAGCAGCCGCCTCCCAACACGCCGCTTGCATTCGCAGGCCTGCCACCTGGCCATCACGCCGACAGAAGCCTTTCCCCCCCCCCACGTGGCCCTTCCAGAAAGCCCCTTGGAAGGTTCCAAGGTGGGCTTCCTAAGCCCTTGTTCTCCCCCCCCCTCCCGGGGTTTTAAATCCCCCCCTAAGCCCTTGTTCTCCCCCCCTCCCGGGGTTTTAAATCCCCCCCTTAAGCCCCTTATTCTTCCCCCCCTCCCGGGGTTTTAAATCCCCCCCCTAAGCCCCTTATTCTCCCCCCCCCCCCCCCCTCCCGGGGTTTTAAATCCCCCCCTAAGCCCTTGCTCTTTTCCCCTCCTCATAGCTCTTTAGACTATTCAAGTCACAACCATAGGCCTACTTTGTCCTTAGGCTACCTTGCAGACTTCCATTCTCTTGCATTAATTCCTTCACTCACTTTTAAATCTTTTTGTGAAAGTTCTCTCGTAGTTGAGCTTTGTGTTCTTAGTCTTATCAAAGAATCCAGTGTCCACACACTCCCATGTCCTAAAAAAATCCAATTCATCATCATGGCTTCGTATGGTATCCCGTAAGGAAGAAATAGCCATGAGGTAAAATATAGAGGGAAGTAGAGGGAGTGAAAAGAGGGAGTGAAGGAGGAAGAGTGGGGAAAAGGAAAAAGAAAAGGAAGGAGAAGACGGTGGAATTCCAAGAAGAAAAAGGAAAAGGCTATCTCACATTAGAACTACGATGCCGCCGAAGAAAGTCCAAGGTGTAGCTGCGGGAGGGTCATCTCCCGGTATCCATGTGGATATCTCACCTCAAAGCCAGGTTTTTCTTCTTGGTGTTAATTCGGTTTTAAGTCGATCATGTGAAGAAAAATTGTTTAGGAAAGGATATATTTGTTCGAGTTATTTTTTTTACGAAGGAGTTAGCTTATGAATGACAATGTATACAAATTAGCTTTCGTCAAATTGCATCAAGCATTATAAAAGTATAGGCAAGATTAACCATTTACTATAAGGTAGAAATCATATCTTGCACCATTAGTCTTATTCTTTTCGCAACGAATCATGGTAAAATGGCTAAATTCATGAAAGGTTTCTTTCAATGCTTAAAATTACTAGGGAGTTATCTTTGCTAGTTGCACATCCTAGCAAGACAACTGTTGTTATTTGGCACGAATTCATCTTTAAAGAAAATGGAAGTTAAATGTTAGGAATTAACAAGGATAAAAATTAGATATACGAACTCATTTGGAAAGAAAATGTAATGGGGAATTGCTGGATGACACTGTATTAACACTTTTTCCCCTGCTATTTGAGAACTTGGGACTAACAAAGTGTGTATACACTAATTTCTCAGCTAGGCCTTTTTGTCGCCTTTGTATCATATTGGCATTATGCTATATGCCAAATTAAACTGTATTGATTGGGAAAGTTTATTGTCACAAGGATAGTAAAACCGTGACAAGACAAGTAAGATTACCTTCCACAAGCTAACCGAACCAATCTAAACATAGAAACATTTATACCCTAACACTTGACTACTTTCCTTACCGTAAGGACAATAATTTCATAAAGATAAGAAACTAGGGTTTGTCCCTAAACGAAGAAACCCTAGGCCTGACATACGTCAGCTTAAAGAATCTAAACAGATTATTCCATCGCAGGACTTGCGCAACATGTATGAAATCATTTTGTGATTGATTCACAAGGAAAAAAGGAAAGAACACTTCCTTAGCAGTTTGCCATACAACTGGGTTGATTAATGGAAATGTATGTGCTTGCTAGAGATTTTTAGGGCTCTGTTTGAATTATGAATTACAAATTAAAAAAAAGAATACCTATACTTCAGGTTAAAGGCCTGAAGGGAGAGGCAGCTTCAGTTACCCCCGACTGCCTGCCTAACCCTAACCAAGGGGGTTGTTGACCGCGCCGGGAACGTGGACCGAACCCGCTGCGAGAGGTCTTTCCGTTAAGCTCTACCTGGAGTAGGAGGACGCTTGGGTGCCAAGGGGGGCTTTGGCCGTAAATCCCTCGCCTTTCGGGTCCTGCACAAGAGGCTAACGTGACTTGGGATTGGATCTCGAGGCCCGCATACTAGTTGACGGGCGGAAGCTTGGAATAGTGATCCCTGGAGATTACTGGTTAGCCTTCGGGCAGATTATGGAAAAGCCTACTGGCGGAACTCCTTGTATTTCAAAGATAAAATGATGAAATGTTAAAAGAACTTGCTTGATGTTGTTTTTCTATGTCTCGTGATAAGATTACGTGAAGGAACCAGTGCTTAACAAGGTTAATTAAAGAAGCTAATTGTTATATGTTAAATTAATGTGTTAGATAATTACATAACTAAAACAAACCGAGGAAAGTGCGGAGGATGGGCCATGGGTCCCTCCTACGGTTGGGTGGTCCCGGTTAGCCGGGAACTTTTCTCAAAAATCTCGAAGAACAGTGGAATGATCATCATCATCAAAAAGAATAACGTGAACGATGACCTAGAGTTACGTCTTACCTGATTTACGTTGTTTTAGGGGAACGGAGTGGGACTATGCCTTATGGCAGAGAGGTTGAGCTTTGCATCCCTCTCGTTTCCCATTCTCCTTGAACCAAGTGCAGCGTGAATTTGCTTCGGACTTGACGTTTCTGTGTAAAGTAGTTCGCTCGGGTCTAACGCTAGTTGCTGTTAGCTAATGACCCATTTGAAAAACCCTAATTCCGGTCGATCCTAAGTGGGAATGGCCAGGATACTTCCGCTACGTGGCAGATGCGGGAAGAACTAGATCTCAAAACCCGTAACATTCCATAGGAGTGTCGGGCGGAGCTTTCTAGACATCCTTTCCGATGGACTACTAAGACGTGTCCTGGATGATACTAGGGGACACGTTACAGTTGGTATCAGAGCAAACCAACAAACAGAATTGTTTTTATGAGAGCTCAAAAAAATGAAGTAAAGAACTTGTTGTTGTCCAAACATTTCCTCATCTTCAATACTGTCTTGCAGAACTATGAAGCGTGGAACAAGTTTTTGGTGTTTCGGGTCATGTTTATGACTGCAATGCATTCTCCGCTTTATAGACAAAGAATTGGGATGATGAACATCCTGGAGCAGATTTATAATCCATCACCTTTATACATAGAACGAAGATGGACGGGGTCTTCAGGAATCTACTATATAGCTGCCCACCGGTTCGCTTATCTACAGACCAACCTAAAGAGGATCAAGTGGTTGGAAGACTTGAAAGCCCTGAAGCTGTTTATTTTTGTGGAAGCTCACGTAAATTCGACTTTACATATTCAAGGTTGGAGGGTTGAAATGAACTCATATGTATATGAGGAAGTAACCTGTGTAATCCCAGCCGACAGGATTAAAGTGTTGGGCCGCCATGAGAAGTATGGATTCCAACGAAAAGGGTATCCTAAACTTCCAATGAATTATCGATTCCTAAAGATCCATGACCCAAAACCCTACTACTACACAGTTCCTGTAGACAAATGCAATACAACGTTGTTCTCCCCAAACTGAATGTAATGATTGGATTATCATCACACGAGACGTTGTATAAGGCTATGCCCATGTAAATATAAATAAGGACTTCTTTTATCAATATTTGGCTGTGCATCAGAGTTGTTAAAAAGTTAAGTAGCTTCATGATTTACGAGATAGCTGAACTAAAGATAAGCTAACGTCAATTATCATATAATAACGTTAAGAAAACTTTTATCCAGGCACAACCCCAGGTATAGGTTCCAAATTCGCCCCCTACATCAAGTACTGCTGTGACCCAGGAGAAGAAGTTCCTCCTCAAGCAGATAAAGCCACCCGAGTTTGACGGGAGAGGCAGATTCGTCCAGTCTGATGCTGAAATTTGGATTGAATCTATGGAGGATTACTTTGAAGCAGCTGGTACTGCACCTACCAATCAGGCCATGCTCGTAATGGTGCACGGTTGCTCCGCAGTGGTCATCAAACGACTACCAGCCTGAGCAATCTCAAGCCGATGGTTATACCAGAGGTGTAAGAAAAGACTAGAAGTGGTTTGTTTGGTGGTAAGAGCTGCAAGCTCGGTGGAATCAACACATTTGGTCACTGGAGCATAAGAAGAGATTAATCGGGAGGATTGGAGACGCTTCTGAGGAAGAGTCTTGACGTACTCAGCCTGCACCAAGAGACTTTTGCGGAAAAGATGTTCATGCTCCTCCCACGTGGGATTCCATCGAGTAACAAGTTCAAGTGCCTCATTGTCGGCAAGGCCGAGGTCAATCATAGCAAACAATTTCGCAAAGGTGGTAAACATAGAATGGAATTAGAGTAACCAACTAGCGTCGGAGGAGTTGTCCTTCGTGGCCAAGTCCGCAGCCATGCCACTAAGAGAGCGGCAAATGAGCAAAGGTTTTAGACCAGAAGGGGGATCAGGAGCGGTGGAACTAATCTAAAGATGAGGTGGAACCGGGTCCCCGCGTTCATGTTGGAGTTTAGCTTGGGCTGCCTGATCCAACTGGTGGACTGGCCGAGAGAGATTGGAAGAGGAGGATGCCTCAGAGGAAGCTGAGGGCCCAAGGGAAGGTGTGAGAAGAGGGTCAGGAGGGGGTTCCGGAGTGAAAGATGGAGATGAGGAGACAGAGGAAGGTAGTGGAAATGACTTCTTATTAGGAGGTGGTTGGTTAAGGGAAGCGGAGTGGGGCGTAGAATCTGACTCGTCATGAGACGGGGTGACTGGAGGTAGGAAGGAATGAGAAACCTGCGGATAAGACATTCGACGCTTCGAACAGCCTAGAGGAACGGTGGACGAAGCCCAAGAAAAAGGGATAGATGAGAAGTTAAATCGTTTGGGAATCCAAATGTAGGTGTTACCCTGGTAATAGCCCTGAGCCTCCAAGAGAGCACGTGCCACCCAACACAAGGAAATTGTGGGCTTTGGAGGAGTTCGACGACGTCGACTCGGTTGCCGATGCAACGGCTTTGAGGGTGATGAAGGTGGAAATGGAGGTGGTGAGGGGAGGCAAGGTCACCACTGGAAGTGAGGAAACTTCATAGGTGTGGGTTTTGAGGCACGACTAACAGGAGTAGCATGGTGATGTTGGGCTTGCAGCAACTGATGAAATAAGGAACTACCGGACTGAGAAGGGGTGGGAAGAGGAATTGGCATTGGCCCCGCAGAAAGATCCCCTTTACTGAAAGCAGAAACTACATGGGCACCTGGAAATTGCAATGTAATGCACTGATCAACATAGTTGATAGTGCATGGAACCTGATACTTGAAAGGTTGGCCCAAGAGAAGTTCCTTGCCCACATCTTCGCGGTTCGGAAGAACATAAAAAAGAAGAGGGATGCTCTCAGTTGCAATAGTAAGAAAAAGCTTACATTTACCCAAGAGCGAGTAAGGTTGGCCACCATAGGGGTTAAGCTTAGTGTGAGTGGGTGTCAAGGTGGGTTGGCCCAAATCCATCCAGAGGTTATATGGAAGGGTGTTGAAGTCAAAACCTTCATCAATGAGAGCGTCAGTAGTGACCTGCTTGGCAGCAGTCAAGTGGATTCGCAGGAAAGCCGGGGGAATGACAAGGTCATCCTCAGGGTCAAGTAAAGAAATGGAAATAGCTCGTACATTAAAAAATGAAGAGGAATTCTGTGTGGTGCTAGATGAAGCCAACTTATGAGCATCTGCCTTCTGCTCAAGTTGCTCATACCAGGTTTGTTCAGCCACCATGACCACACTGACAGGAACATCAGGAGGATCATAGTCTACATCAGAATCGGTATCACTTGCATACTCAGTCGGGTCATCTTCACAGTCACCATCCTCTTCTGTGTTCGAGTCATCCGGAGGCATCATGGAGACAAAAAGGTTATTATGATAATCGAGCAAAACTTGATGAAGTTCAGTCCAATGCCATACGGGACACGTTAAAAGCTCTTCAAAGATCAGTAGGTTAGCCTCAGCCACATTCTTGAAGGCTAGTCTCCATGAGAAGAGGAGTTTACGGAGCTCAAGGCGATCAGTAGGTACACGGAAACCTTTTGGCTTAGATGTGCACGATGGTCCAGCATGCATCATCAACAACGGCATAGAAGGAAGTTCATCAGGAATATCAAGCTTGTTTACAGGGGCTTCCTTAAGTCTATGTCGACTCAAACGTTCGTTAGCTTCTTTGTACTCTCCTTCTTCCGTGAAGGGAAACTCCAAGGTAGCAAGAATATGAAGCCAGTCCTGCTCATCTTCCGGACATGGAATATATTTGTTTAAGGGCTTTTGGGTTGGGGGACAGATGGTGTCACCACGCAACAGGCTGGAGATAGCATCTAGGTCGACTGAGGTAATCTTCCAGCTATCCATTTCAATGCGTACAGCCTCAGTACGATTTCCTAAAAAGACTAGACCATTGCCCCAATCTTCAATGAGTCGTGCATTACGCATCCAGGGTCGGCCAAGCAATAGGTCATAGTCAACGCCTTTCATGACTACAAATGTGACACAGAACTTAACACCAGCGATCTTCACCGGCCAGTCCTTCAACACGCCCAAGGGTCGGACCTTAGAACCATCGGCGACGGTGAGATTAAAGTGGACAGGCTCAATTGGAGGGTTGCCCCACGTCTTAAGTACTGCTTGATTCACGATGCTGACATCAGCTCCAGTATCGATAATCTTCTCGTGGAATCACCAAGTGCTTCCATAGGGAGTACTGCATGTTGTTCAGCACCCTCCCAGAACGTAGCAACTCCAAGAGCTCCGAGGACGGGGGTAGGAGGGGAGCGAGGCAATGGATGTTGGGGATCGTCCTCAATAGGCTGGGTCTCGGTGCTTCCATCAATCCAAGTCTTGAATGTTGTCCAAATGGTAGGATTGTTCTTGAAGAGCATGCCCAATGGGATGGAAACACTGGTAGAGGCTAAGGCAGCTAGCAACCCAGGGCCTACTTCGTGATACTGTAACTTCCTTGGCTGACCTTGGGCAAGTGGTTGTGCACCAAGGTCGGTAGCGGGTCGTCCAAAGGTGTTAGGGCCAATTGTTGAGGCCAAGGGAAGTATCCTATTGATGCCATGTGGTTGCAAATTATCCTTGGCTTCTTCAGCCCTAATCTCAGCTTGAGCCTCTTCCACCCAATTCTTTACTTTGCTAATCAACTTAAGTTGATGCTCAGGATCGGGGTATGCACCTACTTTGGCTGAAGCAACCATTTCTGTGTGTGGAGCAGACGTGGCTTGCTCAGCACTCGAGGCAACTGCGGGAACTGAAGTCACCCCGTCACTCTTGAGTTTGAGAGCAGCACGCTTAGTTTTCTTCTTTGCATTCTTCTTTCCAATGATAGAGCCAGTAGCTAGAGATGGGCCAGGGATACTGACGCCACCCTGCTTAGCTTGTGCTGGGGTAATGGCATTAATCAGAATGGGAATCACATCCTCATCTTTCAACATTTCTACTGTAAAGAGAGTCAAGGGAACAGTGGAAACAATAGCTTTGCTAGGGCTAGCTTTCCGCTTCGGGCAATCGGAATACATGTGAGTGATTCCACACTCACGACACCTTTGATCAGATTTGTTCTCCTTTGATTGTTCTTGTTTTTGCGGGCAACGTGTGGAGATGTGACTAGGTTGGCCACAAGTCTAGCAGGCAAGAGTCTCGCAGGGTTGTATCAAGCCGCGCCCTCGACCCCGTCCCAACATCATGATCGGGATTGGTCTATAGTCCATGACCACCACATTTCCTTCTTCGTCATAAGAGACAAATGGGTTGGTATAATCATCGTCCTCAACGGGCTCTTCAACATAGTGGACAGGAGGATCACTAGGTGGGTGAGTTATGATAGGGCCCGGAGGCCGAGGGATGCCGGATGGGTTAATGTCAGCTCGAGGAGCTACAGGTCTATGGTCAGGAGGAGCAGGAAGAGCCATCTGCTGAGGTCTGGGGTATGGAAACCCACGATTTGCATAGGGTGCAGCATAGGGAAGCCGCCTAGGTGCTCTACAAGTAGAAGCTTCATGACCAAACCGCCCACAATTTGTGCAGGTCCTACTCTGTCGAGAGCATTTGGATGGCAAGTGCTCACCGCTGCAATGTATGCACTGCACATTTTGTCGGTACGGTCGAGGCTGCCTGAATGAGTCGATCATTTTTAAGAGCTCTTGCTGTTGTTTCATCACATCAGCCATGAGATGCTGAGTCTGGGTGTTTCCTATCTCAAGTTTGCCTCTACTAGATTGGGATTCAGATTCTAGGCTTTTTCCTTTCTTGTCACGAGTTCTCTCCTTGTGTAGGTCTTCTATGCGGATTGCTTCATCTAAGACTCCATTGAGATTTGCTCGATCTAGCACGGAATTGCTAGCCAGTGCCTCATAGATCTTTTCATCACGGATACCCTTGATGAAAGCCTTCGTGACTGCTTTAGCAGCAGCTGGTTTTTCAGCTAGTGGGATTCTCTTGTAGAGGCCTTTTAATCGAGACACATAGTCTCTCATGCTCTCTTTGTTGTGTTGTTCAATATTCATGAGTCGGACAATTAAATTGTCCCCGTAGCTTGCCTCGGCAAATCGCTTTATGAAGAGAGTCTTAAGAGCTACGAAGGAAGCCTTCTCAGCTGGATCGAGGCCAGTAAACCAAGTACGACCATTCTCGCCCATGCAAAGCCCAAAGGCTTGAGCCTGCTTGGCATCGCCTATAAGGTTATTGGCCCCGCAAACTTGCTCAAATTGCTCTATGAAGCTGTATGGGTCGTCGCCAACACGATACTTATCAATTTGCTTGGTCACTAGGGGAACTTTGGCTTGGTCTCATTGGGCAGGTGTGTTACCCATCCCAGTAAGCAGTGTTTGAGCCATGTGAACTCCCACAGTGAGCAAGTCGGTATGATCAAAGAGCCTGCATTGGACAAGGTCCGTTAAAGTATTAGTGGATGATCCTGATGTTCCAGCATTCAGCAACGTGTGCTTGATCCCATCCAATTCGGTTTTCATGTTCAAAAGTTCTTGCTTTGTGTCCATGGTGTGTTCGAGGATCTTGCTAAAAGTACTAGTTCCTTGGTCTTTGAGGTTCATGAGTTTTTCCTCAAGGTCTGCTAGGGAGAGTCGAGCACGATCAAAGCGTGCAGCTATTTGGTAGCTATCCAAGGACTCTCGGACATCTTGTGGAAGAGAGTCCAAAAATGTTTCTTCATCCATTGTGAAGGTTGTTGGGACAGTAAGAGTCTCGGGGCTAGGGCTCCGCTCCCTAGGAGGAGAGAGGATCACCTTGCCGTTTCGCAAGCACATACAACTAAATCAATGAGAGGTTAACCTAGGTCTTAGCAATGGTCCTCAGTGAATGATGGTTCAAATGTTTCAGAACGTCCAAATTGGTTGTTTTGTTGAGTTGTTGAATGGGAGTGAAAAGTACCTGAAGGGTTCTCTCAATATTGGTCAAATACACACATTCTCTTCATCGTTTCCATTTTTAAAGAAAAACACTTGAAGTATGAAATCAAGCTTTCTTCCTTTCAAATACAATGTGCATGGGGACAAGCAATTCTGCCAAGTATCACAACCAGGTCATGATGACAATATGGCAAGTAAGGACGGCACTTGATACCAATACTTAAAGCAAGAGGTTCAAATTTAGAATGTGAGCAAAACAAGTAGGAGTGAAGCTTAAGGCATAGGTTAAGAGACTATGGGTGGGAATGTTAGTGAGAGTTAAGAGAGGATGAGTGAGTAGGGATGAGTGAGAGATGAGTGTGGAGAAGTAAGTGGGGGATTAGTGAGAGAGGAGTATGAGTGAGGGGTGATTGGTGCAAGTGATAATTAGGGTTTGTGAGGGATTAGGGTTGGGGTGGTACTAGTGAGTGATAAGAGGTGGTGCAAGTGAATAAGGTGCTAGGTGGGTGCAAATGAGGTGGTGAGAATGAGTATGACCTAGGTGGTGCGAATGAGGTGGTGCGAATGAGTATGATCTAGGTGGTGCGAATGCGAATGAGGTGGTGCAAATGAGAATGAGGTGGTACGAATGCGAATGAGGTGGTGCGAATGAGTGTGACCTAGGTGGTGCGAATGCGAATGACCTAGGTGGTGCGAATGAGTGTGACCTAGGTGGTGCGAATGAGGTGGTGCGAATGAGTATGGCCTAGCGAATGAGTATGACCTAGGTGGTGCGAATGCGAATGACCTAGGTGGTGCAAATGAGTGTGACCTAGGTGGTGCGAATGAGCTGGTGCGAATGAGTATGACCTAGCGAATGAGTATGACCTAGGTGGTGCGAATGAGGTGGTGCGAATGAGTATGATCTAGGTGGTGCGAATGCGAATGAGGTGGTGTGAATGACCTAGCGAATGAGTATGACCTAGAATGAGGTGGTGAGAATGAGGTGGTGCAAATGAGTGTGACCTAGGTGGTGCGAATGAGTGTGACCTAGGTGGTGCGAATGAGGTGGTGCGAATGCGAATGACCTAGGTGGTGCGAATGAGTGTGACATAGGTGGTGCAAATGAGTATGGTCTAGGTGGTGCGAATGAGGTGGTGCGAATGCGAATGACCTAGGTGGTGTGAATGAGTGTGATGCGAATGCGAATGAGGTGGTGCGAATGAGTGTGACCTAGGTGATGCGAACGAGGTGGTGCGAATGAGTATGACCTAGGTGGTGCGAATGAGTATGACCTAGGTGGTGCGAATGAGTATGACCTAGTGCAAATGAGGTGGTGCGAGTAAGTGAGGTGGTGCGAGTTGATGTGTTAGAGCAAGGGTGAGAAAAAAAAACAAAGAGAAAACGTACTCTTATCTTCTTCTATCCCCTTCTTCTTATTCTTCTTATTCACCTTCTTCCCCTCTTTCTTCCACTTCTCTTATTCTTCTTCCTCAAGGATTGATTAGTGCAAGTTTCTCTATCGGTGGATTGAGTGTTGCAAGCAACAGTTGACGGTAATTGTTGCTTTGATTTATCAGAACACATGGATGTGTCTGAGATTTCACCGCTATTAGGAGAGATGGCAATGGGTTTATATATGGATGAACCAAACGCTTTGTTTATCATCTCTTCAATACTCTTGGTCCCAATCTTCTTGTCGTCTGCAGTAGCTTGCAAGTATCATTGTTTTCATTGTTTTCTTCTCTTTTTCTTGGGCACTAGAGGTGTATCCTTTAAGGACTCAGGATCCTGAGCTAGGTCAATAGGTGATGTGCTTGGTTGGGCCTTAGCATTCTCTTTCTGTGGCATGTCATCATGGGATTTTGCTATGGCCTCACTAGGTTGAACATCCTTGCTAGGTTGCAAGGGTTCAACTACCTCTATTTTTGGAGAGTCTAGCTGTCCAGCTAATTCTCCTCTGCTCAACCCCGCATTCGATTGCATTGAGAGTTGCTCCTGGTTAGGCATTTGCTCTAGATTTTTGTCCTTATCTATTAGAACCTGTCTCCATTGCTTCTTGTCAAAGTGAGTGTTGTGTTTAGAGCTGTTCTTCTCTTGCTTTAGGGGTTTGGGCGACTCTAGTGTAGAATCATGAGACGGTTTAGGGCTTTTGTCATGTAGGCTTGGAAGAAACCAATTGAAGAAGTCAGGGTTTTATTGATGGGAAGCATAGAGATCTAGGATTGCAGGGTCTTGAGTGAGGCAGAAGATGTATGCGCTGACATCAAGTACCATGCTCCCTACTCCTAGCCTACTAGCCACGTGTAGATCTTCTTCTAGAAGCACTTTATCATACAAGGGATGTTTTTGGACAGTGGTAGAAAGCTGGACATCATGGGTAGTTGCCAACACTCTCAACGAGGTCGGGGCAACGTATGTGGAATCATGTATTGATGTCCAAAGGACTTTCCTTTGCTCAGCAAGTGCCATTAGTCAATGGCCAATTTTGGCTGCCAAACTTTGGTTGGAGTACCAATTTTGTGCAAAGGTACCTTGTCCTTTTCCTTTCCGTTTGATTGCTTCAAGCTTTTCCTTGTTTGTCTCACATAGAGCTATATAAAATGAGGGTATTAAGTGCACTTCTCTAGCTGTGGCTTTTGGGATGTCCTTCATGACTTCTTCAACAATAGCTGCATAGCAGAAACAAACATGTTTTTGCTCATACCAAGTCAATGGTTCAGCTATGAGCTTTGTGTGCTCTAGTGTTGGCCTTCCGATGTCCACATGGATGTATGCACGTGTGATAGCTGTCAGCTTGTGATCAAGCTTCGCCATGCACTTCATCTCTGGTTCATTGGTCAGATGCGCCATTTCTCTGGCCAAGTCTTCAAGAGATTTATCCTCAAGCCTAGGCTTTAGGGAGTGCAAGAGGGAATCATGGAATGGGTCAGGGTGACAGGTCTAACCATAGACGAGACAAGCTCCCTAGGTATGTCCTGCCCTTGATGTGCCCTAAACAATTGTGGGTGATGCTAAAGGGCTAGGGGACTAGGGACGGAGCCAGCTGACCAAGGTCACTAGATGTACCTAATTTGAGAACCCCTAGGTGCTGTGCTGTGATCGTGGTACTTCGTATCTTTCCATTCTTTTCTTTTCTTTTTTCCTTTTCCATTTTCTTTTCGTTTCTTTTTCTTGTGATTTTTTCTTTCTTTCTTTCTTTCTCTTCTCTTTTCTCCCTTTTTTTTTGTGGACTTGCATGAGTACAACCATTGCAATATGTTGAGGCTATCAGCCTTTCAATGGGTTGGGAAATGTCAAGCTTCGAAGGCTCAGGAAATGGATATTACAATGATGATTATGTCCTAGCCTCGTTGTTAGAGAAGCAGTTGTTGAGATGGGGAGATACACTTGAGATATTGCAACCCTCTTTGGAATGTGCGATATTGGTACAACTGGGGTAACAGTTTTTGTGACTGCCCGGCATAGAGTGTAACCTAGAAACAGGAAGTGGTTAAGATCATGCTTTGGGCCATGCAATGTGGGCACTCGCAAGGGTGATTTTTGCTTTCGGTAGCGTTGCTTTGTTGCGGCTCTTTGTGAGGTTGGTGGTCTTGCGGTGACTTGGACATTGAACACGTTTGCACGAAGACCTGCGTTGTCCTACATCCACTTGTCACTTCATGAGAGTATATGCAAGTCACATGCCTCAAGTACAACGAATAGATGCAATCATGTCAAGATATTACTTTATCAAAATCCTATGATATTGATTGCGATGCATATTCTGGTGCTTATTAAAGACGTGGCATATATTAGCAATAGGTAAGGAAAGTGTATACAGGTGGGGAGCCTGCCCCTTTAACCATTTAAAGACAAAAAGTTATGGCAAGATGGCCTTTGTTAAGCTACTTATATATCATAGGGGCTAATCTATTTACATGAGGCAGGGCGAGCCCGGGTGGTCAGGCGACTGAGGCAGTCCCGGTGAGGGGCTCCTGTCAAGCTGGGCGGGAAAGATGTCGGTTGGGACCTGAATGGTGTAGTCCCTGGCCGCAACTTTTTCCAGAATGCTTTTGAACAATGCATCAAATTCCTGCTTGTCTCGAGCTGCCCTGTCCTCTTTCGAGCACCTGGTGCCCGAGCATCTGGTGGGGGCCCACATGACCGGGGTTGCCACTACCTGAGCATTCCCTTGAGCTTCTGTTCCCCTGGCCTGGGGAGTTTTTGGCCTGTGTCAGGGGCGGTGCCGTTCAGGGCCTCTTTTCGGTGCGTACATCTTTAGAGTAGGCACGTAGCGTTTTGGTGGGGGTGCTAGTGTCTTATGCTCTTTCCGACGGCAGAGAGCTTCCTTGCATGCGAGCTGCACTATGTGGTCCATGGCTGCTACCATAGGGGGACCTGCAAAATGCAAACCAAGGATTAAGCCCTGAGGCAGGATAAAACTATTCACATGGAAGGGATTATACAGTGGGTTATCAAGCACATATGATAAGGAGGGGAGAGGTGAGGCATGTAGTGTTTTTGTAGAGGGATGGCCCCCATGATCATGTTCATTTTGCCTCCAGCCATTACCAGATCTTGGCTTATGCTAAGTTGCGTGGACTGGTTGTCATGGAGTGGGGCAGGGCTCATCCTTGGAAAGATAGATTGGAAAGGGAAAAGGTGTATAGAAAGGGACGGTACCCTGCCTACACCATCAGATATGTTGGTCAGGGCTTCCTATGGAGGTAATGAGGGTTGCATGCCCTCCACCTGGAGTTGAGAATGGTCACACAACTTCTAAATGTGTGGTGAGAGGAGGACCTGAGGAGCTTAGCCTGTCAAACCCAACTCTTCTCCCTGCGCTTAACTATCATTGCTTGTGTATGTTAATATTATCTATACAGGGTCACAAAATTCATTGTTTATTTATGTACATATTTACGAATCCATCACTTTACGAGGATAAAAGCCAATTGTAGAACTTAGGATTGTACTGGAGTGTGGCACACGCATCCAGTATCCGCAGCAGCCTTCTTAATATCATCAGGTATTTTGCAACGTCAAGTATCATGGTACCTTGTCCGAGTCTACTTGCAACATGTAGCTCCTCCTCAATGAGAACCTTATCAGCCAAAGAGTTCTCTTGGCTATTTTTGGCTAAGTTCATACCCCGAATGGCAGTCAGTACTCGAAAGGAAGTCGGCGCCACATAGATTGGGTCTCTTTGAGACCACCATTTGGCCAACTGTTCCTCTGAGACCGTCATAATTTGGGCTCCTAGTTCGGCCACTGCAATGCGGTTTTCAAACTAAAGCTTTTCAAATTGACTTTGACCCTCCGATTGTCGCCTTAGTTGCTCTATTTCTAAGAGATTTTGTTGGCTGAGCACATCATTGAATGTTACAGTTAAGTGTAGTTTTTCCGCTTCCTCGTCAGAGGTGAGTCACATGCATTCATACAGGAGCTTGTCATAGTGCTTGTCAAGATGCTCTTGCTCTTCCCAGATAGGGAAAATGGCAAGTATTCTTCAATCTGCTCCTTAGGGAATGCACCCATGTCTGCAAGGACACAGACACGTGCGAACACTTTGAGCTTAGCATCCAACTCAGTTAAGCATTCTGCAATACTTCTATGTTCAACGAGGGCTTGCTCAGTTGCTATCTCATGTAAGGTTCTAGGAGTTTCCCTGGGCTTTAGCATAGTTGGGGGCTCATGCCTAGATGAGCAAGATTGGTCAACACTAGGGTTGCTTATGCTCTCCGGGTTTTTATGTTTCCCTTGAGGCTTTGTTATTGCATCATGGTTCTCCTTAGATGTGACTGGTATAAATTTGTCATCCTATCGTGATAGTATTGTATCCACTCTTGATTGGTTAATGTGAGTTCTGTTGTCAATGGATTGAGTGTTACAAGCAATCGTTGACGGTAATGGCTGCTTTGATTTTTTAGAACACACGAATGTGTATGAGGTTTCACCACTATTAGGAGAGACATCAAAGGGTTCATTGGTGGATGGACTCGATGCTTTATTCCTCAGCTCTCCAGCGCTCTTGGTTTCAATGTTCTTGGGGTCCACAACCACCTGTAACTGCTGTTGTTTTTGCTGTTTTCTCCTCTTTTTATTGGTCAGTGAAGGTGCATCTCTCAACGACTCAGGACCCTAGACTAGGTCAACTGTTGATGTGCTTGGTTGGGCCTTAGCATTCTCTTTCTCTAGTGCATCCTCATGGGACATAGCCATGGCCTGCTGAATAGCCTTGCCAGGTTGTGAGGGTACAACTACCTCCCTTTTTGGAGAGTCTAGCTCTTCAGCAGCCAATTCCCTTCTGTTTAACTCCTCCAGCCTAGGCTTTAGGAACTTTGGAAGTGCTGGAGTTGTCAAGGAAGTTGGTTGCGACACTTCCTCCATAGGTAAACTACTAAGGACACATTCCACAAGGGGCATTGCCACGGCCAAGGGCTGTGACTGCTATGATCCCTGATTGGAAGTAGTAGCAACTAGTTCAGTGGACTTGCTACTATTGGTGGATTGTGGTGTCAAGTCCTTAGGTAGATTGGAAGTGGTTATGTCTTTTGTTGCCCTTAGAGCATTCACTTGTGTAGATTGAGCATCAGTTGAGCTAGCCATGGTGGATTGCACAAGCATATCCTTAGGTTGAGAGCTAAGGGTGGTGTCATGTCCTGCCTCTTGGACATTTGGAAGCTCTGATGTAGGTAGAGTTTGGGATTGAGTAGCCGCACTTGATGACTATTGTGCTTCCTGTGTCCATTTGGGGGAAGAGGGTGTAGGAGACTTGGGACTCCTAAGTGGCTTTGACACTAGCTGGGAGATTTGCTCGTGGCTGTTAGATGATTTTGCTATTTGCTTTCTTGAGCATTTAACCTTGCCATGAGCAATGTTGTGCCTATGATGCCTACTATCCTCTTGGGGAATCAAAGGCTCCTTGGGCACTAGTGGCTTTTGCGTATCCTCAACGATTACATTTAATATCTTCTTGTCAAGCATGCTAGGCTAAGGATCTACCCTCATATTGGTCCCGTTTGGTTTTTTAATTTGACCATGAGGGGCTAAGTCACTCCACTGTTGTTGACTCGAGACTTGGTTTTTCATTTAGATCTCCTCCTACGCTTCTTTGCTCTTGATACGATCTGGCCTTCAATCGACAAGGGAGGTTTAGCAAGGGGTTTTGGCACCCAAATCCATCGGCCTGCGTAATACCCTTGAGCATATAGCAATGCTTTGGATATCCATCATGGCGTTGTGCTGACCCTCCATCGATGCCTACGTCTATAAGGCTTGGGCTTCTTTTGGGGTCTTCTACGATATTTGTAAGTCCAAAGCCCATCCTTGGCATTGTTTCCTGACCTTCTTGTTTCAGGCATGGCCTCACTCACTGGTTCTCGTTGTTTGACCTGTGCTTGTATCAACTCTTCCAACAAGTCCTTGCTCTCATTAGTAGGCTTGACTGTTATGTCAGCACCTTCCTTGCCTTTCCCTCGAGGTTCGATGAGGTCACCCTTGCTAGAGGTTGTGACTATCCTCACACCCGGTAGTGTCAGATGTATCCTCTGTGCTACATAGTCGGCCTCACACTTGGTCGCCCTTTTGAAGGGTCTTCCTAGGAGGGTTTCCTTTCCGCAATTAGCATTATTTGGAGGAACATGAAATAGGATAGGCAATCTCTCAGTTTCAATTGTCGTGAGGACTTTTCACTTGCCTATAAGTGCTTGTGGGTGTCCCCCGTAAAAATTAAGAGTTGCATTAGTCGGTGTGAGCTTTGGTTGGCCTCGTATGGTCCATGCCTCATAGGTCAAGATATTAAAATCTGCCTCTTCATCAATCAAAGCATCGATAGTATGCTCTCTTTTCGCGGTGAGTTTGACCCTAAAATAAGAAGGTGGTACTATATCTTCATCTTTCGGGTCTTGGCTTGTAAATTTAAGCCTTCTGACAAATGCCCTCGGATCCCCAACTTCACGACCAGATGTGGATTCTCCACGGATGTCTTGGATCGTTTGTGCAGTGCTATTCAAGAAGGTGCATCTATCGTCGGGACTATCATATCTAGTCATTCTTGCTGTTGTAGCTTGATGTTGTTGCTTTTCGCTTTGACTAGATGCAGTCTCAATGCAACACGTATGTGTTTTTACAGTGTGGCCTTTTTGTCCTTGTTGGCTAGATTGGCCCATTAAGGTTCTAGGGTCTTTGGTTGTCTCTGTTCTGGTATGGGCTTTTGGCTACTCTTTTGCAAGTGAGAATCCATGCTCATGTAGACCCATTACTACACTAGGGTCCAATTTGAAGGACATGTCCCTCACAGTACGCGTTTTCTCTCCAACCTACTTGGGGGAGGTGCAGAAGGGGTAGAGCCCCCTCTGTCGCGGTCCAGGTGGGCAGTCCCCCCCCCCGGCCCGCAGGGCTGTTATGGTAAACACCATGTGCAATTTGGAGGACCGTTTATAGCCAAATTTTGAACTACTTGCTCTAAATTTCAGCCGAGTGATCGATCTATGATATGGTTTCAGCTCTATATGGTCTCTTGGTCAGTTTCAGGATCTACAGGTTCAAATTTGAAAAAATCCAAATTCGGCCCAATAGGTCCGAATTGCAAGGGCTGAATGCCCGATTTGACCCATCCGAGAGCCGAGTAGAAAGGGCCGAATGTAGTTCGAATGTCAAATTTGACCAGTTCGAGTCTCGTTGTCCGAGGGCCAAGTGGCCGAGGGGGCCGAGGGCCGAGTGGTGAATTCGGTCGTGCCGAATGTCAACTTGTCCGAGTGGGGTTGGGCCGAGTCGGCAGGGCCGAGGGCCGAATGGCCGAGCAGTTCGAGGGCTGATTCTAGGACTCGGTGTCAAGATTGTGGGAGAGAAGGAAGGAGTCTCACTTGTAGCTTTCTTGCTTGCATAATGGGGGAATACACACAAGGTGGAGGCTGAAAACAATTTTCCTCTTCTTAGTTGTGTAAGCCAAAAAAGAACTCAAGTACATAGAAATAGAAGAACCCTATATATGGGTCTCAAACCAAACTCAACTAACTAAGGTGGCATACTAACTGAGCCACGAACTAGAGTAGATAAGGATAGCTGTCATCTAGCTATTATTCATGGGCGGTGTACCAACCGCATCTACAGCTAACAAGTCAGTGACATTAATGCACAACGGTCACCTTGGCATATCACGAGTGGAGCTCGATATCTCAACACTCGGCCCAGAATCGCGATCACTCCGATAGGCCGAGCGTGACACGTTTTTTCGTCGGACTCGAAAAAATTCGTCGTGCCGAGTGATGGAGGCCGTCCTACTGGTTGAGTAGCTCCAGATCCAACCTACTCATGTAGTGGAAGGTGTGAAATTACCTGGGCTGGGCAAATAACTCCCGAATGGCCAAATCGAAGCGGATCCACTCAACGAAGCTTTCTTACTCTCACATGCTCTCCTGAAACCCTGCAATGCACAATGTGGCCTTTCTTGCTACTTTTGGCTCCTTATCACCCTGTCTAGGCTTGCACTCACCTTAATCTTGCTTCCCTTACTAACATTTAACCCAAAATTTCATTTCTTGCCCTTCTTTTCCCTGTTTCAGCCTGTTATACAGCAACAAAAAACCCTACTATTTGCTCCAACATTTTTCTCCTATCCTTTCTAAATGCAAGGAAAAATTATAAGAAAAATATCTACACTACTCCATCATGCTTTCCCAAGTCCAAAACAACAAAAACCTACTTGCTAAGGAGATCGAATACCTCTTCAAACTCCTTCGCTTCCTATCTATCTACCTCAAGCACTGGTTCGGGAAAAACCCTACTTCAATGCTTGATTCGAAGGCGCGCAAATGCTCAAGGCTTGAATCCATTGGTCCCGGCAATAGAACCAAAATATGGGAGCTTTTGCTCAACTGCCAAGACCCACAAACTGCTTATTGTTTCAAGCGTTCCAAGTAGAGCACTAATGGCTACCTCTCACATAGCCAATGCGCCATCCATATCTACAGGTGTAGTGAGCTTACCTCCATGCCGATCGAGTTACCTCCTCTCCCGTGCACTCTGATAGCTGCATGATCCAAATGCAAGCTTCAAGAAAGCTTACTCCTCAAGCTCCACGCTCCAAGCTCCATCGCCGCGAGCAAGAGAAGAGAAGAGAAGAGAAGAGAATAAGAGAGGAGAAGATGGAGAGCTTCTCCTCCCCGGCCCCTCACCCTCACACACTCGCTCCCTCACACTCCCTCTCTCAAGCACAAGCTCAAGCAAGCAAGAAGAAGAAGAAGAAGAAGAAGAAGAGGAGACTCACTTTTGGCCACACACAAGAATGAGCTTCTCATTCACTTTTCAACTTTATATACAAAACCCTAAATTCCTTTTGGGTGGTCATCCCCTTATCCCCTTTTTTACATGGCCGGCTATGGCCTAGGCCCTTTTTCCCATTGTTCTTCTATCTTCCTAGCTTCCTTTCCACCACCCGTCTACATTTACAAATTGCACGGGTGAGAGCTCATTGCTCCTTAAATTAAATCATGATGCGCTTGCACTTCTTTGAAAAGTATTGACTTGTGCTTTTCCTTGTGGGCCTTTTTCCCTTATTTAAGACTTTTCTGCGCTTCTTATGTTTCTAGATTTTTCTTAGTGCACCTTCGTCTTTCGTTTCACTTTTCCTTGGCCTTTGTCTTTTGCTTTAGCTTTTCAATTTTCCACCTTGTTTGTCAGACGGTTAATAACTAGGATTGGGGTTAGCATAGGATAGATTCCTTCCCGCAAGGAAACTCCCTTCACATGCAAACCGTGTCCTTTACATGATCAGTGGGGGTGAAGCACCCTTAAGAAGCTCTTTGTGGAAGCTTCTAGGAAGCTTCTTAAGAAGCTTCTTCTTTTCTGTCAGTCAACCTGACAATGACTCCTCCTCAATCGTGCTGGGAAGACAAAGATGTTGGTGACGATGATATGGGGGCGGCAGTCCGGTGGCCTGGCATTGTGTAGGCGGAGCAAGGGGTGGCACTGCATATCAGGCGGAGCAAGGGGGCAGTGCTAAAGACAACCTCCGAGGGGGGAGGGGGGGCTTCCCTTATATAGTGGGTAGGGGGTGGCTCATGGGGGAGGAAAGATGGCCGTTTAACAGCCATCACCACCCCTAAACCTAGGGGTGCATGCCCTCCTCTCCCACTCTACTCCCTCTCTCCCTCTCTCTCTCCCCGACATGCTATCGACAGGGGGAGAGAGAGGGGTAAAAAAAATTTGAACTAAATTTAAAATTAAAAAAAAAGGGGGGGTCTTATGGAAAATGTTACACTCATCCACATCCAATTCTCCTCTATCTACAACCACTTTACCTACACAACCATACCTACAAAAGACTTCTTCCAATAAGAACCTGCAAACTACTTGAGTAGTCATTGAGGAGCTTTGCTCCAAATGGAATGGCATACCTATTCCCATCATCATCATCTTGACCCACTTCCCAACTAATGCCAATTGGTCTTGTATCCATAGTGAGAATAATAGGCTGCCCATTCTCATAATTTTCTCTCTTTAGTGTTGGGGCTGAAATCAATAAGCTCTTTAACTTCTGAACTATCTTTGTATGTTGTTTACCCCACCAAAACTTTTTCCCTTTTCTCAAGAGTTGATATAAACTTTCAGCCACATGAACAAAATGCGGAATCCATATCAAGTAAAAGATACATGCACAAAAATCTTATCACCTTGAATACATTCAAACATGTCTCCCACATCCTTCTTATGGCATCAATCTTTACTAGTGAGGGATTTCTCCCATATGGTCCACACATGTGCCCAACAACTAATACTTCCTCCATTCCAAAAACTGACTTTTCTCCTGACAGAGTCAAATGCACTTCTTCAAGACAACTCAAAATCCTGTCACAATCAGCAATATGATCAATGCCACAAATCTTTACATCCATTCGCATTCAACTCTTCATTCTTCTCATAGATCTCACATCCTTTGATTAGCATATCATCAAGAAAGGGTAAGGTCAAGTAAGGAATATACTCCATCAAAACTTTATGCATAGCATTCATCATATGCACCACTGAATTGGTTGCTCCTTGTGGAAGCCTACACATCCTAACCAATCCAAGTGATGTCCAAGGCTTTCCCATGCCTTGCCAACATTTGTAAGAAACAAGCTCTTTCTACATGCAAAAGGAAGCTTGTATTACCAATTTTCATCTTCTCTCAAGTTCCAGCTCTGTAAATTTATGTCCTACTCCATGTGGATCCCTTAAACTAGGCTGTTGAGACACTTTTTTAGTCAACCCATCACTTTCAGGTGGTAAAGGCAAAGTCACAGGCTTAAACTTATTTGCAATTGTTTTGTACTTTGTATCCACCCTTGATTCACCCTTGTTTTGCAACCCATAACATTCATGCTCAGAAAACTCTTGAATGACTTCATACATCTCTAAAGTGTCAATATTAATAACCTCTTTTTTTGCTATATTTTTAACATTAATTATTGTAGAAATTTCAGCCACTGTATTAACATCAACCAGCCCTAAAAATAGCCATGAACTATCTTCATTTGAAGCCATCAAACCATATGTCTTTAGCTCTTTTTCAACCCATCCTATATATTTCTTTTTAGCCATGCACATGGATGAAATATTCTTAAAACTACCAAGACTACACGCTGTCCATTCCTACAATCCAGACACAAACACAATTTCCCCCTTTCTTGGAGGCATAATTATCTTCCTAGAGGCACTGCCATAGCCTCCACTTACAGTAATGTTGTCTAAAAACCCTGAAACTCTCATGCATTAGGTGGCATAAGATTATCTCATAGCCTATCTTGATTGCGAGGATAATTCACACAAACAATGAGAAAGTGTATCACCTTTGTATTGTCTTTACTTCGAATCCAAGCATATGAAGAACCATCATCTAAGACTTTTGTTTCCAGCCTTGATTCTGAAATATAGGGCTGCCCCAAAATCATTGGATAACTACATGAATCCTACACAAAAAAATGATATTCGTCCATAACATCTCCAATAGTCATGGATACATTTGGATAAGCCGCATAAAGATCCCCTGATGAATTGTTTGATGCCTGTATGCACCATCTCAGATCTCCATCAATTGGCCAACCTCCATTCTCATACAAGCTACATGCCATAACATTGATTTCGAAACCATGATCCAAGAGAGCTATGCAAGGGGTCTCTCTTTCTCCCACTTTAACAATTGTCTTTGTTGTAGCACAAGCCCAATGTGTTCATAAATAATGACTGCTTGGAATTAAATGAGCATTTTCTTCTTCTTTATGTACTTATTGATGGACATTCCAATTATACGTAGCCTTCTCTCTATGCTTATTGTTGCACATAAGACCTATTTTAGCCACAAGCTTGCTATCTACGCTCCCATTTAACCCATTTTCAACATCAGTCTCCTGCTCCAAATCAGCATTACATGCATCATCATATTGCCTCTAAAGTTATTTCTCTATGTCTTTGTCAACCTCCATCAATGCTTGTAAACTTCACGATCAAATTATCTTTTTTGTTTCATCATATCAATGATTGCATCATGAAATTCACGCTTTGCGATTCCAAGAATTTAATTAAAAAGGGGATGGAGAAAAGAAAGAGAGAGATTATAAGTGTGAGAGAGGGGAAGGGGTTTTAATTTTAAAAAAGGAGGTGAGGGAGGGAAGGCTTAATTGAAAAAAGGGAAGGGGAAGAGAAAATGAGATGTAAGTTTTTTTATTTTTCCCAATATAGCTAAAATAATATAGTAGTAAGATGTAAGTTTTGTTATTTTTTCCAATATACTATGAGATTTGGCCATGAAGCCAAATCTTCTCCTTAAGTTATCTCTTGGCCAAAATAATGACTCTTGCAATATCACAATATCTTGTAATAAATCAATCACTTTGTTCATTCTACTACAAGAATGACATTTCGCCATTTGGTCATATGCTTTCTTACATTATCAACCCTTACTTCCAAAAGGAAATGCTATTTTTTACTTAGAATTCCTTACTTTCTATAATTTGTCCATGTGGTCAAGTCTTGCCTTGCAATAAACAAACCACTTTTTTGGGATTTAATCTTGAAAATTTAAGACTAAATCTATGGTGGGTTCGATCACACAAATTTTGGGTATGCTAGATTTGGTCGTATGGCAAAATCTTCTAAGACAAACATATTATATATTATCTCCAAAAAGGAAGACCATATTCTACTTGGAACTCCTTAATTACCTACTGCCGTGCGACAAATGAACCACTTTGTTTCCATAAACCATATATTTCATTGCAATTTTTCATAACTTCTTATCTATATGGTCATATGCAATTATCATATCATTTTGCCACAAATTAGCCACTTTGTCCATTCTACTACAAAATAAAAATTGGCCATATGGTCAAATCTTTCATTTTGTTATTAATGCTAGCATCCAAGTGTCTCCCATTCTTTTTTCATTCGGCCATATGATTAAATCTAATCTCATACATCTTGCAAACCATGCGACCACTTTTTTCATTCCACTATAAAATGATATTTGGCTATATAGTCAAATCCAAATCCATAACATGTTGCAACAAATGAACCACTATCTTCATATGGTTATGAGACTAGATTTGGCCATATGGTTAAAACTAGTTTATAAAAATATAGAAATCTTGTAAGTTTCACCATGAGATCAAATCTCCACCTTTCAAGTTTTTTTCACATTACCTTATGTTTATATCTATGGGATTTGCTACATAGTCACATTTGTTTATATGTGAATCTCATATCATAATAAACCACATCCTCTGTTTAACTAGCCTTTAAAAACCATGGCAAAGTTTATTATCTCATAGATAAGTCTTATGACTAAATAGGATTTGACCACATGGCTAAAGCAAATGGCAACGTTTCTACAATATGACTCCATTCAAGGAAAACTTACATGTAGAATAATTAAAATGTTAACTTTGGGCCAAATTGAGTCATGAGTTTGCTACATAACCACATTGATGTATGGGTAGTTCTTGTAATGTTGAGTAACTTCAACAATTAATATATCAATGGCTAGCATTTGGTTCTCCACCAAAACTCCAACAAGGGCTTTCTATGACAAACTCTCAAAGAGTACCATGGTAGGTAATCACGTATAGGCTTAGCTTCTCTTTTTGTGAAGATTAGTGTGATGCTCTTTCTTTTGTTCTATGCTCACTATTTTGATTTTTTTATTTTGCAAAGAGTTATAGCATACATTGGAGAAAATTGTGCATCTACAAATTGCCATATATTATTAGCTCCTACAAAATATTTTATAGTTGAATCAAACTCGTGAAGAGATATGTTAGAGGTGAGCTTATATCCCAGAAGCAGAGTTGGAAAGAAGGGAAGGAAACCTTCTCTTGTTGCATTTTGTTGTCTTATGGTTCTAAAGGATGGAGACATCCTTACACTACAAGAGGAGATCAATGAAGGTCATATCCTTTTTCTTAGAAACAAGTGGGATAAGGAAGATGTGATTGATATGGAAACAAGGGCTAAGCAAATCAAGCAAGATAGGGTCCTAAAGGAGGAATTAGTCCCTCTTTCAATGCCTTAGTTCCAAAAAGTAGCATTGTGATAAAGACTTGGGAAGAGCTTTTTGATGACTATGATATCAATGATGAAGTCTACACAAAGATTTTAGGCATTTGCAATGATTGTTAATGCATGGTCCCTACCAAATGGAGCAAATTATATTGTTAACTTCCTAATTGGAAAAAAGAAAAATCATCTTCAATCCTCCACTAGTTTTCTTTGACATGTATATGTTGTCGGATACAATCTAGAAACCTTTGATCTTATACATAATGTTTACAGAGATCCAATACCACTGGGGTTGTTGTTCTAGATGCAGCACATGAAGTTGAGAAAATGAAATGGGAATTTATAAAGTTTGGAAAGGTTGTATCCACTCTACTACAAATGACATGTGAACCTAAAAAGTTCATGTTGTTATCATTTCTTGATCGAAAGCAAATGGCAGCTTTGGAAAATTCTCTTGAAAGTGTTTCTTACAAGTACCACATGCTAGTTGGTAGTATTGACTTCCTACCAATGGATAGAACCTTTGATTTTGGATCTATAGATTCCTTTGTGGTTTTGACATTAGTGAATATAGAAAAAAACTTCATCAATTTTGAGTGATATATAAACAATGTCAACAAGCCTTCCATTTTGGACTTTGAAGGCTTGGACAAGAAGTGCAATGATGAGGACCTTGAAGAAGACCAGAGGATTGCAGAGGATATTTTAAGAAATAAAATGAAAGTTATGGGGATTACAATCAAAGCATTTAATGATGCTCGTGAGGTTGTATTTGATGTATATGCAAGTAGACTTGCATCTAAGCTGGCATTGGTGAATCACACGAAGACTATTAAAGTGGCTTGCAACACTCAAGAGAAAATAGAGGTTGAAGCACAATTGTGGAAAGTCCATGAGAGTGCAAAAAAAAATTCAAAATCCCAAGAGGTTCCTCCTACTGAAGTTCACGTTCTTGAAGCACTATGCAAGGCCATAGAAGAATCAAGCCAAGATATAGTGTCTAATTATGAAAGAGAAATTAAAGGCTACTTCACGTGTTTAAACTTCGTTCCTTCTCCTTTCATCAAGGAAGACACATTGATGTAATTTTGGTTTTTCTATTGAAAAGTTACCTCCATTAGCATTTGCGATATTTTCTTTCTTTGGTGGTAATATTGCTTAAAAAAACTATGCCTTTAGTTTTTTTAATTTTTTGCAAAAGGTACCAAGCATGTTGTTGGTTTAAAAACTCTATTCAAGTAAATATTTTGCTAAAATTGTATTAAAGAGCTCATTAAAATTTATCATCCTTTGTAAGGATAATTGTTTAAAGGAGATACTATAATCTAGTGTGTAAGAATACATATCATAATGAAAAGTTTGAACTAGCTATGCAAAATTTACTTAAGTTTATTTTAGATCTTATTTCAATTAAACTCTCATATGTGTTGTGTAATGATATTGTCATGTTAGCTTTGGTTAGATTTGTCCACATGGTCAAAACTCTTATCTCTTATAATCTATTTTACTCCATCACCAGTGCATGTCTATGAATGTACCTTAGGATAAGAGATCCAACAATATATTGCATACCCCAAAAGAGTTTCAGTGCACCTCCCAAAGGAGTTTACCTCACTAGTAAATATTACAACAAAGATTTCACCTCCAATGTATCTTTTGATATGTGTATATGGAATATTAAGATAAAATACTTGTTACAATTCATAAGTTTAAATATGTATGGGATATAACTAGTTCAAAAATAGAATGGTTAGTCCTTAAGAAAGAAAAAACTATGAAAAATTTATACAAATTGAGTATAGCTTATCTCAATTAAATTGTCATGTGTCACTTATACATGACAATAGTTTTGGTCACATGGTCAAATGTATCATGTTTAAATTTTATTTTAATAATTAGGACTTACACCTTCTTTGTACATGCCATTTTGAAGGCCTTTTTAAAATCTAAGCATGTTTAACATTATAATGATGAGATAATTTTTGTAACTAATTACAATAATCTATTGTTAGTGTCCCAAGTATACTTATAATTAGTGATAGAAAGTAGGTATGAAAAAATAACTTTATTAGAATAGATTTTACCTTTTAAAAATCATCATATATATTTTCTTCACCTCATGATATTACTCTTAGTTAGATTTGTCCACATAGTACATATGCATGTATTTGTCAATATGAAGTTAAATTTCTTTGGTGTTCTATATTGCTAGTTTATAGCTCAAAAATTAAGTAGAACGATGAGGAAGTAAATAAATCTAACGTGCTTCTTTTTCTTCTTTGTAGTAACTTCAACTAACACATCTACAGTTGGATATCTAACTGATTCAACAACAGTAGATCATGATGATGTGATTGATGTGTCCTTAATAAGAAATGCAACACAATTATGTGTAATACTTGTTGTCAATAGTTGTTCGAATCTAAAACGGGCCCAACACTAGCTATGATAACTAGTCACGGGCCCCTCTATACTCAAGAACCCACCCTCTCGACATTTCGACCATAAGCGTCTAAGGGACACACTGCCCTAACCTTTATCACAAATCTTGCATTTGTTTTGAATTATAGTCCAATGATTAAGCCCCATAATCCTGAGAGGGAGTCCCTACACATAGATCCGTATGAAATACATCGTAATAACAAACATGAGGAGGCACCCCTCCAGCTGAATGCCATGGCCCCACTACATCTCTCGTACATCGAGGGGATTGGCCTCTGGATGCATTGCTAACATAAATAACACAGACGTAACAAGCTCCACTCTTATTTTAGAATGATCCAGGAGATTTATGATTTATAAATCAACATTATGAAGTGCAACAAACATGTATTTCAATGATTTTAGCCAACACGTAATGATGCGTTGCTAAGGGTCAGCACCAAGTCATCTTGTGCTGCTTGACCCCTTTTAACTTAATTTATAAACGTCTTATATGGTATGCACAAAAAATAGATCAGAATTTTCAATGTTCATAGCAACTAATCAGCATCAAAACTCCTCTTCTCCCCTACCATTTAGGTTGCTAATTTCCACACAGGTTACACTTCATCACTTAAACTCTCATGATGTGTGATCTCACATTTATAACATACAAAGTGCATTTTAAAGACAAAAATAAACATAATGCTCTCTTTCATTCACAAAAATAAGACATTCATTAAAGTGGGACTTGGGAAATTTCAAATTCCCAAAATCTCTAGTATGGTGTTTAAGATTCCTAGGTTCAAAATCAAGGACAAAACAACACTCATGAGATAGATGCTTCTCATGGCCATAGTTTGTTTTTGAGGAATGCCCTAGCTAGCAGCTTGAAGAACATGATAGGGATAGTTTCTTAAACACCGATTACCCTAGCTATCCAAGTCACAAGTGTGCCCCAATAACAAAGAGGGCCTTGTGTGGCAACACATTTCAAAAGCACTCAATATTCTTGAATTAAGACATCCCCTATGTTTCTTTATGCTAGCATACCACTATGCTAAGAAAGGGGGGTATACTGAAAGAGATCAAGGGGCCACTATGATGTTGGCCCCTTTACACAACAACTTTATTTTTTATAAGCTATCTATCTCACAAAGTTTCAACAATATTCTAAGTTTACACTCTGAAAAAATGAAACTATATTGCTCTCAGTCCAATATAAACGGCTTACAATTAGTGGTTTATTTCTTTTTATAAACAAAATTCAAGGTTAAAAACATTATTCATAGCTAGTTTTATAACAAGACATTAAAAAATTTAATGAATGAGCCACATGTGGGCTCTAACTAAACCTTAGAAAAGTTAAGTGGGCAAAGTAAGTTGTATGGCATATGTTATCTGCCACGTGGTTCCATTTTAATATGTTATATTTACCTCATAAGCTTTCTTAAATGCGAGCTTGTGGCATGACTCTAAAATATTGAATAGCATTTTCTCACGTAAATATCTCTACATCCTCAAACACACTCACTAACACAATTCTCCACAAGTATGTTGATGAAAGGTAACTCGACATGCCCATAATACAAGCATCATACAAATACCATACAAGCCAGTCACATCTTGATTTCCTCACAATTGATGTTTAACAATAATGGTTCCTCAAGATTCTATAAATGATACCTCAAAATTTTATAAAGGAAGGTTAGAGATATCAAAAGAAGCTGATGCCATGTAATATTCCGATTCGCTAATAGAAGCACGCGCGTGAATTGCCTCAAATGAATATGAAAATTGGATAAATGATTTTTTTTTAAATTATTCCCTCCTTATCCCTCCAGCCGACTGACGAGCTGGAGGGGGAGAGAAATAGAAGGAGCAATTAAGCTCCTTAGTGGAGCTTGGAATGAGGGGGGGAACATGCGTGATGACACGCAGGGGAGGGAAGATCCCCCTCCCCTCCCCTATTTAAACCAGGGGCAGCAGGAATGTAAGGGGGGCCGCCAGGAGATGCCGTTCGTTAGCCGTGAGGGAGAGAGTCGACACTCTGGTGCATGCCGACACGCTGGTACTGCCGAGGAGCAGCTGCTCACGCTGCCGAATTCCTACTCGACGTCGCTGTGAGAGGGAGGGAACGAGGCGCTGATGTACGCCGGGCCTAGACGATGTCACTTCACTGTGGCCACGCCAGTCGACAAAATGCCAATACGGCATTGAATTTCCTCCCCCTCCTGCCACGTAAGAAGCCATACAAGCTTCTGAGGGGAAGCTTCTAAGGGGGCTAGTTAAGCCCCCTTTCACCCCCCCCCCCCCCCCCCCCCTTCTTATGCCCTTTTTAAGACCCTTTTTTCCCCCCTCCCCCGTGTTTAACCCTTAAGCTCCCTTTCACCCCCCGTGCTAAAAACCCCTTTCCCTTCAAACTTTGGAGTCAACCCCCCCTCGCGGTTTTAACCCCTATAAGCCCCCTTTCTCTTGGGCCTTGGAACCCCCCCCCCCCCCCCCCTCGTGTTTTTTTCCCCTAAGCCCTTTTTACCCCTTATAACCCTTTTCACCCCCTCATAACTCTTTTATTTCCACAAACCCCTAAGCTTTTTCTTAATCCCCCATATTCCCATTATTATCAAAACCCAAATCATCATCATGGCCTCGGATGATATCCCGTAAGGTAAAAGGTAGGCCGTGAGATAAAAGATAGGGAGGGAAAGTAAAGGGAGTGAAAAGAAGGAGTGAAGGAGGAAGAGTGGGAAAAAGATAAAAGATAGGGAGGGAATGTAAAGGGAGTGAAAAAATGGAGTGAAGGAGGAAGAGTGGGAAAAAGATAAAAGAAAGGGAAGGAAGGAGAATAAGTGCTTTCTATTCCTTCTACCCCAAGTCAAAATCCTCCAAGGGTTCCGTGGTTGAAAAACCACACTCACCCATAAACTTTTTTGATCCAAAGAGATGGTGGAATTCCAGAAGAAAGAGATAAAGGCTATCTCACATCTGAACTATGATGCCGCCGAAGAAAGTCCAAGGTGTAGCTGCGGGAGGGTCATCTCCCAGTATCCATGTGGATATCTCACCTCAAAACCAGGTTTTTCTTCTTGGCTTTAATTCGGTTTTAAGTCGATCATGCAAAGAAAAATTGTTAAGGATAGGATATATTTGTTCGAGTTATTTGTAACGAAGGAGTTTAGCTTATGAATGACAATGTATAGAACTTAGCTTTCTTCAATTTGCATCAAGCATTATAAATTACAAGTAAGATTATCCATTTACTATAATAGTATATTTTAGTTAAATCCTAAGGTGTAGAAATTATATCTTGCACCATTAGTCTTATTCCTTTCACAACGAATCGTTGTAAATGGTTAAATTCATGAAAGGTTTCTTTCGATGCTCAAATTACTAAGAAGTTATCTTTGCTAATTTCACATCTTAGCAAGGCAAATGTTGTTATTTGGCATGAGTTCATCTGTAAGGAAAATGGAAGTTAAAATTAAGCTATATTGACTGGAAAGTAAATTGTCACAAGGATAGCAAAACCGTGACAAGACGATTAATATTACCTTCCGAAAGATAACTAAACCAATCTAAACATAGAAACATTCATACCCTAAGCACTTGACTACTTTCCTTACTATAGGGACAATAAATTCGTAAAGATAAGAAACTAGGGTTTGTCCCTAAGGTTCTTAAAAGAAGAAACCCTAGGCCTAACGTACGTCAGCTTAAAGGATCTAAATAGATTATTCCATCGCAGGACTAATTGCGCAACAAGTACGAAATCATTTAGTCTTGTGATTGATTCACAAGGAGAAAGGGTAAAAACCCTCATCAAGGATGGCAGATCCCTACGCAAGTTATCTTGCAAAAAGACGTATTTTTGGATATCCTTCTAAATAAAGAAAGTTGTAAACCGGAAACTAGCATATCTAAGGAACTTTAGGGTTAACCAAGTTGGGTATGCCCTACACCCGAATGTAAAAGATCTTGCCAATTTACAAGACACCTTGGGAACGAGTGCTGATGCACTCAAAAAGGAAAGAACACTTCCTTAGCAGTTTGCCAAACAACTCGGTTGATTAACAGAAATGTTTGTGCTTGCTAGAGATTTTAGGGCTCTGTTTGAATTATGAATTACAAATTAAATGAGTACCTATACTTCAGGTTAAAGGCCTGAAGGGAGAGGCAGCTTCAGTTACCCCCGACTGCCTGCCTGACCCTATCTAAGGGGGTTGTTGATCGCGTTGGGAACGTGGACCGAACCCACCGCGAGAGGTCTCTCCGTTGAGTTCTACTTGGAGAGCAAGAGGACACTTGGGTGCCAAGGGGGGCTCTGGCCGTAAATCCCTCGCCTTCCGGGTCCTGCACAAGAGGCTAACGTGACTCGGGATTGGATCTCAAGGCCCGCATACTAGTTTACGGGCGGAAGCTTGGAATAGTGATCCCTGAGGATTATTGGATAGCCTTCGGGCGGATTATGGACAAGCCTACGGGCGGAACTCCTTGTATTTCAAAGATAAAATGATGAAATGTAAATAAAGAACTTGCTTGATATTGTTTTTCTATGTCACGTGATAAGATTACGTGAAGGAACCAGTGCTTAACGGGATTAATTAAAGAAGCTGATTTTTATATGTCAAATTAATGTGTTAGATAACTACATAGCTAAAACAAACCGAGGAAAGTGCGGAGGATGGGCCATGGGTCTGTCCTACGGTTGGGTGGTCCCGGTTAGCCATGAACTTTTCTCAAAAATCTCGAAGAACAGCGGGATGATCATCATCATCAAAACGAATAACGAGAACGATGACCTAGAGTTACGTCTTACCCGATTTACGCTGTTTTAGGGGAACGGAATGGGACTATGCCTTATGGCAGAGAGGTGGAGCTTTGTATCCCTCTCGTTTCCCATTCTCCTTGAACCAAGTGCAGCGTGAATCCGCTTCGGACCTGGCATTTCTGCGTAAAGTAGTTCGCTCGGGTCTGACGCTAGTTGCTGTTAGCTAATGAGCAATCAGGAAAACCCTAATTCCGGTCGATCCTAAGTGGGAACGGCCAGGATACTTCCGCTACGTGGCAGACGCGGAAAGACCTAGATCGCAAAACCCGTAACATTCCATGGGAGTGTTAGGTGGAGTTTTCTAGACATCCTTTCCGATGGACTGCTAAGACGTGTCCTGGATGATACTAGGGGACATGTTACAGTTGGTATCAGAGCCGACCAACAACGGAATTGTTTTTATGAGATCTCAATAAAATGAAGTAAAGAAATTGCTACTGTCCAAACATTTCCTTACCTTCAATGCTGTCTTGCAGAGTTATGAAGCGTGGAACAAATTTTTGGTATTTCGGGTCATGTTTATGACTGCAATGCATTCTCTGCTTTATAGACAAAGAATTGGGATGATGAACATCCTGGAGCAGATTTATAATCCATCACCTTTATACATAGAACGAAGATGGATGGGGTCTTCAGGAATCTACTATATAGCCGCCCACCGATTTGCTTATCTACAGACCAACCTAAAAAGGATCAAGTGGTTGGAAGACTTGAAAGTCGTGAAGCTGTTCATTTTTGTGGAAGCTCACGTAAATTCGAATTTACATATTCAAGGTCGGAGGGTTGAAATGAACTCATATGTATATGAGGAAGTAACCCGTGTAATCCCAGCCGACAGGATTAAAGTGTTGGGCTGCCATGAGAAGTATGGATTCCAACAGAAAGGGTATCCTGAACTTCCAATGAACTATCGATTCCTAAAGATCCATGACCCAAAACCCTACTATTACACAGTTCTTGTAGACAAATGCAATACAACGTTGTTCTCCCCAAACTGAATGTAATGATTGGATTATCATCACACGAAACGTTGTATAAGGCTATGCCCATGTAAATACAAATAAAGACTTCTTTTTATCAATACTTGGCTGTGCATAAGAGTTGATAAAAGTTAAGTAGCTTCATTATTTATGACATAGCTGAGCTAAAAATGAAAGATAAGCTATCATCGATTATCATATAATAACATTAAGAAAACTTTTATCCAGGCACAACCCCAGGTACAGGTTCCAAATTCGCCTCCTACATCAAGTACTACTGTGACCCAGGAGAAAAAGTTCCTCCTCAAGCAGATAAAGCCACCCGAGTTTGACGGGAGAGGCAGATTCGTCCAGGCTGATGCTGAAATTTATATTGAATCCATGGAGGATTACTTTGAAGCAGCTGGTACTGCACCTACCAATCAGGCCATGCTCGCCAAGTTAAAGCTCACCGGCGAAGCCAGACTTTGGTGGAAGCAATGGTGCAGGGATCAAGGGATTTCAGAGGGGTCCGTTACCTGGGAGAAGTTGAAGAATGCTGTGCAAGGAAGATATTTACCACCTGCATATCGTACTCAGAAAATGAATGAGTTCTACGAGCTAAAACAACTAGGACTCACTCTTGACACATACTACTCTAAATTCGTCTCACTTTTAAAGTATGCGCCACAGATGGACATGACGCAGCAGGTGTCCAAATTTTGTGCGGGCTTAAATCCACCCGTAAATACCCGTCTCGAATCTATGCGTCCATCAGATCTTCAAGATGCACTCATTCGAGCGGCGCCTATAATTCAGGAGGTGCAAGCTAGACCAAGGGGTAACAAAACTTGGTCCTATAGTGACCTGAACAGAGGAGCATTTAGACCTCAAATGAAGAGAGTTCAAGGTCACAATCAGGGACAAAGGAAGAACGCAAGGACAAATAGCGTCAACAACTTTGTTCCTACTCAAAGTAATGGCTGAAACCTCTGTCTAAACAGGAAGAAGATCATGAACCTCAACTTCGGATTGTCCTTGAGACAATGAGGTCTCATAAGCTGTATGCAAAAATGAAGAAGTGTGCATTCTTCAAGCGTCAGATTGAATATTTGGGATTCATACTATCATCAAAAGGAATATCAGTAGACCCAGCCAAGGTCAGAGATGTGCTTGAATGGCCAATACCAGTATCCATCAAAGAGATACGTAGCTTTCTTGGATTGACAGGATGGTATAGGGTCTTCATCAAAAACTATGCTTTGATTGCAGCATCTCTTACAGACTTAGTAAAGAAGCAGACTTCCATTACATGGTCAACTCCCGAACAAAATAGCTTCGACAAATTGAAGCAAAGTTTGGTATCAGCACCTATTCTAAAACTTCCTGACCTCAGTAAGGAGTTCGAGGTAGTAACTGATGCTAGCATTCTTGCCTTGGGGTGTGTACTTATGCAGGAAGGTCATCCAGTAGCATACTCTTCAAGGAAATTGAAGAGTCATAAAAAGAATTATGCCACGCATGATCTGGAATTACTAGCTGTCATCCATGCTCTAAAGCTTTGGAGACACTACCTGTTGGGTAACAAGTTTACTCTAGTAACCAATCATAAGAGTCTCAAATGGATTTTTACCCAGAACGAGCTCAACATGAGCCAACGTCGGTGGATTGAAGTATTGGAGGAATATGATTTTGAAATCAAGTACCGACTAGGGAAGGAGAATGTAGTTGCCAATGCACTCAGTCACAAAACATTCCTAAATTCCCTAATCTTGTAGAATCCATCAACGGCCAGATCTCTGGCTACAAAGGTATCTATGCCAAACAACCCTATACTTGAACTAGCTTGAGAGGAAGCATGCCATGATTTGGCCTACCAAACAATGATAAAGGAAATATCTACCAAGGAGCACAATCAGAAGTGGCAAGCTAAGTATCAGGAATTTTCCATTGATAATGGATTCGTCTACTACAGAACAAGGCTGTGTATACCAACAAGCCAGTCACTTAAGCAGAAGATATTATGGGAAGCTCATGATTCTCCTTTTTCAGGACATCCTGGCTATGCTAAGACTCGTAATGCAGTTAGAAAGAGCTACCATTGGGAGAGGCTTAAAGGTGACATTCTCAAATATGTCACTGAGTGTTTGTCTTGCCAACGTATCAAAGTCGAACATGTCATGATGCCAGGGAAACTGCAACCGCTTGACATTCCCCAAATGAAATGGGAATTCATCAGTATGGATTTTGTTGTGGGCTTACCCCAAGTCCAAGGAGGATACAATTCCATTATGGTTGTGGTTGACATGCTTACCAAGATTGCATACCTGATTCCAGTAAAAACAAACTATAAAGCCTCCGACATTGCAAGATTGTTTATCAAGGAGATATTCAAGCTACATGGGTTACCTAGAAGAATCATTAGTGATCGAGATTCTCTCTTCACATCACACTTCTGGAGAGCTATCTTTGAAGCTATTGGGACTCAACTCTGTTTTAGCACCGCTTACCATCCCCAAACGGATAGCCAAATAGAGCGAGTAAATCAAGTCATCGAGGATATGCTTAGGGCATACTGCTGTCAAGAGCCGAAGAGGTGGATTCAATTCTTGCCTTTGGTTGAATTTGCCTACAATACTTCTTACCAGCAGAGCATTCAGATGACTCCTTTCCAGGCATTGTATGGTCATGATTGTTGAAGTCCCCTAAACTTTTCTGATCCAACCCTAAGAGTTGAAGCGTCAAGACAGATGTTGGAAGACATGGATGACCAAATAAAGTCAATAAGACAAGACATACAAGCGGCCAAGGATAGACAAAAGGCATACACAGATTTGAAACGTCAAGATAGAGTCTTCAAAGAAGGAGACATGGTCTTTACTCGTGTACACCCTAAAAAGAGTTCTCTATCCCTAGGAGAATGCAAGAAGCTAAGTCCAAGGTATTGTGGGCCGTACAAAATCCTCAAATGCCTAGGACCCAATGCTTATAGATTGCAACTCCCTGAGAACCTAAAGGTTCACAATGTATTCCATATCAGCCTCTTAAAAAAATATGTACCCAACCCTAATCATGTACTTGTTCACCAACAAATTGTAATGCCTAGTCAAGGAGTCCTTGAACTAAGGCCGGATAGGATCTTAGATGTTAGGGAAAGACAGTTAAGATCTAGAACCCTGAGAGAATGCCTCGTCCAGTGGAAAGATTATCCTGAAGAGGATGCCACTTGGATAGATGAAAGCTCTCTCAACCATCAATATCCCCAGTTTATCTCGAGATGAGGACATCTCAATTCCTCCAAGGGGGAGAGAATGTAATATTTCGATTTGCTAATAGAAGCACGCACGTGAACTGCCTCAAATGAATATGAAAATTGGATAAATGAATTTTTTTTAAATTATTCCCCCCTTATCCCTTCAGCCGACTGACGAGCTGGAGGGGGAGGGAAATAGAAGGAGCAATTAAGCTCCTTGGTGGAGCTTGGAATGAGGGGGGGAACATGCGTGATGACACGCAGGGGAGGGAAGATCCCCCTCCCCTCCCCTATTTAAACCAGGGGCAGCAGGAATGTAAGGGGGGCCGCCAGGAGATGTCGTTCGTTAGCTATGAGGGAGAGAGTCGACACTCTGGTGCACGCCGACACGCTGGTACTGCTGAGGAGCAGCTGCTCACGCCGCCGAATTCCTACTCGACGTCACTGTGAGAGGGAGGGAACGAGGTGCTGATGTATGCCAGGCCTAGACGACATCGCTTCGCTGTGGCCACGCCAGTCGACAGAACACCAATACGGCGTTGAATTTCCTCCCCCTCTTGCCACGTAAGAAGCCATAGAAGCTTCTGAGGGGAAGCTTCTAAGGGGGCTAGTTAAGCCCCCTTTCACCCCCCCCCTTCTTATGCCCTTTTTAAGACCCTTTTTTCCCCCCTCCCCCATGTTTAACCCTTAAGCTCCCTTTCACCCCCCGTGCAAAAAACCCCTTTTCCTTCAAACTTTGGAGTCAACCCCCCCTCCCGATTTTAACCCCTATAAGCCCCCTTTCTCTTGGGCCTTGGAACCCACCCCCCCCCCCCCCCCCCCGGGTGTTTTTTTCCGCTAAGCCCTTTTCACCCCCTCATAACTCTTTTATTTTCACAAACCCCTAAGCTTTTTCTTAATCCCCCATATTCCCATTATTATCAAAACCCAAATCATCATCATGGCCTCGGATGATATCCCGTAAGGTAAAAGGTAGGCCGTGAGATAAAAGATAGGGAGGGAAAGTAAAGGGAGTGAAAAGAAGGAGTGAAGGAGGAAGAGTGGGAAAAAGATAAAAGATAGGGAGGGAATGTAAAGGGAGTGAAAAAATGGAGTGAAGGAGGAAGAGTGGGAAAAAGATAAAAGAAAGGGAAGGAAGGAGAATAAGTGCTTTCTATTCCTTCTACCCCAAGTCAAAATCCTCCAAGGGTTCCGTGGTTGAAAAACCACACTCACCCATAAACTTTTTTGATCCAAAGAGATGGTGGAATTCCAGAAGAAAGAGATAAAGGCTATCTCACATCTGAACTATGATGCCGCCGAAGAAAGTCCAAGGTGTAACTGCGGGAGGGTCATCTCCCAGTATCCATGTGGATATCTCACCTCAAAACCAGGTTTTTCTTCTTGGCTTTAATTCGGTTTTAAGTCGATCATGCAAAGAAAAATTGTTAAGGATAGGATATATTTGTTCGAGTTATTTGTAACGAAGGAGTTTAGCTTATGAATGACAATGTATAGAACTTAGCTTTCTTCAATTTGCATCAATAAATTACGAGCAAGATTATCCATTTACTATAGTAGGTGTAGAAATTATATCTTGCACCATTAGTCTTATTCCTTTCGCAACGAATCGTTGTAAATGGTTAAATTCATGAAAGGTTTCTTTCGATGCTCAAATTACTAGGCAGTTATCTTTGCTAATTGCACATCTTAGCAAGGCAAATGTTGTTATTTGGCATGAGTTCATCTGTAAGGAAAACGGAAGTTAAAATTAAGCTATATTGACTGGAAAGTAAATTGTCACAAGGATAGCAAAACCGTGACAAGACGATTAATATTACCTTCCGAAAGATAACTAAACCAATCTAAACATAGAAACATTCATACCCTAAGCACTTGACTACTTTCCTTACTGTAGGGACAATAAATTCGTAAAGATAAGAAACTAGGGTTTGTCCCTAAGGTTCTTAAAAGAAGAAACCCTAGGCCTAACATACGTCAGCTTAAAGGATCTAAACAGATTATTCCATCGCAGGACTTGCGCAACAAGTACGAAATCATTTAGTCTTGTGATTGATTCATAAGGAGAAAGGGTAAAAACCCTCATCAAGGATGGCAGATCCCTACGCAAGTTATCTTGCAAAAAGATGTATTTTTGGATATCCTTCTAAATAAGGAAAGTTGTAAACCGGAAACTAGCATATCTAAGGAACTTTAGGGTTAACCAAGTTGGGTATGCCCTACACCCGAATGTAAAAGATCTTGCCAATTTACAAGACACCTTGGGAATGAGTGCTGATACACTCAAAAAGGAAAGAACACTTCCTTAGCAATTTGCCAAACAACTCGGTTGATTAACGGAAATGTTTGTGCTTGCTAGAGATTTTAGGGATCTGTTTGAATTATGAATTACAAATTAAATGAGTACCTATACTTTAGGTTAAAGGCCTGAAGGGAGAGGCAGCTTCAGTTACCCCCGACTGCCTGCCTGACCCTAACCAAGGGGGTTGTTGACCGCGCTGGGAATGTGGACCGAACCCGCCGCGAGAGGTCTCTCCGTTGAGTTCTACTTGGAGCAGGAGGACGCTTGGGTGCCAAGGGGGGCTCTAGCCGTAAATCCCTCGCCTTCCGGGTCCTGCACAAGAGGCTAACGTGACTCGGGATTGGATCTCGAGGCCCGCATACTAGTTTACGGGCGGAAGATTGGAATAGTGATCCCTGAGGATTACTGGATAGCCTTCGAGCGGATTATGGACAAGCCTACGGGCAGAACTCCTTGTATTTCAAAGATAAAATGATGAAATGTAAAGAAAGGACTTGCTTGATATTGTTTTTCTATGTCACGTGATAAGATTACGTGAAGGAACCAGTGCTTAACGGGATTAATTAAAGAAGCTGATTTTTATATGTCAAATTAATGTGTTAGATAACTACATAACTAAAACAAACCGAGGAAAGTGCGAAGGATGGGCCATGGGTCCGTCCTACGGTTGGGTGGTCCTGGTTAGCCGGGAACTTTTCTCAAAAATCTCGAAGAACAGCGGGATGATCATCATCATCAAAACGAATAACGAGAACGATGACCTAGAGTTACGTCTTACCCGATTTACGCTGTTTTAGGGGAACGGAATGGGACTATGCCTTATGGCAAAGAGGTGGAGCTTTGTATCCCTCTCGTTTCCCATTCTCCTTGAACTAAGTGCAGCGTGAATCCGCTTCGGACCTGGCGTTTCTGCGTAAAGTAGTTCGCTCGGGTCTGACGCTAGTTGCTGTTAGCTAATGACCAATCAGGAAAACCCTAATTCTGGTCGATCCTAAGTGGGAACGGCCAGGATACTTCCACTACATGGCAGACGCGGAAAGACCTAGATCGCAAAACCCGTAACATTCCATGGGAGTGTCGGGCGGAGTTTTCTAGACATCCTTTCTGATGGACTCCTAAGACGTGTCCTGGATGATACTAGTGGACATGCTACATGCCATGCGTTTCATTAGAGTCCTACGAAAGATGTAAAGAAAGATAATCATTGGAGTGTTATCATAGTGTTGTACAATGCATGAGCTATTAGGTGAATAAAGCAATTAACTATTATAGGCCAAATCCATTGACATGTTCTTTAGGTCCATGATAGCCAATAGTATGACATGTGTTCAAGACTCTATATAGAAGTAATATGCTATCAATTTCATATTAATTGTAAGACCCCATAATGTAATATATGGCCATTGTATTATGATCCAATCTATAGATGAACATCCATATGCATTTGTAGATTGCATACTAACAAACACATATGACATTATAAGAATATCACTAAGTGACTAGATTAGAAACTATATTTGGAATTTATAGTTTGACTACTTGAACTAGGAAGTGTAATCATGCCATGCACTATTGTCAATATACTAAAGAACATGGCTCATGACATACTATCTAGAAATGACTAAAACACACCCAAAAATACTTTCAATGTTTTTTTATATATTGAGCATGATAGTAGCTCTTAGTGATAAATATATGACGCTTCAAGCTACATTTTTAATGGTTATATATACTAAATCTTAGATTCCACTTAGCACAAGTATGACAAATCATCTAAAAATTGTCACCCATACTAAGAGTTAATTAGACTCTACAGTACATGTTCAAGATATGAGCAAGATAAATGTAAACTCTAGAGGTTGTTGTGAACATACATAAGCAAAAAATGGGAAATATGGAAATTTTTCCTAGGTTGTGTGGAATTCCCTACGTAGGGATTGAATATAAGATCCTTGTGAATATGGGAAGTTGTGAGTAGCAAAGCAAAAAAACAATATGAAGGACTAATTGGATCATCCAATATAAATACATTGTGCTTCATGAAGATGTTACATGCCCCATTGAATGCACCTCTGAACTTGTTATGGACGACTGAACAAGCATGGCTCAATGGTTTGAGATTCAATTCCATTTATTTATTTATTTATTTTGCAAATAGGCTGAACCTCACCTCTGAAGGTAAATTTGAACTATTTTATCTTGTCTTCAAGTTCTCGAATCCCTTCTTAGTTCAAAATTTCACAAATATTGCCTCTTACTCTCAAACTCTTGTTATAGAACTTGTGGTTTTGTAATGTACCTGATGTATAAGATGCTCCTCAAGGGTATTGATGGTTGAAAAATATGTCTCGTGAATAATTGGAATAAATTGTGAAGATGGAATAATGATATCATAAGTTGTGTGTATAGATATGTTTGAAAAATATTGGGATTGAGATATTTGAAGGGAAACTTTGTGTCTTTCTCATGAACAATGAATGATATGGTGTCCCTTTCAATGTGTTTAAGAATTTCATACCTTAGAAAGAGAAGGAGAGGGAATCTTCCAAAGACAAGTGAAACACAATGCCTTTCTTGATATATAAGATATCCATAGAGATAATCGTCCTACCATCACCCATTTTTTTATGGGGCCTTGGGAGGTTGTTTCTACAAAAAAGTCATTTCATCTACTAGATGGTTGGTTTCATGGGGTGACTATCCTAATTAAAAATGTGTGTGTGTGTGTGTGTGTGTGTGTGTGTGTGAGAGAGAGAGAGAGAGAGAGAGAGAGAGAGAGAATTCCAAAAAAATAAGAAGTAGAGATTGTGTGCTTGAAGGTGAGCTTAGATTACTAAACTTGTAGTAGGCGGTTGTATGCCTAAGAACCCTTATGAAACATTTGCCAAGAGAGAGAGTTTTCCTTGAATTATAGGCAAATTATTATCCGCTAGAGGCAAGCTCAAAATTACTTGTTCAATGCCTTGTGAGGATAGATAAAGAGAACCTTTTTGGAATTTTGAGTGATTGCCTTCAAAGCAAGAAAAATTTCCTATGAAAACCCTACGATTGAGAAGGACAATAGAGGCACTGAGGAATAAATTGCTTGTGAGATGATTTGAAGAATGGTCTCCCATGAGCCTTCAGATCTTGTTGCTATTCTTGTTCTATAAGAATCCAAGTTCAAAAAATGCTTGCACTAAGGTCACTCTAGCCTACCAACACTCCATAGCATCTCTAGACTGTGTGTGATTTTATGGGTTTTCTCCTAGTACCCAAAAGTGTGTCAACCTTTTTTGGTACCCCCATTGAGTGTTGAGATTGACTTTAGTGTTTTTCACTAGACCAAACCTCACAAACAAGATGGAAAGCATGTTTCATGAATTTCATGGAAGAAAGGGGGAAGATTCTCAAAGGTTCCTAGAGAAGTTGGAACTAGGGTGTATTATTCAGAGACTTCCTATGGTATAATTTTCCAATGGTCTAGAACATTGTGCCTAAATACTTGTTGGCACAACTCCCTCATGCATGCCATCACACTGTTGGGGGTAAAGGCTCCTTCACCTAGCCACCCATATATTACTACACTGACAATACCTACCACTGCACACTGCAGGTGGTGAGCGCCCATCACCTTCACTTTATTCTTTATTCTTTTACTGACAGTTTGAATAAAGAAAGGCCCTATCACACATTGTGACTGTTGGAGTTCCCATTTGGTCTCTCTCTCTTTCTTGCTCTTGCTCTCCCACCATAGCTCTTCCAAGAAAGCTTTGATACTTCTCACCTTTCAACTGATATTAGAGCAAGGATTCATGATTACTCGAGCTTGGTTCATGGCGTCTTCAACTTCCTATTGAATCCCTTCAATCATTGGGTCTCCTTCCCGACAGCCATAGCCGACTCTCCTGAGCTCTCGTCATTCCTCGACTTCCCGAGCACCTACCCAACCCCTTTTGGGCACCCTCAGGGAATTCCAACAAAGGTATTCATTCATTTTCTTCAAGGTTTCATACTGGTTACAGGTCTATAGATCTAAGGAGAGAAAGGGGGTAGCACCATTGAAGCTTCAGTGCTCTATATCTTGACATAGGCTTTATTGGGGCAGCTTAGGCTTGTTGTGTGCATTCTTTGGCACCCACTTGAGCTTCCTACCACTTTTCCCAGCTCAAAAACGTGAGTAGCAACCCTAGGAAAATTTGCACTATTTTTCTAAGTGCATTTAGAACACATGATGAGTTGTTTGATCTCCTCCAGCTCATTACAGTCATTGGCAACCTCATTTGGGCTTTATACACTTGGTTTATGCTTGAAATCTGATCCCGAGCCTTGGCATTGAGCATTGATGTGATTTACTTTAGGTTTGGGACTATTACACATAGTTTATAGGCCACCCACAATAGTGTTACATTAGCATTTTATGTCTGGACCACTTTGGCATTGACATTAGTTGCTCGGTTGGCCTTAATTGCTCCCTGAATGCTAGGGGAATGTATGCCTATGATATGAGATGCTTTTGGGGCTAAATTTTCTCAATCATTGACTATTTTACATAGTCCACAGGCAGCCCAAAACAGGGTAGCCCCCTGTCATTACACTTTATGCTCATGATATATAGTCATTTGATGCCCGATTATGCCCGATTGGTGCCTATACATATGGGAAAGTATGCCTATGGTTTTGAGCTTGGATTGAGCCACCGTTTTCTCATTTTTGGATGTTTATTTTCTGCTGGAATATTTAGGGCTGAAGCTCTTTTGCTAATGTTTTGGATATGCCTATTGCATTTGGGCTATGTCTTAGATGTATACATTGATGTAGTGACTCTCCGGGATCGACATAAAGCTTGGATTTGCTCTCGAATCATTGGTTCATCTTGAGCTTGCTTTTGCATAGCATTTGGATCTTCATCTCTTATGTAGTTATGGCATGTACTTTGCTTATGTCTGAGTGGTCTTGACATGTTTAGCCTATGCGACTACTATATGCCCACTACATTGTTTGGAGTTGGATGCTACTGAGTTGGCTTGACATTTGATTGCCCAGAGCTTACTTTCACTATTTCTCGACTTGCCTAATGCTTGATCTTGGATCTTCTGGCATTGGTGCAATCATATGCCCTTCTTGAGCTTCTTTGCTTGATATTTATGGCCTTTTGTGCCAGTGGGAGCATCCTGATATGCTTGATGACATTGAGTAGGTAGTTTATACTACTTGAGAATTAGAACACTTGAGACTAGGATCTTCACTTGGATGTTGCATGGTTGATATGCCATGGTCCTCACAGATGTATTTGGGCTGATTTGGGCTTTGCACTTCCTAAGCATATACCTATTTGTGTCAGGTCTTGTCACTGTTGTGTATACTTTGCCCTATTACACAAGGGGTGTGCCGGCTTACTAATGGATTCTTTTGACATGCTTGGGTGTTTGCTTGATGTCCGTATGACTGTCACTTATTTATGCCCGCTTGATGCCGGTTATGCTTTGACAGTTTATTGGTTGACTTGGTGCATTCATTTTTTCTACAATTTGCTCTCATTGTACCTGTCTATAATTTATTACAGCAAGTAGTTATGCATGGACTGACATGGAATTTTCATGCTAAATCATCCTGATTTTATGTAATTTTGATAGCACTTGGTGGGTAGCATCATTAGCTATCAGTTCATAGTCATTTTGCCTTGGTTTTGGTGGTATTTTGGTCGTTTACAATAGAAAACAACAAGTAGTTTTGAACTATTTGCACCATTTTGGACTACAGTATGGCATCTTCTTCCACCGACAATGCTATCATTAAGCTTGATGGTACGAATTATGCCTATTGGAAGAGCCAAGTTTGGCAGGTATTGGTGCAAAAATCTCAAATCAAGCCACTTAGGATGCATGCGAGAAATCTAAAACCATGATTGATGATAAAAGGGATGAGCTTGATGAGTTATGCAAGTCCATCCTCATCTTGTCTCTCACTGAACAGGTGCATTACAATATGGTTGAGGAAGCATACAGTGCTTGACAACTTTGGGATAAGATCAAGAACCTTTATGACAAGAAAAGTCTAGCAAGTCAGATGTATTCTGCATATTAAATTAATAAACGTCTATGAGTTTAGAGTGCGCACTCGTAATAAATTAAGGTTAGGATTTATTTCTAACCAGTTGATTTATTTATGTAGCTGAAGACTGCTAGGTATTCACTTTTGTCGGTTTAATTGTATTATTTTACTAACGATTGTGAATGCTTCAGTTGATTTCTAGAGATAGCAGCAGTGGCGGAGGAAAGCATTGGAGGATAGCAATTATTTGAGTTATGGATTATATTTTGATAGGCACCACGCCTATATTTTGTCACGCCTATTTATTGAGGCGTTGGATATTTATTATTATTTTGTATGCGCATGGGCGCACGGTTATGTTATTTCTATTTGGATATTGTATTGGGCATGCCAGACTCTTTGGGCACCGTCCATTAGCTTTATTCCTATTTTTGTGTTAAAGCAAACTCAAAAGCTAAAAGATTGTTATTTTGTAAAGTGGGCTATTATTTAAGCTTGAAGATGAAATATACATAAAATACATGCTTTGTGGAGCGCTCACACAAGGCATGGGGGGAGATTGTACCCAATTGGTCTCTTGCTCTTGTCATTCATGCTTTTTACATTGTAATTTGTGCAAAAAGTAGAGTTCTATTGTTCTTGGGGACCTTCCGGCATTCACTACGCGAGCGTACAGCATTTGATCTGTGCACCAGTGGTATCAGAGCGAAGCTGAGATCAAGAGCTTCCAATCGCTACCCATCTCATGCGAAGGCGGAGCTCCTGGAACGATCGAGCTCTACGGTCAATCTTGTCGCGAACCGTCGATACATGCAGATTTCTGGCGATCAAGAACCCCTGTTTCCATCATTGGATCGCGAAGGACCAGTCTGTAGAGGCGGAGGACCACTCCTACATCCTCACATACAAGTCGTCAAAAACCAGTGAGATAAAACTCCATAGCTCATAAGCTTAAAAGCTTTGTCTTTTAATAAGCCTAGTATTAAACCTTATAAGTTTTAAGAAGCTTAAAAGCTTCAAATTCGTCACGTCGGGACAAGAGGAGATCTCTGAATTTTTTGCCGGCAGCAAAAACGCCCCCTCCCCCACGAATTGCGCCGTTTGTTGATTTTTAAGCCCCCCCCTAAGCTTAATTACTTAAGCTCCTTAATCAGTCAGGTCCTCACAAACTCCAGGTCACACACAGTCAGTTAAATTTGGCAAGTCTATCAAGTTGAAGTACTGCAAGTTCCATAAATCGACTAAGTTCTGCAAGTCTGCAACTCTGCAAGTCACATAAGTCTGCAACTCTGCAAGTCAGACAAGTCAACTGGAGTCAGAACTGAATTATCCTTAAAACTCTTAGAAGGGCTGTTCTTGCGCAGAAACTTCGAACTGCAAAGTTGTTCATTGGAAGGTACTCTACCCATACACAGGTTTGCTGAAGCATTTTCAGCATACGAAGAAGGATAGAACACAGATTTTTTGAAGATTGTGAAAGCTATACCCAAAAACACATAAGCGTTGTATTCCCGAACTTGAGCTACGCTCATCCCGCTAACTTGATTTTGAGTGAGAAATGTCTTTTGAGTTTTGCAGGATGACGGAACCACATATGGACGATTTAATGGTGGCTGAAGGTGACCTACCTGAACCTACGATGGAGCAAAAGCTGGACTTAATCATGATGCAATTGGATAGAAGAACGAAGGGCTAGGCAAGCATTGCAAGTTCAACTGGCAAATTTACAGAGATCGTCTACCGACAAAGAAGAACCTCAAGCTGAAGATCTTATTCGACGTACCATCGATGCAACTCTTGAAGCTCAAACAATCCGCAAGGAATCAAAGATAAGTAAAAGAAGTTTCAAATTCCGTACTTTTAATGGCATACGAGAAGGAAAAACTCTTCTAGCATTCATTAGTCAATTTGATGACTACTTTCATGAGGAAACCTATGCAGAAAAAGATAAAATCAAGTATGTCACTAATCATTTAGTGGACAGAGCATCTCTTTGGTGGACTGTAGTACGCAAGAGTATAGATTGTCCCGCTACTTGGGAGAATTTCAAGAAGAAGTTCATGCAAAATTTCCTTCCTCCACAATTTCATGAGAAAGCTATTAAGCAATGGGATCTTCTTCAGCAACGGGATCGTGAGCCTATTCCTCAGTACACAGAGCGTTTTTGGAATGCACTACTCCAGCTACGCATGCTTGAAGACGTACCTGAAGCGACACACAAGCGCAAGTATATGTCTGGACTCCTTGGGCATTACTACGCTGAAGTTAACATGTTCAAGCCTGCTACTCTTGAAGATGCAATTTCATTAGCTCACGACACTGAAGATAAGCTACAAGGTAGAGACAGACATCCACAGCAATTCGAAACCAATGGTAACTATGGATCTAAGCAATTCAATTCCAATTTTAGAAGATTTAATCCAAGTCGTTTCTCTTCACCATCTTTCCGTAAAATTTGGGCAAAACGACCTGCATTACCATCCAATGTCAATCAAAACCCTAAGCCTATTCCACAGCTAAACCCTAATGTTCCTCGACTTCCTGTTATTGCAAACAATGTAACCAAAGCCAAGCCAATAGTATGCTATAAATGCCACCAGCCTGGACATCTAGCAGCAAATTGTCATTCGAAGAAGCCACCTGCCCATATCAACTACCTTGGAGTAATGGACAAAGACGAACATGAAGATATGCCTGATTTCACGGAAGATGAGGACGACACAACTACACCTTCGGATACTTTATCAGGTATGCCAACTCCACATTCTTTATTGACTATGAAATGTTTGGTGCATGGAAAGGAAAAGATTATTTTGCATGATGACGGTAGTACTCATGATTTTATTTCAGCAAAATTAGTAAAGAAATTGAAGTTACAGATTGTACCTACACATTATTGCATCAAAGCTGCATTCTTAGGCACTAGGTATAATGGTATAGATTCAATTTGGTCAATACACTGAAAGAAGAAATTTCCTAGTTGTTCCATTACAGTCGAGTGACATTATTTTAGGTATGCCTTGGCATCACCAGCATAACCCAAATATAGATTATTCCACACATTCAATGAATATTAACTTTCAAGGAAAACTTATTACATTATATGGTATGCATGCATCTAATGTTTTTCCACTGCTTTCGCATACTCAAGCTAAACGTGCATTATGCAAGAGTAGTAAATCTTATCTCATTTGGGTGAATGAATTGCAAGTAAAAGAAAATCATATGCATCCTAGGCATAAAGAATTTCTTGCACATTTTAAGGACTGTTTTGCCGAAGACCTACCACCTGGTTTACCTCCTTCACATCCAGAAGGCCATAAGATAGATTTGATTCCTGGCACACAACCACCTTGCAAAGCATCATATAGACATAACTAGATAGAGCAAAAAGAAATTCAGAGTCAAGTTGAGGAATAACTAAATAGAGGATTGATTAGACCTAGTAGTTCTCCATTTGGTGCACCTGTTCTGTTAGTCAAGAAAAAGAATAATACCTATCATATGTGCATTGACTATCGAGCTTTAAATAAGATCACTGTAAAGAATAGGTATCCCATTCCTAGAGTTGATGACCTTATGGACAAACTACAAGGATCTGCTATATTTAGTAAAATAGACCTTAAGTCTGGTTATCATCAGGTGAGACTAGATACGTCAGACATATTCAAGACTGCATTTAGAACACAGTTTGGTCATTACGAATTTTTAGTGATGCCATTTGGATTGACTAATGCACCTGCTACGTTTAGTAGAATGATGAACCGTATATTTTTGATATATCAGTATTGTGTAATTGTCTTCTTTGATGATATTTTGGTGTTTAGTCAAAATGAGAAAGAACATTATGAGCATTTGTCATTGGTTTTTCAGTTACTAAAAGATAATCAACTGTATGCAAGTCCTGAAAAGAGTGAGTTCTTTAAAACAGAAAATGAGTATTTAGGTCATATTGTATCATCTGATGGAAGTAAAGTTGATCCTAAGAAAATAGATGCAATATTGAATTGGCCTGTACCTAAAAACGTGCATGAGTTACGCTCATTCCTTGGTCTTGCTAGTTTCTATAGGAAGTTTGTGCGTAATTTCTCATTACTTGCTTTACCACTGACTAAACTTCTGAAGAAAGGAATTGTCTATCATTGGTCCAAAAATCAACAGAAATCCTTTGACTTATTGAAACATGCATTAACCCATGCCCCTGTCCTACAATTGCCTGATTTTAATAGATCATTCTTTCTAGTAGTGACCGATACTAGTGGATCAGGAATAGGAGTTGTACTTATTCAACACAATCATCCTATAGCCTATTCTAGTTGTAAGCTGAAACCCTATGAACTGAAATATTCCACATATGACAAAGAATTATTAGCATTTGTACAAGCATTAAGATAATTGGAATAAATTAGTTCAAAATAACTTGATTCCTATTGATTCATTATCATATAATGATGGATTTATGTTTTATGAAGAGAGATTGTGTGTTATAATTCCATTCCGATCTTTTGTTTTGAATGAGATTCATTGTCCCCCATATCAAGGTCATAGAGGTATCATATCTACTTTACGCATATTAACAGAAGATTTTTATTGGCCACATATGGACACTGATGTATCTAACTTTGTTTCTGAATGTTTGATTTGTCAAAGAGTTAAGAGACATCATGGTAAACAGTATGGATTACTTATGCCTTTGTCTATTCCATCTAAACCTTGGGAACAAATTTCTATGGATTTCATTACTGGTTTACCTAATACAAAATCTAACCATGATATGATTTGGACAGTCGTAGATAGATTTAGTAAACAAGCATATTTCATTCCATGTAAGAAAACTTTAACAGCATCACAAGCAGCACAATTGTTTTTGAAAACTGTTTTCACTAACCATGGATTGCCAAAAGTTATTATTTCAGACCGTGATTCTAGATTTTGTAACAACTTTTGGATTACTCTGTTTGCTAACCTAGGCACAAAGATTGATTTCTCATCTGCATTTCATCTTGAAACTAAAGGACAAATAGAAGCCACTAATAGCACTATTCTAGATCTCTTACGTGCATATACTATTTCTAAACCTCAGACATGGGACACACATTTGCATTTATTACAGTTTGCATATAACAATACACCACACACATCTACAAAGAAAGCACCATTTGAAGTGATTTATGGATATAGATTATCTACACCTGTTGCATCTTTGTCAAATAGAATTCAGAGTGCTGATGATATTGCTAGTATGCATAATACTATTTTTGATGAGGTTAAAGACATGATTGCTAAAGCCCAGCAATCATATACCAAACAAGCCAATAAAAAAAGACAAGCAATTAATTTCAAAGTTGATGACTATGTTTGGTTGAGAATAGAAAAACGTAGACTACAAAGTGTAGATAGACATCCACTTGTGAAATTAGCCCCTAGATTCTATGGACCATTTAGGATCATTCATAAAATTAACGACAATGCATTCAAGTTAGAATTACCACCTCATTGGAAAATTCACAACACATTTCACATTAGTTTATTGAGACCATTTAGAGGCCAATTACCTGTAGACCCTGTTTATGAAAACCCACCTTTGTTAGAGGAAGAGACTGAAATACTTGAACCAGAAGCTATCGTAGAAACTGACTTTATGACCACTAGAACTGGCCGAAGATATTCTAGATATCTAGTTAAATTTAAGAACCATCCTGTAGAGGAAGCACAATGGATGCACGCTAGAGACCTAAATACTTTCCCCACTCTGTTAGCTCCACATTGAGCTAATAGCAATTGAGGTCAATTGCTATCCCACCCCGGGGGTATGATGCGAGGAGGCATATTTCACGGTGGATTCCGTGAGGTTTTATGGTGGATTCCGTAAACTCTGATGACTGGGGCTCATACACAAAGTGGATTCTTTGTGCGAGAAGTTGATGGGGATGCCTGTCCTTTTCGGGCATTTCATTAATTTAGTGTGTACATGGGTGATTCCATAGCGGGTGATTCCGCAAAATGCATATTAAATTAATAAACGTTTATGAGTTTAGAGTGCGCACTCGTAATAAATTAAGGTTAGGATTTATTTCTAACCAGTTGATTTATTTATGTAGCTGAAGACTGCTAGGTATTCACTTTTGTTGGTTTAATTGTATTATTTTACTAACGATTGTGGATGCTTCAGTTAATGTGTAGAGATAGCAGCAGTGGCAGAGGAAAGCATTGGAGGATAGCGAGTATTCGAGTTATGGATTATATTTTGATAGGCTCCACGCCTATATTTTGTCACGCCTATTTATTGAGGCGTTGTATATTTATTATTATTTTGTATGCGCATGGGCGCATGGTTATGTTATTTCTATTTGGATATTGTATTGGGCGTGCAAGTCTCTTTGGGCACCGTCCATTAGCTTTATTCCTATTTTTGTGTTAAAGCAAACTCAAAAGCTAAAAGCTTGCTATTTTGTAAATTGGGCTATTATTTGAGCTTGAAGATAAAATATACATAAAATACATGCTTTGTGGAGCGCTCACACAAGGCATGGGGGGAGATTGTACCCAATTGGTCTCTTGCTCTTGTCGTTCATGCTTTTTACATTGTAATTTGTGCAAAAAGTAGAGTTCTATTGTTCTTGGGGACCTTCCGGCATTCACTACGCGAGCGTACAGCATCCGATCTGCACACCAATTCTGCACTGCCTTATGTGCTCTTACTACTATTCTGAACTTGCCTGATGTAGAGAGTACTCTTCTGTAGGAAGAGATCAATCATAAGAACTTGGATACCTCTCGTGTTTGCATGCTTTGACTGTTAGAGGCAGAGATGGTAATGGAAAGAATGACCTTGGGAATGGCCGTGGTAGAGACGTCGTTGACCGAGATTCACTCTATGTACGTCGTTGACCGAGATTCACTCTATGTATGCACAGTGGTGGCTTTTTGGATTTTGGTGCTTCATTTTATGTTACATCGTGCCGTGAGTGGTTCCATTCCTATCACACTATCTCTAGTTTAGTTCGCTTGGGTGATGACAAGTCACTTGCTATTGTTGGCATTGGGGATGTAGGACTGTAGTTCTCTACTAGTAGTACTTTTCTGTTTATAGGATGTATGTCATGTACCTGCGCTTACACGTAGTCTTATGTTTGCATGGAAGCTTGATGATGTTGGGTTTCATGTTTCATTAGGGGATTCTGTCTGGAAGATCACACATGGCAGACTTGTACTTGTTAGAGGTGCCAAGGCTGACAGCCTCTATCATCTTGTAGTTGATGGGTCCTCTGTTGATTATATTTTGTGAATGGGCTCCATCCCACATGTATCCCTTTGGTATGCCCATTTGGGCCATATGTCCTTGAATGGAATGAAAATTCTTTCTGGTTTGCAGTGCTTATTGCCCCTTGACTATGCATGTTTTGATTCATGTGAGCATTGTCTTTATGGTCGACAGACTACGAATATGCATAAGAAGTCTAGTAGGACACGCATGAGTGAGCCCCTGACATTGGTACATTCGGATGTTTGTGGGCCCATGCCCTGTTAGTCTATGGGTGGTGCAAAGTATTTTATGGCATTCATTGACAATTTTTTGTGTAAAGTCTAGGCTTAACCTATTAAGCTTAAGTCAGATGTCTTGGCTGTATTTCAGAGATGGCTTGCATTGGTTGAGAATCAAACTGGAAAATGCCTTAGGACTGACAATGGGGGAGAATATGTGTCACGTTCCTTTGAGCACCTATGAGACAAGAGGGGTATTAAGTGTCAATTGATCGCCCCCTATATCCCACCCTAGAATGGTTTGGCTTAGTGGATGAACAGAAACATCCAAGATCATGTATGTAGTATGCTTAGCCATGCACGCCTACCATAGAGTTTTTGGACTGAGGCAGTCAGTGCAGCTATGCATGTCATCAATAGATCACCTTCTAGTGGTTTGGATTTCCAAGTTGCAGAGGAGGTATGGACTAGGAAACCTCCATCTTATGTGCATCTATGTGTCTTTGGATGTGAGGCATTCTGCCATGTGCCCAAGGACAAGTAGACTAAGTTGGATCCTAAGAGTGTCAAATGCATTTTCCTTGGCTATGGAGATGTAGGAGAGATGGGTTAGCACCTTTGGGATCTGCAGGTAGGAAAAGTCATCCATAGCCATGATATAGTCTTCCATGAAGATAAGATGCATACGTAGCCTGAGAAGGTGGTAGAGATACACAGGGTTATATTCTAGGAGAAGCCACGTGCTCCTGCAAAGCTAGTTGTAATAACAGTTGGTACACATGGCCAGGATGTTGGACAATATCCTAGACATGCAACAGATCCTGCACTGAGACAGTCTACTAGAATTAGACTTTCACCTGATAGATTTGATCCCTCGATGCATTATGTCTTGGTTACAGATGTAGGAGAGCCTCTCACCTATGATGAGGCTATGCGCAGGGGTGACAGTCACTCTTGGGAGAGGGCTATGCAGTCTGAGATGGACTCCTTGCATAAGAATAAGACTTGGGATTTGGTTGCCTTGCCTCAGGGCAATTTCCTAAGGGCAAGAAGTCTTTTCCATGCAAATGGGTGTATAAGCTGAAAAGTACCCTTGGAAACCCCAAGCCAATTTATAAGGCAAGACTTGTTGCTAAGGGTTTTAAACAAGAGCATGGAGTTGACTTTGATGAAGTCTTTTCTCTTGTGGTCAAGATGACCACCCTACACTTAGTTTTGGCCTTAGTTGTGTAGCTTGACTTGGACATGTATCAAATGGATTTCAATGCTACATTCTTGCATGGGTATTCGCATGTTGAGATAAACATGGAGTAGCCTAAGGGCTTTGCAAAGCCTGGTAGGGAGCATCTAGTGTGTAAGTTAAAGAAAAGTCCTTATGTCTTGAAGCATGCACCTAGGGAGTGGTACCATAAGTTTGATGCCTTTATGTAGTCACAGGGCTACAACAGGAGTGCTATGGATCCGTGTCTTTACACGAAGATAGTTTGTGATGGCTCATTGTTTATTTTGGTACTTTATGTGGATGATATGCTGCTAGTAGGGAAAGCTCATGATGAGCTAGATGCTCTTAAATCTCAGTTGAAAAAGAGCTTTGAGATGAAGGATTTGGGATGGGTCTCTCACATTCTTGGTATGCGGATTAAGCACGAGAGGCATTAGGGACTACTGTACCTCTCATAGAGGGAGTACATTCATAAAGTTCTTGAGTGTTTATGCATGCAGGATGTAAAGTGTATTGGTTGTCCATTACCTTCTTATGTGAAGGTTTCACAGGCCGATTGTCCATAGATAGATGAATAGAGGGCCGAGATGGCCAAGTTCCCTTATGCATTAGCCGTGGTTAGTTTGATGTATGCCATGATAGCCACTCATCCAGATATTGCCTTTGCAGTTGGTGTTGTGGCACGCTATATAGCTATACCTAGCAAGAAACATTGGGATGCCATGAATGGTATCATGAGATACTTGAAAGGCATAGCAGATATGTGTATTTGCTATGGCAGTTAGGATACAGGAGTTGTGGGCTACACAGACTCCGATTATGCAAGACATGCAGATAGTAGGAAGTCTACTTCTAGCTATGTATTCACCTATGTTGGAGCTGCTATCTCTTGGATGTCTAGGGTTCAGAAGTATATGACTCTCTCTACCATTGAGGCCGAGTATGTTGTAGCCACTAAGGCTTGCAAGGAGGCCATATGGTTGGGCCGTTTGGTTCATGACCTTGGGATTGATTCTATGCCTACGCTGTATTTAGATTCTATGAGTGCTATTCGGCTAGCCAAGAATCCAATCTTCCATGCAAAGACAAAACACATTGAGTAGAGGTATCACTTCATACATGGGGTCATGGAGAACAAGTTTATTGACCTTGTAAAGATCTCCACTAACAAAAATCTTACAGATCTGCTCACGAAAAGCCTCACTACTAAGCGCTTTGCCTTCCTCAGGAGATTGATGGGCATTGGATTGAGATGACGTTTTTCCTCATCCTGTTGTGCATGTGTACATTGTACTATCCTTTCTTTTTCTTTTCACTCCTCAGTGAGGCAGATTTTCCTTTAAGTGGGAGGTTGTTGGGGGTACAGGTGCCTCCGCCTAGTTGCCCTTGTATTACTACATTGACAATACCCACCACTACACATGACTGTAGGTGGCGGGCGCTCGTCACCATCACTTTATTCTTTATTCTTTTAGTGACAGTTTGAATAAAGGAAGGCCCGGTCATACATTGTGACTATTGGAGTTCCTATTTGGTCTCTCTCTCTTTCTTGCTCTTGCTCTCCTGCCATAACTCTTCCAAGAAAGCTTCGATCCTTCTCACCTTTCACACACTCCTCCCCTCGTAATCGAGGCTATCACTGGTATATAAATCCGATATATCACGTGCATTCATGGCATCTTTTACATATCCCTATGTAACCTATTTTGGAATATTTTATTAACCCTTCTATGACTTTTTACCATAATTTATAAATCCCTTATTGTAAGTTTATTTTTTTCATAAAATTTTTGAATAAATCCTTATGTAATAGATACAAAATACTAGCTCTATCATAGAATTGATCACAAACTAGTTGAGGCACACCTTCAAGCTATTCTATGGAAGGGTGCAAGCATATTAATGGTTCCAACACGAAATGCCATGAAGGGCGCATCTAAAGAAGATATAACAAACGGGCAAAATGTGTGCGACTAGATGTTCGTTGAGCTAAAAATGCATTCTAGACTTTATCAGCTCATTAATACAGCCCAATAACATATAAGATCCCAAAACTTGTTTTCTTGCAATCCTTTGGGCAACTGCCCAATTTTGACGATCATTTCTTTATATATCTCCATTCTGTAGCTTGTGTTCATCAATGGAAAATGAGTTATAGACCATTGCAACATGATTAAGTGTGATCCAAACTTTACCAATCACAAGTTGTCGAGTAGGACTATCAAGTGGACTAATAAGCTTTTTTCCACAATGTACAAAGTCTTGATCATGTAAACCATACACATGCCCTTCCACAATTCTCCCTTTTAATTTCCATCCACACCAATCAATAAAGAGTTGGTCTCTATGCTCTCCAAGGTAATCTTCAAGCATGAGCTTGCCCTGTTTAGTATCTCTATCTGAAGCATGCCCAATTATTGGACCTACTATATCCTTTAACTTTGCACTCCATAAATGCTCCAGAAGATTCCATTGATTTCTAATAAAAACACTATCAAAGAAATTATATGTGACTTGCACTACCAAAGCTAGTTGTGGAAGACTCTTATGAAGAGGGTGTACTATCAAAATTCTTGCATAATTTCCCACCACATGATTTTGAAAGGCGTCCACTATCTTATTATAACCATGTCATCCCTCTCGCACAACTATTGTGTTGCTTGTAAGGCATTGGTGATATTCTCCTTTAATTCCATGGAATCCGATAAGAGTGTCATCCTTCGCATTCCACCTACATAAATCAAAGTTTGCTTTAACTTTCAATATCTTACAAACTTCCTTTACACGATTGAAAGTAAAAACATTACAAACTACAAGACATTAGATCTATTAAACTCACCTTATGTGACGTTTGATGGCTATCTCATCTTCAACAATGATAATCGACACCGTTGATGTTACTCCATGTTTATTTTTTGCATCCATGTATATCTTACCCACTGCCTCAAAGAAATACTCATGCTCTCTAGGCATGAATTGAATTGCTTTCTTCCCTTGCCTTCTTGTAGTGCACATGGACGGCCCTCCAAGCTTAGTACTCATAAATTCATGCAAGTGTGGCCCACCCCAAAGCTTAACGAGCTCAAACATGGCCTTTGTGGACTCAGTGAATCATTGTCCTTGTTTTGATTGTACTATATTCTTTGCTACATCATGAAAAAAGTCCTAGAAAGCTTCTTTACCTCCAAATTTACCTTGTCGATGGACCTCAACTATATTATTACAAAAGTGTCACACATCCTTCCTATTAAATCATTCAAAGTTTTCTTCTTTCAAATATCAGAGTGGTAGACCAAAGCATAATTGAGCCTTTGGAAATTCTCCCATATGTGAAGATAACCCTCACAGGAAGAGACTATTGGTTGACCTATATGGTGGTAAGATCAAATTCCTACAAGACTTCATATCCTATGCTACTGGAAAGACCATGGCTTTTTAAAGTAAGGGAATGGATAAATTGGTTCAAAGGAACCCTAACCCTAGGAAGTGGACCCAACAAAGTGGTGCTAAAGTTGTATGGATCGCAAAAAGGTAATGGTGTCAAGAATCGTGTGGTGGGGGGACTTGCTCAAGATGCTGCGCCGAACACACACAGAATGCACAAGGAGAAGCTCACTCAAGAGACAAGAAGAGAGATGGAGGCCAAAACGTTTTCTTGCTGGTTTCTTCTTCTTCTTCCACACACTTTACAATATACACAAAGTATAGATAATATATAACATAAAGGAAAGTGACCTACTAAGTCAAACAATTGCGTAGGCTGCATAGCTTACAAGCCTAGATCCTTCATTGTCACATCCGTCATTATGTTTATTGATGAGCCTTCATCAATCAATGTGCCTACAATAAAGCATCCTTCAATCCACATGTCAATCTCTCGAATACCAAGATCCAAGAAGGCATTAGCCACATCCACTTCCTTCCTTCATCGGCTCTTGGGCTTTTTTAGACTTGGTTGCTATTGAGGGAGCATTGATGTTCCCTCTTTCTTCTAGAAGTAGCAACATCTACACTTCTTCTACTAATGAAGGTGCTTTCGCATCCTCCATCTCTTGGATCTCTGGTCTTGTCTCTATAACTGTCTTTATATTCTTTTGTATTGTTGGATGGCTCTGTTTGTACTGAATAGTTCTATTCTAAACCATTAGTGTCTCCTTGGGAAGATTGAACTTCACCATTTTGGCAGAAGGAATGCTCTCTTTTGGAACTATGGGTTCTCTTTTCTTGGCATATGTTATTGCAACAACTTCAAATTCCACCAAATTGGAGTAAGGTTCTTGGGTCTTATGTTGGGTATCAAGGGTAGCTTTCACAAGAGCTAGACTAGGACAGTCTTTTGCAGTGTGGAATTCTCCTTTGTATCAACTACACAAGGGTTTGTAGTCCATGGACCTTATAGGGCTTGGGCAATTTGGTGAGATGTGTCTCTTTTCTCCACATATGTAACACTCCACTTCTAATCTTTGGCCACCAACCAAACTATCATCATTTGTAACTTTGAGAGGGAAACCTCCTTGGTCCAAAATTAGGACCCAAGTCTTTAGGCTTTGATCCAATATCCTAGGTGGTCATCCTAGATTCCAATAAGTTGAATATTGCTCCTTCATCTTTCTTCGTTCTTTCATGCATCTCCTTCAGAGAGCAAATATCCTTTGTATGGTTCTTCCTTAAACAATATGCATAGAAGGCTCCAGGAATAGTTGGTTTTTGAGTACATTCAATGTCTAAATGTGAACAATAATCATAATAATAATACAAAATTTTAAACAAAAAAAAGAAAAATCCATCCCCCCCAAATGTCGTCCTGACCCATCCCCTCCTCTCTCTCTCTCTCTCTCTCTCTCTCTCTCCCTCTCCTGCATATACCTTCTCCTCCCGCACCTCCATCCTACCTCCTCTCTCTGTCTCCTCCCTCCCTTCCCCACCTTCTCCTCCCCTTCTTTTTTCTCCTCCCTCCTCTCCTTCTTCTCCCTTCCTCCTTTTCTCCTTCGTCCTCTCTCATCCTCCTTCCTTCCTCCTCCCACTCTCCACTTGTCACCACCGGTTCCTATGGCCACCGCCCCTACGGAGCCTCCTCATCCCATGTGGCGCCTCCCGTCACTATGCAAACGTCATCACCGCTGCTTGTCGTGGTTTTTGCGCCGCCATCCGCACATGGTGCTGTTGATGCTGTCGTCCCATGTAGTTGTTGCTCCGCCCTGTAGTGCTCATAGTCACTGCCCTGCCGAACGCTCGTGGCCTCCTACCTCATGCCTCATGTGCCCCAACCTCTTTACCCTCAACTGCTCACCCTTCTTCCTACCCCCTACCTCCATCTGTGCCTGCCCGACATCCATAACCCAATTCCCACTTCCCATCCCTACCCACCCGACCAAAGGTCCCCTCTCCCCCTAATTACCACCCCCCTACCCCTTACCTACATACCTTACCCCCCATACCCTTACCCCCTAAGCCCCCCCCACCCCCCCCAATAACAAAAACAAAACAAAATTTAACCCTACCCCCCAAAAAACAAAAACATTTACCTTACCCCTACCCCACCCATTTATTTTTACCCTTCCCCTATATTTTCCTCCTCCAGGGTGTGATCGTCCTCTCCCATTGTCTCCTGTTCACTTGTCACCTTCGAAGGACCCGTTCATGTGTGGGTTCTTCGTGTGTGAGCATGTTCGTTGTACTAGCGGTTCTTTATGCGCGAGGATGCTTATGTGATTTTTTCCGCACAGTGATGAGTTTGCAACTATTCACATGCAACAAAACACAGTCCACTGTTAGGTACCCTATTCTCGACATTTTTTAAAAATTTTGAAAAAGCCATAAACACATTGAAAAAGTCCAAAAACCATTAAAATTTCAAAAAATGAAAATAATTGCAAAAAAATAACAAAAAATCTAAAAATTTGTTGAAATTTTTTATAATTCCTTATCAATTGAAAAATTACCAATAAAAATAAAAAAATAAAAAATAAATTCAAAAAACTTTAACATGTCATAAAAATTAAATAAAATCTCAAAAAAGATTTTAAAAAATATTCAAAAATTCCAAACAAATTTCCATCATGATTATGACTAGCCAAAAACACATTAAATTTAGAAAATATAGTGAAAATTATTTATTTAAAAAACAACTTAAAAAATGAGAAAATGCTTGAAACATTTGAGAAAATTAAAGAAAAGATTGTTTAAATGCATCCTACGATTGTTTTTATATTCCCAATATTTGTATCAACATTTAGTTACTGATATTTATTTATTTATTTTAAAGAAAAACAAAAAAACTCAAATTAAACACATAAACACATAAACACAAATACACGAATAATAGAACCCTAACACATAATCACCCAAGTGACAAACCCTTCCTTGTCCCCGTTCCTTTTATTTTGGTATTAGTATTTGGTTTTTTATACCTTATCGAAGACCAACTACCACTTAGTCGACCTATTGTTTTTGTACGAGGATTTTTCTATTCTACGATGGCTTGTTTGGAAGTGGGATCTTGCGCAATAGACCTTGTGGGTGTCCACACACCGCCAGGATTTTTACATCTTTCTCTCTTTCATATGCACCCTAATACATATATAATTGTAATTAAAAATCAATCGACCATTGCACCTAGCGAAAAAATAGAATGCACCTCATAAAATTTTAATTAAAAAGAACTAGCCGTTATTTTATAAAAGGAACCTCGCCATTGCACAAGCACATAGTACCATAACCCACTTAATTTTATAATTTAAAATCTATTCACAATGCATGCGTATACGCACTATACACACATTTAATTTGTAAAGAATAATGAGCCCCTCGAAGTCATGCATGCATGGCTTTGCACCACATATCATCTAATTTTTAAAAATGAATTGCATTTGTAAAGACCCATAGTCCAATCAAGTCAGTCTAAATAGGGTTTGGGATGTGAATACGACTCACCATGCATTAATGGAATAATTTAATAATAAATTGTGATTAATTAATAATCTAAAAAAAATGAGTCATGTAGTTTTCACTCACCCACTTTACCGCACCATAGGTATATGTTGTATTCTTACGAGATTTCGGGTTTCTCGGTCAGAGACATCGGTCTTGTCTGTCTATATTTATTTTGATGGTTCGAGTCTATGATTTAGTCCTGATTTCTATATTGTGTCTGGGATACGATATGCGTGGCATTTTCTTTTCTTTTGAGTGTTTGATTATGAGGTCTTTGGGTGCTTGTATGTATGCATAGCATGAAGCTTTCAGTCACATATGTGCATAGGTCGTGTCAATTTTTTTGTAGGATATGGAATGCTTGGAAAGGTCTAGTCTAGTTCTAATCAATTTGTTGTTGTTGTTTTTGTTTCCTTGTTATCTATCGCAATGGTGGTATGTGTTGGTTTTGTAGGAATACTTTCTCCTTTTCATGGTTGTGTGTGTATGTGTGGGTAATCCAATGTGGTCTAAATGGCATCTTCTTCCATACCCCCGATTGTGATTTTGCATGTACCATTTACCAATCCATGACTACTCTCTCCTTTTAGATAGTGATTGTATTTGCAAGGCTAGTCTTCATCTCTTTGTGGCTTTGAAGTTCCCTCCACAAAGCTCTATTACTCTTTTTTGGAGACTTACAAGAAGCTTTTTAGGCTTAGTTTATGGCCGTCAGTTTTGTTTATCCCCTGCTACTGTTAATGAGGCATTGTTCCTACTTTTTGTAGCTTTTCCTGTACCTAGTGGTCATCATTTACTATCCGCTGCTGCAGAGATCCTTGCCTTGTTTGCAGAAGGACACCTCTACTCCTTTGGTAGTGAATAAGGTTATGACAAGTTCATGAGTATTAGTGACACATATTTCCTCTCCCTTATGGAAGAAATTATGTCAATTCCTCTAGGACCTTTATGTCATGCAAAGCCTGCATCAAAGTGTTTGTCCCAAGAACTCTTCACATCATCTATTAGAATCCTGGAGGGGGTTAGACTTATTTAGACAACCTTTTTGTTGGCTAAAATGGATTAACATTTTCAGCGTGTCACGAAAGGTCAACTCAATAGTGTTTCCTATGGGGTTTTTCTACAAAAGATCATTTAGTTGGAACCTCCCCCAGGTGGCATTTCTGCGCTTGATCCTATTCCACTTCTATGTAGTCTCCTCCTCTTGTTCCTACTCTTCCTATGGAAATCAATCTAGATTTAGCAAATGTAACCCTTGTCAGAATCATTCGTAAGAAGTGCCGCACATAGGGCCCTTCTGATCCTCTCCTTGTTCCAACCCCTGTGGTACAAATTCCGATACCACAAGTGTGTGGTAGCTCCCTTCCCTCATTGTCTTATACCAACCTCTTTGCAATGCAATGGGAAGGACAACTAGATCCACAGATTCCTCCTTCCTTGCAAATAATACTTTCTGGATCTATGCTTTCACATCTAGTTTTTGTTGTTCAGTCTCCTTTGGAAACATCCATGACTTCCTATCTTCAGACAATCTATACAGGAGTGTATACCTCATTGCAAGAAGAAGTGGATTCTTTGATGAGTTAGCTTAGCAAATCTCTGGACGATTTAGCATCTGAAAAGACTGCCTTGAGTATATATACACAAATGACTACAACTACATCTTTGATGGACTCACAGAAGGCCATGATTAAGGAGTTAGAAGAAGCTAAGGTTGCCACGTTAGAGGAAGAGAATGTGTCCTTAACCAATGAGAAAATTTCCGCTGTTGAGGAAATGATAGAATCAACTAGTGTAAGCTTGGTATATGTGAGGGCTAGTTGCAGCATTCCCAAGAAACTGTAGAGTCGTAAAAGAAGTTTATTGAAGAACTTAACCAAAAAGTTTCTACTCTTTTTGTTCCTCTAGCACCAGTGATGTCTACTTTGTTGTCTTCTAAGGAAGAGCTAGATCATTTGTAGCAAAAAGCTAAACTGTGTGATGGGTTTTCTACCAAGGTAGAGCCCCTTCAGCAGCGTATGAATTGTGTTTAAGAAGATTTTTTCCACTATGCTGAATTGGTGTCACCATCATTATCCTTCTGAATTTAGTATCAATTTTCAGTGCTTTTTGTGTTGTACATTTCCTTGAGTAATGTGGACTTAGAACCTCCAAGGGATGGGTGGTAGAACATGTGTTCTGCAGATTTACTCAAAGTAGTGTTTGATAGATTTGTTGATGAGTTAATCTCTCATGAGACCCAATTATTATCTGTTATGCATCCTCAAGGAGATTTGCACATCCATGACGAGGACATAAATCTTCATGTAGGAGATGTGATTTTGTAGGTAGTCATGTATATACATTTTATTGAAATGTCTTTGGTTGTTGATGGCCTAAAAAATTATCATCAGTAGATGTTGTAGTGTAAAGGTTATGCTTGGCATCCTCCTTTGGAGGATGATGTTCTGGATCCTTGCCATCGACGAAGTGTCTTTCATAAGTCAGATATTCAACCATTGAGATCCCAAGTGTTGAACCATATTGCTAACAATCCCTTATTCACTGAGGATTTCTTGAAACAATTAAGAGAGTTGTCCACTGAGCATCTCTGAGACAAAATGCTGTCCAAAACTGTACCAGCACTACTGCTACTATCTTAGGGAAGGCTCCGACATCCGGACCGAAGAGGGACTTGATTTCGGGGTATTTAGACAGGATCTCTCTTCTGCGGGAGGCATGGGGCTTCTGAGTGTCAGCCCAGTAGAATTCCGAGGCCAGCTGCTCCGCCTCAGCTACCACCATCGCACCCCATCACCTTCTTCGTCAAGTTTCTACTCTTTGCATCTCTAGGATTTCCTGTTTGATTGAGAACTTCCAGGTTAAGGAAAAGTCCTTTGATGGTGTCGAAGTTCTGGCAGGGGATTCTTGTTTCGTGTGGCATTTGGCATTACATTTATATCTATATTCGACGTCCCTGTTTTCTGGCCTATTTTGTTGGGTAGCGTTGTTTGTCCTGACCATGAAGCGGCAGATACGCTACATGATCAGGAAGACAAGTGCACAAATTTTGCACAAACATGAATATCTTCTTCTATTCATTCTCATCCTTTTTGTACATGATTTCTAGGGTTAGTATTTTTTCCATTCCTCTTGGGCATCCAACCCACTTTAGGGCCTCAAGAAGGGGCATTTCTCATTACATGCTTTTCCTATGGTGAAATGAACTAGAATCTTTGCAATTTTTCTATAAGAGCATATGCTATCACTACAACTTGTACAAGATCATGCCCCATTGGCTTTTCCATTTACATAATAAATCAATAAAATTATTGCAAAAATTTGGAGATTCAAATATGCATGTGCTTCATGCACGTTATATTATGGCTAATAATCCAAAGACTATTTCCAAAAATTTAGGCTCCTTGTGCTTGGTTGCACATTGTATACTAGGTACTTCTTGCAGTTAACATTATCCCCCTCCTAGACAAGTGCTAGTTCCATGGCACTCTATGTCATACATGGCATGCTTCATCTTGCGACAAATATGTGGATGCTATAGGGACCATGGTGTGTTGTCCTTTGAGGAGTTCTTCAAACTATTGATGGCATAGAAGCTTTTGGTTGTAAGGTAAGTTACTATTGGAATGGTGGTAGGTATCTTGGTTGCTGAAGTTGGTGGATATTCTTTGGAATTCTCTTGGTGGGTCCAATGGTGATTATTCTCTTGGTAAGCTCTCATGGTGAGTCAAAGATCAAAAGTATTGGAATGGAAGACCTTGAAGAACAACTAATTACGAGTTGGTCCTTGGAATCTTTAGTATTTGCAATTGAAAATCTCTCATGTAGTCTCTCCCTAAGGGATAGTGCTAGTTTTCTTATCGTTTCCATAACATTTTTTTTGGTTTGAGAGATGGGTTGAACTCCAAGTGAACTTTTAATATTTCCGGTGCCATAACACTTCATAAAACAAATTTGGGCTTGAAAGGTTTTAAAAATTACTCGTTGAGTTATCACATAAGTGATCGCATGTAATATCAAATCTTGCATTAAATTAACGCTGCAATCTGACACGAGAAGATGCCTCAGTGAACCCAGCCAACAAAAAATCAAATACACCTTGTAAATAATATTATGACGGCTTGATCATAATATTTCCCACATTATATTTGATTTAGCATTCCCGATTCCATTTAATGCATCAAAGATCGCATTGATTTTGCAACGGCAAGACAAATCGCAAAAGCCTTAATCGATAGACAAAGAACACACAAGAATGAGCATGATATTGAGTAAGTTAAGTATCAAAGAGTATGGCATGACTTTATAAGCTAGATAAGTCATGAGGTAACTTAGCCAAAAACAACTAGATGAAGTCGTTTTGAAAGAAAAAAACGTTTTTGAAAAAATAGGCCAAAAATCATGACTTTTTGACACTTGGAGGGAGAGAAAGCATTTTAAAATCATCCCCATGCCACCATCCAACAGGTCGGTAATCAAAAAATATTTTTTATCAAGCTTACTTAACTCTTGACAAATAGCCAAAAGAATGAGTGACTGCATACTTTCCCCTCATGGCTAAAAATACAACCCCTCTCCTTCACAAAGAAAGTAAAAAGGAAGACCTCCTGATGATGGAAAAATTTCTCTACATCTCTTTTCCATTCTAGCTTGAGCCTTGAAGAAGGAAAATACCCCTCTTCTACCTCACTTCCATTTTCTCTACCCCCTGTTATGCCTTTCTTCCATACAGCCATATGGCTAAGTAAAATGCTAGCGAAATTTTTCTAGACGACCACCAACTCTCCCTAAGCTACGATGTTAATTTTGCATGACATCCATGACTCCACAAGGTCGCAAAAATTCAAGAAGCCCATTTGAAGCAAAAAAAGTAAGAAACACGGTCGATGGAGAAACTGACGAGGTAGGAATTGGCGAAACCCCCTATTACTAGAAACTTGATAGAGGTAACATCTCGTCGGTTTGGAAAAAAATAATGTTTTATAAGCTTATCGCTATATTTGGCTTTAAATGATTATAAATGTATTTTAAAGAAAATGCATATGAACTCTCGCTTAGAAAAATGGCCTAAGTAATATAATAATAAACTATTCAGTGAAAATACTCTCACTTGAAAAATGATTATATCTCTATCATGAAGAAAATATCATAATTATGGTATTTTTTTATATTTATTATTATTTTGATAATGACGCATATGATTATAATAACTAAAAAAAGGTAGACTCTGTTAGGGAAGGGAATATTTTATAATTTTTTCCTGAAAGTGGCTATCTCTATTTCATTTTTTTAATGATAAAGAGACACATATGAGACTTATAATAATTTATATAAAATAATTTAGATAATATGATAAAATATTCAATGCATTAAATCAACAGAAAATTGTATAGGAAAATATATACTAGACGCGCATAAATTAGGTATGTACTAATATGATTTGATGTCTGAGAGATGAAAGAAAAATTACACTTATGATTTTTACATTGCTTAGAATAAATTTTTCAGAGAAATAATTAGCATTGCATTTATGATATAGCTAAATGAAAATTGATCTTCCCAGATAATGTTGAAAGTTTGACAAATGGTCGGACATCGTTGATTGAACCATAGAATATGAGCAGAATAAAATAAAAATTATTTTCTCATTGAAAACACACACAATGTTGATATTAATGGTTATGTTAGCGAGAGCGTCAATATCATGAGTCGACCCACATATGAATCAACGAGAAAACCTTACCTAAAATATCGAGGATGTTGAAGCAAAAACAACTATGAAATACTTGACAACCATGAAACTATCAATATCAAGAAATTAAATAGATATTGAAAGTTCGTAAGACTTATTGGACATTGATAAGAATTTGTCGATACAAATTCTAATGTCTAAACAAACTTGGAAAAGTATTTGAGATCCTACTAAGTGTGGGTTAGGGCAGGGCAGCGCATGAATTGCCTGCCATAGGTATAAATGCCCATGTTATCTTTTAGGGCGAAAATATCAAGTTTTCATAAGGATAAAATAGACTTCAGATTCGCGAAATAACTTGTGAATCCAAAAAAAAAGAGTTGCAAGTAGGAAGCGAAACCCTAAGAATAAGGTGGTACCTTACAAGAGAAACCCTAGAATTGGGTGGGTCTACTTCCTATGCTAAAAACACTTACTGCAGTTTCTTTTTTATTTATTTGTGCATGTATTGATGGTTGCACAAGAATGATTAATTGTGCTTCTGGCAGCTAGATCTGATTGTAAATATATAATTAGGAATAAGAGGAAAGATCGTGCTATACTTCCCCCATGGCTAGATGCGAAACCCTACTCCAAGGGGGATTGTTTTGTACTGCCATGAGGAGCTTTGGACATGCCCCAATGGCGAGAGGTCTCTCAGTGAGGAATCCATTAGGCAAGAGGAGGCATGAGTGCTAGGGGGATCTGGCTGTAAATCTCTCGATCACTCCTAGGAATTGCTCGACCCTCACGCAAATTAAAATGGGAACCTAGAGTCCCCAATACTAGTGAAGGGATGGAAATCTTGGAGGGTTTACTTTCTTCTACAGACAGAAGGGATTTTTTATTTAACGAAGGTTTTATCTTCTGCATAGGTAGAAGGGGAAAAGCATTGTAAATAGCTTTTGCAAAATAATAAATATATATATTTTTTCAAAAGATTGTTTTTCTCTATCTTTGTGTTGTGTCGTAAAATTATGCAAAGGAGCCTATGATAATGGGTTAATTAACGAAGCTGCTTTTATATGTCACAACTTAATGTGATAGGTAATCAGAAAACTAAAGAAAACCGTTTGTGGGAAGCGAGTGGGCGAGATCCTTGAGGGATCCGTCCTACGGATGGGTGGTCCTAGTAAGCTGGGAGCTTCTTTCAAGAGATTGAATGAAACATTAATTAGGAGAAACTAGGTAGAACCGAGCATTGACTTACCTAGGGTCGAGTCTTAAAACCTTGATCAATAATTATCTTAGGAAAAAGGTGCAACAACTGTGCCAGAACTCCATTAAGTTTCCCTGAATGCTAACTAGTTGGTAGGAAAAAGTGTTGCACTCCATGAACCAAGGGTAACTACTATCACTCCAATCGGACAAGAAGCCCTTGTGGGGCACCTCTGATGGAGCTATCTGATGCATCAAGTGTCACGATTGTGGGAGAGAAGGAAGGAGTCTCACTTGTAGCTTTCTTGCTTGCACAATGGGGGAATACACACAAGGATGGAGGCTGAAAAAAGTTTTCCTCTTCTTAGTTGTGTAAGCCAAAAAGAACTCGCATACAAAGAAATAGAAGAACCCTATATATGGGTCTCAAAACCAAACTCAAATAACTAAGGTAGCATACTAACTGAGCCACGAACTAGAGTAGATAAGGATAGCTGTTATCTAGCTATTATTCATGGGTGGTATACCAACCGCATCTGCAACTAACACGTCGGTGACATAAATGCACAACCATCACCCTGGCATATCACGAGTGGAGCTCGATATCTCAACACTCCCCCTCAAGCTCAATCCCAATTCCTGCACACCAAGCAGGTCTCTGAACTTGCGTAGCTTCTCTGCGCCCAATGCCTTCGTAAATATGTCAGCTACCTGATCCTCTGTGCTGACATAAACTAGATCAATAAGACCTAGTAAAACCCTCTCCCGCACATAGTGATAATGCACCTCAATGTGCTTTGTTCTAGCATGATAGGCTGGGTTATTTGCCAAGTGTATACTACTCATGCTGTCACAATAAATGACAACTGGCCCATCTGTAGGCTTATGCATATCATAAAGTAGCTTATGCAACCAAGCTACCTCACATGCAGCCATTGCTGCGCCCCTGTACTCAGCCTCTGTGCTGGATAAGGCAACTGTAGGCTGTTTCTTGCTGCTCCAAGTGACTGCAGCACTCCCAAAAGAGAACACATATCCACTGGTAGATCGTCTATCAGAAATGCTACCAGCCCAATCAGCATCAGTGTATCCATGCAACTGTATCTGAACCCCATTCTCATAAAATAGTCCATACTGCAATGTGGACTTCACATACCTGAGTATGCATCTAGTCGCATCCAAATGCGGTTTCCTTGGAGCCTGCATAAACTGACTTACCAATCTAACAGCATAGCTCAAATCTAGCCTGGTAATAGTCATATAAATCAAACTTCCTACTATGCGTCTGTACATAGTAGGGTCTTCCAGAAGCTCACCTGCATCTGTGCTCAGCTTCACATTCTGCTCCAAAGGAACTGAAATAGGCTTACAGCCTGTCATCCCATATTTGGGCAGCATGTCCAATCCATACTGCCTCTGCAAGAGCTGTATTCCACTTGGTGATCTAATCACCTCAATGCCCAAGAAATAATGCAGCTCTCCCAAATCCTTCATCTCAAACTTTTGCTTCAATAGCATTTTCACATGAAGGATATCTTCATCACTGTCACCTGTCATAATCAAATCATCAACATAAATGACAAGCAGTATAATATATTTCTCTGTTTTTCTCACATAAAGTGAGAAATCTGCCTTGGAAATCTGAAAGCCAATAGTGACAAGATACTGCCCTATCTTGTCAGACCATGCTCTAGGTGCTTGCTTCAAGCCATACAAGGCTTTCTTCAACCTGCAAAAAACTCAGGATGAACAGCATGCACATAACCTGGTGGCTGCTCCATATATACATCTTCTTGCAAATCACCATGCAATAAGGCATTCTTTACATCCATCTGATGTAAAGACCATTCCTTTGATGCAGCCATAGCAATGACTGCTCTTACGGTTGCCATCCTTGCAACCGGACTGAATGTTTCTTCATAGTCAATGCCATATGTTTGTGCATACCCCTTGACTACTAATATTGCCTTGTATCTGTTCACAGAACCATCTGCATTATGCTTCACCTTATAAACCCACTTACAACCAATTGCATTTTTACCTTTAAGCAAACGTACCAATTCCCATGTAGCATTTGCTTCCAAGGCATCCATTCCTTCATCCATGGCTTTCTCCCATTTTTCTTTTCCCATGGCTTGCTCAAAAGAAGTGGGTTCTGGTTCCTGTATCACTTTGACCATATATGCATAGTGAATGGCTGTAAATCCATCATATTTCAGCCTATCCACAAGATACCTAGTTCTCTTAGACCTGCGCAAAGTAGGTTCACTCCCAGGTGCTCTCAAAACATCCCTAGTCTTCCTTACTCCAGGTGTAACAATAGAAGGAATACCCAACTCATCATCAATGCTCTGTTCTGAGCCACAAGATTCACCATCCACATAAGAGTGACCTGCATTCACATGAAACATGGGCTGATCAACCTTCTCTTTTCCTTTTCGTGATACCTGCATACCAGAATCTGCATTGCTTTGAGAAGATTCTCCTAATCTCAATCTGCCTGTCCATGGCGAAGAATATGAACCACTGCTAGATGACACTCCAGGTCCACTAATATTTTGTGACTGCTGCTGTGAATTTTGTGCAGCATTACCATTTTGTGCATCTACATCATCAATCACATTAACTGGTTTATACCAGCTACTCATCTCATCAAAAACAACATCTCTGCTCACTGTAAACTTACGAGTGGAAGGGTTATAGCATCTATACCCTTTTTGCTACAGAGAGTAACCAATAAAGATGCACTTCTCAGCTTTTGGATCCAACTTGGATCTCAACTCATCTGGCACATGTACATAGGCAATGCAACAAAAAATTTTCAAGTGAGAAATATCTGGTTTCCTACCAGTATACCTCTCCTCTGGAGTCATCCCATGTATTGCTGCAGTGGGAGTCTTGTTCATTATGTAGACTGCTGTAGCAACTGCTTCAGCCCAATAAAAATCTGACATGTCTTTTTCATTGAGCATGGCACGAGATACCTCTCCAATATGCTTGTTTTTTCTTTTTGCAATTCCATTTTGCTGTGGGGTATGACTGCATGAATATTGCTGCTTTATGCCATGCTCCTGCAAGAACCTTGCAAACTCATTTGAGAGGTACTCTCCCCCTCCATTTGACATTAGGCATTTTATTTGCAGGCCTGTTTCTTTTTCAACCATAGCTTTAAGAGTTTTGAAATGCCCAAAAACTTCACTTTTCTTTTTCATAAAATACACCCAAACTTTTCTGCTATAGTCATCAATAAAAGTGACAAAATAATGACAGCCTCCAAGAGATGCAGCTTTAGTAGTCCTCACATCAGAGTGGATTAATTCCAATGGCTTCTTACTCTCTTGAACATGTCTAGGAAATGGTTTCCTTGCCTGTTTTCCAAACTGACAGGCTTCACATACCTTATGCATTTCTGCAACCTTGAATCTAGGTAATCGTGCAACAATATTTTGGGCCTGCATTGATTTAAGTCGTTGTACATTAACATGACCAATGCGTTTATGCCAGATATCAATATCTGCAACTACACCGGTCCCATGTGCAAACATTGCTACACTCAATTCAGACATGTTTGCATCCAACGTAAACATTCTACCCTTCTTCTTTCCTTTTGCTATCAAGCGACCTTTATTTTTCATATCCTCAACAAAGCATCCATGAGGATTAAATCTGACCTGCAAGCCCTGCTCAACCATTTGACCAACAGAAACCAGATTCTTGGTGATATTCGGGACATGAAATACATCGGACAGGTATTTCTTTTTCCCATCCTGCATAGACAAGGGAATTTTTCCAATCTGCACAATAGGATGTGCAGTATCATCACCAGTCTCCAAATCCTAGTTTTTCCATTTTCCTTGCATCCTCCATCCATTCTGCATGACCTGTCATGTGGTTTGATGCACCTGAGTCAATATACCATACATCGTTGCTTTCTTCTGCACTTGTCACAGAATTATTCATGTGCTGCACCATAAACAAATGCTCATTTCTGTCATCACCCTGTCTACTAGAAGATGCATAATTTCCTTGTTGCAGTTTTCCATTCATGATGTCATTTTGCTTTTTATAGCAGTCTTTAGCCATATGACCCATTTTACCACAGTAGTAGCATTCAACATTGCTGTTTGCATTTTGGCCTCTTTGCCATCCACCATGACCTCTTTGGCTCCCCCTGCCCCTAGAGTTACCACGTCTCCTCCATAGGACTGGTTTTCTTGAGTTTGCTGCATATTCTGATTTCTACCACGGCCTCCAAATCGTCCTCCTCTACCTCTGCTTCCTCCTAAGAAGATGCACCACCATTTCTCTGCTCCTCAGAAATTAGAAGAGCAATAAACTCCTCAAAATCAGGAAATCTTTCACGGACGGAAATGGATGTTCGGAACTATGCATAATCCTTTCCTAGACCATTCAAGGTCACAGAAACTAAATCATCATCTTCCACTGGCGACCCAATGGAAGCAAGTGCATCTGCAATCTTCTTCACCTTCATGTGGTAGTCATTGATGCTCATATTTTCTCTTTGCACATTATGCAACTCTTGCTTGAGCTGCATTTTCCTGGCTTGCGTATTTGTGCTATACATTTTTGACAAAGTATCCCATGCCTCCTTTGGCGTACTTGCATCCTGAATATGCACAATCATAGAGTCTGGAAAACTGATTGACAGCCAGTACATAACTTTCCTGGCTCTCTCATGCCATGCTTTGAATGCCTGCATTTGCTGTTGATTGGGAACATCAGGAAGAACTGGTTCTTCTTCATTTCCTGCAACAAATTCCCAATATCCTTTTCCCATAAGGAAATTTGTCATTCTAAACTTCCATGCTTGGAAGTTGTTCTTGTCAAGCTTTTCAGTGACAATTTGTGGGAGAGAATCAGACGCCATTACAGAACACTGCAAAAAGTTCTATCACTGCAAAGAATACAGCTTCAGTCCCACAAGAGCTAATCTGCAAAACTGACGAAAGTGGTATTTGACCACACAGTCACTTCCTAGTGACGATTTTGCATCAACAAGCAACAAGGATGATTCTGTAACTCCCAATGTCTCTACACACAAGCATACGATGCAATTTCTACAGTAACTTTTCACCGACCTGTAGAACAGTGGTCGCACAGCATAAAACTGGGCCTTTTTCTGAGTGCGTGCAGAAAACTTCCGCCTCCAAAACAGGCCCCGAAATGGCCTCAAATCAAAAAAATAGGGTCGCCTCTTCCTTCACCGCGAAGGGCGTCTCAACCTGAGACAATGCACTCTTGCAATTTCCGGCTATGCTACCTGCAGAGATCTGCTCCCAAAATAGAAAATGAAAGCAACACTGCTCCTCTTACTAGAATACCGCGAGCTTGGCTTGCTTTCTTGAGCTCCTTACCACGAATAAGGCTCTGATACCATGTCAGGATTGTGGGAGAGAAGGAAGTAGTCTCACTTGTAGCTTTCTTGCTTGCACAATGGGGGAATATACACAAGGGTGGAGGCTGAAAAAAGTTTTCCTCTTCTTAGTTGTGTAAGCCAAAAAGAACTCGCATACAAAGAAATAGAAGAACCCTATATATGGGTCTCAAAACCAAACTCAAATAACTAAGGTGGCATACTAACTGAGCCACGAACTAGAGTAGATAAGGATGGCTGTTATCTAGCTATTATTCATGGGCGGTATACCAACCGCATCTGCAACTAACAGTCGGTGACATAAATGCACAACGGTCACCCTGGCATATCATGAGTGGAGCTCGATATCTCAACATCAAGACCTCAATTGTCAAATTAGGACCCCGAGCTTGCAGGTTGATCCTCATGGGGATGGCCGGTATCTTCCGTTACGGGGTGGACTCTTGGACCTAGACGATAGACCCTGTGCATTCTCACGAGTGCCAGGCGAAGCCATCTAGGATAGTTCCCCAATGGACCACTAAAACGTGCTACTAGGGAATTATTAGGTAGGCACGTGACACGTAGCATCAGAGCCTAATTGAAATTAAAAATATCTATGGTTTTTAAGACTAACTGTTCTAAGTAATAATCAGTGTGTTGATTGTTAAGGGATAAACTTTGGCAGAATAATGAAGCCTGGAACTAGTTCCTTGTTTTTCGAGCAATGTACACATCTGCGCGTTGAACTCCACGGATGACGAGTGGAGAAGAGAAATGATGAGAATACTCGATCGCCTATATGTTCCATCCCCCGTGAATCGCGAAAGAAGATGGTTTTGGGATGAGCGTTATTGTTACATTGAGGCCGATCGATTCTTTGGCATGCAGAGTAATCTAAAACACCTTGAATGGATGGAAAATTTAAAAGTAGTTGAGGCATTTATCTTTTGTATGTCCAGAAGGAATCCACTTATGATTACCAGTGGTCCAAATACGTCTAGACCGTTATGTCTATGACAAGGTACTGAAGGTAATCCCAGCCGACAGGATTATAATCCAAGGACGTCACAAGTATCGAGATTACTGTATCCATGGTTTTCTAGATATGCCGTTTCCACAGTAGGTTTCTGGACATAGATAGCAATTGGCCTACTTTCTTCTATATGAATGTAACTGATATCCATCCCTGAAAAAGAAAGATATAATGATATCCTATTTTGGAAATTTTACATAGCATCTAGCCTATCCTATCGATGTTGATATATATCTACTTGTAAACATCTGCCATTTGTAAATATTCCTTACTTGTAAAAATCATAACATATAGCTACTGATTATAAAAGATAACAACGACTAGATTTTGTAAAAATATTGTGCTCTTTAGCCCATCATTGTTTTACAAAACTAGTAATATATGTTAATGTGGAAATGAAGCTGAAAAGTTTAAAGCACTAAACTAATTCGTGAAACTTATGATAACCTAGGGTAATACACTATCACTAGTCCGATTGAAATTCAGGAGAAGAAGTATCTCCTTAAGAAGGTTAAGCCACCGAAATTCGATGGCAAGGGAAAAGACGTTGAAGCCAAGGCAGAGTTTTGGATTGAGACCATGGAGGACTACTTTACTTGTTCCCTGGAACTAGCCCTGCTAATTAGGCTATGATCGCCAAGTTGAAATTGAATGGTGAGGCACGTCTGTGGTGGAAACAATGCTGTAAAGACCAGGGACTTACCGAGACAGCTATCACCTGGGAAAAGTTGAAAGAAGCTGTGCGTGGTTGAAAGACAGTTGGGAATGATCTTGGAGGCATATTGCTCAAAGTTTATCTCACTGCTTAAATATGCGCCTTCCATGACTATTGCTCAGTAGGTGTCTAAGTTTTGTCATGGATTGAATGCTCGTCTCAACACACGTCTTGAATCTATGTGCCCAACTAATCTACAAGATGCTTTGATTCGTGCAGCACCTCTTATTCATGAGATTCAATCAAAGCCAAGGAATAATGAGCTCTGGAATCAAAACAAAGGGACTTCACGAGGCTATGTTAAGCGAGCCCAAGGTCAGCGTCCACTTGGTCAAGGAAAGAGGGCCAAAACAAATGCAATCAGGAACTTCATACCTACAGGAAGTAATTGAGGAGTACTTAGGTGTTTCCACTATAATGAGCTAGGTCACTTTAAAAGACAATGCCCAAAGCTTGGCCAAATTCCTTGCCAAGGATAGTACAGAGGTCAGAACCAAGATTTAATTGCAAAAGGAAAAGAATATGCTATAATTCTTAAATATCTTGAAGAAGAGGGAAACCCAACTATGGAAGCTGATATGGAGAGGGCATCAGTTCATGCCACCCTCCATAAGAAAGGCCCAAATCGCCAATTTTCAGTGATTCAAACACCAATAGAATATGAGAGCAAGTCCTTTAAAATTTTGATTGACTGTGGAAACACAGACTCTTTCATGTCACCAAACTGTGCCAAGAAATTAGGTATAGACACAATACCTACATCCAGGTTACTTGTGGAACTTGCTAATGGAAAAGAAATCATGTCTACTCAACAAACTTGCAAAGTGACATTTAGCCTGGGAAGCAATCTCTCTGAAATGGGATTTAGGATCATGAATTTAGGGGCCTATGAATGTCTATTGGGTATGGACTGGTTAATCCCCAATGACACACATATTGAGTGCAAAAAAGGCCACGTGACTTTTCAAAACCTAAAAGGGGAAGCAGTGATGACCCAAGGTGAGGCAAGAAAACCCAAGGTTCAACTAGCCAAATCATCTCGCATAATAAAAGGGTTAAGAAAAGGATTACTAGTGTATCTCATAAAATTAAATAAGGTTGAGTAGAATAAACAAGATGAGGGAGAGCCATATTGGCTGAAGGAATATGATGACATCTTCCCAGAAGAGCTGATTGAATTACCAGAAGTCGATCACGAGATCAAACTTGAATCAGGAGCTGCTCTAATTGCTAAGAGTCCATATAAAATGTCTATCCCTGAAGCAATTGAGCTGAAAGAGCAACTCAAGCAGTTACTGGACCAAGGATACATCTGACCTAGTAATTCGCCATGGGGAGCCCCAATACTATTTCAAAAGAAAAAGGACGGAACTCTTTGCCTTTGCATTGATTACCAAGGTCTAAACCAATTAACAATCAAGAATAAATATCCAATCCCAAGAATAGACGAGCTACTTGATAGGCTGCAAGGGCGAGAATCTTTTCCAAGATTGATCTCTGATCTGGTTACTACCAAATAAGGATCAAGGAAGAAGATATCCCCAAAACTACCTTCAATACCAGATTTGGTCATTTTGAATTTCTTGTAATGTATTTTGGTCTAACTAATGCCCCTGCTACATTTAATAGATTAATGCACGACATTTTTTGGCCTTATCTTGATGAGTTTGTCCTAGTCTTCTTTGATGACATCTTAACATACTCCAAGAGAGACGAAGACCATGAGTTGCAATTGTGCATTGTGTTGGACACCATGAGGACGCACAAGCTCTATGCGAAGAAAAAGAAGTGTGCCTTTTTCAAAAGACAGATAGAACATCTCGGATTCATAGTATCTATTGAAGGAATCTCTATAGATCCAGCCAAAGTTAGAGATGTTCAAGAGTGGCAACCTCCTACAACAGTTAAGGAAGTGAGAAGCTTCTTAGGACTGACTGGATGGTATAGAATTTTCATAAAAATTTACGCCCTAATAGTTGCACCTCTCACTGATTTGCTGAAAAAGTAAACTGCTATTGTGTGGACGCCCATTGAGCAAACCAGTTTTGAGCAGCTCAAGAAAATTTTGGTAACAACACCCATCTTAAAGCTACATGACCTAAGTCAAGAGTTTGAAGTCATAATAGACGCAAGTTCTCTTGCACCAGGTTGTGTGCTTATGCAGCAAGGTCATCCAATAGCCTATTCCTCAAGGAAACTGAAAATCCATGAGAGGAATTATGCCACCCATGATCTCGAGCTATTAGCTATGATCCATGCTCTCAAATTGTGGTGACACTATCTGCTTGGAAGAAAGTTTACTTTGGTCATTGACCACAAAAGTCTCAAATGGATCTTTACTCAACCAGACCTCAACATGAGGCAGCATTAGTTGATTGAAGTCTTGCAAGAATTCGATTTTGAAATCAAGTTCAGACCTGGGAAAGAGAATGAGATTGTTGATGCATTAAGTCGTAAAGCTTTTTTGAATGCACTTATCATGGAAGAGTCATTTAAAGAAGATACTTTAGCTACCATGATATCGATCCCTAGCAATCCAGTCATTGAGCTAGCCAAAGAAGAAGCAGACAAGGATCCTAAGTACTAGTTAATGCTTAGAGAAATCCTAGTTAATGACGCTGATCCTAAGCTCAGAGTCAAATGCCAAAATTTCATTGTGGATGATGGACTTGTCTATTCCACGAGAAGGCTCTGCATTCCCCTCAGTCAAGTGCTAAAAAGGAAGATATTATGGGAAGCCCATGACTCCCCGTTCTCAGGACACCCTGGCTATGCAAAAACTCTTAATGCAGTTAGGAAAAGTTACTATCGGGAAAGACTGAAGCATGATATACTCAGATATGTTACTAAATGCCTAAGTTGCCAGCGGGTGAAAGCTGAGCGTGTCAAAATGCCAGGCAAGCTCCGGCCACTTGACATTCCACAGATGAAATGGAAGTTCATTAGTATGGATTTCGTAGTTGGCTTACCTTCTGTTCAAGGAGGGTATAATTCAATCATGGTGATTGTGGATATGTTGACAAAGGTCACTCATCTTATCCTAGTCAAGACCAACTACAAAGATTCAGATATTGCATGATTGTTTTTGAAAGAAATCTTTAGGCTTCATGGATTGCCTAAACGGATCGTAGCGATCGCGACTCTTTGTTTACATCACATTTTTGGAAAAGCCTATTTGAAGCAATTGGAACCCAACTTTGCTTTAGCACAGCTTACCATCCCCAAACTGATGGTCAAACAGAGCGGGTTAATCAGATCATTGAAGATATGCTGAGAGCTTTCTGTTCCAGAGAACCGACAAAGTGGATACATTATTTGCCCTTAGTAGAATTTTCTTACAATGCATCATATCACTAGAGTATTCAAATGACTCCATTTCAAGCATTGTATGGACAAGATTGTTTGACGCCATTGAATTTCTCTGATCCAACCCTAAAGGTTGAGGCTTTTAACAAAATGCTAGAAGACATGGATGATCAAGTCAAAACTATCAGACAAGACATCCAAGTTGCCAAAGATCGCCAGAAAGCTTATGCTGATCTAGGACGGCAAGAGCGCATCTTCCAAGAGGGAGACATGGTTTTCATCCGTGTATGCCCCAAAGAAGAGTTCTTTGTCATTGGGAAAGTTCAAAAAGTTGAGTCCAAGGTATTATGGACTATACAAGATTCTCAAATGCCTAGGAGCTAATGCATACAAATTGCAACTTTGTAACTTGTCCCCCTGTCCGCTTGTAGGACACGTCTTAGTAGCCCATCGGGAAGAGAGTCCAGAAAGCGCCACCCGGCACTCCCAAGGAATGTTACAGGGTTTGTGATCTAGGTCTTCCCGAGTCTGCCACGAAGCGGAAGCATTCCGGCTGTTTCCACTTAGGACCGCCCTGAATCAGGGTTTCCCTAATGGTCAAGTTCCTAGAAGGTAGCTAGCGTCGAGCCCCAGACGAACTACTTTACACAGAAACATCAGGGGTTGAAGTGGATTTATACTGCACTTGGTTCAAGGAGAATGGGAAATGAGAGGGATGCAAGCTCAACCTCTTTGCCCGTAAGGCATAGTCCCATTCCGTTCCCCTAAAATAGTATAAATCGAGACTCTAGCTTTCTAGATTCTAAGTCATTGTTATCTTGCTATCAATTCCTTTGAGAAAAGTTCCTGGCCAACTGGGACCACCCTTCTGTAGGACGGACCCAAGGTCACATCCACCGCACTTTCCTTGGGTTGCTTTAGTTATCTAATTATCTACCACATTTAGCCTAACAAGCAAAAACAGCTTCCTTAATTAACCAATTAATCACTGGTTCCTTCACGTAACTTAAGCACTGACATAGAAAAGCAATGTCAAACAAGTTCCTTTTCAAGATTTGATCTTTATTTATCAGTCTTTGGAATACATCAAATAATCCGCCCGAAGGCTATTCCAGCAATCCTTAGGGATTGCTATTCCAAGTTCCGCCCGTGGGTAGTCATCCTGCTACATCACCCTTTCTTGGGGCTGATTTGCCAAGTTAGGGTAATTATGAATTGCCTAGCAAGCAATTGACCAATCAAGTGAGGACAACAGGGTTGTCCAAGATTTATTGACCATAATATATGGAATCCTAAAGTATTGACAATTTGGGTTAACAGGGTATAAACCCTAACCCAAGGAAAGAGGGTAAACAATCAACTCAGCTTACGAAACCCTTGGGATCTTGTGAAGTCGCGATTGATCCCAGATCAAATGCTGGATGTATTCAGAGAGAAGGATTCACACCTTAGCAGTTGGCCGTATAAACAACCACTGAGGTACTTGTGTTTGTACACTTAAGAGCACTGTTTATTCTTCTTTGCTCAAGGAACTAATGCTGGAAAATAACTAATGCTTCAGGTTGAAAGCCTGGAGGGAAAGGCAGCATCAGTTACCCCCGACTGTCTGCCTGACCCTATCCAAGGGGTTGTTAGCCGCGCCGGGTACGTGGACCGAACCCACTGCGAGATGTCTCTCTGTGGGTGCTACTTGGAGCAGGAGGATGCTTGGGTGCCAGGGGGGCTCTGGCCATAAATCCCTTGCCTCCGGATCCTGCACAAGAGGCCAACATGACTCGAGATGGGATCTGGAGGCCCGCATACTAGTCTACGGGCGGAACTTGGAATAAGGGATTGCTGGAATACCTTTGGGTGGATTATTTGATGTATTCCAAAGATTGATAAATAAAGATCAAATGTTGAAAAGGAACTTGTTTGACATTGCTTTTCTATGTCAGTGCTTAAGTTACGTGAAGGAACTCGTGATTAATTGGTTAATTAAGGAAGCTATTTTTGCTTGTCAGACTAAATGTGGTAGATAATTAGATAACTAAAGCAACCCGAGGAAAGTGCGGTGGATGTGACCTTGGGTCCGTCCTACGGAAGGGTGGTCTCAGTTGGCCGGGAACTTTTCTCAAAGGAATTGACAGCAAGGTAACAATGACTTAGAATCTAGAAAGCTAGAGTTCCGATTTATACTGTTTTAGGGGAACGGAATGGGACTGCCTTACGGGTAGAGAGGTTGAGCTTCGTATCCCTCTTGTTTCCCATTCTCCTTGAACCAAGTGCAGTATAAATCCGCTTCGACCCTTGATGTTTCTGCGTAAAGTAGGGGCTCAACGCTAGCTACCTTCTAGGAACTTGACCATTAGGGAAACCCTGATTCAGGTTGGTCCTAAGTGGGAACGGCCGGAATGCTTCTGCTTCCTGGCAGACTTGAGAAGACCTAGATCGCAAACCCCATAACATTCCTTAGGAGTGCTGGGCGGGGCTTTCTTGACTCTCTTCCCGATGGGCTACTAAGACGTGTCCTACAAGCAGACAGGGGGACACGTTACAAACTTCCTAATCATGTGAAAGTCCACAATGTATTTCATGTTAGTCTTCTAAAAGTTTATGTGACAAATCAAGATCATATTCTTAATGACCAGCAAATTGTAATGCTTAGTCAAGGAGCCCTTGAACTCCAACCTGATAAGATACTAGATGTAAAAGAGAAACCTCTTAGAAACAGAACCATTAGAGACTATCTTATCTAGTGGAAAGACTATCCTGAGGAGGATGCTACTTGGATAGAAGAGAAAACTCTAGAAAAACGGTTTCCCCAGTTCTTTTCGAGATGAGGACATCTCGATTCCTCTAAGGAAAAGAGGATGTAATATTCCCGCCATAACACTTCATAAAACAAATTCGGACTTGAAATGTTTTAAAAATTACTCGTTGACTTATCACATAAGTGATTGCATGTAATATCAAATCTTGCATTTAATCAATGCTGCAATCCGACACGAGAAGATGCCTCAATGAACCCAACCAATAAAAAAGCAAATACACCTCGTAAATAATATTATGACGGCTTGATCATAATATTTCCCACATTATATTTGATTTAGCATTCCCGATTCCATTTAATGCATCAAAGATCGCATTGATTTTGCAACGGCAAGACAAATCGCAAAAGCCTTAATCAATAGACAAAGAACACATAAGAATGAGCATGATATTGAGTAAGTTAAGTATCAAAGAGTATGGCAGGACTTTATAAACTAGATAAGTCATGAGATAACTTGGCCAAAAACTACCAAATGAAGTCGTTTTGAAAGAAAAAAACGTTTTTGAAAAAATAGGCCAAAAATCATGACGTTTTTGACACTTGGAGGGAGAGCAAGCATTTTAAAATCATCCCCATGCCAGCATCCAACAGGTAGGTAATCAAAAAGCATTTTTTATCAAGCTTACTTAGCTCTTGACAAGTAGCCAAAAGAATGAGTGAACTACATGCTTCCCCCTCATGGCTATAAATACAACCCCTCTCCTTCACAAAGAAAGTAAGAAGGAAGACCTCCTGATGATGGAAAAATTTCTCTACATCTCTTTTCCATTCTAGCTTGAGCCTTGAAGAAGGAAAATACCCCTCTTCTACCTCATTTCCATTTTCTCTACCCCCTATTATGCCTTTCTTCCATACAGCCATATCGCTAAGTAAAACGCTGGCAAAATTTTTCTAAACGACCAGCAACTCTCCCTGAGCTAGCACGTTAATTTTGCATGATATCCATGACTCCACGAGGTCGCAAAAATTCAAGAAGCCCATTTGAAGCAAAAAAAGTAAGAAACACGATCGATGGAGAAAATGACGTGGTAGGAATTGGCGAAACCCCCCATTACTAGAAACTTGATAGAGGTAACATCTCGTCGGTTTGGAAAAAAATAATGTTTTATAAGCTTATCACTATATTTGGCTTTAAATGATTATAAAATAATTTTAAAGAAAATGCATATGAACTGTCGCTTAGGAAAATGGCCTAAGTAATATAATAATAAACTATTCAGTGAAAATACTCTTTCATTTGAAAAATGATTATATGTCTATCATGAAGAAAATATCATAATTATGGCTTATTTCGTGATATTTATTGTTATTTCGTTAATGACGCATGTGATTATAATAACTAAAAAAAGGTAGACGGTGTTAGGGAAGGGAATATTTTATAATTTTTTCTTGAAAGTGATTATCTCTATTTAATTTTGCTAATGATAAACAAACACATATGAGACTTATAATAATTTATAGAAAATCATTTAGATAATATCATGAAATAATCAATGCATTAAATCAACAGAAAATTGTATAGGAAAATATATAATAGACATGCATAAATTAGGTAAGTAGTAATATAAATTAGGTGTGTAGTAATATAAGTTTTCAGAAAAACTATTAACATTGCATTTATGATATAGCTAAATGAAAGTTGATCTTCCTAGATAATGTTGAAAGTTCGATAAACGGTCAGACATCGTCGATTAAACCATAGAATACGAGAAGAATAAAATAAAAATTATTTTCCTACTGAAAACACACACAATGTTAACATAAATGGTTATATTAGCGAGAGCGTCAATATCATGAGTCAACCCACATATGAATCAATGAGAAAACATTACCTAAAATATAGAGGATGTTGAAGCAAAAACAACTATGAAATACTCGACAACCCAGAAACTATTAGTATCAGGAAATTAAATAATTATCGAAACTCTGTAAGACTTACTGGACATTGATAAGAATTTGTCAATACAAATTCTAATGCCTAAACAGACTTGGAAAAGCATTTGAAATCTTACTAAGTGGGGGTTAGGGCAGTGCAGCGCATGAATTACCTGCCATAGGTATAAATGCCCATATTATCTTTTAGGCTGAAAATATCAAATTTTCATAAGGATAAAATAGACTTCAGATTCGCGAAATAACTTGCGGATCCGGAAAAAAAGAGTTACAAGTAGGAAGTGAAACCCTAAGAATAAGGTGGGACCTTAAAAGAGAAACCCTAGAATTGGATGGGGCTGCTTCCTATGCTAAAAACACTTACTGTTGTTTCTTCTTTATTTATTTGTGGATGTATTGATGGTTGCACAAGAATGATTAATTGTGCTTGTGGCAGTTAGATCTGATTGTAAATATATAATCAGAATAATAAGAGGAAAGATCGTGCTATGCCTCCCCCACGACTAGACGCAGAACCCTACTCCAAGGGGGATTGTTTTGTACCGCGACGAGGAGCTTTGGACCGGCCTTGATGGCAAGAGGTCACTCGATGAGGAATCCATTAGAGGCAGGATGACGTGGGAGTTCCAGGGGGCTCTAGCCGTAAATCTCTCTATCGCTCTTAGGAACTGCCTGACCCTCACGCGAATTCAAATGGGATCCTAGAGTCCCCATTACTAGTGAAGGGATGGAAATCTTGGAGGGTTTGCTTTCTTCTGCACAGACAAAAGGGATTCTTTGAATAAGGAAGGTTTTATCTTCTGCATAGGCAGAAGGGAAAAATCATTGTAAATAACTTTTGCAAAATAATAAATAAATATGTTTTGCCAAAAGATTGTTTTTCTCTGTCTTTGTGTTGTGTCGTAAAATTACGCAAAGGAACCTATGATAATGGGTTAATTAATGAAGCTACTTTTATATGTCATAACTTAATGTGGGTAATTAGAAAACTAAAGAAAACCGTTTGTGGGAAGCGGGTGGGTGAGATCCCTGGCGGATTCGTCCTACGGATGGATGGTCCTAGTAAGCTGTGAGCTTCTTTCAAGAGATTGAATGAAATGTTAATTAGGAGAAATTAGGTAGAGCTGAGCATTGACTTACCTAGGGTCGGGTCTTAAAACCTTGATCAATAATTATCTTAGGGGAAAGGTGCAGCGGCTGTGCTAGAACTCCGTTAAGGTTTCGTGAATCCTAATTACTTGATGGAAAAAAGCGTTACACTCCATGAACCAAGGGTAACTACGATCACTCCAATCGGACAAGAAGCCCTTGTGGAACACCTCCGATGGAGCTAGCTGATGCATCAAGACCTCAATTGTCAAATTAGGACCCTGAGCATGCAAGTTGATCCTTGTGGGGATGGCTGGTACCTTCCCTTATGGGCTTAAGATACTGAATGAGATTCGTTCAAAGAAATCAAATCATTGATACCGGCTTTTCTTCTTACATTCGTGTTGATTTTTTTGAGAATCCTACATGTCCATGGCTTCATTATTGCTTGTGTCATTTGGGTCTTTCATAGCTCATTGACTTGCTGCTTCTTTGTTGCTACTTTAAGCATATCATTTGCCACCTACTTGTCTACATTCACTTGATAAAAATTGAGAGCATATGTAGTCGAGTTCATCGAGGACTTTTAAAATTTTCAAAAATTGTTATTTAACATCACTTACTAATTTGTGTTGCCAATAGTCAATTACTTCCGCTTGCTAACTCCTTACACGAAAAATATCGCAATGCTTCCAAGCATTGCAGGGATATTAAGAGTGTGGTGTGCATAGATTTTTTGATATTTTTAGGTTTCTATTTTGTTTTTATAAGTTTTTCTAATATGAAACTATAATGTAAAAGCTGTTATGGTACACAGTTACTCTACAAGATGTGAACTGTTTCGACAAAAATCAGGATTATATTGGATTACAACGTATTTGTCAAGAAGTTATAAAAACTTTTCCATTAGGGTTAGATATGTTGCAATCTCAAGTACCACACATTCTTGATTCAATCTACTTGCAACATGGAGCTCTTCTTATGTGAGGATTTTGTCAAGTAAAGAAAGGTCTAGGAGAGGTCCAATTGGTCTGATGCCTCATACAATGGCAAGTATCTAGATGCAAGCCAGAGTTGCATATGTTGGGATCAATTTTGGACTTCCAGATGGCTTGTATTTTCTCTAAAAATGGTCATAAGTTTACTTTTGAGTTTAATCGTTGAGATTCTCATAGTGTAGTCAGCGTGCTCGAATGAGGTACCATTCTTTGCCTTCTCGTTTAGTGCTAATAATTCCTTGATGGTTGGGAGGCACAATGGATTGTGAAATGTGGGGACCAAATGATGTTCCTTAGCTTTCTCTTCTCAAATGAGTCACCAAAAAGGTTATGTAGTTGATTACCATATCACTTGTTGAGATGTTTCTACTCTTCCCAAGATAATGGCCATGTTAAGTGACCCTCAAAATCCTCTGGGAGAATTCCGATATTAGACTAGGTATAAACACGAGCAAGGAATGTCATTTTATAACTCAATTCTTGAAGGCAAACATGCAATGTTTGTTTCTCATTTTGGGCAATTTCTGCTGCAATGTCCTTCAATCTTTGTAGTTGCAAGGGAGGTTTCAATGGAGCTAGAGGTTCTAGTCAAGTTGGGCTTAACTTGAGAAGTGCTAACTCATTAGGGATCATTGGTTTTGTGCTATTAGCACTCTTTTTTGAGGCATTGGGTGTATTTTCCTTGGAAGAGTTGATGGGTTTAGTCACGATTGGGAAGTGCGACTGTTGTGGTTCCACTTCTTTATGGAAAGGAGTAACGACTAAGTCAGTTGGTTTGGAAATTGTAGTAGTTGAGAGCAAGTGTGGTCTTGAATCTTCAGCTTTTTAGAAAGAATTCTTGGGGATAAGGTACTTTTGTGTGTTTCTGGCTCCTTGTGGATATGTCTTTAAGGACAGTGATCCATCCCCTTTAGTGCTACTCTAAAGGATTCCTTTAGGAGGTATGGATTCTTGGCATGGATCTGCGAGATGATTGTTCTTTTCTACTCTAGTTATGTGGGGCAAGTTCATGGGTGAGTTGCATTGTCTTTCATTCTTTGATGAAGGAGTGGATGGCACTAGGGAAAAATCAGGAGCTAGACTAGGTTTTGTGTCACAGAGTTGGGGATTAAACCACTTGAAGAAGTCAAGATTGTATTGATGCAAAGCATAGCCTTTTAGAATTGCCACGTGTTAGGTAAGGCATAAATACATATGACCTGACATCAAGCACCATGCTTCCTACTCCTAGCTTGGTAGCCACATGTAGGTCTTCTTCTATGAGAAGCTTATTTGTACAAGGGATGACCTTGGATAGTGGCTAAAAGTTTGATAGTATGGACAATTAATAACACTCATAGGAATGCAGGTGTGACATATGTGGGGTCATCCAGGGATGTCTAAAGATGTTTCCTATGTGTGGCTACTATCATTAGTCGGTGGCCCCAATTTTAGTTGCTAGATTGTGATTAGAATGCCGTTCGTGCTCAAGGGCACCTTGTCCTTTCCCTTTGTTCTCTAATGCTTCTATGTTTTCCTTGTTTGTCTCACAGGGTAGTGTAGAAAGAGGGAATTAAATCCAACTATCTAGCTATGCCTTTTGGCATATATTTCATGATTTCCTTGCAATGGTTGTGTAGTGAGAGAAAATGTGTTGTTGCTCATCCCACATCAATGGCTTGTCTAAGAGCTACTTGGGCTCGTTTGTTGGTTTCTCAATGTCGCTATAAATGTACACATGTGCGAGCAATGTCAGCTTTGCATCTAGCTAGACTAAACACTTCATTGTTGGCTCATTGGTTTGTTATGCTATCTCATTAGCCATCTCTTCAGGTGTATTCTTCTGCATAGAATTGAGGTGCATTGGAGGTTTCTGGAGGTGATGAACATGTTCCTTGAATCATCATTTCTGTGAGTGGGCTGATAAGGGCTTGTTCCTACGTGCCTTATCAGGACAAATCTTGGAAAGTAATAGCAATTGAGTCAATGGACTAGTTACTTCCATTAGTGATAGATTACTTGGTCAAATCCTTATCTTGATCATGTTTGGCAATGCCATGGGCTAGTTTCTATGTGCTTATGTGTGTAGGTTGAGTAATTGCATGAGAGTAATGCTACTAGGCTTCCTATTTCTACTTAGTTGAAACATTCTTAGGAGACTTGGAACTCCTAAGTGGGCTATTTGATGCCTCTAGTGGTTGCTCATTGCTTGTTGATGATGCAAATTTTTCTTCACTTGGACAGTCATGTGCAGCTAAAATAGAAACATGAGGTGGATACTTTAGTTTCTCTCTAGTGGTTGTTGGATCAAAAGTTATTACCAACTTTTCCTTGAAAACTGCACCAAGTAGTTGTACTTCAATCAAGTTAGGCTGAGGCTCCTTTTTCTGATAGCTATAGTTTGGCTTCCTGGTTTCTATCCTAACTAACTTAATCTCCCAAGTGGTTATTGTCCTAGATCATGATCCAAGTTCAAGTTTTTTCTCTTGGTTTCTCATTGCTAATAGAGGTGGTGACATAGGTGGTTTGGGCAACCAAATCCATTGATTTTTTGTGTAATACCCTTGAGGATGTAGCAACACTTTGGGTACCCATCGTGGCATTTTGCTAACTCTCTGTTAGCTTTTATGGTGGTATCCCTAGGATCTTCATTGTTTCTTGTGCACGAGTCTATTTCTAGTAGCTTGGGAGCTACTTGGCAGCTGTGAGGTATGTTGGCCTTTCTGCTACAATTGGAAAATTGCATACTGATGAGAATCTATGTTTGTTTGTGTGCCTTCAAGACTTCTCTTAGAACTTCATAAATCTCTTGGTTTGAGTTCCTATCTAGCTTAAAAGCAGATTTCTTACCCTTGTCTTGAGTGACAGTGAGGCTACTTTTGCTAAAGATTGTGATGGTCTTGACACTATGTAGGGTTAAGTAGACTCATTGTGCTGTAATTGACATTGCACTTAGTTGTGTATTCAAAAGGTCTTCCAAGCAGGATTTCCTTCATGACATCCTCTCAATTAGGAAGAATGTAAAGCATATGTGGCACGCTTTTAGTTTCTAAGGCCATTAAGATCTTACATTTTCCTAGAAGCGAGTATGGTGATCCTCTGTAAGGAGTGACAATAGTATCTATGGGCATTACTTCGGGTTGTCCTATGCAAGTCTAAGCATTATAGATGAGGATGTTAAAATCATCTCCTTCATCAGTGAGAGCTTCAATTATGTGCTCTTCTTTCATGATTAATTTGACCCTAAGGGAGGCAAGTGGGATTAGCTCATTGTCTTTAGGGTTAATGGTGATAGCTTTTTCCATACAAGTAGAAATTTTAGGGCCAATAGGTGTTGGCAAGTTACTACTAGATACTACGCATTCTACACCTTTGTGACATATGGAGGTTAATTCGATGTATTGAGTATCCTTAGCATTGGTGCTTGGCTTTGGGTAGTAGTATACCACATGGCCTAATTGATGGAAATTTTAACAAGATTTAGAATTACAAAGTTATGTGGTAAATTATGTATGAGATGGGTCATGAGATGTAAATGATCCCCCTAGAAAAGTGAAGCTTTGTTCGATTAAGGTTGAGTGCATTGGTGGTTACTTATGTGGCAATGGGAGGGTACTCAGCCTTATGATTTCCTAGGATGTAAGCCTGGTCATTCAACCTTGTAGCTCTTGAGATTAGCATGGAGAGTTTTGATATCAAGGTGTGTTGAGAATGATCCAATGTATTCATGAAGTAAGTCAAGAGTTATTGTTGGCAATAGGGTTTCTGGTGTGTGATGAAGGTGAGGAGTTGGATATCAGAAGAGAGTTACAAGTCCTAGGTTTGTTTTTGAAGTTTAAGTGCTCTTGGATTTCCTTTAATGTGTCCCTAGAATTTTTGTTTTTGTTAGTTCTAATTTCCATAATCACATGTTGACTAGCATGAGAAAAAATTTGTACTTTTTCTTGAGTTCTATTTCATGCATGTGTGTAGCGTGTAAGCATGCTTCCTTTTCTTTTCAAATACTCATGGATCTTGTAGCACTTGAAATTCTAATCATAATTGAAGAATGATTGTAAGGATTGTGGTACTTATTGCTTGTGTTGGCTCTCAAGCTCATCGTTTGCATTGGTTTTGCATGTCCTTTGGCTCCTTGTACCTCAAGTCTTGTTTTCTTGACTTGTTGCAGTTTCTCTTTGAGTTTTAATGGCCACATCTCAAAATTCACTAGACAATGAAGTTTCACATGTGCAATGGTGCAATCTAACCTATGTGCCTTGGTCCTAGACGTGTGCGGTCAAGGGTGCAATGTGAATGTGTGGGTGTGTGCATGTAAGTGCAGCTATTGTGTATGTCTTAAGATGCAATGGTATGTGCAAGTTATTTATGGTAATTTCAATGTTTGGGAGTGGATGATAGTGTGTACTTCTAGGTATTTGCGTGTGTGCAATGCAAAAGTGTGCTATATGCACTAAAAATACACTAATGTCCTTATGTTCATGCATAAATGCACATTTACATTTGTGAACTCTAGATATAATGTGAACTATGTGTGCATCTATGTGAAAATGCCTAATGAAATGGTGCGATGCCTTGCAAGGTAGGTGTAACCTCATAGTAGAATGGTGTACTTGAATGCAAGGATTAGGGGTGCACATGTGGCTAGTAGTGCGATGCGTACTAAGGAAAGTGGATACTAATTAAGATGTGAGGGGTCGGGTATGTTATTGTATGTGCACTAGGGCTTTAAGGGCACATGTTGGTGCCCTTCAGTTTTTTGTGAACTAATGTGGAATGCATTTTGGCATGTGTGTAGTGGGGAAAAGAGGTGCTTAAGCACAAAGTGTTTGTAGTGGGTGTCTAGTCTAATAACACACTAGATATGGGTGGTGCACAAGGGCACTATAGGCGCATGAATGGGTCCTATATGCAAGGAGGTGTGCTAGTGCTTTGAAGGCACACATGCCCTAACATGTAAACAAGTGTACCATAACCTAGTGTGGGTACACTAGGGGTTTAGATACACACATGATAAGGGTGTGTGTGACTAGGATGTGTAGGTATACATAGGGCATAGTGGACATATCTGCGTACACAATGAATTGTGGAGTGCAATGAGTGTACATGAATGGATTCTTAATGTGTACAATGGGCACCTAAGGCACTATGAGTATATGCACATATGTGATGGGTGTATACAAGGATGCAGATGCATATGTGCATGTATGGATGCACATAGTAGGCGGATCCACACTTGTGTGCAGATGGATTCATTGTGTGCGATCCGATACACACAGATGCACACGTGTGTAGGTGGATGCACACACGGATGCTCTAGGTTGAATGGATGCACATGGCTATCTAGACTTTGGGTGTAGTACACATTATGGATGTGCAAATGCACATGTAGATGCATGGTGCATGGATGCATTGTGTGGTCAAATGCAATGTGTATTGTTGGATGTTGCATTGTGTGCAATAAAATGTTGTGTACATAGATGGATACACATGTGTGGACACACAGATGTGTTGTGTGGTCAAATGCAATGTGTATGGTTGGATGTTGCATTGCGTTTGGACTTTGTGTGGATGCAAATGGATACACATGTGTACGGTCGGAATCACATAAGGATGCACTAAAATGTGATGCAAACTATGGATGTACATGGATGCACGAATGCACACATGGATGCAAAAGTGGATGTGTGAGTGTTGACAAGTATAGTATAGTGTAGGTGAATACATATATGTTAGGATGGATGCACGTAAGTGCACACAAGTGCACGTGGATGCACTACGTGAGGTGATAGATGCACCTAGTTGTGTGGATGCATGCGTATGCACATGTGTATGGTGGGATGCACACGTATGCACTATGTGTTTTCGGATGTAGACAAGGTTTAGATGGATGCACTCATGTATGAAGCATGGGGGATTCACTAGTAGTAATAAGGAGATGTCACCTAAGTGCAATAAATATATGAAAATACCCCTTATCTACCTCCTATTTAAGGGACCTCACCTTATAAAATGTACCTTCCTTCCCTTAAATAACCCCCCTCCTATTATAAATATAATCCTCTATAATTTATTAAATAATGGTGCTTATAATGCAACTATGATGTACACTATGGATGTACGGATGCACAATGCATGTACATGGCTTTTAACACCCACACATATGAGGCATGCAATGTATACATGCATCACATGGATTAGATGGCGTGTACATGTGCTTTGTGTCTAAAGGGTGGTACATGTGTACGTGCGTGAATGATTACTTGTGCCCACGGGTATTACACATACATTTTGTGTTACCACTTGTACTCACTCCTCCCTCTCCTTGACTCCTCCGTGTATATAGGGTAGTGCTAGGGGTGAGTCGAGGCTAGAAGCATCCCACATGTGGCATGCGTATATGTGCAATGCATGTGGTATAGTGTGTGGTAGGGTGTATGTGTGGTGAGTCTATGTGTGCATGAGGCATGAGTATGTATGCATATGTATGTGGTGTGTGTGATTGATGTGCAAGGCGATGTGCTGCACTATGTGTAGTATTGTGTGTGTGCGTATGCAAGTGTAATAATGTGTGTGCTTACTCTAAGTGTGTGTGGATATGTGGTGTATGTGTAGGCATGTGTGTGAGTGAGTTTTATGTGTCTCATGTGGGTGTATTTAGTGTGTTGTGTGTGGGTGTGTTTAACATGTGGTGGGAGGTGAGATTCATGTGGGGTGTGAGTATGTAATTTGTGTGTATAGTGCAAGTATGTGTCATGTGTATGTAAATTAATGTCAGTGCATGTGTTGTGGGGTGTGTATGTGTGGTGTATGCATATTTATGCAGGAGGTGGATGTATGCATGTTGGTTGGCGTGCCCTAATGGTGGCAGTTCTTAAGGCAAGAGTATGAAATAGAGGCGATGGCGATAGCGAATCCAGCATGAGGAGATGGTGGCAGTGCTGGAATCACATGATGAGACAATGCTAGGGAATTGTTGGCTGCACATGGTGGAGATAGGATTGAGGATGGAGGAGGAGGTAGAGGTAGGGGAGAAGGGGGTGGCAACCTATGGAGGAAGGTGGACAAGCAAGCGTTGCAAGAGAGTGTCGAGCATCAAATCATAGGGGGTCCACTTATTAGAAATCATCTATATAATGTGTGTTCAAAGGATATTTAAAAAAATTATTTCTTTACATGCTATAAGGCCATAAAATGATCCCTCTTTTACTTTGCTAAACTTATGATTTTTTTTCAAAATATGATTTAAAAGATCCTATTATAAATATAATCCTGTAAAATTTACTAAATAAATTATCCTTACCTTTAAGCTCACATGGTATCTTATATGTTCTATAAGGTGAACTCCTCGCACATCAGATCAAGCAGTAGTAGGCATAGGACTGTAGGCAATAAGGGACAATGGGGGAGGACAAAGCACAATGCAATGGTACGATTGATGGTGAGGTGGTATGGCAGGAGCAATAGGGGCACTATGATGCTAGACCGGGGTAGCACAAAAGTAGTAGAGGCGAAGAGGACATAGTAGGCATGGGTGGAATGTGAGCAAAGTCAAAGGGGAGAGGAAGATGAGGCAAAAAAGATGACGATGAGAGCCAGCAATAGGCAAGCAGCAACAACCCTTAACTAGTGGCAAGAGAGGAGAGGATGATGAGGAGGTAGGGGCGGTGAGATGAGGTGGATTGCCAGGTTGTGAGGTGTGGTCTAGTAGCCACACATAGACCAACATGACATCAACTTAGTCTTGTTGGTCAGCGTGTAGCAATAGTTTTGCCAAGTGAGGAATGAATTTCCTCTTTGGTACATGTACCAAAAAATGCCAATTTCCAATCAGCACAGGTAATCTCTCTCTCTCTCTCTCTCACTCTCTCACGCGCAAATGTATGCAGACTACACATGTACAAGAAGGGCTTGAAGTTCCCCTGGGTATCTTCTGTCAGCCCCCTTCTCCCTTTGGGCATATTCATCTTTCTTTGCAACTTGTGACCATATCTGCTCTATATTGTGATAGATATATGGCAGACCCTGTCATCACATATCTCTACTAGTCAATCTCCTTGTTTTTATAATTGCAGGTTGCATTTGGAAAAAAATACCTGATATTGTATATCCTTGCTATTCAACTTACGGTACTCTCTCTTTCTCTCTCTCTCTCTCTCTCTCTCTCTCTCTCTCTCTCTCTCTCTCTCTCTCTCTCTCTCTCTCTCTCTCTCTCTCTCTCTCTCTCTCTCTCTCTCTCTCTCTCTCTCTCTCTCTCTCTCTCTCTCTCTCTCTCTCTCTCTCTCTCTTCAGAGGGCCACACAATAAACATGGAATCTCAAGACATGAGAAATGAGAACACTCTCTGAAATGGGATGTTGGCTTCCAATGGGGCCCCCCACTGATGAAGACAATTCCACATAGATAGGAAACTTCTAAAATGATCATTGTCATTCCTCACTTTTTTTGGAAGGGATGCAAGCTATTCGCACTTTTGGCACTTGTGATCACAGGTATATGGATCAGAGTAGATCCAAGGAAGGATTTCCATCTTCCATGTGACTCATTAGATTCCTCTTGAGAGTTATCTTGATGCTTCTATACTTGTACGACAATGTGAAATGGTTACTGGGATTTAAGGTGTAGCTGTTGTTGTGGCATGACCTTTTTTCTTTGTGCACAGAAAGATATACTGCATAATTTTTACAAATTTGAAAATGCAAAAAAAAAAAGCTCATTGCATCAGACAATTGCGTTTGATAAGATTATGTTTCCTTAAGCTTACATTGATAGACATCTATGTGAAAATTATTCTGTCATGGAAAAACAAATTGTATAGGATTGGATGTTAGTTTAAAGTGCACTATCCTGGACTGTATTGTGTATAGTATGTATAATCTAGGTTTGAAGAGATAGTGCTGAGTTATTTCAAACATATGCAACCCTGTATGACAAATATATGGTCTTAATGCATTAATAATCAGACAATGAAAACAAAATGGTGAACATATATATGAATAGACACATGGAATAGTATTCCATTAGAGAATTTGATGGAGCAAAGTTTCATTTTCAGAGCTTTGTCTTTCTTTTCATTTGGACAATAACATGTGTGTGACCAACAATTTGCATTGACCTTCACTGATACTTGTTGCTATTTAGTTGATCATGCCTTTCTTCATGCCATCTGCTGGACATCACTTTCCTTCCATTCCTCTGACTCCTTCAATATATCAAAGAAGTACGTGGTTGCAAGCAAAAGTGGACTTGAATGCCCAGATGGATGTGAACGAAGTGGATGTTGTCCCTAGCTCTCAACTAAATACATCTGATTCAGACTCTACATTATATCATAACTGCTCTTCTCCAGAGCAATATTCCTCTTTGCATCCATCCCAACTATCTGGGTATTCTACATTTCATTGTAGCTAGCCTCAAACATATAGCCCATGTGATATCAATTTGGATGATGTCACCCTAGCTTTTCTCTCTACTCCGCCAAGACATACTTTTGGTCTTTCCCAACCTACAGGTGATTACTCTGAATAGATGGCAATGCATCCCTCCCCTGCACATGAGATAGTTATTCTAATTGCTCCAACAAGACAAAGGAGGAATGATGTTAGTAGCCCTATTTCTGATCATGGATGTACATCCAATGATGAGAATCAACCTCCCATTAATTTTCCATCAAACACAAATGCTAGTGACCCTCCGGTCCATGAGGCCATCACAGAGGATGGTAACAATGCTCCATCCAATGGCTCATCAGGAAGAGCTCGTTGGGACCTTCGATCGATTGGCATGGCTGAGTGTAAGAAAGACTATGATGAGGGTAGGTTTGATGGTGGATTAATGAAGTCTATTAAAACCAGAGGGGAGCAATTGAAAGACATTGCAAAAATGTGTGCAAGTAGACACCTTTTGGTCACTACAAAGCAAGCATGCTTGAAATGGACAAGAATGTGGCCTACTTATTAGCAAATTAGTGACATGGAGTGACATATTCCCAGTGGGAAAAGTAGTTACTTCTCCATGACTACGATAGAGTGGAAGCAAGTGAACTTTAGGTCTCTCACTTTCGAACGTGAAGTCTATGATGTGTTACATCAACATTTTGGGAGAGAGCGCTGTGTAAATCCTACAGCAGAGGTGGTTGACTCTTGTGACCCAACACCCTCAGGTACTTGAGCAAGTATTATTTTGCCTTCTACATCTACTTAAAAGCTACATTTTTATTGGTATATCTAAATTTTAGTTTGTGCCTTCCTATTCGTGTGTGGAATTTTGTTTTTTTGCTTTTGCAATATGCATATCTTTCCAATAAGCTATGATTTGTTTTTGTAGTAGGCACCCAAGCTAGTGGGAGGGTCCCATTGGCACCCTTCTGATGGGACCTAAAATGGGTCGGCACTGGCTATGGCACTAGCTAGACCTCATGCATATGACAGACAACCCCACCACACGGCCTTGCGGGCCGGGAGCATCTAAAACTCACTTCGCACTAAATGCTTATGACAATTTTGCGTATGTATCCAATATGTAGTCCAAGGTTCACCTTCCCATCTCCTCAGAGGGAGATCCCATAACATATAGGCATAATGCCTCGTAATACACACATAAGGAAGCACCTCTCGACTGATTGTCGTGGCTCCCCTGTGACTCTCCTACACCTCAGGGATTAGCCCCAAAATGCATCGCTAACACTTATGACATTCGTACAAACTCCACTCTTTCATAATTCAGCGTTCCAGGAGATTTTGATTTCACAAAACTTTCCCCAATGGAAGCACCCGTCTAACCTACGGCTTAGGTTTCTTGTCCTCTCAGAGTTGGTCAAAGTTTATCAAACAAGTGCAATGCATTCCAAGAGATACCACATGGCATGCTTGATGCAAGGTGTATGACAATTATGCACAACCATTTTATGATTAAAAAATAGCCATGTGAGGTGCGAAAAATAGCCCTTTCATGAATTTTAACTAAGCGTTACATGATGCGCTGCTTTAGGGACTAGGACAGGAACTTCTGTGCTATTAGTCACCTCTATTTAATTATGGAACGATCCCTAAATGCTATGCACAAAGAGGGAAATCAGAATTTGTATCTTTTCAGCAATTAGATCGTCACACAACCTTCATCCTCCCCTCACCGTTTAGGTGTTGTTGCGGTGCATAGGTGTAAATGGTTGATTTGTATCATTTTTGTATGTAAAAAGCGATAAACACAGACTATAACACAAAGGACAAGGCCAAAGGGAGAGTTAACCTCATTCTTTAACCTTGTCAAATATTCACACACATAAATCTTATTTTCCTATATTTTTTTAGCGTGAAAAATCCAAATTTTCTCATTTTTTGCTATTTTTTTCTATTTATTATTCATGAAAAATAGATATTTTCAGATTTATTTATATTGGCTCATTGTTTTGACTGAGACTTAACATTTTCTCTAGTTTTATATCACTTTCATCCCTTTTCTCCAACTCAAAATCGAAAAAAACTACTAATTTCCATTAAAAATGATATTTTACGGGTTTTAAAGAATTAATAATGACTCTAAATCATCCCGGGTTCTGTATTTCTGTAATTCTGTCGATCACCATTGGACAAGCATTCTTCAGCCCCTCTTCTTCTTGAATTCTTGCACATGAATAGTCTCTATGTAGGAGAGAGAGGGAGGAGAGAGAAAGACTAGTTTTTGTTCTCTTCACTCAGTGCATCATCCTTCGATTGGTTTGTAGCGATGGAGGGCAAAGGATAGAAGCATTCAAAGCCCATGAGCATTCCTCCTGATTCACTTGATTAGAAATCCATGATTTGGGGAGAAAAAAGGGGGCGCAAAAAACTGACCGCCCCTCCCCTCCTCCCCCCCATCATTTCATTTCGTGGGATTTTTGCTCTTAAGCTCTTTTAATTAGAGCTTTAAAACTCTAAACCAAGTTATCTAGTTCATGCTTTTGCATTCACACTCTTGGTCAAATGGTTTTTTCAAATTTGAGGGGCAAACGAAATCGGAATCGAGATCCTTCTGGACGGATGGCTCCGTGGCATCGAAATCTACAAAGCTAGGCCTCGTTATGCTCTTCCGAGCTTCTAGATCCAGTAGCTGCTTCACAACCCTGAACCTTGCGGGGATTAAATGGGGGATCAAATGACCTCGGAATTGAGATCCGAGACTTGCGTTGGATTCCTGACGTAATTTTACATCTAGGAAAACTCTAGCTCAACCATCCGCCACCATTTGATTTTCCATGAAAATTAGCACTAGTGCTTTAGGGACTTGCCACTTAAAATCGTACTGATTGCCACCACCGCCTTCTACGAAGTCTATTTTTTCCTTGATATTCGTAAATTTTGGTTATTTTTAAGCACTACTCGGTATCAAAAATCATCTTTCATTGGTGACCACGGGAGAGGGCGACTCAGCCCGTCGAATCCCATGAATAGATCTGCACAGAAACAACAAAAAGGAGCATCAAGCTGATACAAAATAGATACACAACAAAACACATCACAGCTCATACCCTACCCCCTGACAAAACCAAGGCATGAAATTCATGAGGAGTAGGCCTAGCATAAGCTGACAGAAGGCCTGAAGCTAGTCACTAACCAATGGCTGCAACACAGCTAAGCTAAAAAGAACAATCAAAGAGGTCATCCTAAGTGGTGGTCTGAACTACCTACCTAACTAAGGACAACCCAACCAGGAGCTCCTACTAGGCAAGGACTCCTATAGCCTGATCAATAAATAGTTTCTTTTGGCACATTACTCTTCTTCTTTTAGGTTTTTATTTTCCATACTCGGGTGTGTAAAAAGGAGGGAGTTGAGCGTAGTGACCCAAGGAGAATCGGGCCATCAGCCTCAGGTCCTGTCTCAGTACCCAAGAACCTATCAAGCCCTCGCGAGGTGACACTTAATCCTTTTCTAACGCTCACTTTTATTTTTCTCCAACTTTCTTTTATTTATTTATTTTTTTTAATGGCCAGATGTCACCTCAAGGAAGGGCAAGGCATCGGCCCTGAGTCTGACTCGTCCCTTGGAACCTACCAGGCCTTCGCAAGGCGATAAACAACAACTCAAGGATTTTCCTTTCTTTCCTTTTCTATTTTTATAGGGGTCAAAACCCCTTTTTACACACCTCCATATATTCATATATTGGCTTTCAGATCTTTAGGGTCTCTTTCCATCATCATTTCAGTAGGCTTCTCTAACTGCCTCACAACTAAGCAAGAACTCCTAGAACAACTGCCTAGTAGGTCAGCAGAACAGGGTCACTAGAACTCCCATCTAAAACAGGACTTTCAATGCATGACAATGCCTTGCAGGAGGCAATAACTACTCAGACCTCCCCCAGACATATAGAGCCTAATCCTGGGACTTCATGTCTCAAGTGCCGGTCCCCAACAAACAAAAGAAAGTAACCTTACACACACATATATCATTAATTGCTTAATGGAAAAACGAAAAAAGGGGATGAAACCACCTAGAATGGCCACAAGAAGCTTCTTCGCAGCAAAGGCTCCCTCCAGTAACTTCGTCAACCTGTATGACGCAATCACTAAAACAACAAAGCATTAAATGTACTTGCACCAAATAGCGATAGGGACCTCTTGGCCTAAAGAAATAGATTATTAAAGCCCGAAATCAACTGGCCCTCTTGGCCTAACAAAATCAAACATTAACTACTTAAAACCACTGGCCGTCTTGGCCTAACGGAATCAAACAAAACAACTCATAGAGATCTCTCCTTGGAAAAATGTGAATATACCCAAATACGCTCCATTCCAAGGGAAAAGTAGGGCTCTCAGCCCTAAACTAAATGCATCAAATTATGGCCCATACCTCCTGCATATATAGCAAGAGGCGTATACATAACATGTCTTCAGATCAACCTGTGGGTCCAAGATAATAACGGTAGATGGGTCTCGGCTACTCTTTGCATCACCCATATCAACCATCGCCTACCATATAACGCCTGGTCTGATAACATCCCCCACAAGTGATCAGGTCCTATCTCATGATCAATAGCAATATCCGGACTAGGATCATAGTTGAAAAAGAGGTCCTCTTCAACAGCAAAATTAGCTAAGGAATCTGCAAACTGATTCCAATAACGTGGAATCAGCTGAAGAGATATGCTCTCAAATTCATCAAGTAGGGTTATAGCAGTTTGATGATACATACGAAGGAGAGGATTCCAGACTATGTATGTCCCATTGAGTTGATTTAAGATCAGCTGTGAATCCCCTTTTATTAACAACCGCCTAATGCCACCTTTCTTGGCAATATTCAATCCCATAATCAGGGCTTTATACTCTGCCATGTTGTTAGTAAATCCGATCCCGAGGTAAGTAGCTAATTTCATTGTAACTCTACGTCAGGGATCTCGGACAACTACTCCAACAGTTCCTTTTCTATTAGGGCCCCTGGACGCACCATGAAAGTATAATGTATACGTCCATAATGGGTTTACACCACCAGCCATCAAGAACTCCCCTATTCGTAATTATGATAGTCAAAGTTCAACATACTTAGAGGATGAACTGACGGCTCCATCCCACCTTCTTCATTAAACTCAACATGGATGCTTGTCAAGATTTGTAAGCAGTGATGGCAGAAAACTTTAATCTCCCACACAAAGGTACTGTCTTCTTGCTCAATCACTTTATATCCCTTGCTCCAACAGATAAGCCTCCCCTGATAATATCTTTGCTCGAGATATGGGTGCTCCAAATAAGGAATTAACCACCCCATCAACCAATTTAAGCTCTCCTGCAGGTCTTGAATCAGCCCTAGTATGGACCTCCAATACATTTTTCCGCGTTAGCATACTTAAAAATAATAAGGTTTAATCTTATTAAGATTAACCTTATTCTTAAATTCCACTCCTTGTAGATCAGCTAATAGAACTATGGACTTATTTTTTCCTATCCGAACTATCTTGTAAGGGCCATCCCATCAAGGTTCCAGCTTTCCTGGAAATAGCTCCCTATGCGCACCGTAATATAGAACTAACTGCCCTTTCTTAAATGTATATTTCTTTGCTTTCAGATCATGCAACCGCTTCATCCGACGTTTAGCCACCTCTTGGTGCAAAAAACTCTGCAATTTGAGCTCTTCAAGTGGGCTATAGTCGTAAATTGCTCAAATAGGGCATCTTCATCACCCAGAGAATGATTGATTGCGAATATAATGGTCGAAAACTCAATTTCTAAGGGTAAGACACACTCCTCCCCGCAAACTAATTAGAATGGGGTGTGGCTAGTGGCTCATTTAAACATCGTATTATATGCCCAAACCACCACATATAATTTTGTATCCCAGTCCCGCTTTCTTTTCGGAGACTATCTTGGATAGGATACCCACAAGCTGCTTATTGGTACTTTCGACTTGTCCATTTTCTTGCGGATTATAGGGGGTCATCTTGTTATGCTTGATTTTCCAAGCTTCAGTCAGACTTTTAATCACTTCATTTAAAAAGTGAGTTCCACGATCCGATACTATTTCTTTTGGCAGACCAAATCGGCAGATGATTTGCTCAAGTAGAAAACTGGCAGTTTCTTTTGCATTGTCCTACCGCCTCGTCACCCGTGCTTCTGACCATTTTGTAAAATAATCAGTTGCTGCTATAATGTACCTCTTCTGAGTAGTAGACGATGGGGTAGTAGGACCCACAAAGTCAATGCCCCACTTCTCAAATGGAATGATAGCCATGATTGGCGTAAGTGGACGCTTCCTATTCTCTCTGCTGTCATGCCTTTGATAGGTATCACATCTCTTAACATATTCAAAGGAATCTTGGAAGATGGACGGCCACCAATATCCATCTCTTAAAGCCTTCTGTGCCGTTAACTGCCCAACAAAGTGCCCTCCACAAGTGGAGTCATGGCACTCTTCCAAAATAAAGGGAACCTCTTCAGGCATCACACATCCGCGATAGATATCATCAACACCCTACTGATATAATGTGCCTACGATCAAGGAAAATTTCAATGTGTGCTGTTTAATTTTTCTCTTCTTCGATTTTGATAACCCAGCTCTAGTCTCTCCCATAGAAAGATAGTGCGTTATAGCAACATACTAGGAGGGAATAGATGCTGTATCAATCTTGAATAAAGTTTCCATGTCACTTCCTTTAGCCAAGACCTCTTTTGGCTCTCCGAAATCCACAAGACACTCTACAATGCCCTAAAGCTTCGGCGGCTTGCTCTTAATCTCATAATCAAATTCTTGCAAAGTGATTAACCACTTTGCTAAACGGCCAGGTGGCTGTAACTTATTCAACAACAATCGAAGCCCTTTTGCCTTCGTATAAAAAAACCATCCTCTCATAAAGAATGTAGTGCCTGAACTTTTTGGTCGCAAATACCATCGCAAGGCACAATTTCTCCATACAGATGTAGTTAATTTCCGATATGCCTAACTTCCAACTAGCAAAAGCTATCAGATGGCACCACTTTTCCTCCCAAATTTGGGCCAAACAGCAGCTGATACTATACATGGTTGCTGCTGAAAATATATAGAACATTTCACCCCTTTTTGGTGCTTTTAAAACAGGTGCTTTGGCAAGCTCCTGCTTCACATCATCAAAAGACACTTTGCAAGCATCACTCCATGTGAACTGATAGTAGTTAAAGGACAATAGGTTGGTCAGTAGCAACGTTCTTTTTGCCAAGGCATTGATAAACATCTGATAATACCCCACTGATGACAGAAATCTATGCACTTTCTTTGGAGTACGTGGTGGACTCATGGCGACTATGACCTTGATCTTTTAAGGATCAGTCGCAATCCCTACGGAACTAACCACATGGCCTAACAAGAGCCCATAAGGGACTCCGTCGAGATGCACTTCCGTGGGTTAAGAGCTATGCAAATTTGTCTGTAGCACTCAAAACACTTCCGCAAAATGATCAACTGTCTATCCCTTACGGTGGCTGCCCCCAGATCATCAATGAATACTTTCAACTCCTCTGGGGAGATGTCACCAAAGGTCTTGTTGGTTGTTCTTTGCCACGAACCAAGTGCATTACACAACCCAAATTCCATCACATGGTATGCAAAGGTACCGAAGACTGTAATAAAAGTTTTTTTTAGCTTGTCTTGCTCAGCAATCGCCATTTGATTATACCCTGCAAAGCAATCCATAAACGAATAGATTTCCCTACCTGCTAGTTGATCCCAAATTTTGTCAATAAACAGCAACGGGTAGCAATCTTTAACAGTCTGCTTATTCAACTCTCTAAAGTCTACACAAAGACGGATTTGATTATTATTCTTCTTCGTGATCACAACTGGTGAGCACATTCAATATGTTGAACAGGGAAGATCAAACCTGCTTTCTGCAACTTCTGTAGTTCCTCGTACAACCCATCCCTTAATTCAAAAGGCATATGCCTTACTTTTGACATACAAGGTGGGTACCTTCCTTTACAGGAATAGTATGCACAGCTAGACTGGGAGGAATACCCCGAAGTTCATCATAGCTCCAAACAAAGATATCGCGGAACTCTCAAATTAAGGACACATAATCCTCTCTTTCTTCCGAACTGAGCATGGAACCTAATTTAATTGGCCGCGAATCATTCAACGTACCAAGATCCAGCTCAATAACATCCGCGTCTCTTATTTGATCATGAGGCTCTATTAGCTCATTCAAGGTTATCTGATAAATATCCTCTGTAGTGGACCCTTCCTTAGATCCATCGCTCGATGACGTCTCACTACCATATGGATCATCTACTGTTTCTAGTTCAGTGGAGGATAGTGGAGCTCTCTCACTCTGAGGGGGCTCAGGGTAAGCATCCACTATTACATGATGGGCACCTCGACCTAGAATCACTCGACTAGTGGGTATATCGACTTGACAGTCTGTTCGTAGAATCCATGGCCTGCCTAGCAAAACTCGATATCTAGGACGCAAACCTTATCACCCTAAAGTCCAGATAGCATTCCACACTCGCAACTGTAACGTGGACCTTAGTAATGCAACCTTCTGGTTGTCTTAGGCTATCATCAGCCATTCTAAGAAGTGCGGAGCCGTCTTTTTGGATCTCTAGACCTAACCTCTCCATCAAGTCTGAACTTATGATATTGACGGAGGATCCAGTGTCCACGATAGCGTGCTCCACTAATATTCCATCCACATATGCTGGGACCCTAGGGCAATGCTTTTCAGCATGATCAAACCAATCTTCCCCCACTCTAGCTATGCCCAAAGGTTCTACTATATACCCTATACATAGGATTTTCTTGAATTCCTTGCATACTCCTGGAGAAAGTTTAATCAATTCCAGGAGATCCACATTTGGTTTGACTTCGCAAAGGGAACTTGCGAGATTAAAGTCGTGGTAATTAGCCAAAGTTCTCTTCTCACGCCAAACCATTCTCTCCTTTGGTCTTTCAACCGGCATTGGTGCCTCTTTTTTAGCCTTTACCTTCTTTCTTGGCAATTAGAGGATCTATATGAAATCACCAAAGCTGAATGGAAAATGGAGATATAGACACCATTCCCAAAGGTTGTGGATCTTTTGAAGGGTGATGAAGAGTTGTGATACTAGAAACACAGCATCTTTGTGACTGCTGGAAAATATTGAGGCTCAAACATAGCACATGATGAACTCTAACTAGTAGTAGCATGGTAGAAGACAATTTTCATACCAATTTTCTCAAGTGCCACATCTTAACTAAAGGTTTGAAATACCAAGGATTTACAAGAGATGTTGCAATTAGCTAGTAATATGAGATTAACTTACGCTAATATCTTAAGTAGCTAAAGTAATATACTCATAACGATAGCCAAATAAACACCAATAAGGTCAAAAACATAGGCAGCGGGTAGAAGAGTGGCCAAAATGGGAAAGATTGCCTACTTGGAGGCCAACAAGGCATGTGCATAGTAGGTAACTGACAAAAATCCAAGAGCCCTACTAGGCTTTTGTTGTATGTGTTAGAACTGCACTGAATCCTGGTGTAGCATAAACAAAAGAGTCAAAGAAGTGTATATGTGACAAAAATCTAGAAACAAGAGAGTACACTTTACAAATATCCCTCCTTTGCAGCTCATGCTTTACTTTATCCTTTGTTTGTTAGCTAACCTAATGGAATTAAAAATAACATTTCCCCGTCATAAACCAAAAAAGCTTTTCATATGGCAATGTGGTAGTTGAGAATACATCCAAATATCGGAAGGTTTGGGCAAGTCCCATATTTGGCATGCAAAACTGTTTGACCTACCTTACCACTTAGCCATGCCCCACACATACATTCAGAATCTTGCAAATCCTAGTCTACGTCCACCTGGTAAGTTATACTGATACATACTGCCCATCCTCATAAATAGCATTCTTTCATAGTTTCCAAGCATAGAAAAGTGTTCATTGTCACAAACACACATTGTCATTTGGAATTACTATAACCCCATGTAGTTTAGCATATAGTTTAATTGACCATACATACTGCAACCATGCTAAGTGACTGCCTATGTAGCTCCACCTCACAAGCTCTCTATATCATCATGAAACCCTAGTTGACTTACTCTTTGCAGTGACCAGTTCTGCAGGGGCCAAGATTAGCAACCCGCTACGTTCGAGTCCAACTCACATGCTTTCTTTGATCAACCTACTCCAATTAACAATACTAGTGCACAACTAGTATTTTTTTCTTGTCCCGTCGTCTTGCATTTTTTGATCAATGCCTTATATTGCTACTTTCCAACATAGTACAGTCAACACAAAACCAACACATGCACAAGACCTTCAACCTCTCCGATGTTGTCATTGAGTTGGTTGCTATGCCATTTTGTTATCGATACAGAAACTTCTATGCTGGTAATAAGCTTCTCTTCATTCAATATAGCTGGGTTCAATTGCTATAGTTGTACTATTGTATGTTGACACTCATACTTGGTAGCACTAAATTGATAGCAATGCTATAATATTGATATACCATGATGTATTCAGCTATGTATCATAAGAAGTGGTACATGTGTTATTGTTGCTGTGAATCATTTTAATAGGTTGGAGGTTGCGTAGATATAGACTTGCTACATATTGAAAGTGCATGCTATTTATTACGTATTTCAACACATATAGTATACCATGTCGGGGTTCTAGAGATATTGTATGCAACGAATTTAGTTATAAGCAAGTAACTGTGTCTTTGCAAAATATTGATACATAAACGGTTGGTTGTGAAAGTGCTTGTCTACATTCAATACATCTATGTTCAATTATGAATAGGGCAGATGCGTTCAAGCCCTTGAAGTGGCCAATAATTGGACCCCTTTGTATGGTGGTCTTCATGTATGTAGATTGTGATTGCAAAAGTCTATGAGCTAGTAACCAAGGAGAGAACCAAAGAGGTACAATTTTCACACAGCATTTGGGAGTTGTTGATTCAATATGTGGAATAGTTAAGAACTTGCCAAAAGCACGATGCCAATCTCAAAACTCAATCATGACAAAGTCAAATAAAATTTATACAAATTGCAAATGTTTATGGGATCAAGCATAATACAGATGGTGAATAGTTACATAGTCCATAAGAGCTTTGCGCATTTGTAAAGCTTCAAGTCTTTGTTGTGGGGAAAGATACAAATCAGCATCCTCAGGTGGGTCCACAAAAGGGCTATCAACAAGTGGATCATTGAGATCAATACTTCCTCTTTCCTCCTCCTCCTCCTCATCATCATGTTCTAGCAATATATTATGGAGTATGCAACAAGTGTGAATTAAATTTGGTAAAAAATCAATATCAAAATTACTGATTTTTAAACCTAGGTACAACCACTTCTTTTTCAATCTACCAAAAGCTCTCTCTACAACTATGGATTAGGAGGATAATTTAAATTGCAATCATTTCTTTCCAAAAATATAAGCTCGTTTCTTTGAAATGGTGTCATAAGCCATGGGAGCAAAAAAGCCTCCATCTCCGACCATGTACTCTCTTATTTTAAGTTCAACAAAATGAAAAGGAAGACCTGTCAATCTGTCTTGCCCTTGGCACACTTGGAAGAACCTTGAGTTGCAAAGCACTCTCACATAATTCGCAACACCTAGCCATCCAATATTCACACTCATGAAGTGCATGTTTGCATCTACAATACCTTGCATGATCATACTGTACTGGCCATATCGATCATACCAATTGGTGTTGCTCTCATCAGGAGGCATTTCAATTTGAAAGTGAGTGCAATCAATGGCACCACAACAATTTGGGAATCCTTACAAAGCACAAAAACCTTCCTTCACCCCATTCAATTCCCCTTTTGTGATAGGCCAATGAAGGAAATGGGAAGCATTCCTACAAATGGAGATCACAAAATCTTGCACTATTTTGTTGACTGTGGAGTGACCACAACCAAAGTGCTTCGAAACATCTAGTAGTCGCATCTCGAAGGCTAGACACAATATTGCAATTGCGACTTTTCTTTCAACAGAAAATACATGCCCTGGGACCCTTCGAAGTGAGAGTGGGATATCTCCTTGTTGTAAGTCATCATGAACCAAATCCGTCACTTGTTGGAAAAGCTATAGGGGCATTTTAAAAAATTGACAAAATCTTTCATTAGAAATATGAGCATAATGAACATAATGGTTCCACCAAATTATTGATGACCGAGGCCGTACATACCACATGATTGGCTCTACTGGAGAATAGGTGTGAAGTAGTGACCAATGATGTGTAGTGCTAGCTCCAGCCCATAAGAGCAACTGGAAGGACATGAGAAAATATGTTTCATCTTCCTCCTCCTCTATGCTTTGCAAAATAGTGCAAGCGCATAACTCCTGGATTTTACTAGCAACTATGAGTAGGGCAATCAAAGATTGCAAAAGAGGGAGAAGAGTGGACTCCTCACGAGTGACGTGCACAGGAGGAGTATCCTCATTTTCCATGAGTATGTGGGCTTGGTAGATTGATATGGTGTATTTGATGGTTTGGTAGCTACTATGAGATGCTTAAAAACAAAAAAGGATGGGACTCAACAGTAGCAGAATGAAGTTGAGACTGTCAAAATACATGTAGAGTGTTTGAAGGAGAAGGAGATGCCTTGGAGTTTTTCCCCCCAAGATGCAAACATAGATTGAAGAAGGGAAGTAGCTAAGAAGAAAGAAATTAAAAAATAGTATTCAAAAATGGGTAGCAAGAGTAGCAAACTGTGAATGGGAGAGAACAGAGAATGCCATGTTTTTTGTTCGTGATTTTCTTGGTATTTTTGGGCAATAATTACCATTCAATGCAGGTGACCTTCTTTACCAGCAGTAGTGGGTGCTTTGCAAAGTCATAAAGCATGTAGTTTATTGCCTTTCTCCTCTCTCTCTCTTTCTTCCTTCCTCTTCCTCTTCTTCTTCTTCTTCTCCTCCTTCTTTTTCTCCTCCTTTTTCTCTTTTTCGTTTTTTCTTCTTTTCTTCTTCTTCTTCTTCTTCTCACCCTCTTCTTTCTTTTCTTCTTCTTTTTCTTTTCCTCCTCTTTTTTATCGTTTTCTTCGTTTCTTTCTCCTCCTTTTTTTTCTTTTTTTTTCTCTTTCTTCTCTTCTTCTTCTTCTTTTTCTTTTTCTTCTACTTTTATTTTTTCTTATTCTTTCTACTTCTACTACTTCTTTTTCTTATTCTTTCTACATCTTCTTCTCTTGTTTTTTATATTTCTCCTCTATTTCTTATTTTTCTTCTTATTTCAAACTAAACTATGTGCATCAACTACAATGCCATGACTAACAATATTCAAGGAAAATAAAACCATGCAAGCACAATCATCAAAGCAAGAACACGATAACCAAATCGATAAAATTATTATATTTTTATTTTTATTTTTAAAATAGAAGAATAAGTAAAAAATATGGTCCTATTCTGACTAGAATGTGTACAATGATTTTTTTCCAATGTTATCATGAATCAATAATCTCAATTATCCAATTTAAAAAAATCAAATCCCAACTATTTGCAAAAATATTTTGGGGCTAGCAATATGATGCCCCTTATTCTGCATTGCAATGCACACATGAGCAATCATGTGGTTAACGTGTCCTTGGTCCAAACAATAGAATCAAAATGTTGTGCTTCACCAGCTCAACGTAGTGGGACATTGGACACAAGATTCCTTCAAGAGCTTTGATGAATGAGAATCAATGACTCTCACATAGTCTCTCACATATGAGTACAAGCATACATTTGTAGTGAGTGGCATGACCTTCCTTCAATCCCATGAAGGATGTACTTTGCACACTCTAGGATCCAAGTGAGTGTTCCTTGAACTTTTTATTCTCTACAACCTCCACATGCAAAAGAGAAGTATGGGCATAGCAAGAGAGAGTGCTTGGGAAGAAGATGAGTAAAGCTTCACTCTCTTAGTCCCTCACCCTCACTCTCTCACTCTCTTGCTCTCAATCTCTCACTCTCACCCTCACCCACTCTCTCAAATGGAAGAAGGAAACCATGCATTTAAAGTTTGCACACACATGAATAGCTTGTTCTATTCATTCTTATACTTTTAATACATGATTTCTATGATTAGGGTTTTCCCATCCCTCTTGGGCATCCAACCCACATTAGGGCCTCAAGATGAATCATTTATTAATGTATGCTTTTCCTATGGTGAGAATGAACTAGAACCTTTGAATTTTTTCCACATGAGCCTATGCTATCATTACAACTTGCACGAGATCATGCCTGTGGCTTGTGGATTCATATAATAAATCAATATAATTGTTGCAACCATTTGGCCATTTAATATGCATGTGCTTCATGCACATTATTTTATGGTTAATAATCTAAATACTGTTTCTCAAAATCTAGGCTCCTTCTTGTACTTGCTTGCACATTGCATGCTACGTGCTTCTTGCGGTTAGCATGAACGAATAATTAAGTGGTGTATTGAACATAGTCCATAATCAATTTTAAAGACATTTCTTGAAATGTGGCATCTTTACAATATGATATAATCCATAATGACAAGAGTTTCTTATGTGATAGAAATATAAAGATGTTTTACCATCTAAGCATTACAAGGAAGTAAAAGCATAGTGATGGAAATTTTTGACGTGATAAAACCATATTGCCATAGTGATGGCCATTTTCGATGCAATTAGGCATATCGCTATTTGCATCGCCATTAGTGTTGCTATTTAGTGACACAAATACGACGATGTTCTAGGGGAAAAAATGTCAAAATTTGAGCATTGCATTTTATAAGTTTGTAAATGAATGTGAGAGAGAGAGAGAGAGAGAGAGAGAGAGAGAGAGAGAGAGAGAGAGAGAGAGAGAGAGAGAGAGAGAGAGAGAGAGAGAGAGAGAGAGGGGGGGGAGGGGGAGAGGGAGAGGGAGAGAGAGAGGGAGAGGGAGAGGGAGAGGGAGAGGGAGAGGGAGAGGGAGAGGGAGAGGCCACCACTGGCACCTCTATCCACAAATAGGGAGGAGACAGGTGTAAAGGAGAATGAGGAAACCTGTGAAGGAGAAGAAAAAGAAGGAGGGATGCGTGAAGGGATTCTTCTTTGAGCTTTGAGGTAAGTGCATTCTCTCTTCTCTCTTTGTTTTTCTCTTTTCTTCAATCCTCTCTTTCTTTTTGTTGATGAAGAGATGTATAGAGAGAACAAGGGATAGGGAGAAAGGGAGTGAGCTCAAGGCAGGGGAGGTTGAGAGAGAGAGGGGGGGAGACTGCCGCCACCACCGTTGCCACTATCATCTAGAAGATAGAGGAGAAAAATACAAAGGAGAATGAGGAAACCCATGAAAAGGAGGAGAAGAAGAAAGAGAGGAGCACAAAATGTTTCTTCTTCAAGCTTTGAGATAAGTGCATTGTTTGTTCTCTCTTTTCTTTACTTCTCTCTTTCTTTTTGTTTATGAAGAGATGCATAGAGAGAAAGAGAGAGAGAAAAATAAAGAGAAGGAAAAATAGAGAGAGGGAGGGATATAGAGAGAATATACATATACATATACATATACATATGTGTGTATATATGTATATATATATGTATGTATGTATATACAGGGAGGGAGGGAGAGAAATAAAGATAGGGAGGGGGAGGCAGAGATAGAAATAGATGAAGAGAAAAATAGAAAGAGGAAGGGATAAATAGAGAGAATATATATATATATATATATATATATATATATATATATATATATATATAGAGGGAGAAAGGGAGGGAGGAAGGGAGGAAAATGAGGGAAATAAAGATAGGGAGGGAAAGGAGAGAAATAGATAGAGCGAGAGAGAGATGAAAATAGAGAAGGTATGGAGAGAGGGATAGTGATAAAGAAGAGAAAGAAAAACGAAGAAATAGAGGGAGGGAGAGAGGGAGAGAGGAAGAGGTAAAAGAAAAGTAGGGAAAACGAGAGAGAGAGAGAGAGAGAGAGAGAGATATATATATATATATATATATATATATATATATATATATATATATATATATATATATATATATATATATATATATATATTAAAGCCAAAAACACTTCAAAAAATGCAATTTTATTAATCATAGGATTAGGAAAAGGGCTAAAGAGAGTTTACCACATGTGCAAGAATATGGTATTCTTGTCTGCTCTCCTCTTTTTTGGAGATAGTAGAGTCCACTTTGTGATTCTCTCCTTTTTAGCCAAAATCTCCAAAGTTTGATATGTTTTGGTAGTTCCAAAGTCCTAATTTACTTGTAAAATATGCCAAAGACATGATCAAGATGTTGTGAAGTTAATAATGACTTTTTTTGAAATTTGAGAGATTTTTCATATTTTCATTAGTCTTGTTAATAATCCTTTTTAGTTCATTCATCTTTCTCAATGAGCTTCTTTCTTTGCGAATTCAATCTATGTATGGCATCCAGAAGCCCTTCTCATTTAGTTAACATTTGCACCATCTATAGCCAGGGAGCTGACAGAAATTGGGAGGAAAAAATCTTTAGCATAAACAATTCGGTTGCCATGCTGCCCTTTTGCAAGGGCTCTCACAAGGTGAAAAAAAGAAAATGAGAGGATATACAACATTACTAGAAGGTACATATCATTGCTTTCAAAATTATGCTTGAAGGGTGATTTGTCAAAGTGAAATATGTTTGCATGGCCAAGGATATGCACTTGCCTCCAAACGAATGTGTTTCCTAGCAAACACATTGTAAGTCTTGAGTTGATAATGTTGTTGGGTATAAATGCGCTATCGAGGACATGATGCTACGTGGAGTCAAGTGGGGTAACACATGGAAATATCTTTTTTTTTTCTTTCTAACACCTATCTTAGCGGGAGTTAAGTTGATAGGTGGAAATCCCAAGTGGTACCATGCATATTCGACATGTGGTTGTGATATTTCAGTTTTGAGTCACCCACCTCATGCAGGACGAGATATCCTCAAACAGAAAACGTGTTCTTGCTTCCAATTTTTGAGTCCCTGAGTGGAATTTTACATGGTAAGGGGCAATGTTTGCCATCTAGCAACTAAGGGGAAGCAAGGGGTAGCTTAGTAAAATAGGGAAAAAAGTAAAAACGTGAGGAGTTTTTGAAAAAAGAAGAGAGGGAGAGGGATTCTACACAAGATAATCACAGAGAGAGAGAGAGAGAGAGAGAGAGAGAGAGAGAGAGAGAAGAATCTTGCAGCATGAAGATAAGGGTGAAATCTGATGCTAAAAAAAAGAACAAGAAGTTTTTAGAAGAAAGATTCCGTGAAGCTGAAGTTATTGGAGCCGTGGAGCATGATGGCAAGGCTGTTGAAGTCCATGGGTTGATGCAAGTTCTCAGTTTTCAAATGATGGTAATAAGAGTCTTTCTTTTATCTTATTTTCTTCTACTGCTACGTGGGGCAAAGAGTATGCAGATCTATTATGAGGTATGGTTATGAGTGAAAGACATCATAGGGCTATTCTTCGTCGTGTTGAGAGTGATGTATGCTAGTTGTTTGCATGAGGTTTCCCATTAGGAGAGAAGAATGAAAGTAAAGGATCTCTACATCTGAAACTGGGTATGTGGTAGAGAATATGTATTATGGGCAGGTGTTGAATGCACGTAATCGAGTTGGTGGAAATTTGAAAGGATTTGTAGCTAGGAAAATGATGAATTAGAGCTCTATAACTCTTCATCAATACAAGATATGCTGAGATGTATCTGCTAGTATATACTGAAATGATAATATGAAATCAAAGAAAGTACATTCTTGTTTGCAAGTTTGTGCTTCTTGGAGTAGAGAAGTTATGTGTTTGCTATATAGAGGAGCAGTATGTATAGGACTGCAAGCTATGGAGAGTTGTTTCAAGACAATAGATCAAAGAATTTGGGTCTAAGTTGTTCTAGACAGTTTTAGATTGGAAAGAGAGCCACAATTTTCCTTTTCGAAGTTTGATGATTCGAGACGTGGTTAGAAAGTTATGAGCTATTTTATGTAATGCTCTATGAGGCAATTTCTGTGCTCAGTGAGGAAATAGGTGAATTCAGCAACATCTACGTCACCAACTTGGTTTCCCATGAGAGTTATCATGATTATCCATTACTATATTAGTGTAAACTTGTTTTGTTGTATTAATGGAATGTCTACAATAGTGGAATGCTTGTAGCAGCTGGATTGGCATGAAAATTCATCGTATAAAGCTTTGGTTACTTGCATTTTTTGTTTTTATTTATGTGTGCTCTGAGAAAATAAGAACAAAAAGGATCTACAACTAGTTCTGCACTGCTTGAGGGAACCATGCTTTGTGGGGAAGTTGCTGCGTGGGGTTTCAATCCCTAAAAAATAGGAGTTGTGTGAATTTGAAAGCTCATGTTGTCAAAGTCTCAGCCATGGTTGTTTCAGCATCGAATTCTCTCTAAAAATGGTAAATTCTGAACTTGAAGGTTTAAATTACTTAAGTATTGAGTTGAAGTCTAAATGAGGAGTGAGTGATCAGAAATATTTGATCAATTGTTCAGTGGTGTTGTTTTGTGGGTTTTGTTAAGTGGAGATCCTCGGTCTTTATCCTGTGGTGTTGCCTTGGGGGTTGTTAAAGGCCAACTACCCAATTCACCTACCATAGATTGGTGCCCCACTGAGGACCTCCCAGGAAGTGTAAGGTTTGGAAACCAACCTATACACAAACTCAAGAATGGCGGATTTTGGATATGAACCCTTATTTGGTAGTGAAAATAAGGATGCTAATCAATTTATTAAGATATTGGAGTGGATAGCTTATCAAGATCGAAGGGACACTGATGCAAATAAGCATCGAATGATCAGCATGTTGCTTGAAGGCTTTGCAAGATTATGGTAAAACTCACTAAATGAAGAGACAAGAGCAAATTGGAAAGAAGTAAAAAATGGGTTCCTTTGCAACTAAGCAAACTCCTGAGAGTTTACGGAAATCTTTGCAAAGGATGTTTCAAGGGAAAAATGAGGAAGTGTCTAAATTTGCTACGAAATTTGAAGCAAAATGGATAGAAATTGCATAGAGTATGGAACAACCTCCGATGATGTTCTTGAAAAAGGACAAGTTTGTTTCATTGCTTAGGCTTCAAATTAGAGAAAAGATTTTGATCAAAGACCCTGACACATATGAAGATGCAGTCAAAATAGCCAAAGAAAAGCAAAGGTGGTGCGCAGATCGGTCGCTGTATGCTCACGTAGTGAATCTCGGAAGGTCCCCAAGAACAATGAACTCTACTTTTTGCACAAGTTACAAGGTAAAAAGCATGAACGACAAGAGCAAGAGACCAATTGGGTGCAATCTCCCCCCATGCCTTCTGTGAGCGCTTCACAAAGCATGTATTTTATGTATATTCCATCTTCATGCTCAATAATAGCCCAATTTACAAAAATATATCAAGCTTTTAGCTTTTGAGTTTGCTTTTACAAAAATAGAAATAAAGCTAATGGATGGTGCCCAAAGAGTCTGGCACACCCAATACAATGTCTAAATAGAAATAACATATCCGTGCGCATAGGCGCATACAAAATAATAATAAATAATCAATGCCTCAATAGACATGACAAAATATAGGCGTGGCGCCTATCAAAATATAATCCATAGGTCGAATACTCGCTAAACTCCAATGCTTTCCTCCACCACTGCTGCTATCTCTACACATCAACTGAAGCATTCACAATCGTTAGTAAAATAATATAATTAAACCGACAAAAGTGAATACCTAGCAGTCTTCAGCTACCTAAATAAATCAACTGGTGAGAAATAAATCCTAACCTTAATTTATTACGAGTTCGCACTCTAAACTCATAAATGTTTATTAATTTAATATGCATTTTGCGAAATCACCCGCTATGAAATCACCCATGTACACACTAAATTAATGAAACGCCCGAAAAGGACAGGCGTCCCCATCAACTTCTCTCACAAAGAATCCACTTTGTGTATGAGCCTCGGTCATCAAAGTTTACGGAATCCACCGTAAAACCTCACGGAATCCACCGTGGCACGAAATCCACCATGAAATATGCCTCCTGGCATCATACCCCCGGGGTGGGATAGCAATTGACCTCAATTGCTATTAGCTCAATGTGGAGCTAACAGAGTGGGGAAAGCATTTAAGTCTCTAGCGTGCATCCATTGTGCTTCCTCTACAGGATGGTTCTTAAATTTAACTAGATATCTAGAATACCTTCGGCCAGTTCTAGTGGTCATAAAGTCAGTGTCTACGATAGCTTCTGGTTCAAGTATTTCAGTCTCTTCCTCTAATAAAGGTGGGTTTTCATAAACAGGGTGGACAGGTAATTGGCCTCTAAATGGTCTCAATAAACTAATGTGAAATGTATTGTGAATTTTCCAATGAGATGGTAATTCTAACTTGAATGCATTGTCATTAATTTTATGAATAATTCTAAATGGTCCATAGAATCTGGGAGCTAATTTGACAACTGGATGTCTATCTACACTTTGCAGTCTACGTTTTTCTATTCTCAGCCAAACATAATCATCAACTTTGAAATTCATGGCTTGTCTTTTCTTGTTGGCTTGTTTGGTATATGATTGCTGGGCCTTAGCAATCATATCTTTAACTTCATCAAATATACTGTTATGCATACTAGCAATATCATCAACACTCTAAATTCTATTAGACAAAGATGCAATAGGTGTAGATAATCTATATCCATAAATGACTTCAAACGGTGCTTTCTTTGTAGATGTGTGCGGTGTATTGTTATATGCAAACTGTAATAAATGCAAATGAGTGTCCCATGTCTGAGGTTTAGAGATAGTATATGCACGTAAAAGATCTAGAATGGTGTTGTTTGTGGCTTCTGTTTGTCCATTAGTTTTTGGATGAAATGCAGATGAGAAATCAATCTTTGTGCCTAGGTTAGCAAATAGAGTAATCCAAAAGTTGTTACAAAATCTAGAATCACGATCTGAAATTATAACTTTTGGCAATCCATGGTTAGTAAAAACAATTTTCAAAAACAATTGTGCTGCTTGTGATGCTGTTAAAGTTTTCTTACATGGAATGAAATATGCTTGTTTACTAAATCTATCCACAAGTGTCCAAATCATATCATGGTTAGATTTAGTATTTGGTAAACCAGTGATGAAATCCATAGAAATTTGTTCCCAAGGTTTAGATGGAATAGACAAAGGCATAAGTTATCCATACTGTTTACCATGATGTCTCTTAACTCTTTGACAAATCAAACATTCAGAAACGAAGTTAGATACATCAGCATCCATATGCGGCCAATAAAAATCTTCAGTTAACATACGTAAAGTAGATATGATACCTCTATGACCTTGATATGGGGGACAATGAATTTTATTCAAAACAAAAGATCGGAATGGAATTGTAACACGCAATCTCTTTTCATAAAACATAAATCCATCATTATATGACAATGAATCAATAGGAATGAAATTATTTTGAACTAATTTATTCCAATCAGTATGAAAAGTAATATCCTAGTGATATGTATTTTTCATAGCAATCAAAGAATCAAAAGATATGACAGAAATATTTGAATGGCAGGTCTTCTACTCAATGCATCAGCCACTACATTTTCTTTTCCAGGTTGGTATTGAATGATAGGATGAAAACTTTGAATAAATGAGGCCCATTTGATATGTTGGTTAGAGATTTGGGGTTGGCTAAGTAAATGTTTAATACTTTGCTGATCAGTCTTTATCATAAATTTTGAACCCATTAAGTAGTGTTTCCACTGTCTTAATGCTTGTACAACTGCTAATAGTTCTTTGTCATATGTGGAATATTTCAGCTCAGAGGGTTTTAGCTTACAACTAGAATATGCTATAGGATGATTGTCTTGCATAAGTACGGCTCCTATTCCTGATCCACTAGCATCGGTCACTACTAGAAAGAATGGTCTATTAAAGTCAGGCAACTGTAGAACAGGGGCATTGGTTAATGCATGTTTCAGTAAGTCAAAGGATTTCTATTGATTTTCGGTCCATTGATAAACAAATTCTTTCTTCAGAAGTTTGGTTAATGGTAAAGCAAGTAATGAAAAATTACATACAAACTTCCTATAAAAACTAGCAAGACCAAGGGATGAGCGTAACTCATGCACCTTTTTAGGTACAGGCCAATTCAATATTGCATCAATTTTCTTAGGATCAACTTTAATTCCATCAGATGATACAATATGACCTAAATACTAAATTTTTGTCTTAAAGAATTCACTCTTTTCAGGATTTGCATACAGTTGATTTTCTTTCAATAACTGAGAAACCAATGACAAATGCTCATAATGTTCTTTCTCATTTTGACTAAACACCAAAATATCATCAAAGAAAACAATTACACAATACTGATATTTCAAAAAGATACAGTTCATCATTCTACTAAAGGTAGCAGGTGCATTAGTCAATCCGAATGGCATGACTAAAAATTCAGAATGACCAAACTGTGTTCTGAATGCAGTCTTGAATATGTCAAACTTATCTAGTCTCACCTAATGATAACCAGACTTAAGGTCAATTTTACTAAATATAGAAGATCCTTGCAGTTTGTCCATAAGGTCATCAACTCTAGGAATAGGATACCTATTCTTTACAGTGATCTTATTTAAAGCTCGATAGTCAATACACATACGATAGGTATTATTCTTTTTCTTGACTAACAATACAGGTGCACCGAATGGAGAACTGCTAGGTCGAATCAAACCTCTATTTAGTAATTCCTCAACTTGACTCTGGATTTCTTTTTGCTCTATCTGGTTATGCCTATATGGTGCTTTGCAAGGTGGTTGTGTGCCGGGGATCAAATCTATTTTATGGTCTTCTGGACGTGAAGGAGGTAAACCTGGTGGTAGGTCTTCTGCAAAACAGTCCTTAAAATATGCAAGAAATTCCTTATGCCTAGGGTGCATACCATTGGCTTGGAATTGCTGTGGTCATCTGTCTCTACCGCGTAGCTTATCTTCAGTGTCGTGAGCTAGTGAAATGGTGTCTTCAAGAGTAGCAGGCTTGAACATGTTAACTTCAGCGTAGTAATGCCCAAGGAGTCCAGACATATACTTCCGCTTATGTGTCGCCTCTGGTACGTCTTCAAGCATGCGTAGTTGGAGGAGTGCATTCCAAAAACGCTCTGTATACTGAGGTACAGGCTCACGATCCCGTTGCTGGAGTAGATCCCATTGCTTAATAGCTTTCTCATGAAATTGCGGTGGAAGGAAATTCTGCATGAACTTCTTCTTGAAATCTTCCCAAGTAGCAGGACATTCTATGCTCTTGCGTACTACAGTCCACCAAAGTGATGCTCTGTCTACCAAATGATTAGTAACACACTTGATTTTATCTTTTTCTGGATAGGTTTCCTCATGGAAATAGTCATCAAACTGACTAATGAATGCTAGAACATTTTTCCTTCTCGTATGCCATTGAAAGTACGAAATTTGAAACTTTGTTTACTTATCTTTGATTCCTTGCGAATGGTTTGAGCTTCAAGGGTGGCGTCGATGGTACGTCAAATCAAATCTTCAGCTTGAGGTTCTTCTTTGTCGGTAGACGCTCTTTGTAATTTTGTCAGTTGCACTTGCAATGCTTGCCTAGCCCTTCATTCTTCTTCCAATTGCATCATGATTAAGTCCAGTTTTTGCTCCATCGTAGGCTCAAGTAGGTCGTCTTCAGCCATAAGATCATCCATATGTGGTTCCGTCATCCTGTAAAACTCAAAAGACCTTTCTCACTCAAAATCAGGTTAGCGGGATGAGCGTAGCTCAAATTCGGGGTTACAAGGCTTATGTGTTTTTGGGTATTTCTTTCTCAATCTTCAGAAAATCTGTAATTTTTCCTTCTTCGTATGCTGAAAATGCTTCAGCAAACCTGCGTATGGGTAGAATAACTTCCAACAAACAACTTTGCAGTTCGGAGTTTCTGCGCAGGAACAGCGCTTCTAGGAGTTTTGAGCACAAGTCAGTTCTGACTCCAGTTGACTAGTCTGACTTGCAGAGTTGCAGACTTATGTGACTTGCAGAGTTGCAGAGTTGCAGACTTGCAGAACTTAGCCGACTTAGTGAACTTGCAGAACTTGATCATAGATTACTTGCAAAACTTGATTTCTGAGGTGTGTGACCTGGAGTTGTTGACCAGAGGTGACTTGCAGAGTTAAGCTTAGTTTGATTAAGCTTAATAGCTTAAGCTTAGTGGGGGGCTATGGCAGAAAACGATGAATTCATGGGGGGGGCTGTTTTTTTCGCCGCCCGAAAAAATCGGAGGCCCCTCTCAGACCTCAATGAGAATTTATGAAGCTTTTAAGCTTCTTTTAAAGCTTATAAGCTTTAGGATAAAACTTTTTAAGAGATAAGATATGGAGTTTCTCACTGTTTGCCCACGACTTGATGATGGAGATGAAGGAGTGGTCCTCTGCCTATACAGCCCGGTCCTTCGCGATCTGATGACAGAAACAGGGGTTCTTGATTGCCAGAAGTCTGCCTGTATTGACGGTTTGCGACGAGATTGACCGTAGAGCCCGATCGTTCCAGGAGCTCCACCTTCGCACGAGATGGGTAGCGATTGGAAGCTCTTGATCTCAGCTCCACTCTGATACCACTGGTGCGTAGATCGGTCACTGTATACTCACGTAGTGAATCCCGGAAGGTCCCCAAGAACAATGAACTCTACTTTTTGCACAAGTTACAAGGTAAAAAGCATGAACGACAAGAGCAAGAGACCAATTGGGTGCAATCTCCCCCCATGCCTTGTGTGAGTGCTTCACAAAGCATGTATTTTATGTATATTCCATCTTCATGCTCAATAATAGCCCAATTTACAAAAATATATCAAGCTTTTAGCTTTTGAGTTTGCTTTTACAAAAATAGAAATAAAGCTAATGGACGATGCCCAAAGATTCTGGCACACCCAATACAATGTCCAAATAGAAATAACATATCCGTGCGCATAGGCGCATACAAAATAATAATAAATAATCAATGCCTCAATAGACATGACAAAATATAGGCGTGGCGCCTATCAAAATATAATCGATAGGTCGAATACTCGCTAAACTCCAATGCTTTCCTCCGCCACTGCTGCTATCTCTACACATCAACTGAAGCATTCACAATCGTTAGTAAAATAATATAATTAAACCGACAAAAGTGAATACCTAGCAGTCTTCAGCTACATAAATAAATCAACTGGTTAGAAATAAATCCTAACCTTAATTTATTACAAGTGCGCACTCTAAACTCATAAACGTTTATTAATTTAATATGCATTTTGCAGAATCACCCGCTATGGAATCACCCATGTACACACTAAATTAATGAAACGCCCGAAAAGGATAGGCGTCCCCATCAACTTCTCACACAAAGAATCCACTTTGTGTATGAGCCCCAATCATCAAAGTTTACGAAATCCACCATAAAACCTCACGGAATCCACCGTGGCACGGAATCCACTATGAAATATGCCTCCTGGCATCAAAAGGAAAATACAATTGAGGCCGTATCAATCAAGAGGTATTGATGTGCATGCATTTTTATGGCCTAAACAAGTTGACACTATTGTAGGAAATGCATGACTGCAAGATGTGCATCTTCATGGGGCATTTGAAAAAGGGAAGAATGGAACTCAACAAGGCCATAGGAAACCTAATGATGATGTGATTAATAAATTGCAGGAACATTTGGCAAATCTGAATTTGAATATGAGCCTATTGTAGACAAGGTAGCCTCAAATGCACCCTAGATTTAGAGGACCTCCATGAAATAGATGGGAACATTTTGAATGCTTTAAATGTAGGGAGAGAGTTCATATTGCTCTTGATTGCCCTTATCCAAGAAGAAAAGGAGGGGAGATGTATCCCATGCCACAATGGAATGCTAGGCAAGATACTAGACCTCAACAGAAACAAAGGCCACTTGAACAAGCTAGGCAATAGTTGGAAAGATGACCTAATGAAGGCACATCGGGTATGAATTTGATCAAAACCAGCATGTCTAATGATGGGGAAAATGCAGATGTTTTAGCTAACAAGAGAGCTAGAGAGAGGGATATTGAAACTGAAACTTAGACGGCAACAAGGATTAAAAAGGGAAAACATGTTGTAAACGATCCAGAAACTAGCAAGAAAGCTAGACAATGAAGGAAGATTCAAATGGGGGACTTTGCTTTGGGAGTCAATCAAGCCCCTTACAACTTGCTTGAGGATTTAAAAGGTAAGTAGGCCGATGTTACATGTGGTCAGCTATTGCAGATGAACTCATCTCTGAGGAGGCAATGGCATGGTTTGGTTAGCATCAGGAAAGGAAAAACTAGAATTGGGCATGTTGGAGTGGTATACCTATTAGGTGTGAAAGACGTTATATGTGTCATGGATGCGTGGATACACGGAAAGAAAATTGATCAAGTTTATGCTGATGGTGGTGTGCAAGTTTGTGTATTCACTAAAGAAGCAATGTTGTAAGTGCATCTTAAAATGACAGGGAAGTCACCGTTTAAGTTTAAAATGGCAAACAACTCAAAAGTAAAATGTTTGGGAGTCATCGAGAACTTGGAAATCAACATTGGAGGCTAGAGAGCATGTTTGGATTTCCATGTTATGCCTGCAGAACTGGGGGCATATCCTCTCATTTTGGGATGGGTGGCTAATTGGTATGAGGTCCAGATAAGACTAATATAGAGGTCAATTGGAACTCTATCTAGAGAAGCCAGCTCATAAGAAGGTGATCTTTGACATGAAAACAGGATCCGTCATTCAAAATGGACATGAAAGTGATGCTGGAGGTGATAAAAGTAGCGATTCATAAAATTCCAGCCTCGATGAGGAAGATAGAGGATGGGAAGCTAGCCTACTCTCTAGGGATATTGACATCTTTGGATTGTCAATCCAAGGTTCAAAAAGAGAGGAGAATGTCGTAAATATTGCTGTAGGAAATACAAACCTCATGCAGGAAACATTTGATTAGCAACTTGAAATGAATGTTGGATTGCCCAAGCTTATGGATATGTTGGGAAATGACTTGACTAATGATGAAAGAGATAAATATTCAGCCATTTTTCAAAAATACCCGAAACTATTTGCTACAAAATATCACCAACTGTGGGGTACTAACAACATTGTGCACCATATCAAATTGACACAAGGGTATAAACTGGTGGCTCAAAAACTTAGGAAACTTGGTACAATTCAAGAAAATGTACTTAAAGCTAAAATTCAAAAGTTGCTTGATGCAAGATTTATCTATCCTATTGATAATGCAAAGTGGGTGTCTCATGTTATAATCAAGCCAAAGAAGAATGAAAAGTGGAGAGTATGTGTTGATTTCAAGCCTCTTAATGTAGCGACTAAGAGGGACTACTATCCTCTTCCATTTCAGGTTGAGATCTTGGATCAACTGGCTGGTCATGAATTTCATAGTGTGTGCAATGTATACTTTAGATATTTCTAGATCATAATAACAAAAGAAGATCAGAAGAAAACAACGTTCATTACCCCATGGGGATGTTTTTGCTATAGAGTAATGCCTTTTGGTCTAATAAAAGCATATGCTAGCTTTTCAAGATGGGTTAAATGGATATTTGCCCCTTTCATTGGGAAATCTGTGGGTGTTTATGGACAACTCTCGTGTGTACAGCCTGAGGGCATTACACTCTCAAAAACTTGGTGAAGTTTTCTGTAGACTTGATGAGGATGGTGGTAAGCTAAACCCTGATAAATGTAAAATAGCAAGAACTAGAGTGATACTCTTGGGTCATGAAGTGTCTGCTAATGGTATTTCACCTGAGCTTATAAAGTTGAGGCTTTACTTCTTATGTATTCTCCAAAAACTATAAAAGAATTGATGAGCTTTGTTCAAAAGTTGAGGTATCTATCAAGATCATTCCATATGCTAGCTAAGTATGTATATCCTTTACAGAAAGAAACTCATAGGGATCCTTTAGTTTGGATGCAAGTTGAAGAGGATGCATTCTTGCATATTAAAGAAAAGTTAAGCACTTTGCCAGTTCTTATGCCTCCAAACTGGGATGAACCTTTCTTCATTAGCATCAGTGTTGGGAAAAATGCAATGAGATCCATTTTAATGTAGAAGGGAAAGGGGATGTCTCATATGAGGCCTGTGTTTTATATAAGTAGATCCATTGGAGCAACTAAAAAAGCTTGGATGGAAGAAGAATTGTTGATATGAAAGCTGGTATATATAGTTAAAAGATGGAAATCATACTTGATTCAAAAACCATTTGTAGTACTTACTAGTTCTCAGTTGCTTCCACAGGTTTTGCGATCTGCTGAAAATGCTTCAAGAGTTACTAAGTGGCTATTGGCTCTACAAGAATTTGAATTTACATGTTTGAAGGAGGATACTATATGAGCTAGCTTAGCTGATATTTTGACATATAAAGAACCTGTTGAAAGTGCAGCTATTATAAGACAAAAAATAATTCCTCATCCACAAATTCATGAGGAGATGAAGGATAAAGATGCTACCTTGTTTTTTGATTGGTGGCAGTTACAAAAGAGTGCTGAAAAAGGGAGAATTGGGTTTTATCATTATGGATGCTAAAAATCGAGGTCTTTTCTAGAAGTCAAGAAAGTAAAGAGATACAGAGTAACAATGACACTGAATATGCAAGTTTACATGCTGTCTTGAAACAATGTATTTAGTTGGCATACATGAAGATAGTTGCAAAAGGAGATGCTTTGTTGGTGATCAAGCAGGTTCAAAATGTTTCGAAAGCCAATAAAGATATTTTGAAGAACTGGCTGTTTAAGATAAAAGGCCTCATGAGGCAGCTAAAAATTTTGAAATTTGGTATATTGGCAGGGATAACAACCGTAGAGCTCATGGATGGGCTGAAAATGCTCTTTCCTAGTATGTTGCTGCCATGAGGGTGGATAATCCTAGATATGAGAGTAGGGAAAGCCTTCACCTGATTGAAGAATTTCTAAAAATTTGGCAGTTAAAGTCATTGGCTGATAAATACATAAGATATGCCATTGTCAGACATGCTAGGGCATATGTGCTCATAAATGATTAGCTGTACGTGAAGGGGATTGATAATGTACTAAGATGGGTGTTGGATGGTTTTGAGATTCCTGCTTGTTTATCTTCGTGTCGTGAGGAAGCATGTGGTGGTCATTTTGGTTTTGAGCTTACCAAAAGGAAAATTCTACTAGCAAGACTTACTTGGCCTAGTCTGAGCGCGCTGATGTTGCTCATTGCTGTAAAAGTAGTCATGCTTACCAATCATATACAAAAAGGATACTAATTCCAAAATCTGCTAAAGCCATTGTTACCTATGGACTGTTTGAGAAGTGGGGTTTAGATTTTATTGGACCTTTGCCTAGTACACAAATAGGAAAGTCTTACATTATTACTACAGTTGATTATATGACCAAGTGGCTTGAAGCTAAGGCTATAAGGAATTGCAAGAAAGAGGATGTAACTCATTTCCTCATGAAGGACATATGCTACTGATTTGGAATACCATTGGAAATAGTGACATATCAAGGTCCTGGCTTTAGAAATAAGCTATTAAGAGAATTAAAAGGGAATCTAGAGTTGAAACATAGATTTTTTACTCCTTATTACCCTCGGTGCAACAAACTGGTGGAAGCATTCAATGGAACATTACAAAACATTCTCTTTAAGCTAGTGGAAGATCATCCTAAAGATTGGGACAATTATCTACATCAAGCTTTGTGGGCTTGTAAAACAATGTAGAAGACAAGTACATGATTCACCCCTTTTTAGTTAGTATATGGTCAAGATGCTTTATTACCTATGAATGTCAGATTCCCTACAATGGATTTTGTAAGAAAGCGTCAGTTAGATCAAACAAAATTGGAAGTTGACAGAGGACTGAACTTGCATACTCTATGGTTGGATAGGCAACAAGCAATAAATTGTTATGAAAAAAAAATTGTGAAGAGAAAGGAATGGTTCAATACACAGCTGAAGAAGAAGAATATTGCAAAGGGAATTTTGGTTATGAGATATAACAGTAGCTTGGACTCCACTTTTCAAACCAAGCTTTGTTTTGTTGCATTAATGGAATGTCTACAATAGTGAAATGCTTGTAGCATCTGAATTGACATGAAAATTCACAATATAAATCTTTGGTTACATGCATTTTTAGTTTGTATTAATGTGTGCTCTGAGAAAATAAGAACAAAAAGAATCTACAATTGGATTTGCATTGCTTGAGGCAACCATGCTTTGTGGGGCAGTTTGCGTGGGGTTGCCATCCCTAAAAAATAAGAGTTGTGTGAATCTCAAAGCTTGTGTTGTCAGAGTCTTAGTCATGGTTGTTTCAACATCAAATTCTCTCTAAAAATGGTAAAATTTGAGCTTGAAGGTTTAAACTTCTTAAGTGTTGAGTTGAAGTTCAACGAGGAGTGAGTGATAAAAAATATTTGATCATGTGTTCAGTGGTGTTGTTTCATGGGTTTTGTTAAGTAGAGATCCTCGGTCTTTATCCTGTGGTGTTGTCTTGGGGGTTGTTAGAGGCCGAGTATCCAATTCGCCTACCAAAGTATGTAATATTTTTTCATTTAAGCAAGTATTAATAACAAATTCCTTATTGTAGACATATTTTCGTCAAAAAGTATTGAATGGCAACATGTAGAAAGCTTAAGTGGAGCCGTCCATGAAATTCATAAGGTGTTCATAGCAGTAGACATTCTCTATGTTGATCAGACAATGGGTTCTTTTAGTGAGAGAAGGGTTTTTAGATATTATGCACAGTATGTGATTCCCTCTAGTGTAGGTACATATGGACATATCAAGGATTTTCCATTGCCAAGTCTTTCATCTCTAAAATGAGAGATTCTTGAAGAGGCAATGATACACAGTTTTAAACTCAAAATATGTCAGGATATTCAAAATTCTATGACATCTAGAAGGATCTCAAGAAGAATACACCTATCATGGTTTATACCCTTGTATATCTTTGTGGTGTGATTTAAAATAGCACATTTAGAAAGGAGAAAGATATCTTGGCTAAGTAGAAATTCTACAGAAGAGAAACTAAACAACATTATAGGAAGGCTTTTGAAATCTAGAGAGTATGACCATAAGGGTGATACCATGAGGTGTATTGTATGCACCCAATCCTTTTGTCTTACAACATCACATAACAAAGTCTTGCTTTGGGCTTCAATTATAGAAGATACAAACTTAAATTAGGCATTTGGATTCCCTTGAATTTTGATACAAATTGCATGCCTTTTAAACTTAAGGTGCAATATATAGCACATGAAAAAGAAAATGAGGTAAATGTTACTTCCATTTGGAGTCTAAAGGATGTAAGGGATACCTTAAATACCATATTAGAGAATTTGGAAATCTCCCAAGTTCCACTTTCAAATAAGGAGTAAAGATTTGGCTAAGTGTCTAAATCTTAACCCCATATTTGAGATTGGGACTTGGGGGGATTGCTTATATAGTATCTAGGGAAAACTTCACCTTCAAGTAAGGGGATAATATTTGACCATGTGTCCAAATATTAATCACATTAGGAATTCCCAAAATTTATGAAAATTTCCAAATTTCTTGAATATGTGGTTCTTGGATCTAGTAGACAATACATCCCCTTAATATAAGTTCAAAGTTAATGTTAAAACAATTGGAAAAAGAGTTGAATGCTCTTTCTCTTATATGAGTTGTTTGTCTCCCATAATTGTAAGTTTTGAGCCATCAATATGAAACCATTTTTACGTTTATATATGATTAAAATATTTTCATTAAATCAAGAGTTAGAATATTAAAGTGAAAATATACAAGGATGCAAAACAATAAAGGAGATTCTTCCAAGTTTGTATTTGCATCTATTTATCTTCTTCTGTCTCCAATACCTTTTCATTCTTTAGCATTGTAACTTCTTCATCACTTTTTTCAAATATCTCTAGTCTCTTCATAGTGACTTTTTTCTTTGATTGCTAGAAGATTTCAACTTTGATAGGTACTCTCTTCTCTTCAAGCTTAAGAGGAGATGGATTAAATTTCATAGGAGAAAGTGTTGGCATTCCTTTCTTTTTGGAGTTCACCTTACTGGACTTTCTAGATGATTTGCCATTGCCATTTCCCTTACTCTTAGTTGAACATTTCTGTGGAGGGGAGTCGAGATGGACTGGTGTGATTTCCCTATCCAAAATGAACTTAATACATTGCTCCCTAATCCACCACATATATGAGTCAGGCTAATATTGACATCATGAGAAAAAATGTAACAAGTTGGTAAACTGAAAAAGGATCCCTAGAAAATAAACAATGTGAAATAGACTTACATTCAGTCCATCTATCTTGAGTATCTTTAAATCTATTGTCCTGAAGACACTTGAAATCACTCTACATCCACAAGTATGTGCATCAATTTAAAATGGTACTTCTTGTTGGACAAAGTTATATGGTTTTTTAGGATTAGCAATATCCTCATATGTGGTGTCCAAGAAGGTCGTCATGAGTGTGCTAGTACTGCAAATAGAAACATGTAGCTAAAATAGATAATCAAATAAAATAAACAATTAACCAAAAAGCAAGTAGCATTCTATTCAACACTTATTTTTGCTTGACCATGGATACCACTTAGAGATTTCATGAGGATAATTTCTCTCATGAGTATATCGATATATGTAAGACTCTAATGTCCTCTGCAAAGCGAAATGTTAGTAAACAATAAATACAATTAAAAATATATATTAATACTTTTAGAAAATTTCATACCTTTTGATGCAAGGAAAAAATATATCTTAGTTTGTGATGGAATCATAAGATTTAAAAAACGTTGCTATGTTTGAACCAGATCTCGAAAACAATTCCATTAAACCAGTGGATCAATAGTAAATATACTTTTAAAGTTTTCTTGGCTAAGAGAAGCAATCAATGCCCTAAAGTGAATAACAAAAGTAAAGGAGTATTATTTGCAATCAACATCACAATCATTCTATATACTAAATTTTGAGAATCAAAATGCCTTACCTTATGCAACAATAAACTACAGAATTTGACAAGTGAATATCCTTCTTTACTAGCATCGACTTGTCCTTAGGAGATATGCTAAGATAGTTCTCTTCCTTAGAAGTTCAAGAAACATTGATAACCATTTGTCCATATACCTCACCCATCCTGTTATAATTAACAAGGCCAAGCACAATAATTTTTCTCTTGCAAACATCATCCTTGGTTTCTATGATCTCTTACATTTTTTCTTCCTGGACAAACTCTTGTTGGGATGTGATCCTTGTTTGGTATAGATGTGTCACATCCTTGATCTTTGGCCCTTTTTCTTTCCTAGATAATATTGGGCAAATGTTAAGGATCTTGAAGACTTTTTTATTAGTAGTAGGCAAGGGACTCAATAACTTGTCAAACTTGTACCTAGTTCTACTACCCATACTAAAATCTTTATTCATCAAGGCGATCCTATGAGCATGAGTAGTAACAATGTAAGCATCATTCTTAAAGTTGATATTGAAGTCTTCAATTACTTATCTCACTAAAACACTTGTGCATGTAGTAAAACCTAGACCTTCTTTTTCTCCTTGGCTTGAAGGCTCAATTCCTTAAGCAGAAGAGGGCCTAGCTTGATCTATTAGCTTATCAGATGCTCTAGGGCAAGTTGGTGAAACCTTAGGAGTTGGAGGAGAGGATTTTCGAGCAAGATCATAGGATTAGTCATTAACCACATGGACCTTGTCTTGGGCAAGAGGGAAAGACATAGTCTTTGCACATGATTCCTTTGATTGAATGACATGAGACTGGGGAAAACCAAGGGTAGAAGGGATCTTAGGAGGGATAGCTTGTGGAACCTCTAATGGGCTTGCCTCTTGTGTACTATCCTTGCTTTGTATGATAAACTTTCCTTGTTGTCTCTACATCGTCCTTGCCATCATTGCTTGATAGAAAATGACAAGAAGAGCAATAAAAAACTATTAGCTAGAGGTAACGTCAATATGGTGTGTAGAGGATAAGTTGATATAATACAACACGAGAGCAACGAAGTGAAATCTTCACAGGATCTTTTCACATCATATTTTGGGGCAGTTGATATGGCGCAAGGGTGGAAAAGCCTAATCTCCATAGGGTACTTTTCATGCCATATCGTGGAGGAGCTGATATGACATGAGGGTAGCAAAGTCTACGGATCCTTTTTGCACCATGTCATGGAGGAGCTAATATGGCATGAGAGCAATAAAGTGAAATCTCCGTAGGGTCCTTTTCACTTCGTATCATGGAGAAGCTAATATGGCATGAGAGAAAAAAGTAAAATCTTTGGAGGGGTTCTCCTTGCTTCGTATTGTGGAGAAGCCAATAGATGCACACAAAGGAGAAGTCGATATGGGGCAAGAGGCAAGGAACACGAAGCTGTGAAGGAGTCCTCCTCATGCTGTATCATTGATAATAAGCAAGCTTCGTTGTTGCTAGATGACTAAAATGAGTCACATAATCCAAGTCCCATCTTATATATTGGTGTGGCCCATGACATGTGGCATTGTATAATTGGCTAGGGTTTTCCATGGCCATCCATGTGGCAAGGCACCCTGGTTTTGTATAAATACAAGTGATAAGGCTTTTGTTTCCTTTTTATTGGATCTTGCACTTTTTGTTGTAAGGATGATACAAAGCAAGAAGTGTGGTTCTTTAGGTGCGTGAGTTTTTTTTTTTTGCACTATATTAACATTTTAGAATACGAAGCAAGGACACCATTTTTTTGTGGTCGAGATCTTCTCCTTGCATCATATTGTGGACCTTGCAATGTTTGATGCAAAATATATTCAAGGCTCCTTAGATGTGGGCACACCAAAGAGGAAAAGAAGAAGGTTATCTTCAGGATCAAGGGGTTCAGTTTGTATTGCCTTTTCTCCTGAAATTCCCTTTGCTTCTTCTTCTTGCTCAGCAACAAGTGTGGGGATGCCTAAGAAACATCTAGACAAAGGTAAGTCACCCTTGAGGATTCTTGGATTGTCTCAAATCACAAAGGATTCTCCCTTAGAAAGGCTCCTAGACTTTCTTCTTCAGAATGGCATGGAGTTATCTTATTATGCAATTGCAAATGATATTTTCAATCTTGATTGGGATATTGATGACCATCTGGTGAATTCTTGCCAAAAAAAATTTGTGGAGGAGTTTGCTGAGCTCGAAAGTCTAGCATAATTTTCTTTTGGTTGAAAAGGATGCAAAGGAATATATTCATATACCTATTTCATTGGGACCTCACCTTTAGAGAAGCCAATGTTCACAAGGAAGTGTGGAGGTCATTCTATCAAAAGGTTTTGTGCACCTGATGTGTTTTATTCTGCTCATTCTAGAAAATACAGGCTTATGTCAAAAGTAGCTACATTCATTGTATATACTGTAACGTGTCCCCTAGTATCATTCAAGACACGTCTTAGCAGTCCATCGGAAAGGATGTCTAGAAAGCTCCGCCCGGCACTCCCGTGGATTGCAATCTAGGTCTTTCCGCGTCTGCCACGTAGCGGAAGTATCCTGGCCGTTCCCACTTAGGATCGATCGGACTTAGGGTTTTCCTGATGGGTCATCAGCTAACAGCAACTAGCGTCAGACCCGAGCGAACTACTTTATGCAAAAACGCCAGGTCCGAAGTGAATTCATGCTGCACTTGGTTCAAGGAGAATGGGAAACGAGAGGAATGCAAAGCTTAACCTCTTTGCCATAAGGCATAGTCCCATTCCGTTCCCCTAAAACAGCGTAAATCGGGTAAGACGTAACTTTAGGTCATCGTTCTTGTTATTCGTTTTGATGATGATGATCATTCCGCTGTTCTTCGAGATTTTTGAGAAAAGTTCCCGGCTAACCGGGACCACCCAACCGTAGGACGGACCCATGGCCCATCCTCCGCACTTTCCTCGGTTTGTTTTAGTTATGTAATTATCTAACACATTAATTTGACATATAACAATCAGCTTCTTTAATTAACCTTGTTAAGCACTGGTTCCTTCACGTAATCTTATCACGTGACATAGAAAAACAACATCAAGCAAGTTCTTTTAACATTTTATCATTTTATCTTTGAAATACAAGGAGTTCCGTCCGTAGGCTTGTCCATAATCTGCCCGAAGGCTAACCAGTAATCTCCAGGGATCACTATTCCAACCTTCCGCCTATCAACTAGTATGCGGGCCCCGAGATCCAATCCCGAGTCACGTTAGCCTCTTGTGCAGGATCCGGAAGGCGAGGGGTTTACGGGGCCAGAGCCCCCCTGGCACCCAAGCATCCTCCTACTCCAAGTAGAGCTTAACGGAAAGACCTCTCGCGGCGGGTTCGGTCCACGTTCCCGGCGCGGTCAACAATCCCCTTGGTTAGGGTCAGGTAGGCAGTCGGGGGTAACTGAAGCTGCCTCTCCCTTCAGGCCTTTTAACCTGAAGTATAGGTACTCATTTAATTTGTAATTCATAATTCAAACAGAGCCCTAAAATCTCTAGCAAGCACAAACATTTCCATTAATCAACCCAGTTGTATGGCAAACCGCTAAGGAAGTGTTCTTTCCTTTTTGAGTGTATCAACACTCGTTCCCAAGGTGTCTTGTAAATTGGCAAGATCCTTTTACATTCCGGTGTTAGGGCATACCCAACTTGGTTAACCCTAAAGTGCTTTAGATATGCTAGTTTCCGGTTTACAACTTTTCTTATTTAGAAGGATATCCAAAAAAAATACGTCTTTTTGCAAGATAACTTGCGTAAGGATCTGCTGTCCTTGATGAGGGTTTTTCCCTTTTCTCCTTGTGAATCAATCACAAGACTAAATGATTTCATACATGTTGCACAAGTCCTGCGATGGAATAATCTATTTAGATTCTTTAAGCTAACATATGTCAGGCCTAGGGTTTCTTCATTTAAGAACCTTAGGGACAAACCCTAGTTTCTTATCTTTATGAATTTATTGTCCCTACGGTAAGGAAAGTAGTCAAGTGTTTAGGGTATGAATGTTTCTATGTTTAGATTGGTTCAGTTATCTTTTGGAAGGTAATATTAATCGTCTTGTCACGGTTTTACTATCCTTGTGACAATTTACTTTCCCAATCAATACAGTTTAATTTGGCATATAGCATAATGCCAAGGTGATACAAAGAGCGACAATACTTCTTGGAACAAAAAGGCCTAGCTGTGAAATTGGTGTATACACACTTTATTAGTCCCAAGTCCTCAAATAGCAAGGGAAAAGTGTTAATAGAGTGTTATCCAGCAATCCCCCATTACATTTTCTTTCCAAATGAGTTCATATATCTAATTTTTATACTTGTTAATTCCTAACATTTAACTTCCGTTTTCTTTAAAGATGAACTCATGCCAAATAACAACAATTTCCTTGCTAAGATGTGCAACTAGCAAAGATAACTCCCTCGTAATTTGAGCATCGAAAGAAACCTTTCATGAATTTAGCCATTTATCATGATTCGTTGCGAAAGGAATAAGACTAATGGTGCAAGATATAATTTCTACACCTTAGGAATATATCACTATAGTAAATGGTTAACCTTGCTCGTAATTTTATAATGCTTGATGCAATTTGAAGAAAGCTAAGTTGTATACATTGTCATTCATAAGCTAACTCCTTCGTTAAAAATAACTCGAACAAATATATCCTATCCTTAACAATTTTTCGTTGCATGATCGACTTAAAACCGAATTAACACCAAGAAGAAAAACCTGGCTTTGAGGTGAGATATCCACATGGATACCGGGAGATGACCCTCCCGCAGCTACACCTTGGACTTTCTTAGGCAGCATCGTAGATGTAGTCTTTCCGTCGTGGAAGTAGCTTTACAATTCCTTTTGAAATTCCACCATGGCTTCCTTTTGCAATAACTTGCACCTTCCGTCGAAAGTAGTTTTAGAAGGCTTCCTCCTTGAAGTAGGGAATTTGGAAGGGGGTGATTCACAATCTTTTGCGGATAAGACCCATTAAAGCCATAGGAGGGGCTTAATGGCCTTGTAAAACTCGCACAAACAAGGAATAAAATAAAAGTGTGGAATCCCTTACGAGGGTTTTTGAGTGGGAAAGAGAGGTGTTAAAAAGACCCTCAACACTTCTCTTTCCTTTTACGAGTGGGGGAAAACAAAAAAACAAAGCCCCAAGGGTATTTTGCATGGTGAAAAAAAGGGGCTAAGGGGGCCCTTAGGGGGATTTGAGATACGGGGGAAAAGAATAAGGGCTTTTAAGGTAAAAGATTTTGAGGGGGTGACAAAGGGGCTAAGGGGTCCAAGGGGGAAATTCGAGGGGGGAAGGAAAAAGGGCTAAGGGGGGCCCTTAGGGGGGAAATTCCAGGAGGGAAAAAAGGGTAGCCTTAAAGGCTATGGGAAAGGGGGCCTAAGGGGGTCCTTAGGGGGGTTTAAAAAACATGGGGATAACAAGGACCTTTAAGGTCAAATTTTTTTGGGGGGAAAAGGGGGCTTATGAAGCCCTCTTAGAAGCTTCTACACAAGGGGGGGCACGAGGAAATAGTTGTCAGTCGGCCGTCATGGCGTCTTGGGATGGCACTGGCGCATGGCTTCAGCGCAGTGATCAGCACCTTCACTCCACCTTTCCCTTTCACGACAGAGGGACCTCTTGGCTCGATGGCAGATGCAGCATCGCGTCCACCCTTCTCTCTCTACCTCACGGATTGAGAGCGTCTTCTCTCTTCTCACACGGCTCAGCCTTCCATTTCTCCAGCGGGCCCCCCTCGTTTAAATAGTGGAGGGGAGGGGGATCTTTCCTCCCGGCGTGTCATCACGCATGGTCCCCCTCCCACCATAAGGCTCCACCAAGGACCTTATAGCTCCTTCTATTCCCCTCCCCCTCCAGCTCGTCAGTCGGCTGGAGGGATAAGGGGGGGAAATTTTTTTTTCCATAAATCCCATTCATTTCTTTAACGCGGAATATTACATTCTCTCCCCCTTGGAGGAATCGAGATGTCCTCATCTCGAGATAAACTGGGGATATTGATGGTTGAGAGAGCTTTCATGTATCCAAGTGGCATCCTCTTCAGGATAATCTTTCCACTGGACAAGGCATTCTTTCAAGGTTCTAGATCTTAACTGTCTTTCCCTAACATCTAAGATCCTTTCTGGCCTTAGTTCAAGGACTCCTTGACTAGGCATTACAATTTGTTGGTCATCAAGTACATGATTAGGATTGGGTACATATTTTTTTTAATAGGCTGATATGGAATACATTGTGAACCTTTAGGTTCTCAAGGAGTTGCAATCTATAAGCATTGGGTCTCAGGCATTTGAGGATTTTATACGGCCCACAATACCTTGGACTTAGCTTCTTGCATTCTCCTAGGGATAGAGAACTCTTTTTAGGGCGTACCCGAATGAAGACCATGTCTCCTTCTTCGAAGACTCTTTCTTGACGTTTCAAATCTGCATATGCCTTTTGTCTATCCTTGGCCGCTTGTATGTCTTGTCTTATTGACCTTATTTGATCATCCATGTCCTCCAACATTTATCTTGAAGCTTCAACTCTTAGGGTTGGATCAGAAAAGTTTAGGGGACTTCGACAATCATGACCATACAATGCCTGGAAAGGGGTCATTTGAATGCTCTGCTGGTAAGAAGCATTGTAGGAAAATTCAACCAAAGGCAAGTATTGAATCCACCTCTTAGGTTCTCGACCCTAAGCATATCCTCGATGACTTGATTTACTCGCTCTGTTTGGCCATCTTTTTGGGGATGGTAGGCGGTGCTAAAATAGAGTTGAGTCCCAATAGCTTCAAAGATAGCTCTCTAGAAGTGTGATGTGAAGAGAGAATCTCGATCACTAATGATTCTTCTAGGTAACCCATGTAGCTTGAATATCTCCTTGATAAACAATCTTGCAATGTCGGAGGCTTTATAGTTTGTCTTTACTGGAATCAGGTGTGCAATCTTGGTAAGCATGTCAACCACAACCATAATGGAATTGTATCCTCCTTGGACTTGGGGTAAGCCCACAACAAAATCCATACTGATGAATTCCCATTTCATTTGGGGAATGTCAAGCGGTTGCAGTTTCCCTGGCATCATGATATGTTCGGCTTTGATACGTTGGCAAGACAAACACTCAGTGACATACTTGAGAACGTCACCTTTAAGCCTCTCCCAATGATAGCTCTTCCTAACTGCATTAAGAGTCTTAGCATAGCCAGGATATCCTGAAAAAGGAGAATCATGAGCTTCCCATAATATCTTCTGCTTAGGTGACTGGCTTGCTGGTATACACATCCTTGTTCTGTAGTAGACAAATCCATTATCAATGGAAACTTCCTGATACTTAGCTTGCAACTTCTGATTCAGCTTTTTGGTAGATATTTCCTTTATCATTGTTTGGTAGGCCAAATCATGGCATGCTTCTTCTCTAGCTAGTTCAAGTATAGGGTTGTTTGGCATAGATACCTTTGTAGCTAGAGATCTGGCTGTTGATGGATTCTGCAAGATTAGGGAATTTAGGAATGCCTTGCGACTGAGTGCATCAGCAACTACATTCTCTTTCCCTGGTCGATACTTGATTTCAAAATCATATTCCTCCAATACTTCAATCCACCGACGTTGCCTCATGTTGAGCTCGTTCTGGGTAAAAATCCATTTGAGACTCTTATGATCGGTTACTAGAGTAAACTTGTTACCCAACAGGTAGTGTCTCCAAAGCTTTAGAGCATGGATGACAGCTAGTAATTCCAGATCATGCGTGGCATAATTCTTTTCATGACTCTTCAATTTCCTTGAAGAGTATGCTACTGGATGACCTCCCTGCATAAGTACACATCCCAAGGCAAGAATGCTAGCATCATTACTACCTCGAACTCCTTATTGAGGTCAGGAAGTTTTAGAATAGGTGCTGATACCAAAATTTGCTTCAATGTGTCGAAGCTATTTTGTTTAGAAGTTGACCATGTAATGGAAGTCTGCTTCTTTAGTAGATCTATAAGGGGTGCTGCAATCAAAGCATAGTTTTTGATAAAGACCCTATACCATCCTGTCAATCCAAGAAAGCTACATATTTCTTTGACGGATACTGGTATTGGCCATTCAAGCACATCTCTGACTTTTGCTGGGTCTACTGATATTCCCTCTGATGATACTATGAATCCCAGATATTCAATCTGACGCTTGAAGAATGCACACTTCTTCATTTTTGCATACAGCTTATGAGACCTCATTGTCTCAAGGACAATCCAAAGTTGAGGTTCATGATCTTCTTCTTGTTTGGAATAGACTAAAGTGTCATTGAAGAAGACAAGCATGAAATCATCAAGATATGGTCTAAAAATATCCTGCATTAATCTATTGAAGGTGGCAGGTGCATTGGTAAGCCCGAATGACATAACTAGGAACTCGAAGTGCCCATATCTTGTATTGAAGGCTGTCTTTGGAATATCTTCTTCCTTGATCCTTATCTGATAATAACTTGACCTGAGATCAATCTTGGAGAAGATCTTTGCACCTTGAAGACGATCAAGAAGCTCATCAATTCTAGGAATAGGATACTTGTTCTTGACTGTTGATTAATTCAACCCTCGGTAATCAATACATAGTCGAAGTGTCCCATCTTTCTTTTTCTGGAATAATACTGGAGCTCCCCATGGTGAGTTGCTAGGTTGGATGTAACCCTGATTTAACAGTTGCTTGAGCTGTTCCTTCAACTCAATTTCTTCTGGTATGGACATTCTATAAGGTCGCTTTGCAATTGGTGCAGCTCCAGGCACTAGCCTAATCTCATGATCTACTTCTCTTGGAGGCGGAAGTTCAATCAATTCCTCAGGGAATACGTCAGCGTATTCCTTTACCCAAGAAGGTCCTTCATGAGACTCTTGCTTTTGATCTAACTTGTTGAGTTTGATCAGGTAAATGGGTAATCCTTTTCTGACTCCTTTTATGATTCGAGATACTTTGGCTAATTGGATTCTTGGCACTCCTGCCTCACCTTGAGTTGTGACAAATTCCCTTTCAGAGATTCAAAAGGAAACTTGACCCTTTCCACAATGAATGTGGGCGTCATTAGGCTTAAGCCAATCCATCCCGAGTAGACACTCATGGATACCTAAATTCATGACTCTGAATTTGACTGAGGTTTTCTTTCCTCCCAGAAAGAATTCCACCTTAGCAATTTGCCTGGTACAAGTTACCTCACGACCGTTTGCCAATTCCACAAGCAGGGTAGGTGCTTCTACTGTGGCTATTCCTAATCTTTTTGCACATGCTGGTGAGATAAAGGAATGTGTACTGCCACAATCAATCAAGGTTTTGAAACCTTTACCTTGATAGTCTGACGGTGTCTGAATCACCGAGAACTGGCGATTCGGCCCTCGTGTAAAGCGGCATGGACTATCGCTCTTTCAAATTCTGCTTCCATAGTCGGATCTTCCTCATCTTCTTCTTCGCATCTTTGCCTATTGGCAATGCAAGTAATTCTTCCTCTTCCACGGGTAACGGCTCCTTGACCGCGGCCTGCACCTTGGAAAGGCGTTTGACGATGTCCTCCGCTGAGCTTGGGGCATTGCCTCTTGAAGTGACCGGGTTCGTTGCAGTGGAAACATCGGAGGTTTCGGCCATTACTTTGAGTAGGAACAAAGTTGTTGACGTTATTTATCCTTGCTTTCTTCCTTTGTCCCTGATTGTGACCTTGAACTCTCTTCACTTGAGGTCTGAATGCTCCTCTGTTTGGGTCACTATAGGACCAAGTTTTGTTACCCCTTGGTCTAGCTTGCACCTTCTGAATTATAGGCGCCGCTCGAATGAGTGCATCCTGAAGATCTGATGGACGCATAGATTCGAGACGGGTATTTACGGGTGGATTTAAGCCCACGCAAAATTTGGACACCTGCTGCATCATGTCCATCTGTGGCGCATACTTTAAAAGTGAGACGAATTTAGAATAGTATGCGTCAAGAGTGAGTCCTATCTGTTTTAGCTCGTAGAACTCATTCATTTTCTGTGTACGATATGCAGGTGGCAAATATCTCCCCTGCACGGCTTTCTTTAACTTCTCCCAGGTAAGGGACCCCTCTGAAGTCCCTTGATCCCTGCACCATTGTTTCCACCAAAGTCTGGCTTCGCCGGTGAATTTTAACTTGGTGAGCATGGCCTGATTGGTAGGTGCAATACCAGCTGCTTCAAAGTAATCCTCCATAGATTCAATCCAAATTTTAGCATCAGGCTGGACGAATCTGCCTCTCCCGTCAAACTCGGGTGGCTTTATCTACTTGAGGAGGAACTTCTTCTCCTGGGTCACAGCAGTACTTGATGTAGGGGGCAAATTTGGAACCTGTACCTAGGGTTGTGCCTGGATAAAAGTTTTCTTAACGTTATTATATGATAATTGACGTTAGCTTATCTTTAGTTCAGCTATCTCGTAAATAATGAAGCTACTTAACTTTTTAACAACTCTGATGCACAGCCAGATATTGATAAAAGAAGTCTTTATTTATATTTACATGGGTGTAGCCTTATACAACATCTCGTGTGATGATAATCCAATCATTACATTCAGTTTGGGGAGAACAATGTTGTATTGCAATTGTCTACAGGAACTGTGTAATAGTAGGGTTTTGGGTCATGGATCTTTAGGAATCGATAATTCATTGGAAGTTCAGGATACCCTTTTCGTTGGAATCCATACTTCTCATGGCGGCCCAACACTTTAATCCTGTCGGCTGGGATTACACAGGTTACTTCCTCATATACATATGAGTTCATTTCAACCCTCCGACCTTGAATATGTAAAGTTGAATTTACGTGAGCTTCCACAAAAATGAACAGCTTCACGACTTTCAAGTCTTCCAACCACTTGATCCTCTTTAGGTTGGTCTGTAGATAAGCAAACCGGTGGGTGGCTATATAGTAGATTCCTGAAGACCCCCTCCATCTTCGTTCTATGTATGAAGGTGATGGATTATAAATCTGCTCCAGGATGTTCATCATCCCAATTCTTTGTCTATAAAGCGGAGAATGCATTGCAGTCATAAACATGACCCGAAACACCAAAAACTTGTTCCACGCTTCATAGTTCTGCAAGACAGCATTGAAGATGAGGAAATGTTTGGACAGCAACAATTTCTTTACTTCATTTTATTGAGATCTCATAAAAACAATTTCGTTGTTGGTCGGCTCTGATACCAATTGTAACGTGTCCCCTAGTATCATCCAAGACACGTCTTAGCAGTCTATCAGAAAGGATGTCTAGAAAGCTCCGCCCGGCACTCCCGTGGAATGTTACGGGTTTTGCGATCTAGGTCTTTCTGCGTCTGCCACGTAGCGGAAGTATCCTGGCCATTCCCACTTAGGATCGACCGGACTTAGGGTTTTCCTGATGGGTCATCAGCTAACAGCAACTAGCGTCAGACCCGAGCGAACTACTTTAAGCAGAAACGCCAGGTCCAAAGCGGATTCACGCTGCACTTGGTTCAAGGAGAATGGGAAACGAGAGGGATGCAAAGCTCAACCTCTCTGCCATAAGGCATAGTCCCATTCCGTTCCCCTAAAACAGCGTAAATCGGGTAAGACGCAACTTTAGGTCATCGTTCTCGTTATTCGTTTTGATGATGATGATCATTCCGCTGTTCTTCGAGATTTTGAGAAAAGTTCCTGGCTAACCGGGACCACCCAACCATAGGACGGACCCATGGCCCATCCTCCGCACTTTCCTCGGTTTGTTTTAGTTATGTAATTATCTAACACATTAATTTGACATATAACAATCAGCTTCTTTAATTAACCTTGTTAAGCACTGGTTCCTTCACGTAATCTTATCACGTGACATAGAAAAACAACATCAAGCAAGTTCTTTTAACATTTCATCATTTTATCTTTGAAATACAAGGAGTTCCGCCCGTAGGCTTGTCCATAATCTACCCGAAAGGTTTTCCAACCTTTAGGTAGTGCTAAGTTAGAATCCAATTCATAGCGTTTTAGGGGATCGGAACGGGACTATGCCCTACGAGCAAAGAGGTTGAGCAGCATATCCCTCTCGTTTCTCATTCTCCTTGAACCAAGTGGGGTATGGATTTGCTTCGGATTGGGTAATTCTGTGTAAAGCAGAATGTCTAGGACCTGATGCTAGAATGGCTGCCAGGAGACCATGATCATTAGGAACTAAAGTTTCACATCGATTCTAGTGGGTTCGGGCCACGAACGTTCCATTGCGGGGCAAACTCGGGAAACCCTAGGTGACAAACCCCATGGCATTCCATGGGAGTGCCAGGCGGGGATGCTTAGATTTGTTTCTCGATGGGCTGTCAAAAAGTGCTTGAACGGCCAATAGGCAGCACGTCACAATTGGTATGAGAGGCGGCCAACGACTAAAACATTTAGGGTAGATCGGGAAGAGTGAAGTGATGTTTTCATTAGAAAATGTTTTTCTTTTTACTCACTTGTGGATTACTGCCACTTCCAGACTTACGAGGCATGGAGCAGGTTCCTCGTATTTCATATCATGTTCAGGACAGCTATGAATTCTTCAAGCTATTGCAAACGGTTCGACATGATGGGGATCCTGGATCGGCTCTACAACCCCTCACCCCTAAATGTGGAAAGGCATTGGACTAGGAGTGCGGGGTACTACTACATAGATGCCAACCGACTTGCCTAACTTCAAAACAACTGGAAGAGGCTAAAGTGGTTGGAGAACTTGAAGATTATCAAGTTATTCATCTTCCATGAGGCTCGTATGAACTCAACCATACACATCAAATGCCGGAAAGTAGATCAGAACCGCTACATCCATTAAGAGGTGGTTAAAATATTACCATAAGACAGAATTAAAGTAATGGGGCAAAATAAATGTAATGGCTATCAAAAATAGTGATTTCCTGAACTTCCCATGACTTATTGCTTCCTAAGAATCCATTCGCCCAATCCATACTACTATTTTGTCCCTGTAACTAAGTCCAATAAGGAATTATTAACCTGGCGTTGATGTAACTCTTGAAAGAAAATCATCTTAGCTAAACTATATCTATTCCTGAATAACTGTACTTGAGGATTACGCTTCCCTATGGTTAAATAAGAATTTTATGTTCATTCGAATTGTTGCATAATAGCGATGGAAAATATGTGCGCATTGATTTCAGTTGTATAGGGATGTGTAAATGCAATCCTAACACAGGAAGTTTAAATTGGTAATGAGATACAACCCCAAGCACAGATCCAGAATCATGTTTTTGCACTAAGCCAGCAGAGGCCCAAGAGAAGAAGTTTCTTCTCAAACAAATTAAACCACCAGAATTTGACAGAAAAGGGATGACTGTTGAAGCTGATGCCAAAATATGGATGATTGAATCCATGGAGGATTATTTCAGTGCGGCCGAAATATCACCTGTGAACCAAGCCATGATTGCCAAGCTCAAGCTCACCGATGAAGCTAGGCTATGGTGGAAGAAATGGTGTAAAGACCAAGCAGTCACGGAAAGCACAATAACTTGGGAAAAACTAAAGGAAGTAGTGTAGGGAAGGCACATGCCCCCTGCATATAGAACTCAGAAGATGAATGAGTTCTTCAAGTTGAAACAGTTGGGCTTGTCTCTAGAGGCGTACTACTCGAAATTTATCTCCTTGTTGAGATACGCCCTGACAATGAGTATCCCCCAACAAGACTTGAAGTTCTATGATGGATTGAATCCACCAAAAAACACTCGGTTGGAATCAATGTGTCCTTTGGATTTGCAAGATGTATTGATAAGAGCATGACCTATTGCCTAAGAAGTCCACAATCAAAGTCCAGACCTTGGGCTTACAGAGACCAGAATCCAGGGATGTCAAAGCTCAAATTAAAAGGGCGCAAGGATAGATTCAAGGCCAATGGAAGAAGCCGAGAGAAAATGAAATTAGTGACTTTGTCCCCACTCAAAGAAGTGATCAAAGCCTGCATTGTTTTCACTGCAATGAACCCGAGCACTTCAAAAGGGAATGTCCCAAACTTGGCAGAGATCGTCATCAAGGAAAATTTGATGGCCAAGTCAGGGCTTCCCGTGGTCGCAGTTGTGTAGCAATGGGAAGGGAAAAAAATTCCAATATTACCACTAAAGGAATCGACAAAGAAGAAGATCCGTCCATGGAAGCTGAGATTGAGAGGGCAACGGCTCATGCCACTCTCTATAAAAAGGGGCCGAAGTGCCAATTCTTGGTGATTCAAACACCATTGAATCACTAGGGTAAGAAATTCAAAATCCTGATTGACTGTGGCAGTACTCATTCTTTCATTTCACCAACCTATGCAAGAAGGTTAGGGATAACCACTATAGTTGCACCCACTTTACTTGTCGAACTAGCAAATGGGTGAGAAATCACTTACACTAGACAAACTGCTAAGGTGGAATTCCTACTCAGAAATGAGCCCACAACTATTAAGTTTAGGGTAATGAATGTAGGAGTCCATGAATGCCTACTCGGGATGGACTGCCTAATCCCCAATGATGCTCACATTCATTGTGGAAAGGGTCAAGTCTCCTTTTGGAATCCTAAGGGTAAGCTAGTTACAACACAAGGTGAAGCAGGTAAACCAAAGATCCAGCTAGCTAAGGCAACATGAATAGCTCAAGATATAAGAAAAGGATTACCCCTATCTGATCAAGCTAAATAAAAAAGATTAGGTAGAGGATGCCAATGAAGAACCATCATGGTTAAAGGAATATGTGGATGTGTTTGTAGAGGAATTGACTGAACTACCTCCATCTAGGGAAGTGGATCATGAGATTAAGCTAATTCCAAGACCTGCACTGTTGGTAAAAGCCCCTACAAGATGTCCATTCTTGAAGCCATTGAGTTAAAGGAAGAACTCAAACAACTACTAGACCAAAGGTACATACGCCTTAGCAGTTCTCCTTGGGGGGCTCTAGACTCTTGTTCCAAAAGAAGAAGGATGGTACACTTTACCTTTGCATCGATTATAGAGGCTTGAACCAAGTAACCATCAAAAATAAATATCCCATTCCAAGGGTAGACGAGTTACTCGATCGATTGCAGGGAGAAAAAATCTTCTCCAAAATTGATTTGAGGTTAGGGTATTATCAGATTCGCATCAAGGATGAGGATATTCCAAAGACAACATTCAATACCAGATATGGTCATTTTGAATTCACTATAATGTCTTTCGGATTGACTAATGCCCTTGCCACCTTTAATATGCTAATGCAAGACATTTTTAGACCATACCTTGATGATTTCATACTCATCTTCTCCGATGTCACCTTGATTTATTCCAAGGAAGAGGGGGATCACGAATCCCAAGTTTGCATCGTCCTTGAGACCATGAGGACTCATAAGCTCTATGCTAAGAAGAAAAAGTGTGCCTTCCTCAAAAGGCAGATTGAATATCTTGGATTCATTATGTCAAATGAAGGAATCTCTGTAGACCCTACCGAGGTTAAGGATGTCCAAGAGTGGTCTCCACCGACTACTATTAAAGAAGTGCGTAGCTTTCTTGGATTAACATTTTGGTACAGGATCTTCATTAAGGACTATGCTTTAATCGCATCACCCCTCACAAATTTGCTGAAAAAGAAAGTTGCCATAATATGGACACCCTCTGAACAAGCAAGTTTTGATCAACTCAAGCATATCTTAACTTAAGCAAGGAATTTTAACTTTTCACAGATGCTAGCTGTTGAGATATCGAGTTCCACTCGTGATATGCCAGGGTGACCCTTGTGCATTTATGTCACTGACTTGTTAGTTTTGCAGATGCGGTTGGTACACCGCCCATGAATAATAGCTAGATGACAGCTATCCTTATCAACTCTAGTTCGTGGTTCAGTTAGTATGCCACCTTAGTTAGTTGAGTTTGGTTTGAGACCCATATATAGGGTTCTTCTATTTCTTTGTATGAGAGTTCTTTTGGCTTACACAACTAAGAAGAGGAAAACTGTTTTCAGCCTCTACCTGTGTGTGTATTCCCCCATTGTGCAAGCAAGAAAGCTACAAGTGAGACTCCTTCCTTCTCTCCCACAATCGTGACATGGTATCAGAGCCTTGTTCGTGGTAAGGAGCTCAAGAAAGCAAACCAAGTTCGCGGTGTTCTGGTAAGAGGACCAGTGTTGCTTTCATTTTTCTGTTTTGGGAGCAAGTCTCTGCAGGTAGCACAGCTGGAAAGTGCAAGAGTGCATTGTCTCAGATTGAGATGCCCTTCGCGGTGTAGCAAGAGGGTAGTATATGCTGCGGGATAGGGCTTTAGCCCTAGGTTGCTCTGTTTTTTTGATTTGAGGCCATTTTGGGGCCTGTTTTGGAGGCGGAAGTTTTCTGCACGCACTCGGGAAAATGCCCTATTTTATGCTATGCGACCACTGTTCAACAGTTTTGCAGATTTGCCCTTGTGAGGTTGAAGCTGTGTTTTTTACAGTGATAGAATTTTTTGCAGTGTTCTGTAATGGCGTCTGATTCTCTTTCATAGATTGTCACTGAAAAGCTTGACAAGAACAACTTCCAAGCATGGAAGTTTAGAATGACGAATTTCCTTATGGGAAAAGGATATTGGGAATTTGTTGCAGGAAATGAAGAAGAACCAGTTCTTCCTGATGTTCCCAATCAACAGCAAATGCAGGCATTTAAAGGATGGCATAAGAGAGGTAGGAAAGTTATGTACTGGCTGTCTATCAGCATTTCAGACTCTATGATTGTACATATTCAGGATGCAAGTACGCCAAAGGAGGCATGGGATACTTTGTCAAAAATGTATAGCACAAATACGCAAGCCAGGAAAATGCAGCTCAAGCAAGAGTTGCACAATGTGCAAAGAGAAAGTATGAGCATCAATGACTACCACATGAAGGTGAAGAAGATTACAGATGCACTTGCTTCCATTGGGTCGCCAGTGGAAGATGATGATTTAGTTTCTGTGACCTTGAATGGTCTAGGAAAGGATTATGCACAGTTCCGAACATCGATTTCCGTCCGTGAAAGATTTCCTGATTTTGAGGAGTTGATTGCTCTTCTAATTTTTGAGGAGCAAAGAAATGGTGGTGCATCTTCTTCAGGAGGAACTTCAAAAGAAGCTGTCTTCTACTCAAATGCTGGAATAGGTAGAGGCAGAGGTAGAGGAGGCCGATCTGGAGGCCATGGTAGAAATCAGAATATGCAGCAAACTCAAGAAAACCAGTCCTATGGAGGAGGACGTGGTAACTCTAGAGGCAGGGGGAGTCAAAGAGGTTGCAGTGGATGGCAAAGAGGGCAAAATGCAAATAGTAATGTTGAATGCTACTACTGTGGTAAAATGGGTCATATGGCTAAAGACTGCTATAAAAAGCAGAATGACATCATGAATGGAAAATTGCAACAAGGGAATTATGCATCTTCTAGTAGACAGGGTGATGAGATAGAAATGAGCATTTATTTATGGTGCAACACATGACCAATTCTGTGACAAGTGTAGAAGAAAGCAACAATGTGTGGTATGTTGACTTAGGTGCATCAAACCACATGACAGGTCATGCAGAATGGATGCAGGATGCAAGAAAAATGGAAAAACCAAGATTTGTGGAGACTGATGATGATACTGCACATCCTATTATGCAAATTGGAAAAATTCATTTGTCTATGCAGGATGGGAAAAGAAATACCTGTCGGATGTATTTCATGTCCCGAATATCACCAAGAACTTGGTTTCTGTTGGTCAAATGGTTGAGCAGGGCTTGCAGGTCAGATTTAATTCTCATGGATGCTTTGTTGAGGATATGAAAAATAAAGATCACTTGATAGCAAAAGGAAATAAGAAAGGCATAATGTTTATGTTGGATGCAGACATGCCTGAATTGAGTGCAGCAATGTTTGCACATGGGACTGGTGTAGTTGCAGATATTCATATCTGGCATAAACGCATTGGTCATGTTAATGTACAACGACTTAAATCAATGCAAGCCCAAAATATTGTTGCAGGATTGCCTAAATTCAAGGTTGCAGAAATGCATAAGGTATGTGAAGCCTGTCAATTTGGAAAACAGGCAAGGAAACCATTTCCTAGACATGTTCAAGAGAGTAAGAAGCCATTGGAATTAATCCACTCTGATGTGTGGACTACTAAAACTACATCTATTGGAGGCTATCATTATTTTGTCACTTTTATTGATGACTATAGCAGAAAATTTTGGGTGTATTTTATGAAAAAGAAAAGTGAAGTCTTTGGGCATTTCAAAACTCTTAAAGCTATGGTTGAAAAAGAAACAGGCCTGCAAATAAAATGCCTAAGGTCAGATGGAGGGGGAGAGTACCTCTCAAATGAGTTTGCAAGGTTCGTGCAGGAGCATGGCATAAAGCAGCAATATTCATGCAGTCATACCCCACAACAAAATGGAATTGTAGAAAGGAAAAATAGGCATATTGGAGAGGTATCTCATGCCATGCTTAAGGAAAAAGACTTGTCAGATAGCAGTCTACATAATGAACAGGACTCCCACAGCAGCAATACATGGGATGACTCCAGAGGAGAGGTATACTGGTAGGAAACCAGATATTTCTCATTTGAAAATTTTTGGTTGCATTGCCTACGTTCATGTGCCAGATGAGTTGAGATCCAAGTTGGATCCAAAAGCTGAGAAGTGCATCTTTATTGGTTACTCTCTGCAGAGCAGAAAGGGTATAGATGCTATAACCCTTCTACTCGTAAGTTTACAGTGAGCAGAGATGTTGTTTTTTATGAGATGAGTAGCTGGTATAAACTAGTAAATGTGATTGATAATGTAGATGCACAAAATGGTAATGCTGCACAGAATTCACAGCAGCAGTCACAAGATATTAGTGGACCTAGAGTGTCCTCTAGCAGTGGTTCACATTCTTCACCATGGACAGGCAGATTGAGATCAGGAGAATCTTCTCAAAGTAATGCAGATAGTGGTATGGAGGTATCACGAAAAGGAAAAGAGAAGGTAGATCAGCCCATGTTTTATGTGAATGCACGTCACTCTTATGTGGATGGTGAATCGAGTGGCTCAGAACAGAGCATTGATGATGAGTTGGGTATTCCTTCTATTGTTACACCTGGAGTAAGGAAGACCAGGGATGTTTTGAGAGCACCTGGGAGTGAACCTACTTTGCACAGGTCTACCAGAGCTAGGTATCCTGTGGATAGGCTGAAATATGATGGATTTACAGCCATTCACTATGCCTATATGGTAAAAGTGATACAGGAACCAGAACCCACTTCTTTTGAGCAAGCCATGGAAAAAGAAAAATGGGAGAAAGCCATGGATGAAGAAATGGATGCCTTGGAAGCAAATGCTACATGGGAATTGGTACCTTTTCCTAAAGATAAGAATACAATTGGTTGTAAGTGGGTTTATAAGGTGAAGCACAATGTAGATGGTTCTGTGAACAGATACAAGGCAAGATTAGTAGTCAAGGGGTATGCACAAACATATGGCATTGATTATGAAGAAACATTCAGTCCGGTTGCAAGGATGGCAACCGTAAGAGCAGTCATTGCTATGGCTGCATCAAAGGGATGGTCTTTACATCAGATGGATGTAAAGAATGCCTTCTTGCATGGTGATTTGCAGGAAGAGGTCTATATGGAGTAGCCACCAGGTTATGTGCATACTGTTCATCCTGAGTTTGTTTGTAGGTTGAAGAAAGCATTGTATGGCTTGAAACAAGCACCTAGAGCATGGTCTGACAAGATAGGACAGTATCTTGTCACTATTGGCTTTCAGATTTCCAAGGCAGATTTCTCACTTTATGTGAGAAAAACAGAGAAAGATATTATGCTGCTTGTCATTTATGTTGATGATTTGATTATCACAGGTGATAGTGATGAAGATATCCTTCATGTGAAAATGCTATTGAAGTAGAAGTTTGAGATGAAGGATTTGGGAGAGCTGCGTTATTTCTTGGGCATTGAGGTGATAAGATCACCAAGTGGGATATGGCTCTTGCAGAGGCAGTATGGATTGGACATGCTATCCAAATATGGGATGACAGACTGTAAGTCTATTTTAGTTCCTTTGGAGCAGAATGTGAAGCTGAGCGCAGATGCAGGTGAGCTTCTGGAAGACCCTACTATGTACAGGCGCATAGTAGGAAGTTTGATTTATATGACTATTACCAGGCCAGATTTGAGCTATGATGTTGGATTGGTAAGTCAGTTTATGCAGGCTCCAAGGAAACCGCATTTGGATGCGGCTAGACGCATACTCAGGTATGTGAAGTCCACATTGCAGTATGGACTATTTTATGAGACTGGGATTCAGATACAATTGCATGGATATACTGATGCTGATTGGGCTGGTAGTATTTCTGATAGACGATCTACCAGTGGATATGTGTTCTCTTTTGAAAGTGCTGCAGTCACTTGGAGCAGCAAGAAACATCCTAGAGTTGCCTTGTCGAGCACAGAGGCTAAGTACAGGGGTGCAGCAATGGCTGCATGTGAGGTAGCTTGGTTGCATAAGCTACTTTATGATATGCATCAGCCTACAGATGGGCCAGTTGTCATTTATTATGACAACATGAGTAGTATACACTTGGCAAATAACCCAGTATATCATGCTAGAACAAAGCACATTGAGGTGCATCATCACTATGTGCGGGAGAGGGTTTTACTAGGTCTTATTGATCTAGTTTATGTCAGCACGATCAAGTAGGTGACATATTCACGAAGGCATTGGGTGCAGAGAAGCTGCGCAAGTTCATAGACCTGCTTGGTGTGCAGGAATTGGGATTGAGCTCGAGGGGGAGTGTTGAGATATCGAGCTCCACTCGTGATATGCCAGGGTGACCGTTGTGTATTTATGTCACCGACTTGTTAGTTGCAGATGCGGTTGGTACACTGCCCATGAATAATAGCTAGATGGCAGCTATCCTTATCCACTCTAGTTTGTGGTTCAGTTAGTATGCCACCTTAGTTAGTTGAGTTTGGTTTAAGACCCATATATAGGGTTCTTCTATTTCTTTGTATGAGAGTTCTTTTGGCTTATATAACTAAGAAGAGGAAAATTGTTTTTAGCCTCCACCTGTGTGTGTATTCCCCCATTGTGCAAGCAAGAAAGCTACAAGTGAGACTCCTTCCTTCTCTCCCACAATCGTAACACTAGCTCACTTGCATTAGGCTGTGTACTAATGCAAGAAGGTCATCCCATAGCCTATTCCTCGAGGAAGCTAAAAAACCATGAAAGGAATTATGCCATCCATGACCTGGAACTACTAGCAGTGATTCATTCCCTCAAACTTTGGTGAAATTACTTGCTTGGTAACATGTTTTCTTTGGTCACAGACCATAAGAGGCTTAAATGGATCTTCACCTAGACCGACCTCAACATAAGGCAATGCCATTGGATAGAAGTTCTACAAGAGTATGATTTTGAGATTAGGTATCGACTCGGCAAAGAGAATGTGGTCATTGACGCCCTAAGTCACAAGGCATTCCTCAACTCTCTTATCATGGAGGAACCCTCAATGGCCAAATCATTGGTAACTATGGTGTCGATACCTAGCAACCCTATCCTTGAACTAGCTAAGAAAGAAGCTATCCGTGACCCAAAATATCTGGAGATGATAAATGAAATTTTAGAACAGGACCAAAACCCTAGACTTAAGTTCAAATATCAAGAATTCTCCATCAATGAGGGACTTGTCTATTTTATGACAAGATTATGCATACCTTGAGCAAGAAACTCAAATAGAAAATACTTTAGCAAGCACATAACTCTCCCTTTTTAGGCCATCCCGGATATGTAAAGACCCTCAACACGGTCACAAAGAGCTATCATTGGGGAAGACTTAAGCAAGACGTGCTCAAATATGTCATAGAATGTTTGTCTTGCCAACACATTAAGGCTAAACATGTCAAGATTCCTGGGAAGTTGCAACCTCTTAACATCCCCCAAATGAAGTGGGAATTTATTAGCATGGACTTTGTTGTTGGGTTACCCTCAGTGTAAGGAGGCTACAACTCAATTATGGTTATAGTAGACATGCTCACCAAGGTTGCACACCTCATTCCAGTCAAGACAAACTACAAGGCTTCAGATATTGCTAGACTGTTCATCAAGGAGATATTCAAATTCCATGGGTTGCCTAGAAAGATCATTAGTGAATGCGACTCCCTCTTCACATCTCACTTCTGGAGAGGCATATTCGGGGCCATTGGGATTCAGCTCTACTTCAATACAGCTTATCACCCTCAATTTGATGGCCAAACAGAGAGGGTCAACCAAGTCATTGAAGATATCCTTAGAGCTTATTGCTATTGTGAACCTAGGAAATGGATCCAATATCTACCATTAGTTGAGTTCACCTATAATGCTTCCTACCAACAAAGCATTCAAATGACACCTTTTCAAGCATTGTATGGTCATGATTGCCGTACTCCATTGAGCTTTTCAGATCCTACTTTAAGGGCAGAAGCTTCTAAGGAAATGCTCGAGGAAATGGATGAGCAGGTTAAGGACATCAAACAAGACATTAGAGCTGCCAAGGATAGGCAGAAAGCCTGTGTAGATCTAAATAGACAAAAGTGACTCTTCAATGAGGGAGACATGGTTTTTATTCGTGTACAGCCCAAGAGGAGTCTATCATTGGGAGGATTTAAAAAATCGAGTCCAAGGTATTGCGGACCCTATAGGATCCTCAAATGCCTAGGGCCCAATGTCTACAAACTCCAACTCCCTGAGAACATAAAAGTTCACAATGTATTTTACATTAGCCTACTGAAGAAATATGTATCCAATCCTAGCCATGTACTCAATGATCAAAAAGTTGTAATGCCAAGCCAAGGAGTCCTTGAGCTCTAGCCAATGAGCTCTGGCCAGATAGAATCCTAGATACTCGAGATAAGAGATTGAGGAGTAGAATCCTCAAGGAGTACCTCATCCAGTGGAAGGCTTTCGAGAAGAAGATTCTACATGGATTGACGAGAGTACTCTCAACCAACAATACCCCCAATTCCTTTCGAGATGAGGACATCTCAATTCCTTAAGGGGGGGAGGATGTAATATTTCCCTCCCTTCCATCGTATGACCCCCCTTAATTAACATTTTTTATAAAAAAAGGAAGAATTAACCCCCCCTTACTCACATCGCCAACTGGTGGATGAGGGGGGGGGCTGTCATGTGTTGACAAAGGGGGAGGGGCTGTCGTGTGGATGATGAGCAAGCGTGGGGGGAGCTCTAGCTAGTGAAGGACAGGACGACATGGGCAGGGGGTAACGATTACGCCACTTCCCCTCCCCCATACTCTGCATGGCAGTAGCCATCCACCTGGCCACCCCGATGGGAATAAGGGGGGGGGCTCCGTACCTTACCAATCCTCCCCCTAATAAACTATAAAATGGTCCTTAGGACTAACAAGGAGAGGGATTATGATCGTGATTCTTCCATGCTGTTTGATTAGAGAGAGAGAGAGAGAGAGAGAAAGAGAGAGTAAGAGAAAAGAGAGAGAGAGAGAGGGGGAAAGAGAAAGTAAGAGAAAAGAGAGAGAGAGAGAGAGAGAGAGCCATAGATTTTTGCCCTTTGAAGGTTTCCAAGTTCTGCAAGGAATCAACTATCTTATAGCCTAGGTTAGTAGCCACGAAGAAAAGGCCGAAATTATACGATGCCTCCCAAGTGAACTAAGGTCCAATCGAGTAGAAATCCCGCTTCAACCGATGGAGTTGCGGATCAAGGAACCGCGATGCTTGGTATCCAGGTGCATCCCATAAATCCTACCTTATGGGAGCTCTTAAAAACATAGATCGACTTCATTGGGAAGGGAGAAGTATTCGAGCAAAAATCTATGATAACTAACCACCATTTTGGTTGCATTATTCAATCATGTTGGAAATTGTGTTTTATTGCACTTTGGTATGTTTGGAATGAATAACTTGCACAAAAACTTTTGCATTCATGCACACTGAAAATCAAGGACTTTATTGATTGTGTTTGTAGTGCTTTAGATTATGCACTAGCATTGGCATGCTTGAAAGGTAAAAGAAATTGAAAAAATGGGTTATTAGGACGATAAAACATAGTCATTATCAAGTGAAAATTGTGCTTTTTGCATCGCAAAATTTGTGAAATTAGAAAGATAGGAGTAAAGGCTTGAATCAAGTCCATGAGGATCATGAGTTGCTACAATAACGGTTAAGTATGTTTAGGTCATTGCAATACTAAGCCGGGTATTAGGCTCTTGTAAACCTTTAAGAGAGGGAAGTAGCTCACACTTGCATTAGAGCTGATGATTTCGTGTTCCTCGCACAAAAGAAAAATACAAGTCTCTATTCAAGTTTTGCATAAGTGCCTTCAAATGAATTCCCAAGAGTAGAACTCTGCATTGCATCATTGTCCTAAGAAGGACTCGCATTTAGATTACATGGTATCACGGACGACTTCAGCTGCACTACTAGCGATTCATCTTAAAGATAGTTATAAGACACGCATGTGAAGCACTAAATGTAAATGCTCAGGGTAGTTCAATGAGATAAATCCTATATACTCAAGGATAGGGCTTACCTCGACTTATTTAGGGATTAAAGGTAAATTAGACAATCTATTGTTACTTCATAAGAGGACCTTGAGACAAGTAAAACTCTCACTAGTGTCTATTCTACATCTGGCCTCAATAAAGCTGAAACAACCTTGAAGATATCACCTTTAACCATGACACAACCGGATGTTAATATAAGAGAGCTCGAGTGTCATTTTTTCCAAGACAAGTACCCTGGACTAAAAGCTAGCAAGCTAGGACAGCTACCATCTGAGAACTTTTGGATATAGACCCAATTTCATAATTGCTCGGGTCGGAAAGAAGGTATTTCCTATCCCTTGAAGGATATTGGAAATTTCAGCCAAGGTAAGAAGGACAAACGCTAAGTGTCAAAGATAGGGATCCCACCTTAGCAGATGTCCTGAGCACTCGCTTGCACCATTGTTTGTGCTTGTACATTTAGGAATACCACTTGTAAAATATTGTATAATCCCAAACTCATAAAAGAAATGGGAATAATGAATTAGGTTGAACTTTTGGAGGGTGCGCCAAACCACCTCTAGTTGGCCACCAACCCTAGCCAAGGGGGTTCTAAATAGTCGTGACGGGAACGTGGACCAAACCCGCCATGAGAGGTCTCTCCGCGGGTTGGTTTGAATGTAGGAGGACGCATGGATGCCAAGGGGGGGCTCTGGGTGACTGTAAATTTTGTGCCTCCGAGTCCTACTCAAACGATCTGCGTGACTCGAGATAGATTCTCGAGGGCCTTTGTTACTAGTGCAAGGGTAGAATCTTGGAGGAAATAAGGTGCATCCTCATGGATTGCAGATATTGCCCCTTTTGAATAAGACTTGTATCTCAATTAAAATGCTAATACTAAGTTTACTTCTAAGGAGCGTGTCTGAAATTGTCTTCGTGTCAATGTCGTAAGATTACCTGGATTACGTGAACGAACCATGTTCCTTAAAAGTTTTAATTAAGGAAGCTGCTTTTAAACATCGCTCATAAATGTGATAGGGCTAATTAGATAACTAAAGTATGCCTATTGAGGGAAGTGGGTGGGCAGAAATCCTGATGGGTCTGTCCTATGGAAGGGTGGTCCCAAAAGACTAGGAGGCTTCTTGCAAGGTTTTTTGACCTTTAGGTAGTGCTAAGTTAGAACCCGATTCATACCATTTTAGGGGACCAATGCCCTACGGGCAGAGAGGTTGAGCGGCACATCCCTCTCATTTCTCATTCTCCTTGAACCAAGTGGGGTATGGATCTGCTTTGAATTGGATAATTCTGCGTAAAGAAAAATGTCTAGGACCCAATGCTAGAATGGCTGCCAAGAGACCATGATCATTAGAAACTCAAGTTTCAGGTCGATCCTAGTGGATTCGACCGTGAACATTCCATTGCAGGGCAGACTCGGGAAACCCTAGGCAACAAACCCCGTGGCATTCCATGGGAGTGCCAAGCGGCAACGCATAGATTTGTTTGTCGATGGGCTATCAAAACGTGCTTGGACAACCAATAGGTGACACGTCACAAATTCACAACACAAAAAATAGGGTAAAGCAATTCCTTATTAATAGTTTCTTTCAGAAAAATAACTTTTTACGAAGAGTTTATTGTTCAAAAGTATTATACTCTGCAAGTTCTGTTCCCTAACTAGTATTGAAACTTCCAGGACACAATCTGAAAATCGAAGGGTAGTTGGCACTTCATAAGAGCCTAAGGAGTTTATGACCAAAGCCCCCTAGTATCCTCACCTCCTCTTGCCGACTAGAATTCCCTATGATAAGACCTTTCACGTCATGATTGGTCTAAACTCACTAATGTGTCATGAATAAAACCCCTTGGAGTAGGTTTTATTCACACTGGTCTTGGAGAGGTCTAGCGCCATCAAGAACATTGTCTCAGTCAGCGTTCTGTGCTCATCGGAATACTGTCTCAATCGGCGGTTTGTACTCAATCATCCATCTTTTAGCTTGATGATTTTAGGAAACATCAATACCTAACTTACAATCATAAACATATTATTTCAAATGCATTATACATAAGAATTTTAACAAGTTTATTTCCTAGATAAATCTTTTTTTCCCAAAAATAATAACATTGAGGCAAATTAGCATAAGTGGCAAAATTAGCGTAAGTGGCAATATCTTCCAATAGTCTTCCTAGATTTTTCCTTTTCCGGGATCTAGTTGGACTAAATCTAAAGAAGAATTTTATTGAGGATAACCCCTTTGAAGTTTCATGGGTCCTTGCTTGCAATAAAAGAAAATCTTGGTTAGTTTAATCATGAACAGTATCCCTTGGCAATTTCATGTCAGGGTCTCTTATATACCAAGGATTACCATCCGTGATTACCCATCAAAGGTCTCATTCAATCAACACAAATCAAAACATTAAATCTTTTAGGGACACAGTACCTTCCTGGTACTCGCTTAGGCTCATCTTATACAAACCCAAGTTATCCCTTGGAATTTGTGGTTACGAATTGTTTTAAAAAGATTATATGCAGAAATTGAATAAAATCTTATTTGATGAATGCAGTTTTATCGCCCATTTATGGGATGATGGCCTGTTAGCTATTTTTATAAAAAAATAGTACATGAAGATCCATGATGGGTGCTTGATTGATGGTAGCTTCATTTGTAATCCCCATACTCGCCATTCCGTTTGTAGTAATTATGTCTATAGCGTTATTGGTAGCTTCTGCCTCCACGACCTTCATAACTTTCTTCTTTGGGGTCATGGTCTTTAATTGCAAGTATTGAAAAGGGAATTTTGGCCAAGAGCCTCGGGGTAATTAGATTGATGGAAATTTGATTTTGATGGGGGAAGGCGATCACCAAGAATTTAGAAAAATTGAGAAGAGTCCTGATTCCACAAAGAAATAGGATAGAAGGGATGGGGGATTTGAATTCAAGAGCTCGCAGAGTATCCTCCTTGTCTTCATGACAAGGGTTCCCATCCTTGCACTTCTCTTGCCCACTTTCTCTCACTCTATACTTCTAAGAAGGGCTTCTCCTCTTTGTTAAGACTACCTCAAGATTCTCATGCCGTGTATTTATAGCTAAATTGAAGGAGAAGGGTTCTAGCCAAGAAGAAGATCTCTTTATGGAGGGTATCTTGGCAAATCAATAAACTAGAAGCTTTCAAGATGCAATTTGATACTGGCGATTTGATCTTTGAGGTCCAAAGAGGTTGCCAAAGATGCCATGACTGATTCATCTAGCTCTTGGATGATCTTGCTTCAATCCAAGCCTCTCATTGAATTGAGAAGAGGGGGAGATTGTTGGAGTTAATTGTTGAATTACTGAACGTGAATTTAAGATTTTTGATTCAGAATTAGAGATGCCAAAATTGGGGGGGTCCATGGTCTCGTTTTTATCATAAAAAAGGGGGGAAGGCTATTCACGATGCCTTGTTCTTATTTATTCATAAGATTTTTAAGCTTTTAAAGCTTAAAGTTTAAAATGTGTTTGGTCAAATTCAACTTATGACTCACAACTCTCATTAATGTGGTAACTTCTGTGAGACGGATGGCTACAGTAGTTGTTAATCTGGGAAAATTCGGATTACAAACCTTGGATAATTTTGCTCGAGATCTTCTCGATTTAATGATTTAGAGTTCTTCAAGTCCATTTTGTAAGAGTTTGGGAATATTTGAAATTAAAGTCGAGATATCACATCCTCTCCCCCTTAGAGGAATCAAGATGTCCTCATCTCGAATGAAACTGGGGGTATTGCTTACATAATGACTTTCTAGTCAATCCAAGTGGCATCCTCTTCAGGGTAGTCTTTCCACTTGACAACATACTCTCTAAGGGTTTTGCTTCTTAGAGTCTTCTCCCACATGTCAAGTATCTTTTCTGGTTGAAGTTCGAGGATGCCTTGATTGGGCATCACAATTTGTTGGTCGTTAAGTACATGGTCTTCAATAGATTGACATGAAATACATTATGTACTTTCAAGTTATTAGGGAGTTGCAGCTTGTAGGCATTTGGTCCTAGACACTTTAGCACCTTATATGGCCCACAATACCTGGGACTTAGCTTCTTAAATTCCCCCAAAGATAAGAAACTTATCTTTGGATGAAATCCTTGGAAAACCATGTCACCTTCTTTGAAAACTCTTTCTTGCCTTTGTTGATCGACATGTGCCTTCTATCGATCCTTAGTGGATTGAATACCTTACCTTATAACTTTCACTTGTTGATCCATTTTTTCCAGCATTTGCCTAGATGCTTCTACCTATAGGGTAGGATCGGAAAAATTTAATGGTGTAAGACAATCTTACCCATAAAGGAGTCATTTGAATGCTTTGATGGTATTATGCATTGTAGGCGAACTCAAGTAAGGGTAGATATTGAATCTACCATTTGGGTTCCTTATAACAATAAGCTCTTAGTATGTCCTCAATAACTTGGTTGATCCACTCTATTTGACCATCGGTTTGAGGATGATAAGTAGTACTGAAGCAGAGCTGGGTTCCTAGATCTTCAAAAAACTCTTCCAAAAGTTTGAGGTGAAGAGAGAATTGCAGTCGCTAATGATTCTTTGGGGTAATCCATGTAACCTGAAATTTTCCTTAATGAAAAGCATGCCGATATTGAAAGCCTTGTAGGAATAAGGTGTGCAATATTGATGACTACCATTATGGAATTATATCCTCCTTGTACCGGAGGTAACCCAACTATGAAGTCCATGCTGATATACTCCCATTTCATTTGGTTTGGCCTTAATTCATTAGCAGTTTAGGCATTCGGTGATATACTTGAGTACATCACCCTTGAGTCTTTCCCAATAGAAGCTTCTTCTGGCTGTATTAAGAGTCTTATCATAACTAGGATGACCCAAAAATGGATAATCGTGAGCTTCCCACAGTATTTTCCTTTTGAGTTCTTGACTTGCAAGAATACATAGTCTTGTCCTGTAATAGGCAAGCTCCTCATTTATGGAAAAATCTTAATACTTAGTCTTGAGTTTTGGATTTGAATCCTTGACAAAAAATTATTTTAACAATCTCTCATAGCTTGGATCCTTCATTGACTCTTCTTTAGCCATTTCTATGAGAGGGTTACTAGGCGTGGAAATCATTGTAGCAAGAGTTCCAGCCCTAGAGGGTTCTTCTAGGATTAGAGCATTAAGGAATGATTTACGGCTTAGGGCATCCACAATCACATTCTCCTTGCTTGGTCTATACTTGATTTCAAATTCAAATTCCTACAATGTCTCAATCCATCGGCTTTGTCTCATATTGAGATCTAGTTAAGTAAAAATACACTTTAAGCTTTTATGATCAGTGACTAGAGAAAACTTATTACCAAGTAGGTAATGTCTCCATAATTTAAAGGCATGAATTACAACAAGTAATTCTAAATCATGTGTGGCATATTTTCTTTTGTGGATCTTTAATTTTCTTGAAGCATAAACTACTGGATGTCCTTCTTGCATAAGCACACAACCCAAAGCAAGAGAGCTTGAGTTAGTTATGACTTTGAATTCTTTGCTCAGATCAGGTAGCCTTAAGATAGGGGCAGTTACCAAACTCTACTTAAGCTCCTCAAAGCTAGATTTTTCGGTAGACATCCATGTAATGGAGACCTGATTTTTGAGAAGGTTGATGAGAGGCACGGTGTAAGGAATAGTCTTTAATGAAGACTCTATACCAACCCGTTAGCTATAGAAAGCTTCACACTTCCTTAACCGTTGTTGGGGGTGGCCAGTCTTGTACATCTTGGACCTTGGCAGGATCCACTAAAGTGCCATCTACTGATACTATGAATCCTAGATATTCAATTTGCTTCTTGAAGAAGACACGTTCTTCTTTTTAGCATATAATTTGTGGGCCCTCATTGTTTCAAGAACTATTTGTAGTTGTGGCCCATGGTCTTCTTCATTCTTGGAATATATTAAGATATCATCAAAGAAGACAAGGACAAAGTCTTCAAGGTAGGGTCGAAAAATGTATTGCATCAACCTGTTGAAGGTGGTAGGAGCATTTGTTAACCCAAATGACATCACAATAAACTCATAATGACCGTACCTTATATTAAAAGAAGTTTTAGGGGTATCTTCCTCCCTATTTCTTATTTGATAATATCTTGATCTGAGATTGATCTTTGAAAAGAAATTTTCTCCCTGGAGTCGGTCAAGCAACTCATCTATCCTAGGAATTGGATATTTGTTTTTCACTGTCACCTAGTTTAATCCATGGTAATCAATACAAAGGCAAAGTTTTTTGTCTTTCTTTTTTTGAAATGGTATCGGGGCTCCCCATGGTGAATTACTTGGCCGGTGTATCCATAATCTAATAGCTACTTGAGTTGTTATTTTAGCTCAATGGATTCAGGAATTGACATTTGGTAGGGCTATTTGGCGACGTGGGCAGCACTTGGAATGAGTTGAATTTCGTTATCTACTTCCCTTGTTGGTGGAAGCTCTATCAGGTCTTCTGGAAAAACATCTGTATATTATTCTAGCCAAGATGATTGATCCTTGGCTTCACTATCTTGCTCAGCCTTGTTGAGTTTAATTAGATAGATGGGTAATCCTTTTTTAAGTCCCTTTACTATTCGAGAGGCTTTAGCCAGCTGAACCTTAGGGTTCCATGCTTCTCCTTGAGTGGTTACTTGTTCTCCCTTTGAGTTTTGGAATGTGATTTGGCCCTTTCCGCAATGGATATGGGCATTATTTGGAATTAACCAATCCATTACTATCAAACATTTATAAGCCTCAATGTTCATAATTCGAACGTTCATTTTGGAAGAATTGGCACACAAGCTAAATTTGACATTGCTAGTTTGTTGTGTTGATAGAACTTCTTTGTCGTTTGCTAACTCCACAAGAAATCTAGGTGCAAGAGTAGTGTTTATGCCTAGCCTTTTCACACATTTTGGTGATATGAAAGAGTGGGTACTGTCACATTCAATTAAAATTCGAAGGTGTTTACCTTAATAATTTGTTGGTGTTTGAATTACTGAGAATTGGAGATTTGGACCCTTCTTATTGAGAGTGGTGTGGGCTCTGGATCTTTCCATGTCGGATTCCATTGTGGAATCTTTATCATTTTACTGACATCCTTTAGGTTTTACTTCAACAATCATTCTCGTAGCATCTTCGCCTTGCCCGCCATGAAACTGGCCTTGGCCAAGCTTCGGGCACTGCCTCTTGAAATGTCTTGGTTCCTTGCAATAGAAGAACTTTGGAGTTTCATTGCTCCTTCTTGTGGGTATAAATCTTTCCACTACATTTGATTTGGCCTTCTTCCTCTTGTTTGGTTAGTACTACCCTTGGGCTCTTTTCGCATAACCTCGAAAGTTGCCCTTACCCTAACTATTTATGTTCCAAATTTTTGCCAATCTCCTGAACTATTGGAGTTGCTCAAATCAATGAATCTTGTATATTTGATGGCCTCACTAATTCAAGATACGTATTCAGGGGCGGATTTAGACCCTTGCAAAATTTGGATATTTGCTATGAAACATCCATCATAGATGCATATTTTAGAAGTGTTACGAATTTGGAATAGTAGGCTTCTAGTCTTAGGCTTAACTACTTTAGATTGAAGAACTCATTTATCTTTTGGGCTTGATATGTGGGCAGAAGATATCTCTCACACACAGCATCCTTAATCTTGTCCCAAGTGATAGCACTTTCGAATATTCTTTGGTCCTTGCACCATTGTTTCCACCAAATACGGGTATCTCCTGTGAGTTTTAGTTTGGCGATCATGGCCTCATTTGACCATGCATTTCATCTAGCACTGAAATAGTCTTCCATAGATTCTATTCATGTTTCTGCTTTAGTTGGAATGTCTCTCTCTTTACCATCAAATTTCGGCGGCTTGTATTTCTTAAGATAAAATTTCTTCTCTTGAGCTTTTGTAATATTAAGATTTGGGGTGATGTCCTGAAGAATTACACAATTTTATAATCAATTTTCTCTCCAACCATATTCAAAAAAGATGTTTACTTACTTAATCTACCTCATTAATTTAGGAAGGAAATTGCATACTACTTGTCCTTTTGATAATAATCACAGTTTATACTTCAAAAGAGAGTTTTAATTTCAATCAGAAAAAAATATCATCAAACAAATAATATATATCCACTATTTTGTATTTATCATATGAATGGATAGAAATAATTATTTATGTCAATAGAAAGTACATTATTTGAGTAGTTTGGGAGCTTATGTTATTTTTGGAAATGGTTATTCTATCACAATCTAAGCATGGCATTGCATATATTCATTGCATAATAATTAGGATTTTGAGAATAGATATCTAAAAATCTGTATTTCAAGGAAAGATAATGTAATCCATCTTTCTTGTAGTTGCAACAACTGGAGTGTCCTACAACCATGACTCGATTAGTCTGTATAATCCTTGTAATCTCCTCATACATGTATTGGTTTAATCATCTTGGCAACCTTAAGGGTTTCCATCCACCTTAACCTCTTTAAATTATTCTAGAGGTAAGTAAGATTGTTTGCATCAATGTAACAATACCCTTCGCTTAATATCCATCTCCTTTCATAATACATGGGTGAAGGATTGTATATTTGATCTAATATTTGCATCATCTAGTTTCTCTAGCTAAAGCAAGAGGAGTGCATTCTTGACATAAACATAACTTGGAAAATCAAGAATTGTTTCCAAGGTTCGTCTTTCTACCACAAATCAAGAACATGTATTAACAAGAGAAGATTTTGCTATTTAAGGAAAAGATATTTTATGATGTAAATATAACTAGTTCTATTTACTTGTGTCATTTCCTACATTAATGTGCGCTCTGATACCAACTGTAACGTGCTTGCCTGAGCTTTCCTTGGTGGTACGTTCTTAGAAGTCCATCAAGAGATGTCCTAGGAAGCGCCGTCTGGGATTTTTATGAAAACCCTCGGAGTTTGCGAACTAGGTTCGCTTGAGTCTACCCCGCAATGGAAGTTTCGACCATTCCCACAAGGATTGACCTGAGTCTTTCTAGTTAAATATATTACTAATGGTTGAATAGTATTAGCACTTTGAGATTCCATATCCCTATAGGAATTTCTGATTCAAGTGGACTTACGTTGTGCTGGGTTCAAGAGAATGGGAGAAGTATGATACTTTAATCCATTTTGGCCAGGGTTCTAGAGTGATGCAAGTCAAGCTTCCTAATATGTAATGGTCTATTAAAAAATGTGATTTTTATTCCTTCTTAGGAAAGCTCTTGGTTAACCCTACCTTGATGCTCTCCTCTATGGTGGCCTGGCTAGCTCCAATGGCTTCGCCGATCCCCATGGCTTGTAGTATCCTTTTTTGCATAGGCATGTACCAAATAGGTGCTTCACCAACTCCTTTTTAACAAGAATGATCTTGTGCATATTGGAGATGATGGTGGTTGCAAATAGTACTTTTTGATAGCGCCTTCAAGATAATGAGTTGAACCCATCCATGTGGTGTGTAGGTGGCATAGATAATGGCTATGTCAGCAATGGGGATCCTACAAATGGAGTGTCCTATAGAGATATCCTTATCGAATGCTCCATGGCCCTTTTGGTGACTTGCAAAATCATTGATGTTGAGCACAGTCTACATTGACATAAAATAAGCTCAAAATTGTATGCATTGTAAAATGGAGCATCTAGATAAATTATTGATACATTTATTTCGTGCTCAACATCGACAGTAACCTCCAAGGGTTTAGTCAACTGCACACTTGACTTGGACTTGTCAATCGGGGAGGACTTGCTGCTCTTCTAAGGGCACTTGTCCTACCCACTAAGCTAGCTTACATTGCCTCAAACTCTTGGGTTCCAACCATCGCATGCTCCACTAAGTCTACAGTATCTCCAAGAGCTATGAGTGCATCATCTATGTCTTCTAGCTTGGGGTTGCTAAACTCCATAGGAAGATCATCAGACACGATGGGAAAGTCATTGGTGATTGTCAACATTGACAATGCCTCATCCTCCCTCACTCGAAAAAATTTCTCACATCATGGACACATACGAATTCTTTGTCATTGATGAAGACTTCACTCATCCTATCCATGCAATAGTCTGCATTGACAGTAGAGGGAACAATTTCCTATTCACTTGAGCCACCTTGTAAGGTATTATCCACAACAATTAGAGCTCTATCTACCATAAGGTCTAGAGCTCTTGCCTCTGTTGCAACCTCTGCTTCCTCTTTAGCATTGTCTATTGGTGGATGCTTTGGATCAGGAGCATCCTTCAATAAGCCTCCCACATTCTCTTTAACATCCACTATGATTGTAGGTGGGTCCTTACTTTCATTGAGTAACAAAAAAAAGATGATATTCCATGAGAGGTAGTTTGTGCCATATTGATCAAAGTCATATTCCCTAGCTTGCCAAGGAGAGGTGCTTGAACTAGGTGGGGGTGAGATTTGCACAAAAATGACCTAGTTGTTTTCGAAATGCCTTTTGTCTCACTAATGTACTTCAAGAGATTACAAGGCACCCATTCCTAGTTAGAATCTTGGAATTTGAAGATATATTATTGTAAGTATGTGTTCATGTAATTGAGAGAGTATTGCAAGCTTGGACCATGCCACAATACCATATCATAGTACTTGATATTGGAATAAAAGATCTTGTAAAGATCCAATCTTCCGGTGAATTCTGTACTCGAAAGAAATTATATGAAGCTATTAAGAGTGTGATCCATCATGGAAGAAGAGGTGGAGGCAAGAGCAAGGATACTTGGGACAGGAGAAGTGGTTGGAGAGTTGGAAAATGAAAAAAGACCCACGGATCTTGAAGATCTCCCAAATCTTAAGGAGCTATAAATGTCATGTATAATCTTCATTTTTATTATCTGAAGTGTCCACTCATCCAAAATGGGCCATTCCAAAGAATTGAGAGGTGGACAAGGAAGTAATTCAAGAGAATCATATGAATCAACTAATGTAGGCACTATATACATGAACTTATATAAAAAATCTTACATTATAAAAGATATTGTGATGATTTTCCAATCATCATTGTCTTACCCACATCCACATGTAGAGCTCTGTATGTCCTAGACAAGCTTGGTCCTCAATAAGATTTGCAAGGAAAATGTCTGACAGAAGAGAAGAAGTAAAAACCTCAAAAGCATATGAGAAGTTAAGTACATAAAAGTAGTGACTTACAATTAGAGGGAAAAGCTTATCGAGTAGTCATCACAGGAGATAGCTTCAAGTCCTTCACACCATATACATGTTGAACTGATGCAAGAAGACCACCATGTTGAGCCTCCCAAAACCCAAGCACTATTCCCTTCCAATGATTTTGTAGTATACCATGACAACGAACTCGACGAGATCCTATTGCTGAAGGTTTCTCCTTTCAATTTTCCATGTTCATCCTTTGTATTGTGTACATAAACAGCACATATGGAATCATAGGGTCACCTTTGTTGACATATAGATGCCATTGGAATAGTAATGAATCTAAGGAGGGCTATATGGCTATGGCTATGTGACTATAAAGAGATGAGAAATTTTGTGAAATGGAAGAAATAAAATTACCATGGAAGAAAGAGAAGAAGTTGGGTGTTGGGTGGCTATGACTAGGAGAATATGGGGGCTTTGTGGATATGGCTATGCTCAAAACAAAGAGAGAGGCTAGGTGCTATGTGGCTATGGCTGGGAGAAGCTAGGGGCTATGTGGCTACTGCTGTGTGAGGATAGAAATATGAGAAGATTTGTGGAATAGAGGTAAGAGAATAACCATGGAAGAAGGAGAGAAGCTGGGTGTTGTGCGGCTATGGTTCAAAGAAGCTTGGATTGTGTGGCCATAGCTGAGAGAAGCTGGGAGCATAGAAAGTTAAGAAGATTTATGGAATGGAGGTAAGATAATTTTTGGGGGGAAAAGAAATTTTTAGAGGGGGAAATTTTTCAAATTTTGGGTTAACTTTTTGGGAATCCAATGGGGCCCACTTAACATGGGGTGGTAAAAGTGGGGGGGATGGGGGAAGGATACATACAGGGATAAGCCTATAAGTGGTAGGGACAAGGGAAAAAAGGGAGTGGATAAAATGTGCATACCATCCCTGTCCTATTGGTCCATCTAAAATCTCTTGTCATTAGAAGAGTCATTAACTCTTAAGCTAAAGGGCCCTTTTTGAGTCCATATTCCCCTTAATGACAAAAATTAAAATAAATGCAGTCCCATTGAAGAAAAACTTGACTTACAAGAGACATAGTACTATCATTTCAAAAGGATGCATACAAAATAAAGAGTACATTTTCTAACATCTAAAGAATTTCAAAAGGATGTCTATCTCCAAATAAAAAAGTAAAATGAGTTACAAGTCATGTTATATGGTACTGATCACATAAAACTATATTTAGATAAAGCTTGGATCCATTTCTTCCAAGTGACACATAACTAATTCGCCATTCCTACCATGGTGCTTACAGATATGCTCACTTATCTCATCAATGAAACCCTTTTTTTTGAATCTATATTCATTATTTTATCTCCAAAAACATCAATTGATGTCTAATCATTATCAAGGATGGAGAGATAACTTTGATTATAACAAAGTAATTGGATGCATCATCATAGAAATAGCAAAGTTCTCACACTACCCATCCAAGAGCATAAACACTAGTCTATGGGATATAACAACCCTTCAATGTGGTATCTTTTAACTTAGGGGCTAACTATTTTCTCCATGTATGGTCTGCTTTGCATTGCCATACACATTGTCATGATCTGCACACTCTCAATGTGGCTTGGAAAGTGACTTTCTTTTCAAAGAGAAATCCAAAGCTATATCTCAATCCATAATTTCCACATGACAAACATCACCAACAAAATTGAGAGAAGATTTTAAAGCCCTCTAAAGTGCAAAAAGAAAGTGGATTAATGCAAATTTTAGGCGGGAATTTAAAGTCGACGGAAGTGAAACCTGAAGATTTGACAATTTTAGAGACCAAGGAAGACAGAAATGCAAAACTTCGGCCATTGTGGTGGTTACAGTTTTTTAGTAATTTTTTCAACTGTCGGATTGAAGAGAGTGTGCTTCTTGGCCATTCAGGATGTCGAGTCGGTCAAGCAGGATTTTTCAGAACTGAATTTGGGCACCGGACAGGAGAGACGAGAGGATGGATAGCGCCAAAGGTCAAAATGGCCAAGATTTTAGAAAGTTTGGGCATGTCCCTTTTGGGGGAGCCAAAGGCCCCCTGAAAATTTTGTGATAGGGGGGTACGTTTTGTCAAATGGCTGCAGGTAGAATGACGCCATTTTCTGTGACGATTTGTTGGAGATGGCCATGGTAGCCCACAAGCAAGCCACGAATCAGGCATTGGCAATGATTTGCAGCAATTTTTTGCTCTCCGATGCCAATTTCAGATTGCACAATGGCTGCTTGATGAGGAAGATGAAAATCTAGTCTTTCTCTCTCCTCCCTCCTCTCTCCTCTTGAGGGTTGTTCACACGTATGAATCTATGGAAGAAAGGGAAGGAGGAGTTCGATGCGAGATGCTGATGGAATAATGGTATAGAAGCAGAGTAGATAATATATCAGAGTTGGAGAGAGCATCAGCCGCCATAAATGAGTGTCAATAGCCTCTCAACCATTAAATACGCGCTTCCAAAACTAGGTTTCTATGCATAAGCACTCATTTCATTTGTTTTGTGAAAGATGTTTAATGAAATTGTTTGTAAATGGATTCCTTTGATTGATAATGCTGAACTTTATCAGAAATCTTGAACAAAACCAAAAAAATTAGTCGTTTAAGAATTTACATCAAAACACACAAAACTTACAATTATGTGGTTTTTATGAAAATGATAAATTTTGGGGGTTTGGTTGTGATTTTGGGGTTTATATAGAGTAGAAATGAATATAAAATGAATGTTCAATAATTGTGATCAGCCTCAACTCATAAATCATAAATATCATAATTTTTATTTAAATAAATGGAGAAAAATAGTGAAAATTTGAGAAAATTAGGTTTTTGCACTAGGAAATTAAGAAAAAGTATGTTCTATGTTTGTAAATGTATGGCATGGCTATAGCATGAGGGATAAGCCTCAGCTCAACTATATTTTATGTTAAATTCTATTTTTACCACTTTTTACAAGAAAAACACATGGAAAAACTGCTTTCTACACCTATCAACGATGCACAACCTAAACGATAGGGGAAAAGAGGGGTTTTGATGCTAATTAGTTGCTAAGAACATTGAAAATTCTGATCTATTTGTTTGTGCATACCATATAGGACATTTATAAATTAAGTTAAAAGGGGTTAAGTAGCATGAGGATGCTCGGGGCTGACCCTTAGCAATGAAGCATGATGCGTAGGTTGAAATCATGGAAAGAAATGTTTATTGCACTTCACAACACTGATTTATAAGTCATCAATTGTTTGAGAACAATGGCATTCATAGTTGCATTGTGCATATCACATGGTAACTCGTGGATGCATTGCAATTGGTTTCTTATGCATACGACCCACACTGAATTGTGAGACACCTAAGTTGTAGGTTTAGGTGTTTGGAATCCTTGGAAAATTGTTAAGTGAGGAAATATTTTATCTCTTAGATCATTCTAAAATAAAAGTGGAGTGAGGAAATATTTACTGGGAGCCGCTAATAAGTGGCAGTTTTCGAATCTCCGTCAATAGGGACCAATTCATTAGTGTATTCTAAAAGGCAGTGAAATAGACTCACAAGACTATCAAGTTGAGCTTTAGAAGCAAGAAAGAGCTGAATGGGCTAGATGGCGGGCCAAAATACATAGAAGATATTATTCACAAAGGAGTAGTCTAGTATCTTTGCAAGGACGGGTCTTAGTGACCCTAGCTCCCCCCTTCCAATCAGTCCATCCACTTCGAGTGGAGTGATAGTTTCGATTTTCCAAACTCCTTTAGCGAATCTGATTGTCACCGGAACGGCAGATTTTACAGCCCTAGGGTTTTCTCTACCCATTTTTAATGGGTTAGTAGAGGAAGACGCGAAACTTCACATCAATGAATTCCAAAAGTTAATGTTTAACTATCAAATTCAAGATGAGGGACACTTAATGATGTTCTTCTAAAAGGATGAGCTATAGTGTGGTATCACAGCCTAGAGACTGGAACCATAACCATGATTGACTTATTTTTTGTGGCCTTTTGAAGAGAGTTTTCCCTTGAAAGGGGAGGTCAATATTGGATATGTATCCTTAATGTTACACGTCAAGAACCTCACGAGAATGTCCTTAAGTATGCCAAGAAACTGAAGGATATATTTTGGAAGTTGCAAACCTATATTCCTATTCGAGTTGCTGCTTAGTTGCAATATTTTTTTAATGGGTTAGACTTTAACATTCAACTGCAGTTGAGCAGTGTTGCTCTTGCCAACATTGATACGGTTATTACATGAGAAGAAGAGGTAGAATCATGACTACAAGCGGCTTCTACCTCTAATTCAAATTGGAATCCAAGTTTAGGGTTTGGAAATACTTTAGGGTTGACGAATGGAGGTCAAGGGATGCCCATGAGTCCTCCTAATGGGAGAGGAAGCATAATTCCAAATGTGCCCATGTTGCTAACTCCTCCTAGTCTTCTTTGACCATGCCTGCGCGACTAGTCAAATGGCTCCACCAACTATTAGAAGCCCAACAATAAATCCTATCGTTGTTCCAAGGAATTAACAACGAATCTCTAATCAAGTGGTTAGGCCAATGGAATGATAGGTAGAGGATTGTGGCTATGAGTCAAGTGCCTCGAATGTCCTTGGCGAAGTTAAGGATATGATGAAGCACTATACTAAATGATTAGCAAACAATATAGACAAATAGGCATTGATGTTAATTTCCTTAAGAAGCAATAGAATTTGATAGGGATTCGATGCCTTGAAGAGGGTAGCCCCTCAAAATTCAGCTGTAAGTGGTGTGGTGGCCAACATTTCCCTAGAAATTATCCAAATGTTAAATGTGAGATAAGTGGGAAGTCCAGCCATTTAGCTTGTACGTGTTGGAGTAAGATTAGCTCTAGCTCCAGCAAGATGAAGGGCCGAAACAAATATTAGAAAGAGGGAAATCCATGGTAGAGGAGCTACCTAGTGGTAGTGGAGTTAGCCTTATAGAAGTTGTTTGCATCAATGGCACTAAAGCTTCTAATCTACGGGTTATTACGAGATGTCAAAAGGGTAAAGAGGTCGACAAAGACAAGGCAAAACCTGTTAAGGAAAACCCAAACAAGATGATAAGGGGATGCAAGTCCTTAATCCCAATATGGAAGGCAGACCTCTTAAGGCCATAGATGCTAAAGCCGACCCCAAGAAGGATAAGGAGTTGCCAAAGAAGAAGGCAAAAGCCAAGAAAGAAGCACCAAAGCTGGTTCAAAGACCAAAAGAGAGAATGGTCTAGTAAGTAAAGTGAGATCTTGCTAGCTATCATGAATTTGATTTAGAAAGTTCTCTTTGCAAAGTAAAGCCAAATATAAATCTTCTACAGTTGATTAATCTATCTTCAAAAGTACGTAAGGAATTTAAGAAGATTCTATGCATGGGGTATATCATTGAACCCTTGGGAATAGCATGAGTAGGAGATGATTGGTTTGAGCTTGCTGAAAAGAATTTTCGAGGGTAGGAGCATATGTTGATGGAATATTAGTGGACCATGCTATTGTGGACAAAAGGTCCTCTGTCTCAACATTATGAGCTCATAATTGATGGAGAGACTCGGATTAGAGATAAAAAAGATGCCTCCACGATTCTCCGAATGGATGATGACAGTTTAAGACAACCCAAAGGTTGCATTACTAAAGTCCATGTGATCGTTGCCAATGTAGAATTCATTCTGGACTTTAGGGTCATTAGGTTTGCATGGTGACCTACCTATCAAGTATTACTAGAGTAGGCAGGCCATGGATCTTGCAAGTAGACTATCAGGTTGATATACCTGCGGTTCGATTAATCTTTGGTCAAGGTGCTAGACATGTAGTAGTAGATGCTTATCCCAAATCTCCTCGAGAGTGAGAGAGTTCCTTTATCTTCGTGAGAGTTTGATAGCTAGATGCTCCATCTGTTAGTGAGAAGTCATCAAGTGACAAATCCAATGAGGGGTCCACTACAAAGGATATCTACCAAGTGACTTTGAATGAGCCAATAGAGGCTCAAGAGAGGATAAGGGATGCGAATATAATTGAGCTCAACCTTGGTATGATGAATGATTCACAGCCAATTAAATTAGGGTCCATGCTCAGTTCGGAAGAAAGCAAGGACTATGTGTCCTTGACTCAAGAATTCCGCGATATTTTTGCTTGGAGTTATGATGAGTTGAGAGACATTCCTCCAAGCTTGGCTATTCATATGATTCCTTTGAAGAAAGATAGCCATCCTGTATGATAGAAAGTGAGGTGTATGCCTTTTGAATTAAGGGACAGGCTATTCAAAAAATTGACAAAGCTACGAAAGGCTAGCCTGCTATTTTTGTTTCAACACATAGAATTTTATTCACTTGTTGTTATCAGGAAAAAGAAGAAAAAACAAATTCGGCTCTGTATAGATTTTAGAGACCTTAATGAGTAGATGGTTAAGGATTAATACTCATTTTCATTCATTGATCAGATTTTGGATCAGTTAGCGGGTAGGAAAATCTATTCATTTATGGATTGCTTTGCTGGATATAACCAGATGGCTATTGCAGAGGAAGACAACATAAAATGACATTTATTACCGTCTTCGGTACCTTTGTGTATCATGTGATGGCCTTAAGTCTATGCAATGCATCTGGGTTTTGGCAACCAATAACTGATAAGATCTTTGGTGATATCTCCCCAGAGGAGTTAAAAGCCTTTATTGATGATCTAGGGACCACCACCACAAGGGAGCGAGAATTGATTATTCTGAGGAAACTTTTTTAGCATTATAAACAATTCTGCATTGTTCTTAACCCTAGAAAGTGCATATTTGGAGTGCCCTATATGGGTTGTTACTCAGCCATGTGGTTAGTACAATTGGTATTGGGATTGACCCTCAAAAGATAAAGGTTATAGTCTCTATGAGCCCGTTGTGTACTCCAAAAGAGGTGCACATCTTTTTATCACATCAGTGGGATATTATCGAAGATTTATCAATGCACTAGCGAAAAGAGCATTACCATTGATGAACCTCCTATCTTTTAACCATCTATTTAAGTGGAATAAAGCTTGTTAGGTATCCTTTGAGGATGTGAAGTAGGAATTAGCAAAAGCACCAATCTTAAAAGCATCCATAAGAGGTGAAGTTTTCTATATATTTTCAAGAGCCACAATGCATAGTATCAGGCTGTTTAGCTCAAAGTTGGGAGGAGAAACAATATCATCTAATTTCCTTTGCTAGTAGAAAATTGGGGATATTTGAAGTTAATTATACGTACATGGAGAAATTGTACCTTGGAATGGTCTTTGTGACGAAGAAATTTAGGCATTATATTCTCTATGAGAAGGTAGTATTCTTTACGAAGGCGGAAGGACTCACATTGTTACTGAATCAATTGAGCCGCCTAATTGGTTAGCAAAGTAGTTAATCACTTTGTAGGAGATCGATTATGAGGTTAGGAGCAAGTCACCAAAGTTGTAGGGTATTGTGGATTTCCAGGAGTTAAAGGAGATTCTAGCTAAGGGAAGTGATATTGAAGGTCTATTTAAAATTGATAGAGCTTTCATTCCTTCCTAGTATGTAGCTATAACACATTATTTATCTACATGAGGATTTGTGGCTTCTTTATCAAATTCTGAAAAGAGAAAGATTAAGCAACAAGTATTACACTTTTCAATTATAGTGGGTGTCTTGTATCATAGAGGAGTAGATGATATCTATCGACATTGTGTAGTACCCGATGAAGTACCATTTATTCTTGAGGAGTGCCATGAATCAACATGTGGGGGACATTTTGTTGGCTGGCTTACCACCCAAAAAGCTCTCTGTGTTGGATATTAGTGGCCATCGATTTTCCAAGATGCTTTTAGTTATGTTAAGCGTTGTGATGTCTGTCAAAGACACGATGTGAGAGAAAATCATAGGCGACCTCTAAATCCCATGTTGGTTATGTTACCCTTTGAAAAATGGGGTATCGATTTTGTCAGACCAATATACCCTTCATCAACTACGCGGAAGTGGTGTATCCTTGTAGCAACAGACTACTTTACAAAGTGGTCTAAAGATCGAGCAACGGTGAAGAATAATGCTAAGGAGACAACCACTTTCATTATGGAGCAAATTGTTTGCTCTTTCGGTCCACCGAAGGAGATTGTGTCTGATCAAGGGACACACTTCTTGAACAAGGTTATAGTGGCTTTGACTAAAGAGCACAACAAGACTACTCCATATAATCCTCAAGCAAACGGTCAGGTTGAGAGTACAAATAAACAAGTTGTACCTGTAGTAACAGCAGTTGCATACTCATTCCCTAATGTTATAAATTTTTTTCCAACACCTATCACATCGTCCTCTTCATCTTCCATTAGCTCCTCTTTATCTTCAACCCTTGCTTGTGAAAGCATGTTAATCATGGTTTTCTCTACCTGGAATATGTTGAAAATCAAGGTTAAGTGACTTTATATATATGCAATCCACCGTAACATGGCATTATCAGGAGTTGAGAAATTTACTATCATGCCCAATAGAGGTAGACAATCAGTATATACCACTACATGAGCTCCCATAAAATACTCCCTATCACACTTAAGGATTGTCACTACACCCCAAAGCTCTCTTTTGACTTGAGAATACCGTCATTGCCATTTAATGAGGACCTTTGCTCCAAACTGAATGGCATACCTATTCCCATTAGCATCATCCTGACCCACTACCCAACCAATGCCGATTGGGCTTGTATCCCATGGTGAGAATAATAGGCTTATGGACGTGTGCATGAAGGAGAATATGACAATGTCTGCTCATTTAAGTTAGCTCCGTGCTATTCTCAAGAACTTGACTTTGCAGGGCATTACCTTCAATGATGAGGTTACTCCATTATTTTTGCTTGGGACTTTGAGTGAGTCATGAGATGTATTCTTGATGCCAAGAGGCATATTTCACGGTGGATTCCGTGAGGTTTTATGGTGGATTCCGTAAACTTTGATGACCGGGGCTCATACACAAAGTGGATTCTTTGTGCGAGAAGTTGATGGGGACGCCTGTCCTTTTCGGGCGTTTCATTAATTTAGTGTGTACATGGGTGATTCCATAGCGGGTGATTTCGCTGGGATATCACTACCATGAAGACATCAATTGGATTGGTTAGGATGTGTACACTTCCACGGGGAGGACTGATTTAATGGTGCATATGATGAATGATATGCATAAAGTTTTGAGGGAGTATATCCCTCAGTTGACCTTACCCATTTTTGAGGATGTGCTGATAAAAGGGTATGATATCCATGAGAAGAATGAAGAGCTAACTAAGTAGGGATGTAGAAGGTTTGTGGCTAATCATATTGTTGATTGTGATAGAATTTTGAGCGATCTTGAAGAAGTGCATTTGACTTTGTCAAGAGAAAAGTTGGTTTTTGGAGTGGATGAAGTATTATTTGTTGGGCACATGTGTGGACCATATGGAAGAAGACCCTCACGAGTAAAGATTGATGCCATAATCAGGATGCAGGAGACATGTTCGAATATGTTTGAGGTAAGAAGATTTTTGGGTGCATGTGTCTTTTACTTGATATGGATTCCGCATTTTGCTCATGTGGCTAAAAGAGTTTATATCAGATCTTGAGAAAAGGGAAAAAGTTGTGTTGGGGTAAAAAACATACGAAAGGAGTTCAGAAGTTAAAGAGCTTATTGATTTCAGCCCCAACACTAAAGAGAGAAAATTATGAGAATGGACAGTATTTTCTAATGCAAGTTGAAACTGATCATATCCTGAATATAAATCTCCCATAGAGTAAATTTCCTTGCCTACAAATGCTCCTACAAATTCATCCACTATGGGGCCTGATCTAATATTCCTTATGGTGACTTTGTTAACTGGTTGTAAATCCTATATAAACCTCAAAAAACCATTCTTCTTTGGAATAGTATACCATCAATGTGAATATGGAGCTGAAGAGGGCTCCAAAATCCACATCCTGATCTCCTGGTTCAAAGCTCCAACAACTTAGGCAAATATGCCTGAGGTGCTGGAATAGGCTTTAAATTCCATGGCACATGAGGTATTGTAAAGATCACCATAGTTGCAACTATGGTTGGATCAACACATCCAATTTCATCTAGCCAAAATGCAAAGGCTTTCCCATGCCTTGCCAACATATGCAAGAAACAAGCTCTTTCTATAGGCAACAAAAGAAAGCTTGTATCACCAATTTTCAGCTTTTGTAGTGGTTTAAACTGTAAATTTATGTCCTGCTCCATGTGGGTCCCGTAAACTAGGCTATTGAAACACTTTTTTAGTAAACCCATCACTTTCAGGCAGTAAAGGCAAAGCCACATGCTTAACCTTCTTTGCAACTATTTTGTACTTTGTATCCACCCTTGCTTGAGCCCTTTTTTGTAGCCCATAACATTCATGCCTAGCAAACTCTTGAATGACTTCATACATCTCTAAAGTCTCAACATAAATAACCTCTTTTTTTTCCATTTTTTAGCATTAATTATTGTATAAATTTCAGCCTGTATCAACATCAACCAGTCTTGAAAATAGGCTTGAAATACGTTCATTTGCAACCATCAAACCATATGTCTTCGGCTCTTTTTCAACCCATCCTGCATATTTCTTTTCAGCCCTATACATGGCTGAAATATTCCTAAAACTGCCAAGACTATATGCTATCCATTCCTACAATCCAGACACAAACACAATTTTCCCCTTTCTTAGAGAGGCATAATTATCTTCCTAGAGGCACTGCCATAGCCTCCACTTACAACAGTGTTGTCTAAAAACCCTTAAACTCTCATGCATTAGGTGGCAAGGATTATCCTATAGCCTATCCCAATTGCTAGAATGATTCATACAAATAGAGAGAAACTATACCGCCTTTGTATTGTCTTTACTCCGAACCCAAGCATATGAAGAACCATCATCCAAGGCTTTTGTTTCCAGCCTTGATTCTGAAATATAGGGCTGCCCCAAAATCATAGGATAACTACATGAATCTTGCACAAAAAAAAGTATATTAATCTCTAACATCTCCAATAGTCACGGGTACATTCAGAGAAGCTGCATAAAGATCCCTTGATGGATTGTTTGCTACCCGCATGAGCCATCCCGAATCTACATCAATTGGCCAACCTCCATTCTCATACAAGTTGCATACCATAACATTGATTTCAAAACCATGATCCAAGAGAGATATGCAAAGTGTCTCTCTTTCTCCCACTTTAACAATTGTCTCTGTTGTAGCACAAGCCCAATGCATTTGTGAATAATGACTACTTGGAATAAAATGAGTATCTTCTTCTTCATATACTTGTTGATGGACATCCCCATCATACATAGCCTTCTCTCTATGCTTATTGTTGCCCATAAGACCAATTTCAGCCCCACAAACTTGTAGTCTACACTTCCATTTAATCCATTTTCAACATTACCCTACTCCAAATTAACATTACATGCATCATCATATTCCCCCTGTAGTTGTTTCTCTATGTCTTTGTCAACCTACATCAATGCTTGCAAAACTTCACTATCAAACTCTCTTTTTCGTTTCAGCATATCAATGATTGCATCATGAAATTCATGCTTCACGATTCCAAGAACTTTGCCCAGTGTGAATTCCACTCTAGTGCTAAGTATGTAATCTTCCAAGATATTTTTAAGGTTTGTAGCAGTCTCAAGATCTAATTATAATATGTAACCGGGCTCCTTGCCCCTTTTCTTCCCTTCTTGTTTCTTCTCTTAAGATGCATCCTCCATAACATGCTCAAGTATGGCTTTTTTAGCCTCTTTCTGTGCTGCTCCATTTTACTTCGTGTTATGTGTTTAGATGGGCCTGAAGCCTGGAAGGACCAGCAGTGTCCTCATCTCTTCTTCTATTTTCTTCCACAAGAGCTTCTTGATTATGAACCTTAGCCAAATAAGCATAGGCTGGAAATGAATCCACTGGTGCACTCCATCTTATTCTCCCTCTTATACTCTGACTTGCATTAGCCAATTTTGACATTGTTGTTTTGCCTTTTTCCATGCAATTTAAGGCCTGCATCCAAATGCGAGATTTTGTTTTAGCCATGCCTCCTTTACGAGCTTCTTTGGTCCTTTAAATTCTCAACCCATATGTGATTGCATCCATGGCAACAAATATTGTCCTTGTAGCCATCTCTCCAAATCTCTTCAACATGCCACCATTTACAAAATTTGGCTCTATTGGAAGACTAGTTTATGTTGCATGTATTTTTCCATCTTTCCAAAAGACTAACCTTTTCACTTTCGCTTCACGATAGGCTGTACATTCTCGCTTTTCATGCTATAAACTGTCACACCAAATGCATCTCCTCTTGTATCCTTCTTTGTACGGTCTTTGGGATGTTGCCCGAGTCTTCTCTTCTACCTTAACATCCAAAATTGTGACATTTGCATAGATTTTTTTCGAATTCAGCCTCAAATCATGCATGCTTTTGATTAATTCATCCACAACATCACCTTAAGAGCTGAACCAATAGGTATAGCCAATTGTTCTACCATAGCCACAGGTGCCTTGGCTAAAATTTTAGCCCCCTTTGAGCAATAACATGTGTGGTGCCTATACCCCATCTTAATTCCATTCGCTCTCTCTTTACCAACATATGCACTATCTCAGTTATATTAGCCCAATCTAATTCTAGTCTCTTTCAGGAGAGCCATCTTCTAAAGGTTCAATCAGCTTCTCTTGTAAGACAGGATTTGCAACCTTCAGAAACAAATCAGTTTTTTGGCTCTCCAATGATTTCTGCTCATCAGCATATCCAGCTACGCATACCGACTATCAAATTCACAGAGTAAAGTTGCTGCCAACCCTTTATTAAGCTTTTCAATCCATTCTGTAAATGTCTTTTTAGTTACCAATCATGCATCTTCTAAGAAAAAATCTTCTCTCAAAGCTTTCTTAAAAGCTGCCCAATCAGCATCTCTTCTATATGTAACTCATCAATCTGATCATGCAATGCATGCATAGCCAAATGGAAGAAATACCAACTCCATGCATACTGTGGTACCCCATGAAACAACATCTTTTCTTCATACAACCGGATGAAGGCCCAAACATTTTGACCCTTAAACTGCTTCAATTCCTATCCCACTGCCTACAATGCATTCACAGCTAATTCTTTCTGCTTTCTTTTGAGTTTACATCTGGTGTTGTAACAACAACTACTGATGTTGTTGTTGCTGCAATAAAGCAATCATCTATTATAAAGCATCACCACCACTTGAACCTACAAATTTTCCCATCTTTACATACTTGATGCCGACTTTCACGTCGGGTTCACCACCATTGTCGGAGCGTTTGGGGTCAAAACTCTACCACCGGGGTAAGAGACTATTGGGTGAAGGGAGATTCAAGAAGAAACACAATATTAGTGAGTTTGGGAATCTCCGAATTTCCATTTTTTGAATACTAAAAAGGAGGCACCCGGATAACATGCCCATAAGTTTCTCAAAACCATATGATCTGACCTATCATTGGAAGGTGCTTGAAAAATGGAATCTATTGAGCTATAGAGTGCTCGATTTGGAGTTATAGTGTTCAAGTTATGACAAATCTAAAGATTTGACCACATGTCCCAAACTTATGGGAAATTCCCATATTCCCCAATATGGTGTTGAGATGAGTAGACAGAAGAGAAGGGATTTTAAGAAATAGAAGATGTAGAAGAATACTCATAGAGGTGAATCCTGTCAATTTATTTTTGCATCTTGAGAAAAAAAACCTCTTATAGACAAAAAACATACATAAAACAATAGCTTCCTCTCTGCTACTCAAATCACCAATTTGATGCTTTTGTTGGCTTTGAAAGGGGGTAAAATAACAGGACACCTGCTAAGAATACTCCCAGATCACTCCTTCTTCTCCCAGTTTGGTGTGTTGTTTGCTACCTGTAAACTGCGATTGCGCGTCATGTGATTTCACCAATCCTTCTTTTTACATAAAATCCCCCAAAAATGGTTGAAAGCCACTTGCTTTCTTTTATATGTCACCCTATTCTAGAAGTTTCCTACAGCTTTTGAATATTTATAGGAAATAACATCTAAAATATCAAAAATAGGATAAACTTATTAAAAAATCTAGTATTTTTGAACCATCCATACTACGAACACTAACATTAATGACTAATATAGCATTGACTCTCTAGATAAATAAAAAAGTGGAATGACGATGCACTCTAGAGTTTTTCACAATGTGTCCGCATAGTGGCATGTCACTGTGAATGTATGGCATGGCTATAGCATGAGGGATAAGCCTCATTTCAGCTATGTCTCTATGTTCATGTCCATTTTTATCACTTTCTACAAGAAAAACACATGGAAAAACTACTTTCTACACCTATCAACGATGCACAATCCAAACAGTAGGGGGAAATAGGGGTTTTGATGTTGATTAGTTGCTGAGAACATTGGAAATTTTGATCTATTTGTTTGTGCATACCATATAGGACATTTATAAATTAAGTTAAAAGGGGTTGAGTAGCATGAGGATACTCGAGGCTGACCCTTAGCAATGAAGCATGACGTTGTCATGCCACTATGCGAACACGGTGTGAAAAACTCTGGGATGCATCATCATCCAACTTCTTATTGATTAAGAGAGTCAATGTGATCTGAGTCATTAGTATTAGTGTGAGTTGCATGGCACTACAAGATATAGGTCTTATACCGACGTTAAAAGCGACGAAAATGCAAATAACAAATTTTTCCCCCGCCGTTGCAAAAAGTGTCGAAATTGGCGACGCCATAGAACAGTTGGTATCAGCATCGGTATTGGCGTCGATATCAGCGTTGCAAATGCGACGCTGATATCGACGCCAAATGCGACACTGATACCGATGCCAATATGATGCTGTGATAGCGATGGTTTGCGACGAAAATAACGATGCCAATAACGATGCGAGTAGTAAAATTTGCGACACTAATAGTGACGATAACAAGGAAAAAAAATTATGTGGTCTGCCCTGCCACATATAGCACTATGTGCTTTATTAGAGCCATACAAAATAGTTTCTGCACTGTGTACAATGTGCTTGCAAACAAAAACAAAGTATACTAAAATCATAACACTGATACATGAAATAAATACATGATCGCATAATAAGTGATTGGTACAATCATGACAAGATATCACTAATACATAGAAAATGTCTACATAGATCAGGCGACCAAAAAATAAAGGTGTGTGAGCTCCAGGGATCTAAGGGCGAGCTACATATCCTCGCCCTTCGAAAGCTCGTCCCGCAGCAAAGGAGCATCGAATGGACTCTGCAAAAAAAGAAACAACAACACATCAATCCACCATACAATAATGCATTCTAATTAAACATGGTAACTACAGACAAGAAAGATGAGTGACTTACAGGGCCGCTGCGTCTATACAATCGGTCGATCAATGAAGTGAGACCGTGCCTCTCTGCATATCGAGTCTCAAGGCCGATCGGATTGCGATTTGTAATGGAGTGCTGCAAAGAAAACAAAATGCTAACTGTTAGAAACATGATTGTCAATACAAAGGATATTGCAAAAAAATCAACAAGAAAAACAAAAGAAAAACTTACAAAGTCCTCCAAATATGTCTTGTGGCCGCCACTCCCAAGATGATGGATCACTCCGGCCTTGAGTCATGCCCTCGCCGCCTCGCACTGCTGACTCCAACGTCCTGGAGAATCTGTAGCCTCCTCCCTCAGTCGGCGCTAGTCGTCTGCATCTAACCACTTGGGCTTTGTAGCCCCACTCTTGATTGCCTTGCGTGCATCGAATCATTTGTGTGACATATATGCACGCATGCAATCCATTATCTAGCCCGTAGAAAACCTATCTACTAAGCCTAGAACTGGACACTCCTCATGCAAGGATGCTACTATGTAGTCCTTGCTCCCCTCCGATATGTTCTTCCAATGGTATGTTCCCTCATCATTCATGATGATGGCTCCTGACCTATCATCGACTAGATATCCATATACCCCTAGGGTCTGCCTAAGATAGGTCCTCTCCCATCTGCTCCTAGGCATATCCAGGAGACCCCTGTGCATCCGGTGTACCGACTGAGGTAATATGTCTCGGAGTGGCACCCATAGGGGTGCCACCTATTGACGGCTGAGCAAAAGCCAGAGTAACTAGAGTAGATATCCCCACAGATGTGACAAATCCTAGAGGTGACACAACTCCAGCTGAACGACAAGACTGAGACACTGCGTCTGTGCCTCCACAACATCCATCTGAGCCTGAGCCACGCTCCCTGGAACCGTCACGAGAGCGAGGAGTTGCACATGTATCCTGTGTCGACCGCAAGCTCACTACATCCGTATCTTTGCAGCATCCCCTTGACCCCGAAGCACTCCCTCCCTCTGGCCCAAGTTTGGAGCGTTGATCTTGTCTGCTCGAAGCTGAAGCATCCGATCGTGCTGAAGTAGATCTAGCAGAGTGCCCTAACAAAGACCGAGACAGCTCTTGGTCTGCCATATCTCTGAATCTCGCGATCTAGACTGGAGACATGCGTGTGAAGATATCCTGTAACTCCTCATCGCTCATCCCTCGACTCATCCTGAAAATGTCACATGCACGGACAAAAATGATGTTAGAATAATCAATTTAAATCATACAAAGCATAGTAATATAAATCCTTAAAAAAAAGATCTCACTTAAAATGCATATCTTATGTACCCTTATAAGCGATTGGTCAACGAATTGAGTAAGTGGATGCTCCAAGTATGAAGTATCATATGGTCCCATGTCAATCTCCTGACACAACTCCGCATACACTGGAAGGTCGATAGACATGTCACTACAAAAGGATGAGTCCACCTCGTTCTCAAAGAATTCTTGGACTCCTGCATTTTCATCATTGTTAGCCGATGTTGGCTCCAAGCTTTCGGTGGCCTCCATCCCTTGCAATATCGACCCTCTATTTGCATATTATCTTCATCTATGCTCAGAACATCGCTTTAATCATATACTCTCTATTGAGTGTTGAAATGACTTGTTTTTTGGCTGATTTTTGTTATTTTTGAGAGCTGAATGGTTGATTTTATGAGATGATTGATTGATTTAGAAGTGGTTTGAGAGTGTTTTGGATGATAATGATTGTGTTTTGGAATTTCATGATGTTTATTGGTGGTTCTGTGATGTTCTGATAGGTTCTGATTGGTTCTGTATACCTTCTGTTTTGTTCTGTTTTGTTCTGTTTTGTTCTGTAAGGAGGGAGGGATTATTGATTGATGAAGATTGAGATATTGTGAAAGTTTATTGAATGGTTTGTGAGATTTTGGAATGGTTTAAGAATGAGTTATGTGGTTTTGATGACCTTCTGTAACCTTCTGTAGGTCTTCTGTAGAGCCTCTGTTTTTGTTCTGTTCTGTTCTGTACTGTAGCTGTTCTGTGACTGTTCTGTATGCTTCTGTATGTGTTCTGATGGATGAGAGTGTAGCTTGGGAAAGTTTTCTAGCCTTGGAAAGAGGTGAATACAAGTGCAAAAGAGCTTAAAGAAGTGAAAGAAATAGTTGCTGAAGACTCAAGTGAAGACTAGAGTAAAGTGACAGTAGTGAGCTATGAAAAGACACTGTAGTGGCTCTGGTGACTCTTCATATCAGACATACCTCTTGGGAGGGGTATCCACAACCTAAGAAGGATTATTGAGAGTGATTTTGGGATATTGTAGTGAGGATATGGTGTATTATTGATGGAGTGAGAGAGAGAGAGTCAGAGATAGCCAATTCTACTGAAACAGAGTGATTGTATATGAGAGATTGAGAGAGAAGACTATGAAGATATTGAAGATGAGTACTATGTGATTTATTTCCATTCAAAGATGGTGTATTCCTTTGCTTTCTTTGTTCTATTGATGGATTCTATGAAGATATTGAAGAATATGGTTGATTCTATCAAAACCGTGGGAGATCTACATGATGCTGTATGAAGATTTGTTGTGCCTGGTGTTCTTTTCTTCATTGTGATCATATGAAACATAATAAACAAGCTTGTTGATGTTACAAGATAGATTTTATTGCAAGATAATTCCCTTTTCCTTGGTGTTCCTCTTGGGGCTCCATGTTTTTGGTGCGCAGTCCGGGAAAACTTGCCATCAACAAGCACCAGAAGAGGCTGAAAATGAAGGAAATGGCATTGCCAAGAAGAGAAGAATTCAATGGATGTTTGTAAAGTTCCTTCTTCCACTGAAGAGTTGTAATTTCTCATAATCAAAGCCACTTTCCACAAGAAGTTCATCCCACAATGGCGGAAACACATCACCATCATGATGCATACTCTATGTGGTGGACAGTTTCCTCTTCCCACAATGGCGGAAACACATCACCATCATGATGCATACTCTATGTGGTGGACAGTTTCCTCTTCCTGTTGAAGCAGCAGAAACTTGCATCTTGCTGGCAAACTGTTTGGGAACAAACTGAAGAGAAGAAATAGAGAGAATAATCATCCATGGAATATTTGGCATTCATTGATAATTTTCCAGACAACATCAAGTGGGAGATTGTGAAGAAGCTTCAGGAGTCTTGGTCTGTAGAGGTTCACAGAGACAAGAAGGAAAAGAGTTGGAATTTGTTCGTGGATGCTCAACAGCAAGATACATGGGATGCTTGGTGTACTAATAATCTTCTGTTTGTTCAATTAGCAACACACTGGAAGTTGGTAGACAGAGTGTTTTTCACAACATACACTGTCGAAACCATCAGAAGCTGGCATTACTATGATGATGGCACCACCACAATGCTCAGACGTATGCATTTTGACACCTTCAGAACCGAATACCTTCCTCTGTGCAGTGGAATGAAAGCAGAATTCAGGGACATTGAAAAGAAAGAAGTAGAAGAAATGTTGGCAAGAGAGTCCTCCAGAGACTGAAGCCTTCTGTTAACCCTCTGTGGAGCACTAACAACATAGTGGAGCCAACCCCTGATGAATGACGCAATAAAGAGGCAAGTGTTAGAACGAGTCCAGAGGTACGTGAGAAGAGAGAAAGCAAAAATCAAGGCTGAGAACGAGCTCGCGACAGAAGCTGCCTTTGACGCCCTTGCGGAACTCTTTACAGAAGTCCCAATGGCACATCAAGCCCTTCCTCCTCCTGCTGGAGGTCCACTTCCAAGCCAGATCCGTCTTGGAAATATTGATGACAGGCAGCGAATGTAGTTCCATTGCCAATTTTTAAGGGAGAGTACAATGAAGACCCCGATCTTCATGTAGCAGAGTTTATGGTAGCACGTGTGGCTAACAATGCCAGAACCCCTAAGCATTGGTTAGCAATATTCCCCGCCACTTTCAAGGGCGCGGCATTTCAGTGGTATGAGAGACAAGCAGCAGGAACTTTTGGCAGATGGGACGACCTGAAGTTGGCCTTCCTCACTAAATTCAGGCGTGAAGGTTTTGAAGAGCGGATGCGAGAGGAATTTATGAACCTAAGTCAGTCTTCTGGAGAAAGAGTGGAAGCTTATGTCTCACGAATGGAATCCATCCTGAAGAGATGGACTAACCATAATCTAGATGATGGCATTCAGAAGGGGGTGTTTCTCAGAGGATTACAACCAGAAGTCCATAAGTTTGTGGAGCTGCAAAGGCCAGCCACCCTGCAAGCTGCAACAGAAGGTGCAAGGCTGTACGATGAAGTGGAAGCTAGATTGGCGATGAATACAGGAAGAGGAGTCCTACCTCCTCTGATGCCAGGAATGATGTATCCACCAAATGCAGTTCCAGGGACTGTTCCCTATCCCTACCAACAGATGCCCCCGGTATCACAGTATAGTGTACCAAATCCACAGTGGCCACCATCCATGCCTCAAATGGTGGTTCAACCACAACAACAATGGTCCCAACCAATTTTCTCAATGCCAAATCAGCAGCAACAGTGGAACCCTACCAACTGGAGCCAACAACCAACAGTTCAAACAAGAGCTCTGAATCAGAACCAGAACAGAGACCCCTCTATACCAGCCCAACCCGTTTATGCAGTGATTACAGAGACTCCTCAAAACCCTCCTGCCAGTGCCTCAGGAGGAGAAAGCTTGAAGGACTACTTATCCAACTCAGTTGCAAACATCAAAAAGGAGTTGATGGATGTGATTACGGAACAACTACAGACGTTGAAAGTAAATACCGCTGGCATATATAACGTTGCAGGAGCAGGAAGAGATGTGATGCGGTCAAATACTTGGTGTGGTAAGTGTCATCAAGCAGGCCATTTAGCCACTGAATGTACACGAAAACCAACCATTCCTGGAGCCTTCTGTTCCTATTGTTTACGGAAGAACCATACACAGGATATTTGCTCTCTGAAGGAGATGCATGATAGGAGAAGGAAGGAAGAAGACGTAATATTTAACTTGCTGGAATCCAAAATGACAACACAGGATATTGGACCCAAGTCTAGAGAGTTTGGTCCTAATTTCGGTCCAAGAAGGTTTCCCTCTCAAAGTTACAGAGAAAGACAGTCTGGCGGTGGTCAGAGATCAGAAGTGGAGTGTTATAGATGTGGAGAAAAGGGACACATCTCACCAAATTGTCCAAATCCTAGAAGATCAGTGGATTAGAAGCCCTTATGCAGTCGATGCAAAGGAGAAGGCCACACTGCAAAAGATTGTCCAAGCCCAGCCCCAGTGAAAAACAGCGCTACTGATAGTCCGGCCAAGGCTCAAGAGCCTACCTCCAATTTAGTGGAATTGGAAGTTGCTGCTATCACACGTGCAAAGAAGACGGAACCACCTATCCAGAAAGAAAATAACCCTCTTGCCAGAACAGTGAAGTTCAATCTTCCCCCAGAAGAATAGAACAGAACAGAGCCTAACAGTGCCGTACAGAGCCCTACAGTGCCACAGAGAGTTACAGAGACAGGACCAGAGGTCCAGGAGACAGAAGAGGAGGAAGTGCCACAAATGACAGAAGAAGTCCTGTAATTCTTCTGTTGGAAGAAAGAGGGAAAATGAAAATGGATGTTGCCCCATTCCCTAACCGATTAGAGAAGCCAATGGATCCTATTAAGGAATACGATCTGGTCAGAGATCTAGATACCTTTAAACCAAACCTCACATTCCGACAATTATTGATGTTGTCTCCCAGTTGCCGGAAAAGGTTCAAAAGTATACTAACAAGAAGATGTGGCTTAAGGATTGCTCCCTCAACAGCAACAAAGTCCAACAAGGCTCCAGAGCCTGTAAAAGAAGTGGATGTGGCTAACGCTTTCCTAGATCCGGTTACTCCAGAGACTGGCGTGTGGATAGAAGACTGCTTCATTGCAAATGCACTGATTGATGGAGGTTCATCAGTGAACATTATGACGGATGTGACAATGAAGGATCTAGGCCTACAAGGTGTGCAACCAACCCAATGGCTCATCAGACTAGCGGATCAGAGTAGAATCAAGCCTTTGGGTATTCTCCCATATGTGAAGACTACAGTGGCTGGAAAAGATTATTGGCTAACCTATTTGGTGGTGAAGCCAAACTCTTATGGTACATCCTACCCTCTGTTACTGGGCAGACCATGGCTTTTTGAAGCCCGAGCAAGGATGGATTGGTTCAAAGGAACTTTGACTTTGGGTAGAGGACCCAACAAAGTGGTGGCATTGAAGTTTTCCTTGATCGCAGGGATGCTATATCAGCAAGGGGTTGATGATATCTATCACCGATGTGTGATGCCTGACGAGGTTCCTTTTATCTTGGAGAAGTGCCATGACTCTGCATGTGGAGAGCACTTTGCGGGATGGTTGATGGCACAGAAAGCTTTAAGAGCCGGATATTGGTGGCCGTCCATCTTCCAAGATTCTTTTGAGTATGTTAAGAAATGTGATACCTATCAAAGGCATGACAGTAGAGAGAATAGAAAATGCCCGCTTACGCTTATCATGGCTATCCTTCCATTTGAGAAGTGGGGCATTGATTTTGTGGGTCCTATTACCCCGTCGTCTACTACCCAAAAGAGGTATATTATAGTAGCCATTGATTATTTCACAAAATGGTTAGAAGCACGGGCGACAAGGCAGGACAATGCAAAAGAGACTGCAAGTTTCCTGTTAGAGCATATTATCTGCCGCTTTGGTCCACCAAAAGAATTAGTGTCGGACCGTGGAACCCATTTCCTGAACAAGGTGATCAAAAGCTTGACTGAAACTTGGCAAATCAAGCATAATAAAACAACTCCTTATAATCCGCAAGCAAACGGGCAGGTGGAAAGTACTAATAAGCAGCTTGTGGGGATCTTGTCTAAGATAGTCTCTGAGAAGAAACGAGACTCGGACAGGAAGTTGTATGTGGCAGTATGGGCGTATAATACCACGTTCAAGTGAGCTACCGGCCATACTCCATTCAAATTGGTTTATGGAGACAAGTGTGTGTTACCCCTTGAAATCGAATTGCCGACCATACGGTTTGCAATTAACCATTCTTTGGGAGATAAGGATTCCCTTTTTGAACGTTTCACGACTATAGCCCACCTGGATGAGCTGAAGTTGCAAAGCTTATTACACCAGGAGGTAGCTAAACATCGAATGAAGCAGTTGCATGACCTTAGAGCGAAGAAATATACCTTTACAAAAGGGCAAGTTTCCAGGGAAACTGGAACCTAAATGGGATGGCCCCTACAAGATTGTCAGGTTAGGAAAAAATAGGTCTACTGCCCTATTAGCTTATCTACAGGGAGTAGAGTTTAAAAATAAGGTTAATCTTAATAAGACTAAACCTTATTATTTCTAAGTATGCTAATATAGAAAAATGCATTGCAGGTCCATGCTAGGGATGATCTGAGACCTGCGGAAAAGAGCTTAAAAGTTGGTTGATGGGTCGGTTAATCCCTTATTTGGAGCACCATATCTGGAGCAAAGTCACCATCAGGGGAAACTCATCTGGTGGAGTAAAGGATACAAGGTGATTGAGCAAGAAGACGGAATCTTTGTGTGGGAGATTAAAGTCTTCTGCCATCACTACTTACGACTGTTGATGAGTATCCCTGTTGAGTTCAATGAAGAAGGTGGGATGGAGCCGTCAGCTCATCCTCTCAACATGCTAAACTTTGATTACCATAATTACGAATAGAGGAGTTCGTGATGGCCGGCTGTGTAAACCCATTGTGGATGTATACATTGTATTTTGACAGAGCATCCAGGGGCCCTAATAAAAGAGGGAGTGTTGGAGTAGTAATCCGAGACCCCCGACGAAGAGTTATGATGAAGTTAGCAGCTTATCTCGGGGTAGGATTCACTAACAACATGGCGGAGTATAAAGCCTTGATTATGGGACTGCATATTGCCAAGCAAGGTGGTGTTCGTCAGTTGTTAGTAAAAGGGGATTCCCAGTTGATCCTGAATCATCTAGATGGGACATACATAGTGCGGAATCCCATTCTTTGTATGTATCATCGGACTACGATGACCCTACTTGAAGAGTTTGAGAGAGTGTCTTTTCAGCTGATTCCACGTTACTGGAATCAGTTTGCAGATTCATTAGCAAATCTTGCTTATGAGGAAGACCTCTTCTTTAATTGTGGTCCTAGTTTGGATATTGTGATCAATGATGAAACAGGACCCGGTCGCTTGTGGGGAATGTTATCAGAGCATGCAATATATGGCAGACGATGGTTGATATGGGTGATGCAAAGGGTAGCCAAGACCAATCTATCGTTATTATCCTGGACGCATAGGTTAATTAGACAACATGTTATGCGTACGCCTCTTGCTATATATGCAGGTGGGATGGGTCATAACCTTATGCATTTAGTTTAGGGTTGCGAGCCTATTTTTCCTCCTTGGAAGGAGCCTATTCCTGTATATTTGGATTCTTCCATAGAGGGATGTGTAGGTGCTATTTTGTTTGATCTCATTAGGCCAAGAGGGCCCGTTTTGCGAGGTGTTATTGTTTGATTTCGTTAGGCCAAGAGGGCCGATTAAGTTTTGTGGTGAAGTGTTTTATTTCATTAGGCCAAGAGGGCCAGTTGTCTGTTTAGTACAGGTGCAGTTAATGGTTTCTTGTTTGAGTTTTGTGCTAGACAGATTCGGAAGAAGAGCTTGGAAGGAGCCTTTTTCTGTGCGGAAGCTTCTTGTGGCCTTATCCAGGTGACATCTACCCTTTATGAGTACTGTGTTTTGTTGCTATATGTGTCTACGTACTTGTGAGGGTTCCTTTTCTTATAGGGGACCCGCGTCCAAGGCATGAAGTCCCAGGTTTAGGTTTAGTATGTTTGAGGGAGGTCTGAGTAGTCGTTGCCTCCTGTAAAGACATTGTCAAGCATCGAAATACCTGTTTTAGATGGAAGTCCTAGTGACCTTGTTCTGCTAGCCTGCTAGGCAGCCGTTCTAGGAGTTCTTGTTAGTTGTGAGGCCGTTAGGGAAGCTTGCAGAAGGAAAATAAAGATGATAAAGGAAAAGAAACCCTAAATATCTTACAGACACTAAATATATACAAAGGTGTGTAAAAAGGGGTTCTAACCCCTAGCAAAGAAAAGAAAAGAAAAAAAATCTTAGAAGCAGTTGATCATCGCCTAGCGAAGGCCTGGTAGGTTCATGGGGATGAATCAGACCCAAGGGCGATGCCTTGTCTTCCTAGGGGTGGCATCTTGTTGGAAAATACGAAAGTCAGAAAGGTTGGAGCGAAAATAAAAGTGAGCGTTATAAAAGTATTAAGTGTCACCTTGCGAGGGCTTGGTAGGTTCTTGGGTACCGAGACAGGACCTGAGGCCGATGCCCTGTTCTCCTTGGGTCACTATGCTCAGCTCCCTCCTTTTTACATGCCCAACTATGGAAAAATAAAAACCCTAAAAGAAGAAATGTGCTACAAGAAAATACTTCTTGATCAGGCTATAGGAGTCCTCACCTAATAGGAGCTCCTGGTTGTGTTGTCCTTAGTTAGGTAGGTAGTTCAGACCACCACTTAGGGCAACCTCTTTGATAGTTCTTTTTAGTTTGGCCGTGTTGGAGCAGTTGGTTAGTGACTAGCCTCGGATCTTCTATCAGATTATGCTAGGCCTACTCCTTGTGGATGTCATGCCTTGGTTCAGTCAGGGGGTAGGGTGAGCACTGTGCTGTCTTTAGTATGTATCTATTTTATATCAGCTTGATGCTTCCTTTGGTTGTTTTGTGTAGATCTGGTGTGGGATTCGACGGGTTGAGTCGCCCTATCCCGTGGTCGCCAATGAGAGCGGAATTTTGATGCCGAGAAGTGCTTAAAAATAGCTAAAAATTACGAATATCAAGGGAAAAATATTCAACGCCAAAGGCGGCGGCTCGATCTAGGATGATTTTAAGCGTCAAAGTGCTCTAAGGACGCCCGTGCAACACTTGCCAATTTTTAGTAATTTTTCCATGTGCATGTGCGAGTCAGGGAAGCTGCCGGCCAGTCCAGGATGCCCAGGATTTTTCAGATCGCAAAACGGACGCCGGATGCGAGAAATATGAAAAAGCCCGGGAGGGTGCCCAAAAAAGGGCCAGAAATGAAAGGGTGTCTAAATTGAGGGACCCCCCACCCCCAAAAAATTAAACAAAAGAAGAGGAGGGCAGCGTGCAGCAGCCGTGCGTAGAAAAATGGCGCCCCCCCCCCCCCACAAAACGATTTTCAGGGCTGCAAAGAAGCCCTAGTAATGACAAGCCAAGGCTGATCCTCTCCTTCTCCGCTCCATATCGCCATCTCTCGTGCGTCAAATGGTGGGCTGTAGAGAGAGAGAGAGAAAAACAATCTTTCTCTCTCCTCCCTCTCTCTCCTCTAAGGGTAGATTCATGCGGTGAAGAAGAAGAAGAAGAATGGATGACGGATGCTTGTCCAATGAAGACCGGATTGCTCCGTGGTTCAAGAGGAATGAAGATTGCTGATTGTGGACCGTCATGAGCATTAATGGCTGCTGGAAATCAGTCCCGAGACATGGCAAATAAAAACTCGCAACCCGCAAAGAACGGTAATTTCATTTTTACAAAGGAAATTGATGTTTTATGCAAGTTGCTTCATGAATATTTGTTCCCATGGGATGATTATGCATCATGTTGTTGTTTGCTATGAGTTTGATCAGTTTATGCTCAGAAAATCAGAAAATCATAAGTGTGACTGAAATTAATGGTGTAAAACCCGTAAAACACGCGAAATATGGGAAAATTGGGTATTTTTGATATATAAACGGAAAATATAATAAGACACACCAACTAAATTTGTGGTTTTGCTGCAAATGAACCTAAGGGCCATAGCCCACAACTCATTTTGTATTTTCAGTTATTTAATATTGCAAAAAATACAAGAAAAATAGGTAAAATGGGTAAAAATAAGAGAAAAATAGATTTTGAGTGTGCGAAAAAATACTAAAAAATAATATTCATGTTTGCGTATGTATGGGGGGTCTGAAGTATGAGGTTTAGCCTCAGTTTAGCCCTACCTTTATGTTTTAGTGAGTTTTTATTGCTTTTCATACAAAAAAAATGGAAATATTACCCTAAACCTATGCATCGTGCACAATCTAAACGGTGAGGGGGTAAAGAGGATGAAAGTGGTGTTTAAGTGCTGAGAGAAAGAAAAGGCTGATTGTTTTTATCTATGCGTATCATATAGATCGGTCGTTAATTTAAAATAAGGATCTAGTAGCACGAGGTCTCCTCAGTGCTAGGTTCGTGCAACGTAGCAATTACGCGTTAGAGAAATTCATTGAAAGAATGCTTTTGCACTAAGCACAATGCTGATTTTTCTTTGTTTAAGCACATGGACATTCACAATTTGCATGAAGCATAAAATGATAAAAGGTATCAGGCAATACCTCTTGGATGCATAGCACCTGTATTCTCTAGATCATGACCAACGTTGAGTGAGTAAGGTTGTCCAAGCTGTAGGTAGACGTGGGTCCTAGGGGAAAGAAAGTGAGGAAAATGGTACATTCCTGGATACGATCAATTGGTACCTGTGGAAATATGTGCAATATTGTGTTTTATGTTGAGCGATGCATCAAAGGGCCAATCCCCAAGATGTAGGAGAGTCGCAGTGAGGTAGCGACAGTCAGCCGTGGGTGGACCTCCTATGTTTGTATTTCTTGCTATTTGGCAATGTGTTGGGACTCCCTCTAAGGAGTGTTAATTGGGTTAGAGTTGGATTACGAGACGTGATACAAACGCAAGATGTTTAGGAAGATGATGTATGTGTCATCAACGCTCCTGGATGCGAGGCCGTGGGGTTGTTGAGCGCATGATAGAGGTCCGGCTAGTGCATGAGCCAGTGCCGGCCCGTTTTAGGTCCCATCAATGATTACTCACATAAGGTCTGGGCATATCCCATGAAGCTCAAATCTGATGTTTTGGCTACTTTTGAGTGTTGGCTTGCATTGGTTGAACTAGTCTAGGTATAGGCTAAAATGCCTACGGTCAAATAATGGGGCTGAGTATGTCTCTAAAACCTTTGAGGAATTTTGTGATGAGAGGGGTATTAAGCATCAATTGATCGCCCCATACACCCCACACTAGAATGGTTGGCTGAGCACATAAACATGATAATATAGGAAAGGGTCCATAGCCAAGTAGGCTTACCACAACAGTTTTGGGCTGAGGCAATGACTAGTGTCCTACACTTTATCAATCGATCTCCTTGTAGTACTATTAACTTTTAGGTTACAGAGGAGGTGTGGCCTAGAAAACTTCCCTCATATGCTCATTTGCGTGTCTTTGGTTGTGAGGCTTTTTGCCATGCACTCAAGGATAAGCGTACAAAGCTTGATCCTAAGTTTTTGGAATGCATCTTTCTTGGTTTTAGGGATGTAGGTGTGATGGGCTATTGCCTATGGGATCCACAGGCAAGCTCAGAAAGTCATCCACAGCCATGATATAGTTTTCCATGAGGAAAAGATCCATAAGCAGCCTGAGCAGATAGTCAAGATATGTATGGTTATACTTTAGGAGGAGCCTCCTACTCTCATACAGCTAGCTAGACAGCCTACAATAGTAGTTAATGCTCCATTGCCCATGACCATGATGTTAGATAAAATCTGTACGCTCCTCAACCTGCTGCCTTGAGATGCTCTGCTAGAGCCAGATGTCCTCTTGAGTGGTTTGAGCCCTCTATTGATTATGTAATGGCAACAGATGTGGGTGAGTCTCTCACTTATGATGAGGCCATGTGCCATGGTGATAGTCACTCTTGGGAGAGGAACATGAAATCAGAGTTTGACTTTTTATAGAAAAATCATATGTGGGAGTTAGTTCCTTTGCCTGGTAAAAAGTGTGCATGGCCATGCAAGTAGGTGTACAAGTTGAAGAGCACCCCTAGATGCCTACCTATAAGGCCAAATTTGTTACTAAGGGTTTTAAACATAAGCATGGTATAGACTTCAAGGAATTCTTTTCCCCTATAGTCAAGATGACCACCCTAGGCCTAGTACTAGCATTGCTTGCTCAATTAGACCTAGATCTTTATCAAATGGATGTTAAGATGGCTTTCTTACATGGGGACTTGCATGAGGAGATTTATATGTGGTAGCCTAAGGGCTTTGAGGAAAATGGCAAGAAACACCTAGTATACAGATTGAGAAAGAGCCTTTATGGCCTTAAGCAGGCACCTAGGGAATGGTACCACAATTTTGATGCTTTTATGCATTCACAGGGCTATTCATATAGTGATATGGATCTGTGTTTATACACGAAGAAGACTCGTAATGGTAGCCTTTTGATTTTGGCACTCCATGTGGATGACATACTGATTGCTGGGAGAGCTCCTGATGAGTTGAATGCTCCAAAAAATTCATCTCAATAAGCTTTGAGATGAAAGACATGGGACAAGCCTCACATATTTAGGATGTGCATTATGTGTGATTGCTCTTAGGGGCTCCTCTACTTATCACAGAAGGAGTATATCCAAAAGGTCCTTGAGGGATTCCATATGCAGAATGTTAAATATATTGGTTGTCCCTTGCCTTATTTTGTGAAGGTGACCTAGGCTGAATGTCTCTAGTCTTGATGAGCATAATGCATGATGGCCAAGATCCCTTATGCATCCATAGTGGGCAGTTTGATGTATGTCATGATAGCCACTCATCTTGACATAGCTTTTGCAGTGGGAGTTGTGGCACGCTATATGGCTACACCTACCATGCAACATTGGGATGCCATCAAGGATATCATAAGGTACCTAAAAGGCATAGAACATATGTGCATATATTATGGTGGTCAGGATACAGGAGTCATGGGGTACACTGACTCTGATTATGTAGAACATGCAGACAATAGGAAATCCACCTTTTCTTGTGTGTTTATCTTTTGTGGGGATGTTGTTTCTTGGTTGTCTAGGGTGCAATAAGCTACAACCCTCTACAGACACCAAGTATGTTGTACCCATTGAGGCTTGTAATAATAAGGCTCTTTGGCTAGGCCGTTTGGTGGCAGACCTTGGTATGAGTGACATGGTCCCTATATTGCTTCCGGATTCTATGAGTGCTATCTAGTTAGCCAAGAATCCAATCTTATATGCAAAGACAAAGCACATTGAGGTGTGGTACCACTTTATAAGAGAGGTCATTGAGGACAAGTTTGTTGACCTTATCAAGATCTCAACTGATCAAAATCCTATATATCTACTCATGAAGAGTCTCTCAACAGAGCATTTTTCCTTCCTTAAGAAGTTGATGGGTGTTGGATGACATGACTTCTATTTCTCATCCTGTTGTACTATATGTATACATTGTACTTTGTCATTTGTTTTCTTGTTCTCTCTTTACTTGAGACACATGCGCCTTTAAGTGGGAGGTTGTTGGGAGTAAAGGCTCTTGTACCTAGCTACTCGTGTATTACTACACTGACAGTACTTGCTCCTATACACTACAGGCGGTGAGTACCCATCATTGTCACTTCATTATTTATTCTTTCAGTGACATTTGAATAAAGGGAAGGTTGATCACACATTGTGACTGTTGGAATTCCCACATCTTGAGTCTTTCTCTCTTGCTCTCTTACTCCATCTTCCATAGCTCACAGCTCTCTTACTTTTGCTTGCTTGTGTTTCCACTTGGCTTCTCCCTTCAATGAGAGGATTTTGTCACGTTTGTTCTTTATTTTTGAGATGATGCATTATGGGGCCAATCCCTAGGGTGTAGAAGAGCTATAGGAGCCACAGCAATCAACTGGGAGATGCTCTATTAATGTCTATGAAGAGATGTTAGTCATATATATGTATGGGATACTCCCTTTGCCTGGACTCGAGATGGAAAATACATTGGACTATTGCTTGAAACTCATGTCTACAAATGTGTTGGTTAGATAGACCATTTTGTAGCATCCAAACTCTCCTCTTGGCTATGAGGCCGTGGGGGTTATTTGGAGAGTATAGGAGCCCCTCGCTAGAGCCTTAGAGCCAGTGTCGCGCCCATTTTATATCTCGATAGGCTTTTAAGGGTAAAACTCCTCATGAGGCCTATTCTGGTAAAAAAACCATCTATCTCACATTTTAGAACTTTTGGATGTAAATGTTATGCACATGTTCCAAAGAATAAGAGAAACAAGTTAAATCCAAAAAGCACAAAATGTATCTTCTTATGTTATAACGATAAGCAAAAGGCTTACAGATTGTATGACAAAGAGGCAAAGGTAGTAAAACATTTTGGTTTCGTTATTGGGACCAAGCACACGTTGACCATGTTATCACTTGCGTATGCATCACAATGTGGAATAAGGGAGCATCATGTTGCTGACCTTGAAATGTTTTGCGAATAGTTACGATTTAACGGTTTTTTATTGGATTATTGAGAGCATCAATGTATGACCATGTTGAAAAAATCATTTTACAAATTTTAGTTAGCATAGGATCGTATTTTTCATTTTTTCTTATTTATTTTAAAAAAATCTGTTGTTTTTATTGGGATAGTTTTACTTGATGGTTGTGATTGCATGGTCTTATCTTCTTTGAACATTGCCAGTCCTCATGGAATTGTGGTTGGCGTACATAGTTTAGATTAATAGAAAAAGAAGAGGAAGAAAAAGAAAAAAATAAAGAAAGAAAAAAGAAGAAGAAGAAGAAGAAAAAGAAGTAAAGAAAGAAGGAAGAAAAGAGAGAAGAAGAAGAAGAAGAAGAAGAAGAAGAAGAAGAAGTAAGAGAAAAAGAAAAAAAACATTTTTAAAAAGAGAGAGAAAAGAAAAAGAAGGACAAGGACAAGAAGAAAAAAAAAGGAAGAAGAAGAACAAAACAAAAGGAAGAAGAAGAAGAATAGGAAAAGAAGAGTAAGAAGAAAAAGAAAAAGAGGAGAAAGGAGAAATAGGAAAAGGGCTGGACAAGGTGCCCATTGTGCCTTGCTTGCTAGACCCAAAAAAAACACTAGTCTTTAACTCCCCTTAGCCCTCTGCATGTTCTCCAATGCCATTAGCCACTGGCTGGTGGGCTGGCCCTCCCCCTCTACAAAGTGTTGTTGTTCTCTGCCTTTGCCTTGTGCTTGTGCTCGCTGTTGTTGGCCATAATAGCCTCTACACTAACCACTATTGCATCCATCCCCAATCAGGATGCTCATTTACCTTTGCTCGCTTTCGCACTAATTCATCTCTACCTGTCATGAGCCAATGGGGACAAAGGTGGACCTTCATGACACAAATTGCACTGCCCTATTGCGTGAGCGACCACTCCCCCCCATGTTCCTCCCATTGCCCACTACATCCTCCTCACCTACTGCAGCAACTGCTCTCACCTCCAACTGCCTTCATTCCTTAACTACTCCATGACGTCCTCTCCTACCATGCTCGTTGCCCTACATGGGCCTCTACCTCTATAGGTCGTCGCCTTCCCACCTCCCTGAGGAATTCACTATATGTGTACCATCAATATCACATGTGTTAAATGCCCATTTATAAATATCCTTATCTATGAATTTTCCCTTAATAAAATATAACCCTTTTCTAGTCAATATGTAAGTAGCCCTTTATATGGGACCTTTCAATATGTAAAAAATGTGTAAAAATAGTATTTTAAAAATTTCTTATGTTGAACCTATGTGATACATATATATATTTATGGTTGACCTCGCCTCTCCTCTCTTTATCATTGCCTCTTTAACCCCCTCCTCTACCTCCTCCTCTATCTCCTCCTCCACCACACTACTCGCTACCTCCTTGGTTGGTAGGCCCACCATAGTGCATTCGCCACCATCTGTACCACCTGTCCCTTCGATTCTCCACCAGGCACGTCTATCACCACTAGAGCTCCTAAGGATTCCACCTGTGAGCCTGCCTTCATGCCATGTCCTACAACACCCAACAACACACACTCATCCATATACACATAAATACACGAGCACCATCAGACACACACACCCCCTCCCACCACATTCAATTGACATACACCTCACACCCACTCATACATATCCCATGTGCACCCACACATGCACCCCGTATACGTGCACATCCATACTTAACCCCCACCTCACATGCACCACACTCTTCATACAAACACACTAATCCCACACATACCACACATGCACTTCATGTGCACAACACATTAAATATATATCACACACCTAAAACACACATACACACACTACATATACCTCACTACACACGTTACCCATATACACACAAGGTGATACGCACATAGACCCACATAGTCATCTACACACGAATGCACACATCACACAAGATATAAGATACACATAAACTCACACATACACCTCACCCAGAAGAAGCACTAGATATGTACACATCACACACAATCCCCTACACATGCTACATCACACTACACCCACGTAAACATGCACAAGACACACTAGAGACTCACACTCACATGCACATAGTAATACACACCTAGATTCACATATCCCCACACGTACTAGACACACATGCACCCCTCCAATTCACATCCTCACACACACACACACATTAAACACATATACATACACACATGCACACCCTTAACGCACATGCATACACACATCATACACAATAACTAGCTACACTAGGTAGGCATACTACAACTTACATGTGTATCACACTCGAGGTTCTTATGGCTACTTTGGCTCCAATCATCCCTAGTGCTACCTTGTTCACATGGGGGGAGTCAATGGGAGGGAGGAGGGAGTAAAATTGACATGTAAAGCCCACACATACCACTAGTACGCACAAGTATCTAGCATAGACACAAAGCACATGTACACACCTCCTAGTCCCAGTGACACACATACACATCGGATGTGTTGTGCATGTGCATATTATCCTCTCAACTTACCCTAGTACCACCCTATTAGAGGGGAGGGCCAAGGGAGGGATTATATTGGAAAGACACACGCTCATACATTGTGCATCGGAAGACCCTTTGACACCCACCCTACATTCATCACCTTAGGATACACCCATACACAATAGTGTATCCATGTTTGCCCTGTGCATTCGTGTGCAACCGTGCATCCACGTGTAGATTCGACTCTACATGTGTGTGCATCTTACTACACACATGTATATCCCCACAACATACATAACTGTACATAGTGCATCCACTTTTAGTGTATAGTGCATCCACATTGTGCATAGTATTCAACATAGTGCATCCATGTAAACAGCGTGTGTCTGAGACTCCATGTGTACATTTGTGTGCACCCAACTGCACATGTGCATCCATGTATATCCAACCACACATGTGCATCTTCCTGCACACATGTGCATATGCTAGCATTGTAGTACACTCATCAACTCTTGCATATTCACTTGTACATTTATCACCCTACATGGTGCATCCTTGCATTCCCTGTATTTGTAGTTTGCGTCACATTTCAGAACATTTGCATGTGTGTCTGATCGCATACGTGCATCTGTGTATGTCCAACCATACATAGTGTGCTTGGGGAGTTCACTATACATATATTGTCTATATCACTTTCAAGGCCTATTTCTAAATATCCTTATCTTTGAATTTTTGAAATAAAACACAACCCTTTTCTATTCAATCTTTATGTAACCTCTTTATATGACATCCTTTTGTATGTAAAAATGTATAAAAATGTGTTTTTAAAACCCCTTATTTTGAACTCACATGATATATACATATATTCATAAGACAAATGGTTTAATCCACAATTGTGTGACACAAAACCTAGTATAGCTTCTGATTTTTCCATAGTGCCATCTACTCCTTTATCAAAGAAGAAAAGGAAAAATGACTCACCCACGACCTTGCCTTACACGGCTAGAATAGAAATGGACAATCATCCTAGAGTTCCATGCCAAGGATCCATACCTCCTTTAAAGGAACTCTTAATGAAGGCTCTAAAGGGGACGAAACACTGCCCTTATAAACACATCCACAAGGAGCTAGAAACACAGAAGAGCCCCTTAATCCCAAGAATCCTTCCGGCCATAACCAAAATCTAAGACTGGAGTTTCCCTCAACTACTACAACTTCCAAACCCACTAACTCATTTCTTATTACTTTCCATCAAAAAGTAAAACCACAACCAGTGCACTTCCTAGTCATGACTAAATCCACCAACTTTGCTAAGGAAAATATACCTATTACCTCATAAAAGAGCACTACTAGGACAAATCCAACAAGCCCAAGATAGCAACTCTCAAGTCAAGTGCAATCTGCCTAAAACCTCAAACTTGGGTGAATCCTAGGCTTTTGGCTGAGAAGATTAAAGGACATTGTAGCAGAAATTGCCCGCAATGAAAATCAATTAGTGACTACCATCCTTTAGGAATTGTGTGATAAAATTGCATTCCTTGCTTATGTTTATGCCTAGTCTATTGTTGGAATCCTCCTTGAAGAATTTGAGGATTACTTAGCATTGCCACTATCTTGCGAAGAGTAGGAACATCTCAATAAGCAATAGAATGATCAATTAGATAACCTTCTATGACTCATTCCAAATGAAGAAGCTGAGAAACACTGTTTGGTCTCCACATTCCACAATCCATTATGCCCCCCAACAATCAATGAAATACTAGCACTAAAAGAGAGGGCAAAAAACAGTTGCCCATTCAAGCAAGTCTGGTACACCATGAGGATCTCAATGGCTAAACTTGAAAGTCAGCTCATGATCATTTCAGAGCAACAACGTGCTATTTAGAAATCCCAAATTGACCCAATAAATGTAGATTCAACTTTTCTTCAAGTACTTGCCATCATATGAGAAGTCACGCTAATTGGACCTCTCTTAGACCTTCCTTTACTCAACAAAATCCTCATAGAAGAAGAGCTCCATGTTGTGACTACATTAAATCAAGGAGGCATAGTGCTTGACGATGTTGCATATCTAACCCAAATGGCAAAATTGCCACATCTATTTAACCAATATGCTACACTCAAATATAATCTTGATTTTTATCAATGGCTCACATCTTGGTAGAGTAACCTTGTTTGATAAAAACTTATATATACATCACAATTTTCTACACAAGAAGTTTGGAAAAATGAAAACAAAAACCACAAAAAAATAAAAAATATAAAAATATCGATGCACACCATGCTATTAGTATCCCTGTAATGCTGCATGAAAGCATTGCAATGTTTTGGTGCAAGGAGGGAGCAAGCAGAAGTAGTTGACCGATTAACAACACAAATATGTAAGTAATATTAACATAAATTTTCAAATTTTCTCTAAGTCTTTATTGAACTCTACTATATATGCTCTCAAGTTTTATCAAGTGAATGTAGACAGACATGTGGGGAATGATATGCTTGAAGTGATAATAAAAAAAGCAGCAAGTCAATGAGCTATGAAAGACCTAAATGATAAGACAAGCTCTATTCTCAACAAGCTCCAAGGGAACACAAGAATAGATCTCACACTAAGAAACTAATTTCATCAAAAAAATCTCACTTGCTACCATTCTAGCATGAAGAGCAATGATTACCCAAGAATTTTTACTGTCTCTCAAACTTCCAACTCTTCATCAATAGGTTATTCACAGCTTCAAATTGAGGCTCAAAGACTAAACAAATCTACTTTCTCAAGGAGTCATCATTCTCAGCCTTCCATACCATTTTTAAAAATGCTATCTCTTTTGTAAGGTTGAAAGTCCCATTGTACAATATTATTGTATTATTTTTAAAAAGGAGAAAAGAAAGAAAAATCAAAATGAAAATGCACGCACGCTCACTACACTACACCTAGGAATCCTCAAATGAGGTACACCTGGTAGCCTTGGTCAGCCAACTTCGCCCCTAATCCCCTAGCCATTTTATTCATTCTACCCACACTCACTCAAGGCACATCAAGGGAAGAACATAGCTAGAAAACATGCCTTGCCTATGGTTACACATGTCATCATAGTGGGTCACTTGCATGTTTCCTTCCTTATACCACATCAATACCCCGATAAAGCAAGGTGAAAAAGGCGTTGGAAGAATATATCATTCTCTTCAACATAGCTTCAAATACTGAAGACCCTTATTCTAAGGTCATTCAACTACAATGCATCTTATCAAGTTAATAATGATGTCTTCAAAAACTTCTTCAAGTATAATTTGAGCCAACCACAACACTTTTTATATCCCTTTATCAACAACACAACTACAAGGAACTAGGAGATAGCTATCTTCTAACTATGAAATGCCTAAGTATTCACGTGCACTCACATAATACCTATCCCATAACCTATGCACAGTTTGGGTCCTCAAGTGTGGGACAACACTTCATGCTTGATACATCTCCCAAACCAACACACTATCTTGTGCACAAAAAATATTAGGGACAAAGGTGCATATGCCTAATTGCTCATGTATTAGTTACACGGATAGTACCCACACCATGTATTAGTTACCCACACACCTGTACGCTATAGTTAGTAGGTACCCATCACTATCACTTCATTATTTTTTCCTTCAGTGACATTTGAATAAAGAGAAGACCAATCACACATTGTGATTGTTGGAGTTCCCACATCTTCTCTCTCTCTCTCTCTCTCTCTCTCTCTCTCTCTCTCTCTCTCTCTCTCTCTCTCTCTCTCTCTCTCTCTCTCTCTCTCTCTCTCTCTCTCTCTCTCTCTCTCCTTCCTCCATAGCTCTTGCTTGTGCTCCGTGCTTCCACTTTAGGGATCACTCCCTTCAACTCGTATTAGAGTCATCTTCCTTGAGAGATCAAGCTTGACCCACTTGTGGAGAATACCTTCAATTCACAGTTTTCAAGGCAGCCATGGTTCAGCTTGAAGTAGTATGTATTGTTGCTCATTTACTTCCCATCTTGTCAAGGCATATTCTGGAGATTCACTCATCTCCCCTTGCTCTCACCTTGAGATCTATTGGCATCAGCCCAACCAACAGAGCTCCCAAGAAAGCAAGTGTAATTTGCATTGACTGGGCTGCTCTCCTTTCTACTCAAAATTGCTTCATCCTACCTTATCTCCAAGTCTTAGCATTGCTTACAACCTTTGGCATCATACTTGGCACCTTTGGCATGAGTTTGGGCATTAGTTGGAGCTCTAGTGTTCAATCATTAGTTCACAATTTATGACAATTTGCTATGTTACAGTTTTGGACAGTCCTTCACTCATTGTCTGGGGGTCACTTATGCTTCCCAGGATGTCTATTTGATGAGGATCATTTGGGGATACTATATCAATGTATTGGAATGCTATTGGATTGATTTGAGCATCATTTTCTTAGTTTTACATAGGTTTTTTACTTTTGTAATAAGTAAGTTTGAATACTATTTTATCAGGGATTTTGTATGACTATTGCCATTAGATGCTTCCCAAGCACTTTGGATGACACACTAGGGTATACCATTGATCTTGCATGCTTGGTTATGCTCTTCACATGCTCTTAACCTGAGATTGATGCTTTGACTTTTGACATTGGGTGTTATTCACTATTATATATGGTCATTGGATGCTATAGTAAGAGCTTTGCAAGCTACTTTGGGTTGGATGCTCTCCCGGATATATGCCACTTGGATCTTGGATGTATGGATACCTTCCACATGATACTTTGAGCTTTGTGTAGCATTCAACTTTTGCTATAGTGGGGGCTACTAGGCTTTATGTATTGAGTCACAGTTGACATTTCAATATTACAATGAGCATTTGGCTACATAGTTGAGCTTCAGGGTCTTTTAGTGAGACCGTGGGACTTGGTGACATGTACATGTGCTCATCATGCTTTATGTACATAGTTGATGCTTAGTGGGCTGATTTGACATTGCTTTGGGCTAGCACCTATCTCTGTCACACTATCTCAGTGATGTATGCATCTTGGTTGGCCATGTATTGGTAGGTTGCTCTCACATGTATGCATCTTGGTTGGCTATGTATTGCTCAGCTAGTTGTGCCTTTGATTGGTTTCTTTTGCTACCTATGAGACCTACTCTATGCATGATGGTTATGCCTATGGGATGTATCTTAGTCTAACACATTGATCCTTTGACAAATCTCAGTGCTAGTCACATATTCACTCACTGCAAGTTGCACTTATTCCTTGGCAATTGTAGTTTTCCTTGTATTAGTGATTGCCCCTCTTTGACATTGATTTCTTACTCTGTTGTACTTTATTTTTAGCATGTTGTAATTGTAGTTTACTACACTTTTTATGCGAGCATACACCTCCATTTGACAATCCTTTTCATTGAATTTGTGAACAGCCCATTATTTTGGTAGTATCCCTTATTTTCAACTTGATTTGGTAGTGGTTTTGGGATTGATTTGCAAGTTATTACAATAGCCTAATTTCCCGTTCTGTGCACTTGCTTGGTCCCATTATGGCTGATGGTTCTAATGATAATTCTTTCATATTGACAAGTTATATGGCACCAACTATAGCATTTGGAAGGCCCAAATCTGTCAAGTTTTAGTGCAAAAAATATAGGTCACAAGCCTTTGAAATAGGAGGATACCAAGCCCAAACATATTGATGCAAATGATTGGGTTGAATTGGAGGAGCTATGTAAGTCCACCATCATTTTTCCCCTCTTTAAGCAGGTTTTCTATAATGTTGTCTCTAATGGCCAATTCACATGTTGTCTCTAATGGCCAATTCACATGGGACTTATTGGATAATATTTGTAATGTGTATGACAAGTAGAGCCCCACTTCACATGGGACTTATCAGATAAGATTTGTAATGTGTATGACAAGTAGAGCCCCACTTCTCAAATATATTGGCTGAAGCAACTCATGGACCTTTGCATGGAGGGCACTTCCATGTCAGCCCATTGAAATGAGTTTCATTCCATTCTCAGCCATTTATCTTCATAGGGGATTGAATTCAAGGGTAATCTTTCCCCTTTGTTCCTCTTGGTTACACTACTTGAATCATGGGATACATTTTGTACTACTATGTATGTAAACATGCGTATAGATGGGCTAAAGTTACAAGATATAGATGACGCACTCTTGAATGAAGAGGTTAATAGAAATAATATCGATGCTTCTAGCACCTCTCATGCTTTTGACAGTTAGAGGCCATAATGATAGGATAAATAATGACTACCATGGAAGAGACTCTTAGTAGCCTCATTCTCAACCACATGGATAGTCTCATAGTAAGTCGTATGACCATAAGTCCTCATTGGCTTGTCATTAATATGGGAAATCAAGACATATTCAACCATAGTGCCATAAAATGTGTGAGGACAAGCGAAAGTAAAAGGGCAAGGGTAAAGTATAGGACAAAAATGATCATCGCATCATTGTCCCTACAAGTCTAGCATTAAGCTTGAAGAGATTAATGACATGCAGATTTATTCTAATTATGATTTCATACTTGAAGCTTCTTCTCTTGATACTTCACAATTGATTGATGCTTTGTCAAGCTATACTCAGTGTTAGTTGATAGATTCAAGGGGCTTCTTGTCATGTGACCCCTCATAGAGAGTGGTTCCACTCCTATTGTAGTTTGACTGGATCTATCCATTTGGGTAATGATCTAGCATTCGAGATCATTGGTATCAGTGATGTCCAGCTACAATTTGATTTGGTAGCATATTCACTCTTCATGATGTACATCATGTACCAGCTCTCATGAAGAGCCTTATCTCTACTGCCACTTTAGATTATACAAGTTATATTGTTTCTTTTGGTAATTCATCATGGAAGATTACCCATGGAAATCTTATTCTTGCACATGGTGCTAAGTGCAATACTCTCTACCCCTTGCTTATATTTGGGTCAGTTGACCATGTTTTGGAAGTGGATACAATTCCACATGTATCTCTTTGGCATCATCACCTTAGGCACATATCTCTGAAATGAATAAAAATGCTTACCTATTTGTAGTATCTTCCGCCCCTTGACTCTAAGTGTTTTGAGTCTTGTGATCATTGCTTATATGGTAGGTAGACACGTAATATACATAAAAAGTCTGCTATAACATGCATGGGTAAGCCTTTGGCTCTCATTCATTTGGATGTGTGTGGTCCCATGCACTACAAGTCATTAGGTGGCATAAAATATTTTGTTACCTTCATTGATGACTATATATATGAGATCTAGGCATACCTATTAAGTAGAAATCGAAAGTCTTGGCTACATTTCAGCATTGGCTTGCTTTGGTTGAACCAGTCTATGTATAGGCTAAAACGCCTAAGGTTAGATAATCGGGGTGAGTGTGTATCTAAATCCTTTAAGTAGTTTTATGACAAGAGGAATATGAAGCATCGGTTGACTGCCCCATACACCCGACCCTAGAATGGTATGGTTAAGCGCATGAATATGAAAATTCATGAGCGAGTCTATAACATGCTTAACCAGGCAGGCTTACCACACTAATTTTGTATTGAGGCAGTTACTATTGATGTACACTTGATTAATCAGTCTCGTGTATTGCTCTTCACTATCAAGTTGTAGAGGAGGTATGGTCTAGAAACCCTCCATCATATGCTCATTTGTGTATCTTTCATTATGACACTCTCTGCCATGTTCCCAAGGACAAGTATAATAAGTTGGATCCTAAGTTTGTGAAATACATCTTGCTTGGTTATGGGGATGCACACGAGATGGGTTATCATCTATGGGATCCGCAAGTTCGAAATGTCATCTGTAGCCATGATGTTGTTTTCCATGAGGAGAAAATGCATAAGAAGCATAAGCATGTCATTGAGGTACGCAGGATAATATTTTAGGAGGAGCCTCCTACCACTATACAACTAGTTAGATAGCCTACAGTAGCAATTGATTCTCCAGTGGCCTAGGTCCCTAATGCTCCACAAGATGTACAGGTCCCACAACCTGTTTTGAGATAGTCTACTAGAGGTACATGATAGTTTGAGTGTTTTGTGCCCTCTGTGGATTATGTTATAGTAACATATGCTTGTGATTCTCTTACTTATGATGAGGCCATATATGCAGAGGTAATATTTACTCTTGGGAGAGGGCCATGTAGTCAAAGTATGACTCACAACAAAAAAATCATATGTGGGATTTCATTCCTTTGCCTAATGGAAAGCATGCTTTGCCATGCAAGCGGGTATACAAGTTGAAAAGTACCCTTGGATGCCCCAAGCCAGCATACAAGGCTAGATTGGTTACAAAGGGTTTTAAGCAGAAATATAGTGTGGACTTTGATGAAGTCTTTTCTCATATTCTGAAGATGACTATCCTACACTCGGTACTAGCTTTGGTTGTTCATCTTCACTTAGATCTTTACCTGATGGATGTCAAGACATCCTTTTTCCATGGGGACTTGCATGATGAGATTTATATGGAGCAGCCTAAGGGCTTTTGCAAAACTTGGCAGGGACTACCTAGTGTGCAAATTGAGAAAGAGCCTTCATGGACTTAAGGAGGCACCAAGGGATTGGTACCACGTTTGATGCTTTTATGCATTCATAGGGATTTTCTCATAGAGCCTTATGATTTTGATACTCTATGTGGATAATATGATGTTTATGCTATGAGTGCTTATGATGAGCTGCTTTGAGACAAAGGACATGGAATAGACGTCACATATTCTTGGGTTGTGTATTATGTGTGATCATTCTATAAGGCTCCTTTACTTAACACAGAAGGAGTATATCCAAAAAGCCCTTAAGCAGTTTCATTTGTAGGATATTAAGCCTATTGGTTATCCTTTACCTTCTCATGTGAAGGTTAGTGTGTTGAGATGACAAGCTCAACACATGCGGACATTGATGATGGCCCGCCTGGTTAGATGGGTCCACATGTCTACAGTTAGCATGTCAGTTGTCATTATGACTCTCACATGGCCACTCACTCATTACTTATTATATTCAGGTTGTTACACCTATTTACAGCTGGCATAGTTATAGCGCTAGTCAACTAGTGTAGTCAGTTATGCATTGTTTGACTTAGTAGGCCACTTTTCTTTATGTTGTATCTTATCTATAATTTGTGTACATTGTAAAGTGTGTGGAAGAAGAAGAAGAAACCAACAAGAAAACATTTTGGCCTCCATCTCTCTTCTTGTCTCTTGAGTGAGCTTCTTCTTGTGCATTCTGTGTGTGTTCGGCGCAGCATCTTGAGCAAGTCCCCCCCACCACGCGATTCTTGACATGGTATCAGAGCCGCACCACTGAGAGAGGTTGATTTTGAAGGCTGAAGTGAAGGAGAAGAAGCAAGGTTTGAGCAAGCAAGCAACGGGTAAGAAGCTCTCCCATTCTTCCACTCTCTCTCTTAAATAGTACCTATGGAGGCACCAGAAGCAGGGCAGAGCAAAAATCTCAGACTGCAGTGAGATTTGGTGTGTGCAAAGAGTGCTGTGTATTCTGCGGATCAACCCTATCCGCAGTTATTTTGGGCATCTGAGGCAGTTTCATGCCCCATTTTAGAGCCGCAAGGTTGTGAACATCAGTTTCAGGGTACACTGTGACTTCGGCTGTATTGATTGAAAGTGGATGCACAAGTTACAGATTTTAGATCTGTAAGTTCAAAGGTGTTTACCAGCAAATAAACACAAGGTTTATCTACAAATGGGTTGCAGATTGCATATATTCTTGAGTAGACAGTGAAAAAGGTTGTCTGATGTATTGTTGTGCACTACAGGTCGAGGGTTGCAGCAGATTTGCTTGCTATTTGGTATTAGTTTTGTGATAATGGCAGAGAATAGTGGAAACCCCATCATTGAGAAGCTCAACAAGAATAACTACCTTTCATGGAAGTTCCGTGTCACGAACTTCCTTATTGGAAAAGGCCTCTACGAGTTTGTTTTAGGTGAAGAAAAGAAGCCGAATGTGAGTGATCCTCCAACTACAGAAGAGACAAAGGCACGAAAGGAATGGAATACAAAAGACAAAAAGGTCATGTATTGGCTGTCTGTAGTAATTGACAATAATATGATGGGACATATTAGAAATGCAGAGAATTCATATGCAGCTTGGACCATACTTGAAAGTATGTTTTCCATAAATACAAAGGCACGAAAGATTCAACTCAAGCAAGAGTTGAATACATTGAAGAAAGGGAAGATGTCTATCAATGAGTATGCACTGAAGGTAAGGAGCATTGCAAATGCCTTGGCAACGATTGATGCAATGCCCAATTATGATAATTTGGTGATGCCCGATGATGATGATTTAGTGTCCTCTACCTTGGGTGGACTTAACAATGAAAAGGCTTGGAAGTCTTTTATAACTTTCGTATATGTTAGAAAGCCATTTCCTGATTTCGATGAGCTGGTCTCCCTTATGATCACTGAAGAGATCAACATGCAGAGTGAGACATCTGAAAAAAGTGGTGAACGTGTCCAAGCTTTCTACTCCAGTTCAGGAAGGGGATGTGGAAAGTTCTCTTCAAGAGGCCGTGGTACAGGACGTGGTAGTGACAACCAGCAAAACAGATTGAATCAACAATTTGGCGATATGCAGGTTTGAGGAGGTCATAGTAACTTTAGAGGTAGGGGGAGCTTTAGAGGAAGAGGTGGATGGCAGAATAGAGGTTCTAACAACTCTAGTATTGTGTATCACTACTGTGGCAAAATAGGTCATATTGCAACCCAATATTATGCTAAGAAAGATGATATTCGCAGTGGTAAGTTGCAGCAAGGAAACTATGCATCGTCTTCATGACATAATGAAGACAAAAATGAATGTCTATTTGTTATGCAGCATATGCTGAATGCTGTTACAGGAAAGGGAACACATGATGATGTTTGGTATGTTGATTCAGGTACATCCAATCATATGACCAGCCATGCAGAATGGTTTGGAGAGATGTAGGATTTGCAAAATGCAGGTTATGTGCAGATGGGTGATGATTCATGCCACCTAATTTCACACATTGGAAAAGTTTCCTTGTCCTTGCATGATGGTAAGACAAAGAGTCTTTTAGATGTATTACATGTGCCATCTATTACAAAGAACTTGGTGTCAGTCGGTCAGATGGTAGAGCAAGGGTTGCAAGTCAGATTTAATGCAAAGGGCTGCTTTGTAGAAGACTTCAATGACAAGTGCAGGTTAGTTGCAAAGGAAAGTAGAGTTGGACGTATGCTTACTCTGGATGCTGGAATTCCTACTATGAATGCTGCTATGTATGCTAAAGAAAAAGATGTTGTTGCAGATATTGAAATTTGGCACAAATGCAATTGGACTTGCAAATGTACAAAGGTTAAAATTAATGCAGTCCAAAGGATTTTTGCTTACATTTAGAGTTGCAGAATTTCATAAGGTATGCGAAGCATGTCAGTTTAGTAAGCAGGCAAGACAACCCTTTTCACATGACAGAGATGTAAGCAGAAACATCCTTGATGTTGTGCATACAGACATTTGGGGGCCTACACAAAATGTATCTCTTGAAGCCAGTTCATACTTTGTCACATTCATTGATGATTGTTCTAGAAAGCTGTGGGTATACTTTATGAAGGAAAAGAGTGAAGCATTTGAGTACATTAGAACTTTCAAGGCTGCAGTTGAAAGAGAAACAAGCTTGAAAGTAAAGTGCTTGAGGTCAGATGGAGGGGGAGAGTACCTCTCTCGAATGAGTTCAGTGATTTTCTGAGGTCTCATGGGATAAAGAGACAGTTCACATGCAAGTATAACCCACAGCAAAATGGTGTTGTAGAAAGGAAAAATAGGCATATTGCAAAAGTTGCATGCGCCTTGATGGTGGCTGAAAAGAATATGCCTAAGAATTTTTTGTCTGAGGTTGTTCATACTGCTATTTATATTATGAACAGAACTCCCACAGCTCTACAGTTCATGGGATGACTCCTGAAGAATGCTTTACTGGCAAGAAGCCTGATGTATCGCACTTGAAGGTATTTTGCTATGTTGCATATGTTCATGTGCCAGATGAGCTATGGAAGAATCTTGATCCAAAGGCAGAAAAATGTATCTTTATTGGATACTCTTTAGAGCAGAAAGGGTATCATTTTACAACCCTATCGCATTGATGAAATGAGCAGTTGGTATGCATCTAGTGGTGATGTATTGGATGATGATGATGATCATGGCACTCATGTGCAGGCTAAAAAGCAAGAACCACGGACTCTTAGTAGACCAGAGACATCATTTGGTAGTCCTTGGTCTGGGAGAATAAGAAGTAGCTCTACATCTTCAGGTGCATCTAGTAGCACTACAGGTAAAGACAAAGGAAAGAATAAAGTCTCAGATGGCATTGATGCAGTTCTTGATGGAGACTCCAGTGGCTTAGAGAGCTTAGGTGATGAGCTTGGTATTCCTTCTGTCAGGATACTAGGTGTACAGAGAGCTCATAATAATGTAAAGGCTCCATTGAGTGATCCGGTGGTACGTAGATCTAGCAGGGTCTGATACCCTGTTAAAAGATTTGGTTTTGAAGGTTATGCAACTCACCATTATGCTTATATAGTGAAACTAGTTGAGGATGTTGAGCCCACTTGTTTTGAGGATGATGTTGGTCATACTCATTGGGATGCAGCAATGGATGAGGAGATGGCTACATTAGTGGCCAATAAGACTTGGGATCTAGTATCATTGCCGAAGGGAAAGAAAGCTATTGGATATAAGTGTGTTTATAAGATTAAGCACAATGCAGATGGCTCTATTAGTAGGTACAAAGCTAGGCTGGTTGCAAAAGGCCATGCCCAGACATATGGCATAGATTATGAAGAAACCTTCAGTCCAGTTGCTAGGATGGCAACTGTCATATGTGTGATTTCTTTGGCAGCAGCCAAAGGTTGGAGGTTGCAGCAAATGGATGTAAAGAATGCCTTCTTGCATGGTGATTTGCAAGAAGAAGTGTATATGGATCAGCTAGTAGGTTATGAAGATTTAGAGCATCCCACGTATGTGTGCAAGTTGAAGAAGGCGCTCTATGGACTCAAGCAAGCACCTAGAGCCTGGTCTGACAAGATTAGAGAGTATCTTGTCAATATTGGCTTTTATGTTTCTGATGCTAATCACTCACTTTATGTGAGAAAGGGAGATGCAGGTTTGGTCATCATAGTCATCTATATGGATGACTTGATTATTACAGGTGATAGTGATAGTGGGATTGCTGAAGTCAAGGACTTTTTGAAGAAGAAGTTTGAGATGAAGGATTTAGGTGAGCTAAGGTCTTTCCTTGGCATTGAGGTGATAAGATGTGATGATGGTATATGGCTGTCCCAAAGACAATATGGCTTGGATATGTTGTCCAAGTATGGTATGACAGCATGTAAACCACTTTCAATCCCGTTGGAGCAGAATGTAAAGTTGAGTGCTGATGTTGGGATGAGATAGAAGACCCTACTATGTTCAGGAGTATAGTGGGGAGTTTGATCTACATGACTATTACAAGGACAGACTTGAGCTACGTTGTTGGTCTTGTGAGTCAGTTTATGCAAGTACCTAGAAAGCCACATTTGGATGCAATTAGACGCATATTGAGATATGTGAAGTCCACATTACATTATGGACTTTTCTATGAGGCAGGTACAGATGTACAGGTGTTTGGATACACAGATGCAGATTGGGCTGGTACTATGTCTGATAGAAGATCTACCAGCGAATACATGTTCTCTCTTGGTAGTGTAGCAGTTACTTGGAGCAGTAAAAAGCAACCTACACTTGCTTTGTCGAGTACAGAGGCTGAGTATAGAGGTGTTGTTGTAGCAGCATGTGAGGTAGTATGGCTACAAAAGTTATTGGCTGATTTAGATGTGTAGGTGGAAGGTCCAGTTTTCATTTATTGTGACAACATGAGCAGTATACAGTTGGCTAGGAACCCTGTGTTCCATGCTAGGACAAAACATATTGAGGTACACTACCACTTTGTGAGAGAGAAGGTACTAGCAGGTGAAATTGACTTGGTGTATGTCAGCACACAAGATCAAATAGCTGACATCTTCACGAAGACATTGGGTATAGAGAAGCTTCAAAAGTTTTGAAGCTTACTTGGAGTTGCAGAGATGCAGTTGAGCTTGAGGGGGAGTGTTGAGATGACAAGCTCAACACATGCGGATATTAATGAAGGACCACCTGGTTAGATGGGTCCACACGTCTACACTTAGCATGTCAGTGGTCATTATGACTCTCACATGGCCACTCACTCATTACCTATTATATTCAGGTTGTTACACCTATTTATAACTGGCATAGTTATAGCGCTAGTCGACTAGTGTAGTCGGTTATGCATTGTTTGACTTAGTAGGCCACTTTTCTTTATGTTGTATCTTATCTATATTTTGTGTACATTGTAAAGTGTGTGGAAGAAGAAGAAGAAACTAGCAAGAAAACGTTTTGGCCTCCATCTCTCTTCTTGTCTCTTGAGTGAGCTTCTCCTTGTGCATTATGTGTGTGTTCGGCGCAGCATCTTGAGCAAGTCCCCCCACCACGCGATTCTTGACATAGTCAAGTCAATTGTCTACACTTTGATGAGCAGAAGGCCGAAATGGTCAAGATCCCTTATGTATCCACAATGGAGAATTTGATATATGGCATGATAGCCACTCGTTTTGACATAGTATTTGCAATAGGAGTTGTGGCATGCTATATGGCTACACTTGGCAGATAGCATTGGGATGTCGTCAAGGGTATCATGAGAGGTACTTGAAGGGCATAACAACTATGTGCATCTATTATAGTAGCTAGAATATAGGAGTCATGGGATACACTAACTTTGATATTGCAAGACATGTAGACAGTAGGAAATCCACCTTTGGCAATGTCTTCACATTTGCTAGAGGTGTTGTTTCTTCGATGTTTAAGATGCAAAAATGCATGGCCATGTGTCTACTATAGAGGGTAAGTATATTACAACCATTGAGACTTGCAAGGAGGCTCTCTGGTTAGGCTATCTGGTGGCAAATCCTAGCATTACTGATGTGGTCTCTATGTTGCATTTGAATTCTATGAGTGTAATTCAGTTGACCAAGAATCTAGTCTTCCATATGTAAAGACAAAGTACATTGAGGTGCGTTATCACTTTATATTAGAGAGGTTGTTGAGGACAAGTCCATTGATCTTGTCAAGATTTCAACTAACCAAAATCCTACAAACCTGCTTACTAAAAGTCTCTCAGCAGAGTGTTTTTCCTTCCTTAGGAAGTCGATGGGTATTGGATGAGATGACATCTTTCCTCATCCTATTGTACTCTATGTACACTTGTACTTTGTCACTTTTTTCTTGTTCTCTTCTCACTAGGGATGTGTTTGGATTTAAGTGGGAGGTTATTGGGGGTAAAGGCACATGTACCTAGCCACTCCTATATTAGTTACACTTACATTACCCGCATCGTGTGTTAGTGCGAAAGGGAAGACCGGTCACACATTGTGGCTATTGAAGTTCCCGCATCTTATGTATCTTTCTCTCTTGGTCTTGCTGCTTCCCCCACAGCTCTTTCTTTCACTCCATGCTTCCACTTCTTTCAAGTCTCACTCCCTTAAAAATGAATACTAGTACTATCCCCTAGGGAGAGACTACATGAAAGGTTTTTCAATTATTGCAACTAAAGACTCCAAGGATTAAAGTGCCATCAGTCTCTCTTCAAATTTCTTCCACACTTCTAACCTATGACTTGCCATGAGGACTTACCACGAGAGTAATCATCATCAAAACCACCAAGATAATCCCACCAACTTCAACAACCATGACACCTATCACCACTCCAACAATAGCTTATCTTACAACTAGAAGCTTCTACACCATCAAATGTCTAAAGAACTCCTCCAAGGCCAACACACGACTGATGAAGCATCTAGGAGTGGCAGTCATCTAAGAGGAGGGTCCCTAACATCCACGTCTTTGGTGCAAGATGAAGCATGCCACCTATGACGAAGAGTGCCATGGAATTGGTACTCATCTAGAAGGGGAATAATGTTAACTACAAGAAGTATGCAGCATGCAAGGTGCAAGAAAGCATGAGAAGGAGCCTAATTTCTGGAAATGGTCTTTATATTATTGACCACAATATAATGTGCATAAAGCACATGCATATTTGAATTTTCAAAAAGGTTGCAATAATTGTACTAATTAATCATATAAATTTGAAAGCCAACCATACTCTTGTGCAAGTTGTAATGATAGCATATGCTCGCCTGGAAAAAACGCAAAGGTTCTAGTTCATTCTCACCATAGGAAAAGCATGCAATGAGAAATGAGAAGTCTTGAGGCCCTAAAATGGGCTAGATGCCCAAGAGGGATGGGGAAACCCTAACCCTATAAATCATCTATAAAAAGGATGAGAATGAATAGAACAAGCTATTCATGTGTGTGTAAACTTTGTGCACTTGCCTTTCATTGTGAGAGAGTGAGTGAGGGTGAGAGTGAAAGACTGAGAGCAAGAGAGTGAGAGAGTAAGGGCGAGGGACTAAAAGGGTGAAGATCTAATCATCTTCTCTCCAAGAACTCTCTCTTGCATTACCCATGATTCTCTTATGCATGTGGAGATCGTAGAGGGTTGAGAGTCAAAGGAGCACTCTGATGCCAGGAGGCATATTCCCATGAGAGATCTGGGGACTCTATGAATCGATGTAGTAATTCAATGTATATGTATGGCTTCTAATTTAGATATCATCATTATTGCAAGCTCTTTGTCTGAGGATAACAAGAATTTTACTCATTACTCATGAAGTTATAGATTTATTGGGCCAAAAGGGAGTTATTGCAAATATTTCTTTCTTCACCATATATTTCCATATGACAAATCCACGTAGCTAGGGGCTAAATCATATGTGACCCTAATTTTATTTAAATGAATAAACAAGAAAATATGCATTGTTCAAAGAGTTACAAAAGGTTAAACTTTGATTTTCATATTTAAAACACATTGTTCTTACATGAGGTAATTTTACAAAAGTGGAAGATTTTTTATATCTAGGACCCCTTTTGTAATCTCACAATGGTTGAGTCCCTTTTTCATAAGGGGTATGAAATCATGTATTTCCCACATCTCGTTCAATAAACAATATAAGTAAGATTCCAAATAAGGGATATAAAGAGAGACAAATACCTACCACTAGCTACTACACTCATTCCTTATGATGGTGTCTATTGAAGGGAGAAAATTGCTCCTCATCATGGTGTTTATGTCTACTAAAGTATTATTCTGCCAAAGGGATAGAGAGACAGAGAGACAAAGGATAGAGAAAGTAGTGTAACTCAAAAAAATGAATGCCAACTATGGATGCAAAAGAAACCGTGATCATTTCATCCTTCTACTCATCTAACTTGGGGTTGTTCCCCTAGCTAAGTTTCAAATAGATAGGCAATGGAACACTAATAACCTTCCCCTTCTCCATATTCAAATTCTCAAATACCTTTCAATCATATTCCTTATGAGATAAATAGAGTATTTTTCTATCTCAATCCTGCATATGTGCATACCAAGAATGTGACCAACCTAGCCTACAGACTTTTCAATAATCAGCATGTCATCCACATATAGAATTAAGATTATAAGGCTACCATACCTAGCCTTCTAGGCAATAATTGGTCCCACTTCTAATGTATTCTTGAGTTCACCACATAAAGGTATCAAACTTATGATATTATTCTATGGGAGCATATTCCAAATCATAGGAGGGACATGTGTCCAACTTGAGTGGAAGGCCCTCACTATTCTATTTTCTACCTTTTATTAGCTACAAGATATACTTGAATGACCAACTCTCCTTTCATTTGCAACAACATTAATGATAAACCAAGTTTAACATGAGTTCCCTACATCACTCACCATTACCACCCTCTTTATGATCCACTAGCACCATCCCTCACAATGCTACCCACTAGCTTGCAAAGTGCCATGGGGTTGGTACTTATCTATTAGGGGTTAACACTAAGCTCTCTAAAGCTCAAACAAGCACAAAAATAAAAGCACAAGATATGGAAACAAACACAATGGAATATTTTGGCACAAAGGTAATTTGTGGACACATAATTCTTAAAAGAATATTGTGTTGTAAATTATTTTTGAAAGTGTGACTCACTTCTATGCAAGCTATAATATTTTTTAGAGTGAGATATCAACAACATTGATATCTCACTAAAAAATAAGAATGAAAATTAAAATTAGAAATTATTCTTTTAAAAAAAGAAGTTTGGTTTTAGGTCAAAGAAAGATAGGATGGCAAAAAATAAAGCCCATGCATAAAACCAAAAAAATGAATGGATAAACTCATTCTTTTGGTGTGCAAACTTGAAAGCATTCTTCTCCTTCTTGCTTCTACTCTATGTTATTGTGCTTGATGTTGAGAGTATGGGAGAGTGAGAGTGTGATAGTGAGATAGAGTGTGAGAGTTGGGATAAACCACTCCATACCGATGCAAAGTAGTTCAGGCCCACTATTGTGTCGAGCAGGTGATGAGAGCCTGATGAGAGAGATGAGATGCAAGTCACTTGACAATTAGGCTTGATTTCCTAGTCATTTTCTTGTGCACTGGCTTGTGACTCTAGATTCACACCCTTCCTCATCGTCTTAAGCTTTGCCTATGAAGTTCTTGGGCATAGTCTATTTTGATGAAGTAAACATGTTTTAAATGCACAAATCCAATTGGCTTTTCTTGTATATGCATGTTGATTTCCCTATGTACAAGGGTTTTCATTCAGAGACAAGTTAATTAGAATAAATTTTTGGGCTTGTGTCATTGCTTCTCTAGCACTTAGACAAGGCATTCAAGTATCTATCCATGTAAACAATCATTATTATGGTGTGATTAAAACCATGCTTACCCAATTATGTTTTCCCTCTATTATGTGATTATTCAAGACTTACTACTAACTCAAGTGGAGAATCCACATTTTCCAAGAATATGGACATATTGGGTCAACTCACATTGGAAGGAAAGAGCTCTATGGATGGCTATTGACTCAGTTTTGAGAGTCAGTGCTAATAATTGATCTTTTCACCAAGTCCAAAGCTACAACTACAAGGTTTGGATTCTTAAAGAACCATTTGACAAGTCTTGTTACATTTTTCACTTTTTCAAGTCATGCCGTTGAGAACATAATTGGCTTTTTATGATCCTCAAATACCCTCTGGATACAAGTTACACAAAGTAACTCCAAATGTTATTATGCATCATGTGAAAAGGCACATTACTTGACAAGAAACCTTATATACACACGGTGCTCCTCTATGGGTTTAGGATTTATTAGAAGCTCCTTGATAGAGTCATAAAGAGCTACTAAGCATGGAGAGTTGTATATATATAGGAAGTACATGTTCATCTGAGCACCAAGTGACACAATAATGAACTTGGGGTCAAGGACATTAATATTGTGTGGCATAAGTGATTTCTTGCTAAAGTGCTTTTGCATGGCCCAATGATAGAGCCATGTACTTTTTGTGGCCCCTGTAGCTACTTTAGGGGCTTGCTTCTTGTTGCTTACTACTTTAGTGTTTTGAAGCCTTAGTCACTATTTAAGCTTCAAGGTGGCTATCAAACACTCCAAGGTGTTTCCCAACTAAGCACATGGAAAGCCGTACATGCCCAAATGCCTAGAAATAAGTGCATTGAGAGAAATTATTAGATACATGGGTGTCTTTTCTACAATGTACACACCATACTTGCTTCTCATATGATTTTTGAATACGGGCAGGGATATGCTATCAATCATCTATAGTCCTACCTTTGTCACAAGTTTTTAATGGCATTTCAAAGTATGCTGAAAAAATTTCATATTAATGATACTTCTATGGCTGGTATTGACTTACCTCCTTATCAAGGACTAATCTTGGTGCTATAATCTCACTTCCCACTAGTGAATTTGAATGGATGTTGATTGACCTCCTGTGGGAGGTATTAACTAACCCAAGACTATGGATCCAATAGTCAAAAGAGATAAACCACCCCATGCTAGCACAGGGTGGTTTAGGGCCTAGGTAATGTGCAAAATCACATGGAATTGAGGGCCTAGCCATGTTGCAAGTTTTTTTGGACAATTTCTTTGAGCGTACTGGCAAGAAGATGTTATCCAACAATTATTGTCTCTCAATGAAGTGGACTGCATAATTGCTAAGAATGTCATGAATGGGCAATAACACTCATCAAACATAGGTAGTGCCCTATCATTGACTCTTTTTTATGTTTATAAGTCATCAACTATCACATTTGTCTTCCATTTGGCTTTCCAAATATGTGTTCAGACTAGTCTATACACCCTCATAGAAACATCATGCCCTTCCCAATCCCCTATTAATCATTATAATGATTCCGAAGTATACCCCCTTCCATAAAAAAGAGTAGACTGAGCCCTAAACCACTCCGTGCCAGCACAAGCTCTTTTAGCCCCTTCCTTCTTTTGGATGTTTTCTGTGCAATTTATGTAAAGGACTTAAATAGATGTTCATGTGTAGATCTCAAAAGAACCAAGTAGAACCTCATGCTATCACAGATTATATGTCATACATACTATCAAGGGCTCCTTCCAAATTAGCAAACTAGGATGTACATGTTGTAAACAGACATAGAATTCAGAAGAGCAATCATGTCTAAATCCTATTGTAGCCACACCCGCAGGCCATTGAACATCTTAGTTGGTTTGGGCTACTCATTGTGTGCTTCCTTAGAACATATCCCAGAACATACCCCTTAAAAACCCCATGTTGGTGGGGGCTCTTTTAGCCCCTGCTTCCACGGTGTTCTTGACTCATGCTTCTGTACCTCCTACTCTTATAAATAACAACTTCATCTCATTCTACATAGACCACATACATTTGTGTTTCAAGTAAATGGATCCAAAAGGTATAGACAGCATTAGAGATATACATTTGTGTTGATGTTGCACAAATAAAGTAATTATGTAAAGAAGATATCTATCAAATTGCATTGTGCAGATTCTAAGACTCTAAAGTATAGACCAATGAACATCTATAGATCTTACGAGTTGGGATATAAGGATGTTAAGAAATTTTGATACTAGAACAAATCCAACATTAGTTCCTCATTTAATGCCATTACTTTATCAATAGGCTAAGAGATGTTCAATAATATGCTGTCACGTGTGGTGACCCCATGTGAAAACATATTTGATAACATTTTTCATAGCACAATTAGTTAATTTTCATGTTGTCTCATATGGTCACAGTATATAGACCTAATTAGTTCTTTTATCACAACATGTAGGAAGTTGAATCTAGAATGTAGATAAAAGCCACTTCATTTTGGTGCATTTAAAATTGGGTGATAATACAAGTGAAACGTTTAACAGTTGGTTTTGGAGACTATTTTCTTATCCAATGGCATCCTTAATAGATGGCAAGGTGTTACTCATTGGATGGCTTCATAGATGGAATTAACATTTGACCTCTTATGATTGGCAAAAGTTAGAAGTTCTGGGGTCTTCATTGGTTGTAATGCCACCACGTAAAAGGTGCTATCTAGGAACTCTTATTATCCATTTTTTAATATAATTGCTAAGATTATCTAAAAAAGTTAACTTCATGTGTTTGCACTCTAGTTTCCGTAGTTCCAATGTATCTCCATAGAGAGGAGGGGGTACAAAGAGGAGACGGGGTTGGAGGATCACACTTGATAGAATAGTGGAGGATGAGGGTGAGATAAATGTGATGGGGGACCAAATGGAGCATGAGAGGAAGAGCATGTTGACCTAGAATCTATTGTTGATTACCTAGAGTCCAAGTTGCAGATTGTGTCTTTATGTCATGCAATCTAAGGTGATGAATGTAGATAACACAATAAATGAGGAGGGAATGAGTATGTTTGTGGGTGAGACATTTTGAAGAAGACAAGCAATGTTAGTTCATTAGGAAAAAAATAAACTCATGAATGGGCCACCTTTTAGCCCCCCTCTCTCCTGCTTAAAACAAGGAAAAGAGCAGATAAGAATAGTAAAATAATCCTCTTCTCTCTCCACTTTTGCAATCTCGTTTTGCCTTTTTTATATTATCTACAAAGATGTACTCAAATTCCTTCTCTCTCCTCATTCAAGAAGTCTTTTTCAACCAAATTTTATATTCAAAAAGGAGTTAGTTATGGGATAATGGAGCTTCGTTTTCAATGCAAAATGATTAATAGATACAAGGTAATTGATTTTTTAATCGAAAACAAGGAAAATGAAATTTCAAAAGTTCCTTTTAAGATATTTTGGGGATTTTTTATATTCTAGTTTTTAGTCAAAAGACAAACCAACTAGTCAAATTTCGTGTTTTTTGGAAATGTTTTTGGAGGTAAAATAGAAATGTCTAAAATACAAAAAGTATTGGACATCCCTACCCTCTGAGCTATTTTCCCCCATATATATACTCTCTCATGGCTCTATTGTGACATCTCTGTGTTTATGCAACCTTCATTAACAGAGTGAATTACTTACACCCTCCTTTCCTTTGGCACCTTTGTGTGCCTCTCTATGCATCTCCACTCTACCTCCTATGACAACCAAGTAGGCTCCCCATTTCTATGAATAGTAAAATGAATACAAGAAAGAAGGAGTTGTATATTGAGGTAGAGATTGAATACGCCCCATTATTCAAAAGAACCCATCGTACCAGTTTCAACCCTTAGGTTTTGCAGAGTTACAAGTAAATGGGATTGAAATATGTGGACTTGTGGGTTAATGGGGAATCTACCCAATTGACCCCTTTAAAAATAGACCTTCAACTTTCTCAGGAATCACAAATTTGCCGAAGTATGTGGGCGAGGGTCAAAATGGGTTGCTCGGTTATAGTAGGCGGCTCAATGATTAGGCATTCAAAGTATTTACAATTTGCCAAGCAACCATTAAAAATTGTCATGATGTGATCGCTACACATCAACTTCATATACAATAGCTCATAGGACAAGTGGTACAGTTGAATGACACTATAATTCAACAAAACAATCAAATTATTTCAATGCAGGACACTATCCATGACATTGGTATCTCATATGAGGAGGCAAAGGCACAATTGGACGACCTGAGAAAGATCAACATCAAGCTAACATAGGAGCGCAAACGAAAGAAGAAGCCAATCAATGAGTTAATTGTGAACAGTAGCTAGTGGAAGCAACATATCAAAGCATGTAAGGTAGCTCAGAATGAGAACCTAGGTGAGGGTGAGGTTGGATCGTGTATTAGTAGGTTGCTGAAGGAAAGTACATTGGAAAATGCTTTGAGCAATCCTAAGTTTAAGGCTGTGAAGGAAAAGGTGATTAAGTGCACATTAAAAGATGTGTCAAATGAGTTCTTAGCTGTGGATGCACAATCCATTTGTGATAGGGCCGATATTAGCACAACAACTTACTCAAAAATATTCAAAGATGTGAAGGTTGGGTTTGGTTGTGTGCTAAAGAGAAATAGAATCGTGCCTCCTCCCCAACCTTCAAAGTTAATAGAGGCCCGACGGAAACTGAATACAAAGGTTTTGGAGCTGATAAGAGATCGCATGCATGTTCAATGCGTGGAAACACTAAAGGTTGGGACCGAAAATGCATATGAGGTGAAGCTCACCGAACTCAATAATTACTATTTAGATTTGTACAAGGTGCGGTCGGCAATGGTAATGTACTATAATATGTTTGTTGAGGAATGTAATGGTAAATTGCAGTTTGTTATAAAATTAGATGAAAGTGAGGTCGTCAAAGAAGTAAAGCTTAAAAGAGTTAGTGTAACTCTGATGAATAGAGCTTTACAATTCGACAAGAACAACCCAGGAAACTTTAGTGTTCAATCTGAGCACCATGTGTGGTGGCTTGCTGCATTTGAAGTTTCTAAGAAAACATTTGAGGTGCTGCAACAGTTCTTAATGCACACAAGCATTCCAAGCATCATCAAGATCGTCAGGAACATGGTGAGATGCTCTCAGTTGAAGGGTATGGTCAATACTTGGTTGAATGGCATCTTGCAGGAGACTTGAAAACATTAAAATGCATGTGTGGAATCTCCAATGGTGCAATTACACACAATCTATGCCTATATTGCTTGACAAAGAGGATGGAAGGAAAGGATAGAAAGAAGAACTCGCAAAGGGTAACAAGTGATGCACCGACGTGCAATAGAGAAGATCCCACTTGGAAGCCCATCTTCAACATTCCATTGGATTGTATTCACATTTGTTCATTGTATGCTTTTGTCAGAATCATGGAGAAACTTGTATATGAATACATTTTCTTTGCTTATAGGATGCAACCATAACAAGAAGCCATTGCAACGTGTAGGAATGTGGAGTGCTATTAGAAATTGGGCTACATAAGCTTCAAGTGACAATTGAAAAAGATGAGGAGAGATCACGAAAATCTAGTAACTTGCCAAAAAAACCTTGCTTTGGAGAAGCAAAGGGTAGGAAGTTTCTCTCAACACCCATCAATGAGGAAGGGAATCTCATGGTTCGAAGGCCATAGGACTATGATGGGTGGAAAAAGTTACATTTTGCAGTTCCTGATCAAAGTAATTCAGGAAAAACAAGGTTGGCCAAAGCTAAGGTTTGGATAAGTCTTAACAAATTGGCTACCTTACTTCACAAGATAATGTTTAACAATGAAGATAAGCAAGACTTTATTGATGTTGTGCATAGCTTCTATGAAAACATGGTGAAAGCGTGGGGCAAATGCTTTGTCACACATTATATGGTGCGTACTAATTTAATATTTTAAAATTGTATGAATTGTATAAAGTATTGAGCATAGTTTTACTCATGTGTGATATGTGTCTTTGTAGCATATCCTTGAGGCACATGGGCCATACTTTGTAGGAAAGGGAAGCATCAGAATTTGGTCCACACAAGGGATGGAAATTTCACATTGGATAGTGCATGATGCATCAAAGAAAAACCGATCATGGTGGAGGGGTGAATGGTAGCAATCCAATGATCCAATTGCTATCTTGGTGGTATAGGATTATAGTAGCGGATGAAGCTAAACTCTCGCAAAAGAGAGCAAATGAAAGTGCTGACGAATCGGTTGCAGACATGATGGAATCATGTCATGTCACTAAAAGAGTGTGTTATGAAGCCTCAAGTGCCAAAGAAAACCATGCCAAGTGGCTAGAAACAAGACTTTGACAAGGCAACAAATGGGTTCGAAGAGAGCTAAGATAGTAAGATAAACAATGTGTTCAGTGTGAATGCAATTCATAGTTTAAGAGAGAAAGAGAGTGTGTGCATCTATGTGAATGAGTCTTACAATTTAGGGTTATATAAAAGAGGGTTTCACTTTCTATCTTATTCATTGAGTTCTCACATCTCTTGTGCAGGAAAGATGGCTAGATCTAAGGTAGTTGCAAATAAGCTTCTGCTCAGAGCCCCATATCGTGTTCAGCCCCTTGGAGCATCTACTAGCTCTAATGCACCCCTTTCTCAACCTAACCCAGCTTCCTCAAGCTGCCCTCACAAGGGTTCTCCTCAGCATCCCCACAAGAAATGCAAGTGGAAGCCAAATACAGTGGCCTTGAGAGAAATTAGGAGGTATTAACGCTCTTTTGATCTCATCATTCCGAAGGCGAGCTTCTCGAGACTTGTTGGCGAGATTGTGCAAGACCTCTACCACACAGAAAGCTCCTAGGAGGTGGTTTTTGGCACAAGGTCAGGATAGACCTGATCGCTTCACAAAAGAATGTCTTCATGCTCTACAATGTGTTGTAGAGACCTTTTTAGTTGACTTGATGACTGATGCACAGCGTTGTGCAATACATGTGAAGTGCATCACTGTAACTCCCAAGGACTTCCAACTTGCAAGAAATCTTCAAGCAATGGAGGACGTATTCGTTCTAATGGTATGAACATAATTTGTAATGTTATATATTTTGGCATAGTGTTCTCCTTGTGCATTGGATATATGACTATGTCCCAGTGCAAAACTATAGTACGTGTCAAATATGAATTAAATTTTTACTCTTGTCCTTCACTCTCAACTTTGACTATGCATATTCACTTTGACTATGCATATTCAGTTTTTGCTAGCACTATCAATTTCAATAGGAAAAACTAATGCCAGGAGGCATATTCCACGGTGGATTCGGTGAGGTTTTACGGTGGATTCTGTAAACTTAGATGACTGGGGCTCATACACAAAGAGGATTCTTTGTGCGAGAAGTTGATGGGGACGCCTGTCCTTTTCGGGCGTTTATTAATTTAATATGCATTTTGCGGAATCACCCGCTATGGAATCACCCACTATGATGCCAGGAGGCATATTCCACGGTGGATTCCATGCCACGGTGGATTCCGTGAGGTTTTACGGTGGATTCTGTAAACTTAGATGACTGGGGCTCATACACAAAGAGGATTCTTTGTGCGAGAAGTTGATGGGGACGCCTGTCCTTTTCGGGCATTTCATTAATTTAGTGTGTACATGGGTGATTCCATAGCGGGTGATTCCGCAAAATGCATATTAAATTAATAAATGTTTATGAGTTTAGAGTGCGCACTCGTAATAAATTAAGGTTAGGATTTATTTCTAACCAATTGATTTATTTATGTAGCTGAAGACTACTAGGTATTCACTTTTGTCGGTTTAATTGTATTATTTTACTAACGATTGTGAATGCTTTAGTTGATGTGTAGAGATAGCAGCAGTGGCGAAGGAAAGCATTGGAGTTTAGCGAGTATTCGACTTTTGGATTATATTTTGATAGGCGCCATGCCTATATTTTGTTATGTCTATAGAGACATCGATTATTGATTATTATTTTGTATGCGCCTATGCGCCTGGATATGTTATTTCTATTTGGACATTGAGATTGGGCGTGCCAGACTCTATGGGCACCGTCCATTAGCTTTATTTTCCTATTTTTGTAGAAAGCAAACTCAAAAGCTAAAAGCTTGTCATATTTTTGTAAATTGGGCTATTATTGAGCATGAAGATTGAAATATACATAAAATACATGCTTTGTGAAGCGCTCACACAAGGCATGGGGGAGATTGAACCCAATTTGTCTCTTGCCTCTTGTCTGCATGCTTTTACATTGTTTTTTGTGCAAAAAGGTAGAGTTCATTGTTCTTGGGGACCTTCTGGGATTCACTACATGAGCATTCTGCGACCGATCTGCGCACCAAAAACATGTAAAAATTTACAATTTCTTATTGCAGTCTTTACTCCTAATGCCTCTGTATAGTTTATGTGGTGTGTAGATTCTAAGGGCTAGTAGTTGCGATGTTGATTTCTTGATTATCAATCCATCCATAATTTTGTTGTGCGATAATTTTTAAAATATTAAACTGTATCGGAATGCGATGAAACTTCACACATGCACTCCTTAAGTGGCCAAGAGCCCAAATTATGATTTTTGGAAAAAAAATGTATGTCAACCCTTGGTTCGAAGTCTAGCGTCTGAAGCCACTTTCCTGCCAAGAGCCCAAATTATTTTTTTTGGAAAAAAAATGCATGCAGACCCCTGGTTCGAAGTTTGGCATCGGGAGCCACATTTTTGAAAGGCTCTTGGCCACCTAACGAGTGCGCGTGTGAAGTTTTGTCACATTCCAATAAAAGGTTATGGATTTACGATCACATGATGGATAGTGCGTATGAAGCTGCATTAACCCAGTTTTGGGGTTTAAATGGGTCAAAAGTTCATACTTCTTCTCATTTTCACATCTTACTTTCTTTGCTTCCTCCATTCTCACAACCCCAACCTCTATCTCTTCTCCATCTTGCCCTCCTCGAGCTTGCATGGCATGCACCAAAGCAAGCATGTTGCCATTTTGGCCCCAAGAAGACCTCATGCCAAGGCCCGCTACCTGGAGCACAAGGTGGAGCCTCCTCTAGTGCAGCAGTAGGTGCTCCCCATAGAGCACAACGACCACCACAGAAGAAGAGGAGATGGAAACTGGGCATTGTCGCCCTTCTTCGAGAGATAAGGAGAATCCAACGCAATAACAAGCTTCTCATCTCGAGAGGATCTTTTCATAAGGTTGTTCAGAAAGTCGTGCAAGACTTGGAGCTGAAAGGGATGGGAAGATTTTTGGATTAAGTCTCGAGTGCATTTCATATTTGATATTTGTGCTATGAATATGTATCGCTCTACAACCCAGGTGCTAAATGTCAAAAGTGATGTTAGTATCCATTTATGTCAGTTTTGAGTATGCCCATTATCATTCCAATGGTGGTTCTACTTGGACACCGATTACAAGGCACTTTGACTTGGACCCTTAGACTCAGTTCTCTACCACCATTTACCTCTTAGGAGCAAAGCAAGAGATAGCACTGGAGGTGACTTGAGGGGATCCATGCAAAGGAGTTACACTTTTGTGTCATACTACTTGGAGCTTCTTTGTCATCATGGGGGGGATTGCCCTTGAGTTGGGGTGTGGTATTGCCCCATTACTTCAATCTGACGTCAGTGTGTTTCAATGAATGGTGATGAGGCAATGAAATCATCACATGATTTGTCTCTTCTTTGTCCTAATAAGAGGCACATTAAGTAGGTTGCTAATAGCTTGCAGGCTAGTGATGATGCGATAGATGTCTTGGTAGGTGTCTCTCCCTATAATGATTAGTGAGAATCTGATGCATGGTTGTGTCCAATTATACTTGCTTTGGCTTATGAGTAGTGATATTGTGGAGTTTATGAGCTAGGATAATTGTTTTATTTGATATATATACTTAGTTTGGCTTCTTTATATGGATTTTTTTTGTCATTTGGGATCATTTTTTGTGTGCCTATACTTGTTTCCACTTGCTTTGGAACTTACACTATTTTAGATGTATAGTACTAAAATTTAGAAAACAAAGTTTTTTTTAATGTTTCAGTTATGTATCATTTAGATAGTAATATAACATGATGTAGCATTTTTGTTTGGTATTTGGGACTGTTTATTAAAAGGAGTAGAGGCAATTATGAGTTAGACTTGTTTGATCCTGCATTGTTTGTTTGATATTGCATTGGTGCAAATGTGAATACCTTTCTATTGCATTTATCTATAGTGTTTTTCTATAGTATATGGAGGCTACAGTGAGAAATATGGCTCAAGAGATGCATTGTGACCAACAAACAAAGAAGATTCCTCGAAAAATATTTTCTTGGATGATGAGACTATATAAGGCAATAATATTATCTTGATTGTGTTGAAGATAACCATGACATTGTATGGAGAAAAAATTTAGCATTTGACCCTGAGGAGTCCACCTTATAGAATATGTAAGATACCACATGAGTTCAAAAGAAAGGGTATTATATTTAGTAAAATTTACAAGATTATATTTATAAAATGGGTTTTTTAATTACAATTTTAAAAAAATGTAAGTTTAATAAAGTAAAAGGGATCATTTTAAGGCCTTATAGCATGTAAAGAAAGGGTATTTCTTAATATCCTTTGAACTCATGCTATATAGATGATTTCTTATAAGTGGACCCCTCGGGCATTTCACATATTCTTATAAAGTTAGTGAGTCTAGGATTTTTTAACATCTTGATAACTCCCTACGTTGTCCATTGAAGTGCAATGGTTTTGAAGTTTTGTAGTCTTTGTGGTAGGTCTTCCAAAGGTATGGGGGCAATAGGGGAAGATAGGGGAGCTGTTCTAGTTGCACTTTGCTTACCCAAGCCTCCAACTACCTTGTCAGCTATGTTTTCTTCTTGTGCCTCCTTGACCCATTTCTTTGCTTTATTGATTTATGTTAACTAATGTTCGCGATCAAGGTATCTACCCAATTTGTCTATCGTAGTCATTTTTATGTGGTGTGTAGAGGTGGCATGCTCTATACTTGAAGTGTCTAATGGAATTATGGTCAATTCTTTACTCTTTAATTTTAGTGTGACATGCTTGGCTCACTTCTTTGAATTCTTATCCTATATGATAGATCCAAATGCTAATGAAGGTTTAAAAATACTAACTCCCCCTTACTTAGCTTGAGCTCTAGTGATAGCAATGATTGGGATTGGGAGCGTAGTCTCATCCTTCAACATCTCTACCACAAAGAGGCTCAAAGATAGTGAAGGTACAATGGCCTTCCATCTAGGATAGTCTGGGGAAATTTTTGTCCGCATTCTAGGCATCTTTGATTAGCTTTATAATCCTTATGTTGTTGTTAGTTTTTTAGAACATCTCATGGAAATGTGTCCTAGCTCACAAGCAACGATCTCATGAGACACATTCCTCATCCCCTGCCATGACAAAATATTATAATTGGTATTAGGTAGTAGTCAATGAGGATAGTCTTTCCCTCTTCATCATCAGAGGCACATGGGTTGGAGTATTCACATCTTTGACTAGATCTTCAACTTAATGTATTTGAACATCACTAGGGGGATGAGTCACAGTTGGTCTTGGAGGCCCGTGAACGCATGAGGGGTCAACATTAACTCTATCAATTACTAGTTTCTAATTAGGCAAAGCAAATAATGCCAATTGATGTTTCCTTGGATGAAGACGCCCTTGATTAAGTGGTGTATAGGGAAAAATATGGCTGTTTTCTAGGACGGCTATAGCAAGATGTATCGTGCCCAAATTGCTTTGCAACTAGTGTACGGTCCACATTGTCTAGAGCAAATGGGAAATGATCACTATGGCAATATATGCACTACACAATCTATATTTGAGGATGAGACTACTTGAAAGATTCAATCATCTTTAAAAACTCTTGCTAGTGCTTCATAACATTGTAATAAGATTCTATGTCTGGGTGGCTCCAAGGTCAATCTTCCTCTACTAGATTGGGGTTTTGCTTCTAATTTCTTGCCCTTTATATATTTTCTTACTTCATTATGAAAATTCTCTAGCCTATTAGTCTTATATAAAACAGTGTTAAGATTAGACCAATCAAGGATAAAATTTTCAACCAATGCCTCGTACATCTTTTCATCATGCATTCCTTTGATGAGACCTTTTTTGAGTACCTTGGTGGTGACTAGCTTTTCTGCATTTAGTAACCTCTTGTATAGTCACTTCATTTTAGACACATAATCCTACCTGCTCTCCTCTTCTTGTTGCTCAATATTCATTAGCATGATTTCAAATATGAGCAAAGTAAGAAGGGCTAAAATGTTCATTTCATAGAAGAAATTTTGTTAGAAATCAATGTTGTGTCATTCTATAAGGGGGTGCGACTTTGCCTTATGGATAGAGAGGTTCATGCATTAACTCTCCCTTTTTTCTTACCCTCTTTGAACTAAGTGTGACATAGGTGTGCTTTGGTTCATGTCAAATTTCACACGTAACAACCCTTGATTGACACTAGATTAATTGTTAAGTGACCTTAGCATTATTTAAGAGCCTTATTTTCAAGTTGATCCTCATGAGAATGGGGCAATGGACCTTCCCCTACAAGGTAGACTCAAGCAATCTGAGATAGCAAAGTATGTGATATTCCAACTTGATGAACTACCGAAATTATACTATTAAGTGAGCATTAGATAGGTATGGTACACATGGTATTAGAGTGAAATGTTATTAGCAGATTAGTAAACAACTTTGTACATAATTATCTAATGAGTTGAATTACAAACTCAAAGAAGAAAAAGTTATAAGTAATACACAACTTATTTTGAATAATTTAATCTTGGTTGCTAGGTTGCTAGGCACCTTCTACAACCATGGATGCTAAGCTCCAAGAAAAGAAATTTCTCTTGAAGAAAATCAAGCTGTTTGAATTCATAGAAAAAGGTTCTAAAGAGACTAATGCTAAAATCTAAATTGAGCCCCTTCAAGATTATTTTGATATGGTAGGAATAAGTACACTAATAAGGCCACGATTTTATAGCTACAATTGGTAGGCAAGGCACACTTGTGATGGAAGCAGTGATGCCAAGACAATACTACTATTGAAGCCCCTCTAAGCTAGGGAGATATCAAGAGGGCTATATGGCAAAGATACTTGCCACCTTTCTATTGTTCTATCATGAAAAACGATTTCTTCATCTTGCATAGACTAAGACTAAGCTTGAAAGCATCCTATTCTTGGTTTATAGGACTTCAAAAATATACCCTACCTATGGATACTACTTAGCGGGTAACCAAGTTCTACCATGGATTGAATCAACCCTTGGATGCTCATCTAGAGTCTCTAATGCCAATGACTTGCAAGATGCTCTCCTATGAGCCAAAGCCTTGATTAGGCTGCCAAAGGGAGACTAACTTCTTGAAGAAAGTCGCCTCTTAGAGATTGCCAAAGAAGACCATGATGACTCAAAAGACCAAGGAAAGAAGTACCATAAGTGCAATAAGATAGAGCACATCCAAAAGAAATGTCCCAATCAATGATGCTTCTATTGCGACGAGCTAGGGCATATCCAAGCCGATTGCCTTGAACTAGATTAAGAAGATGAGGAACTAGGAAGAAGCAAATCCATATAAGTTCAACATTCAATCAAATAATGATAAAGACTTAGCGCCCAATGTAACTCTTGTCAAGTATGAATAGAAACACTAAAAGATCACAAGCAAATGCAATAAGCCTTATAATTGTAGTAGATTCTACTCTTTCAATAATAATTGAGCCACATTATGTTATAACCAATTTATCTTTGAATTCATTATATCGCTTTGACATTTGAGTACTTGTGCGTAATCAAAGTAGTAAACCAAAAGTATGGTGGATCCTAATCCACCCTTTCTCAAGGAAAGGAAATCTCAATTCCTCTAAGGGAGAGATGATGTAAGGTCTCGCACATGAATATACTAGTAAATAAGTTCTCTATGTACTTATCGAGCTCACAAGTGACTAAGTGTTATTATCAAATAAAATATTATAAATCTTAGGTGTTATGTTAGGCTATTATTCTAAACTATAGTAGTCGTTTTTGTTTTTTGGACTATCAACATTATCATTAGGATCATCGCCAATTGAAAAAAATGACTCAATGTCTTCCCCATTATCATAGTCACCCTTTGAATTGATCCTCAAACTCATCAATGAACAAATCACATTCATACTCATCATTGTCTTCATCATCATCTTCTTCACCTTCACCTTTTCTTCTAAATCTTATGATCACAAATCATTTTTGGCAAGAAATAAGTGGGACAAGTGGAGATAATCACAAGGATATTCAGTAAGCTAGATTGATATACCTAGCAAGAAGATAGAGGCTCTTGCTCCTCGGGGCCCTCGCATATAAGGCACTACTAGATTTGACTAAGGAGATGCATCTTTGTAGTAACTTGTGTTGCCAAAGACTAAGAAGTATCACTCTTCTATCTATATACTAGTACTTAACAAGAAGATAGAAGCTCTTGCTCCCTCGAGGCCCTCGCACATAAGGCGCTACTAGAGTTGACTAAGGAGATGCATCTTTGTAGTAACTTGTGTTGCCAAAGACTAAGAAGTATTACTCGTCGTCACTGCACACAGAAAAGAGATAAATTAATATAAATAGCACCTTTACATATATCATACAATTCAATTTGCACAAAACAAAGTTTAATATATTTTGAGAATCCACATCTCAATCCCTCACCCTAAGTGACATTACCCAAACATTCAATCGCATGGGTTGATAGAATTGGGATCTTGTCACATATAAGAATAAGAAAAAGTGAATGGGGCATAATCTTAAGTACATTTTCAATGTTACTTTACAAAAGTAACTTATCTCATAGACATAGCATATCTATTGAGATTCCCTCTCTTGGATAGTGTGGCAATATCAAGGTAGATAGTCTCTCAATGATAGCCTCCAATACCTCATTAGAGAGCATGTAGCTCTACATATCCTTCTTGATCTCCTCATTGTCAAGAAGCCTTGCCTATGTAGTAGTCTCTATAGCAATATCAATAACCCATCCCTAGTGATGGATGGTATGTTGCCAACCTGGAAAATGCCACATAGATAAATTGTAATCCAATGAGCATTATAGCAAGAATTTCTTCATAAAGTAAGGTGGGATCAAGCAGTGATTGTATCACTTAGTCTGAATATTTACAAAGTGTTGAGGGAAATGCAATGCCTAATCTTGGACAAGATACTCATTATGGGAATCAAGCAGTTAAGATTGGTTTAGATCAAAAAAAGGCAAGAAGAGAAAATCAGATTTAAGAGCTTTGGGATAGCAAGATGCACTAAAGAAAGAACCAATGCATCAACATGATGTGCCAAATGTAGATACTTTGTATTTAAAAATGATGCCAATGGAGCAATCAATGCATATGCATGGCCAACTTGGAGATGCCAATCTAATACTTTTTGGATAGTAAGGCATACATGCCAATGTAGGCTCAATGTAGGTACCTTGTAGTACTTTGGTGGTGGTTTAGTTTTCCAAGACATGGCTTGGTAATGTATATATGCAACCCATTGTGGCTCATGGCATTAATCTTGGTCATGCAAATGCTCTATATATTGATGGTCATGAGGAAAATGCACCTAATAATGCCTAGAATATATGGGAAATGTAGTTTGGTATAGTTGATGGTATATATATTCCTATGCATAGTCACATTGCAATGCTCCAAACTATACAAACAGTAGCTTTGCAAATTTCTTCCATCATTAAGGATCAATGCAAATCAGTTTGTCTTATTGCTTTGACATCATATTGTCCTCCTCCTCTAGCTATCACTCATATCAAGTTTCATGTTACCAAAAATCCGTCATCCTTTAGGACTCGTTGATACAATTTATAACCATGGTATAGCACAAAAGACTCTGTATCACTATAAAGAAACATATTTTTGCAGTACAAAGGAAATATATATGGCTCCTTTGTGGTTGTCAATCAAGTGGAGTTAACAAATCAAAGATATATAGGCTCAAGTCACAATGTTGCATTTGTACATTTGTACTTAGTGTAGAACCAGCCTACATTCAACATAGCTTGTCACAAAATACAATGTTTCAAAGAGTGGAAAATTCTATGTATATAAATACTTTAAAAATATGAAATATGGTAACAAATCTCTATGTGTATTTTATGAATTGATAGATGAGCTCGTAAATTGCAACTATATGCCAATGTAACTAAGCTCAGTGCCGATGAGATTCAAATATTTTGGTGCTTTCATGCAATAATTGTTGGAAATATATAATAATTGTGCAATATTGAGGTTCTCATGGAAGCATCATCATCTTGATCCCATGGAATACACATCCTTAGATGGTTAGGTTACTTTTGTATCTCTCATGTGGACTGTCCAACTTGATCCAAAATAATCGACCTAAGGTTCCTAATGACTCAACTACGATCGCTAACATAATTCTAGCATAAATTTAAGATAATTACCTGTATGACCAATCAAAACTCAAAACAGGCAAGCACCACACTTGTTTCAATGAGAGTGAGAAACAAGGGGGAGTAGAACATTGATCTATTTGCCTATACGACATAATCTCTCTCCAACCCCCTAATGCTAGGTTCAAAGACCTCGGTTTTAAGGAAGTCAGTGTTTAGCTCTTAACCTAGTTATTGATAAGCCACTTGACTAATCGAGTCTACCCAACCATAGGATAACTCCCACTGGGAAAGTTATATATCGTCCTGCTTCCCATACACACCCCAAACATCTTTAATTTTCTAATTAAAGTCCTAGCACACTTAGTTTGGGTATTCAAAATTAGCTTTCTTAGTTAATTCTTTATCACATGTTCATTACACACCTTTAGATCACTTATGCAAAAACAAGTGAAAAGAGTCCTCTCAAAACAATCCTTTTATTCCAAACAAGGTAAACAATGACTATCAAATAAAGCTGCTATACTCCCTTGGGAAAAAGATTTGCCGATTATAAATGTACAAAAGTTATACCTTCTAAGAGATTCAAAACCAACGAGAGAGCTGCACGTGTCAACCTAGTTATAAGGATTTGTCATATGGATAGTCTTCAACTCACTTTAAGAGTCATTGCACTACGACTAAAGAGCGTGTTTTGTAGGAAAGCGCATCCCAAAATAACGTCGGGTCGGACATGTCGAGTTTCTTTTACCTTTGTCTGCTAGAACTGGTAGACGTAGATGTATGGGCAGAAGAAGCGCTATATATGATGTCCCATAGTGTCCTGTTAGTAATATCCTCAAGATATTTGGTAAATGTCGTGATGGTCTACGAGGCATCGAATTTGAAGGCTGCAAAAAGGTTTTTACCTTTTAGAAGGAACAAATAGGGCAAAGCGGCGAATTATACTGGCCTTAAAGAATTAGCAGTATGTCACTGGTGTATCACCCTCCCGATGACTAAAGCTCCACTTCTGAATGGAATCCTAGACTACTCGTAAAGTCTGAGAGCTGCAGCGCTAGTGATTAAGCTAGCAAGAGAATATTCGCATCATGCAGACCGGTCTCACACAGGCTCTCTATCCGTCCCCGTACTGATAAGACCCCAGGTGTCCGTCAGTCAGCTCTCCTCTCTTCGCTGCCCGGTTTCACGTGGTATCGCCGCTGCACAGCCAATCACGCACCGCCGCGTAATGACGTGGTATGATGGCCCCCCGTCTGGCTTCGTATCTTCCACGAGATTGCGAAGCCTGCATTGATTCTTCCAATCGTTTTGCTTTCGGCTCGACGTGGCGGAGAGCGGGTACTGACGGGTCGGCTGGGCCGATGACGTCGCAGGGGCGTGACGTGGCGGCCGAGGTGGCGGCTTCACACTGTACAGGGGCTGTAAAGGGATAGCCGGCAGAGGAAATTCGGAGAGGGTCACGAGTCGCCGCCTAGCCATTCATTTTCTCATTGTATGAGTATCATTGGGTTTGAGTTCATCGTTAGGTTTCATGAATCTATCGACAGACCGTAGCCTACTACTGCGTTGTTACGTGCCTCCATCTGCACCTGCACCTGCACCTCATCAGCCTCCGTCCATTCAGTTCCACTTCCGATCCTGTCCGTCCAGGACTAGAGGTCTAGTGCGTTAACCAAATATACTGTGTCGGAGCACACAGCAGTACTGCATGTGCAGGTGCAGATGCAGCTGCATGGCAATCGCGGTCACTACAGTGCTATCCTGCACTACAATAGACAGCCCCTTTGATAGGGTGAGTGCGAAAGCTTGCACTGATCTATCATTGCTAGGTTAGTACTTGAGAAGATGGTTCCCACAAACCATCGTGTTCATTCAATGTGATTCAACCGAGTTTTTTTCTTGACTTCGTATTCTCGAACATCTTTGCATTAAGGAGTCGTACATCAAAGGCAAATGGTGGATCATAGGTTTGAAGAGGATGTCAAAACCATTTATATCCATTAATCCTTCTCATTGGACATGTTTTTATCTCCAAGTATGTAAACTCCACTTGATCTCCTTACATTTGACTACTAACCCATTATTGCATTTTAAAGTGTCTCTAAATGACGAATGATATCCATAATAATTTGTAACACACTACTTGCGAGCAATAAATTCTATTGTATAAAATCAAAGAGGATATAAAATGTAATAAGTTATCTTAAAACAAAAAGGTGGAGCATGTGATGGGCATTGCTTGCATTTGATTGATCTCAAAACAAAAAGATGGAGCTTGTACTAGGCTTTGTTTGCATTTGACTGATCTCACAACGACTAATCAAAGTGCAAGTGTCTCATTGATGATAAAATGCTACTCACATTGTGACCAATCTAAGTCTTCAATATTAAAAGAGAAGGCAGTCTTAGAATCCAATTACCACCTAAATTATGAAAGTGAAGGTGTATCATTATCTCCTTAGTTAATTTCCCTATGGTGGATCAATCTTATCCAAGTTATCATGTTTGGAATGGTCTATCATTCAATTCTACAATTTTTGTGTTGAAATAAAGTGCCTTTTGTAGCTTTATGTTTTATCCTATCCGTGCAACAACCTTCTACCAAGTGGGGTCTTCTTCTTCTTTTAAATGTACACGTATTTATAGAAAAAATCTCCCTAATGTCCCTTTCAAGTAAAGATAGAATGAAGAAATTTTAAGATGGAATAAAGCAATTTCTGACAAGTCATTAAAATTTAAATGTGAATAAGGATTTAGAATAGATGCCCTCCAAGGGTTGAGGACAATAGAGAGTGTTTAAATTGGAGAAAGAATACTCATGAGTTGACAAAAAATCGTATGCATTATCTTGTGTTGCTTGTATTAAATAATCTTAGATTCTTTATGCAATGCAAGGATGACAATGTTTAGAACTCTCAAATCTATAAAGTTCTCCATGAACCATTTGGAATTAGTTATAGATGAGCTATTATGTACAAAAATGGGAATAATCACAAAGTGCACTATAAATGTTGAATGTTCTTGGCATACTCCCTAAACCTCGAGAAACATAATTTTTGAATTTTTTAAATTTGAATAGTCTTTTTGGTGTAGTTACTAGGCTTTCAAACCTCAAGTTTGAGCTTTGAAGTTTTTGAGAAAGTAGAAAAATGGTGAGTGTTAGGTTTTCATGTTAAAGGTGCTTAACCTCACTTCATATTATGTTCATAACTTGATTGAATGGGTGTCTTTAGAAGCATTTATGCATAAATTAAACACTTGAGGGGCACATAATGTGCACTAGATTTGTCACAAGTTTCTAATGTTCCATGCACATACTTAACATATTGAGTAAGTGAAACTCAACATGGTTGACTATAGCCTAAGTACTAGCCCCAAAGTTTCCATATAGACAAGGATACTAGATATTTTTCTTATACCTTCTCTATGGTAATGTAGTAGAAGGTATAGCCTTGCTTATTTTAACATGCAAAATGTACAACTCTACCTCTATATTGTAGTAGAATGGAGAACCTAATTCATTTTGAAAACTTTTAAAGACATAGTTATGTGATCTAATAATTACATGCTTATAGGTAACACCCTTGCATGCATTAGACAAAAGGGGTTAGTTAAGTCAACTTTTTTAGTCATTTTTTTTACATGAAGAACTTTGTCATTTAAAGGGGGTATTCATATTTTCTAATAAGAGAAAGGTGTGCCTATCCATGAAAATTTTATAGAAAATGGGCTTTCATAATAGGCCTTAAATATATATTGTCAAGGGGTGGACTGGAGAGAGAGAAAGAGGAGAGACAAGACTGCAGAAGAGAGAAGAAAGAGTTCAAAAGAGAGAGAAATAGAGTGATGAGGAGAGAGAAAGACAGGAAAGAGAAAGAAGTCATTGAAGCTCTGAGTAAGGAGAGAGAAGAAGGATAGTATTGTATTAATGTGTCAAAAAGATAGGAAAATTTACATGTCCTCTCCTTTTATACCAATGTCGGTGTGACATGGCATAACATCAATATTATTTACACACTAAATCCTTATTCTTCCCAGCTTCTTACAATCCATCCCATCCCAAATGTTTTTGCCCTCAGAAACAGACTTATAAAGACTGGAAAAGGATGGATAGAACAGAATACTACTCTATTTTTACAGCTTAACAAATGGAAAAATGAATGAAAAATGACTGACATATGGACTAAGATGGAAGAAAAAAAGTAAGCCTCAGCTATATACATGATTAGGAATGCTTTAAAAGTATATGGAGCCATAAAGTCTTCAATTGATGAACTCAAAATGAAGTAGACAGCTTGTTGTGTAAACATACACTGCTAGACCAAATCTATCATAACTTCTAATAGAAGTGTCCAAATGAAGTGTGCCACATGTCAAAACATAGCTCTTGAAGAGTACTTTGATGCTATGTAAGTGGCTTAATTCTGAAAATTAGGCACAATAAAAAACAATTCTAAAATAGCGTGATGTCATGTCCTTGTCTGCACCAAAACTAGCTCCATAGGCAGTAGGCTTCAGCCAATGTGTCCCTTAGCAAAGGAAACTCGTCTAATATAGAATCAGACCTCCAAGAAGCTTCCTCGGGTGGTAAACCTCTCCATTTGATCAAATATTCAATGATAGAAGACATTATGAATCTTTGTGGAAGAGGGTAGCTCCAATCTGTATGCCAAGTCTCTAATGCGCTTCAGGATCCGATAGGGGCCATAAAATTTGTGAGTAATCTTGTTACTAGATCCATCTTTCAAAGTAGAGTACCTAGACTTGGGCACCTTCAATAAGACTAACTCTCCTTCTTGGAACTCTAAAGGCCGCCTCTTCTCATCAGCATACATCTTCATTTGGTCTTGAGATTTCCTCAGATTCATCTTACATTGCTAAAGAAGGGTTTGCATTCTTTCCAACTCTTCTTTCCCATGAGGGTTGATTCTTTCATTAAAGATGGCTGTGGGTAAGGGCACCTTATAGCCATACATAGCCTCAAAGGGTGAAACTCCAATGCTAGCATGAGTAGAGTTTTTGAAGGCAAACTCACCCAAATATAACCAAGAATCCCATGAATTTTGGACATCTTAGCAAAAATGGTGAAGATATGTTTCCAACCATTTATTAACCCTTTCTGTCTGTCCATCAATTTGCGGATGATAGGCCGTAGAAGGAGCCAATTTAGTGCCCATGGATGTGAATACCGCTTGCCAAAAGTTACTTATTAACTTTGAGTCTCTATCATGAACAATCACCTGCAAAAATCCATGTAGTCTAAAAATCTACTCCATGAACTGACTGGCCACTTGAGAAGCAGTAAACTGGGTCTTGGTTGGAATGAAATGGGCTGCCTTGGTGAGTCTATCCACCACCACATATATACTATTCTATCCCTTTTTGGTAGTAGGCAATCCAGTATTGAAATCCATAGTAATGTGAGTTCATTTATCTATAGGAATGGATAATGGCTATAACAAACCACCTGGCTTATGGGTGTTATCCTTATTTTGCTGACAAGGCATACACTTCATGACAAAGTCCTTGACATCTTTCCACAGCCCTTTCCAATAGAAACTTTTGCTGATCCTATCATAGGTCTTGAAAACTCCAAGGTGTCCAGCCAAAGGTGAAGAATGTAGTTCCTCCATAATTTTCCGTGTAAAAGAAGAGGTAGAAGGAATGACAATCTTTCCATTTAACCAAATAAGGCCATTTTGAAGTTGATAATGTGAGTTATCTTCCATGAAACCTTGCTCTAATTTTTTAAAAATATGGCTGAGCTCTTCATCCAAAAGGTAAGCCTCATGTAGTTCTTCAATCCAATCACTATGCAACTCAATCATTGATGAAAATTTGCAATCCCACATACGAGAAAGAGAATTAGCCACTATATTGTCTTTATCCCTCATATGAGTGATGTCAAAATCATAATTCTACAGTGTAGCTACCTACGCTACTTACTTGGGTAAGTTACTATGTATAAAAATGTGTATCACGTGAGTTCAAAAGAAGGGACTTTTTAAAAAGATAGGTTTACAGATATACATTCACAGAAGGAAAAAATTTAAAATGCATAAATTTATTCATAAAAGGAGTATATATATTCCATGTGTGTATTTTTTACATAAGGGTATTATTAATTCATAAAACCAACCAAGATTTTCTTACAAAAAAGGGGGTCTCAAATAATGCCTTCCACTTATGAGCACTCATGTGGTGATGGACTTGTCAGTTTTGTAGACTCTTTGTAGAGAATAGAACTGCTTAGATGTGATAGATGCCAAGATTTATAGGTAGGGGCCATTGGAGCTCTTGGAATGTTTGTGGAGGTTGCATTTGCATAAGTGAGACATCCAAAAGCCTTGGATATGGACATGTTTAGTGGCATGAGTATTGTAGTTGTGTAGCCAAATGGTGACCACATGAGACCACATGCTCTTCACTCACTGTTCAACACTCCAACATCTCCACAAGTTGATTTGACATATGTATGAGATGGCTCCTAAGAGTTGCACCACCCCTAAATACATGACTTGAGCTAAGAATGCAAAACAACCACATGTAGGTAGAGTTGATAGTGGACGAGTAGTGGACCTGGAGCTTGATGTGCTACACAGATGAGAGAGAAACCACAATCAAAGGAGAGAGAGACAATCCAATGCTCAACAAACTTCCATGTTTGGAGAGTCAATAGAGTAAACCCACTAGATGAGGTTTCTTATTTTGTGGGGTTGAGGTGGGGTTAAAGTTTAGAGAGTTATTGGACACATGCAGGTCAATGGCTTATCAACGGCCACTTTTGCAACCTGTGCATGTCAATTGACCTACGTGTGTCAAGTGTGTGTCTTGGCCCTAATACCTTTTCCATTATTTTATAATTACAATATACTTTCTCCGAGCTTTCTCCCTAATTAAAGTGATATTGAAACACATGTATTTTCATGCTCATCTCTCTCTCAAACAAGAGTGTGTGCATGTGCACACACATACACATAGTCTCTCTCCCTCATGTCATACTTGAAGCCTGAAGGAGGCCTGAAGTCACCACTCGGGTAAGCTACTATGTACTCACTATGTATAAAACCTAGGCATTACGTGCGTTCAAGGCATCTCTATCACTCTCCCACTAAACATGCACCAAGCTACCTAAATTTTCAGACCTCTATAAAGAATGAAGCTTCAAGTTGCACACTATGGTCATCCCCTTGAGCCTCTCTCTCTCTCTCTCTCTCTCTCTCTCTCTCTCTCTCTCTCTCTCTCTCTCTCTCTCTCTCTCTCTCTCTCTCTCTCTCTCTCTCTCTCTCTCTCTCTCTCTCTCTCTCTCTCTCTCTCTCTCTCTCTCTCTCTCTCTCAAACGTGCATATCCTCCCTCCTCTACGTGGAGCAACCCTGAACAGATTGTGCTTCATAAAATAGGTGAAATTCTTTCTTATGTTGACGCAAGTGCCTCAAAGTTTAGATAAAATTTTACCAATTCTAAACTATTCTAAAGTTCTTTTTGTTAATTTCAGGTCTAGTTATTCACAGCAAAATATGCTCCGTGGTAGACTAGCACAAAATTCCAATAGGATCTTTTACAAGAAATCTTTACATGCAAAAGGCCATGTCAATGCAGACGACTCACCTCTAGGATTTGAAGGGATTATTGTTAAACATGCCAAAGTTAATGTACTTGCCTTTCACTTGCCTATGCAGTAACAAAAACACACGAGCAACACACATACGAGAGACACATACCTTGGCACTGTATTGACAAGGTCATCTAATGAAGTAAGCTTAGATTTGGTTAAAAGCATTCACTTTTTTATTCTATAATGCTTTTGTAACTTCTAAATCTACATTTATGGATATTTCAGATTATTTATGACTCTCCCCACCACTTGTTGTTGAATGTGAAAGTACTAAAGTGTCTATGCAGCAGTAGACAAAAGCGAGAGTATTGGAAGCTATACTCAAGCTATACATCTATAGATTTATGTAATCCCTCCTCAATCCCTCAATGGTGTTCTTTCTTGTCACCTATGAAATTGCATGTGAAATGTTAAATGTGATGTAGTGATACTGTGTTGTGCAGTCGTCTAGAACCCAAGGAAGTGCTAACAAATGTTGAGAATAACTTGGTTCCTTCTATAGCTTTGATACATCTTGAAGATGATGATGGAGTTGAGGAAGGAAGTGTGCCAAATAAAGTGTGGCAATGCATCTTGGTATGAGATCTCTATGAGATATTGTATACTTTTTAGTGTGTATTTTTTATTGTCTTAATTATTTTTTCAGTAGTAGCAAGTACAATTATTGGTACACCTTGTCAGAGATTTAGTAGTGAAGTCAATGCTCAGTCAATGGAGAGACAATGGATAGGTCTACACTCCTCTTAATCAATGCAACACAAAGGAAAATACAAGACAATCTGCTTTGCTAAGATGTCCTGCATCCTCCCTGCATCTCCAATTATCTTCAATGCAAATGCCATTTGTTCAATGGATTCTTTAAGCATGTTTGGAGATCCAAAGATTGCAGTAGCATATGCATTGCTGAGGCAATGCGAGGGCAGTGCTTAAGGCAAGAGAGGGATTTTTTTTATGCCCACAGCATGTCATGCAATTTTGGTGTAAGTGCATGATCAGATGATTTGAAAATCTAATGGCTTGAAATGAAATGAAGAGGATAGGCCTTTATCTCAAGCACTTTAGTGACTCATTAAATGTACTTGGATGGTTTAAGAAAGAAGTAGCTAAGATGAATAAGAGGTCATTCAACTAGCATAACAAGAGATCATTCAAGTATGCCTGGGTGCTAAAGAGGTGCTAAACAAGCTGAAGGCTAAGTGTGAGCATTGCCATTGATATCTCTCTTTGGAAATTTGAAACAATGGAGTACTATTGTGATGTTATTGATTCCCTTGGTTAACATGACTTCATCAAGCACATGATTATTGGGACCTCTCAGGTTGAGTGTGTAGGCCTTATCATTGACTCAAGTGCTAGGTTTTGAAGCTTCTATTCTCCTTGTATGTCTAAAGATGGAAAGACTTGTGAGCATGCCCTCATTTCATTTACCTTGCATGTGAAGCAGATAATTGGCCATTATAATAAGATGGATGCAACAACTTTGAAACACTTAAAATCTCGATCAGTTGTTTACACATTTCAAACACTATCTACATATGGTGGAACATGAGCTTCCTTACAAACCCAAGGCCATCCAAACTGATCATGGAGGCGAGTATGTCTCCAATGAGTTTATAGATTTTTGTCGCACTGTGTGCATCATTCATCAATTTACTATCTCTTATACACCTCAACAAAATGGCGTGTCCAAATGAAAGAACCGCACCGTAATGAACTCCGCTCATGCTATGCTTTGAGTTGCTAGTGTCCCCCTCTCTTATTGGAAAGAAGCTGTTGCTATGACATGCTATACCTAGTCACACCCTTCCCAATGTCACAGTCTCCTACGAGTGATGGTATGGTTTTAAACCTAATCTCTTTGGCTTGAGGATTTATGACACCCCAAGCTATTCACTTATTCTCTCTGACAAGTGAAATAAAATCTCTTCACAAGCCGAAAGTGTACGTTTGTTGTTACGAGGATTTCTTTGGTGTAAAAGCTTTTTGGTTATATAATCCTGGCGCTCGCCCATTGTTATTTGCAATCATTGGGAGTCTGGAGACTGGGAGAATGTTGCCAGGAGGAGGATGTGAAGGTGGGGCCAGGGTCACAGCCATTGGGAAAGTCCACCACTCAACACTTTAATAATTTGGAGGTTGATCTAGAATGGGTGCCTCAAGTAAAGAAGAGTTTTCTTGGGAAGGAGTGAGGGTTAATCCTCAGTGATTGCAAATTTTAGTGGCAATACTGCAGTACCTCAACTCTCTCATGCAACAGACTCGTGCAGCAGTCTCATGCAGGCTATCATTCCACGATGCAAACTTGTTCACCAACCTCACTCTTCCTTTACGTGTCGAAGACTCATTTTCTGCTGATTTCGAGCACATGAGGCACAGTCTCGTTCTCGACTGATTACAAGTTGCTTCCTCTCCTAAGGCGCTTCCTCTGATCATTTACGTCTCTTTCTCTCACCAGGGCGCCTCCTCCATTGCACCTGGAGAGGAAGCGCTTCCTCTAACCAAGTCGCTCTCCCTCTGACAAAAGCCACTGACTCATTTCTATATCTTTCTCTCACCAAGGCACCTCCTCCATTGCACTCCTTTCTCCTTGAAGCATCTCTGTCTGTGACTACCCGTTGAAGCATCTCTGTCTGCGTGACTAGATCAGATGCTCATCAGATCAATGCTCATCAAATGCTCACAAGACCAGACGCTCATCAGATCAATGCTCAACTTTTTCTCACCAAATCAGACTCTCATCAAATAAGGCGCTCATTAGATAAGGCACTCACCAGATCAGACACTCATCAGATAAGACATTGATAATCCTTTGCATCAAACGATGGCAGTCGCCACACTCCTTCGCCAGTCCAAAATCTCTGGCCTGCCATCTATCGCCAATCCACTACTCTGGTCTGCCATCTGTCGCCAGTCCACTACTCTGGTCTGCCATCTGTCACATCAAACTACTCTGGCCTGCCATCTATCGCCAATCCACTACTCCTTTGCCAATCCTTCGCCAAGTCCACTACTCCTTTGCCATTCCACTACTTTGGTCTACTGATTAATCAGTAGTAGTGTCGGCTCTCCTATGACCTCATCAAATGAGCCCACTTGTGCTTCTCCTATGGCCTCATCAGACAAGCCTACTTCTGTTGCAGAATCTCCTACGACTCCTCTTCGTCAACAAACTCCTCGCATCCACAACATGGCAATAATCATGGCCCATAAATGGTACCCCCTTTGCCATCATTTCTCCATCAAGTTGGCCACCATCATTTCTCCATCAAGTTGGCCACTTGCCACCATCTCCTTCTATGCATGTCTTTAGAATCCCCCCCCCCTTTAAGGAGATAGTACTTAGTGCTCCTTTCCTTTGTTGTTGCTAATCCTCACTAGTAATTGATCCTTAAACTTTGTTTGGATGAAGATAATAGCTCGATAATAGGCATCACAATATTGGTTGATAAGTTAATCATTTGGTTTTTGCATATTAGTTGATAGAACTCTTCATCATGCAAGGAGTTTCATTTTATTGTTGAATAGAACATGTTAAATGGAGCACTACAAACTTAGAACAATATTTACAACACTTGATTAGAAAGCCTTTTGATGTTGTTGAACTTGATTATAGTGCAGGGAAATGCAAGTTGATGAGGCACATTGTTTGGATATATAAAGAAGCTTATAGTGCATTGAGAAGAAGTTGCTGCAAATATAAGGGCATTCTATTCAATAGGTAAGATTTCTCAATGCTTTAGCTTTGAAGTACTAACATTTTACGAAAAAGGAGTGTACTTATGAGTTGAAGTATTACATTTGTTTAGCTTGTCTTTTTATAAGTTTTTGACTACATGCAAAAATTGTAAGGTTCGCTCAATATATGATTTTAGGATGAGGAGACCTAGAAAAGACAAACACCAATTATTGCTAAAGCAATGTAAAACCACCATCCCAAGCTTGCATCATGCTGAAATTGAAATTGGAGATAATTGTGTTCTCAATGGAAAAAAACAACATATATGCCTAGCTATGTCTCCTCCTAGAAGTTACTGTATCCATGATCATGCTCTGTCATTGTCTTCTATTTCATTGTCTTCTATTTCATTATCTTCTCTTTAGAAAAATGTTATTTAGGAACCTATGTTTGTGTGGCTCATAGTAATTTGAAAAGGAAATGCCAATTATATAATAGAGAGCATATTCAAAATGTGGTTAACTAAAGGATTCTAGATTGAAAGGGTTTCTTATTAGCACACATTTTCTCCCCATGGAAGGTGTTGTTTTACTCTCCATAAATATGTGTCCCCTCAAGCAATCAAGATTTGTGGGATGTTTAAAATCATTTTCCTTTCTTTAAGAATTGGTGCTGGTTCTTGAAGTAACGAAAGCAACTACGAATTGTGTTTTAGGGCATGGCAAAGCTTTAAAGACCCATCCACAAATTATATGAGTAGCTAGTGACTTAAATAAGCTTGTAGATAAAATAAAATTTCTATAATATGGTTAGTCCCATCTTTGTTATCTATGTATTTTGATATGCATGTTACTTATGTGTTTTGTATGATTGATTCTATCTTTGTTATTGCAAGTTATCTACAAAAGTATAAACTGCTATAGTTCAAAGTGTGCATGGGAGTTTTCATGAGTGTGTGTATATGTGTACCCTTCATGCATATATGCATGGTAAGAAGAGGTTGTTGATTGGCATACGTTATGTGTGTCATGAGGTGCTACTTCCTTGTTGTGCTTTATTTGTATATTTGAGTTTTGCCGTATATACAAGTTGTCTTGTTACTTGTGGGACATGTGGATTGGCATGTGTCGTGAACTCGACATATACATGTCATGATACCTCTGTCGTCTTGTGATAAGTGTATGTAGGGCCAAAAGGTGCTTGCCAAATAGGCACTTAGCTGTGAATTTGACAAGTGAGCGTCTTTGTGGGCATGTCACAATCGACTTGGCACTGTGTCGTGAACTCGACACAGAGGTGTCATTTTAATTGTGACACCCTCCCTTCTCCCTTGGATATGGATGGGCACTTGTTCATGAATTCGGCTAAATAGTGCCTTGGCTTATATATGATGAATAAGTGATGGGCATTTGGTCGTATATTCGGCTGCACAATGTCCTGACACGCTAGTTATCTAGTATTGTTTGATGAAATGGGCATTTAGGCCGTATACTCGACCAGAAAATGTCCTCACATGTGTAGTTGTTTAAAAAAGTGGTAATGTTTTAGCATTTTTTATATTGTTGAACTACAACTTAATGTAGTTTGTGTAACATTTTCAATGTCTAAATGGTATCATGCAATTCTATAGTTTAATCAAAGTTTACGTAGAATACTAGTATAACTTGAGATTGATGTTACCCATTTTTGTTTTCAATCAAAGATTACATGTCACACTAATTTATTTGAATCAATCATAGGTAGCAATTATGTTTTTAATTGAAGATCTAATGCAATCTATGTTGCATTTTCAATGTTTTTCATAGACTACAATCATGTATTTCAATGTTTTTCAAATATTGTAATCGTATATTTCTTTTAATTGTATAGTTTAATCAAGTTTACATAGAATACCAGTATAACTTGAGATTGATATTACACAATTTTGTTTTCAATCAAAGATCATATGTCACACGAATTTATTTGAATCAATCATAGGTGGCAATTATGTTTTTAATTGAGGATCTAGTGCAATCTATGTTGCATTTCCAATGTTTTTCATATATTGCAATCACGTATTTTCTTTTTAAGATCATACTACAATCGTGTATTTCAATGTTTTCATATATTGTAATCGTGTATTTCTTTTAATTGTGATTATAAGTTTTGTTAGGTTTTTGTCATGTCCATATGCAAGTGCATGGTTTAAGCCTTTGTTATCATTCTTATATGCTTACCTTTCTTTATTGTGGACAGTTTATGATTTACGATGGCCCTCAACATTGCCAAAGCTCTCTGTATTTGCTTGATAGAGGCCATATCATCTTGCACAGAACATCAAATATCCTTTGTTAATAGTAATGATGTTGCTTTTGCCATCTTTTGCAACCGGGCATGTGCAGCCATGCATACAATGTTGCAACAACAAGGGCTTTCAAACTTAGTCACTTATGTGCTTTGGGATTCAGAGAAAAATTTACATCTTTGTTGCACACTGCTTGGAGATGCACCCAAGATGCTAGAAGATCTTAAAGAATTAGCACAATGTCTGCGTCAAAGAGAAGCTAGCCTTATGGAACACAAAGTGGAGAGAGGAGGTAGCACGCTCAAAGAGGGCCAAGGACTTGTCTGGTGCAATTTCCTTGCCAAAGCGTCTTAAGACCACCATAGGTGCAAGTCCTAGTTTCAATCCCACCAGGCAACAAGGTGATTTGTCAGGGGCAGGAACTATATTGCGCACATTGAGGAATCACCAATGTGCACCAACAATTGGCATTCCCTTTGATGCTATCAAGCCAGGGAGAGTTATTGGCCAAGGTGCCTTCAAAAAGTGTGTTGAAGCTACCATAGACAATATTAGCTATTTTCCTTCAAATTTAGCATATTGCGCTAAAATGTACAAGGGCTCCAACAACACTAAACTACAACAATTTCAAGTGGAGCATGGGATGCAGAAAGTTAATGCATCAATTATACAATGCATTGCCTTTACTTTTGAGCCCCCTTGGGTTACAATCTTTCCCTTCTTCAATGGTGTTACACTGCATGATATATTGATGTGAGGTCCTTTTCAAGAATGTAAATACAGAAGAATAATCGAGCGTATACACAAGCCATCAATGGGATTCAGACGTGGTTCTGACATGGTGCCCAGTGTAGAGGAGATGGCCAAAATTGTGGGTGTCATAAAAAACATGCCAAATATTATTCATGCATTGGTAGATGGGATGAAGACCATGTATAATGCCGGTGTCATCCATTCATATTTGCATGCTAACAATATGGTATTGGACTTTACTAGAGATACCACCCCAAGAATTGGTATCATAGATTGGGGTCTAATGCTTATTTCTGGTATGACAAGACCAGCCCTCAACTGGAAATGTGGGGGGGTAGATGATCCCATGCACATTATAGATAAGCATAGACGGAAAGGAGCGTTGGACAGGAAAAGAAGGCCATGGATTGCACCTGAGATCTATGGCCCACTATGCTAGTCTGCATATGGTAAGGAGTTAGATGTGTATGCAATTGGATGGCTCATCATCTGCCTCATTGAGTGTTGGTGCTTAGGCCAACGCTTGTGGTTACATAGGGAGTCGAGAGATGCTCCAGATAAAGAGATCATGCACCTAATAGAGTTCAAGGTAAGGAACCACATGGTGGCAGATGATAGGGCCATGCGAGTATCATTTGCAAATCTTGATGACTTTTTGGGGATGAAGTGTGGCACTGATCCTACAAAGGCACAAAGACCACTCGTAGAGCTTGGCCCTATCCTAGCTCACCCTTACTAAATAATCCACATCTTGCAATCTCTTCCCATATTTTGTAAAACATCTAATCTAGTTTTACTAGTCTCTATGACTCATGGATCCAAAGATGCCATAATTTTTTGTAAAACTCTATGGAATACAATCTGTAATTTGTACTATATAATACCATCTCATGAGCACCATACTCCATCTCCATGCCATCACGTAGAATGTAAATGCTTTACATGCTAAGTAATATTTGTATGGGTTGCTTCAAGCCATTTGACTCATATATGAAGTTTACTATTGTTAATCACATCTTGATAATTAGATTTTAGATCCACGATCTTTCCACAATGCTTTCCACTTTATAATTTATAAAGATAACACTTAAAAATATCATATTTTCTTGTTCAATTAAGATATGCTTCGGTAACAATCTTTTAATGTTGAATGCAAGTTTTACAATTGAATAAGTGATTTTTCATTTGGATTTCATGGGAGCTTTTTACAAGATTCAAGTAATTTTCGATGATACTCAAGAAAATCTAGGTCTTGTGAGACTAAGATCCGAACCTGCCTTTGCTCAAATTCGCGAACAAATTGACGATGATGAGCTCATAGATGGGTCTTTTAACTTCATTGCGGACAATTATATTATTAAAAAGCGGCAAGAGGAGCAGTGGACTCCTAGTGATAATCTTCAAGTTTGCATCAAGAGGTGTGCTAGTGTGACGAATGAACCACGTTCTCCAAATAAGTGACAATGTTTAGAACAAGTTGTAGAGGATCAAAATGAAGCTTTAAGCAACCTCACTTCAAAGCTAAAAAGTAAATTGTTAAGTCCAAGCACTCTCGAGACTTGGAAACATGAATGCAATAGAATAAGGCTAAATTTAAAACAGTCAAAAATCTCGAGGGATGACAGGTTTGAATTACACAGCAAAGATATCAATGGAGAATCTCGAGTTCGTGTTTGGTGTAATGAATGTAACTCGTTGTATGGGAAGGGCTCAGTGGAAGGGAAGCATGTCGCATATACTTGTCTTTCTAACTTCATGAGGACACACATCATGCAAAATAAACATCATGAGAAAAATTATCTTATGTTTCGAGGGCTTACAAAAGTGGACATACAACATACTGTAGTTGATCAAGAACTAGATGATAAGAAAGAAATGGAGACGTCAATAGAGAAGTTACATTCTTACATGGAGAAACATAAACGTATTATCTTTTTTCTTTGTTTGAGTTTATATATGCAATTCTTTTTATTGAAAAATAGGTTGCGCATTAGATTAGGCTTTTTAATATCAAACTCGTTATATAATATAAGTCTACTTTTCATCATGTAGATTGGGATTTTGAGGTCATCGAAGCTACCTTACATGACTTCAAAGACAAAATCTTTGCTCGTGTAAGGTCTGACCTATATACAATTTTGATAGAGCATAAAAAATCAATATTGCACACAAAGGCATTTTTGAAGGAGGAGGAAAAATCCAAGCCATTGCTCACAGGATTGTGTGGACATCCTCGAAAGGGTATAGTGCATGATCCAAAACAAACATCTCTTAGCAAGTTCATGGTCTCTACAAAGGCTAGAAATTTAACTCAGGGTGATCCATTGGCCTCATCTCTAAATCACCATAAAGATGATGAAAATTCATTCGTAAGTTTAAACTTGTTATGTTGGGGTTTATGGAGTCACATAATTGAGGTCAGCAAGAAGAGCATCAATATGAAATCTTTATTAGATGATCAATGTAGTGGCAAACTTTGGTTTTCAGATCCTTTTACCAAGGCAAATCTGAATTATGGAAATACATGCTTTCAAATAGATGGTTGTCTTCGTCACATTGATTATCCACGTATTTCAAATAGTGGGCAACCATTCACAGACTTCTCTTGTGCTCATTGCAAAGGTATATCTAAGCTTTCTGACTTTAGGATGAGAGTATATAGGGAGAAGTTAGCCCAAGAGAAGAGAGGGGATAGGGGAACTGGATTTGGCAGAAGATTAGATTATCTCATTCGAAAGGAGCTCAAACAAACAACACTTGTTTCCAAAAATCATATAAGAGAACTCACTTTTAAACTATGCAAGTATAAGCTTCGGCTTGCAGCTCTTTCAATGAAAATAAGGAGGTTACATGAAGCCAACGTGGAGTCTCTTAATCGAAGAGATGTAAAGAGATTTTGTAACAATATAATCGAAGCCCATAGATTGGGAAAGTTTGGTGGAAAACCTGCTCTCTGGGACTTCTTGCAAGACATAGCTACAAATATGTTATGATCAAAGGGAGGCCAGCGATATAGTGCAAATACCAAAGCTTTGTTTGAGGTTCCAAAGATGTGGGGTGGACCAAGGTTGCATGATTTCCTCACTACTGGCCTCAATGGCCCTTCACTCTCAACGACAAAGACAACCCATAGGCAAGCCACCCACTTCATACCTAGTATATATGGATATATTTTTTATGCCATTTCTAAAATATATCGAAAGGAGAAAGAAAAACATGGCATTGCAGGAAAGATTCCCTTTATTTTGGTGGAAGATGAGACTACCATAAAGAAGCGAATAAGGTAAGCATATTGCAAAATTTGTTTTTTGGGATCGTAAAAAATATTCTCCTTCAACTTTTAACTTTTATGACTTTTTTTTTAAATTGTAGGTGGAACCCTAAAGATGATATGCTTATTGGGCTTGATGGATACAAGTCTTTAGACCATGAGTGCGGGACTACATCCATGATTAAAGTTGGAGAAGGAAAAGCAGGCTATGATGTAATTGTTGATGCTTTTGAGACTTGTATCATTGGTGGTTATGCAAGAGTCTTTGTTGCAAATCAACTTCATGAAGCACTTCCGCGCTTAGTTGTGGCTACTCATTGCACATGCAATCGGTTTGATGCAAGTTTTGTCCAAAGGCAATGGAGTGAAATCTCAACATTGTGGGATGAGAAGCTTGCCTCGACAATAGGTCCTATTATTGGACATGCATCAAATGGAGATAGTCGACGAAGAAAACTAATGTTAGCTGATTATGTTCACAAACATGGCACCAGATACAAGATTGAATGGGATGGATGGCCTCTCTCAGCCAAATTATCAAATGGAGAGTTTTTTGGTCTACATGATCAAGATTTTATACATAATGGACAAAAGCTTGTCAATATTCTTGACAAAGCAAAGCGTCAACTAGCTCTTGGTGATGTTTGGGTTACCTTGAATCATGTTGCCATTGTTTATGATTCCTTTTCATTTAACAAGCATATTCTCAAGGAAGCTGATATTAGGCGAGATGATCGTCAAAATTGGGCTGCAGCACAAAGAATGTGTAGTAGGCAAGTTCAATGGTGTTTGGGAGGGCTAGCAAATAATGGAAAACATAGAAAAGAGAGGAGCATGGTGGAAACACAAGCTTACCTTGAAATTGTAGGAGACTACATTGATATTTTCTTGTCTCCACACTTCAGCTTGGTGGAGAGAGTCCATTTAGCAGCAAAAGTGGCATTTTTTTTTTCAAGTTTGGAGGTCTTGGATTATGAAACATGCAACATATACATTGTCAAAAAAAATTATTAGTAAGGAGGCATTCTTAGATGTACAACTCTCGTGCCACTTTGTTGTACTACTCATAAAATATTTTAAAGACTTTCATTCAAATAAGATACTTCCAATACATTTGACTGGATCTGATGCAGTTGAAATCTTCTTCAACAAAGTTGGGAGCATGGTTGGCCAAGAGCGCACTTATGATTTGATGGACATGCTACATAGTATAGGGATCTTGAATAGGCTTTCATATTTTGAGTGCAAGGAGAATAGTGTGAAATTTGCACGTGCCCATAAGAAATAGGAGCATGTATGGAGAGAGTTGAATCTCAAGGAGACCATGGAAGAAGCAAATTTAGGTGATTACAGATGTGTTTCAACTAATGAGAAGATAATTGATGCCTTGAAAAGGGGATTACAAAGTGCTCACCACATTTGTGAGCATTTACAAATGAAACCAAAAGGTAAAGAGGATAAGTAATGGTGGTTGGATCCTTGGTCCGAAGGTTTTTTTTATGCTTACACCAGTTCAAATTTCTAGGATTCTGATACAGATGAGGAATTTTCAGCTCCTACAAATGATGGAGTGGATTCAGAGGAGGATGTATCCACAAGTGAGATAAGACATGTAGTAGATTCTTTGTTAGATGAAAAGGACAGTAGTGGAGCTTGACAATAACAGGTTTTTTTTTAAATCAACATTGGTAAGTCAACTCAATGGCAATCCCACATTGTCCAAAGATAGGCTTACAAGGGTGCGACAAGGAGTATACTATAGTAAGGAGGAGAAACATCATACTCAAACAAATGACAATCTATTTGGCATTGGTTCAGATTGTGCTGTGTTCTTCCAAGAAGAGCATACCAATGGGAAGATCACAAGGCTATTGATAAGATCTTCAAAAAGTATTAAAAAAAATAAAAGCCAAAGTGTGTGGTACCTAGGACGAGTTCAAAAGATGAAAAGAAAAGTTGGTGGCACCTATGTGGAATACAAGAGAGGGTTTAGCCTCCTCTTAGGAGTGGAGGTTCAACTTGGATGGTATCAAAAATCAAAGGGAACACGGACCTTTACATATGATTTGACAGACCTTGATATGATAGATATTGAAAGTGTCATTGCTCTTGCAAACCTCACATATGATTATAATAATAATAAATATGATCTTGATGAAAATGATTGGAAGATCTTCAACGAATTCATAAACGACCATTGAGGATAGGTAAATGAACATTATTTTTTCTCTTTTTTAGTATTATCTCCTATGTAAATTGAGTGAAGGAAAAAATTCTGATAGAGTGATTTTGAGGTGATTTTTTGGCATTTTCCTTCATGTTAATGTTTTATATTTGTATGTTTGTGTCAGGAATGCGACTAGTGGATCATGGTGATGCATCTAAGCATGTCGGAATCAACATGGACTCTAGCTTTGAAAATGCCAAGGTGTTGAGTAGAACACACTTATGGATTGGAGAAAAATTTTGTATATCACATTTTTTGTATAGCTATATCTACTTTGTAAAGGAATACAAAATAAGTTTTGTATAAATGCAAAAATCAAAAAACCATATTTTTCATTGAATCATCATGTGTATTTTGTATATTCACATTTTTTGTATGGCTACATCTACTTTATAAAGGAACACAAAAAAAGTTTTCAGCAAATGCAAAAATTAATTATGTGGATTATTCTAGAATTTACTTTTGGGCTATAGAAATACAACATGTTTTTGCTTTTAATATATCTACCTCCTTGAATTACAAATGAAGTGTGGCTTCATTGTGTTGCTTGAATTATGGATTGAGTAGCATTTATCTCTTGTCATCTCCAAGAGAGAGAGTTAGAGAGAGAAGAGAGAGAGAGAGAGAGAGAGAGAGAGAGAGAGAGAGAGAGAGAGAGAGAGAGAGAGAGTGTGTGTGTGTGTGTGTGTGTGTGTGTGTGTGTGTGCGACATATATGCCTTTGATCTAGAAAAGAGGAGTCGTGGAGAGGATATTTTGAGATGAACTAGATACAACAGATATAACGATATACCTTGCTAGAGCCCTACTACCACCATAATAGTGCAACATCAAGATCAATATTGCAATGTAAGCGAGCCCAAAGATAGTAATAGGATGGTCAAAGTATTTAGTTTTGTATTTTTTTATTAAAGACCTCTAAGACTAACTTTGGGCTAGTCTAGCTTCCTAATAATTGTGTATCATAGCTTTAGGCAATGCTAGCCGTAAAGATACTAATGTGAATGCCTTTTGCTAGCTAGTTCTGGGTTGAGAATTGGATGCTCTAGTTATATACCTGATGTCTCTATCTAGAAATTATTTTAAAGTCTTACTTTTATTGATAAAAATTTGAAATCTATCTTTGTATGTCCTATATTACAATGATATTTTCATACTCACTAGAACTATTAAGAGATTTTATGAACCATTGGGAGTTGTTTTGTGGTCAATTCTATATTGTAGTATCTTGTATCTATACTATTACATAGGGATCTTAAATTCTTTACTTAAAAAAATAAAGTCACAGTAAGGGATTTATAAATATTGCTTAAAAGCCACATAAGGGCCAATAAAATTTTACAAAATAGGTTACATAGGGATATATAAAACATGCCTTGAATGCACGTGATGCCTAGGATTTATACATAGTAACTCACCCGAGGCTACTTAGGAGTAAGATTGGATTGGGTAAGGAAATAGTTAAAAACCCTATGATCACTCTGGACCCTAAATCAACTGCCATACAAATAATGGTGCCATTTCTTTATTACATGCAAGATAGCCAACATCTCTTGGTCATAAACATTAATGGCCATTTCTTTATCTATAAGCTTACGGCTCTCAAAGGCAATCACTCCATGCTCCTGTAACAAAACAGCCCCAATGCTATGGCCACTGGCATCACACTGTATGGTAAATTCTTTCAAGAAATCTGGGCATACTATAATCGGAGCGGAAGTAAGCAGTTCCTTTAACTAGTTGAAGCTACTATCTGCAAGAGCATCCCAAAAGAAAGCTTCCTTCTTCAACTTGTCAGTCAAAGGAGCTACAATAGCCACATAATGTTTGATGAATCGGCAGTAGAATAAAGATAGACCAAGAGATCCTCTAAGAGAAGTAGTAGTAGTAGTAGTAGATGTTGGCCAATCTTTTATACATTGCACCTTCTTAGGGTCAGCCTGTATCCCTTTCTCACTGACAATATGTCCCAAGTATTCCACTTCAATCTACATGAAATCACATTTCTTCTCCTTAGCAAAAAGCTTGTGACATCAAAAACCTTCCTCATGTGTGACTAGTGATCTTGAAAGATCTTACTGTAAATCAAAATGTCATCAAAGAAGACTAACACAAACTAAAAGAGAAAAGGCTACAAAATCTTATTCATGAGACTCTAGAAGGTAGATGGAGCATTTGTAAGCCCAAATGGCATCACTAAGAAATGATAGAGCCCTTGATCTCCTAAAAGCAGTCTTGATTTCATCACCCTCTCGCATGCAGATCTAATGATACCCTAACCTCAAATCAATCTTCGTAAAGAATCGAGCCCCCTTGAGTTCATCAAGCAAATCATCAATCCTAGGTATTGGATATATGTTCTTCATTGTGATCTTATTAAGATCCCTATAGTCAATGCATATCCTGAAAGATCCATCTTTCTTTTTTACTAACAAAACTGGAGATGCATAAGGTGAAGAACTCGGTTCAATGAGTCCCATCTCAAGAAGTTCCTTGATTTGCTTGGTTACTTCCTCTCACTCACACTTAGACAATCTGTAAGGTGGCTTATTTATTGGCTTTGAGTTGGGCTCCAAATCAATAGGGTGATCTACTACTCTCTTGGGAGGTAATGAAGTAGGCACCTCAAACAAATCCCTATACTCCTCAAGAAGAGCTGTCAAGGTTGGATAACTTGCTGAATTATTGGGCTGATCTTCCATCTCTTTATTCAAATGTAAAATAAATATATGTGAACGCCTCTTGTACTACCTTTTGAGTTGTTGAATGGTGATAAGTTGAAAATTTGATCTACTAGGAATTCCCTATAAATGGATGAGTTGTCCATTGAAGATAAACTCCATATACAGCTGTGAGAAATCCATAGTGATTTTTCCTAATGTCATCAACCAATCACAACCGAGTATAATATCTATAGGCCCCATTTCCAAGATAATTAGGTTTACTTTTGCTTCAAAATTTTCAACCAGCTATAAAGAAACCTATGGGCATATTTGTGTGTTGATTTCTTCTTCACCATTGGCCACTTGAACTTGTATGGGATGATGTAAATCAATGGGAAGACAATTCAACTTGTCCATAATGGACTTATTCACAAAACTATGGGTACTACCACTATCTATTAGAATGAACACGGCTTTTCCATGAATGTTACCCTTCATACGGAGTGTGTTAGGGCTCTTAGAACCTGTCCAAGAATCCATGGAAATAGAACAACTAGTGGCAGCAAGTGGCTTATGATAAGTCCCACCTAGATCAAAAGGAACACTCCCACTTGGATCAAAAGAAAAAGAGTCGACTGGATCATAAAAATACTCCTTCCCAACTTCTTCCTCAAGGTCATCATTTTCAACATTAGTTGCAATTACATTAGCTTCGTCAATCTCATCTTTAAGATCCTCAAAGACTAACATACTCTAAAGTTTGGCTTTTGTATTTTTTTATACACACTTTGTGGCATGATCAGATGTATACTTTTCCCCACACTTGAAACATAAGCCTTTTTCCTTTCTTTCTTTGTAGAGGTCCATAGGGATAGACTTAGGATTCATGTTGGCTGAAATGGATTTAGGCTTATTGTCCCCTTGTTTGAAGTCAACTCTAGGACTACTTGCTATCCTAAAATTACTTTGAGGTCTTGAAGCGTTGAACGATGGATAAGTTGGCACTCTTAAGCCTCCACTTGGCGCATGATTGCTGCTATAAATGTTACCAACTTGTCCCTATTTTAAAATAGTCCTTGGCTATTCAAAACCAAGCTGAAATGAAGATTCTCTTCTATATTTCCTTCCATAGCGCTCTGCAAGCTCAATAGCTTTAAAAAGAGAAGTAGGGTTTTGTACCAAGACATCCATTGATAAGGATGGCTCTAAGCCATACACGTACTTATGGAGCTTAGCCTCATCACTAATGCTCTCTACATACATGTTTAGGTTGAGAAATTGGTTAGTGTACTCTCTTACACTTAGGCCTCTTTGCTCCAAACCATACCATATTCGTACCAATTCCTCTTTTTCAAGAGGAGAGACAAAGATTTCAGCCATAAGTGTCTTGAAAGCTTCCCAATTCTCTACAAGTATGTTCTCCGTTTTAATATACCTCCACCAAGTATGCGCAAATCCCTCCAAGTACAAGGAAGAAAAATGAATCTTCATATCATCAGTTCTAGGAAATATGTCAAAGTAAGATTCCATTTTGGAGATCCACTCCTCTAAATCAAATGGTGAAGATGATTGACCATTGAACTTGGCCAAAATTATCTTGTCTTTCAGCTCTCTTTCATGGAAGGTTGCTATCCCAAAATAGACTAATCATGAGTGCCAGGCATTGAACCCCCAAAATGAGATGGAAATCTCCCAATAGGTGGCTGAGAACCACTATGAAATCTTCCCATTGGTAGAGGACCTCTAGGAAGTTGAGTATTCAACCCAAAAGCTTGGGAGTTGGCACCATTCAAACTGCCCAAATAGTCATCATACCTTTGTGAAGTCTCACTACTTCATATTGACTATTTGGAATACCTCTTCGTCCAATAATTCCATGATCTTGACCATTTTGGTTAGGTGGCTGAAGTGGGACTGAGGGCTCGCTGTTTAAATAAGCTTTCTCCTTTGCTTCTTTAGATCCCATTTGCATTTGCATCCATTGGGAGAATTGAGCCATTATTTGAGCATTAGATTCCAGTAACTTGTCAATAGAAGCTTTTTTTTGAGTCGCTGAATCCATTAATTTCTCAATAGAAGACTTTGTTTGATCAATAGATAAAACCATCTACTCCACTCTTGATAATAGGTCCTTATGACATTGTTGATGCCTTTGTTCATGTGCATACAAGGTATTATTAAGTGCACTGATTTATCCAAGTGTTGAGGCTCTTCAGTGCTCTCTTAGGGTACATTCTCCAACATAGAATCTTAGATTTGCTGAGCATAATCATCCTGGACCTTATTTTTTCCTTTATTGCCTGCCATAGTAGTGCAGTCTTGCAGTACCCCCTGTCAGAAAAATGGCTATAACTTGGGTTAGAAAACTCCGATTCCAAAAAAATTTGGTTCAAATCGAATCCAAGAATTTTCTCTTCAAGATGAGCTATAGCACGCTATAACAAGTTTAGGATAGAAAAATCTGCAATTCAATCTTTGAATCTGAACTATCCAGGCCTGCACCCTATTTTAACCAGTGAATGCCCTATTTCCACCCTGTAAGGTAAAATAGTAACCCCAAATGGCTACCAAACCCTGTAGAAGGCTAAGTAGAACCTGTGGGCACCCTGTAGTACCTGCACCTGTACTTTACTAATGAAGTTTGTACCTGTAAGGACTTGTAAATACCTTATAGTGTCCTATAAAGTCCCTATTTTGCTCTTGAAGGTACTTGAGTCTTTTGAAACACTTCAATATTCAATTCTCCACTCGTTGTACCTGTGTGAGGGATAAAACAATAGGACAGGCTCCCTACACGGGCTCCGAATCACCAAGAGATGGGAAAAGTTCCCCGCAGGTCGGTTAGTTGCACCCCTTCGAGATCTTCAATAGTGAGGGAGGGTCACCTCTCTTTTGTCCCACTATCTCCCCCAACATCCACCTTTTTCCTCGGTGGGTATATCAACATGGTAGTAGCATTCTATGCCAATCAATCAGTATGAAATGCATTTTTGAAATATTCATTCAGCCCCTTTCATGGAATGCAATTGGATTGAAATTTTGAAAGATCGGATAGGAAGAGGGTCTTACCAATGCAATTCAGTGACTCATTGATTGCTTGTACTTATCCTTTTACAATATTTCAGCTTGGGCAAAAGAATTTAAGTCAATCAAATCAAGGTTATGCATCAAACTTGGCAAATGATATCTATGATGAAATATGACTAAATCAATGTTGAAATTCAATGAAATGGGCTCTGGTCAATAGGAAGAACACTAATCTATGATCTATTGATCAATTCAAAGAATCAATTGATCAATAATCTCTCATCAATAAGTAGAAAAGCATTAGCAAATGGATTATTGAGAGATTTCAGAGATTAAGCAAGAAAAATACATTGATTAAGATTGAAGAGGATGGTAAATGTCAGCTCTAATCCAATTAATGGAAGAATTCTCCATAATCCACTATGAATCCACCATAAAGCTTGAAAGATCTATGAAATCAGTCCATATGAGCTCCAATATGATCAAATCTGTGAAGAATCAAAGCCTTGAGCTTGCTTGAATACTTGAATACCAAAGATTCAACCCTCTTGAAGGAAAGCCCCAAAATAAACCTTCAATATGAGCTCCAATATGCTCCACAATCTGAAATCTTTGCAATTTGTTGAAGAATCCTTATTGCATTGATCCCACAAGCTGAATTGATGAAGAATCTTTAAGAAATTGTTAGAAATGAAAGCTTGGACTGAAGCTTTCATGGCTGCCAATGGACTATTCATCTAGGGTTTATAGAAAGGCTGAAGATTCACAAATGGAGTGAAATCTTGATGTTTACTGTAGGTTTCCTCTTGTTGAAGATTGGAGTAGTCAAGATTTCATGTAAACCAGTCAGAGAGAAGAGAGATGAAGCCTGATGCAGCTCAAAATTTGCGCCGCAATTTTTCGGACTATTTTGACCTATCTGGCCAGCAACAATGATCCTTCACAATGGTTGTTGGCTTGAATCTGGAGAGTTGAAGCAACTAATTCTCAGCTTGGATGAAGTCTTTGAGCACAGATTTGTGTGGTAGGAAGAGATCTTGGTTGGGAACTCCATGAAACCTCCAGGAAGCTCCAAGAAAGGGGAAAGAGTACCTTGTCTTTTCAAAGTAACCACAGTTTGTTTCCAAACTAAGCCCGATTAACTCCCCTTTAACCTAGTTACCTCCAAATTGCATGAAATTTTAATGACAACCTGCTACTTTAGCCTCCCGCCCCCATATCTAACCTTGAAGATCTCCAGATGTCGCCTCCTGCTAACAGTAGATTGTCTGCAATCCTCTACTAGTCATTTTCTTTGTCAAGTACTTGTCTAAAATTGATTTTGATGGAGAAAAATTGGATTGAAATAGAAGGAAAAATGGACCAAAGACCAAAGCTTTGATACCACTTGTCAAGAAGTGGACTGGAGAGAGAGAAAGAGGAGAGAGAAGATTATAGAAGAGAGAGAAATAGAGTGATGAGGAGAGAGAAAAGCTAGAATAGGAGAGAGAAAGAAGCCATTGAAGCTCTGAGTAAGGAGAGAGAATAAGGACAGTAATGTATTAATGTGTCAAAAAGATAGGAAAATTTACATGTTCTCTCCTTTTATACCAATGTCAGTGTGGCATGGCATAACATCAATATTATTTACACACTAAATCCTAATTCTTCCCAGCTTCTTACACATATGATAGAGGATTTTTGTATAGTGAACCCCTCGAGGCACAATATATATTTACAAGCCAAAGATCATTAAATAAGCAGTACGAGAACACAATGCCATAGAATGTATTTCAACATCTAGTGTGTGGCTAAAATGAAACTGATATAAATGTGGAATAGACTATCGATATGACCATTAAAATCAAACTTGCAATAGTTGTCAAAGTAAAATTTTGCTTTAGGGAAAATTGTGGATAATAAGTTTATGATTAAAGTGCATGTCGAACACTAGCACTATAGAGGATTTGAGAAGATAGTTGTGAAGCATGAAATGAGATGGTTTACAACAATTTTCATTATATTGTTCAATTTAATGTTAGTTTTAACTCTCTCATCCTTAGCTAGATCCTAGGTACCAAAGGTAGCCAAAGACATATTCATGCATCCTCAAGCAAAGAAGGATCACATGAGATTATGGAGGAAAAGAGGAAAGTCGTTTTTCTTTGAATAGTAGGAACGGCTTGTTTTCCTCTCCTCCCCTTTTTCTACTCTTCTTGCTTGCTCTTGTATTAACCTTCTTTTATATCTACTTCAGTGAGCAATGTGGCTTCCTTTTGGAGGTAGAATGCTTTGTGCTTTGATAGTCGTAGGCTTATGCTTTTCTTGTTTTTTCCCAAAAGGTGTACCTTTCTCTCAGGTAAGTTACTCATGAATATATGTGTGAATCACCTGGGTTCAAAATAAGGTATTTTTAAAATACCATTTTTATACATTTTTTACATACAGAAGGGTGTAACACAAAGGGGTTATTTACAGATTGAATGGAAAAGGGTTATGCTTTATTCAAGAAAAATTCACAAATAAGGATATTTATAAATAGGCATTGAATGCACATGATGTAGAGAGTATACATATAGTAACTTCCCCGAGACCTTTCTTGTTTTTGTATTTGATTTTTGAGGGTTGTAGGTTTCTTTATGTGAGAGTATGCCACAATTGTGTGCACATCGATATAGAGTTTGACACATTGTTAACTACATCTATAGGCACATTCTTGTAAGCTAGTACATGTGTGTTTAAATGTCAAATGGAGAATTAAAAATTTGTCACTTCTAGAGCTATTGTATATATATGCATGTCTATATGTGTCTATTTTTTTATGTTTATGTTTGACCATTGCTTTGTCTTTTGTGAAAGAGAGGATTTAGTACATTTATGCATGTACAGTTTTCATAATGCTTCCATTTGTCTAGGCTAGAGGCATAAGCAAGGCATCAAGAAAGTAGTCATGTAGTATGTGAGTCACTAGATAGATCTTTGTGTTTGTTCCAACTAGTTGTAGTGCGCAACTAGCTTATAGCTTATGCTTCGCATAACATCTAGCCTAGTGTAGGCCTACACTTATGCTTACCCTATGGCATAGCCTTGACTAGCCCGTGCATATGCAATATCTATGCATAGCTTAAGCCTACAGTAAGCATAGAACTAGCTCATGTCTATGACTAGCCTATGCTAAGTCTATCATAATTATAGCCTAAGCCTACACTCTAGCTTATACCTAGCCAAACCCAAGTTTATGACCTAGCATAGCCTAGCCCTAAATTCTAACTTATGCCTAGCCCTAAATTCTAGTCTATGCCTAGTCTATTTTCAAAATCCTAACCTATTGTAGCTAAAGCTAACCCTAGCCTATACATGGCTAACCTAGCCAAAGCCTAAATACATAGATGTTAGCCTAAGCATTTATAGTATAGGGTAGGGCTTTCTCCATGGCTTATTGCTCCCTCTTGGATTTATCCCTCGAGGTGCCTTTGCAAATCAGAATGAAGTAAGTACTAAAAATATAATAATAAGAGCGAGGCGTTTGTGAGGGTGCTTGAAAATTTGTACATATAGTAGGTTTTAATTATAATTAGCTAATTTGTACAAAGATAAGTTTTGATTCCACCACTTTAGGCATTGATCTATCTTATGCCTCCACCTACCTAAGCCTAGCCTATGCATAGTAGCCTAAGCCTCACCTACAATTAAGCTCTATCTTAAGGCTAGTTTACTCTAACCTAGCATATTCTAAGCCAAAAACTCTTGCTTATGCTAAGTCCATGCATAAACTAATCCTCCTTGTCCTTAAGCCTAACTTAGCCCCAATCCTAGCCCCAAATATCTTAAGTCTAACCTATACTAAGCCTAGTCTAGCCTAACCTAATCCTAACCCAAGTCTAAACACTTAGAGGCTAGGATAGGCATAGATAAGCTAGGCTAGACTTATTGCTCCTTCTTACATCTATCCCCCTAAAGGTATTTTTTCAAAAGCGAATGAATCAAGTAGGTAAAAAGAGACAAATGAGAGAAAGATGCATTGCAAATGCATGAGTTTAGTAGGACTTGATGAACATTTAATTAGCTTAAAGAGAATCATTTATTATATCTGAAAGGATAGAACCAATAATGATCTTTGAATCAATTAGTTGCTGATTGAGACCTACTACACACACATATTTTCAACCACATCACCCTCATTGCTCTTTTGTGAGTGAATTTCTTTAATGTCTTTTGAAAATTGGGTTAGTGACATATATAATAATGAGAAATAGGCCTTAGTGTAGCCTATTTGTTGGACCTAGGCTTTACATGTTTAGACTAGGTGACTTAAGTTATGTTAGCATAAGGTTAGAAATACATACTAGTCTAGGTATTTGGTAGGCATATGGTAAGCATAAATTAGGGTAGGGTAGGGTAGGCAAGGCTATGCTTAAGATTTAAAACACTATTAACACTTAATTCAAACACAAAATTTGTATTTTCACCTTTTTGCTAGTATTGTAGAAATATGTTGTGCACAAAGTATTGGTAGCATTATGCAAGTTTACAGTTGATTATATGTATACTCACCTATTATGTACAAATGGAGTAATAATTGATTATCTACCTTGTGGTGAGTGCCATATTACTTTTGGGCACCCCCATTTCATGTTTGATCATTGAAATGAAAATAGAGAGCACATGAAATGTGAACTTGGTTTTGGAGTCCTTGACACAATTCACAATGCATTCCTCTTTGTGGGAAGATTCACATGCTCCTCTAGGATATGCACTTTTTGGAGATCCTCTCACATGTCATTGTAAAGTGTATATCTTAGATTACCTCTTTTAGTGCATGAAGTTTTTGAGCTCTAGTGTTGTCGAACATGAAGGTAGGTCTAGACTCTTGCATAGGCCGCTCCATTTCCATACTTCCCTATGGATGACTCTTTCATGAAAGAAAACTATGAGTTGTATCTTGAGCCTCTTTAAGTAAATCCATTCAGTTATGGATAATCCTTGGCATGGACTAGTTCTTAAATGGATATTATACCATTATTTGATGTTGAACCAAATAATGACATATATTCAAATTTAAAAAAATTCTATCGAAAGCTTTTCAATCAAATGCATTTCCATAAAAAAGATGAACCTATATTTGTTAATGGGTGTTGTATTTCGCTTCTCCCTATTGATTTTGGACTTGGAGGTGAATTTGATTAGCATGCCTGATTTGTGCTTATAGACTTTTTACTATGCATGCTTTTTGATATGCTGATCTACTATAGTTTCTTCTATATGGCTTGTTGTTGGTAGGATATCCTTGGGGTGTTGTTGATCTATTGGCTAAGTTATAGGATGTTACTAGTTTTTGGTTGCATTGTAGTGTTAGCAATAAACAAATGGAAGTATGGCTTTATCCATTATATATGAGTTGTTATCATTGTTCCTCTACCTAGATGTTGGGCTCTATATCTGTATTTTGGCATTCTTTTGGTGATTTTGTAGGGTCCTAAGAAGCAGTCCATTTGTGATGCCTTCTTTGATCTTTTTTTTTTCTATTGTCATGCTTACTATAGGTTTCAAAGGATTTCTAATTTGATTAATGGTTTCTTATTGGACATTATTGCATAACAATCACTTACGTTTGAGTATTTTGGATTGGTCACTATTTTTATTAGATTAGGGGGGAATATTGGCTTTCGATCAAAGAGGGTTCAAAATGGGCTAATCTATGTTAATGCTTGCATTAAACTTTGATATTTCTATATGAAAAATGGTAGCAATTCATTCAATGTTTGATGTAGGGGGTCAATGTACATTGCCAGCATCTATTTTATTATTTTTTTGAGTCTCTCTATGAGTCCATTGGTGAGGGTGATATAGGAATGTAAAAAGCTATTTTATTTTAATGCTCTTAGCTTGAACCTCCAAATATGTGCTTTGATTTTTTATTCTAGTCTACGAGTATCATCTTTGGACATGAGTATTGTAGAATTACTTTTTAGAGTAGAAATTTGAGTGATATTATTTGATGCACAAATTGAAATTCTTGTATCTTACACCATCTTATCAAGTATTCTATCAAGACTACATGTTCTTCTTGCCTACAATTGACTGTAAAATAGGTCTATGAGGTCCCACCTGACAATCTCAATGGTATACTTGTTGTGGTTAATTACATATTGGGTATTTAGTCTGCCTAGCATGTGGGGCATTCTCTAACATATTCTGCAATGATTTTGAGCATTTGTGTTCAGTAATATTTGCTCCTTCAACACTACGAGGGATGAGGGAATTATCAATATTAAGTTCCAATGCTATTTGCGACAAAATATCATCGTCACTAATCTTGTCAATATATTCATTAGTTTGAAAATAGTTATATGCACCGATAACACAAATAGTGACCCAAATGTCGACGGTTTTAAGAACATCTATATTGATGCTAGTACTGATGTCGATATGGTACATGTTCTTATGCTTGTATGAAGATTGTGAAAAAAATACTACGCCTAAAGGTTTTCTGAGAGCGGAATTTTGGTGCCGAGAAGTGCTTAAAAATAGCTAAAAATTACGAATATCAAGGGAAAAATATTCACCGTTGAAGGCGACGGCTCGATCTAGGACGATTTTAAGCACCAAAGTGCTTTAAAGGCGCCCGAGCGACATTTGTTGATTTTACATAATTTTCTAGACTGTCGTGCGGGCTGACAAGAGTTACCGGCCAATGCGGGATGCCAAGCCGGATGCCCATGATTTTTTAGAGCTCAATTCGGAGTCCGGACGGGGAAATGGCCAAGAAACCAGTCAAGATGCGAAGAGGTGGACATTAGAGTGGCCAAAGTGGGCATGACTTTTGGGAGCCCCCAACATTTTATGTAACATCAAAATGTGGAGAGAGAGAGAGAGAGCAAAAAACGTGGGGAGGGAGATGTTAGGATGCGCCCAATTTTTGCGCCCAATCTTGGAGGAGGCAACATGCCTGCTGCAAACAACCCATGCCAATGATCATTGCCCCTCATTCCCTCCTAGATGCTAGTCTTATCGCCGTGCTTCGCTCCTCCAATGGCGGTCTCTATGAAGAATTCTGATTTCAGTCTTTCTCTCTCCTCCCTCTCTCTCTTCTAAGGGCAGATTCATGTGGTGAAGAAGAAGAAGAAGAATGGATGACGGATGCTTGTCCAATGAAGACCGGATTGCTCCATGGTGCAAGAGGAAGGAAGATTGCTGATGGTGGACTGTCATGAGAATTAATGGTGGCTGGAAATCAGTCCCGAGATATGGCAAATAAAAACCCACAACCCTCAAAGAACGGTAATCTCATTTTTACAAAGGAAATTGATGTTTTATGCAATTTGCTTCATGAATACTTGTTCCCATGGGATGATTATGTATTATAATGTTGTTTACAACTGTTTGAAATCAGAAAATTAGAAAATCATAAGTGTTGTAGATGAAATTAATAGTGTAAAACCCGTAAAACACGCGAAATATGGGAAAATTGGGTGTTTTTTGAGATATAAATGGAAAATACAATAAGACACACCAACTAAATTTGTGATTTTGCTGCAAATGAACCTAAGGGCCACAGTCCACAACTCATTTTGAATTTTCAGTCATTTAATATTGCAAAAAATACAAGAAAAATAGGAAAAATTGGTAAAAATAGGGGAAAAATAGATTTTGAGTGCCGAAAATTAAGGAAAAATAAAAACCATGTTTGTGGATGTATGGGGGGTCTGAAGTATGAGGTTTAGCCTCAGTTCAGCCCTACCTTTATGTTTTAGTGAGTTCTTATGGCTTTTTATACGATGAAAACATGGAAATGAACCCTGAACCTACGCACCATGCACAACCTAAACAGGTGAGGGGGTAGAGTGTATAAAAAGTGTTTAAATGCTGAATGAAATGATGAAAATCTTGCTGGTTTTTTATGCATACCATATAGATCGGTCGTTAATTTAAATTAAGAACCTAGTAGCACGAGGGTTTCTCGGTGCTAGGTTCATGCAACGCCACATACGAGCGATAGTCAAAATCATTGAAAGAAATGTTTTCCACATGTGCACAAATGCTGATTGTCTTAATTGTTTGAGCACATGGACATTCACAATTTGCATGAATCATAAAGAAATGATAAAAGGTATCAGACAATATCTCCTCGATGCATGGCAATTGCTTTCCAGAGAAATATGACCAACGTTGAGTGAGTAAGGTTGTCCAAGCTGTAGGCTAGGCGTTGGGTCTAAGGGAAAGTAAAGTGAGGAAGCATGGTATATCTCCTGCAAATACGCGAATCATAAAAGAGAGAAGTTTGTGTTCGTATGTGTTATATATGTTTAGCGACGCATCGAGGGGCCAATCCCCAAGGTATAGGAGAGTCGCAGTGAGATAGCGGCAATCAGCCGCGTGGGAGGACCTCCTATATTTGTACTTCGTGCTATTTGGCAATGTGCTGGGACTCCCTCTGAGGAGTGTTAATTGGGATAGAGTTGGACTACGAGACATGATACAAACGCAAGATGTTTAGGAAGATGATGTATGTGTCATCCACGCTCCTGGCCGCGAGGCCGTGGGGGTCGTTGAGCGCATGATAGAGGTCCGGCTAGTGCATGAGCCAGTGCCGGCCCGTTTTAGGTCCCATCAGTGGTGCATCTTCCGGGAGCCGCTTAGAAGGGGCGGTCCTCGAATCATGGTTGTCTAGGGACCAATTAGCAGTTTATGCCAAAGGATACTGAGATTGACCTGTTATTCATTGATAAGCATCATCTAGCCGAAATCCAAAAGCAAGAGAGAGACGAAAGAGCTAGGCGACGTGTTGAAATTTTTAGGAGGTATTCCCCTAAGCGTAGCGGATCTAGTGGTCTTGGTGCCACAAGCAGTAAGTTAGGAGAAGGTGTAAGCTCTAGTGCTCCACTTTCTTCCATAAGGTAGTCTACATCAAGTGCAGGAGGTGTAACCCCACCGTCCCCTATTCCTAGTGCAAATCCAATTTTCGTCATGGCACAGCCCATTGCAATTCCTGCAAGAACGACGGATTTTTCGGCTCTAGGTTACCCGCTACCCATTTTGAATGGGTTAGTTGAGGAAGATGCGGAACTCCACATCAGGGAGTTTCAAAAGCTGATGTTTAACTATCGCATCCAAGAAGAAGGACATTTAATGATGTTCTTCAACATGACTCTCAAAGGAAGAGCTGCAATATGGTATCATGGTTTAGAAGTCAGAACCATATTGAACATTGATTCATTTTATGGAGCTTTTCGAAGGGAGTTTGCCCTTGAAAGGGGTGGGCAATATTGGTTGCGTGTACTTAACGTGACCCGCCAAGAACCACACGAGGATATTTGTGCTTATGCGAAGAAACTAAAAGAGGTTTTCCATAAGTTGGACACCTCTATTCCTATCCCTGCAGCTACCCAATTGCAATATTTTCTGCATGGTTTGGACTTTAATATCCAGTTGCAGTTGAGTAGTGTCCCTTTGGGGGATATAGATACTGCCATTACACGAGCACAAGAAGTGGAATCCCGACTACAAGCCGCCTATGCCTCTCGAGGCAATTCGAATATGGGTCTAGCATTGGGAAATAATATGGCGATAGCCAATGGCAGTGGTAGCCAAGGGATAGCGATGGCTAATCCTAATGGGAGAGGGAACATGATGCAGAATGTGCCTTTATTACCAGCTTCCCCTAGCATGTCGATGCCTACGGGCAGTCAAATGGCTCTAAATGGTGGAGGCCAGGCAGTTAATCCTAATAACATGCATGTGGTTCAACAACCAGTGCCTAATCGAATTGTTAGGCTGATGGAACGATAGGGTAATGATCAAGGCTACGAGTCGAGCGCTTCCAATGTTCTTGGCGAGGTTAAGGACATGATGAAGCATTATACCGACATGATTACGGAGCAGTATCGACAAATAGTCATTGATGTCAACTTTCTTAAAAAACAACAAAATTTGATAGGAAGTAGATACCCAGATGAGGGTGCACCTTCGAGGTTTAGCTGCAAATGGTGTGGTGGGCAACATTATCCACAAAATTGCCCAAATGTCAAGTGCGATATCTGTGGAAAATCCGGGCATTTAGCAGCCACTTGCTGGAGTAAGATTAGTGCCCTCCAGCGAGGTAGTCAGCAAACCAGGGCCTGTTAATCATCGTGCGCAAGGAAATGATTCCCAGCGAGAAGATGGACCTAAACAAATACTCCAACGACCAAAGACTACAGTGGAGGAGCTCCCTAGTGGTAGTGGGGTTAGTTTGATTGAGGATGTGCGTGTTAATGATGTTGAAACCTCTAATCTGCGAGCTGTCCTTACAAGAGGTCAAAAGGGTAGAGAGGCCGACAAGGATAAGCTTGTCGAGACGGAAACCCTAAACAGGGCGACAAAGGAACGCAAGTTCTGGATCCTGCCATGGAAGGGGGACCTCTGAAGCCCATGGAGAGTAAAGCCGATGTTAAGAAGGATAAGGAACCACCGAGGAAGAAGGTGAAAGATAAAAAAGAGGCAATAAAGCCGGTTCAGCGACCTAAAGAGCGGATGGTTTGGCGTGAAAAGTGAACTCTACCGAACTATCATGAATTCAATTTGGCGAGCTCTCTTTGCGAAGTCAGGCCGGATGTGAACCTTTTACAGCTTATTAAGCTTTCCCCAGGAGTACGTAAGGAATTTAGAAAGATCCTGTGTATCGGGTATATCGTAGAACCTTTGGGTATTGCGCGAGTTGGTGATGACTGGTTCGAGCATGCTGAGAAGCATTGTCCAAGGGTTGCAGCCTATGTCGATGGGATATTAGTAGATTATGCCATTGTCGGCACGGGATCATCTGTTAATATTATGAGTTCTGAACTAATGGAAAGGTTGGGTCTTGCGATCCAGAAAGATACCTCCACAATTCTGAGAATGGCGGATGATAGTTTGAGACAGTCGAAAGGCTGCATTACTAAGGTCCATGTTATTGTTGCAAATGTAGAATTCATGTTGAACTTTAGGGTGATTCATTTTGCAGGGCATCCAAGTTACCAAGTATTACTTGGACGACCTTGGATCTTGCAAGCGGATTGTCAAGTGGATATACCCACCGGTCGGCTGATATTCGGCAGAGGTGCTCAGCGTGTGGTGATTGATGCCTATCCTGAGTCCCCGCAGAGTGAGAGAGCTCCTCTATCTTCTTCAGAATTGGAGACATTAGAGGATTTATCCGCCAGTGAGACATCATCGAGTGATGAGTCCAAAGAGGAATCCACCACGGAAGACATCTATCAGATCACTTTGAACGAGCCGATAGAGACCCAAGATCGTATAAGAGATGCAGATGTTATCGAGCTAGACCTTGGCACGCCAAATGATTCGCGGCCAATTAAATTAGGTTCTATGCTCAGTTCAGTAGAAAGGGAGGACTATGTGTCCCTAATTCAAGAATTCCGCGATATCTTTGCCTGGAGTTATGATGAACTTAGAGGCATTCCTCCTAGTCTTGACGTCCATATAATTTCGTTGAAAGAAGGCAGTCGCCCTGTGCGTCAAAAAGTAAGGCGTATGCCTTTCGAACTGAGGGACGGGCTGTTTGAAGAGTTACAGAAGCTGAGAAAAGCTGGTTTAATCTTCCCTGTACAACATACAGAATGGTGTTCGCCAGTTGTGATCAGAAAGAAGAAAAATAATCAAATCCGATTATGTGTAGATTTTAGAGAGCTGAATAAGCAGATGGTTAAGGATTACTACCCGTTGCCATTCATTGACCAGATTTTGGATCAATTAGCGGGTAGGGAGATATATTCGTTTATGGATTGCTTTGCAGGATATAACCAGATGGCAATTGCAGAAGAGGACAAGTTGAAAACAACTTTTATTACTGTCTTTGATACTTTTGCGTACCATGTGATGGCCTTTGGTTAATGCAATGTGCCTGGTTCGTGGCAATGAACAGTAGATAAGACATTTGGTGACATATCCCCTGAAGAGTTGAAGGTGTTTATTGATGACTTAGGGGCCGCCACCGTGAGAGAAAGGCAGTTGATCATTTTAAGAAAATGCTTTGAGCGTTGCAGACAATTTTGCATCGCTCTAAACCCACGAAAGTGTGTTTTTCGGTGTACCTTATGGGCTATTGCTGGGCCATGTGGTCAGTTCGGTAGGAATTGCGACAGATCCCGAGAAGGTCAAAGTCATAGTTGCCATGGGTCCACCACGCACTCCGAAAGAAGTTCATAGCTTTCTATCTTCGGTTGGTTATTACCGTAGATTCATAAACGCCTTGGCAGAAAGAACATTGCCGCTTACAAATCTATTATCCTTTAGCTGTTTATTTGTATGAAGCGACCCTTGTAAGGTAGCATTCGAGGATGTGAAGCAGGAACTAGTAAAAGCACCTGTTTTGAAAGCACCTAAAAGAGGTGAGGTGTTCTATATATTTTCAGCAGCCACCATGCATAGTATCAGCTGTGCTGTTTAGCCCAAATCTTGGAGGAAAAGTGGTATCATCCGATTGCCTTTGCTAGTCGAAAATTGGGCATTTCAGAGATCAATTATACCTACATGGAGAAGTTGTGTCTTGCGATGGTCTTTGGGACTAAGAAATTCAGGCACTATATCCTCTACGAGAAAGTTGTGCTTTATACGAAGGCGGAGGGGCTTCGATTATTGATGAATAAGCTGCAGCCACCTGATCGTCTAGCGAAGTGGTTAATCACTTTGCAGGAGTTTGATTATGAGATCAAGAGTAAGCCACCAAGGTTACAGGGTATTGTGGAATGTCTTGTGGACCTTGGGGAGCCGAAAGAATCTGTGGCTGAAGGTAGTGACATGGAGTCATTATTTAAGATAGATACGGCATCTATTCCCTCCTGGTATGCTGCAATAACGCATTATTTATCGACAGGAGAGGCTGGATCCGAACTATCTAAAGCTAAGAGAAGGAAAATTAAGCAGCAAGCATTAAAGTTTGCCTTGATCACAGGTACATTATATCGACAAGGGGTTGATGACATCTATCGCCGATGTGTGATGCCTAACGAGGTGCCATTCATTTTGGAAGAGTGCCATGATTCTGCTTGCGGAGGCCATTTTGCTGGACGGCTTACAGCACACAAGGCTTTAAGAGCAGGTTACTGGTGGCCTGCCATCTTCCAGGATGCGTTTGCGTATGTTAAGAGATGCGATATTTGTCAACGACATGATAGTCGAGAGAATAGGAAAAGACCACTCACCCCTATTATGGTGATACTTCCATTTGAGAAGTGGGGAATAGACTTTGTGGGTCCTATTACTCCGTCGTCGATTGCGCAAAAGAGGTATATTATTGTAGCAACTGACTACTTCACAAAGTGGTCAGAAGCACGTGCAACAAGGAAAGATGATGCTAAAGAAACTGCTAGTTTCCTTTTAGAGCAGATAATATGCCGTTTTGGTCCACCGAAAGAATTAGTGTCGGACCGTGGAACCCATTTCTTGAACAAGGTTATCAAAAGCTTGACTGAGGCTTGGCAAATCAAGCACAATAAAACGACCCCTTATAATCCGCAAAGCGAATGGGCAAGTTGAAAGTACCAACAAGCAGCTTGTGGGTATCCTATCGAAAGTCGTATCTGAAAAGAAACGCGACTAGGATAAGAAGCTATATGTGGTAGTATGGGCATATAATACCACGTTCAAGCGAGCCACTGGCCACACGCCGTTCAAACTAGTTTATGGTGAAGAGTGTGTTTTACCCTTAGAAATTGAGTTACCGACCATTAGATTCGCAATAAACCATTCTTTGGCTAATGAGGACGCCCTATTAGAGCGATTTACAACCTTAGCACACCTAGATGAAATTAAGTTGCAAAGTCTATTACATCAAGAGGTGGCTAAACGTCGCATGAAACAGTTACATGACCTGAAAGCGAAGAAGTATATCTTTAAGAAAGGACAACTGGTTTTGTATTACGATGTGCGTAGGGAGCTATTCCTAGGGAAATTAGAACCTAAATGGGATGGCCCCTACAAGATTGTTAGGTTAGGGAAGAACAGGTCTACAGCCCTATTAGCTGATTTACAGGGAGTAGAGTTTAAGAATAAGGTTAATCTTAATAAGATTAAACCTTATTATTTCTAAGTATGCTAATATAAAAGAAATGCATTGCAGGTCCATGTTGGGGATGATCTGAGACCTGCGGAAGAGCTTAAAGCTGGTTGATGGGTCGGTTAATCCCTTACTTGGAGCACCCATATCTGGAACAAAGATACCATCAGGGGAAACTCATCTGGTGGAGCCAAGGGTATAAAGTGATTGAGCAAGCAGACGGAACCTTTGTGTGGGAAATCAAAGTCTTTTGCCATCACTGTTTATGACTGTTGACAAGTATCCCTGTTGACTTCAATGAAGAAGGTGGGATGGAGCCGTCAGTTCATCCTCTCAATATGCTAAACTTTGATTACCATAATTACGAATAGAGGAGTTCGTAATGGCCGGCTGTGTAAATCCATTGTGGACGTATACATTATATTTTGACGGAGCATCTAGGGGCCCTAATAAAAAAGGAAGTGTTGGAGTAGTAATCCGATATCCCCGACGCAGAGGTACGATGAAGTTAGCTGCTTATCTCGGGGTAGGATTCACTAACAATATGGCGGAGTATAAAGCCTTGATTATGGGACTGCATATTGCCAAACAAGGTGGTATTCGTCGATTGTTAGTAAAAGGGGATTCCCAATTGATCCTGAATCAGCTAGATGGGACATACACAGTGCGGAATCCTATACTTTGTATGTATCATCGAACTGCTATGACCCTACTTAAGGAGTTTGAGAGAGTGTCTTTTCAGTTGATTCCACGTTACTGGAATCAGTTTGCAGATTCATTAGCAAATCTTGCTTATGAGGAAGACCTCTTCTTTAATTGTGGTCCTAGTCTGGATATTATTATCAATGATGAAACAGGACCCGGTCGCTTGTGGGGTATGTTATCAGAACATACCATATATGGCAGACGATGGTTGATGTGGGTGATGCAAAGAGTAGCCGAGACCAATTTACCGTTATTATCTGGGACCCATAGGTTGATTAGACAGCATGTTATGCGTACGCCTCTTGCTATCTATGCAGGAGGGATGGGTCATAACCTTATGCATTTAGTTTAGGGCTACGAGCCTATTTTTCCTCCTTGGAGGGAGCCTCTTATTGTATATCTGTGCTCTTCTAGGGAAGGATGTGTAGGTGCTACTTTGTTTTATCTCGTTAGGCCAAGAGGACCCGTTTTGCAAGGTTTTACTGTTTGATTTCGTTAGGCCAAGAGGGCTGATTAAGTTTTGTGGAGAAGTGTTTTATTTCGTTAGGCCAAGAGGGCCAGTTGTCTGTTTAGTGCAGGTGCGGTTAATGATTTCTTGTTTGAGTCCTGTGCTTGACAGATTCCGTGGAGCTGGAGGGAGCCTTTGTCGCGGCATTGAAGCTTCTTGTGGCCCTCTCCAGGTGATATCTTTGCTTTATGAGTACTGTGGTTTTTATATTATACATGTTTGTGTACTTGTTAAAGGGGTTTTTCGTTTCTTGTTGGGGACCGGCATCCAAGGCATGAAGTCCCGAGGTCTCGGTTTAGTATGTTTGAGGGAGGTCTGAGTAGTCGTTGCCTCCTGTAAAGACATTGTCAAGCATTGAAAGACCTGTTTTAGACGGAATTCCTAGTGACCCTGTTCTGCTAGCCTGCTAGGCAGCCGTTCTAGGAGTTCTTGCTAGTTGTGAGGCAGTTAGAGAAGCCTACCAGAAGGAAAATTGAGGATAAAAGGAAAAGAAACTCTGAATATCTTCAAGAAACTAAATAAATACAAATGTGTGTAAAAAGGGGTTCTAAACCCTATCAAAAGAAGAAAAGAAAAGAAAGGAAAATTTATAAGCAGTTGATCATCGCCTAGTGAGGGCCTGGTAGGTTCCTGGGGACGAGTCAGACCCGGGGCCGATACCTTCTCTTCCTAGGGGTGGCATCTTGCTGGAAAAGAAGAAATTAAGGTAGGTTGGAGCGAAAATAAAAGTGAGCATTAGAAAAGGATTAAGTGTCACCTTGCGAGGGCTTGGTAGGTTCTTGGGTACCGAGACAGGACTTGAGGCCAATGCCCTGTTCTCCTTGGGTCACTACGCTCAGCTCCCTCCTTTTTACATGCCCAAGTATGTCAATAAAATAAGAAACAAAAACCCTAAAAAAGAAAAATGTGTTAAAAGAAACTACTCCTTGATCAGGCTATAGGAGTCCTCGCCTAGTAGGAGCTCCTAGTCATGTTGTCCTTAGTTAGGTCGGCAGTTCAGACCACCACTTAGGGCAACCTCTTTGATAGTTTTTTTAGTTTGGCCGTGTTGTAGCAGTTGGTTAGTGACTAGCTTCGGATCTTTTATCAGATTATGCTAGGCCTACTCCTTGTGGATGTCATGCCTTGGTTCTATCAGGGGATAGGGTGTGCACTGTGCTGTGATTTAAGTATATGTCTATTTTATATCAGCTTGATGCTTCCTTTGGTTGTTTTGTGCAGATCTATTGTGGGATTCGACGGGATGAGTCGCCCTATCCTGTGGTCGCCAATGAGAGTGGAATTTTGGTGCCGAGAAGTGTTTAAAAATAGCTAAAAATTACGAATATCAAGGGAAAAATATTCACCGTCGAAGGCGGCGGCTCGATCTAGGACGATTTTAAGCGCCAAAGTAATTTAAAGGCGCCCGAGCGACATTTGTTGATTTTTCATAGTTTTTCAGACTGTCGTACAGGTTGAAAAGAGTTATCGGCCAATGCGGGATGCCAAGCCGGATGCCCATGATTTTTCAGAGGTCAATTCAGAGTCCGGACGGGGAAATGGCCAAGAAACCGGTCAAGATGCGAAGAGGTGCACATTAGAGTTGCCAAAGTGGGCATGACTTTTGGGAGCCCCCAACATTTTATGCAACATCAAAATGTGGAGAGAGAGAGAGAGCAAAAAACGTGGGGAGGGAGATGTCAGGATGCGCCCGATTTTTGCGCCCAATCTTGGAGGAGGCAACATGCCTGCTGCAAACAACCCATGCCAATGATCATTGCCCTTCATTCCCTCCTAGATGCTGGTCTTATCGCCGTGCTTCGCTCCTCCAATGGCGGTCTCTATGAAGAATTCTGATTTCAATCTTTCTCCCTCCTCCCTCTCTCTCTTCTAAGGGCAGATTCATGTGGTGAAGAAGAAGAAGAAGAATGGATGACGGATGCTTGTCCAATGAAGACCGGATTGCTCCGTGGTGCAAGAGGAAGGAAGATTGCTGATGGTGGACTGTCATGAGCATTAATGGTGGCCGGAAATCAGTCCCGAGATATGGCAAATAAAAACCCACAACCTGCAAAGAACGGTAATCTCATTTTTACAAAGGAAATTGATGTTTTTTGCAATTTGCTTCATGAATACTTGTTCCCATGGGATGATTATGCATTATAATGTTGTTTACAATGTCTTCCAACTGTTTGAAATCAGAAAATTAGAAAATCATAAGTGTTGTGGATGAAATTAATAGTGTAAAACCCGTAAAACACGCGAAATATGGAAAAATTGGGTGTTTTTTGAGATATAAATGGAAAATACAATAAGACACACCAACTAAATTTGTGATTTTGCTGCAAATGAACCTAAGGGCCACATCCCACAACTCATTTCGAATTTTCAGTCATTTAATATTGCAAAAAATATAAGAAAAATAGGAAAAACGGGTAAAAATAGGGGGAAAATGGATTTTGAGTGCCGAAAATTAAGGAAAAATAAAAACCATGTTTGTGGATGTATGGGGGGTCTAAAGTATGAGGTTTAGCCTCAGTTCAGCCCTACCTTTATATTTTTGTGAGTTCTTATGGCTTTTTATACGATGAAAATATGGAAATGAACCCTGAACCTATGCACCATGCACAACCTAAACGGGTGAGGGGATAGAGTGTATAAAAAGTGTTTAAATGCCGAATGAAATGATGAAAAGCTTGCTGGTTTTTTATGCATACCATATAGATCGGTCATTAATTTAAATTACGAACCTAGTAGCACGAGGGTTTCTCGGTGCTAGGTTCATGCAACGCCGCATACGAGCGATAGTCGAAATCATTGAAAGAAATGTTTTCCACATGTGCACAAATGCTGATTGTCTTAATTGTTTGAGCACATGGACATTCACAATTTGCATGAATCATAAAGAAATGATAAAAGGTATCAGAGAATATCTCCTCGATGCATGGCAATTGCTTTCTAGAGAAATATGACCAACGTTGAGTGAGTAAGGTTGTCCAAGCTGTAGGCTAGCGTTGGGTCTAAGGGAAAGTAAAGTGAGGAAGCATGGTATATCTCCTGCAAATACCTGAATCATAAAAGAGAGAAGTTTGTATTCATATGTGTTATATATGTTTAGCGATGCATCGAGGGGCCAATCCCCAAGGTGTAGGAGAGTCGCAGTGAGGTAGCGGCAATCAGCCGTGGGAGGACCTCCTATGTTTGTACTTCATGCTATTTGGCAATGTGCTGGGACTCCCTCTGAGGAGTGTTAATTGGGATAGAGTTGGACTACGAGACATGATACAAACGCAAGATGTTTAGGAAGATGATGTATGTGTCATCCACGCTCCTGGCCGCGAGGCCGTGGGGGTCGTTGAGCGTATGATAGAGGTCCGGCTAGTGCATGAGCCAGTGCCGGCCCGTTTTAGGTCCCATCACTTTCTCTTTCTCTATAGAGTCTATAGTAAAAGTGTACCAAGAGTGAGGACAAAAGCATGCATGGAAAAAACATCTAGATAAGAGCATCTTTGTTCCATAATTTTTGCTTTGGTTGGTTTCTTGTCTCCCACGCACTCTCTCCTCCAAACTCTCCTATAAAAAAGATATGGCTTCAAGATAAGGTTTCTTCTTTTTGCATACTAGCCTCCATGCTCATGAGAGCTATAGTTTGAGTGAGGATGTGTGTGTGTGTGTGTGTGTGTGTGTGTGTGTGTGTGTGTGTGTGTGTGTGTGTGTGTGTGTGTGTGTGTGTGTGTGTGTGTGTGTGTGTGTGTGTGTGTGTGTGTGTGTGTGTGCACGCATGTGCATGTGCTTGCTTGCTTGAGAGAAGGACAAAAAATGTCAATGCAATTCTTTTTTCACTATTCTTGGCTTGATATTGAGGTAAATTGTGTGTGTGCTTGCTTGCTTGAGAGAAGGACAAAAAATGTCAATGCAATTCTTTTTGCACTACTCTTGGCTTGATATTGAGGTAAATTGTATACAAGAAAGAAAGGACAGAAGAGGGATTGAGAGAAATTGCATGCAAGAAAGAAAGAAGTGAAGAGGAAAAGAGAGAAAGAGGAGAGGTATAATGGTTGCTTTGTTTCCTTTAACGTTTGCTTTCTTTACCATTTCTAGCTTGGTTTTAGCATAGAATGTATGTGAGCACAAAGAGAGAGAGAGAGAGAGAGAGAATATGAGAGGTACATTGAGAGAGGGGAAATTTAAGTGAGAGAGTGAATGAGCAAATGACAATGAGATTGAGTAAACTTGCGAGGGGGGGGCAAGGGATGAGAGAGATTTGGGGTGTGGAGGGGCCAAAGGGGCGCATCCCCAACATCAGTATCTTCATCGAGACAAAGACATGAAGTATGCCACACTGCTATTCTTATAAATGCATGTCTTAATTAGAATTATGATAAAAAATAAGAATAGTATAATTGTTAGGATGTAATGATTTTTAAAAGTTTCTAAGTAAGATTTAGATTAGCAATATGATTCAAAAAAATTTAAGCTCTTAATTAGGTTTAGAGAAGCTCTTTAATAGGTTCTTAATTAAGATTATGATTAGGATTAAACTTAGGATAAATATTAGGATAGCAAGACCAAGGCCAAGGAGGGGATAAGTATCTTGCATATCAAATTCTACTACCATACCCCAATGAACACTCGCCTTTTATTTCTTTCTAGAATGCCTAAATTGTATTAATGATAATAAATTCAGCCTTACATGAAGAAGCTCAAGCTCTTGTAGGGCTTTGGAGCTTGTTAATGACAGATCCAAGGCCTATTTCTAAAAACTAGGGCATTCCTACCCTCCCAATTTTACTAATAGTAGCTCCCCTAACTAACTTCCAAGCCTCAAAAACCAAAGGTGAAATTCTACCCTTCTAACTAAGTAGAGCCATCTTCCAATTTAGAACATCATGTATGCTTTATGTACACAATTGATGCTTAGTAGGCTGATCTGACATTACTTTTGGGCTAGCACCTACTATCTCTATCATGATGTTGTCAATGAAGCATGTATCTTGGTTGGTTATGTATTGAGCTTATGTTACATTGCTTAGTCCATTGTGTCTTCAGTTGGTCTCTTCTGTTACCTATGAGACCCACTCTATGCATGATGGTTATGCCTATGGGATGTATCTCGATCTGACACACTGATTCTTTGAAAATTTTGGGTGCTAATTGCATATTCACTCACTAGTAGTTGGAGCTATTCCTTGGCACTTGTAGTTTGCCTTATATCAATGATTGCCCCTCTTTCGCATTGATTTGTTACTAATGCATGCTATAATGGCAGTTTATTGCACTGTTTATGTGAGTAGTCACCTTCACTTGATAGTTCTTTGCATTGAGTTTGTGGACAATTCATTACTTGGTCAGTATCCCTTGTTTTTAGCTTGCTCTAGTAGTGGTTTTAGGGCTATTTGCAGTAATTACAGCAACCCATTTTGACCGTTTGTGGACTTGTTTGCCTTCATTATAGCTAGTGGCTCGAGTGATCATGCTATCTTTAACATTGACAAGTTAGATGGCACCAACTACAACTACTAGAAGGTCCGAATCTGGCAAGTTTTAGTGGCAAAAATGCAGGTTAGGCCTTTGAAACATAAGGGTGTCAATCTTGAACTTATTAATTTAGAGGATTGGGCTGAATTAGATGAGCTATGTAAGTCCACCATCATATTATCCCTCTCTAAGTAGGCGTTCTATAATGTTGTCTCTAATGGGTGGTCTACATGGGAATTATAAAAAAAGATTTGCAATGTCTATAATAAATAGAGCCCCGCTTCTTAGATGTATTGGCTAAAGCAACTCATGGACCTTCTCATGAAGGAGGGCACCTCTATGTCAGCCCACTTAAATGCATTTCATTCTATTATCAGTCATTTGTCTTTGTAGGGGATTGAATTCAAGGGCACTCTTCTTCCCTTGTTCCTCTATTACATTGCTTGAATCATGGGATACTTTTTGTACTACTATATGTGCCAACATACCTACTGATGAGTTACAATTGTTGCACGATTAGAGGATGCACTCTTGACTAAAGAGGTTAACAAAAAGAATGTCAATGTCTCACAGTAAGTCCCATGGGTGTAATTCCTCATTGATTTGTCATTATTGAGGGAAATGAAATATTCGGCCGCAATGCCATAAAATGCATGAAGACAAGCACAAGGAAAAGGGCAAGGGTAAATTATAAGACAAAAATGATGATCACAATATTGTTCCTAGCAAGTCCAATGTTAAGATTTAAGAGATTAATGTTGTGAAAACTAATTATGATGATGATTTCATATTTGCATCTTCTTCTCTTGATACTTCACAACTAACTAATGCTTTGGGTATACTTAGTGTTGGCTAATAGATTTAGGGGCTTCCTTTCGTGTGACCCCTCATAGAGAGTGGTTTCACTCCTATCATAGTATGACTAGATCTATCCGTTTGGGTAATGACATGGCATTGGAGATAGTTGGTATTGGTGATGTCCAACTGAAGTTTGGTACAAGTTGCATGTTTACTCTTCATGATGTATGTCATGTACCGGCTCTCACAACAAAGAGCCTTATCTCTGTTGGCACTTTGGATTATGCAACTTATGTAGTTTCTTTTGTTAATTCCTCATGATGGAAGATTACCCGTGGGAATCTTATCATTGCATGTGGTGATAAGTCCAATGCTCTCTACCCCCTACTTATATTTGTATTAGATACACATATTTTGGCAAAGGGTGCAGTTTCACATGCATCTCTATGGCATCGTCGCCTTGGGTACATGTCCTTGAAAGAAATGAAAATGCTTACTTGTTTGCAATATATTTTTCCCCTTGACTATAAATGTTTTGAGTCTTCTGATCATTGTTTATATGGTTGGCAAACACGCAATACGCATAAAAGTTTGGTATGGCACGCATGGGTGAGCATTTGGCTCTTATTCATTATTCGTATGTATGTGTCCCCATGCATTGCAAGTCCTTAGGTGAGTGAAGTATTTCATTACTTTCATTGATGACTATATACATAAGATCTAGGCATTATTCATAAAGCAAAAATTGAATGTCCTGGCTACATTTCAACATTAGCTTGCTTTGGTTGAAAACCAGTCTAGGTATAGGATGAAATGCCTAAGGTCAGATAATAGAGGTGAGTATGTCTCTAAATCCTTTGAGCTATTTTGTGACGATGGGGGTATTAAGCGTCAGTTGACCGCCCCATACATCCCACCATAGAATGGTATGGTTGAGCACATGAATAAGACAATTCAGGAGGGTGAGTTCGCAGTATGCTTAGCCATGTAGGCTTACCATAGTGGTTTTGGACTGAGGTAGTTACTATTGACGTACACTTGATAAATTGATCCCCATGTATTTCTCTTGACTATCAGGTTGTAGAGGAGGTATGGTCTAGAAAACCTCCCTCATATGCTCATTTACATGTCTTTAGTTGTGAGGCTTTCTGCCATGTACCCAAGGACAAGCGCAATAAGTTGGATCCTATGTCTAGAAAATGCATCTTTCTTGGTTATGGGGATGCAAGGGAGATGAGCTATTGCCTGTGGGATGATCGACAAGCTTCGAAGGTTATCCGTAGCCATGATGTTATTTTCCATGAGGAGAAAATGTATAAGGAGCCTAAGCTTATCATTGAGGTATGCAAGGTGATATTTCAAGAGGAGTCTCCTACTATTGTACAGTTAGCTAGACAACCCATAGCTATAGTTGTTTGATGCCCCTATCGTCCAAATCCTTGATGCTTCACAACATGTACATGTCCCACAACCAACCAATCTACTAGAGATAGATGATAACCTGTGCAATTTGTGACCTCTATGGATTATGTTATGGTGATAGATATTGGTGAGCCTCTTACTTATGATGAGGCTATGCGTAGAGGTGATAGTCACTCTTAGGAGAGAGCCATGCAATCAGAGTATGACTCACTATACAACAAATGATACATACGATTTGGTTCATTTTCCTAGTAGCAAGCATGTTTTTCCATGCAAGTGGGTATACAAGTTGAAAAGTGCCCCTAGATACCCCAAGATGAGATACAAGGCCAGATTGGTTGCTAAGGGCTTCAAGCAAGAACATGATGTGGACTTTGATGAAGTCTTTTCTTTTTTTGTGAAGTTGACTACCCTACGCTTGGTCCTAGCTTTGATTGCTCAGGACTTACATGATGAGATGTACATGGGGAGTAGCCTAAGGGCTTTGCAAAACACCTAGCAGGGAGCACCTAGTGTGTAGATTGAGGAAGAGCTTTTATGGCCTTAACCAGGCAAATAGGGAATGGTATCACAAGTTTGATGCCTTTATGCACTCACAAGGATAACCTTGTAGTAATCTAGATCCGTGTTTATATATGAAGAAGGCTTGTGATAGTAGCCTTATGATTTTGATCCTCTATGGGGATGATATGTTGATTGCTAGGAGTGCTCATGATAAGTTGGATGCCTTGAGATGAAGGACATGGGACAAGCTGAGAGCTCCTACTTAAAACCCTTTGCTACCAATCTAGCCTTGTATGCCGGCTTGGGGTGTCCAGTGGTACTTTTTAGCTTGTACACCCACTTGCATGTCAAAGCCTTCTTGCCCATAGGCAAGGAAACCAAATCCCAAGTGACATTCTTATGTAGGGAGTCTATCTCAGACTGCATAGCCCTCTCCCAGGAGTAACTGTCACACCTGGGCATAGCCTCATCATAGGTGAAAGGCTCTCCTGCATCTGTAACCAAGACATAATGCATCGAGGGCTGAAATCTATCAGGTGGACGTCTGTCTCTAGTAGACCGTCTCACGGCAGGCTCTGCTGCTGCCTGCCCAACTACCTGTCCAACACCCTGACCATGAGCATCTGCTGCAGCTGTAGGCTGTCCAACTGACTGTGCGAGAGCTCTCGGCTCCTCCTGAAATATGACCCTGGGGATCTCAACAACTCTCTCAAGCTGCCTATGCATTTTGTCTTCATGGAAGACTACATCATGACTGCGGATGACTTTCCGCACCTGTGGATCCCAGAGACGGTAACCCATCTCGCCTGCATCCCCATAACCAAGGAAAATGCATTTGACACTCTTGGGATCTAGCTTACTTCTCTTGTCCCTGGGCACATGGCTAAATGCCTCACATCCAAAGACGCGGAGATGCGCATAAGAGGGAGGTTTTCCAGTCCATACCTCCTCTGCAACCTGGAAATCCAAACCACTAGAGGGTGATCTATTTATGACATGCACAGCTGTACTAACTGCCTCAGCCCAAAAGCTCTGTGGTAGGCCTGCATGGCTAAGCATACTGCATACACGCTCCTGGATGGTTCTATTCATCCGCTAAGCCAAACCATTCTGGGGGGGTGTAGGGGGCGGTCAACTGACGCTTAATACCCCTCTCATCACATAACTGCTCAAAAGCACGTGAGACATACTCACCCCCATTATCTGTCCTTAGGCATTTTAGCCTATACCCAGACTGGTTCTCAACCAATGCAAGCCATCTCTGAAACACAGCCAAGACATTGGATTTTAGCTTAATGGGATAAGCCCAAACTTTTCGTGAAAAATCATCTATGAACGTAACAAAATACTTTTCCTCTCTCGTACACTCCGGTAGCTCCACATTCCAAGTGCAAGCTTCAAGCAAGCTCCATCCTCAAGCTCCATGCTCCAAGCTCCATAGCCACGAGCAAGACAAGAGAAGAGATGAGAAGAGAAGAAGAGAGGAGAAGATGGAGAGCTTCTCCTCCCCGGTCCCTCACCCTCACACACTCACTCCCTCACACTCTCACACTCCCTCTCTCAAGCACAAGGTCAAGCAAGCAAGAAGAAGAAGAAGAAGAAGAGGAGAGCCACTTTTGGCCACACACAAGAATGAGCTTCTCATTTACTTTTCAACTTTATATACAAAACCCTAAATCCCTTTTGGGCAGTCATCCCCTTTTCCCCTTTTTTACATGGCCGACCGTAGCCTAGGCCCTTTTTCCCATTGTCCTTCTATCTTCCTAGCTTCCTTTCCACTGCCCGTCTACATTTACAAATTGCACGAGTGAGAGCCTGGTGCTCCTTGAATTAAACCATGATGCGCTTGCGCTCTTTTACTAAAGTATTGACTTGCGCTTTTCCATGCACGCCTTTCTCCCTTATTTAGGACTTTTCTCCTTGTGCATCTTTGTCTTCCGTTTCTCTTTGCCTTGGCCTTTGTCTTTGTCTTCTACTTTAGCTTCTTTGCCTTGGCCTTTGTCTTTGTCTTTGTCTTCTGCTTTAGCTTTTCGGGATTTTCCACCTTCGTTCGTTTGAGGGTTAACACCAACTCATCAAACCATCCTCCATGGGGTGTTATATGATTTGAAGCCCCTGAATCAATGTACCATCTCTCATCTTTGTTCTACCTAGATGCATTCTTAGGCACATGCTGCATGGCAAACAATTTGTCAACCTGCTCATCATGAGCACCACTAGAAGATGCATAGTGCCCATGTTGTTTGCCCTTTGCCTTGATATCTCCCTACTTCTTGTAACAATCCTTTGCAATGTGTCCAATTCTGCCGCAATAATGACAATTCTTATCTCTGTTTGATTGATCATTTGACTGCCATGAACCAGATCCACCACCTCTACCATGGGGTGATCTTCCCTTGCCTCTAAAGCCACCAGATCCATGCTAGCCCTGTGTATTTGTGCCATGCCAGGCATTCTACTGATGCTGTCCATAAGTGTTTTGAGTGTCTCCTCGACCTCAAAAAGAGCCACGGCCTCTGCCGCCTCTGCCACACTGGCTAGGATAAAGAACATTGTCTCTGCTTTGAGACGTACTAAAACCTGTATTCAACCCAAGATTAACTTCCTCATGCAACCAGAAAGCAATCAGCTCATCCCAATCAGGAGATTCGGCTCTCACAGAAATAGACGTATCAAATTCTTTATACTCTTTGCCAAGTCCATTCAATGTCATTGCAGTCATATCATCCTCAAACACTGAAGATCCAATGGTGGCAAGATGATCTGCTATGTTCTTGATCTCTGTAGTATAGGTCCGAATGCTTCTGCCATTCCTAGACATGTTATTGAACTATTGCTTTAGTTGAATCTTTCTTACATGTGTTACATTTCCATAATTCTTCATGAGTATGTCCCATGCATCCTTTGGAAAACTACATCCAGTAATCTTTATAACCATAGCATCTGATATACGTAAGGAAAACCAATGTAACACCTTGCATTCTCTCTTTATCCATAGCTTATGAGCCCTTTTCTGATCATTTGTAGGATTCCTTTCATGCATTTCATGTTCAGCCTCATCACCTGTACATAAATCCCAATAACCTCTGCCAACTAAAAAATTCTTCATACAAAACTTCCATAAAGCAAAATTTTTGTTTTCTAGCTTTTCTCCCACAATTTGAGTGATATTGCCAGTGCCTTGAGCATTTTCCATAGTTGCAGCTTAGGTCTTCAGTGAGGTATACAACTTGTAAGTATCTGACTCCTTTTCCTATAGTTCAGGACCAGTTTCTTGCTATATTCAGGACAGCTTTCCACAATTCAGGACAGTTTTCCTGACAACCTATTTGCTACAAACTGTATTCCAACAATGAAAAAACACAGTCAACTGAGCATAAACCAAGCTCAAATCAGTTCAAAACATTCTATAGTAGTGGCAAAACATCCTAGCAACAAACTATGTCCATACAAGTATCAATGTTTGTATTGTATACAAGTAGTAGTACCAAATACAGCTAGTCCACTGCTATAACTAGCAGTATTCTCTATTAAAACAAGAGTATTCAAACCTCAAAACAGCCCCAAAACATCTCATTCAGTTGCCATTCTATGCACGAGTTGATACATGTCCAACCCGTCAGAATATATTGCATATATGTCAAGTAAAGATGATAGGTATCCTTCCTGCAAACAATAACCAGTCAATATCCTGGTATAACCATCAACAAATCAGTCCAAACATTGGACTTTCAGCACTCACAATATCCCAAAAATCATCTACCACTCAAGTGGTATGATCCAAGCATTTGTCACTAGCAAATAAGCATCACAGATACTTCAACCCTGTAGGTATATTGTTTCCAAATTTAGGACAGCAACCAGTTCATTGTTTCCAGCTTGCAAATAAGCTCCAAAACTGAGCGTTTAACACTCCAATATCATGCTCAAATGCATGATAATAAGGGCATGTATATTGTTAGGATGAAAGCCACCAGTGCCTTGGAATAACCTGCTGTTTACTGTAGGAAATAACCAGTCTGCATAGGTCTATGCTGAATATCTCAAAATTTGTGAGGAATTTGAAAAAACTTTCTATTGCAAAGTTGTAGATCATGTCGAAACAGTTAGGATCATCAAGTTGTTTCTCCAAAAAACATTTCTGTAGCAAGATATAGCTTCTACGTAAAAATGGGCTATAGGCATAGTCTCCTTTGATGACATTTTCTTTAGATCTGATGTCTTGATGTCAAATGGCCACTGCCAAGCCTTCAAGTTTCATGCGTTCATGTTATGATACCATGTTGGAAGAGAGGGAGAAAGATAGAGTGGAGCAAAAGATGAGCATCGGCTCATTGTTGTTCTTCCATTATTCTTCCATCACACTAATTGAAAGAGATTTACACACATAAGTTTGACTAACGAAGACTAACTATGGTTAAGTCACTAACTACACTGACTTATTGAATGTCAAACATGTGTACAGCTATATCCAGCTGGTCACACACATAAAGATAGACTGACTAAAGAGTAACGGGAGCTTGATATTCTAACAGGCTGACAGAATAACTCATAGTGCCATTACAGAATATATGCCTGCTGAATTGATGTATGGTCAAAAACGTATCATGCCAATAGAAGAGATGACACTCACATGGAGTGTGCTACCTTGGGAAGAGGAGTTGAATGGAGAGGAGTTGTTGGCCTTGCACATTAGACAGTTGCAAATAAATTCAAAAGACATAAAGGCAGCAGTTGCAAAATTAAGGGTAGCAAGGATACAGAAAAAGAAACAGTTTGACAAAAGACATAGGTTGAGGCCAAGAACCATATAAGATGGGGATTGGGTATTGTTTTATGATAGTAGTTTAGACAACCATCATAATGCCATGTGTAAAGTTTCCAAAAGATGGTTTGGACCCTATGTGGTAAGACAAGTGTTTGATAATGCTACTTATGCATTAAATGAGTTGGATGGGACAACCATAAAACTTCTGGTAGCAAGGAAAAGAATCAAATTATTCAAGAGGCGGGAATCTACTACCTATGAGTTGCCAGAATTGGAAGAAAATAGTGGCCATGATATAGGGGCTAGCCACCCAGGAAGATATGGAAGATGAAGAATCAAAGGATATGGTTATAGAGGATGAGGAGGACTCAGAATCTGGTGGCAACTAGGATTTTGGGTTTCGAGCAGCAAATTTGGGTTTCAAGCAGCAGAGAGGAAGCTGTTGTTTTGATGCACATTTTTGGTCTACGAGGGAGCTCCAGGAGATCTAATTCTTGGAGATTGCTTCTGAGTAGAGACACACAAGGGATTCCAGGCTCTATCAATACATATTGATTTGATTCATTATGTGTTGTCTTTATCGTGTTTACCTCTTGTCTATTCTTTTTCTTCTCTTCCATCTCCTATCTCTACTTCCTTCTATCTTTGATCCTTGGTGGATACAACCTTTTGACTAAAACCCCTCCGACAACGGTCCTTAACAATGGGCATTGTAAGCCAGCTACCCCAAGAAGCAAAGTCCTTATCAATGAGTTAATGCCTCCTATTTAATCTAGGAGTAACTTTTGAAGTCATTTTTTATATGAATATCAAAGCATGGGCTCTTCCCCTTGTTACATAGCCACTGTAGAGTCAGATCGAAGAGGAGTTGGAAATAAAAAACATGTTTTTCTCTTACAAGGCCCCTCCAGAAGTAGAAATGGTATTTCAAGAGGATGTGTCTAAAACTGACAAAGAGAAATTCATATAGTTAGAAAATGATATTGATGATGAAGAAGTCACAGTGCCTTCAATAGATGAAGACCCCATGATGATGGATGAATGATGATGGTTCCCTTTGGACTATTTAATGGTCCCCCAAAGCATGCAGATGATGTATCTAAAGTAGATCAAGAAAAATAAGCCTTCCTTCATCAGTGGTTCCTATTGTCGTGACCACCAACCCTTCACAAGGAATGATGACAATTATGTTTAGTTCCAAAGAGCACCAAATTATAAGAAACAAAGAAATTTAGAAGTTTCCTCTTATTTGACATTTCTAGATGTATCATTAGAAGATGAATCGTTCATTCAAAAAGTATTCCTGCTTAAAGTACGGCCAAAAATGGCCCTAGTTCCATTTCACCCCCTATGAAATCAAAAGAATTGAAGCCTATTGTAATAGAGGCCAAATCCAATGGAGCATCAAAAGAAGAGGCAAATCCCTTGAAGGAGTCTCTGACCTTTACTCCAAAGCTATGCAAGGTACATTCTTAAGAGACATGGAAGGTGAGAAGCAATTGACCTTTACGAATGCATACAAAATGAAGTGGCATGTCAAAGTAGACAATCGTCTTCCCAAAGAGGAGATAATGGCACTATGTGACCTATTGAAGGATAACCTACATGTGTTCCTTGTCATATTAGGATATGAAGGGGATAGATCCCATTGTATGTCACATCACATCGACATAGAGCTTGATGCCAAGCTAGTACAATAATGTCAATATAGAATGCATCCTAATTACTCTACTCTAGTGAAGATTGAGTTGCTGAAGCTTTTAGATGCAAAGTTTTTTACTGGCCAACATTGAGTGGATTTCATCCATTGTGTCTATGCCCAAGAAGAATGGGAAGCTTCACATCTATGTAGACTTCTGAATGCTCATTTCCAAAATAAAGAAAGATTATTTTGCTATCCCTTTTATAAATTAGTTGATGGATACAATTGTCAGACATGAGTTGTATTCTTTGCTTGATGAATTCAATTGTTACAACCAAGTATAGATTGCAAAAGAGGAGCAGTCCAAGACAACCTTCACCACATAATGGAAAATCTATGCCTAGATGATGTTTTTTGGACTATGGAACACACCTACTACCTTTCAATAGGTGATTATGGTCACTTTCCAAAATCATTTACATGATTTCATTGAAGTTTACCCTAGATGACTTCTATTTCTTCAGCTTTTTCTGTAGCAAGGAGTACATGATCTCCCTCAACTCCACTAAGTGCATTTTTGTACTATCTTTAAGACTTCTTTGGGATCACATAGTGTCTACATAAGGGATTGCAAAATACCCGATAAAGATCGCAAAGATTCTAGCCCTAAGAGCACCTAACAACCTCAAGATGCAAGATCATGTGGGCTACTACCAAACATTCATTGTGCACTTTGCAACAAAGGTAGCTCCTCTACATAAGCTTCTCAAGAAGGATGCAAAATTTTTGTGGACTCTTGAATGTGAAGAAGCCTTCAACACCCTAAAGCCTTGTCTGATTCAAGTGCCTATCCTGCAACCACTTGATTGGACAAAGTAGTTCCATGTGCATACTAATACATTAGCTGAAGGATTAGGTGTAGTCCTATGTCATAAAGGATCTTTGAAGCTCGATCAATTGATCTACTACACAAGCCATGAAGTCATTGACAAGGAGAGAAACTATATGATGACAACTTTGGAGTTCTTAGCCATGGTATTTGCATTGGAGAAGCTCCAATACTACCTATTGTCCACCACTTTAATTTTTATGTGGATCATGAGGCTCTATCATTTTTTATGAAGAAAGCTTATGAGAAAGCCAAATTGTGACATGTCTACCTATTCGCACATAGGACATGTCTTAGCAGCCCATCGGGAAGGGATTCCAGAAAGCGCCGCCTGGCACTCCCACGAAATGTCATGGGGTTTGCAATCTAGGTCCCCCCGAGTCTGCCACGAAGCAGAAGCATTTCCGGCCATTCCCACTTAGGATCAACCTGAATCAGGGTTTTCCCTAGTGGTCAAATTCCTAGAGAGTAACGCGTCGAACCCCAAGCGAACTACTTTATGCAGAAACGTCAGGGTTGAAGCGGATTCATGCTGCACTTGGTTCAAGGAGAATGGGAAACGAGAGGGATGCAAAACTCGACCTCTCTGCCCATAAGGCATAGTCCCATTCCGTTCCCCTAAAACAGCATAAATCGGGATTCTAGTAACCTAGATTCTAGGTCAACGTTCCTTGCTGTTCATTTCCTTCGAGAAAAAGTCCCCTGCTATCGATTTCGTTTGAGAAAAGCTCCCGGCCAATCGAGACCACCCATCCGTAGGACAGACCCATGGCCACATCCACCGCACTTTCCTAAGGTTACTTTAGTTGTCTAATTACCTACCACATTTAGTTGGACACGGATAAAACAGCTTTCTTAATTAGCCAATTAGTCACTGGTTTCTTCACGTAATCTTAGCACTTGACATAGAAAGACAGTGTTAAACAAGTTCCTTTTCAACAATTGCTCTTATTTATCTTTGGAATACATCATAATAATCCAGCCCATAGGCTAATCCATAATCCACCCAAAGGCTATCCAGCAATCCTCAGGGATTACTAATCCAAGATTCCACCCGTAGACTAGTATGCGGGTCTCGAGATCCAATCTCGAGTCACGTTGGCCTCTTGTGCAGGGCCTGGAAGGCAAGGGATTTACGGCCAGAGCCCCCTTGGCACCCAAGCGTCCTCCTGCTCCAAGTAGCGCCCAACGGAGAGACCTCTCGTGGCGGGTTCAATCCACGTTCCCGGCGCGGCTAACAACCCCCTTGGTTAGGGTCAGGCAAACAGTCGGGGGTAACTGATGCTGCCTCTCCCTTCAGGCCTTCACTTGAAGCATTAATTATCTTTCCATCTTTAGTTCCTTGAGCAAAGAATGCAAACAGTGCTCCTAAACTATTACAAACACAATCAATCCAGTGGTCGTTTATTTGGCCAACTACTAAGGAGTGAATCCTTCTCTCCGAATGCATCCAACATTCGATCCGGGATCAATTGCGACTTGGCAAGATCCCCAAGGGTTTGTTTGTTTACCATTTTATCCTTGGGTTAGGGTCATACCCTACCAACCCAAATTAACCAACACCTTAGGCTTCTTAAGTTAAGACAGTAAATCCTGGCGACCGTGTCGCTCTAACTTGATTGATCCTTTTCTTACTAAGCAATACATAACTTCCCTTAACTTTGGCAAATCAGCCCAAGAAGAGTGATGTAGTAGGATGTCTACTCATCCTCTTGCAAGTTAGACTTGCGCTAGAGCCTGCCAACCTTATTCCAAGGAGTGGCAAATTTATCTTGTGGTTAAACCACAAAGCCATGCGACGTTGCAACTTATTGCACAAGTGTCGCATCTAACTCATGGGATCATTTCACCCACCAACGGTGTTTCTTGTCAAGGAGTATGTTTAGTCAAGATGTAGCATTTGGGGTGTCTTCTTACCCAACCCAATGCTAACCTTGCTAGGCCAATAACGTTTGGGCCTAGGGTTTCTAGGCTCAATCGGATGTCGTTCGATCCCTAGGGTAAAACCCACCCCAAATGTACGTCTTGACTAAACATACTCCTTGACAAGAAACACCGTTGGTGGGTGAAATGATCATGAGCCTGATGCGACACTTGTGCAATAAGTTGCAACGTCGCATGGCTTTGTGGTTTAACCACAAGATAAATTTGCCACTCCTTGGAATAAGGTTGGCAGGCTCTAGCGCAAGTCTAACTTGCAAGAGGATCAGTGAGACATCCTACTACATCACTCTTCTTGGGCTGATTTGCCAAAGTTAAGGGAAGTTATGTATTGCTTAGTAAGAAAAGGATCAATCAAGTTAGAGCGAACTACAGGGGTCGCCAAGTACTGTAC